>NC_058518.1:287968240-290463240 GCF_904849725.1 Hordeum vulgare subsp. vulgare | reverse complement strand
TCACATAATTAGCCCATTTAGCTCCAAAATACCATAATAAGCTCAAAATGGCATAAGAACCTTGGTTAGCTCATGAATATTATGTACTTAGCTTGTTTTCCTCTAAAATGGGGTAATTAGCCCATTTAGCTCCAAAAAGACATAATTAGGTAATTTAGCTCCAACAAGAGGAGAAGAGGAGAAGAAATAGGAAAAATGAAAAGAAAGAAGAAGAAGAAGAAGAAGAAGAAGAAGAAGAAGAAGACAAGGAGAAGAAGGAGGAGGAGGAGGAGAAGGAGAAGGCCAAGGACCTTCTAGTCCTTCTCCTCCTCCTCCTTCTTCTCCTTCTTCTTGATTTCTTCTTCTTCTCCTCCTCCTCCTATTTCTTCTCCGCTTTCATATTACCCTTGCTTTAATTTCGCCAACAATGACATAATTAGCCCATTTAGCTCGAAAATACCATAATAAGCTCAAAATGGCATAAGAACCTTGGTTAGCTCATCAATATTATATACTTAGCTTGTTTTCCTCTAAAATGGGATAATTAGCCCATTTAGCTCCAAAAAGACATAATTAGGTAATTTAGCTCCAACAAGAGGAGAAGAGGAGAAGAAACAGGAAAAATGAAAAGAAAGAAGAAGAAGAAGAAGAAGAAGAAGAGAAGGAGAAGGAGGAGGAGGAGGAGGAGAAGGAGAAGACCAAGGACCTTCTAGTCCTTCTCCTCCTCCTCCTTCTCCTCCTTCTTCTTGATTTCTTCTTCTTCTCCTCCTCCTCCTCTTTCTTATCCTCTTTGATATTATCCTTGCTTTAATTTCCCCAACAATGACATAATTAGCCCATTTAGCTCCAAAATACCATAATAAGCTCAAAATGGCATAAGAACCTTGGTTAGCTCATGAATATTATATACTTAGCTTGTTTTCCTCTAAAATGGGATAATTAGCCCATTTAGCTCCAAAAAGACATAATTAGGTAATTTAGCTCCAACAAGAGGAGAAGATGAGAAGAAATAGGAAAAATTAAAAGAAATAAGAAGATGAAGAAAAAGAAGAGAAGAAGGAGAAGGAGGAGGAGGAGGAAGAGAAGGAGAAGACCAAGCACCTTCTAGTCCTTCTCCTCCTCCTCCTTCTCCTCCTTCTCCTCCTTGTTCTTGACTTCTTATTCTTCTTCTCCTCCTCCTCTTTCTTATCCTCTTTCATATTATCCTTGCTTTAATTTCCCCAACAATGACATAATTAGCCCATTTAGCTCCAAAATACCATAATAAGATCAAAATGGCATAAGAACCATGGTTAGCTCATGAATATTATATACTTAGCATGTTTTCCTCTAAAATGGGATAACTAGCCCATTTAGTTCCAAAAAGACATAATTAGGTAATTTAGCTCCAACAAGAGGAGAAGAGGAGAAGAAATAGGACAAATGAATAGAAAGAAGAAGAAGAAGAAGAAGAGAAGGAGAAGGAGGAGGAGGAGGAGGAGAAGGAGAAGGCCAAGGACCTTCTAGTCCTTCTCCTCCTCCTCCTTCTCCTCCTTCTCCTCCTTCTTCTTGATTTCTTCTTCTTCTCCTCCTCCTCCTCTTTATTCTCCTCTTTCATATTATCCTTGCTTTAATTTCCCCAACAATGACATAATTAGCCCATTTAGCTCCAAAATACCATAATAAGCTCAAAATGGCATAAGAACCTTCGTTAGGTCATGAATATTATATACTTAGCTTGTTTTCCTCTAAAATGGGATAATTAGCCCATTTAGCTCCAAAAAGACATAATTAGGTAATTTAGCTCCAACAAGAGGAGAAGAGGAGAAGAAATAGGAAAAATGAAAAGAAAGAAGAAGACGAAGAAGAAGAAGAGAAGAAGGAGAAGGAGGAGGAGGAGGAGGAGAAGGAGAAGGCCAAGGACCTTCTAGTCCTTCTCCTCCTCCTCCATCTCCTCCTTCTCCTCCTTCTTATTGACTTCTTCTTCTTCTCCTCCTCCTCCTCTTTCTTCTCCTCTTTCATATTATCCTTGATTTAATTTCCCCAACAATGAGATAATTAGCCCATTTAGCTCCAAAATACCATAATAAGCTCAAAATGGCATAAGAACCTTGGTTGGCTCATGAATAATATATACTTAGCTTGTTTTCCTCTAAAATGGGATAATTAGCCCATTTAGCTCCAAAAAGACATAATTAGGTAATTTAGCTCCAACAAGAGGAGAAGAGGAGAAGAAATAGGAAAAATGAAAAGAAAGAAGAAGAAGAAGAAGAAGAAGAGAAGGAGAAGGAGGAGGAGGAGAAGGAGAAGGCCGAGGACCTTCTAGTCCTTCTCCTCCTCCTCCTTCCCCTCCGTCTCCCCCTTCTTCTTGATTTCTTCTTCTTATCCTCCTCCTCCTCCTCCTCTTTCTTCTCCTCTTTCATATTATCCTTGATTTAATTTCCCCAAAAATGACATAATTAGCCCATTTAGCTCCAAAATACCATAATAATCTCAAAATGGCATAAGAACCTTGGTTAGCTCATGAATATTATATACTTAGCTTGTTTTCCTCTAAAAGGGGATAATTAGCCCATTTAGCTCCAAAAAGACATAATTAGGTAATTTAGCTCCAACAAGAGGAGAAGAGGAGAAGAAATAGGAAAAATGAAAAGAAAGAAGAAGAAGAAGAAGAAGAAGAGAAAGAGAAGGAGAAGGAGGAGGAGGAGGAGGAGGAGAAGGCCAAGGACCTTCTAGTCCTTCTCCTCCTCCTCCTTCTCCTCCTTCTCCTCCTTCTTCTTGATTTCTTCTTCTTCTTCTCCTCCTCCTCCTCTTTCTTCTCCTCTTTCATATTATCCTTGATTTAATTTCCCCAAAAATGACATAATTAGCCCATTTAGCTCCAAAATACCATAATAAGCTCAAAATGGCATAAGAACCTTGGTTAGCTCATGAATATTATATACTTAGCTTGTTTTCCTCTAAAAGGGGATAATTAGCCCATTTAGCTCCAAAAAGACATAATTAGGTAATTTAGCTCCAACAAGAGGAGAAGAGGAGAAGAAATAGGAAAAATGAAAATAAAGAAACAAGAAGAAGAAGAAGAAGAAGAAGAGAAGGAGAAGGACGAGGAGGAGGAGGAGAAGGAGAAGGCCAAGGACCTTCTAGTCCTTCTGCTCCTCCTCCTTCTCCTCCTTCTTGATTTCTTCTTCTTCTCCTCCTCCTCCTTCTTCTCGTCTTTCATATCATCCTTACTTTAATTTCCCGAACAATCACATAATTAGCCCATTTAGCTCCAAAATACCATAATAAGCTCAAAATAGCATAATAACCTTGCTTAGCTCATGAATATTATGTACTTAGCCTGTTTTCCTCTAAAATGGGATAATTAGCCCATTTAGCTCCAAAAAGACATAATTAGGTAATTTAGCTCCAACAAGAGGAGAAGAGGAGAAGAAATAGGAAAAATGGAAAGAAAGAAGAAGAAGAAGAAGAAGAAGAAGAGAAGGAGAAGGAGAAGGAGGAGGAGGAGAAGGCCAAGGACCTTCTAGTCCTCCTCCTCGTCCTTCTCCTCCTTCTTCTTGATTTCTTCTTCTTCTCCTCCTCCTCCTATTTATTCTCCTCTTTCATATTATCCTTGCTTTAATTTCCCAACAATGACATAATTAGCCCATTTAGCTCCAAAATACCATAATAAGCTCAAAATGGCATAAGAACCTTGGTCAGCTCATGAATATTATATACTTAGCTTGTTTTCCTCTAAAATGGGATAATTAGCCCATTTAGCTCCAACAAGACATAACTAGGTAATTTAGCTCCAACTAGAGGACAAGAAATAAGAAAAATGAAAAGAAAGAAGAAGAAGAAGAAGAAGAAGAAGAGAAGAAGGAGAAGGAGGAGGAGGAGGAGGAGAAGGCCAAGAACCTTCTAGTCCTTCTCCTCCTCCTTCTTCTCCTCCTTCTTCTTGATTTCTTCTTCTTCTCCTCCTCCTCCTCCTCTTTCTTCTCCTCTTTCATATTATACTTGCTTTAATTTCCCCAAGAATGACATAATTAGCCCATTTAGCTCCAAAATACCATAATAAGCTCAAAATGGCATAAGAACCTTGGTTAGCTCATGAATATTATATACTTAGCTTGTTTTCCTCTAAAATGGGATAATTAGCCCATTTAACTTCAAAAAGACATAATTAGGTAATTTAGCTCCAACAAGAGGAGAAGAGGAGAAGAATAGGAAAATGAAAAGAAAGAAGAAGAAGAAGAAGAAGAAGAGAAGAAGGAGAAGGAGGAGGAGGAGGAGGAGAAGGAGGAGAAGGAGCAGGCCAAGGACCTTCTAGTCCTTCTCCTCCTCCTCCTTCTCCTCCTTCTCCTCCTTCTTCTTGATTTCTTATTCTTCTCCTACTCCTCCTCCTTCTTTTCCTCTTTCATATTATCCTTGCTTTAATTTCCCCAACAATGACATAATTAGCCCATTTAGCTCCAAAATACCATAATAAGCTCAAAATGGCATAAGAACCTTGGTTAGCTCATGAATATTATATACTTAGCTTGTTTTCCTCTAAAATGGGATAATTAGCCCATTTAGCTCCAAAAAGACATAATTAGGTAATTTAGCTCCAACAAGAGGAGAAGAGGAGAAGAAATAGGAAAAATGAAAAGAAAGAAGAAGACGAAGAAGAAGAAGAGAAGAAGGAGAAGGAGGAGGAGGAGGAGGAGAAGGAGAAGGCCAAGTACCTTCTAGTCCTTCTCCTCCTCCTCCTTCTCCTCCTTCTCCTCCTTCTTGACTTCTTCTTCTTCTCCTCCTCCTCCTCTTTCTTCTCCTCTTTCATATTATCCTTGCTTTAATTTCCCCAACAATGACATAATTAGCCCATTTAGCTCCAAAATACCATAATAAGCTCAAAATAGCATAAGAACCTTGGTTAGCTCATGAATATTGTATACTTAGCTTGTTTTCCTCTAAAATGGGATAATTAGCCCATTTAGCTCCAAAAAGACGTAATTAGGTAATTTAGCTCCAACAAGAGGAGAAGAGGAGAAGAAATAGGAAAAATGAAAAGAAAGAAGAAGAAGAAGAAGAAGAGAAGAAGGAGAAGGAGGAGGAGGAGGAGGAGAAGGAGAAGGCCAAGGACCTTCTAGTCCTTCTCCTCCTCCTCCTTCCCCTCCTTCTCCTCCTTCTTGATTTCTTCTTCTTATCCTCCTCCTCCTCCTCCTCCTTCTTCTCCTCTTTCATATTATCCTAGATTTAATTTCCCCAAAAATGACATAATTAGCCCATTTAGCTCCAAAATACCATAATAAGCTCAAAATGGCATAAGAACCTTGGTTAGCTCATGAATATTATATACTTAGCTTGTTTTCCTCTAAAAGGGGATAATTAGCCCATATAGCTCCAAAAAGACATAATTAGGTAATTTAGCTCCAACAAGAGGAGAAGAGGAGAAGAAATAGGAAAAATGAAAAGAAAGAAGAAGAAGAAGAAGAAGAAGAAGAAGAAGAAGAAGAAGAGAAGGAGAAGGAGGAGGAGGAGGAGGAGAAGGAGGAGGAGGAGGAGGAGAAGGAGAAGGCCAAGGACCTTCTAGTCCTTCTGCTCCTCCTCCTTCTCCTCCTTCTTGATTTCTTCTTCTCCTCCTCCTCCTCCTCCTTCTTCTCGTCTTTCATATCATCCTTACTTTAATTTCCCGAACAATGACATAATTAGCCCATTTAGCTCCAAAATACCATAATAAGCTCAAAATGGCATAAGAACCTTGGTTAGCTCATGAATATTATGTACTTAGCTTGTTTTCCTCTAAAATGGGGTAATTAGCCCATTTAGCTCCAAAAAGACATAATTAGGTAATTTAGCTCCAACAAGAGGAGAAGAGGAAAAGAAATAGGAAAAATGAAAAGAAAGAAGAAGAAGAAGAAGAAGAAGAGAAGGAGACGGAGGAGGAGGAGAAGAAGAAGGCCAAGGACCTTCTAGTCCTTCTCCTCCTCCTCCTTCTCCTCCTTCTTCTTGATTTCTTCTTCTTCTCCTCCTCCTCCTATTTCTTCTCCGCTTTCATATTATCCTTGCTTTAATTTCGCCAACAATGACATAATTAGCCCATTTAGCTCGAAAATACCATAATAAGCTCAAAATGGCATAAGAACCTTGGTTAGCTCATGAATATTATATACTTAGCTTGTTTTCCTCTAAAATGGGATAATTAGCCCATTTAGCTCCAAAAAGACATAATTATGTAATTTAGCTCCAACAAGAGGACAAGAGGAGAATAAATAGGAAAAACGAAAAGAAAGAAGAAGAAGAAGAAGAAGAAGAGAAGAAGGAGAAGGAGGAGGAGGAGGAGGAGAAGGCCAAGGACCTTCTAGTCCTTCTCCTCCTTCTCCTCCTTCTTCTTGATTTCTTCTTCTTCTTCTCCTCCTCCTCTTTCTTCTCCTCTTTCATATTATCCTTGCTTTAATTTCCCCAACAATGACATAATTAGCCCATTTAGCTCCAAAATACCATAATAAGCTCAAAATGGCATAAGAACCTTGGTTAGCTCATGAATATTATATACTTAGCTTGTTTTCCTCTAAAATGGGATAATTAGCCCATTTAGCTCCAAAAAGACATAATTAGGTAATTTAGCTCCAACAAGAGGAGAAGAGGAGAAGAAATAGGAAAAATGAAAAGAAAGAAGAAGAAGAAGAAGAAGTGAAGAAGGAGAAGGACGAGGAGGAGGAGAATGAGCAGGCCAAGGACCTTCTAGTCCTTCTCCTCCTCCTCCTTCTCCTCCTTCTCCTTCTTCTTCTTGATTTCTTCTTCTTCTCCTACTCCTCCTCCTTCTTCTCCTCTTTCATATTATCCTTGCTTTAATTTTCCCAACAATGACATAATTAGCCCATTTAGCTCCAAAATACCATAATAAGCTCAAAATGGCATAAGAACCTTGGTTAGCTCATGAATATTATATACTTAGCTTGTTTTCCTCTAAAATGGGATAATTAGCCCATTTAGCTCCAAAAAGACATAATTAGGTAATTTAGCTCCAACAAGAGGAGAAGAGGAGAAGAAATAGGAAAAATGAAAAGAAAGAAGAAGACGAAGAAGAAGAAGAGAAGAAGGAGAAGGAGGAGGAGGAGGAGGAGGAGGAGAAGGCCAAGGACCTTCTAGTCCTTCTCCTCCTCCTCCATCTCCTCCTTCTCCTCCTTCTTCTTGACTTCTTCTGCTTCTCCTCCTCCTCCTCTTTCTTCTCCTCTTTCATATTATCCTTGATTTAATTTCCCCAACAATGAGATAATTAGCCCATTTAGCTCCAAAATACCATAATAAGCTCAAAATTGCATAAGAACCTTGGTTGGCTCATGAATATTATATACTTAGCTTGTTTTCCTCTAAAATGGGATAATTAGCCCATTTAGCTCCAAAAAGACATAATTAGGTAATTTAGATCCAACAAGAGGAGAAGAGGAGAAGAAATAGGAAAAATGAAAAGAAAGAAGAAGAAGAAGAAGAAGAAGAGAAGGAGAAGGAGGAGGAGGAGAAGGAGAAGTCCAAGGACCTTCTAGTCCTTCTCCTCCTCCTCCTTCCCCTCCTTCTCCTCCTTCTTCTTGATTTCTTCTTCTTATCCTCCTCCTCTCCTCCTCTTTCTTCTCCTCTTTCATAGTATCCTTGATTTAATTTCCCCAAAAATGACATAATTAGCCCATTTACCTTCAAAATACGATAATAAGCTCAAAATGGCATAAGAACGTTGGTTAGCTCATGAATATTATATACTTAGCTTGTTTCCCTCTAAAAGGGGATAATTAGCCCATTTAGCTCCAAAAAGACATAATTAGGTAATTTAGCTCCAACAAGAGGAGAAGAGGAGAAGAAATACGAAAAATGAAAAGAAAGAAGAAGAAGAAGAAGAAGATAAGAAGGAGAAGGATGAGGAGGAGGAGAAGGAGAAGGCCAAGGACCTTCTAGTCCTTCTCCTCCTCCTCCTCCTCCTCCTTCTCCTCCTTCTTCTTGATTTCTTCTTCTTCTCCTCCTCCTCCTCTTTCTTCTCCTCTTTCATATTATCCTTGCTTTAATTTCCCCAACAATGACATAATTAGCCCATTTAGCTCCAAAATACCATAATAAGCTCAAAATGGCATAAGAACCTTGGTTAGCTCATGAATATTATATACTTAGCTTGTTTTCCTCTAAAATGGGATAATTAACCCATTTAGCTCCGAAAAGACATAATTAGGTAATTTCGCTCCAACAAGAGGAGAAGAGGAGAAGAAATAGGAAAAATGAAAAGAAAGAAGAAGAAGAAGAAGAAGAAGAAGAAGAGAAGAAGGAGAAGGAGGAGGAGGAGGAGGAGGAGAAGGAGAAGGCCAAGGACCTTATAGTCCTTCTCCTCCTCCTGCTCCTCCTCCTTCTCCTCCTTCTTCTTGATTTCGTTCTTCTTCTCCTCCTCCTCCTCTTTCTTCTCCTCTTTCATATTATCCTTGCTTTAATTTCCCCAACAATGACATAATTAGCCCATTTAGCTCCAAAATACCATAATAAGCTCAAAATGGCATAAGAACCTTGGTTAGCTCATGAATATTATATACTTAGCTTGTTTTCCTCTAAAATGGGATAATTAACCCATTTAGCTCCAAAAAGACATAATTAGGTAATTTAGATCCAACAAGAGGAGAAGAGGAGAAGATATAGGCAAAATGAAAAGAAAGAAGAAGAAGAAGAAGAAGAAGAAGAGAAGAAGGAGAAGGAGGAGGAGGAGGAGGAGAAGGCCAAGGACCTTCTAGTCCTTCTCCTCCTTCTTCTTGATTTCTTCTTCTTCTCCTCCTCCTCCTCTTTCTTCTCCTCTTTCATATTATCCTTGCTTTAATTAACCCATTTAGCTCCAAAATGCCATAATAAGCTAAGAATGGCATAAGAACCTTGGTTAGCTCATGAATATTATATTCTTAGCTTGTTTTCCGCTAAAAATGACATAATTAGCTGAAAAACATCATATTTTTTTCTTCTGACTTTCTTATTCACATTTTTTTAGATTGGATATACTACATGCATGGAAGCTGGCATTCATGGAGTTGAACAATGTCGATGGATGAACTTTATATGTATAGCATCTAGTTTTCATTTGAGTTGATGAACAATGTCGAACTATATGTATATGTATATATGGATAAACAGTGCAATACTTTGTATGTTGGTTCTTTCGATATATGGGGATGTACATAGATTTATATGTATATCATATATGTGTGGTGAATTATATATATGTGTTGGCAAGTATATGTGTGGTGAACTATATATCATATATGTGTGGTGAATTATATAAATGTGATGTCAAATATATATATATGTGATGTGAAATAATATAAAACAAAAAAATAGTTACTATATGGTCTCTTTATCGTCTGCCAGCTGATGGCAAAGACCTGTGCCATCAGCTGGCAGATGGCAAAGGTGCGACATGGCACCCAGCTGTGCATCCTGGGGTGTCTATATAGGCTCTTTGCCGTCTGCCTCCAGGGTGGATAGACGGCAAAGAAGAGGGCACAGAGGAGGGGGGGAGGAGGAGGAGGCAGACGACAAAGAGTGGAGGGGGGGAGGAGGAGGAGGCAGACGGCAAAGAGTAAGGGGGAGCAGACGACAAAGAATAAGGGGGAGGCAGACAGCAAAGAATAAGGGGGAGGTAGACGGCAAAGCCTCCGTTAACCCCTAACAAAGGCAACACCTGTCGGCTGCCGTCTCGAGCACTTTGCCGAGTGATCCTAAGGAAAGCTGACAGCAAAGAGCTTTGCCGTCCGCTTTGGGGGGACAGACGACAAAGAAGGTCCTATGCCGTCGTAGGTTGATGCAGAAATTTTGCCGGCCGTGAGATTCTTTGCCGTCTGTTGTTTTGTCTTTGCCGCCCGGGATATTGTCTTTGCCGTATGTGATGGCAGACGACAAAGAAGCTGATTCCTGTAGTGTTTGAGATCTGTGACATGGTTTTCCAACAAAACAACTTCACGAGAAAGAGAAATATTGCGAGCACGAGTTGTTTCGCAAAACCTCAAGACTTCAATCAAGGATGGAGACAACATGTGGAGGAAGGGTTGGAGAAAGTCTACTCCTTCAACGTCTTCAATGTTGAACATAGGTTGAACTTCCTCCCTAGCTTGGGTTTTCTCCTTAGCTTGGTTTCTGGCTTCCGTAAATTCTACTCTTTTCAGATCAGCATCTAATTCCTCATGAACTTGATGAAGACCATTCTCCCCAACAGATTCCTGAGACATCTTTGGTCTAAATCTGCAGCAGACAACAAGCTCGAAACGAAAACACAGGAAAACTACGCGATACGGAGATCAAAACCTTCGGGTGACTATATATTTATTTTTTCTGGGCCAGAAGGAGTACTCCGCAAGAAAACGGAGTTCGGGAGGCACACGAGGTGCCCACAAGCTTGCCCACCGCCACCATGGGGTGGTGGCGGTGTGGGCCCTTGTGGCTGCCTCGTTTGCTCTCCAGACTGCTTTTTATTTTTCACATTTTCCAAAAATTCCAAATCTGAGGAAATTTCCTATTGGAAAAGTATCGGAGTCCAATTTCTTGCCGAAACAGATACATCTTCGTTTTCAAGGTCTGAAACAGGCTGATAAACATCCCTTATGTACTCCTCTAGAGTTATGACATTGATGATATTGGTCTCAACATTTATGGGAGTACCAGAGATGTAATGCTTGATTCTTTGCCCATTTACCACTCTAGGAAAATTTCCTTCCGTGTTATTGATTTTGATGGCACCGGAACGATATACTTCCTCGACAACATAGGGACCTTCCCATTTAGATAGAAGCTTGCCTGCAAAGAATCTCAAACGATAATTGTATAGCAAGACATAATCACCTACATTGAACTCTCGTTTTTGTATTCGTTTGTCGTGCCATCTCTTATCCTTTTCCTTGAACAACTTGGCATTCTCATATGCCTGGGCTCTCCATTCATCTAACGAGCTGATATCAAACAACCGCTTCTCACCGGCAAGTTTGAAATCAAAGTTGAGCACTTTGATTGCCCAATAAGCTTTGTGTTCCAGCTCAAGAGGTAAATGACAGGCCTTACCATAAACCATTTTATACGGTGACATGCCCATGGGATTCTTATAAGCAGTCCTATAAGCCCATAGTGCATCGTCAAGTTTGCTAGACCAGTTCTTTCGAGATCTATTGACGGTCTTTTGTAGGATCAACTTGATCTCCCTATTACTCAACTCAACTTGACCACTGGACTGAGGATGATAAGGAGATGCAACTCTATGATTGACATCATACTTAGCTAGCATCTTGCGGAAAACACCATGAATGAAGTGTGAACCGCCATCAGTCATCAAGTATCTAGGGACTCCAAATCTTGGGAATATGACTTCTTTAAGCATCTTAATAGAGGTGTGGTGATCAGCATTTTTAGTGGGGATAGCTTCTACCCACTCAGTAACGTAATCCACAACAACTAAGATGTGAGTGTACCCATTGGAACTTGGGAAGGGTCCCATATAATCAAAGCCCCAGACATCAAATGGTTCAGTGACAAGTGAATAGTTCATAGGCATCTCTTGACGCTTACTGATGTTCCCTATTCTTTGGCATTCGTCACAAGACAAGACAAACTTACGGGCGTCCTTGAAGAGAGTGGGCCAATAGAAACCTGATTGCAATACCTTATGGGCAGTTCTATCTCCAGCGTGTTGTCCTCCGTAGGCTTCGGAATGACACTTCTGCAGGATCTGTCCCTGTTCATGTTCAGGCACACAACATCTAATAACACCATCTACTCCTTCCTTGTAAAGGTGAGGATCATCCCAAGATTAGTGTCTCAAATCAAAGAATAATTTCTTCTTTTGTTGATAGGTGAAACTCGGTGGTATGTATTTGGATACGATATAGTTTGCATAATCGGCATATCACGGTGCACTAAGTGAAGTGCGGATGACATTTAATTGCTCATCAGGAAAGCTGTCATCAATTGGTAGTGGGTCATCAAGGACATTCTCTAGCCTAGACAAGTTATCTGCTACAGGGTTATCAGCACCCTTTCGATCAACGACGTGCAAATCAAATTCCTGTAGCAGGAGAACCCATCTGATCAGCCTAGGCTTAGCGTCCTTCTTCTGCATAAGGTACTTAATAGCAGCATGATCAGAGTGAATAGTGACTTTGGAGTCAACTATGTAAGATCTGAACTTTTCACATGCAAACACGACTGCTAAAAATTCCTTCTCCGTAGTGGCATAGTTTCTTTGGGCACTGTCTAGAGTTTTACTAGCGTAGTGAATGACATTCAACTTCTTGTCAACTCTTTGTCCTAGAACAACACCGACAACATAATCACTAGCGTCACACATGATTTCAAAGGGCAAGTTCCAGTCAGTTGGTTGAACAATTGGTGCGGTTATCAAAGCCTTCTTAAGTATTTCGAAGGCTTCCTCACAATCCTCATCAAAAACAAAAGGAACATCCTTCTGCAAGAGGTTGGTAAGAGGCCTAGAAATCTTAGAGACGTCTTTAATGAACCTTCTATATAAACCAGCATAACCTAGGAAACTTTGTATACCTCTGATATCTGTGGGGCAAGGCATTTTCTCAATTGCATTAACCTTAGCCTTATCAACTTCAATGCCTCTTTCAGAGATTTTGTGTCCTAAGACGATACCTTCATTAACCATAAAGTGGCACTTCTCCCAATTCAAGACGAGGTTGGTTTCTTCGCATCTCTGTAAGACTCGATCAAGGTTGCTGAGGCAATCATTAAAGGAAGACCCGTAAATGGAGAAGTCATCCATGAAAACCTCGACAATCATCTCACAAAAGTCAGAGAATATAGCCATCATACATCTTTGTAAGGTGGCAGGTCCATTGCATAAGCCAAAAGGCATACGTCTATAGGCAAAGGTACCAAAAGGGCAGGTGAAAGTGGTTTTCTCTTGATCAGATTGTGCAACAGGTATTTGCGAGAAACCTGAATAACCGTCTAGAAAGCAAAAGTGTGTGTGTTTGGATAGCCTTTCTAGCATTTGGTCGATTAACGACAAAGGATAATGATCTTTCCTGGTTGCCGTGTTCAGTTTCCGGAAGTCTATCATCATTCTATAGCCGGTAATAATCCTTTTTGGGATTAGTTCATCCTTATCATTAGGAACGATGGTGATACCTCCCTTCTTAGGTACGCAATGTACTGGACTTACCCAATCACTATGAGCAACATGATAAATGATTCCTGCTTCCAGAAGCTTTAATATTTCTTTTCTAGTGACCTCTTTCATCTTAGGATTTAATCTCCTTTGATGATCAACAACTGGTTTAAAGTCAGGAGCGGTTTTAATCTTGTGCTCACATAGAGTAGGACTAATAGCAGCACGGTGCTTCCTCAGAGTTTTTAGTAACTTCTTCTCTTCGCGCTCTGAGAGGAGAGCACTAATAATGACAGGATATATCTCCTTCTCATCAAGATAGGTATACTTAAGAGTATCAGGCAACTGTTTAAGCTCGAACACATGATCACCCTTTGGTGGGGGAGGATCCCCAAGCAGTTCAACAGGCAGATTATTCTTGAGAATAGGATGTTGTTCTAAGACAATTCTATCTATCTCATCTCTCTCCTCCATATGCATATCATTTTCATGCTCAAGCAGTTATTGCTCTAAAGGATCCGTAGGAGGTACGGCAATAGAGGCAAGAGAAATGATTTCATCTCTACCAGACGACTCTCTTTCATGGGTTTGTCTTCCAAACTTGGAGAAGTTAAATTCATGAGACACACCCTCGAAACTTACTGTGACAGTCAGCTTAATGCAATCAATGTGAGCATTGACAGTGTTGATAAAGGGTCTACCAAATATGATGGGACAAAAGCTATCTTGTGCAGTACCAAGGACGAGGAAATCAGTAGGATACTTTGTCTTACCACACAGGACTTCTACGTCTCTCACAATTCCCAGAGGGCAGATAGTGTCTCTATTAGCTAGCGTAATAGTGACATAAATGGGTTCTAACTCAACAGGTGCAATCTCATATTTGATTTCATCGTAGAGAGAATGGGGTATCGCACTAACACTAGCTCCCATATCACATAAACCATGGTAACAGTGATGTCCTATCTTAATAGAAACAACAGGCACGCCAACTACAGGTCCGTGCTTGTCTTTCGCGTGAGGTTTAGCAATTCTAGAGGAGTCCTCACATAATTTAATAACATGCCCGTCCATGTATTCGGCTAAGAGATCTTTGATAATAGCAACACTAGGTTCAACTCTAATCTCCTCAGGGGGTGCAAGTGGTCTAATGTAACCCCTATGTATCACAGTTGGAGCTTTAGAATAATCCTTCATCCTAGCAGGGTATGGTGGTTTCTCAGTGTAAGCACAAGGAACAACAGGATCACTAAAAGCTATGATTTTCTCCTCAACTAGATTGGTTTTGGCTATGTTGCTTTCTACAGGAGGATGATATTTAAACCACTTCTCTTTGGGAAGATCAACTTGAGCAGAAAAATATTCACATAGAGAAGCTACTATCTCAGAGTCAAGTCCATACTTAGCGCAAAAATCTCTAGAAGTGTTTGTCTCAACAAAAGATTTAACGCAATCAAACTGGAAATTCATACCTGACTCCTTACCTTCCTCCAACTCCCAATCTTCAGAGTTACATTTGATTCTCTCCAATAAATTCCACTTGTGATCAATATCCTTCTTCATAAAAGAACCGGCACAAGAAGTGTCAAGCATGGTACGATCTTCATGAGAAAGCCGAGCATAAAAGTTTTGAGTGATGATTTCTCTCGAGAGCTCATGATTGGAGCATGAATATAGCATTGATTTAAGCCTCCCCAAGCTTGAGCTATGCTTTCCCTGTCACGAGGCCAAAAGTTATAAATAAAGTTCCGATCACGATGTACTAAATGCATAGGATAAAACTTTTGATGAAATTCTAATTTCAACCGATTGTAGCCCCATGATCCAGTATCATCACATAGCCTATACCATGTCAACGCCTTATCCTTCAAAGATAAAGGACAGACTTTCTTCTTTACCTCATCCTCGGGCAAACCCGCAAGCTTAAATAAACCACAAACTTCATCTGCATAGATTAGATGAAAGTCTGGATGTGAAGATCCATCTCCTGTAAAAGGATTAGCCAGAAGTTTCTCAAGCATACCCAAAGGAATTTCATAAAAGATATTTTCAGTAGGTACCTCAGGTTGAGGAGCAACTCCTCGTGCTTCCGTTCGTGGTGAAGATACCCTGAACAAACTGCTCAAAGGAAGACTTTCCATAGTGACAAGTGACAATAAATTTCAGCACAGTATATAAATGTTTCCTTACCAATTTCCACTTACCGAAGGCGCTTCACTCCCCGGCAACGGTGCCAAAAAAGAGTCTTGATGACCCAAAAGTATAGGGGATCAATCGTAGTCCTTTCTATAAGTAAGAGTGTCGAACCCAACGAGGAACAGAAGGCTCTGATAAACAGATTTCAGCAAGGTAATAACTGCAAGCACTGAAAGTAGCGGTAACAAGTAATTGTTTAGCCAGGTGAAACATAGCGAGCAAAAAGTAACAATTAACAAGTAGTAGCAATGGTGCAGCAAGTGGCCCACCCCCCTCGTGGCGGCGGCGAAACCACGAAAAAGCTCCCGATTGATTTTTTCCAGACCAGGACGCTTCATATAGCAAAAGAGGGGGGCTAGTGGGCCTTCAGGCAGCCGAGAAGCCTGCACTGCGCCACCAGGGGGGGTGGTGGCCCCCCTCCGTAGTTCTTTCGCCCAGTATTTTTAATATATTCCAGAAAAAATCCACGTAAATTTTTAGGGCATTTGGAGATGTGTAGAATAGTGGACTAGGATTTGCTCCTTTTCGAGTCCAGAATTCCAGCTGACTGAATTCTCCCTCTTCAAATAATCCTTGAAAAATAAGAGAGAAAAGGCATAAATATGGTAGCACGAGTAATATAACAGCCCAAGAAGCAATAAATATCAACATGAAAGCATGATGCAAAATGGACGTACCACGGTACTACCGCACTGTGTGCGGTAGTATTAATTTACTACCGCGCTGACGGGCTTTTTCTCGCATACTTTTCCCAAGGAGGTGGTGGCACGGTAGTATCCCGGTACTACCGTGGTTGGTGAGAAGCTAAGCGGTAGTACCACTCTAGGTAGCAGTAGTACCGCTTGTACATTTATGTGGTAGGTGGGTAACAGGTGGATCTGCCCCCTTACTATATAAAGGTATCTTCTTCTTCCTAGAACTCACCTTTAACCCCTCTAAGCTCCATTGTTGCTCCACAAGCTCATTTTAGCCTGATCTCTGTCCCTAGCCAATCAACCTTGTTGATTTTCTAGGGATTGCTTGAGAAGGCCTTGATCTACACTTCCACCAAAGGATATTTGATTCCCCCTACTAATCCGTTGCGGATCTTGTTACTCTTGGGTGATTGAGCACCCTAGATGGTTGAGGTCACCTCGGAGCCACATTTCATTGTGGTGAAGCTCCGTGGTCTTGTTGGGAGCCTCCAAGCATTGTGTGGAGATTGCCCCAACCTTGTTTGTAAAGGTTCGGTCGCCGCCTTCAAGGGCACCTATAGTGGAATCACGGCACCTTGCATTGTGCGAGGGCGTGAGGAGAATACGGTGGCCCTAGTGGCTTATTGGGGAGCATTGTGCCTCCACACCGCTCCAAAGGAGAAGTACTTACCGTCAAAGGGAAGGAACTTTGGTAACACATCCTCGTCTTCATCGGTTCCACTTGTGGTTATCTCTTACCTTTACATTGTATTTGTTGTTGTTGTAGAGTATCTCTTACTTTCTCCTTTACTCGTTGTTAGTAGCATCATATAGGTTGCTCACCTAGTGTCATTTTAGAGAATCTTTATGTTGCTAATCCTTATTTGTTAAGCAAAGCTTAAAATTGGTAGTTGCCTATTCACCCCCCTCTAGTCAACCATATCGATCCTTTCAATTGGTATCAGAGCCACGTCTCTTTATTAAGGGTTTCACCACCCGAAGAGTATGGAAGGCGAAGAGGGAGTTCCCCATGGGCAACTCGAGGCCATGGACTTGACTTCGATCACAAGGGACGACTTGAATACGGCTATGGCCGCCCTCAAGACGTCCTTGACGAATGAAGTCAAAACCATGCTTAAAGAGTTAATTGAGGGAATTAAAAGTTCACCCGAACCGGCGTTGGTGGTTAAACCCGCCAACACAGATTCGAAGGCCAATTCCTCTAAGGAAGCGACTAAAGGCATGCGACCTTCCTCTCCTCTCGAAAAGGATGGGACTGGAACCTATGCCTCAGCTCCACCTCCCATGGTCTATGGAGGACCTGTTCCCACACCGCGTCTTAACCCTGTTGGTCCTCCTCCTAAGCTTGTTAAGGGTGATTTTGCTAACTGGGTGTTTTCGATTAAGTCTCATTTGAATCACAGCTCAACAAATTTATGGAGAATCATTGAGCAAGTCTACTATCCTCATGGTCCATGCAACCTCACTCCAAGAGAAGAAGCAGACAATCAATATAATCACTCCGCATTGTTTATTCTACAGTCTGCAGTACCTCCTAAAGATCTTCCTCACTTGCGCCCCTTCACTCTGGCTAAGGACTGTTGGGAGCACATTATGGTGCTGTACATGGGAAGCTCAAGCACTCAACGGTCAAATTATGAAGTGGTACTTGATAAGGCTGATGAGTTTGTGATGAAGGAAGATGAGGACCCTCGTGAATTCTATCGAAGGGTGACTGCTATTTCTGTTGCTCTCAAGGATCATGGGAGCAAGGATGTGGATGACACATGGATCAAGCGCAAGTTTCTCCAGGCCATCATGCCTTTCAACAAAGACATGTCATCAGTCATTCGCCAACGACCAGATTTCCACTCCTTGTATTCCAGTGAGGTGTTGGATGAATTCATTGCAATGTCAATCACGAACGAGACCGCTGACAACGCACTTGCTCGAGTTTGGTCAAATACAGCTTCACCTAACCTTGCTTTAAAGGCAAAGGCTGCTTCTGAAGAAGAAGAATAGGGTGAGGAAGAGGAGAGTTGCCCTGAAGACACTAAGTATGCTTATCACGAGCACATGGCTCTTGCGTCAAGGCAATTCTGGGGCAACAAGAGGAACTCAAGATCCAACTTCACCAAGAACAACTCAAGTGGGTTCAAACCCAAGCAACGAGTGAGGACATGCTATAACTGTGGTAATGTGAGCCACTTTGTGGCAGAATGTCCCTATGAGAAGAGGGAAGACAACGGAGGCAAGCTCATTCGCAAAGACAAAACAAAGTCATTCCCGAGAAAGAACAACTTTCTCAAGAAACCCCATCCAAAGGGCATGGTGGCGCTTGAAGAGTACCCCTCCGATGATGATGATGATGATGATGATATGGTGGCAACTGTGTGACAGCCCTAGAATAATTGGTTGCAATTAGTTGCATCATCATCTTGCATCATGTTAAACCCAAATGTTTTTGAAATTTGGACTAACAAAACCCTAGCACCTCACCTCACTAAAGGAAATTCTACTAAGTGTGATTTTTAATGAACCCAAAATGGTTTTTAGAAATGTTCATCTTTTCTGATAAATGTTGGCAACAACATTTCAGTGATGACTTTTATTTTCAATAACTTTTGACATTTAAATTAATCCACAAAAGGCACTGGAAATTGCCAAAACAAATAACTATAAATATTTAGTTATTTCAAAAATACTAAATCTTTTTGTGGAACTTGGAAATAGTCCAAAGAAAACCCCAAAAATGATTTCAATATTTTGGCCTAGGGTTGGAGCCAAAACAAATAAAAACAAATGCCAGAAAGAAAACAAAAAGAGAAAAGGGAAAAGAGAGAGAGAAACTAACCTGTGCTCACCTGTTGGCCCAGCCCACCAAGGGGGTTTCCCCTGTCGCCTCCCTCCTCCTGCCAGAAGGCAGGGGAGAAGATGAGCATGTCGCCGTGGCCAGGGGCGCCACCTCCTCCCTGCCTGCCTGTCCCTCCCAGCCAGCGCGATGCCTCACCCCGTGCCTCTCTTCTCTTCCTCCCCCGGACCCCTCTGCCTTATCTTCTTCCTTCCTCTCTCCCTCTCTTTTTTCCCTCTACCTCACTCTGCCAGGGGATGTTGCCGCCGACGATTCCCTGCCTCCGGCGTGTCTCCGAGCTCGCCACCGGTGCCAGAAAGTTCGCAGTGAGGCTCTCGATCGATTTTCCCCTCCCCATCGCATTCTCCCGTCCTCTAACCCCTTCTAGCCGCGGATCCCGTGAGGACCTCACCGCCGGTCATGGCCGCCGTGGCCAGGGCCTCCCTCGCCCCGCTGTGCACTCTGGAGTGCTCGATGAGCTCACGTGGAGCCGCAACCGGCCTCATCTCCTCCTCCCGCGCCTCCTAGCATTAGCCCCTCCATGGCCAAGTCCGGCCACCGTCCGAGGTCGTCGCCGGCCTCATTCCGGCCATCTCCTGGCCCGTGGCTGGGTCGGGATGGATGCGGTCCAACCTGGGCTTCGCGTAGATGGCTTCGGCCGTCCAAATGGTCGCCGGATGGCGAAGTCCGATGAGCCCCGCCGTCTCTGGAGTCGCCGGCGTTGAGCCGCCGGTGGTTCTGGCCCCTTGACCAGGGGTTTGACCTCCCTTGGGTCACCTACAGGTGGGGCCTGGCCCCTGTCAAATTAGAATATTTTCAGAAATAAGTTAAACAAGATAATTAACCTAATGACCCACTGACAATGGGCCCAGACCCAAATTAGAAATAAAAGTTTAAAATTAAACCCTTTTTAACACCTGTGTCACTTACTAGTGGGCCCTGGCTGTGAGGTTTGACCTGGCTGGCCAGTTGACCTATTGACGTCAGTGCTGATGCAATAATAGTATTTCTGTTTATAAAATAGTTCCAGAAAATGCCTAAAACTTCTAAAAATCATAGAAAATAACCTGTAAGTCCAATGAAAATAATTTATATATGAAAAAGGATCAGAAAAATCCAAAGAATTTGATTATGGAATTTTCATGCATGTTTGAAAAAGTTAACAACACCAAATAGGCAAAATTATGAATAGGGTAAATTTAATAAATAGTTTGGAGTTGGAAATTGATACTTATTTGAATTCCACTTCAATTGTTATGACCAAACATTGGTCAATGCAAATCAGTACCTCAAAATACTAACTCCATACATGTTGGAACAAATTGTTATGAGCTTCAGGTCGAATCAATTAAAAGGGTATCCGGAAAAATAACCGGCTTGAAGTGATGTTTGGATCCTAATTCAAACCAACTTCAACTTAAGAAATGATAGCCACATTAGCCCTGCCACCTTTCATTTCATGTCTTGAGCATGCATCATAGTGTTGCATTTCCGTGAAGTAATTGTTGTTCTTTCTTGTTTGTCGGTGTTGTTCCCCCTCGCTAAATGATGTTTCCGACGATATGATCGTTGACATTGATGAAGACTCATTGCTATCTTCAGACGTGTTAGGCAAGCAAACCCCCTTGAAAATATTGATATAAACCCACTCTCTCGCTCCTGCTCTCTTTTACTGCATCAGGACAAACACGATTCAACTGTACATGTTATCGGTAGTTGAACCCATTCCTCTGCATGACCTGGCTTTGTCACAGTAAATAGTTGAAACCACTTAGCATGACTAGCAACTGCTTGAGCCTTGATGTGCTTACTCATCCATGCTTGTTTAAAATGCCTGCTATGCTTAGAGTCGTGTCGGGTCTGATTTGTCTGGATGATGAATCGGAATGGTTGTGTTCATGTCCTACAGTGTGAGAGTAAATGTGTGAATCTGATTTGGTAAAGGTAGCCACGAGAGGCCATGTAGGAGTACATGGTGGGTTGTCTCATTGGGGCCGTCCTTAAGAACTGAGTTCTGTGTATGTTATCCAAGACAAGATACTACCATGCATTGGGCCCTGAAATATGACCCCTCTCGGCTTATTAATTGCCTAGATCCCTGTCCAGGAGTTGCAATTAGTTTCTGGTGTTTGTAGGAAAAGTGTTGGCGGCCGTGTTTAGCTCTGCTCGACGGGGTAGGTTTCTATGCGGTAGATACACAGTGGCACGGTGTACCAAGTGGCACCCGGATGGTGGGCATGGGAACCCTACGCACATCGTTTGGGGCCGTAGAGGAAACCTCGGTCGGACTTCCTTGCGGGTTCAGTCTCAAATAGGCGATAAACCTGGACCAGGGTCTTGTGTGGTTAACGGTCGTGGCCGACACCCACGCCAGTGCTTCCGCTTGAAGGTTGCCGAGATGCATGACGTGCATATGGTGCTAAGTGGTGGGAGCATGTGTGAAGAAGTATACCCCTGCAGGGTGATTTAATCTGTTCGAATAGCCGCGTCCTCGGATATGGACTACTTGGAAACATTACGTGGTACATAGACAATTTAAATGGATACTCTAAAACATGCAAGATAAGTGTGAGTGCTATGGAAGGCCTTCTCGTAGGGAGACGAGAGTGGATCCATAGTGGTGTATTGAATTGGTGAATATGTGGACTCGTGTGCATTATCCCACCTCAAAGAAAGAACTTGTAGTCGTAGTACAGGCTAGCCAAGAGTCAAAGCTGGCTTGCTGCAATCAAACCCCACAATCCTTTCATTGAAACATGATGCATATGTAGATAGTTCTGATGTAAGACTTGCTGAGTACCTTTGTACTCACAGTTGCTTTATTTATGTTTTTGCAGAGAAGACTTAGACTCATTAAAAGGTTCTACGCGATGTGTTCGATGTTGACCGGAATAGCTTGGGGATACCAGACAGAGGTCTGGCTCCTTTGGTAGGGTCGTAGTAGCTTTTCGGGCTCTTCAAGCCACTTTTAGTAGATGTCTGTACCCAGACATGATTTGCTTCCGCTTGTGGTTTGTATGACTTGAGTGTCGGGTCACGAGACCCCTGTTTGTAATATCATACTATGTTGACTCTTATGAGTCTTTAATAAATGCCTGAGTCATAGAGTTATGTTGTGATGCCATGTTGTATCTACACATATCGTGCATAATGTGTGTATGTTTGAAATGCATTATATGTGTGGGATTCGACACCTAGTTGTTTGCCCTTAGTAGTACACTTTACAGGGAAATGCCTCTTTGTGATTCCATCGGGCCTTGGTAGCTTGCTACTACTTTGAACACATTATTGACCGACATGTATCCTTCTTTGCTGCTGTGTCTGTCCCCTCGGGGAAATCTCACGCGGTGTAATGGAGTCCTTGTAGCTTGCTACGACTCGTCTACACACGCTGATGACCGACACCTGCTTTGCTGGGTTATGTATGCCTGTCCCTATACGGATGTACCGCTTGGGTTTATAACTAGTCATGTTGACCCGGGTTCTTTGTCGTTTGAACGCTAGCAACATATTCATATACGTGAGCCAAAAGACGCAAACGGTCCCAGCCAAGGTAAGGTGACAGTCGTGGAGTTTACCGTGCGTGAGGCCGCAAAGTGATGTGATGTGTTACATGCTGGGTTCTTATGACTTAGGATCGGGGTCCCGACAAACTGCAACTGTCGGTATTGCCACCCCTTCTCCCAAGAATGTGTCTCTCTTCAACGCCCCCAATGATAATCACATCGCCAAGTGCCTCATGGCGAAAGGTATCGATCAGGTAACACCCAACATTAAGACCAACATCACTAGTGCTCCCTCATTGTTGAATTGTGTTGATGATAGTGATGTTGTGGAACTTAATGAGCATGATCTTGAAAAATTTCTATGTACTATAGAAGGAGAAACCAAAAGGCACTTTGTTGCTCTTTTGGAACTACTGGGTGAGGCTAACGACCTCATCGAGTCTCATGAGGAGACCATCTCCGAGATGCAAGGACATAGTCGCGACTATGCCGATGAGATTGCTGAACTATCTATTGCACTAGAAAAAGAGCGCACTCTTCGTCTGGCTCCTGAGGAGTCATACAACTATGACTGTGCTAAATTGCAAAAGAAACTAGATCATGCTACTGTGCTTACTCGTATGCTTAAGTCTGAAAAGGATGCTCTTGGGGTTGACCATGACAGACTCAAAGTGGAGTTTGACACACTTGACAAGGCTCACAAGGTCTTGAAAGGTAGTCATTTCTCCCTGAAAGAGTCTCATGATCAACTCCAAGCAAATCTTACCAAGGAAATCTCTACTTGTCCTCCTTTTGTTTTAATTGATAATGCTTGTACAACTAACCCTTGTTGTGAGCATGTACATCTTGTGGAGGAAAATGCCCAGTTGAAGGATAAACTAGAGAAGGGCCTTGTGTCATGCATCCAAGACAAGAAGAACCTGAACGACCTTTTGAGCAATCAAAGGGGTGTGGTAGGAAAGGAGGAACTTGGACTTACATCCAAGTCCAAAAGAAAAGGAAGAACAGGAACAACCGATCCCCCACCCTCATGGACATCTTTGTCAAAGAGGGCGAAGGGACTCAGGAGGTGAACAGGAACAAGGTGGAAAATGGGAGCATCAAGAAGGGCAAAACCATTCCTACCAACACAGCCGGCAAACTCAATCCTTCCTGTGTTTTATGTCGTGCTGGTGATGGGCATGTTTATGCCAGATTTGTTGGTTCTTACTATGAGTTCATTGAATGTGCTATTTGGGTTCCTAAGACCCTTGTCTCTAACATTAAAGGACCCATTCAAAAATGGGTACCTAAAACCAAGCCTTGATCTATTGCAGGAGTTTGCTTCCGGTGGGGTGTCATGGTTGCTCAATAGTGGAGCAACAAATCATATGACCGGAAGCAAGGACTTAGTGGTGGATGTGCATCCTTCCCCATCTATGCCCACCCATGTCCAATTCACTGATGCATCATCGTAAAAGGTATTGGGATTTGGTAAGGTGGTCATCTCTCAAGAGTTATCTATTGAGAAGGTCATGCTTGTTGAGTCCCTTGCTTACAATTTACTTTCGGTTCGTCAACTTGCAATTAGGGGCTTTTCCACATTCTTTAATCTTGATACTGTGGTCCTTTTGTGGAGCAAGACTCTTAAAGTAGCCTATGTTGGACTTGTCGAAAATGGTCTCTATGTGGTGAACTTTTCAAAGCGACCCACTAAGACTGCGACTGGTCTAATGGCTAAAGTTGATGTGGGCTGGCTTTGGCATTGCCGACTAGCTTATGTCAATATGAGATCTTTGCAAAGTCTCCTCAACGGGGACCATATTCGTGGACTAACGAATGTGAGTTTTGCCAGAGATCGTGCTTGCAGTGCCTGCATTGAAGGAAAGATTCATGAAACTGCTCATCGTCCAACGACTCTCATTTACACTAAGAGACCGTTGGAGCTCCTCCATATGGATCTCTTCAGTCCCCCATCATTTGATAGTCTTGGTGGCAGAAAGTACTGCTTGGTGATTGTTGATGATTACTCAAGATACACATGGGTATATTTCTTCAAGAGGAAGAGTGAGACTCAACAAACTGTTATCAACTTTGCTAATGAAGCTCAACATCAACATGAAGCAAAGATTTTGATGATTACAAGTGACAACGGCACCGAGTTCAAGAACTATACCTTGGATGAGTTTCTAGGTGATGAGGGAATAAAACATCAATATTCGGCACCATATACCCCTCAACAAAATGGTGTGGCGGAAAGGAAGAACCGGACATTGATGGACGCTGCAAGAACAATGATGGCGAAATTCAAATCGCCATATAACATTGGGCCGAAGCCATCAGCACGGCATGTCATGCGTCCAATCGGCTCTATATCCGCAAGGGCTTGAACAAGACCCCATATGAGATCCTCATCGGAAACAAACCCAATCTCAAGTACTTCCGAGTATTCGGGTGTAAGTGTTTTATTCTCAAGAAAGGTGCACGTTTAGCTAAATTTGATTCTAGAGCACATGAGAGCATCTTTGTTGGTTATGCTACAAACTCGCATGCTTACCGTGTCCTCAACAAGTCCACCGGACTCACTGAGTACACGTGTAACGTGGAGTTTGATGAAAATAATGGCTCCCAAGTGGAGCAAAGTGGTCTTCGTGATGTAGGTGATGAAATTCCTCCCCAAGCCATAAGAAGAATGGGGATTGGTCAAATACTCCCAACTGAGGAACCTCTTGTGGCCGAAGGAGAAGGACAATGCTCTACTCAAGTGGACCCATCATCCTCACAAGCCCCACACGCTTCCGATGAACAAAGAGAAGACCCTCAGCAAGTTGAACAAGCTCAAGAACAAGATCAATTACCCAAAGATGGTGATGTGTCCCATCATGTACAAGCACTTACCCAAGGTTCCGAACCTGCTCAAGATCAAGATCAAGTGCAACTACACGATCCAGACCAAGTAGAACCACAAGATCAAGATCAAGAGCAACCGCAAGAACAAGGACAAACCAGTGAACCTGCTCAAGTCGAAGATCAAGTTGATCAGGATGCTGTCTCTCAATTTCCTTCTGTGGCACCTAAGAAGGCTACTGGTGCCAAGGGAGGATCAAAATTCAAGGGCAAGCAAAGCAATCAAGTCGATGCTCCCCAGTTACCCAATGCAGAACTCCTCGAGCGTCGCGCAACCAAGATTGCGAACAAGCTGAGATTCAAGTCACATCTTATGAAGAATGTACTTGGTAGTTTGAAAAGGGGAGTATCCACGCGTCAACAAATTTGGAATTATTGTGAGCATCACGCGTTTGTTTCGTATTATGAACCTCAACAGGTACAGAAAGCGCTCGATGATGAGGATTGGCTTATGGACATGCATGAAGAACTCAACAACTTCGAGCATAATCAAGTCTGGAATTTAGTGCCAAGACCAAAGGAGGAACATAACATCATCGGGACCAAATGGATCTTCAAAAATAGGCAAGATGCCAATGGGATTGTGATATGAAACAAGGCAAGATTGGTGTCTCAAGGCTACTCCCAAGTCGAGGGTATCGACTACGGTGAAACCTTTGCCCCTGTTGCTCGTCTAGAATCTATTTGTGTGCTGCTTGCATTTGCTTCTCATCATAATTTCAAGTTGCAACAAATGGATGTGAAAAGTGACTTTCTTAATGGTCCTTTAAATGAGTTGGTCTATGTCAAACAACCCCCAGGTTCGAACATCCCAAGCTCCCCAATCATGTATACGAACTTAATAAGGCACTCTATGGCCTTAAACAAGCCCCACGTGCGTGGTATGAGTATCTTACTGAGTTGTTACAAGATCGTGGGTTTGAAATTGGGAAGATTGATCCCACTCTTTTTACTAAGAGGGTCAAAGGGGATTTGTTCATATGCCAACTATATGTTGATGATATCATTTTTGGTTCTCCTAACAAATCTTTCAATGAAGAATCTGCTGCACTGATGACCGAGAAATTTGAGATGTCTATGATGGGTGAGTTGGAGTTCTTCCTCGGGTTTGAGATCAAACAAGGCTTAGAAGGGACCTTCATCAAACAAGCCAAGTACACTCAAGACATGCTCAAGAGGTTCGAGCTAGAGGATGTCAAGCCGGTCAAGTTTCCCATGGCAACAAGATGCAAGCTTGACAGTGATCCAAATGGTAAAGCAATGGATCAAAAGGTATATCGCTCCATGATTGGATCCCTTCTTTACCTTTGTGCATCTAGACCGGATATCATGTTGTGTGTAGGGATTTTTGCATGGTTTCAATCTGCACCAAAAGAAAGCCATTTTATGGCCGTTAAGCGAATCTTTCGATATTTGGCTCATACCCCAAAATTTGGTCTATGGTATCCCAAAGGAGCAAACTTCAACCTAGTGGGCTATTCTGACTCAGATTGGGCAGGAGACTGTGTGGAGAGGAAGTCAACCTCTGGAGGCTGCCAATTCCTTGGTCGTTCACTGGTAAGTTGGTCTTCAAAGAAGCAAAATTGTGTCTCACTATCCTCTACCGAAGCTGAGTATGTGGCGGCTGCAAGTTGTTGTGCCCAGTTGCTATGGATGAGACAAACCTTAAAGGACTACGATGTCACTTGTGACAAAGTGCCTCTTCTATGTGACAATCAAAGTGCTATCAAGATTTCCATCAATCCAGTGCAACACAGCAAGACCAAGCACATTGATATTCGCCATCACTTCATTCGTGAACATATTAAGCTAGGTGATATTGAGATTCACTTCATCAACACTGAAGAGCAACTTGCAGATATTTTCACTAAGCCTCTAGATGAAGCAAGGTTCCGGGAGTTAAGGTATGAGCTAAATATCATTGATTCAAGTAATGTGGATTGAAACTAGGCACTTTGCCCCTCACTCTGCATTACATCTCGCTCTAGGTGTAGGCATGGACATGGGGGGAGTGTTGTTCTCTCAATGAACTTTCCCTCCCCCCATTATGCATAAATCGATCAATTCTTTCACTTTGGCCATTATTAAATGGCACTTGTGCTTCAAAGACGAGCTATGGTCATGAACCCAAGGATAATTCTTCGCGGTGTCATACCATGTGTCTCAAACATAGGTGGCCTCGGCCACCGCCCTCTCCATTGCAGACTTTGTGTTGTTTCTTTTCTTTCGGTGATCCTCCCTTGTTCCCGTGTTTTGTTTCTCTTGGCAAGATCAAGATTCTTCTACCACCTAAGGAGTAGAGAGCTTATTTTTTGGATGTTTTGTGACTTAGAGCACGGTACTACCGCCCCCAGCACGGTAGTAAAATTTTACTACCGTTGAGGGAGCGGTACTACCGCTTGGGGAGTGGTACTAGCGCGATGACTACGGTAGTACCGTGCTGCCTCGACCTAGGGGCTATTTGAAGGGCTGGGGGGCCTTTTTCTTTCCCCTCAGCCCCGAGTTCATCTCTTTATCTCTCTCTCCTCTCTTCAAGAACTGACCAAAGGAATTGCCGGATCTCCCTATCCGACCATCGTCCTCTGATTCCGACCGGTGGGATTCTTCCCCACGCGCCATGGACTCTGGTACTGCCCCTCATATGTGTCCTTGTGCTTTCATGTTGATTCAATCTAGGGTTAGGGGCATATGGTCTCATGGCACCGTGATTGGGATCTAGTGGCAGTCTTGGTTAGTATGGTAGGGTGTGCGTGTGTGTCTAGGAGTGCAAAGGTTCCAGATCTGAGGTTTTAGATCTTCAGTCGCAGTTTTAGTGTTCAAAAATCATGATTAGATCTGGGATTAGGCCTCCCGTGCGGTACTACCGCCCCTCGCGGCGCGGTACTACCGCTCAAGGAGCGGTAGTAAAATTTACTACCGCCCTCTAAGCGGTACTACCGCTCCCAGAGCGGTAGTAAATTTTTACTACCGCTCCATCTGCGGTACTACTAATGTCAACTGTTCTTCCCTTTGTAACGGCACCAGAAAAATGCTGATTGCAATCCCCGGCAACCGAAACTAGAAGAATGTTGTTGACGCCCACCAGCGCGTGGGATCGTAGCAGTTTTCGAGGGTAGAGTATTCGACCCAAATTTGTTGATTCGCACGACGGGAGGTGAGACAATACTCTCAAGTATTAGCAGTTGAATTGTCAGATTCAACCACACCTGAAAGATTAGTATCTGCGAGCAAAGTAGTAACAGGAAAGTAGCGAGTAATGACAGTGTAACGAGCAATAGTAGTGGCAAGGAAAAGCAGTAGTGACAGCAGTAGTTGGAAAAAATCGTAGGCAATGGGTTGGTGATTTGTTTGGATGATATTCATCATGCAACAACTATAACACGGAGAGATATGTGGCTAGCTCCCGTTCGTCAATGTGATGTAGGCATGCATTCCGTGTGTCCTCATACGTGCTTAGGGAAAAGAACTTGCATGACATCAATTGTCCATCCCTCCGTGGCAGCGGGGTCCGAAAGGAAACTACGTGATATTAAGGTTCTCCTTTTAATAAAGAACCGGACCAACGCATTAGCACTTGGTGAACACATGAACTCCTCAAACTATGGTCATCACCGGGAGTGGTTCCGGTTATTGTCACTCCGGGGTTGCCGGATCATAACACATAGTAGGTAACTACAACTTGCAAGATCGGATCTAAAACACACATATATTGGTGACAACATAATAATTTCAGATCTGAAATCATGGCACTCGGGCCCTAGTGACAAGCATTAAGCATGTCAAAGTAGTAGCAACATCAATCTCAGAACATAGTGGATACTAGGGATCAATCCCCATCAAAACTAACTCGATTACATGATAGATATCATCCTACTCATCACCGCCCAGCGAGCCTACGAATAGATTACTCACGAACGACGAAGAGTTTCATGGAATTCGAGAGGGAAGAAGGTTGATGATGACGATGGCGACGATTTCCCCTCTTCGGAGCCCAAGACGGACTCCAGATCTGCCCTCCAGATAAACGCGAAGAAAACTTCTCTCTTTTTTATTTTTTTCTCGGACATAAGGGGAGTTATAGACCTGAGGTTGGGGGCGGCAGAGCCGTGTGGGCCCCACAAGCCTGCCCACCGCCACCAGGAGGGGTGGTGGCGGAGCCAGGGCTTGTGGCCCACTGGCCCACCCCCTCAGGTGGAACTTGGCGCAGATATTTTTTATATTTTCCAAAACTGCTCCCCGTAGATTTTCAGGACGTTTGGAGAACTTCGATTTCTACACAAAAATAACACCAAGGCAATTCTGCTGAAAACAGCGTCAATCCAGGTTAGTTCCATTCAAATCATGCAAATTAGAGTCCAAAACAAGGGCAAAAGAGTTTGGAAAAGTAGATACGATGGAGGCGTATCAACTCCCCCAAGCTTAAAACCTTTCTTGTCCTCAAGGAACTCAGTTGACAAACTGAGAGAGAAAGAAAAACTTTGACAAACTCCGTTTGATCTTGTTGTTGCAACTATGTCTAACTCATAACCAGAATTTCAGCAAGATCACAAGTTAACCACATAAGCAAATGACACAAAGGTCTCACGATAAACTAATATCAATGGCATAATTAGCTAACGAGCAAATAATAACGAGTTTCAAATACCAACACTTCAATCGAAACAAGCATGAAGCAATATGAATAGATGGTATCTCGCTAGCTCTTTCTGAGACCGCAAAACATAAATGCAGAGCACTTTCAAAGATCAAGGGCTGACTAAACATTGTAATTCATAACAACGAAGATCCAGTCATAGTCATACTCAATATCAATCAAAAGCAAAGCATAAAAATTACAGAGGTGCTCTCTAATTGGTGCTTATATAAGAGGAGGATGACTCAACAGGAAAATAAATAGACAAGCCCTTCGCACAGGGAAGCATTGATTTGCAGAGGTGCCAGAGCTCAAGCTTTGAAAACAGAGATAATAATTCTGGGTGGCATGCTTTCATTGTCAACGCAATGACCAAGAGTTCTCAATATCTTCCATGCTACCCATGCTATAGGTGGTTCCCAAACAGAAAAGTAAAGTTTTAACTCCCCACCACCAATCAATCACACTCCACGGCTAGCCGAATCCTCGGATACCGTCCATACTAACATCAATCCGGGGGGAGTCTTGTTTTACAGTTATGTTTTCGATTTAAGCGTGGAACCGGGCATTCCAATTACCGGCCCCTTTCTCGTGAATGACTGTGAATAAACACATGTCGAGGATAACACTCCTTGCATGGAAGATACCAATAGCCCCCTGTCACCACATGAGCGGTTCGGGCATGCAAACTAGATTATTTCTTGAAGGTTTAGAGAGTGGCACATGCAAATTTACTTGGAATGGCAGGTAGGTACCGCAAATAGGTAGGTATGGTGGACTCTCATGGAAAAACTTTTGGGTTTACAGAAGTGGATGCACAAGCAGTATTCCGCTTAGTACAAGTGAAGGCTAGCAAAAGACTGGGAAGCGACCAACTAGAGAGCGACAACAGTCATCAAGATGCAATGAGTTTGACTAACATTGAATGCAAGCATGAACAAGATATAAATCACCATGAACACGAACATCATAGAGGCTATGTTTATTTTGTTTCAACTACGTGCATGAACATGCGCCAAGTCAAGCCACTTGAAACATTCAAAGGAGAATACCATCCTATCATACTACATCATAATCATCTCAAAATCTATGTTGGCATTCAAGACAAACCATTATAAGCTCTCAGCTAAATAAGCATGGCATCAGAAACTATGATCTCTAAGTTGTCATTGCAAACATGGTTCTCTCACAACAAAGCTAAATCTGGGTCGACAAGCTAGCCATATTTACAAAAACAAAATAGGTAGAGTTCATACCAGCTTTTCAGTCTCAGTCACTTCATCATATATCATCATTGTTGCCTTTCATTTGCACGATCGAACGATGAAAACGATAATAAGCGCATTGGACTAAGCTGAATCTGCAGGCAAACACAAAGGAGAAGACAAAGTAATATGGCTCTTTGAAAGCTAAAGAGGTAAGCATGTAAGAACCAATAAACATTGTAACCAATATCTTCTACCTTGACCCAAAGAAAAAGAAAACTATTTACACGGGAAAGCTCCCAACAAGCAAAAGAAGAAAGAAAAATCTTTTTGAGTTTTCTCAAAGGACACAAAACAGGAAAACAAGAAAATGAAAATAAACTATCATGGATAATACAGTGGCAAAGTGTAAACACCGGCTAACAAGGTGAAAGCATAAGCATGAATGTAAAGTCGGTGAGAACACGTACTCCCCCAAGCTTAGGCTTTTGGCCTAGCTTGGTCTACTCCCATGGATGATCCTGGCGAAACCCGAAATCATAATGGGTGTTATACAGAATCGCTACAGTCACTGCCTGAATAGCTGCCTCACGAAGTCGATAAGCAGTCGCCTCCCTCTCATACTCCTCTGCCTCTCCTATGGTTATATAGTATCTTCGTTTTACCTGAACGTCAAAGAAAGCAGGAGTAGGAAGGGTAATATGGAAAACACGCTGCCGGTTAAATATCAAGCGGTATAGGAGGGATCCATGATCTCTCTCATGGAACTGGTAGCGTGTTAGAGCGACGCGATCAAGGTAGGCTGTACGGAGAGGAGGGTCTTCTGGATGGATGGATACTCCAAGAAAATTTGCTAAGCGTGTAGCATAAACTCCACCAAAGAAATCCCCCTCACTGGCATTTTTATTCAGCCTCCTTGCTATTATAGCTCCCATATTGAAGCTCCTGTCACCTGTTACTGCGCTCTTAAGGATACTAAGGTCGGAAGCGCATAGGTGAAAATGTGCACCCTTGCCATTAATGCACCTACCTATGAAGAGGGCAAGGTAGTGCAAGGCAGGGAAATGGATGCTTCCTATGGTGGCTTGCGTGATACCTCTGGTTTCTCCAACAGTTATACTGGAGACAAAGTCTCTGATCGAAGACTTAGAAGGATCATTAACACTACCCCCATCAGATATCTTGCAAATCCTATTGAAATCCTCCAGATCCACGGTATAGAATTTATCGTACAGATCAAACAATATGGATGAGTCATGGCCAACTGAGAATTTAAATCTATGCACGAAAGAGGCAGTGAGCATAGCATACTGTTCACATTTATCTGAGAGGAAATCTTCTAACCCGGCATTGCGGACAAGTGCATCAAAATCATCCTTGAAACCTGCTTCGATCATGAACTCATCGGAAGGCCATTCATATGGTTGCACCGGTGCATCCCTTAGTTGAAAAGGTTCGGGCTCCCGAAAAGAGAGACGGGGACCCTTCTTACTTGAGGACCACCGTGAAACTTCCTCCTGAACATAATTTCCTTTTGCTGAAATTTTTGAAGTTCAAGAGAAAAGTGAATGAGGACCAACCATACCTTGTAGCAACTACTCCTACTAGTGCCTAGAGACCTTATCACGCGCTAAAACTACTTGGGACCAGCTAAAATCAACTTTTCAAGCTCAAGAACAGGGTCACCAAGGTAGAAAGAATTCGCGAAGGATAAAGCACTAGAGCAAAAACTAATTGGACCAATGGAGGAATCACTTACCAAGGAGTAATTTCCCGAAAACGGTTCGGAGAATGGTGCTTTGAGCAAGGAGATCTAGAATCACAGCGAAATGAGCAAGAACACGGGTTTGAGCTGTGATTTTTTTTTTGTAGGTGGAAGAAGAGGCTGAGAGCTGGAATGAGTGGAGGGGGTGCCTGTGGCCCCCACAAGCTTGCACCCCGCCACCAGGGGGTAGGTGGCGGTGGCAGGGCTTGTGGCCCACTGGTCTGGCCCCGAGGCCAGCTCTCAGGCCCAGTAATTTTCAAAAATTCCAGAAAAAATCATACTAAATTTTTAGGACCATCGGAGAACTTTTATTTTCGAGGTATTTTTCTCTGGGACGCTAAAACAAAAAACAGGAAAAACTAAGGTAATTCTATCATTTTTCTTCTAAGCAAAAGAAAGTGAAAGCTGAAAATAGAGGTATGTGACTCTTTGATTCATCCGTTTCATGGTCATCGAAAGAAATCCGTCAATGGGGTTGATCAAGTCCTCATGACAAAACCTTCTCGAATCGCAAGAGAGAACGGAGAATTTTCTAATAGCCACTAATTCACCTCAATGGGGATATGTATCTCCCCAACAAGCAAATCATACTTCATCTTGACACGAGGAATAGGGCATTCAAAGCTCCCAATGAGAATCGATGAAGTCTTTTCGATAGCATTGATGCAATGTACTTGATATCGTTTCTTCGGAAAGTGCACGGTGTGCTCATTACCGTTGACATGGAAAGTGACATTGCCTTTATTGCAATCTATAACAGCCCGTGCAGTGTTTAAAAAGGGTCTTTCGAGGATGACAGCCATGTCATCGTCCTCAGGAATATCCAAGATAACAAAGTCTGTTAAGATAGTGGTGTTAGCAACCACAATAGGCACATCCTCGCAAATGCCGATAGGGAAAGCAGTTGATTTGTCGGCCATTTGCATAGAAATTTCAGTGGGTGTCAACTTATCCAACTCAAGTCTACAATAAAGAGAGAGTGGCATAACACTAACACCGACTCCAAGGTCACATAAGGCAGTTCTTACGTAGTTTCCTTTAATGGAGCAAGGTATAGCGGGCACTCCGGGATCACCAAGTTTCTTAGGAGTTCCACCTTTAAAAGTATAATTGGCAAGCATGGTGGAGATCTCAAGATCTGGTATCTTCCATTTATTAGTCACGATACCTTTCATGTACTTGGCATACAGAGACATCTTGAGCATATCTGTTAACTGCATCTACAGAAAGATGGGTCTTATCATCTCAACGAAGCGCTCAAAATCCTCATTATCCTTTTTCTTGGATGGCTTAGGAGGAAAGGGCATAGGTCTCTGAACCCATGGCTCCCTTTCTTTACCATGCTTCCTAGCAGTGAAGTCATTCTTATCGTATTTATTAGGTTGTGGGTTATCAGGATTAACCGTCGGTTCAATCTCCACATCCTCATCATTGCTAGGTTGAGCATTATTATGAACATCACTGTCCATATTGTCACCAGGTTCATGTTCATCACCAGATTGTGTTTCTGCATCAGACGCAGAAATATCATTAGGTTCTTCAGGTGTGACAGTATTTGGTGAACTCGCATGTAGGTTTCTATCATCCTTCTTCTTCTCCTTAGGATGACTGGGTGTATCAGCATTGATTCCTTGAGAATCTTGATCAATTCTCTTAGGATGACCTTCAGGATACAAAGGTTCCTGAGTCATTTTGCCTCCTCTAGTAATGACTCTGACAGAGTTGTCATTTAATTCATTGAGCAAGTCATTCCGAGCTTTAAGTACTTGTTCTACCTGAGTAGTAATCATAGAGGCATGTTTACTCAGAAGCTTCAGATCATTGACATTTCTGTCTACACAAGCACATAAATGGCTAAGCATACGAGTACTTTGTTCCAAATGTTTGCTAACATAATCATTGAAACTCTATTGTTTGGCAACAAAGTTGTCAAATTCATCAAAGCATAGGCTAGCAGGTTTGTCAAAAGGAATATCACTCTCATCAAACCTACGCAGAGAAATCACTTCTACTACCTGTATCGGGTTATCGAGACCATGGATCTCTTTGATAGGTGGTAGATTTTTGACATCTACAGATCTAATGCCTTTCTCTTGCATAGATTTCTTGGCTTCTAGCATATCTTCGGGACTGAGGAATAGAATACCTCTGTTCTTCGGAGTTGGCTTAGGAGGTGGTTCGGGAATACTCCAAGCATTATCGTTGATCAAGATGTTATTCAGTAGGGTCTCATCTTGTTCTACTGTTCATTCCCTAAAAACACAACCAGCACAACTATCTAGGTGGTCTCTAGAGGCATCGGTAAGTCCGTTATAGAGGATATCAAGCATCTCGTTCTTCTTAAGAAGCTGATTAGGCAAAGCATTTTGTAGCTGGACGAGCCTCCCCCAAGCTTGTGGAAGACTCTCTTCTTGGAGGTGAGCAAAGTTGTATATCTCGTGCAAGGCAGCTTGCTTCTTATGGGCAGGGAAATATTTCTCACAGAAGTAATAGACCATCTCCCGGGGACTACTCACACATCGAGGAGCAAGAGAGGTGAATCAGGCGTTAGCATCATCCTACAGAGAGAAAGGAAACAGCTTAAGGATATAGTAGTGGCGGATCTTCTCCTCATTAGTGAAAAGGTTGGCTATATCATGTAGTTTGGCAAGATGTGCTATGACCATCTCAGACTCATATCCATGAAAAGGATCAGATTCGACTAGAGAGATTATCTCAAGATCAACAGAGAATTCATAATCCTTATCGGTGATAAAGATAGGTGAAGTGGCAAACTTCGGGTCATATTTCATCCTAGCTTCCCGAGATTTTTCCTTCCACTTGAGAAGTAATTTCTCAGCGTCATAGGCATCCTTAGACGCAAGAAAATCCTCAGCTATCTCTCCCTCCAAAACGTAACCCTCAGGTATATCAGGCAATTCATATCTAGGAGACCTAGATCTAGCAGGAACAAAAGCAGGTTCTATCTCAATAGTATCGGTAGTTTCAGAAGCATCACGAGCATTGGCAGTAACTCTAGCAATATGAGCATCAAGGAACACTCCTAGTGGAACATCGGGAAAAGTAGTATCTCTAGAAGTATTAAGCATAGCATCATCAGGCAAAATAGCATGTCTAGCATCATCAGGCAAAGCAGTATCAAGCATAGGCGACATATCAAGATTTCTAGCAGGAGGTGATGTCGCAAACTTACTCATAACTGAAGGTGAATCAAGTGCAGAGCTAGATGGCAATTCCTTACCTCCCCTCGTAGTTGAGGGCAAGACTTTGTTCTTCGGATCCTTCAGATTCTCCATAGTGATCAGCAGATATAAATCCCAAGTGACTCAGAGAATATAGCAATACCTCCCCGGCAATGGCGCCAGAAAAATGATTGATGTCAAATGTTCTTCCCTTTGCAACGACACCAGAAAAATGCTGATTAAAATCCCTGGCGACCGAAACAAGAAGAATGTTGTTGACGCCCACCAGCGCGTGGGATCCTAGCAGTTTTCGAGGGTAGAGTATTCGACCCAAATTTGTTGATTCGCACGATAGGAGGTGAGAGAATACTCTCAAGTATTAGCAGTTGAATTGTCAGATTCAACCACACCTGAAAGATTAGTATCTGCGAGAGCAAAGTAGCGAGTAATGGCAGTGTAACGAGCAATAGCAGCGGCAAGGAAAAGCAGTAGTGACAGCAGTAGTAGGACAAACTCGTCGGCAATGGGTCGGTGATTTGTTGGGATGATATTCATCATGCAACATATATAACACGGAGAGATATGTGGCTAGCTCCCGTTCATCAATGTGATGTAGGCATGCATTCCGTGTGTCGTCATACGTGCTTAGGGAAAAGAACTTGCATGACATCTATTGTCCATCCCTCCCGTGGCAGCGGGGTTCAAAAGGAAACTACGGGATATTAAGGTTCTCCTTTTAATAAAGAACCGGACCAACGCATTAGCACTTGGTGAACACATGAACTCCTCAAACTATGGTCATCACCGGGAGTGGTTCCGGTTATTGTCACTCCGGGGTTGCCGGATCATAACACATAGTAGGTAACTATAACTTGCAAGATCGGATCTAAAACACACATATATTGGTGACAACATAATAATTTCAGATCTGAAATCATGGCACTCGGGTCCTAGTGACAAGCATTAAGCATGGCAAAGTAGTAGCAACATCAATCTCACAACATAGTGGATACTAGGGATCAATCCCCAACAAAACTAACTCAGTTACATGATAGATCTCATCCTACTCATCACCGCCCAGTGAGCCTACGAATAGATTACTCACGAACGACGAAGAGCTTCATGGAATTGGAGAGGGCAGAAGGTTGATGATGATGATGGCGACGATTTCCCCTCTCCGGAGCCCAAGACGGACTCCAGATCTACCCTCCAGATGAAGAACAGGTGGTGGCGGCGCCTCCGTATCGTAAACACGACGAAAACTTCTCTCTAGTTCTTTTTTCTGGGACGAAAGGGGACTTATAGACCTGAGGTTGGGGGCGGCAGAGACGTGTGGGACCCACAAGCCTGCCCACCACCACCAGGGGGGGTGGTGGCGGAACCAGGGCTTGTGGCCCACTGGCCCACCCCCTCAGGTGGAACTTGGCGTAGATATTTTTTATACTTTCCAAAACTGCTCCCCGTAGATTTTCAGGACGTTTGGAGAACTTTGATTTCTGCACGAAAATAACACCAAGGCAATTCTGCTGAAAACAGCGTTAGTCCAGGTTAGTTCCATTCAAATCATGCAAATTAGAGTCCAAAACAAGGGCAAAAGAGTTTGGAAAAGTAGATACGATGGAGATGTATCAACTACCGCTCCCGTGTGCACACACACACTTCTCTCTTGATCTCTGCCTTGACTTGTTTTCCTTGTCTTTCGTGTTTTGTGTGTTTCTTGCGTGTCCCAGGTGGTAGTTGATGTCAGCTGTGCTTCCCTGGCAACGGCGACAGGAATAGTCGTGTCGACGGCACGAGGAATCCTTCTGCTACGGCTATGGAGCCTTGCGTTGGTGTTCCCTCGAAGCGGAAAGGGTGATGTAGCACAGCGGTGGTAAGTATTTCCCTTAGTTTGAGAACCAAGGTATCAATCCAGTGGAGGAGTATCACAAGATCCTGCACAAACACAAAATCTTGCTCCCGACGCTATGAAGGGGTTGTCAATCCCTTATAGATTGTTCGCCAAGTGAGAACTGAAAGCAAGAAAGTAACAAAGCAAAGTAAAAGCGGAGGTGTAAATGATGGATGTGAATAGACCCGGGGGCTGTAGTGTTTACTGGTGGATTCTCTCATGAAAGCAAGTATACGGTGGGTGAACAAATTACTGTCGAGCAATTGATAGAACCGCGCAAAGTCGTGACGATATCTATGGCAATGATTATATCTATAGGCATCACGTCCAAAACAAATAGACCGATACTTTCTCCATCTACTACTATTACTCCACACGTCGACCGCTATCCAGCATGCATCTAGTGTATTGAGTTCAAAAGAACAGAGTAACGCCTTAAGCAAGTTGACATGATGTAGATGGACAATCTCATATCAATGACAGAGCCCATCTTGTTACCCTTGATGGCAACTACTTAATGTGTGCCTTGCTGCCCTTACTGTCACTCGGAAAGGTCACCACATGGTAGAACCCAAAACCAAGCACTTCTCCCATTGCAAGAATCATAGATCTAGTTGGCCAAACAAAACCCAAGACTCGGAGAGACTTACAAGGATATCAAATCATGCATATAAGAAATCAGCAAAGACTCAAATATATATCATAGATAATCTGATCACAAATCCACAATTCATCGGATCTCGACAAACACACTGCCAAAGAAGATTACATCGGATAGATCTCCATGAAGATCATGGAGAACTTTGTATTGAAGATCCAAGAGAGAGAAGAAGCAATCTAGCTACTAACTACGGACCCGTAGGTCTGAAGTGAACTACTCACGAGTCATTGGAGGGGCGATGATGATGATGAAGAAGCCCTCCAACTCCAAAGTCCCCTCCGGCAGGGTGCCGGGAAGGGTCTCCAGATGAGATCTCGCGGAAACGGAAGCTTGCGGCTGCGGAAAAGTATTTTCGAGGCTCCTTTGATTTTTGCTGTATTTTAGGGAATATATAGGCCAAGGATCTAGGTCAGGGGGCGGCCAGGGAGGCCACAAGCCCTGCCACCGCCGCCTTCCCCCTGGTGGCGTAGTGGGGGCTTGTGGGCTCCCAGGAGCCCTCCTGGCTTGGCCCACAGGCCCCCTGATCTTCTTCCGTTGGGGAAAAAAATCATTTCGGGGATTTTATTCCGTTTGGACTCCGTTCCAAAATCCGATCTGAAAAGAGCCAAAAACACAGAAAAAACAGGAACTGGCACTTGGCACTGAATTAATAAGTTAGTCCCAAAAAAGATATAAAAGGTACATAAAACATCCAAAGATGACAAGATAACAGCGTGAAACCATCAAAAATTATAGATACGTTTGAGACGTATCAAGCATCCCCAAGCTTAACTCCTACTCGTCCTCGAGTAGGGAACTGATAAAGAATGAATTTTTGATGCTTTCATGCTACCTAGCATAGATGTCCTTTGTAACTCCTCTTATGTGACGTGAATGTTCAAATCCATTAGATTGAAAACAATAGTTTGATATTGAGGTGGAAACAATAATAATTCAAGCAAACTAGCAAGGTAATCATGAACTTTCAAAATAACAAGGCCAAAAGAAAGTTATCCCTACAAAAGCGTATAGTCTGTCTATGCTCTATCATCATTGCACAATGAATTTAAATCATGCACAACCCCGGTATTGGCCAAGTAATTGTTTCACACCTTTACTTTCTCTAACCTTTTCAACTCTCATGCAATACATGAGCGTGAGCCATGGTTTTAGCACTATAAGTAGTGTGGAATGTGGTGGAGGTTGCAAGACAAAAAGGAGAAGATAGTCACATTAACTAGGCATATCAATGAATTGTGGAGATGCTCATCAATAGATATCAATTTGAATGAGTAGGGATTGCCATACAAATGATGCACTAGAGCTAAGAATATGTGGAAGCTCTTATAGAAAACTAGTGGGTGTGCATCCAACTTGCTTGCTCACGAAGACCTAAGGCACTTTTGAGGAAGCCTATCATTGGAATATACAAGCCAAGTTATATAATGAAAATTTCCCACTAGCTATATGGTGGTGGCAAAACGAGAGACTCTCAATCATGAAGATCATGGTGCTTAATATGCACAAGTGTGGAAAAAGTGGTAGCATTGTCCCTTCTCTCTTTTTCTCTCATTTTTTTGGTGGGCTCTTTGGCCTCTTTTTTTTGGTGGGCTTCTTTGGCCTCTTTTATTTCCTCACATGGGACAATGCTCCATTAATGATGATCATCACACTTTCAACTCAAAACTTAGAGCAACAATGACTCTATATGGAATGCCTTCCGTAGTGTACTGTGACAATGATCTAGCGTGGCATAGACATTAATGGAAACATCATGCTAGCTATCTTACGATCATGCAATGGCAATGTAGACGTGGTGGCACATGTCATGGTGGTAGTTGAATGGCAATATATCTCGTAATGACTTTGAAAAAGCCATAGTAGGTAGGTATGGTGGCTGTTTTGAGGGAGGCTAATGGTGGGTTTTGTGCACCGGCGAAAGTTGCACGGCACTAAGAAGATAGTGATGGTGGCAGGTGAAAGTGCATCTAAACCATGGACTCGACATTAGTCATGAAGAACTCATATACTTTTTGCAGAAGTTTTATTAGTAATCGAAACAAAGCATTCAACGCATACTCCTAGGGGAAGGGTTGGTAGGTATAAACCATCGCGCGATCCCGACAGCCACGCAAAGGATGACGATCAATATACTAATCATGCTCAGATTTCATCACATAGCGGTTCACCATACGTGCATGCTACGGGAATCACTAACTTCAACACAAGTATTTCTAGATCCACAACACCTTACTAGCATGACTTCAATATTACCATAACCACAACTCAAAACTAATTGAGATGAATCAAACTTCTCTAACTATTCAATGCACATGAAGGCGGAAGTTTTCGTATCCCTTTGGATAACTACCCATTTTGAGACTACTTTCAAAGCATAGATCAACTACCAAGCCACACACCGCTGTTCTCTAAAAGATATAACTGAAGCACATAGAGCAAAAGTATCTAGCTCAAAAGATATAAGTGAAGCACATGTGAGCTGAATTGTCTACCAAAAGATATAAGTGAAGCTCGACAAAATCATGGTGTGTGCATGTCTCTCTCTCTAGGTGTGAAGCAAGGATGATTGTGTCACAACAAAAATAAAAGACTCCTACGACACAAGACGCTCCAAGCAAAAACACATAACATGTGGTGAATAAAAATATAGCCCCAAGTAACGTTACCGATGGATTGAAGACGAGAGAGGGGATGCCTTCCTGGGGCATCCCCAAGCTTAGGATTTTACAGCATCCTTGAATCTATTGGGGTGCCTTGGGAATCCCCCATCTTGAGATCTTGCCACTCTTTATCTTTTTGTCCATAAGAACTTCACCCAAAACTTGAAAACTTCACAACACGAAACTTAAACAGAAACTCGTGATAACATTAGTATGAGAAAGCAAACCACCACTTCCTTAGGTACTGTAGCAAACTTAAATTATACTTATGATGATGTTGGGTTACTGTATTTTCAATCTTCCATGGCTAATACCCTCCGATAATATCCATAGTTTCATCAAAATAAGCAACCAACACAACAAAAAACAGAATCTATTAACAGCAGACCAGTCTGTAGCAATCTGTATATTTCGTATACCTCTCGTACTTCCAAAATTCTGAAAAATTACGACGGTCTGAAGAATTTGCGTAGCAATTAGCAGCAAAAAGAATCAACTCAAAAGCTCTTACATAAAAAATGAAAATTCTTTTCGTGAGCAGAAAGTTTCTGTCTTTTCCAGCATGACCAAACGATCATCCCCAAGACTAATCATGACGGTTTTTCTTGGCACAAACGCAAAAAGAAACACAAAAAAGACAATCATAACAGAATTATGAAAGTGTGGAAAACACAAAACAGAAACAAAAAGGATAGATTCGTTGGGTTGCCTCCCAACAAGCGCTTTTTTAACGCCCTTAGCTAGGCAAAAAGTGATGGAATCACGTATAGTCATCTTTGGTGCTCAAACCATAGGTAGCCCTCATTATAGATTCATAAGGCAATCTTATTTTATTTCTAGGAAAGTGCTTCATGCCCTTCTTTGAAGGAAATTGAAATCTAATATTCCCTTCCTTCATACCGACGATAGCACCAATAGTCCTTAGGAAAGGTCTACCAAGAATAATGGGACATGAAGGATTGTAATCTATGTCAAGTACAATGAAATCCACGGGTACATAGTTCTTATTTGCAACAATAAGAACATCATCGATCCTTCCATGGGTTTCTTGACAGTAGAATCCGCAAGATGCAAATTAAGAGAACACTCTTCAATCTCATGAAAACCAAGAATATCACATAAAGACTTTGGAATCGCGGAAGCACTAGCACCCAAATCACACAAAGCATTGCACTCATAGTTTCGCTCCAAACTAAATCACAGTAGAAGTTATGGCCACTCAGGCTGGACCAAAACAGCAAGCGGTGATTTTGATTTTGTTAGTAGGTTCCCACTCATCATGAAGTTTTCTAGGTATAGAGACTTCTAGTTCGAGCTTCTCTTCAAGAGATTTCATCATAGCATCTACGATGTGCGCGGTAAAGGCTTTGCTTTGGCTATAAGCATGTGGAGAGTTTGCAATGGATTGCATCAAAGAAATGCATTCAAACAAGGAGCAATTATAATTATTGAATTCCTTGAAATCCAAAGTCGGAGTTTCATTACTACCCAAAATTTTGACTTCTACTCCACTCTCCACACCTTTATCATCAAGATATGTGGACTCCGAATCATTGGGGCGTTTTTCAACCAAAGTGGATTCATATCCAGCCCCTCCATAAGTATGTTTGACACGCAAAATCGAAGATTCAAGAGGAGACACACCAAGCACTTTAAGATCTTCGTGATTTGCATCACTAGAACGCACTCTTTTAAACCATTCATGCCTAGCGCGAATTTGGGCGGTTCTTTCTTTGCTCTCATTCATGGAGACACGCATAGCTTTCAAAGTTTCATCCAAGTTGACCTTGGGAGGAGCGCATCTAACTTTCAAAGCATCAATATCACAAGACATCCTATCAACGCTCTTAGCCAAATCGTCTATTTTGAGTAGTTTTTCCTCTATGGACGCATTGAAAATCTTTTCAGAGTTGATGAACTCTTTGATATTACTCTATAAATCAGAGGGTAATTTGTTGTGATTTCCATAAGTGTTGTTGTAGGAATTGCCATAATTGTTAGAGGAGTTACTAGGAAAAGGCCTAGGAACATAGTTTCCTCTAAAAGCATTGTTGTTGCCAAAATTGTTCCTACCAACAAAATTCACGTCCAAACTAGCATTGCTACTCTCAATCAAAGAAGATAGTGGCATGTCATTAGGATCTACGGTAGCGTTTCTACTAGCAACCAAATTCATCAACCCATCCATCTTTGCACTAAGCGAGTTAATTTCTTCTATAGCGTGCACCTTTTTGCTAGCAGGTAACCTTTCAGTGTGCCACTGAGAGTAGTTGGTCATGATATTGTATAGGAGTTTTGTAGCGTCTCCTAACGTGATTTCCATGAACGTTCCACCTGAGACGGAGTCCAAGATATTGCGAGAAGCGAAATTCAAGCCAGCGTAAAAGATTTGTATAAGCATCCACAAACTCAAGCCATGAGCGGGACAATTTCTAATCATAAGCTTCATCCTCTCCCAAGATTGTACAACGTGTTCATGATCAAGTTGCTTGAAATTTATGATATCGTTACGTAAGGAGATGATCTTAGCCGCCGGAAAATACTTGGATATGTAAGCATGTTTGCACTTATCCCAAGAATTGATACTATTTTTAAGCAAAGAAGAAAACCAAGTTTTTGCGCGATCTCGCAACGAGAAAGGAAAAAGTTTCAACTTAATCACGTCATTATCCACATGTCTTTTCTTTTGCATATCACAAAGCTCAATGAATGTATTGAGATGGGATGCGACATCTTCACTAGGAAGGCCAGAGAATTGCTCTTTCATAACAAGATTCAGCAGAGCTGTGTTGATTTCATACGATTCCGCACTAGTGGCGGGAGCAATCGGAGGACTAATAAAATCATTATTATTAGTGCTCGAGAAGTCGCAAAGTTTGGTGTTTTCAGCCATGATGACTTCAACAAACAAACAAGCACACAAGCAAGCAAGAAAACCGGCAAAGGGAAACGACAAAAGGCGAAAGAAAACGGCAAAGGAGAAAGGCAAATGAAAACGGAAAATGTGAAGTGGCGGAGAGGAAAACGAGAGGCAAGTGGGAACAAAAGTAAATGCAAGAGATGAGTTTGTGAGACCTACTTGGATAGATCTTGATCTCTCCTCCCCGGCAACGGCGCTAGAAATACTTCTGATGTCAGCTGTGCTTCCCTGGCAACGGCGACAGGAATAGTCGTGTCGACGACACCTGGAATCCTTCTAATACGGCTATGGAGCCTTGCGTTGGTGTTCCCTCGAAGCGGAAAGGGTGATGTAGCACAGCGGTGGCAAGTATTTCTCTCAGTTTGAGAACCAAGGTATCAATCCAGTGGAGGAGTATCACAAGATCCTGCACAAACACAAAAGCTTTTTCCCAACGCTATGAAGGGGTTGTCAATCCCTTATAGATTGTTCGCCAAGTGAGAACTGAAAGCAACAAACTAACAAAGCAAATTAAAAGCGGAGGTGTAAACGATGGATGTGAATAGACCTGGGGGCCGTGGTGTTTACTAGTGGCTTCTCTCATGAAAGCAAGTAGACGTTGGGTGAACAAATTACTGTGGAGCAATTGATAGAACCGCACAAAGTCGTGACGATATCTATGGCAATGATTATATCTATAGGCATCACGTCCAAAACAAGTAGGCCGACACTTTCTGCATCTACTACTATTACTCCACACGTCGACCGCTATCCAGCATGCATCTAGTGTATTGAGTCCAAAAGAACAGAGTAACGCCTTAAGCAAGATGACATGATGTAGATGGACAATCTCATATCAGCGACAGAGCCCGTCTTGTTACCCTTGATGGCAACTACTTAATGTGTGCCTTGCTGCCACTACTGTCACTCGGAAAGGTCACCACATGGTAGAATACAAAACCAAGCACTTCTCCCATTGCAAGAAACATAGATCTAGTTGGCCAAACAAAAACCAAGACTAGGAGAGACTTACAAGGATATCAAATCATGCATATAAGAAATCAGAAAAGGCTCAAATATATATCATAGATAATCTGATCACAAATCCACAATTCATCGGATCTCGACAAACACCCGCCAAAGAAGATTACATCGGATAGATCTCCATGAAGGTCATGGAGAACTTTGTATTGAAAATCCAAGAGAGAGAAGAAGCCATTTAGCTACTAACTACGGACCCGTAGGTCTGAAGTGAACTACTCACGAGTCATTGGAGGGGCGATGATGATGATGAAGAAGCCCTCCAACTCCAAAGTCCCCTCCGGCAGGGTGCCGGGAAGGGTCTCCAGATGAGATCTCGCGGAAACGGAAGCTTGCGGCGGTGGAAAAGTATTTTCGAGGTTCCTTTGATTTTTTGCTGTATTTTAAGGAATATATAGGCCAAGGATCTAGGTCAGGGGGTGGCCAGGGAGGCCACAAGCCCTGCCAGCGCTGCCTCCCCCTGGTGGCGGAGTGGGGGCTTGTGGGCTCCCAGGAGGCCTCCTGGCTTGGCCCACAGCCCCCTGATCTTCTTCCGTTCGGGGCAAAATCATTTCGGGGATTTTATTCCGTTTGGACTCCATTCCAAAATCAGATCTGAAAAGAGCCAAAAACACAGAAAAAACAAGAACTGGCACTTGGCACTGAATTAATAAGTTAGTCCCAAAAAATATATAAAAGGTACATAAAACATCCAAAGATGACAAGATAACAGCGTAAAACCATAAAAAAATATAGATACGTTTGAGACGTATCAGTGGTTCCCGACGTTCCAACCCGCTTCGGACTGCCAGCTCCAAGCGTCCCTCCTCCGACCCATCTGAAGGGTCCAATGCCCCCAAGCATAGTTTCAAGAAGCCTGCTCCGAAGAAGACCTCAGTCAACTGGAACACCATGCCACTTGTTGAGTTTCAACACCGTCGGAAGCTCAACCCCTATGCCAGCAATAGGGAGACATTCCCTGGTGGTGAACTGTTTTGGAATCGTGATCAATTTTTGATTTATGAAGATGTTCTCAGATCGAAGAAGAATCTGTATGTACTGGTGCAATGGATTGATCTTGATCACCTGAAGAAGGACATGTCTTACTTTGGGGAGGCTATCTCTATGGTGGAACAACTTCAGATTGCGGACCTCATCTCGTTTCACCAAGACTTTGACATTGAGACTGTGGCTCACTTTTTTGCTACAGTCCACTTTCACCATGATGATGGTCGTACCATGGCCTGGTTGACCAATGGAGTGCAGCCGACTGCTACCTGGAAGGATTTCATGGATCTCCTTCAGGTTAGGGATGAGGGCCTCGATACTCCTGTTGGCTTGCGCCCCCATCCCAACCCTCAAGCTACTGCCAAGGAGAAGCTGCTCCCTTACCTCTCTGTGAAGCACACCCCTGTTGGCGAGGTATCTTATGTCATGAACCCCTTTCTGGATGTGACGCACCGCATTTTTCGCAACACGCTATTTCCCAGAGTTGGCAACAAGGACCAGGTTCACTCTTACCTTGTAGACATGCTTCTAATGTGCCAGAAGGGGAAGAATTGTTAGTGTCAACCCCATGATGTCTCTCATGTCATGTGGAGTGAGCTGTACTCCGCAGTCATCAACCGTAAGGTCCCAATCTACGGTCCTTATCTGTTTTACTTCATCAAGACCACTTGGACCAAGACTTTTCCCGGGGCTGAGTTTCTTGCTCCTGATTGGGTCCGCCATGAGACCATCAAACTGCGCCAGAAGGACAAATGGGCCAACACCTCCTCTCGTCCTGCTGCCCCAAGGGATTCTGATGAGGATGTGGCTGATGCTGAGGATGAGGCCCCTCCAGACGGTCACCGACAGGGTGAGGGTTCCCATATGTCTGCCTCTGCGGAACCATCATGGGCCACATGGCTCACCGACAGGATGAAGACCTTGTTCTGCATGCAGGCCAAGGGCCAGTACAAGACCCATGTTGCTCAGAAAGAGAGTCGCCAGCGCGACAAATTGATCATGAGGAAGCTTGACCTGCCCTTCTCAAGTGGTTCTGAGCGCGAGATCACCCCGGAGGCTGAATGGATGGCGAAGCATCAGTTTCAGTGGGATGCATCTGAGGAGGACAGCAACGATGACAAAAATGAGGAGTATCGTGATGAGGAGGACACCGACTGATGTTTCTACCACCTGGTCGTAGGGCTCCTCTCTGCCTTTTTGGTGTTCCGATGCCAAAGGGGGAGAGAGTGTAGGATTTGCTCGCTCTCTAGGTTTCCTTGGCTATTTGGTTTGATAAAACTTTGTTGCCTTCGTTCTTTGCTTTTGCTTTATGGTTGAGACTATGAGTCGTCAGACCCTATCATGGTGTGAGATATATGTTTTATCTTCCTTATCTTTTGTCTCGGTATTATCAATTTTATCTATCTTGTTATTAGCCTGTGAGACATAGTATCTTGTGCCAATATTCCTTTGCTCACATGCTTTGCTATGATTCAATATTATTACATCTCTCGTACTTATGTAGTAAGGATGGCTTAGTCTATATAATCTAGGGGGGGTGTTCTCTCTGTGGTTAGTTGTTGGTATGCACATACCCAGAGGAAACTAGTCCCCTTGTGATATCTTTGGAGTTTGCATATGCCTATCTATATTGTTCTGTGCAAATCCAACATTGTCATCAATCCACCAAAAAGAGGGAGATTGTTAGGTCATATTTCTCCTAAGTGGTTTTAGTGATTGATGACAATTCTTGTGCGGACTAATCTTGTGTCCTGAGCATTTCAGAATATTCTCTTCTAGGCACAAGATGACTCGACGCCCCTTGGAGGTTCTCAAAGACAGATTTTCTTCTACGTTTCTCTTCCTAGTTTGAGTCATAGGAAAGTCTTCTTATTAAGAGGGGGTCCGCATCGGAAAGGTTTGGGTGGAATCCTCACGCACACACTTCATGCACCCACCTATATTTTGGCCTCAATGGAGCCCCAATGGGTGTATTCTATGTCTATGTGAAAAGGGTAAGCGGAAGTACCGCTGTACCAGCGGTAGTACCGCTGGCACAGCGGTAGTACCGCTCTGAGAGCGGTAGTAAACTTTTACTACTGCTCCAAGAGCGGTACTGCCGCCCCAGGTGCGGTAGTAAACTTCTACTACCGCTCCAGGAGCGGTACTACCGCCCTCAGTGCGGTAGTATTAATTTACTACCGCGCTGACGGGCTTTTTCTCGCATACTTTTCCCAAGGGGGTGGTGGCACGGTAGTATCCCGGTACTACCGTGGTTGGTGAGAAGCTGAGCGGTAGTACCGCTTGTAGATTTATGTGGTAGGTGGGCAACGGGTGGATCTGCCCCCCTTACTATATAAAGGTATCTTCTTCTTCCTAGAACTCACCTTTAACCCCTCTAAGCTCCATTGTTTCTCCACAAGCTCATTTTAGCCCGATATCTCTCCCTAGCCAATCAACCTTGTTGATTTTCTAGGGATTGCTTGAGAAGGCCTTGATCTACACTTCCACCAAAGGATATTTGATTCCCCCTACTAATCCCTTGCGAATCTTGTTACTCTTGGGTGATTGAGCACCCTAGACGGTTGAGGTCACCTTGGAACCACATTCCATTGTGGTGAAGCTCCGTGGTCTTGTTGGGAGCCTCCAAGCATTGTGTGGAGATTGCCCCAACCTTGTTTGTAAAGGTTCGGTCGCTGCCTTCAAGGGCACCTATAGTGGAATCGCGACACCTTGCATTGTGCGAGGGCGTGAGGAGAATACGGTGGCCCTAGTGGCTTATTGGGGAGCATTGTGCCTCCACACGCTCCAACAGAGACGTACTTCCCGTCAAAGGGAAGGAACTTCGGTAACACATCCTCGTCTTCATCGGTTTCACTTGTAGTTATCTCTTACCTTTACTTTGTATTTGTTGTTGTTGTAGAGTATCTCTTACTTGCTCCTTTACTCGTTGTTAGTAGCATCATATAGGTTGCTCACCTAGTGTCCTTTTAGAGAATCTTTATGTTGCTTATCCTTATTTGTTAAGCAAAGCTAAAAATTGGTAGTTGCCTATTCACCCCCCTCTAGTCAACCATATCGATCCTTTCAGTAGCTCTTCACTCGAAGAAGTTTTTTAACTTAGGCGAATCTGGTTCGCGGCTAAGCCCCCGAGTGAGAGGGTAGCTCTTCACTCGGAGAAGTTTTTTAACTTAGGCGAATCTGGTTCGCAGCTAAGCCCCCGAGTGAGAGGGTAGCTCTTTACTCGGAGAAGTTTTTTAACTTACGCGAATCTGGTTCGCGGCTAAGCCCCCGAGTGAGAGGGTAGCTCTTCACTCGGAGAAGTTTTTTAACTTAGGCGAATCTGGCTCGCGGCTAAGCCCCTGAGTGAGAGGGTAGCTCTTCACTCGGAGAAGTTTTTTAACTTAGGCGAATCTGGTTCGCAGCTAAGCCCCCGAGTGAGAGGGTAGCTCTTCACTCGGAGAAGTTTTTTAACTTAGGCGAATCTAGTTTGCGGCTAAGGCCCCGAGTGAGAGGATAGCTCTTCACTCGGAGAAGTTCTTTAACTTAGGCAAATCTGGTTTGCAGCTAAGCCCCCGAGTGAGAGGGTAGCTCTTCACTCGGAGAAGTTTTTTAACTTAGGCAAATCTGTTTCACGGCTAAGCCCCCGAGTGAGAAGGTAGCTCTTCACTCGGAGAAGTTTTTTAACTTAGGCGAATCGGGTTCGCGGCTAAGCCCCCGAGTGAGAGGGTAGCTCTTCACTCGGAGAAGTTTTCTAGACTGGAGTCAACAAGAATATTGCAATAATCAAAGCTTCTCGCAAATAAATTGCTTTAGGCAATCTTGTTCGTTACATCAAAACAGTCATAAATCAGGTATAAAAACGCTTAAGTAAGTCTCCGTTCCATGCTCGCGGCTCGTCGATCCTCTTCTCCAAATTGTAGAGTCTGTATGCCCCATTGTTCAGCACCTTGGAGACGATGAAGGGTCCATCCATGGCGGGGGACAGCTTGTGCGGTCTCTGTTGATGCACTCGGAGCACTAAATCGCGTGCTTGAAGCATCCGACTCCTGACGTGTCTTGAATGGAACCGTCGCAGGTCTTGTTGGTAGATTGTTGATCGAATCAGAGCCATCTCATGCTCCTCCTCCAAGAGATCGACCCCATCCTGTCAAGCTTGTTCAACTTCGGCTTCTGAGAAGAGCTCAACTCTGGGGGAATTGTGAAGTAAATCACTCGGAAGGACGGCTTCTACACCGTACACAAGAAAGAATGGAGACCGCCCAATCGACCTGTTCGGGGTCGTTCTGAGTCCCCAGAGCATAGAAGGTAACTCGGTGACCCAAGCACATGCAGCGTGTCCAATCTCCCGCATGAGATGAGGGTTTAACCCTTGAAGTATGAGTCCATTCGCTAATTCAGCCTGGCCATTCGTTTGGGATGAGAAACAGATGCGTAATCCACTCGGGTTCCTTGGTTGGAGCAAAAACTCTTGAATTCATCTGAGTCAAAGTTCGATCCATTGTCAGTGATGATGCTGTGTGGAACCCCAAACCTGACAGTGACTTCTCTCATGAACTTGATTGTTGTGTGTGCATCTAGCTATTTGATTGGCTTGGCTTCTATCCACTTGGTAAATTTGTCGACTGCAACTAGCAAATGAGTGAATCCTCCTTGTCCCGTATGGAAGGGTCCGACCATGTCCAAGCCCCACACGGCAAAAGGCCATATGAGGGGGATTGTCTTGAGAGCATATGATGGTTTGTGTGATTTGTTGGAGTAGAGTTGACATCCTTCACAGTGGTCTACAAGCTCCTTGGCCATTTCACCCGCACGTGGCCAGAAGAATCCAGCTCGGAATGCTTTGGCAACGATGGCTCTGGAGGATGCATGATGATCACAAGTTCCCGAGTGTATTTCCTCCAAAATCAGTCGGCCTTCCTCAAGGGAAATGCACCGCTGAGCAACGCCAGACACACTTTCCTTATATAGCTGATCTCCCATGACCGTGAAAGCTTTTGATCTCTGGACAATCTGTCTAGCTTCATCTTCATCTTCGGGTAGCTCTTGCCTCAGGATATATGCAATATACGACACTGTCCAATCGGGCGTGACCACTTGAATCTCCATGATCAGATCGACAACCGCTGGGATTTCAAGTTCAATCGGATCAACCGCGCTTGTAGGTTGAGGAGGTTCTTCAGTGATTGGATCTTCGTGGACCGAAAGGGTGTGTGTGTGCTCCAAACAAACATCACTGAGCACAATTTTCCGAGTGGATCCGATTTTTGCCAATTCACCATCAACTTGATTCTTCAACCGAGGAACATGATGAAGTTCCAAACCTCAAACCTTTTCTCAAGTTTTCTTACTGTGTTGCAGTATCCCTTCATGGAAGTGTTTCTCACATCCCACTCTTTCATTACTTGATTAACCACTAGATCTGAGTCGCCGTATACCATCAAGCGTCAGACGTCGATTGAGATGGCCATACACAACCCGTAAAGGAGGGCTTCATACTCTGCCTCATTGTTAGATGAATCAAAGTGAATCTGCAATACATAACTGAGCTTGTCGCCCTTCCGGGATATAAGAACTATGCCTGCACCAGAACCACTTAGCATCTTCGAGCCGTCAAAGAACATAGTCCAGTGTGCCGAGTGAGTAGGGGCTGGTTGTTGTTGCTCCACCCATTCAGCCATAAAATCTGCCAGAGCTTGAGATTTGATGGCTTTCTTGGCTTCGAACTTTATGTCACAATATAATAGTTCCATTGCCCATTTCGCCACTCAGCCCGATGCATCCCGATTGTGAAGGATTTCTGACAATTGGGCATCGCTGACCACAGACATCGAGTGATCTTGAAAATAATGAGCTACCTTCTTTGCAGTCATGTAAATCCCATAAAGAAGCTTCTGATAATGGGGATATCTCTGTTTGGAAGGAGTCAATACCTCAGACACATAATATACTAGACACTGAATCTTGTAAGGCTTGCCTTCCTCCTCTCGCCCGACTGTCAGGACTGTGCTGACAACTTGATTTGTAGCCGCGATGTATAAGAGGAGTGGCTCTTTGCTGTGCGGAGCAGTAAGAACCGGTTGGGTGGATAGCAGAGTCTTTAACTCGACGAATGCAGCTTCTGCTTCGGGTGTCCACTCGAAGGTATCTGACTTCTTCACGAGTCGGTATAATGGTAAGGCTTTCTCTTTGAGTCAAGATATGAATCTGCTTAATGCTGCCAAAGATCATGTAAGCTTCTGGACGTCGTGCACTTGCACAGGTCTTTTCATTCGGACGATTGCCCCGATCTTTTTTGGGTTAACATCGATTCCTCGTTCGGAAACAAGAAAACAGAGTAACTTGCCGCTGGGGACTCCGAATGTGCACTTGACTAGGTTGAGCTTGATGTCGTACCTTCGAAGGTTGGCAAACGTTTCAGCCAAGTTAGTCAGCAGGTTGGAACCTTTGCGTGACTTGACTATGATATCGTCCATGTATGCCTCCATGTTCTGACTGATCTGGTCGAGGAGGCATTTTTGAATCATGCGCATAAAAGTGGCTCTTGCATTTTTGAGATCGAGTGGCATAGTGATGTAGCAGAAGCACCCAAACGGGGTGATGAAGGCTATTTTTATTTCATCCGGGCCATATAGACGGATCTGGTTGTACCCAGAGTAAGCATCTAAAAAAGACAATCACTCACATCCCGAAGTCGAGTCAATGATCTGATCTATGCGGGGGAGTGGGAGTTGGTCTTTCGGGCAGACCCGATTGATATGCTTGAAGTCGATGTATACTCGGAGTGACTTGTCCTTCTTGGGAACCATGACAACATTCGCGAGCCACTCGTAGTGGTAAACCTCGTGAATGAACTTGGCCTCTAGAAGCTTAGACACTTCCCTGCCGATTGCTTTCCTTTTCTGCGTGGAGGACCGACACAGATGTTCTTTGACAGGTCGAGCTTTGGGGTCGACCCTTAGTCGGTGCTCAGCCAGTTCCATGGGTACACCAGGCATTTCAGTGGGCTTCCATGTGAAGATGTCCCAGTTCTCACGAAGGAACTGGATGAGCTCAGCTTCCTATTTAGGGTCAAGAGTTGTTGAGATGTTCGTTGGTGCAGCCGCATGAACCGTCGGGTGGATGTTGACCTTCTTGATTTCGCCTGCCGGCTGGAATGCGGACTCGGAAGCTGGCTTCTTTGAGCGCATCAGTTCGGCGTGATCTGATGTCTGCCGGTACTCATCGAGCTCTGCCATTGCCATCTGCTGGTCGGCGATCTTGGAGCCCTTCCGCAAACATTCTTCTGCTCTCTCTCGATCGCCAGTGATGGTGATGACTCCCTTCGGCCCTGGCATCTTCATCTTCAAATAAACGTAATATGGTCAGGCCATGAAACGTACATATGCTGGACGACCGAGTATGGCGTGGTAGGCACTGTGGAAGTCCACCACCTCGAACGTGAGTTTGTCCTTGTGGAAGTTCTTGTCAGAGCCGAAGAGGACATCTAACGCGATCTGGCCGAGTGACTTGGCCTTCTTCCCTGGGATCACTCCGTGAAACTGCATATTGCTGTCGCTGAGCTTGGACATCGGAATGCCCATCCCCTTGAGAGTGGCGGCATACATGATGTTCAAACCACTCCCTCCATCCATCAACACCTTACAAAGTCGAACTCTTTCTACCACTGGGTCGACAACAAGAGCCCGACGTCCAGGAGTGGGGACATGGGTCGGGTGATCTGACTGGTCGAAGGTGATGGCAGTCTGTGACCACTTGAGATACTTTGGGGCGGAAGGAGCTGCCATGTTGACCTCTCGGTTGACCACTTTCAGTCGACTCTTGCTTTCGACATCAGCAAAGATCATCAGAGTGGCATGGACCTTTGGGAAGGGATCTTCTTGTTCTTCGTCCTCTTTCTCTTGGTCTTTCTCACTCGACTGATCCTCTCCAAATCTCTGGATCAACAGCCTCCACTGCCGAGGGGTATGTTTAGGCACTATGGTGATGCCATCTTCATCTATCTTCCTATGGATTGCACACGACTGGTCAAAGACACGTGGTCCCGACTACTTCTTGAATTTCTTGGGGGGGGGGGGAATTGGCTCTTGCCCTTTCCCTTGAACTTTCCTGCTCCCAGAGTGGCTGCTTCTGCCGGCGGTGTGCGCTCTACCTTCTGCTTCTGCATTCGGTTGGAATTGGCATCTCCATCGACTGCTTTGCCTTTACCACTGCGGAGGTGGTCTTCTTCTTCTCCATTGGCATAGCGGGTTTCTATCTCCATCATCTTGCTCATAGACATATCTCCTGTTTGACCGAACTTCAAGCACAACTCACAGTACCTGACGCCTGCCTTGAAAGCGCAGTCTGCCTGATGCTCGGTGACGTTCTCCACCGTGTGGTGGAGAGTGGTCCAGCGCTGGATGAAACCGCGCAAAGACTCACTCGGCTTCTGGATAGAATGCTGGAACTCGGAGAGACCAGCAGAGCGCTTGCAGGTGCCCTCGAAGGTCTTGATGAACACTCGGGCCAAATCTGCCCAGCAGGATATGCTTGATGGAGCTAGTTGATTCAGCCAGGCACGGGCCGAACCATCCAGCGTCAGGGGCAAGTGCTTCATTGCGACGTTGTTGTTTCCGCCACCGATCTGAACCGCCACTCGGTAATCATCTAGCCACGTTTCTGGCTTGGATTCTCCAGTGAACTTGCTTATTCCGGCCGCCAACCTGATGTTGGGGGAATATCAGCGGAGCGGATTGCTCGGCTAAAACACTCGGGGCCAGAGATGACAGAGCCACTTCCATTCGGACGATCACCATCATACCCGTCACGATGGGCTCGGCCTCTATCAACTCTCTTCTGAGTGAGATTGTCCCTTACATCACGCCTTTGGTCCCAGTCGTTGCCCATCGATCGCCTTTCGTCGTTGCGTCGGGGCGCGTACGTACCACTCCACGGAGGAGAGCATGAGCGATGGTGATCCTCGCGATTGTACCGGGGGGAAGCGGATTCCGGCCTTGGTCTCTATGTCGATCTTCTTGGTGATCTCCTCTACGACGCTGGGGTGAACCTCGGCTATAAACCGACCGAATGTGTCTTCTCGAACAGAAGTGTTGTATATTGTGAGACTGAGATACAACATAATTCTGTTGTTGTGCCGGCTGCAACAGGGCACAGATCTGCTGCACTCCTCTGCCCGCTTCTGAATTTGACAGCTGGATTGAGTGTGCAATCCTTGCGACCGCAACCAAGTTGAGGACAGGCATGCAGAATACCTCGATGTTTTCGTGATGAGAACGCCGACCGGATGCTGGACGGTGCGGATGATGATGCACACCTGAAGTCTCTCCGGTTTCCCGCTTGTCCTGATTGGTCCTTGGCGGGCTCTCATGTGAGCCGGCCATAAAAATCTCCGCCAGAGGGCTGCAGCTCTGGCGCTCGGAAGAAGAGCGAGACGGATCTGACACCGAGTGAGATGCAACAGACGGAGGTGTAGCAGGTTCAATGGCCGCCAGCTGCGGCGAAGACGCTTGACGCGCGAGTGCATGATGCACCCAACACTGGAGCCGCGAGAGACCGGATCGCTTGTTGCGACGTGCGATGGGTAGCACAGTCGACGACGGAGTCGACGGTTGGCGAAGAACTCCGCACAAACTAGCGCGGAAGAACGTCATCCCGCGAACTGGAAGCGCCTCGACATCGAGGGGTGCCTCCCGAAGCCATGCCGAACCATCGGCGACGAAGACGAGTGTGCCGAACACGATTTCGTGACCAAGGCACAAATCACCGCCAGAAGACATGGTGAAGGAGAAAAAATGCAAACTTGCTAGAAGTCACCTAGACGCCTGCCCCACGGTGGGCGCCAACTGTCGTGGGTATAAGCCTGACAGTAGATGTGTAGGGTACAAAACTAGAGGGCAGAGTCCTAGCTACGGCAAGGTTGTATGAGTTCAGGCCCCTCTGCGGTGGAGGTAACAGCCCTACGTCTGAGTGCTCTGGAGCTTTAGTGTCGAGTGGAATATGAATGTTACAGAATGCGAACCCTTGTGCAAGAGGGGAGGGGTGTCTTATATAGAGTGCACTGCCCCTCATAAGTATCAAGCCTTCAAGGGTGCTATAAGTGACAGTGAATGCATACATTATATGTAACGTATGCCATAAATGACATTAACTATAGTAGTCTAACGTCTGACCGTTAGCCTCGCTAGTGTGGCTTCTGGCCTTCTATGTCGACTGGCTTCTAGTCATCACCAAGCGGAAACCAGTCGTCGAGTATAGGATAATCGTCCGAGTGGTTCTCTACCGAGTGGATCAGAGGTTGTCTTAATCCAGTCGGTAGGTATCTTGTGATCCTCAAGCTAATAATGAGGTGCCCTTGGGTAGGACTTATAGGTCAAGCCTATGACCCTACCCTAGGGCTATGACCCCATCACCCAGTGCTTGAGCTCGTCGAATATCTTTGACATAAGTGCTAAGACCTCAGTAACGGTCGTCACTGGTTGGAACACGCGTGGTGGTTTCATAGACACTAGCACACTAGAATAACAAGAGAATCAAAGCCTCTCCACCATGCCTTGGTAATCTGCTTCCGAGAGATCTCCCACGAGTATTCCAGCCCGTCAGTATGATTGGGAACCAAAGAAGGATCCACTCGAGCCTTGCCGAATACTAGCTGCAACACCTGCCTCGAGAAGACGCATTGGATCAATATGTGGTCAACATTGTCTTGTTCCTGGTCACGTACAAAGGATGGTGATAGATCCTCCAGAAGACCATGTCGAAGCCTCCTGTCTCATGTCCATAGCCTGTACTGAATGGTCAACCATATGAAATCTTGCATGTCAGCGGTGCCCAACACTTCCACATCCAGCTCGTAGCCGCCTGCTACTTCTCAAACAACAACGTCAGAAATTGGCAGGTTGACGGAGATTGGGCTTGCGTTGGTTTTCCCTTGAAGAGGAAAGGGTGATGCAGCACAGGAGCAGTAAGTATTTCCCTCAGTTTGAGAACCAAGGTATCGATCCTGAAGGAGGGTCTCGTCAAGTCCAGAGTACCTGTGCAAACACAAACAAGCTTGCACCCAACGCTTCAAAGGGGTTGTCAATCCCTTCAAGATTGTTTGCAAAAGTGAGATCTGGAGGCGGAAAGTGCAACAAAGTAAAAAAGTGTAAGGCTGAAAATATGGCGTGGAGTAGACCCGGGGGCCATAGTGTTCACTAGAGGCTTCTCTCAAAATAGCAAATGTCATGGTGGGTGAACAAATTACTGTCGAGCAATTGATAGAACCGCGCAAAGTCATGACGATATCTAAGGCAATGATCATACATATAGGCATCACGTCCGTGACAAGTAGACCGATACTTTCTGCATCTACTACTATTACTCCACACATCGACCGCTATCCAGCATGCATCTAGTGTATTGAGTTCATGACGAACAGAGTAACGCCTTAAGCAAGATGACATGATGTAGAGGGATAATCTCAAACCACTGATTAAAACCCCATCTTTTTACCCTTGATGGCAACAACACGATGGGTGCCTCGCTACCCCTTCTGTCACTGGGTGAGGTCACCACATGGTATGAACCAAAAACCAAGCACTTCTCCCATTGCAAGAATCATAGATCTAGTAGGCCAGACAAAACCCACAACTCAAAGAGAATTACAAGGATGTGAAATCATGCACAAGAGAGATCAGAAGAAACTCAAATAAGATTCATAGATAATCTGATCATAAATCCACAACTCATCGGATCTCGACAAACACACCGCAATAGAAGATTACATCGGATAGATCTCCAAGAAGATCATGGAGAACTTTGTATTGAAGATCCAAGAGAGATAAAAAGCCATCTAGCTACTAGCCATGGACCCGAAGGTCTATGGTGAACTACTCACGCATCATCGGAGAGGTCATGGTGTTGATGAAGAAGCACTCCGTATCTGAATCCCCCTCTGGCAGGGCACCAGAACGTGCCCCAGATGGGATCTTGCGGAGACAGAAGCTTGCGGCGGCGGAAAAGTGATTTCGACGATCTCGTGATTTTTTTGGGATTTTTAGGGAATATGTAGGCGCAACCCCTAGGTCAGAGGGCACCCAAGGGGCCCACAAGCCTGTGGGCCGCGGGCTCCCCCCTGGCCGCGGGGTGGGGGCTTGTGGGGCCCCTGAGGCTCCCCTGCCTTGGCTCTCAAGCTTTCCGATCTTCTTCCGTTACGGAAAAAATCTTTTCGGGGATTTTCTTCCGTTTGGACTTTGTTTCAAAATCTCCTCTCAAAGGGGTCAAAAACAAGGAAAAAACAGGAACTGACACTTGGCGCTGAGTTAATAAGTTAGTCCCAAAAATATATAAAAGGCATGCAAAACATCCAAAGTTTGACAAGATAATAGCATGAAACCATCAAAAATTATAGATACGTTGGAGACGTATCAAGCATCCCCAACCTTAACTCCTGCTCGTCCTCGAGTAGGGAAGTGATAAAGAATGAATTCTTGATGTGGAATGCTACCTAGCATAGTTGTTCTTTGCAACTTCTTTCATGTGACATGAATGTTCAGATCCGTAAGATTCAAAACAATAGCTTTCTATTGACATGAAAAAAATAATACTTCAAGCAAACTAGTAAGGTAATCATGAACTTTCAAAATAACAAGGCCAAGGAAAGTTATTCCTACAAAATCATATAGTCTGGCTATGCTCCATCATCCTCACACAACTAATGTAAATCATGCACAACCCCGATATTGGCCAAGTAATTGTTTTCGCACTCTTACTTTCTCAAACTTTTTATAACTATCACGCAATACATGAGCGCGAGCCATGGATATAGCACTTTAGGTGAAATAGAGTGTGGTGTTGGTTGTGAGACAAAAAGGAGGAGATGGTCACATTGACTCGGCGTATCAATAGGCTATGGAGATGCCCATTAATAGATATCAATGTGAATGACTAGGGATTGCCATACAAGTGATGCACTAGAGCTATAGGTATGTGAAAGCTCAAAAGGAAAACTAGTGTGTGTGCATCCAACTTGCTTGCTCACGAAGACCTAGGGCAATTTTGAGGAAGCCCATCATTGGAATATACAAGCCAAGTTAAATAATGAAGATTCCCACTAGCATATGGTAGTGACAAAGCAAGAAGCTCTCAATCATGAAGAACATGGTGCTATTATGAAGCACAAGTGTGGAAAAAGATAGTAGCATTATCCCTTCTCTCTTTTTCTCTCATTTCTCTTTTTTTTCATTTGGGCTCTTAGGCCTCTCTTTTTTCTCTTTTTTATTATTTTTTATTTTTTATTTTTGGGCTCTTTGGCCTCTTTTTTTTATTTCCTCACATGGGACAGTGCTCTATTAATGATGATCATCACACTTTTATTTACTCACAGCTCAAACACCACAATGATGATGACTCCATAGGAAATGCCTCCGGTAGTGTATCGGGATGTGCAACGATCTAGCATGGCGTATGACGTTGAACATCTCGCTAGCTATCATACGATCATGCAATGGCAATATGAGAGTGACGGCACAAGTCATGAGACGGAACAGTGGGAGTTGCATGGCAATATATCTCGAAATGGCTATGAAAATGCCATAGTAGGTAGGTATGGTGGCTGTTTTGAGGAAGGAATTTGTTGGGTTTGTGCACACGCGAGAATTGCGCGGCACTAGAGAGGCTAGTAATGGTGGAAGGTGAAGGTGCATCTATACCATGGACTCACATTAGTCATGAAGAACTTACATACTTGTTGCGGAAATTTTTATTAGTAATCGAAACAAAGTGCTAAACGCATACTCCTAGGGGAAGGGTTGGTAGGTGTTAACCATTGCGGGATCCCGACATCAACACAAAGGATGACAATCAATAGATCAATTATGCTCCGACTTCCTAACATAGCGGTTCACCATACGTGCATGCTACGGGAATCACTAAATTGAACACAAGTATTTCTAGATTCGCAACACCCTACTAACATAGCTCTTAATATTACCAAATCCACGTCTCAAAACTATTTGAGAGGAATCAAAACTTCTCTTGCTATTCAATGCACATGAAGATGGAGGTTTTTCCATCCTCTTTGGGTACCTATCACATTTGGGACTACTTTCATAGCATAATCCAACTACCAAATCACGCACCGCCGTGCTCTAAAATATATAAGTGAAGCACATAGAGAAAAAGTGTCTAGCTCAAAAGATATAAGTGAAGCACTATGAGCATTCTAGCAAAATCAGGATGAGTGCATGTCTCTCTCTCTCAAAAAGTGTGCAGCAAGGATGATTGTGACACAACAAAAATAAAAGACTCCTACGATACAAGACGCTCTGAGCAAAACACATATCATGTGGTGAATAAAAATATAGCTCCAAGTAATGTTACCGATGGATTGAAGACGAAAGAGGGGATGCCTTCCCGGGGCATCCCCAAGCTTAGCCTTTTTGGTGTCCTTGAATTTGGCTTGGGATGCCTTGTGCATCCCCAAGCTTGAGCTCTTTCCACTCCTTATCTCATCATCCATGAGAACATCACCCAAAACTTGAAAACTTCACAACACAAAACTTAAACAGAAACTCGTGATAACATTAGCACAAGAAAACAAACTACCACTTCTTTTGGTACTATAGAAAACTTGAATTCTATCTATATTGGTGTTGGGCTACTGTATTCTCACTTTTCCATGGCTAGTACCCCCCGATACTAACCATAGTTTCATGAAAACAAGCAACCAACTCAACAAAAACAGAATCTGTCAAAAACAGACCAGTCTGTAGCAATATGTATACTTCGTGTACTTCTGTTACCTCAAAAAAATCTGAAAAATTACGACGGCCTGGGAAAAAAGCATATCAGCGAGCAGCAAAAAGAATCAACTCAAAAGATATTTCTGAATAAAATGAAAAATCATCTCGTGAGCGAAAAGTTTCTGTCTTTTTCCTGCAGGATCAAACAACCATTACCAAGACTAGTCATAAAGGTTTTGCTTGGCTCAAACACAAAAGGAAACACAAAAATTACAATCACAACATAATTGTCATGGTGTGGACGCAACAAAACAGAAATAAAAAGATAAATTCATTGGGTTGCCTCCCAACAAGCGCTATTATTTAACGCCCTTAGCCAGGCATAAAAGTTATAGAATCACGTATCGTCGTCTTTGGTGCTCAAACCATAAGTGGCCCTCATCATAGATTCATAAGGCAATCTTATTTTCTTTCTAGGAAAGTGTTCCATGCTCTTCCTTAAAGGAAATTTAAATCTAATATTCCCTTCCTTCATATCGATGATAGCACCGATAGTCCTTAGGAAAGGTCTACCAAGAATAACAGGGCACGAGGATTGCAATCAATGTCAAGCACAATGAAATCCATGGGTACATAGTTCCTATTTGCAATAATAAGAACATCATTGATCCTTCCCATGGGTTTCTTGAGAGCAGAATCAACAAGATGCAAATTAAGAGAACACTCTTCAATCTCATTAAAACCCAGAACATCGCATAAAGACTTTGGAATCACACAAACACTAGCACCCAAATCACACAAAGAATTGCACTCATAGTTTTTGATTTTGATTTTGAGCTTTCTAGGGATAGAGACTTCCAATTCAAGTTTCTCTTCAAAAGATTTTATCATAGCTTCGACGTTATGATCGGTAAAGGCCTTGTTTTGGCTATAATCGTGTGGAGAGTTTAACATGGATTGCATCAAAGAAATGCATTAAATCAAGGAGAAACTATCATAATTGAATTCCTTGAAATCCACGGTAGTAATTTCATTACTACTCAAAGTTTTAACATCTTCTACTCCACTTTCAATGCTTTTAGCATCAAGATAGGTGGACTCCGAATCATTGGGGCACTTTTCAACCAAAGTGGATTCATATCCAGCCCCATAATCATTAGGTTTGACATAAGAAAACAAAGATTCAACGGGAGTCACACCAAGCACTTTAAGATCTTTGTGATTATCATCACGAGTTTCAGGTTTAGCAGCCATTTTATTGACTAAAGTAGCCTGCTTATCAGAAATATGGCTTACCAACTTTTCAAGACGAGCAAACTGAGAATTTAGCGCAAGGAATTCTTTGGCCATATCATCAACTTCTCTACTCATAAAAGCCAGAAAAGAATTTTGCTCCTTCAGCTCTCTAGAGAAGTAACTGTTGTATTCAAACTGTGTAGACATGAAGCCTTTAACACTAGTTTCAATCTCTTCTAACTTTGCATAATGAGCATCAAAATCCCTTGGTGGGGCCATTCGGGTTTTAGTAGGCAAGCAAGCGGGAAAGAGCAAGCAAAGAGCAGGCGAGAAAAAGGGCGAACGAAAAGGGCGAATAAAAAAGTTAAAGAAAAAAGGCAAATTGGTGAAGTGGGGGAGAGGAAAACGAGAGGCGAATGGCAAACAAAGTAAATGCAAGAGATGAGTTTGCGACACCTACTTGGATGAGTTCTTGACTTGATCCTCCCCGGCAACGGTGCTAGAAATCCTTCTGCTACTTCTCAAACAACAGCGCCAGAAATTGACACGTTGACGGAGATTGGGCTTGCATTGGTTTTTCCCTTGAAGAGGTAAGGGTGATGCAGCACAGGAGTAGTAAGTATTTCCCTCAGTTTGAGAACCAAGGTATCGATCCAGAAGGAGGGTCTCGTCAAGTCCAGAGTATCTGCGCAAACACAAACAAGCTTGCATCCAATGCTTCAAAGGGGTTGTCAATCCCTTCAAGATTGTTTGCAAAAGTGAGATTTGAAGGCGGAAAGTGCAACAAAGTAAAAAAGTGTAAGGCTGAAAATATGGTGTAGAGTAGACCCGGGGGCCATAGTGTTCACTAGAGGCTTCTCTCCAAATAGTAAATATCACGCTGGGTGAACAAATTACTGTCGAGCAATTGATAGAACCGCGCAAAGTCATGACGATATCTAAGGCAATGATCATACATATAGGCATCACGTCCGAGACAAGTAGACCGATACTTTCTGCATCTACTATTATTCCTCCACACATCGACCGCTATCCAGCATGCATCTAGTGTATTGAGTTCATGACGAACAGAGTAACGCTTTAAGAAAGATGACATGATGTAGAGGGATAATCTCAAACCACTGATGAAAACCCCATCTTTTTACCCTTGATGGCAACAATACGATGCGTGCCTCGCTACCCCTTCTGTCACTGGGTGAGGTCACCACACGGTATGAACCCAAAACCAAGCACTTCTCCCATTGCAAGAATCATAGATCTAGTTGGCCAGACAAAACCCACAACTCGAAGAGAATTATAAGGATATGAAATCATGCACAAGTGAGATCAGAAGAAACTCAAATAAGATTCATAGATAATCTGATCATAAATCCACAATTCATCGGATCTCGACAAACACACCGCAATAGAAGATTACATCAGATAGATCTCCATGAAGATCATGCAGTACTTTGTATTGAAGATCCAAGAGAGAGAAGAAGCCATCTAGCTACTAGCCATGGACCCGAAGGTCTATGGTGAACTACTCACGCATCATCGGAGAGGTCATGGTGTTGATGAAGAAGCCCTCCGTATCTGAATCCCCCCTCCGGCAGGGCACCAAAACGTGCCCTAAAAGTGATTTCGATGACCTCCTGATTTTTTTGGGATTTTTAGGGAATATATTGGCGCAACCCCTAGGCCAGAGGGCGCCCAGGGGGCCCACAAACCTGTGGGCCGGGGCCTCCCCCCTGGCCGCGGGGTGGGGGCTTCTGGGGGCCCTGAGGCTCCCCTACCTTGGCTCTCAAGCTTTCCGATCTTCTTCCGTTACGGAAAAAATCTTTTCGGGGATTTTCTTCCGTTTGGACTCTGTTTCAAAATCTCCTCTGAAAGGGGTCAAAAACATGGAAAAAACAAGAATTGGCACTTGGCACTGAGTTAATAAGTTAGTCCCAAAAAATATATAAAAGGCATGCAAAACATCCAAAGTTTTACAAGATAATAGCATGAAACCATCAAAAATCATAGATACGTTGGAGACGTATCACATCCATCTTAGTCGCACCCAACCAGAACATGCGATAAGTTGAGGCAGAGGTATACACGTGGCACTCAGTCCAAGGCCACACCGCCACTTCCCGCTGATTAGGGTCCAGCGGGATCGGAATCAAGATCTCCCAAAGTCTAATAAGATGAACAAGCCCGCCCATAGTCAGATCTCCTCTGATGTCCGAAGCCCAACAATGATTCAATAATCCCTCTTGAACCGTGCACTTGTTGACCATTTGTTTATGAACAAGGTCGTGAATGTCTGGGGCGATCTCCTGAACCGTGGCCCCTCGAATCTATCGGTCCTTCCAAAACACCGCCTTGTCTCCAGGTCCTATATGCCAATGCACCACATTGCTGAACACCATATGTACCCGAGGATCGTGTGACATATCAATTCCCTACCATGGCCTCGAAAGATCAGTGCGCCTGAGCCATTCCCAGCATAGGCACAACATCAATCCCTGCTTCCTCAGATCCAACACTCCTAGTCCACTCACTTCCTTTGGCCTGCACAACCGCTGCCAAGACACCAAGCACTTTCCACCATGGATCGCCTCGGTGCCCGCTGAGAAAAATGCCCGACATCTGTTGTTAACCGAGTCCAGGGCCCATTTGGGCGTGTCCGCAGCAAGCAAATAATGCGTTTGCCTCGCCATAATCACATCCTACACCCGAACAAGCCTTTTGGCACGTGAGATCAGCCCATTTTGCTAGCCCGACATGAGGTTAAGCATGATGTCAACAATCGGTTGCCACTCAGCCTAGGTCAATTACCAGATAGATAGTTGCAGCCCCAAATACTTGCATGGAAACTTCTCCATATTCCATGGTAACACAACCTCCACTAATTCCTTGTCTCCCTCCTCCTCATGGATCATAATGGTTGCAAACTTTGAGTAGTTAACGTGCAAGCCCAAAGCTCTTCCAAAGATCCGCATCACTTCCCTGACAAAACGGATATCATCCAATGTAGGCCGAATAAAAAGGGCCACATCATCCGCATATATAGATAGCCGCTGCATAGGAGTACATCACGACATCTTGCTGAGAACCCGTGCTTCCTGGCCTTTGGATATGAGCTAGGCGATGACATCCATGGTAATCACAAAGAGTAGCGAACATAGAGAATCCTCGTGTCGCAGTCCTTGAGCATGTAGGAACTTGGGTCCATCATATCAATTGAGCACCACTATAGAAGTGTCTGTTAACAGCAGTGTTGCCTCCCATGACAACCATTTCACCGAGAACCCCTTAACCCACAACACCTCAAACAGGAAGGGCCATGATAAGGAATCAAAAGCATCAACTGTATCCATCTTGAGAAGAACTCCTTTAGCTTTGCAATGGTGTAGAGATCTGGCCGCCTGCCTCACCAACATAAAATTATCATGAAAGTGTCTCTTGATTAACATTCTTTGATTCGCCTGGACAAGCTCGCTCATGCGGTAGTGGAACCTGTTAGCCAGCAGCTTGGACCCAATCTTGGGAATTCTATGGACCAGGCTAATGGGCCTAAAGTCCCACACGTTGCAAGCATCGACCCTGAAACACGGCCATGATGTCACCCTTAATGTCACTCCAAGCTTTCTGGAAGAAGATTCCAATGAACCCATCTGGACCCGGGGCGCTATCCGCTGGCATTTCTTTGGTGGTCTCCCACACTTCGTCTTCAGTGAATAGAAGGTCCTGATCCTCCAAATTAATCAGCGTGATGCCCAAGAAGTCGACATCCAGAGAGTTCTCGTGCACACTGGAAGCTCCCAGCAGGCCTCTATAGGTTTCGAAAAACACTTGTTCCTTGATGTCCTGGTCCATGATCAAACTTCCTCCTTGAGAGATCGCTGGAATGAAATGCTTCATCTTTCGACCATTTGCAATGATGTGGAAAAGTTTGGAAATGGCATCACCGTCTTTGAGCCATCTGATTCTAGAACGTTGCCGCGCGATTGTCCTCTCTAGCAATGCGAGGCCTAGAGTTGTGAGCTTGAGGGTTCGCCTCAACCACCTTTCTCCCACTGATAACTCCCTTCTTTCCATCGCATCAACGAACTGCAGGATAACCCAGCTGGCCACCGCGATATGTAGTTTAACGATGCCCACTTTCCTTTGGCCCCACTGAAAGCATATATGCTCCCTTGGTGATTTTGATAATTCATGACAACATACATTGTCTCTTGGACTAACACTTTAACCTAGATATTTCAGGAATAGTCCATGGAGAGCTTTGGCTTAAGGTTTATGTGGAGATACCCCTTGATGCAAGAAAGGAATAATATTGGCTCAAGCTTTAAGCTAGAAGACTCTTCATTTTCTATTTGTGAGAAATCACTTTTGAGTCCATAGGAAAGCCAATACTATTCAAAGGGGGTGAGGTAGTAAAATGAACTAATTGCTCAAGTGCTCAAAGTTAGCTACCAAAATACTCACTCATTTTCCCACATAACCATTGTGTAAAATTCAATATACACAAATTCGGTGTCACCAACCTTCATATTTCGGACCCACCGAGTTTGACATCAGACAGAAACCCTAGCCACTGCCACCAAATCGGTGCAACTGAATCCATATTGGTGCAACCGAGTTGGGGTGACCAACTTTCGGATGCCTCGATACACAAAATCGGAATTTCCGAGTTTGAGTATCGGTGCCACCGAGTTTGGCCATCTGACCGTTAGATACCTTTTCGGTGCCACCGAGTTTCATATATCGGTCTCATCGAGATTCAAAAGTTCACACCTTTGTAAGAAAATTGGTACCACCGAGTTCTCAACTTTGGTGTCACCGAGTTTGCCACTTTTTGCGTAACAATTGGATTTTGGCTGCTGCCTATATATACCCCTTCACCCACCTCTCATTCGTGCGAGAAGCACTCAAAAGACACACTTCATATCCAGATCCATTTTCTGAGAGAGAACCACCTACTCATGTGTTGATACCAAGATATTCCACTCAATTCATTTGAATCTTGATCTCGAGCCTCCCCAAACTGTTGTCCACCAAATCAACCTCTCCTACCCATGCATATTCTGTGAGAGAGTGATTTTGTGTTGAGGAGACTATCTTTAGAAGCACAAGAGCAAGGTGTTCATTGATGTATCACATATATTACCTTTTGGAGGGTGGTGCCTCCTATATTGGTTAGGTGTCGCTTTGGGAGCCTCCTACTTCATGTTATGCGGTTGAACCAAGATGTTTGTAGGGGCAAGGAGGTCGCCTACTTCGTGAAGATATACCGTGAGTAAGGCTAGTCCTAAGTGGAAGGAAGCCGTGGTGGAATAGACAAGGCCGCTTCTTTGTGGGCCCTCCATGGGTGGAGCCCTCCGTGGACTCTCGCAGCCGTTACCCTCCGTGGGTTGAAGTCTCCACTAACATGGACATATGATAGCGCCACCTATCAGAACCTTGTCAAAAGTCGTTGTGTCAACCTATTTGCGTTTGATCTCCTAAACTCTACTCCTTTACATGTGCAAAGTCTTTACTTTTCCGCTGCTATATATGTTGACTTACATGTGTAGGGTGTACTAGACTTGTTAGAACTGCTAGATTTCTGCCTTCCTTGAAATTGGGTTAGGCTAGGAATTTAATCTTGACAAGTAGTCTATTCAAACCCCCTCTAGACACATCTTCTACCGATCCCTCAATTGGTATCAGAGCAAGGTCTCCAAAACCTTGGTTTAACTACCATTGGAGGAAGTTGAATGTGACTAGTTCAGGGATTTTTAGTTGTAGAGTACCCATTCTCAATGGTGAGTATTTTAGACAATGGAAAGATGAAATGCTTGATATATTCGATTAGTTCCATTTGCGCAAGTATGTTGAATATCCCTATGCGCCTCCCATTGATCCCATACATCCTTCTCATGATGATGAAATTGATATGCTTGGTAATCTTAACATTGTCAATCTAATAATTAGAGGATTACCAAGAAATGTGCTTAATCAGTTGCAAAACTTTGAGTGTGCTCATACCTTGTGGAAAGACATAGAGAAAGATATCCAGATTAATCCTTGAAAAATCTTGATATCATAGTCCACAAATACATTGCTTTGCACAAAATGAAGTCAACCGATCCTAATTTTTATAAATGCCTATTTGAGCTTTGTGACCTCATGCGTGCCAAAGGAGATGTCATTACTATTAACAATATCATTGTTGAAGCCATTCGAATGCATAAACATGAACATTGTCATAGTCAAAATTCTGATGAAACTCTTGTTGGAAATATGCCCTAGAGGCAATAATAAATTGGTTATTATTATATTTCTTTATTCAAGATAATCGTTTATTATCCATCCTGGAATTGTATTGATTGGAAACTCAAATACATGTGTGGATACATAGACAACACTGTCCCTAGTGAGCCTCTAGTTGACTAGCTTGTTGATCAAAGATGATCAAGGTTTCCTAACCATAGACAAGTGTTGTCACTTGATAACGGGATCACATCATTGGGAGAATGATATGATGGACAAGACCCAAAACTATAAACGTAGCATATGATCGTGTCAGTTTATTGCTACTGTTTTCTGCATGTCAATGTATATGTTCCTATGACCATGAGATCATGCAACTCCCAGACACCGGAGGAATACCTTGTGGGTTACCAAACGTCGCAACGTAACTGGGTGAATATAAAGGTGCTCTACAGGTATCTCCAAAGGTGTGCGTTGGGTTGGCATGGATCAAGACTAGGATTTGTCACTCCGTGTGACGGAGAGGTATCTCAGGGCCAACTCGGTAAAACAACATCACAACAAACCTCACAAGTAAAGTGACTAAGGAGTTAGTTATGGGATCTTGTATTACGGAATGAGTAAAGAGACTTGCCGGTAACGAGATTGAACTAGGTATGGAGATACCGACGATCGAATCTCGGGCAAGTAACATACCGCAGGACAAAGGGAACATCATACAGGATTAACTGAATCCTTGACATAGTGGTTCAACCGATAGAGATCTTCGTAGAATATGTGGGAGCCAATATGCACATCTAGGTCCCGCTATTGGTTATTGACCGGAGAGTGTCTCAGGTCATGTCTGCATAGTTCTCGAACCCGCAGGTTCTGCACACTTAAGGTTCAGTGACGTTTCTATATAGTTGAGTTATAGGTGCTGGTGACCTAAGTTTTGTTCAGAGTCCCGGATGAGATCCCGGACGTCACGGGGAGTTTTAGAATGGTCCGGAAACGAAGATTGATATATAGGAAGTTGGTATTTCGATTCCGGAAGCTTTTCGCGCATTGCCGACAGTGAACCGGGAGTGACGAATGGGTTCTGGGGGCCCACTGGGTGGGCCCACCACGCCCAAGGGGTCCACATGGGTTTATTGGATGCGCAATAAGGCTTATTGGGCTGGCAAGTCATCCAGGAAAGCCCATGAGGAAAAAGGTGGAAAATCCAAAAGAGGTGGGCAATTTAGGAAGGAGTCCTAATCCAAGTGGGATTGGAGGCGGACTCCTCCCTCCTCCACTTCGGCCGACCCAAGGGCTTCTCCCTTGTGGCGCAAGGCCTGCCCCTCCCTCCTCCTTTATATAGTAGAGGTTTAGGGCTTTTTGAGACACAACTTTGCCACGTGCAACCCTAAACCTCTACTTCGTAGTAGATCGGTTTTCTGCGTAGGTCGGCGGAGCCTGGTACGTCAACAAAAGTTGTTCCCCGACAGTGGTGCCAGAGATCCTTCTATTGTCTCTTGAGCTTGCGTTGGTTTTTCCCTTGAAGAGGAAAGGGTGATGCAGCACAGGAGCAGTAAGTATTTCCCTCAGATTGACAACCAAGTTATCGATCGAGTAGGAGGGTCTCGTCAAGTCCAGAGTACCTGCGCAAACACAAACAAGCTTGCACCCAACGCTTCAAAGGGGTTGTCAATCCCTTCAAGATTGTTTGCAAAGTGAGATCTAAAAGTGGAAAGTGCAACGAAGTAACAAGTGTAAGGCTGAAAATATGGCGTGGAGTAGACCCGGGGGCCATAGTGTTCACTAGAGGCTTCTCTCAAAATAGCAAATATTACGTTGGGTGAACAAATTACTGTCGAGCAATTGATAGAACCGCGCAAAGTCATGACGATATCTAAGGCAATGATCATACATATAGGCATCACGTCCGAGACAAGTAGACCAATACATTCTGCATCTACTACTATTACTCCACACATCGACCACTATCCAGCATGCATCTAGTGTATTGAGTTCATGACAAACAGAGTAGCGCCTTAAGAAAGATGACATGATGTAGAGGGATAATCTCAAACCAATGATGAAACCCCCATCTTTTTACCCTTGATGGCAACAACACAATGCATGCCTCGCTACCCCTTATTTCATTGGGTGAGGTCACCGCGCGGTATATGAACCCAAAACCAAGCACTTCTCCCATTGCAAGAATCATAGATCTAGTTAGCCAAACAAAACCCACATGTCGAAGAGAATTACAAGGATATGAAATCATGCATAAGAGAGATCAGAAGAAACTCAAATAAGATTCATAGATAATCTTATCATAAATCCACAATTCATCGGATCTCGACAAACACACCGCAAAAGAAGATTACATCGGATAGATCTCCAAGAAGATCATGGAGAATTTTGTATTGAAGATCCAAGAGAGAGAAGAAGCCATCTACTCCCTCCGTTTCTAAATATAAGTCTTTTTAGAGGTTCCATTAGGAAACTACATACGGATGTATATAGACATACTTTAGAGTGTACATTCACTCATTTTGTTCCGTATCTAGTCCACTAATGAAATATCTTAAAAGACTTATATTTAGGAATGGAGGGAGTAGTTACTAGCTATGGACCCGTAGGTCTATGGTGAACTACTCACGCATCATCGGAGAGGTCATGGTGTTCATGAAGAAGCCCTCCGTATCCGAATCCCCCCTCCGACAGGGCACCAGAACGTCCCTAGATGGGATCTTGCGGAGACAGAACCTTGCGGCGACGGAAAAGTACTTTCGATGATCTCCTGATTTTTTTGGGATTTGTAGGGAATATATAGGCGCAACCCCTAGGGCAGAGGACGTCTAGGGGGCCCACAAGTCTGTGGGCCGTGGCCTCCCCCCGGCCGCGGGGTGGGGGCTTGTGGGGCCCCTGGGGCTCCCCTTCCTTGGCTCTCAAGTCTCCTTATCTTCTTCCGTTACGAAAAAAATCTTTTCGGAGATTTTATTCCATTTGGACTCCGTTTCAAAATCTCCTCTGAAAGGGGTCAAAAACATGGAAAAAACAGGAACTGACACTTGGCACTGAGTTAATAAGTTAGTCCCAAAAAATATATAAAAGTCATGAAAAACATCCAAAGTTTGACAAGATAATAGCATGAAACCATCAAAAATTATAGATACGTTGGAGACTTATCAAGCGTCCCCAAGCTTAACTCCAGCTCGTCCTCGAGTACGGAAGTGATAAAGAATGAATTTTTGATGTGGAATGCTACCTAGCATAGTTGTCCTTTGCAACTTCTTTCACGTGACATGAATGTTCAGATCCGTAAGATTCAAAACAATAGTTTGCTATTTACATGAAAACAATAATACTTCAAGCAAACTAGCAAGGTAATCATGAACTTTCAAAAAAACAAGGCCAAGGGAAGTTATCCCTAGAAAAATCATATAGTCTGGCTATGCTCCATCATCCTCACACAACTAATATAAATCATGCAAAACCCCGGTATTGGCCAAGTAATTGTTTTCGCACTCTTACTTTCTCAAACTTTTTATAACTATCACGCAATACATGAGCGTGAGCCATGGATATAGCACTATAAGTGGAATAGAGTTTGGTGGTGGTTGTGAGACAAAAAGGAGGAGATGGTCACATTGGCTCGGCGTATCAAAGGGCTATGGAGAAGCGATACGTCTCCATCGTATCTACTTTTCCAAACTCTTTTGCCTTTGTTTTGGACTCTAATTTGCATGATTTGAATGGAACTAACCCGGACTGACGGTGTTTTCATCAGAATTGCCATGGTGTTGTTTATGTGCAGAAATGGAAGTTCTCAGAACGTCCTGAAATTTACGGAGAATTTTTCTAGAAAATATGAAAAATACATGCGCAAAGATCCACCGGAGGGCATGGGCCAGTGGGCCACAAGCCCTGTTGCCGCGGCCTCCCCCCTGGCCGCGACAACCAAGCTTGTGGGGCCCACTTGGCTCTGCCGCCACCAATCTCAGCTCTATAAATTCACTTTCACCCAGAAAAATCAGTAGAGAAGATTTCATCACGTTTGCGATACGGAGGCGCCGCCACATCCTGGTCTTCATCTGGAGGATAGACCTGGAGTCCGTTTTGGGCTCCGGAGAGGGGAAATCGTCACCATCGTCATCATCAACCTTCTTCCCTCTCCAATTCCATGAAGCTCTTCATCGTTCGTAAGTAATCTATTCGTAGGCTCGCTGGGCAGTGATGAGTAGGATGAGATCTATCATGTAATCGAGTTAGTTTTGACGGGGATTGATCCCTAGTATCCACTATGTTCTGATATTGATGTTGCTACTACTTTGCCATGCTTAATGCTTGTCACTAGGGCCTGAGTGCCATGATTTCAGACCTGAAATTACTATGTTGTCACCGATATATGTGTGTTTCAGATCCGATCTTGCAAGTTGTAGTTACCTACTATGTGTTATGATCCGGCAACCCCGGAGTGACAATAACCGGAACCACTCTCGGTGATGACCATAGTTCGAGGAGTTCATGTGTTCACCAAGTGCTAATGCGTTGTTCCGGTTCTTTATTAAAAGGAGAACCTTAATATCCCGTAGTATCCTTTTGGACCCCGCTGCCACGGGAGGGATGGACAATAGATGTCATGCAAGTTCTTTTCCCTAAGCACGTATGACTACACACGGAATTCATGCCTACATCACATTGACGAACGAGAGCTAGCCACATATCTCTCCGTGTTATAACTGTTGCATGATGAATACCATCCAAACAAATCACCGACCCATTGCCTACGAGTTCGGCCCACTCCTGCTGTTACTTGTCTTGCTCCACTGCTACTATTGCTCCTGTTGTTACTACTCTTGCTACTTGCTACTGTTGTTACTACTGTCGCTTGCTACTGTTGCTACTGTTGCTATTGCTGTCACTACTGCTGTTTCTTGCCACTACTATTACTCGTTACACTGCTGCTACCTGCTACAATTCTGGTTCGCTCGTCGTTGACGGGAACAGACAATTTCCGTCAACGGGCAACTTCTGACGCCATTGATACGACAGTTAGGAATAGTCTTCCATCAACAGATCGTTTCTGACACCATTGTTATCATATTACTTTGCTGCTACTACTCTGCTTGCAGATACTAATCTTTCAGGTGCAGTTTAATCTAATACATTCAACTGCTAATACTCGAGAGTATCCTCTCACCTCCTGCCTGGCGAATCAGCAAATTTGGGTCGAATACTCTACCCTCGAAAACTGCCGCGAACCCACGCGCTGGTGGGCCATCAACAACATTCTTCTAGTTTCGCTGCCGGGGAATGCTAGCAGCATTGTTCTGGTGTTGTTGCTGGGGAAGGTCTGTTGTCACAGAAGGAGCATTTTTCTGGCGCCGTTGCCGGGGAGGTATTGCTGTATTCTCTGAGTCACTTGGGATTTATATGTGCTCATCACTATGAAGAGTTTGAAGAATCCAAAAACCAAAGTATTGCCGGGGAGGTATTGCTATAGTTGAATTTGAAGGATCCAACTACGAGGGGAGGTAAGGAACTGCCATCTAGCTCTGCAGTTGATTCACCTTCAGTTATGAGTAAGTTTGCGACATCACCTCCTGCTAGAAATATTGATATGTCGCCTGTGCTTGATGATGCTTATGATGATACTGCTAGTGATTCTATGCTTGATACTATGCGTGATGATGCTATCCTTGATACTGCTAGAGATGCTATGCCTGATACTGCTAGAGATGCTATGCCTGATACTGCTTTGCCTCATGATGCTAGAGATGCTATTTTTCCTGATGATGCTATGCTTGATACTGCTAGAGATACTACTTTGCCTGATATGCCACTAGGGGTATTCCTTATGCTCATATTGCTAGAGTTACTGCCAATGCTCGTGATGCTTCTAAAACTACCGATACTATTGAGATAGAATCTGCTTTTGCTCCGGCTAGATCTAGCTCTCCTAGATATGAATTTCCTAATATACCTGAGGGTTATGTTATGGAGGGAGATATAGCTGAGGATTTTCTTGCATTTAAGGATGCCTATGACGCTGAGAAATTACTTCTCAAGTGGAAGGAAAAAATCTTTGAAAGCTAGGATGAAATACGACCCGAAGTTTGCCACTTCACCTATCTTTATCACCGATAAGGATTATGAATTCTCTGTCGATCCTCAGATAATCTCTCTAGTCGAATCTGATCCTTTCCACGGTTATGAATCTGAGACAGTTGTAGCCCATCTTACCAAACTACATGATATAGCGACCCTTTTCACTAGTTAGGAGAAGATCCGCCAGTGCTATATCCTTAAGCTGTTTCCTTTCTCACTAAAGGATGATGCTAAAGCCTGGTTCGCTTCTCTTGCTCCTGGATGTGTAGTAGTCCCCAGGATATGGTCTATTACTTCTATGAGAAATATTTCCCTGCCCATAAGAAGCAAGCTGCCTTGCAGGAAATATACAACTTTGCTCAACTCAAAGAAGAGAGTCTCCCACAAGCTTGGGGGAGGCTCGTCCAGCTACATAACGCTTTGCCTGATCACCCTCTTAAGAAGAACTAGATACTTGATATCTTCTATAACGGACTTACCGATGCTTCTAAAGACCACCTAGATAGTTGTGCCGGTTGTGTTTTTAGGGAATGAACTGTAGAACAAGCTGACACTCTACTAAATAACATATTGATCAACGATAATGCTTGGACTATTCCCGGACCACCTCCTAAGCCAACTTCGAAAAAAAGAGGTATCCTATTCCTCAGTCCCGAAGATATGCAAGAAGCCAAGAAATCTATGCAAGAGAAAGGCATTAGATCTGAAGATGTCAAAATTCTACCACCTATCGAAGAGATCCATGGTCTCGATAACCCGATACAGGTATTAGAAGTAAATTCTCTGCGTAGGTTTGATGAGAGTGATATTCCTTTTGATAAACCTGCTAGCCTATGCTTTGATGAATTTGACAACTTTGTTGCCAAACAACAGAGTTTCAATGATTATGTTAGCAGACATTTGGAACAAAGTACTCGTATGCTTAGACATTTAAGTGCTTGTGTAGACAGAAATGCCAACGATCTGAAGCTTCTGAGTAAACATGCCTCTATGATTACTACTCAGGTAGAACAAGTACTTAAAGCTCAGAATGACGAGCTCAATGAATTAAATGATAACTCTGTCAGTCATCCTAAGAGAATTGATCAATATTCTCAAGGAATTAATGCTGATACACCCAGTCATCCTCAGAAGAAGAAGAAGGATGATAGAAACCTGCATGTTGGTTCACCAAATATTGTCACACCTGAAGTACCAAATGATATTTCTGCGTCTGATGCAAAAACACAATCTGGTGATGAACATGAACCTGGTGACAATATGGACAGTGATGTTCATAATAATGCTCAACCTAGCAATGATGAGGATGTGGAGATTGAACCTACAGTTAATCCTGATAATCCACAACCTAAGAGATATGGTAAGAATGACTTCACTGCTAGGAAGCATGGTAAAGAAAGAGAGCCCTGGGTTAAGAGACCTATGCCCTTTCCTCCTAAGCCATCCAAGAAAAAGGATGATGATGATTTTGACCGCTTTATTGAAATGATAAGACCCGTCTTTCTGCAGATGCGGTTAGTTGATATGCTCAAAATATCTCCGTATGCCAAGTACATGAAAGATATCCTGACCAATAAACGGAAGATACCAGATCTTGAGATCTCCACCATGCTTGCCAATTACACTTTCAAAGGTGGAACTCCTAAGAAACTTGGTGATCCCGGAGTACCCACTATACCTTGCTCCATTAAAGGAAACTACGTAAGAACTGCCTTATGTGACCTTGGAGCCGGAGTTAGTGTTATGCCTCTCTCTCTTTATCGTAGACTTGAACTGGATAAGTTGACACCTATTGAAATCTCTCTACAAATGGCCGACAAATCAACTGCTTTCCCTGTTGGCATTTGCGAGGATGTGCCTGTTGTGGTTGCTAACACCACTATCTTAACAGACTTTGTTATCTTGGATATTCCCGAGGACGATGCCATGGCGGTCATCCTCGGAAGACCCTTTTTAAACACTTCAGGGGCTGTTATAGATTGCCACAAAGGCAATGTCACTTTCCATGTCAACGGTAATGAGCATACCGTGCACTTTCCGAAGAAACGATATCAAGTACATTGCATCAATGCTATCGAAAAAACTTCATCGATTCTTATTGGGAGCTTTGAATGCCCTATTCCTCGTGTCAAGATGAAGTATGATTTTCTTGTTGGGGAGATACATATCCCCATTGAGGTGACTTAGTGGCTATTCGAAAATTCTCCATTCTCACTTGCGATTCGAGAAAGTTTTGTCATAAGGATTTGATCAACCCCATTGACGGATTTCTTTCGATGATCATGAAATGGATGAATCAAAGAGTCACTTACCTCTATTTTAAGCTTTCATTTTCTGTTGCTTAGAAGAAAAATGATAGGTTTAGTTTAGTTTTTCCTGTTTTCTGTTTTAGCGTCCCGGAGAAAATACTCCGAAAATAAAGTTCTCCGATGGTCGTGAAAATCTAGTATGATTTTTTCTGGAATATTTGAAAAATACTGGGACTGAGAGCTGGCCTGAGGGCCACACCAGTGGGCCACTAGCCCTGTCACCGCGGCCACCCCCTGGTCGCGGCAAGCAAGCTTGTGGGGCCACAGGCCCCCCCTCCACTCATTCCAGCTCCCATCCTCTTCTTCTTCCTCTAGAAAAAAATTGTTTCGCAGCTCAAACCCGTGTTCTTGCTCATCTGGCTGTGATTTTCGATCTCCTTGCTCAAAGCACCATTCTCCGAACAGTTTTGGGAAAATTGCTCCTTGGTAAGTGACTCCTCCATTGGTCCAATTAATTTTTGCTCTAGTGCTTTATCCTTCGCGTATTTTTGCTACCTTGGTGACACTGTTCTTGAGCTTGAAATGTTGATTTTAGCTGGTCCCAAGTAGTTTTAGCGCGTGATACGGTCTCTAGGCACTAGTTGGAGTAGTTCCTATGAGTTGGGTTAATCCTTGCTCACTTTTCTTTCGAAGTATCTAAAAATTTCAGAATTTTTTCAGAGCTAGAAAAGGAATAATATGAGGAGGTTCTTGAGAGGATCTTCAAGCCGTAACCCCAAGGAGGATGAGAAGAACCTCCCCAAGTATGTGGTTCCTCGAGTCACGGAAGTTCGAGCTTGCGAGTGGCCAAGTGATGAATTTTTACTTGCCGCCGGGCTTTATGAAGACTTTTATCACTTGGTGGAGAACGCAGGTCTTACCGCGTTCGTTGAAGATAAGTGCTCACAATACCTCCTCCTCACCAATATTTTCGTTCAAAGCTTCAACTTTATCCGAGGAAGAATCCTCCCATGGTTGAGTTCATGTTGTATGATATCCCCCAGTGCATGACACTACAGGATTTTTTCAATGCATGCAAATTACCTTATGTCGGGGATATTCATGATCCTCGTCCACGGGACTTGGAGGATTTCATAAGTACTATTGCTATTGGAGAGGAGAGAGGAGTGTCTCGCGCTAGAATTGCTAGCATACATTTTCCTGTCCTTCGGTACTTCTCATTATTTGTGGGAGAATGTTTGATTGGCCGTGGGGAGGCTGGATCACTTAGCTCTCCAGACCTTGCGGTCTTGCGCGAAGGCCTTTATAGCACTAAGACTTATAGCCTAGGTGCTATAGTAGCTCACCGGTTGAACACAAACCATTCCAAAGGTGTCGTCTATGGAGGTATCTATGCTACTCGTCTCGCTAGACACTTTGAGATACCCATTAGACTTCGCGAGGAAGAAGAGATGCTTCTTCTTGAGAAATATCTGGATTATGACAGCATGGTTCGCCATGATTTTCTGCATAGAGATGCTAGTAGACGGATGATTTATAACCTGGTATTTAGTCAAGGTACTCGAGAGCCTATTACTTTGCCTGCTCCTTCTTTGTTCGATCTTCATGCAGGCAGGTACACTATTATGCCCTCGAACATCTACACATATTGGGGCTTAGCCCAACCACAGGTGCCCGTGCCCGAGCCGCCAGTCGAGTACCAGACGCCAGTTTATCAGTGGGAGCTAGAGGATCTCACACAGCAGTGGCATCCACAGTCCGCTCCGGAGTACCCCGGAGCTGGTTATTTTCCGCCTTGGGAGTAGACCAAGCTAGGCCAAAAGCCTAAGCTTGGGGGAGTACGTGTTCTCACTGACCTTACATTCATGCTTATGCTTTTACTTTGTTCGTCGGTGTTCACACTTTGCCACTGTATTATCCATTCTAGTTTATTTTCGTTTTCTTGTTTTCTTGTTTTGTGTCCTTTTGAGAAAACCCAAAAAGATTTTCCTTTCTTCTTCTGCTTGTTGGGAGCTTTCCCGTGTAAATAGTTTTCTTTTTCTTTGGGTCAAGGTAGAAGATATTGGTTACAATGTTTAGTGGCTCTTGCATGCATACCTGTTTAGCTTTCAAAGAGCCATATTACTTTGTCTTCTCCTTTGCGTTTGCCTGCTGATTTCAGCTTAGTCCATTGCACGAGCATGCTTATTATTGTTCACATCGTTCGATCGTGTAAATGAAAGGCAATAATGATGATATATGATGAAGTGACTGAGACTGGAAAAGCTGGTATGAACTCTATCTATTTTGTTTTTGTAAATATGACTAGCTTGTCTTCCCATATTAAGTTTTTTTGTGAGAGAACCATGTTTGCAATGACAACTTAGAGATCATCATAGTTTCTGATGCCATGCTTATTTAGCTAGGAGCTTATAATGGTTTGTCTTGAATGCCGACATAGATTTTGAGATGACTATGATGTAGTATGATAGGATGGTATTCTCCTTTGAATGATTCAAGTGGCTTGACTTAGCGCATGTTCATGCATGTAGTTGAAACAAAATCAACATAGCCTCTATGATGTTCATGTTCATGGTGATTTATAACCTGTTCATGCTTGCATTCCATGTTAGTCAAACTCACTGCATCTTGATGACTGTTGTCGCTCTCTAGTTGGTCGCTTCCCTGTCTTTTGCTAGCCTTCACTTGTACTAAGCGGAATACCGCTTGTGCATCCACTTCCATAAACCCAAAAGTTTTTCCATGAGAGTCCACCGTACCTACCTATTTGCGGTATTTACCTGCCGTTCCAAGTAAATTTGCATGTGCCATTCTCTAAACCTTCAAGAAATTCTCCGAACCGCTCATGTGGTGACACGGGGCTATTGGTATATTCCATGTTAGGCGTGTTATCCTTGACATGTGTTTATTCACTGTCATTCACGAGAAAGGGGACGGTAATTGGAATGCCCAGTTCCACGCTTAAATCGAAAACATAACTGTAAAACAAGACTCCCCTTGGATTGATGTTAGTATGGACGGTACCCGAGGATTCGGCTAGCCGTGGAGTGTGATTGATTGGTGGTGGGGGACTTAAAACTTTACTTTTCTGTTTGGGAACCGCCTATAGCATGAATAGCGTGGAAGATATTGAGAACTCTTGGTCATTCCATTGACAATGAAAGCATGCCACCCAAAATTATTATCTCTGTTTTCAAAGCTTGAGCTCTGGCACCTCTGCAAATCAATGCTTCCCTCTGCGAAAGGCCTGTCTATTTATTTTCCTGTTGAGTCATCCTCTTCTTATTTAAGCACCAATTAGAGAGCACCTCTGTCATTTTTATGCTTTGCTTTTGATTGATATTGAGTAGGACTATGACTGGATCTTCGTTGCTATGAATTACAATGTTTAGCCAGCCCTTGATCTTTGAAAGTGCTCTACATTTATGTTTTGCGGTCTCCGAAAGAGCTAGCGAGATACAACCTATTCATATTGCTTCATGCTTGATTTGATTGAATTGTTGGTATCTGAAACTCATTATTATTTGCTCGCTAGCTGATTATGCCATTGATATTAGTTTACCCTGAGACCTTTGTTTCACTTGCTTATGTGGTTAACTTGTGATCTTGCTGATATTCTGGTTACGAGTTAGACATAGTTGCAACAACAAGATCAAACAGAGTTTGTCAAAGTTTTTTCTTTCTCTTTCGGTTTGTCCACTGAGTTGCTTGAGGACAAGCAATGTTTTAAGCTTGGGGGAGTTTGATACGTCTCCATCGTATCTACTTTTCCAAACTCTTTTGCCCTTGTATTGGACTCTAATTTGCATGATTTGAACGGAAATAACCCGGACTGACGCTGTTTTCAGCAGAATTGCCATGGTGTTGTTTTTGTGCGGAAATGAAAGTTCTCGGAACGTACTGAAAATTTACGGAGAATTTTTCTGGAAAATATGAAAAATACCTACGCAAAGATCCACCGGAGGGCATGGGCCAGTGGGCCACAAGCCCTGTTGCCGCGGCCTCCCCCTGTGGCCGCGGCAACCAAGCTTGTGGGGCCCACGTGGCTCTGCCGCCCCCAATCTCAGCTCTATAAATTCACTTTCGCCCAGAAAAAAATCAGAAGAGAAGAGGTGCCGCCACATCTTGTTCTTCATCTCGAGGACATATCTGGAGTCCGTTTTGGGCTCCGGAGAGGGGAAATCGTCGCCATCGTCATCATCAACCTTCTTCCCTTTCCAATTCCATGAAGCTGTTCATCGTTCGTGAGCAATCTATTCATAGGCTTGCTGGGCGGTGATGAGTAGGATGAGATCTATCATGTAATCGAGTTAGTTTTGACGGGGATGGATCCCTAGTATCCACTATGTCCTGAGATTGATGTTGCTACTACTTTGCCATGCTTAATGCTTGTCACTAGGACCCGAGTGCCATGATTTCAGATCTGAAATTATTATGTTGTCCCCAATATATGTGTGTTTTAGATCCGATCTTGCAAGTTGTAGTTACCTACTATGTGTTATGATCCGGCAACCCCGGAGTGACAATAACCGGAACCACTCCCGGTGATGACCATAGTTTGAGGAGTTCATGTGTTCACCAAGTGCTAATGCGTTGTTCCGATTCTTTATTAAAAGGAGAACCTTAATATCCCGTAGTATCCTTTTGGACCCCACTACCACGGGAGGGATGGACAGTAGATGACATGCAAGTTCTTTCCCTAAGCACGTATGACTACACACGGAATGCATGCCTACATCACATTGACGAACGGGAGCTTGCCACATATCTCTCCATGTTATAACTGTTGCATGATGAATATCATCCGAACAAATCACCGACCCATTGCCTACGAGTTCGTCCCACTGCTGTTGTTAGTTGTCTTGCTCTGGTGCTACTGTTGCTGCTGCTGTTACTACTGTTGCTACTTGCTACTGCTGTTACTACTGTCGCTTGCTACTGTTGCTACTTGCTACTGCTGTCACTACTGCTGTTCCTTTCCACTGATGTTACTCATTACACTGCTGCTACCTGCTACAATTCTAGTTCGCTCGTCGTAGACGGGAACAGACAATTTCCGTCCACGGGCAACTTCTGGCGCCATTGATACGACAGTTAGGAATAGTCTGCCATCAACAGATCGTTTCTGACACCGTTGTTATCAGATTACTTTGCTGCTACTACTTTGCTTGTAGATACAAATTTTTCAGGTGCGGTTGAATCTGATACATTCAGCTGCTAATACTCGAGAGTATCCTCTCACCTCCTGCCTGGCGAATCAACAAATTTGGGTCGAATACTCTACCCTCGAAAACTGCCGCGAACCCACGCGTTGGTGGGCCATCAACAATATTCTTCTAGTTTCGCTGCCGGGGAGTGCTAGCAGCATTCTTCTGGTGCCATTGCAGGGGAAGGTCTGTTGTCAAAGATGCAAGATGCCCATTAATAGATATCAATGTGAATGAGTAGGGATTGCCATACAAGAGATGCACTAGAGCTATAAGTATGTGAAAGCTCAAAAGGAAAACTAGTGGGTGTGCATCCAACTTGCTTGCTCACGACGACCTAGGGCAATTTTGAGGAACCCCGTCATTGGAATATACAAGCCAAGTTATATAATGAAGAGTCCCACTAGCATATGGTAGTGGCAAAGCAAGAAGCTCTCAATCATGATGAACATGGTGCTATTATGAAGCACAAGTGTGAAAAAGATAGTAGCATTGTCCCTTCTCCCTTTTTCTCTCTTTTTTTTATTTGGGCTCTTGGCCTCTTTTTTTCTCTTTTCTCTTTTTTTTGTTTGGGCTCTTTGGCGTTTTTTTTATTTCCTCACATGGGACAATACTCTAATAATGATGATCATCACACTTTTATTTACTCACAGCTCAAAATGATGATGACTCTATAGGAAATGCCTCCAGCAGTGTACCGGGATGTGCAACGATCTAGCATGGCATATGACGATGAAAACATCTCGCTAGCTATCTTACGATCATGCAATAGCAATACAAGAGTGACGACACAAGTCATGAGACGGAACGGTGGGAGTTGCATGGCAATATATCTCGGCATGGCTATGGAAATGCCATAGTAGGTAGGTATGGTGGCTGTTTTGAGGAAGGCATATGGTGGGTTTGTGCACCAGCGAGAATTGCGCGACACTAAAGAGGCTAGCAATGATGGAAGGTCAAAGTGCATCTTGATACGTCCATTTTGCATCATGTTTTCATGTTGATATTTATTGCTTCTTTGTCTGTTATTTCACTTCACGGTACTATTCTTATGCCTTTTCTCTCTTATTTTGCAAGGTTTACATGAAGAGGGAGAATACCGGCAACTGGAATTCTGGCCTGAAAGTGGAGCAAAGTTGAGATACCTATTCTGCACAACTCCAAACGCCGTGAAAATCAACGGAGATTTTTTTTCCCAATTTATAAAAAATACTGGGCCGAAGAAGTGCCGAGGGGCACCAGGGGGTGCCCACAAGCCTGCACGGCGCGACCACCCCCAGGCCGCGACATGGGGGCTTGTGGGCAGCCCACTGGCCCACTGTCCCGCCTCTTTTGCTATATGGAGGGTTTCGTCCAGGAAAAAAAAATCAGAAGGGAGCTTTTTTGTGGTTTCGCCGCCGCCACAAGGCGGAACTTGCGCAGAACCAATCTAGAGCTCCGGCAGGACGATCCTGCCGGGGAAACATCCCTCCCGGAGGGGGAAATTGTCGCCATCGTCATCACCAACAGTCCTCTCATCGGATGGGACTCGTCACCATCAACATCTTCATCAGCACCATCTCATCTCCAAACCCTAGTTTATCTCTTGTAACCAATATCCGTCTCGCGACTCCGATTGGTACTTGTAAGGTTGCTAGTAGTGTTGATTACTCTTTGTAGTTGATGCTAGTTGGATTATTTGGTGGAAGAGTTTATGTTCAGATCCTTGATGCTACTCATTACACCTCTGATCGTGATTATGATTATGCTTTGTGAGTAGTTACTTTTGTTCCCGAGGACATGGGATAAGTCATGCAAATAATAGTCATGTGAATTTGGTATTCGTTCGGTATTTTGATATGTTGTATGTTGTTTTTCCTCTAGTGGTGTTATGTGAACATCGACTACATAACAATTCACCATTATTTGGGGCTAGAGGAAGGCATTGGGAAGTAGTAAGTAGATGATGGGTTGCTAGAGTGACAGAAGCTTAAACCGTAGTTTATGCGTAGCTTCGTAAGGGGCTGATTTGGATCCACTAGTTTAATGCTATGGTTAGAACTTTTCTCAATTCTTCTTTCGTAGTTGCGGATGCTTGCGAGAGGGGCTAATCATAAGTGGGATGCTTGTCCAAGTAAGGGCAGTACCCAAGCGCCGGTCCACCCACATATCAAACTATCAAAGTAACGAACGCGAATCATATGAACATGATGAAACTAGCATGTCAGAAATTCCCGTGTGTCCTCGGGAGCATTTTTCCTCCTATAAGACTTTGTTCCAGCTTGTCCCCTGCTACAAAAGGGATTGGGCCACTTTGCTGCATTGTTGATACTTTTGTTACTTGTTGCTCGCTACGAATCATCTCACCACACAATCACTTGTTACCGACAATTTCAGTGCTTGTAGATTTTTCCTTGCTGAAAACCACTTGTCAGATCCTTCTGCTCCTCGTTGGGTTCGACACTCTTACTTATCGAAAGGACAACGATTGATCCCCTATACTTGTGGGTCATCAAGACTCTTTTCTGGCGCCGTTGTCGGGGAGTGAAGCGCCTTTGGTAAGTGGAACTTGGTAAGGAAACATTCATATAGTGTGCTGAAATTTGTTGTCATTTGTCACTATGGATACTAATCCTTTGAGGGGCTTGTTCGGGGTATCTTCACCTCGAACGGAAGCACAAAGAGTTGCTCCTCAAGTTTCTGCACCTACAGAAAATATTTGCTTTGAATTTCCTTCGGGTATGCTTGAGAAATTGCTGGCTAATCCTTTTAGAGGAGATGGAACATCACATCCAGACTTGCATCTGATCTATGTAGATGAAGTTTGTGGTTTATTTAAGTTTGCAGGTGTCCCCGAGGATGAGGTCAAGAAGAACGTCTTTCATTTATCTTTGAAGGATAAGGCGTTGACATGGTATAGGCTATGTGATGATACTGGATCATGGGACTACAATCAGTTGAAATTGGAATTTCATCAAAAGTTTTATCCTATGCATTTAGTACATCGTGATCGGAATTATATTTATAATTTTTGGCCGCGTGACAGAGAAAGCATCGCTCAAGCTTGGGGGAGGCTTAAATAAATGCTATATTCATGCCCCAATCATGAGCTCTCGAGAGAAATTATCATTCAGAACTTCTATGCTCGGCTTTCTCATGATGATCGCACCATGCTTGACACTTCTTGTATCGGTTCTTTTATGAAGAGAGATATTGACTTCAAGTGGAATTTATTGGAGAGAATTAAATGCAACTCTAAATATTGGGAGCTTGAAGAAGGTAAGGGGTCAGGTATGAATTTCACTTTTGATTGCGTTAAATCCTTTGTTGAGACAAATACTTTTTGGGACATTAGCACTAAGTATGGACTTGACTCTGAGATAGTAGCTTCATTGTGTGAATCCTTTGCTGCTTATATTGATCTCCCCAAAGAGAAGTGGTTTAAATTTCATCCTCCTTTAGAAGTCGATGTAGTTAAACCCACTCCAGTTGAAGAGAAAGTCATTGCTTATAATGATCCTGTGGTTCCCAGTGCTTACATTGAGAAACCACCTTTCCCTGTTAGGATAAAAGATCATTCTAAAGCTTCAACTGTCATACGTAGAGGCTACATTAGAACACCTACACCCCGTGAGCAAATTAGAGTTGAACCTAGGATTGCTATTATCAAAGATCTTCTGTCTGAAGAAGTTGAGGGGCATAATATTCACTTCTGTGAAGATGCTGCTAGAATTGCTAAACCTCACGTTAGACACAAACATAGGCTTGTTGTTGGCATGCCTGTAGTTTCTGTTAAGATAGGAGATCATTGTTATCATGGTTTATGTGACGTGGGTGCTAGTGTTAGTGCAATACCTCAATCCTTATACGATGAAATCAAAGATGAGATTGCACCTGTTGAGATAGAACCTATAGATGTCAGTATTCAGCTTGCCAATAGAGATATTATCTGCCCTGTGGGAATTGTTAGGGATGTTGAAGTCTTGTGTGGTAAAACGAAGTATCCTGCTGATTTCCTTGTTCTTGCTACCGCTCAAGATAGCTTTTGTCCCATCATATTTGACAGACCTTTTCTCAATACTATCAATGCTCATATTGACTGTGAGAAGCAAACTGTCACTGTTGGCTTTGAAGGCGTGTCACATGACACTATTGGAAAACAGTTATTTGCCATCTGCTGCTTCTTTGCTGTCTGCTGGCTGATGGCAAAGACCCTCTTTGCCATCATCTACGAGAAACCAGACGGCAAAGAGCAGGCTGATGCCAAAGCTACTATTTGCCATCAGCCAGCTCTTTGCCGTCTGCCAGCTCACGGCAAAGAGCATGCATGCAGATGGCAAAGAGCATGGGCGGCCCACCCCGCAGCCCCTCTCTCCCCCCTAACGGCCACTTTCTTTGCCGTCTGCCTGCATGCTCTTTGCCGTCGGGAGGCGAACGACAAAAAGGGTGCCCCCTAACGGCCGTTAGCCCCACCTCCACGCGCATCTCTCTCCCCCTAACGGCCACCCCGACTCCCCTCTTTCTCACCCCCGACACCACCATCGCCGTCGCGCCCTCCTCCGGCCTCCGTGCGCCGCCCTGCGCCCTCCTCCTCCCCGGCCGCACTGCACCCTCTCCACCTCCGCCCTATGCCCCCTCCTCTACCTCGGCCGCCCTGCACCCTCCTCCACCACCGCCCTGCGCCCCCTCCTCCTCCCCAGCCGCCCTGCACCCTCCTCCACCGCCGCCCTGCGCCCCCTCCTCCACCCCGACACCCCTCTCTCTCACCCCCGACACCACCACCGCCGCCACGCCCTCCTCCGGCCTCCCTGCCCCACCGCCACCGCCGCCGACGCCACCCCCACCCCAGCGCCCCACCCCACCACCGCCGCCCTCCTCGCGCTCCTCACCGTGCCCCTCCTCCCCCTGCTGCCCTCCTCCCCCTGCGGCCTCACCTCCCCCTGCGGCCCTCCTCCCCCCCGGTTAGTTTTCTTTCTTCTTTTTTAATAGTTTTTGTTTAATTAGTTATATGTTTTACTAAGGTTTTGGCTTAGTTTTTTTTAAGTTTAGGTTCAGTTTTAGTTTAAATTCAGTTTTAGTTTAGGTTTAGTTAGGTTAGTTTCCTGTTTAATAAAGGAGAAAAGGAGAAGAAGAAGAAGGAGAAAGGAGAAGAAGAAGAAGGAGAAAGGAGAAGAAGAAGAAGGAGAAAGAAGAAGAAGAAGAAGGAGAAAGGAGAAGAAAAAATAAGAAGAAGAAGGAAAAGGAAGGGAAAGAGAAGAAAGAAGAAGAAGAAGAAGAAGAAAAATAGGAGAGGACGAGAAGAATAAGAGGAAAAAAGAAAATAAGAAGAAGAAGAAGAAGAAGAAGAAGAGAAGAAGAAAACAAGAAGAAGGAGAAGAAGAATAAGAGGAAAAAACAAAAAATAAAATAAGAAGAAGAAGAAGAAGAATAAGAATAAGAAGAAGAAGAACAAGAAGAAGAGAAAAAGAGAATAAGAAGAAGGAGAAGAAGAATAAGAGGAAAAAAGAAAAAAGAAAATAATAATAATAATAATAATAATAAGAAGAAGAAGAAGAGAAGAAAAGAAGAAGAAGGAGGAGGAGGAGGAGGAGGAGAAGGAGGAGAAGGCCAATGACCTTCTAGTCCTTCTCCTCCTTCTCCTCCTTTTTCTTGATTTCTTCTTCTTCTCCCCCTACTCCTCTTTCTTCTCCCCTTTCATATTATCCTTGCTTTAATTTCACCAAAAAGACATAATTAGCCCATTTAGCTCCAAAATGCCACAATAACCTCAAAATGGCATAAGAACCGTGGTTAGTTCATGAATATTATATACTTAGCTTGTTTTCCTCTAAAATGAGATAATTAGCTCATTTAGCTCCAAAAAGACATAATTAGGTAATTTAGCTCCAAGAAGAGGAGAAGAGGAGAAGAGGAGAATAAATAGGAAAAATGAAAAGAAAGAAGAAGAAGAAGAAGAAGAGAAGAAGGAGAAGGAGGAGGAGGAGAATGCCAAGGACCTTCTAGTCCTTCTCCTCCTCCTCCTTCTCCTCCTTCTCCTCCTTCTTCTTGATTTCTTCTTCTCCTCCTCCTCCTCTTTCTTCTCCTCTTTCATATTATCCTTGCTTTAATTTCCCCAAAAATACATAATTAGCCCATTTAGCTCCAAAATGCCATAATAACCTCAAAATGGCATAAGAACCTTGGTTAGCTCATGAATATTATATACTTACCTTGTTTTCCTCTAAAATGAGATAATTAGCCCATTTAGCTCCAAAAAGACATAATAAGGTAATTTGGGTCCAAGAAGAGGAGAAGAGGAGAAGAGGAGAAGAAATAGGAAAAATGAAAAGAAAGAAGAAGAAGAAGAAGAGAAGAAGGAGAAGGAGGAGGACGAGAAGGAGGAGAAGGCCAAGGACCTTCTAGTCCTTCTCCTCCTCCTCCTTCTCCTCCTTCTTCTTGATTTCTTCTTGTTCTCCTCCTCCTCCTCTTTATTCTCCTCTTTCATATTATCCTTGCTTTAATTTCCCCAACAATGACATAATTAGCCCATTTAGCTCCAAAATACCATAATAAGCTCAAAATGGCATAAGAACCTTGGTTGGCTCATGAATTTTATATACTTAGCTTGTTTTCCTCTAAAATGGGATAATTAACCCATTTAGCTCCAAAAAGACATAATTAGGTAATTTAGCTCCAACAAGAGGAGAAGAGGAGAAGAAATAGGCAAAATGAAAAGAAAGAAGAAGAAGAAGAAGATAAGAAGGCGGAGAAGGAGGAGGAGGAGGAGGAGAAGGCCAAGGACCTTCTAGTCCTTCTCCTCCTTCTCCTCCTTCTTGATTTCTTCTTCTTCCCCTCCTCCTCTTTCTTCCCCTCTTTCATATTATCCTTGCTTTAGTTTCCCCAAAAAGACATAATTAGCCCATGTAGCTAAATTAATTTCCCCAAAAAGACATAACCTGAAGAAGAGAAGAAAAAGAAGAAGAAGGAGAAGAAGAATAAGAGAAAAAAGAAAAAAGAAGAATAAGAAGAAGAAGAAGAAGAAGAATAAGAGGAAAAAAGAAAATAAGAATAAGAAGAGTTAGGTCACATATTTTCTGATTATCTTATAAAAATATCATATTTGTGTTGATCGGGTGAATTTCAATGTGCAGTTGTTCGACGACCTCCACGTGCGTTGGACGAGCTCCACCCCTATGTTTGTTGGTGAGCACAAATGACTTCTCCTCCTACCCCCTTAATTTGCTCTATCCCGGTCTTCGTGCCGATGAAACTTGCTAGCTATATATAGGTTTCCTCAATCATGAGTATGCGTGACCAGTATGCGTCTCCCGTTCGGAAGGGCGACATCTATAAATATGCATGTCTTTGCATATTTATAACCGCCATCCTTTCGAATTGTCCAACATTATCCATGGACAGCCCGAGTATGTGTAGATTGGGTTCGTTTTCCCATATGCTGTGCTCTGGATCCGATGAGGAATTTCGTCAGTGCCTCCCTGTTGTTCTCCGGATGCACATCCTCTCAGTTTATTGCGGACACGTGTATCAGGAGAACAACGGGGAGGTGCTGCCGAAATTTTGCGTTGGATCCGAAGCAGAGCATGAGAAAACGAACCCAATCTACACATACTCGGGTGGGATTAGGACCTATCTTTACCTATTAGCGTGTAGGGTGCCTGGACGTAATAAAAATGGCTAACCTGATTAACCGATGAATATAAATGCTAAATTATATATAAATATATTTCTTCTGTCTTTAGTAGCTATGCAAGATGAGTGATCGTGCGTGGATGTATACCGGTCACCCTAGTCAGAAAGAGATGATGAAAGAATGGTTTGTAAAAACAAAGGAATTTGTGAAAGCCGCTTTCGCAAATGGCCAGGAAAGAAACTATTGCCCCTGTCCTGGATGCGACAACTATAAAAAGACGACAGAGGCTGTAATGATTAAACACCTACAGAGGAGGGGTTTTAAGACTAATTATACGGTGTGGACATTTCATGGTGAGTCTATACAACGCACAAGAGCTGAGGTGGTCCGTCGTCGCACGGACGAGTATGGTACCAGGATCGAAGACATGGTGCAAGACATTGATGATGCTCGGGATTCGGAAGATGAGATGGAGGAATCTGCAAAGGCCTTTTTTGAAATGTTGGAGTCTTCAAAATGTCCTCTCCATGAGCACACTGAGCTCTGTCAGCTGGATGCAATTGCACAAGTAATGGCTCTGAAAGCTCAGTTCAACTTGGGAAGAGAATGTTACGACGCGATGATGACACTATTTGGACGTTTCCTACCCAAAGGCCATGTCATGCCTACAAACCTCTACCAGTCGGACAAAATACTTCGTGTACTTAAGATGCCCTATGAGAAGATAGATGTACTTCCTAAATAAGGATGTGTCTTATTTAGGAAGGAGTATGCACACTTGGACTATTGTCCCAAATTCGAGTCTTGCAGGTATCTTGTGGTAGACAACGGTATGGGTGAGAAGAGGCAGACCAAAATCGCAGTTAGTGTTCTTCGGTATATGCCAATCGTACCAAGACTTCAACGTCTTTTCATGGTCGAAGAGACAGCCAAACAGATGACATGGCACAAATTGGGCAAAAGAACCGAACTAGATGCGGATCGGAATAAGATGATGGTACACACATCGGATGGGGAAGCATGGAAACATTTCGATGGATTGCATTAGGATAAAGCGGCAGATCCAAGGAATCCTCGAGTCTGCGCCGCCACGGATGGTTTTAGTCCCTTCGGCATGATGGCAACCCAATACAGTTGTTGGCCTGTATTTGTCATTCCACTCAATCTCCCCCCAGGCAGATTATGCAAAGAAAGAACATATTTCTGACGTTGATAATTCCAGGGCCCAATTATCCAGGGAAGAATATGAATATGTACCTGCAACCGCTTAAGGATGAATTGGAAGAAGCTTGGGATAATGGGGTCATGACATACGATGCCGCTAGAAAAGAAAACTTCAAAATGCATGTGTGGTACATGTACTCTATGCATGACTTGCCAGCGTATGCGCTATTCTCTGGATGGTGTGTGGATGGAAGGTTCCCATGCCCCCAATGCAAGGCAGCTCTTTAGTTTCATTGGTTGCAGGAGGGTCGGAAGTATTCTTGGTTTGACTTGCATAGACAGTTCCTGGATCCTGACCATCAGTTCAGAAAAGACAAGAAGAACTTTACGAAAGGTAAAGTTGTCAAAAACTTGGCACCACCTGCGTTCACAGGCCAACAGATCCTGGATCAGTTAAACGCCCTCGAGCCTGATCCAGAGCGTCCAGGGTATTTCAAGGGGTATAATTCAAAACACGCCTGGACTCACAAGCCATGCTTCTGGGATCTGCCTTACTTCAAAGACCTCCTTCTTCCACACAATATCGACATGATGCACACTAAAAAGAATATCGGAGAGGCTATTTTTGGTACATTGTTCGACATAGATGGGAAGACAAAGGATAATATTAAGGCTAGAGTAGATCAAGAGACATTATGTTATAGACCGTTACAAAACATGCGAGAAGGCAAAGGAAAGCAGAAGTGGTCGAAGCCAAAGGCCTGGTTCAATCTTGGAGGCCAGCTATGAGGGAAATTATCTTGTGGGTCAAAATGCACTTGATGTTCCCCAATGGGTATGCAGCGAATCTAAAGAGGGGAGCGAGTCTTCAAAAATTAAAAATCTTTGGTCTCTAGAATCATGATTGGCACATATGGCTAGAGCGGGTAATGCCGGTGATGTTATGTGGCTTTATTCCTGAGGATGAATGGCTAGTACTGGCGGAGCTAAGCTATTTCTTCCGTGTTCTTTGTGCGAAAGAATTGTCGCCTTTTGTGGTAGAAGACATGGAGGAGTTTGCACCGGAGTTTTTGTGCAAGTTAGAGAAGATCTTTCCACCGGGCTTCTTTAATCCAATGCAGCATTTGATTTTACATCTACCGACCGAGGCAAGATTGGGTGGGCCCGTGCAAGATCGTTGCTGCTATGCAGCTGAGAGGATGCAGAAGACCCTTCGAGCTAAATGTAAAAATAAGCGTAGAATTGAAGCATCGATGGCTGAGGCATTCATTACTGAGGAGGTGGCAAACTTTGTGACAGCACACTACGAAGCCAAAAATCGTCATTTGCATAATCCGAAGCCTCGGCACAATGATGCAGACCCTTAAAAAGGTGGGTCCAACCTCAACCTATTCAAAGGGAAGCTCGCACCAGCCGGTGCTCCGAAACTAATAACGTTCGATGTCGAAGAAAGGTGGAACATTTCGTTGTATATCTTCAACAACCTAATAGAAGTGCGGCTGTACATCGAGTGAGTTCTCGGCACATTTTCCCGTAACTTCTAATTCATTTGAAGTGCTCTTATTCCCGGATATTTCAAACAGCCATTACGTCGCCAAATTCTCGGATGGAGCGGTGATCGAAAATGATTCCGTCGAAGGGTATGAGCTTTTGTCAAAGACAGGAGGCGGCTATCCCGGTTTCATCTCTTGGTTCAAACAAACGGTAATTATCCATAATGGACCATTTCATTCTTGGTCTAACTTGCGGCTAATGCAACAACCGTTTCGTATTAAACTTGTAGGCTAATTCAGAGTCTATGGACGCCGAATTCAGACAAGTCGCTAATGGTTTGACTATAAGGTCCATTCATTTGAGAAATACAACATCAATGGGTATCTCTTTCGTACCTTTGGCAAAGAGCTATCTATGCCCGACCGGAAATCTACAAATTGTGGTGTCTCTGCTATCGGCGAAGGTGTTATCGAGTATTATGGAAGAGTTGAAGCAATTTATGAACTTCAATTCTATGGTGAAAACCCACCGAACGTCGTAGTCTTCAAATGTTATTTGTTCCAGCCGAAAAAGACTAGAAGGACTCATGAACATATAGGACTAGTCGAAATCAATCCAAACACCCATTTAGATGTTCCCGATGTCTATATTACGGCTCAACAGGCGACCCAAGTTTTCTATCTACCGTGGGCATGCCAAACGGATAAGAATCTGGAAGGTTCGTATGTTGTTTATGAAGTGCCGCCACATGTCAGACCACCTCTCCCAAATGAACAGGATTATGAACCTCACATTAACCCACACACATATGATGGAGAATTCTTCCAAGAAACACGTCTTTCCAAGAAACTTTTCAAGAACCGCCGTTCTTCACTCAAGAACATGGAAGTAGACAGCGACAATGAATCCAACTCCAGCCTTGAGACGGAACCAGAAGACCTGGAACTCGTAGAGGTTACTGATACGGATGACCTGCGAATGCTTCAACAATTAAAGGAAGGCCTTTCACAACTTCACGCCGTTGAACCCGACGAGCACGTCATTCATGAAGACATGCGTGATAGTGATGATGATGATGCATTTATTGATGATGATTATTAGTTTGTAAGATTCACAACTTAAATTATATATATTTTAATCTTTATTATTCATGTACATATTATTATTCATGTCAGTTATTCAATTTTTTTATGTTGTACTAATTTCTTTTAATCTTTATCATGGCAGGTCACCAGGTGTGGAAAGATGGTGGGCGCTGGTCCAGATCGCTCGACAGGTTCTTCCCAGGCGCCCCGCACGAGGGGTGGTACTTCCCTTCCACCCCTATCTCTCTGTAGAGCCTTGGCAGACAGTCTGTCGACACCACCTGTGGGTTCTTCTTCGTCGGCGGCATTGCCCACTGGGAGAGGTGCTGGTCGGGTAGGGAAGAAGGGGAAGGGTACAGGGAGAGGTGGTGGCCGCGGAAGATCCAGGAGGACTGTTGAGCCGTCCTCGCCACCACCACCAGCTCATTCACCCGAGCATAGGACTACTATGGTTGACCCATTTGCGGAGGAGGCTACGGGGACTCCGTTCCTGGAGCATGTTGTTGACGGGCATTCGTCCCATGAGACTCCGGTCCAGGAGCAGCCTCGGGTCGAGGTGCATTCGGCCCAGGAGCAGTCGGAGGAGACTACGGTTCCGGAGGCTTCCCCGACGTGGAGAGGCCCAGATGGGAGACCTGGCCGGATCGTACTGAGTTGCCGGATTGGACCGAGGGTCCGGGTGGCTCAGGGGGCGGGGATGGCGGGGATGAGCTTACGGATAGTGAGGGCGATGTGCAGGTGGACGGGGCCACCGTGTACAAGCGTGGTAGTACACGTCTCCCGGTCGCGCCGGCTACCCGCGAGCAGAGGCCGGTGATTAAACCTGAAGGAGATAGGTAAGTACATTTACTCTTTGTTTAGCTTTTTCCTTCAAGTTTGTTCAAATATCTAATGCGTTGACCTTATCATACTGCAGGGGATGGGTACACCCTCTTGGAGTCCGTAGGTCGAACTCCGTCCTTGGTCTGCTTTGCCGGACAAATTTCCCGGGGTTTGTCACATTGCCTGGTGAGGGTGAGGTTCCTACACTAGGATTTTCCTGGGAGCACTACGACGCTACGCAGGCCCCGCCGGAGGAGATTATAGATGGTGTCTTGTGCCAGACGAGGGCCGAGATGGTGATCAAGAGCTTTTGGGTAAATTATCCTTTTACAGAATCTAAAATTAACAATATAGCTAATTATTGTACTAATTGGTGTTTTCACGTTTGATTGCAGACCTTCTATAGGTGTGAGGATGGATATGAGGAGGAGGCGGCCAGGGTTCTCGAGGCCGAGTCTAGGAGGTTACTACAGAACTTGCGCCACGAGGCTCGGCCGCAGGCTATTCGAGATTACTACGCCACACGTGGTATTAAGAAGCAGAAGGAGGATTGCCGTGGAAAGTTCCTGAAGAAGGAGCAATACATGAAGGTAATTACCTATTCTTAAGTCCTTCTACGTAGTTTTCTTGATTTCATTCATAGGCGTAGCGCTGAAAATTCTTTCTAATAACTTATAGGTGCCCCCGAGATGGTGTGCGGATAAGATGGATTGTTGGGAGGCGTTGGTTGATGAGTGGTGCACAGGCAGCTGGCGAGCCGTCCACGAGAATGTGAAGGATCGGCGTAGCCAAATGGTTGGTGTGCCACATCATCAAGGCAGCGCCAACTTACTTCAGTTTGGACAAAACTGGGTATGTGATTTGCTTCATGATTCATGCAATTCCTTCTTGATGCTAATATTTTGTTCCTCTCTTTTAGGCGCATCACAATAAGACGGAGATGCCACACTTGTACGACCTTTATGGCATGGCCCATACTGCCTCGTACAAGAAGGCGAAGGCATTCTCTGAGTCTGACCTGGATGATCCCAATAACTTCACCAACATATCATCCCACCAGAAGCTCGTGGCATACAGGGACGCGAGGAAGGCTACGAAAGGGGATGACTTTAACCCTAGCCAGGAACCTTTGGATCCAGAGCTGGTGATGATATCCAGTGGCGGGAGGCCCCATGGCTCGATAGCCATTGGACATGGGATAATACGTTGTCGACTCACTCTTCCGGAGATCAAGGAGCGCCAGTCGAGCAGCTGTCCTGAGATAACGTGTCGTCCATGGCCAGTCGAACTTGCCATCGAGGTTAGTTGTATGGACTAAGAACACTTTCATCCATTTCATTATGTGTGTCACCATAGATCATTACTGTGGTAACGAGGAATGGTGTTTCACGCTGATCTTCAGAAAGAGAGAGCGGCAAACCAGGCTGCTCTTGAGAAAGAGAAATTGGCAAGCCAGGCTACTCTTTAGGCTGCTCTTGATGAGAGGGACCAGACCACGGCAAGATTGATTGAGGAGGAGAGGGCCCGGAATGAGGCGGGTCAACGGGCCCTGTACGAGCTTTTTGTGGTATGTTTTATTCACATTAGCCAAATCATGTGTGTAATGTCTGTTTCATTACTAACTATTACGACCCACTCTTCGGGTCTTTGCGAGAAGAGCGGTCAAGTCCCTCCGCCGATGCCCGTCTTCTCTTCGATTGGCGCGGTGAGTTTCATTATAAACTAGTATTAATAATTGAGTGTCATCATGCTAACTGAGACATTGCAAAATATATTTTCTGCAGAATAACTCCCGAGCGGCATCGCACGACCCTTCTCCAGGGCAACCGTCTCCAATCGAAGCTCCCGCGAGCAACCATGGTGTTTCTCCTCCTTGATGACCACTACGGTAAGTTTCTCTTCTCCTCTTTCATATTATCCTTGCTTTAATTTCCCCAAAAAGACATAATTATCCCATTTAGCTCCATAATGCCATAATAACCTAAAAATGGCATAAGAACCTTGGTTAGCTCATGAATATTATATACTTAGCTTGTTTTCCTCTAAAATGAGATAATTAGCCCATTTAGCTCCAAAAAGACATAATTAGGTAATTAAGCTCCAAGAAGAGGAGAAGAGGAGAAGAGGAGAATAAATAGTAAAAATGAAAAGAAAGAAGAAGAAGAAGAAGAGAAGAAGGAGAAGGAGGAGGAGGACGAGGAGGAGGAGGAGAAGGAGGAGAAGGCAAAGGATCTTCTAGTCCTTCTCCTCCTCCTCCTTCTCCTCCTTCTCCTCCTTCTTCTTGATTTCTTCTTCTTCTCCTCCTCCTCCTCTTTCTTCTCCTCTTTCATATTATCCTTGCTTTAATTTCCCCAAAAATACATAATTAGCCCATTTAGCTCCAAAATGCCATAATAACCTCAAAATGGCATAAGAACCTTGGTTAGCTCATGAATATTATATAGTTAGCTTGTTTTCCTCTAAAATGAGATAATTAGCCCATTTAGCTCCAAAAAGACATAATTAGGTAATTTAGCTCCAAGAAGAGGAGAAGAGGAGAAGAAATAGGAAAAATGAAAAGAAGAAGAAGAAGAAGAAGAAGAGAAGAAGGAGAAGGAGGAGGAGGAGGAGGAGGAGGAGAAGGAGGAGAAGGCCAAGGACCTTCTAGTCCTTCTCCTCCTTCTTCTTGATTTCTTCTTCTTCTCCTTGTCCTCCTCTTTGATCTCCTCTTTCATATTATCCTTGCTTTAATTACCCAAAAAAGACATAATCAACCCATTTAGCTCCAAAATGCCATAATAACCTCAAAATGGCATAAGAACCTTGGTTAGCTCATGAATATTATATACTTAGCTTGTTTTCCTCTAAAATGAGATAATTAGCCCATTTAGCTCCAAAAAGACATAATTAGGTAATTTAGCTCCAACAAGAGGAGAAGAGGAGAATAAATAGGAAAAGTGAAAAGAAACAAGAAGAAGAAGAAGAGAAGAAGGAGAAGGAGGAGGAGGAGGAGGAGGAGGAGAAGGAGGAGAAGGCCAAGGACCTTCTAGTCCTTCTCCTCCTCCTCCTTCTCCGCCTTCTCCTCCTTCTTCTTGATTTCTTCTTCTTCTCCTCCTCCTCCTCTTTCTTCTCCTCTTTCATATTATCCTTGCTTTAATTTCCCAAAAAACACATAATTAGCCCATTTAGCTCCAAAATGCCATAATAACCTCAAAATGGCATAAGAACCTTGGTTAGCTCATGAATATTATATACTTAGCTTATTTTCCTCCAAAATGAGATAATTAGCCAATTTAGATCCAAAAAGACATAATTAGGTAATTTAGATCCAATAAGAGGAGAAGAGGAGAAGAAATAGGAAAAATGAAAAGAAAGAAGAAGAAGAAGAAGAGAAGAAGGAGAAGGAGGAGGAGGAGGAGGAGGAGGAGAAGGAGGAGGAGAAGGCCAAGGACCTTCTAGTCCTTCTCCTCCTCCTCCTTCTCCTCCTTCTCCTCCTTCTTCTTGATTTCTTCTTCTTCTCCACCTCCTCCTCTTTCTTCTCCTCTTTCATATTATCCTTGCTGTAATTTCCCCAAAAAGACATAATTAGCCCATTTAGCTCCAAAATGCCATAATAACCTCAAAATGGCATAAGAACCTTGGTTAGCTCATGAATATTATATACTTAGCTTGTTTTCCTCTAAATGAGATAATTAGCCCATTTAGCTCCAAAAAGACATAATTAGGTAATTTAGCTCCAAGAAGAGGATAAGAGGAGAAGAGGAGAAGAAATAGGAAAAACGAAAAGAAAGAAGAAGAAGAAGACGAGAAGAAGGAGAAGGAGGAGGAGGAGGAGGAGGAGGAGAAGGAGGAGAAGGCCAAGGACCTTCCAGTCCTTCTCCTCCTCCTCCTTCTCCTCCTTCTACTCCTTCTTCTTGATTTCTTCTTCTTCTCCTCCTCCTCCTCTTTCTTCTCCTCTTTCATATTATCCTTGATTTAATTTCCCCAAAAAGACATAATTAGCCCATTTAGCTCCAAAATGCCATAATAACCTCAAAATGGCATTACAACCTTGGTTAGCTCATGAATATTATATACTTAGCTTGTTTTCCTCTAAAATGAGATAATTAGCCCATTTAGCTCCAAAATGACATAATTAGGTAAATTAGCTCCAAGAAAAGGAGAAGAGGAGAAGAGGAGAAGAAATAGGAAAAATGAAAAGAAAGAAGAAGAAGAAGAAGAGAAGGAGAAGGAGGAGGAGGAGGAGAAGGAGGAGGAGAAGGCCAAGGACCTTATAGTCCTTCTCCTCCTCCTCCTTCTCCTCCTTCTCTTCCTTCTTCTTGATTTCTTCTTCTTCTCCTCCCCCTCCTCTTTCTTCTCCTATTTCATATTATCCTTGCTTTAATTTCCCCAGAAAGACATAATTAGCCCATAGCTCCAAAATGCCATAATAATCTCAAAATGGCATAAGAACCTTGGTTAGCTCATGAATATTATATACTTAGCTTATTTTCCTATAAAATGAGATAATTAGCCCGTTTAGCTCCAAAAAGACATAATTAGGTAATTTAGCTCCAAGAAGAGGAGAAGAGGAGAAGAGGAGAAGAAATAGGAAAAATGAAAAGAAAGAAGAAGAAGAAGAAGATAAGAACGAGAAGTAGGAGGAGGAGGAGGAGAAGGAGGAGAAGGCCAAGGACCTTATAGTCCTTCTCCTCCTCCTCCTTCTCCTCCTTCTCCTCCTTCTTCTTGATTTATTCTTCTTCTCCTCCTCCTCCTCTTTCTTCTCCTCTTTCATATTATCATTGCTTTAATTTCCCCAAAAAGACATAATTAGCCCATTTAGCTCCAAAATGCCATAATAACCTCAAAATGGCATAATAACCTTGGTTAGCTCATGAATATTATATACTTAACTTGTTTTCCTCTAAAATGAGATAATTAGCCATTTAGCTCCAAAAAGACATAATTAGGTAATTTAGCTCCAAGAAGAGGAGAAGAGGAGAAGAGGAGAAGAAGTAGGAAAAATGAAAAGAAAGAAGAAGAAGAAGAGAACAAGGAGAAGGAGGAGGAGGTGGAGGAGGAGGAGGAGGAGAAGGAGGAGAAGGCCAAGGACCTTCTAGTCCTTCTCCTCCTCCGCCTTCTCCTCCTTCTCCTCCTTCTTCTTGATTTCTTCTTCTTCTCCTCCTCCTCCTCTTTCTTCTCCTATTTCATATTATCCTTGCTTTAATTTCCCCAAAAAGACATAATTAGCCCGTTTAGCTCCAAAATGCCATAATAACCTCAAAATGGCATAAGAACCTTGGTTAGCTCATGAATATTATATACTTAGCTTTTTTTCCTCTAAAATGAGATAATTAGCCCATTTAGCTCCAAAAAGAAATAATTAGGTAAATTAGCTTCAAGAAAAGGAGAAGAGGAGAAGAAATAGGAAAAATGAAAAGAAAGAAGAAGAAGAAGAAGAGAAGAAGGAGGAGGAGGAGGAGGAGGAGAAGGAGGAGAAGGCCAAGGACCTTATAGTCCTTCTCCTCCCCCTCCTTCTCCTCCTTCTCCTCCTTCTTCTTGATTTCTTCTTCTTCTCCTCCGCCTCCTCTTTCTTCTCCTATTTCATATTATCCTTGCTTTAATTTCCCCAAAAAGACATAATTAGCCCATAGCTCCAAAATGCCATAATAATCTCAAAATGGCATAAGAACCTTGGTTAGCTCATGAATATTATATACTTAGCTTATTTTCCTCTAAAATGAGATAATTAGCCCGTTTAGCTCCAAAAAGACATAATTAGGTAATTTAGATCCAAGTAGAGGAGAAGAGGAGAAGAGGAGAAGAAATAGGAAAAATGAAAAGCAAGAAGAAGAAAAAGAAGATAAGAACGAGAAGCAGGAGGAGGAGGAGGAGAAGGAGGAGAAGGCCAAGGACCTTCTAGTCCTCCTCCTCCTTCTCCTCCTTCTACTCCTTCTTCTTGATTTCTTCTTCTTCTCCTCCTCCTCCTCTTTCTTCTCCTCTTTCATATAATCATTGCTTTAATTTCCCCAAAAAGACATAATTAGCCCATTTAGCTCCAAAATGCCATAATAACCTCAAAATGGCATAAGAACCTTGGTTAGCTCATGAATATTATATACTTAGCTTGTTCTCCTCTAAAATGAGATAATTAGCCATTTAGCTCCAAAAATACATAATTAGGTAATTTAGCTCCAAGAAGAGGAGAAGAGGAGAAGAAGTAGGAAAAATGAAAAGAAAGAAGAAGAAGAAGAGAACAAGGAGAAGGAGGAGGAGGAGGAGGAGGAGGAGAAGGAGGAGAAGGCCAAGGACCTTCTAGTCCTTCTCCTCCTCCGCCTTCTCCTCCTTATCCTCCTTCTTCTTGATTTCTTCTTCTTCTCCTCCTCCTCCTCTTTCTTCTCCTCTTTCATATTATCCTTGCTTTAATTTCCCCAAAAAGACATAATTAGCCCACTTAGCTCCAAAATGCCATAATAACCTCGAAATGGCATAAGAACCTTGGTTAGCTCATGAATACTATATACTTAGCTTGTTTTCCTCTAAAATGAGATAATTAGGCCATTTAGCTCCAAAAAGACATAATTAGGTAATTTAGCTCCAAGAAGAGGAGAAGAAATAGGAAAAATGAAAAGAAAGAAGAAGAAGAAGAAGAGAACAAGGAGAAGGAGGAGAAGGAGGAGGAGGAGGAGGAGGAGAAGGAGGAGAAGGCCAAGGACCTTCTAGTACTTCTCCTCCTCCTCCTTCTCCTCCTTCTCCTCCTTCTTCTTGATTTCTTCTTCTTCTCCTCCTCCTCCTCTTTCTTCTCCTCTTTCATATTATCCTTGCTTTAATTTCCCCAACAATGACATAATTAGCCCATTTAGCTCCAAAATGCCATAATAAGCTCAAAATGGCATAAGAACCTTGGTTAGCTCATGAATATTATATACTTAGCTTGTTTTCCTCTAAAATAGGATAATTAACCCATTTAGTTCCCAAAAGACATAATTAGATAATTTAGCTCCAACAAGAGGAGAAGAGGAGAAGAAATAGGCAAAATGAAAAGAAAGAAGAAGAAGAAGAAGAAGAAGAAGAAGAAGAAGAGAAGGAGGAGAAGGAGGAGGAGGAGGAGGAGGAGAAGGCCAAGGACCTTCTAGTCCTTCTCCTCCTTCTCCTCCTTCTTCTTGATTTCTTCTTCTTCTCCCGCTCCTCCTCTTTCTTCTCCTCTTTCATATTATCCTTGCTTTAATTAACCCATTTAGCTCCAAAATTCCATAATAAGCTAAAAATGGCATAAGAACCTTGGTTAGCTCATGAATATTATATTCTTAGCTTGTTTTCCGCTAAAAATGACATAATTAGCTGAAAAACATCATATTTTGTTTTTCTTCTGACTTTCTTATTCACATTTTTGCAGATTGGATATACTACATGCATGGAAGCTGGCATTCATGGAGTTGAACAATGTCGACGGATGAACTTTATATGTATATCATCTAGTTTTCATTTGAGGTGATGAACAATGTCGAACTATATGTATATGTATATATGGATAAACAGTGCAATACTTTGTATGTTGGTTCTTTCAATATATGGGGATGTACATTGATTTATATGTATATCATATATGTGTGGTGAATTATATATATGTGTTGGCAAGTATATGTGTGGTGAACTATATATCATATATGTGTGGTGAATTATATAAATGTGATGTCAAATATATATATATATATATATATATATATATATATATATATATATATATATATGTGTGTGTGTGCTGTGAAATAATATAAAACAAAAAAACAGGTACTATATGGGCTCTTTGTCGTCTACCAGCTGATGGCAAAGACATGTGCCATCAGCTGGCAGATGGCAAAGGTGCCACATGGCACCCAGCTGTGCATCCTGGGGTGTATATATAGGCTCTTTGCCGTCTACCTCCAGGGTGGGCAGACGGCAAAGAAGAGGGCACAGAGGAGGGGGAGGAGGCAGACGACAAAGAGTGGAGGGGGGGAGGAGGAGGCAGACAACAAAGAATAAGGGGGAGGCATACGGCAAAGAGTGGGGGGGGAGGGGGAGGCAGACGGCAAAGAATAAGGGGGAGGCAGACGACAAAGCCTCTGTTAACCCCTAACGGAGGCAACGCCTGTCGGCTGCCGTCTCGAGCACTTTGCCGACTGCTCCTGAGGAAGGCTGACGGCAAAGAGCTTTGCCGTCCGCTTTGGGGGGACAGACGGCAAAGAAGGTCCTATGCCGTCGTAGGCTGACGCAGAAATTTTGCCGGCCATGTGATTCTTTGCCGTCTGTTGTTTTGTCTTTGCCGTCCGGGATTTAGTCTTTGCCGTCTGTGATGGCAGACGGCAAAGAAGGTGATTCCTGTAGTGTTAGGTCAATTTCTCTAAGTTTGGTAGACAACCTCATGAAAAGGAGTCGCCTAGTAGGGATGAAACTATTGCCTTAGCTTCTATTGCCGTACCTCCTACTGATCCCTTAGAGCAATACTTGCTTGAGCATGAAAATGATATGCATATGGATGAAAGGGATGAGATAGATAGAGTTGTCTTAGAACAATATCCTATCCTTAAGAATAATCTACCTGTTGAACTGCTTGGGGATCTGCCCCCACCAAAGGGTGATCCTGTGTTCGAGCTTAACGGTGTGTCTGAGGAAGCACTTTGCTGCTATTGGATATACTCTTGATGATCTTAAGGGCATTAGTCCCACTCTATGCCAGCACAAGATTAAAACTGATCCTGATTTCAAACCTGTTGTTGATCATCAAAGGAGATTAAATCCTAAGATGAAAGAAGTAGTAAGAAAAGAAATATTAAAGCTCCTCGAAACGGGTATTATCTATCATGTTGCTTATAGCGATTGGGTGAGTTGGTGCATTGCGTTCCTAAGAAGGGAGGCATTACCGTTGTCCCTAATGATAAGGATGAGTTGATCACATAGAGGATTATTACTGGCCATAGGATGGTGATTGATTTTAGGAAGTTGAATAACGCCACTAGGAAAGATCATTACCCTTTGCCTTTTGTCGACCAAATGCTAGAAAGGCTGTCCAAACACACACACTTCTGCTTTCTAGACGGTTATTCTGGTTTCTCCCAAATACTAGTTGCACAATCTGATCTGGAGAAAAGCACTTTCACCTGCCCTTTCGGTACCTTTGCCTATAGATGTATGCCTTTTGTCTTATGTAATGCACCTGCCACCTTTCAGAGATGTATGATGGCTATATTCTCTGACTTTGGTGAAAAGATTGTCGAGGTTTTCATGGATGACTTCTCCGTTTACGGGTCTTCCTTTGATGATTGCCTCAGCAACCTTGATCGAGTCGTACAGAGATGTAAAGACACCAATCTTGTCTTGAATTGGGAGAAGTGCCACTTTATGGTTAATGAAGGCATCGTCTTAGGACACAAAATTTCTGAAAGAGGTATTGAAGTCGATAAGGCTAAGATTGATGCAATCGAGAAAATGCCATACCCCATAGATATCAGAGGAATAAGAAGTTTCCTTGGTCATGCTGGTTTCTATGGACGGTTCATTAAAGTCTTCTCTAATATTTCTAGGCCTTTTACCAATCTCTTGCAAAAGGATATTCCTTTTGTCTTTGACGATGATTGTGAGGAAGCCTTCAAAATACTTAAGAGGGCTTTGATAACTGCACCTATTGTTCAACCACCTGATTGGAACTTACCTTTTGAGATCATGTGTGATGCTAGTGATTATGTTGTTGGTGCTGTTCTAGGGCAAAGAGTTGATAAGAAGTTGAATGTTATTCACTATGCTAGTAAAACTCTAGACAGTGCCCAGAGAAACTATGCCACTACGGAGAAGGAATTTTTAGCAGTCGTGTTTGCATGTGAAAAATTCAGGTCTTACATAGTTGATTCCAAAGTCACTATTCACACTGATCATGTTGTTATTAAGTACCTCATGGAGAAGAAGGACGCTAAACCTAGACTTATCAGATGGGTTCTCTTGCTACAAGAATTTGATTTGCACGTTGTCGACAGAAAGGGTGCTGATAACCCAGTAGAAGATAACTTGTCTAGGTTGGAGAACGTTCTTGATGACCCACAACCTATTGATGATAGCTTTACCGATGAGCAATTGAATGCCATCAATGCTTCACGTAGTGCACCGTGGTATGCTGATTATGCAAACTATATCGTTGCCAAATACATACCACCTAGTTTCACGTACCAGCAAAAGAAGAAGTTCTTCTTTGACTTGATGCATTACTTTTGGGATGATCCTCACCTTTATAAGGAAGGAGTAGATGGTGTTATTAGACGTTGTGTACCTGAACATGAACAGGGACAGATCCTACAGAAGTGTCACTCCGAGGCCTACGGAGGACACCATGCGGGAGATAGAACTGCACACAAGGTATTGCAATCAGGTTTCTATTGGCCCATTCTCTTCAAGGATGCCCGTAAGTTTGTCTTGTCTTGTGACGAATGTCAAAGAATAGGTAATATTAGCAAACGTCAGGAAATGCCAATGAACTATTCACTTGTCATTGAACCATTTGATGTTTGGGGCTTTGATTATATGGGACCTTTTCCAAAATCCAATGGGTATACTCACATCTTAGTTGCTGTTGATTACGTCACTAAGTGGGTAGAAGCTATCCCCACTAGTAGTGCTGATCACAACACCCCTATCAAGATGCTGAAAGAAGTTATCTTCCCTAGATTTGGAGTCCCTAGATATCTAATGACCTACGGTGGTTCACACTTCATTCATGGTGCTTTCCGTAAAATGCTTGCTAAGTACGATGTCAACCATAGAATTGCGTCTCCCTATCAGCCTCAGTCCAGTGGTCAAGTAGAGCTAAGTAATAGAGAGATTAAACTAATTCTGCAAAAGACTGTCAATAGGTCTAGAAAGAATTGGTCTAAGAAGCTCGATGATGCACTGTGGGCTTATAGAACTGCCTATAAGAATCTCATGGGCATGTCTCCATACAAAATGGTGTACGGTAAAGCATGTCACTTACTTCTTGAGCTAGAGCATAAAGCTTATTGGGCAATCAAAGAGCTCAACTTTGATTTCAAACTTGCCGGTGAGAAGAGGTTATTTGACATTAGCTCGCTTGATGAGTGGAGAACTCAAGCATATGAGAATGCCAAGCTCTTCAAAGAGAAGGTGAAGAGGTGGCATGATAAGAGGATACAAAAGCGTGAGTTCAACGTAGGTGATTATGTCTTGCTATATAACTCTCGTTTAAGATTATTTGCAGACAAGCTTCTCTCTAAATGGGAAGGTCCCTATGTTGTTGAGGAAGTCTATCGTTCCGGTGCTATCAAGATCAACAACACGGAAGGTAATTGTCCGAGAGTGGTAAATGGGCAGAGAATCAAGCATTATATCTCAGGTACTCCCATAAATGTTGAAAGCAATATCATCAATACCATAACTCCGGAAGAATACCTAAGGGACATATATCAGCCTGTTTCAGACTCCGAAAACGAAGAGATATGTGATTTGGTAAGAAAACAGAGTCCAAAACTTTTCCAATAGGAAATTTTCTCCGTTTTGGATTTTTTGAAAAAAATACAAAAATTGGAAGTAGTCCGAAAAGTGCGCGAGGAGGCGACAAGCCTACATGGCGCGTGCCCACCCCTGGCCGCGCCGTGAGGGCTTGTGGCCACCTCATGCGCCTCCCGGACTCCGTTTTCATGCAGGGCACTCCTTTTGGTCTGGAAAAAATAATTATATATACTTACGTTTGGTCTGACCCCTGCATCACGCAGATTTCCTCTATTTTTCGTTTCGAGCCTGTTTCTGTTGCAGATCTAGATCGCCATGACTTCCCCAAAAGCTCCTAAGGACAAGATCTTCGAGAAGGTCATCAATCCTTAACTCACAGAAGTGCTGCAACACCCTCAATCTATCGAGATGCGTGAGGGGATGTTGCATATCCATGATGTTGAGGGGCCTAAGAAGACCGGAAGCATGGAGACGAGGCTCGAAGCAATCGGGCAACAAGTCTTCAAGTGCCAAGGGATGGTGGAGCGTGGACTCAGCGCCAACCACATGATGATCATGAAGTTCACCAACAAGCATAGGATTGATGTCAATGACATTGGAAAATATCTCTCCAGGCTCTATGACAGGGTTGATCAACTCCAGGGCCAGATCTATGACCTGCAGAACCAAAACTGTGAGTATGAGTATAGATTTAAATCAATAAGGTTGGCTACAGATTTGAGGATTCCGGAGACTCGTTCATCTTTCCATGGTGGAGCACCTATGCCTTGGAAAATGGAGGATCAAACTAATGCTGCAACAACTCCACCATCACCACCAAATGAAGACAATTGAGCATTGGTATGGGCAATCCCCTTGGCTTTTGCCAAGCTTGGGGGAGTTGCCCCGGTATCGTATCACCATCACATCTTTTGCCTTTACCTTTGTTTTAGATTTCCTTTTCAGTTTTCTTTTTCTCTAGTAGTTTAAAAGTCTTAATGTTTTAGTCTTGAGTTTTGCTTTGTGTCACCCCCAATGTATTCTTGCTCGTGATCCATATAATAAAGAGTGTCTTAGTTGAAGGGCTTTGCCTCTTTCCATGATCAAAAGAGTGAGAATAGAACAAAGGCATGAAAGATCATGTAATGATCTTATGATAAGTGATGGCTTCACATATAAAAAGAATGAGGATTGAAAATTGTTGAGGGTAGGCAAACGTAGACCTTGGTCATTGTTGCAATTAATAGGAAGTGATAAGGAAGGAGAGGTTCACATATAAATATATCATCTCTGACACCATCTATGATTGTGAATACTCGCCAAACTATTGCATGCCTAGAAGTAGATGTTGGACAAGGAAGACAACGTAATGGATTTTGTTTGGTTGGCTCTGAACAATGTTATATGATTAGAGATCCCTTAGCATGTGACGATTGCTCCCACCTCATATTAGCCAAAACCTCCCGCACTAAGTAGAGATACTACTTGTGCATCCATGAACCATCAAATCAGTTTTGCCATGAGTGTCCACCATACCTACCTATGGATTGAATAAGATCCCTCAAGTAAATTATCATTTGTGCAAGCAATAAAAATTGCTCTCTAATATGTATGATCTATTAGTGTGTGGAAAATAAGCTTTACACGAACCTGTGATGAAGAAGACATAAAAGCGACAGACTGCATAATAAAGTTCTTTTTCACAGGGGGCAATATAAAGTGACGTTCCTCCGCACTAAGAGGACACACATCCAAACCTGAAAAGTGCATGACAACCTCTGCTTCCCTCTGTGAAGGGCCTATCTTGTACCTTTACTTTTTTCCCTTGAAAGAGTCATGGTGATCTTCACCAATTCCTTATTTTGCCTTTGTCTTGGCTACCGTCACATGCTTGGGAAAGATCTATATTCATATGTCAACTTGGAGGTAAGTATCCATGATTTATTATCGTTGACATTACCCTTGAGGTAAGTAGTTGGGAGGCAAATATAAGCCCCTATCTTTCTCTGTGTTCAGCTGAAACTTTGATCTCATGAGTACCACGTGAGTTGTAGCAATTGTAGAGAACGAAAGAATGATTGAGTATGTGGATTTTCTTTACAAGCTCTTACTTGACTCTTTCTGATGTTGTGATAAATTGCAATTGCTTCAATGACTAAAGGCTATCGGTTGTTACTTCTCGGTAAGGTTCTTGATACATGCTTTACTTTGTGAAGGAATTATCACTTTAGCATGAGAGATTATATGTTGGTATTGCTGTTCTGATCATGATCATGATGCATGCATGTTCGTATCTTGTTTTGTCAACACCTCTCTCCCTAAACATGTGGACATATTTATTGAGCTCGGCTTTCGCTTGAGGACAAGGGAGGTCTAAGCTTGGGCGAGTTGATACGTCCATTTTGCATCATGTTTTCATGTTGATATTTATCGCTTCTTTGGCTGTTATTTCACTTCATGGTACTATTCTTATGCCTTTTCTCTCTTATTTTTCAAGGTTTACATGAAGAGGGAGAATACCGACAACTGGAATTTTGGCCTGAAAGTGGAGAAAAGTTGAGATACCTATTCTGCGCAACTCCAAACGCCGTAAAAATCAACGGAGATGTTTTCCCAATTTATAAAAAATACTGGGCCGAAGAAGTGCCGGAGGGGCACCAGGGGGTGCCCACAAGCCTGCACGGCGCGGCCACCCCCAGGCCACGCCATGGGGGCTTGTGGGCAGCCCACTGGCCCACCGGCCCCCCTCTTTTTCTATATGGAGGGTTTCGTCCAGGAAAAAAAATCAGAAGGGAGTTTTTTCGTGGTTTTGCGCCGCCACGAGGCGGAACTTGACCAGAACCAATCTAGAGCTCCGGCAGGACGATCTTGCCGGGGAAACTTCCCTCCCGGAGGGGGAAATCGTCGCCATCGTCATCACCAACACTCCTCTCATCGGAGGGGACTCGTCACCATCAACATCTTCATCAGCACCATTTCATCTCCAAACCCTAGTTCATCTCTTGTAACCAATCTCCGTCTCGCGACTCCGATTGGTACTTGTAAGGTTGCTAGTAGTGTTGATTACTCTTTGTAGTTGATGCTAGTTGGATTATTTGGTGGAAGAGTTTATGTTCAGATCCTGGATGCTACTCATTACACCTATGATCATGATTATGATTATGATTTGTGAGTAGTTACTTTTATTCATAAGAACATGGGATAAGTCATGCTAATAATAGTCATGTGAATTTGGTATTCATTCGGTATTTTGATATGTTGTATGTTGTTTTTCCTCTAGTGGTGTTATGTGAACGTCGACTACATAACACTTCACCATTATTTGGGCCTAGAGGAAGGCATTGGGAAGTAGTAAGTAGATGATGGGTTGCTAGAGTGACAGAAGCTTAAACCCTAGTTTATGCGTTGCTTCGTAAGGGGCTGATTTGGATCCACTAGTTTAATGCTATGGTTAGACCTTGTCTTAATTCTTCTTTCGTAGTTGCGGATTGTTGCGAGAGGGGTTAATCATAAGTGGGATGCTTGTCCAAGTAAGGGTAGTACCCAAGCGCAGGTCCACCCACATATCAAACTATCAAAGTAACGAGCGTGAATCATATGAACATGATGAAACTAGCATGACAGAAATTCCCGTGTGTCCTCGGGAGCGTTTTTCCTCCTATAAGACTTTGTTCAGGCTTGTCCCTTGCTACAAAAGGGATTGGGCCACTTTTCTGCACCGTTGCTACTTTTGTTACGTGTTGCTCGCTACGAATCATCTCACCACAAAATCACTTGCTACCGACAATTTCAGTGCTTGCTGATTTTTCCTTGCTGAAAACCACTTGTCACATCCTTCTGCTCCTCGTTGGGTTCGAAACTCTTACTTATCGAAAGGACTAAGATTGATCCCCTATACTTGTGCGTCATCACATCTATACCATGGACTCACATTAGTCATGAAGAACTCACATACTTGTTGCGAGAGTTTTTATTAGTAATCGAAACAAAGTGCTAAATGCATACTCCTAGGGGAAGGGTTGGTAGGTGTTAACCATCACGCGATCCCGACCTCAACACAAAGGATGACAATCAATATATCAATTATGCTCCGACTTCCTAACATAGTGGTTCACCATACGTGCATGCTACGAGAATCACTACCTTCAACACAAGTATTTCTAGATTCACAACACCCTACTAACATAACTCTTAATATTACCGAATCCACGTCTCAAAACTAATTGAGCGGAATCAAAACTTCTCTTTCTACTCAATGCACATGAAGATGGAGGTCTTTGCATCCTCTTTGGGTACCTATCACATTTGGGACTACTTTCATAGCATAAGCCAACTACCAAGTCAAGCACCGCTGTGCTCTAAAAGATATAAGTGAAGCACATAGAGCAAAAGTATCTAGCTCAAAAGATATAAGTGAAGCACTATGAGCATTCTAGCAAAATCAGGATGAGTGCATGTCTCTCTCTCTCAAAAAGGTGTGCAGCAAGGATGATTGTGACACAACAAAAAGAAAAGACTCCTAAGATACAAGACGCTCCAAGCAAAACACATATCATGTGGTGAATAAAAATATAGCTCCAAGTAATGTTACCGATGGATTGAACACGAAAGAGGGGATGCCTTCCCGGGGCATCCCGAAGCTTAGGCTTTTTGGTGACCTTGAATTTGGCTTGGGATGCCTTGGGCATCCCCAAGCTTGCGCTCTTTCCACTCCTTATCTCTTTGTCCATGATAACATCACCCAAAACTTCAAAACTTCACAACACAAAACTTGAACAGAAACTCGTGATAACATTAGCACAGGAAAAAAAACTACCAATTCTTTTGTTACTGTAGCAAACTTGAATTCTATCTATATTGGTCTTGGGCTACTGTATTCTCACTTTTCCATGGCTAGTACCCCCCGATACTAACCATAGTTTCATCAAAACAAGCAACCAACTCAACAAAAACAGAATATGTCAAAAACAGACCAGTCTGTAGCAATATGTATACTTCGTATACTTCTGGTACCTCAAAAAAAATCTGAAAACTGACGATGGCGTGGGAAAAAGGCATATCAACCAGCAGAAAAAAGAATCAACTCAAAATCTCTTTCTAAATAAAAAGGAAAAATCATCTCGGGAGCGAAAAGTTTCTGTCTTTTTCCAGCAGGACCAAACAACCATTACCAAGACTAGTTATAAAGGTTTTGCTTGGCTCAAACACAAAAAGAAACACAAAAAACACAATCACAACAGAATTGTGATGGTGTGGACGCAACAAAACAGGAAGAAAAAGATAAATTCATTGGGTTGCCTCCCAACAAGCGCTATTGTTTAACGCCCTTAGCTAGGCATAAAAGCCATAGAATCACGTATCGTCGTCTTTGGTGCTCAAACCATAAGTAGCGTGATCACTTATCATCTTAAGGTTTTCATCTTTCTTGCTAGATGATTCACCACTATTTTTGGGAACAAAAACAGACTTGGTGACCTTATTGTGGGCAAAATTTGGAGTATTCTGCACAGCCGCAAAAGAGGAACCCAAGTTGGTTGTAACATCCTCTAGTTTGCCAATCCTAGTGGAATCATGACCTAGCTTTTCGTTAACTGTGGGTTCCTTCTCCTTTAAATTTTTTCAAAACCATTCCCACCTTGGATCCGTACTGAGTGATTTAATTGTGTATCTTATTATCCAAATTCTCAATGAGTTCGATCGTAGCAACTTTATTTTCAATGACGTCCAGCCTACGCATCACATGTTCCAGAGTTAAGGTAGTTCCATTGACCAAGAGTGGGGTTGAGCCTACCAAATTTATCACAGCTCCGTAAGAATCAACGGTATGGCTACCCAAGAAATTTCCACCTACGATGGTGTCAAGACTATACCTATTCCAAGGAGAAACACCCACATAAAAACTGCGAAGCAGGACGGTAGTGGATTGCTTATGAGTAGATCTACTCTGAGCATTGCAAATCCTATACCAAGCGTCCTTTAAGTTTTCTTCCTCAATTTATTTGAAATTGAGGACTTCGCTCTCGGGGGTATCGTTCGAAGTGCTGGATCTAGCCATGAGGACAGGTAGACGATCCCACACAGACTAACAGAGAGCAAGCGAGAGAAAGGGCGAACGAAAAAGGCAAACGAAAAAGGAAAATTGGTGAAGTGGGGGAGAGGAAAATGAGAGGCAACTGGCAAACAAAGTAAATGCAAGAGATGAGTTTGCGACACCTACTTGGATGAGTTCTTGACTTGATCTTCCTCCCCGACAATGGCGCCAGAAATCCTTCTGCTACGTCAACAAAAGTTGTTCCCCGACAGTGGTGCCAGAGATCCTTCTGTCGTCTCTTGAGCTTGCGTTGGTTTTTCCCTTGAAGAGGAAGGGGTGATGCAGCAGAGGAGCAGTAAGTATTTCCCTCAGTTTGAGAACCAAGGTATCGATCCAGTAGGAGGGTCTCGTCAAGTCCAGAGTACCTGGGCAAACACAAACAAGCTTGCACCCAACGCTTCAAAGGGGTTGTCAATCCCTTCAAGATTGTTTGCAAAGTGAGATCTGAAGGCGGAAAGTGCAACGAAGTAAAAAGTGTAAGGTTGAAAATATGGTGTGGAGTAGACCCGGGAGCCATAGTGTTTACTAGAGGCTTCTCTCAAAATAGCAAATATCACGGTGGGTGAACAAATTACTATCGAGCAATTGATAGAAATGCGCAAAGTCATGACGATATCTAAGGCAATGATCATACATATAGGCATCACGTCCGAGACAAGTAGACCGATACTTTTTGCATCTACTACTATTACTCCACACATTGATTGCTATCCAGCATGCATCTAGTGTATTGAGTTCATGACGAACAGAGTAACGCCTTAAGCAAGATGACATGATGTAGAGGGATAATCTCAAACCAATGATGAAAACCCCATCTTTATACCCTTGATGGCAACAACATGATGCGTGCCTCGCTACCCCTTCTGTCATTGGGTGAGGTCACCGCACGGTATGAACCCAAAACCAAGCACTTCGCCCATTGCAAGAATCATAGATCTAGTTGGCCAAAAAAAACCCACAACTCGAAGAGAATTACAAGGATATGAAATCATGCATAAGAGATATCAAAAGAAACTCAAATAAGATTCATAGTTAATCTGATCATAAATCCACAATTCATCGGGTCTCGACAAACACACCGCAAAACAAGATTACATCGGATAGATCTCCATGAAGATCATGGAGAACTTTGTATTGAAGATCCAAGAGAGAGAAGAGGCCATCTAGTTACTAGCTATGGACCCGTAGGTCTATGGTGAACTACTCACGCATCATCGGAGAGGTCATGGTGTTTCCGAAGAAGCCCTCCGTATTCGAATACCCCCTACGGCAAGTCACCAGAACGTGCCCCAGATGGGATCTTGCGGAGACAGAAGCTTGCGACGGCGGAAAAGTACTTTCGATGATCTCCTATTTTTTTGGGATTTTTAGGGAATATATAGGCGCAACCCCTAGGGCAGAGGACGTCAAGGGGGCCCACAAGCTTGTGGGCCGCGGCCTCCCCCCTGGCCGCGGGGTGGGGGCTTGTGAGGCCCCTGGGGCTCCCCTGCCTTGGCTCTCAAGTCTCCTGATCTTCTTCTGTTACAGAAAAAAAATATTTTCGGGGATTTTATTCCGTTTGGACTCCGTTTCAAAATCTCCTCTAAAAGGGGTCAAAAACATGGAAGAACAAGAACTGGCACTTGGCAGTGAGTTAATAAGTTTGTCCCAAAAAATATATAAAAGGCATGCAAAACATCCAAAGTTTGACAAGATAATAGCATGAAACCATCAAAAATTATAGATACGTTGGAGACGTATCAGAGCCCTGCAGGAATATATCACCACCACCACCGGAGCACCGTCACGCTGTCGGGGAACTCATCTACATACCCGTCTCTCTTGCTGGATCAAGAAGGCGGAGATCGTCATCAAGTTGTACGTGTGCGGAACTCGGAGGTGCCGTTCGTTCGCTACTTGATTGGGACGGATCGTGGGACGGATCGTGAGACGGTTCGTGGGACGGATCATGGGACGGTTCGTGGGACGAATCGTGAAGAAGTACCACTACATAAACTGCGTTTATTATCGCTTTCGCTTAGTGATCTACACGGGTATGTGGATCCGATATCCCTCTCGTAGATGATCATCACCATGATAGGTCTTCATGTGCGTAGGAAATTTTTTTTTCCCATGCAACGTTCCCCAACAGTGGTATCAGAGCTAGGTTCATGCGTAGATGATATCTTGAGTAGAACACAAAAGAGTTTGTGGGTGTTCATATTCAATTTGCTGCCCTCCTTAGTCTTTTCTTAATTCGGCAGCATTGTTGAATTGAAGCGGCCCGGACCAACTTTACTCGTACGCTTACGAGAGACCGGTTTCATCGACTAACATGCAACTTGTTGCATAAAGATGGCTGGCGGGTGTCTGTTTCTTCAACTTTAGTTGAATCGGATTTGATCGAGGTGGTCCTTGGAGAAGGTTAAATAGCAATTTGCATATCACCGTTGTGGCTTTGCGTAAGTAAGATGCGATCATACTAGATACCCATAGATGCCACGTAAAATATGCAGGGTATGCATGTGATGTGGTATGGCCAAAGACATGATATGATATATTGGATATATGAGATGATCATGTTGTAATAGTTAAATGTCGACTTGCACGTCGATGCTACGGCAATCAACATGAGCCATAGGGTTGTCTTTAACTAACATTTGTGCTTGCAGATGCATTTACTATATTTCTAGGTAGTGGCTTTAGTAGTAATAGCATAGATCGCACGACAACCTCAATGGCGGCACGATGATGGAGATCATGGTGTGGCGCCGGTGACGATAAAGATCATGCCGGTGCTTTGGTGATGGAGATCAAGAAGCACAAGATCATGGCCATATCATGTCACTTATGATTTGCATGTGATGTTAATCCTTTTATGCACCTTATTTTGCTTAGAACGATGGTAGCATTATAAGGTGATCCCTCACTAAAATTTCAAGATAAAATTGTGTTCTCCCCGACTGTGCACCGTTGCGACAGTTCGTCGTTTCGATACACCACATGATGATCGGGTGTGATAGACTCAACATTCACATACAACGGGTGCAAAAACAGTTGCACACCCGAAACACTCGGGTTAAACTTGACGAGCCTAGCATGTACAGACATGGCCTCAGAACACAAGATACCGAAAGGTCGAGCATGAATCATATAGTTGATATGATCAACATGGATATGTTCACCACTGAAACTATACTCAACTCACGTGATGATCAGACTTGAGTTAGTGGATTTGGATCATGCACCACTCAAATGACTAGAGGGATGTCTATTTTGAGTGGGAGTTATTACTAATATGATTAGCTAAACTCAATTATCATGAACATAGTCAAAAGGTCTTTGCAAATTATGTTGTAGCTTGCGCTGTAGCTCTACTGTTTTTGATATGTTCCTAGAGAAAATTTAGTTGAAAGATGATAGTAGCAATTATGTGGACTGGGTCCGTAAACTGAGGATTGTCCTCGTTGCTGTGCAGAGGGCTTATGTCCTTAATGCACCGCTCGGTGTGCTGAACCTCGAGCGTCGTCTGTGGATGTTGCAAACATCTGACATACACATTTTTTGAAGACTACATGATAGTTCAGTGTGTAATGCTTAAACGGCTTCGAATTGAGGCACCGAAGACGTTTTGAACGTCACGGAACATGCGAGATGTTCCAAGAGATGAAATTGGGATTTCATGCTCGTGCCCTTGTTGAGAGGTATGAGACCTCCGACAAGATTCTTTGTCTACAAAGTAAGGGAGAAAAGCTCAATCATTGAGCATGTAATGAGATTGTTTGAGTGCTACAATCGCTTGAATCGAGTGGGAGTTAATCTTCCAGATGAGATAGTGATGGTTCTCCAAAGTCACTGCCACCAAGTTACTAGAGCTTCGTGATGAACTATAACATATCAAGGATAGATATGATGATCCTGAAGCTATTCACGATGTTTGACATCGCGAAAGTAGAAATCAAATAGGAGCATCAAATGTTGATGGTTAGTAAAACCACTAGTTTCAATAAGGGCAAGGGCAAGAAGGGATACTTCATGAAACAACAAACAATTGTTGCTCTAGTGAAGAAACCCAAGGTTGAACCCAAACCCGAGACTTAGTGCTTCTGTTATGAGGGGACGGTCACTGAGGCGGAACTACCCTAGATAGTTGGTAGATGGGAAGGCTGGCAAAGTCGACAAAAGTATATTGGATATACCTGATATTGATATGTACCTTACTAGTACTCCTAGTAGCACCAGGGTATTAGATACCAGTTCAGTTGCTAAGTGTTAGTAACTCGAAATTATAGCTACGAATTAGATGGATACTAGCAAGGGTGAGGCGACGATGTGTATTGAAAGTAATTCTAAGGTTGATGTGATCAAACATCGCACCCTCCCTCTACCATCGGGATTAGTGTTAAACCTAAATAATTGTTATTTTCTGTTTGCGTTGAGCATGAACATGATTAGATCGTGTTTATTGCAATATGATTATTCATTTAAAGAGAATAATGGTTATTCTATTTGCTTGAATAAATACCTTCAATGGTTTATTGAATCTCGATCGTAGTGCTACACATGTTCATAATATTGATGCCAAAAGATACAAAGTAGTAACTATAGTACCACTTACTTGTGGCACTGCCGCTTGAGTCATGTTGGTATAAAATGCATGAAGAAGCTCCATGCTGATGGATCATTGTACTCACTCATTTTTGAAACGTTTGAGACATGCAAACCATACCTATTGGTATACACGCATGAAGAAACTCCATGCAAATGGATCATTTGGACTCACTTGATTTTGAATCACTTGAGACATGCAAATCATACCACATGGGTAAGATGACTGAAGGCCTCGTTTTCCAGTGAGATGGAACTAGAAAGTAACTTATTGGAAGTAATACATTTGGATGTATGCAGTCCAATGAGTGATGAGGCACGTAGTGGATATCAATATGTTCTTACTTCACAAATGATTTGAGTAGATACTAGTGTATTTGCTTGATGAAACACACGTCTGAATTATTGAAGGTTCAAGTAGTTTCAGAGTGAAGTTGAAGATCGTCGTGACAAGAGGGTAACATGTCTACGATATGATCATAGAGATGAATATCTGAGTTGGGAGTTTGGTACACAATTAAGACAAATATGAAAATTGTTTCAGACCTCATGCCACCTAGAACACCATAGTGTGATGGTGTGTCCGAACGTCATAGCCGTGCCCTATTTGATATGGTGCATACTATGATGTCTTTTATCGAATTACCACTATCTTTTATGGGTTATGCATTAGAGACAACCACATTCACTTTAAATAGGGCACCATGTATTTCCATTGAGATGACACCGTATGGACTATGGTTTGGAGGAACCTAAGCTGTCGTTTCTTAAAAGTTTGGGGTTGCGATGCTTATGTGGAAAAGTTTCAGCATGATAAACTCGAATCTAATGCGGATAAATGCGTCTTCATAGAACACCCAAAATAGTTGGGTATACCTCTTATCTCATATCCGGAAGCGAAGTGTTTCTTTCTAGAAATGGGTCCTTTCTCGAGGAAAAGGTTCTCTCGAAAGAATTGAGTGGGAGGGTGGTGGAACTTGATGAGGTTATTGAAACGTCACTTCAACCAGTGTGTAGTAGGGTGCAGGAAGTTGTTCCTGTGGCACCTACGCCAATTGAAGTGGAAACTGATGATAGTGATCAGTAAGCTTCGGATCAAGTTACTACAAACCTCGTAGGTCGACAAGGTCGCGTACTACTACAGATTGGTACGGTAACCCTATCTTGGAGGTCATGTTGTTGAACAAGAATGAACATATGAGCTATGGAGAAGCGATGGTGGGCCTGGATTCCGGAAAATGGCTGGAGGCCATGAAATCCGAGAGAGGATCCATGTATGAAAACAAAGTGTAGACTTTGGAAGAACTACTTGATGGTCGTAAGACTATTAAGTAAATATTGATCTTTAAAACGAATACAGACTATGATGGTGAAAAGTTACCATTAATAAAGCTCGACTTGTCGCGAAGATGTTTCCGACAAGTTCAAAGATTTGACTATGATGAGACTTTCTCACTCGTAGCGATGCTAAAAGTCTGTTGGAATTATGTTAGCAGTTGTTGCATTATTTATGAAATATTGCCCATAGGATGTCAAAACATTGTTTCCTCGACAGTTTCCTTGAGGAAAGGTTGTATGTGATACAACCAAAAGGTTTTGTCGATCCTAAGGATGCTAACAAATATGCAAGCTCCACCGATTCTTCTATGGTCTGGAGCAAGCATCTCGGAGTTGGAATAGACGCCTTGATGAGATGATCAAAGTTTTTGGGTTTATACAAGGTTTGTGAGAAACTTGTATTTCCAAAGAAGTGAGTGGGAGCACTATAGGATTTCTGATGAGTATATGTGGTTGACATATTGTTGATCAGAAATAATGTAGAATTTCTGGAAAGCATAAAGGGTTGTTTGAAAGGAGTTTTTCAAAGGAAAGCCTGGATTAACCTAATTGAACATTGAGCATCAAGATCTATGTAGATAGATCAAAACGCTTAATAGTACTTTCAACGAAATGCATGCCTTGACAAGTTTTTGAAGAAGTTCAAAATAGATGGGCAAAGAAGGAGCTCTTGGTTGTGTTTGTAAGGTGTGACTTTGAGTAAGACTCAAAGCTTGACCACGACAGAAGAAAGAGAAAGGACGAAGGTCGTCCCCTATGCCTTAGCCGTAGGCTCTGAAGTATGCCATGCTATGTATCGCACGTGATGTGTGCCTTGCCATGAGTCTGTCAAGGGGTACAAAAAGTGATCCAAGATTGAATCACTGAATAGCGGTCAAAGTTATCCTTGGTAACTAGTGTACTAAGGAATTTTTCTCAATTATGGAGGTGATTAAAGAGTTCATCGTAAAGGGTTACATCGATGCAAGCTTTGACACTAATCCTTATGACTCTGAGTAGTAAACCGGATTCGTATAGTGGAGAAGTCTTTGGGAATAGTTCCAAGTGGCGCGTAAAACCAGCATCTATAGGATGACATAGAGATTTGTAAAGCACACACTTATCTGAATGGTTTAGATCTGTTGACTAAAAACCTCTCTCACAAGCAAGACATGATCGAACCCCAGAACTGTATGGGTGTTAGATTCATTGCAATCACATAGTGATGTGAACTAGATTATTGACTCTAGTGCAAGTGGGATACTGTTAGAAATATTCCCTAGAGGTAATAATAATTTGGTTATTATTATATTTATTTATTCATGATAATGATTTCTTATCCATGTTGGAATTGTATTGATTGGAAACTCAAATACATGTGTGGATACATAGACAACACACTGTCCCTAGTGAGCCTCTAGTTGACTAGCTCGTTGATCAAAGATGGTCAAGGTTTCCTGACCATAGACAAGTGTTGTCACTGGATAATGGGATCACATCATTGGGAGAATGATATGATGGACAAGACCCAAAACTATAAATGTAGCATATGATCGTGTCAGTTTATTGCTGCTATTTTCTGCATGTCAATGTATGTGTTCCTATGACCATGAGATCATTTAACTCCCGGACACCGGAGGAATACCTTGTTGATTATAAAATGTTGCAACGTAACTGGGTGACTATAAAGGTGCTCTACAGGTATCTCCGAAGGTGTTTGTTGAGTTGGCATGGATCAAGACTTGGTTTTGTCACTCCGTGTGACGGAGTGGTATCTCGGGGCCCACTCGGTAATACAACATCACAACAAGCCTTGCAAGCAAAGTGACTAAGGAGTTAGTTACGGGATCTTGTATTACGGAACGAGTAAAGAGACTTGCGGGTAACGAGATTGAACTAGGTATGGAGATACCGACGATCGAATCTCGGGCAAGTAACATATCGAAGGACAAAGGGAACAACATACAAGATTAACTGAATCCTTGACATAGAGGTTCAACCGATAGAGATCTTCGTAGAATATGTGGGAGCCAATATGGACATCCAGGTCCCGCTATTGTTTATTGGCCGGAGAGTGTCTTAGGTCATGTCTGCATAGTTCTCGAACCCGCAGGGTCTGCACACTTAAGGTTCAATGACGTTTATGTATAGTTGAGTTATAGGTGCTGGTGACAGAAGTTTTGTTAGGAGTCCCACATGAGATCTCAGACGTCATGAGGAGTTCCGTAATGGTCCAGAAACGAAGATTGATACATAGGAAGTTGGTATTTGGATTCCGTAAGGTTTGCGTGCATTGCCGGCAGTGTATCGGGAGTGACGAATGGGTTCCAAGGCCCCACTGGGTGGGCCCTCCACGCCCCAAGGGATCCACATGGGTTTATTGGATGAGCAATAAGGCTTAATGGGCTGGCAAGTCATCCAAGGAAATCCCATGAGGAAAAAGGTGGAAAATCCAAAAGAGGTGGGCAATTTAGGAAGGAGTCCTAATTGTTAGAGCATATATCTCCATATGTGGTTTTGGTAATTGATGACAATTCCTATGGACTAATGGTTGCCTTAAGTTATATTTATAGGATTTATCCATAGGCACTTCTTGAAGTCCATCTGTTGGGTTCAAGGAGTTTATATGATGACCAAGGTGGTATTCAAGGTATTATCCAAAGAATGGTCATAGAGACACAAGGTTGATCAAGATGTCAGACAAAGAGTAAATCAAGATGATCAACACACAAAGCATACAAGATGTACCGAGAGGGATCAAGTGATCCCATGGTATTATCCAAAGAATGGTCATAGAGACACAAGGTTGATCAAGATCTCAGACAAAGAGTAAATCAAGATGATCGACACACAAAGCGTACAAGATGTACCGAGAGGGATCAAGTGATCCCATGGTATGGTAAGCATTGTCCATTACGTGTTTGTGTACTAACCCATGGTCTTCGTGAGAGTTCTATATGGGGGTTAGGTTTGTTTCCATGGGCTTGCGTCAAAGAGAAGATCTCATACAACCCATGAAGTATGATGTCAAGTTGTGATCGTCATCAAGATTGTGATGTGCAAGTTCAAGTGGATCAGCACGAAGATATCATGATTGAAGCTTGCTGTCCATTGACAAAGAGTAAATCAAGATGATCGACACACAAAGCGTACAAGATGTACTGAGAGGGATCAAGTGATCCCATGGTATGGTAAGCATTGTCCATTACCTGTTTGTGTACTAACCCATGGTCTTCGTGAGAGTTCTATGTGGGGGTTAGGTGTGTTTCCATGGGCTTGCGTTAAAGAGAAGATCTCATACAACCCATGAAGTATGACGTCAAGTTGTGATCGTCATCAAGATTGCGATGTGCAAGTTCAAGTGGATCAGCACGAAGATATCATACTTGAAGCTTGCTGTCCATTGTGGTGGCAATGGGCTTGTGAAGATATGCTAAAGAGTGGCTCACCCATAGTGAGTATGGGGGAGCAATCAACTAGTATTCATCAAGCCAACACAATCAAGAAAGGTGGTCCATCTTGAGGAAGCCAAGATCATCATCATCTAGCTCAAGAGGACGAGGTGCAAGGTATAGGTTTGCCCTTGATAGGTTTTCTGGTTAGGATAGATTGTTGTACTATCAAGGGGGGCTCTCAAGTGAGTAGCTTGATCGTATCGTTCGTTGAGAGCTCAAACCATTTGCATCCTTGCATCATACTTCTTGGTTCTTGTTTGGTGTTCCTCTTTGTGAGTTTTAGAGCTTATGGTCATCTTCGTGACAAGCTCGAGTTCATCGAAAACGGAGTCCATATGCATCTACTATGATGTTTTCGATGTTGGAGTTTTTGCCGGTTCTTCATTCATAGAGATCTCACATATCTATATCGCTATTTGGATAGCTCTTGTCGTCCTGAATCCAACAAGCTTGGGTTTGCTCGATTCGGAGCTCGTATGCGAAAGTTATGGCTGTTTCAGTGGCGAGCCGTAGTACCGCTGGACCTAGCGGTAGTACCGCTGGCCCTAGCGGTAGTACCGCTGGCTGGCGGTAGTACCTCCCCTGGTCAGCGGTAGTACCGCTCCAGGAGCTTAGTACCGCCTGCCTAGCGGTTGTTCGTGGACGGACCTTTTTGCGAAGACTTTCTTGGAAGTGGTAGTGCCTTTGCACTACCAGGGGCCCAGTGGTAGTACCGCTCGGGCCAGCGGTAGTACCGCTGGAGTGCCAGCGGTAGTACCGCTGCAGCGAGCGGTAGTACCGCTAGCTGGCGGTAGTACCGCTGCAAGTGCCAGCGGTAGTACCGCTGGAGCTCGGGCAGAGAATGGGGGTAACGGTCTGATTCCTTCCCCCACTATATAAAGGGGGTCTTCTTCCCCCTTGGCCTTATCCATCTGTTGAGCTCTTGTTCTACCTCCATTGTTGACATTCTTAGAGCTTGCTTACTCTCAATCCCTCCAATGATTCTTGCTTATTCTTGAGGGAAAAGAGAGAGGAGATCTAGATCCACATCTCCACCAATCACTTTCTCCTCTATGTGAGGGGAACCCCTTGGATCTTGATCTTGGAGTTCTTTGTGAGCTCCTTGTTCTTCCTCTCATATTTCTCCATAGCTTTCGTTGTTGTGGAGGGATTTGAGTGTGAGGGACTTGACCACTTCGTGTGTTCTTGCCATTGCATTAGTTGCATCGGTTTGAGTTCTCCACGGTGATACGTGGAAGTGAAGTTTGAGAAGCTTATTACCTTTAGTACTTAGTACCCTAGATATTGTTCTTCGCGGATGCTTTGGCGTCCTAGAAGCTTGGTGTTGTCTCGGAGCTCAATCATTGTGGTGTGAAGCTCCGGGCAAGCGTTGGGGTCTCCAATTAGGTTGTGGAGATTGCCCCGAGCAATTTGTACGGGTACCGATAACCGCCCCCAAGGGTTGCCACGTGTACGGGTTCGGTGACCGCCCCCAAGGTTTGCTATTTGTACGGGTTCGGTGACCGCCCTCAAGGGTCCCTTAGTGGAATCACGACATCTTGAATTGTGCGAGGGCGTGAGGAGATTACGGTGGCCTTAGTGGCATCTTGGGGAGCATTGTGCCTCCACACCGCTCTAACGGAGATTAGCATCCGCAAGCGTGTGAACTTCGGGATACATCATCGTCTCCCCGTGCCTCGGTTATCTCTTACCCGAAGCCTTTACTTATGCACTTTACTTTGTGATAGACATATTGTTTATTGTAATATATCTTGCTATCACTTAGTTGTTTATCTTGCTTAGCATAAGTTGTTGGTGCACATAGGTGAGCCTAGTTGTTTGTAGGTTTTGTGCTTGACATATTAAACGTTAGTTTTATTCCGCATTTTTTCAAGCCTAAACCTTAATTATTTTAAAGCTCCTATTCACCCCCCCTCTAGGCGACATCCACGTCCTTTCACTAATCCAAGTGGGATTGGAGGAGGACTCCTCCCTCCTCCACTTGGGCCGACCCAAGGGCTCCTCCCTTCTGGCGCAAGGCCTGCCCCTCCCTCCTCCTTTATATACTAGAGGTTTAGGGCTTTTCGAGACACAACTTTGCCGCGTGCAACCCTAAACCTCTACTTCGTAGTTCTTCCTCTAGATCGGTTTTCTGCGGAGCTCGGGCGGAGCCGTGCAGGAATAGATCACCACCACCATTGGAGCGCCGTCACGCTGCCGGGGAACTCATCTACATCCCCGTCTCTCTTGCTCGATCAAGAAGGCGGAGATCGTCATCGAGCTGTACGTGTGCGGAACGCTAAGGTGCCGTTCGTTCGACACTTTATCGGGACGGACCGTGGGACGGATCGTGAGACGGTTCGTGGGACGGTTCATGGGACGGATCGTGAAGATGTACCACTACATCAACCACGTTTATTAACGCTTCCGCTTCGCGATCTACAAGGGTATGTGGATCTGATCTCCCTCTCATAGAGGATCATCACCATGATAGGTCTTTGTGTGCGTAGGATTTTTTTTTCCCATGCAACGTTCCCCAACAACGCTTGTCTCTTATGAGGTTACTTCATCCGATGATGGCTATGCAGAGCATGGCTACTATGATGAAGATGAGGACTTTGACATCGAGTATGAGAAGACCATAAGGAACCTTAGTCTTATGGTGAACCTTAGAGACTACATGGCCGATGGTAAGGAGTGGGTTCTGAACAGTGGATGCACCCATCATATGACCAAAGATAAAGACATGCTCCATGAGATCACACCAAACCGTGGAACTCGAACGTATGTGACTTTTAGACATAACTCCAAGGGTAAGGTACTTGGTCTTGGTAAGCTAGTTGTATCTCATGATAGTCCATTCAAAATGTCATGTTTGTTGAATCCCTTGGCTACAATCTTCTTTCCGTATCTAGACTAGCAAACTTTGGTTTCGATGTGCTATTTATGAAAGTTGAATGCCGAGTGTTTCACAGCGACAACCATAAAATTTCTTTACTGGTTTCCGTAGAGGTGATCTATACATTGTGGATTTCTCTAAAATATCAAAACCTCGTACATGTCTTATTGCTAAATCTTCTAAAGGTTGGTTATGGCATAGAAGGTTAGGACATGTAGGAATGCGTAATCTTGACAAACTTATCAAAGGTGATCATATTCTTGGTGTTAAAGATGTTATCTTTGGCAAAGATAGAATTTTTAGTGCTTGTCAAGCAGGAAAGCAAGTTGGTGGAAGTCATCTAGTGAAGAACATCATGACTACGAGAATTACCCTCGAGCTGCTTCACATGGATCTCTTTGGTCCCAATGCTTACAAGAGCCTCGGTGGAAATTCTTATGGTCTAGTCATGGTTGATGATTTTTCCAGATTTACGTGGGTATTCTTTCTTAATGATAAGTTGCAGGTACAAATGATCTTCAAGAACTTTGCTCGAAAAGCTCAAAATCAGTTTGAGGTGACGATCAAGAAGGTTTGGAGCGACAACAGAATGGAGTTCAAGAACACTAATGTGGATACTTTTCTTGACGAAGAAGGTATCTCACATGAGTTCTTGGTGACGTACACACCTCAACAAAATGGAGTTGTTGAGAGGAAGAACCGATCTCTCATAGAGATGGCTAGAACGATGCATGAGGAATACAAGATTCCAAGACACTTTTGGGTAGAAGCTGTGGAAACAGCTTGCCATGCCATAAACTGACTCTAACTGCACAAGCTTCTCCGTAAAACAACATACGAGCTACTCACCGGTAACAAACCCCAAGTTGGATACTTTCGGGTATTCGGCTCTAAGTGCTATATTCTTGATAAGAATCCTCGATCTAAATTTGCACCTAAATCTTATGAAGGTTTCCTACTCAGTTACGGATCAAACTCTCACACTTACCGTGTCTACAACAACTTCACTCGAAAAGTTGAAGATACAGTAGATGTGAAGTTTGATGAGACTAACGGTTCGCAAGTCAAACAATTGCTAATTGATGTAGGAGATAAGGAACCTTCGGAAGCTACCAGAGACTTGTCCATTCGCACAACAGAAGCTGTCAAGAGTTAGAGCAAGAGTGGACGGAGATCATCCGGTGAATCAAATCTACAATTACATAAAAACCAGGAGAATCACTCGCTCTAAATCTCGTTTAGCTAACTTTTGTGAGCATTACTCTTTCATCTCTAGTATTGAACCTTTGAATGTTGAAGAAGCTCTTCAAGATCCAGATTGGGTGAATCCCATGCATGAAGAGCTACACAACTTTGAGAGAAACGAAGTATGGACACTTGTTGAAAAGCGTGAAGGCGAACAGAATATTATTGGTACAAGATGGGTGTTTCGGAACAAGCAAGATGTATACGGACAAGTTTACGGAACAAAGCACGTATCGTAGCCCAAGGATACTTGTAAATCGAAGGTATGGACTACCGTGAGACATATGCTCCTGTTGCTAGACTTGAAGCCATTCTGTCGGGACCCCGATCCTAAGCCATAGGAATCCAGCCTGTAACACATCGCATCCCTTTGTGGTCTCACGCACGGTTAACTCCACGGCTGCAGCCTTACCTTAGCCGGGACCGTTTGCGTCTTTTGACTCACGTATGCGATAGTGTCGCTAGCAATCCAATGTCAAAGAACCCGGATCGACATGTCTAGTCATAAACCAAAGTGGCAGTACCGCACAAGGACAAGCATACATGACCCAACAAAGCAGGTGTCGGTCATCAGCGAATGTAGACGAGTCGTAGCAAGCTACAAGGACTCCATTACATCGCGTGACATTTCCCCAAAGGGGACAGACACAGCAGCTAAGAAGGACACATGCCGGTCAACCAATGTGTCCGGAGCAGTAGCGAACTACCAAGGCTCGTTGGATCACAAAGGGGCATTTCCTTGTAAGGGGTGCTACTAAAGTTCACGACTAGGTAATCGAACCCCATACATATCAAGTACGATGCACGTACGCATGGCATACTGATATGTATAGATACATCGATGGCATCACAACATAACCATAAACATACAACCTTTATTTAAGAGGCTCGGAAGAGCCACACACATAATATTGTACATCAAGGGTCTCATGACCCGTAATAGCAGTCATACAATACAAGCCAGCGGAAGAGTTATAAACTGTCTGGGTACAGACAGGGCAACTAGTAGGCACATGGCCTGACTATACTACAGAGCCGACGTAGGGCCAGATCGTAGCTGGGACACCAGCTACTCGTCGTCGTCGATGTCTACGAAGAACCCTCCATTAGGGTCATTGGCAACCTCTGCAACATTTATTAAGCAAACATGAGTACGAAGGTACTCAGCAAGACTTTAGGAGAACTAACTACTCATGCAAGGTATCAAAAAGTATTGTGGGGTTTCATGCGGGAAGCCAGCATTTGACTCGTGGCTAGACAACTTGCTTTTTGAAATTAGTTTTGACAACTTGATTTCTCGCACACGAGTCCACTAACACCACAACAATACACTATCGTGGAATCATTCCGTCTCCATACGGAAATGCCGTCCACGACACTCACGCTTATCTTGATAATTTTGTGAGTAGCCATTGAAGTCATCTATGAACAACATATGTCTCCAAGTAGTCCATATCCGCGGACGCGGCTATTCGAATAGATCATAACCCTGCAGGGGTGTACTTCGTCACACACGCTCCCGCCACTTATCGCCATGTGCACATCATGCACCTCGGCAACCTTCAAGCGGAAGCCCAGCGAGGGAGTCGGCCACGACCGTTAACCACACTAGTACCTAGTCCAGGTTTATCGCCTATCTGAGAGTAACCCGAACGGAAGTCCGGCCGAGGTTTCCGCCACGGCCTCAAACGATGTGCGCAGGGTTCCCAAGCCCACCATCCGGGTGCCACTTGGTACACCGTGCCACTGCCTACCGCATCACGGTCCACCTCTCAGGTCAGCACCATGCACGGCCTCCAGCATTACTATAAACACCAGAAACTACTTGCAACTCCTGGACCGAGTACTACGCGATTAATAGGCCGAGCGGGGTCATATTTCAGGGCCCAGCATGTGGTAGTATCTAGTCTTGGATTACATACACGGAACTCAGTTCCTAAGGACGGTTCCAATGAAACAACCCGCCATGTACTCCTACACAGCCTTTCACCGGTACCTTTACCAAATCAAGTTCAACACACGACCTTTGCTCACCGAACACATTCCACATTTCTGTTCATCTCCCAGATGATAGACCATACACAACTCTAAGCATAGCATGCATAGCAGGATAAGGCACATCATAGCTCAAGCAACTACCAGGTATGCTAGGTTGCAAGGTTCGGCTATTTACTGTGACAAGGTTAAGTCATGCAAAGGAAGTGGGTCCAACTATCGTGGCAAAAGCAGTTGAAGCATTTGATCCTAATGCAATAAATAGGTGTAGGAGCAAGAACATAGGAGTTATCGTGATGATCAAAAGGGTTGCTTGCCTTGTTGCTCAGAGGAGGAACGATATCCGTCGGACGGATATTCGGTGGAATCCGGGGGTGCGGAGCCTACCGAAATGAATGGCAACATTCAATAACAATCATATGCAATCAAAATGATGCATGAGCATGGCATGAGAATGCAAGTGATAAGTTATTATAATCAAGATGTTTTAGGTTTAGAGTCGATTTGAATCACATTCGATTAGCAATTCAAACGGGTATTCTCGGATACCGGTTTAATTGATTCGACCTGATGCTCAGATCAACCTAATGTTAACATGCATGAAATGTCATGTTATGGTACTGATTTATATCTAGGGCAGTGTGTGATCATTGTATTTATAATGAGATTTGGATATTCTTGCAAATTCCATTTATAAAGTGATTAAAGAATTGAATTATTCCTTATTTCACAATTTAGGGTCCTGTAACTTTTTCAAACATAGTTGAAAATAGCATAATCATAATCCTTGAATTTTTCTGATACTTTTTCATATATAATTTATTTTCATTGGAGTTACAGATTAATTTCTATGATTTTTGCAATTTTTAGCAATTTCCTGAATTAGTTTTATACTGGAAATTCCATTTATTGCATCAGGCTGACGTCAGCAGGTCAGCCGACCTGTGCAGGTCAAACCTGACAGGGGGGCCCCACTGGTCAGCCTCTCTGGGACTAATCCCGCGCTGACCAGCCCCTAATTGGGGTTTGACCAGGCGTGGGGCCCTCTCTCAGCGACTGAGGGGAGGCGATTACGCCCTAATGGTCGACCACGTCGACGTCCACCGGAGGGTGGTCGCCGGCGACCAGACCCGCGGCGGAGGGCTCGCCGGAGGCGACCTAGACGGCGCTGCACAGCACCAAAACGCACGCGGTTGGCAGCTACAGCATGCTCGCGAAGTGGCCGATCTGGCAGGACCAACTGGGGAGGCTAGGGTCGCCGGAAGAGGCGTCGGCGACGAGCCGGAGCGGCGGCCGAAGCTCGGGCGTCGTCGGGGGCTTTGAATCAGAGGGATCCACGCTCAGTTCTTAGCTGCTACGGCATCTACGCGTCGTCCTGGAGCTGTTGGTGCCATCGGAAGGACGAGCTGGACATTGGAGGGCTACCGGCGACGAGCGGCAGCGGCGGTCCTCGTCGGGCTCCGGTGAAACTAGGGCTAGAGGAGGGGATTGACGGGGAAAACTTAGGGAAAACGACCGCATTCTCACAGGGAGTGCAGAGCAGAGCTTAGACGGCTCGGGGAAGGCCTGGGGGCGACGAATCGACGGGAGAGGTCCGGCGGCCGGAGGAGGAAGACGACGGCGTTGCGGGCGTTGCAGGGCTCGAGGAGGCTTCGGCTTCTGCAGAGATGACCAGGGCGACGAGGCGGAGCTAATGGCATGCTCTGGGAGGGGATCCTATGGCCACGGGCACGGCCAGCTCGAGCTCGATCTCGGCTCTAATGGCGGCAGCAGGGAGAAGGAGGAGATCCGGGAGGAGGAGGAGAACCGAGGCGGGGAATGGATAGGGGAAGCTCTGGGGAGCTTATCCCCATCGTCGCCAGCGCGAACCGGCGGCCAGGCAGGCACGCAGGTGCGTGGCCGCGTGGGAGGAGGCGGCGGCCACCTCCTGCTGCCTACTGGCGCGAGGGAGGGGACGAGCGGGGAGATGGGCCGGGCCTGGATTGGGCGACAGGTAACTCTTTTTCCATTTCCTCTGTTTTTGTTTTTCTGTTTTTCTATTTATTGCTTTGCTAATTATTTCAGCTCCAAAACAAAAAGTAAAAACTATTTTAGACCTCCTGAAATATTTGTTATAATATCCCCACTCATTTCCAAGACTTCCAATATTTTTGGAAAATTATAGTTTCTGATTTCAAATTTTAAATTTGAAACTAGTGGCTTTTGCATTTATTTAAAATGCTGAAAGTGTCAAGAAAATAGTTTTCTCCAATGCTCATTTACTTTCATGATTTATCAGAAAGTTTGAACATTTCTTGAGGCCATTTTGGGTTCATTGATTTTGAACTAGTTTGAAATTTCCTTTAATTGAAATGGTGGCTAGGGTTTTGAGTTTTTCCTTTGCCACTTTGTTGTTTTTGTTGAAACTTCTTAGATGCAAATGCAAAGAAGACATGAGCACAATGCTATCTTGCTTAAGGGTTAGGGATGTGACAACTCACCCCCACTCAAAAGAATCTCGTCCCGAGATTTAGAAGTCGTCGGGAATAACGCAGGATATTCAAGTCGGAGACGATCCTCTCTTTCCCAAGTTGCCTCCTTTTCAGAATGATTTGACCATTGAACTTTAAGAAACTTGAGGTTTCGACGTCGAATGGTATGCTCAGCTTGATCAAGAATACGCACGGGGTATTCTCGGTAAGAAAGGTTATCTTGTAGATCAAGCGTTTCGTGGTCCACTTCGCGGATAGGATCCGAAAAGCAACGCCTGAGTTGCGAGACGTGGAAAACATCATGAACCTTGGAAAGATGCGGAGGAAGTTCCAACTGGTAGGCAACTTCTCCTCGTTTGGCAAGAATGCGAAAAGGACCAATGTAACGAGGAGCCAATTTGCCCTTGATACCGAATCGATGGGTACCCTTCAAAGGTGTAACCCGAAGGTAAGCCTTCTCGTCAACTTCAAAGTTCACAGCCTTATGATGACGATCATATTGGCTCTTTTGACGAGACTGGGCTGTTTTCAACTTTTCACGAATAATGCGAACCTGCTCTTCTGCATCCTGGATCATATCCGGGCCAAAGAGTTGCCTCTCTCCGGTTTCTGAACAATTAAGAGGTGTTCGACATCTTCGTCCATAGAGAACTTCAAAAGGGGCTTTGCCCAAGCTTGATTGATAACTGTTGTTCTAAGCGAATTTGGCGAATGGAAGACACTTCTCCCAATTCATACCGAACGATATAACACAAGCTCGGAGCATATCTTCTAGAATTTGATTCACTCTTTCTACTTGACCACTTGATTGGGGTGGAAAGCAGTGCTAAAAGATAAGTGAGTCCCCATGGCATTCTGAAAACTTTCCCAGAAGCGAGAAGTAAAGATACTTCCACGGTCCGAGTTAATTTCCAGGGGAACACCATGAAGAGACACTATTCGAGAGATATATAACTCTGCTAGCTGGCTAGCTGTTATACTCTCACGAACAGGAAGAAAATGAGCCACTTTGGAAAGACGGTCAATGACCACAAAGATAGCATTATTTCCTTTCTTGGTCTTGGGAAATCCGGTAATGAAATCCATGCTAACTTTATCCCATTTCCATTCAGGAATAGCTAAAGGTTGAAGGGTGCGAGCAGGCCTTTGATGTTCTGCCTTAACTCGACGACAAACATCGCAGTTAGCAACGAACTCAGCAATTTCTCTCTTCATCCTAGTCCACCAGAACCTCTGGCGTAGGTCCTGATACATCTTAGTACTACCGGGATGAATGGTGAGAGGGGAATCATGAGCCTCCTTAAGGATTAACTGCCTTAGATGTGGGTTCTTAGGAACCACTAAACGATTCTGGAAGAACACCACACCTTGATCATTCATGGAAAATTCTTTAGCGTTTCCGCTAGAAATATTCTCCTTGATCCGTGATATACCCTTGTCACGCTTTTGGCCAGCTATAATTTGATCCTTAAGAGTAGGTTTCGCCACCAAGGTAGAAAGGAATCCTTGAGGAACAATATGAAGATTCAACTTCCGAAAGTCCTCATGGAGAAGTGGTTGACCTTGTTGTAGCATCAAATTGTTACAATAAGATTTACGACTTAGTGCATCGGCCATAACATTGGCTTTTCCCGGGGTGTAAGTTATCCCTAAGTCGTAATCCGAGATCAACTCAAACCACCGTCTTTGCCTGAGATTCAAATCCGGCTGGGTGAAGATATATTTCAGACTTTGGTGATCAGTGAATATTTCGCAACGATTACCCAAAAGATAATGTCGCCAGGTTTTTAGTGCATGGACCATAGCTGCAAGCTCAAGGTCATGTGTGGGATAATTATCCTCATGTGGACGCAACTGTCGAGATGCGTATGCAATCACATGACGATCTTGCATGAGAATGCAACCTAATCCTTGTCGCGAGGCGTCGCAATAGATAACAAAGTCCTTAGAAAAATCTGGTGGTAGCAACACAGGTGCGGAAGTCAGGCATCTTTTCAGTTCCTGAAAACTATGCTCACACTATGGTGTCCACTCGAACTTCTTATCTTTCTTGAGGAGTTCAGTCAGAGGCTTTGCAACCTTGGAGAAATTCTCGACGAAGCGGCGACAATAGCTCGCTAGACCAAGAAAACTCCTAACTTGCTTAACCGGTTCAGGTTGAGTCCAATCAAGGACAGCTTGAACTCTCTCGGGATTGACAGCAATACCCTTACCAGAGATTACGTGGCCTAGATAGGTCACTTCTGGTAACCAGAATTCACATTTTGAAAATTTGGCATAAAGGCGATGCTCTCGAAGTTTCGTCAATACCAGCCTTAGATGCTCAGCATGTTCTTGTTCATTCTTTGAGTAGATGAGAATATCATGGAGGTATACTACGACGAATTTATCCAAATACTCCATAAAGATTGAATTCATTAGTCGAGAGAAGGTGGCTGGGGCATTGGTTAAACCGAAGGACATAACGGTGTACTCATATTGGCCATAACGAGTAACAGAGGCCGTTTTTGGAATGTCCCCGTTCTTAATCTTGATTTGATGGTATCCCAACCTCAAATCCATTTTGGAGAAGACTGAGGATCCGGCGAGCTGATGGTACAGGTCGTTGATCCTGGGGAGCGGATACTTGTTCTTAATGGTGACCAGGTTAACTGGTCGATAATCTACAACCATCCGATCCGTTCCGTCTTTCTTCTTGACGAAGAGGACGGGACAAGCCCAAGGAGAAGAGCTAGGACGAATGAAACCTTTGTTCAAAGCCTCATCTAATTGCTTCTTAAGTTCGGCTAGCTCCAGGGGTGCCATCTTATAAGGTCTTCTGGCTATTGGGACAGTTCCCGGAACAAGATCTATCACAAACTCTACATCTCTGTCAGGTGGAATTCCTGGCAGTTCCTCTGGAAAAACATCCAGGAAGTCACGGACTATCGGAATGTCTTCAAGTTCCGGAAGAGGGTTGGCATTTAGGGAATAGAGTTGGCATTTGGCAAATCGAGTAGAGACATTTACTATCTCACCCGAGGAATGGGTAAGCTGGACATTTCTAGATTGAGTATCAATCTTGGCATAGTGAGCTGCCAGTCCATGCCCAAGATAATATTAATATCCGAAGATTTCAATGCTATCAATGAGGCTAGAAAAACTAGCCTCTCTACTAGAATTTCATTGTCATAGGTTATCCTAGAGGTTTGCCAATTACTACCAGGGGTTTGGACAACCAATGGGATTGGCATATCACAAAATGACATGTTATGCAACTGTGCATAACTTTCTGAAATGAAGGAATGAGAAGACCCAGTGTCAAAGAGAACAGACGCTGGGTGATGATTAACAAGAAGCGTACCCAGCATGACGTCGGGATCCTCTGCAGCTTCTTCTGCTGACACATAGTTCACACGGCAACGTGCAGGAGTTGGCTTCACATAAAATGCTTTGCCCGACTTGGCCTGCCCGACGGACTTTCCGGGTTGCTTGGCACCCACATTCTGAGGACACTCACGGGAATAATGCCCTGGTTCTCCACACTTGTAGCATATCACCTGGTTGGCACATGGTGCAGCATTGCTAGCTGGACCACCATAAGCTTTTGCTGGAGGGTTGGCCTGATTCGTCTGAGGCGCCACGTAGGATGGCCTCGGAGTGTATCTTGGCGGCAGAGAACTGTTTGGAACCCACAGCCCGCGTTTTGGAAACGCGAAACCAGAAGACGAGCCAAAGTCACGGGAGTGCTTCCTTGTGGCTTCGAAGTCAGTATGACCAGTCTCCGCACTGATCGCTTTGTTGACCAGGGCTTGAAAGATTGCACACTCATGGAGGCGCAGGTCTCGACGGAGCTTAGGGCTCAGACCCTTACGGAATCTTGCTTGCTTCTTGGCGTCAGTAGACACCTCCTCTGTTGCATAGCGGGCGAGGTTACCGAACTCGCGGCGATAGGCATCCACAGACAACTTGCCCTGGGTGAAGGCACAGAACTCCTCTCTCTTTCTGTCCATCAAGCCCTCTGGAATATGGTGCAGACGGAAAGCTGCGCTGAAGTCTGCCCATGTGGCCACTGGTTCAGCGGGACGCATAGCTTCAAAATTCTCCCACCACAGATTGGCGGGTCCCTCCAGGAAATACGCCGCAAAGGTCACCTTGTCGGCCTCAGACACATTCGCAGAGCGAATCTTGCGTGAAATGCTGCACAGCCAGTCATCAGCGTCGAGGGGATCGACAGAATGATGAAACTTTGGAGGATTCAGCTTCACAAAGTCATTGAGGGACACTGCAGCATTCCTAGGCTGTCGAGCCGTATTCTGCTCAATACGCTCTAGCAGTCGGTTGGTCTCCCTTTTGTTTCTTTCTGCCTCAAGCATCACTTCTACCAGAGAAGGTGGGTGAGGCAGGTCTTCCTGCGACGCTTGACTACCCTCACCTTGCTCATGAGCAGGGGCACGGTTCAACCTGGTGAACACCATCCTGACAAACAAACTCATAGCTTAGACCAATATCATATCAATACTAACTATGGATTAAGAATGTACTGAACACACGGAATGCGGAAATGAATATCCGAACAACATGGTAACAAGAAACTGCTATATATACACCATGGTTCATACACACCCTTACATAGTTCAGTACAAACTTACTCGAAGAGCAAACTACTGAAATGGTGGAACTACTCATCAGAGGCTTACAAGCTTCCTATACATTATTTATCTAGGCCTCCGGAATTCGTTTCACATTACTACCATACTCCACAAGTCACGCAGGACTATGAACATACGACTAATACCATACTATCCTTCCGCTCATAGCTCAGACATCCGCATAGAACATCTCGTAGAGATTACCTCCATGACCCGGAAGCTCAACCTGCGGATCAGGAAACACTCTAGCCTGAGATCCCTGGGATCCATAAGGACACGGATGTGTCCTTGGTCCCCTGACTGCTGGTAAGAGGGGTCCCCGAAGAGGTGTGACTCCTCCTATAGCTGGCCAGTCAACGTGGGCCGGAAGATGGTTCCTAACAGGGTTCAGCATCTCCATCTCTCCATACCCTGTCTGGACTACCGGTGCCAGCTGCGTCAAAGCTGTCCACAGACGGGCACGGGTAGCATAAAGCTCCATGCGAAGAGCACGAGCATCCTTGTCTCTGTTCTCTAGCATCTCAACAGTGGACTGCAGAAGTGGATCCTCCATAGAAGAATCAAAATAGACTCCACTGAGGTATCCCTCTTCACCAGACTAAGAGGCCGGAACATAGCAGAACTCTGAATTCTGCAGCAGTGCATGTCTCGCTCTCATAATAGTCAGCATTGAATAGGCAGCATCCTGTACTGCCATGTCAACGGTGACCCCCAACCCATAGGACCAATGGATTGGCTTCTCCGCTCCAGGGTAGTCTGGAAATACCCTAACAGTGCAGATGTACTGGCTCTGGTTGAAGTCTCGGTACTGTTCCTCTACCGTGTACTCGGGGTACCAGCGGTAACCGCACACCGACATCACCCTAACCAGCATGGCCGTATGACCCGGTACATCAATGCACCTGGTCAAACGTACCATGTGACGAGAAGGACGGCCAGGCATCTGTAAATAGAGAGTAATGCAAAAGCATTAGAGCTCTGAATGCAAAATTGGGCACCATAACGGCTGTAAATGCTCAAAAACAAATTTTGAGACAACCCAAAATAGAATAGCGTATCCACTCAACTATCAAGTTCAACTCTGTGATCATCAAACTTACTTCCTGCTTCCTAGGAATAAAAGGAACCCAATATCTCTCGACCCGTAGTCCTATAAGCTACCGATCGGAAACACGAGCCTAGGAGAAGATGAGAAATCTAGTCCTTAATTCCCGCGGAAAAGACGAGGATGACCAGAATAGAATAACTTGAGAAGAGAACAAGAATCATACGTTCCCTTCCACAAACAATTCCCTTATATATAACTAAAGAAATTCTAGACTCAACTTCGACCAGTTTGGCTTAGTAATCCTACAGTCAGTCAGGCTCTGATACCAACGCTGTCGGGACCCCGATCCTAAGCCATAGGAATCCAGCCTGTAACACATCGCATCCCTTTGTGGTCTCACACACGGTTAACTCCACGGCTGCAGCCTTACCTTAGCCGGGACCGTTTGCATATTTTGACTAACGTATGCGATAGTGTCGCTAGCAATCCAATGTCAAAGAACCCGGATCGACATGTCTAGTCATAAACCAAAGTGGCAGTACCGCACAAGGACAGGCATACATGACCCAACAAAGCAGGTGTCGGTCATCAGCGAATGTAGACGAGTCGTAGCAAGCTACAAGGACTCCATTACATCGCGTGACATTTCCCCAAAGGGGACAGACACAACATCTAAGAAGGACACATGCCGGTCAACCAATGTGTCCGGAGCAGTAGCGAACTACCAAGGCTCGTTGGATCACAAAGGGGCATTTCCTTGTAAGGGGTGCTACTAAAGTTCACGACTAGGTAATCGAACCCCATACATATCAAGTACGACACACGTACGCATGGCATACTGATATGTATAGATACATCGATGGCATCACAACATAACCATAAACATACAACCTTTATTTAAGAGGCTCGGAAGAGCCACACACATAATATTATACATCAAGGGTCTCATGACCCGTAATAGCAGTCAGACAATACAAACCAGCGGAAGAGTTATAAACTGTCTGGGTACAGACAGGGCAACTAGTAGGCACATGGCCTGACTATACTACAGAGCCGACGTAGGGCCAGATCGTAGCTGGGACACCAGCTACTCGTCGTCGTCGATGTCTACGAAGAACCCTCCATTATGGTCATTGGCAACCTCTGCAACATTTATTAAGAAAACATGAGTACGAAGGTACTCAGCAAGACTTTAGGAGAACTAACTACTCATGCAAGGTATCAAAAAGTATTGTGGGGTTTCATGCGGGAAGCCAGCATTTGACTCATGGCTAGACAACTTGCTTTTTGAAATTAGTTCTGACAACTTGATTTCTCGCACACGAGTCCACTAACACCACAACAATACACTATCGTGGAATCATTCCGTTTCCATACGGAAATGCCGTCCACGACACTCACGCTTATATTGATAATTTTATGAGTAACCATTGAAGTTATCTATGAACAACATATGTCTCCAAGTAGTCCATATCCGCGGACGCGGCTATTCGAATAGATCATAACCCTGCAGCGGTGTACTTCGTCACACACGCTCCCGCCACTTATCGCCATGTGCACGTCATGCACCTCGGCAACCTTCAAGCGGAAGCCCAGCGAGGGAGTCGGCCACGACCATTAACCACACTAGTAACTAGTCCAGGTTTATCGCCTATCTGAGAGTAACCCGAACGGAAGTCCGGCCGAGGTTTCCGCCACGGCCTCAAACGATGTGCGCAGGGTTCCCAAGCCCACCATCCTGGTGCCACTTGGTACGCCGTGCCACTGCCTACCGCATCACGGTCCACCTCTCAGGTCAGCACCATGCACGGCCTCCATCATTACTATAAACACCAGAAACTACTTGCAACTCCTGGACCAAGTACTACGCGATTAATAGGCTGAGCGGGGTCATATTTCAGGGCCCAGCATGTGGTAGTATCTAGTCTTGGATTACATACACGGAACTCAGTTCCTAAGGACGGTTCCAATGAAACAACCCGCCATGTACTCCTACACAACCTTTCACCGGTACCTTTACCAAATCAAGTTCAACACACGACCTTTGCTCACCGAACACATTCCACATTTTTGTTCATCTCCCAGATGACAGACCATACACAACTCTAAGCATAGCATGCATAGCAGGATAAGGCACATCATAGCTCAAGCAACTTCCAGGTATGCTAGGTTGCAAGGTTCGGCTATTTACCGTGACAAGGTTAAGTCATGCAAAGGAAGTGGGTCCAACTATCGTGGCAAAAGCAGTTGAAGCATTTGATCCTAATGCAATAAATAGGTGCAGGAGCAAGAACATAGGAGTTATCGTGATGATCAAAAGGGTTGCTTGCCTTGTTGCTCAGAGGAGGAACGATATCCGTCAGACGGATATTCGGTGGAATCCGGGGGTGCGGAGCCTACCGAAATGAATGGCAACATTCAGTAACAATCATATGCAATCAAAATGATGCATGATCATGGCATGAGAATGCAAGTGATAAGTTATTATAATCAAGATGTTTTAGGTTTAGAGTTGATTTGAATCACATTCGAATAGCAATTCAAACGGGTATTCTCGGATACCGGTTTAATTGATTCGACCTGATGCTCAGATCAACCTAATGTTAACATGCATGAAATGTCATGTTATGGTACTGATTTATATCTAGGGCAGTGTGTGATCATTGTATTTATAATGAGATTTGGATATTCTTGCAAATTCCATTTATAAAGTGATTAAAGAATTGAATTATTCCTTATTTCACAATTTAGGGTCCTGTAACTTTTTCAAACATAGTTGAAAATAGCATAATCAGAATCCTTGAATTTTTCTGATACTTTTTCATATATAATTTATTTTCATTGGAGTTACAGATTAATTTCTATGATTTTTGCAATTTTTAGCAATTTCCTGAATTAGTTTTATACTGGAAATTCCATTTATTGCATCAGGCTGACGTCAGCAGGTCAGCCGACCTGTGCAGGTCAAACCTGACAGGGGGGCCCCACTGGTCAGCCTCTCTGGGACTAATCCCGCGCTGACCAGCCCCTTATTGGGGTTTGACCAGGCGTGGGGCCCTCTGTCAGCAACTGAGGGGAGGCGATTACGCCCTAATGGTCGACCACGTCGACGTCCACCGGAGGGTGGTCGCCGGCGACCAGACCCGCGGCGAAGGGCTCGCCGTAGGCGACCTAGACGGTGCTGCACAGCACCAAAACGCACGCGGTTGGCAGCTACAGCATGCTCGCGAAGTGGCCGATCTGGCAGGACCAACTGGGGAGGCTAGGGTCGCCGGAAGAGGCGTCGGCGACGAGCCGGAGCGGCGGCCGAAGCTCGGGCGTCGTCGGGGGCTTTGAATCAGAGGGATCCACGCTCAGTTCTTAGCTGCTACGGCATCTACGCGTCGTCCTGGAGCTGTTGGTGCCATCGAAAGGACGAGCTGGACATCGGAGGGCTACCGGCGACGAGCGGCAGCGGCGGTCCTCGTCGGGCTCCGGTGAAACTAGGGCTAGAGGAGGGGATCGACGGGGAAAACTTAGGGAAAACGACCGCATGCTCACAGGGAGAGCAGAGTAGAGCTTAGACGGCTCGGGGAAGGCCTGGGGGCGACGAATCGACGGGAGAGGTCCGGCGGCCGGAGGAGGAAGACGACGGTGTTGCGGGCATTGCAGGGCTCGAGGAGGCTTCGGCTTCTGCAGAGATGACCAGGGCGACGAGGCGGAGCTAATGGCGTGCTCTGGGAGGGGATCCTATGGCCACGGGCACGGCCAGCTCGAGCTCGAGCTCGGCTCTAATGGCAGCAGCACGGAGAAGGAGGAGATCCGGGAGGAGGAGGAGAACCGAGGCGGGGAATGGATAGGGGAAGCTCTGGGGAGCTTATCCCCGTCGTCACCAGCGCGAACCGGTGGCCAGGCAGGCACGCAGGTGCGTGGCCGCGCCGGAGGAGGCGGCGGCCACCTCCTGCTGCCTACTGGCGCGAGGGAGGGGACGAGCGGGGAGATGCGCCGGGCCTGACTTGGGCGACAGGTAAGTCTTTTTCCATTTCCTCTGTTTTTGTTTTTCTGTTTTGCTATTTATTGCTTTGCTAATTATTTCAGCTCCAAAACAAAAAGTAAAAACTATTTTAGACCTCCTGAAATATTTGTTATAATATCCCCACTCATTTCCAAGATTTCCAATATTTTTGGAAAATTATAGTTTCTGATTTCAAATTTTAAATTTGAAACCAGTGGCTTTTGCATTTATTTAAAATGCTTAAAGTGTCAAGAAAATAGTTTTCTCCATTGCTCATTTACTTTCATGATTTATCAGAAAGTTTGAACATTTCTTGAGGCCATTTTGGGTTCATTGATTTTGAACTAGTTTTAAATTTCCTTTAGTTGAAATGGTGGCTAGGGTTTTGAGTTTTTCCTTTGCCACTTTGTTGTTTTTGTTGAAACTTCTTAGATGCAAATGCAAAGAAGACATGAGCACAATGCTATCTTGCCTAAGGGTTAGGGATGTGACACATTCACATTCTTCTAGCTTATCCCAATCACCATCATATTACTCTCTACCAATTGGATATCAAAAGTGCATTTCTCAATGGAGAAATTGAGGAGGAAGTTTATGTTAAACAACCTCCTAGTTTTGTGAACCTAAAAAACATGATCTTGTCTACAAACTTCGTAAAGCTTTATATGGACTTAAACAAACCCCTAGAGCTTGGTACAAATGGCTAATGAAGTTTCTCATTGAAAAGGGTTTTGGGATTGGTAAAATTGATGCAACCTTATTCACTAAAAAATTAATGGAGAACTATTTTCTTGCCAAATATATGTGGATGATATTATCTTTGGTTCTACTAACCCACATTTTAGTGAAAAGATTGGAAAGTTCATTTTGTAGAAGTATGAGATGTCAATGATGTGTGAATTGAAGTTCTTCTTTCTATTGCAAATCAAACAATCAAGAGAAGGTACGTTTATCTCTCAAACCAAGTACATCAAGGACTTAATCGAGAAGTTCAACATGCAAGAATGCAAAGGTATGAGAACCCCCATGCCTACGAGTGGACATCTTGACCTTACTAAGGAGGACAAACCAGTTGATCAAAAGGTTTATCGATCAATGATTGGTTCATTGCTATATTTATGTTCCTCCCATTCTGATATCATGTTGAGTGTTTGCTTGTGTGCCCGATACCAAGCAACACCAAAAGAGTGTCATCTATTGGGTGTGAAAAGGATAGTGAGATACCTTATACATACACCCAACTTTGGCATATGGTATCCTAAGGGATCTTATTTTAATCTTGTTGTCTATTCTGACTCGGAATATGCCGGAGACAAGGTTGACAAAAAATCCACCTCACGTACATGTCAATTTCTTGGGAGAACTCTTATGTCTTGATCATCTAAGAAACAAAACTCGGTATCCTCATCTACTGCCGAAGCTGAATACATTGCCGTTGGATCATGTTGTGCCCAATTAATTACTTTGGATGACTCAAACTCTTAAGGATTATGACATTCATGGTAGAAAAGTCCCATTGTTATGTGACAATGAAAGTGCTATTAAGATTGCTTATAATCCTTTGATACATTCTAGAACAAAACATATCCAAGTGCGACATCATTTCATTCGTGATCATGTTGCTAAAGGAAATATCAATCTCAAGCATGTTCGTGATCATGTTGCTAAAGGAAATATCGATCTCAAGCATGTTCGCACTGACAAACAACTAGCTGATATCTTTACCAAACCACTTGATGAGAAAGTGTTTTTTCGTTTGAGGAGTGAGTTGAACATCATTGATGCTTCAAACTTGAGCTAGACTCGCCCGAATAAATGCAAGGGCATGAGCTTGACGGACTATTCCTTGATGCCATTGATATGACTATTTTATATCTTGAAACTATGCTCCCCTATATGTATCTAACCTTTTGTAGGTACTTAGAAATACACTTCACAAGATTGCAATCAACTCACATCAAAAGCAATCTTGATATGGCCAAGAATCAATAATCCCTTCTTCGAAGATGGAGGAAGAAGACAACAAAATCATATCCTTGACAATTCTATGATATTGAATTTCACTCATGTCATTTGGATATATTATTTTATTCCTTGTGTGGCTAACCATTGTAGGTGAAAAGTGAACCAAAACGACATGGATAGCTCCCAACTCAAGATGATCTTCACAAGACTGATCTGGCACTACCATCTGAGCCGCCACCCGGGTGGGATCTTCTATGGCCTCATGCACCATCCCAGACGGCAGTGCATCTTGATGGACAACCCTCCCCCGCGTGGTTGAGCTCAGTGCCGGAGTCTGAGGGGAACAACCACTCCTAACTGCCATTGGCAGAATTGTCCAATTCAATGGGCCAACACGACTAACCAGCGCTTGTCTATAGCCCTGCTCCGTCGCACCGCATGCGTCCTGCCCTTGCGCCGTCGAGCATCCCTCACACACATCACGGAGTCCCCTAGTCCACGGCAAGGTCTGCCAATCGCCGCCACAAGAGTAATCACTAGAGTCATCTAACAATCCACTCTGTCCACTGTCGTCCGAGCTCAAAGGCCCAAACCAATTCTCAGGCCCGGCATGGTCTCTCATGCGTCCGATAACATAGTTCGGTACTCCAATAGTTGGCGAAAAGACGGCCGGCGGGAAGCTTGACTGCCCTCCACCTCCGACTCAAGCACCCATAGGTACTTGCCCACCGACACCTCGCCCGGATCCACAAACCAAGCCCTGAGCTTGAACAGGGAGAGATCATCCCTGTTGGCGGTCTCTCGCGCCAAACTCTCCACCAAACAAGCCGAACCGAGCAGCTCTACCACCGTCTCTCTGGTCAATACATGTGACGGGATGCCCTCAATCATCACGCCTACTTGCGTGTGCATCAGCCTGGAAGCTGCGTGGGTCTGTCACAGCCATGGCCTCAAGAAGATCTTGAAGAAATCATGCTCAACCGCATTCGCCGCAAGTGCCCTATTCTTGAACTCCGTCGTGGAAAAAACCACAACAAAATCCTCGAGATGGAACTTGTGAACCAAAAGCGATGCCTTGGGATCCTCAGGTGCTCCGAGATTGCATCTGCTGGCTGCACGCAGGACACCGCTGGTCGCTGACCTCCAACGTAGGTCACCACCGCCTGCTGATGATGTCGTTCCATGTCATCCACCTCCTCGGACCTGCTCACCACATAGATGACATCTGTCGCCGCTGACGACGTTTGCGAGAGATTGACGGTACGATTGTGAGCCGTGATCGGCACATAACACCCCTCATGGGGTTCCTGCCGAACTGCCACCGACAGCCTACCCGACATTCTAGCAGACGCCAGTTGCAGGCCCACACGGGCAACCTTGGACATGGCCTCTCTATGGAGCTCTTCCTTAGACCGCGGGCTCCTAGGACGCTTGCAATCCTTCAATTCATGGCCATCCAAGCCACAACGGATGCACCACACAGGAAAGGAGCAGTCTTCCCGGCGGTGTCGCTCACACAAGCACTAGAAACAGATACCATACAGATCTGGAGTCACCTGATACGTCTCCGTCGTATCTACTTTTTCAAACTCTTTTGCCCTTGTTTTGGACTCTAATTTGCATTATTTGAATGGAACTAACCTGGACTAACGCAGTTTTCAGCAGAATTGCCATGGTGTTGTTTTTGCGCAGAAATAAAAGTTCTCGGAATGACTTGGAAATTTACGGGGATTTTTTGTGGAATATATAAAAAATACTGGCACAAGAATCAACCGGAGGGGTGGAGCTGAGAGCCCACAAGCCCACCAGGCGCGGCCCCCCCTGGCCGCGCCTCGCAGGCTTGTGGGGGCCCACGAAGCTCCACCGCCTCCAATCTCACCTCTATTTAGTCCCTTTCGTCCGGAAAAACATCAAGGAGAAGAGTTCATTGCGTTTTACGATACGGAGGCGCCACCACCTCCTCTTCTTTCTCTGGAGGGCAGATCTGGAGTCCGTTCTGGGCTCCGGAGAGGGGAGATCGTCGCCATCATCATCACCAACCTTCCTTCATCATCAATTCCATGATGCTCTTCACTGTTCATGAGTAATCTCATCGTAGGCTTGCTGGACGGTGATGGGTTGGATGAGATCTATCATGTAATCGAGTTAGTTTTGACGGGGATTGATCCCTAGTATCCACTATGTTCTGAGATTGATGTTGCTACTACTTTTCCATGCTTAATGCTTGTCACTAGGGCCCGAGTGCCATGATTTCAGATCTGAACCTATTATGTTCTCGTCAATATATGTGGAGTTCATGTATTCACTAAGTGTTAATGCATTGGTCCGGTTCTTTATTAAAAGGAGAACCTTAATATCCTGTAGTTTCCATTAGGACCCCGCTGCCACGGGAGGGATGGACAATAGATGTCATGCAAGTTCTTTTCCCTAAGCACGTATGACTACATACGGAATACATGCCTACATTACATTGACGAACTCGAGCTAGTTACATATCTCTCCGTGTTACAACGGTTGCATGATGAATAGCATCCGGCATAATCATCCATCACCGATCCAATGCCTACGAGTTTTTCCTACTGGTCCTTGCTACGTTACTTTGCCGCTACTGCTATCACTATTGCTACGTTACTTTGCCGCTACAGCTGTCACCGCTGCTACTGTTACTCTACTGCTACTGATGTCACTATTGCTACTGGTTACTGTTGCTACTGTTGCTATCACACTAGTCTGCTACTGATACTTTTTCTGCAGATACAAAGTCTTTCACGTGTGGTTGAATTGACAACTCAACTGCAAATACTTGAGAATATTCTTTGGCTTCCCCTTGTGTCAAATCAATAAATTTGGGTTGAATACTCTACCCTCGAAAACTGTTGCGATCCCCTATACTTGTGGGTTATCAAGACATTTTTCTAGCGTCGTTGCTGGGGAGGCATCGCTATATTCTCTGAGTCACTTGGGATTTACGTCTGCTGATCACTATGAGGAATCTGAAAGATCCAAGAACTAAAGTCTTGCCCTCAACTACGAGGACAGGTAAGGAACTTCCATCTAGCTCTGCACTTGATTCACCTTCAGTTATGAGTAAGTTTGCGACACCACCTCCTGCTAGAAATCTTGATATGTCGCCTGTGCTTGATGATGCTACTTTTGCTGCCCATGATGCTTATGATAATGCTATGCTTGATACTGCTTTGCCACTAGGTGCATTCCTTGATGCACAAATTGCTAGAGTTGCTGCTAGTTGCTTTGCGAAGACCTCCCCGTGCGTTGTACGAGCTCCGCCCCTGGATTTGTGGGTCAGTACAAATTTCATCTCCTCCTCAACCCTTCATTTACTGTGGCTCGGTTTCAGGATGAAACTTTCTAGATTTAGGTAATTAAATTAATTTATCAGCATGCGTGACCAGTATACATCTCCCATTCAAAAGGGCGACATCTATAAATATGCATGTCTTTGCATATTTATAACCGCCATCCTTTCGAATTGTCCAACATTATCCATGACCAGCTCGAGTATGTGTAGATTGGGTTTGTTTTCCCGTATGCTGTGCTCTGGATCCGATGCGGAATTTCGTCAGTGCCTCCCTATTGTTCTCCGGATGCACATCCTCTCTGTTTATTGCGGAGACATGTATCAGGAGAACAGCGGGGAGGTGCTACCGAAATTTTGCGTTGGATCTGGAGCAGAGCATGGGAAAACGAACCCAATCTACACATACTCGGGTGGGATTAGGACCTATCTTTACCTATTAGCGTGTAGGTTGCCTGGATGTAATAAAAATAGCGAACCTGATTAACCGATGAATATAAATGCTAAATTATATGTAAATATATTTCTTCTGTCTTTAGTAGCTAGGCAAGATGAGTGATCGTGCGTGGATGTATACCGGTCACCCTAGTCAGAAAGAGATTACGAAAGAATGGTTTGTAAAAACAAAGGAATTTGTGAAAGCCGCATTCGCAAATGGCCAGGAAAGAAACTATTGCCCCTGTCCTGGATGCGACAACTATAAAAAGACGACAGAGGCTGTAATGATTAAACACCTACAGAGGAGGGGTTTTAAGCCTAATTACACGATGTGGACATTTCATGGTGAGTCTATACAACGCACAAGAGCTGAGGTGGTCCGTCGTTGCACCGACGAGCATGGTACCGGGATCGAAGACATGGTGCAAGACTTTGATGATGCTCGGGATTTGGAAGATGAGATGGAGGAATCTGCAAAGGCCATTTATGAAATGCTGGAGTCTTCAAAACGTCCTCTCCATGAGCACATTGAGCTCTGTCAGCTGGATGCAATTGCACAAGTAATGGCTCTGAAGGCTCAGTTCAACTTGGGAAGAGAATGCTACGACGCGATGATGACACTATTTGCACGCTTCCTACCCAATGGCCATGTCATGCCTGCAAATCTGTACGAGTTGGACAAAATACTTCGTGTACTTAAGATGCCCTATGAGAAGATAGATGCATGTGAGAAAGGATGTGTCTTATTTAGGAAGGAGTATGCACACTTGGACTATTGTCCCAATTGCGAGTCTTGCATGTATCTTGTGGTAGACAACGGTATGGGTGAGAAGAGGTAGATCAAAATCGCAGTTAGTGTTCCTCGGTATATGCCAATCGTACCAAGACTTCAACGTCTTTTCATGGTCGAAGAGACAGCCAGACAAATGACATGGCACAAATTGGGCAAAAGAACCAAACTAGATGCGGATGGGAATAAGATGGTGGTACACACATCGGATGGGGAAGTGTGGAAACATTTCGATGTATTGCATCAGGATAAAGCGGCGGGTCCAAGGAATCCTCGAGTCTACATTGCCACGGATGGTTTTAATCCCTTCGGCATGACGACAACCAAATATAGTTGTTGGCCTGTATTTTTCATTCCACTCAATCTCCCCCCGGACAGATTATGCAAAGAAAGAACATATTCCTGACGTTGATAATTCCAGGGCCCAATTATCCGGGGAAGAATATGAATGTATACCTGCAGCCTCTTAAGGATGAATTGGAAGAAGCTTGGGATAATGGGGTCAAGACATACGATGCCGCTAGAAAACGAAACTTCAAAATGCATGTGTGGTACATGTACTCTATGCATTACTTGCCGGCGTATGCACTATTCTCAGGATGGTGTGTGCATGGAAGGTTCCCGTGCCCCCAATGCAAGGCAGCTCTTCAGTTTCATTGGTTGCAGGAGGGTCGGAAGTATTCTTGCTTTGACTTGCATAGACAGTTCTTGGATCCTGACCATCAGTTCAGAAAAGACAAGAAGAACTTTACCAATGGTAAAGTTGTCAAAAACTTGGCACCACCTGCATTGACAGGCCAACAGATCATGGATCAGTTAAACGCCCTCGAGCCTGATCCAGAGCGTCCAGGGTATTTCAAGGGGTATAATTCAAAACACGCCTGGACTCACAAGCCATGCTTCTGGGATCTGCCTTACTTCAAAGACCTCCTTCTTCCACACATTATCGACATGATGCACAGTAAAAAGAATATCGGAGAGGCTATTTTTGGTACATTGTTCGACATAGATCGGAAGACAAAGGATAATATTAAGGCTAGAGTAGATCAAGAGACACTATGTTATAGACCGTTACAAAACATGTGAGAAGGCAAAGGAAAGCAGAAGTGGTCGAAGCCAAAGGCTGGTTCAATCTTGGAAGGCCAGCTATGAGGGAAATTATCTTGTGGGTCAAAATGCACTTGATGTTCCGCGATGGGTATGCAGCGAATCTAAAGAGGGGAGCGAGTCTTGAAAAATTAAAAATCTTTGGTCTCAAGAGTCATGATTGGCACATATGGCTAGAGCGGGTAATGTCGGTGATGTTACGTGGCTTTATTCCTGAGGATGAATGGCTAGTACTGGCGGAGCTGAGCTATTTCTTCCGTGTTCTTTGTGCGAAAGAATTGTCGCCTGGCGTGGTAGAAGACATGGAGGAGTTTGCACCGGAGTTGTTGTGCAAGTTAGAGAAGATCTTTCCACCGGGCTTCTTTAATCCAATGCAGCATTTGATTTTACATCTACCGACCGAGGCAAGATTGGGTGGGCCCATGCAAGATCGTTGGTGCTATGCAACTGAGAGGATGCAGAAGACCCTTCGAGCTAATTGTAAAAATAAGCGCATAATTGAAACATCGATGGCTGAGGCATTCATTACTGAGGAGGTGGCAAACTTTGTGACAGCACACTACGAAGCCGAAATCATCATTTGCATAATCTGAAGCCTCGACATAATGATGCAAACCCTAAAAAAGGTGGGTCCAATCTCAGCCTATTCAAAGGGAAGCTCGCACCAGCCGGTGCTTCGAAACCAATAACGTTGGATGTCGAAGAATGGCGGAACATTTCGTTGCATATCTTCAACAACCTAATAGAAGTGTGGCCGTACATCAAGTGAGTTGTCGGCACATTTTCCCGTAACTTCTAATTCCTCTGAACTGCTCTTATTCCTGGATATTTCAAACAATTGTTACGTCGCCAAATTCTCGGATGGAGCGGTGATCGAAAATGATTCCGTCGAAGAGTATGAGCTTCTGTCAAAGACAGGAGGCGGATATCCCGGTTTAATCTCTTGGTTCAAACAAACGGTAATTATCAATAATGGACCATTTCATTTCTTGGTCTAACTTGCGGCTAATGCAACAATCATTTTGTATTAAACTTGTAGGCTAATTCAGAGTCTATGGACGCTGAATTGAGACAAGTTGCTAATGGTTTTGACTATAAGGTCCGTTCATTTGAGAAATACAACATCAACGGGTATCTCTTTCGTACCTTTGGCAAAGAGCTATCTATGCCCGACCGGAAATCTACAAATTGTGGTGTCTCTGCCATCGGCGAAGGTGTTATCGAGTATTATGGAAGAGTTGAAGCAATTTATGAACTTCAATTCTATGGTGAAAACCCACCGAACGTCGTAGTCTTCAAATGTTATTGGTTCCAGCCAAAGGAGACTAGAAGGATTCATGAACATATAGGACTAGTCGAAATCAATCCAAACACCCATTTAGATTTTCCCTATGTCTATATTACAGCTCAACATGCGACCCAAGTTTTCTATCTACGTGGGCATGCCAAACGGATAAGAATCTCGAAGGTTGGTATGTTGTTTATGAAGTGCTACCACATGTCAGACCACCTCTCCCAAATGAACAGGATTATAAACCTCACATTAACCGAGACACATATGATGGAGAATTCTTCCAAGAAACACGTCTTTCCAAGAAACATTTCAAGAACCGCCGTGCTTCACCCAAGAACATGGAGTAGACAACGACAATGAATCCGACTCCACCCCTGAGCCGGAACCAGAAGACCTAGAACTCGTAGAGGTTACTGATGCGGATGACCTGTCAATGCTTCAATGATTAAAGAAAGGCCTTTCACAACTTCACGCCGTTGAACCCGACGAGCACATCATTCATGAAGACATGCGTGATAGTGATGATGATGATGCATTTATTGATGATGATTATTAGTTTGTAAGATTCACAACTGAAATTATATATATTTTAATCTTTATTATTCATGTACATATTGTTATTCATGTCAGTTATTCAATTTTTTTATGTTCTACTAATTTCTTTTAATCTTTATCATGGCAGGTCACCAGGTGTTGAAAGATGGTGGGCGCTGGTCCAGAACGCTCGACGGGTTCTTCCCAGCCACCCCGCACGAGGGGTGGTACTTCCCTTCCACCCATATCTCTCCGTAGAGCCTTGGCAGACAGTCTGTCGACACCACCCGTGGGTTCTTCTTTGTCAGCGGCATTGTCCACTCGGAGGGGTGCTGGGCGGGTAGGGAAGAAGGGGAAGGGTACAGGGAGAGGTGGTGGCCGCGGAAGATCCAGGAGGACTGTTGAGCCGTCCTCGCCACCACCATTAGCTTATTCACCCAGCATAGGACTACTATGGTCGACCCGTTTGCGGAGGAGGCTACGGGGACTCCGGTCCAGGAGCCTGGTGTTGACGGGCATTCGTCCCATGAGAATCCGGTCCAGGATCAGCCTCGGGTCGAGGTGCATTCGGCCCACGAGACTACGGTTCCGGAGGCTTCACCCGACGTGGAGTGGCCCGGATGGGATGCCTAGCCAGATCGGACCGAGTTGCCGGATTGGACCAAGGGTTCGGGTGGCTCAGGGGGCGGGGATGGCGGGGATGAGTTTACGGATAGTGAGGGCGATGTGCAGGTGGACGGGGCCACCGTGTACAAGCGTGGTAGTACACGTCTCCCGGTCGTGCCGGCTACCCGCGAGCAGAGGCCGGTGATTAAACCTGGAGGAGATAGGTAAGTACATTTACTATTTTTTTAGCTTTTGCCTTCAAGTTTGTTCAAATATCTAATGCGTTGACCTTATCATACTGCAGGGGATGGGCACACCCTCGTGGAGTCTGCAAGCCAAACTTCGTCCTTGGTGTGCTTTGCTGGACAAATTTCCCGGGGTTTGTCACGTTGCGTGGTGAGGGTCAAGTTCCTACACTAGGATTTTCCTGGGAGCACTACCAGGCTGCGCAGGCCCCGCCGGAGGAGATTATAGATGGTGTCTTGTGTCACACGAGGGCCGAGATGGTGATCAAGAGCTTTTGGGTAAATTATTCTTTTACACAATCTACAATTAACAATATAGATAATTATTGTACTAATCGGTGTATTCACGTTTGATTGCAGACCGTCTATAGGTGTGAGGATGGATATGAGGAGGAGGCGGCCAAGGTTCTCGAGTCCGAGTGTAGGCGGTTACTACAGAACTTAGGCCACAAGGCTCGGCCGCAGGCTATTTGAGACTACTACGCCACGCGTGGTATTAAGAAGCAGAAGAAGGATTGCCGCGGAAAGTTTCTGAAGAAGGAGCAATACATGAAGGTAATAACCTATTCTTAAGTCCTTCTACGTAGTTTTCTTGATTTCATTCATTGGCATAGCGCTCAAAATTCTTTCTAATAACTTACAGGTGCCCCCGAGATGGTGTGCGGATAAGATGGATTGTTGGAAGGCGTTGGTTGATGAGTGGTGCACAGGCAGCTGGCGAGCTGTCCACGAGAATGCGAAGGATCGGCGTAGCCAAATGGTTGGTGTGCCACACCATCAAGGCAGCGCCAACTTACTTCAATTCGGACGAAACTGGGTATGTGATTTGCTTCATGATTCATGCAATTCATTCTTCATGCTAATATTTTGTTCCTCTCTTTTAGGGGCATCACAATAAGACGGAGATGCCACACTTGTACGACCTTTATGGAATGGCCCATACTGCCTCATACAAGAAGGCGAAGGCATTCTCTGAGTCTGACCTGGATGATCCAAATAACTTCACCAACATATCATCCCACCACAAGCTCGTGACATACAGGGACACGGGGAAGGCTACGAAAGGGGATGACTTTAACCCTAGGCAGGAACCTTTGGATCCAGAGCTGGTGATGATATCTCGTGGCCGAAGGCCCCATGGCTCGATTGCCAATGGAGATGCGATAATACGTTGTCCACTCACTCTCCCGGAGATCAAGGCGCGCCAGTCGAGCAGCTGTCCTGAGATAACGCGTCGTCCATGGCCAGTCGATCTTGCCATCGAGGTTAGTTGTATGGACTAAGAAAACTTTCATCCATTTCATTATGTGTGTCACAATAGATCATTACAGTGGAAACAAGGAATGGTGTTTCAGGCTACTCTTCAGAAATAGAGAGCGGCAAACCAGGCTGCTCTTGAGATAGAGAGAGCGGCAAGCCAGGCTGCTCTTCAGGATGCTCTTGATGAGAGGGATCAGACCACGACACGATTGATTGAGGAGGAGAGGGCCCGGAATGACGCGGGTCAACGGGCCCTGTACGAGCTTTTTGTGGTAAGTTTTTTTTCACATTAGCCAAATCATGTGTGTAATGTCTGTTTCATTACTAACTAATACGACCCACTCTTCAGGGTCTGTGCAAGAAGAGCGGTCAAGTCCCTCCGTCGATGCCCGTCTTCTCTTCGATTGACACGGTGAGTTTCATTATAAACTAGTATTAATAATTGAGTGTCATCATGCTAACTGAGACATTGCAAAATATCTATTCTGCAGAATAACTCCCGAGCGGCATCGCACGACCCTTCTCCACGTGTTTATCCTCCTTGATGACCACTACGATAAGTTTCTCTTCTCCTCTTTCATATTCTCCTTGCCTTAATTTCCCCAACAATGACATAATTATCCCATTTAGCTCCAAAATGCCACAATAACCTCAAAATGGCATAATAACCTTGGTTAGCTCATTAATATTATATACTTAGCTTGTTTTCCTCTAAAATGGGATAATTAGCCCATTTAGCTCCAAAAAGACACATTTAGCTAATTCAGCTCCAAGAAGAGGAGAAGAGGAGAAGAAATAGGAAAAATGAAACGAAAGAAGAAGAAGAAGAAGAAGAAGAGAAGAAGGAGAAGGAGGAGGAGGAGGAGGAGAAGGAGGAGAAGGCCAAGGACCTTCAAGTCCTTCTCCTCCTTCTCCTCCTTCTTCTTGATTTCTTCTTCTTCTTCTCCTCCTCCTCTTTCTTCTCCTCTTTCATATTCTCCTTGCATTAATTTCCCCAACAATGACATAATTAGCCCATTTAGCTCCAAAAAGACATTATAAGCTCGAAATGGCAGAAGAACCTTGGTTAGCTCATTAATATTATATACTTAGCTTGTTTTCCTCTAAAATGGGATAATTAGCCCATTTAGCTCCAAAAAGACATAGTTAGCTAATTGAGCTCCAAGAAGAGGAGAAGAGGAGAAGAAATAGGAAAAATGAAAAGAAAGAAGAAGAAGAATAAGAAGAGAAGAAGGAGAAGGAGGAGGAGGAGGAGGAGGAGAAGGAGGAGAAGGCCAAGGACCTTCTAGTCCTTCTCCTCCTCCTCCTCCTTCTCCTCCTCCTCCTCCTCTTTCTTCTCCTCTTTCATATTCTCCTTGCCTTAATTTCCCCAACAATGGCATAATGAGCCCATTTAGCTCCAAAAAGACACTATAAGCTCAAAATGGCATAAGAACCTTGGTTAGCTCATTAATATTATATACTTAGCTTGTTTTCCTCTATAATGACATAATTAGCCCACTTAGCTCCAAAAAGACATAGTTAGCTAATTTAGCTCCAAGAAGAGTAGAAGAGGAGATATGAAAAGGAAGAACAAAAAGAAGAAGAGAAAGAGAAGAGAAGGAGAAGGAGAAGAAGGAGGAGGAGAAGAAGAAGAGAAGAAGGAGAAGGAGGAGGACGAGGAGGATGAGAAGCAGGAGAAGGCCCTTGGCCTTCTCCTCCTTCTCCTCCTCCTCCTTCTTCTCCTCCTTCTTCTTTATTTCTTATTCTTCTTCTCCTCCTCTTCTTTCTTCTCCTCTTTCATATTCTCCTTGCCTTAATTTCGCCAACAATGACATAATTAGCCCATTTAGCTCCAAAAAGACATTATAAGCTCAAAATGGCATAAGAACCTTGGTTAGCTCATTAATATTATATACTTAGCTCTTTTTCCTCTATAATGACATAATTAGCCCATTTAGCTCCAAAAAGACATAGTTAGCTAATTTAGCTCCAAGAAGTGGAGAAGAGGAGAAATGAAAAGGAAGAACAAAAAGAAGAAGAGAAAGAGAAGAGAAGGAGAAGGAGAAGAAGGAGGAGGAGCCCTCCTTATTCTCCTTCTTCTTCCCTCCTTCTTCTCCTCTTCTTCTCCTTCTTCTTCTCCTATTCTCCTCCTCCTTCTCCTTCTCCTTGCCCTCATCCTCCTCCTCCTCCTCCTCCTCCTCCTCCTCCTTATTCTTGTTTTTTCTTCTCCTTCTTCTCTTCTTGCTTCTTCTCTTTTTTCTTCAATTTTGCTTATTTGTCATATATATGTAGTTGTTCTTCTTCTTCTGACTTTCTTATTCCCATTTTGCAGATTGGATGTACTACATCCATGGACAGTAGCAGCTGGCCATATAGTCTCTTTGTCGTCTGCTTCCTGGGGGGAGGTAGACGGCAAAGAAGAGGGCACAGAGGAGGGGGAGGAGGGGTAGGCAGACGATAAAGAGTGGAGGGGGGAGGAGGAGGAAGTAGACGGCAAAGAGTGGAGGTGGAGGCAGACGACAAAGAGTGGAGGGGGGAGGAGGTGGAGGCAGACGACAAAGAAGAGGGCGAGGCAGACGGCAAAGCCTCCATTAGCCCCTAATGGAGGCAACGCCTGTCGGTTGCCGTCTCGACATCTTTGTCGACTGCGCTTATGAAAAGCTGTTGCCGTCCGCTTCGGTGAGGCAGACGGCAAAGAAGCTACAAAGTCGTCGTAGGCTGATGCAAAAAATTTGCCGATAGGAGTTTTCTTTGCCGTCTGTGTATTACTCATTGCCGTCGGTGGATTACACTTTGCCGTCTGTGATGGCAGACGGCAAAGAAGCTATTTCCTGTAGTGCACCTATCGAAGAGATCCATGGTCTTGATAACCCGATATAGGTAGTAGAAGTAAACTCTCTTCGTAGATTCGATGAGAGTGACATTCCTTTTGATAAACCTGCAAACTTATGCCTGGATGAACTTGATAACTTTGTTGCCAAACAACAAAGTTTCAATGATTATGTTAGCAGACAATTTGAACAGAATGCTCGTATGCTTAGTCATTTAAGTGCTTGTGTGACAGAAACGACAATGATCTTAAGCTCTTGAGTAAACATGCCTCTATGGTTACCACTCAAGTAGAACAAGCACTTAAGGCTCAAAATGACTTGCTCAATGAGTTGAATGACAATTCTGTTAGAGTCATCACTAGAGGCGGTAGAATGACCCAGGAACCCTTGTATCCTGAGGGTCATCCTAACAGAATTGAACAAGATTCTCAAGGAGTTAGCACTGATGCACCTAGTCATCCTAGGAAGAAGAAGAAAGATGATAGGAACTTGCACGCTAGCAACCCTGTTACACCTGAGAATCCAAATGATGTCTCTATTTCTGATGCTGAAACACAATCTGGTGATGAACATGAGCGTAATGATAATATCAATAGTGATGTTCATGTTGATGCTCAACCTAGCAATGATAAGGATGTGGAGATTGAACCTGTTGATCTTGATAACCCACAGCCTAAGAACAAGAGATACGGTAAGAATGACTTCGTTGCTAGGAAGCATGGTAAAGAAAGGGAACCATGGGTTTAGAAACCCATGCCAGTTCCTCCCAAAGCATCCAGGAAAAAGGATGATGAGGATTTTGAGCGATTTGTTGAAATGATTAGACCTGTCTTTTTGCAAATGCGTTTGACAAATATGCTCAAAATGTCTCCGTATGCTAAGTACATGAAGGATATTGTGACTAATAAGACGATGATACCTGAGGTTGTGATTTCCACCATGCTTGCTAATTATACCTTCAAGGGTGGAACTCCTAAGAAACTAGGTGATCCCGGAGTGCCCACTATACGTTGCTCCATTAAAGGCAACTACATTAGAGCTTCTTTATGCGACCTTGGAGCCGGTGTTAGTGTTATGCCTCTCTCTCTCTTTATCGTAGACTTGAACTGGATAAGTTGACACCCACTGAAATCTCTCTGCAAATGGCCGACAAATCAACTGCTTTCCCTATCGGCATTTGCGAGGATGTGCCTGTTGTAGTTGCTAACGTTACTATCTTGACGGACTTTGTTATCCTGGATATTCCCGAGGATGATGCCATGGCGGTCATCCTTGGAAGACCCTTTTTAAACACTTCAGGGGCTCTTATAGATTGCAACAAAGGCAATGTCACTTTCCATGTCAACGATAATGAGCATATAGTGCACTATCTGAAGAAACAATATCCAGTACATTCCTTCAATGCTATCGAAAAAACTTCATCGATTCTTATTGGGAGCTTTGAATGCCCTATACCTACTATCAAGATGAAGTATGATTTGCTTGTTGGGGATATGCACATCCCCATTGAGGTAACCTAGTGACTATTCGAAAATTCTCCGTTCCTTTTTATGCGATTCAAAAAAGTTTGTCAAGGAGACTTGATCAACCTCAGTGACGGATTTCTTTCGATGACCATGGGATGGATGAATTGAGGAGTCACAACCCTCTGTTCCAAGCTTTCACCTTTGGTTGCTTAGAAGAAAAATGATAGATTTAGTTTAGTTTTCCCTGTTTTCTGTTTTTGCGTCCCGTAGAAAAGTGCCCCGAAAATAAAAGTTCTCCGACTACCGTGAAAATCAACTATGATTTTTTCTGGAATTTTTTAAAAATACTGAGACGGAGAGCTAGTCAGGGGGCTGCACCGGTGGGCCACAAGCCCTGGAGGGGCGGGCACCCCCTGGCCGCGCCTACCAGGCTTGTGGGGCCCACGTGTACCCCCTCCACTCATTCTAGTTCCCATCTGCTTCTCCTACCTCCACAAAAAATCATTTCACAGCTCAAACCCGTGTTCATGCTCTTCTTGCTGCGATTTTCGATCTCCTTGTGCAAAGCACCATTCACCAAGCTATTTTGGGGAAATTTCTCCTTGGTAAGTGACTCCTCCATTGGTCCAATTACTTTTTGCTCTAGTGCCTTATACATCGCGTATTTTTGCTGCCTTGGTGACCCTGTTCTTGAGCTTTGCATGCTAATTTTAGCTGGTCCCAAGTAGTTTTGATGCGTGATATGGCTTCTAGGCACTTGTGTTAGTAGTTACTATGAGTTTTGTTGAGCCTTGTTCACTTTTCCTTTGAGTCACTGAAAATTTCAGAAATGAAAGATGTTCAGGAGAAACTATCATGGTGGTTCGTCAAGCAAGAGAGGTCCCCGTCTCACGATTCGGGAGCTCGATCCTTACCAACAGAGGAACGCACAGGTACAACCATGTGAATGGCCTTCTGACAAATTCATGATTGAAGCAGGTTTCAAAGACGAGTTTGATACACTTGTTCACAACTTCGGACTCGAAGAATTCATCTCCGATAAATGTGAACAACATGTTACTCTCACTGCCTCTTTTTTCGTAGATTCAAATTTCCAGCTGGCCGTGACACATCCGTACTGTTTGATCTCTATGAAAAATCGTATACCATGGATTTAGAGGATTTCAATAGAATTTGCCAGATACCTGTTTGAGCTAGTCTCAATGATCCTCCTAAATCTTCGGTTAGAGATTTTTCTCGAGTATAACTACCGGAGAAACTAGAGATATTACACAGGCTACCATGGGGAGCATTCATTTTCCTGCCCTGCATTACTTTGCCCTCTTCATAGGTAGATGCATTAACGGCAAGATCGAGCATTGTCACCTCTGTGCACCTGACCTCAGTATTCTTAAGAGCACAGTAACGGGTGACAGAAGTTTCAACATGGGAGCTTTAATAGCAAGGAGGCTGAATAATAATGCTAATGAAGGGGATTTCTTTGGTGGGATCTATGCCACTCGCATGGCAAATTTTCTTGGAGTACCCATCCGCGAAGGAGATCCCCTGCTCCATAGAGCTTTCCTTGATCGCGTCGCTTTGACACGCTATCAGTTCCTTGAGAAGGATGATGAATCCCTCCTATATCGGTTAATATTTAACCGACAACGTGTTTTCCATATTACCCTTCCTGCTCCTGCCTTCTTTGACTTTCAGGTAAAACGAAGATATTACATAACCAAAGGAGAGGCAGAGGAGTATGAGAGCGAGGCAAAGGCTGCTCGTCTCCATGAGGCAGCTATTCAGGTAGTGGCTGCAGCGCTCCCGTACAACCCCCATTATGATTTTGGATATCGCCCGGACCATCCATGGGAGTAGACCAACTTAGGCCAAAAGCCTAAGCTTAGGGGTGTACGTGTTTGTCACCGACTTTATATTCTTGCTTACGCTTTCATTTTCTTAGTCAGTGTTAATACTTTGCCACTATATCGTCCATGCTAGTTTATTTCTTTTTCTTGTTTTCTTTTCATGTGTTTGTCTAGTTTGAGAAAATCTAAAAAGATTTTCTTGTTCTTCTTTTGCTTGTTGGGAGCTTTCCCGTGTAAATAGTTTTGTTTTTCTTTGGGTCAAGGTAGAAGACCATGGTTACAATGTTTAGTGGCTCTCGCATGTATATATGTTTATCTGTCAAAGAGCCATATTACTTTGTCTTCTCCTTTGTGTTTGCTTGCAGATTCCAGCTTAGTCCAATGCACGAGCACTCTTATTATTGTTCACATCATTCGGTCGTGCAAGTGAAAGGCAATAATGACGATATATGATGAAGTGACTAAGCTTGGAAAAGCTAGTATGAACTCGATCTATTTTTTTTGTAAATATGGCTAGCTCATCGTGCCTGATTCAGCTTTGTTGTGAGAGAAACATGTTTGCAATGACAACTTAGAGATCATAGTTTCTGATGCCATGCTTAATTTGCTAGGAGCTTATAATGGTTTGTCTTGGATGCCAACATGAATTTTGAGATGACTATGATGTAGTATCATAGGATGGTATCCTCCTTTGAATGATTCAAGTGGCTTGACTTGGCACATGTTCACGCATGTAGTTGAAACAAAATCAACATAGCCTCTATGATATTCATGTTCATGGTGATTTATATCCTACTCATGCTTGCACTCCATGTTGGTTAATCTCACTGCATTTTGATGACTGTTGTCGCTCTCTAGTTGGTCGCTTCCCAGTCTTTTGCTAGCCTTCACTTGTACTAAGCCTGAAACTGCACTTTCATATCTATGGTTTTCACTAAGTCTGAAACTGTGTGTGAGATGCCTTTTTGTGACTTCTTTTCCTAGTGATCCATGCTTCCATGCTAGGTGTTATTAGTCGTATGTTGTAGTTCATCTTGGCCTCTATCGTCTCATGCCTTGGTTGAGCAGAATGGATTTGTGTAGCTCGTAGTTGTGGGGTGTAGAAAATGCTATGTGGCTGATTTTGGCAGATTGTAGTGATTTCTTGTTTAGCTCATAGTTGTTGAACCGTTGCTCCGTTTTGATCGTGTCCTACACGAAATTGCTTAGAATCTCGTGTAGTGTCATAATATCTTGCTGGTTGTGTGTTTTGAAATGTTATGGATGCCATTTGCACACATATTGCATTCATGCCATCATATCTTGTGGTGTTCGTATCTTTTGATCCGTAGCTCCGTTGGAGATGTTCTCTATGTGTAAATTGCTTGTAATGACACATAGAATCAGGTGAACCTATTTGTTCTGCTGTTTAACAAACGTTTAAACATGTTAGTTCAGATCTGGACATAATTGTAAATTAACATGTGAGGTCGGTTCGGAGGTGCTATATGTCATTCCGACCTCATTTAAAATGCCTAGATAGGTAGTTTAATTACGCTTAACCTCTTGCCATGTTTAATAACATTTAATATTGCCGAGTACCTAATTGGGATAGAACTAAATAAATTGTATTTGGAGTTTCGTCAATATGCAACTCTTTGCATATTGAACTTCACTTAATGTGTAGTGTTTGATTGTGTGAATTGCCATGCCATGTCCTGCATGTATTCAGCCGTTCATGCATCATATGTGTCGTGCATCGTGTGGTGTATATCGTTTGTTGAATCTTGTTTCCGGTTTGCTTCGTCTCGATAGAGTTCCACAAGCGTGTCGGAATGTGAGGACCTGTTCGACTACGTCGGTTCGTCTGCTTCACGGAGTCGTTCTTATTCCAAGCGGGATCACATGCAAGATGACCATTTCGCCAGATACCATTACTATCATTGCCATGCTAGTTTTAATGTTTCTATCATTATTGCCTCGCTGCCTACCACCTATTAAATATCAACCTCGCAACATTGCCATGAAAACCTTCAACCTGTTCACAACCTAGCAAACCACTGATTGGCTATGTTACTTCTTGTTTAACCATGTGTTAGCGTTGCTAGTTGTAGGTGCAGTTGCTTCCATGTGACAACATGGGTTCCTTGTTATATCACCATATTAAATGCTATTTAATTTAATGCACCTATATACTTGGTAAAAGGTGGAAGGCTCGGCCTTTCTAGCCTGGTGTTTTGTTCCACCTTTGCCCCCTTAGTTTCGGCTACCGGTGTTATGTTCCATAATTGAGCGCTCCTAACACGATCGGGGTTGTTATTGGGACCCCCTTGATAATTCGTTTTAGATTAAAGCTGGTCTGGCAAGGCCCAACATTGGTTCTATATTTTCCCAACATAATAATTCTGTTAATACTGAAATGCATAGGGCGTCATGAACCCGAGGAGTAATTTTACATAAACAAGGGGGGCCAGTGCTGATGGTGTTGGTCCCAAACAGTCTACCTGCGGGGCCACCACGAGGAAACTCGAGGTTTGGCACTCGTAGCTAGTTCCATCCGGTCGTGTCCTGAGAATGAGATACGCGGCTCCTATCGGGTTCGTCGACACGTCGGGCGGCCTTGCTGGATTAGTTTTACCTTTGATGAATGTCTTGTGCATCGGGATTCTGGTGATGCTTTGGGTAATCTCATAGTTGAGGTTTTCCACTAAGGAGTCCGACGAGATTGCGAGCTTCGTGATCGAGGATATCTAGGCGGCTTGTGGTAATTTGTGATGGATTAGTTGGAGCACCCCTGCAGGGTTAAATCTTTCGGAAAGCCGTGCCCGCAGTTATGTGGCAACATGGAAACTTTGTTTAACACTGGTTCTAGACAACTTGAAGTTAACTTAATTAAAATATGCCAACTGAGTGCGTAACCGTGAATGTCTCTTTCGTGAGTTCCTTCTCCGATCGAGGACTTTGGAAATGAGATTGTTGAGTCCCTTGTGGCTCACAGATTACTACAACACCAGTTGCAGGTACATGTAAAGGTTACTTGACGCGAGCACGTTGATTGTTCATTTGGAGTTGCTTCTTCTTCTTCGTCTTCTTCATCGATCTAGGATGGGTTCGAGGCCGGCAGCCTGGGATAGCAAGGATGGACGTCGTTTTCTTTCCTCGTTTGTTTTTGTCCGTAGTCAGACCCTGCTCTTCTTCATGATGTTTATGTATTGTACTAATGTGACTCTGATGTAGCTTGTGGCGAGTGTAAGCCAATTCTTTATACTCTTCTCTTCAGTACATGTACTTGTAACGATATCTATTCTTGCGAAGCGACGAGATGCGCTTCTATCCCTGACGAGGCCCCCGTGCCAAATTGAGGATAGGATCGCATCTTGGGCATTACAAGTTGGTATCAGAGCAGTACTAACCTAGGAGCCCCCTTGATTGATCGAACTTGGCCGAGTCCAGTCTAGCAAAAAACTGCTTTGAGTCTAGATATATATCGGAGAGTAGGACTTTTTTTTCTCCTCTTCTATGCTCTGGTGAGGAATCTTGACGTAATAATTAATTCTTCTCCTCTTCTCACTCAAAAAAATTTTAGGATCACGGGGATATTTTTGGAATCTATATGATGCCGATGTGACGGAGTTCTGTCTTGGTGCCTCTTGTCTGACTTGATTTCTTCCGGGGAGTTGAGCTCCAGGGGATTCTTGAGCACATCGTTATCATTCAGATTTCTTAGTATCTCAGAACGAAGGATGTTCAAAATTGCTTCAATACTAGTAGTGGAGAGAGGAGTCTGGCTTCCCTAGTACTGGTGCTGAGAGTTCCGGATGTATCACCATACTTAGTATCTTTGTGATTACGTGTGTCTGAAATAGATGAGGTTCCGAGACTCTGGTTATGTGTTGACGGATGAGATACACTGGACGGGTTAGTATAGGAGTTGTGTGATATATTACTCCTTGTATCCGTGGACCAGATTGCATGACCAGAAATTTTGGGAGTTCTTAGGTGGGAATTCAAGTAGTTACTTATAGGAAAATCTTCCAACAAATGCATGATGTTAGGTTGGGGTTCGACATCTAGTGGATTCGTTTGTTCACGGTCGACTTACAGCGATTCTCGTTGTGTCTTAGAGAGTCCTTGTAGCTTGCTACGACTCGGGGACGCTGCGTATGTCGTGTGCACTGCCTTGCACAGGATGGCTACTATAAGGATCGAGCCCGTGCGATCCTGTCCACGAAAATATCGGACGAAGTCTCTCTCGTGAATTTGTTCTGGCTTGTTTCGTAAGCATCACCCTTTTGTTGTTGGAGTACGGTAATTCGAGTTGCTTCGATGTCAAGTGGTGATTTCAGATCTTTTCTAAGCAGTGTTCTCATATTAATATGAGAGTGCTAATTCTTTTGCTTAATCAATTGTCTTATCAATTCTTGTCAACCGGAGTCATCGTGTCAATTCTTTTCAACCGGTGTGCTTCTCTTCAAGTTATTCAATCCTCTTCAATAATTGCAAGATCAATCTCTCTTTTCTTCCAGAGTTCATCTCATCTGTTTCATGTTGTCTTTGTTTTTCCCCGCCCTCCCTCCCTTTTATTCAGTTATTCATTTTTTATCCAAGTGCCTTTCTTTTCATCAATGCTTCTGCTCTCTTCTCTTTCATGTCGTATCTGGTGATTCATTGTGAAGATTCTCAGGAGTTTGTGTTCTTCTGTTTCAATCTTGTTATCTTTTCCGGTGAATTCAATTCAATTATCCGTGTTCATCATATCCTTTTCATCCTTCAAATTCTTTCCTGTGTTGGAAAGTCTTATGAGTCTTCTTGTTATTCATTCCTCTCTTTTCTATCCGGAGTGTTGAAGGTATCTCACAAGTTCTGGTTTTCAATTCTTTCAATTGTTTCGACGGCCTCACCTCATCTAGTTTTCCTTATACCAGTGCAATATCTCTCTTTCTAAGTAATCTTTTCAAGGTGGTTTCTTTGAGTGGGCCCATAACCCACAGGTTCTTTCCTAGGATCCTATCTAGCTCTTGTAATCTTTCCGGAATTCTCTTATTCTTTTCATCTATGACGTAAGTATGAATTTCATCAGTCATATTCTTTCTTCAAGATGAATTTTAATTAATTCTCATATTTGGCTCAACCTTGCATTTTTCTTTATTCCGGAGTGTCTCAGTTATTTTTGGTGGTGTTCTCCTCATCTTGTTCATCTTGGAAGATTGAAGGAGTGTTCTCCCAAATCTGGGTCCATTCTCTTCAAGATTCATCATTTTCAGCTTGTGGCATCATTTTGGGATTGTTCCCAATCATGAGAACCCCTTTCTTGCTATCCGATGCACTTCTGAGTTGTTTTCATTCTCGATCCTCCGAAGGCCATCATTTTAGAAGATTCTTCGTTCTCATCTTTCACCTTTCATCCTCAATTCTTCTCAATTGTTGTCTCTTCGTTCGTCTCTCAATTTTTAAGTTGCCTTGTTCAAATTTTCTCTCAGGTGGATCATGATCTCTTCATTCTCATGTGTCTCCATGCATTCTTGGTGTCCATTTCATGTGCATTCCCACTGGTGCTTCGTTGAAGATTTCTTCAGTTTGTGCTATATATATTTCTCTCCTCAATCTTTTCAAGAAGAATAAGTGGTATGCTAAATCTGTTGCTTGTCATCAATTTAACTTGATGAAGGATAAGCATAACATAATTCTTATTCTTGTTCATGGATATTTGAATTCTTCTTCCGGAGTGGCTCATGATATCAATTCTTTGTCTCAAGGTGTTCTTCAAGATTCTGGTGGTAGTAGTTCTCATTGTTCTTCTTCATTATTTTCGTGCCAAGATCTAGTTTCTATTTCTTTCTAACGGAGGCTTTGTGTTGTTGCTCTCTTCAATATATCATTTTGTCTGTTCAAGATCATGGTGTTCCCTTGTTCTATTTAGTTGTTTGTTATGAATCTTGTCTAATTCTTGCATCTTATCGAATTTTTGTCCCCTTTTCCTACCGAAGTGCTGCCGAAATTTTCTGTGAATTCTTGCTTGTTTCTCATATCATTGCTCATCTCTTTGCAACCTTCAAGGATAGTTGTTTTCACTCATTTGTCAAAGAAGCGACTAAGTTTTACCTCTTGCTTTCTCATCCTATTCATCTTTCATTCTTGGATCTCGGGGCGAGATCCTCTTGTAGTGTAGGAGAGTTGTGACAGCCGGAGACCGACGTTCGAGAAGATTCCCCCTTTCATTCCGTTTTCGTCGTGTGTATATTTTTATTTGTCACATCATCATCGCATCATGTGCATCATCGGCATTGCATCGGCGTCCCGTTGCCATGAGTTTTCAAAACTTGCATCCGTTGTTAGTTGCCGGTTCTCGTCGTCGCCCGTTCTGAGCTCGACCGCACTCGCACGCGCCCGCGGCATCGTTCAAATCTTGTTTTTAAAAGTGTGTATACAATATTCTCTAATTGATTTGAAACTTGGCGTGCGGTCTTAATATATTATAGGTAGGCCGCCTGCCATTTTTCGTCGGAATCGGAGTCCGTCTGGTACGCGAGCTGTCGACCGTAGCGACACCGTATTGGTTCCATCGTTGGACGTTTATCGGTGTTTTAAAATTACGTTGTCGCGCCGCACCGTTTCCCTCTCTTCCCCGGCTAGCCTACTCTACACGGTCACTTACCCGTCCCCGCGTGAGAAACTGTTCGATTTAGACCGCGCGGTTGAAACCGGGGCGAAAAACTGCTAAACCTAGCCCCCCCTTGCCTATTTAAGCACCCCTAACCTGCCCCTAACGGAAACCCTAGCCACTGCCTCGAAATCTGCGCCACCTACCCCCAGCCACCACTCTCTCTCTCCTCTCTCCTCAGCGCAGCCGCCGGGCCGCCGAGCCCACAACCGGCCCACCGAGCCCATCTGGCCGCCCATGCCCGAGGGAGAGCCCCCGCTCCCGTGCATCCCCCCACCGCACCCTGCAGCCACCTCAACCCCGGCCTCCTATCGCCCTGGCAGCAGCAGCTCGCCGGAGCAGAGCCGATAGTGTCGCCGGTTCCACCTTGCCTCGCCTCTGCGTGTAGTTCCTTCGTCGGAGCCCTCGTGCCTCGCCGGCCGCCGCTTGCAGCAACTCATCGCCCTTGCCGCCTCCGGGTCGCCGCCACCGGGACCGGGCCCGTCAAGACCGAACCCGGCGACCCCCTCCTCAGATCCGGCGTCCTCGAGCCCCTCGCCGGAGTTCCCGTGATACGCCGCTGCCACTGCCATGTCCTCGTGCTCCTCGAGAGTACGGGAGGACGAGGGCAGCGCCCCGTTGACCGCTCGCCAGCGTTTGGTCGCCCGCGTGGGCCAGCACCAGGCGGCCCAGCGAAGTCACCTCCCGTCGCGCACGTCGGCCCAGTCTTCCCCGAGGCCCAGGACGGCCTCGCCTCCCAGCCCAGCTCGCCCTTCGCCGCGCCAAGCCGCCCCTCCAGATCCCTTCGGCCCAGCTCCAGCCAGCCCAAGGTGAGCCCCGCAAGTCCTATCCCTCGCCCCAGGCGTTTAATTGCTATGTTGTGCCAACCAGATTCGGCCCGATAGTATTTAGGATTTTTCTGCATTTAATTAATCTTAGGAATTAATAGATATTTAAAACGCTCGTAACTTTTAATCCGTAAGTCGGATTTGAACGTATTGTATATGTAACTTGTGTAGTTTTTTGCGTAGATTCGTATTTTGTAACTTGCATACATCTTTGATGTGGTTTGGCCCAATGTTTACCTAGAAATGTGTGTTGTCCTATTAGGTTGATCGTCCCCTATTTATTTTCGTGCATGTCCCGATTGTTCCAACTCCGTAGATAAAATGCTCATGTTTTTAGGGACCTATTGCCACGTATTTCAGATTAGTTGTTTGTATTTTTGCATGTAGGATCTCGTAGATAGTTTGATATACTGTGTTTAGGACATAATCCCGCATATACGTGTGGCGTTGTTTTTATTTTGCAACCCCACATGTCATATATGTTTTCGGGGTGGAAAAATCCATATAATTTAACTGTGCATTTAGTTTTAGCTTTTAAGCAAGTTAGTTTGAGAGATATTTTGCCATGTTGCCCTTTTGTTTATTTTGTGGGATTTAATCCATGCGTGATATGAAGGAGTTGTCAACTAGAGATTTGCCCTTGGATGTGTAGACTAGCCCCTGGTAATTTTGGTTGCAATAGAAATCCATGTTTAGGTGTGGTTTGCTGGCTCTCAACTTGCTAGGAAATAGTGTTGATTTGGAGATGCTGAAATATTTCTATGTCTGAAATCTGTTATATTTTGTTGCTGTCTTTGCATGAGTTTATCTCGTGATCTATAGCTCTTTTGAGGTTGATGCAATGGAGTTAGTTGTGGACTTTAGGATTCTCTAGTCTGCTATAAATTTGCATGCCATTTGGAGTCCTGTAGCTTATGGTTTTGCTGCTGTCAATATGCCTTCAGATCGAAAACTGCACTTTCATATCTATGGTTTTCACTAAGTCTGAAATTGTGTGTGAGATGCCTTTTTTGACTTCTTTTCCTAGTGATCCATGCTTCCATGCTGAGTGTTATTAGTCGTATGTTGTAGTGCATCTTGGCCTCTATTGTCTCAAGCCTTGGTTGAGCATAATGGATTTGTGTAGCTCGTAGTTGTGGGGTGTAGAAAATGCTATGTGGCTGATTTTGGCACATTGTAGTGATTTCTTGTTTAGCTCGTAGTTGTTGAACCATTGCTCCATTTTGATCGTGTCCTACACGAAACATGCTTAGAATCTCGTGTAGTTTCGTAATATCTTGCTGGTTGTGTGTTTTGAAATGTTGTGGATGCCATTTGCACAAATATTGCATTCATGCCATCATATCTTGCGGTCTTCGTATCTTTTGATCCGTAGCTCCGTTGGAGATGTTCTCTACGTGTAAATTGCTTGTAACGACGCGTAAAATCACATGAACCTATTTGTTATGCTGTTTAACAAACATTTAAACATGTTAGTTCAGATCTGGACATAATTGTAAATTAACATGTGAGGTCGTTTCGGAGGTGCTATATGTCATTCAGACCTCATTTAAAATGCCTAGATAGGTAGTTTAATTACACTTCAACTCTTGCCATGTTTAATAACATTTAATATTGTCGAGTACCTAATCGGGATAGAACTAAATAAATTTCAAGTGGAGTTTCGTCAATATGCAACTCTTTGCATATTGAATTTCACTTAATGTGTAGTGTTTGATTGTGTGGATTGCCATGCCATGTCCTGCATGTATTCAACCGTTCATGAATCATATGTGTCGTGCATCGTGTGGTGTATATCGTGTGTTGATTCTTGTTTCTGGTTTGCTCCGCTTCGATAGAGTTCCGCAAGCATGTCGGAATGTGAGAACCCGTTCGACTATGTCGGTTCGTCTGCTTCATGGAGTTGTTCTTCTTCCAAGCGGGATCTCAGGCAAGATGACCATTTCCCCTGATACCATTAATATCATTGCCCTGCTAGTTTTACCGTTTCTATCATTATTGTCTCGGTGCCTACCACCTGTTAAATATCAACCTCCCAACATTGCCATAAAAACTTCAACCTGTTCACAACCTAGCAAACTACTGATTGGCTATGTTACTGCTTGCTTAACCATGTGTTAGCGTTGCTAGTTGCAGGTGCAGTTGCTTCCATGTGACAACATGGGTTCCTTGTTATATCACCATATTAAATGCTATTTAATTTAATGCACCTATATACTTGGTAAAAGGTGGAAGGCTCGGCCTTTCTAGCCTGGTGTTTTGTTCCACCTTTGCCCCCTTAGTTTCGGCTACTGGTGTTATGTTCCATAATTGAGCGCTCCTAACATGATCGGGGTTGTTATTGGCACCCCCTTGATAATTCGTTTTAGATTAAAGCTGGTCTGGCAAGGCCCAACATTGGTTCAACATTTGCCCAACATAATAATTCTGTTAATACTGAAATGCATAGGGCGTCATGAACCCGAGGAGTAATTTTACATAAACAGGGGGGGCAGTGCTGAAGGTGTTGGTCCCAAACGGTCTGACTGCGAGGCCACCGTGAGGAAACTCGAGGTTTGGCACTTGTAGCTAGTTCCATCCAGTCGTGTCCTAAGAACGAGATACGCGGCTCCTATCAGGTTCGTCGACACATCGGGCAGCCTTGCTGGATTAGTTTTACCTTTGACGAATTTCTTGTGCATCGAGATTCCGGTGATGCTTTGGGTAATCTCAGAGTTGAGGTTTTCCACTAAGGAGTCCGACAAGATTGCGAGCTTCGTGATCCAGAATTTCTATGCGTCTTGTGGTAATTTGTGATGGATTAGTTGGAGCACCCGTGCAGGGTTAAATATTTCGGAAAGCCGTGCCCGCGGTTATGTGGCAACGTGGAAATTTGTTTAACACTGGTTCTAGACAACTTGAAGTTAACTTAATTAAAATATGCCAACTGAGTGCGTAACCGTGACTGTCTCTTTCACGAGTTCCTTCTCCGATCGAGGACACAGTGGGGTTATGTTTGACGTAAGTAGGTGTTCAGGATCATTCATTTGATCAACAGTAGTTCACGTCCATTATGCATAGATCCTCCCCCTCTTACTTTCTTGTACTCGTAAGTTAGCCACATCATATAATGCTTAGTCGCTTGCGGCAGCCTCACCAGTTAACCATACCTCACCCATTAAGCTTTGCTACTCCTGATACCTTTGGAAATGAGATTGCCGAGTCCCCTGTGGCTCACATATTACTACAACACAAGTTGCTGGTATAGGTAAAGGTTACTTGACACGAGCGCGTTGATTGTTCATTTGGAGTTGCTTCTTCTTCTTCTTCTTCTTCATCGATCTAGGATGGGTTCCAGGCCGGCAGCCTGGGATAGCAAGGATGGATGTCGTTTTCTTTCCTCGTTTGTTTTCGTCCGTAGTCGGACACTGCTCTTCTTCATGATGTTTATGTATTGTACTGATATGACTCTGATGTAGCTTGTGGCGAGTATAAGCTAATTCCTTATACTCTCCTCTTCAGTACATGTACTTGTAACAATATCCATTCTTGCGAAGCGGCGAGATGCGCTTCTATCCCTGACGAGGCCTTCGTGCCAAATTGAGGATAGGATCGCATCTTGGGCTTTACAACTTATCCTTTCTGTCACTGGGCTTGATCACCGCAAAGTTGAACCTACTATAGAGCACCTCTCCTGCTAAAGATAAATTAATCAAACTTGGCCAAAGTAGACCAATAGATAGAGAGAAATACAAATCTATAAAGCTTCCCAAATAGGTAGGCTCAAGAACTCGAGAAAGAGCGAGCGCGCGCGCATGAGAGAGGGAGGGAGAGAGACTGAGAGAGAGGAGGGAGGGACAGGGAGGGAGAGAGAAAGAGAGAGCCATCTAGCTACTGCTATGGACGTGTAGGTCCCGTAGGAACTACTCACATATCCTCATATAGTTACCAAGGTTCATGAAGATGACCTCCCTAATGATTTTCTGCTCCGACAGAGTCAGGGCTCCGATTCAATCACTGGCAAGGGCTCCGATTCGATCGCCACTGATACGACTTTTACCAGTGGCGGGAATCCAAGTATGACCGCCACTGATGCTAGGTTAGAAGTGGTGGCGGGTCAGTGGCGGGTGCTCCTGAGAGGCTTGCCCGCTGCTGTTGGGATTTCGCTGCCCGTCACTGCTAGGCATTCCTCGAGTAGTGTTTATTTATCGTTGATTTCATTGTTGAGGTTCTAAAATGACTTTGCATGATGAGACTGAAAACATAATCTTTTCGGCACATCGACACTTTTTCTTCTGCATTGAGGCACTTGAGTCTAAAATACATGCTATAATGAAGGGTATTACAATATAAAGTGGACTTTCAATGCAATAACACAACGATGCACAATATCATGGTTGTTGTTTTCTGCTTGGAGATCGCAGCTACATGTGCGAGCCTATCATGTGTTATGCTTTACTAAGATTATACCAACACTATTGCTTCATCTTTGCGTATGAGCCTGGCTGTAGGGGAGGTAACGGTACACCCCTGCATCAATGGATACCAGTATCCATTTATGAGCATGTCATCTTAGTGTCGATCCGCGTGCGGCGAGTTGTGTTGTGTTTGGGTGACACAAGTCAGACAAAAACTTGAGGTGTGTGTTCATACCGTGGAAAAATTAACTTGAGGTGTCTGAACGGGAGTTACTGGACAGAGAATGTGTGTGTTCATATTTGGGCCAACATTCACTAATGTTAATGCATGCTGGAAGGGCCCGCGAGGTGTTTGTTTGACTAAGAGAGGTGTAAAAAACTTGAGGTTTTGAGGTGGGACTCCGAAATTACGTAACTTTGGGATGCAACTTGTCAGTAGTGTGAGAGTAGGGTGAGAGGGGTGGCTGCACCATAAATACTAGATCGGGATCATGCCTTGGCTCGAGGGTGTCGGTCCCAACATTTTGTCAAGCAGGTCCAAGTTTAGCATATGCATTAACACATGAAAATAATAAAGTGAAGAACAAAGAGTCAATTATAATACAGGCAAGACATTTTTTTAGAAAAGGAGGATTACCTCCGGCCTCTGCATCAGCACGACAGGCAAAACATGCCTAGATGCCTAACCATCTATCCTGTTACTGGACATCCATCCAAACTGGTAGAAGATATCCCACGCTACCATCTCCCATCGGGTAGACCCAGTAACTAAAGGCTCCCTGGTTTCCGCAGGAATGATTAATGACCATGTACGGATCAATGCCACAACTCTGTGAAGTACCTGAAAAAAATGTATATTCGTATGTCTGTCAAAAACCACATCATTCCTACAGTTCCATATAGCCCAAATAAGTGCACAAACTCCAATACGATTGTGCCTAGCAATAATCATATCAACTCCATCTAGCCATGTTCTAAATAACGTGTCAATGCTATCCGGAGGTACAATGTTGAAGGCTATACGCATTGTCTGCCAAAGAACTCTCGCAAGTGGACATGGGAGAAAGAGGTGTGTAATGTTCTCCTCGTTATCACAGAAGCTACATCAAGTACTTCCCCCAATTACGTTTAGCCAAATTATCATTAGTTAGAATTACCTTCTTGTGCACAAACCACGTGAAGACCTTGACCCTCCAAAAATTGATGGATTTTGGATATTAGTCGTGTCAATGAGATTCAGATACATCGATTTGACCGTAAATATTCCGTTATTTGTAAGCTTCCAATGCACCCTATCAGGTTCCTATGATAACTGGATATCCATGAGCCTCCTCACAAGGTGGAGCCAATCGGCCCAGCGATGACCTATCAATGACTGTCTGAATTGGATATTTAAAGAATTTGACTGAAGTACTGTGGCTACGTACGCATCCTTTCGTTGCACAATGATACATCTCAAACGTATCTATAATTTTTCATGGTTTCACGCAGTTATCTTGTGAACTTTGGATGTTTTGTTTACCTTTTATATCTTTTTGGGACTAACTTATTAATTCAGTGCCAAGCACCAGTTCCTGTTTTTTCTGTGTTTTTGACTCTTTTCAGATATTATTTTGGAACGGAGTCCAAACGGAATAAAATCCCCGAAATAAAATTTTCCAGAACAGAAGAAGATCGGGAGGCTTGAGGGCCAAGGCAGTGGGCCCACAGGGGGCACACAAGCCCTGTTGCCGCGGCCAGGGGGAGGCCGCGGCAACCAAGCTTGTGGCCCCCCTGGCACTCCCCTGCCCTAGGTCTTTGGCCTATAAATTCCCTAAAAATCCAAAAAAAATCAGGGCATCCACGAAAACACTTTTCCGCCGGCGCAAGCTTCCGTTTCCGTGAGATCTCATCTGGAGACCCTTCCCGGTGCCCTACCGGAGGGGACTTTGTAGTTGGAGGGCTTCTTCATCAACATCATCGCCCCTCCAATGACTCATGAGTAGTTCACTTCAGACCTACGGGTCCGTATTTAGTATCTAGATGGATTATTCTCTCTCTTGGATCTTCAATAAAAAGTTCTCCATGATCTTCATGGAGATCTATCTGATGTAATCCTCTTTGGCGGTGTGTTTGTTGAGATCCGATGAATTGTGTGATCAGATTATCTATGAATTATATTTGAGTCTTTGCTGATTTCTTATATGCATGATTTGATATGCTTGTAAGTCTCTTCGAGTCTTGGGTTTTGTTTGGCCAACTAGATCTATGATTCTTGCAATGGGAGAAGTGCTTGGTTTTGGGTTCATACCGTGTGGTGACCTTTCCCAGTGACACAAAGGGAAGCAAGGCACGCATCGTGTTGTTGCCATCAAGGGTAACAAGATGGGCTTTTATCGTAGATATGAGATTGTCCATCTACATCATGTCATCTTGCTTAAGGTGTTACTCTGTTCTTTTGGACTTAATACACTAGATGCATGCTGGATAGCGGTCGACGTGTGGAGTAATAGTAGTAGATGCAGAAAGTATCGGTCTACTTGTTTTGGACGTGATGCCTATAGATATAATCATTGCCTTAGATGACGTCACGACTTCGTGCGGTTCTATCAATTGCTCGACAGTAATTCGTTCACCCACCGTCTACTTGCTTTCATGAGAGAAGCCACTAGTGAACACTATGGCCTCGGGTCTATTCACAACTATCGTTTCCACTTTCACTTTAATTTGCTTGTTTACTTTGGTGCTTTCAGTTCTCACTTTGCAAACAATCTATAAGGGATTGATAACCCCTTCATAGCGTTGGGTGCAAGCTCTTTGTGTTTGTGCATGTACTTGTGTCTTGACGAGATCTTCCACTGGTTCGATACCTTGGTTCTCAAAAGTGAGGGAAATACTTACCGCCGTTGTGCTACATCACCCTTTCCTCGTCAAGGGAACACCAACGCAAGGCTTCAAGGCTGCGGGGAAATCCTTTGCATATTCGCCAAGGAAGTCCCTAAAGGCGTAGCCGTAGCAGCAGGATTCCTGGCGCCGTACTAGGGAAGGTCTGTTGTCGCAGTAGCAGAAGGATTTCTGGCGCCGTTGCCGGGGAGATCAAGTCAAGAATAGTCTCTCTTCAACGTGCTGATTTCTGACGCAAGGAGGAGAGATCAAGTCATCTATGCAAGTAGGTGTCACAAACTCATCTCTTGCATTTACCTTTTTTGCCAGTTGCCTCTCGTTTTCCTCTCCCCCACTTCACATTTGCCGTTTTCATTTGCCTTTTTCCTTTGCCGTTTTCTTTTGCCTTTTTCTTTTGCCTGCTTCACTCGCTTTCTTCCTACTCATTCTTGTGTGGGATAGTCCATCAATGGCTAGACCAACTACTCCAAACGATACCCCTGAGAACGAAGTTCTCAATTTCAGACAACATGAGGAAGAAAATCTAAAGGACGCTTGGTACAGGATTTGCAATGCTCAAAGTAGATCCACTCGTAAGCAATCCACTAGCGTCCTTCTTCGCAGTTTTTATGTTGGAATCTCTCCTTGGAATAGGTATATTCTTCATACCATCGTAGGCGGGAATTTTTTGGGGAGCCATACTATTGACTCCTATGGAGCTATCATGAATTTGGTAGGCTCACCCCCGCTCATGGTTAATGGAACTACCTTAACCTTGGAACACGTAATGCAAAGGCTTGTCGCTATTAAAAACAAAATTGCCACAGTTGAACTTATTGAGGGTTTGGATAGAAAGATCCACAATCAAATTACTCAGTACGGATCCAAAGTGGGAAATGTTTTGAAAAATTTAAGGGAGAAGGAACCTATAGTTAATGATTCTTCTAGAATTGGCAAACTAGAAGATGTCATAACCAACTTGGGTTCTGCTTTTGCCGCTGTGCAAAATACTCCAAATCTCACTCTCAAAAAGACCATCAAGTATGTTTTCGTTCCTAAAGCTAGTGGTGAGTTATCCAATAAAGATGGAGATCTTAAGATGATAAATGATCACACTACTTATGGTTTGAGCACTAAGGATGACTATACGTGATTCCATCACCTTATGCCTAGCTAAGGGCGTTAAACAATAGCGCTCGTTGGGAGGCAACCCAACGAATCTATCCTTTTTCTTTCTGTTTTGTGTTTTGCACACTTTTATAATTCTGTTATGATTGTGCTTTTTGTGTTTCTTTTTGCGTTTGTGCCACGCAAAACCGTTATGATTAGTTTTGGGGATGATCGTTTGGTCATGCTGGAAAAGACAGAAACTTTCTGCTCACGAAAAGAAATTTCATTTTTTTCTGTAAGAGCTTTTGAGTTGATTCTTTTTGCTGCTGATTTCTATGCAAATTCTTCAGACTGTCGTAATTTTTCAGAATTTTTGAAGTACCAGAAGTATACGAAGTATACATATTGCTACAGACTGGTCTTCTGCTAACAGATTCTGTTTTTGTTGTGTTGGTTGCTTATTTTGATGAAACTATGGATAGTATCGGGGGGTATTAGCCATGGAAGATTGAAAATACAGTAACCCAACATCAACATAAGTATAATTTAAGTTTGCTACAGTACCTAAGGTAGTGCTGGTTTGCTTTCTTATACTAATGTTATCACGAGTTTCTGTTTAAGTTTCGTGTTGTGAAGTTTTCAAGTTTTGGGTGAAGTTCTTATGGACAAAAAGATAAAGAGTGGCAAGAGATCAAGCTTGGGGATGCCCAAGGCACCCCAAGTTGATTCAAGGATGCCGTAAAATCCTAAGCTTGGGGATGCCCCGGGAAGGCATCCCCTCTTTCGTCTTCAATCCATCGGTAACGTTACTTGGGGATATATTTTTATTCACCACATGTTATGTGTTTTGCTTGGAGCGTCTTGTATCGTAGGAGTCTTCTATTTTTGTTGTGTCACAATCATCCTTGCTGCACACCTAGAGAGATAGACATGCACTCATCGTGATTTTGTCGAGCTTCACTTATATCTTTTGGTTAGACAATTCAGCTCACATGTGCTTCACTTATATCTTTTGAGCTAGTTGCTTTTGCTCTGTGTGCTTCACTTATATCTTTTAGAGCACGGCAGTGAGTGGCTTGGTAGTGAATCTATGCTATGAAAGTAGTCTCAAAAGAGGTAGTTATCCAAAGGGATACGAAAACTTCCACCTTGATGTGCATTGAATAGTTAGAGAAGTTTGATTCATCTCAATTAGTTTTGAGTTGTGGTTATGGTAATATTGAAGTTATATTAGTAAGGTGTTGTGGATCTAGAAATACTTGTGTTGAAGTTAGTGATTCCCGTAGCATGCACGTATGGTGAACCGCTATGTGATGAAGTGTGAGCATGATTTGACTATTGATTGTCATCCTTTGTGTGGCGGTCGGGATTGCACGATGGTTTATACCTACCAACCCTTCCCCTAGGAGTATGCGTTGAATGCTTTGTTTCGATTACTACTAAAACTTTTGCAACAAGTATATGAGTTCTTCATGACTAATGTTGAGTCCATGGTTCAGATGCACTTTCACCTTCCACCATCACTATCTTCTTAGTGCCGTACAACTTTCGCCGGTCCACAAAACCCACCATTAGCCTCCCTCAAAACAGCCACCATACCTACCTACTATGGCGTTTTCAAAGTCATTCCGAGATATATTTCCATGCAACTACCACCATGACATGTGCCACCACTTCTACATTGCCATTGCATGATCGTAAGATAGTTAGCATGATGTTTCCATTAATGTCTATGCCATGCTAGATCATTGTCATGGTACACTACCGAAAGCATTCCATATAGAGTCATCATTGCTCTAAGTTTTGAGTTGTAAGTGTGATGATCATCATTGATGGAGCATTGTCCCATGTGAGGAAATAAAAGAGGCCAAAGATGCCCACCAAAAAAAGAGGCCAAAGAGGCCATTCAAAAAATGAGAGAAAAAGAGAGAAGGGACAATGCTACCACCTTTCCACACTTGTGCATATTAAGCACCATGATCTTCATGATTGAGAATCTCTCGTTTTTTCACCACCATGTAGCTAGTGGGAAATTCTTATTATATAACTTGGCTTGTATATTCCAATGAGAGGCTTCCTCAAAATTGCGTTAGGTCTTCGTGAGCAAGCAAGTTGGATGCACACCCATTAGTTTTCTTTAAGAGCTTTCACATACTCTTAGCTCTAGTGCATCATTTGTATGGCAGTCCCTACTCATTCACGTTGATATCTATTGATGAGCATCTCCATAGCTCATTGATATGCCTAGTCAATGTGACCATCTTCTCCTTGTTTGTCTTGCAACCTCCACCACACTGCACACCACTTATAGTGCTAAAACCATGGCTCACGCTCGTGTATTGCGTGAGAGTTGAAAAAGTTTGAGAAAGTAAAGGTGTGAAAACAATTACTTGGCCAATACCGGGGTTGTGCATGATTTAAATTTGTTGTGCAATGATGATAGAGCATAGCCAGACTATATGATTTTGTAGGGATAACTTTCTTTTGGCCTTGTTATTTTGATAGTTCATGATTACCTTGCTAGTTTGCTTGAATTATTATTGTCTCCACGTCAATAGAAAGCTATTGTTTTGAATCTAATGGATCTGAACATTCACGTCACATAAGAGGAGTTACAAAGGACATCTATGTTAGGCAGCATGAAAGCATCAAAAATTCATTCTTTATCACTTCCCTACTCGAGGACGAGCAAGAGTTAGGCTTGGGGATGCTTGATACGTCTCAAATGTATCTATAATTTTTGATGCTTTCACGTTGTTATCTTGCCAACTTTGGATGTTTTGTTTACCTTTTATATCTTTTTTGGGACTAACTTATTAATTCAGTGCCAAGCGCCAGTTCCTATTTTTTCTGTGTTTTTGACTCTTTTCAGATATGATTTTGGAATAGAGTCCAAACGGAATAAAATCCCCGAAATAAACTTTTCCAGAACGGAAGAAGATCGGGAGGCTTGAGGGCCAAGGCAGTGGGTCCATAGGGGGCCCACAAGCCCTGTTGTCGCGGCCAGGGGGAGGCCGCAGCAACCAAGCTTATGGCCCCCCTGGCACTCCCCTGCCCTAGGTCTTTGGCCTATAAATTCCCTAAAAATCGAGAAAAAATCCGGGCATCCACGAAAACACTTTTCCCCGCCGCAAGCTTCTGTTTCCGCGAGATCTCATCTGGAGACCCTTCCCGGTGCCCTACCGGAGGGGACTTTGGAGTTGGAGGGCTTCTTCATCAACATCATCGCCCCTCCAATGACTCGTGAGTAGTTCACTTTAGACCTACGGGTCCGTAGTTAGTAGCTAGATGGCTTCTTCTCTCTCTTGGATCTTCAAAACAAAGTTCTCCATGATCTTCATGGAGATCTCTCCAATGTAATCCTCTTTGGCGGTGTGTTTGTCGAGATCCGTTGAATTGTGGATTTGTGATCAGATCATCTATGAATTATATTTGAGTCTTTGCTGATTTCTTATATTCATGATTTGATATCCTTGTAAGTCTCTCCGACTCTTGGGTTTTGTTTGGCCAACTAGATCTATGATTCTTGCAATGGGAGAAGTGCTTGGTTTTGGGTTCATACCGTGTGGTGACCTTTCCAAGTGACAGAAAGGGCAGCAAGCCACACATCGTGTTATTGCCATCAAGGGTAACAGGATGGGCTTTTATCGTAGATATGAGATTGTCCATATACATCATGTCATCTTGCTTAAGGCGTTACTCTGTTCTTTTGGACTTAATACACTAGATGCATGCTGGATAGCGGTCGATGTGTGGAGTAATAGTAGTAGATGCAGAAAGTATCGGTCTACTTGTTTTGGACGTGATGCCTATAGATATACTCATTGCCTTAGATAACGTCACGACTTTGCGCGGTTCTATCAATTGCTCGACAGTAATTCGTTCACCCACCGCCTACTTGCTTTCATGAAAGAAGCCACTAGTGAACACTATGGCCCCCGGGTCTATTCACAACTATCGTTTCCACTTTCACTTTTACTTTGCTTGTTTACTTTGTTGCTTTCAGTTCTCACTTTGCAAACAATCTATAAGGGATTGACAACCGCTTCATAGCGTTGGGTGCAAGCTCTTTGTGTTTGTGCAAGTACTTGTGTCTTGACGAGATCTTCCACTGGTTCGATACCTTGGTTCTCAAAACTGAGGGAAATACTTACCGCCGATGTGCTACATCACCCTTCCCACTTCAAGGGAACACCAACGCAAGCTCCAAGGCCGTGGGGAAATCCTTTGCATATTCGCCAAGGAAGTCCCTAAAGGCAGAGCCGTAGCAGCAGGATTCCTGCCGCCGTACCAGGGAAGGTCTGTTGTCGCAGTAGCACACAATATTATAGAGAGCTGGATATTGAACGGGGAGAGGCATCTCCCCGAACCATGAATCCTCCTAGAATCTTGTACCCTCACCGTTTCCAATAATAAATTTGGTTCTATGGAAGAAGGTTGACCTTACTCTCATCAATCCCTTCTAGAATGGTGAATCATTGGGTCTGACTTTTACCTAGGATAAGGTTTTATAATGTAGGTACTTATTACGCCAAATTTGTACCCACATGCCTTTTGTCTCTACCGAATGTCTAAACAGCCACTTACTTAGCTAACATCTATTCTTTACCTCTAAATTCTCAATTCCCAGACCTCCTTGGTCTTTGGGCCTACAAATAATATCCCATTTAGTCAATCTATATTTCTTCATGTCATCATCACTCTGCCAAAAGAATCTAGATCATAAAAATCCAACCTTTTGCGTACCCCTACGGGTACCTCAAAGAAGGATAGAAGGAACATCGACATACTCGTAAGTGCCATGTTTATCAGAATTAATATTCCCCCATATGAGAGCAGCTTGCCCTTCCAGCAACTTAGTTTTTTCTCAAATTGATCCTCGATGTTTTTTCCACTCACTATTAGAAAGCTCGCGATGGTGAATACGTATGCCTAAATAACTGAACGGTAGGCTCCCCAGTTCACAACCGAACAATTGTTTGTAAGTGTTTTGTTCATCTTTGGCTTTCCCAAAACAAAACAGCTCACTCTTATGAAACTTGATTTTCAAGATTGACAATTGTTCGAAGAGGCAGAGTATAAGCTTCATATTCCTAGCTTTTGCTACATCATGTTCCATAAACACGATAGTATCATCAGCATATTGCAGGATAGACAGGCCACCATCCACTAGATGCGGCACCAGTCCACCTACCTGGCCTCCTAGTTTAGCCCTTCCTATTATAATTGCCAACATGTCTGCAACTATGTTAAACAGGATGGGTGACATTGGATCTCCCTGTCCGAGACCTTTGGAAGTTTGGAAAAAATGGCCAATGTCATCATTGACTTTAATTCCAACGCTCCCTTTTTGTACAATGATTCAACATGATTGCTCCATATTTCGTCGAAACCCTCATACGTAATGCCTGTTGCAGGAATGGCCATTTGACCTTATCATATGCCTTCTCGAAATCCACCTTGAAGATAACCCCATCTAGTTTATTTGAGTGGATTTCATGTAGTGTTTCATGCAGGACCACCACACCCTCTAGTATGTTCCTGCCCGACATGAAAGCCGTCTGACTTGGTTGGACTAGCTCATGTGCAATCTGAGTCAACCGATTCGTTCCTACCTTTGTAAAGATTTTGAAGCTGACATTCAGAAGGCAAATAGGTCTAAATTCTTCTGTACGCACTACACCCTCCTTCTCTGGCAACAGTATCACTGTTCCGAAATTTAGGTGAAATAACTGTAAGTTTCCATCAAATAAGTCTTGGAAGATAGGTAGCAAGTCACCTTTGATAATGTGCCAACAATTTTTGTAAAACTCAGCCAAAAACCCATCTGGGCCTGGTGCCTTATTATTTTTCATTTGTGATATCATTTCAAACACCTCTTTCTCTGTAAAAGGCGCGATTAATAACTCATTCTCGTCCATCCCGAGCTGAGGTATGTCACCGTCCATTTGTTCATTCATGGATACAAAATTGTCTTCACGAGCCCCGAAGAGTTTTTTTTGTAGTACTCACAGATATACAATTTCAGATTCTTGTGTCCAACAATTGTACCCTCATCTTGCTCGAGGTGATGTATTTTTTTCTTTCTATGTTTTCCATTAGCTATCAAATGGAAGTACTGTGTATTGTCATCACCTTGCACAACCTGGCGAACTTTTGCCCTCAGTGCCCACTTCAACTCCTCCTCCCTGAGTAGTAGTTTTAGCTTTAGTTCAGCCTCCGTTTTTAATGACCTCTCGTTGTCATCTACTAATGAATTTTCGGCTTTTATGTCTAGCGTATTTATAAGTTTGAGAAACCTTTGTTTCTCTTTCTTATAATTCCACTTTCATGCTTCACCCATCCCCGTAAGAATTGATGCAGGTGTCTTATCTTATTTTGCCACCTGTCAACGTTGGAGGTACCTCCCGTGTCCATGGCCCATTCCCTCGCTATGAGATCCACGAAACCATCTCGTTCAAGCCAGCCTAACTCGAAAGAGAAGAGGTTTTTATTCCCCACATGTGTTGCCTCCCCTGATTCGACAAACAATGGGGTGTGATCGGATATAGCTCTGGGCAGAGCGCGAACTATGACATGAGGGAACTTCTGCTCCCAATCCACACTAGCGAGGACCCGGTCCAGCTTCTCAAAAGTTGGATTTGGTAAATTTTTCGCCCATGTAAATTTTCTACCTGATAACTCAATTTCTCGCACACCAAGGCTTTCGAAGATAGAGTTAAACATAAATGAACATCTGCCATCAAAGTTCGCATTGTTTTCTCATCTCGTCTTCTCATGATATTAAAGTCTCAACCAACTAAAATTGGCAACCGCTCAACCCCACAAATCCGAACAAGGTCAGCCAAGAAGTCTCTCTTGAGCTCAGGCTGGGCCGCCCCGTATACTGCACCAGGGCCCATTGGAACCCATCCACCTTTGATCGAACTCTAAATTTGACGGCAAAGTCCCCGAACACCACGTTTCGGACTTCTAGCGTCTCACACCTGACCCCGAGCAAGATCCCCCCAGATCTTCCTCTTGGAGGTAAACAGTGCCAACCGAACTCAATACCACCAGATAGCATGCCAAAAAATTGAGCTGTAAAATTATCTCTCCCCGTTTCCATCAAAGCAAGGAAATCTAATTTGTGCTCAATAGACGTTTCCGCTAGAAATCTCCTTTTAGCCAAGTCTGCCAGACCTATGCTTTTCCAGAAAATTCCTCTCATCTCTCATCATGAAATTTCTTCGCTGCCTTAAATCTTGCACTTCTACGCACAACTGACATAGGATACACCTTTCTCTTCCATGTTCTTTTTGGCCTATCCTGATCATCGGACCGGTCCACATAACCGGTCTCCTATTGTGCGCTAATCGACGTTTGTAGAGGAGCCTCATACCCTCGTCAATGATATCATTTGACTCTTCAGGCACAAGTGAAGAAGGCACAAGATCCTCGCATAAATGTTCTAATGCCCCCATCCCTAGATCATTAATATCGGACCATTCATTGGTTTCACAGCTGCAATGTTTCTAACCATCTCGATAGCCCTCTCAGCTTATAAATCTAATAGGTCATTACAGATCTAGAAATATCCCGTCCATTATTACCAAGTGAAACCCCAAGTTCACTCGCGTTAAGAATTATATCATCTTCAGTAAAATGCAGGATAGAGTGACTCGTATCAATAGACATACCTGTGGAAGTCTCGATGTCGCGAATCTTAGCCACCCGCATAGCACGGCCCATCTGCAACTCGTCGACATCTGGTTGAGCCTGTAGGCGAGCACTCGATCGCCTAGCTCAAGTAGTCGGGTCCAGAATGCCTCCAAACTCGATAAGCTCCTCAATAGAGGGCCCTGTCAGACCATGATCGCTTGTCAGATGTCCAACCTGGCCTACTCCAACGCGGCCACTTGTTGCCCTCCCGACGTGGCTTGGCAGACGCGCAGAGCCAATAGGCGCCGTGATGTGCTTGCCTCCCGGTGCCTCGGCGTTCGCTATTAGGCACTGGTCCTCCGAGAGTACCCTCGGGCCAGTGACAGAGAGATCACATCCGCCCCCGTCAGCCACCAACAGCTCAGTGGAAGGGTCAAAGGGTTGCTCGTCACCCATCAAAGACGCAGACTCTATCCTGGCCCCCTCGTCTGACACCTCCGTGGATGGAGTGATGTGGTGCTGCTCTCCTGCCTCTAGCCCAAAGACTACCACGACACCTGTAGGCGTCTCCGGAGGTGAAAGCCGAGGCAACCCCCGTTCCTCCGGGTCCTCGCTCTCCACCCTGGCACCCAAAGTTTACCAGGCATGGAAGAAGACCCGAAAGAACCAAATCTCAACTCATGTGCGAAAGACGAACGGAGAGAATGCTTCCTGGTAACATTATCCTCTGGTTTGTCAACTGAAGGTGATCCTATGTCAGTGCCATCTCTCGGCTCTGTCTCCTTGTCTAGGTTACCTTCTCCTCCATGCCTCTCATTTGTATCCATGTCAACCTGCTTGGCGAGCTCGTGAAAGTCCTCACTCTCCTCTAACTCAATATCCAGATCAAAGCACCTACCATCATAATTCCATCTGACGGTGTCCGGAATATGCTCAACACTGATCACGGAAACTAGAAGATGAGCTCTACCCTGTGCTCGAGTGAAAGGCATATCTGCCTTCTTAGTCTTACCAATCAAAGACCCGAGGCTCCAGGTGACAAAGAAATCATCTGGTGCCCTACAGGGAGCACCATTAAACCGAACCCAAAGCTGTGTTAGAGGGGTCCCCTCAAGATCTTTCTGAGTCCATGCATCAAACTCCAGAATACAAGTGATGTTTGGAACCCGGCTCATCCCAAACTAAAGCAACTTGGCAAGATCCTCCTTAGTAGGAAACTCAACCCTGTAAATCTGCTCGTCAAGCTTTATCAGATCCCACTGAAAATAAGCTGAAACAAGTTCACGGAGCCGCTGCACAGTCAGATCAGTAGTCATAGTTCCACGAGTGACCTTCACCACCCCCGTCCTGGTGCTTTTTGGAACCTACGTAACCGCCCTCGGTGACTCAAAAAACATCAGCTCCGGGCAACACGCCCCGTAGATAGTGACCATCGGTTTCGGTTTCAGCATCAAAGGACACTCGCCTCACCCATGCTTGGGCTTGCGGCAAATGTCGCACAGTTCAACCGTAAACTCTACCACAAAATGTCCCGGTCCACCGCACCGGTAGCGCGTCATGTTTTCCTTCTTCCTAGACCATTTGTATGCTCTCTCACCCTCGGACTTCTCGTTGTTTTTATCCGAAGCTGCCCCTTTAGTAGCAGCTGCCGGGGCGGTCGGCACCTCAACCACCGCGAGAGCCCGAACCATATCAAGGACTACACTTGAAAGAGCAGCCTTCTCTGCACCCTCCGCTGAGGAAGACGCCGACATAAGGTCCCACTCTACAGTCATCGGTCCCGGAGGATCCCCTCTCGGTGGGATGTGGCCACGCAGGCGTCGTCCACCACCCCGGCCCCCATGAGGGCGATAAGCCGGCCTGTTGCGATTAATAGGACCGGTGGCACCTTCAACGAACAGACCCGGACGTTCGTTAAAGCCCCAATTGCTTCCATCACCGTGCCCAACACTGGTCGAGGATGAACCACGGTGCAGCCCATTGCCATATGCGTTGTAGCCATCATCGCCCCACCCGTTGTGAGAGAAGTTTCTGCCATAGTTCTGTTTGTTCCCATGACCTCCTCCCAGATTTCCATGCCCATGAGCTGCCTGGTGATCATCACCGCGACCGTGAGCAGGTTGGCGTGCGTCGCCGCGGCCCTGTCCCCCGTATGCAGCAGTCCCAGCAAGTGCCTTAGGGGGTGGCTGCGAGTTATCACCGCCTGCCATAGCCGGCATAGCCACCGGCGGCGGGCGAACCCGGGCGGCTCTGCCCATCCCTAGCGGTGGGAATCCAGGAACGTTCCATCGGCGAACCCTAGAGGAGGACGAGCTCTTTTGATCGCTAACAGAACCGATCGCAGGAACGGTTACGGTAGAAACCAGCACCTCGAGAGACTCGGCCTGGGCTTCATGATGGGCCACATACTCATCATCAACTCGGCCCACGACCGTCTCGGACTCAAGCAGCCCAACCGGACCCAACAAGATATTCAAACGGCAGGATCGGATCTCAGATCGCCGGTGTCGGCGCCGTCGTAGTCGTCTGCAGCGGGTTCCTCTTCTTCTTGTTGCGCACAGTCTTCCAAGCAGAAGGATGAAAAAAATCAGCCAAAGTTAGTTTTTGCACACATACCTTAGGGACCGGTCTTGACACGGTCTAGTCGATGATGCCGCCGTCTTCAGCCGCCGTTCCATAAGTCGGCAGTCCGCCGTCATCTTGTGCCGCCCCCTGTCTTTCATGGAGGCCATAGACAGATTCATGGATGAGCATCCTTTTTCACCGAGCTTCCGGCTTCTTCTGATGAAGTAGGTGATGCCATCTTCGGCGAGACAACATTCGACTCCTGCTCCCCGTCGTCCTCTTCAGCACCGGCATCGGCCAGCACCCAGAATCATCCACTGGACGCGTAGTAGCTCTCCGGCGAGGTAAACAAGAGGAGGCCGGGGATGCCCCTCGCGTTGCCCCTCTTGTTGCCCCACCCGTTGCCATCCCAGTATCAACATGAGATTATAAGGCAATATCAAGTACAATGTGTTCATAAGACCGCATTTCTACCACCCAGACTGCCCAAAAGTAATGATTATACAAACGACCCAAAGTCATGATTATACAAACGACACAAGGCGTATGATTTACTCATGTTATAGTACATGTGTAAGTTAATATGTTGAATTATTGTGTTATAGAATCACAAAATTAAAAGATGGTAATGCACAAATATCATAATTATAACACGAGCAAAAAGAATGTGGTCGTGTCATTGCGGCAGGACAGAAATCTCGTGTAATTCTTGTTAGATACTGTAACACAATCGGTCTTAGCTTGAGATGTAATATTTTAGGAGGTATATAAGTATATAACAGAAATACAAAACATGATATGAACCACTAATTTCAGTTGTGTGATGGGAAGCACTGATTTAGAAGATATGAGAATGTTTGGTTTTGAAATCACATATTTCTATTACGTATGCTAAGGCATCACATCTATGGACATATCTAAAACTGTTGTGGGAGCAAAAGTACATAACGACTCCGAAAACAAAGAACAAAGGTTGAGAGTCAAGAGCTTCTTGTTCGCAGCTTCACCTTGACCAAGGCCTTTATGATGTTGTCTTCTACTGAATCCTGATAACGGAAATGGCATTGGGAATTAGAACCTAGAGAATGAGCATGACTGAGAAGGTAATATATCCAAGCCCGATTACATTTCACGTAGGATGAGATGCAATATTTACATAGACCATATCCAGATCGTAGTGACAAGAGTCCGTCCTTCCACTCTAAGTAATACTAAATATTTAGTGAGAAATAAATAGTAGAGAAGTAAGAGGCACTGATGACTTTGGCATCTTCTTAAGATATTCTATGTAACCCATAGAGATAGAGAATGATTTGCTTCCCTTGATTACAATGTACATCAGTGTTACATATATATATGAGAGAGGTGGAGTGGCTTGCAAGATAAGTGGCACGCAGGCCTTGGAGCTGGTCCTAGATCCTATGTACAAGGAGGACTAAGTAGTGTCAGTTAACACCCCCTCAGTCGGGACACCATATGGATGGATGTTCAGACTGGAGCGAAATTCGTTGAACACTGGTGTTGGCAGTCCTTTGGTGAACAGATCGGCGAACTGTGAGCTGGATGGCACATGGAGAACACGTGTGTCGCCGAGAGCTACCTTGTCACGAATGAAGTGTAGGTCGATCTCGATGTGTTTGGTGCGCAGGTGCTGCACCGGATTTTTGGCGAGGTACGAAGCACTCACATTGTCGCGGTATAAGATTGTTGCTCGAGTCGGTGGTCGGAGAAGCTCGTGAAGTAGTTGATGAACCCAGCAAGTTTCGGCAACGCAGTTTGCAATGCCTCTGTAGTCCCCTTCGGCGCTGGATCTGCTAACCGTGACCTGCCATTTGGATGACCAGGAGACTAGGTTCTGTCCGAGGAAAACACAGAACCCAGAGGTTGATCGACGGGTATCGGGACAGCCGGCCCCCGGTGTCTGTATGGCGATGAAATGCGGGGAGGAAGCTTTGTATAGTTGGATGCGGAAGCGAGATGTGCCCTTGATGTAGCGAAGAACACGCTTGACTAGCTGCATGTGAGTGTCATGTGGCTGATGCGTAAACAGGCAAATCTACTGGACGGCGTAGGATATATGTGGGCGTGTGAGGGTGAGGTATTGCAGCGCGCCGGCAAGGCTCCTGTAATGCGTTGGGTTGGTCAGTGGACGGCCGACGGAAGCAGAGAGTTTGGAGGATGTATCGACGGGTGTGGGCACGAATTTGCAGTTGAGCATGTCAGCACGATCAAGGATCTCAAGGGCATATTGTTGTTGGCACAAGAACAGACCGGAGGAGTTCGGAGTGACATTGATCCCGAGGAAGTGATGAAGGTCCCCGAGGTCAGTCATTGAGAATTCCCGTTTGAGTGACTGAATGACATGCTGAAGAGTGGTAGAGGAGCTGGCTGTGAGAATTATGTCGTCGACATAGACCAGGAGATAGGCGACAGAGTCTCCGTGGCGCAGGATAAAGAGGGAGGTGTCGCATTTGGAGGCGGTGAACCCCAGCGACACTAGGAAGGAGCGGAAGCGGTGGAACCAGGTGCGTGGCGCCTGTTTGAGGCCGTAAAGGGATTTGCGAAGAAGGCATACGTGGTTCGGAGAGTGCGGATCGAGGAACCCCGATGGTTGAGCACAGTAGACAGTTTCCTGGAGATCTCCGTGGAGGAAGGTGTTCTTCACGTCGAGTTGGTGAATGGGCCAGCCGCTGGAGGTGGCCAGACTCAAGACAACGTGAATGGTAGTTGGTTTGACAACCGGGCTGAACGTCTCATTGTAGTCGACCCCTACTTGCTGAGTGAAGCCGCGTACAACCCATCATGCCTTGTAGCGTGCCAAGGAGCCGTCTGGATTGAATTTGTGGCGAAATATCCACTTGCCTGTCACCACATTGACACCTGCAGGTTTGGGAACCAAAGACCAAGTCGAGTTCTGAATTAAAGCGTTAAACTCTTCTTGCATTGCGAGTCGCCAATGGGGATCCTTTAGAGCGAGCGGTATGTTGGAGGAATAGGTGATATGGATGTGGTTGTTGTGGCAGTCAAGAACAACCGTTTTGGTTGGCAAAAACCGGCCTTCGATCGGGTGCGCATCGGATGGGAATTCAGTGGAGGGGCTGTTGGTATTGCATGTGGAGGGAAACGAGGTGGTGTGGTGTGGCCTGGTGCGGAAAGTGAGGAAGATCTATGGGCGGGAGTTGGCGCGGCAGGTGAGACAAGCACGGGATCCAAGGAGGATGGTGTGGCAGGGGCGACAGAGGCGGGAAGTGGCGAGTCAGGCGGATTGCCGGTGAGGTCAGCGGGCGCACTAAGTGCGGAGCGGCAGTCGAGGAAGATGCGGTCGAGGGGGAGCCAGGCGGGGGGCTGGTTGTGGGTGCCATGTGCACAATAATTGCGGTGGGTGGGTGTGTTGGACGAGAGCGGCAGGTGCGTGTGGGTTGCGTTGGACTGGAGCGGCAGGGGCGTCGGGATCGGGGCAGTACGAGGTAGTTGGGATAGGTGGTGGTGGTAGGTAGCGGATCTGGTGGGTGGGATTTGTTGTGGCTGGCGGGTTTGCGGGCGACAGGATGTGTAGAGCGTAGGGGAATGTAGCTTCGTCAAAAATGATGTGGTGAGAGACGATGACGCGCTGCGATGTGAGATCATAGCAACGGTATCCCTTGTGCTCGAGAGGGTAGCCGAGGAACACACAACGTTTGGACCGAGGTGAGAGTTTGTGATCGGTGGTGGCGTATAGATTTGGGAAACAAAGACAACCGAAGACGCGGAGGTGATCGTATGTTGGGTGTGTGCCATGAAGGCGGAGGTGGGGTGTTTGGCCGTCGATGGCACTGGATGGTCGTCGATTTAGTAGATGAGTAGCGGTGTGTAGGGCCTCGACCCAAAACGGAGGGGGAAGGCTAGCTTGGACGAGAAGGGTTCGGATGATATCGTTTGTGGTGTGTAGGAGTCGTTCGGCCTTACCATTTTGGGGAGAGGTGTGAGGGCATGAGAACCGATAGGCGATGCCATTGCGAGAGAAGAAGGAACGGAGGTGTGTGTTGATGAACTCACCACCGTTGTCACATCGGAGGGCTTTGATTATCACATTATATTGTGAGCGGACGAGCGAAAAGAAGCGTTCAAGGGTGAGAGAAGTCTCGGATTTGTTTCGTAGGGGAAAGGTCCAGGAAAATGAGAGTAATCATCCAAAATAACCAAATAATATTTGTAGCATGAAAAACTTACAACGGGCGATGTCCAAAGATCACAATGGATTAATTCAAACGGAGAGTAGGTGCGACTAGTAGAGGAGAAGGAGAGGCGGGGTTGCCGGCCTAATTGGCATGCAGTACATGGGTTGGCCGAAGCGTTATTACAATGTGAGAGAAAATCACTAGTCATGGAGGTGAAGGACTGGGAGCCAGGGTGGCCGAGGCGGCGATGCCACAGGTCGGCGGTGGAGGTGGTGGCGGAGAGCGCAACTGGCCATGATGAGTTATTGCCGAAGAACGGGTAGAGATCACAAGAGCTAGCGAAGATCATGAGAACCTTCCTGGTGCGTCGATCCTTCAAAAGAAAGCCAAAAGGATAAAATTCAATTGAGCAGGAGTTATCGCGTGTAAATTGGCGGACAGAGATGAGGTTGGTGACGATGTGTGGGGAGAAGAGGATGTCGTGAAGATGGAAGGGGGAGGGGGAGAGTTGTGTGGTGTCGGTGCCGATGATCGGAAGGTGATGCCCATTGTCGACGAGAACGCTAGATAAGTTAGGATTTAATGGAGAAGACAAGATGGTAAGGTTACCAGGGTTGCCAGTGATGTGGGATGTTGCGCCGCTGTCGAGGTACCAGTTGTTATTAGCGGAGCCCGCGGGCGGCTGGTTGTAGGCGGCATGGAGCATGGCGAGATGACCCCATGCGGGCTGATGAGGCGGCGGAGGTGGAGTAGCCGGCAGGTGTTGAGCCTGGTCCGCCCGAGCATGGGAGCCTGGTGCTGGCCCAAAGACACCGATGGAGTTCGGGGGAACCCAACCAGGGTGAGGGGGAGGGATCGCCATGCCGTAGGGTGCGAAGAACCCCATGTAGGGGTTGTACGGGAGGTGGAGAGGATGACCACGGCCGCTGGGATCGCCGCGGCCACGACCCCTACCGTGGCCATGATCACCACCGTCCTGGCCACGTCCGCGACCCTGGGGCTGGCTGGATCCGCGATCGGTGGAGCCGGCAGGACGATCAGCAGATCACGGAGTGGAGGATCCGTTGGGGATGCCACTGGTGACGGCGAGGATGGTGGCGCGATCGTCGTCCTCCCACTGGGAGAGGTTCTCTTCGGCGAGTTTGAGCCGAGAGAAGACTGTCTCAAATGGGGGGAGAGGCACCGTGTCGCCGAGGACGACGCAGATTGTGTCGAGCCGTTTGTCAATGCCGTGGAGAAACTGAGTGGTAAGATCCACCTCAGTGACCGGGTAGTCGATGTCGGCGAGACCGGCAGTGAGGAGCTTCATACGGCGAGCGTATTCGGTGACGTAGAGGTCCCCTTGTTTCAGGTTGCGGTATTGGCGATTGAGGGTCATGTACCTGGTGGCGCGATTGGCAAGGAAATAGTCGCGGATGCGCCCCCATAGATCGAAGGTGGTGGTGGCGCCGACAACGTGATCGATGAGGGGGTCGGCCAGAGTGGAATAGATCCAGAGAACAAGGTGGGCGTTGAGTTCACGTAGGTGGGCGTCGGCGTTGGGTGGCAGTGGTTGCTCGATGAAGTGGGAGATGCCATAGCGAAGAAGAACAAGGAGGAAGAAAGACTTCACTTGTGATAGTTGTGGTCGTCGGGATTAAGTTGGATCTTGATATGGTTTTGGATGCTATCGTGGAAGATGGGGTGGCGGGTCTGAAGAACAGCGGGTTGTGGAGGTGGCGCGATGGTGATCGGCGCGGTGGTAGTGGAGAAGAGAGGGGCGAAGGAAGAGGGGGCAGAGGGTGTGCCTTGGACGAAAGGAGAGAAGGCGGCGGTGGCGGCAGGGCTAGGCGCCGTTGCGGTGTCGGCGATGGTCGTCGAGGAGGAGTTGTGGCCGGAGCCGGTGGCCGGCGTGGAGGGGAGATCGTTGGTCATGGGAGAACCTGAGAATCTGATACCAAAATAGAGAATGATTTGCTTCCCTTGATTACAATGTACATCAGTGTTATATATATATATGAGAGAGGTGGAGTGGCTCCCAAGATAAGTGGCACGCAGGCCTTGGAGCTGGTCCTAGATCCTATGTACAAGGAGGACTAAGTAGTGTCAGTTAACACATAGGACATATTGAGCATATATCTCAGCAAGAAATCCAAGGTGTGAATGAAAATACATTAATGCGATAGCAAAGGAATCTGAAAGGGATTTATTTTTCATCTTCTCTAGTTTAGTGACGTGATACATTAATGAAAAACAACTGAAAAATTTAGTAAACAACACAACACTCGCAGAGTATCCAAATAATGTTAAATTTCAAGATTAAGGATCTTAACCCAGTAATTATTTGTAACCAAAGGAATACCACATGTACATATTATACAAAATAACCTAGAGCCCACGAGTACAATGTTGAGATGAAAGATATAACATAATCTATTTATTGCTGAAATTTCAAGTAGAACAATACAAACTAAGGGAGGTAATTATTACTTGAATCAAATACTTGATTATCAAGAATAATTTCAACAAAACCAGCAGGCCCTGACCGCGGCTGAGCAGAGGTGGCGGAGTGCTTTGTCCTTTGAAAACAAAAAGGAGAATGTTTTGAGCTATATTTTGCGGCACAAGAGAAATCATCTTTCATTATTATTTAAGCAGAACACAACCCTGTTCGAGTTTGCTGGGAGGCGTTGCATGGAAAACAAAAAAAATTCTAGGGACACATAAGATCTATCCATGGAGGTGACCATCTACGAGAAGAGAGATCGTATGTGCATACCCGTGTAGATCGCTAAGTGGGAGGCGTTAAGAAATGCGGTTGATGTAGTCGAACGTCTTCGTGATCCAAAACCTAAGCCATCCCGTGATCCAATCACGACCTAGCGCCGAATGGACGACACCTCCGCGTTAAACACACGTACAACTCGATGACGATCTCCGTCTTCTTAATCTAGCAAGAGGGGCGAAGAAGTAGAAGAATTCTCTGATAGCACGACGGCGTGACGGTGATGTCGGAGGAGCTGATTCGGCACGGCTATGTCGTGCATTGCCGAACTAGCCTACGGGGTGTCACGAAGTAGTGGAGGAAGAGGGTTTGCGCCGTGGCTTGTGGTCCGGCTAGCCTCTCTCCTCTCCACTGTATATAGGAGGGAGGGAGGGGTGACGCCCTAGGGAAAACCCCCCAGGGTTCGCCGGCGGTGCACAAGTGGGAGGAGTCCTCCTCCAATTCGGTTTGGTGGGGAAGGTGTCCTCCTCCAATTCGGTTTGGTGGGGAAGGAGTCCTCCTCCTAGTAGGATAGCCCACCTATTCTCTATTCGGCGCATAGGCCCATGGGGCTGGCCGCCCAGCCAACCAGGGGCTGGTGCGCCACCACTTGGGTCTATGTGGTCCCCTTTGGGTGGGTGGCCCCTCCGGTGAACCCCTGGAACCCATTCGTCACTCCCGGTACTTTACCGGTATGTCCGAAAACTTCCCGGAACCCGAATACATCTTTCCTATATATCAATCTTCGTCTCTAGACCATTCCGGAATTCCTCGTGATGTCCGGGATCTCATCCAGGACTCCGAACAACAATCGGTTACCAACATACATAATTCATCTATACAGAAACATCACCGAACCTTAATTGTGCAGACCCTGCGGGTTCGAGAACTATGTAGACATGACGTGAGACACTCTCCGGTCACTAACCAATAGCGGGACCTGGATGTCCATATTGGCTCCTACATATTCTACGAAGATCTTTATCGATTGAAACTCTATGTCAAGGATTCAGTTAATCCCGTATATCATTCGCTTTGTCCTTCGTTATGTTACTTGCCCGAGATTTGATCGTCGGTATCTCAATACCTTATCAATGTCGTTACTAGGAAGTCTCTTTACTCGTTCCGTAATACAAAAATCTCGTGACTAACTCTTTGGTCACATTGCTTGCAAGGCTTGTTATGATGTTGTATTACCGAGTGGGCCCTGAGATACCTCTCCGTCACATGGAGTGAAAAATCCCAGTCTTGATTCATGCTAACTCACTAGACACCTTTGGAGATACGTGTAGAGTACCTTTATAGTCACCCAGTTACGTTGTGACGTTTGATACACACAAGGTATTCTTCCACTGTCAGTGAGTTACATGATCTCATGGTCATAGGGACATATACTTGACATGCAGAAAACAGTAGCAATAAACTGACATGATCACATGCTATGTTCATAGGTTGGGTCTTGCCATCACATCATTCGCCTAATGATGTGATACCGTTAACAAGTGAAAACTCTTGTCTATGGTCAAGAAACCTTGACCATCTTTGATCAACGAGCTAGTCCATTAGAGGCTTACTAGGGACAATGTGTTGTCTATGTATCCACACATGTATTTGAGTTTCCAATCAATACAATTCTAGCATGGATAATAAACGATTACCTTGAACAAGGAAATATAATAATAACTATTTTATTATTGCCTCTAGGGCATATTTCCAACAGACTCCCATTTCACTAGAGTCAATAATCTAGCTCACATCACTATGTGATTTACATTGTAATGAACCTAACACCCATACAGTTGTGGTGTTGATCATGTTTTGCTCATGGAAGAGGCTTAGTCAATGGGTCTGCAACATTCAGATCCATTTGCACTTTGCAAATACTTATGTCCTCCTCCTTGATGTAATCGCGGATGGAATTGAAACAATGTTTTATGTGTGTGGCTCTCTTGTAAAACCTTGGTTTCTTGGCTAGAGCAATGACACCATTGTTGTCACAAAACAAAGTCATTGGATCCAGTGTGTTAGGCACAACTCCAAGATCTGTCATGAACTCCTTCATCCAGATACCTTCTTTAGCTGCCTCCAAGGGAGCTATGTACTCCGCTTCGCATGTAGAATTAGCTACCACGCTTTGCTTGGAACTGCACCAGCTTACCGCACCCCCATTGGGAACAAATATGTATCCGGTTCGAGACTCAGAGTCATGTGGATCAATGTCAAAGCTTGCATAAACGTAGTCCTTTACGACGAGCTCTTTATCACCTCCATACACGAGAAACATTTCCTTAGTCCTTTTCACGTACTTCAGAATATTCTTGACCGTTGTCCAGTGTTCCATTCCTGGATCACTTTGAAACCTTCCCGCCATTCTTATGACAAGGCTGACATCAGGTCTTGTGCACAACATTGCATACATGATAGAGTCTATGGCTGAAGCATAGGAGACGACACTCATCTTTTCTCTATCTTGTGCAGTCACTCGGCATTGAGTCTTACTCAACTTCATACCTTATAACACAGGCAAGAACCCTTTCTTGCACTGTTCCATTTTGAACTTCTTCATAACTTTATCAAGGTATGTGCTGTGTGAAAGTCCTATTAAGTGTCTAGATCTCTCTCTATAGATCTCGATGCCTAATATGTAAGCAGCCTCTCCTAGGTCCTTCATTGAAAAACTTCTATTCAAATTATCCTTTACGCTTCCCAAAATTCTGTATCATTTCCAATCAGCAGTATGTCATCCACATATAATATTAGAAATGCTATAGAGCTCCCACTCACCTTCTTGTAAATACAAGCTTCTCCATAAACTTTTATAAACCCTAACGCCTTGATCACCTCATCAAAGTGTTGATTCCAACTCCGAGATACTTACACCAGTCCATAAATGGATCGCTGGAGTTTGCATACTTTGTCAGCATTCTCTGGATCGACAAAACCTTCTGGTTGCATCATATACAATTCTTCCTTAAGGAAACCGTTAAGGAACACTCTTTTGACATCCATCTGCCAAATTTCATAATCGAAAAATGCAGCTATTGCTAACATGATTCTGACGGACTTAAGCATCGCTACGGGTGAGAAAGACTCATTGTAGTCAACTCCTTGAACTTGTGAAAATCCCTTTGCCACAAGTCAATATTTGTAGACAGTAATATTACCGTCCGCGTCCGTCTTCTTCTTAAAGATCCATTTATTCTGAATGGCCTTTCTCCCTTTAGGTAATACTTCCAAAGTCCATAATTTGTTTTCATACATGGATCCTATCGCGGATTTCATGGCCTCTAACCATTTGTTGGAATCCCGGCCCACCATCGCTTCTCCATAGCTCGTAGGTTCATCATTGTGCAACAACATGATTGATAAGACATGGTTACCGTACCACTCAGGAGCAGTACGTGCCCTCGTCGACCTATGAGGTTCGATAGCAACTTGATCTGAAGCTACAAGATCATCATCAACAACTTCCTCTTCAACTGATGCAGGCTCCACAGAAACCTCTTTCCGCGCTGCGCCAATTGCTAGTTGAAGTAAATGTTCTATAACCTCATCAAGTTATATCTTCCTCCCACTCAATTCTTCCAACAGAAACTACTCCTCAAGAAAAGATCCGTTTTTAGCGACAAACATTTTGCCTTTGGATCTGAGATACAAGGTGCACCCAGCTGTATCTTTTGGGTATCCTATGAAGACACATCTCTCCGCTTTGGGTTCTAGTTTTTTAGGCTGAAGCTTTTTGACATAAGCATCGCATCCCAAAACTTTAAGAAATGACAACTTTTGTTTCTTGCCAAACCACAGTTCATATGGTGTCGTCTCAACGTGTTTTGATGGTGCCCTATATAAAGTGAATGCAGCTGTCTCTAATCCATAACCCCAAAATGATAATGGCAAATTGGTAAGATACATCATAGAACGCACCACATCCATTAAAGTACGATTACAATTTTCGGACACACCATTACGTTGTGGTGTTCCATTCGGAGTCAACTATGAAACAATTCCACATTGTCTTAAGTGAGTGCCAAACTCATAACTCAAATTTCTTCTCCTCGATCAGATCGCATGAATTTAATCTGCTTGTTACGATGATTCTCAACTTCACTCTGAAATTGCGTGAACTTTTCAAATGTTTGAGACTTGTGTTTGATCAAGTAAATATAACCATATCTACTCAAATCATCGGTGAAGGTGATAAAATAACAATAACCACCACACGCCTCTATGCTCATTGGTCCGCAGAAATCAGTATGTATGATCTCCAATAAGTCACTTGCGCGCTCCATTGTTCTGGAGAATGGAGTCTTAGTCATCTTACCCATGAGGCATGGTTCACATGTGTCAAGTGATTCAAAATCAAGTGACTCCAAAAGTCCATCGGCATGGAGTTTCTTCATGCGTTTTATACCAATATGACCTAAGCGGCAGCGCCACAAGAAAGTGGTACTATCATTATTAACACTACATCTTTTGGCATCAATGTTACGAATGTGTGTGTCATCATTATCGAGAGTCAATAAGAACAAATCTTTCACATTGGGTGCATGACCATAAAAGATATTACTCATATAAATAGAACTACCATTATTCTCTAATTTAAATGAGTAACTGTCTCGCAATAAACAAGATCCAGATATAATGTTCATGCTTAACACATGCACTAAATAACAATTATTTATGTTCATCACTAATCCCTATGGTAATTGAAGTGACAGTGTGCCGACGGTGACCACATCAACCTTGGAACCATTTCTCACGTGCATCATCACTTCGTCCTTCGCCAACCTTCATCTATTCCGTAATTCCTGCTTTGAGTTGCAAATGTTAGAAACCGAACCGGTATCAAATACCCAGGCACTACTACAAGAGTTGGTTAAGTACACATCAATAACATGTATATCATATGTACCTTGTTTGGCATTGGCCACCTTCTTGTCTGCCAGGTACTTGGGGCAATTCCGCTTTGAGTGGCCAATCCCCTTGCAATGATAGCACTCAGTTTCTGTCTTGGGTCAATCCTTGGGTTTCTTCACGCGAGGGGCAACAGATTTTCCACTCTTCTTGGAGTTACCCTTCTTGCCTTGTCATTTTTCTTGAAACTCATGGTCTGATTGACCATCAACACTTGATGTTCTTTCTGGATTTCTAACTCAGTGACTTTGAGCATCGCAAACAGTCCGATGACCGATTTATTCACCCCTTGTGTGTTATAGTTCAACACAAAGCTTTTGTAGCTAGGTGGCAGTGATTGAAGAACTCTGTCAGTGATTGCCTCTGGCGGGAGAACAATTCCCAACGCAGCCAAGCGGCTAGAGTACCCAGACATTCTATGCACATGTTCACTGACAGACCCGTTCTCCTCCATTTTTCAAGCATAGAACTTATCGGAGGTTTCATACCTCTCGATCCAGGCATTCTTTTCAAAGATAATCTTCAAATCCTGGAACATCCCATATGCTCCATGATGTTCAAAATGTCTTTGAAGTCCCGGTTCTAAGTCATACAAAGTTGCACGTTGAACTAGTGAGTAGTCATCCACACGCGATTGCCAGATGTTCATAACATCTTGGTTCGCCGGTTGGGGTGGCATGTCACCTAGCGGTGCATCAAGGACATAAGCCTTGTGGGAGACCGTGAGAACAATTCTCAGATTTTGAGCCGAGTCTACAAAGTTACTTCCATCATCTTTCAACTTGGTCCTACTTCGCGAGCCATTGATCTACAACATAAATTTGCAAAGATTACTTAGACTATAGTTCAATATAAAGAGTTTAGCTAACCATATTACTAAAAACTCCCACTCAAATTGACACCCCTCTAGTCATTCGCGTGACACATGATCCAATTTCACCATCCCAAGTCCGATCATCACGTGAGATGAGTTGGCTTCAATGGTGAACATCTCTATGTTGATCATATCCACTATATGACTCATGTTCGACCTTTCGGTCTCTTGTGTTTCGAGGCCATGTTTGTACATGCTAGGCTCGTCAAGTTTAACCCGAGTATTCTGCGTGTGCAAAACTGTCTTACACCCGTTGTATGTGAACGTAGAGTCTATGACACCCGATCATCACGTGGTGTCTCGAAATGGCGAACTTTCATAACGGTGCACATTGAGGGAGAACAAAATTTTATCATGAAATTTTAGTGACGGATCACCTTATAATGCTACCGTCGTCCTAAGCAAAATAAGGTGCACAAAAGGATTAACATCACATGCAAATCATAAGTGACATGATATGGCCATGATCTTTGAGGTTTTGATCTCCATCTCTAAAGCATCGGCATGATCTTCATCGCCATTGGTGCCACACCATGATCTCCATCATTGTGCTGCCATCGAGGTTGTCGCGCTAACTATGTTATTGCTACTAAAGCTACTAGACTAGCAATAAAGCAAAGTATCACCGAGCGCCAAAATAATTAAAGACAACCCTATGGCTCCTGTCGGTTGCCATAACATCGACATGCAAGTCGATTTTTAACTACTACAACATGATCATCTCGTACAACAAATATATAATATCATGTACTTGGCCATATCATATCACATCATACCCTACAAAAACAAGTTAGACGTCCTCTAATTTGTTGTTGCATGTTTTACGTGGCTGCTATAGGTATCTAGCAAGAACGATTCTGACCTACGCAAAATCACACCGGTGATATACAAGTTGCTAATTAACTTTCTCCAAGGACCGGCTCTATCAAATACGATTCAACTAGAGTAGGAGAAACACACACCCGACATCCATCTTTATGCAACAAGTTGCATGTGAGTCGATGGAACCGGTCTCTCGTAAGCTTACAAGTAAGGTTGGTCTGGGCCGCTTCATCCAACAATACCACCGAATCAAGAAAAGACTAAGGAGGGCAGCAATCTGAATACCAATGCCCACAAAATCCTTTATGTTCTACTCCAGATGTCATCTATGCATAGACCTAGCTCATGATGCCACTCTTTGGGAACGTTGCATGGGAAACATAAAAATTCCTACAGACACATGAGATATATCCATGGTGGTGACAATCTACAAGAGGAGAGATCGGATCCACATGCCCTTGTAGATCGCTAAGCGGGAAGCGTTAAGAAACGCGGTTGATGTAGTCGAACGTCTTCGCGATTCAAATCGCAAGCCGTCCCATGATCCAATAATGATCTAGCGCCGAATGGACTACACCTCCGCGTACAGCTCGATGACGATCATTGCCATCTTGATTTAGCAAGAGGGGAAAAGAATTAGAAAAATTCGTCGATAGCACGATGGCGTGACGGTGATGTTGGAGCAGCTGATTCGGGAGGGCTACACCGTGCACTGCCGAACTAGCCTACGGTGTGACGAAGTAGTGCAGGGAGAGGGGCTGCATCGTGGCTTGTAGTCTGGCTATCCTCTCTCCTATCCACCAAATATAGGTGCAAGGGAGGGGTGGATCCCTAGGGGGAAAACCCTAGGGTTGGCCGGCGGCACGCAAGGGGGAGGAGTGCTCCTCGAATTTAGTTTGGTGGGGAAGGAGTGCTCCTCCTAGTAGTGTTGCCACACCTCCTCTCTATTCGAAACATAGGCCCATGGGGCTGGCTGCCCAGACCACCAGGGTCTAGTGCGCCACCTCTTGGGTTTATGTTGTCCCCTCCGGGTGGGTGGCCCCTCCCGGTGAACCCCCAAACCCATTCGCCACTCCCGGTACTTTACCGGTAATGCCCGAAAACTTTCTGGAACCCAAATACATCTTTCCTATATATCAATCTTCGTCTTCGGACCATTTTGGAACTCCTCATAACGTCCGGGATCTCATTCGGGACTCCGAACAACATTCGGTTACCAACATACATAATTCATCTATACCGAAACATCATCGAATCTTAAGTGTGCATACCCTGTGGGTTCGAGAACTATGTATACATGACCTGAGACACTCTCCAATCAATAACAAATAGCGGGACCTGGATGTCCATATTGGCTCCTACATATTCTACGAAGATCTTTATCGGTTGAACCTCTATGTCAAGGATTCAGGTAATTCCGCATATTATTCCCTTTGTCCTTCGGTATGTTACTTGCCCGATATTCGATCGTCAGTATATCTATACCTTGTTCAATGTCGTTACTAGCAAGTGTCTTTACTCATTTTGTAATACGAAAATCCCGTGACTAACTCTTTGGTCACATTGCTTGCAAGGCTTATTGTGATGTTGTATTACCAAGTGGGGCCTGAAATCCCTCTCTGTCACACGGAGTGACAAATCCCAGTCTTGATCCATGCTAACTCAACATACACCTTTGGAGATACGGGTAGAGTACCTTTATAGTCACACAGTTACGTTGCGACCTTTGATACACACAAGGTATTCGTACACTATCAGTGAGTTACATGATCTCATGGTCATAGGAACATATACTTGACATGCAGAAAACAGTAGCAATAGTAGACACGATCACATGCTTTGTTCATAGGTTGGGTCTTGTGTTGGGGAATGTCGCATGGGAAACAAAAAATTTCCTACGCGCACACCAGATCTATCCATGGTGATGACCATCTACGAGAGGGGAGAGTGCATCTATATACCCTTGTAGATCGCTAAGCGGAAGCGTACATAATGCGGTTGATGTAGTCGTACGTCTTCGCGATCCAACCACGATGCGTCCCGCGATCTCATCACGGTCCGTCCCGTCATCTCATCACGATCTGTCCCGCGATCTCATCACGATCCTTCCTGATGTAGTGCCGATCGACGAATATCTCCTCCTTTTTGATGCAACAAGAGGGACGGAGAGGTAGATGAGTTCTCCATCATGACGGTGTGGTGGTGGTGGTGGTCGACAATCCAGCATGGCTTCGCCAAGGATGCAGAACTAATCTAGAGGAGAAAACAATCTAGAGAGAAAGAGGGCAGCATGTGGCTTATTTGGGTTAGGGCTGCCCACAAAATCCTCTAGTATATATAGGAGGGAGGGAGGGGAGGGGGCAGCCTCAACCCTAAAGGGTTTGGCCAAAGTGGAGAGGAGGTGGAGGAGTCCACCTCCAATCTTACTCCTAGTAGGATTCCACCTTGTCTCCTCCTTCCCTTTTTCCCTTTTCCCTCTTTTTGCTCCTTGGCCGAAATAGGCCCTCTTGGGCTGGGCGCACCAGCTCACTAAGGGCTGGTGCACCACCTTTAGGCCTATTAGGTTCTCTCCTGGGTGGGTGGCCCCTCCCAGTAAAACCTCGGAACCCATTCGTCACTCCCGGTACTTTACCGGTAATGCCCGAAAACTTTCTGGAAGCCAAATGAAACTTTCCTATATATCAGTCTTTACCTTCGGACCATTCTGGAGCTCCTCGTGACGTCCAATAACTCATCCAGGACTCCTACAACCTTCGGTCACCAACATACATAACTCAACTATACCGAAATTTCACCGAACCTTAAGTGTGCAGACCCCGCGGGTTCGATAACTATGTAGACAGGACCTGAGACACTCTCTGGTCATAACCAATTGCGGGACTTGGATGCCCATATTGGCTCCTACATATTTTACGAAGAACTTTATTGGTTCAACCTCTATGTCAAGGATTCAGTTAATCCCGTATGTTGTTCCATTTGTCCTTCGGTATGTTACTTCCCCGAGATTCGATCGTCCGTATCTCTATACCTAGTTCAATCTCGTTACCGGCAAGTCTCTTTACTCGTTCCGTAGTACAAGATCCCGTGACTAACTCCTTAGTCATATTGCTTGCAAGGCTTGTTGTGATGTTGTATTATCGAGTGGGCCTTGAGATACCTATCTGTCACACAAAGTGACAAATCCCAGTCTTGATTCACGTCGACCCAACAAACACCTTTGGAGATATATGTAGAGCACCATTATAGTCATCCAGTTACGTTGTGACATTTGGTACACAAAAGGTATTCCTTCGGTGTTTAGGAGTTGCATGATCGCGTGGTCATAGGAACAGATACATTGACATGCAAACAATAGTAGCAATAAACTGACACGATCATATGCACGTTCATAGTTTGGGTCTTGTCCATCACATCATTCTCCTAATGATGTGATCATGTTATCAACTGACAACACTTGTCTATGGCCAGGAAACTTTGACCATCTTTGATCAATGAGCTAGTCAACTAGAGGCTCACCAGGGACATTCTGTTGTCTATGTATCCCCACATGTATTTGAGTTTCCAATCAATACAATTCTAGCATGGATAATAAACGATTATCATGAACAAGGAAATATAATAATAGCCAATTTTTTATTGCTTCTAGGGCATATTTCCAAAAGTCTCCCACTTGCACTAGAGTTAGTAATCTAGTTCACATCACTATGTGATTGCAATGAATCTAACACCGAGACAGTTCTCGAGTTCGATCATGTCTTGTTTGTGACAGAGGTTTTCAGTCAACGGGTCCGGAACATTCAGATCTGTGTGTACTTCACAAATCTCTGTGTCGTACTATAGATCCTTCTACCACACTTCACTTGGAACAATTACAAACGACTGATCCACTATACGAATCCGGTTTATTACTTAGAGTTATCCTGATTAGTGTCAAAGCTTGCATCGATGTAACCCTTTATGATGAACTCTTTTATCACCTCCATAATCAACAAAAAGTTCCCTAGTCCACTAGTTACTAAGGATAACCTTGACCGTTGTCCAGTGATCCATTCCTGGATCACTCTTGTACCCCTAGACAAACTCATGGCAAGGCACTCATCAGGTGCGGTATACAGCATGGCATACTTTAGAGCTTACGGCTAAAGCATAGGGGACGATCTGTCATGGTCGGGATTTGAGTCTTACTCAATATTCACACCTTACAACACAGCCAAGAACTCCTTCTTTGACGGATTTATTTTGAACTCCTTAAAAATCGTGTCACGGTATGTATTCATTTGGAATTTCTATTAAGCGTTTTGATCTATCTCTATAGATCTTTATGCTCAATGTTCGAGTAGCTCAATCCAGGTTTTCCTTTGAAAAACACTTTTCAAATAACCCTGTATGCTTTCTATAGATTCTACATCATTTCTGATCAACAATATGTCAACCACATATACTCATCAGAAATTCTATAGTTCTCCTAGTCACTTTCTTGAAAATACAAGTTTCTGATAAACTTTGTATAAACCCAAAAGCTTTGATCATCTCATCGAAGCGTATATTCCAACTCCGAGTTGCTTGCTCCAGTCCATAGAAGGATTGCTAGAGCTTGCATACTTGTCAGCATCCTTAAGGATCGACAAAACCTTCTGGTTGTATCAGATACAACCTTTACTCAAGGAAACCGTCGAGGAAACAATTTTTTGACATCCATCTGCAAGGTTTCATAATTGATAAATGCAGCAAATGCTAACATAATTCCAACAGACTTTTTAGCATCACTACGAGTGAGAAAGTCTCATCATGTCAACTCTTAGAACTTGTTGGAAACATCTCTTGCGACAAGTTGAGCTTTCTTAATGGTGACATTTACCATCATTGTTCGTCTTCCTTTTAAAGATCCACTTCTACATAATAGCCTTAGGACCATCAAGCAGTTCTTCCAAAGTCTACACTTTGTTTTCATATGTGGATCCTATCTTAGATTTCATGGCTTTCAGCCATTCTTCGGAATCCGGTCCCACCATCGCTTGTCCATAGCTCACAGGTTCATTGATGACTAGTAACATGACCTCCAAGATAGGATTATCGTTCTACTCCGGAGCAGTACGTTTCCTTGTCAACCTATGAGGTTTGGTAGTAACTTGATCCAAAGCTTCCTGATCACCATCATCAGCTATCCACTTCAACTAGTGTAGGCGCCACATGAACATCTTCCTGCTCCCTGCTAGTCATTGGTTGAAGTAACGGTTCAATAACCTCACCAAGTTTCCACCAACCTCCCACTCAATTCTTTTGAGAGAAACTTTTTCTCGAGAAAGGACCTATTTCTAGAAACAAACACTTTGCTTCCGGATCTGGAATAGGAGGTATACCCAACTGTTTTGGGTGTCCTATGAAGATGCATTTACCCGCTTTGGGTTTGAGCTTATCAGGCTGATTTTTTTTCACATAAGCGTCGCAGGCCCAAACTTTTAAGAAATGACAACTTATGTTTGTCCAACCATAGTTCATATGGTGTCATCCCAACGGAATTACGTGGTGCCCTATTTAAAGTGAATGCGGTTGTGTGTAATGCCTAACCCAAAAAACGATAGTGTTAATTCGATAAGAGATATCATAGTATGCACCATATCCAATAGGGTGCGGCTATGATGTACGGACACACCATCACACTATGGTGTTCCAGGTGGCATGAGTTGTGAACCAATTTTCAAATTGTCCTAAGTGTATACAAACTTGCAGCTCAGATATATATTTACCTCCACGATCACATCGTAGATATATTATCCTCTTATCACGACGATCTTCAACTTCACTCTAAAATTACTTGAACTTTTCAATATTTCAGACTTGTGATTCATCAAGCAAATACACATGTATCTACAAAAATCATTAGTGAAGTAATAGCATAACGATATCCACTGCGTGCCTCACCACTCATTGGACTGCATACATCAAAATGTATTATTTCCAACAAGTCACTTGCTGATTCCATGTCACTGAAAAACGAGGCCTTTCAATCATCTTGCCCATGTGGCATGATTTGCATGTCTCAAGTGATTCAAAATCAAGTGGGTCTAAACAATCCATTTGCATGGAGTTTCTTCATGCGTTTACACCAATAGGCATGGTTCACACGTCTCAAACGATCCAAAATCGAGTGAGCCCAAATATCCATCAGCATGGAGCTTCTTCATACGTTTTATACCAATATGACTCAAGCGACAGTGCCACAAATAAGTGGTACTATCATTACTACTTTGTATCTTTTGGCACCAATACTATGGACATGTGTATTACTACGATCAAGATTCAATAAACCATTCATTTTAGGTGCAACAACATTGAAGGTGTTATTCAAGTAAACAGAGTAACCATTATTCTCTTCAAATGAATAACCATATTGCGATAAACATGATCCAATCATGTTCGCGTTGAGCGTAAACACCAATCAATATTTAGGTTTAACACTAATCCTGAAGGTAGAGGGAGCGTGGTATGTTGATCACGTCAACCTTGGAATTACTTCCAACACACATTGTCACCTCACCCTTGCCAGTATCCGTTTATTCCGTAGCTATAATTTCGAGTTACTAAAACTTAGCAACTAAACTGATATCTAATACCCTGGTGCTACTAGGAGTATTAGTAAGGTACACATTAATATCATGTATATCCAATATACTTTCGTCGACTTTGCCAGCCTTCTCATATACCAAGTATCAAGGGTAGTGTTGCTTGAGTGACCGTTCCCCTAATATTAGAACCACTTAGTCTCGGGTTTGGGTTCAACATTGGATTTCTTCACTAGAGAGGCAATTGGTTTTCCATTCATGAAGTATCCCTTCTTGCTCTTGCCCTTCTCGAAACTAGTGGTTTCACTAACCATCAACAATCGATGCTCCTACTTGATTTATGCTTTTGCGGTGTATAACACCGCGAATAACTCCAGGATCATCATTTCTATCCCTGACATGTTATAGTTCATCACGGAGCTCAGTAGCTTGGTGGCAGTGACTTTGGAGAACTATGTCAATCACTATGTTATTTGGAAGAACAACTCCCACCCGATTCAAGTGATTGTAGTACTCAGACAATCTGAGCACATGCTCAACGATTGAGCTTTTATCCCTTAATTCGCAGGCCAAGAATCTTGTTGGAGGTCTCATACATCTCAACACGGGAACGAGCCTGAAATCCCAATTTCAGCTCTTGGAACATCTCATATTTTACCTAACGTTCAAAACGTCTTCGGCGCCTCAATTCTAAGCCGTTAAGCATTACAAACTAAACTATCATGTTATCATCAATAATGTGTGAAAGGACATGGATGTCGCCTAGAGGGGGTGAATAGGTGCTTTAAAATAATTACGTCTTAGGCTTGAACAAATGCGGAATAAAACTAACGTTTAATTTGTCAAGCGCAAAACCTAAAACAACTAGGCTCACCTATTTGCGCCAACAACTTATGCTAAGCAAGATAAACAACTAAGTGATAGCAAGATATATAACAGGAAACAATATGGCTATCACAAAGTAAAATGCATAAGTAAAGGGTTCATGTATAAGATAACCGAGGCACGTGGACACGATGATGTATCCCAAAGTTCACACCCTTGTAGATGCTAATCTCCGTTTGGAGCGGTGTGGAGGCACAATGCTCCCCAAGATGCCACAGAGGCCATGATAACCCACAAGTGTAGGGGATCTATCGTAGCATTTTTGATAAGTAAGACTGTCGAACCCAATGAGGAGCAGAAGTTATTAACAAGTGATCTTGAGCAAGGAATAACTGCAACTACTCAAAGGTAACTTTGTATGGGTTTTCTAGTATAATCAACAAGTAAATGAATGCAAGTAAAATAAATCGTGCCGAGGTGCAGCAAGTGGACCAGTCCTTTTAGACACAAAGGATAAGCGGAGGGACTAAACTTATAAAGACTAAGGCGTTCCTGAGGACACACGAGAGAGATAGTCAAGTGCTTTCGCCATACTCTCTCTAGTACTATATTTTGTATTGATAAGTGTTATGTGGGTGGATCTTAACTAGTGCACCGTCTAGGATAACACAACTACACTCTTATGATCAATCCCTCTTGCAAGCATCCACAAATACAAGAGATAAATTAAGGCAAAGCCTAACGATAGCAATAAGCTTTAGGATCCAATACTCCCTCATGCAAAAGTACGCGAACTGGGTTGAGGTTTCTGTCACTCCGGCAACCCACCATAAGAATTCTTTATACACGATGCATTCCCCTAGGTCCTTAAAAAGGCGAAGTGTTATGTAGTCGATGTTCACATAACACCACTAGAAGAATAACACCATAACTTAAATTTCAATCAACACATATTACTTCAACATCATATGACTACTAGCATCTAGACTTTTCACGTGTCCTCAAGAACTAATGAACTACTCACAAGACATTAAAGAGATCATGATGAGAGGTGATGAAAATATTATTAATAATATGGTCATCACAAAAATCCTCCAACAAAACTCAATAGCATTCACCACAAAAGAGTAATCAACACCAGTAGAGTAGAGGCGATGAATAGTGCAAGGTACAACTCTGATTGCAATGGTGAATTAGATGGGACGAAGGTGGAGATGGTGCTGGTGTTGATGATGATGGTGATGATGATCTCGATGATGCCCGTGACGATGGTGATGACGATGAGGACGATCTCCCCTTCCGGGAGGAATTCTCCCCAGTGTAATCAGCCTGCCGGAAAGGTCTTTTCTTCTTTGTAGGTTTCCATCACGTAGCGGCGACGAAATCGCGAAAACTCTTATGTCCCCATAACTTTTAGGCCAAGAGGAACATATAGGCCAAAGGAGAGCACCGGAGGCGGGGCCCATCACCCAGGCGGCCTCCTGGCGCAGCCTAGGGGGGCCGCGCCAGCAGGTCGCCTGGGTGACCTGTGGCCCCCCTCCGACCCTTCTTTCGCCTGTCTTCGGGATCTGATTGAAAACTTCTTTCCTCCAAATTTCAGCACAATTGGAGATGTTTTGATATTGCAACTCTTCGTGCTATTTTCTCCGTTGAATCCTGCATGTGTTGTTTCTGCACCGGAAAGTTGTAAACTGTGTAAAATAAGCCAAAACACTATAAGTACACCATCATAAAGTGAAACATATCAGTGAATAGAGACAAATTATGATACAAAATAGTGATGCATTTTGGACGTATCAACTCCCCCTAGCTTAGACCTCGCTTGTCCCCAAGCGAATACTAAGCTCGGTAAACCTGTACACATGTTTAGAGAGTGAAGTGTCGATAAATAAGAATACGGACAAGAAGCTTCATAAATTCTCTACTAAACTCAACAATCCTCAACAGCAATCTCAACTCATAACACTACAGGAATCTGCTTCTTTGCCGTCTGCCATCACAGACGGCAAAGACAAAACAGCAGACGGCAAAGAATCTCACGGCCGGCAAAATTTCTGCGTCAGCCTACGACGGCATCGTACCTTCTTTGCCGTCTGTCTCCACAAAGCGGACGGCAAAGAGCTTTGTCGTCAGCTTTTCATAGGAGCAGTCGGCAAAGTGCTCGAGACGACAGCCGACAGGCGTTGCCTCCGTTAGGGGTTATCGGAGGCTTTGCCGTCTGCCTCCCCCTTTATCTTTGCCGTCTGCCTCCCCCTTTATCTTTGCCGTCTGCCTCCTCCTCCTCCCCCCTCCACTCTTTGCCGTCTGCCTCCCCCTTCATCTTTGTCGTCTGCCTCCTCCTCCCCTCCCCCCTCCACTCTTTGTCGTCTGCCTCCCCCCCTCCACTCTTTGCCGTCTGCGTCCTCCTCCCCCTCCTCTGTGCCCTCTTCTTTGCCGTCTGCCCACCCTGGAGGCTGACGGCAAAGAGCCTATATAGACACCCCAGGATGCACAGCTGGGTGCCATGTGGCACCTTTGCCATCTGCCACCTGATGGCACAGGTCTTTGCCATCAGCTGGCAGACGGCAAAGAGCCCATATAGTACCTGTTTTTTTTGTTTTATATTATTTCACAGAACATATATATATATATATATATATATATATATATATATATATATGACAGTACATTTTTATAATTCATCACACATATATGATATATAGTTCACCACACATATATATAATTCACCACACATATATGATATACATATAAATCAATGTACATCCCCATATATCGAAAGAACCAAGATACAAAGTATTGCACTATTTATCCATATATACATATACATATAGTTCGACATTGTTCATCAACTCAAATGAAAACTAGATGATATACATATAAAGTTCATCCATCGACATTGTTCAATTCCATGAATGCCAGCTTCCATGCATGTAGTATATCCAATCTGCAAGAATATGAATAAGAAAGTCAGAAGAAGAACAAAATATGATGTTTTTCAGCTAATTATGTCATTTTTAGCGCAAAACAAGTTAAGAATATAATATTCATGAGCTAACCAAGGTTCTTATGCCATTTTTAGCTTATTATGGCATTTTGGAGCGAAATGGGTTAATTAAAGCAAGGATAATATGAAAGAGGAGAAGAAAGAGGAGGAGGAGGAGAAGAAGAAGAAATCAAGAAGAAGGAGGAGAAGGAGGAGAAGGAGGAGGAGGAGAAGGACTAGAAGGTCCTTGGCCTTCTCCTCCTCCTCCTCCTCGTCCTCCTTGTCCTTCTTCTCTTCTTCTTCTTCTTCTTCTTCTTCTTCTTTATTTTCATTTTGCCTATTTCTTCTCCTCTTCTCCTCTTGTTGGAGCTAAATTACCTAATTATGTCTTTTTGGAGCTAAATGGGTTAATTATCACATTTTAGAGGAAAAGAAGCTAAGTATATAGTATTCATGAGCTAACCAAGGTTCTTATGCCATCTTGAGCTTATTATGGTATTTTGGAGCTAAATGGGCTAATTATGTCGTTGTTGGGGAAATTAAATCAGGGATAATATGAAAGAGGAGAAGAAATAGGAGGAGGAGGAGAAGAAGAAGAAATCAAGAAGAAGGAGGAGAAGGAGGAGTAGGAGGAGGAGGAGAAGGACTAGAAGGTCCTTGGCCTTCTCCTTCTCCTCCTCCTCCTCCTTCTCCTTCTTCTCTTCTTCTTCTTCTTATTCTTCTTCTTCTTCTTCTTTCTTTTCATTTTGCCTATTTCTTCTCCTCTTCTCCTCTTGTTGGAGCTAAATTACCTAATTATGCCTTTTTGGAGCTAAATGGGCTAATTATCCCATTTTAAAGGAAAACAAGCTAAGTATATAATATTCATATGCTAACCAACGTTCTTATGCCATTTTGAGCTTATTATCGTATTTTGGAGCTAAATGGGATAATTATGTCATTGTTGGGTTAATTAAAGCAAGGATAATATGAAAGAGGAGAAGAAAGAGGAGGAGCAGAAGAAGAAGAAATCAAGAAGAAGGAGGAGAAGGACGAGGAGGAGAAGTACTAGAAGGTCCTTGGCCTTCTCCTCCTCCTCCTCCTCCTCCTTCTTCTCTTCTTCTTCTTCTTCTTCTTATTATTATTATTTCTTTTCATTTTGCCTATTTCCTCTCCTCTTATCCTCTTGTTGGAGCTAAATTACCTAATTATGTCTTTTTGGAGCTAAATGGGCTAATTATCCCATTTTAGAGGAAAACAAGCTAAGTATATAATATTCATGAGCTAACCAAGGTTCTTATGCCATTTTGAGCTTATTATGGTATTTTGGAGCTAAATGAGCTAATTATGTCATTGTTGGGTTAACTAAAGCAAGGATAATATTAAAGAGGAGAAGAAAGAGGAGGAGGAGGAGAAGAAGAAGAAATCAAGAAGAACGAGGAGAAGGAGGAGAAGGAGGAGGAGGAGAAGGACTAGAAGGTCCTTGGCCTTCTCCTCCTCCTCCTCCTCCTCCTTCTCTTCTTCTTCTTCTTCTTCTTCTTTTTCTTTTGCCTATTTCCTCTCCTCTTCTCCTCTTGTTGGAGCTAAATTACCTAATTATGTCTTTTTGGAGCTAAATGGGCTAATTATCCCATTTTATAGGAAAACAAGCTAAGTATATAATATTCATGAGCTAACCAAGGTTCTTATGCCATTTTGAGCTTATTATGGTATTTTGGAGCTAAATGGGCTAATTATGTCATTGTTGGGGAAATTAAAGCAAGGATAATATGAAAGAGGAGAAGAAAGAGGAGGAGGAGGAGAAGAAGAAGAAATCAAGAAGAAGGAGGATAAGGAGGAGGAGGAGAAGGACTAGAAGGTCCTTGGCCTTCTCCTTCTCCTTCTCCTCCTCCTCCTTCTCCTTCTTCTCTTCTTCTTCTTCTTCTTCTTTTTCTTTTCATGTGGCCTATTTCTTCTCCTCTTCTCCTCTTGTTGGAGCTAAATTACCTAATTATGTATTTTTTGGAGCTAAATGGGCTAATTATCCCATTTTAGAGGAAAACAAGCTAAGTATACAATATTCATGAGCTAACCAAGGTTCTTATGCCATTTTGAGCTTATTATGGTATTTTGGAGCTAAATGGGCTAATTATGTCATTATTGGGTTAATTAAAGCAAGGATAATATTAAAGAGGAGAATAAAGAGGAGGAGGAGGAGAAGAAGAAGAAATCAAGAAGAAGGAGGAGAAGGAGGAGAAGGAGGAGGAGGAGAAGGACTAGAAGGTCCTTGGCCTTCTTCTCCTCCTCCTCCTCCTCCTTCTCTTCTTGTTCTTCTTCTTCAACTTTCTTTTCATTTTTCCTATTTCCTCTCCTCTTCTCCTCTTGTTGGAGCTAAATTACCTAATTATGTCTTTTTGGAGCTAAATGGGCTAATTATCCCATTTTAAAGGAAAACAAATTAAGTATATAATATTCATGAGCTAACCAAGGTTCTTATGCCATTTTGAGATTATTATGGTATTTTGGAGCTAAATGGGCTAATTATGTCATTGTTGCGGAAATTAAAGCAAGGATAATATGAAAGAGGATAAGAAAGAGGAGGAGGAGGAGAAGAATAAGAAATCAAGAAGAAGGAGGATAAGGAGGAGGAGGAGAAGGACTAGAAGGTCCTTGGCCTTCTCCTTCTCCTTCTCCTCCTCCTTCTTCTCCTTCTTCTCTTCTTCTTCTTCTTCTTCTTCTTCTTCTTCTTCTTCTTTTCATGTTGCCTATTTATTCTCCTCTTCTCCTCTTGTTGGAGCTAAATTACCTAATTATGTCTTTTTGGAGCTAAATGGGCTAATTATCCCATTTTAGAGGAAAACAAGCTAAGTATATAATATTCATGAGCTAACCAAGGTTCTTATGCCATTTTGAGCTTATTATGGTATTTTGGAGCTAAATGGGGTAATTATGTCATTGTTGGGTTAATTAAAGCAAGGATAATATTAAAGAGGAGAAGAAAGAGGAGGAGGAGGAGAAGAAGAAGAAATAGAGAAGAAGGAGGAGAAGGAGGAGAAGGAGGAGGAGGAGAAGGACTAGAAGGTCCTTGGCCTTCTCCTCCTCCTCCTCCTTCTTCTTCTCTTCTTCTTTTTCTTCTTCTTCTTCTTCTTCTTCTTCTTTCTTTTCATTTTGCCTATTTTCTCTCCTCTTATCCTCTTGTTGGAGCTAAATTACCTAATTATGTCTTTTTGGAGCTAAATGGGCTAATTATCCCATTTTAGAGGAAAACAAGCTAAGTATATAATATTCGTGAGCTAACAAAGGTTCTAATGCCATTTTGAGCTTATTATGGTATTTTGGAGCTAAATGGGCTAATTATGTCATTTTTGGGGAAATTAAAGCAAGGATAATATGAAAGAGGCGAAGAAATAGGAGGAGGAGGAGAATAAGAAGAAATCAAGAAGAAGGAGGATAAGGAGGAGGAGGAGAAGGACTAGAAGGTCCTTGGACTTCTCCTTCTCCTTCTCCTCCTCCTCCTTCTCCTTCTTCTCTTCTTCTTCTTCTTCTTCTTTTTCTTTTCATGTTGCCTATTTATTCTCCTCTTCTCCTCTTGTTGGAGCTAAGTTACCTAATTATGTATTTTTGGAGCTAAATGGGCTAATTATCCCATTTTAGAGGAAAACAAGCTAAGTATATAATATTCATGAGCTAACCAAGGTTCTTATGCCATTTGGAGCTTATTATGGTATTTTGGAGCTAAATGGGGTAATTATGTCATTGCTGGGTTAATTAAAGCAAGGATTATATTAAAGAGGAGAAGAAAGAGGAGGAGGAGGAGAAGAAGAAGAAATCAAGAAGAAGGAGGAGAAGGAGGAGAAGGAGGAGGAGGAGAAGGACTAGAAGGTCCTTGGCCTTCTCCTCCTCCTCCTCCTCCTTCTTCTCTTCTTCTTCTTCTTCTTCTTTCTTTTCATTTTGCCTATTTCCTCTCCTCTTATCCTCTTGTTGGAGCTAAATTACCTAATTATGCCTTTTTGGAGCTAAATGGGCTAATTATCCCATTTTAAAGGAAAACAAGCTAAGTATATAATATTCATATGCTAACCAACGTTCTTATGCCATTTTGAGCTTATTATCGTATTTTGGAGCTAAATGGGATAATTATGTCATTGTTGGGTTAATTAAAGCAAGGATAATATGAAAGAGGAGAAGAAAGAGGAGGAGCAGAAGAAGAAGAAATCAAGAAGAAGGAGGAGAAGGACGAGGAGGAGAAGTACTAGAAGGTCCTTGGCCTTCTCCTCCTCCTCCTCCTCCTCCTTCTTCTCTTCTTCTTCTTCTTCTTCTTCTTCTTATTTCTTTTCATTTTGCCTATTTCCTCTCCTCTTATCCTCTTGTTGGAGCTAAATTACCTAATTATGTCTTTTTGGAGCTAAATGGGCTAATTATCCCATTTTAGAGGAAAACAAGCTAAGTATATAATATTCATGACCTAACCAAGGTTCTTATGCCATTTTGAGCTTATTATGGTATTTTGGAGCTAAATGAGCTAATTATGTCATTGCTGGGTTAACTAAAGCAAGGATAATATTAAAGAGGAGAAGAAAGAGGAGGAGGAGGAGAAGAAGAAGAAATCAAGAAGAACGAGGAGAAGGAGGAGAAGGAGGAGGAGGAGAAGGACTAGAAGGTCCTTGGCCTTCTCCTCCTCCTCCTCCTCCTCCTCCTTCTCTTCTTCTTCTTCTTCTTCTTCTTTTTCTTTTGCCTATTTCCTCTCCTCTTCTCCTCTTGTTGGAGCTAAATTACCTAATTATGTCTTTTTGGAGCTAAATGGGCTAATTATCCCATTTTATAGGAAAACAAGCTAAGTATATAATATTCATGAGCTAACCAAGGTTCTTATGCCATTTTGAGCTTATTATGGTATTTTGGAGCTAAATGGGCTAATTATGTCATTGTTGGGGAAATTAAAGCAAGGATAATATGAAAGAGGAGAAGAAAGAGGAGGAGGAGGAGAAGAAGAAGAATTCAAGAAGAAGGAGGATAAGGAGGAGGAGGAGAAGGACTAGAAGGTCCTTGGCCTTCTCCTTCTCCTTCTCCTCCTCCTCCTTCTCCTTCTTCTCTTCTTCTTCTTCTTCTTCTTTTTCTTTTCATGTGGCCTATTTCTTCTCCTCTTCTCCTCTTGTTGGAGCTAAATTACCTAATTATGTATTTTTTGGAGCTAAATGGGCTAATTATCCCATTTTAGAGGAAAACAAGCTAAGTATATAATATTCATGAGCTAACCAAGGTTCTTATGCCATTTGGAGCTTATTATGGTATTTTGGAGCTAAATGGGGTAATTATGTCATTTCTGGGTTAATTAAAGCAAGGATTATATTAAAGAGGAGAAGAAAGAGGAGGAGGAGGAGAAGAAGAAGAAATCAAGAAGAAGGAGGAGAAGGAGGAGAAGGAGGAGGAGGAGAAGGACTAGAAGGTCCTTGGCCTTCTCCTCCTCCTCCTCCTCCTTCTTCTCTTCTTCTTCTTCTTCTTCTTTCTTTTCATTTTGCCTATTTCCTCTCCACTTATCCTCTTGTTGGAGCTAAATTACCTAATTATGCCTTTTTGGAGCTAAATGGGCTAATTATCCCATTTTAAAGGAAAACAAGCTAAGTATATAATATTCATATGCTAACCAACGTTCTTATGCCATTTTGAGCTTATTATCGTATTTTGGAGCTAAATGGGATAATTATGTCATTGTTGGGTTAATTAAAGCAAGGATAATATGAAAGAGGAGAAGAAAGAGGAGGAGCAGAAGAAGAAGAAATCAAGAAGAAGGAGGAGAAGGACGAGGAGGAGAAGTACTAGAAGGTCCTTGGCCTTCTCCTCCTCCTCCTCCTCCTCCTTCTTCTCTTCTTCTTCTTCTTCTTCTTCTTCTTATTTCTTTTCATTTTGCCTATTTCCTCTCCTCTTATCCTCTTGTTGGAGCTAAATTACCTAATTATGTCTTTTTGGAGCTAAATGGGCTAATTATCCCATTTTAGAGGAAAACAAGCTAAGTATATAATATTCATGACCTAACCAAGGTTCTTATGCCATTTTGAGCTTATTATGGTATTTTGGAGCTAAATGAGCTAATTATGTCATTGCTGGGTTAACTAAAGCAAGGATAATATTAAAGAGGAGAAGAAAGAGGAGGAGGAGGAGAAGAAGAAGAAATCAAGAAGAACGAGGAGAAGGAGGAGAAGGAGGAGGAGGAGAAGGACTAGAAGGTCCTTGGCCTTCTCCTCCTCCTCCTCCTCCTCCTCCTTCTCTTCTTCTTCTTCTTCTTCTTCTTCTTTTTCTTTTGCCTATTTCCTCTCCTCTTCTCCTCTTGTTGGAGCTAAATTACCTAATTATGTCTTTTTGGAGCTAAATGGGCTAATTATCCCATTTTATAGGAAAACAAGCTAAGTATATAATATTCATGAGCTAACCAAGGTTCTTATGCCATTTTGAGCTTATTATGGTATTTTGGAGCTAAATGGGCTAATTATGTCATTGTTGGGGAAATTAAAGCAAGGATAATATGAAAGAGGAGAAGAAAGAGGAGGAGGAGGAGAAGAAGAAGAAATCAAGAAGAAGGAGGATAAGGAGGAGGAGGAGAAGGACTAGAAGGTCCTTGGCCTTCTCCTTCTCCTTCTCCTCCTCCTCCTTCTCCTTCTTCTCTTCTTCTTCTTCTTCTTCTTTTTCTTTTCATGTGGCCTATTTCTTCTCCTCTTCTCCTCTTGTTGGAGCTAAATTACCTAATTATGTATTTTTTGGAGCTAAATGGGCTAATTATCCCATTTTAGAGGAAACAAGCTAAGTATACAATATTCATGAGCTAACCAAGGTTCTTATGCCATTTTGAGCTTATTATGGTATTTTGGAGCTAAATGGGCTAATTATGTCATTATTGGGTTAATTAAAGCAAGGATAATATTAAAGAGGAGAATAAAGAGGAGGAGGAGGAGAAGAAGAAGAAATCAAGAAGAAGGAGGAGAAGGAGGAGAAGGAGGAGGAGGAGAAGGACTAGAAGGTCCTTGGCCTTCTTCTCCTCCTCCTCCTCCTCCTTCTCTTCTTGTTCTTCTTCTTCAACTTTCTTTTCATTTTTCCTATTTCCTCTCCTCTTCTCCTCTTGTTGGAGCTAAATTACCTAATTATGTCTTTTTGGAGCTAAATGGGCTAATTATCCCATTTTAAAGGAAAACAAGCTAAGTATATAATATTCATGAGCTAACCAAGGTTCTTATGCCATTTTGAGATTATTATGGTATTTTGGAGCTAAATGGGCTAATTATGTCATTGTTGCGGAAATTAAAGCAAGGATAATATGAAAGAGGATAAGAAAGAGGAGGAGGAGGAGAAGAATAAGAAATCAAGAAGAAGGAGGATAAGGAGGAGGAGGAGAAGGACTAGAAGGTCCTTGGCCTTCTCCTTCTCCTTCTCCTCCTCCTTCTTCTCCTTCTTCTCTTCTTCTTCTTCTTCTTCTTCTTCTTCTTCTTCTTTTCATGTTGCCTATTTCTTCTCCTCTTCTCCTCTTGTTGGAGCTAAATTACCTAATTATGTCTTTTTGGAGCTAAATGGGCTAATTATCCCATTTTAGAGGAAAACAAGCTAAGTATATAATATTCATGAGCTAACCAAGGTTCTTATGCCATTTTGAGCTTATTATGGTATTTTGGAGCTAAATGGGGTAATTATGTCATTGTTGGGTTAATTAAAGCAAGGATAATATTAAAGAGGAGAAGAAAGAGGAGGAGGAGGAGAAGAAGAAGAAATAGAGAAGAAGGAGGAGAAGGAGGAGAAGGAGGAGGAGGAGAAGGACTAGAAGGTCCTTGGCCTTCTCCTCCTCCTCCTCCTTCTTCTTCTCTTCTTCTTTTTCTTCTTCTTCTTCTTCTTCTTCTTTCTTTTCATTTTGCCTATTTTCTCTCCTCTTATCCTCTTGTTGGAGCTAAATTACCTAATTATGTCTTTTTGGAGCTAAATGGGCTAATTATCCCATTTTAGAGGAAAACAAGCTAAGTATATAATATTCGTGAGCTAACAAAGGTTCTAATGCCATTTTGAGCTTATTATGGTATTTTGGAGCTAAATGGGCTAATTATGTCATTTTTGGGGAAATTAAAGCAAGGATAATATGAAAGAGGCGAAGAAATAGGAGGAGGAGGAGAATAAGAAGAAATCAAGAAGAAGGAGGATAAGGAGGAGGAGGAGAAGGACTAGAAGGTCCTTGGACTTCTCCTTCTCCTTCTCCTCCTCCTCCTTCTCCTTCTTCTCTTCTTCTTCTTCTTCTTCTTTTTCTTTTCATGTTGCCTATTTATTCTCCTCTTCTCCTCTTGTTGGAGCTAAGTTACCTAATTATGTATTTTTGGAGCTAAATGGGCTAATTATCCCATTTTAGAGGAAAACAAGCTAAGTATATAATATTCATGAGCTAACCAAGGTTCTTATGCCATTTGGAGCTTATTATGGTATTTTGGAGCTAAATGGGGTAATTATGTCATTGCTGGGTTAATTAAAGCAAGGATTATATTAAAGAGGAGAAGAAAGAGGAGGAGGAGGAGAAGAAGAAGAAATCAAGAAGGAGGAGAAGGAGGAGAAGGAGGAGGAGGAGAAGGACTAGAAGGTCCTTGGCCTTCTCCTCCTCCTCCTCCTCCTTCTTCTCTTCTTCTTCTTCTTCTTCTTTCTTTTCATTTTGCCTATTTCCTCTCCTCTTATCCTCTTGTTGGAGCTAAATTACCTAATTATGCCTTTTTGGAGCTAAATGGGCTAATTATCCCATTTTAAAGGAAAACAAGCTAAGTATATAATATTCATATGCTAACCAACGTTCTTATGCCATTTTGAGCTTATTATCGTATTTTGGAGCTAAATGGGATAATTATGTCATTGTTGGGTTAATTAAAGCAAGGATAATATGAAAGAGGAGAAGAAAGAGGAGGAGCAGAAGAAGAAGAAATCAAGAAGAAGGAGGAGAAGGACGAGGAGGAGAAGTACTAGAAGGTCCTTGGCCTTCTCCTCCTCCTCCTCCTCCTCCTTCTTCTCTTCTTCTTCTTCTTCTTCTTCTTCTTATTTCTTTTCATTTTGCCTATTTCCTCTCCTCTTATCCTCTTGTTGGAGCTAAATTACCTAATTATGTCTTTTTGGAGCTAAATGGGCTAATTATCCCATTTTAGAGGAAAACAAGCTAAGTATATAATATTCATGACCTAACCAAGGTTCTTATGCCATTTTGAGCTTATTATGGTATTTTGGAGCTAAATGAGCTAATTATGTCATTGCTGGGTTAACTAAAGCAAGGATAATATTAAAGAGGAGAAGAAAGAGGAGGAGGAGGAGAAGAAGAAGAAATCAAGAAGAACGAGGAGAAGGAGGAGAAGGAGGAGGAGGAGAAGGACTAGAAGGTCCTTGGCCTTCTCCTCCTCCTCCTCCTCCTCCTCCTTCTCTTCTTCTTCTTCTTCTTCTTCTTTTTCTTTTGCCTATTTCCTCTCCTCTTCTCCTCTTGTTGGAGCTAAATTACCTAATTATGTCTTTTTGGAGCTAAATGGGCTAATTATCCCATTTTATAGGAAAACAAGCTAAGTATATAATATTCATGAGCTAACCAAGGTTCTTATGCCATTTTGAGCTTATTATGGTATTTTGGAGCTAAATGGGCTAATTATGTCATTGTTGGGGAAATTAAAGCAAGGATAATATGAAAGAGGAGAAGAAAGAGGAGGAGGAGGAGAAGAAGAAGAAATCAAGAAGAAGGAGGATAAGGAGGAGGAGGAGAAGGACTAGAAGGTCCTTGGCCTTCTCCTTCTCCTTCTCCTCCTCCTCCTTCTCCTTCTTCTCTTCTTCTTCTTCTTCTTCTTTTTCTTTTCATGTGGCCTATTTCTTCTCCTCTTCTCCTCTTGTTGGAGCTAAATTACCTAATTATGTATTTTTTGGAGCTAAATGGGCTAATTATCCCATTTTAGAGGAAAACAAGCTAAGTATACAATATTCATGAGCTAACCAAGGTTCTTATGCCATTTTGAGCTTATTATGGTATTTTGGAGCTAAATGGGCTAATTATGTCATTATTGGGTTAATTAAAGCAAGGATAATATTAAAGAGGAGAATAAAGAGGAGGAGGAGGAGAAGAAGAAGAAATCAAGAAGAAGGAGGAGAAGGAGGAGAAGGAGGAGGAGGAGAAGGACTAGAAGGTCCTTGGCTTTCTTCTCCTCCTCCTCCTCCTCCTTCTCTTCTTGTTCTTCTTCTTCAACTTTCTTTTCATTTTTCCTATTTCCTCTCCTCTTCTCCTCTTGTTGGAGCTAAATTACCTAATTATGTCTTTTTGGAGCTAAATGGGCTAATTATCCCATTTTAAAGGAAAACAAGCTAAGTATATAATATTCATGAGCTAACCAAGGTTCTTATGCCATTTTGAGATTATTATGGTATTTTGGAGCTAAATGGGCTAATTATGTCATTGTTGCGGAAATTAAAGCAAGGATAATATGAAAGAGGATAAGAAAGAGGAGGAGGAGGAGAAGAATAAGAAATCAAGAAGAAGGAGGATAAGGAGGAGGAGGAGAAGGACTAGAAGGTCCTTGGCCTTCTCCTTCTCCTTCTCCTCCTCCTTCTTCTCCTTCTTCTCTTCTTCTTCTTCTTCTTCTTCTTCTTCTTTTCATGTTGCCTATTTCTTCTCCTCTTCTCCTCTTGTTGGAGCTAAATTACCTAATTATGTCTTTTTGGAGCTAAATGGGCTAATTATCCCATTTGAGAGGAAAACAAGCTAAGTATATAATATTCATGAGCTAACCAAGGTTCTTATGCCATTTTGAGCTTATTATGGTATTTTGGAGCTAAATGGGGTAATTATGTCATTGTTGGGTTAATTAAAGCAAGGATAATATTAAAGAGGAGAAGAAAGAGGAGGAGGAGGAGAAGAAGAAGAAATCAAGAAGAAGGAGGAGAAGGAGGAGAAGGAGGAGGAGGAGAAGGACTAGAAGGTCCTTGGCCTTCTCCTCCTCCTCCTCCTTCTTCTTCTCTTCTTCTTTTTCTTCTTCTTCTTCTTCTTCTTCTTTCTTTTTATTTTGCCTATTTTCTCTCCTCTTCTCCTCTTGTTGGAGCTAAATTACCTAATTATGTCTTTTTGGAGCTAAATGGGCTAATTATCCCATTTTAGAGGAAAACAAGCTAAGTATATAATATTCATGAGCTAACAAAGGTTCTAATGCCATTTTGAGCTTATTATGGTATTTTGGAGCTAAATGGGCTAATTATGTCATTTTTGGGGAAATTAAAGCAAGGATAATATGAAAGAGGCGAAGAAAGAGGAGGAGGAGGAGAATAAGAAGAAATCAAGAAGAAGGAGGATAAGGAGGAGGAGGAGAAGGACTAGAAGGTCCTTGGACTTCTCCTTCTCCTTCTCCTCCTCCTCCTTCTCCTTCTTCTCTTCTTCTTCTTCTTCTTCTTTTTCTTTTCATGTTGCCTATTTATTCTCCTCTTCTCCTCTTGTTGGAGCTAAATTACCTAATTATGTATTTTTGGAGCTAAATGGGCTAATTATCCCATTTTAGAGGAAAACAAGCTAAGTATATAATATTCATGAGCTAACCAAGGTTCTTATGCCATTTTGAGCTTATTATGGTATTTTGGAGCTAAATGGGCTAATTATGTCATTTTTGGGTTAACTAAAGCAAGGATAATATTAAAGAGGAGAAGAAAGAGGAGGAGGAAGAGAATAAGAAGAAATCAATAAGAAGGAGGAGAAGGAGGAGGAGGAGAAGGACTAGAAGGTCCTTGGCCTTCTCCTCCTCCTCCTCCTCCTTCTTCTCTTCTTCTTCTTCTTCTTCTTTCTTTTCATTTTGCCTATTTCCTTTCCTCTTCTCCTCTTGTTGGAGCTAAATTACCTAATTATGTCTTTTTGGAGCTAAATGGGCTAATTATCCCATTTTAGAGGAAAACAAGCTAAGTATATAATATTCATGAGCTAACCAAGGTTCTTATGCCATTTTGAGATTATTATGGTATTTTGCAGCTAAATGGGCTAATTATGTCATTGTTGGGGAAATTAAATCAAGGATAATATGAAAAAGGAGAAGAAAGAGGAGGAGGAGGAGGAGAAGAAGAAATCAAGAAGAAGGAGGATAAGGAGGAGAAGGAGAAGGACTAGAAGGTCCTTGGCCTTCTCCTTCTCATTCTCCTCCTCCTCCTTCTCCTTCTTCTCTTCTTCTTCTTCTTCTTCTTCTTTTTCTTTTCATGTTGCCTATTTCTTGTCCTCTTCTCCTCTTGTTCGAGCTAAATTACCTAATTATGTCTTTTTGGAGCTAAATGGGCTAATTATCCCATTTTAGAGGAAAACAAGCTAAGTATATAATATTCATGAGCTAACCAAGGTTCTTATGCCATTTGGAGCTTATTATGGTATTTTGGAGCTAAATGGGGTAATTATGTCATTGCTGGGTTAATTAAAGCAAGGATTATATTAAAGAGGAGAAGAAAGAGCAGGAGGAGGAGAAGAAGAAGAAATCAAGAAGAAGGAGGAGAAGGAGGAGAAGGAGGAGGAGGAGAAGGACTAGAAGGTCCTTGGCCTTCTCCTCCTCCTCCTCCTCCTTCTTCTCTTCTTCTTCTTCTTCTTCTTTCTTTTCATTTTGCCTATTTCCTCTCCTCTTATCCTCTTGTTGGAGCTAAATTACCTAATTATGTCTTTTGGAGCTAAATCGGCTAATTATCTCATTTTAGAGGAAAACAAGCTAAGTATATAATATTCATGAGCTAACAAAGGTTCTTATGCCATTTTGAGCTTATTATGGTATTTTGGAGCTAAATGGGATAATTATGTCATTTTTGGGCAAATTAAAGCAAGGATAATATGAATGAGGAGAAGAAATAGGAGGAGGAGGAGAAGAAGAAGAAATCAAGAAGAAGGAGGATAAGGAGGAGGAGGAGAAGGACTAGAAGGTCCTTGGCCTTCTCCTTCTCCTTCTCCTCCTCCTCCTGCTCCTTCTTCTCTTGTTCTTCTTCTTCTTTTTCTTTTCATGTTGCCTATTTCTTCTCCTCTTCTCCTCTTGTTGGAGCTAAATTACCTAATTATGTCTTTTTGGAGCTAAATGGGCTAATTATCCCATTTTAGAGGAAAACAAGCTAAGTATATAATATTCATGAGCTAACCAAGGTTCTTATGCCATTTTGAGCTTATTATGGTATTTTGGAGCTAAATGAGGTAATTATGTCATTGTTGGGTTAACTAAAGCAAGGATAATATTAAAGAGGAGAAGAAAGAGGAGGAGGAGGAGAAGAAGAAGAAATCAAAAAGAACGAGGAGAAGGAGGAGAAGGAGGAGGAGGAGAAGGACTAGAAGGTCCTTGGCCTTCTCCTCCTCCTCCTCCTCCTCCTCCTTCTATTCTTCTTCTTCTTCTTCTTCTTTTTCTTTTGCCTATTTCCTCTCCTCTTCTCCTCTTGTTGGAGCTAAATTACCTAATTATGTCTTTTTGGAGCTAAATGGGGTAATTATCCCATTTTAGAGGAAAACAAGCTAAGTATATAATATTCATGAGCTAACCAAGGTTCTTATGCCATTTTGAGCTTATTATGTTATTTTGGAGCTAAATGGGCTAATTATGTCATTGTTGGGGAAATTAAAGCAAGGATAATATGAAAGAGGAGAAGAAAGAGGAGGAGGAGGAGAAGAAGAAGAAATCAAGAAGAAGGAGGATAAGGAGGAGGAGGAGAAGGACTAGAAGGTCCTTGGCCTTCTCCTTCTCCTTCTCCTCCTCCTCCTTCTCCTTCTTCTCTTCTTCTTCTTCTTCTTCTTTTTCTTTTCATGTAGCCTATTTCTTCTCCTCTTCTCCTCTTGTTGGAGCTAAATTACCTAATTATGTATTTTTTGGAGCTAAATGGGCTAATTATGCCATTTTAGAGGAAAACAAGCTAAGTATACAATATTCATGAGCTAACCAAGGTTCTTATGCCATTTTGAGCTTATTATGGTATTTTGGAGCTAAATGGGCTAATTATGTCATTATTGGGTTAATTAAAGCAAGGATAATATTAAAGAGGAGAATAAAGAGGAGGAGGAGGAGAAGAAGAAGAAATCAAGAAGAAGGAGGAGAAGGAGGAGAAGGAGGAGGAGGAGAAGGACTAGAAGGTCCTTGGCCTTCTTCTCCTCCTCCTCCTCCTTCTTCTCTTCTTGTTCTTCTTCTTCAACTTTCTTTTCATTTTTCCTATTTCCTCTCCTCTTCTCCTCTTGTTGGAGCTAAATTACCTAATTATGTCTTTTTGGAGCTAAATGGGCTAATTATCCCATTTTAAAGGAAAACAAGCTAAGTATATAATATTCATGAGCTAACCAAGGTTCTTATGCCATTTTGAGATTATTATGGTATTTTGGAGCTAAATGGGCTAATTATGTCATTGTTGCGGAAATTAAAGCAAGGATAATATGAAAGAGGATAAGAAAGAGGAGGAGGAGGAGAAGAATAAGAAATCAAGAAGAAGGAGGATAAGGAGGAGGAGGAGGACTAGAAGGTCCTTGGCCTTCTCCTTCTCCTTCTCCTCCTCCTTCTTCTCCTTCTTCTCTTCTTCTTCTTCTTCTTCTTCTTCTTTTCATGTTGCCTATTTCTTCTCCTCTTCTCCTCTTGTTGGAGCTAAATTACCTAATTATGTCTTTTTGGAGCTAAATGGGCTAATTATCCCATTTTAGAGGAAAACAAGCTAAGTATATAATATTCATGAGCTAACCAAGGTTCTTATGCCATTTTGAGCTTATTATGGTATTTTGGAGCTAAATGGGGTAATTATGTCATTGTTGGGTTAATTAAAGCAAGGATAATATTAAAGAGGAGAAGAAAGAGGAGGAGGAGGAGAAGAAGAAGAAATCAAGAAGAAGGAGGAGAAGGAGGAGAAGGAGGAGGAGGAGAAGGACTAGAAGGTCCTTGGCCTTCTCCTCCTCCTCCTCCTCCTTCTTCTTCTCTTCTTCTTTTTCTTCTTCTTCTTCTTCTTCTTCTTTCTTTTCATTTTGCCTATTTCCTCTCCTCTTCTCCTCTTGTTGGAGCTAAATTACCTAATTATGTCTTTTTGGAGCTAAATGGGCTAATTATCCCATTTTTGAGGAAAACAAGCTAAGTATATAATATTCATGAGCTAACAAAGGTTCTAATGCCATTTTGAGCTTATTATGGTATTTTGGAGCTAAATGGGCTAATTATGTCATTTTTGGGGAAATTAAAGCAAGGATAATATGAAAGAGGCGAAGAAAGAGGAGGAGGAGGAGAATAAGAAGAAATCAAGAAGAAGGAGGATAAGGAGGAGGAGGAGAAGGACTAGAAGGTCCTTGGACTTCTCCTTCTCCTTCTCCTCCTCCTCCTTCTCCTTCTTCTCTTCTTCTTCTTCTTCTTCTTTTTCTTTTCATGTTGCCTATTTATTCTCCTCTTCTCCTCTTGTTGGAGCTAAATTACCTAATTATGTATTTTTGGAGCTAAATGGGCTAATTATCCCATTTTAGAGGAAAACAAGCTAAGTATATAATATTCATGAGCTAACCAAGGTTCTTATGCCATTTGGAGCTTATTATGGTATTTTGGAGCTAAATGGGGTAATTATGTCATTGCTGGGTTAATTAAAGCAAGGATTATATTAAAGAGGAGAAGAAAGAGGAGGAGGAGGAGAAGAAGAAGAAATCAAGAAGAAGGAGGAGAAGGAGGAGAAGGAGGAGGAGGAGAAGGACTAGAAGGTCCTTGGCCTTCTCCTCCTCCTCCTCCTCCTTCTTCTCTTCTTCTTCTTCTTCTTCTTTCTTTTCATTTTGCCTATTTCCTCTCCTCTTATCCTCTTGTTGGAGCTAAATTACCTAATTATGTCTTTTGGAGCTAAATCGGCTAATTATCTTATTTTAGAGGAAAACAAGCTAAGTATATAATATTCATGAGCTAACAAAGGTTCTTATGCCATTTTGAGCTTATTATGGTATTTTGGAGCTAAATGGGCTAATTATGTCATTTTTGGGGAAATTAAAGCAAGGATAATATGAAAGAGGAGAAGAAATAGGAGGAGGAGGAGAAGAAGAAGAAATCAAGAAGAAGGAGGATAAGGAGGAGGAGGAGAAGGACTAGAAGGTCCTTGGCCTTCTCCTTCTCCTTCTCCTTCTCCTCCTGCTCCTTCTTCTCTTGTTCTTCTTCTTCTTTTTCTTTTCATGTTGCCTATTTCTTCTCCTCTTCTCCTCTTGTTGGAGCTAAATTACCTAATTATGTCTTTTTGGAGCTAAATGGGCTAATTATCCCATTTTAGAGGAAAACAAGCTAAGTATATAATATTCATGAGCTAACCAAGGTTCTTATGCCATTTTGAGCTTATTATGGTATTTTGGAGCTAAATGGGCTAATTATGTCATTTTTGGGTTAACTAAAGCAAGGATAATATTAAAGAGGAGAAGAAAGAGGAGGAGGAAGATAATAAGAAGAAATCAATAAGAAGGAGGAGAAGGAGGAGGAGGAGAAGGACTAGAAGGTCCTTGGCCTTCTCCTCCTCCTCCTCCTCCTTCTTCTCTTCTTCTTCTTCTTCTTCTTCTTTCTTTTCATTTTGCCTATTTCCTTTCCTCTTCTCCTCTTGTTGGAGCTAAATTACCTAATTATGTCTTTTTGGAGCTAAATGGGCTAATTATCCCATGTTAGAGGAAAACAAGCTAAGTATATAATATTCATGAGCTAACCAAGGTTCTTATGCCATTTTGAGATTATTATGGTATTTTGGAGCTAAATGGGCTAATTATGTCATTGTTGGGGAAATTAAATCAAGGATAATATGAAAAAGGAGAAGAAAGAGGAGGAGGAGGAGGAGAAGAAGAAATCAAGAAGAAGGAGGATAAGGAGGAGGAGGAGAAGGACTAGAAGGTCCTTGGCCTTCTCCTTCTCATTCTCCTCCTCCTCCTTCTCCTTCTTCTCTTCTTCTTCTTCTTCTTCTTCTTTTTCTTTTCATGTTGCCTATTTCTTCTCCTCTTCTCCTCTTGTTCGAGCTAAATTACCTAATTATGTCTTTTTGGAGCTAAATGGGCTAATTATCCCATTTTAGAGGAAAACAAGCTAAGTATATAATATTCATGAGCTAACCAAGGTTCTTATGCCATTTTGAGCTTATTATGGTATTTTGGAGCTAAATGGGCTAATTATGTCATTGTTGGGTTAATTGAAGCAAGGATAATATTAAATAGGAGAAGAAAGAGGAGGAGGATGAGAAGAAGAAGAAATCAAGAAGAAGGAGGAGAAGGAGGAGAAGGAGGAGGAGGAGAAGGACGAGAACGTCCTTGGCCTTCTCCTCCTCCTCCTACTTCTCTTCTTCTTCTTCTTCTTCTTCTTCTTCTTTCTTTTCATTTTGCCTATTTCCTCTCCTCTTGTTGGAGCTAAATTACCTAATTATTTCTTTTTGGAGCTAAATGGGCTAATTATCCTATTTTAGAGGAAAACAAGCTAAGTATATAATATTCATGAGCTAACCAAGGTTCTTATGCCATTTTGAGCTTATTATGGTATTTTGGAGCTAAATGGGCTAATTATGTCATTGTTGGGTTAATTGAAGCAAGGATAATATTAAAGAGGAGAAGAAAGAGGAGGAGGATGAGAAGAAGAAGAAATCAAGAAGAAGGAGGAGAAGGAGGAGAAGGAGGAGGAGGAGAAGGACGAGAAGGTCCTTGGCCTTCTCCTCCTCCTCCTACTTCTCTTCTTCTTCTTCTTCTTCTTCTTCTTCTTCTTCTTCTTTCTTTTCATTTTGCCTATTTCCTCTCCTCTTGTTGGAGCTAAATTACCTAATTATTTCTTTTTGGAGCTAAATGGGCTAATTATCCTATTTTAGAGGAAAACAAGCTAAGTATATAATATTCATGAGCTAACCAAGGTTCTTATGCCATTTTGAGCTTATTATGGTATTTTGGAGCTAAATGGGCTAATTATGTCATTGTTGGGGAAATTAAAGCAAGGATAATATGAAAGAGGAGAAGAAAGAGCAGGAGGAGGAGAAGAATAAGAAATCAAGGAGAAGGAGGAGAAGGAGGAGGAGGAGAAGGACTAGAAGGTCCTTGGCCTTCTCCTCCTCCTCCTCCTCCTTCTTCTCTTCTTCTTCTTCTTCTTCTTTCTTTTCATTTTGCCTATTTCCTCTCCTCTTATCCTCTTGTTGGAGCTAAATTACCTAATTATGTCTTTTGGAGCTAAATCGGCTAATTATCTCATTTTAGAGGAAAACAAGCTAAGTATATAATATTCATGAGCTAACAAAGGTTCTTATGCCATTTTGAGCTTATTATGGTATTTTGGAGCTAAATGGGCTAATTATGTCATTTTTGGGGAAATTAAAGCAAGGATAATATGAAAGAGGAGAAGAAAGAGGAGGAGGAGGAGAAGAAGAAGAAATCAAGAAGAAGGAGGATAAGGAGGAGGAGGAGAAGGACTAGAAGGTCCTTGGCCTTCTCCTTCTCCTTCTCCTCCTCCTCCTGCTCCTTCTTCTCTTCTTCTTCTTCTTCTTTTTCTTTTCATGTTGCCTATTTCTTCTCCTCTTCTCCTCTTGTTGTAGCTAAATTACCTAATTATGTCTTTTTGGAGCTAAATGGGCTAATTATCCCATTTTAGAGGAAAACAAGCTAAGTATATAATATTCATGAGCTAACCAAGGTTCTTATGCCATTTTGAGCTTATTATGGTATTTTGGAGCTAAATGGGCTAATTATGTCATTGTTGGGTTAACTAAAGCAAGGATAATATTAAAGAGGAGAAGAAAGAGGAGGAGGAGGAGAATAAGAATAAATCAAGAAGAAGGAGGAGAAGGAGGAGGAGGAGAAGGACTAGAAGGTCCTTGGCCTTCTCCTCCTCCTCCTCCTCCTCCTTCTTCTCTTCTTCTTCTTCTTCTTCTTCTTTCTTTTCATTTTGCCTATTTCCTCTCCTCTTCTCCTCTTGTTGGAGCTAAATTACCTAATTATGTCTTTTTGGAGCTAAATGGGCTAATTATCCCATTTTAGAGGAAAACAAGCTAAGTATATAATATTCATGAGCTAACCAAGGTTCTTATGCCATTTTGAGATTATTATGGTATTTTGGAGCTAAATGGGCTAATTATGTCATTGTTGGGGAAATTAAATCAATGATAATATGAAAAAGGAGAAGAAAGAGGAGGAGGAGGAGAAGAAGAAGAAATCAAGAAGAAGGAGGATAAGGAGGAGGAGGAGAAGGACTAGAAGGTCCTTGGCCTTCTCCTTCTCCTTCTCCTCCTCCTCCTTCTCCTTCTGCTCTTCTTCTTCTTCTTCTTCTTTTTCTTTTCATGTTGCCTATTTCTTCTCCTCTTCTCCTCTTGTTCGAGCTAAATTACCTAATTATGTCCTTTTGGAGCTAAATGGGCTAATTATCCCATTTTAGAGGAAAACAAGCTAAGTATATAATATTCATGAGCTAACCAAGGTTCTTATGCCATTTTGAGCTTATTATGGTATTTTGGAGCTAAATGGGCTAATTATGTCATTGTTGGGTTAATTGAAGCAAGGATAATATTAAAGAGGAGAAGAAAGAGGAGGAGGATGAGAAGAAGAAGAAATCAAGAAGAAGGAGGAGAAGGAGGAGAAGGAAGAGGAGGAGAAGGACGAGAAGGTCCTTGGCCTTCTCCTCCTCCTCCTACTTCTCTTCTTCTTCTTCTTCTTCTTCTTCTTCTTCTTCTTTCTTTTCATTTTGCCTATTTCCTCTCCTCTTCTCCTCTTGTTGGAGCTAAATTACCTAATTATTTCTTTTTGGAGCTAAATGGGCTAATTATCACATTTTAGAGGAAAACAAGCTAAGTATATAATATTCATGAGCTAACCAAGGTTCTTATGCCATTTTGAGCTTATTATGGTATTTTGGAGCTAAATGGGCTAATTATGTCATTGTTGGGGAAATTAAAGCAAGGATAATATGAAAGTGGAGAAGAAAGAGCAGGAGGAGGAGAAGAATAAGAAATCAAGAAGAAGGAGGATAAGGAGGAGGAGGAGAAGGACTAGAAGGTCCTTGGCCTTCTCCTTCTCCTCCTCCTCCTCCTCCTTCTCCTTCTTCTCTTCTTCTTCTTCTTCTTCTTTTTCTTTTCATGTTGCCTATTTCTTCTCCTCTTCTCCTCTTGTTGGAGCTAAATTACCTAATTATGTCTTTTTGGAGCTAAATGGGATAATTATCCCATTTTAGAGGAAAACAAGCTAAGTATATAATATTCATGAGCTAACCAAGGTTCTTATGCCATTTTGAGCTTATTATGGTATTTTGGAGCTAAATGGGCTAATTATGTCATTGTTGGGTTAATTAAAGCAAGGATAATATGAAAGAGGAGAAGAAAGAGGAGGAGGAGGAGAAGAAGAAGAAATCAAGAAGATGGAGGAGAAGGAGGAGAAGGAGGAGGAGGAGAACGACTAGAAGGTCCTTGGCCTTCTCCTCCTCCTCCTCCTCCTCCTTCTCCTCCTTCTCCTTCTTCTCTTCTTCTTGTTCTTCTTTCTTTTCATTTTTCCTATTTCTTCTCCTCTTCTCCTCTTGTTGGAGCTAAATTACCTAATTATGTCTTTTTGGAGCTAAATGGGCTAATTATCCCATTTTAGAAGAAAACAAGCTAAGTATATAATATTCATGAGCTAACCAAGGTTCTTATGCCATTTTGAGCTTATTATGGTATTTTGGAGCTAAATGGGCTAATTATGTCATTGTTGGGAAAATTAAAGCAAGGATAATATGAAACAGGAGAAGAAAGAGGAGGAGGAGGAGAAGAAGAAGAAATCAAGAAGAAGGAGGAGAAGGAGGAGAAGGAGGAGGAGGAGAAGGACTAGAAGGTCCTTGGCCTTCTCCTCCTTCTCCTCCTCCTCCTCCTCCTCCTTCTCCTCCTTCTCTTTCTTCTCTACTTCTTCTTCTTCTTTCTTTTCATTTTTCCTATTTCTTCTCCTCTTGTTGGCGCTAAATTACCTAATTATGTCTTCTTGGAGCTAAATGGGCTAATTATCTCATTTTAGAGGAAAACAAGCTAAGTTTGGAGGAGAAAATTACCGTAGTGTTCATCAAGGAGGAGAAATACCACAGTTGCTCGCGGCGGCTTTGTTTGGAGACGGTTGCCCTGGTGAAGGGTCCTGCGATGCCGCTCGGGATTTATTCTGCAGAAAAGATATATAGCAATGTCTCAGTTAGCATGATGACACTCAATTATTAATACTAGTTTATAATGAAACTCACCGTGCCAATCAAAGAGAAGACGGGCATCGGCGGACGGACTTGACTGCTCTTCTCGCACAGACCCTGAAGAGTGGGTCGTATTAGTTAGTAATGAAACAGACATTACACACATGATTTGGCTAATGTGAAAAAAAAACATACCACAAAAAGCTCGTACAGGGCCCGTTGACCCGCCTCATTCCGGGCCATCTCCTCCTCAAGCAATCGTGCCGTGGTCTGGTCCCTCTCATCAAGAGAAGCCTGAAGAGAAGCCTGGCTTGCCAATCTCTCTTTCTCAAGAGCAGCCTGGTTTGCCGCTCTCTCTTTCTGAAGAGCAGCCTGAAACACCATTCCTCGTTACCATAGTAATGATCTATGGTGACACACATAATGAAATGGATGAAAGTGTTCTTAGTCCGTACAACTAACCTCGATGGCAAGTTCGACTGGCCGTGGACGACGCGTTATCTCAGGACAGCTGCTCGACTGGCGTGCCTTGATCTCCGGAAGAGTGAGTGGACAACGTATTATCCCATCTCCAACGGCTATCAAGCCATGGGGCCTCCCGCCACCAGATATCATCACCAGCTCTGGATCCAAAGGTTCCTGGCTAGGGTTAAAGTCATCCCCTTTCGTAGCCTTCCCCGCGTCCCTGTATGCCACGAGCTTCTGGTGGGATGATATGTTGGTGAAGTTATTGGGATCATCCAGGTCTGACTCGGAGAATGCCTTCGCCTTCTTGTACGAGGCAGTATGGGCCATGCCATAAAGGTCGTACAAGTGTGGCATCTCTGTCTTATTGTGATGCGCCTAAAAGAGAGGAACAAAATATTAGCATCAAGAATGAATTGCATGAATCATGAAGCAAATCACATACCCAGTTTCGTCCAAACTGAAGTAAGTTGGCGCTGCCTTGATGGTGTGGCACACCAACCATTTGGCTACGCCGATCCTTCGCATTCCCGTGGACGTCTCGCCAGCTGCCTGTGCACCAGTCATCAACCAACGCCTCCCAACAATCCATCTTATCCGCACACCATCTCGGGGGCACCTGTAAGTTATTACAAAGAATTTTCAGCGCTACGCCTATGAACGAAATCAAGAAAACTACGTAGAAGGACTTAAGAATAGGTAATTACCTTCATGTATTGCTCCTTCTTCAGAAACTATTCGCGGCAATCCTTCTTCTCCTTCTTAATACCACGCGTGTCGTAGTAATCTCGAATAGCCTGCGGTCGAGCCTCATGGCGCAAGTTCTGTAGTAACTGCCTACACTCGGCCTCGAGAACCCTGGCCGCCTCCTCCTCATATCCATCCTCACACCTATAGAAGGTCTGCAATCAAACGTGAAAACACCGATTAGTACAATAATTAGCTATATTGTTAACTTTAGATTCTGTAAAAGGATAATTTACCCAAAAGCTCTTGATCACCATCTCGGCCCTCGTGTGGCACAAGACACCATCTATAATCTCCTCCGGCAGGGCCTGCGCAGCCTGGTAGTGCTCCTAGGTAAATCCTAGTGTAGGAACCTGACCCTCACCAGGCAACGTAACAAACCCCGGGAAATTTGTCCGGCAAAGCACACCAAGGACGGAGTTCGGCCTGCGGACTCCAAGAGGGTGTACCCATCCCCTGCAGTATGATAAGGTCAACGCATTAGATATTTGAACAAACTTGAAGGCAAAAGCTAAAAAAAGGGTAAATGTACTTACCTATCTCCTTCAGGTTTAATCACCGGCCTCTGCTCGCGGGTAGCTGGGGCGACCGGGAGACGTGTACTACCACGCTTGTACACGGTGGCCCCGTCCACCTGCACATCCCCCTCACTATCTGTAAGCTCATCCCCGCCATCCCCGCCCCTTGAGCCACCCGGACCTTTGGTCCAATCCGGCAACTCGGTACGATCCGGCCAGGTCTCCCATCCGGGCCTCTCCACGTCGGATGAAGCCTCCGGAACCGTAGTCTCCTCCGGCTACTCGTGGGCCGAATGCACCTCGACCCGAGGCTGCTCCTGGACCGGAGTCTCATGGGACGAATGGCCGTCAACAACAGGCTCCTGGAACAGAGTCCCCGTAGCCTCCTCCACAAACGGGTCGACCATACTAGTCCTATGCTCTGGTGAATGAGCTGGTGGTGGTGGCGAGGACGGCTGAACAGTCCTCCTAGATCTTCCGCAGCCACCACCTCTCCCTGTACCCTTCCCCTTCTTCCCTACCCGACCAGCACCTCTCCCAGTGGGCAATGCCACCGACAAAGAAGAACCCACGGGTGGTGTCGACAGACTGTGTGCCAAGGCTCTACGGAGAGATAGGGGTGGAAGGGAAGTACCACCCCTCGTGCGGGGCGCGTGGGAAGAACCCGTTGAGCGATCTGGACCAGTGCCCACCATCTTTCCACACCTGGTGACCTGCCATGATAAAGATTAAAAGAAATTAGTACAACATAAAAAAATTGAATAACTGACATGAATAATAATATGTACATGAATAATAAAGATTAACATATATATAATTTAAGTTGTGAATCTTACAAACTAATAATCATCATCAATAAATGCATCATCATCATCACTATCACGCATGTCTTCATGAATGACGTGCTCGTCGGGTTCAACGGCGTGAAGTTGTGAAAGGCCTTCCTTTAATCGTTGAAGCATTGACAGGTCATCCGCATCAGTAACCTCTACGAGTTCCAGGTCTTCTGGTTCTGGCTCAGGGCTGGAGTCGGATTCATTGTCGCTGTCTACTTCCATGTTCTTGGGTGAAGCACAGCGGTTCTTGAAACGTTTCTTGGAAAGACGTGTTTCTTGGAAGAATTCTTTATCATATTTGTCTGGGTTAATGTGAGGTTCATAATCCTGTTCATTTGGGAGAGGTGGTCTGACATGTGGCGGCACTTCATAAACAACATACCAACCTTCCAGATTCTTATCCGTTTGGCATGCCCACGGTAGATAGAAAACTTCGGTCGCTTGTTGAGCCGTAATATAGGCATCGGGAACATCTAAATGGGTGTTTGGATTGATTTCGACTAGTCCTATATGTTCATGAGTCCTTCTAGTGTTTTTCGGCTGGAACCAATAACATTTGAAGACTACGACGATCGGTGGGTTTTCACCATAGAATTGAAGTTCATAAATTGCTTCAACTCTTCCATAATACTCGATAACACCTTCGCCGATAGCAGAGACACCACAATTCGTAGATTTCCGGTCGGGCATAGATAGCTCTTTGCCAAAGGTACGAAAGAGATACCCGTTGATGTTGTATTTCTGAAATGAACGGACCTCATAGTCAAAACCATTAGCGACTTGTCTCCATTCGGCGTCTATAGACTCTGAATTAGCCTACAAGTTTAATACGAAACGGTTGTTGCATTAGCCGCAAGTTAGACCAAGAATGAAATGGTCCATTATTGATAATTACCGTTTGTTTGAACCAAGATATGAAACCGGGATAGCCGCCTCCTGTCTTGACAGAAGCTCATACTCTTCGACGGAATCATTTTCGATCACCGCTCCATCCGAGAATTTGACGACGTAACGGCTGTTTGAAATATCCAGGAATAAGAGCAGTTCAAATGAATTAGAAGTTATGGGAAAATGTGCCAAGAACTCACTTGATGTACGGCCGCACTTCTGTTAGGTTATTGAAGATATACAACGAAATGTTCCGCCATTCTTCCTCAGGAATAAAGCCACGTAACATCACCGGCATTACCCGCTCTAGCCATATGTGCCAATCATGACTCTTGAGACCAAAGATTTTTAATTTTTCAAGACTCGCTCCCCTCTTTAGATTCGCTGCATACCCATCGGGGAACATCAAGTGCATTTTGACCCACAAGATAATTTCCCTCATAGCTGGCCTTCCAAGATTGAACTAGGCCTTTGGCTTCGACCACTTCTGCTTTCCTTTGCCTTCTCGCATGTTTTGTAACGGTCTATGACATAGTGTCTCTTGATCGACTCTAGCCTTAATATTATCCTTTGTCTTCCCATCTATGTCGAACAATGTACCAAAAATAGTCTCTCCGATATTCTTTTCAGTGTGCATCATGTCGATATTGTGTGGAAGAACGAGGTCTTTGAAGTAAGGCAGATCCCAGAAGCATGGCTTGTGAGTCCAGGCGTGTTTTGAATTATACCCCTTGAAATACCCTGGACGCTCTGGATCAGGCTCGAGGGCGTTTAACTGATCCAGGATCTATTGGCCTGTGAACGCAGGTGGTGCCAAGTTTTTGACAACTTTACCTTTGGTAAAGTTCTTCTTGTCTTTTCTGAACTGACGGTCAGGATCCAGGAACTGTCTATGCAAGTCAAAGCAAGAATACTTCTGATCCTCCTGCAACCAATGAAACTGAAGATCTGCCTTGCATTGGGGGCACGAGAACCTTCCATGCACACACCATCCAGAGAATAGTGCATACGTTGGCAAGTCATGCATAGTGTACATGTACCACACATGCATTTTGAAGTTTTCTTTTCTAGCGGCATCGTATGTCTTGACCCCATTTTCCCAAGCTTCTTCCAATTCATCCTTAGGCGGTTGCAGGTACACATTCATATTCTTCCCCGGATAATTGGGCCCTGGAATTATCAACGTCAGAAATATGTTCTTTCTTTGCATAATCTGCCCGGGGGGAAGATTGAGTGGAATGACAAATACAGGCCAACAACTGTATTGGGTTGCCGTCATGCCGAAATGATTAAAACCATCCGTGGCAGGGCAGACTCGAGGATTCCTTGGATCTGCCGCTTTATCCTGATGCAATCCATCGAAATGTTTCCACGCTTCCCCATCCGATGGGTGTACCATCATCTTATTCCCATCCGCATCTAGTTTGGTTCTTTTGCCCAATTTGTGCCATGTCATATGTCTGGCTGTCTCTTCGACCATGAAAAGACGTTGAAGTCTTGGTCTGGCATATACTGAAGAACACTAACTGCGATTTTGGTCTGCCTCTTCTCACCCATACCGTTGTCTACCACAAGATACCTGCAAGACTCGCAATTGGGACAATAGTCCAAGTGTGCATACTCCTTCCTAAATAAGACACATCCTTTCTCACATGCATCTATCTTCTCATAGGGCATCTTAAGTACACGAAGTATTTTGTCCGACTGGTACAGGTTTGCAGGCATGACATGTCCTTTGGGTAGGAAACGTCCAAATAGTGTCATCATCGCGTCGTAGCATTCTCTTCCGAAGTTGAGCTGAGCCGTCAGAGCCATTACTTGTGCAATTGCATCCAGCTGACAGAGCTCAGTGTGCTCATGGAGAGGACATTTTGAAGACTCCAACATTTCATAAAAGGCCTTTGCAGATTCCTCCATCTCATCTTCTGAATCCCGAGCATCATCAATGTCTTGCCCCATGTCTTCGATCCCGGTACCATGCTCGTCCGTGCGACGACGGACCACCTCAGCTCTTGTGCATTGTATAGACTCACCATGAAATGTCCACACCGTATAATTAGGCTTAAAACCCCTCCTCTGCAGGTGTTTAATCATTACAGCCTCTGTCGTCTTTTTATAGTTGTCGCATCCAGGATAGGGCAATAGTTTCTTTCCTACCCATTTGCGAATGCGGCTTTCAGAAATTCCTTTGTTTTTACAAACCATTCTTTCGTCATCTCTTTTTGACTAGGGTGACCGGTATACATCCACGCACGATCACTCATCTTGCATAGCTACTAAATACAGAAGAAATATATTTATATATAATTTAGCATTTATATTCATTGGTTAATCAGGTTCGCCATTTTTATTACGTCCAGGCAACCTACACGCTAATAGGTAAAGATAGGTCCTAATCCCACCCGAGTATGTGTAGATTGGGTTCGTTTTCCCATGCTCTGCTCTGGATCCAACGCAAAATTTCGGCAGCACCTCCCCGCTTTTCTCCTGATACACGTCTCCGCAATAAATAGAGAGGATGTGCATCCAGAGAACAACGGGGGAGGCACTGACGAAATTCCGCATCGGATCCATAGCACAGCATACGGGAAAACGAACCCAATCTACACATACTCGGGCTGTCCATGGATAATATTGGACAATTCGAAAGGATGGCGGTTATAAATATACAAAGACATGCATATTTATAGATGTCGCCCTTTCGAACGGGAGACGCATACTTGTCACGCATACTGATAAATTAATTGAATACCAAAATCTAGAAAGTTTCATCCGAAAACCGAGCCACAGTAAATGAAGGGGCGGGGAGGAGATGAAATTTGTATTGACCCACGAATGCAGCGGCGGAGCTCGTACAACGCACGGGCAGGTCTTCGCACAGCAGACCTCACAGCGACGAGACAACTATCACATGTAAATCCACCCGATCAACACAAATATTCCAATTATGTCATTTTAGAGGAAAACAAGCTAAGTATATAATATTTACGAGCTAACCAAGGTTCTTATGCCATTTTGAGGTTATTATGGCAATTTGGAGCTAAATGGGCTCATTATGTCATTGTTGGGGAAATTAAAGCAAGGATAATATGAAAGAGGAGAAGAAAGAGGAGGAGGAGGAGAAGAAGAAGAAATCAAAAAGGAGGAGAAGGAGTAGGAGGAGAAGAAGGAGAAGGAGGAGAAGGTATTTTTCTTCTCTTCTTCTCTCTTCTTCTTCTTCTTTCTTTCTTTTCATTTTTCCTATTTATTCTCCTCTTCTCCTCTTGTTGTAGCTAAATTATCTAATTATGTCTTTTTGGAGCTATATGGGCTAATTATCCCATTTTAGAGGAAAACAAGCTAAGAATATAATATTCATGAGCTAACCAAGGTTCTTATGCCATTTTAAGCTTATTATGGCATTTTGGAGCTAAATGGGCTAATTATGTCATTGTTGGGTTAATTAAAGCAAAGATAATATGAAAGAGGAGAAGAAAGAGGAGGATGAGGACAAGAAGAAGAAATCAAGAAGAAGGAGGAGAAGGAGGTGAAGGAGGAGGAGGAGAAGGACTAGAAGGTCCTTGGCCTTCTCCTCCTCCTCCTCCTCCTTGTCCTTCTTCTCTTCTTCTTCTTCTTCTTCTTCTTTCTTTTCATTTTGCCTATTTCTTCTCCTCTTCTCCTCTTGTTGGAGCTAAATTACCTAATTATGTCTTTTTGGAGATAAATGGGCTAATTATCCCATTTTAGAGGAAAACAAGCGAAGTATATTAAATTCATGAGCTAACCAAGGTTCTTATGCCATTTTGAGCTTATTATGGTATTTTGGAGCTAAATGGGCTAATTATGTCATTGTTGGGTTAATTAAAGCAAGGATAATTTGAAAGAGGAGAAGAAAGAGTAGGAGGAGGATAAGAAGAAGAAATCAAGAAGACGGAGGAGAAGGAGGAGAAGGACTAGAAGGTCCTTGGCCTTCTCCTCCTTCTCCTTCTTCTCTTCTTCTTCTTCTTCTTCTTTCTTTTCATTTTGCCTATTTCTTCTCCTCTTCTCCTCTTGTTGGAGCTAAATTACCTAATTATGTGTTTTTGGAGCTAAATGGGCTAATTATCCCATTTTAGAGGAAAACAAGCTAAGTATATAATATTCATGAGCTAACCAAGGTTCTTATGCCATTTTGAGCTTATAATAGTATTTTGGAGCTAAATGGGCTAATTATGTCATTGTTGGGTTAATTAAAGCAAGGATAATATGAAAGAGGAGAAGAAAGAGGAGGAGTAGGAGAAGAAGAAGAAATTAAGAAGGAGGAGAAGGAGGAGGAGGAGAAGGACTAGAAGGTCCTTGGCCTCCTCCTCCTCCTTCTCCTTCTTCTCTTCTTCTTCTTCTTCTTCTTCTTCTTCTTCTTCTTCTTCTTTCTTTTCATTTTGCCTATTTCTTCTCCTCTTCTCCTCTTGTTGGAGCTAAATTACCTAATTATGTCTTTTCGGAGCTAAATGGGCTAATTATCCCATTTTAGAGGAAAACAAGCTAGGTATATAATATTCATGAGCTAACCAAATCTAATCGGAAAAGGGCTATAGATGAGATAGATACTAGTGGCACACCAAACAAGCAGTGCGCCACTACTATATAGTAGTGGCGCACCATGTGTAGGTGTGCCATTAGTGTGATGGACACTAATGGCGCACCACACACTCGGTGCACCACTACTATGTTTTTTTATTTTTTTTATTTTTGCAAAACTACTAATGGCGCACCAGCAGCTGGTGCGCCATTAGTAACCAGGGTTACTAATGGCGCATCTATTGGTAGTGCGCCACTACTATATTTTTTTTTGGTTTTTTTTTGCAAACTACTAATGGCGCACCACAACTAGTGCGCCATTAGTAACGAGTGATACTAATGGCGCATCTGTTGGTGGTGCGCCACTACTTTTTTTTTGCCGAACTACTAATGGCGCACCACAGGAGGTGCGCCATTAGTAACTAGGGTTACTAATGGCGCATATGTAGGTGGTGCGCCATTAGTAACCTGGGACCAGCTAGATATTTTGGACATCCACCTACCACACTCACTTTCCCCACTTTCATTCTCTCCACCTCCTCCTCCAAGCTTGTCTCGGGTGCCTCCTCCTCCTCACCTCATTTGCATCATAGATTCACCCAAATTAAGTGGTTAAATTACCTTTTTTTGATAGGTAAGTAAGGGGAAAGCTTTTACGTTGTAGATCTACTTTTTCTCCCTCCAACAACGTGCACATGCACTTTTTACGGCCTAGCTAGATCTACGTATGTTTGTGGTGTTGCATATGTTTGTGGTGTTGCATATATGTTTGTGTTGCCAATATTTTCCCGGAATGTTGATTCATTTCCATTTCGGCGAGAATTTGGCACTATGCATTCTTTTTTGTCCTATTTTTAGGCAAAGTCATGCCAAAAAAAAATTTGGTTCTAAAGTATCGTTTTGCTCTACCCCACAGGCGACCATGGTCCGCACGATGACCGAAGGCATCGTGAATAGGTTTTTGAGCTCCGCGAAGGCCGAGATGCTTCAAAAGAACGAGACGGAGATAAGATGTCCGTGTCGAAGATGCAAGCTGAAGAGCCTTATGGACCCGGATTCCGTAAAGGTGCGGGACCACCTGCTCTTGCGTGGTTTCATGGATGGCTATCGGTGGCAAGGTGATGAAGATGATTATGAAGTCGTCCATGGGGGGCGGGAAAGAAAAGAGGAAGGGCATGAGCAAGACAACCGTGGCGAGGGCGGGTGAGAAGACGAAGAATCTCTAGGACACAGTCATCATGTAGAAGACGTCGGACATGATGATGAGGAAGATGCCAGAGCAGACGAAAGGCATGATCATGAAGATGAAGATGCCGGAGCAGACGATGATGGACCATCGATGGCCTGGGTGCAGGACCCTCATATTCAAGAGCTTCTTCTCAAGGAGACGGATAACGCAAGAGCTGCCGCCCGAGAGAAAGCCAAGCTGGATCGACTGGAGATAAACACGGTTACTCCATTGTATGAAGGATGCAGGCCCGAGGATACCCGCCTGAAAGTAACGCTCATGGCTCTGGAGATGAAGGTAAAGCAAAAAATGACCGACGCAGGCTTCGACGAGAACATGTCATTCTGGCACGAACGTCTTCCCAAGGGGAACAAGTGCTCGACCAGTTTCGAGGAGGCGAAGAAAATCGTGTGTCCTCTGGATTTACCGCACGTGAAATACCATGTGTGCATGAACAATTGCTTCATTTATCGAGACGAGCACGCGGAGTCTACCATATGTCCGGTGTGTGGCGTCAGCCGATACAAGAAGAGGAAGAAAGCTCCTCGAAAAGTGGTGTGGTACTTTCCGATCACTCCTCGTCTGCAACGGTATTTCGCGGACCCTAAGGTAGCAAAGCTCCTGCGTTGGCACGCGGATAGGGAGGAGAAAAGCGAGAAGATGATGGAAATGACCCAGAGATAAATAAAAAAGACAAGATGCTAAGTCACCCTAAGGATGCGAGCCAGTGGCAAGCGTTGAACTACGAATACCCAGAATTTCGGGACGATCCAAGGAACATCGTGTTGGGCGCGAGCACCGATGGAGTCAATCCGTTTGGCAGCCAGAGAAGCACACATAGCACCTGGCCTGTGTTTGTGTGGATGTAAAACCTTCACCCCTGGTTGTGCATGAAGAGGAAGTACATTCACATGAGTATGCTAATTGAAGGGCCGAAACAACCAGGGAATGACATCAATCTATATCTGGGGCTGCTGAAAGAGGAGCTAGACACGCTGTGGAAAACGCCAGCCAATACGTGGGACGCCGTAGAGAAAGAATATTTCCCTATGAGAGCCGCACTGCTCACGACGGTGCACGACTATCTCGGTTACGGATATGTCGCGGGGCAGGTGGTCGACGGATTTTTTGGATGTGTCAGGTGCATGGATGACACAATGTATCGCCAGCTCGATAGAGACCCCGGGTCTTCAAAAACCGTGTTCATGGGACATCGAAGGTGGCTTCGCGACGATGACTTATGGACAAAACGCAAGGATCTGTTCGATGGTGAAACCGAACCCCGAAGACGCCCCCTTATGAGGAGCGGCGAGGAAATATACAAGCTGTTGAAAAATTGGAAAGAGTGCCCACCGTCGGGAAAGGCGCTAGAGTCGGGAAAGAAGCGAAAGGCGCCAGAGCCGCTGCTGAAGGTATGGAAAACGAGGTCTGTTTTCTGGGACTTGCCGTACTGGAAGATCCTCCGTGTGCCTCACAGCCTTGATGTCATGCATATCACGAAGAACGTGTGCGAGAGTCTGCTTGGTACCCTGCTCAACATGCCAGAGAGGACCAAAGATGGACCAAAAGCAAGGGCAGACTTGAAATCAATGGGCATCAGGGAGGAGCTTCACGCAAATAATGATGATGATGATGATGATGATGAGGTGAAGCAGGACACGAAAAGTCGTCGCAAAGACAAAAAGTCCAAGAAGACCGGAAATGACTTCCCTCCCGCGTGCTTCACTCTAAGTCAGGAGGAGATCGATCGGTTTTTCACTTGCCTCGTAGGAGTAAAACTTCCTTACGGTTACGCGGGGATGATAAGAAGATACCTAGACTCAGCGAAGCAGAAGTTTAGCGGGATGAAGTCTCACGACTGTCACGTGCTGATGACGCAAATACTTCCAGTTGCAATCCGTGGGATCATGGATGCGCACGTTCGTGAAATGCTATTTGGCCTATGCAACTTTTTCGACGTCATCTCTCGGAAGTCGGTTGGCGTGAGGCAACTCAGAAGGCTACAGGAAGAGATCGTGGTGATACTATGCGAGCTTGAGATGTACTTCCCGCCCGCATTCTTCGACGTTATGGTGCATCTGCTGGTCCATATCGTGGAGGATCTCATCCAACTCGGGCCGACGTTCCTGCACAGCATGATGCCGTTCGAAAGGATGAATGGTGTCATCAAAGGATACGTTCGCAACATGTCACGTCGAGAGGGAAGCATAGCCAGGGGCTTTCTGACCGAAGAGTGCATCTCCTACTGCACGAATTATCTAGGCATCGAGAACCCCGTTGGTCTGCCCGTCAACAGGCACCTCGGCAGGCTCGCAGGATGGGGTCACCGTGAGGGTCGCCGCGAAATGCATGTCGACTTCGAGGGGCGACTCGCCGACTTTGAAAGAGCAAACCTAGTCGCGCTACAACACATAGACGTGATCGATCCTTGGGTCGTAGAGCACAAAACCTTTATTGAGAAGACGTACAATGACCGAGGCCAACAGAGGACGGACAGAGATATAATCAAAGAGCACAACTCATGTTTCACGCGTTGGTTCAAGCAGAAGCTTCTGTCGTACCCTTTGCATGAGGATTCTTCCGCGGAAGAACAACTCATATTCGCCTTGTCACAGGGTGCCGAGCACAACCTGATCACGTATGAGGCATACGATATCAACGGCTACACATTCTACACCGAGGGAAAGGACATGAAGAGCGGTGGTTATTAGAACTCCGGGGTAACGATGGAATCCTACACCGGTAACGACAAGGACAGATACTACGGAAGGATCGAGGAGATCTGGGAGCTGAGCTACGCTGGAGAGAAGGTCCCGATGTTCCGTGTCAGATGGGCCAAGAGCGTCATAAAAGAAGACCGGTATTTCACCACCATGGTTATACCCGAAGCCAAATCCAAGACCGCGGGCGCAAACATCACCGCGAAAAATGAGCCATGGGTACTGGCTTCCCAAGTGGACCAATGCTTCTTCATTACCGACCCGCCAAAGCCTAGTCGTGTTGTCGTGAGGAGAGGCAAAAGGAAGATCATCGGAATGGATGGAGTCGCCAATGAGCAAGACTTCGACAAGTACGGTGACCCGAAGATGGAACATGACGACGATGATGAAGTACCAGCATACACCACAAGAAGAAGCAGGACCACCCTACCTAAAGGACGTCCGTTCAAGAGAAGAACTCCATTTACGAAAAATAAGGGCAAGAAGATTGTGAACAAATAGCTAGCTAAGATCGATTGTATTTAAATTGTAGCCTTCATTTCTTGATTGTATTTCGACATTTTCAAATTTGATGATATTTTTTCATATTCAATATGAAAAAATATTGAATATTCATGAGGACACTCGATCTCGATCCCCTCCATCTCGATCGCTATCACCCCTCAAAAGATCCCCCTCGCCGCCGAGCACCCCCCGCACCCTCCCTCGCTCCACCGCCGCCGCCGTCGGCATACTTACCACTAGAACACCTATTCACAAGATTCAACTCCTATTCATAGGTATCTACTTGCAAACATAAAAAAAATAGTAGGCACTAGATGTTGTTGTGAGGAAGATAAATCACCCTCATGGTGTGATGCACACCACAGCATCAACTTCTCAAACCAAGATGCAACCAGCACAAGAAAACAATGCATAGAAACAAAAAGGAAAAAAAGGAGGGGGGAAGAGGATTCGAACCCGCCACTTCCTGCTAGCAGGCAAAACCCACGCACCACTGCGCTACTACTTCGGAGGTTAACAACGTAGAGAAGGCGCACCTCATATACATGCGCCGTTACTATATAAAAAAACATTCTAATGGCGCACCGCTTGGGGTGCGCCATTCCTAAGCCGGCTGCCCTCGCGCCCTCCTCTCTTCTCCCGCGCCCTCCCCCCTACCCCCTTTCCACCGCCCAGTAGCGCCCGCCGTCTCCCCGAACCCTAGCTCCGCCGCCGCGGAGGGCCACTACCTCCCCGACCTCACCGTCCTCGGCCGCCACCTCAAGTCCCCCTGCAAGACCCACGCCGTCCTCGTCCTCTCCACCGGCGGCGCCCCTTCCTCCGCCCCTGCAGCGCAGCACCAGTAAATAGCCGATCCTCTCGGTGCTGCTCGGCGGGGCCGTCGCCTTCGTCTTCCTCGTCGGCTACCTGCGCCGCAAGCGCGCCAACATCGCGCACGTGCCCCCCTCCGCCGTCGCCGCCGCCCCGGACCTTCCCAAGTAGGTCCGCCCCGCCGCCCAGAACAAGAAGGGACGGCCCCAGCACCACCACGCCTCCGCCGGCGACAAGGTCCACCCCCATCTCATCTTGTCTCCACCCCCATCTCGCTCGCGTGCATACTGCACACTCGGATGGGATCCATGATTCCGCACACGTGCTAGCTACTACCGATCTCGCTCTCACACACAGGGATCAGTCAGTGGTGTCTCCGATTACAGTCCAATAGATTCGATTCGGAGTGTATCCTAGGAGAACATAATCTTCATAGTTCATCCATTCCTGCACTTTCTGTTGAAATGTAGACATTCATAGTTCCATATAAATATTGGAATGTGCGGTGAGTGTGGTCTCAGCTGAATTGTGTGTTTTCTTCCAGGAGGCGGCCAAGAAGCACCACCACCTCGACCTCAACACCCTCAGGGGACACACCGACTGCGTCACTGCGCTTGACTTCTCCAGCGACGCATGCAACCTAACCACTGGTGAGCCTACCCTCAGCCTCCCATTCGATCAGGATCTATCATGCTTACACACAGAAACGTTTTAACTTCCCCTCATATGGGCTATTTATTTGCTAGTTTTACAACGTGGGCAGTGTATAAAATTCTGGAAATAATCATGTGTACAGATTTCTGCATGCATGACCTCATAATCAGGTACTAGCTCCGTACATAATATAATAGCATATTCCATTTTATACTAGAGTACATTACATGTGAATTGAGGTGTAGATTAAACGTGACCTGGTTTTTCTAAGCAGATGTGTATTACAGTATTAGGGTTTGCTAACGTAGTGGAGGCCCTTGTCTGAAGGGCTCATCCTCCTTTAGCTCTTAGCTGGAGTAGTAGTAAGAACCTGCTTAATTAGCTTGAGATTAACCATGCCAAACCTTAGTCACCCAAAGTTTAACCAACAAAATAAGTGAGAGAAATGAACATTGCAAGCATAATTCAATAGTACCACCTGATCTAAAACATCTTATATTAGCTTACATATCTTATATTAGTTTACACAGTGAGTACTTCACAAGAATCGATATGAGATGCATGCGTGTAGTAGGGGATGAACATGCATGTATGATTCCAAAAAACGTGTGATGTGAAAAATACACGATTGCGGTGACAAATATGCAAGCCATGATATGGTAGTGATTAGCTCCAGACGGGTGTTCTATTGCACCGTATTTTCTTGCTGAGGAGACCCATAGAAAAAATAGAAAATATATAGGAACAAATAAGACAAATTTCCCAGGAAGACGTATTCAACTAAATACTGATTTTTAACTTTAGTGAAAAATGGCATATGATAGGCATGCTTGGCTGCCAATATTTGATTTGTCGATGTATGTGTGAAGCCATCAAAATTTGCTTCTATTGTTAACTTTCGGCGTCAAACCAGGCGTACAAACTAGCATAGTTTCAGCTAAAATGGCCTAGCTAACTACATAAAATGAATTAAAAACCATGACAAATGTTTTGAATTAAAACCAGGGCTAACGTTTTGGAACGGAGGGAGTAGTTCTTAGTCTAACTTTTGTGAACTGGTTTGCCTTGAACTCAACATGGCTGAATGTACTGGATATTCCCTACTTCACTTAAACAAATTAATATGATGAGTTTCGTTCGCTAGTTCTGGACTCTGCACATGCTGCCATCCTTGTCCCATTGCACGTCATACCGATGGTACTAGAAACACATAATAATCTTGCTAGCGCTCTACCAGTACGTAAGAAAAGGTGGTAGAATACACATAGGCCACACGCCGTAGACGCTTGGAGAAGAAACGAAATGCGATCAAGAAAAGAACTACGTTTCCACCTGGGCACCAATCATCGGTAACTCGGTAAAAGCCACCATTTCCAGACGTCACACTTGGTCGACCAATCACAGCTGCTTCCCTGAATTCGTTGTTTCATATTTATATGTTTGCTGCTCTTCTCAAGGCAGTAGCATGTGCGGATGGAGCTGTAAGGATATCTATTTGTTTTACGCCATAACTTTCTCAAATTTTCCTTAAGAAAAAAATCAACATGAATGTGTCGTCGAATGTTTTTGTCTACAATGTTTTCTGTCCATCTGAATTTTAGCCTGCTCATTTGATTGTAGCAGTAATTTATGGTTGCAACTATATATACTAGGTTGGTAAAGAAAGAACTGTCGACATCATATTTCTGAATGCTGTAGAATTTGTAGTAAGATGTGTTTGCTAGGTACTCCAGTAGCCATCGCTCGTCAGCCATACATGATGCAACAGCTGCCATGTACTGTTAAATAGGAAGATGCTTGCTAAAAAAATAGGAAAATGGCATCAGTTACAACATTCTATTACATAACTTTTCCTTTTTGGTTCTGAAATGATACAAATATATAGGTCTGGAAGGACTTGTATAGAGGGCTGATTTGAATGGCTATAAGTTTAGTTAACACATAATATCTGATGCACCATAGTGCCCTAAGGCTATATTCGAAATTGATTAAAAATATGTCAAGTACGCTACAGTTTATAGTCAGGAAAATGAAGTCATAATCTTACTTTTACTAGTTGGTCAATAAACTGTGTCACTGTGATTTACTCTTATAAGTTCATTGTCATCGTATTGCATCTGCACTGCACCGCACCCGTATCAATTGAATCCACTAATCCGTGTAAAGCGTTGTATACTTGTATGCCGGTAGAATTTTTTTTAAAGTGATTGATCTCTTTTTTTAGGACGACTGGGTACTCTCGGTCAATATGTTTCCTATGAATTTCATTCGAATTCCATTTCTGTCCCATGATGGTTCATCAAGAATTGTTGAACATATATGGTCCCCTTAGTGTTGGGCCTGCTATTGTAGGTTCTTGTTTTTGGCTGCATTAGTGATCAGTCCATGGTCTCATGCTGAATCCTTTGATTGTTCTTGATCCATGATCTGCCTTATGGTTGTGTCAGTCTCTGTTTTACTCTTTTGCTAAGTTGTAGTGCATCCAGATGTTAGCATTGTGGTGGTAGTTTGCTGGGTTTTGTTTCCGACCATCGTGTCGTGATGATTTTGCAGGTACCCCGAGAGGCCCTTGAGTTTGCCGGAATGTCGATTAACTTCCGTTCCGGTAAATTCGGGTAATCCATATGTCCTATTTTTAGCAAAGGTCATGCTGAAATTTTCCGTGAATTTTAGCATGACTTTGCTAAAAATAGGACATATGGGGTACTTGCGACTAATGCATGGGCCGGGGTATCTTAGTACTTAATTAAGTAGGATCAGCTGCCCCTTTATTCTTGATGCATTAAACCATAGGTGGCAATCGAGCCAAGTGATTAGGCCCAACTTAGAATTCTCCTTCCCTTTTCTTGATAGGGTATATTATTAGAAGATACCCATATATATCAGTCAACCTAGGGTGCCTCGGCATTGATAAACCCTAAATGATGAAAACTTAACTTAGCATTTAGGGTGCCTCAGCATCGACAAACCCTAAATTATAAAACCTTGGCTTTTAGGGTGCCTCGGTGTCGATAAAAACCTAAATGATGAAAGCTTAGGCTTTTAGGGTGCCTCAGCGTCGACAAACCCTAAATGATAAAAGCTTAGCTTTTAGGATGCCTCGGTGTCGACAAACCCTAAATGATGAGACCATGATCTTGTTCCTTGACAATAACCAACTTTTTGACCAAACTTTTTCCTATTTAGAGCGAAACATGGCCCACAACGATGAGGATGAGGCCGGCGGTTCGGGCAAGCCATTCTGGGAGCTGTCCTAGGAGATAGAGGAAGAACCTCACCGCTATGAGGACGCCGCGGAAGACACCGATCCCGAGTACACAACCCCTTGTGGCGTCGGGGATGACACCACTGATGGTGCCGTCGAGGATGCCACCACTGATGATGGCAGCGCACACACAGATGGCAGCCAATCGAAGAGGCAACGGAAGGACCGGCGCCCGAACGTGCTCAGCACCGTAAAGGAGGAATTTACTGAAGTGAACTCCGATGGGTATCCAACGGCGCCCACAGAAATAGTCAAGGGGTACGCGGTTCAGCTCGGGTGCATTCTCCGGAGCAGTGTCTCGATCAACACCGAGAACCTAAGGCATAAGGACCGAGGGAATTTGCGCAACCTCCTCTTCACGAAGCTGCACGAACGATACAAGTTCCCCGGTGACGTCGCAAACACACGCCTCTCAAGGAATAAAGTGAACAGTGCCGCCCTCATGAAGATAAGCAAGGCCCTGTCTACTTGGAGAAGCGTGGTGAAGAGAATGATTGACAAAGGTGATAGTTATGAGAAGATCAAGGCGAAAAATCCTTCGATCAACGAAGATGACTACAAGGAGTTCAAGATCAAGTGCGAGAGCAAGGCAACCGCGGAATCAAGTCAATGGGAGAAAGAAATGCGGGAGTTGAACTTAGGGGTCCACCAACTCGGTCCCGGCGGTTACAGAGTGGCGGAACCTATATGGGACAAGGAGGACGCGGAGCGTGCCAAGCAAGGCCTACCACCCCGCTTCGAGAAATACGGTGACAAGAAGACCAGGAACTATGTCAGGGCCCGGTACAAGGTGGACCCAGTAACAAAGGATCTTACCACGGATGTGAAGACCAGGGCGCTTGAGCGTGTTCTGGTAAGGAATACACCCCACGTAATTAGCTCCATATGGTTGCATTCTAATTAATGAAGCCAAATTTCTAGATGGTTCATTCCTTCCGCAGGACACTGAAAGCAATAGCGTGGGGTCGTCTCAGAGCTCCCATTGAGACACCAATTTAAATAGGGCGTTTAACATAATGAAAAACAAGGATAAGTCCAGTAAGCCGTCGTCAGCTGGTCATGTGGCCGGCAAAGGCTTGTCCACGAAATGGTCGTCATACTATAATGTTGGTGGGCGAAAGGAGAGAAATACCAACTTGGAAAGCCAGTCGCGCGAGGTTGAAGAACTCAAGGCAAAAGTGGCACGGATTCCGGAGATGGTCCAAGAGCTAGTGCAACACCAAGTGGGAGGGGTGATCACCCCATTGTGCCTACCTTGATTGAGGGGCTGCAGGCGTGGATTGCGGGCGGCCAACAGGGGCCGCCCCGATTCCCAGCTTCACGGCCAGCAACTCGCACAACGCGCAGGCGACGCGATTGGTGTCTCCGGCGCCGACGCCATTGGTGTCTCCGGCACCGGCCAGCACCTCGGCAGCAAGCGGCCCCTCCGTTACTTACACTCCCACCGTTGGCGGTGCCTCGACATTAGCCAAGCTCGACGCCATCACGGTAACTAAGCCTCTCTCGGCCGATGACTTCATCTCCTTGCCTTTGACTGGGCATCCCCTAACACCCTACATGTTTTCGCAGGGCGCCGACGCGGACATTCCATACACTCTCCTGCACTTCATGGGCGGCGGGTTGATCGATGTCGCCAAGGGCAGAATCGTTCAACCGGGCAACCCCATGTTCCAAGGTAGACCGATGCCACGCACCACGTATAGGGTTCAACTGGTTCGGGTGCTGCCAGGCTGCGACGACTTGTTACCTCTGTTCCACCCCGCTGGGGCCGACAAAGATGATGTGATGACCCTCAGCGCCTGCTTAAGTTGTCCCTTGCTTTGGCCAAAGAGCCAGATTCGTTTGGGGGCAGGGGACACCACCCCAAAGACAACACCGCCAGTCGTGCCGGCGCCAAGCCATGGCAAGACCGCCGCAACGCTACCGGACATGCATATGGCACAGGATCCGGACATGCATATCGCACAGGATCCGGACGACGACGATGACGACAATGGTACATTTACCAAGGTCGATAAGTACTTTGCCGAACATGGGTATGGTGAGGAATTCTTGGGGCCTCCTTCTCAAGAACCCAACCCTGCAAAAGACGACCGCGATCTAGCTGGTACCGCGGAGAAACCCAATTGCAACAGGCATTGTCTGGCATTTAGTTTTCAGGAGACGCCTCCAGCTGCCGCCTTCACCGAGCCTCAGATAGCCGAGGTGCGAAATATTATCAGCCCCAACACACTCAAGAAGGTGGTCTCTGAGCAGATGAACTCGATCCCATTACATCAGCAGAAGAAGGGACGGAAAAGAAAGACTAACAAGGGTGCGAGCCAGTCGGCACTGAGTACGATCTGTGCTCTGGACGGGCCACCTTCACCTAAGGATATCTCGAGGAGGGTGCATGTGGCGGGTAGGCCGATGCTACCGACTAATCTGCTCAATGCTGCAACCGGTGCTATGCGGAGTCTGCATGACACTGTTATTTGTTTGGAGAAGCGGCGTCTCTCCGAGAATAATGTGGCATACCCGGTTTTCGTGGCCAAGGTGCCAGAGGGCAAGGGCTTTGTCGATAGCGCCATCGGGGGTATGATCGTCCTGCGGTTTGCTGACATCTTTGCTATGTTTAACCTTCATCCGCTGCACTACACCTTCGTTCAGCTACTTTCACTGAGTATGGAGATGCGGATCATTAGAGACAAGACCCCGGACCTAGTGATAGTCGACCCCTTCTATATGCGTGCCAAGATCTTGGGCAGCGCTGGGGACCGGCAAGTCACGAGTTCATACCTCGAAGGCGTCATTCTGGCAACTCAGAAAAGGATAACTTCCCCGTGCCTTACTTTCCCTGGTAAGTTATCCCCTCATCGCCCCGTAACATATGATTTCTTAGATTTTGATCGTCCTTTTTTTCTAACATTCCGTGTTTTGTGCAGTGACACACGTTGCACACTCATCCTCTTAAGCCTGAAATATTCCACGGCCACGTATTTCGACTCGGACCGTCAGTCAAAAAAAGACTACACAAATATCAAGAAAGTTCTTGATGAAGCTCTTCCCGGCTACGCCATATCTGGAGGCACCTTCAGCAGGACAAGTCTCAGGCACGGCAAGCACGTGTTCACCCACAATACGACGTTCGCCTGCCTCAAGCAGCCGCTTGGCAGTCAGAAGGATGCCTACTACGCCCTCCATCACATGCGAGCGATCATACAGGACAATAATCACCTTCGGCTACCAAATAATCTCAAAGATTGGGCCGCATCCTTTACGGCAATCCAGGATGCAGACATCAGACAAGAATTCTTTCGCATCCAGTCGGAGTTTGCGGAAATCATCCATCAAGATGTCCTTCGTACCTCAGGGCAGTTCTACCTCAGATCTCCGATGTCCAATAGTGAGATAGATACAATGCTACAAATGCAGGCTGACAACGACCGCAATTTCATGACCATCACGAAATACGGCGGCTTCATCCACGTTCCCGTGAATCGCTACTAATTCATGTTGCAATATTAAACTTTAATGAACTTGTATGTCTCTTTGGTTTGGACAGTCGTTCAACTTATATATAATCGATGCTATTTATTAGTAGGACCATGAATCGTGCTGTTATAGTTGTAATATTAAACTTTAATGAACTTGTATGTCTCTGTGAATTGCTACTAACGTTTTGTTTGGCTAGTGCATAGAGATGCCGTCGTATGTTGTGTACAAGGGTAAGGTTCCCAGAGTCTACGACGACTGGGAGGATTGTCGGAGACAGGTTCACCGATTCAGCAGTAACAGTTACAAAGGGTACACCACAAGGGCGGAGGCGGAAGTTAGATACGCGCGCTATCTAGCGGGAGAGAGGAGGGAGCGTTGGAGGAACCGGATGAAGACCAGTTTCATTGCGATTATGCTCATCGTGATGACCGCAGCTCTCTTCTATGTGATGGTAGTTTAGATGGTCGATATCGACTTGTAATGTGAAGACAAACTCGCTACTCGCGGTCTCGAGACTTGTAATGTTCTAACTTTGTTCGGTATTTTAAATTCGAAGACTAATATGATGAATTGTATTCGGAGACTAATCTTCTATTGTATTCGATAAATTTGTTGTTTATATGTTGTGCTATCTATATTCTGTGCAATAATATATTTTGTAATTTGTGCAAATATCAGAAAAAATAAAATAAATACCTAATATCCATACTAGTGGCGCATCACTCAGCACACTAGTGGCACACTTCAAAAGCACATTAGTGGTGCATCGTCAACTAGTGCGCCATTAGTAAGCCAGAGCATATGGGTAAATATGGCCCTGGGAGGCATAATAATGGTGCACCATAAGCTATACTAATGGCGCACCAGGATCTATACTAATGGCGCACCGGGATCTATACTAATGGCGCACCGGGATCTATACTAATGGCACACTACTTGGTGCGCCATTAGTATACCATATACTAATGGCGCACCGTGAGCAATACTAATGGCGCACTGCCTGGTGCGCCATTAGTATACCAGATACTAATGGCACACTTGAGGTGCGCCATTAGTAAAAAAATCTAATGGCGTGATGCTAGTGGCGCACCTATAGTGCGCCATTAGTAGCCAAAGTAGGTGCGCCATTAGCAAGCCTTTTCCTAGTAGTGCAAGGTTCTTATGCCATTTTGAGCTTATTATGGTATTTTGGAGCTAAATGGGCTAATTATGTCATTGTTGGGGAAATTAAAGCAAGGATAATATGAAAGAGGAGAGGAAACAGGAGGAGGAGGAGAAGAAGAAGAAATCAAGAAGAAGGAGGAGAAGGAGGAGAAGGAGGAGGAGGAGAAGGACTAGAAGGTCCTTGGCCTTCTCCTCCTCCTCCTCCTTCTCCTTCTTCTCTTCTTCTTCTTCTTCTTCTTGTTCTTCTTTCTTTTCATTTTGCCTATTTCTTCTCCTCTTCTCCTCTTGTTGGAGCTAAATTACCTAATTATGTCTTTTTGGAGCTAAATGGGCTAATTATCCCATTTTAGAGGAAAACAAGCTAAGTATATAATATTCATGAGCTAACCAAGGTTCTTTTCTTCTTCTTCTCTTCCTCTCCTATTTTTCTTCTTCTTCTTCTTCTTCTTCTTCTTCTTCTTATTTTCTTTCTTCTTTTTTCCTCTTATTCTTCTCTTCCTCTCGTATTTTTCTTCTTCTTCTTCTTCTACTTCTTCTTCTTCTTCTTCTTCTTATACTTATTCTCATTTTCTTTTTTATTTTTTCCTATTATTCTTCTTCTCCTTCTTCTTCTTTTCTTCTTCTTCTCCTCCTCCTCCTCTAGCTCTTCTTCTTCTTCTTCTCCTTTTTTTTCTACTTATTGTTCTTTTTCTACTTTTTCTTATTTTATTCTACTAAACAGGAAACTAACCTAAGACTAAAGATAAACATTAAGTAAACTAAAACTAAATCTAAACTAAAACTAAACCTAAGCCAAAACAAACCTAAAACCTATAACTTTTTAAACAAAACTATTACAAAAAAGCTAAAAAAACTGACCTCGATCCGGTGGCGTTGGGAGGAGAGGCGCGGGGAGGAGGGCCGCGGGGGGGGGGGGGGGGAGAGGCGCGAGGAGGAGAGGCGCGGGGAGAAGGGCCGCAGGGTGAGGGGCGCGAGGAGGGCGTGGGATGCCGATGCTGGGGTGGGGTGGCGGCGCTGGGGTGGGGTGGGGCGGTGGCGCTGGGATGTTGTGGGGAGGCGGTGCTGGGGTGGGGCGGCGGCGCTGGGGTGGGGTGGCGTCAGCGGCGCTGGGGGGTGGAGGTTGCGGTGGAGATAGAGGGGAGAGAGTGTGGGGGAGCACGCGGGTGGGCAGGACGACCGTTAACGTTAGGGGGTCCATCCCCTTTGCCGTCTGCCGCAGACGGCAAAGTTAGTTAGGCTGACGGCAAAGGGGTGGGGTGCGGCGCCGTGGGGTGGGGAGAGAGGAGAGGTGGGGTGGGAAAGGTTTGCCGTCTGCCTTCACTACCTTTGCCGTCCGTTGACGGACGGCAAAGCCCTGGCCGATGGCAAATATCCTTTATACCATCAGTGAGCCCTTTACCGTCCGCTTTAGGTCAGCTGACGGCAAAGAGGGTCTTGCCATCAGCCAACAGACGGCAAAGCCCTGGCTGATGGCAAATTACTGTTTTCCAGTAGTGTAAGGCCCTTATGAAAGAGTAATATCAATTACAATCAAAAGTAGAGCTAAGGAAACTCATCAAACCATGGTAAACATGTCCTTGGTCAAAGAACAACTAATAACTTTTAACTTTTGCTCTTCCTCTTATATTTTGATGAGATCAATTGAAGCTTTTTGAAAGAACATGTTATTATACAGGAAGTGAAAATGCTAACATAAAGGAAGATGTTTGCTTTAGCTAGGTTTTAACAAACAACTTACTTATCTTAATGATGACATCAACAAAGGTGTGATATGACAACTCTCAATGAAACAATATAAATGCATGCATCTTTGTCAACATAAGGTGTTTGCTCTTTTTAGGATAAAAGGAAGTGAGTTTGCTGACTCAACATAAAAGTAAAAGATTGGCCCTTCGCACAGGGAAGTAGGGAAAACTCATGTGCTAGAGCTTTCTTAGAGATTTTGAAATCAACAAGATTGTAAAACAGGCTTTTGAGAGGTGCATAATTTGTCAACGAATGCTAGTAGATAGCCCAATACTTCTCATGCTCGATAAGTTTTGAGGAACGACTCCCAAAGTGGGGACGATCACATCCCCTTAGTCTCCTTTGTTTATCTGTCACATCCTTAGATTAGACTTTCTTGTCATTGCATTTCATGCATGAACTTTTATTTTTTCTTCTTTTTAATTTCAAACGGGGATGATCAAACCCAAGCACAAAAAAAATTCAAATAGGTTTAATAAACATTATTCTCAATGAACCCAAAATGGCATTAAAAAATTGTTCACCCTCTCTAATAAATGTTGACAACAACATACAAGGGGTGATTCACTTTTTATCAACACATTTGGCATTATGTCTAAACGAGCAAAGTTGCTGGAAAATGAGAAATAACATATAATAAGTATTCTAGTTATTTGAAAAATTCTGGAAATTGTTGTGGGGCCTAGATATAATATATATAAACCCCACAAGTTATTTCAGGGTATTTACCTTTAGGGTTTTTCCCCAAATAAACAACAACAGAAATAATAAATTGGAAAAAAAAGAACCTTACCTCTAGCCAACCCAGCACAGAAGAAGGCCCAACCCAGGAGCCATTGTCTACAACCTCATTTGTGTAGGCACAAGGGCGTGTCGCCAGCGCGCGCACCCGATGGCGAGCTCATGCTTGCCACAGAGCTGCTCGTCCCCGTCCTCATCTCCTCGCCTGGAGATGCCCCAGAGCCCCCTCTCTCTTATCCACCCCTCTCTGGCTCCCCTCCCTGGCTCTCTCGCCCTCTCCCGGTCATGGTCGAGCACTGCTGTCGGCGCCGCTCGCAACTATCACGGCCACCGACCGCTCTACTCGCCCTCTCCCGGTCATGGCCGAGCACTGTTGTCGCCGCCGCTCGCAACTATCACGGCCACCGACCGCTCTAGCCCATCCACTGTGTCCCCTAGCTCCGCCGTTCTACTCTCCATCTCTATGCCATAAGAATCAAGCTTAGACACCCTGCAGCGCCGCCATCTGCATAATCTTCACCACCACCCACTAGATGTCTTCGCCGTCGATTCGCACGATTCACGTCGTCCCAAAGCTCGCCGTTTGTCTAGTCTGCATCGTTGTGAGCCACTGCGTCGTTTCCCCCTTCTCCCGAGCTCCTCGCGCCCCCTATGTAGCTGGCCATGAGCCCGAGCGCCGGCCGCCGCTTACCTCGACGCTGGCGTGATTCCAGTGCTCCCTTGCTCCAGCCACCACCCCAAATGGATTCGGTTAAGCCTCAGCATCGCGTAGGTGCCCTCCGCCGGCAATTTGGTCGCCAGAGGAGGAAATCCGCCGCCGCCGCTGTGCTCTGTGGTCACCGGCGGTGACCTCGCCGTCATGTGTCACTCACCGGTAGGTTCGGCTGTTACGTGATTAGGTTAAGCCTAATCTCAAATTATTTAACCCCCGCAGTGTCTCACACTTGGCCCCGTAGCTAGTCAAAGTTCGGTCAAAGCGGTATTAACTCTAGTTAATCCCTGTGTCACTAACGTGCGGACCCCGCATGTCAGATTTGACCTCATCTGGCCCTGTTGACCTCCTCACGCAAGCAAGAGCTCAGAGCTGACGCAATAAATGATTTTCTGATATAAAAATAATTCCAGAACATGTTGAAAACTTTGAAAAACATAGAAAATAAAATATAACTCCAACGAAAATAATATATATATGAAAAATGATTAGAAAAATCCAACGAATTCAATGGTGCTATTTTCATGCATGATAAAACAAGTTATACCTGGGTATCATGTCAAATCAATTAAAAGGGTATTTGAAAAACACCTTATTCGAAGTGATACTTGAATTTTTACTCAAATCAACTTCAACTTAAGAATTGGTAGCTACATGAGCCCATGACACATTTCATTTTCATGTCATGATCATGCATCATAGTGTTGCATTTCTGTGAAGTAAATATTATACTTTTTGTGTTTGCCGGTGTTTCCTCTCGGTAGACGATGGTTCCGACGATGTGATCGTTGACATTAATGAAGACTCATTGTTGTCTTCAGAACTGTTAGGCAAGCAAAACCACGTTGAGCATTCCGATAAAATCCAACTCTCTCGCTCCTGCTCTCTTTTATTGCATTAGGACAAACACGATTCAATTGTTACATGTTCTCGGTAGTCGAACCCATTCCTCTGCATGACCTGTTTTTGCCATAGTAAATAGTTGAAACCACTTAACATGAGTAGCAACTTCTTGAGCCTTGTTGTGCTACTCATCCATGCTGGCTTACTGTGCCTACTATGCTTAGAGTCGTGCCGGGTCTAATCCATCTGGACGATGAATCGGAATGGTTGTGTTCATGTCCTGCAGTGTGAGAGTAAAGGTGTGAATCTGATTTGGTAAAGGTAGCGATGAGAGGTCATGTAGGAGTACATGGTGGGTTGTCTCATTGGGACCGTCCTTAAGAACTGAGTTATGTCTATGTTATCCAAGACAAGATACTAGCATGCGTTGGGCCCTCAAATATGACCCCCCTCGGCTTATTAATTGCCTAGATCTTTGTCCAGGAGTTCCAACTAGCTTCTGGTGTTTTTAGGAAAAGTGTTTGCGGTCGTGTTTAGCCCTCCCCGACGGGGTAGGCTTCAGTGCGGTAGATACACAGTGGCACGGTGTACCGAGTGACACCCGGATGGTGGGCTTGGGAATCCTGCGCAGATTGTTTTGGGGCCGTAGAGGAAACCTCGACCGGACTTCCTTGCGGGTTCAGTCTCAAATAGGCAATAAACCTGGACTAGGGTCTTGTGTGGTTAACGGTCGTGGGCGACACACACGCCAGTGCTTCCGCTTGAAGGTTGCCGAGATGCATGACGTGCATATGGTGCTAAGTGGTGAGAGCATGTGTGAAGAAGTATACCCTTGCAGGGTGAATTAATCTGTTCGAATAGCCGCGTCCTTGGATATGGACTACTTGGAAACATTACGTGGTACATAGACAACTTGAAATGGATACTCTAAAATGCGCAACATAAGTGTGAGTGCTATGGATGGCCTTCTCGTAGGGATACGAGAGTGGATCCATAGTGGTTTATTGATTGGTGAATATGTGGACTCGTGTGCGCTATCCCACGTCAAAGAAAGTACTTGTAGTCATAGTATAGGTTAGCCAAGAGTCCAAGTTGGCTTGCTGCAATTAAACTCGACAACCCCTTCATTCATACTGATGCATTTGTAGATAGTTCTAATGTAAGTCTTGATGAGTACCTTTGTACTCACTGTTGCTTAATTTATGTTTTTGTAGGTGAGACCGTAATCTCATTAGAGGTTTCTACACGATGTGTTCAATGTTGACCGGAATAGCTTGGGAATCCCAGACAGAGGTCTGGTTCCTTTGGTAGGGTAATTGTAGCTTTTAGGCTCCTCCAGCCATTTTAGTAGATGTCTGTTCCCAGACATGTTTGCTTCCGCTTGATGTTTTTACGCCTTGAGTGTGGGGTCACGAGACCCCTATTTGTAATATCATACTATTTTGACTCTTATGAGTCTTTAATAAAAGCTTGAGTCATTGTGATGCCATGTTGTATCTACACATATCGTGCATATTGTGTGTATGTTATGAAATGCATTATATATGTGGGATTCAACACCTAGTTGTGTGCCTTTAGTAGTACTCTTTCCAGGGAAATGCCTCTTTTGCTTCCACCGAGCCTTGGTAGCTTGCTACTGCTCCGGACACGTTGATTGACCTGCATGTGTCCTTCTTTGCTATTGTGTGTCTCCCTTCGGGGAAATATCACGCGGTGTAATGGAGTCCTTGTAGCTTGCTACGACTTGTGTACTCATGCTGATGACCGACACCTTCTTTGCTGGGTTATGTATGCTTGTCCTTGTACGGATGTACCACTTGGGTTTATAACTAGTCATGTCGACCCGGGTTCTTTTTGGTTTGAATTCTAGCGACACATTCATATACGTGAGCCAAAAGACGCAAATGGTCCCGGCCAAGGTAATGTGGCACGTGGAGTTTATCGTGCATGAGGCCGCAAAGTGATGTGATGTGTTACAGGCTGGGTTCTTATAATTTAGGATCGGGGTCCCGAAAGCTTTGGTATCAGAGCTAGACTGTCTGTAGGATAACCAAGCCAAACTGGTCGATGTTGAGTCTAGCAACTCTTTAGTTATATAAGGGAATTGTTTGTGGAAGGGAATGTAAGGCTCTTTTACTCCTTTCCTTGTGTCATTCTTCTTCTGAGTCACCTTCTTCTTTATTCTACGGGGTTTAAGAATTAGGCTTTCTCATCTATCTATTAGGATGACGAGTTACTATGCTGGAGACTTATAGGAAAGTTGTTGTCTTCATGGATTAGTGTCTTCATAAGAATTCAATTGTTATGTTGTAAGTTTTCTTGCAGGTTGCCTCATATTTCATGCCCGTGCAACCGTTATGCTGTCCAAGTTTTCCAAAGTTTCTAAATAATCTGATGCAATTGCAAATTTCTTCCTCCTTTTCCCAATGTCTTTTGGTGAGACAAAGCAAACCAATTATTGTGTTGAGGTACTTTATTACCTCAACGTATTGTTGAAGTATTAGGAAACCATGTTACCTCCGAAAACCACCTAGTAGTTTAGATGTGTTTTGGTTCCCAGTGTTATAATTCTGGCCATCATTTTTGAATCCATTCAGTGATGTTATTAGTCAGTAGGTATTCTATTTCTGGGTTCTTAAACCCAAGGTTCATTCTGCTCACTTCTGTTGATAGTGTTGCTAGTTCCTTTAGAATGATTAGTAACCTTGTCGTAGTTTCCAAGGTTCATGGTATATCATTCTTCCAATACCATGGACCATCTCTGGCAGAAGTTCTTCATGAACTAAAGATCACAACAAGAGTGCTCGTGATGAGTTTTCTACTCCATATTGTGACTCTATCAACTCCGCCTTTCTGCATGGGTTATCTGGAAGAATTATGTTGAACTCGTTCGACATGCTAAACTATGCATCCACAACTCAAAAAAAATCATGTGCTCTTGAGTTGCCCCTCTTCAATTATATTGTGACCTTCATCCATGAGAGGATAGTCAAGAGTAGTTGTGCATTCGGTCATCGGTGTCTATTATTCTCGTGGTTCGTCGAGCCATTCTATTTCAGAATGACTGGGAGAAGCAAACTCCAGTACCTCATCCATTTCTTGAATTGGGTCAAAGTAGTTGTATTCCGCAGATCAGAATGTCAATCCAGCTTTTGTTCTGTTCTATCTTGGAGTATTACTCTCTTTTGTCAAGAATTTCATGATAATTGCACCTCTCTTATGAACTCTTGATACAGTGGTACTTCTCGCTATCATTGTTCATCCCTCGGTTTCCGTGTTGGTTGTAACCGGAATATCAACAAGTGAACCATGATGTGTGAAATCAATACTCCTAGCAATAAATGTTATTGCTTGGTAGTTAATCGACAATAATTTCACTCTTATGGTGATGGTAATTGAATCGTCATCCTAAGATTGACCGTGCTACCTAGTCCATTTTTCATGGTGCACTTTTCGATCAATGAGGTAGGATTGTGTCAATCCCTCGCTCTATTGATCATATCATCTTGCCTTGAAATCGAGATTGTTCCCGAGCTTAATAACATATCGATGGTTCGTGATTTTTTGAATATCTTCTTGGAAGTATTACCAGGTTATTTCCTGAATGATATGTTGAGCTCGTGATCAAGTTGGTTTTCCTATAAACCACCCCTTCTCCAATAATTCATGTTGGATACCTCTGAAACTAGTTGGCTAAGCTAAACAACAACTTAGAGAGTTGGAAGATAAAAGCATTGCCTAACTTAGTTCATTTCAAAGGGATATCTTTGTGGCGTGTGTGTGAGTGTTGAAGGAAGATGATATTTCATCGCTTATTCGTGTGATAAATTGTTGTATATATTATCTTGTCCGATTTTTGATTTGAGTATGGGCTATTGTCAAATCAAACTCAGAACCAAAGATGTTCCTAACGGTCTCTTACTTGTGGTTTTCCTTGAGCACACACCATTATATTATTTGATCTGAGCAATGCTATTATCCTGCTCACATAGTTGTGGAAAACCATTTATATGGGTAGCTCGATGAAATGTTGTTGAGGCCATCTACACCATTTTCATTTGTTCCATGATCTATGTTGGACATTAAGTTCGTGTTGGAAACTTTGTAGACATTGTCTTCGTGTCCCATGCACGCGGTTTATGTTAGGTGTAAGAAGTTACTTCTTCTTCATTCACATGTAATTAGTGCAAGTTGCCACCGTGAATTCGAGAAAAGTTATTTTGTTTTCTTCGAAATCATCCTAAGTCAGCCATGCACGTGCGAAGTATTCTATGGTTTGATAGACTGATCATCTTCATTCCATATGTATCTCCTAGCACCCCAAGGCACTGATTGATTTGTTTAAGGAAAAGAAGTTCCTTCTTAAGAGCTAATCATATGACATATGCAAGGACTTTGGTATCTTCAATGATGGTTGCCAAACCAGAACTCGGTAGTGTTTTGTTGTAAGATTTCTATGTGGTCACGCTTGTCTTGCACAGTTTGTTCACGTGTGTCCTGCAATCCAACTCATGTTTGGGAATTGTCTTCCGTAGTTCATTTCCTAAGAATCTCGCAATGTTATCTTGTAAATTTGTGTTGCAAACTTTCTTTTCAGACATGCTGAGTCTGAAACATCTTGTCACCAATCAGAGCCAAATCTCAGCCAGTTATAATGGCTGGAACATTTCCCAAGAATTATAATATTGGTCTCTCTGTAACCAGGTAAAGTGATGTCGTGGCTAACGCACCTAGCCGGAAGACCTAATATTATAATATCTTGTATCAGCAACGTTAGCCATCTCCCCATGAGGAGTTTGTATGACCTTTTTTAGAAGTTGTTCTCATGGACCCCCTTTGAGCCCCAAAGTCCGACCTTTACTTGATGTTCTTGATACCAAGAAGTTCAGTTACCCTATTACATCAAGTAGTACATTAGAAGCGGAGTGCTAAATGTCCCTCGGTCGACTAAACAGATTTCGTTCCCTTGGCATAGCTAAGGTGAAATCTGAGAAAGTGTTGTCTTCCTTTGCATGTGCATCCTCCACCATTATTCATCATGGTAGTATGATGTGTCACCAAGTTCTTGGCACGGATATTTGTAAAACTTTGATGAATATGGAAATGCTCTAGTTCTTGAGAGCATGCTCAGACACTGGGTTATTTCCTCGGTACCAATTGGAATGTGCCTTCCGTTTTCCAAGTTGCTCTATAACTCTAGCTTCCTTCCAAACTGAGTATGCCATTCTGTCAGATTCTTTTAAACGATCATTTGCGAATTGCCTTATTCGGGTATGAAGAGTTTCAGTGATATTTGTATCAAAAGTAATTATTTTTTCCACTTAAGGGAATAACTCTACGAATCACCTTTCTAAGGTGCCCCGTTATGGTATGAAGGGCAACATAACTCCTCGCTACTTTGAAACCTTGTCACCATCTCTTTTAAATGTGGAATTGTTGCCTACCAATTGAACCTTCGTCATATGCCTCATTTCCTCATCCCTGTTATGTGTTTTGTGTCTCATCTCAAGGGATGTTCCTACATCTCATTCTATGAGTTGATCATGAGTTGCTCGATCCTCGAGGAGATTAAATCTTGTAGAGTCTTCCTATTCTTTTTGTTGTCGAGTTAGATGAGGACCTCAGCCACAAAGACGTCAAGGTCATCATGATGCAATGAATCAACATCTCCAAGAGGGGAAATTGGATCGTGAAGATTGTGATAGCTAGTGTGCCCTCTGTTCTCTTACCCTACGCGTGAATCTCGGGACGAGATTCTTGTTTAGTGGGGGTGAGTTGTCACAGCCCTAGATTAGACTTGCTTGTCGTTGTATTTCATACATGAATTTTTATTTTTTCTTCTTTTTAATTTGAAATGAGGATGATCAAACCCTAGCACCAAATAAAATTCAAATATGTTCAATAAACATTATTCTCAATGAACCCAAAGTGGCATTCAAAAATGTTCACCCTCTCAAGTAAATGTTGACAACAACATACAAGGGGTGATTCACTTTTTATCAACACATTTGGCATTTTATCTAAACCAGCAAAGTTGCTGGAAAATGAGAAATAACATACTATAAATATTCTAGTTATTTGAAAAAATCTGGAAATTGTTGTGGGCCCTAGATATAATATATATAAACCCCACAAATTATTTCAGGGTATTTGCCTTTAGGGTTTTTCCCCAAATAAACAATAACAGAAATAATAAATTCGAAACAAACAAAACACAAAAAAGAACCTTACCTGTAGCCGACCCAGCACAGGAGAAGGCCCAACCCACCAGTCGATGTCTTCAACCTCATGCCAATAGGCACGAGGGCGTGTCGCCAGCGCGCGCACCCGACGGCCAGCTCATGCTAGCCATGGAGCTGCTCGTCCCCATCCTCATCTCCTCGCCTGGAGATGCCCCAGAGCCCCCTCTCTCTTATCCACCCCTCTCTGTCTCCCCTCCCTCGCTCTCTCACCCTCTCCTGGCCATGGCCGAGCGCTACTGTCGCCGCCGCTAGCAACTAATGTGGTCACCGGCCCCCTCTAGCCCATCCACCGTGTCCCCTAGCTCCGCCGTTCTACTCCCCATCTCTAAGCCATAAGAACCGAGATCAGACGCCCTGCAGCGCCGCCATCTGCATCATCTTCACCGTCGGCCACTGGATATCTTAGCCGTCGATTCACCCGATTCAGGTCGTCCCAAAGCTTGTCGTTTGTCCTGTCCGCATCGCTGTGAGCCACCAAGTCGTTTCCTCCCTTCTCCCGATCTCCTCGCGGCCCCTATCTAGCTAGTCGTGAACCCGAGCTCCGGCCGCCGCTTACCATGTTGTCGACGTCATTCTAGTGCTCCCTTTCTCCAGCTACCACCCCAAATGGATTTGGTTAAGCGTCAGCATCGCGTAGGTGCCCTCCGCCGGCAATTTGGTTGCCGAAGGAGGAAATCCGCCGCCGCCGCCGTGCTCTGTGGTCACCGACGGTGACCTCGACGGCCAGTGTCACTCACCGGTGGGTCCGGTCGTCAGGTGATTAGGTTAAGCCTAATCACAAATTATTTAACCCCCACAGTCTCTCACGCTGGCCCCGGAGCTAGTCAAAGTTGGGTCAAAGCGATATTAACTCTAGTTAATCCCTGTGTCACTGACGTACGGACCCCACACATGAGATTTGACTTGATCTGGCCGTGTCGGCTTGCTGACACAATAAATGATTTTCTGATATAAAAATAATTCCAAAAAATGCTGAAAATTTTGAAAAATCATAGAAAATAAAATATAACTCCAATGAAAATAATTTATATATGAAAAATGATCAGAAAAATCCAAGGAATTCAATGGTGCTATTTTCATGCATGATAAATCAAGTTATACCTAGGCATCGGGTCAAATCAATTAAAAGGGTATTTGAAAAACACCTTATTTGAAGTGATACTTGAATTTTGATTCAAATCAGCTTCAACTTAAGAATTGGTAGCTATATTATCCCATGCCACATTTCATTTTCATGTAATGATCATGCATCATAGTGTTGTATTTCTGTGAAGTAAATATTATTCTTTTTGTCTTTGCCGGTGTTGTTTCCTCTCGGTAGACGATGGTTCTGAAGAGGTGATCGTTGAAATTAATGAAGACTCATTGCTGTCTTCAGAACTGTCAGGCAAGTAAAACCCCCTAGAGCATTCCAATAAAATCCCACTCTCTCGTTCCTGCTCTCTTTTATTGCATTAGGACAAACACGATTCAGTTGTTACATGTTCTCGGTAGTTGAACCCATTCCTCTGCATGACCTATTTTTGCCACAGTAAATAATTGAAACAACTTAGCATGAGTAGCAACTTCTTGAGCCTTATTGTGGTACTAATCCATGCTTGCTTGCTGTGCCTGCTATGCTTAGAGTCGTGCCGGGTCTGATCCATCTGGACAATGAATTGGAATGGTTATGTTCATGTCCTACATTGTGAGAGTAAAGGTGTGAATCCGATTTGGTAAAGGTCGCGATGAGAGGCCATGTAGGAGTACATGGTGGGTTGTCTCATTGGGACCGTCCTTAAGAACTGAGCTATGCGTATGTTATCCAACACAAGATACTACCATGCATTGGGACCTGAAATATGACCTCGCTCGGCTTATTAATCGCATAGATCTCTGTCGAGGAGTTGCAACTAGTTTCTGGTGTTTGTAGGAAAAGTGTTGGCGGCCATGTTTAGCTTTGCCCTACGGGGTAGGCTTTAGTGCGGTAGATACACAGTGGCACGGTGTACCAAGTGACACCCGGATGGTGGGCTTGGGAACCCTGCGACATCGTTTGGGGCCGTAGAGGAAACCTCGACCGGACTTCCTGGCGGGTTCAGTCTCAAATAGGTGATAAAGCTGGACTAGGGTCTTGTGTGGTTAACGATCATGGCCGACACCCACGCCAGTGCTTCCGCTTGAAGGTTGCCGAGATGCCTGACGTGCATATGGTGCTAAGTGGTGAGAGCATGTGTGAAGTATACCCCTGCAGGGTGAATTAATTTGTTCGAATAGCCGCATCCTCGGATATGGACTACTTGGAAATATTACATGGTACATAGACAACTTGAAATGGATACTCTAAAATATGCAAGATAAGTGTAAGTGCTATGGATGGCCTTCTCGTAGGGAGACGAGAGTGGATCCATAGTGGTGTATTAATTGGTGAATATGTGGACTCGTGTGTGCTATCCCACGATAAAGAAAGTACTTGTAGTCGTAGTACATGTTAGCCAATAGTCAAAGCTGGCTTGCTGCAATTAAACTCCACAAACCCTTCATTGATACTAATGCATTTGTAGATAGTTCTGATGTAAGTCTTGCTCGGTACCTTTGTACTCATAGAGGAGACATTAATCTCATTAAAGGTTTCTACATGATGTGTTCGATGTTGGCCGGAATAGCTTGGGAATCCCAGACAGAGGTCTGGTTCCTTTGGTAGGGTCATTGTAGCTTTTAGGCTCCTCTAGCCATATTAGTAGATGTCTGTACCCAGACATGTTTTGCTTCTGCTTGCTGTTTGTATGACTTGAGTGTCGGGTCACGAGACCCCTATTTGTAATATCATACTATGTTGACTCTTATGAGTCTTTAATAAAAGCTTGAGTCATAGAGTTATGTTGTGATGCCATGTTGTATCTACACATATCATGCATATTGTGTGTATGTTATTAAATGCATTATATGTGTGGGATTCAACACCTAGTTGTGTGCCTTTAGTAGTACTCTTTACGTGGAAATGCCTCTTTGTGCTTCCACCGAGCCTTCGTAGCTTGCTACTGCTCCGGACACGTTGATTGACCGACATGTATCCTTCTTTGCTGTTGCGTGTGTCCCTTCAGGGAAATGCCACACGGTGTAATGGAGTCCTTGTAGCTTGCTACAACTCGTCTACACACGCTGATGACCGACACCTGCTTTGCTGGGTTATGTATGCATGTCCTTGTACGGATGTACTAGTTGGGTTTATAACTAGTCATGTCGACCCGGGTTCTTTGTGGTTTGAATGCTAGCGACACATTCATATACGTGAGCCAAAAGATTTAAACGGTCCCGGGCAAGGTAAGGTGGCAGCCGTGGAGTTTACCGTGCGTGAGGCTACAAAGTGATGTGATGTGTTACAGGCTGGGTTCTTATGATTTAGGATCGGGGTCCCGACATTATCACTACCAATGTTTTCTGATTTCTCATCAACAAAGCATGAAGTAGATTTTGTTTGTTGTTATTATCTTTTACGAGCTGGGTGCGCTCATGCCAGTCCCTCCTCGTGTTAGGGGTTCGCAGATCACATGCAAACCCAAGATAAAACTTGTCCAGTATGAGAATATCATGAATTATCTACTACTTCCTCATGAGCTAAAACAGAGGCACAAATATAGGGAGTAATATTTGAAGGTTTAAAGATAGCACATGAGTAATATACTTTAGCAGTGGTGGTGAAATACCACGTATAGGGAGGATATGGTCAACTCTTGGGAAGGTTGAGGTTTCAGGGTATGGGTGCACAAGCAGTATTCCTGCTTAGTGCAAGGGTTGGCTAGAAACGGCCTTTAAGAGCAAACAAATAATAATGTTGACTTCGATGCAAAACAATATAAAGTTTAACATAAAGAATTGGCATAAAACATCAAGTTGTCTTCCTTGTCAGCATAACACTTCAAGCATAAGAACATAAAGGTTTTGGCTATGTCGCTACTAGAAAACTCATGCTTATTGTTATGACCAATGCTATGTTTGCCAAGATTAAATAAAGTTTTCAAAGCCATACATGATATGTAAGATCAATACTCCCATAAGAATCAACATATAAGATCGATTGCATGAAGAGGATACCAAGTGCAACAAAGAAACCAATAGACTTCTCATTAATATTCTATCATAGACACTGCACGCTCACAGATACAAGTCTCTCCACAAAAGAGTGATAGACCTCAATGCAAACACCTATTTCATAAGATAATTTTCCTAGACATGATACGACACTAACCTTGACCATAAAAGGTAAAGGATAAAAGTAAAGATACCGGGCACTGTCGCAAGCTTGGAACAAGCTAAGGGAATGCCATTACCCATGAAGATTTCACTCTTCATCCTTGTTCTTGTTCCTCAGGTAATCCTTAGCGAATCGCTTCCATGGCAGAGGTCCTCCCTCCACACAGGATTGTTCAGTCTCCAAGATCCTGCGTTTGGCATATAAGCCTATGTGCAAAAACTTAAGTGCATACTCACAGTTCTGGTTTTGAAGGTCAGAGATGTGCCGTTGAAGCTCGAACACTTTGGTTTCTAGTGCGGTTATGATTGATCGCACTTCCTTCATCTCCTCCTCATGTTCTCTCTTCAGCTCGGCGATGATATCGCAGTTGGCCTCAACACCACACTCGATCATCAACTTGTACTTGAAGACTTCTTGCTCCACTTCTTCCAGCCTGGCCCTGGTGCTCCCCTCCTTGACATGTCCCTTAAAATCTTCTTTGTGGAGGACACCATCATCCACCCAAAGTGTTTGAGGGTGTCTCTTTACCTCTGCGAGGTAAGGGTTGATGACGTTGACGAGGAACTTGCCCTTGGGAGATTTTGAGGAAGCCATGGCACCTAAGTTTGTTGAAATTTCTCCTGCCACAAACAGATCTAAAAGAAAATGCACGGAATCGCAAGATACAAAGCCGGGACGATCTAGGAAAGAATATAGCAAAAATTTCTGCACCAAAAGGAAGTTAACAAGCCACAGTATGGTCAGAGATGAACTCTGGGTGGTCCAGGCGACTTCCTAGCACGGCCAGGGGCTAGACCGCGCCAGCAGGTCGCCTGGGTAACCCGGAGCTCCTCTTCGGCTCCGCTTCGGCTCAGAATTTTCCTAATTTTGCAAAAACGCATAATACAGAACTTTTATTGATGTTCGCGAAGTTTCCTTCGCGTATTTCATACCTTTTCTTATTTTGCTTCTGCCGGTGTATGATACAGTGTTGCAATATGTTCTTCGTGAGGGGCTACCTGTATCACATCCACCTCTACATTGATGGGGTCTCCAGCCATGTAATGCTTGAGTATTTGCCCATTCACAACATGTGGTTTTGTGCCTTCAAAATTTTTAATATTTATTGCGCCCAAGGAGTAGACTTTTTCGATATGGTATGGTCCTTCCAACTTGGAAAGAAATTTACCTAGAGAAAACGTGAAACGAGATCTATACAACAAACTTTGTCACCAACGTTAAATTCACGTTTGAAAATTCTCTTGTCATGCCACTTCTTTACCTTTTCTTTGAACATTGTTTCGCTCTCGTAAGCTTCACTTCTCCACTCATCTAGAGAAGTCAAATTCATGAGACGCTTTTGACCAGGAAGATTTGGATCAACATTAAGCTCTCTAACAACCCAGAAAGCTTTGTGCTCTAACTCTAGAGGTAGATGGCATGCCTTGCCATAAACCATCTTATACGGAGACATCCCCATGGGATTTTTGTAAGGAGTTCTATACGCCCACAAGGCATCTCCTAGCTTATTGGACAAGTCCTTTCTAGAACAGTTCACTGTCTTTTGCAAAATCAACTTGATCTCTCTATTTGTGAGCTTAACTTGGCTACTTGTTTGAGGGTGGTAAGGTGAAGCAATTCTATGATTAACATCATATTTGGCTAGAGCTTTTCTAAAAGCACCGTGTGTAAAATGTGATCCTCCTCCGATCATGAGGTATCTAGGTACACCATACCCAGGGAAGATTACATCCTTGAGCATTTTCAAAGATGTCTTGTGATCAGCACTTTCGGTGGGGATTGCCTCAACCCACTTGGTCACATAATCTACAGCTACTAAGATGTGAGTGTACTTGTGTGAAGGAGGGAAAGGACCTATAAAATCAAAACCCCGGCAATCAAAAGGCTCAATGACTAGCGAATAATTCATAGGCATCTCATTCCTCCTACTAATATTACCAACTCTCTGGCACTTATCACAGGATAAAATGTAATTTCTAGCATCTTTAAAGAGAGTAGGCTAATAAAAACCTGATTGGAGAACCTTGTGTGCGGTCCTCTCACCGGCATGATGTCCTCCATAAGGATTGCTATGATATTGTCTCAAGATATCCTTCTGCTCATGCTCCGGTATGCATCTCCTCACAATTCCATCTGCACCTTCTCTAAAAAGATGTGGGTCATCCCAAAAGTAATACCTCAAGTCATGGAAGAACTTCTTTCGCTGCTAGAATGTTAAACCTGGAGGCAAAAACTTTGCAACAATAAAGTTAGCATAATCTGCATACCATGGATCTGAATTAGATTTTACCTGCAAAACAACTAATTGTTCATCAGGAAAACTATCATTGACCGGAATAGGATCATGTGGTATGTCCTCCATCCTAGAAAGGTTGTCTGCTACAGGATTATGTGCTCCTTTCCTATCAACAATTTGCAAATCAAATTCTTGAAGAAGAAGGACCCATCTGATAAGCCTTGGTTTGGCATCCTTCTTTTCCATAAGATACTTAATAGCAGTATGATCAGTATGAATGATGACTTTAGAATCAACAATGTAAGGCCTAAACTTATCACAAGCAAACACTACCGCTGAAAATTCTTTCTCAGTAGTAGCGTAATTCTTTTGAGCAGTGTCAAGGGTTTTGCTAGCATAATGGATAACATTGAATCTCTTATCAACCGTTTGTCCTAACACAGCTCCAACAGCAAAATCACTAGCATCACACATTATTTCAAAAGGCAAATTCCAATCAGGTGGTTGGACTATAGGGGCGGTTATCAAGGCTTTCTTAAGAACTTCGAAGGCTTCCTTACAATCTTCATCAAACACAAATGGAATATCCTTCTGGAGAAGATTAGTAAGGGGTTTCGAAGTTTTAGATAAGTCTTTAATAAATGTCCTATAGAAACCAGCATGACCGAGGTAACTACGAATACCTCTGATGTCTTTTGGATAAGGCATTCTCTCGATTGCTTCAAACTTTACCCTGTCCACCTTGATTCCTTTTTCAGAAATCTTGTGTCCAAGAACAATTCATTCATTGACCATGAAGTGGCACTTCTCCCAGTTGAGTACCAAGTTCGTCACCTCACATCTCTGCAAAACTTTATTAAGGTTGTGGAGACAATGGTCAAAAGAGGTTCCATAGACGGAGAAATCGTCCATGAAGACCTCCACAATTTCCTCACAAAAACCATGAAAGATAGCGGACATACACCTTTGAAAATTAGCAGGAGCATTGCATAAACCAAAAGGCATATGTCTATAAGCATAAGTACCAAAGGAACAAGTAAAAGTGGTCTTCTCTTAATCGACAGTATTAACATGAATTTGAGAGAAGCCAGAGTACCCATCAAGATAGAAAAAGTGAGTGTTTTTGGATAACCTTTCAAGTATTTGGTCCATGAACGGCAGCGGGTAGTGGTCCTTCCTGGTTGCCTTGTTCAGCTTCCTGTAATCAATACACATTCTATATCCAATAATAATTCTTTGAGATATTAGTTCATTCTTATCGTTAGGAACCACAATCGTACCTCCTTTGTTGGGAACACAATGTACTGGACTTACCCACTTACTATCAGCTATAGGGTAGATAATACCTACGGTTAGAATCTTGAGGATTTCGGTTCTCACAACATCCTTCATCTTCGGGTTTAACCGTCGTTGATGATCAACAACCGGTTTAGCATCAGGCTCAAGATTGATAGTATGCTGACAAATAGATGGACTAATTCCCTTAAGATCATCAAGGGTATAACCAATAGCGCCTCAGTGATTATGAAGGACTTCCAATAGTCTCTCTTCTTCATATCCTGAAAGGTTAGAATTGATAATAACAACATACTTTCTTTACATCTAAATAAGCATACTTGAGCGTACTGGGAACAGGTTTAAGATCAAACACCGGGTCTTATTTTGGTTTCGATAAAATTCCCAATGGCTCAACCGGAAGGTTGAGCTTCAGGATAGCAGCTTGTCTCAATAATATGCCATCTAGCTCATTCATTTCCTGCATATGCATATCATTCTCGTGGTTTTCCATAAATTTCTGCAAAGGATCATTAGGAGGAATAGCAATAGAAGCAATCTCTTCAATAATTTTATCATTACTAGGTAGATCAGTACCACGAGTTTTCTTTGAGAATTTAGAAAAGTTAAATTCATATGGCTCACCATTAAATTCAACAGATACTTTTCCTTTCCTGCAATTTATAATAGCTCCACAAGTTTTGAGAAAAGGCCTACCAAAGATAATAGGCCAAAAACTATCTTGTACTGAACCAAGTACTAAAAAGTCGGTAGGATATTTTACCTTTCCACATAGAACTTCAACATCTCGTACAATTCCAATAAGAGAGATAGTCTCTTTGTTTGTGAGATGAATAGTAACATCAACTTCTTCAATTTCACATGGTATAATCTTATTCATAATCTCTTGATAAACTGAAAAAGGAATAGCACTAGCACTGGATCCCAAATCACATAGCCCATAATAATTATGATCTCCTATTTTAACATATACAACTGGAGTACCTGAAATTGGGCCTTTATTCTTGGATATAACAAGGTTAGTGGAAACAACACAAAAATTTATATTAGAATCCTCAATATTACTAGTAACAAGATCCTTGACTAATGCAACTTGAGGATCGACTTTAATCAGGTCCTCATGCTCATCGGTCATTCTTTCACTTTTATTCAGGACGCCTATGACAAAAGAATGTTCCCTCATCCTTGTGGGAAAAGGGGGCTTTTCATATTCAACTGCGGGCAAGATAGGGTTAACAACATTAATATCAACTCGTAACTCCCTAAAAGGTTTATGGTGTTGATCCTCCTTCTTCTTAGAAGAGTTAATATGAGAGGCAAAGTCTTTGCAAAAATCAATTAGAAGCTGGGAATCGAGACCAATCTTAGCGCAAAAAGTATTGAAGTAATCAGTTTTCACATACCTCTCAATGTAATCACGCTCATAATTTATGACGGGTTCAATACCTTTGTCAATCTCCAAGTCTTCACTGTTCTTCTGGATCCTTGCAATAAGATCCCACTTAGCTTCAGTGCTTTTGTTGGAGAATGCCCCACTAGAGGAAGCATCAAGCATCTCTTTATCTTGACAAGAAAGCCTTGCATAAAAATTTGTGAGAATAATTTCTTTGGAGCTCTCATGATTGGGACATCTGAGCATTAAGGACTTCAATCTCCCCCAAGCTTGAGCGATGCTTTCTCTGTCACGAGACCAAAAGTTATAAATATAATTCCTGACTCGATGTATTTCATCAAGAGGACAAAACTTTGCATAAAAGAGAGGCATAAGATCTTGCCAATTTAGTAAATGAGAGTCATCAAGAAGCCTATACCAATCCAAAGCCTTATCTTTTAATGATAGAGAGAATAACTTTCTCATAACAAAATCCATCGATATACTTGCAAGCTTAAATAAGGAGCATAGTTGTGAAAGATATAGCAAGTGTTCACCTGGATGTCTATCTCCTGCATATCGATTAGCCAAAACAGAATCAATAATACCAGTTGGTATTTTAAACGGCACAATTTCAGTAGGTGGGGGAGGCTTCTCCACCACATTAGCGTTGGGGTATTTCCCCATAAGCAACAGACCAAGAGTAGAGTTGTCCATAGGGACAAAAAGTGGAAACAGTAAAACAAAAACAGCACGTACACTGTAAAGATTTCCCTACCAATTTCACTTACCAATAGCACTACACTCCCGAGCAACGATGCCAGAAAATGGTATTGATGACCCACAAGTGTAGGGGATCTATCGTAGCCTTTTCGATAATAAAGAGTGTCGAACCCAACGAGGAGCATAAGGTATTGACAAGTGATCTTGCGCAAGGAATAACTGCAAGTACTGAAAGGTAACTTTTTATGGGTTTTACAGTATAAGAAACAAGGAAATAAATGCAAGTAAATTAAATCATGCCAAGGTGCAGCAAGTGGCCCAATCCTTTTAAACATAAAGGATAAGACTAGGGACTAAACTTATAAAGACTAAGGCGTTCCTAAGGACACACGGGAGAGATAGTCAAGTGCTTTCACCATACTCTGTCTAGTACTATGTTTTGTATTGATAAGTGGTATGTGGGTGGATCTTAACTAGTGCACCGTCTAGGCTAAGACAAGTACACTCTTAGGATTAATCCCACTTGCAAGCATCCGCAAATACAAGAGAGATATTAAGGCAAAGCCTAACCATAGCAATAAGCTTTAGGGTCCAATACTCCCTCATGCAAAAGTATGTGAACTGGGGTTCACGTTTCTGTCGCTCCGGCAACCCACCATAAGCATTCTTTATACACGTGTGCATTCACCTAGGTCCTTAAAAAGGCAAAGTGTTATGTAGTCGACATTCACATAACACCACTAGAAGAATAACACCATAACTTAAATATCAATCAACACATATTACTTCAACATCATATGACTACTAGCATTTAGACTTTTCCCGTGTCCTCAAGAACTAAAGGAACTACTCACAAGACATAAAAGAGATCAATCAGAGGTGATGAAAATATGATTAACAATCTGGTCATAACAATAATCCTCCAAAAAAACTCAATAGCATTCACCACAAAAGAGTAATCAACACCGTTAGAGTTAGAGGGCATGAATAGTGCAAGGTACAACTCTGATTGCAATGGTGAAGTAGATGGGACGAAGGTGGAGATGGTGCTGGTGCTGGTGATGATGGTGATGATGATCTCGATGATGCCCGTGACGATGGTGATGACGATGAGGACGATCTCCCCTTCTGGGAGGAATTCTCCCTAGCGGAAACTGCCCGCCAGAAAGGTCTTTTCTTCTCTGTAGGTTTCCGTCGCGGAGCAGCGGTGGAATTACGAAAACTCTTTTGTCCACGTAACTTTTAGGTAAAGAGGAACATATAGGCCAAAGGAGAGCACCGAAGGTGGGGCCCATCACCCACGCGGCCTCCTAGAGCGGCCAAGGGGGGTGCCAGCAGGTCGCGTGGGTGACCTGTGGCCCCCCTCCGGCCCTTCTTTGGCCTGTCCTCGGGATCTGATCGGAAACTTCTTTCCTCCAAATTTCATCCCAATTGGAGATGTTCTAATATTGCAACTCTTCGTGCTATTTTCTCTGCTGAATCCTGCGTCTGCTGTTTCGGCACCGGAAAGTTGTAAATTGTGTAAAATAAGCCAAAACACTATAAGTACACCATCATAAAGTCAAATATATAAATGAATAGAGACAAATTATGATACAAAATAGTGATGCACTTTGGACGTATCAGGCCACCATAATCTCCTCACGCCCTTGCACAATGCAAGATGTCATGATTCCACTAAGGGACCCTTGAGGGCGGTAACCAAACCCGTACAAACAAGGTTCGAGCAATCTCCACAACTTAATTGGAGGCTCCCAACGACACCACGAAGCTTTAGCACAATGGCATATGGCTTCGAGGTGGCCACAAATGATCGGGGCAATCTCCAGAACTTAATTGGAGACCCCGCCGCTTGCCCGGAGCTTTACACCACAATGATTGAGCTCCGAGGCACCACCAAGCTTCTAGGATGCCAAAGCATCCACGAAGAACAATCCCTAGGGGTATCAAGTACCCAAGGGTAATAAGCTTCTCAACTTCTCACTTCCACGTATCACCATGGAGAATTCAAACCGATGCAACTAATGCAATGGAAAGAACACACGAAGTGTCAAGTCCCTCAGACTCAAATTGCTCCACAACAACAAAAGCTATGCATAAATATGAGAGGAAGAACAAGGAGCCCACAAAGAACTTTAAGATCAAGATCCAAGGGGTTCCCCTCACATAGAGCAGAAAGTGATTGGTGGAGATGTGGATATAGATCTCCTCTCTCTTTTTCCCTCAAGAACTAGCAAGAATCATTGGAGGGATTGAGAGTTAGCAAGCTCTAAGAAGGTCAACAATGGGGCAAGAACACAAGCTCAACAGATGGATTCGATCCAATGGGGAAGAAGACCCCCTTTATATAGTGGGGGAAAGAACCCAACCGTTACCCCCACTCACAGCCCGAGCACAGCGGTACTACCGCTGCTAGGAGCGGTACTACCGCATAGTAGGTAAACCAACCACGGTAGTAAAAAATTACTTCCGTGCCTACCACCGCTGAGGCTGCGGCTGTGCAAAAGTACGACAACACGGTAGTACCGGACGGTACTACCGCTCGCACCTGCGGTACTACCGCTGGACACTGAAACTACCATAACTTCCGCATACGAGCTCTGAATCGAGAAAACCCAAGCTTGTTGGATTCAAGATGACAAGATCTATCCAAATAGTGATTGGAAATGTTAATAACATGAAGTTGTGAAAATGCCAATGATATAGAGATGTGATACTTGTACGAATAAAGAACCGGTAAAAACTACCGACACCGAAAACATCATAGAAGATGCATATCGACTCCGTTTTCGATGAACTCGAGCTTTTCATGAAGATGACCATGAGCTCTAAAACTCACAAAGAGAAACACCAAACAAGAACCAAGAAATATGATGCAAGGATGCAAATGGTTTGAGCTCTCAACGAACGATATGATCAAGCTACTCACTTGAGAGGCCCCCTTGACAGTACAATAACTTATCCTAAAATAGAGGAACCTATCAAGGGCAAACCTATACCTTGCACCTAGTCCTCTTGAGCTAGATGACGATGATCTTGGCTTCCTCAAGATGGGCCACCTTTCTTGATTGTGTTGGTTTGATGAAGACCAGTTGATTGCTCCCCCATACACATTATGGGTGAGCCACTCTTCAGCACATGTTCACAAGTCCATTGCCACCACAATGGATGGCAAGATTCAAGCATGATATCTTCATGATGCTCCACTTGAACTTGCACATCGCAATCTTGATGACGATAACCACTTGATGTCATCATTCAAAGGTTGAATGAGATCTTCCTCTTGATGCAAACCCATGGAAACACACCTAACCCCACATAGAACTCTGACGAAGACCATGGGTTAGTACACAAAAGCGTTATGGACAATGCTTACCATACCATGGGACCACTTGATCCCTCTCGGTACATCTTGTACACTTTGTGTGTTGATCATCTTGATTTACTCTCTTCTTAGTCTTGATCAACCTTGCGTCTTTATGACCAATCTTTGGATAATACTTTGTATACCACCTTGGTCATCATATAAACTCCTTAAAACCAACAGATAGACTTCAAGAAGTGCCTATGGACAAATCCTTCGAATATAACTTAAGGCAACCATTAGTCCATAGGGATTGTCGTCAATTACGAAAACCACATATGGAGAAATATGCTCTAACAACGTGTATGTCATATGTTTGCAACATCCACAGACGACACTCGGGGTTCAGCACACCGAGCGGTGCATTAAGGACATAAGCCTTCTGCGCAGCAATGAGGACAATCCTCAGTTTACGGACCCGGTCCGCATAATTGCTACTATCATCTTTCAACCAAGTTTTCTCTAGGAACATAAAAACAGTAGAGCTACACTGCAAGCTACAACCTAATTTGCAAAGACATTTCTAACTATGTTCATGATAATAAGTATTAATCATATTACTTAAGAACTCCCACTCAAATTGACATCCCTCTAGTCATTTGAGTGACACATTATCCAAAGTCACTAACTCAAGTCCGATCATCACGTGAGTTGAGTTAGCTTAAATGGTGAACATCTCTATGTTGACCATATCTACTATATGACATGGTTGACATTTCGGTCACTTGTGTCTCGAGGCTGTGCCTATACATGCTAGGATCGTCAAGTTTAACCCGAGTGTTCTGCATGTGCAACTGTTTTGCACCCATGGTATGTGAACGTAGAGTCTATCACACCCGATCATCACGTGGTGTCTCGAAACGACATATTGTCGCAACGATGCACACTCGGGGAGAATACAATTTTATCTTGAAATTTTAGTGAGGGATCAACTTATAACGCTACCACCGTCCTAAGAAAAATAAGGTGCATAAAAGGATTAACATCACATGCAAATCATAAGTAGCATGATATGGCCATGAACTTGTGCTTCTTGATCTCCATAACCAAAGCACCGACATGATGTCCATCATCACCAACTCCACAACATGATCTCCATCATTTTGCTGCCATCGAGGTTATTGCGCTAACTATGTTGTTACTACTAAAGCTACTGACTAGCGATAAAGCAAAGCATCATCAAGCGCAAAATAATTAAAGACAACCCTATGGCTCCGGTCGGTTGTCGTAGCATCAACGTGCAAGTCCATATTTAACTACTACAACATGATCATCTCATACATCAAATATAACATATCATGTCTGTGGCCATATCACATCACAACATACCCTACAAAAACAAGTTAGACATCCACTAATCTGTGGTGGCATGTTTTACGTGACTGCAATGGGTATCTAGGACAATCGGATCTTACTTACGCAAAACCATAATCGTGATATGCAAGTTGCTATTTAACCTTCTCCAAGGACCACCACGGTCAAATCCGATTCAACTAAAGTTGGAGAAACATACACCCGCCAGTCATCTTTATGCAACAAGTTGCATGTTAGTCGATGAAACCAAACTCTCGTAAGCGTACGAGTAATGTTGGTCCGGGCCACTTCATCCAACAATACCGCCGAATCAAGAAAAGACTAAGGAGGGTAGCAATCTGAAAATCAACGCCCACAAACTCCTTTGTGTTCTACTCGAGATGTCCTCTGAGAATAGATCTAGCTCATGATGGCACTATTGGGGAACGTCACATCAGAAACAAAAAATTTCCTACGCGCACACAAGATATTTCCATGGTGATGACCATCTACGAGAGGGGAGAGTGCATCTACATACCCTTGTAGATCGCTAAGCGGAAGCGTATATAACGCGGTTGATGTAGTCGTACGTCTTCGCGATCCAATCACGATCGTTCCTGCGATCTCATCACAGTCCGTCCCACGATCTCATCACGACTCGTCCCGCTATCTCATCACGATCCGTCCCTATAACGCTGAAAATGCGGTCCTATCCTTATTTTGGCGTGAAGGCCTCAACATGGATAGAAATGCATCTCGTCGTTTCGCAAGAATGGATATCGTCATAAGTACATGTACTGAAAAGATGAGTATAAGGAGTTGGCTTACACTCGCCACAAGCTACATCAGAGTCACATCAGTACAATTCATACAATCATCATGAAGAAGAGCACGGTCCGTCTACGGACGAAAAAAAGATAAAAAAACGACGTCCATCCTTGCTATCCCAGGCTGCCGGCCTAGAACCCATCCTAGATCGATGAAGAAGAAGAAGAAGAACTCCAAATGAACAATCATCGCGCTCACGTCTTAATATCACTTTACCTGTACCTGCAACTCGTGTTGTAGTAATCTGTGAGCCATAGAGGACTCAGCAATCTCGTTTCCAAAGGTACCAAGACTAGCAAAGCTTAATGGATGAGCTATGGTTAAGTGGTGAGGCTGTAGCAAGCGACTAAGCATTTATTTGAGGTGGCTAACTTACGAGTACAAGAACAAGAGGGGGATGATCTACGCATAGCGAACATGAACTAATAATGATCAAATGAATGATCTTGAAGACCTACTTATGTCAGACATAACCCCACCGTGTCCTTGATCCCAGAAGGAGCGCACGAAAGAGACAGTCACGGTTACGCACTCAATTGGCAAGTTATAATTAAGTTTACTTCAGGTCGTTTAGAACCGGATGTTAAACAAAGTTTCCACGTTGCCACATAACCGGGGGCACGGCTTTCTGAAAGATTTAACCCTTCAGGGGTGCTCCAACTAGTCCATCACAAATTACCACAAGCCGCAAAGAAATCCTTGATCACGAAACTCGCGATCTCGTCGGACTCCTTAGTGGAAAACCTTAACTCTGAGATTACCCAAAGCATCACCGGAATCCCGATGCACAAGACATTTCGTAAAAGGTAAAACTAACCCAGCAAGGTCGCCCAACGTGTCGACGATTCCGATAGGAGCCACGTATCTCGTTCACGGGACATGACAGATGAGCTAGACGTCGGGTTGGCGAAACCATGGGTGACGAGGGGGCGCCGGACATCGCTCAGGTTGGACCAACACTCATGAGGAGCACTAGCCCGGGGGTTGATTAAATACTCCATGGGTGCCGGCGAGTCCCTATGCATTTTATTAGGTTATTAGGCAAATGTAGTACCAAAGTTGGGCCTTGCGAGACCAGTTTTAATCTAAGACGAATTATCAAGGGAGTCCCCATAACAACCCCGATTGTATTAGGAGCGCGCAATTATGGAATGTAACACCGGTAGCCGAAACTAAGGCGACAAAGGTGGAACAAGACACCAGGCTTGAAAGGCTGAGCCTTCCACCTTTTACCATGTATATAGGTGCATTAAATTAAATAGCATTAATATGGTGATATAACAAGGAACCCATGTAATCACATGGAAGCAACTACACCTGCAACTAGCAACACTAACACATGTTTAAGCAAGCAGTAACATAGCCAATCAGTGGTTTGCTAGGTTGTGAACAGGTTGTAGGTTTCATGGCAATGTTGAGAGGCTGACATTCAACAGGTGGTAGGCAGCGAGACATAACGAAAGAAACGAGACAACTAGCATGGCATTGATAGTAATGGTATCTAGGGAAATGATCATCTTGCCTGAGATCCCGCTGAGAAGAAGAACGACTCCGTGAAGCAGACGAACCGACGTAGTCGAACGAGTCCTCACATTCCGCCACACTTGCAGAACTCTATTGACATGAAGCAAACCAGAAACAAGAATCAACACACGATATTCACCACATAATGCACGACACACTTGCAACTACACATGCAACTAGCAACGCTAACACATGTTTAAGCAAGCAGTAACATAGCTAATCAGTGGTTTGCTAGGTTGTGAACAGGTTGTAGGTTTCATGGCAATGTTGAGAGGCTGACATTCAACAGGTGGTAGGCAGCGAGACATAACAAAAGAAACGAGACAACTAGCATGGCATTGATAGTAATGGTATCTAGGGAAATGATCATCTTGCCTGAGATCCCGCTGAGAAGAAGAACGACTCCGTGAAGCAGACGAACCGACGTAGTCGAACGAGTCCTCACATTCCGACACACTTGCAGAACTCTATTGACATGAAGCAAACTAGAAACAAGAATCAACACACGATATTCACCACACAATGCACGACACATATGATGCATGAACGGTATCAATTATGCACGGTATGACATGGCAATTCACACAATCAAACACTACACGTTAAATGAAGTTCAATATGCAACGAGTCGCATATTGACGAAACTCCACATTTAATTATTTAGTTCACTCTTGTTTATTTTCACGGCCATATTAAATGTTGGTTAAACATGGCAAGATGTGAAGCGTAACTAAGCTACCTATCTAGGCCTTTTAAATGAGGTCAGAAACGACTTATAGCATCTCTGAACTGACCCCATACGTTAATTTATAATTCTATCCAGATCTGAACTAACACGTTTAAATATTTTTTAAACAGCAAAATAAACTGGTTCACGTGATTCAATGCATCGTTCCAATTAATTTACACATAGAGATCATTGCAAACGGAGCTACGGTTCAAAAGATATGATGCCATGAATGCAATATGTATGCAATGACAGTCACAAGCACTCCAAAACATACAAGCAGCAAGATAATATGAACCTACACGAGATTCTAAGTAGTATTCGTATAGGACATGATCAGAACGGAGCAACGGTTCAACAAATACAAGCTACACAATAAATAGCTACAATCTGCCAAAAACAGCAACATGTCATTTTCTACACCCAAAACAACAAGCTACATAATTCTAAAATGCTCAAACAAGACATGAGGCAGTAGTGGTCAAGATGCACAACAACACCCTACTAAATACAACTAGCATGGAAGCATGGATCACTAGGAAAAGAACTCACAAAATGGCATCTCGCACACAATTTCAGACATAGAGAAAATAACAGTTTTAACAGTGCAGTTTTCGATCTCAAGGCATATAGACAACAGAAAACTATATGCTACAGGGCATAGAATGGCTACAGCATTCTAGAGAATCTTAAGGACTACGAATAAATCCATTGCACTAGCCCCAAAGGAGCTGTAGATGACTAGGAAACCTCATGGCAAGACAGCAACCAAATATAACAGATCTCAGACTTATAAATATTTCAGCATCTCCAAATCAGCACTATTTTCTAGCATGTTGGCAACAAGCAAACAACACCTAAACATGTATTTCTATTGCAACCAAAATTACCAGGGGCTAGCATACATATCCAAGGGCATATCTCTAGTTCACAACTATTGCATATCACGCATGGAATAAATCCCATAAAATAAACAAGAGGGCAACATGGCAAAATATCATGCACGCTAACTTACTCGGAAGGCCAACTAAATGCACTGTTAAATTCTATGGATTTTTCTACCCCGAAAACATATATAATATGTGGGGTTGAAAAATAAAACTAACGCCACACATATATGCGAGAATATATCCTAAACACGACATAGCAAACTATTGACAGCTCCTACATGTAAATATGCAAGCAACTACTCTAAAATACATGGCAAAGGGCCACGAACATCGTGAACATTTTATCTACGGGATTTGAACAAACTGGACACGCACAAAAATATCTACGCAACAATTAACCTATTAGGACAACACGTAATTCTAGACAAATAGCGGGTCAAACCACTCCAAACATGCATGAAAGTTGGAAAGTATTAATCTACGCAAAATTATACATGATTTACATATATAAACTATTCCGATCCGATGCACGATTTAAGAACTACGAGCATTTTAAAATCAACAGTTAATCTGCAATTTTTTTTGAGAAGTAATAAATTCGCAATAGGAAAAAAATACATTCGTGAGCCGAATCTGGGATTGATCCAATAATGGATACGTGGGCGCAAGATAACTAATCATCGCATGTGTGTTATATAGGCAAAAGGGGGTGGGTAGCTCACCATAGCGGGCTTCGGCCCATGCGAGGAGAGAAGGCAGGCCGGCTCGGCTGGGCCTTGGGGACGCGGGGCACACGCGAACGGAGGAGGCCCACGAGCGGCGCGCGTGTCAACGTTGGCGGCTCGCCAGATCCAATTGGCGAGGCAGGGCGGCGCTCCACGCAGGGGCGACGACGACGGCATGCGATGGCGTGCCAGCAGGGCTCGGGGCAAGGTGACGCAGCATGGCTGCTTGCGCATGGTGTCGTGGCAGCGCAGTTGGCCGACGGCGGCGGGCGGCTAGCGGCGGCGCGAGGGCGTGGCGAGGGGAGGCAGGGAGGCGCGGGTGGGCTCGGGAGCAGGGGCTGCTCGGGAGGGCGGCGGCGCGATGGGCTTGGTGGGCCGGTTGCAGGCTCGCGGGCCCGGGGGCACTCAGGAGGTGGGATAAATGAGTTGCGGCTTGGTGGGGCGTGGATCCCTAGGAAAACTGTTGGGGATATTACCTGCGGTATGTCCCGCCCTATTGGGCTGGGACAGGTAAACGGCGATTCAATATTCATGATCAAAATAGGCCTTGTCCCAGGGTCTTAGATGCGTCAAGAGAACTTCAGCGAAGAGTCGTCCTGGGCCCATGAGCCAGATGGCGGTTCAAGGTTAATTGAGAAGATAAGTCGCCGGGGAGGTTTCCTAACTTGGAAGACACGACGGCTGAGATATATGGAAGGCCACGATTTGTAATTTGGTCAGGACTTTGTAAACCCTAGGGCCTCCTGTATATAAAGGCGAGTCTCTAGGGCAGATAGGTTAAGTTAGAATCCATCGAGAGCTAGGTCAGGCGAGTTACGCCCTCCTTGTAATCGAATCCACCATCAATATACACAAAGAAGGACGTAGGCTTTTACCTCCATAGAAGGGGCCGAACCTGGGTAAATCTGAGTATTGCTTCTGCTCACCCCCTTTGAGTCGCCACCAAGTTGTGATGGCCCCATCACTAAGTCCTTCCATGAGGACATCTTCCGTGACAAAACAACGACAGCTGGCGCCCACCGTGAAGCTTGCGCTCGGTAGAGTTGAGTTCTCAAAGGGAGCCCTTCCAGGGTTTGGAAGTTATGCGGTCGGCATCATGACTAAGAGCCGTCGTGGGAAGTACTACATCGACAACTCTCAGTGGGGGCTTGAGGCCGATTCAATCGAATCTGGATACATGGTCCCCTTCGGCAAGATTCACGTCTTCATTGGCAAGTTTGGGGCTCCCGTACCTGAGCTGGACACCTTCACCGACATCGTCGAGCCGGCCCGGTATGCCCATCCTGCCAAGAATCAGGTTAGGGAACGACATGCCTTCGTTGGTTTTACGCAAGGAACCGAACTATCGGACGAGCCGGTGATCCACGAGAACAGCCCTGTCAACTCGGACGACGAGTCGTCCATGGGCGACACAGATTCAATCTATCCTCTCCACGAAGGACAGCTCGGGGGATTGCCCGAGGCAGCAATTTCCGAGACCGTTGAAGGACCCCATCGTCAAGTCACCATTTACATGGCGGGAGCGGCGGCCCCTCAGCCGAACGTGGCTCATAACAACGAAGCCAGTGGATCAGGGAAGACTCCGGCTCAAGCTATGGCGGATTTGGTAGCAGAGGTGGCCAAACTCACGGCGATCACTGTGACGGCGGAGAATCAGGAAGAGGTCAACGTCGAGTTAGCGAAACTAAGGGAGGAGATGGCCAAAATCCAGCGTGACATTGAAGGTGAAGCCGCCAGGATGGCAACCCAACGGGCCCAGATCACCGCGGAGACACAGCGGCTAAGTGCTGAGGGATGGCGGCTTGAACGACAACAGCGGGCTTCCGATGCGATTCACCAGAGGAGGCATCACAACCGTCTGCCAGCCGATCTGAACCCAACTCGACTCTTTGATAACCCACATACTCCTAGGATGGAGCCCAACCGGCCATGGCAAGCTGCCTAGCGTGTTGACCCGGCTCAACCGCCTCCCAACCCACAAGCACCTCAGCAGCGACGGCTCAAGCACCGTGCTTCTAGACACCAAGGGGTCACTTCTCAAACCCAGTTGACAACGTGTTAGTAGCAACCCGGAACCTTGAATATCTCCCCATCCACGGAAACTCTCCGGCTGAGGTAGAGGCAAGGAACGCCATTGAGATGTTGAAAACGATGGTAGTCCAATAGGCACAGTATTCGTATAGCCGCGACCGGCTACACTCCACACCCCAGGCAAGTCACGCCAGGAGTCGTCATGATGACCTGCCGGCGGTGTTCAGCAGTGAACGATGACGTCCACCGTAGATCAACCCGCCCGAAATACCCGACACACGGGCTAAAGACCTCGTGGATGCAGCACGAGCCGCCCGCCTGATGGAGATGGCGGTCGCGGCGGGTCAAGGTTATCCGGATTATGTGTTGCCTTCCCTCGCGTAGGCCGAGACAGATGGCAGGAACATTGGGATTCCTTGCCTATCACCTGCCCTCTGCAACGAGCTTATGCCGAAGGATTTCAAAGGCCCACGCAAAGTTCCCAATTACACGCCTGATCTAGAGCCAGTGGAATGGATTGAAAGCTACGAGCTTGCAATGGATATGCTCGATGTGAATGAGGCGGTGTGTGGCAAGTATTTTACAATGATGCTTGAAGGGACGGAGCGCACTTGGCTGAAGAACCTGCCGCCCAACTCCATCAATACCTGGGCCGAGTTGAAGGAATGTTTCGTTAAAAACTTCAGAGGGACTTGCAAGCGCCCGGTGACTATCGTCGACTTACAACACTGTGTCCAACGACCGGATGAGTCGGCCCATCACTAGACACGGCGAGTTGCAGAGGTGATCCATACATCAGATGGCATTTTGGAGGCTCACGCCATGTTGATCTTGGAGAAAAACTGTCACTACGAGCCTTTGGTGTTGAAACTTGGGCGACTCAAGCGTAAGGTGCAAGACATGGGGGAATTGATGGACACTCTGACTAGGTATGCCGAGTCAGACGATACCAAAGATTCCAGGGAGGATGATGACAAAATCAGCACTGCTAGGAGGGGCGAGTCATCCAAACACCACTCTCAGTTCCAGGGGCGAGGCAACTACAACCCCGCCGGTCAAGGGAAGCAAAGGTAGCAGGAAGGCGCCACTGATTTCGTTGCCAATACTAACGCTGCGAACGGGAACCAGCGTCAGAAGAAAAGGGGCTTCAACGGGAAAAAGACACGGAACTATCATGAGATGCTCAAGGGCCCCTGCCCACAGCATACCACCACGGAAGGTCCATCCACCTACTCTTGGGAAGATTGTTATGTGATGCAGGAGTTTCGTGCCGAAGCACTCAAAAACGGGCAAGGAGGCAACCATGGCGGACACCCGGATCAATTTGTTGCGGGCGGCTCACACGGAAGCCCGTTCTGTGGTTTTCCTAACCCAGGCCCGCAGGACGGGTCGCAGGCTAATACTGGGCAGTATCACGTCTAGAACAGTCAACAATATAATGCACATGGCGTTTTTCAGCAGCAACTTCCGCAAGGTGGCTCCCAGCAGCAGAATGACAGTGGTGGCTTTCAGAACAATCCTAAGCAGTTAAACGGCAGGCAGTATCATGTGTTCAACACCAGTACTTGCAAAAGGGACCAAAAGGTCAGGCACAGAACCTTCAGCGTTATTGAGCTAGCGCTCCCCAGTTACCTCAACTGGTGTGAGCAACCCATTGTTTGGAGTAGGGAGGACCACCCGCCACGGGTTGATAACCCTAGCGACTTAGCTTTGGTCATGGTGCCATAGGTAGGGGGCTATACCCTCTCCAAGGTCCTAATGGATGGGGGTAGCAGCACCAACATCTTATACTTTGATACTTTTTGACGAATGAATTTCGTGGAAGGCGATTTGATGCCATCCTCCACGGTCTTCCACGACATTGTCCCGGGTAAGTCGGCATACCATGTTGGGCGGATCAAGCTTAATGTGGCCTTTGGCATAGAATCAATAGAACTACTAGAAGCGACATCATTAGATTTAGCATTAGTGTTGTTATTACTAGATGAAGAACCTTTCTTGCTTTTGTTACTAGTTTGCTTAGATTTAACTTGTGGAACAAAAGTAGACAAGAGTAATCATTTGGCTAGATAAGAAGAAATCTTATTTTGGAGATCGTCATTGATAGCTTTAAGAAACTCATGTTCTTTGTCTAAATTTAGCTTCTCGAAGCGTAACTTCTCATGAGTCCTTAGAAGCTCGCTATGATCTTCTTGAGTATATTCATGAGCTAAATTAAGAGTGTTTAATTCCTTACCTAGACGATCAATCTCCTTCTTATCATTATCACGCGACTTATCTTGACTAGCATGACTATTATCAAGTTCATTTTGACTAACATCACTAGTTTTATGAAGGAGCAAGTCATCATCTCCTAGTAAGTCATCCTCATCACTATTAAAGTCAAAGTATTTGGGGTGTGATACCTTGGGTCCTTTATCCATGAAGCAACTTCCACTTCCTTCATTTGGTGAATCAAACATGTCATAGGAAATGGAGGGTATGAGTTCTAATCCGGCAACACCTTCATCTTGACTATAGTCTGTGTGGGAGTGGTAGATTCTCTCGCACTCATTATTAGATTCAGAGCCGGAAACCCATTCACCAACATGAGCTTGATGTATTCTTCTTGTACAACTCTTGGTCTACTTGCCCTTCTTCTCCGAGTCCTTGATTCTTTGGGAGAGTCTTCATTCATAGTGATCCTCTCTACTCTTTCTCTCTCTACGAGCTGACTCGTCTCTTGAGCTTCTTCTTCTAGGTGACTTTTCTCTTCTCTTATATGGGGGCATGCACTCATTGGATTAGTGTCCGGGACTTCTGCAATTGTAGCAATTTCAGTCACGACTAGATGAATGCTACTCTTCATATCTTGAGTTGGAGCTTCTCTCTTTTCCTCTACTCTTGTAGGACTTGCTGAATTTCTTGACCATGAGGCTTATCTCTTCATTGGTGACAAGGTTGTCACTTGAAGTAGCGGGGGTATCGCTTGTAGCTTTGTATGCACCGCTTCAATTGTTATGAAGTTCTTCTTTGTCTTTGAATGACATCTTGATACTTGTGATATGCATTGAGTTTTCTGTGAAGAGTAATGGTTGATCCAGCACAATATAGTTAATTATTTCCCTTAGTATAGAACCAAGGTTTATCGAACCAATAGGAGTAACAACCAACACCCGTCTTCAGTGGCTACACACAAAAGAACAAACACTTGCACCCAACGCGGGCAAGAGGGTTGTCAATCCCCTTGGACTCGTGATCTGCAAGCTTGTAAGTAGTGTGGTTGGTACTAGATACTTATAAATTGCAAAAGAAAATTAAAATTAAATAAAAAATGAAGGTATTGTAGAGTTTGTATACTTATAAGTGACTAGACCCGGGTGCCATAGTTTTCCTTAGTGGCATCTCTCATGAAAGTAAGCATACGGTGGGTAAACAAATTACTTTAGGGCAAATGATTGAAAGTTGCATAGTTATATGATATTCACGAAAATGGTCATGTGTATATGGGCAACATGCCCATAAGAAAATAGGCAGACTCCTGTGTGCACCTATTACTATTACTCCACCCATTGACCGCTATCCACCATGCAACTAAAGTATTAAGTAAAAGAGAGTAATGATCGAAGAATAATGGCATGCCGTAGACAAAGAGAATTCAATTAACATGAACTAACTCCATCGTTTTATCCTTAGTGGCAAGAATATAAAGACGTATTATGTCCCCTTCTGTCACCACGATATAGAAACCCGTCAGATTGAACCCACTACAAAGCACTGCTACTTCTTGAGCTTGCGTTGGTTTTCCTTTGAAGAGGAAAGGGTGATACAGAAAAGTAGATAAGTATTTCCCTCTGTTTGTTGAGAACCAAGGTATCAATCCAGTAGAAGGAACAAGCAAGGCCCCAATCTTCGCACCTACACAAACAATCAAACACTTGCACCCAATGCTAAAAATGGGTTGTCAATCCCTTCACGGTTATTTGCAAGGATGAGATCTGATAGAGATAGATATCAAAGATTGCTAGAACAAAAAGAAAAAGAAAAGTAAATAAATGGTAGCAATATATTTTTGGTATTTTTGGTTTATATATCAGAATGTATACTATGGAAAATAGACCCGGGGGCCATAGGTTTCACTAGAGGCTTCTCTCATAAAGGAAAATAATATGGTGGGTAAACAAATTACTGTTGAGCAATTGATAGAAAAGAGAATAATTATGAAGATATCCAAGGCAACGATTATGCATATAGGCATCATGTCCGTGTCAAGTAGACCGAAACAATTCTGCATCTACTACTATTACTCCACACATCGACTAACTCATGCCTGCATCTAGAGTATTAAGTTCATGAACAACAGAGTAACACATTAGGTAAGATGACATGATGTAGAGGGATAAACTCATGCAATATGATGAAAACCCATCTTTTTATTCTTGATGGCAACAATGCAATACGTGCCTCGCTACCCCTACTTTGTCACTCGGTGAGGACACTGCAAGATTGAACCCAAAACTAAGCACTTCTCCCATTGCAAGAATTACCAATCTGGTTGGCCAAACCAAACTAATAACTCGAAGAGACTTGCTAAGATATGAAATCATGCATATAAGAATTCAGAGAAGATTCAAATAATATTCATAGATAATCTGAACATAAACCCACAATTCATCGGATCTCGACAAACACACCGCAAAAGAGTATTACATCGGATAGATCTTCATGAAGATCATAAATAACATGGTATTGAAGAAAAAAGAGAGAGAAGAAGCCATCTATCTACTAGCTATGGACCCATAGGCCTGTGGTGAACTACTCACGCATCATCAGAGCAGCAATGGAGTTGCTGTAGATGCCCTGTGTGATCGATTCCCCCTCTAGCAGATTACCGGAAAAGGCTCCCAGATTGGATCTCACGGGAACAGAGGCTCCCCGCTGTGAAAAAGTATTTTAGTTGCTCTCCTCGTATTGGGGAATATTTGGGAATTTATAGGAGGATGATTAGGGTTAGGAGGCCTGCAGGGCCCCCCTAGGGCGTGCCCTACAGGCTTGTCGCCTCCCGGTTGGTCCCCTTCTCCAAGTCTGACAGGTTTCTTCTAGTCCAAGAAAAATCATTCCAGAGATTTTATTCCCTTTCGACTCTGCTTATTATTCCTTATCTGCAATACTCAAAAACAAGGAAAAATCAGAAACTGACACTAGGCTCTAGATTAATAGGTTAGTCCCAAAAATAGTATAATATATCATATTAATGCACCTAAAACATCCAAAGCAGAAAATATAATAGCGTGGAACAATAAAAAATTATAGATACGTTGGAGACGTATGAAGCATCCCTAAGCTTAATTCCTGCTCGTTCTCGAGTAGGTAAATGATAAAAAGCAGAATTTTTTATGTGGAATGCTACCTAACATATTTATCCATGTAATATTCTTTATTGTGGCATGAATATTCAGCTCCATAAAATTCAAAACAAAAGTCTAATATTGTCATAAAAACAATAATACTTCAAGCATACTAAGACGGCAATTGCGTCCTTTCGAAATAACATGGCCTTAGAAAGTTATCCCTACAAAATCATATGGTCTAGCTATGTTCTATCTTCCCCACACAAAGTATCTAACTCATCCACAACCCCGATGAAATTCAAGAAATTGTTTCACATTTTTTATGTTCTCAAACCTTTTCAACTCTCACGCAATACATGAGCGTGAGCCATGGATGTAGCACTATAGGTGGAACAGAATCTGGTGGTGGTTGGAAGAGAAACAAAAAGGAGAAGATAGTCTCACATCAACTAGGCATATCAACGGCCTATGGAGATGCCCATCAATAGATATCAATTTGAGTGAGTAGGGATTGCAATGCAACAAATGCACTAGAGTTATAAGTGTATGAAAGCTCAAAAACAAAACTAAGTGCTTGTGCATAAGATGGAAAATTCCACTAGTTATATCAAAGTGACAAAATAGGAGACTTTCTATGAAGAACATGGTGCTACTTTGAAACACAATTGTGGAAAAAGATAGTAGCATTGTGCTAGCAGTCCCCAGCAATGACACCAGAAAAGAACTGCTTCCAATTGCTCAACAATTAGCAATTGTCTTGCAATGGCCCACCAGCGTGTGGGATCGCGACAGTTTTTGAGGGTAGAGTATTCAACTCAAATTTGTTGGTTCGACACGATGGGAGTGAAAGGATATTCTCCAGTATTAGCAGTTGAGTCGTCAGCTCAACCACACCTGAAAGATTAGTATCTGCAAGCAGGATATAAGCAGCAAAGGTAGTATGATAGCAACGGTGCTAGAAACGATCTGTTGACAAGGCATATTATTCCCAACTGAAGTATCAATGGCGCCAGAAAAGTATCATAGCAGGTAGTAGCAATGTAACGAGTAACAGCAGTGGCAAGGAACAACAGTAGTGACGACAATAGCAAGTAGCAACAGTAGCAAGTAACAACAACAACAAGTAATAGTAGTAGCAATAGTAGTGGCAGCAGCAGCAGACAAAGCAAGTAACAGTAGCAGCAACAGTAGTAACAGCAGTAGAGCAAAGCAAGTAACAGTAGTAGCAACAGTAGTGGCAGCAGCAGCAGGAAAAAAAGCTAGTAACAGTAGCAGTGAGACAAACTCGTAGGCAATGGATCGGTGATTTGTTGGATGACATTCATCATGCAACAGTTATAACACGGAGAGATATGTGGCTAGCTCCCGTTCGTCAATGTGATGTAGGCATGCATTCTGTGTGTAGTCATACATGCTTAGGGAAAAGAACTTGCATGACATCTATTGTCCATCCCTCCCGTGGCAGCGGGGTCCAAATGGATACTACGGGATATTAAAGTTCTCCTTTTAATAAAGAACCAGACCAACTCATTAGCACTTGGTGAACACATGAACTCCTCAAACTATGGTCATCACCGGGAGTGGTTCCGGTTATTGTCACCCTGGGGTTGCTGGATCATAACACATAGTAGGTAACTACAACTTGCAAGATCGGATCTAAAACACATATATATTGGTGACAACATAATAATTTCAGATCTGAAATCATGGCACTCGGGCCCTAGTGACAAGCATTAAGCATGGCAAAGTAGTAGCAACATCAATCTCAGAACATAGTGGATACTAGCGATCAATCCCCGTCCAAACTAACTCGATTACATGATAGACACTACAAGGGATACGGTCTATTGCAACAAAATTTATTTCTACAACAATCTTTCGTGGCAAAAAAACGCTATATTACCACAAACTTTCAGTTCGTGGTAATATGCCCTACATATTGCCACTTTTCAGTTTTGTTGCTCTAAGTACTCCGTTTTGTTGCAATAGAAATCGTGTATTGCCACAAACTAGATCACCGTTGTAATATGGCAGTGATATTGCAACAAATAAGTTTCGTTGCGGGAATTAGTCGTTTTGTTGCAATAGAGGCTTAGGTAATGCAACAAACTAAATCTTTGTGGTATTATTCTGCTGCATATTGCAACAATTTCGAAGTGAGGCACTAGACATAGACATTGTTGCAAACAAATGGCTTTGTATTGCGACAAAACATGTATTGGTTCTAATAGGATGATGTTTTGCCTCACCTTCATTGTGTTGCAATAACTATTATATATTGCGACAAATTGCGCAATCATGGTAATATCTACAACATGTTGCAACAATCCCTAGTGATGCAAAAAAGGAGCAATAAAACATCTCTGCAATTTCGTCTTAATTATAGACATATAATTAATATTCGGATTTATAGATATTAAGTGAAGTTTTTTGCAAGTTTTAAGTAGGAATTAAAGTATTTATTAATTGCATAAATTTTAATTAAACAAACAATGAACAAAGTTTACAAATGGATATAACACAATTTCTGGTAAAAATATCAATTTTATTTTTCTGATAGGAATGCATATCTATCTATTATATTATTAAAACTATAGAAAAGTAACGATGGAGATTAACGAGTGAGCTCAAGAGTATATGTGTACAAGGAGATGGAATTTATTTATTTTCTACACGGATAGTTTATGTTTTTTTTCCTAATTGCTGTCTAGGCACGATATAGCGCAATGCCCACACTCTCTCCGCACTCCACTTCACTTCCCATTACCCACTCCCCTCCCTCACTCTCTCCGCCAAATCCCTAGCAGCAGATTCCACCGCCGACGGGAGAGCCCACCACCGACAGGAGAGCCCACAGCCGACGGGAGGGAGCGGGATTGGGAGTGTGCAACAAGTGCATCGGCGTGGGAGACCCCGCGCCGCGCTCGACCGGGGTGGTGGGGGGAGCGAGGAAGGTTGCTCTGCATGCGAGGGCTGTGGGCCGACGGAGATCCAAGTCGTCTCCGCCGCATCCACGGAAACCACAGGTCAGCTTTTCTCCGGCGACCTGATGCTAGCCATTCCCCCCTCCCTCCTACATGTTTCTCCGGCATACGAGCACGACGGGGAGGTGGATTCGGTTTGGAGCAAATTGGAACAAAATCGAGGGAAAATCGAGAGTGGGGAGGCGAAATCGCAGTCATAGTTGGTACCAATGGGTTCATGGAGGAGAGTGGGGGGGGGGGAGAAGGACCTACGGCTCGATTCGATTTTTCTATAGGCAACTGAATTTTCGTCTTGTAGGCAAATCAGTTAGGTAACCGAAATATAAACGCAGGCCACTTAATTGTTCCCATGGATTCTGTAGGCAAAAATGTCCCCCATGGATTTCGTAGGCATCCTACACAGAGATAAGTGGGCATTTCCCTTGTAAGTCAGATTGTAATTGGGACGGGATGCGGCCGTCCCGCATCCCGCAATCTTGAACGCGAGGCGCCACATGGGATGGGCGATTTCCTGTATGCCAGATACGCGGGTAGCCGCGACGTCGCAAGCCAGCAAGGACGCAAGCAGGAAGTGTCCATCTAGTGTAACCACCTTTGCTAACTACCTCTATCTCATTGGTTGAAGGTGTGGAGCTTAGTCCTGTTCTGCTGTAAGGAAAGCATGACCTCCACATAGGTGATGCAAGCGGAAACAAGCTAGACTCGCAGCGTCTGTTTTCACGCATCTTCTCAAACAAATATTACCCTCTAAGGTTGTTAGTATTATATCAGTATACTTCTTTGGCCTTTCCATGTGCTGGTCCGAATATTTAAACAAGGAAGCATCCTAAGTTGCTCATCCACCTACTATTGCTGCCAAGAAGTAGCCAGAAGCCCATAGAAGACATCTGCATTGGTCAACGAAAAATGAAGTATTGAATTTCTAGGACGTTGTTAGCATTGTCATCCTAATCTGGTTCCCACATATTCAAGATGTTGGTTATAATTTAACTACAAATAGGTTTTTTCTGTCAAAAAATGGCACAAATTTCTGATTACATTGTGGTGATATTTTTTCTTGTAGGGAGATAAGGAGTGTCATTTTCATCGTTGGCATGCTTATTATCGGTGATGTCTATATTTTTGCCGATTTTCAAGTTTGTATTAGACCATCAGCTACTTAATGATGTCTTTTGGTTGACAGATTTTGTACTTGAAGGAAGTGTAGCCACACCCTTTGAAGGTAAATATGATGCATATTTGAAACTACTATCTTCTATGTACTATCGTATGCCAGACAATATCTTACTGTATAACTTCATATTTAACAGTCTTTTTGCACTTGTTTTCCCCCCTAAAGGTGGATATTACTATGGGATGCTTAAATTTCCTTCTGATTACCCTTTTAAGCCTCCAAGTATTAGGTACTGAAACATTAGAGCATTGGTTGTACTTTTTTAATGACAATTCCTTGTTATTTGGATGTTTAAAGGGAAAGCAACTAGATAAAATGTTGTATCGAATTAATAAATTGACTTTTCTTAGATTTGTACTTACAATTTGTCTTTGTTCAGCATGACAACCCCCAGCGGCAGGTTTGCCCCTCACAAAGGATATGCCTATCAATGAGTGACTGTAAGCATCATACTGTAATCAGATAATATTTTACTTTTTTTTGCTCGCAATTGAAATGATTCTCATATTGCTTTGCTTTTGCAGTTCATCCAGAATCTTGGAATCCCATGTGGTGTGTAGCAAGGTACGCACATAATGATATCTCTACCTTGGGCCTGGGGAATATTTTTTTCATTGACATTAAAATATTTTGTGGGGAACTATACCAATCATACTTTCAGCTCTATGTTTGAACGTAGATGTGTCCCCATAAGATGTTTCCCCTTTAAATTTCAGCTACTTGAGTTTATGGTCTTTAGTTACTTGCGCTCAAATTAAATTCTCAACCGCAATTTTCTTATTATAACATTGTCAATCTGTGAATATATTTTGCTGTATGGTATTCTTGTGTTTTTCTGTTCACTGGTCTCACATACGCTTTTGTGCTGTAGCATTCTAACAGGGCTCCTCTCATTTATGGTAAGTTGTTACTTTCTCATCATCTACGAGTTAGCAAAAATACTTCAATTCAATTCTTAATTGTTGACACATAGTATATGGAGATGAACTATTATTGAAGTCTAGCAATTTGTATTATAGATACTTGTTAAGCACTACTGAGAGCAATTCTTTTGAGTGTTTTTACACAACCAGCGTTGGTATTTCACTTGCAAGGACAGAGTATTGTTGGTCAAATGTTTCAGTTCTTCTGATAATCTTAATTTTCATGCTAGCCAACTAAATCTCGTATTCTGGTGCTTAAAGTGCAAAAGATATGCTTGTATAGCTTGCTTTTTTTTATACCCTTACAACCATCTTGTTCACCAAAGAACATAATTATTTTCAGCTTCTTGCCTTCTGATGTAAACTGTACAATTGTTCTTGTATTTGTAGATGGAAGATGCTCTTACAACTGGAAGCATCAGAAGTACAGATGGAGAGAAGAACCGTTTGGCAAAGGCTTCGCTTGCTTATAACTGTGAGAGGTAAATGCATTTCACAGTAATATAATTTTAGCTCTTTCCGGTGTGATCGAGAAAAATGTTGATCCTTCAGGAGAGGAAATTGGCAGAAGCTTTCACTTACAGTTTAGTAAACACGCTTCCATAATTGATATCTTAGTTTTTGTTTTTAGGGGATCCTATATCTCATTCAGTAAGCCCTGTGTCCCAAATGCAACGAGCTCATTTTCTGTTAAATCGTTCAATAAGATATGCAGCCGCCGGAGCACGAGGAGGAAGGCGTCGGTGGCGGCCGGCGCCGGAGCAGCACCCGATACGTCTTTGCCTGCTCCGTCTTCGCCTCCCTCAACTCCGTGCTCCTCGGATACGGTACGTCCTTCTCCCAATCTCTGGCCGCCGTCGTCCCCGATGCAGATTTAATTTCGCTTCGGCCATAAAAATTTCTTGGCGATCATAACAGGCATGGCAACTTGATTGCTTCTTGTTGAATCAAACGCGTACTATAAGTCCCTACCACAACGCCTACTGTAAGATATGTGAGAAATTTAGATAGCATTTGATATGACATGACATGGCAAATCAGATAAGAGTAAAGAGTAAAGTGCTACTAATCTGAAGTAGATGTGGAGATTTTGGTGCCGAAAATAGTAAGGACCGGGATCTTCAGAAATGCGCGTCGAATTCCGACCCATGATGCTTATTTCTGCGAGTTGGGGGCCATTATAGATTTATTTCTGTCAGTTGATCTAACATTGTCTATAGAAGCTGACTGGCTAAACTTATTTCTATGTTTGGTACAGAGATTTATTTCTATGTTTGTTTCATAAGTGTTTTGCATTCCCTATAGAAGTTTACTGGCTAAACTTATGTTTGGTACACCAGCATAGTTTCTTGAGTACCACTCGTAGGTAACCATAAAAAAAGTTAAGGAATTCATATTCATGGCTTAAACATGTGAAAAGCACCTTACCAAGAGATTTAAGTCTACACAAAGAACCCCTTGTCATCATCAAATTCTTCTTCTCCCAAAGGAGCAATGTGGACATCATTTACATAAGCCTCATCATCATCCGTATCATCAAGAGATTCGAATTGAACATCTTCAAACTCAACAGGTTTTATATTTGTTATGACTGAAACATCAACGCTTGATCCTTCGTCATCATTTCTACTCCAACTAGTGATCTCTTCAGGTAGTGTAATCTTTGACACTGTAATTTCTGCATCTATGACATCCATTACATCTGCCTCACCACCTTCATCGTCTTCAACAGATTCATCAAGGCCTACACCATTTAAAACAGAAGGAGAACACAAATTGCGTGGATTCATTTTAATAACAGCTGCCCAATCAGGGTTCTTCACATCTCTCACATAGAAAACCTGTTGAGCTTGGAGGCCTAGAATGTAAGGGTCCCCCTTGAATCTGTCTAGAGTAGTGTCGAGTTCAATAATTCCATATTTGGTGTCCTTCTTATACCCCTTACTCTCAGTTCTATTGGAAGGAGGCACATCAAACTGGAATAGAACAACCTCCTTATCAGGAGGAAAGTCTAGAAATATGATTTTCTTGATCACCCCATAATAATCAATATTGCCCGTGGTTGCATCGCCCTTAACTATGACGCCACTATTTTGGATACTCCAATCCTTCTCTATATAGGAATTCCGAAAAAAATATCCATTCAAAATTGTACGGTTGTATACACGAGCTAGGTGATCAGGTCCTTTAGCTAGTGCATAAATAAGACTGCTAACCTTGCCATCATTGTGGAGTTCTGTGATCTATTTCATCGAATAGAATATGTGTGAGTGTAATGTACACAGTTGATACATTATTATGAGGAACACTAGTGAAAATACGAAAGAAACTTACCCGTCTCTCAAACCATCCAACAAACTCTTCCTTGTGCTGTTTCTGAGGATTAGGAGAATTGTTACTTGTGAGCTCCTCAAGATGTTCACTTGAAAGAGAAATGATTTTTAGTTCAAAAGCAAATTATTAATGCATACCACGATGTGAAATAAATACACAAGTATGCTTACTCCATCCATGGCGCAGTTTCCTCACAGTTTGTTATTATGAAATGCCTCATTCTATTAATCTCAGCCAAAGAGAATGATTCACAAACAAAACCTTTCTTTGAGTAATCAACTGTACTCATTATGCTAATCCTTGTTGGTGGTTGATCTGTACCTCCATCTTCATGACGTTCGGACTGACTTAGCTTGGTAGGCATTCCATCAAGGAATCGACTGCAAAAAGTCATGCACTCTTCAAGTATGTACCCCTCTGCAATAGAACCTTCTGGTTGAGCCTTGTTACGCACATATCCTCTGAGCGTACGCAAGTAACGCTCAATTGGATACATCCATCTATACAAGACAGGCCCTCCCAACCGGGCCTCTTCAACAAGATGAATTGGAAGATGCATCATAATATCAAAGAATGCTGGTGGAAAGATCATCTCGAGCTGACATAGAGTTTCTTGAATTGTTTGGCTCAACTACTCCAAATCTTCATCCCTTAACTCTTTCGAGCATAAATCAGAAAAGAATTTACTCAGCTGAAGCAATGGGTTAACAACATTGTCTGGCAAAAGCTTGCGCAACGCAATAGGAAGAAGTTTCTGAAATATAACATGGCAGTCATGAGTTTTGAGTCCACTAATTTTCACTTATCGAGGACCACACATCGCTTAATGTGTGAAGCATAGCCATCGGGCATCTTAATGCTCTGCAGAAACTTGAGGAGCATTATCTTCTCTTCCATATTTAAAGTGTAGCAACCTTTCTTTATTTCATACTTATGCTTACCGGGCTTTGGATGGTGGTCCTTCCTAATTTTCAAGTCCTCCAAATCAAGACGAGCCTTCACACCATCCTTTGATTTCTTATCCATCTCAAGAAAAGTCCCCAGAATGCTTTCACAAATGTTCTTCTCGATGTGCATAACATCCAAATTGCGCCTAACGAGCAAGTGCTTCCAATATGGGAACTGGAAAAATACACTTTTCTTCCGCCAGTTATGCCAGCTATTAGTTTCCGGTCGTTTTCTCTTATTTGACCGTCCAAACGGTGCATGCTGAATGCTATCAAGCTCCCGCAAAACATGTTCACCAGTAAGAGCCACTGGAACTTCTCTATTATCTGTCTTGTTGTTGAACAAGCACTTGTTTCGACGCCATTTGTGGGTCCTCGGTAGAAAACGTCGGTGTCCCATGTAGCAATGCTTTCGAACATACTTTAGCCATAAAAAATCTGTATGTTTGTGGCAATACGGGCATGCTAGATTCCCTTTTGTGCTCCAACCACTCAGCATTGCATAAGCTGGGTAGTCATTGATGGTCCATAACAAGCATGCATACATCTGGAAATTTCTTTTAGTTGCAGCATCATATGTGTAAGCACCATCCTTCCATAGAATATTCAGTTCATCAATCAAGGGCTGCAAGTATACATCTCTGTTATTTCTTGCTGACTTTGGTCCTGGAATAATCATTGACATAATCCAATTTTGTTGCTTCATGCACATCCAAGGTGGCAAGTTATATGGGATAAGAATGACAGACCATGTAGTGTGTGATAAACTCATGAGCCCAAAAGGGTTGAATCCATCTGAAGCAAGGCCAAGCCGAACACTGCGAGCATCTTTTGAGAATTTCTTAGAATATTTCTTATCAAAATGCTTCCAGGCCTTTGAATCTGCAGGATGCCTCACTACGCCATCATCAACCCGACCCTCCTTATGCCATTTCATATGTGATGACATAACTTCTGTCATGTACAACCTTTGCAGTCTTGGAATGAGTGGGAAATACCTTAGAACTTTCTGTGGCATTGGCTTCCTTGATTTACGACTTGATGCATTGTCTTCGTCACTGGTAGGAGTAGATTTCCATCAAGACGCGTGACAGACAGGGCATTCTTCGGCATCAGCATGATTATTACGGAATAGCACACAATCATTAACGCATGTGTGTATCTTCTTGTAATCCAACCCAAGACCTCGGATCACCTTCCTTACTTTTGCGAGATTAGTAGGAATGCAGTGACCCTTTGGCAGCACCTGCGCGAACATCTGCAGAACTAAAATCACATGCTCTGTTGGTCATCCTAGACACGCACTTGATTTGGTAAAGCTTCACAATGAAAGATAGCTTTGTGACATCCTCACAAGCTGGGTACAACTCTTTTTCGCCTCTTTCAATAGTTCAAAGAACTCCTTGGTTGTTGCATTTGGCTCATGGTTTCTTCCATCACCGCTGGAATCATCCACATGGATGTCTCTTGTACCTTCATCATGATCTGCATTACTTTCCATGCCCGTGCCCCTTATGAGAGTATGGAGCATGTCACACATTCCAGCACCATCATCTACATCATCTTCATTATCAGAATCTTCAGACATGATGCCCTCATCAGGTTGTTCACCATGGTATATCCAGTGAGTGTAGCTCTGATCCATTCCATATTACAGCAAGTGAGTATGAACCTCTTTTTATTTCTTTGAGCACTATTCAGACATTTCCTACATGGACATGGTACAACTGATTTTGGATGAGGACCATCGAAAGCAAAATTCAAGAAATTCTTCATGCCATTTTGCCACTCAACAGAATCTCTTTCCTTATGCATCCAACTCTTATCTCGTGTCATTTTGCCTTATCTCCGTAAAGCCTGTGCTGTTAAAAAAACATAGCAGTTGCATTAGTACTTGCACTACAATCAATAGAATCACTAGCTGCATCACAAGACAAGATAACAAGGATACATACGGGATACCACACACAACCTTAATTGTTTTCTGTTATCTTCAATGACTCACACAAGAAAATAACATTATAGCTTGCTTAAAATCACAAGTGTTGAAGCCTGAATCACAAGTGTAGAAGCCTGAATCACAAGTGTTGAAGCTTGAATCTAAATTTGCTGCACTTTGCTTACTCTGAATTTTTGCTGCACTTTGCTGCTCTCACGAGAGGGACAGCTCACCAGGGGAGAGCTTCTGCAGGGCGTTCCACTCATGCGCACGGGAGTCCCGGGCAGCCGACTAGGATGTCGGAAGAGCCGGAGCAGAGCCGGTTGGCGCTGGAGTTCATACGTCAGGCGATCCAACCATGCGCACACTGGCAGGATGGAGCAGCAGAGATCCAGGGAAGAGAAGGCCGAAGGGCAGAAGGCGCCGAGCGAAGGGTGCCGGATCAATGTTAGAGGGAGAGGGGAGCGTCAGGGAGGTGCCAGCCCAGGCTGCTTCGTTGCACCACCATGGTGTGGCTGCTGGATGCGGCAAGTGCTCAGATCGGGTCGTACGGCGGCGAAGCAGGGGATTTGGGGTAGTACTTTTGAGGATCTGGGATAGTATTCTTTTGTGTGTATTTCCTTTTGAGGATCCGTGGTTTGTCCCAGCCCATTTGTTAATCTGTGTAGGGCCACGGTGCAAACTCCTGAGCACAACATGACACGTGTTATGGACCGGACCCATCCAGTTTGCAACATATGGAAGTGGAGTCCTGCATGCGTGTATTTTTTGAATTCAGATTAAAGGCAGTAGTAATATATGCTTTCCTTCCTTGTTGCATGTACGTGTTATGGGAGTTTACCACGTAAAAATAGTGGCTAATAAAGCTGGCTAGATTAATCGTATGGGATGTGGAGTCCTGCATGTGTGTATTTCTTTCTAACAAATCTTGTTCGTTCTTTTCCTCTCTCTCTATTTACTATTTAATCCAAGCCGTTCGTTTTCTATCGTTTTAATAATATAATAGATTGAAGGTGCCAATGAAGCATCCATGTTGGCCGAGTATAATAATGTGCCTCGCTCGATCCCACGGGCACGCCTGTTCGTCATTTTCCCGTCAATTCAATAACATCATTTTTCTCATTTCCCTTCTAAAATCCAAAAAGGAAAGAAGTAGAGGGAGTCTTCTCCTCCTGATCTAGTAGCAATTTTTCGACTATGAAGAATGATCTCCCCGCGTCGTGGAGATTGGGCACCATGCGAGTGATGGTCACTGATGTTTACTTTGTCTCTAGTATATTTCAAGGTTAAATATTACAAAATCGATGGATCATGCATGATTGCTAATCCATTTTAAAATGTGAAGGGCGTGGACTAGAAATTTGAACAAAAAAGGATGAAAAACCAAGGAACACCATCTAGTGAGAGAGGGATAAGTGTATTTATAGCCAAATTGCCGCTTTTCAATATTTGAAGGCAAATTGCCACGTTTCACCTTCCATACTCTAGATTTTTCTATTATTTATTACTAAGGTACACATCCGTACATTAAGATATTATTTATGAATACATACATTAGACCAATATATTATAGTTTTAAATAGACACAAGCATATGATTATGGTACGCCTAAGTAGTGCAAAATATTCCTTAATGAGTGTGGAATTAATATCTTTGATGTTCCCTATAATTAAATGAATTTTGGTTCAATCACATGTAAAAATTTTGGCGAGTGATGCCCGCGCCGCCTGCGACTAGGGCCGCGCTGCCGGCACCGCTGTGCACCTTGGCGACCAGCACACCGCCGCTGCCCACCCCCATGGAGGCCCCGGACCGCCCCGAGACCTCGTCCACTCCGGTGCGGGTGATCCTCGCCCGCTCCATCGAGATGGAGGAAACGGAAGGCGTCCTACGCCGAGCCATGGTGGCAACCATCACCGGGACGCGGCCCGCCGTCTCCGCGGAAGAAGTGTCCGAGCTGCTGTGCGCATCCCTCGACATGCACCTCGGCGATGTGATCCTCTTCTGCCACCCCTCGCACAACGACATCGAGGCGATAAAGAGCATCCTGCAACTCTTCGGCCACCGCCTCGGGACTCCAGGTCAACTTCCTGAAGAGCACGGCCACGCTGATCCGCTGCGACCCTGCCACAGCCAGGCCTGTCGTCGACCTACTAGGGTGCCCCATCGTGGATCTTCCCATCACCTACTTGGGCATCCCGCTGACGTTGTGGCGCCCAACTACTGCCCAGCTACAGCCCGTCTTCGACGGAACCGCCGGCATGCTCCCGTGCTGGAAGGCACACCTCATGAACAAGGCCGGTCACGTCGCATTCGTCAAAGCCGTCCTGAGCGCGATCCCCATCCACCAGCTCCTCGTGCTGGCTCCATCGAAGAAGACAATCCAAGAGCTGGTAAAGATCCAGCGAGGATTCCTGTGGGCGGGGCGCGCCAATGCCCAGGGAGGTAACTTCCATGTCAATTGGCAACGCGTTGCGCGACCAATCTCCTTGGGTGGCCTTGGCGTCCGGGATATGGAGCGCTCCGGCCTGGCGCTACGCCTGCGCTGGCTGTGGTTTAGTTGCACGGACAGCACCAGAGCATGGAGCGGCCTCGACCTGCAGTTCTAGATATGGCACAAGATCGAACCCACGGCGTGATATCCATGGTGTGCTTGGGATCCCAGAGGTTGGGCAATACCTTCAGATATGGCACAAGATCGAACCCACCGCGCTCTCTGCTGAACCTGATCGCCTGATCTGGAAGTTGACCACTAGCAGCACTTACACCGTGCAATCGGCCTACAAGGCTACTTTCCACGGCTCCATCCCATGCGATGCCTGGAAGCTCACATGGAAGTGCTGGGCGCCGCCGCGGGTCCGCTTCTTCCACTGGCTCGCCCGGCTCGATCGTTGTTGGACGGCAGACAGGCTAGCCAGGAGAGGGCTGCAGCACCACCCACGATGCCTCCTCTGTGACCAAGAACCGGAAACTATGCACCAACTCCTCCTTGCCTGCCCATTCTCCCAACAAGTATGGCATGAAACCCTGGCCTGGCTAAGGATTCCCTGTCGCCCACCAGATGGCGAGGAATCGCTCAATGCTTGGTGGTCCATCGCGAGACGAGCCGCGCCCATGCTTATGCGCAAAGGGCTCGCATCAATGATGCTGCTCGTACCTTGGATGACATGGAAACACAGAAATGCCTGCGTGTTTGACAATGAACAACCCTCGACCACGAGCTTGATTGCGAAGATCAAGGAGGAAGCGACGCTTTGGGCTAGGGCAGGCGCGCTCGGCCTCAAAGCCGCGATCCCACAGACTTGGGATGTTCACTGATTTTCCTTTCCTGACCCTGTAACGACCTCCTAGGAGGATTGTAACATAAACCCTATATTTTTAATACAATGAAACGCAAAAGTCTTTATCGTTTTCTCGAAAAAGAAAATACAAATGATGAAGAGTCCTCAAATCTTCATTGTGTATCCAGGTCTCCAATGTCCTCCAAAGTCACCTATTGCTCAAGTCACAATAGGCTTGGCAGCGGAGGAACCCTGCACGTAGTGTCCGATAAGATGAAACATGTTGAGATCACCCCATCTCAACATCAAAATGCGTGATCGACCCATCCCATCTGTACTTATGTTTCAAGGCAAGAGTATAACCTAGTAGTTGTAAAGTGAGAGTCGCATGAGTTTTGTGCGAGCGATAATTCAAAACTGATCAAATTTATGCTCCTTTGACGAACAATGCAACAAAACACAAATATTTGACATATCCTAAGTTAAAAAAATGGTACCTAGGGAGTAAACAAATATACATAATTATAGATCCATGATGAAAAAATGGTACCTAGGGAGTAAACAAATAGAGGGTCGCATGGACTATTTTTTTTGGCGCCAAAAAAAATTTAGCCTCCCGCTAAAAGTTCCTGAATTAGTGCTTTCGTTCCCTCCAAAAAAAAGACTATATTTAACCCCGATTATTATTCTAAACCGCATCTTTTCGGGCGATTGGATCTGAGCTCTCCTACCGACGGCGTCAACAACACAGGGAACGACATCGGCGTCAACACAGCGAACCGCGTCTGAGGTTGTTCTTTGCCCTGATCTCCTCCTCCGCATGCGCCACCGCTCGCACCTCTGTCTCCGCCTACGCCACCGCACACACCTCTCCTCCTCCGCCTGCGCCACCGAACGCACCTCTGTCTCCGCCTCCGCCACCACGTGAGAGAGAGATCAGAAATCCCCCAAATTCCCCATCTCCTCCTCCTCACGGGCACGGAGTAGCAGCAGTCTATGAATGGATAGCTATGGCCGACAGTACATCAATCCATCAATCCATCAATCCTCCTCCCCGCTATTTCCTCTGCAGCAAAGAAATCCATCTATCCAATTGCCGGCAATTGCATTGGATTGGAGGAGTAGCTATGGCCGGCAATATGTTTGCTCCCTTAAAAATCCATCCCGCAGCTCCGGCCAGAGAGGCCTCGCGTCCTCGGCCATGTTTGGATTCCTCCGCCGGCCACTGGTTGTGTGTGTTGTGGTGTGCGCCACCGCACGCAGTGGGCTCCCTCGCCTCGGCACTCCAGGGTCATCGCCCTCCCTCCCCTTCGCGCCCGCCGACGCGAACTGTGTCTTCGTGTCCTTATCCATGCTGCTGGCGGCAGCGATGCGGTCTGGCGTCGGCGCCGGCGTAGTTTTGGTGTTCTCCCCTGCATCGCGAGCGCACTGTCGGCCTGCCCACGTCGAGGTTGCTCGCCGCATCCCTGAGCTTCCGAGTTAGGTCTCACACTGCAGCGTTGTAGAACAGAGAAGAAGCAGAGCAAGGTTGATCGGTTCTGAACCTCCATAGCCAGCCATGTACATTAGTCTTATTCTTTTTGGTATTCCCTATTCCCTACATTAGTCTTCTCCAGAGCAAGATGGTCTGTCTGGTATTTTTCTGCTAAAAAAAATCTGTATTTGTCAATGCATCGGTTTACATGACACTATTTTAAATTTGACATCCCAGACTTCAATTGGTAGGTTTAGTGAGATGTTATCCCTGAATCATTGGATTTATTTTTGCCACCACTGAATGGATGCTTATGTTCTCTTGTCATACTCATACCTTTGCTCCAGTCTATTGTTTTTTTCCCGTGAGACTTTTTCTCGTCTGTGTTAATGTGTTCAAGTCATGCACGTCCTCACACTGTAGTCACCGTAGGTGGTGATGCTTTGTGAAAAGTTTAGCAACCACACAGGATCAAATGAAGACCATCATAGATATTTTTCCGGTCATTTTTTATGCCTACTTTAAGTATTGTGTTTCTTTCGATATTTTTTTAAATTATGATATTACCTACAGAATGGCACAATGATGAATTCAACACAAGATCCTGCTGGTAGGAGACCGAGTACAATACAACGACAACTTGGTAATAACATTTATGTTCACTTCAATTTATGCCATATAAGAGTAGGTAATTAACATTTTCGATTAACATGCAGTTAGGGATGCGTCCGGTAATGTTCACCATTCAGAGGAAAGAGATGATGCACATGACTCCTTTCTACAAGGTACACGACGTCCTTAATTCTTAATCACTTATATGAATGTGCACATTGATAATGCTAAGCCCCTTAATTTTTTTGTGTCCAGTAAAGAAAGGATATGTTCTGGTAACAAGGATGGAAAGCATAACAACTTACAAAAACCAACATCGACAACCGAGATCTGGTAAAAAGTTTATGACATTTAGGCCCTGTTTGGTAGCTCAACATTTTCAACGTATTCTTAGAATACTGCAGTTTTTCAGATTATCATAGTTTTGATTACAAGGAGGTGTTTGGTTGTCTCAAAAAATGATGATTTTAATACTGTAGTATTAGCTAAAGTGTAGTTTTTTCTTTGCATAGTATACTGAAGCTAGCTAGCCATCTAGCTTCACTTGTTATGCATTCAGATGGTAACAGATAGCCTGCTAACCAACTATAAAATGCAACAAAAATGTATTCAAAGTGCCGGCCAGCTGCGTGTGCTAGCAACTGCACGTGGGCTACGCAAACCATTGTATCTCATACCAACAGAAAAAATACTGCAGTTTTTGATACTTTGGTTTGTATAATAGTTTGCTATCAAACACAATCTTAATCTATCTCTATCATTTCCTATAATGCAGAAAATTCTGAATTGCTTAATCTTGAAAACTATTAAACATTATACAGGAACTCAAGACCAATCTAACACTCCGGTATCTCCTAATGACATGTGTGCACTGCATGAATGGCCATCCCATGCTCGCCGCAACCGCGCGCAACTACAGGATGGTACTTTCTTTTGTTTATATTTGTGTCATCATTTCTTACAATCTAATACCCAGTAACACAATAGTTCTTGTATGATGTGAGCTGTAGAAGCTAGTGGACAGAAGAAGAAATGGCGAGGTTTTCTAAAAGGTTTCAAAGCATCTAAGGAGCATTTTGCCAATGGATCTGCAAAGCTAAATATTGCATTCTCTGAAACATTGGGTGGTACAGTTGGAATGAACTATCGTTCATTTGACGTGGTAGTCATAATGAAAAGAAAGTTACCACTCATTGGAGTAAGGAGGTGGTCGGACATTCACCCTACCATCCATCGACTCATTGTTGCAGATATTATAGTGCGTACAATCTTTTCTACATGTGTTATCTTACTTTACTATCGATAATGCAGTGCATATGTATGTTCATTTGCTCTATGCTTTACAGGATAGATGGGACCTGGAGGATACACCAGACACAGAAGAAAAGGTACTCAAAATCGTGAAAGAGCAATACAGAGGCTGGCGATCAACTCTAAGCTCCACTTACAAGGCATACAAAACACATACATCTAGATTGGCTAATCTACCGGAAGATTTACAACCAGAAGAGTGGGAATGGATGATTGAGTACTTTGGCAATGATTCAAAATTCCAGGTCATCTCTAAGACCACGGTTTGTCTACTATGTGTTGAGATGAAATGCCTTGTTTGATTGGTTATATTTGGTTTTTAATGAATTGATAGGAACGCAGCCAAAAGAACAGCGATAACCGTAAGAAACAGAAGACAAAACACAGAATTGGATTAAAATCTTACTCACAAGTTAGTTTTGAGAAGGTATGAGTCTAACTAATTATTTATGTCTCGCTGCTAAACATGGTTTCATGTTTCAATCTTCTCAATGTTATATCACTTGCAGAGAAACCCAGAAACTGGAGAAGAGCCAGATTGTATTACTTTGTGGGAACTCACCCACACGAAGAATGGAATATGGTCTAACACAGAGTCAGAGGATGTTTATGTGAGTACACTAACTTTTGATATTCTATAGTTATTCAATGATGTGCATTCGACATGCTTCATCATCAGCTGGGGTTATTCATGCGTTGGATCGTGTTATTCTTGTTTCATCTTTTATAGTGTTAAAATAATGCCATATTTATAATTGTTCTTTCCATTTTCAGGACAAAGCATGTGAAGAGGTTAAAAACAAAGAGACTGAAACTCAAGGTCCACTTTCAGATGAGCAAAGACACAATATTTTCCAGACCACATACAAAGGCACTCTGCAATGCAAGTCATCGCAGCCTCGTGGGTACGGATACATGGCCAAACCGTCAACTGGTTCCGAAAGGATTCGTATCCAGATTGAAGAGCAAGCTCGTGCTACAACAGCCTTCCAGCAGCGAAACTCTTAGCTCAGCCACCAGGTCAATGATTTACAAGATCAACTACAAGCTGAGCGTGCAAACACACAAGAGATTATTAACTTGGAGCGCGCTGAGAGAGAACAACTTGAGGGGAAGTTAAAAGAAGAGCGTGCTGAAAGGGAAAGATTGTTGGAAGCAGAGCGAACATCAAGATTGAAATTTGAAAAAAACATGATGGCAAAGTTTGCAGAATTCAGCAAACAGATGGGAACCCAACAGGTGATTACATGCATATGCTTCAAACCTCTTAAGATATATGTTGGTTACTTGCATTGTTAAAAGTGCACTTCTATTTATAGGTGTTTACGAACAGGATTGACAAAGGAAATAGTAATCCAAACTTCCAAAAAAACACTTTTACAGAGACCTAGTCCTAATAAGGCTGCAGGTGCAAGGCCAACTGTTATTTCTTCACATGCGCTCATACATGCTTCAACAAGAAATTCTCGAATGTTTAAAGCAATTTTAAGTCGCAACTTTGCTTTCTCTTCATTTTCACCTACAACATTATCTATCTATTATATTATTAAGACAATAGAAAAGGAACGGTGAAGATTGAACAATGAAAGCCATAGATATTTTAACGATGGATATTAATTAGGACACCTACTTTAAAAATTACCTTTTAAAGCCCGCATGATGGTCCTGATATGTATGGGTGCATGCATATATTGTTTTGGACATGCACGTGTGTCGCGTTTGTTTGTACAATGAAAATTTGCAATCAGGTTTTGTATAGGAGAAGGACACGTGTAAAATATAAACTAGGGATGCTCAGTTTTCTTTTTTAGGGGGACAAGGGACATTGCAGTTTTTTTTTAAAAGGGTTTGTTTTCCGAAGGGGTTGACGTGCAGCTGGTTCCGATTGGAATTCCAATACTAGGAAAGAAAAGAATAACATAGCTGGCCATGTTAGCTGGGACAACAAGCCCAAAAATATTTGTGTGAAGACTATTAGCCCAACTTTTTTCCCATCAAGAATATCAGTCCATCAGATTGCATAAGAAAAAGCATGTGGAGATTCAAAGCTATAATGGTGTGTTTTCCTTTATTAACATGTGTTAGCAAGTATTCTGCGTAAATGTGAAATGTGAGCATTCACAGTATCCCCATGCGGCATATCAGTGATCACTTTCTATCTAGGTTGTTCTGAAAAAAGTTAATGTAAAATCATGGTATGCCATTCGGTAAAGCTAAGAATTATACACACACCTTAGCATAATCACTAATTTTCTACCCGAGATCCCACCTATCCATAAACTCATGTGGCATGTAGGTGGCAATTGTCAAATTAAGCAAACGTGCATGGGTGAATTTTAGGTGTCCTTTCTTATTAGGACTAGGTCTCTGTAAAAGAGTTTTTTAGATTATTGCAGTACCATCGATATGATTTTTGAGGTATGTTATACTAGGCTCATTAACTGGATGTTTTTTTTGATTTCTTGATTGCAGGATCCAAATAACTAGTTGGACTGGACTCGAGATGACGGAGGATCCAAAAAACTACCTGGACTAGACTCGAGACCATGCACAATTTAGTCTATGACTGGGCCAGTTTAATTTGATGGTTTGCTATGAGAATTATGAGTTTTATGAATCTATTATATGTACGGTTTTGAATAGTGTAATTGAATGCCATATTTTTTTATGGTTGCAGTAGGCTATTACCACGACCCCCTTTTGGTTGCCACATGTTTGCACAACGAAAATTATAGTGTTGCAATAGAGCACTTTATATTGTCGCAATAGCTTTGGCACCACAATTTTTCCCCATGATGCAATAACTGTGTGGCGCGACAAAAGCAAGTTTTGCTGAAATAGAGTATCACCACAAAAAGTTTACATTGTCGCGGTAGCTTCTCGCTACAGACATGTTGACGTTGCGATAACTATTTGGTGCCACCAAACTAAGTTTTGTTTAAATACAGTATCACCACGAAATGTGTAAATTGTCGCAATAGTTTCTCGCTGCAAACATTTCATCCGCTGCGAAACCTTTTTGTCACCACCAACATGATTTTGTTGCAATTTCCTGCTACAACGAATGGAATATTTGTTGGGATACGTTAATGCCACAAGTGTAGTGGTTCGTGGCAAAATTCCTAATGCCACGAAAATAAGGATTGTTGCCATAGTTTGTTGCCACAATTTACTATTGCCACGAAAGAGTATGCGCCACGAAATGATCGTCGTTGTTATAGGTTCTTGCCACAAATGTCTATCACCACGAACTATCAGGCGCGACGATTTGTGGCATGTTGCATTAAAGCTATCTCCACAAATCAAATTGTGGCATCAGGTGAGTATTGCGATGGGGGAACATGTGGCAACTTCCCGCAATGGATGTTGCAATAGATCACTTTATTGCCATGATTGATTTTTTGTGGCAATAACCTATTACCATGCGTCCAGTCGCAACGGCTACCAACGAATGTTGTTTTGTGGCAATAGGTACTTATCGCCACAAATCGTCATCTATTGCGACGAACGATTTCGTCGCACCTATCCCCTGCAGGCTTGTCGTCTCCCGGTTGGTCTCCTGTCCCCTTCTCCAAGTCTGACAGGTTTCTTCTAGTCCAAGAAAAATCATTCCAGAGATCTTATTCTGTTTCGACTCTGCTTATTATTCCTTATCTGCAATACTCAAAAACAAGGAAAAACCAGAAACTGACACTGGGCTCTAGATTAATAGGTTAGTCCCAAACATAATATAATATATCATATTAATGCACATAAAACATCCAAAACAGAAAATATAATAGCGTGGAACAATCAAAAATTATAGATACGTTGGAGACGTATGAAGCATCCCTAAGCTTAATTCCTGCTCGTTCTCGAGTAGGTAAATGATAAAAAGCAGAATTTTTTATGTGGAATGCTACCTAACATATTTATCCACGTAATATTCTTTATTGTGGCATGAATATTCAGCTCCATAAAATTCAAAACAAAAGTCTAATATTGTCATAAAAACAATAATACTTCAAGCATACTAAGATGGCAATTGCGTCCTTTCGAAATAACATGGCCTTAGAAAGTTATCCCTACAAAATCATATGGTCTAGCTATGCTCTATCTTCCCCACACAAAGTATCTAACTCATCCACAACCCCGATGAAAGTCAAGAAATTGTTTCGCACTTTTTATGTTCTCAAACCTTTTCAACTCTCACGCAATACATGAGCATGAGCCAAGGATGTAGCACTATAGGTGGAACAGAATCTGGTGGTGGTTGCAAGAGAAACAAAAAGGAGAAGATAGTCTCACATCAACTAGGCATATCAACAGGCTATGGAGATGCCCATCAATAGATATCAATTTGAGTGAGTAGGTATTGCCATGCAACAAATGCACTAGAGGTATAAGTGTATGAAAGCTCAAAAAGAGAACTAAGTGCTTGTGCATAAGATGGAAAATTCCACTAGTTATATGAAAGTGACAAAATAGGAGACTTTCTATGAAGAACATGGTGCTAATTTGAAGCACAATTGTGGAAAAAGATAGTATCATTGTGCTAGCAGTCCCGGCAATGACACCAGAAAAGAACTGCTTCCAGTTGCTCAACAATTAGCAATTGTCTTGCAATGGCCCACCAGCGTGTGGGATCGCGGCAGTTTTCGAGGGTAGAGTATTCAACCCAAATTTGTTGGTTTGACACGATGGGAGTGAAAGGATGTTCTCCAGTATTAGCAGTTGAGTCGTCAGCTCAACCACACCTGAAAGATTAGTATCTGCAAGCAGGATATAAGCAGCAAAGGTAGTATGATAGCAACGGTGCCAGAAACGATCTGTTGACAAGGCAGATTATTCCCAACTAAAGTATCAATGGCGCCAGAAAAGTATTGTAGCAGGTAGTAGCAATGTAACGAGTAACAGCAGTGGCAAGGAACAATTGTAGTGACGGCAATAGCAAGTAGCAACAGTAGCAAGTAACAGCAACAACAAGTAACAGTAGTAGCAACAGTAGTGGCAGCAGCAGCAGACAAAGCAAGTAACAGTAGCAGCAAGTAACAGTATCAGCAATAGTAGTAGCAGCAGTAGAGCAAAGCAAGTAACAGTAGTAGCAGCAGCAGGAGGACAAAGCAAGTAACAGTAGCAGCGGGACAAACTCGTAGGCAATGGATCAGTGATTTGTTGGATGACATTCATCATGCAACAGTTATAACACGGAGAGATATGTGGCTAGCTCCCGTTTGTCAATGTGATGTAGGCATGCATTCCGTGTGTAGTCATACGTGCTTAGGGAAAAGAACTTGCATGACATCTATTGTCCATCCCTCCCGAGGCAGCGGGGTCCAAATGGATACTACGGGATATTAAAGTTCTCCTTTTAATAAAGAACCGGACCAACGGATTAGCACTTGGTGAACACATGAACTCCTCAAACTATGGTCATCACCGGGAGTGGTTCCGGTTATTGTCACTCCAGGGTTGCTGGATCATAACACATAGTAGGTAACTACAACTTGCAAGATCAGATCTAAAACACAAATATATTGGTGACAACATAATAATTTCAGATCTGAAATCATGGCACTCGGTCCCTAGTGACAAGCATTAAGCATGGCAAAGTACTAGCAACATCAATCTCAGAACATAGTGGATACTAGGGATCAATCCCCGTCAAAATTAACTCAATTACATGATAGATCTCATCCTACTCATCACCGCCCAGCGAGCCTATGAATAGATTACTCACGAACGATGAAGAGCTTCATGGAATTGGAGAGGGAAGAAGGTTGATGATGACGATGGCGACGATCTCCTTGATCCGGAGCCCAAAACGGACTCCAGATCTGCCCTCGAGGGCAAGAACGGGATGTGGCGGCGCCTCTAGATCATGAAACGCGATGAAATCTTCTCTCCTGATTTTTTCCGGGACAAAAGGGAATAAATAGCACTGGAATTGGGGGCGGCAGAGCCACGTGGGCCCCACAAGCTTGGTGGCTACGGCCAGGGGGGCCACCGCCACATGGCTTCTAGCCCACTGGCCCGTCCCCTTCGGTGGATCTTTGCGTAGGTATTTTTCATATTTTCCAGAAATATTCTCCATAAATTTTCAGGACGTTCCGAGAACTTTCATTTCTGCACAAAAACAACACCATGGCAATTCTGCTGAAAACAGCGTCAGTCCGGGTTAGTTCCATTCAAATCATGCAAATTAGAGTCCAAAACAAGGACAAAAGAGTTTGGAAAACTAGATACGATAGAGACGTATCAACTCCCCCAAGCTTAAAACCTTGCTTGTCCTCAAGCAACTCAGTTGACAAACTGAAAGAGAAAGAAAAACTTTGACAAACTCAGTTTGATCTTGTTGTTGCAACTATGTCTAACTCATAACCAGAATTTCAGCAAGATCACAAGTTAACCACATAAGCAAGTGACACATAGGTCTCACGGTAAACTAATATCAATGGCATAATCAGCTAGCGGGCAAATAATAATGAGTTTCAGATACCAACAATTCAATCAAAACAAGCATGAAGCAATATGAATAGGTGGTACCTCGCTAACTCTTTATGAGACCGCAAAACATAAATGCAGAGAACTTTCAAAGATCAAGGGTTGACTAAACATTGTAATTCATAGCAAAGAAGATCCAGTCATAGTCATACTCAATATCAATCAAAAGCAAAGCATAAAAATGACAGAGGTGCTCTCTAATTGGTGCTTATATAAGAAGAGGATGACTCAACAGGAACATAAATAGGCAGGCCCTTCACATAGGGAATCATTGATTTGCAGAGGTGCCAGAGCTCAAGCTTTGAAAACAGAGATAATAATTTTGGGTGGCATGCTTTCATTGTCAACGCAATGACCAAGAGTTCTCAATATCTTCCATGATACTCATGCTATAGGCAGTTCCCAAACAGAAAAGTAAAGTTTTAACTCCCCCGCCACCAATCAATCACACTCCACGGCTAGCCGAATCCTCGGGTACCGTCCATACTAACATCAATCCGGGGGGAGTCTTGTTTTACAGTTATGTTTTTGATTTAAGCGTGGAACTGGGCATTCCAATTACCTGCCCCTTTGTCGTGAATGACAGTGAATAAACACATGTCGAGGATAACACGCCTAACATGGAAGATACCAATAGCCCCCTGTCACCACATGGGCGGTTCGGGCATGCAAAACAGATTATTTTTTGAAGGTTTAGAGAATGGCACATGCAAATTTACTTGCAACGGCAGGTAGATACCGCAAATAGGTAGGTATGGTGGATTCTCATGGAAAAACTCTTGGGTTTATGGAAGTGGATGCACAAGCAGTATTTCGCTTAGTACAAGTGAAGGCTAGCAAAAGACTGGGAAGCGACCAACTAGAGAGGGACACCAGTCATCAAGATGCAATGAGTTTGACTAACATTGAGTGCAAGCATGAGCAGGATATAAATCACCATGAACACGAACATCATAGAGGCTATGTTGATTTTGTTTCAACTACATGCATGAACATGCGCCAAGTCAAGCCACTTGAATCATTCAAAGGAGAATACCATCCTATCATACATCATAGTCATCTCAAAATCTATGTTGGCATTCAAGACAAACCATTATAAGCTCCTAGCTAATTAAGCATGGCATCAAAAACTATGATCTCTAAGTTGTCATTGCAAACATGGTTCTCTCTCAATAAAGCTGAATCTGGGATGACAAGCTAGTCATATTTACAAAAACAAAATAGATAGAGTTCATACCAGCTTTTCCAGTCTCAGTCACTTCATCATATATCATCATTATTGCCTTTCACTTGCACGATCGAACGATGTGAACAATAATAAGAGTGCTCGTGCATTGGACTAAGCTGAATCTGCAGGCAAACACAAAGGAGAAGACAAAGTAATATGGCTCTTTAACAAATGAACAGGTATTCATGCGAGAGACACTAAACATTGTAACCATGGTCTTCCACCTCGACTCAAAGAAAAAGAAAACTATTTACACGGGAAAGCTCCCAACAAGCAAAAGAAGAAAGGAAAATCTTTTCGGGTTTTCTCAAAAGGACACAAAACAAAAAAACAAGAAAACAAAAATAAACTAGCATGGATAATACAGTGGCAAAGTGTAAACACCAACTAACAAAGTGAAAGCATAAGCATGAATGTAAAGTTGCTGCAAACACGTACTCCCCCAAGCTTAGGCTTTTGGCCTAGCTTGGTCTACTCCCAAGGAGGGAAATAACCAGCTCCGGGATACTCCAGAGTGGACTCTGGATGCCACTGCTGTGTGAGCTCCTCTGGCTCCCACTGATAAACTGGTGTCTGGTACTCGACTGGCGGCTCGGGCACGGGTACCTGTGGTTGGGTCAAGCCCCAATATGCGTAGGTGTCCGAGGGCATAATAGTCTACCTGCCTGCATGAAGATCGAACAACGAAGGAGCAGGCAAAGTAATAGTCTCTCAAGTACCCTGCCTAAATACCAGGTTATAAATCATCCGTCTACTAGCATCTCTATCCAGAAAATCATGGCGAACCATGCTGTCATAATCCAGATATTTCTCAGGAAGAAGCATTTCTTCTTCCTCCCCCAGTCTAACGGGTATCTCAAAGTGTCTGGCAAGACAGGTAGCATAGATACCTCCATAGACGACACCTTTGGAACGTTTTGTGTTCAACCGCTGAGCTACTATAGCACCTAGGCTATAAGTCTTATTGTTACTAAGGCCTTCGCGCAAAACCGCAAGGTGTGGAGAGCTAAGTGATCCAGCCTCCCCACGGCCAATCAAGCATTTTCCCACAAATAATGAGAAGTACCGAAGCACAGGAAAATGTATGCTAGCAATTCTAGCGCGAGACACTCCTCTCTCCTCTCCAACAACAACAGTATCTATGAAAGCCTCCAAGTCCCGTGGACGAGGATCACGAATATCCCCAACATAAGGTAATTTGCACACATTGCAAAAATCTTGTAGTGTCATGCGCTCGGGGATATCGTATAACATGAACTCCACCATAGGAGGATTCTTCCTCAGATAAAAGTTGAAGCTTTGAACGAAAATATTGGTGAGAAGGAGGTATTGTGGGCACTTATCTTCAACGAACGCGGTAAGACCTGCGTTCTCCACCAAGTAATAAAAGTCTTCATAAAGCCCAGCGGCGCGCAAAAATTCATCACTTGGCCACTCGCACGCTCGAACTTCTGTGACTCGAGGAACCACGTAGTTGGGGTGGTTCTTCTCATCCTCCTTGGGGTTATGGCTTGAAGAGCCTCTCAAGAACCTCCTCATCTTTCCCCTTTTCTAACTCCGAAAAATTCTGAAATTATTAGAGACTTCGAAAGAAAAGTGAGTAAGGATTAACCCAACTCATAGCAACTACTCCTACTAGTGCCTAGAGACTGTATCACGCGTTAAAACTACTTGGGACCAGCTAAAATCAACATTTCAAGCTCAAGAATAGGGTCACCAAGGTAGCAAGAATACGCGAAGGATAAAGCACTAGAGTAGAAACTAATTGGACCAATGGAGGAGTCACTTACCAAGGAGTAATTTCCCCAAAACGGTTCGGAGAATGGTGCTTTGACCAAGGAGATCGAAAATCACAGCCAAATGAGCAAGAACACGGGTTTGAGCTGCGAAACGATTTTTTCTGGAGGTAGAAGAAAAGGATGGGAGCTAGAATGAGTGGAGGGGTCTCTGTGGGCCCCACAAGCTTGGTAGCCATGACCAGGGGAGGCCGTGGCTACAGGGCTTGTGGCCCACTAGTGTGGCCCCCAGGCCAGCTCTCAGTCCCAGTATTTTTCAAAAAATCCAAATAAAATCATATTTGATTTTCAGGACCATCGGAGAACTTTTATTTTCGAGGTACTTTTCTTCGGGACGCTAAAACAGAAAACAGGAAAAACTAAACTAAAACTATCATTTTTCTTCTAAGCAATAGAAAGTGAACGCTTAAAACAGAGGTATGTGCCCCCTTGATTCATCATTTCATGGTCATCGAAACAAATCCGTCAATGGGGTTGATCAAATCCTCATGAAAAAACTTTTTCAAATCGCAAAAGGAAACGGAGAATTGTCGAATAGCCACTAAGTCACCTCAATTGGGATATGAATTTCCCCAACAAGCAAATCATACTTCATCTTAACACGAGGAATAGGGCATTCAAAGCTCCCAATAAGAATCGATGAAGTTTTTTCGATAGCATTGAAGCAATGTACTTGATATCGTTTCTTCGAAAAATGCACTGTATGCTCATTACCGTTGACATGGAAGGTGACATTGTCTTTGCTGCAATCTATAATAGCCCTTGCGGTGTTTAAGAATGGTCTTCCAAGAATGATCGCCATGGCATCGTCCTCAGGAATATCCAGGATAACAAAGACCGTCAAGTTAGCAACGTTAGCAACCACAACAGGCACATCCTCGCAAATGCCGACAGGGAAAGCAGTTGATTTGTCGGCCATTTGCAGAGAAATTTCAGTGGGTGTCAACTTATCCAGTTCAAGTCTACGATAAAGAGAGAGAGGCATAACACTAGCACCGGCTCCAAGGTCGCATAGGGCAGTTCTTACGTAGTTTCCTTTAATGGAGCAAGGTATAGTGGGCACTCCGGGATCACCAAGCTTCTTAGGAGTTCCACCTCTGAAAGTGTAATTAGAAAGCACGGTGGAGATCTCAAGATCTGGTATCTTCCGTTTATTGGTCACGATATCTTTCATGTACTTGGCATATGGAGACATTTTGAGCATATCAATTAACCGCATCTGCAGAAAGACGGGTCTCAACATTTCAATAAAGCGCTCAAGATCGTCATCATCCTTTTTCTTGGATGGCTTAGGAGGAAAGTGCATGGGTCTCTGAACCCATGGCTCCCTTTCTTTACCATGCTTCCTAGCAGTGAAGTCATTCTTATCGTATCTCTTAGGTTGTGGGTTATCAGCATTAATCGTAGGTTCAATCTCCACATCCTTAGCATTTCTAGGTTGAGCATTATTATGAACATCACTGTCCATATTGTCACCAGGTTCATGTTCATCACGAGATTGTGTTTCTACATCAGACGCAGAAATATCATTTGGTTCTTCAGGTGTGACAGTATTTGGTGAGCTGACATGTAGGTTTCTATCATCCTTCTTCTTCTTAGGATGACTGGGTGTATCAGCATTAATTCCTTGAGAATCTTGATCAATTCTCTTAGGATGGCCTTTACGATACAAAGGTTCCTGTGTCATTTCGCCTCCTCTAGTAATGACTCTGACAGAGTTGTCATTTAATTCATTGAGCAAGTCATTTTGAGCTTTAAGTACTTGTTCTACCCGAGTAGTAATCATAGAGGCATGTTTACTCAGAAGCTTCAGTTCATTGACATTTCTGTCTACACAAGCACTTAAATGACTAAGCATACGAGTACTTTGTTCCAATTGTCTGCTAACATAATCATTGAAACTCTATTGTTTGGCAACAAAGTTGTCAAATTCATCAAAGCATAGGCTAGCAGGTTTATTAAAAGGAATATCACTCTCATCAAACCTACGCAGAGAATTTACTTCTACTACCTGTATCGGGTTATCGAGACCATGGATCTCTTCGATACGTGGTAGATTTTTGACATCTTCAGATTTAATGCCTTTCTCTCGCATAGATTTCTTGGCTTCTTGCATATCTTCGGGACTGAGGAATAGAATACCTCTTTTCTTAGGAGTTGGCTTAGGAGGTGGTTCGGGAATAGTCCAAGCATTATCGTTCATCAACATGTTATTCAGTAGGATCTCAGCTTGTTCTATAGTTCGTTCCCGAAAAACACAACCGACACAACTATGTAGGTGGTCTCTAGAGGCATCGGTAAGTCCGTTATAGAAGATATCAAGTATCTCGTTCTTCTTAAGAGGGTGATCAGGCAAAGCATTCTGTAGCTGGATGAGCCTCCCCCAAGCTTGTGGGAGACTCTCTTCTTTGAGTTGAGCAAACTTGTATATTTCCTGCAAGGCATCTAGCTTCTTATGGGCAGGGAAATATTTCTCACAGAAGTAATAGACCATATCCTGGGGACTACTCACACATCCAGGAGCAAGAGAAGTGAACCAGGCTTTAGCGTCATCCTTTAGAGAGAAAGGAAACAACTTAAGGATATAGTAGTAGTGGATCTTCTCCTCACTAGTGAAAAGGGTGGCTATATCGTGTAGTTTGGTAAGATGGGCTACGACCGTCTCAGACTCATAACTGTGGAAAGGATCAGATTCGACTAGAGAGATTATCTCAGGGTCGACAGAGAATTCATAATCCTCATCGGTGATAAAGATAGGTGAAGTGGCAAACTTCGGGTCGTATTTCATCCTAGCTTTCAGAAATTTTTTCTTCCACTTGAGAAGTAATTTCTCAGCATCATAGGCATCCTTACACGCAAGAAAATCCTCAGCTATCTCTCCCTCCATAACATAACCCTCAGGTATATCAGGGAATTCATATCTAGGAGAGCTAGATCTAGTAGGAGCAAAAGTAGGTTCTATCTCAATAGTATCGGCAGTTTCAGAAGCATCACGAGCATTGGCAGTAACTCTAGCAATATAAGCATCAAGGAATACTCCTAGTAGCATATCAGGCAAAGTAGTATCTCTAGCAGTATCAAGCACAGCATCATCAGGCAAAATAGCATCTCTAGCATCATCAAGCAAAGCAGTATCAAGCATAGCATTATGGATAGCAGTATGAGGCATAGCATCTCTAGCAGCATCAGGCATAGTATCTCTAGCAGTATCATACATAGTATCATCAAGCATAGTAGCATCATAAGCATCATCAATAGCAGTAGCATCTCTAGCATCATCTAGCACAGACGACATATCAAGATTTCTAGCAGGAGGTGGTGTCACAAACTTACTCATAACTGAAGGTGAATCAAGTGCAGAGCTAGATGGCAATTTCTTACCTCCCCTCGTAGTTGAGGGAAAGACTTTGGTTCTTGGATCTTTTCAATTCTTCATAGTGATTAGCAGATATAAATCCCAAGTGGCTCAGATAATATAGCTATGCCTCCCCGGCAACGGTGTCAGAAAAGAGCTGCTAGCAGTCCCCGGCAATGAAACCAAAAAAGAACTGCTTCCAGTTGCTCAACAATTAGCAATTGTCTTGCAATGGCCCACCAACGTGTGGGATCACTGCAGTTTTCGAGGGTAGAGTATTCAACCCAAATTTGTTGCTTCGACACGATGGGAGTGAAAGGATATTGTCCAGTATTAGCAGTTGAGTCGTCAGCTCAACCACACCTGAAAGATTAGTATCTGCAAGCAGGATATAAGCAGCAAAGGTAGTATGATAGCAACGGTGCCAGAAACGATCTGTTGACAAGGCAGATTATTCCCAACTGAAGTATCAATGGCGCCAGAAAAGTATTGTAGCAGGTAGTAGGAGTGTAACGAGTAACAGCAGTGGCAAGGAACAACGGTAGTGGCGGCAGTAGCAAGTAGCAACAGTAGCAAGTAACAGCAACAACAAGTAACTGTAGTAGCAACAGTAGTGGCAGCAGCAGCAGGACAAAGCAAGTAACAGTAGCAGCAACAGTAGTAACAGCAGCAGAGCAAAGCAAGTAATAATAGTAGCAAAGTAGTGGCAGCAGCAGCAGGACAAAGCAAGTAACAGTAGCAGTGGGACAAACTCGTAGGCAATGGATCGGTGATTTGTTGGATGACATTCATCATGCAACAGTTATAACACGGAGATATATGTGGCTAGCTTCCGTTCGTCAATGTGATGTAGGCATGCATTCCGTGTGTAGTCATACGTGCTTAGGGAAAAGAACTTGCATGACATCTATTGTCCATCCCTCCCGTGGCAGCGGGGTCCAAATGGATACTACGGGATATTAAGGTTCTCCTTTTAATAAAGAACCGGACCAACACATTAGCACTTGGTGAACACATGAACTCCTCAAACTATGGTCATCACCGGGAGTGGTTCCGTTTATTGTCACTCCAGGGTTGTCGGATCATAACACATAGTAGGTAACTACAACTTGCAAGATCGGATCTAAAACACACATATATTGGTGAAAACATAATAATTTCAGATCTGAAATCATGGCACTCGGGCCCTAGTGACAAGCATTGAGCATGGCAAAGTAGTAGGAACATCAATCTCAGAACATAGTGGATACTAGGGATCAATCCCCGTCAAAACTAACTCGATTACATGATAGATCTCATCCTACTCATCACCGCCCAGCGAGCCTACGAATAGATTACTCATGAACGTTCAAGAGCTTCATGGAATTGGAGAGGGAAGAAGGTTGATGATGACGATGGCGACGATCTCCTTGATTCGAAGCCCAAAACGGACTCCAGACCTGCCCTCCAGGGAAAGAACGGGATGTGGCGGCGCCTCTCGATCATGAAACGCGATGAAATCTTCTCTCCTGATTTTTTTCGGGACGAAAGGGAATAAATAGCGCTGGAATTGGGGGCGGCAAAGCCACGTGGGCCCCACAAGCTTGGTGGCCGCGGCCAGGGGCCGCGGCCACAGGGCTTGTGGCCCACTAGCCCGTCCCCTCTAGTGGATATTTGCGCAGGTATTTTTCATATTTTCCAGAAATATTCTCCGTAAATTTTCAGGACGTTCCGAGAACTTCAATTTCTACACAAAAACAACACCATGGCAATTTTGCTAAAAATAGCGTCTCTCCGGGTTAGTTCCATTCAAATCATGCAAATTAGAGTCCAAAACAAGGGCAAAAGAGTTTGGAAAAGTAGATACGATGGAGACGTATCACATTGTCCCTTCTCTCTTTGTCTCATTTTTTTGGTGGGCATCTTTGGCCTCTTTTATTTTTTTATATGGGCTTCGCTGGCCTCTTTTACTTTTTGTAAAGTCCAGTGACCCATCCCAACTTGTGAGGGAATCATAGCTTCCATCATCCTTTTCTCACACGGTACAATGCTCTAATAATGCAAATCATCACACTTTTATTTACTTACAACTCAAATATTACAAGTCGATATCTAGAACAATATATGACTCTATAAGCAACATGGAAGTGATGGTGCGTGTCATAAAAAACGGAACTGCAGTGTTGCATGGCACTATATCTCAGAATGGCTATGAAAATGCCATAAGAGGTAGATATGGTGGTTGTTTTAAGGAAAGTTCATGGTGGCTGTTTTGAGGATGGTGGGTTTAATGTACCAGCAAAAGTTGTGTGATACTAGATAGGCTAGCAAAGGTGGAAGGGTGACAGTGCTTATAATCCATGAACTCAACATTAGTCATAAAGAAATCACATACTTATTGCAAAAGCCTATTCGTTATTGAAGCAAAGATAATCTGAACATAAACCCACTTAGTTATCGAAGCATATAAGTATTCAGAGAAGATTCTAATAATATTCATAGATAATCTGAACATAAACCCACAATTCATCGGATATCGACAAACATAATGCGAAAGACTATTACATCGGGTAGATCTTCATGAAGATCATGAAGAACATGGTATTAAAGAACACACAGAGAGAAGAAGCCATCTAGCTACTAGCTATGGACCCGTAGGTCAGTGGTGAACTACTCATGCATCATCGGAGGGGCAATGGAGTTGATGTAGATGCCCTCTATGATCGATTCCCCCTTCGGTAAATTACCGGAAAAGGCTCCCAAATTGGATCTCTCGGGAACAAAGGCTCCCGGCGGCGAAAAACTATTTTTGTTGTTGCTCTCCTCGTATTGTGGAATATTTGGGAATTTATAGGAGGAGGATTAGGGTTAGGAGGCCTGTAGCCCCCCCCCCCACGGAGCGCCTTGCAGGCTTGTCGTCTCCCGGCAGGTCTCTTGCCCCCCTCTCCAAGTCTGGCAGGTTTCTTCTAGTCTAAGAAAAATCATTCCGGAGATTATATTCCATTTGGACTCCATTTAATATTCCTTATGTGCAATACTCAAAAACAAGGAACAAAACAAAAACTGGCACTAGGCTCTAGATTAATACGTTAGTCCCAAAATAATATAAAATAGCTTATTAAAGCATATAAACATCCAAAAGAGATAATATAATAGCATGGAACAATAAAAAATTGTAGATATGTTGGAGACGTATCACGCACCCCTCTCACTGAAGAAAGATTACTCTACCCGGCCAAAACAAATCAATAGATCAGAGAGGTTTACAAAGCTATGATGATCATGCACATTAGAATCATAATAGATTTGAGAGAAGACTCAAATATTTTTCATGAATAATATGAACATAAACCCACAATTCACCGGATCCCAAGAAATGCATCACACAAAAGATTTAAATAAGATAGATTAAAGAGAAGATGCGATGGTGAAGGCAACAAAAGATTGAGAAGCGGCCAGCTAGAGACTAAAAATGGTCATGACCATGCATTGAACATAATCAACTTTGGACAAAGCATGAGTAAGATACGAACACACTGGATTTAAATATCATGATGGTTGCACTGGTTTTAAATCAACTACATGTTTGCACATTGGCTAAGTGAAACCACTCTAATTGCTCACAGGTAAATACCATACTACCCTATCACATCATAACCATTTTAATGCATGTTGACACACAAGGTAAATCATTATCAACTCCTAGCTATTTAAGCATGGCATGCAAAACTATGATCTCTAATTGTCATCATAAACATGTTCACTCATGATATACTGAATCAAGATCGAACAAGCCAACATAAAATGAAAAACAAGAAGCGTTCATACCAGTTCCCTCTGCCACGATCACTTCATCAAATATCATCATTATTGCCTTTCACTTGCATGACCGAATGATGTGATAATGGCAAAAGTGCAAGGGTGTCATGGACTAAGCTAGAATCTGCAGGGCAATTTTAAACAAAGGAGGAGACATGGTAATATTAGCTCTTCTTTAAATAGACAACAAAGCACATGAGAGACACTCATCATTTTCAGCGTGGTCTTCTTCTTTCATGACTCAACAACAAAAACGAAAAGAAATTCAGAGAAGCAAACTGAAATATTTTTGGAGTTTTTGTTTTTCTTAAGCAAGCAAAGTAAACTAAGGGCAAACAAGAACGAGAAAAACTATTTACACGGGAAAGCTCCCGACAAAAAGAGGTAATCTTTTTGGGTTTTCTTTTCATACAACTAATTAGATGTGAAAGAAAAATGAAAAAAATGAGAAATATTTCTGGATCTTCTAAAGTTTTTCAGACACACAAGAAGAAAGCGAAAAAATAAAGCTAACATGGATATACAATGAAAGAGAATGAACACCGAGAATTTATATGAAGTGTGTGAACATGAATGTAATGTATGTGAGAAATACGTACTACCCCAAGCTTAGGATTTTGACTATCTTGGTAATCACTACTAGTAGTAACCACCAGGTCCAGGAAAGCATTCCTGCGGCGGCACCTGAGCATCCCAATCCTGGGCGTCGGCCTCTGCAGCCGCCAACATCTCACGGTATGCAATTATGTGTTCTGGCATGGTGGTGTATCCATCAATGGCATGAAAATCAAACAAAGAGGGTGTCGGCAACAAAATAATATCTTGGGTGTTCTCGTTGTATACTAAATTATAGTGGATGCCTTGCGATACCTCAGTTTCAACAGTGAATTGATGGTCAGACATAGATTGGTGGTTGCTACTTCTCAAACAACAGTGCCAGAAATTGACACGTTGACGGAGATTGGGCTTTCGTTGGTTTTTCCCTTGAAGAGGAAAGGGTGATGCAGCACAGGAGCAGTAAGTATTTCCCTCAGTTTGAGAACCAAAGTATCGATCCAGAAGGAGGGTCTCGTCAAGTCCAGAGTACCTGCGCAAACACAAACAAGCTTGCACCCAACGCTTCAAAGGGGTTGTCAATCCCTTCAAGATTGTTTGCAAAGTGAGATCTGAAGGCGGAAAGTGCAACAAAGTAAAAAGTGTAAGGCTGAAAATATGGTGTGGAGTAGACCCTGGGGGCCATAGTGTTCACTAGAGGCTTCTCTCAAAATAGCAAGTATTACGATGGGTGAACAAATTACTGTCGAGCAATTTATAGAACCGCGCAAAGTCATGACGATATCTAAGGCAATGATCTAGCATATAGGCATCACGTCCGAGACGAGTAGACCGATACTTTCTGCACCTACTACTATTACTCGACACATCGACCGCTTTCCAGCATGCATCTAGTGTATTGAGTTCATGACGAACAGAGTAACGCTTTAAGCAAGATGACATGATGTCGAGGGATAATCTCAAACCAATGATGAAAACCCCATCGTTTTACCCTTGATGGAAACAACACGATACGTGCCTCGCTACCCCTTCTGTCACTGGGTGAGGTCACCGCACGGTATGAACCCAAAACCAAGCACTTCTCTCATTGCAAGAACCATAGATCTAGTTGGCCAGACAAAACCCACAACTCGAAGAGAATTACAAGGATATGAAATCATGCATAAGAGAGATCAGAAGAAACTCAAATAAGATTCATAGATAATCTGATCATAAATCCAAAATTCATCGGATCTCGACAAACACACCGCAAAAGAAGATTACATCGGATAGATCTTCATGAAGATCATGGAGAACTTTGTATTGAAGGTCCAAGAGAGAGAAGAAGCCATCTAGTTACTAGCTATGGACCCGTAGGTCTATGATGAACTACTCACGCATCATCGGAGAGGTCATGGTGTTGATGGAGAAGCTTTCCGTGTCCGAATCACCCCTCCGGCAGGGCACCAGGATGTGCCCCAGGTGGGATCTTGCGGAGACAGAAGCTTGCGGCGGCGGAATATTGATTACAATGCTCCCCTGAATTTTTGGGAATATTTGGGAATTTATAGGCGCAAGATCTAGGTCAGGGGACTCCAAGGGGCCCACAAGCTTGCATGGCGCCCCCCTGGCCGCGGGGTGGGGGCTTGTGGGGCCCCTGGGGCTCTTCTGGCTTGGCCCCCAAGCTCTCCGATCTTCTTCCATTCCAGAAAAAATCTTTTCGGGGATGTTCTTCCGTTTGGACTCCGTTTCAAAATCTCCTCTGAAAGGGGTCAAAAACATGGAAAAAAAGGAACTAGCACTTGGCACTGAGTTAATAAGTTAGTCCCAGAAAATAAATAAAAGGCATGAAAAACGTCCAAAGTTTGACAAGAAAATAGCATGAAATCATCAAAAATTATAGATACGTTGGAGACGTATCAAGCATCCCCAAGCTTAACTCCTGCTCGTCCTCGAGTAGGGAAGTGGTAAAGAATGAATTTTTGATATGGAACGCTACCTAGCATAGTTGTCCTTTGCAACTTCTTTCACGTGGCATAAATATTCAGATCCTTACGATTCAAAACAATAGTTTGCTATTGACATGAAAACAGTAATACTTCAAGCAAACTAGCAAAGTAATCATGAACTTTCAAAATAACAAGGCCAAAGAAAGTTATCCCTAAAAAATCATATAGTCTGACTATGCTCCATCATCCACACACAACTAACGTAAATCATGCACAACCCCAGAATTGGCCAAGTAATTGTTTTTGCACTCTTACTTTCTCAAACTTTTTATAACTATCATGCAATACATGAGCGCGAGCCATGGATATAGCACTAAAGGTGGAATAGAGTGTGGTGGTGGTTGTGAGACAAAAAGGAGGAGAAGGTCACATTGACTCGGCGTATCAATAGGCTATGGAGATGCCCAATAATAGATATCAATGTGAATGAGTAGGGATTGCCATACAAGAGATGCACTAGAGCTATAAGTATGTGAAAGCTCAAAAGGAAAACTAGTGGGTGTGCATCTAACTTGCTTGCTCACGAAGACCTAGGGCAATTTTGAGGAAGCCCATCATTGGAATATACAAGCCAAGTTATAAAACAAAGATTCCCACTAGCATATGGTAGTGACAAAGCAAGAAGCTCTGAATCATGAAGAACATGGTGCTAACATGAAGCACAAGTGTGGAAAAAGATAGTAGCATTGTCCCTTCTCTCTTTTTCTCTCATTTCTTTTATTTATTTATTTGGGCTCTTAGGCCTCTTTTTTTTCTTTTCTCTTTTTTTTGGGGGCTCCTTGGCCTCTTTTTTTTACTCACATGGGACAATGCTCTAAAAATGATGATCATCCCACTTTTATTTACTCACAGCTCGAACATCACAATGATGATGACTCCATTGGAAATGCCTCCGGCAGTGTACCGGGATGTGCAATGATCTAGTATGATCATACAATAGCAATGTGAGAGTGACGACACAAGTCATGAGACGGAATGGTGGTAGTTGCATGGCAATATATCTCGGAATGGCTATGAAAATGCCATAGTAGGTAGGTATGGTGGCTGTTTTGAGGAAGGAATTTGGTGGGTTTGTTCACCGGCAAGAATTGCGCAACGCTAGAGAGGCTAGCAATGGTGGAAGGTGAAAGTGCATCTATACCATGGACTCAACATTAGTAATAAAGAACTCACATACTTGTTGCAAAAGTTTTTATTAGTAATCGAAACAAAGTGCTAAACGCATACTCCGAGGGGTAGGGTTGGTAGGTGTAAACCATCGCGCGATCCCGACCTCAACACAAATGATGACAATCAATAGATCAATTATGCTCTGACTTCCTAACATAGCAGTTCACCATACGTGCATGCTACAGGAATTACTAACTTCAACACAAGTATTTCTAGATTCACAACACCCTACTAACATAGCTTTTAATATTACCGAATCGAAACTTCTCTTTCTACTCAATGCACATGAAGATGGAGGTTTTTGCATCCTCTTTGGGTACCTAGCACATGGGACTACTTTCATAGCATAAGCCAACTACCAAATCACGCACCGTCGTGCTCTAAAGATAGAAGTGAAGCACAAGAGCAAAAGTATCTAGCTCAAAAGATATAAGTGAAGCACTAGAGCAAAAGTATCTAGCTCAAAAGATATAAGTGAAGCACTATGAGCATTCTAGCAAAATCACGATGAGTGCATGTCTATCTCTCTCAAAAAGGTGTGCATCAATGATGATTGTGACACAACAAAAAGTAAAGACTCCTATGATACAAGACGCTCCAAGCAAAACACATATCATGTGGTGAATAAAAATATAGCTCCAAGTAATGTTACCGATGGATTGAAGACGAAAGAGGGGGTGCCTTCCCGGGGCATTCCCAAGCTTTGGCTTTTTTGGTCTCCTTGAATTTGTCTTGGGGTGCCTTGGGCATCCCCAAGCTTGAGATCTTTCCACTCCTTATCTCTTTGTCCATGAGAACGTCACCCAAAACATGAAAACTTCACAACACAAAACTTAAACAGAAACTTGTGATAACATTAGTGCAAGAAGACAAACTACCACTTCTTTTGGTACAGTAGCAAACTTGAATTCCATCTATATTGATGATGGGCTACTTTATTCTCACTTTTACATGGCTAGTACCCCCGATACTAACCATAGTTTCATCAAAACAAGCAACCAACTCAACAAAAACAGAATCTGTCAAAAACAAACCAGTCTGTAGCAATCTGTATACTTCGTATACTTCTCGTACCTCAAAAAATCTGAAAACTTACGAAGGTCTAGGGAAAAAGCATATAAATCAGCAGAAAAAATCATCTCGTGAGCGAAAAGTTTCTGTCTTTTTCGAGCAGGATCAAACAACCATTACCAAGACTAGTCATAAAGGTTTTGCTTGGCTCAAACACAAAAAGAAACACAAAAAATACAATCACAACAGAATTATGAAAGTGTGGACGCAACAAAACATAAAGAAAAAGATAAATTCATTGGGTTGCCTCCCAACAAGCGCTATTGTTTAACGCCCTTAGCTAGGCATAGAAGCGATAGAATCACATATCGTCGTCTTTGGTGCTCAAACCATAAGTGGCCCTCATCATGGATTCATAAGGCAATCTTATTTTATTTCTAGGAAAGTGTTCCATGCCCTTCCTTAAAGGAAATTGAAATCCAATATTCCCTTCCTTCATATCGATGATAGCACCGATAGTCCATAGGAAAGGTCTACCAAGAATAATAGGGCATGTAGGATTGCAATCAATGCCAAGCACAACGAAATCCATGGGTACATAGTTCCTATTTGCAATAATAAGAACATCATTGATCCTTCCCATGGGTTTCTTGATAGTAGAATCAGCAAGATGCAAATTAAGAGAATACTCTTCAATCTCATTAAAACCCAGAATATCACATAAAGACTTTGGAATCGCAGAAACATTAGCACCCAAATCACACAAAGCATTGCACTCATAGTTATTGATTTTGATTTTCATGGTAGGTTCCCACTCATCATGAAGCTTTCTAGGGATAGAGACTTCCAATTCAAGTTTCTCTTCAAGAGCTTTTATCATAGCTTCGACGATATGATCGGTAAAGGCTTTGTTCTAGCTATAAGCTTGCGGAGAGTTTAACATGGATTGCATCAAAGAAATGCATTCAATCAAGGAGCAACTATCATAATTGAATTCCTTGAAATCCATGGTAGTAACTTCATTACTACTCAAAGTTTTAACGTCTTCTACTCCACTTTTAACGCTTTTAGCATCAAGATAGATGGACTCCGAATCATTCGGGCACTTTTCAACCAAAGTGGATTCATATCCAGCCCCATAATCATTAGGTTTGACACAAGAAAACAAAGATTCAATGGGAGTCACACCAAGCACTTTAAGATCTTCGTGATTCTCATCACAAGAACACGCCTTTTTAAGCCATTCATGTCTAGCATGAATTTGGGTGGTTCTTTCTTGGCTCTCAATCATGGAAACACGCATAGCTTTCAAAGTTTCATCCATGTTGATTTTGGGAGGAGCACATCTAAATTTCAAAGCATCAACATCACAAGAAATCCTATCAACGCTCTTAGCCAAATCGTCAATTTTGAGTTGTTTTTCCTCTATGGACGCATTGAAAATCTTTTGAGAGTTGATGAACTCTTCGATATTACTCTGTAGATTAGAGGGTAATCTAGTAATTTCCATGCGCGTTGTTGTAGGAGTTGCCATAGTTATTAGAGGAGTTACTAGGAAAAGGCCTAGGAACATAGTTTCCTCTAAAAGCGTTGTTGTTGCCAAAGTTATTCCTACCAACAAAATTAACGTCCAAGCTAGCGTTGCTACTCTCAATCAAAGAAGACAAAGGCAAATCATTAGGATCCAAATGAGAACTTCTACTAGCAACCAAATTCATTAACTCGTCCATCTTGGCACTCAACGAGTTAATTTCCTCTATAGCGTGTACCTTCTTACTAGTAGGTGTCCTTTCAGTGTGCCACTGAGAGTAGTTCGTCATGATGTTGTCTAAGAGCTTTGTGGCTTCTCCTAACGTGATTTCCATGAATGTTCCACCTGAGGCGGAGTCCAAGATATTTCTAGAAGCGAAATTCAAGCCAGCGTAAAAGTTTTGAATAATCATCCAAAGGCTCAAGCCATGAGCGGGACAATTTCTAATCATTAATTTCATTCTCTCCCAAGCTTGTGCAACATGCTCATGATCAAGTTGCTTGAAATTCATGATATCATTATGGAGAGAGATGATCTTAGCCGGCGGAAAATACTTGAATATATAAGCATCTTTGCACTTATCCCAAGAATCGATACTATTTTTGGGCAAAGAAGAAAACCAAGTTTATGCGCGATCTCGTAACGAGAAAGGGAAAAAGCTTCAATTTGAATTATAGTGGATGCCTTGCGATAGCTCAGTTTCAATAGTGAATTGATGGTCAGACATAGATTGGTGGTTGCTACTTCTCAAACAACAGTGCCAGAAATTGACACGTTGACGGAGATTGGGCATGCGTTGGTTTTTCCCTTGAAGAGGAAAGGGTGATGCAACACAGGAGTACTAAGTATTTCCTTCAGTTTGAGAACCAAGGTATCGATCCAGAAGGAGGGTCTCATCAAGTCTAGAGTACCTGCGCAAACAATAACAAGCTTGCACCCAACGCTTCAAAGGGGTTGCCAATCCCTTCAAGATTGTTTGCAAAGTGAGATCTGAAGGCGGAAAGTGCAATGAAGTAAAAAGTGTAAGGCTGAAAATATGGTGTGGAGTAGATCCTAGGGGCCATAATGTTCACTAGAGGCTTCTCTCAAAATAGCAAGTATTACGGTGGGTGAACAAATTATTGTCGATCAATTGATAGAACTGTGCAAAGTCATGACGATATCTAAGGCAATGATCTAGCATATAGTCATCACGTCCGAGACAAGTAGACCAATACTTTCTGCATCTACTACTATTACTCCACACATCGTCCGCTATCCAGCATGCATCTACTGTATTGAGTTCATGACGAACAGAGTAACGCTTTAAGCAAGATGACATGATGTCGAGGGATAATCTCAAACCAATGATGAAAACCCCATCTTTTTACCCTTGATGGCAACAATACGATACGTGCCTCACTACCCCTTCTGTCACTGGGTGAGGTCACCGCACTGTATGAACCCAAAACCAAACACTTCTCCCATTGCAAGAATGATAGATCTAGTTGGCCACACAAAACCCACAACTCGAAGAGAATTACAAGGATATGAAATCATGCATAAGAGAGATCAGAAGAAACTCAAATAAGATTCATAGATAATCTGATCATAAGTCCACAATTCATCGGATCTCGACAAACACACCGCAAAAGAAGATTACATCGGATAGATCTCCATGAAGATCATGGAGAACTTTGTATTGAAGATCCAAGAGAGAGAAGAAGCCATCTAGTTACTAGTTATGGACCCGTAGGTCTATGATGAACTACTCACGAATCATCGGAGAGGTCATGGTGTTGATGGAGAAGCCTTCCGTGTCCGAATCCCCCCTCCGGCAGGGTAATAGGACGTGCCCCAGATGGGATCTTGCGGAGACAGAACCTTGCGGCGGCGGAAAAGTGATTACGATGCTCCCCTGATTTTTTGGGAATATTTGGGAATTTATAGGCGCAAGATCTAGGTCAGGGGACCTCCAGGGGGCCCACAAGCCTACATGGCGCACCCCCCTGGCCGCGTCATGTGGGCTTGTGGGGCCCCTGGGGCTCTTCTGTCTTGGCCCCAAGCTCTCCGATCTTCTTCCGTTCTAGAAAAAATCGTTTTGGGGATTTTCTTCCATTTGGAATCCATTTCAAAACCTCCTCTGAAAGGGGTCAAAAACATGGAAAAAACAGGAACTGGCACTTGGCACTGAGTTAATAAATTAGTCCCAGAAAATAAATAAAAGGCATGCAAAACATCCAAAGTTTGACAAGAAAATAGCATGAAACCATAAAAAATTATAGATACGTTGGAGACGTATCAGTGGTCGAGATAAACGTGAGGCAAAAAATAATCAGTACGTCGTATGGCAACATTAAGACGCTTTGCCAAGCGCGTGGCATAAATACCATCATGTATCTTGCCTTTGGTTCGGTTAATATGTAAGCGGTGTGTGACAATAGCTCCTAAGTGGTAAGTGTTATCACTATAAAGTGCGCGATGCAAAATAGCCAGGGTTGGGGCATTGACACCACCACACTGCTCCATAGAAGTTATGTATTTTCCTATAAAAAAGGAGAAATAATGCGCACAAGTAAAATGCAAACTAGGGGCCCTGGTGTTTGATATGCCCCTAGTTTCCCCCCACAGTTAACGTCAGGAGTAAACCCTCAAATTCCTTAAGCTTAGGCTCGCGTGACGTATCCCACGTCAGAGGAGAGCAAACAAAACTCACAAAAATCATCTAAAGGAAATTGAAAGTTTGACGCATAAAGAGCAAAGCGTACTCTACATGCACCAGGCATGTTTAAGAAGTGAAAGTTCTGGATGAAAGAATTAGTAAGGAGATAGTATTGGTCACACTCATCTGGGATGAAGTTGGTCAGCCCGGCATTTGCAACGAATTGCATGAATTCTTCATTAAAAATAGCTTCACTCATGAATAGTGTATGTGGCCATTCACAAAGCCTAACCTCTACGTTGCGGAAAAAGTTGGCATCGCGATCTTGAGTCCTTCCAGCAGTTCCCTTGGGGCTACGGCTAGAAGAACCTCTCCTCAAGAAATTCACTCACCTAAGCACAAATTTCTGAAATTTTCGAGCCACAAATATATGTCAATAAAACTTTATGAGAATGATAGCAAGTAATCATATGAATACTTAGAGGCTATATCAAGCATTCATACTACTTGGAGCTCATAGAATTTAACATGCAAGCTCATTTTGTGTAGCACTAAGTTAAGCTATTTATGCAAAATATAAAACACTAAAGCAAAAACTAATTGCAGGGATGGAGGAGTCACATACCAAGGAACAATTTCCTCAAACCACTTTCAGAAATGGAGTTCTTATCAAGAACACAAGAGAGAGAGAGCTAGGGATTTTTTTCTGGAGGTACACGATGATCTCAGCTAAAGGAATAAGGCAGGGGGGCCTTGTGGGCCTCACAAGCCATCACGACGTGTTCTAGGGGCATCGTGTTGGCTTGTGGCCCATAGGTGCGTCTCCTTGCTCTTATTTTTATGTGAGAAATTCTAATTTATTCCAGAAAAAATCATGTTAAAATTTTGTGGCATTATGAGACTTTTTATTTTTGGGTCATTTTTCAATGGTACGGAAAACTGAGAAAACAGGGTAATCATGATGTTTTATTTTTCTTTGTCTAAGAGAAGAAAGAATAAACTTGGGATACCAAGAGTTGCGAATACTCAATTCATCAATCACATGTGTTTTGAAAACGATCCATTAGTAAGGTTGATCAAGTCTTATTAATAACCGTTTCCGATTAACATGAAACCATAGGATTTTTGTATATCACTAGGTTACCTTAATGAGGATTTGCATCTTCCCAACAATAAGAGTATAATATATTTTTTTCTTGGCAGTAGATGGAGGGATTGTAAAATCTCCAATGATGACCGTGGGAATAGGCTCAATGACATTAATATAGTTAACCAAAGTTTGCTTCTTCGGAAAATGCATAATTTGTTGCTTGCCATTAACATGAAAAGTGACCTTGCTTTTGTTGCAATCAATAACAGCCCTTGAAGTATTTAGAAAGGGTCTACAAAGGATGATCGACATATTGTCATCCTCGAGCATATCAAGAATAACAAAGCATGTTAAGATAGTAACATTTGCAACCACAACGGGGACACCCTCAGAAATTCCAATAGGTAAAGCAGTGGATTTATCAGCCATTTGCAAATATATCTCATTGGGTGTAAGCTTATCCAATTCAAGTCTTTTATGAAGGGAGAAAGTTGTAACACTAACACCGGCATCTAAATCACGTAAACCAGTTTTAGCATAATTTCTTTTAATAGAGCAAGGTATTGTTGGTATACCCGGATCTCCTAACTTCTTAGGTATTCCACCATCAAAATAGTAATTAGAAAGCATGGTTGCAATTTCATCTTAGGGTATCTTTCTTTTGTTGGTAATAATACCCTTCATATACTTAGCATACGGAGGTGAGGAAGTCCCAGACTAAGGGGTCGTCGGACCGCTGACCTATATCTATGGGACGGACTCGTGGGCCAATTGGGCAGTTGATGTCCCACAAGCGTATGGGATCGCAACAGTTTTCGAGGGTAGAGTATTCAACCCAAATTTATTGATTCGCTCATAAGGGGAAGCTAAAGAATATTCTCAAGTATTAGCAGCTGAGTTGTCAATTCAACCACACCTGAAAGATTAGTGTCTGCAAGCAAAGTATCAGTAGCAAGGTAGTACGATAGCAACGGTGCCAGAAAAAGCTTTGACAATCCCCGGCAATGGCGCTAGAAAAAGCCTTGTTGACGGGATGTTAGTGCCAACAAAGTCTTGCAACAAGTAACAGCAGAGTAACAAGTAACAACAGTAGTGACAGCAGCAACAAAATAACAAGTAACAATAGTAGTGACAGCAGCAACAAAGTGACAAGTAACAGCAGTAGTGACAGCAGCAGCAAAGTGGCCCAATCCCTTTTGTAGCAAGGGACAAGCCTAGGCAAAGTAACGTAGCGAGAACTAGTAGTAAAAGACTCGTAGGCAGTTGATCGGTGATGGATGAGTGTGACGAATGTGATTCATCATGTAAAAGCTATAACACGGAGAAACATGTGGCTAGCTCCCGTTCGTCAATCTAATGTAGGCATGTATTCCGTATGTAGTCATACATGCTTAGGGAAAAGAACTTGCACAACATCTATTGTCCATCCCTCCCGTGGCAGCGGGGTCCTAATAGAAACTACGGGATATTAAGGTTCTCCTTTTAATAAAGAACCGGACCAACACATTAACACATGGTGAATACATGAACTCCTCATACTATGGTCATCTCCGGGAGTGGTTCCGACTATTGTCACTCGGGGGTTGCCGGGTCATAACAAATAGTAGGTGACTACAACTTGCAAGATAGGATCTAAAACACACATATATTGCCGACAACATAATAGGTTCAGATCTGAAATCATGGCACTCGGGCCCTAGTGACAAGCATTAAGCATAGCCAAGTAGTAGCAACATCAATCTAGAACATAGTGGATACTAGGGATCAATCCCCATCAATAATTAACTCGATTACATGATAGATCTCATCCAACTCATCATCGTCCAGCAAGCCTACAATGAGATTACTCACGAACGATGAAGAGCATCATGGAATTGTCGATGGAGAAAGGTTGATGATGACGATGGCGACAATTTCCCCTCTCCGGAGCCCGAAAGGGACTCCAGATCTGCCCTCCAGATGAAGAATAGGATGTGGCGGCGCCTCCATATCGCAAAACGCGATGAAACCTTCTCTCTGATTTTTTTTTCCAGGCGAAACGCGATGAAACCTTCTCTCTGATTTTTTTTCCACCTGATTTTTTTACCCAGGTGGTGGTGCCACGTGGGCCCCACAATCTTGCATGGCACGGCCTAGGGGGTGGTCGCGGCCTGTGGGCTTGTGGCCCACTGGCACGCCCCCTCCGGTGGATCTTTGCGCAGGAATTTTTCTTTTATTCCAGTAAAAAATCTTCGCCAATTTTCAGGACATTCCGAGAACTTTTATTTCTGCACAAAAACAACACCATGGCAATTCTGCTGAAAACAGCGTCAGTCAGGGTTAGTTCCATTCAAATCATGAAAATTAAAGTCCATAACATGGGCAAAAGAGTTCGGAAAAGTAGATACGACGGAGACGTATCAACTCCCCCAAGCTTAAAGCCTTGCTTGTCCTCAAGCAATTCACTTGACAAACTGAAAGAGACAAAAGAAAAACTTTGAAGAACTCTATTTGATCTTGTTGTTGCAACTATGTCTAACTCATAACCAGAATTTCAGCAAGATCACAATCAAACCACATAAGCAAATGACATCTAGGTCTCACGGTAAACTCATATCAATGGCATAATCAACTAGCGAGCAAATAATAATAAGCCTCAAGTGTCAACACTTCAATCAGAACAACATGAAGCAGTCCGAATAGATGGTATCTCGCTAGCTCTTTCTGAGACCGCAAAACATAAATGCAGAGCACCTTAAAAGACCAAGGGCTGACTAAACATTGTAATTCATGGCATTGAAGATCCAGTCATAGTCATACTCAACACAGTTAAAAGCAAAGCATAAAAATGACAGAGGTGCTCTCTAATTGGTGCTTTTGTAAGAGGAGGATGACTCAACAGGAACATAAATAGACAGGCCCTTCGCAGAGGGAAGCATTGATTTGCAGAGGTGCCAGATCTCAAGCTTTGAAAACAGAGATAATAATTTTGGGTCGCATGCTTTCATTGTCAACGCAATGACTAGGAGTTCTCAACATCTTCCACGCTACACATGCTATAGGCGGTTCCCAAATAGAAAAGTAAAGTTTTGACTCCCCCACCACCAATCAATCACACTCCACGGCTAGCCGAATCCTCGGGTACCGTCCATACCAACAACAATCCTGGGGGAGTTTTGTTTGCAATTATCTTTTCAATTTGAGCATGGAACTGGGAATTCCAATTACCGGCCCCTTTCTCATGAATGATAATGAATAAACACATATCGAGGATAACACGCCTAGCATGGAAGATACTAATAGCCCCCTGTCACCACATGAGCGGTTCGGGCATGCAAAACAGATTATTTCTTGAAGATTTAGAGAGTGGCACATGCAAATTCACTTGGAACGGCAGGTAGATACCGCACATAGGTAGGTATAGTGGACTCATATGGGACAACTTTGGGTTTATGGAAGGTGGATGCACAAGCAGTATTCCCGCTTAGTACAAGTGAAGGCTAGCAAAAGACTGGGAAGCGACCAACTAGAGAGCGACAACAGTCATCAAAATGCATTGAGAGTAACTAACATTGAGTGCAAGCATGAGTAGGACATAAATCACCATGAACATGAACATCATAGGGCCTATGTTGATTTTGTTTCAACTACATGTGTGAACATGCGCCAAGTCAAGCCACTTGAAACATTCAAAGGAGGATACCATCCTATCATACTACATCATAGTCATCTCAACATTCATGTTGGCAACCAAGACAGACCATTATAAGCTCCTAGCTAAGTAAGCATGGCATAAGCAACTATGATATCTAAGTTGTCATTGCAAACATGTTTCTCTCACAACAAAGCTGAATCAGGCATGATGAGCTAGTCATATTTACAAAAACAAAATAGATCTCATACCAGCTTTTCCAGGCTCAATCACTTCATCATACATCGTCATTATTTCCCTTCACTTGCACGACCGAACGATGGGAAAAATAATAAGAGTGCTCGTGCATTGGACTAGCTGGAATCTGCAGGAAAACACAAAGGAGAAGACAAAGTAATATGGCTCTTTGAAAGCTAAATAGGTATGCATGCAAGAGACACTAAACATTGTAATGAATATCTTCGACCTTGACCCAAAGAAAAAGAAAAACTATCTACGCGGGAAAGTTCCCAACAATCAAAAGAAGAAAAGAAAATCTTTTTGGGTTCAAACTAGACATACACACGTAAAGAAAACGAGAAAAAGAAAATAAACTAGCATGGATGATACAGTGGCAAAGTGTGAACACCGGCTAACAAAGTGAAAGCATAAGCAAGAATGTAAAGTCGGTGAGAACACGTACTCCCCCAAGCTTAGGCTTTTGGCCTAACTTGGTCTACTCCCAAGGAGGGAAATAACCAACTCCGGGGTACTCCGGAGTGGACTAAGGATGCCACTGTTGTGTGAGCTCCTCCGGCTCCCACTGATAAACTGGCGTCTGGTAGTCGACTGGCGGCTCGGGCATGGGCACCTGTGGTGGGCCAAGCCCCAATATGCGTAGATGTTCGAGGGCATAATAGTGTACCTGCCTGCATGAAGATTGAACAAAGAAGGAGCAGGCAAAGTAATAGTCTCACGAGTACCCTGACTAAATAACAGGTTATAAATCATCCTTCCACCTATATCTCTATCAAGAAAGTCATGGCGAACCATGCTATCGTAATCTAGATATCTCTCGGGAAGAAGAACCTCTTCTTCTTACTCTAGTCTAATAGCTATCTCAAGGTGTCTAGCAAGACGAGTAGTGTAGATACCTCCATAAACAACGCCTTTAGAATGGTTCAGGTTCAACCGTTGAGCTACTATAGCGCCCAAGCTATAAGTTTTATCGTTATAAAGGGCTTCGCGCAAGACCACAAGATCTGGGGAACTAAGTGACCCAGCTTTCCCACGACCAATCAAACATTTTCTCACAAATAGTGAGAAGTACCAAAGCACGGGAAAATGAATGCTAGCAGCTCTAGCGGAAGACACTCCTCTCTCCTCTCCTACGACAATTGTACCGATAAAAGCTTCCAAGTCCCGTGGACGAGGTTTATGAATATCCCCAACGTAAGGTTATGTGCAAACATTACAAAAATCCTAGAGTGACATGCGCTGGGGGACATCATAAAGTTTAAACTCAACCATAGGAGGATTCTTCCTTGGATAGAAGTTAATGCTTTGTACGAAGATATTAGTGAGGAGGAGGTATTGCGAACACTTATCTTCAACGAAGGCGGTGAGTCCTGCGTTCTCCACCAAGTGATAAAAGTCCTCATAAATACCAGCGGCGCGTAAGAACGCGTTGCTTGGCCATTCGCACGCAGCGAACTTCTGCGACTCGAGGGACCGGATACTTGGCCTTCTTCTCACTCCCATCGTTCTTGGGGTCACGGCTTGAAGAGCCTCTGAAGAACCTCCTCATCTTTTCCCTTTTCTATCTCTGAAAATTCTGAAATTTTTAGTGATTCTAAGGAAAAGTGAATAAGGCTCAACGAAACTCGTAGCAACTACTCCCTCTAGTGCCTAGAGACCATATTACGCATCAAAACTACTTGCGACCAGCTAAAATCAGCATACGAAGCTCAAGAACATGGTCACCAAGGCAACAAAAATACGCGGAGTATAAGGCACTAGAGAAAAAAACTAATTGGACCAATGGAGGAGTCACTTACCAAGGAGTAGTTTCCCCAAAACAGTTCGGAGAACGGTGATTTGAGCAAAGAGATCGAAAATCCGAGCAAGAGGAGCAAGAACACGGGTTTGAGCAACGAAATGATTTTTTCTGGAGCTAGGAGAACCAGATGACAGCAAGAATGAGTGGAGGGGGTGCCTGTGGGCCCCACAAGCCTGGGTGGCGCGGCCAGGGGGTGCCCGGGCCCCTAGGGCTTGTGGCCCACTGGTGTGGCCCCCAGACAGACTCTTTGTCCCAGTATTTTTCAAATATTCCAGAAAAAATCATACTAGATTTTCATAGCGTTCCGAGAACTTTTATTTTCGGGGGTACTTCTCCATGAGACGCTATGACAAAAAACAGGGAAAACTAAACTAAATCTACCATTTTTCTTCTAAGCAACCTAAAGTGAAAGCTTGGAACAGAGGTTTGTGACTCCTTGATTCATCCATCTCATGGTCATCGAAAGAAATCCGTCAATGGGGTTGATTAAATCCCCTCGACAAAACTTTCTCGAATCGCAAAAGAGAACGGAGAATTTTTCGAACAATCACTAGGTCACCTCAATGGGGATGTGTATCTACCCAAAAAGCACGTCATACTTCATCTTGACACGTGGAATAGGGAATTCAAAGCTCCCAATGAGAATCGATGAAGTTTTTTCGTTAGCATTGATGCAATGTAATCGATATTGTTTCTTCGGAAAGTGCACAGTATGCTCATTACCGTTGACATGGAAAGTGACATTGCCTTTGTTGCAATCTATAACAGCCCCTGCAGTGTTTAAAAAGGGTCTTCCGAGGATGACCGCCATGGCATCGTCCTCGGGAATATGCAAGATAACAAAGTCTGTTAAGATAGTGGTGTTAGTAACCACAACAGGCAAATCCTCGCAAATGCCGATAGGGAAAGCAGTTGATTTGTCGGCCATTTGCAGAGAGATTTTAGTGGGTGTCAACTTATCCAGTTCAAGCCTACGATAAAGAGAGAGAGGCATAACACTAGCACCGGCTCCAAGGTCGCTAGTGACAAGCATTAAGCATAGCCAAGTTGTAGCAACATCAATCTAGAACATAGTGGATACTAGGGATCAATCCCCGTCAAGAACTAACTCGATTACATGATAGATATCATCCAACTCATCACCGTCCAGCAAGCCTACGATGATATTACTCATGAACGATGAAGAGCATCATGGAATTGTCGATGGAGAAAGGTTGATGATGATGATGGCGACGATTTCCCCTCTCCGGAGCCCGAAACGGACTCCAGATCTGCCCTCCAAATGAAGAACAGGATGTGGGGCGCCTCCGTGTCGCAAAACGCGATGAAACCTTCTCTCGGATTTTTTTCCAGGTGAAACGAAAGATATAGAGCTGAGATTGGGGGCGGTGGTGCCACGTGGGCCGCACAAGCCTGCATGGCACAGCCTAGGTGGTGGTCGCGGCCTGTGGGCTTGTGGCCCACTGGCACGCCCCTTCGGTGGATCTTTGCGCAGGTATTTTTCTTTTATTCCATAAAAAATCTCCATAAATTCTCAGGACATTCCAAGAACTTTTATTTCTGCACAAAAACAACACCATGGCAATTCTGCTGAAAACACGTCAGTCCGGGTTAGTTCCATTCAAATCATGCAAATTAGAGTCCAAAACAAGGGCAAAAGAGTTCGGAAAAGTAGATACGACGGAGACGTATCAGCAGTCGATGACATATACGAGTAAGATTTCACAAGACTTGATAATAAAGGCAAGGGATCCTCCACATCAATGTGACCGACTAGGACTCTTGTTATCTAGGCCTACGGTGCATTATATAAACCGAGGCCAGGCTAGTCGATAGACAATGTCATATTCATATGATAATTATCATTAGGGTTTAGACCACAACATATGATCTCGAGGTAGATCAACTCTATACTCGATACTTCATTATCAATACAACAAGAGTAGGGTGTAAGGTTTTGCTTCCATCAAGAGGGCCCGACACATGGGTAAAACATCATCTCCTTCGTCCCTTGTTACCCATCGATTCAAGATCCACGGTTCGGACCCCATACCCGAGATCTGCCGGTTTTGACAACGACATCGGTGCTTTTATTGAGAGTGTCGTTGTGTGATCGCCAAAGCATTGATGCCTCGTCTACTTAATGGCAGCAGCTTTTTTTCTGGATAGCTAACTTGTATTCGTCGTCCCCGTCTCCCTGAGTATCATGTTGATGATTTCTTTGGAGGAATTATGCGAGATTGTATCTTCAACAACCCTGCAAATTTTTGTCATGTTTCGATGGAGGAATCTCCAGCGATCTCTGATATACCTGAGCCCTATCGAATCTAGACGGGAATATGGATGAGTTTAGGATGAGGGGTCCAGTATCTAGCTCGGACATCCGTTGGTAAATCCCACCGTTCACCTGCTCCAGAATCCCTATAGCGACCACCCCTTAAAATTTCAGCCCATTTCAACCGTCCAAACTCCGAGAAACATCTGATGAGCACAACGCATTTTGGATATGTTTTCTTCGCAAAAACGAATCCAACCCGAGTTAATCTTTCCCCATGAATGGGGTTTTGGAAATCCTTTTTGAAGGAATTTTCTAAGGTATTATGTGTTGCTCTAAAACACATGCCCATAAATTGTAAGCATTTTCCAAAGCAATATTCACCCTCGCGCCGGGGTAAAACCGGCCCGATAATGATGCTCCACGGCTTCCAAGCTATGTCGGCATCAACTGTGTCGTTGCTCTATCAAGCCAACGACAACCATCTCGGATCATCATCTCGGTCATCCGACCTAGAGTTCAGCATGACAAGGGCCAAATACTCATTAAGAGGACCTCATCACCCACGGGTTGCACGGGGCGGACGCTCAGTTGCTTCATCAAGTCAGCATTAACGGCGTCACAAATTTGGACCTGCGCCGGCATCGTCGTGTCGTCACTTCAAGCCGCTGTCCTCCATGCTGACCTACTTCAACACGTCGGTTGGCATGGGGGTGCTAGCTTCGCCTTACCGATCTACTCCGTCACCTCGGCTAGACTGGGAGCTTCGCCATCTCTTCACCAACCTCCTCCGGGGACTTTGCCAACCTGCTTCGTCATGTTAGCTAGACCGGGGGCTTCGCCTCGCCTCATCAACCATGCCGCATCACGGCTTCATCAAGCTGACCTCTTCGCTCGAGCACCTCCACACTCAGGTTCTATATTTTTCTAATTATTTACTTCATTTAAGTTAATTAAGTAAAGGATTATTATTATTATTTGATATTACTTTTGGCTTGCACTATTTTATGTGCACAGGTGATCGGCTCCGACTATGTTAGACAGTCGCCTCGGTGCGTCGACGTTCTCATCACGCCTCCGTCGACCGAATTGCGTCATTTACATGGTCGACTAACATGGGGGCTTCGCCTTCATACTACCAAACTAATGTGTCTCCTGGGCTGGACAGGGGTTTCGCCTTCACCCTTCCGCAGAGTAGTGATGTCACTTCATCAAGTCGAGCTCTTCATCGGCTACCTCATGACCGGCTTGGGGGCTGGGACCTTTTCCCACCATAGCTCGGCCCATGTCACGGCAAGCATATTAACCAGCTAAGTCTCTTTCTTGCTCAACCTTTTTTCAATTTTAAATTCCTATGCGGTTTGCTACCTCTTGAGCTTGCGTTGGTTTTTCCCTTGAAGAGGAAAGGGTGATGCAGCACAGTAGTAGTAAGTATTTCCCTCAGTTTGAGAGCCAAGGTATCAATCCAGTAGGACTATCAAGGCAAGTCTCCAAAGTACCTGCGCAAAAACAACAAACTTGCACCCAACGCTACAAAGGGGTTGTCAATCCCTTTACGGTTAACTGCAAGGTGAGATCTGAAGGCGGAAAGTGCAACAAAGTAAAAGTTTAGAGCTGAAAATATTATGTGAAGTAGACCCTGGGGGCGTGGTGTTCACTAGAGGATTCTCTCATGATAGCAAATATGACAGTGGGCGAACGAATTACTGTCGAGCAATTGATAGAACCGCGCAAGGTCATGACGATATCTAAGGCAACGATCATACATATAGGCATCATGTCCGACACAAGTAGACCGATACTTTCTGCATCTACTACTATTACTCCATACATCGACCTCTATCCAGCATGCATCTAGTGTATTGAGTTCATAACAAATAGGGTAACGCCTTAAGCAACATGACATGATGTAGAGGGATAAATTCATGCAATAGATATAAACCCCATCTTTTTACCCTTGATGGCAACAACATGATGTGTGCCTCGCTACCCCTTCTGTCACTGGGTGAGGTCACCGCACGATATGAACCCAAAACCAAGCACTTCTCCCATTGCAAGAATCATAGAGCAAGTTGGCCAAACAAAACCCACAACTCGAATAGAATTATAAGGATATGAAATCATGCATATAAGAGATCAGAGGAAACTCAAATAAGATTCATAGATAATCTGATCATAAATCCACAATTCTTCTAATCTCGACAAACACACCGCAAAAGAGGATTACATCGGATAGATCTCCATGAAGATCATGGAGAACTTTGTATTGAAGATCCAAGAGAGAGAGAAGAGGCCATCTAGCTACTAGCTATTGACCCGAAGGTCTGTGGTGAACTACTCACGCATCATCGGAGAGGCAATGGTGTTGAATAAGAAGCCCTCCGTGTCCGAATCCCCCCTCCGGCAGGGCACCAGAACGTGCCCCAGATGGGATCTTGCGGACACAGAAGCTTGCGGCGGCGGAAAAGTATTTTCGTGGCTCTCTCTCATGGTTTCAGAATTTTCGGGGATTTATAGGCGGAAGAAGAAGGGCAAAGGAGCCACGGGGGGCCCACAAGCCTGCTAGGCGCCCCCCACGGCCGCGGCTAGGGGGCTTTTGGTCTCCCCCGGGAGCTTTTGCCTTGGTTCTGAAGCTTCCTGCGTATCTTCTGTTCCGGAAAAAATCTTTTCGGAGGCTTTATTTCGTTTGGACTTTGTTTGATATTCTCCTCTGAAAAAGGTCAAAAACACGGAAAAAACGGGAACTGGCACTTGGCACTGAGTTAATAAGTTAGTCCCAAAAAACATATAAAATGCATACAAAACATCCAAAGTTTGACAAGATAATAGCATCGAACCATCAAAAATTATAGATACGTTGGAGACGTATGAAGCATCCCCAAGCTTAACTCCTGCTCGTCCTCGAGTAGGGAAGTGATAAAGACTGGATTTTTGATGTGGAATGCTACCTAACAAATTTGTCCTTTGTAACTTCTTTCATGTGGCATGAATGTTCAGATCCGTAAGATTAAAAACAATAGTCTGCTATTGACATGAAAACAATAATACTTCAAGCAAACTAGCAAGGTAATCATGAACTTTCGAAATAACAAGGCCAAAGAAAGTTATCCCTACAAAATCATATAGTCTCGCTATGCTCCATCATCCCCACACAATGAATTTCAATCATGCACAACCCCGGTATTGGCCAAGTAATTGTTTTCGCACTCTTACTTTCTCAAACTTTTTCAACTCTCACGCAATACATGAGCGTGAGCCATGGATATAGCCCTCTAGGTGGAATAGAGTGTGGTGGAGGTTGTGAGGAAAAAAGGAGGAGATGGTCACATTGACTCAGCGTATCAATGGGCTATGGATATGCCCATCAATAGATAAAAATGTGATAGGGATTACCATGCAACGGATGCACTTAGAGCTATAAGTATGTGAAAGCTCAAAAGGAGAACTAGTGGGTGCGCATCCAACTTGCTTGCTCACGAAGACCTAGGGCAATTTTGAGGAAGCCCATCATTGGAATATACAAGCCAAGTTATATAATGAAGATTCCCACTAGTATAAGGAAGTGACAAAACAAGAGACTCTCAATCATGAAGAACATGGTGCTATTATGAAGCACAAGTGTGGAAAAAGAAAGTAGCATTGTCCCTTCTCTCTTTTTCTCTTTTTTTTTGTTTGGGCTCTTTGGCCTCTTTCATATTTTTTTTGTGGGCATCTTTGGCCTCTTTTCATTTTTACTCACATGGGACAATGCTCTAATAATGATGATCATCACACTTTTATTTACTCAGAACTCAACACTTAGAGCAATGATGACTCTATAGGAAATGCCTCCGGCAGTGTACCAGGATGTGCAACGATCTAGCTTAGCGTATGACGTTGAAACATCTCGGTAGCTATCTTACGATCATGCAATGGCAATATGAAAGTGACGGCACAAGTCATGAGACGGAATGGTGGGAGTTGCATGGCAATATATCTCGAAATGGCTATGAAAAGGCCATGATAGGTAGGTATGGTGGCTGTTTTGAGGAAGGTATATGGTGGTTTTGTGCACCGGCGGAAGTTAAACAGTACTAGAGAGGCTAGCAACGGTGGAAGGTGAAAGTGCATCTATACCATGGACTCACATTAGTCATGAAAAACTCATATACTTATTGCGAAAGTTTTATCCGTAATCGAAACAAAGCGCTAAACGCATACTCCTAGGGGAAGGGTTGGTAGGTGTTAACCATTGCGCGATCCCGACCGCAACACAAAGGATGACAATCAATAAATCAATTATGCTCCGACTTCCTAACATAGCGGTTCACCATACGTGCATGTTACGGGAATCACTAACTTCAACACAAGTATTTCTAGATTCACAACACCCTACTAACATAACTCTAATATTACCATATCCATGTCTCAAAACTAATTGAGAGGAATCAAACTTCTCTTTACTAATCAATGCACATGAATATGGAAGTTTCATTACATCCTCTTTGGATGCATATCATATTTAGGACTACTTTCATAGCACAAGCCAACTACCAAGTTATTCAAAGAGAGCACTCTCAAAAAGATATAAGTGAAGATCGAGAGTTCTTATTTCTCCGAAATATGACACCGTCGTGCTCTAAAAAGAACTAAGTGAAGCACTTAGAGCAAAGTTATCTAGCTCAAAAGATATAAGTGAAGCACATGTCAGCTAAATTGCCTAACTCAAAAGATATAAGCGAAGCTCCATGAGTATTCTAGCAAATTCACGATGAGTGCATGTCTCTCTCAAAAAGGTGTGCAGCAAGGATTATTGTGACACAACAAAAAGAAAAGACTCCTATAATACACGACGCTCCAAGCAAAACACATCTCATGTGGTGAATAAAAATATAGCTCCAAGTAACGTTCCCGATGGACTGAAGACGAAAGAGGGGATGCCTTCCCGGGGCATCCCCAAGCTTAGGCTTTTTGGTGTCCATGAATTTGTCTTGGGATGCCTTGGGCATCCCCAAGCTTGAGCTCTTTCCACTCTTTATCCCATTGTCCATCAGAACATCACCCAAAACTTGAAAACTTCACAACACGAAACTTAAACAGAAACTCGTGATATCATTAGCACAAGAAAATAAACCACCACCTCTTTAGGTACTGTAGCAAACTTGATTTCTATTTATATTGGTGTTATATTACTGTATTCTCACTTTTCCATGTCTAGTAGCCCCCGGTACTATCCATAGTTTCATCAAAATAAGCAATCAACACAACAAAAACAGAATCTGTCAAAAAGAGACCAGTCTGTAGTAATCTGTATACTTCGTATACTTCTGGTATCTCAAAAATTCTGAAAACTTACGACAATTTGGGAAATTGGTATATCAACCAGAAGCAAAAAGAATCAACTCAAAATCTATTTCTGGATAAGAATGAAAAATAATTTCGTGAGCGGAAAGTTTCTGTCTTTTTCAGCAAGATCAAACAACCATCACCAAAACTAGTCATAAAGGTTTTACTTGGCACAAACACAAAAAACACAATCATAAAGGAATTTTGATGGTGTGTACACAACAAAATAGAAAGCAAAAAAAGATTAATTCATTGGGTTGCCTCCCAACAAACGCTATTGTTTAACGCCCTTATCTCGGCATAAGGCTATAGAATCACCCATCGTCGTCTTTGGTGCTCAAACCATAAGTAGCCCTCATCATAGATTCACGAGGCAATCTTATTTTCTTTCTAGGAAAATGTTCCATGCCCTTCTTTAATGGAAATTGAAATCTAATATTCCCTTCCTTCATATCGATGACGGCACCAATAGTCCTTAGGAAAGGTCTACCAAGAATGACAGGACATGTCGGATTGCAATCAATATCAAACACAATGAAATCCACGGGTACATAGTTCCTATTTGCACTAATAAGAACACCATTGATCCTTCCCATAGGTTTCTTAACAGTAGAATCTGCAAGATGCAAATTAAGAGAGCACTCATCAATCTCATTGAAGCCTAGAACATCACATAAAGACTTTGGAATAGCGGAAACACTAGCACCCAAATCAAACAAAGCATTGCATTCATAGTTTTTTATCTTCATTTTGATAGTAGGTTCCCACTCATCATGAAGTTTTCTAGGAATAGAAACTTCTAACTCAAGTTTCTCTTCAAGACATTTCATCATAGCATCGACGATATGATCGGTAAATGATTTGTTTTGGCTATAAGAGTGTGGAGAGTTTAGCATGGATTGCATCAAGGAAATACATTCAATCAAGGAGCAACTATCATAGCTTAATTTCTTGAAATCCAAAGTAGTAATTTCATTACTACTCAAAGTTTTGATATCCTCTACTCCACTTTCAATGCTTTTAGCATCAAGATAGATAGACTCTGAATCATTGGGGCGTTTCTCAACCAAAGTGGATTCATATCCAGCCCCATCATCATTTGGTTTCACATTACAAAACAAGGATTCAATGGGAGTCACACCAAGCACGTTAAGATCTTCGTGATTCTCATCACGAGAACACGACTTTTTAAGCCATTCATGTCTAGCACGAATTTGGGCGGTTCTTTCTTTACTCTCATTCATGGAAACACGCATAGCTTTCAAAGTTTCAACCATATTGATCTTGGGAGGAGCACATCTCACTTTCAAAGCATCAGTATCAAGAGACATTCTATCAACGGTCCTAGCCAAGTCATCTATTTTGAGTAGTTTTCTTCTTTGGACGCATTGAAAATCTTTTGAGAGTTGATAAACTCTTTAATATTACTCTCTAAATCAGAGGGTAATTTATTGTAATTTCCATGAGCATTGTTGTAGGAATTGCCAAAGTTATTAGAGGGATTACTAGGAAAAGGCCTAGGAATATAGTTACCTCTAAAAGCATTGTTGTGGCCAAAATTATTCCTACCGACAAAATTAACGTCCAAACTCTCATTGCTACTCTCAATCAAGGAAGACAAGGGCATATGATTTGGATCTAAAGGAGCACCTTTACTAGCAAACAATTTCATTAACTCATCCATCTTAGCACTCAGCGAGTTAATTTCTTCTATAACATGCTCTTTTTTACTTGTAGGTGACCTTTCAGTGTGCCATTCGGAATAGTTTGTCATGATATTGTCTAGGAGTTTTGTGTCTTCTCCTAATGTGATTTCCATGAAAGTTCCACTGGAAGCGGAATCCAGGATATTTCTAGAAGCAAAATTCAAACCAGCATAGAAGATTTGTATAATCATCCAAAGACTCAAGCCATGAGTGGGACAATTTCTAATCATCAATTTCATTCTCTCCCAAGATTGTGCAACATGTTCATGATCTAGTTGCTTAAAATTCATGATATCATTACGGAGAGAGATAATCTTAGCCGGCGGAAAATACTTGGATATATAAGCATCTTTGCACTTGTTCCAAGAATCAATACTTTTTTTGGGCAAAGATGAAAACCAAGTTTTTGCTCGATCTCGCAATGAGAACGGAAATAGCTTCAATTTAATCACATAATTATCCACATCTTTCTTCTTTTGCATATCGCATAACTCAATGAAGGTATTAAGATGGGATGCGGCATCTTCGCTAGGAAGGTCGGAGAATTGCTCTTTCATAACAAGATTCAGCAAAGCAGCATTGATTTCATATGATTCCGCACTAGTGGCGGGAACAATCGGATTAATAATAAAATCATTATTATTAGTATTTGAGAAGTCACAAAGTTTGGTGTTTTTAGTCATGGTGACTTCAGCAAGCAAGACAAGCACACAAGCAAACAGAAAGTAGGCGAAAGAAAAGGGCGAACGAAAAAGGAAAATATTTTTGTAAATTTTTGTTTTTCAGAAGTGGGGGAGAGGAAAACGATAGGCAAAAAAGGTAAATGCTAGAGATGAGTTTGTGACAGTTACTTGGATAAGCTTCACTTAGAACAGTCCCCGGTGCCAGAAATTGACACGTTGGAGGAAGACTATTCTTGACTTGATGCTCCCCGGCAACGGAGCCAGAAATTCTTCTTGCTACCTCTTGAGCTTGCGTTGGTTTTTCCCTTGAAGAGGAAGGGGTGATGCAGAACAGTAGCAGTAAGTATTTCCCTCAGTTTGAGAACCAAGGTATCAATCCAGTAGGAGTATCAAGGCAAGTCTCCAAAGTACCTGCGCAAAAACAGCAAACTTGCACCCAACGCTACAAAGGGGTTGTCAATCCCTTCACGATTAACTGCAAGGTGAGATCTGAAGGCGGAAAGTGCAACAAAGTGAAAGTGTAGAGCTGAAAATATTATGTGAAGTAGACCCTGGGGGCGTGGTGTTCACTAGAGGCTTCTCTCATGATAGCAAATATTACGGTGGGTGAACGAATTACTCTCGAGCAATTGATAGAACCGCGCAAGGTCATCACGATATCTAAGGCAACGATCATACATATAGGCATCCCGTCCGAGACAAGTAGACCGATACTTTCTGCATCTACTACTATTTCTCCATACATCGACCTCTATCCAGCATGCATCTAGTGTATTGAGTTCATAACAAACAGAGTAACTCCTTAAGCAAGATGACAGGATGTAGAGGGATAAATTCATGCAATAGATATAAACCCCATATTTTTACCCTTGATGGCAATAACATGATGCGTGCGTCGCTACCCCTTCTGTCACTGGGTGAGGTCACCACACGGTATGAACCCAAAACCAAGCACTTCTCCCATTGCAAGAATCATAGATCAAGTTAGCCAAACAAAACCCACAACTCGAAGAGAATTACAAGGATATGAAATCATGCATATAAGAGATCAGAGGAAACTCAAATAAGATTCATAGATAATCTGATCATAAATCCAAAATTCATCGGATCTTGACAAACACACCGCAAAAGAGGATTACATCGGATAGATGTCCATGAAGATCATGGAGAACTTTGTATTCAAGATCCAAGAGAGAGAAGAAGCCATCTAGCTACTAGCTATGGACCTGAAGGTCTGTGGTGAACTACTCACGCATCATCGGAGAGGCAATGGTGTTGATGAAGAAGCCCTCCGTGTCCGAATCCCCCCGCCGGCAGGGCACCAGAACGTGCCCCAGATGGGATCTTGCGGAGACAGAAGCTTGCGGCGGCAGAAAAGTATTTTCGTGGCTCTCTCCCATGGTTTCAGATTTTTCGGGGATTTATAGGCGGCAGAAGTAGGGAAAAGGATCCATGGGGGGGCCACAATCCTGCTAGGCGCCCCCCCCCCCGAGGCCGCGGCTAGGGTCTTTTGGCATCCCCAGGGAGCCTTTGCCTTGGTTCTCAAGCTTCCTGCGTATCTTCTGTTCCGGAAAAGTGTTTTCAGAGGTTTTATTCCGTTTGGACTCTGTTTGATATTCTTCTCTGAAAAAGGTCAAAAACACGGAAAAAACAGGAACTGGCACTTGACAAGATAATAGCATGGAACCAGCAAAAATTATAGATACGTTGGAGACGTATCACGGTTCAACCAAGCATTATATTTGTGTTAAACACATGTTCCTCCGAGCACCGAGACGTCAGCTAAGGGTTGCCTTGTTAGTACGAAAACACCCTGCATAATATCTACAAAGGAGTGGAAGCTGATGATGGGACAATTTCAGATTATAAACAATCGCAATGGAGTCAAAAGGGAATATAGCATAAAAGCATTTGTATTCAATATGCGAGTGCTGCCTTCCGTAATCATCGTTATAAAGCCATAAATACGCATCAATTTGACTTCAGATTTTGGCCAAGATGGGTTGCGTGGCTCGTGTGCTTACCCCCTACGTTCCCGATTGTTCAGGTAAGGGGTAAAGGGAGCACCTTTGTGATTGTTAGTTCCGAGTCATCCGGGTTAGTACCTCAAACTGGGTGAAGCCGAAAGCCATCCATCTTAAGAATATAATTGGTCGGCAACAACGGAATTGAAAATTTCGGTTCATTAAAGACCATAGAATTCAGGAACATTTCTCGAACTAAATCCTCAATATTTTCCACCCACATTGATCGGAGTTGAGGTTTCAAGATCATGGACAAACATGATATCCTCACAAAAGGAACTTATAAATGAACTGTTTTTCCCATAAGATGTTTTTTATGTTAAATAAGTAATCTCTCCACGTACCTTTGTTTATAAAATAGTATGGCTAGATTCCCTTGTTTGCCATAAATCTTTGCCCTTATAAAGGCTTTATAAAGTAGGACAAACACTCCCCGACTACTGGCCGAGGAGGTTGAAGCCGATGGTCGGTCAACAAAGTCCTGTACAATACGGATCGAGCATTAATGATGTATAGTACTTGGATACATAGAATCATTACACTTAAATTGTGTCAAACATAAAAAAGTTTGTGTCAAACAAATATCGATCCTTAAGTCGACCACTCATGCCCAAATTAAAGCTCGGGGGCTACTGCATTGCTTATCCAATGCAGCAAATTCAAAGTGCAATATGGTTTCCGAGGAGATTCGATCCTTAGGTCGGTCGATCGTACCCAACCTGAGTCTCAGATGCAACAACACACCTGAAAGAAACTTGATTTAGTTCGGAACGAGGCAGTACATCCTCTTATTCGAGGTATTCTGCATGGTGATTCTTCTTGGAGAATTTTTTTTCCGGCCGACAGTTTGGCATCTTCCCTGCCGAGCTCCACCTTGGTGTTGTCAAAACACACTTAATGGATGAAATAGTTCTTGAGGAGATACAATCCTAGGGTGGGCCATGTTGCCCAACCCAAGTCTCGAGGGCTGCTAGTTATACAGCTCGTCTCAGAATAAATTACACCAACTGGAAAATCTTTTCCGACCCATAGTTCGACATCTTTCCTGCCGATCTGCATCTTGGCATTGTCAAAACCTACACAACAAATGCAAAACAATTTTCAAGGAGATTACGATCCTCAGGTCGGTCGGCCGCACCCAACCTGAGTCTCAAGGCTACTCCACACCGCGTTTTCATTCGAAAAGTATGATGTCGGGTAAGGAATTGATCCTCACGACGATTCCGCGAATCGACCTGAGTCTCGGGTGCAACTAGGATAAGCGGTTTCATTTCTATCCTTCAGGTGCATATCGGCCTTTAGACCGACACACACCTTGAGGGCTACTGGCTATACATCTCAGTAGTAAATAAATTACATCAATCGGAAACAAAATTCCGCAAAAAATAGCCTGAGAACGAGGTGGTGCACCACCTCGGAAGCAGTCCGGCGTATAGTTCGGAATCGAATGACTCGCTCCATAACGGACTATTCCGACATTTAAGCTCGGATGAATTCCTTCAAATTTTCACACACCAGGGTAATTTGTGACACCTCGGATGCCGACAACGTTGGAGCTCGGCTGCTACAGAAGGACACCTCGAATGCAATCTGGCATTGGAGCTCAGACGCAATAGGACACCTCGGATGCAGTTCGGCATTGGATCTCGGACACAAGAGGATACCACCGCCCGGGGAACATTTAAAACCAACGTGTGGCGTGAAAAAATACAAGGCATTAATATTTTTTAAAGGCCGATAAATTAAACGGGCTCCTCGGATGCCCGACGTGCGAAACTCTTCATGATGTGTGATGGGAAGATTTGTTGAATCAGTTTTCAAGACCGACGACCGAATATGAAGAACTGTTCGGAAGAACCGAGGAGCGTCCCCAACTTAAAGACCTATGATCGGATATCGGGAAGTCATCAACGGCCGAACTGGTGTTGGTCGAACATAAATGGGGAGAAGAACTCGCCCCACAAGCCGAAGACTTTGGACGCGTGAAAAATGTTGAGGATCAGGACTACGACATTGGTCGCCATTTCGAGGGCTACTGAGGGAGTCCAGGACTAAGGGTTCCTCGGACCGTCGGCCTATATCTACGGGCCGGACTCTTGGGCCACTTCGGGCAGCAGATGACATATACGAGGAAGATTCCACAAGACTTGGTCATCAAGGCAAGGACTCCTCCACACTGATGTAGCCGACTAGGACTCTTGTTACCCTAGGCCTACAATTCATTGTAAAAACCGAGGCCAGGCTATTTGATAGACAATCTCATATTCATATGATCATTATCATTAGTATTTACACCACAACATATGATCTCGAGGTAGATCAACTCTGTACTCGATATTTCATCATCAATACAACAAGAACGGGACATAAGGTTTTACATCCATCAAGAGGGCTCGAACCTGGGTAAAACATCGTCTCCTAAGTTCATTGTTACCCACTGATCCAAGATCCACAGTTCAGACCCCCTACCCGAGATCCGCCGATTTTGACACCGATAGGAGGCATTTTCAATATATCAGTCAAGCGTGTGCGCAAAAAGACAGGTCTAATCATTTCAACAAAGCGTTCAAAATCTTCAACGTCCCAAATTTTGGAAGGCTTTTGAGGGAATAGCATGGGTTTTTGAACCCATGGTTCTCTTTCCTTCCCATGTTTTCTAGCAACAAAGTCTCTCTTATCATAACATTTATGTTAGGACGTGGGTTATCAAGACCCTAAGTGGGTTATATCTCAACATCATTAGTAGGTTTCTTATTAGTATGTGCTGGGTCTTCTATATGAACATCATTATTATCATTATCATTTAGTTCATGTTCACTACTAGATTGTGTGTCGGCATCATAAATAGAAACATCATTATGATTCTCAGCAGGTTTTTCAATATCAAAGCCACTAGCAGCATGCGAAGGCCTATTATTTTACTTTTCCTTTTTCTTCTTAGTGGGACTAGGTGTACAATCATTAATTCTCTGAGCATCCTGTTCTATTCTTTTAGGATGACCTTCATGATAAAGAGGTTCCTGAGTCATTCTGCCTCCTCTAGTCATTACTATAACAACATGATCATTAATATTATTCATTTCAGCAAGCAAATCATTTTGTGACTTAGCTACTTGATCTAGTTAGTGTGAACCGTAGAGGCATGTTTACCTAGAACTTTCACGTCATTAGCGATTCCAAACATCAATTCACTTAAGCAATCTATCATCATGGCGTTATTTTTCAATTGATCCTTAACATAGTTACCCAAGTGTTCTTGTTTAACAATGTCATTATCAAATCCATCCATGCGTTGGTCAGATGTCTTAGCATAAGGTACATCATTTTCAGTAAAGGAACAGAGAGAGTTTACCTCTACTACCTGTGTCGGTGTATCAAGTTCATGTAGTTCTTCAGTCGGTGGTAATTTCTTGACATCCTCAATTTTAATACCTTTATCTTTCATAGATCTTTTTTCTTCCTGCAAATGTTCATGGTTGGGGAATAGAATACCTCTCTTTTTTTGAATAGGTTCTCGTGGTGGTTCAAGGAGTGTCCAATCATCGACATTTTGTAATATATTATTGAATAAATCTTTTGCTTGTGCAACACTTCTTCCCCTGAAAACACAACCAACACAACTATCTAGGAAATCCCTAGAAGCATTTTTAAGCCCATTATAAAAGATATCAAGAATTTCATTCTTCTCAAGAGGACAATCAGGCAAAGCTCTAAGTACTTGGAGAAGCCTCCCCATGGATTGAGGGAGATTCTCTTCTTTAATTTGCACAAAGTTAAATATTTCCTGTAAAGCAGCTTGTCTCTTGTGAGCAAGAAAATATTTTTCACAGAAGTAGTAAAGCATAGCCTGGGGACTACGCATACAACCAGGAGCAAGATAAAGGGACCAATCCTTAGCCTCACCGTTCAGTGAGGAAGTAAAAATCTTAAGGATATAATAGTAGCATATATTTTCATCATTGGTAAACAAGGCAACAATATCATTCAGTTTCATAAGGTGTTCAACCACAATTTCATTTTCATAGCCATAGAAAGGATCAGGCTTTACTATAGGAATTGGTTCAAGGCCTATAGCAAATGCATAGTCCTTATCGGCGACAAATATAGGAGAAGTAGAAAAATTAGGATCATGTTTCATTTTCTCCAGCATAGTTTTTTCTGTTAGTTTGCATAGTAATCTCTTCACATAATCTCTATTTTCACAAGAAAGAAAATCCCTAGCACATCACCATCCATAATGTAACCTTTAGGTACATAAGGCAATTCATACCTATTAGGAGGACGAGGTGTAACACGTGATTCAAAGTCTTCATCAGTTTTAGCATTTTCAAGTTTGCTAGCTCTAGCAATATGAGCATGAAGTAATTCACTCAGTGGAACGGTTTCAGTTTCAACATGCATAGCAATAGTATCATGATTAATTTCAGAAATAGAATCATCAAGTTCATGTGACATATGAGGACGATCAACATGTGGTGGTGTAACATGCTCATTCAAAATAGTGGGTGAATCAAAAGAAAATCTAGATGGCAGTTCCTTACCTCCTCTTGTGCGAGAGGGGAGGATCTTAGTTCAATTATCTTTCAAGTTCCTCATAGTGTCAATTGTATATCCTCAAGTCAGCACAATAAATAAAGCTATGAACCCTGGCAACGGCGCGAGAAAAATGTCTTGATAACCCACAAGTATAGGGGATCGCGACAGTCTTCACAGTTAGTATTTCACCCTAGTTTATTGATTCGACACAAGGGGAGCCAACTAATATTTATTGGCCTTAATAGTTGAGTTCTCAATTCAACCACACCTGGGATATCTCTCTATGGCACAGATTTAGAAGCACAACAAATGATAGTAGTAACAGTAACAGTGATAGCAGCAATTTTGTAACACTAGTAACAGTAGCAGTTGAGTAGCTGGTGTGACATCAACAGCAATGGTAGTAACTTAGCAAGACTCGGTATATGTAAAGCATAGACACGTGGATCGGTGATGTATAATGATTTAGATGATATTGATCATGTAACAGTTACACACGAGGGCAACATAGAACTAGCTCCAATTCATCAATATAATGTAGGCATGTATTCCGTATATAGTCATACATGCTTGCGATAAGAACTTGCATGGCATCTTTTATCCTAACCTCCCGTGGCTGCAGGGTCCTATTGGAAACTAAGGAATATTAAGGCCTCTTTTTAATATAAAACCGGAACAAAGCATTAACACATGGTGAATACATGAACTCCTCAAACTACGACAATCACCGGAAAGAATCCCAATTATTGTCGCCTTGGGGTATGCATATCAAGACACGTAATAGGTAACTACAACTTGCAAGATAGTATCCAAATCACTCTTATATTCATGAAAAAAATAATCGGTTTAGATCTGAAATCATGGCACTCGGGTCCTAATGACAAGCATTAAGCATAGAAAAGTCATAGTAACATCAATCTCACAACATAGTTGATACTAGGGATCAAGCCCTATCAAACTCGATTACATGATCTATTTCATCCAGTCCCACCATCGTCCAACAAGCCTACAAAGGAATTACTCACTCTCGACGATGAGCATCATAGCAGGGTTGATGGAGAAGGGTTGGTGATCACGACGCCAACGGATCCCCCTCACCGTAGCCCCAAACGGACTCTAGATCAGCCCTCCAGAGGAAGAAAAGGAGGTGGCTGATACGTCTCCAATGTATCTATAACTTTTCATTGTTCCATGTTGATATATTGTCATTATTGGATATTTCATACTCATTTTATAGCAACTTTATATAATTTTTTTGGACTAACCTATTGATATAGTGCCTAGTGCTAGTTGCTATTTTTTGCTAGTTTTTTCCTTCGCATAAAATCAATATCACATGAAGTCCAAATTCCATGAAGCTTTTTGGAGATTTGTTTAGACCAGAAGGAAATTTGAGGACCAAGGATGCCATCCACAGGAGGTCCATGCGGCTCACTAGGCACTAGGGCTCACCATGGCCCCCTGGCGCGCCCTGGTGGGTAGTGGGGGCCTTGGGCACCTCCGCCGCCGCCTTTAAGCTCTATAAATTCCCCAATATTCTAGAAACCCTAGGGGAGCCGACAAGAAATCGTTTTAGCTGCTGCAAGTTCCAGAAGCCACGAGATCCAATCTAGAGCCTGTTCCGGAGGGGAACGCGATCACGGAGGGGTTCATCATCCTCATTGGTGGTCCTCCAATGATGCGTGAGTAGTTCATATCAGGCCTACGGGTCCATAGGCAGTAGCTAGATGGATTTCTCTCTCGTTTTGCTTCTCAATACAGTGGTCTCTCGGAGATCTATTTGATGCAACTCTTTCTTTTGCGGTGTGTTTGTTGGGATCCAATGAAATGTGAGTTTAGGATCAGATCTATGAAATTATATCCATGCTTGATTATTATAGCATCTTATTTCTTCTCCGATATTTGGGTTTTGTTTGGCCAACTTGATCTTTTTATCTTGAAATGCGAAGAGGTGCTTTGTGATGGATTCGATGTTGCCATGCTCAACCTGAGTGATAGAAAGAGACATGACACGCATGTATCGTTGCTATTAAGGATAAAATGATGGGGTTTATTCCTACATGAATAGATCTTGTCTACATCAAGTCATTGTTCTTAAAGCATTACTATGTTTCTCCATGAACTTAATACACTAGATGCATGCTCGATAGCGGTCGATGTGTGGAGTAATAGTAGTAGATACGGGCAGAAGTTGGTCTACTTATATTGGACGTGATGCCTATATACATGATCATTATCTTGGATATTGTCATAATTATTCTCTCCTCTATAAATTCCCCAATAGTAATTTGTCTACCCATCATTTTCTATTTTCTCGAGAGAAGTCGTTAGTGAAACCTATGGCCCCCAGGTCTATTTTACATCATCTATTTGCAAGATCTATTTTGCTATTCGCGTTTCCGATTTATTTGCTCTTTTATTTTTAGATCTATATTATCAAAAACCCAAAAATACCTTGCTTCGTTTTATTTACCATGACTTTATTTGCATCTATCAATCAACCTTTGTACCGTTTTATTTTACCCATGAGGGATTGACAATCCCTACACGTGTTGGGTTGTGAGGATTTGTTATTTGTGAGCAGGTACTGCTCACATAGTCTTGTGGATATTCCTACTAGATTGATACCTTAGTTTCATAACTGAGGGAAATACTTGTCGTCGTTGTGCTACATCACCCTTTAGGCTTGGAGGGAAACTAACACAATCAACGATGAGTCAAGATTTCTAGCGCCGCTGTGGGGAAGATCAAGTCAAGATCTATCACGTTCCCACACAAAAACTCTCAGCTCCTTACAATTACATTATTTCCCATTTTCCTCTCCGCCAATTCTAATACGTTTTTAGGAAAACATAAAACTATTTGCCTTTTTTTCCTTCTTCCCTTTTTCCATTTTCTTGCTTGCTTGCTTTCATTTCCATCATGTCAACACTTGAAAATAGAAAAATAAACAAGAAAAGTAAAGACATATGGATCCTAATCCACTTGCTAGCCTTTCCAAAAGATCTAATTATCTTGAACCAATTGCCACTGAGTTGTGTGCTCTTGATTATTTTTGTGAAGTTTTGCTTGAAAATCATGAATGTGAATATTGTGATGAATTGTTAAAAGAAGAAATTTATAAAGTGATGCATGATATCTCCTTGAATGAAAAGCATGATTGCAATGATTTTATTTTAATTCTATTAATGCAAATTGTGCTAATAATATGCAAAACTACAAGACTGGGGATGGCAAGTTTTCCATGTCCACTACTCATTGTAATGGTCATGATTGGGGTGATGCTTCTTATTATCTTGAAAATTTATTTAATCCTCATGATGAATATGGTATTGATAATACTTTTTGCAATAGTATTGAAAGTGGGTTTGTAAGAGTGCCAACTTTAGGTATTAATGATCCCAATATTTTGGAAAATTATCTATCTCTTGAATTTTTCGATAAAAGTGGGTTTGGAGAGGCCATGACTTTAGTTAATGTTAATCCCACTACCTTGGAAGATTATAAGACTTTTATGCATGTGGACCATGAAGAGAATATTTTATGTGATAGCTATATTGTTGAATTTGAATATGGTCTTACATGTAATAATTATGAGAGAGGGAAATATGGTTATAGAAATATTCATGTTACAAAATTATCCCTCTTCATGTTGAGATTGCTATTGTTTCTTTCTTCTTCCATGGATATGTTAGATATTTCTTTTCTTGATAATTTGTTTGCTTATGAAATTCATATGCATAGGAAGTATGTTAGACTTAAATGTGTTTTTCTTATGCTACATGATGCTTTCGTTGTGTTTCAACTACTATCTTTCATGGCATCAATAAAATCTCAAGCCTATCTTAAGGGCTATAAAAAGAGCTTGTTGGGAGGTAACCCAATGAACAAAAATTATTTTTCACTTTTGCTTTCTCTTCTTGAGTGTATGCACAATTATGATACTCTTATGATTGTGTTTTTCATGTTTTAGTTAGTGTTTGTGCCAAGTAAAGCCTTTAGTATCATGTTGGGTGATAGTTGCTTTGATCTTGTTGGAAAATAGAAACTTTTGCATCCAGTAGCTGAAATTCTGAAAATTATAGAGGCGACGGAAGTGTCTGAAATTTATAGAAAAGATTGATATACAAATTTCATACATTTTCCTATTTTTCAGAATTTTTTGAGTTACAGAAGTATGAGTAAAATTTGAGTCTTTAGAAACTGTTTTGTTTTTTACATATTGTATTTTATTTGAGTTGTGTGCTTATTTTTTCTGATTCTATGGATTATATCGGGGGGTATAAGTCATGGTAAAGTTAGAATACAGTAGGTATAGTGGAAAAACAAAATTTGGAATGCATTTTCAACAGTACTTAAAGTAAAGGTTGGTTTTCTTATACTAACGGATCTCACGAAGGTTTTGTTGAGTTCTATCTGATTGAAGTTTTCAAGTTTTGGGTGAGATCATGATCGATGAAGGAATAAGGAGTGATAAAAGCCTAAGGTTGGGGATACCCCATGGCACCCCAAGGTGATATCCAAAGAATACCAAGCAACTAATCTTGGGGATGCCCAAGAAGGCATCCCCTCTTTCTTCTAACAAGCATCAGTAATTTTACTTGGAGCTATATTTTTATTCGTCACATATCATGACTTTTACTTGGAGCGTCTTTGTGATGCCCCAGTAGTTGAGATACAGTAAATCACACGCTAATGATGCCAGGTCATCATCATTATGCTCTAAGAAAAACAATTAAGAAATAATTCAAACTCAATTTCAAATTTAAAGTAAATTCAAATTAATTTCTCCCTCATAGGGTAAAACAAAAATGTTCTTTTGGTTGTAAATAATCACTAAGGAATTATCATGTAGAAACAAACATCATTTGACTCACAGGTAAATTCCTAGGAACATAATAAAAGGTTCAAAATCAATCATTTTGGCCTTTTTCAAAATAAATAAATATTTAAGCCTTTCAAAATAATTTGAAAACTTGTGGATGGTCCCTAAACATTGTGCTTAAATTATGTGCAAAATTCCATTTATAAAATAATAATAATTTCCTTTGGTACTAAACTAAAGTTCAAAACAGTGGCAAAATTAGAGAATATAAAAGTAAAAGAAAAACAAACAACCCCCCCCCCCCCCGGGCCCAACTGGGCCTTGGCCCACTAAGTCAGCCGACGCACCCTCATAGCGGTATAAAAACCCACCCACAGTTGAAACCCTAGCCGTTTTCCCTCCCCCACCTCACCCTCACTGTGGCGGCTCCGCCCCCCCCCCCCCCCCCAACTACTCCACCCTGCCCCGGTCGAACCCCCCACCCCCCCCCCACCAGTGAGCTCTCGGCCATCGCCGCCAACGCCGGCCCTCCCCACGGTGCCCCACCGCCCCTGTGCACCGTCGCCTCGCGCCCGTGCCTCCCTGCCGCTACACGTCGGCCGACGGTCTCCTCCCGTGTCACTCCGACGGTCGGCCCTCCCGTCGGCCCCACCTCGTCCGAGGCTGCCTTCACCACCCGTCGGCACCACCACCATCGCCTCCCCGCCTCGTTCCTCACTACCTCGAGCCCACTGCCACCCCCACCCCCGCATCGATGTGAGCCTCCCCTCTCCTCCTTCACCCCCTTCGGCGACCCCTCCCCTTGCTCCAACGGACATCGTCCCCTACGATCACTCCGGTGGCCCCGTTCCGCCTCGTCGTACCTACCCCCTCCAGCAAACCCACGCCCCCTTGATGACCCACAAGTATAGGGGATTAATCGTAGTCCTTTCGATAAGTAAGAGTGTCGAACCCAACGAGGAGCAGAAGGATCTGACAAGTGGTTTCAGCAAGGAAATATCTGCAAGCACTGACATTATCGATAACAAGTGATTGTGTGCTGAGATGATTCGTAGCAAGCAACAAGTAACAAAAGTAGCAACGGTGGAGCAAAGTGGCGCAATCCCTTTTGTATCAAGGGACAAGCCTGGAAGAAGTCTTATAGGAGGAAAAACGCTCCCGAGGACACACGGGAATTTCTATCATGCTAGTTTTCATCATGTCCATATGATTCGCGTTCGTTACTTTGATAGTTTGATATGTGGGTGGACCGACGCTTGGGTACTGCCCTTACTTGGACAAGAATCGCACTTATGATTAACCCCTCTCGCAAGCATCCGCAACTACGAAAGAAGAATTAAGACAAAGTCTAACCATAGCATTAAACTAGTGGATCCAAATCAGCCCCTTACCAAGTAACGCCTAAACTAGGGTTTAAGCTTTTGTCACTCTAGCAACCCATCATCTACTTACTACTTCCCAATGCCTTCCTCTAGGCCCAAATAATGGTGAAGTGTTATGTAGTCGACGTTCACATAACAAAAGTATCAAATTATCGAATGAATACCAAATTATCGAACGAATACCAAATTCACATGACTATTATTACCATGACTTGTCCCATGTCCTCAGAAACAAAAGTAACTACTCACAAAGCATAATCATATTCATGACCAGAGAGGTAATGAACAGCATCAAGGATCTGAACATAAACTATTCCACCAAATAATCCAACTAGCATCAACTACAAAGAGTAATCAACACTACTAGCAACCTTACAAGTACCAATCGGAGTCGCGAGATGAAGATTGGTTACAAGTGATGAACTAGGGTTTGGAGATGAGATGGTGCTGATGAAGATGTTGATGGTGACGAGTGCCCTCCTATAAGAGGAGTGTGGGTGATGACGTTGGCGACGATTTCCCCCTCCGGGAGGGAAGTTTCCCCGGCAGGATCGTCCTGCCGGAGCTCTAGATTGGTTCCGCTCAAGTTCTGCCTCGTGGCGGCGGCGAAACCACAAAAAAGCTCCTCCTTTATTTTTTCCATGATGAAACCCTCCATATAGCAAAAGAGGGGGGCCAGTGGGCCAGTGGGCTGCCCACAAGCCCCCATGGCGCAGCCTGGGGGGTGGCCGCGCCGTGCAGGCTTGTGGGCACCCCTGGTGCCCCTCTGGCACTTCTTCGGCCCAGTATTTTTGATAAATCGGGAAAAAATCCCCGTTGATTTTCACGACGTTTGGAGTTGCGCAGAATAGGTATCTCGACTTTGCTCCACTATCAGGCCAGAATTCCAGTTGCCGGCATTCTCCCTCTTCATGTAAAGATTGCGAAATAAGAGAGAAAAGGCATAAGAATTGTACCGTGAGGTGAAATAACAGCCCAAGAAGCGATCAATATCATCATGAAAACATGATGCAAAACGGAGGTATCAACTCCCCCAAGCTTAGACATCGCTTGTCCTCAAGTGAAAGCCTAGCTCAATAAATATGTCCACATGTTTAGGGAGCAAGGTGTCGACAAAACAAGATAAGAACATGCATGCATCATGATCAATATTAGAACATCAATACCAACATATAATCTCTCATGCTAAAGTGATAATTCCTTCACAAAGTAAAGCATGGATCAAGAACCTTACCGAGAAGTAACAACCGATAGCCTAAGAAGTAACAACCGATAGCCTTTAGTCATTGAAGCAATTACAATTTATCACAACATCAGAAAGAGTCAATAAGAGCTTGTAAAGAAAATCTACATACTCAATCATTCTTTCGTTCTCTACAATTGCTACAACTCACGTGGTACTCATGAGATCAAAGTTTCAGCGGGACACAGAGAAAGATAGGGGCTTACAGTTTTGCCTCCCAACTGCTTACCTCAAGGGTGATGTCAACAATAATAGTTCATGAATACTTACCTCCAAGTTGACATATGAATATAGATCTTTCCCAAGCATGTGACGGTAGCCAAGTCAAAGGCGAAATAAGGAATTGGTGAAGTTCACCATGACTCTTCCAAGGCAAAAATTAAAGGTACAAGACAGGCCCTTCGCAGAGGTAAGCAGAGGTTGTCATGCGCTTTTGAGATTTGGATGCGTGTCCTCTTAGTGCGGAGGAACGTCACTTTATATTGCCTCCTGTGATAAAGAACTTTATTATGCAGTCTGTCGCTTTTATGTCTTCCTCATCACAGGTTCGTACAAAGCTTATTTTCCACACACTAATAGATCATACATATTATTGCTTGCACCCATGACAACTTACTTGAGGGATCGTATTCAATCCATATGTAGGTATGGTGGACACTCATGGCAAAACTGGGTTGAAGGTTTATGGATGCACAAGTAGTATCTCTACTTAGTGCGGGAGGTTTGGCTAATATGAGGTGGAAGCAATCGTCACATGCTAAGGGATCTCTAATCATATAACATTGTTTAGAGCCAAGCAAACACAATTCATTATGTTGTCTTCCTTGTCCAACACCTACTTCTAGGCATGTAATAGTTTAGTGAGTGTTCACAATCATAGATGGTGTCAGAGATGATATATTTATATGTGAACCTGTCCTTCCTTATCACTTCCTATTAATTGCAACCATGACCAAGGTCTACGTTTGCCTACTCTCAACAAGTTTCAATCCTCATTCTTTTTATATATGAAGCCATCACTTCCCATAAGATCATTACATGATCTTTGATGCTTTTGCTCTATTCTCACTCTTTTGATCATGACAAGAGGCAAAGCCCTTCAACTAAGACACTCTTTATTATATGGCTCACGAGCAAGAATACATTGGGGGTGACACAAAGCTAAACTGAAAACTAAAACACTAAAACTTTTAAACTACTAGAGAAAAAGAAAATCGAAAAGGAAAACTAAAACAAAGGTAAAGGCAAAAGATGTGATGGTGATACGATATCGGGGCAACTCCCCCAAGCTTGGCACAAGCCAAGGGGATTGCCCATACCAATGCTCAGTTGTCTTCCTTTGGTGGTGATGGTGGAGTTGTTGCAATCTTTGACTCCAAGAGGGCCATTAATCTTTGATTTATACCTTGGAGATCTGCGATATGTTTTTCCAGCAAAACAACTTCACGAGTGAGACAAGTATTGCGAGCACGAGTTGTTTCACAAAACCTCAAGAGTTCAATCAAAGATGGAGACAGTAGATGGAGGTAGGGTTCGAGGAAATCCAATTCTTCAACTTCTTCCTTGTTAAGCACAGATTGCACTTCGTCCCATGCCTGATCCTTCTCCTTAGCTTTGCCCTTGGTTTCTTTAGGTAGCCTTTCCTTAGCCTCCATAACCTCCATCCTTTTCAGATCAGCATGAACTTCTCCATAGATTTTACGGAGGTTGTTCTCCCCCACAGAATCCTGGGATGACATCTTGACCTAGATCTGCAGCAGAAAATAGGCTCGAAACAAAAAATAGAGGAAATCTGCATGATGCAGAGGTCAGACCAAACGGGAGTATATATAATGATTTTTCCAGACCAGAAGGAGTCCCCTGCACGAAAACGGAGTCCGGGAGGTGCACGAGGTGGCCACAAGCCCTCACGGCGCGGCCAGGGGGTGGGCCTGTGCCGTGCAGGCTTGTCGCCTCCTCGCGCACTTTCCCGAGTACTTCCATTTTTTGTATTTTTTCAAATATTCCAAAATGGAGAAAATTTCCTACTGGAAAAGTTTTGAACTCCGTTTTCTTACCGAATCACATACCTCTTCGTTTTCGGAGTCTGAAACAGGCTGATAAACATCCCTTAGGTATTCCTCCGGAGTTATGGTATTGATGATATTGCTTTCAACATTTATTTGAGTACCTGAGATATAATGCTTGATTCTCTACCCATTTACCACTCTCGGACAATTACCTTCCATGTTGTTGATCTTGATAGCACCGGAACGATATACTTCCTCAACAACATAGGGACCATCCCATTTATAGAGAAGCTTGCCTACAAAGAATCTTAAACGAGAGTTATATAGCAAGACATAATCACCTACGTTGAACTCACGCTTTTGTATCCTCTTATCATGCCACCTCTTAACCTTCTCTTTGAATAGCTTGGCATTCTCATATGCCTGAGTTCTCCACTCATCAAGCGAGCTAATATCAAATAACCTCTTCTCACCGGCAAGTTTGAAATCAAAGTTGAGCTCTTTGATTGCCCAGTAAGCTTTATGCTCTGGCTCAAGAGGTAAATGACATGCTTTACCGTACACCATTTTGTACGGAGACATGCCCATGGGATTCTTATAGGCAGTTCTATAAGCCCACAGTGCATCATCGAGCTTCTTAGACCAATTCTTTCTAGACCTGTTGACAGTCTTTTGCAGAATCAGTTTAATCTCTCTGTTACTTAACTCTACTTGACCACTGAACTGAGGGTGATAGGGAGACGCAATTCTATGGTTGACATCGTACTTAGCAAGCGTTTTACGGAAAGCACCATGAATGAAGTGTGAACCACCGTCGGTCATTAGATATCTAGGGACTCCAAATCTAGGGAAGATAACTTCTTTCAGCATCTTGATAGAGGTGTTGTGATCAGCACTACTAGTGGGGATAGCTTCTACCCACTTAGTGACGTAATCAACAGCAACTAAGATATGCGTATACCCATTGGATTTTGGAAAAGGTCCCATATAATCAAAGCCACAAACATCAAATGGTTCAATGAGAAGTGAATAGTTCATAGGCATTTCCTGACATTTGCTAATAATACCTATTCTTTGACATTCGTCACAAGACAAGACAAACTTACGGGCATCCTTAAAGAGAGTGGGCCAATAGAAATCTGATTGCAATACCTTGTGTGCAGTTCTATCTCCCGCATGGTGTCCTCCATAGGCCTCGGAGTGACACTTCTGTAGGATCTGTCCATGTTCATGTTCAGGTACACAACGTCTAATAACACCATCTACTCCTTCCTTTTAAAGGTGAGGATCATCCCAAAAGTAGTGTCTCAAGTCAAAGAAGAATTTCTTCTTTTGCTGGTATGTGAAACTAGGTGGTATGTATTTGGCAACGATATAGTTTGCATAATCAGCATACCACGGTGCACTACGTGAAGCATTGATGACATTCAATTGCTCGTCGGGAAAGCTATCAGCAATAGGTTGTGGGTCATCAAGAACGTTCTCCAACCTAGACAAGTTATCTGCTACTGGGTTATCAGCACCCTTCCTGTCGACAACGTGCAAATCAAATTCTTGTAGCAAGAGAACCCATCTGATAAGTCTAGGTTTAGCATCCTTCTTATCCATGAGGTACTTAATAGCAGCATGATCAGTGTGAATAGTGACTTTGGAATCAACTATGTAAGACCTGAACTTTTCACATGCAAACACAAATGCTAAAAATTCCTTCTCTGTAGTAGCATAGTTTCTCTGGGCACTATCTTGAATTTTACTAGCATAGTGAATAACATTACCTTCTTATCAACTCTTTGCCCTAGAACACCACAGCATAATCACTAGCATCACACATGATCTCAAAAGGCAAGTTCCAATCAGGTGGTTGAACAATAGGTGCAGTTATCAAAGCCCTCTTAAGTATTTCGAAGACTTCCTCACAATCATCATCAAAAACAAAAGGAATATCCTTTTGCAAGAGATTCGTAAGAGGCCTAGAAATCTTAGAGAAGTCTTTAATGAACCTTCTACAGAAACCAGCATGACCAAGGAAACTTCTAATACCTTTCATATCTATGGGGTATGGCATTTTTTCTACTGCATCAGCCTTAGCCTTATCAACTTCAATACCTCTTTCAGAAATTTTATGTCCTAAGACAATGCCTTCATTAACCATAAAGTGGCACTTCTCCCAATTCAAGACAAGATTGGTGTCTTTACATCTCTGCAAGACTCGATCAAGGTTGCCGAGGCAATCATCAAAGGAAAACCCGTAAACGGAGAAGTCATCCATGAAAACATCAACAATCTTTTCACAAAAGTCAGATAATATAGCCATCATACATCTTTGAAAGGTGGCAGGCGCATTACATAAGCCAAAATGCATACGTCTATAAGCAAAGGTACCGAAAGGGCAGGTGAAAGTGGTTTTCTCCTAATTAGATTGTGCAACTGGTATTTGGGAGAAACCATACTAACCGTCCAGAAAGCAGAAGTGTGTGTGTTTAGACAGCCTTTCTAGCATTTGGTCGATAAAAGGCAGAGGGTAATGATCTTTCCTAGTGGCCTTATTCTGTTTCCTGAAATCGATCACCATCCTATAGTGAGTAATAATCCTCTGTGGGATCAATTCATCCTTATCATTAGGGACAACGGTAATGCCTCCCTTCTTAGGGACGCAATGCACCGGATTCACCCAATCGCTATGAGCAACAGGATAGATGATACCTGCTTCCAGGAGCTTTAGTATTTCTTTTCTCACTACTTCTTTCATCTTAGGATTTAATCTCCTTTGATGATCAGCAACTGGTTTGAAATCAGGATCAGTTTTAATCTTATGCTGCATAGAGTGGGACTAATGCCCTTAAGATCATCAAGAGTATATCCAATAGCAGCACGGTGCTTCCTCGGAGTTTTTAGTAACTTCTTTTCTTCATGCTCTGAGTGGCTAGCACTAATAATGACAAGATATATCTTCTTTTCATCAAGATAGGCAAACTTAAGAGTATCAGGCAACTATTTAAGCTCGAACATAGGATCACCCTTTGGTGGAGGTGGATCCCCAAGCAATTCAGCAGGCAGATTATTCTTAAGGATAGGATATTGTTCTAAGAGAACTCTATCTATCTCATCCCTTTCATCCATATGCATATCATTTTCATGCTCAAGCAAGTATTGCTCTAATGGATCAGTAGGAGGCACGGCAATAGAAGCTAAGGCAATAGTTTCATCCTTACTAGGCAACTCCTTTTCATGAGGTTGTCTACCAAACTTAAAGAAATTGAACTCATGTGACACACCTTCAAAGCCAACAGTGACAGTTTGCTTCTCACAATCAATATGAGCATTGACAGTATTGAGGAAGGGTCTGCCAAATATGATGGGACAAAAGCTATCTTGTGCGGTAGCAAGAATAAGGAAATCAGCAGGATACTTCGTTTTACCACACAAGACTTCAACATCCCAAACAATTCCCATAGGGTAGATAGTATCTCTATTGGCAAGCTAAATAGTGACATCTATAGGTTCTATCTCAACAGGTGCAATCTCATCTTTGATTTCATCGTATAAGGATTGAGGTATTGCACTAACACTAGCACCCACGTCACATAAACCATGATAACAATGATCTCCTATCTTAACAGAAACCACAGGCATGCCAACAAAAGGCCTATGTTTGTCTCTAGCATGAGGTTTAGCAATTCTAGCAGCATCTTCACAAAAGTGAATATTATGTCCCTCAACTTCTTCAGACAGAAGATCTTTGATAATAGCAATGCTAGGTTCAACTCTAATTTTCTCACGGGGTGTAGGTGTTCTAATATAGCCTCTACGTATCACAGTTGAAGCTTTAGAATGATCCTTTATCCTAACAGGGAAAGGTGGTTTCTCAATGTAAGCACTGGCAACCACAGGATCATTATAGGCAATGACTTTCTCTTCAACTGGAGTGGGTTTAACTACATTGACTTCTAAAGGAGGGTGATATTTAAACCACTTCTCTTTGGGGAGATCAATATGAGCAGCAAAGGATTCACACAATGAAGCTACTATCTCAGGGTCAAGTCCATACTTAGCGCTAAAGTCACAAAAAGTACTTGTCTGAACAAAGGATTTAACGCAATCAAAAGTGAAATTCATACCTGACTCCTTACCTTCTTAAGGCTCCCAATCTTCAGAGTTGCGTTTGATTCTCTCCAATAAATTCCATTTGAAGTCAATATCTCTCTTCATAAAAGAATCGGTACAAGAAGTGTCAACCATGGTGTGATCATCATGAGAAAGCCGAGCATAGAAGTTATGAATGATAATTTCTCTCGAGAGCTCATGATTGGGGCATGAATATAGCATTAATTTAAGCATCCCCAAGCTTGAGCGATGCTTTCTCTGTCACGAGGCCAAAAGTTATAAATATAATTTCGATCACGATGTACTAAATGCATAGGATTAAACTTTTGATGAAATTCCAATTTCAACCGATTGTAGTCCCATGATCCAGTATCATCACATGGCCTATACCATGTCAACGCCTTATCCTTCAAAGCTAAAGGAAAGACCTTCTTCTTGACATCATCCTTGGGAACACCTGCAAGCTTAAATAAGCCACAAACCTCATCTACATAGATTAGATGCAAGTCTGGATGTGATGTTCCATCTCCTGTAAAAGGATTAGCCAACAGTTTCTCAAGCATACCCAAAGAAAATTCAAAGCAAATATTTTCAGTAGGTGCAGCAGGTTGAGGAGCAACTCTTTGTGCTTCCGTTCAAGGTGAATATACCCCGAACAAGCCCCTCAAAGGATTAGTATCCATAGTGACAAGTGACAACAAATTTCAGCACACTATATGAATGTTTCCTTACCAAGTTCCACTTACCAAAGGCGCTTCACTCCCTGGCAACGACGCCAGAAAAGAGTCTTGTTGACCCACAAGTATAGGGGATCAATCGTAGTCCTTTCGATAAGTAAGAGTGTCGAACCCAACGAGGAGCAGAAGGATCTCACAAGTGGTTTTCAGCAAGGAAATATCTGCAAGCACTGAAATTATCGGTAACAAGTGATTGTGTGGTGAGATGATTCATAGCAAGCAACAAGTAACAAAACTATCAACGGTGCAGCAAAGTGGCCCAATCCCTTTTGGAGCAAGGGACAAGCCTGGACAAAGTCTTATAGGAGGAAGATCGCTCCCGAGGAAACACGGGAATTTCTGTCATGCTAGTTTTCATCATGTTCATATGATTCGCATTCGTTACTTTGATAGTTAGATATGTGGGTGGACCGGCGCTGGGGTACTGCCCTTACTTGGACAAGCATCCCACTTATGATTAACCCCTCTTGCAAGCATCCACAACTATGAAAGAAGAATTAAGACAAAGTCTAACCATAGCATTAAACTAGTGGATCCAAATCAGCCCCTTACGAAGTAACGCATAAACTAGGGTTTGAGCTTATGTCACTCTAGCAACCCATCATCTACTTACTACTTCCCAATGCCTTCCTCTAGGCCCAAATAATGGTGAAGTGTTATGTAGTCGACGTTCACATAACACCACTAGAGGAAAAACAACATACAACATATCAAATTACCGAACGAATACCAAATTCACATGACTATTATTAGCATGACTTATCCCATATCCTCAGGAAACAAAAGTAACTACTCACAAAGCATAATCATATTCATGACCAGAGAGGTAATGAATAGCATCAAGGATCTGAACATAAACTCTTCCACCAAATAATCCAACTAGCATCAACTACAAAGAGTAATCAACACTACTAGCAACCTTAGAAGTACCAATCGGAGTCGCGAGACAGAGATTGGTTACAAGTGATGAACTAGGGTTTGGAGATGAGATGGTGCTGATGAAGATGTTGATGGTGACGAGTCCCCTCAGATGAGTGGAGTGTTGGTGATGACGATGGCGACGATTTCCCCCACCGGGAGGGAAGTTTCCCCGGTAGGATCGTCCTGCCGGAGCTCTAGATTGGTTCTGCTCAAGTTCCGCCTTGTGGCGGTGGCGAAACCACAAAAAAGCTCCTCCTTGATTTTTTCCTGGACGAAACCCTCCATATAGCAAAAGAGGGGGGACAGTGGGCTGCCCACAAGCCCCCATAGCACGGCCTCGGGGGTGGCCGCGCCGTGTAGGCTTGAGGGCACCCCCTGGTGCCCCTCTGGCACTTCTTCGGCCCAGTATTTTTCATAAATCGGGAAAAAAATCCCCGTTGATTTTCACGGTGTTTGGAGTTGCATAGAATAGGTATCTCAACTTTGCTCCACTTTCAGGCCAGAATTCCAGTTGCCGGTATTCTCCCTCTTCACGTAAACCTTGCAAAATAAGAGAGAAAAGGCATAAGAATTGTACCATGAAGTGAAATAACAGCCCAAGAAGCGATAAATATCAACATGAAAACATGATGCAAAATGGATGTATCACCCCTCGCATCTGCGCCACATCATCGTCGTCAGCCGTCGTTGCTTTTGCCTCGGCCCTTCTGGTCGCCGCGCACTGCGTCGCTTGATACGTCATTGTCGTATCTACTTTTCCAAACTCTTTTGCCCTTGTTTCGGACTCTAATTTGCATGATTTGAATGGAACTAACTCGGACTAACGCTGTTTTTAGCAGAATTGCCATGGTGTTGATTTTGCGCAAAAATAAAAGTTCTCGGAATGACCTGAAAATTTACGAAGAATTTTTCTGGAATTTATGAAAAATACTGGCGCAAGAATCAACGGAGGATGTGGAGCCGTGAGCCCACAAGCCCACCAGACGCCCCCCCTGGCCGCGCCTGGCAGGCTTGTGGGGCCCACAAAGCTCCACCGCCTCCAAATCCAGCTCTATTTAGTCCGTCTCGCCCGGAAAAAAATCAAGGAGAAGAGTTCATCGCGTTTTACGATACGGAGGCGCCGCCAGCTCCTGTTCTTCTTCTGGAGAGCAGATCTGGAGTCCGTTCTAGGCTCCAGAGAGGGGAGATCGTCGCCATCGTCATCATCAACCTTCCTTCATCGCCAATTCCATGATGATCTTCACCGTTCGTGAGTAATCTCATCGTAGGCTTGCTGGACGGTGATGGGTTTGATCAGATCTATCATGTAATTGAGTTAGTTTTGACGGGATTGATCCCTAGTATCCACTATGTTCTGAGATTGATGTTGCTACTACTTTGCCATGCTTAATGCTTGTCAGTAGGGCCTGAGTGCCATGATTTCAGATCTGAACCTATTATGTTGTCGCCAATATATGTGTGTTTTAGATCCTATCTTGCAAGTTGTAGTCACCTACTATGTGTTATGACCCGGCAACCCCGGAGTGACAATAGCTGGAACCACTCCCGGATATGACCATAGTATGAGGAGTTCATGTATTCACCAAGTGTTAATGCGTTGGTCCGGTTCTTTATTAAAAGGAGAACCTTAATATCCTGTAGTTTCCATTAGGACCCCGCTGCCACGGGAGGGATGGACAATAGATGTCATGCAAGTTCTTTTCCCTAAGCACGTATGACTATATACAGAATACATGCCTACATTAGATTGACGAACTAGAGCTAGTTACTTATCTCTGTGTGTTATAACTGTTACATTATGAATAGAATCCGGCATAATCATCCATCACCGATCCAATGCCTACGATTTTTTCCTACTGGTCCTTGCTACGTTACTTTGCCGCTACTCCTGTCACTGTTGCTACTGTTACTCTGTTGCTACTGCTGCTATCATACTACTTTGCTACTGATACTTTGATGCAGATACTAAATCTTTCAGGTGTGGTTGAATTGACAACTCAACTGCTAATACTTGAGAATATTCTTTCGCTTCCCCTTGAGTCGAATCAATAAATTTGGGTTAAATACTCTACCCTCGAAAACTGTTGCGGTCCCCTATTCTTGTGGGTTATCAAGACCTTTTTCTGGCGCCGTTGCCGGGGAAGCACAGCTATATTCTCTGAGTCACTTGGGATTTACGTCTGCTGATCACTATGAGGAATCCCATAGATCCATGAACTACGAGGACAGGTAAGGAACTTCCATCTAGCTCTGCACTTGATTCACCTTCAGTTATGAGTAAATTTGCAACATCACCTCCTGCTAGAAATCTTGATATGTCGCCTATGCTTGATGATGCTACTTCAGCTGCCCATGATGCTTATGATGATACTATGCTTGATACAGCTTTTCCTGATGATACTATGCTTGATACTGCTTTGCCACTTGGTGCATTCCTTGATGCACAAATTGCTAGAGTTGCTGCTAGATGTGATGATACTTCTGAAACTGCTGATACTATTGAAGTAGAACGTGCTATTATGCCTGAATTGCCTGATATGCCTGAGCGTTATGTTATGGAGGGAGAGATAGCTAAGGATTTTCTTGCGTGTAAGGATAGCTATGATGTTGAGAAATTACTGTGCAAGTGGAAAGAAAAATCTCTGAACGCTAGGATGAAATACGACCCGAAGTTTGCTACTTCGCCTATCTTTGTGACCGATTAGGATTATGAATTCTCTGTCGACCCTGAGTTAATCACTCTGGTCGAATCTGATCCTTTTCACGGTTATGAGTCTGAAAGAGTTGTAGCCCATCTTAATAAACTGCACGATATAGCCACCCTATTCACGAGTGAGGAAAAGATCCGCCACTACTATATCCTCAAGCTGTTTCCTTTTTCACTAAAGGATGATGCTAAGACCTGGTTCACTTCTCTTGCTCCTGGTTGTGTGCGTAGCCCCCAGGATATGGTCTACTACTTCTCTGAAAAATATTTTCCTGCCCATAAGAAGCAAGCTGCCTTGCAGGAAATATACAACTTTGCACAAGTTGAAGAAGAGAGTCTCCCACAAGCTTGGGGGAGGCTCGTCCAGCTACTGAATGCTTTGCCTGATCACCCTCTTGAGAAGAATGAAATACTTGATATGTTCTATAATAGACTTACTGATGCTTCCAAAGACCACCTAGATAGTTGTGACGGTTGTGTTTTAGGGAACGAACCGTAGAACAAGCTGAGATCCAATTGAATAAAATCTTGTGCAATGAGAATGCTTGGACTATTCCCGAACCACCTCCTAAGCCAACTCAGAAGAAAAGAGCTATTCTATTCCTCAGTCCTGAAGATATGCAAGAAGCCAAGAAATCTATGCGAAAGAAAGGCATTAAATTTAAAGATGTCAAAAATCTACTACCTATCGAAGAGATCCATGGTCTTGATAACCCGATACAGGTAGTAGAAGTAAATTCTCTGCGTAGGTTTGATGAGACTGATATTCCTTTTGATAGACCTGCTAGCTTATGCCTGGATGAATTTGATAACTTTGTTGTCAAACAACAGAGTTTCAATGATTATGTTTGCAGACAATTGGAACAGAATGCTCGTATTCTTAGTCATTTAAGTGCTTGTGTGGACAGAAATGTCAATGATCTTAAGCTCTTGAGTAAACATGCCTCTATGGTAACTACTCAGGTAGAACAAGTACTTAAAGCTCAAAATGACTTTCTCAATCAGTTGAATGACAATTCTGTCAGAGTCGTCACTAGAGGCAGTAGAATGACCCAGGAACCTTTGTATCATGAGGGTCATCCTAAGATAATTGAACAAGATTCTCAAGGAGTTAGCACTGGCGCACCTAGTCATCCTAGAAAGAAGAAGAAAGATGATAGGAACTTGCACGCTAGCAACCCTGATGCTGCTACACCTGAGAATCCAAACGATGTCTCAGCCTCTGATCCCGAAACACAATCTCGTGATGAACATGAGCCTAATGATAATATCGATAGTGATGTTCATGTTGATGCTCAACCTAGCAATGATAAGGATGTGCAGATTGAACCTGTTGATCTTGATAACCCACAGCCTAAGAATAAGAGTTATGATAAGAATGATTTCGCTGCTAGGAAGCATGGTAAAGGAAGGGAACCATGGGTTCAGAAATCCATGCCCTTTCCTCCCAAACCATCCAAGAAAAAGGATGATGAGGATTTTGAGCGATTTGTTGAAATGATTAGACTTGTCTTTCCGCAAATGCGTTTGACAGATATGCTCAAAATGTCTCTGTATGCTAAGTACATGAAGGATATTGTGACTAATAAGAGGAGGATACCTGAGGTTGAGATTTCCACCATGCTTGCTAATTATACCTTCAAGGGTGGAACTCCTAAGCAACTAGGTGATCCCGGTTTGCCCATTATACCTTGCTCCATTAAAGGCAACTACGTTAGAACTGCTTTATGCGATCTTGGAGTCGGTGTTAGTGTTATGCCTCTTTATCTTTATCGTAGACTTGAACTGGATAAGTTGACACTCAGTGAAATCTCTGTGCAAATGGCCGACAAATCAACTGCTTTCCCTATCGGCATTTGCGAGGATGTGCCTGTTGTGGTTGCTAACGTCACTATCTTAACAGACTTTGTTATTCTGGATATTCCCGAGGACGATGCCATGGCGGTCATCCTCGGAAGACCCTTTTTAAACACTACAGGCGCTGTTATAGATTGCAACAAAGGCAATGTCACTTTCCATGTCCATGGTAATGAGCATACGGTACACTTTCCGAAGAAACAATATCGAGTACATTGCATCAATGCTATCAAAAAAACTTCATCGATTCTTATTGGGAGCTTTGAATGCCCTATTCCTCCTGTTAAGATGAAGTATGATTTGCTTGTTGGGGAGATACACATCCCCATTGAGGTGACCTAGTGACTATTCGAAAATTCTCCATTCTCTTTTGCGATTCGAAAAAGTTTGTCAAGGAGACTTGATAAACCTCATTGACGGATTTCTTTCGATGACCATGAGATGGATGAATCGAGGAGTCACAAACCTCTGTTCCAAGCTTTCTCCTTCGGTTTCTTAGAAGAAAAAAATAGATTTAGTTTAGTTTTCCCTGTTTTCTGCTTTTAGCGTCACGTGGAAAAGTACCCCGAAAATAAAAGTTCTCCGAACGTCGTGAAAATCAAGCATGATTTTTTCTAGAACTTTTGAAAATTACTGAGACGAAGAGCTAGTCTGGGAGCTGCACCAGTGGAACACAAACCCTGGAGGCGCGGGCACCCCTCTGGCCGCGCCTACCTGGCTTGTGGGGCCCATGTACACCCCCTCCACTCATTCTAGCTCCCATCTGCTTCTCCTACCTCCAGAAAAAATCGTTTCACAGCTCAAACCCGTGTTCTTGCTCCTCTTGCTGGGATTTTCGATCTCTTTGCTCAAAGCACCATTCTCTGAACTGTTTTGGGGAAATTACTCCTTGGTAAGTGACTCCTCCATTGGTCCAATTAGTTTTTGCTCTAGTGCCTATACATCGTGTATTTTTGCTGCCCTGGTGACCATGTTCTTGAGCTTTGCATGCTAATTTTGGCTGGTCCCAAGTAGTTTTGATGCGTAATATGGCCTCTAGGCACTTATGGGAGTAGTTGCTACGAGTTTAGTTGAGCCTTGTTCATTTTTCCTTTGGGTCACTGAAAATTTCAGAAAAGGAAGATGTTCAGGAGAAACTATCATGGTGGTTCCTCAAGCAATAGAGGTCCCCGTCTTGCGATTCGGGAGCCCGATCCTTACCAACCAAGGGACGCTCAGGTACAACCATGTGAATGGCCTTCTGATGAATTCATGATTGAGGCAAGTTCCAAAGACGAGTTTGATACAGTTGTTCACAATGTCGGACTCGAAGAATTCATCTCCGATAAATCTGAACAGTATGTTGCTCTCACTGCCTCTTTTGTTCGTAGATTCAAATTTTTAGTTGGCCATGAAACATCTGTACTGTTTGATCTCTATGACAAATCGTATACCATGGATTTAGAGGATTTCAATAGAATTTGCAAGATACCTATCTTGGGTAGTCTCAATGATCCTCCTAAATCTTCGGTTAGAGATTTTTTTTCTCCGATATAACTGTCGGAGAAACTAGAGACATTACGCAAGCTACCATGGGGAGCATTCATTTTCCTGCCTTGCATTACTTTGCCCTCTTCGTAGGTAGATGCATTAACGGCAAGATTGAGCATTGTCATCTCTGCGCACCCGACCTTAGTATTCTTAAGAGCGTAGTAACGGGTGATAGAAGTTTCAACATGGGAGCTATAATAGCAAGGAGGCTGACAACAATGCTAATGAAGGGGATTTCTTTGGTGGGATCTATGCCACTCACATAGAAAATTTTCTTGGAATACCCATCCGCGAAGGAGATCCCCCGCTTCATACAGCTTTCCTTAACCGTGTCGCTTTGACACGCTACCAATTCCTTGAGAGGGATGATGAATCCCTCCTATACCGTTTAATATTTAACCGGCAACGTGTTTTCCATATTACCCTTCCTGCTCCTTCCTTCTTTGACTTTCAGGTAAAACGGAGATATTACATAACCAGAGGAGAGGCAGAGGAGTATGAGAGGGAGGCAAAGGCTTCTCGTCTCCATGAGGCAGCTATTCAGGAATTGGCTGCAGCGCCCCCGTATAACCCCCATTATGATTTTGGGTATCGCCCGGACCATCCATGGGAGTAGACTAACTTAGGCCAAGAGCCTAAGCTTGGGGGAGTACGTGTTTCTCACCGACTTTACATTCTTGCTTATGCTTTCACTTTGTTCGTCGGTGTTCACACTTTGCCACTGTATCATCCATGTTAGTTTATTTCTTTTTCTCGTTTTCTTTTCGTGTGTCTGTCTTGTTTGAGAAAACCCAAAAAGATTTTATTTTTCTTCTTTTTCTTGTTGGGAGTTTTCCCGTGTAAATAGTTTTCTTTTTCTATGGGTCAAGGTAGAAGACCATGGTTACAATGTTTAGTGGCTCTCGCATGCATACCTGTTTAGCTGTCAAAGAGCCATATTACTTTGTCTTCTCCTTTGTGTTTTCCTGCAGATTCCAGCGTAGTCCAATGCACGAGCACGCTTATTATTGTTCACATCATTCGGTCGTGCAAGTGAAAGGCAATAATGACGATATATGATGAAGTGACTAAGCCTGGAAAAGCTGGTATGAACTTGATCTATTTTGTTTTTGTAAATATGACTAGCTCATCATGCCTGATTCAGCTTTGTTGTGAGAGAAACATGTTTGCGATGACAACTTAGAGATCATAGTTTCTGATGCCATGCTTAATTAGCTAGGAGCTTATAATGATTTGTCTTGGTTGCCAACATTAATTTTGAGATGAGTGTGATGTAGTATGATAGGATGGTATCCTCCTTTGAATGATTCAAGTGGCTTGACTTGGCGCATGTTCATGCATGTAGTTGAAACAAAATCAACATAGCCTCTATGATATTCATGTTCATGGTGATTTATGTCCAACACATGCTTGCACTCAATGTTAGTTAATCTCAATGCATTTTGATGACTGTTGTCGCTCTCTAGTTGGTCACTTCCCAGTCTTTTGCTAGCCTTCACTTGTACTAAGCGGGAATACTGCTTGTGCATCCACTTCCATAAACCCAAAGTTGTTCCATATGAGTCCACCATACCTACCTATATGCGGTATCTACCTGTCGTTCCAAGTAAATTTGCATGTGCCACTCTCTAAACCTTCAAGAAATAATCTGTTTTGCATGCCCGAACCGCTCATGTGGTGACACAGGCCTATCAGTATCTTCCATGCTAGGCATGTTATCCTCAATATGTGTTTATTCACTATCATTCACGAGAAAGGGGACGGTAATTGGAATTCCCATTTCCATGCTCAAATCGAAAACATAATTGCAAACAAAACTCCCCCAGGATTGATGTTGGTATGGACGGCACCCGAGGATTAGGCTAGTCGTGGAGTGTGATTGATTGGTGGTGGGGGAGTCAAAACTTTATGTTTCTGTTTGGGAACCGCCTATAGCATGTGTAGCGTGGAAGATGGTGAGAACTCTTAGTCATTGCATTGACAATGAAAGCATGCCACCCAAAATTATTATCTCTATTTTAAAAGCTTGAGCTCTGGCACCTCTGCAAATCAATGTTTCCCTCTGCGAAGGGCCTGTCTATTTATGTTCCTGTTGAGTCATCCTCCTCTTATAAAAGCACCAATTAGAGAGCACCTCTGTCATTTTTATGCTTTTCTTTTAACTATGTTGAGTATGACTGTGACTGGATCTTCTTTGCCATGAATTACAATAAGTAGTCAGCCCTTGGTCTTTGAAGGTGATATGCATTTATGTTTTGCGGTCCCAGAAAGAGCTAGCGAGATACAATCTGTTCGTACTGCTTCATGATTGTTTTGATTGAAGTGTTGACGTTTGAGACTTATTATTGTTTGCTCGCTAGCTGATTATGCCATTGATGTGAGTTTACCATGAGACCTAGATGTCATTTGCTTATGTGGTTTGCTTGTGATCTTGCTGAAATTCTGGTTATGAGTTAGACATAGTTGCAACAACAAGATCAAACAGGGTTCGTCAAAGTTTTTCTTTTGTCTCTTTCAGTTTGTCAACTCAGCTTCAGGACAAGCAAGGCTTTAAGCATGGGGGAGTTGATACGTCTCTGTCGGATCTACTTTTCCAAACTCTTTTGCCCTTGTTTTGGACTCTAATTTGCATGATTTCAATGGAACTAACCCGGACTAACGCTGTTTTCAGCAGAATTGCCATGGTGTTGTTTTTGTGCAGAAATAAAAGTCCCACAAAGCTCCACCGCCTCTAAATCCAGCTCTATTTAGTCTGTCTCGCCCGGAAAAAAATCAAGGAGAAGAGTTCATCGCGTTTTACGATACGGAGGCACCGCAAGCTCCTGTTCTTCATCTGGAGAGCAGATCTGGAGTCCGTTCTGGGCTCCGGAGAGGGGAGATCGTCGCCATCGTCATCATCAACCTTCCTTCATGGCCAATTCCATGATGATCTTCACCGTTCGTGAGTAATCTCATCGTAGGCTTGATGGTCGGTGATGGGTTGGATGAAATCTATCATGTAATCGAGATAGTTTTGACGGGGATTGATCCCTAGTATCCACTATGTTCTGAGATTGATGTTGCTACTACTTTGCCATGCTTAATGCTTGTCACTAGGGCCCGAGTGCCATGATTTCAGATATGAACCTATTCTGTTGTCGCCAATATATGTGTGTTTTAGATCCTATCTTGCAAGTTGTAGTCACCTACTATGTGTCATGACCCGGCAACCCCGGAGTGACAATAGCCGGAACCACTCCCGGAGATGACCATAGTATGAGGAGTTCATGTATTCACCAAGTGTTAATGCGTTGGTCCGGTTCTTTATTAAAAGGAGAACCTTACTATCCCGTAGTTTCCATTAGGACCCCGCTGCCACGGGAGGGATGGACAATAGATGGCATGCAAGTTCTTTTCCCTAAGCACGTATGACTATATACGGAATACATGCCTACATTAGATTGACGAACTGGAGCTAGTTACTTATCTCTCCGTGTTATAACTGTTACATGATGAATAGCATCCGGCATAATCATCCATCACCGATCCAATGCCTACGAGTTTTTGCTACTCGTCCTTGCTATGTTACTTTGCCGCTAGTGCTGTCACTGCTGCTACTATTACTTTATTGCTACTGCTGCTATCATACTACTTTGCAACTGATACTTTGCTGCAGATACTAAACCTTTTAGGTGTGGTTGAGTTGACAACTCAACTCCTAATACTTGAGAATATTCTTTCGCTTCCCCTTGAGTCGAATCAATAAATTTGGGTTGAATACTCTACTCTCGAAAACTGTTGCGATCCCCTATACTTGTGGGTTATCATCGCTCGCCCCGACAAATGTTGCCTCGCCGCTTCGCTGGCGCCGTCCAGCAAAGCTTCGGCCATCGGCCGCTGGCCGCGTCGCCCCATTTCCCACTCCGGCCATGCCCCGGTTCGGCCACGATCACCCCGTGTTAATTAATGGGGATATCACGTGTGGAGCTAATTCCCCTCTACACATCATGACAATAGAGGCCCACGCCCCTGTTATTTTTTAAGCGAAAAAACAAAAGTAAATAAATTAATTAGTAAGTTAACTAGTTAGTCTAATTAAACTCTATTTAGCCTAACTAGTTAATTAGATTAATTAATTAGGACAGTTAATTACCTGGGTCAATTAAACCTAATCTAATTAAATTAATTTTGTTAATTAATTAAACGGGTATGACATGTGGACCCCACCTGCTAACTAATATATTTATTATTTACTAAGATGGATATAAAATGTGAGTATGACATGTGGGACCCACTCGTCAAATTGACCAGTCAAAGGCCCTCATGACTACTGATGTAAGCATGACATCATGCTGATGTCATAAACAATTAGTTGAATTAAAATAAATCTATTTAATTCCTAAATATTAATAAAACTTTAGAAATTCATATAAAATAATGTGTAACCTGGATGAAAATAATTTATACATGAAAGTTTATCAAAAACAACGAGACGAACTCGGATACGCTATCCGTTTGTCGTTCATGCATCCCTAGCATAGCGAACATGGAGCTTTTCCTTCTATTTCGTTTGTCGGTAGTAGCCAGAGATGCGAGAAATATTGTCACATATTTTCTCGATGTGTCTATAACGTGTAGTACTACGATAGATCATGTCTAGCGCTGCATATAACCATTTCATGCTTTGTGATGTATTTTATTGCTCTATTATTTTTTGTGTGTTTCCCCTACGTTACTTCCTTTCCGGTAGACCCCGAGACCGATGATGATCCAGTGATCGACTACTTCCCGGTCGAGGATCCGTATTTGTGTGCAGAGGAACCAGGCAAGCAAACCCCCATTGATCATTCATATATCGCCTATTTCTATCTCCCTCTTGCTTGCATTACATTTTGCTACTGTTGTAGTTAGCTCCTATAACTGTTGCATAGCCTGTTTTTTATGAACTGCTACCTTACTGTACCACACTTTAAACTGCTTAGTATAGGTGGACCAGTGATCCCCTTTGACCATTAGTCCAGTTGCCCCTGATTTTCATCAAGCCTCGATCATCTGATCGGCGAGCCAAGACCCCTCAGAGCACTCACACCCCCTCCTTAGTTGTACGACACTACAAAGCTACTATCGAATACCGAGGGTGACACCTCGATACGTACTCCTTATGTTAGCTCTATAGTGGAGTTGACCGGCGGTGGTTCTCGGAGGGTGTTCCTCCTTCACCACCTCCGATAACGACTCTGTCGTACAACCCATCAAGCGTGGTCCATCGAGGGTGATTCCTCGCTGGCCACCTTGATGGTTACATCGCTCGGAATCCATCGAGGGTGATACCTCGGATCCCTCTGATGTTACAGCCGCATAGTTACTTGACCTTGTTACTAGGAACTTGATGAATGGTGTGTTGCGGGTGGATTCCCTCATGGATGTGACGATGAGTTAATTAATATACTAATGGATTTGGGTCTTTGATCTGGGTTGGTTGTAGACCTTTTTGCACTCACCGTCCACGTGGGCGAAGTTATGGGTACTCGACATCATGGTATCCACCAAAGCTCTTCAAACGTCAGCAATGGAGCAGCGCGCCAGAGTGGTCTGGATAAGCTTCCTTCTTGTATAAGAGGTGCCAGGACTAACATCAGCCGCCCTCGCAACATGTAGGAGTGCAATAGGGGACGGGCCCATGAACCATGCACGCATAGGGGTTAGACTGGCGGGCTTGCCTCTTTGTTGAGCACAGGTAGGGCTGCGAAGTGTTGACGTTCTGAGGTCGGGCATGACCCTGGAAAGTGTGTCCGGCCAGAGTTTATCAAGCGTGATGGGTAAGATGGTGCACCCGTGCACGGATGAAATTAAATATTTGGATAGCCGTGTTCACGGTTACAGGACAGCTTGGAGTTGTGCCTCGATCTTATACAACTACAACTTTTACTTAACTGGCATGTTTGACTCCGGGATTGCTTCCTCACATGGAGTCGAGGAAGAATCTCGTGGCGTGACCTTAATTAATATTGCTGCAAAAATATGACTATTTAATGTGATACTTGCTCTACTCTCATCTATTGGTTCAGGACGCTCAAGATGCTAGTCTTCGATAGGACTAGTCACCTCTCTCTATTATCGCATTGCTGCAGTCAGTCCACATAAAACCCCCCTTTCCTTTGATATGGATGCATACTTAGCATAGTTCTAATGTCAGTCTTGCGAGTACTTTGGATGATTAGTCACCGTTGCTTTGCTCCCTCTTTTCCCCTTAATTCGATTGCTGCGACAAGATATTGGAGCCGAGGAGATGGCCTATCCTACCGACGATGACTCCCACCCTGACGGTGCCTACTACTATGTGGAGGATGCTGAAGACCAGGACTAGTTCAGAAGTTTCTGAGGCAGGAGGCCTCGCCTCGTTCGATCGATGTATCTTTTGTGCTAGCCTTCTCTAAGGCATTGTCATGTTTCATGTATGTACTCAGATATTTGTTGCTTCCGCTGACTCATTTGTTTATCGAGCTTCTGTATTCTAGCCCTCAAGGGCCCTGGCTTGTAATATGAAGCTAGTTTGGTTTATTTTGTGTCTAGAGTGTGTTGTTATATCTTCCCGTGAGTCCTTGAGCTTGGTCATATGCATTTGCGTGTATGATTAGCACACGATCAAATCGAGGGCGTCACAAGTTGGTATCAGAGCCGACTACGTGTAGGTAGCCCCCTTTCCAACTCCTTGGTCGAAGTTGAGTCTAGTACTTGAAAAACTTTACTAACATTGTTGTGTGGCTTATGGGCCCACATCTCAATCAGGTGGTATTAGGATCTTTTACTCCTTTTCTATACTCTGGGTTCTGATCTCTCTTCTCTTGCAGGTTAAAGATTTTACTAACTCTAACTCTAGGTTCTCGTAACTAATTCCTCCTCAAGACCCTCTCGGCCCATATGATGACTCGATTCATCAGAACACTATGAAGATACTCTCCGATGTTCTCTCGAGATCTTGTGCTCATCGCTTTTGCGATTTCCCTTCCTCCGTCAACCACTATGGATGACTACATACAAATGGCGTTCATATTTTCTTTCCAGTTTCTCTTGTTATTACAAGGTACATCGAATTATCTTACCGGGGATTCGTTCGTCCTCAGTTGTCATGGGTTTCGCAAGTCTCTCAGATTACTATTCGATCTTCCGAAATCCTGAGTTGCCTATTGCTCTTGATCTTTCTCACTTGCTTGCATTATGATTAATTCCATATGTCTAGCAACATTCATTAAATACATTTCTGATTTTCCTTTAATCTTATTGATTCAACCTTTGTGTGAATGCACGGAATCATCAGTTGATCCTCATAAATTATCCATCCAACTCAGACGTCTTTCTAGATACAGGTTGGTTCTCGGCAAGTCAACCTTGGTTGATTACCCATCTAAGTCCATTCATCTTGTTTGTACTTGATCGGATCATCTGATTCTGATACACCAACCTCGAAATCATAATTTCTTTGGTAATTAAGTATCGATATTTTTTATATGTTCCATAATTTGATGTCTTGCATTCTATCTTCCTCTGATTGAGTACCGATACTCACATTGGGTCCTTTGTGCATTGACAGACCCATTATTGGGTTATTATCTGCCGACATCATTTACACTCAAAAATTCTTGGCATATGCTTCCCATGATACATGATGCCATTGGTATATTGTGTATTCTCGCTCTGATAGGTTGTATCCTATGCTTTTTTCAGCCATGCTCTTCAAGCATGTGTTAATTACTCTTGAAGTTGTGGTATATGTTCCTAAGATGCCCCTATGGTTTCAACCTATGCCTTCCTAGATCAATGTGATCCCAAGAGTTTCCACGAGTCTTACTCTTCTGGTGTTTTGCCAGATAATCTTTCCAAGCTATGACTTCATCAAAGGTGAGGAGTGAATGGTAGGTGATGCATTGATGAAGTGGGAGTCAACCTTGAACTTGTGTTCATGCCCATGTAAACGACATTGATCATATCTTAGAAACTTCTCGTATCAATAATAATTCCTTGTATGATTTGATCTTGCATCTCTGATTTGGTATTTTCCAACTGTGGTTCCGACCATGATTTTTCTTCTTTGATCCCATATGTAGACAAGTTAAAGTGCTTGTCTTCCACACATCAATACATTAGTCTAACCTCTATTATATTATCCCTAGTATCTCGAGAATATCACGGAGCTATATAACTTCTTACGAGCTCCTCATCAACTATGTTATTTTTGTTGATTCCAGTTTCCTCGTGTTTTGAGTTGTTGGACACTCAAGGAAATCGATAACGGAATCAAGTATGCATTGCGATTCAACAACTCCTATTAATCTTCTTTTATTGTGAGTTTGTACTCGATCGTGTCTTTCCAAGCTGTTAGGCTACAACATCATCGTCATGCTAGAGCTTGACCATACTATGTGTGTCTTTCATCCCTCGAACACATTTCCAACTATGCATTTAGCTTACATCGAGATTTCAACATCATGTTGGTTGTCTTGAAATGCAATTTCGATTCTGAACTAGCAATCTTATTTGTGTTTTCGACAACCTTTCGCTTCACCGTTCCTTTGCTTGATGTCGTCATTGATCGATTACATCTTCATGGAACTTCTCGAGAAATGAGTAGTGATCATCATCAGCATTCTGGGCTCTTCCAGGATATCGTACGAGTTCATGATGAGAAATACCATCCTTTCCCCTCGATGATTTGTATTATCATCGACATCTTTGTTGCATTCCCTCCAACACAAACGTGTTCTTGTTTTGTGTTGTCCATTGAGTTCCTTGCTATTCAACTTATGTTATGTTCCACCTTGGACTATTACCATCTTTTATGTCAAGAATGTTGTGAGAATTGATGCACCTCTTAAGAAATCTTTATATATGATACTTGTCGTCATCACCATTCATTTCTTGGTCCCATGTTTTTTCTACGGATTACCAACAAGTGAACTCTGATGTGCGATTCCAATACTCCTCGCAACCCTATTGCTTTAATGTTAATGACTGATGGTTCCATTCTTGGTGTGTTGGTTGTTGACTCACCATTCTAGCATTGGTCGTGCTACTCATCCCGTATCTCCAGTGCAGCCTTCAATGAATGTTAAATTGTTGGTGCTTCCTAGAGCATATGTCATTATATTATTTGATCTGACAAATGCTATATCCTTGATCTTATAATTTTGAAAATTCATCCCTATCAAAATCTTGAGGGATTGTTGCTGAGCCCATCCGCCACACCCTCAACTTCTCCATGTTTCATGATGAAGCTCTTGAAAGCATTATCCATGTGCCTAGCTCATGAGGAATACGTTTGATAAAAGAAGTAATTTCTCAAAATTCACGTGCATTCTTGCCACCGTGAATATGAGAAAGTTTTTCTCTCGCTTCCTCTGGATCAACCCAAATCATTCACGCATGTGCGAAGTGTTATATGTTTTGAAGATTTTCTATCTTCACTTCATATAATTTTTCTTAGCACCCCAAGCCACTAACTGATTTGATCAAGGAAATAAAGTTCCTTCAAAAGAGCTAATCTAGGCTTACACAAGGACTTTGTTATCCTCAATGATGGTTCCCCATTCAAAACTCAATTGCATTTTGTAGTAAGAATCCCATGTGGGTACGAATGTCTAAACATTGTGTTCATATGTCTTATGATCCAACCCATAAATTAAGACTTGCTTCCATAGTTCATATCCTGAGGATCTTGCCTCATCATCTCGTAAATTGTTGTTGCCCTGTTTTCTTCAAAGGCATCCTAAACCTGAGGTATCCTCACACCAATTAGATCTGAACCTCGGGCAGATGTGATGGCTCGAATATTTCCAATAATTTTAACTTTGGTCTTTATTTAACCCGGTACGATGATGTCTTGTCTAGCACACCTAGCCGAAGGACCTATTGTTATACTATCTTCCTTGGTAAGGTTAGTCATTCTCCCGTGAGGAAATTGTATGAATTATTTTATAAGTTGTTCCTGATGGATCCTTTGTGTACCCAAGATCCGACCTTTACCTGATGACCATCTCGATGCTACCCCGAAGCACGAATGCGGTACTTCAAATTTCAACAGGAACATTTTAAGCGCAATACTAAATGGGTTATTAAATTGTTCCTGATCAATTATTCAAATCGTATGGTATGGGTAAACATCAAGATTCTCCTTTCCCTCTTATCAAAATGGTTATGTACATGATGACCTATCATGTATACCATACTCTATTTTCCTCAGGAATCGTATACTATAATGATTGTGTGTGTGAACACATTTTCCTTTCCATTGGTGTGTTTAACCTTTTCTTATAATCGAACTTATCAGAGGAGAGGTAATTCCCTGTTTAGGTAAAAACCTCGGCGTACAACTCTGTTAGTAAGACCTGTTACTATTATGGATAACATTCCGATAACCGATGTCGGATTTCCTGCTCCGCAAAACCCTAAAGAGTCGAACACAGGGGCGCATGCGGATGCCACTTGGCAGCTTTGGTTCACCTGACTCCCTACTCGCTGGGGATGGCAGAGAACTCACTTGATGGTGAGGAAGACACAGAACACGGCAGCTTACCCAGGTTCGGGACGGTGAGGAGTGTAATACCCTACTCATGCTTTGGTGGATTGCCTCTCGTGGAGGTTGGTGGATGAACTAGTACAGTGTTCGAGAACCTCTAGAGGCAGGGTGGCCTTTGTGTGGTGCTAGTGGGTGAATGAATGAATCGACCCCCCCCAATGAAGTAACCTACCCTCTATATATAGTGGCGGCCCCGGTCCTCTTCCCTTATCGTTTCGGCGGGAAGGGATCCCACAACGGCCAATTTCAATGGGAAAAGGTGAACATGCTTCCCCTGTCCAAAAGTAGTCTTTGCCTGCAAAGTGGCTGCCAGCGCTGCAGGGGCGGGTCCAGGGATGACGTATGTCCTACTGGCGGGCGGTGGTGGCCTTGTTGCACCAGAATGGGAACCTTTGGGAGATGCCTTGGAGACCTGCGTGCGTCCTCGCCCCCTTTGCACTAAAGGGGAAACTGCTTCGTCTTGCTGCCTATTGCTCGCGTGTCCTTCCTCCGTGTCATCCTCGACTCCTGAGGCCGGGTCTCACCTCGGAATATCCTCCGCTCCAGAGGGGTGCTGAGGAGGCCCCCTGCGGGTCTTGATGGTATTCCTCCTCGCAGGGATTGGCCCCTCGCAAGGGCCTTGCCTTGAGTGGTGTCGGGCCTGTAGGTTTTTGGTCGATGAAGTAGGCAAACCCGGGACCGTAGGCAGGCAGGTCTGGGTACCCCGATTCCCAGAACGCTGACAGTAGCACCCGGGGCCAAGACGTGCCTGGGCTGGCTTCTTGGCGAAGCCTTGAGGGCGGTCTAAACCGTCGCGGGCCCTAAAATCCTACAGACCAGGCCTCACGTGCGCCGCTCAGCCAAGTGGTAACACTCCCAGTTCCCGAGGCGCTCGGGGACGCGCCTGGTCAAACTGACGTGACACCCGAGCGATGCGCCAGCCGTCATTGCTTCTTGGGGACGTCGCCTCTATGCACACCACGCGGGCGTGCTTCCTCATGAACCGCGTAGGCCGTGGAACGCGGAGGGACGCCAGTCTGCCCTCGGCCATGTATTTGACCTAGCGAGGGCGATAAGGTCCACATTGCCTCCGTCTTCTTCATCTTCCACCCCGAGCCCTGCACTCCCTCAGCATGGTGCCGGTGAGGAGGTATTCTGCTGCCAAGAAGGGAAAGGATTCTGGGGAAGGTTTCGCCGCCCCGCCACCCAAGAGGGGTCGCGGCCGCCCTCAGAAGTACGCTGTTGTGTCAACAGTGGTCTCTGGAGGGTGCGGTCGCGATTCCACTCGCCCTGGAATCACCATCGGCATTGTCGGTGGGGCGTCGATTGGGAGGTCGGCGGTGGCCACCCGGCCGCCACGCCCGCAGCTTCATTCAGCTGACACGACGATGGAGTTCGTGATGTGGGTGGATGCTACGGCAACAAAAGTTCTTCCCCGGCAATGGTGCCAGAAATCCTTCTGTCGTCTCTTGAGATTGCGTTGGTTTTTTCCCTTTGAAGAGGAAAGGGCAATGCAGCACAGGAGCAGTAAGTATTTCCCTCAGTTTGAGAACCAAGGTATCAATCCAGTAGGAGAATCTCGTCAAGTCCAGAGTACCTGCGCAAACACAAACGAGCTTGCACCCTACGCTATAAAGGGGTTGTCAATCCCTTCAAGATTGATTGCAAAGTGAGATCTGAAGGCGGAAAGTGCAACGAAGAAAAAGTGTAAGGCTGAAAATATGGTGTGGAGTAGACCCGGGGGCCATAGTGTTCACTAGAGTCTTCTCTCAAAATAGCAAATATTACGGTGGGTGAACAAATTACTGTCAGGCAATTGATAGAACCGCGCAAAGTCATGACGATATCTAAGGCAATGATCATACATATAGGCATCACGTCCTAGACAAGTAGACCGATACTTTCTGCATCTACTACTATTACTCCACACATCGACCGCTATCCAACATGCATCTAGTGTATTGAGTTCATGACGAACAGAGTAACGCCTTAAGCAAGATGACATGATGTACAGGGATAATCTCAAACCAATGATGAAAACCCCATATTTTTACCCTTGATGGAAACAACATGATGCGTGCCTCGCTACCCCTTCTGTCACTGGGTGAGGTCACCACACGGTATGAACCCAAACCAAGCACTTCTCCCATTGAAAGAGTCATTGATCTAGTTGGCCAGACAAAACCCACAACTCGAAGAGAATTACAAGGATATGAAATCATGCATAAGAGAGATCAAAAGAAACTTAAATAAGATTCATAGATAATCTGATCATAAATCCACAATTGATCGGATCTCGACAAACAAACCGCAAAAGAAGATTACATCGGATAGATCTCCATGAAGATCATGGAGAACTTTGTATTGAAGATCCAAGAGAGAGAAGAAGCCATCTAGCTACTAGCTATGGACCCGTAGGTCTATGGTGAACTACTCACGCATCATCAGAGAGGTCATGGTGTTGATGAAGAAGCCCTCCGTATCTGAATCCCCCTCCGGCAGGGCACCAGAACGTGCCCCAGATGGGAACTTGCAGAGACACAAGCTTGTGGTGGCGGAGAAGTACTTTCGATGATCTCCTGATTTTTTCTGGGATTTTGGGGAATTTATAGGCGAAAGTCCTAGGGCAGAGGTGGCCCAGGGAGCCCAGAAGCCAGGGAGGCGCCCCCCCCCCCCCCCCCGGCCGCGGCTAGGGGGCTTGTGGGGTTCCTGCAGGCCCCCTGCCCTGATTCTCAGGCTTCCCGATCTTTTTCTGTTTCGGAAAAAAAATTGGCAGTTTTGTTCCGTTTGGACTCCGTTCAAAATCCTCCTCTGAAAGGGGTCAAAAACATGGAAAAAAACAGGAACTGGCACTTGGCGCTGAGTTAATAAGTTAGTCCCAAAAATATATATATAAGGCATACAAAACGTCCAAAGTTTGACAAGATAATAGCATGAAACCATCAAAATTTATAGATACGTTGGAGATGTATCAGTTACCAAGGTTGTTCCTCACTCGGCAAGGTCGTGACACGCCCGATGCCGACCGAATGTGCCTGGACGGCACGAGGGTGGCCAAGTGGCTTTGTGATGGGTGAGGCTCCTGAGGCAAGACGCTCAAGTTGTCCCAAGAGAAACAGCTGTTGTAAGAAAACACCAAATTTTGTTTCCTCTCAAAGATGGCATGCCGAGCCGTAAATGGGACTCTTGAGTGAGAATCAGATGGCAAGAGTGTGCCGACTCGTCCGTCAGTGCCACGCGAGGGTCCGGGCGCCAAGGCCTTGGCGAGGTGTCGGCACCGTGCCCCCAACCCGCACTCATGGGGTACGAGCGGGGGGGGGGGGGGGGCAGGCAAATGATCGACTCAGAGGAAGAGAGTGAGCTATGAAGAACGGCGAAGAAAACAAGTTTTTGTAAAGAATTCATTTGGAAGAAACCCAAGTTTGATTTCGTAATATCAGCAAATCCAAGCCAGAGAAAAGAAAATGCAAGCCGCGTCCGGCACCTAATCTATTCTCCGCCTCCGTCTCCCCCCAGCGCGGAGCATAGGGCTTCCACTAGGCATGTGAGGGGCCCCTCCGCGTTCTCGGGGGGACCCCGAGCGTATACAGACGCAACTCGTTATTACGTGAGAGTGTCACGGGGGGTGTATCTAGGAGGTCGCGAGGACGCTTTGGCCTCGTGAGTGTCCCTACCCACGAGGCATAGGCGCCTGATTCCTTTTGGGTCATTGGTAAACCCTGCTGATTTCCTTGCCAGCTGCGGGCATAGTCATTGGCAGACTGAGTTGATTGCCTTTGTCTTCTCCCCAACACGGAGCTTAGGACTACCACTAGGCGTGGGAGGGACCCTTCCCCGTCCTTGAGGGGGGGGCGTATACGACCGCAGCTCATTATTACGTGAGAGTGTCACGGGATGAAGTAGGTTCCAAAAGAATTGAAGGACGATGCAGAGGCGGTGCAGAGGCGTTACAGGTAGAACTTCCGAAGATGTTGGATGTTCTAGGTGTTCTGGATGGGAACTCTGTCTTGACTCTCCAGGCACAGGGTGCCAGGCTTGGAGACATGGGTGACCTTGAATGTGCCCTCCCACAAGGGCGAGAGCTTATGCAAGCCCTCCCTGGATTGAACCCGCCTCAGGACTAGGTCGCAGACTTCAAGGGTCCTGGAGCGGATGTTGCTGCAGTGATAGCGCCGTAAGGCCTGCTGGTACCTGATATGTCTCCAACGTATCTATAATTTTTGATGGTTTCATGCTATTATCTTGTCAAACTTTGGATGTTTTGCATGCCTTTTATTTATTTTTTGGGAGTGACTTATTAACTCAGTGCCAAGTGTCAGTTCCTATTTTTTCCATTTTTTGACCCCTATGAGAGGGGACATTGAAACGGAGTCCAAATGGAAGAAAATCCCTGGAAAGATTTTTTCTGGAACAGAAGAAGATCGGGGGACTTGGGAGCCAAGCCAAAAGAGCCCCAGGGGCCCCACAAGCCCCCACCCCGCGACCAGGGTGGCCGCGCCATGCAGGCTTGTGGGCCCCTAGGAGGTCCCCTGACCTAGATCTTGCGCCTATATATTCCCAAATATTCCCAAAAAAATCAGGGGACCATCGTAATCACTTTTCCGCTGCCGCAAGCTTCTGCCTCCGCAAAATCCCATCTGGGGCACGTCCTAGTGCCCTGCCGGAGGGGAGATTCGGACACGGAAGGCTTCTCCATCAACACCATGACCTCTCCGATGATACGTGAGTAGTTCACCATAGACCTACGGGTCCATAGCTAGTAACTAGATGGCTTCTTCTCTCTCTTGGATCCTCAATACAAAGTTCTCCATGATCTTCATGGAGATCTATCCGATGTAATCTTCTTTTGCGGTGTGTTTGTGGAGATCCGATGAATTGTGGATTTATGATCAGATTATCTATGAATCTTATTTGAGTTTCTTCTGATCTCTCTTATGCATGATTTCATATCCTTGTAATTATCTACGAGTTGTGGGTTTTGTCTGGCCAACTAGATCTATGATTCTTGCAATGGGGGAAGTGCTTGGTTTTGGGTTCATACCGTGCCGTGACCTCACCCAGTGACAAAAGGGGTAGCGAGGCACGTATCGTGTTGTTGCCATCAAGGGTAATAAGATGGGGTTTTCATCATTGGTTTGAGATTATCCCTCTACATCATGTCATCTTGCTTAAAGCGTTACTCTATTCGTCATGAACTCAATACACTAGATGCATGCTGGATAGCGGTCGATGTGTGGAGTAATAGTAGTAGATGCAGAAAGTATCGGTCTACTTTTCTCGGACGTGATGCCTATATGCTAGATCATTGCCTTAGATATCGTCATGACTTTGCGCGGTTCTATCAATTGCTCGACAGTAATTTGTTCACCCACCGTAATACTTGCTATTTTGAGAGAAGCCTCTAGTGAACACTATGGCCCCAAGGGTCTACTCCACACCATATTTTCAGCCTTACACTTTTTTTTACTTCTTTGCACTTTTCGCCTTCAGATCTCACTTTGCAAACAATCTTGAAGGGATTGACAACCCCTTTGAAGCGTTGGGTGCAAGCTTGTTTGTGTTTGCGCAGGTACTCTGGACTTGACGAGACCCTCCTTCTGGATCAATACCTTGGTTCTCAAACTGAGGGAAATACTTACTGCTCCTATGCTGCATCACCCTTTCCTCTTCAAGGGAAAAACCAACGCAAGCCCAATCTCCGTCAACGTGTCAATTTCCGGCGCTGTTGTTTGAGAAGTAGCAGAAGGATTTCTGGCGCCGTTGCCGGGGAGGAAGATCAAGTCAAGAACTCATCCAAGTAGGTGTCGCCAACTCATCTGTTGCATTTACTTTGTTTGCCAGTTGCCTCCCGTTTTCTCTCCCCCACTTCACCAATTTGCCTTTTGCGTTCGCCTTTTTCATTCGCCTTTTTTCTCGCCCGCTTTTTTTTTGCCTGTGTGCTTGCTTGCTTGCTGAAGTCACCATGAACGAAAACACCAAACTTTGTGACTTCTCGAATACTAATAATAATGATTTTATTAGTACTCCAATTGCTCCCGCCACTAGTGCGGAGAAATACGAAATCAATGCCGCTTTGCTGAATCTTGTTATGAAAGAGCAATTCTCTGGCCTTCCTAGTGAAGATGCTGCATCCCATCTCAATACCTTCATTGATCTTTGCGATATGCAAAAGAAAAAAGATGTGGATAATGACGTGATTAAATTGAAGCTTTTTCCTTTCTCGTTGCGAGATTGCGCAAAAACTTGGTTTTCTTCTTTGCCCAAAAATTGTACCGATTCTTGGGATAAGTGCAAAGATGCTTATATATCCAAGTATTTTCCGCCGGCTAAGATCATCTCTCTCGGTAATGATATCATGAATTTCAAGCAACTTCATCATGAGCATTTTGCACAAGCTTGGGAGAGAATGAAATTAATGATTAGAAATTGTCCCGCTCATGGCTTGAGCCTTTGGATGATTATTCAACTCTTTTATGTTGGCTTGAATTTCGCTTCTAGAAATATCTTGGACTCCCCCTCAGGTGGAACGTTCATGGAAATCACGTTAGGAGAAGCTACAAACCTCTTAGACAACAACATGACGAACTACTCTCAGTGGCACACTGAAAGGCCACCTACTAATAAGAAGGTACATGCTATAGAAGAAATTAACTCATTGAGTGCTAAGATGGATGAGTTAATGAATTTGGTTGCTAGTAGAAGTTCTCCTTTGGATCCTAATGATATGCCTTTGTCTTCTTTGACTGAGAGTAGCAACGCTAGCTTGGACGTTAATTTTGTTGGTAGGAATAACTTTGGCAACAACAACGCTTTTAGAGGAAACTATGTTCCTAGGCCTTTTCCTAGTAACTCCTCTAATAACTTTGGCAACTACTACAACAATACCCATGGAAATTACAATAGATTACCCTCTGATCTAGAGAGTAATATCAAAGAGTTCATCAACTCTCAAAAGATTTTCAATGCGTCCATAGAGGAAAAACTACTCAAAATTGACGATTTGGCTAAGAGCGTTGATAGGATTTCTTGTGATGTTGATGCTTTGAAAGTTAGATGTGCTCCTCCCAAAATTAACATGGATGAAACTTTGAAAGCTATGCATTTTTCCATGATTGAGAGCCAAGAAAGAACCGCCCAAATTCGTGCTAGACATGACTAGCTTAAAAAGGCGTGTTCTCGTGATGAGAATCACGAAGATCTTAAAGTGCTTGGTGTGACTCCCACTGAATCTTTGTTTTCTTGTGTCAAACCTAATGATTATGGGGCTTGATATGAATCCACTTTGGTTGAAAAGTGCCCCAATGATTCGAAGTCCATCTATCTTGATGCTAAAAGCATTAAAAGTGGAGTAGAAGACGTTAAAACTTTGAGTACTAATGAAATTACTACCATGGATTTCAAGGAATTCAATTATGATAGTTGCTCCTTGATTGAATGCATTTCTTTGATGCAATCCATGTTGAACTCTCCACATGCTTATAGCCAAAACAAAGCCTTTACTGATCATATCGTCGAAGCTATGATAAAAGCTCTTGAAGAGAAACTTGAATTGGAAGTCTCTATCCCTAGAAAGCTTCATGATGAGTGGGAACCTACCATCAAAATCAATATCAAAAACTATGAATGCAATGACTTGTGTGATTTGGGTGCTAGTGTTTCTGCGATTCCAAAGTCTTTATGTGATGTTCTGGGTTTTAATGAGATTGAAGAGTGTTCTCTTAATTTGCATCTTGCTAATTCAACTGTCAAGAAACCCATGGGAAGGATGAATGATGTTCTTATTATTGCAAATAGGAACTATGTACCCGTGGATTTCTTTGTGCTTGACATTGATTGCAATCCTACATGCCCTATTATTCTTGGTAGACCTTTCCTAAGGACTATCGGTGCTATCATCGATATGAAGGAAGGGAATATTAGATTTCAATTTCCTTTAAGGAAGGGCATGGAACACTTTCCTAGAAAGAAAATAAGATTTCCTTATGAATCCATGATGAGGGCTACTTATGGTTTGAGCACCAAAGATGACGATACGTGATTCTATCGCTTCTATGCCTAGCTAATGGCGTTAAACAATAGCGCTTGTTGGGAGGCAACCCAATGAATTTATCTTTTTCTTTCGGTTTTTTTGCGTCCACACTTTCATAATTCTGTTGTGATTGTGTTTTTTGTATTTCTTTTTGTGTTTGAGCCAAGCAAAACCTTTATGACTAGTCTTGGTAATGGTTATTTGATCCTGCTGGAAAAATACAGAAACTTTTCGCTCACGAGATGATTTTTCATTTTTATTCAGAAAGAGATTTTGAGTTGATTCTTTTTGCTTCTGATTGATATACTTTTTCCCCAGACCGTCGTAATTGTCTCGATTTTTTGAGGTACCAGAAGTATACGAAGTATACAGATTGCTACAGACTGGTCTGTTTTTGACAGATTCTGTTTTTGTTGAGTTGGTTGCTTGTTTTGATGAAACTATGGTTAGTATCGGGGGTACTAGCCATGGAAAAGTGAGAATACAGTAGCCCATCATCAATATATATAGAATTCAAGTTTGCTACAGTACCAAAAGAAGTGGTAGTTTGTTTTCTTGTACTAATGTTATCACAAGTTTCTGTTTAAGTTTTGTGTTGTGAAGTTTTCAAGTTTTGGGTGACGTTCTCATGGACAAAGAGATAAGGAGTGGAAAGATTTCAAGCTTGGGGATTTCCAGGGCACCCCAATCCAAATTCAAGGACACCAAAAAGCCTAAGCTTGGGGATGCCCCGGGAAGGCATCCCCTCTTTCGTCTTCAATCCATCGGTAACATTACTTGGAGCTATATTTTTATTCACCACATGATATGTGTTTTGCTTGGAGCATCTTGTACCATAGGAGTCTTTTCTTTTTGTTGTGTCACAATAATCCTTGCTGCACACCTTTTGGAGAGAGAGACATGCACTCATCGTGATTTTGCTAGAATGCTCATTGTGCTTCACTTCTATCTTTTGAGCTAGATACTTTTGCTCATGTGCTTCACTTATATCTTTTGAGATAGATACTTTTGCTCTCGTGCTTCACTTATATCTTTAGAGCACGACGGTGCGTGATTTGGTAGTTGGCTTATGCTATGAAAGTAGTCCCATGTGCTAGGTGCGTCACTCTCATATTGCCATTGCATGATCATACTAGATCGTTGCACATCCCGGTACACTGCCGGAGGCATTTCCTATGGAGTCATCATCATTGTGATCTTCGAGCTATGAGTAAATAAAAGTGTGATGACCATCATTATTAGAGCATTGTCCCTTGTGAGGAAAAAAAGAGCCCAAAGAGCCCCAAAAAAGAGGCCTAAGAGCCCAAAAAAAGAGAAATGAGAAAAAAAAGAGAAGGGACAATGCTACTATCTTTTTCCACACTTGTGCTTCATAATAGCACCATGTTCTTCATGATTGAGAGCTTCTTGCTTTGTCACTACCATATGCTAGTGGGAATCTTCGTTTTATAACTTGGCTTGTATATTCCAATGATGGGATTCCTCAACATTGCCCTAGGTCTTCGTGAGCAAGCAAGTTGAATGCACACCCACTAGTTTTCCTTTTGAGCTTTCATATACCTATAGCTCTAGTGCATCTCTTGTATGGCAATCCCTACTCATTCACATTGATATCTATTAATGGGCATCTCCATAGCTTATTGATACGCCGAGTCAATGTGACCATCTTCTCCTTTTTTGTCTCACAACCACCACCACACTCTATTCCACCTATAGTGCTATATCCATGGCTCGCGCTCATGTATTGAATGATAGTTATAAAAAGTTTGAGAAAGTAAGAGTGCGAAAACAATTACTTGGCCAATTCCGGGGTTGTGCATGATTTACATTAGTTGTGTGAGGATGATGGAGCATAGCCAGACTATGTGATTTTGTAGGGATAACTCTCTTTGGCCTTGTTATTTAGAAAGTTCATGATTACTTTGCTAGTTTGCTTGAAGTATTTTTGTTTTCATGTCAATAGCAAACTATTGTTTTGAATCTTACGGATCTAAATATTCATGCCTCATGAAAGAAGTTGCAAAGGAAAACTATGCTAGGTAGCATTCCACATCAAAAATTCATTCTTTATCACTTCCCTACTCGAGGACGAGCTGGAGTTAACCTTGGGGATGCTTGATACGTCTCCAACGTATCTATAATTTTTTATGGTTTCATGCTATTATCTTGTCAAACTTTGGATGTTTTGCATGCCTTTTATTTATTTTCTGGGACTAACTTATTAACTTAGTGCCAAGTGCCAGTTCCTGTTTTTTTTTTCATGTTTTTGACCCCTTTCAGAGGAGATTTTGAAACGGAATCCAAACGGAAGAAAATCCCCGAAAAGATTTTTTCTGGAACGGAAGAAGATTGGGGGACTTGGGAGCCAAGCCAGAAGAGCCCCAGGGGCCCAACAAGCCCCCACCCCGCGGGCAGGGGGGTCATGCCATTCAGGCTTGTCGGCCCCCTGGAGGTCCCCTGACCTATATCTTGTGCCTATATATTCCCAAATATTCCCAAAAAAATCAGGGGAGCATCGTAATCACTGTTCCGCTGCCGCAAGCTTGTGTCTCTGCAAAATCCCATCTGGGGCATGTCCTGGTGCCCTGCCGGAGGGGGGATCCGGACACGGAAGGCTTGTCCATCAACACCATGACCTCTCCGATGATGCGTGAGTAGTTCACCATAGACCTACGGGTCCATAGCTAGTAACTAGATGGCTTCTTCTGTCTCTTGGATCTTCAATACAAAGTTCTCCATGATCTTCATGGAGATCTATCCGATGTAATCTTCTTTTACGGTGTGTTTGTCGAGATCTGATGAATAGTGGATTTATGATCAGATTATATATGAATCTTATTTGAGTTTCTTCTGATCTCTCTTATGCATGATTTCATATCCTTGTAATTCTCTTCGAGTTGTGGGTTTTGTCTGGCCAACTAGATCTATGATTCTTGCAATGGGAGAAGTGCTTGGTTTTGGGTTCATACCATGCGGTGACCTCACCCAGTGACAGATGGGGTAGCGTGGCACGTATCGTGTTATTGCCATCAAGGGTAAAAAGGTGGGGTTTTCATCATTGGTTTGAGATTATCCCTCTACATCATGTCATCTTGCTTGAAGCATTACTCTATTCGTCATGAACTCAATACACTAGATGCATGTTGGATAGCGGTTGATATGTGGAGTAATAGTAGTAGATGCAGAAAGTATCGGTCTACTTGTCTCGGACGTGATGCCTATATGCTAGATCATTGCCTTAGATATTGTCATGACTTTGCGCGGTTCTATCAATTGCTCGACAGTAATTTGTTCACCCACTGTAATACTTGCTATTTTGAGAGAAGCCTCTAGTGAACACTATGGCCCCCAGGGTCAACTCCACACCATATTTTCAGCCTTACACTTTTTTTACTTCGTTGCACTTTCCGCCTTCAGATCTCACTTTGCAAACAATCCTGAAGGGATTGACAACCCCTTTGAAGCGTTGGGTGCAAGCTTGTTTGTGTTTGCGTAGGTACTGTGGACTTGACGAGACCCTCCTTCTGGATCGATACCTTGGTTCTCAAACTGAGGGAAATACTTACTCCTCCTGTGCTGCATCACCTTTCCTTTTCAAGGGAAAAACCAACGCAAGCCCAATCTCCGTCAACGTGTCAATTTCTGGCGTTGTTGTTTGAGAAGTAGCAATACGTTGTGGCTCGGAGTGAGGCCCGGCGGTGCGCTTCCTCCCCAAGCATGAGGTTCGTCCCCCGCACAGCCTCCTGACTCTCCTCATCGAACGCCATGACCCGCGAGGACCGGTGCTTGATCTCATGGGGAAGGACCGTCTCTGCTCTGTAGACGAGGAAGAACGGTGTTCCGTCGGTGGGCTTAGTCACGGTGGTGCGGATGGACCACAACATCGATGGGATCTCGTCGACCCAACCCCGACCGCAATCTTCAAGCTTCTTCTTGAAGCTTCTCACCTTGAGGCCTCGCAGGACCTCTGCGTTGGCCCGCTCCGCCTTGCCATTCCTCCGTGGGTGGGCCACCAATGTGTAGCATACCTGCGTCCCTAGGTTAGCACAGTGAACCTTGAAGAGCTGACTGGTGAACTACGAACCGTTGTCGGTGATGATGCGGTTGGGGATGTCGAAGTGGCTCATGAGGCCCTTGATGAATTTTACGGCCGACCCTCGAGGGATGGTGCGCACGGGCTCCACCACCGCCCACTTGGTGAATTTGTTGACGGCGACATAGAGGTAGAGGAAGACGTCTGCCGCTCGCGGGAAGGGCCCTAGTATGTCTAGCCCCCACACTGCTGATGACCCAAAAGTATAGGGGATCAATCGTAGTCCTTTCAATAAGTAAGAGTGTCGAACCCAACGAGGACGAGAAGGCTCTGATAAACGGTTTTCAGCAAGGTAATAACTGCAAGCACTGAAAGTAGCGGTAACAAGTGATGGTGTAGTGAGCTGAAACGTAGCAAGCGAAAAGTAAGAAGTAACAAGTAGTAGCAATGGTGCAGCAAGTGGCCCAATCCCTTTTGTAGCAAGGTACAAGCCTGAACAAAGTCTTATAAGAGGAAAAGCGCTCCCGAGGACACACGGGAATTTCTGTCATGCTAGTTTCATCATGTTCATATGATTCGCGTTCGTTACTTTGATAGTTTGATATGTGGGTGGACCAGTGCTTGGGTACTGCCCTTACTTGGACAAGCATCCCACTTATGATTAACCCCTCTTGCAAGCATCCGCAACTATGAAAGAAGAATTAGGACAACGTCTAACCATAGCATTAAACTAGTGGATCCAAATCAGCCCCTTACGAAGCAACGCATAGACTGGGGTTTAAGCTTTTGTCACTCCAGCAACCCATCATCTAATTACTACTCCCCAATGCCTTCCTATAGGCCCAAACATGGTGAAGTGTTATGTAGTCGATGTTCACATAACACCACTAGAGGAAAAACAACATACAGCATATCAAAATACCGAACGAATACCAAATTCACATGACTATTATTAGCATGACTTATCCAATGTCCTCAGGAACAAAAGTAACTACTCACAAAGCATAATCATAATCATGATCAGAGGTGTAATGAATAGCATCAAGGATATGAACATAAACTCTTCCACCAAGTAATCCAACTAGCATCAACTACAAAGAGTAATCAACACTACTAGCAACCTTACAAGTACCAATAGGAGTCGTGAGACGAAGATTGGTTACAAGAGATGAACTAGGGATTGGAGAGGAGATGGTGCTGATGAAGATGTTGATGGAGATGCCTCCCCTCCGACGAGAGGAGTGTTGTCGATGACGATGGCGACGATTTCCCACTCCGGGAGGGAAGTTTCCCCAGCAGGATCGTCCTGCCGGAGCTCTAGATTGGATCTGCTCAAGTTCCGCCTCGTGGCGGCGGCGAATCCACGAAAAAAGCTCCACCTTGATTTTTTTTCCGGACGAAACCCTTCATATAGCAAAATAGGGGAGCCAGTGGGCCGCCAGGGTGCCCACAAGACCTGTTGCCACGGCCGGGGGGTGGGCCGCGGCAACCAGGCTTGTGGGCCCTTGGTTGCTCCCCTCTGACACTTCTTTCGCCCAGTATTTTTTGTAAAATCCACGTTGATTTTCAGGGCATTTGGAGTTGCGTAGAAAAGAGGACTCAGACTTGCTCCTTTTCCAGTCCAAAATTCCAGCTGCCGGTATTCTCCCTCTTCAAATAAACCTTGCAAAATAAGAGAGAAAAGGCATAAGTAAGGTTCCACAAAGTATAATAACAGTCCATAAAGCGATAAATATCAACATGAAAGCATGATGCAAAATGGACGTATCAACTCCCCCAAGCTTAGACCTCGCTTGTCCTCAAGCAAAAACCAAGACCCAAAACATGTCCACATGTTTAGGGATGAAGGTGTCGATAAAACAAAATACGGACATGAGGGCTTCATGATCACACATAGAACAACAATGCATCATAGAGATTGTTATGGGAAAGTAACAATTCCTTCACAAAGCGCAGTATGAAACAAAAACCTTACCGAGAAGTGGGAAACAACCGTCCAAAGTCATTAAAGCAATTGCAATTTATCATATTATCAGAAAGAATGAAATAAGAGCTTGTAAAGAAAATCCACATACTCAGTCATCTCTTTTGTTTTCCACAATTGTTACAACTCACGTGGTACTCATGGTATCAAAGTTTCAGTTGGACACAGGGAAAGATAGGGGCTTATAGTTTTGCCTCCCAACCATTTACCTCAAGGGTAAAGTCAACAATAATAAAGCATAAGTACTCAGCTCCAAGTTGATATAAGAATATAGATCTTTCCCAAGCATATGTCGTTCACCAAGAAAAAGGCTAAATAAGGAATTGGTGAAGATCACCATGACTCTTACAAGGACAAAAAGTAAAGGTACAAGATAGGCCCTTCGTAGAGGGAAGCAGAGGTTGTCATGCGCTTTTGAGGTTTGGATGTGTATCCTCTTAGTGCAGACGAACGTCACTTTATATTGCCTCCTGTGATAAAGAACATTATTATGCAGTCTGTCGCTTTTATGTCTTCCTCATCACAGGTTCGTACAAAGCTTATTTTCCACACACCAATAGATCATACATATTAGAGAGCAATTTTTATTGCTTGCACCGATGACAACTTACTTGAGGGATCTTATTCAATCCATAGGTAGGTATGGTGGACACTCATGGCAAAACTGGGTTGAAGGTTTATGGATGCACAACTAGTATCTCTACTTGCTGCGGGACTTTTGCCTAATATGAGGTGGAAGCAATCGTCACATGCTAAGGGATCTCTAAAAATATAACATTGTTTGGAACCAAGCAAACACAATTCATTATGTTGTCTTCCTTGTCCAACATCTACTTCTAAGCATGTAATAGTTTGGTGAGTGCTCACAATTATTGAAAGTGTCTAAGATGATATATTTATATGTGAACCTCTCTTTCCCTATTACTTCTTATTAATTGCAACAATGACTGAGGTCTATGTTGATCTACTCTCAACAAGTTTCAATCATCATACTTGTTATATGTGAAGCTATCACTTTCCATAGGATCATCTCATGATCTTTCATGCTATCGTTCTTTTCATACTTTTGATCACGGCACAAAACAAAGCCCTTGACTAAGATACTCTTTATTATATAGCTCGCAAGCTCGAATACAACGGGGGAGACACAAGGCAAAAGACTCAGACTAAAACACTAAAGACTTATTCCACTAAGAGAAGAAATAAAAACTAAAAAGGAAAGAACTAAAACAAAGGTAAAAGCAAAAGATATAAGGGTGATACGATACCAGGGCAACTCCCCCAAGCTTGGCGAAAGCCAAGGGGATTGCCCATACCAATGCTTAGTTGTCTTCCTTTGGTGGTGATGGTGATGGTGTTGTAACATGAGTTTGTTCCTCCGTCTTTGATTCCAAGAGAGCTATCAATCTTTGATTTATACCTTTGAGATCTGCGACATGGTTTTCCAGCAAAACAACTTCACGAGAATGGGAAATATTGCGAGCACGAGTTGTTTCACAAAACCTCAAGAGTCCAATCAAGGATGGAGACAGCACATGGAGGAAGGGTTGGAGGAAATCTACTCCTTCAACGTCTTCAATGTTGAACCTAGGTTGAGCTTCCTCCCTAGCTTGGGTTTTCTCCTTAGTTTTGTCCCTGGCTTCCGTAACTTCTACTCTTTTCAGATCAGCATCTTCTTCTTCATGAACTTGAGGGAGATTATTCTCCCCAACAGATTCCTGAGACATCTTTGCTCTAAATCTGCGGCACACAATAGGCTCGAAACGAAAACAGAGGAAAACTGCGCGATACGGAGATCAAAACCCTCGGGCGTATATATAATGATTTTTTCTGGACCGGAAGGAGTGCTCCGCAAGAAAACGGAGTCCGGGAGGCACACGAGCTGCCCACAAGCCCTGTTGCCGCGGCCAGGGGGAGGCCGCGGCAACCAAGCTTGTGGCCGCCTCGTGCGCTCTCCGGACTGCTTTTTATTTTTCTAATTTTCCATAAATTCCAAAACGGAGAAAATTTTCTATTGGAAAAGTTTCGGAGTCCCATTACTTACCGAAATAGATACCTCTTGGTTTTCAGCGTCTGAAACAGGCTGATAAACATCCCTTATGCACTCCTCTGGAGTTATGATATTGATGATATTGGTCTCAACATTTATGGGAGTACCACAGATATAATGCTTGATTCTTTGCCCGTTTACCACTCTAGGAAAATTGCCTTCCGTGTTATTGATTTTGATGGCACCGGAATGATATACTTCCTCGACAACGTAGGGACCTTCCCATTTAGAGAGAAGCTTGCCTGCGAAGACTCTTAAACGAGAATTGTATAGCAGGATATAATCACCTACATTGAACTCTCATTTTTGTATTCTTTTATCGTGCCACCTCTTAACCTTTTCCTTGACCAACTTGGCATTCTCATATGCCTGGGCCCTCCATTCATCTAATGAGCTGGTATCAAACAACCGCTTCTCACCGGCAAGTTTGAAATCAAAGTTGAGCTCTTTGATTGCCCAATAAGCTTTTTCTTCCATCTCAAGAAGTAAATGGCACGCCTTGTCGTAAACCATTTTATACGGCGACATGCCCATGGGATTCTTATAAGCACTCCTATAAGCCCATAGTGCATCGTCAAGTTTGCTAGACCAATTCTTTCTAGATCTATTGACGGTCTTTTGTAAGATCAATTTGATATCCCTATTACTCAACTCCACTTGACTACTAGACTGAGGATGATAAGAAGATGCAACTCTATGGTTGACATCGTACTTAGCGAGCATCTTGCGGAAAACACCATGAATGAAGTGTGAACCGCCATCAGTCATTAGATACCTAGGGACTCCAAATCTTGGGAAAATGACTTCCTTAAGCATCTTAATAGAGGTGTGGTGATCAGCATTTTTAGTGGGGATAGCTTCTACCCACTTAGTGACATAATCCACAGCAACTAAAATGTGAGTATACCCATTGGAACTCGGGAAAGGTCCCATATAATCAAAGCCCCAGACATCAAATGGTTCAATGACAAGTGAATAGTTCATAGGCATTTCCTGACGATTACTAATGTTCCCTATTCTTTGACATTCGCCACAAGACAAGACAAACTTATGGGCATCCTTGAAGAGAGTGGGCCAATAGAAACCTGATTGCAATACCTTATGAGCAGTTCTGTCTCCAGCATGGTGTCCTCCGTAGGCTTCGGAATGACACTTCTGCAGGATTTTTCCCTGTTCATGTTCAGGCACGCAACGTCTAATAACACCATATACTCCTTCCTTATAAAGGTGAGGATCATCCCAAAAATAGTGTCTCAAATCAAAGAAGAATTTCTTCTTTTGCTCGTAGGTGAAACTGGGTGGTATGTATTTGGCTACGATATAGTTTGCGTAATCAGCATACCATGGTGCACTATGTGAAGTGAGAATGACATTCAATTGCTCATCAGGAAAGCTGTCATCAATAGGTCGTGGGTCATCAAGGATATTCTCTAGCCTAGACAAGTTATCTGCTACAGGGTTATCAGCACCCTTTCGGTCAACAACATGCAAATCAAATTCCTGTAGCAGGAGAACCCATCTGATTAGCCCATGCTTAGCATCCTTCTTCTCCATGAGGTACTTAATAGCAGCATGATCAAAGTGAATAGTGACTTTGGAGTCAACTATATAAGATCTGAACTTTCCACATGCAAACACGACTGCTAAGAACTCCTTCTCCGTAGTGGCATAGTTTCTTTGGGCAATGTCTAGAGTTTTACTAGCGTAGTGAATGACATTCAACTTCTTGTCAACTCTTTATCCTAGACAGCACCAACAGCATAATCACTAGCATCGCACATGATTTCAAAGGGCAAGTTCCAATCAGGTGGTTGAACAATAGGTGTAGTTATTAAGGCCTTCTTAAGTATTTGAAAAGCTTCCTCACAATCCTCATCTAAAACAAAAGGAACATCCTTCTGCAAGAGGTTGGTAAGAGGCCTAGAAATCTTAGAGAAATCTTTAATGAACCTCCTATAGAAACCAGCATGACCTAGGAAACTTCGTATACCTCTTATATCTGTGGGGCAAGGCATTTTATCAATTGCATCAACCTTAGCCTTATCAACTTCAATGCCTGTCTCAGAGATTTTGTGTCCTAAGACGATGCCTTCATTAACCATGAAGTGGCACTTCTCCTAGTTCAAGACGAGGTTGGTATATTTGCATCTCTGTAAGACTCGATCAAGGTTGCTGAGGCAATCGTCGAAGGAAGAACCATAGACGGAGAAATCATCCATGAAAACCTCAATAATCTTTTCACAAAAGTCAGAGAATATAGCCATCATACATCTTTGAAAGGTGGCAGGTTCATTGCACAAGCCAAACGGCATGCGTCTATAAGCGAAGGTACCGAAGGGGCATGTGAAGGTGGTTTTCTCTTGATCAGATTGTGCAACAGGTATTTGCGAGAAACGTGAATAATCGTCTAGAAAGGAGAAGTGTGTGTGTTTAGATAGCCTTTCTAGCATCTGGTCGATAAACGACAAAGGATAATGGTCCTTCTTGGTTGCCTTGTTCAGTTTCCGGAAGTGTATCACCATCCTATAGCCAGTAATAATCCTCTGTGGGATTAGTTCATCCTTATCATTAGGGACGACGGTGATACCTCCCTTCTTAGGTACACAATGTACTGGACTTACCCAATCACTATGAGCAACAGGATAAATGATTCCTGCTTCTAGAAGCTTCAATATTTCTTTTCTCGCGACCTCTTTCATCCTCGGATTTAATCTCCGTTGATGATCATCAACTGGCTTAGAATCAGGATTGGTTTTAATCTTGTGCTGACATAGAGTGGGGCTAATACCCTTAAGATCATCAAGACTATATCCAATAGCAGCACGGTGCTTCCTCAAAGTTTTTAATAACTTCTTCTCTTCGTGATACGAGAGGTGAGCACTAATAATAACAGGATATATCTCCTTCTCATCAAGATAGGCATACTTAAGAGTATCTCGTAACTGTTTTAGCTCGAACACAAGATCACCCTTTGGTGGGGAAGGATCCCCAAGCAGTTCAACAGGCAGATTATTCTTGAGAATAGGATATTGTTCTAAGACAATTTTATCTATCTCATCTCTTTCATCCATATGCATATCATTTTCATGCTCTAGCAGATATTGATCTAAAGGATCCGTAGGAGGTACAGCAATAGAGGCAAGAGCAATGATTTCATCCCTACCAGACGACTCCTTTTCATGGGGTTGTCTTCCAAACTTGGAGAAGTTAAATTCATTAGACACAACCTCAAAACTAACAGTGATAGTTTGTTTAATGCAATCAATGTGAGCATTGACAGTGTTGAGAAAGGGTCTACCAAATATGATGCGACAAAAGCTATCTTGTGCAGTAGCAAGGACGAGGAAATCAGTAGGATACTTCGTCTTACCACACAGGACTTCTACGTCTCTAACAATTCCCACATGGCAGATAGTGTTTGTATTAGCTAGCGTAATAGTGACATCCATGGGTTCTAACTCAGCAGGTGCTATCTCATCTTTGATTTCATCATATAGGGATCGGGGTATTGCACTAACACTAGCGCCCATATCACATAAACCATGGTAACAGTGATCTCCTATCTTGACAGAAACAATGGGCAGGCCAACTACAGGTCTGTATTTGTCTTTCGCGTGAGGTTTAGCTATTCTAGCGGAGTCCTCACAAAATTTGATAACATGCCCATCTATGTCTTCGTCAAAGAGATCTTTGATAATAGCAACACTAGGTTCAACTCTAATTTCCTCACGGGGTGCAAGTGGTCTAATGTAACCCCAACGTATCACATTTGGAGCTTTAGAATAATCCTTTTTCCTAGCAAGGTATGGTGGTTTCTCAGCGTAGGCACAAGGAACAATAGGATCACTAAAGGCAATGACTTTCTCCTCAACTAGATTGGGTTTGGCTATGTTGACTTCTACAGGTGGATGATATTTAAACCACTTCTCTTTGGGAAGATCAACATGAGCAGCAAAAGATTCACATGGAGAAGCTACTATCTCAGAGTCAAGTCCATACTTAGCGCTAAAATCTCTAGAAGTGTTTGTTTCAACAAAAGATTTAACGCAATCAAACTGGAAATTCATACCTGACTCCTTAACTTCTTCCAGCTCCCAATCTTCAGAGTTAAGTTTGATTCTTTCCAATAAATTCCACTTGTGATCAATATCCTTCTTCATAAAAGAACCGGTACACGAAGTGTCAAGCATGGTACGATCTTCATGAGAAAGCCGGGCATAAAAGTTTTGAGTGATAATTTCTCCCGAGAGCTCATGATTGGGGCATGAATATAGCATTGATTTAAGCCTCCCCCAAGCTTGAGCTATGCTTTCCGTGTCACGAAGCCAAAAGTTATAAATATAATTCCGATCACGAAGTACTAAATGCATAGGATAAAACTTTTGATGAAATTCCAATTTCAACCGATTGTAGTCCCATGATCCAGTATTATCACATAGCCTATACCATGTCAACGCCTTATCCTTCAAAGATAAAGGAAAGTCTTTCTTATTTACCTCATCCTCCGGCAAACCTGCAAGCTTAAATAAACCACAAACTTCATCTACATAGATTAGATGCAAGTCTGGATGTGAAGATCCATCTCCTATAAAAGGATTAGCCAGCAGTTTCTCAAGCATACCCGAAGGAATTTCATAAAAGATATTTTCACTAGGTACCTCAGGTTGAGGAACAACTCCTCGTGCTTCCGTTCGTGGTGAAGATACCCCGAACAAATTCCTCAAAGGAACAGTTTCCATAGTGACAAGTGACAATAAATTTCAGCACAGTATATAAATGTTCCCTTACCAAATTCCACTTACCAAAGGCGCTTCCCTCCCCAGCAATGGCGCTAGAAAAGAGTCTTGATGACCACAAGTATAGGGGATCAATCATAGTCCTTTCAATAAGTAAGAGTGTTGAACCCAACGAGGACGAGAAGGCTCTGATAAACGGTTTTCAGCAAGGTAATAACTGCAAGCACTGAAAGTAGCGGTAACAAGTGATGGTGTAGTGAGGTGAAACGTAGCAAGCGAAAAGTAACAAGTAACAAGTAGTAGCAATGGTGCAGCAAGTGGCCCAATCCCTTTTGTAGCAAGGGACAAGCCTGAACAAAGTCTTATAAGAGGAAAAGCGCTCCCGAGGACACACGGGAATTTCTATCATGCTAGTTTCATCGTGTTCATATGATTCGCGTTCGTTACTTTGATAGTTTGATGTGTGGGTGGACCGGTGCTTGGGTACTGCCCTTACTTGTACAAGCATCCCACTTATGATTAACCCCTCTCGCAAGCATCCGCAACTACGAAAGAAGAATTAAGACAACGTCTAACCATAGCATTAAACTAGTGGATCCAAATCAGCCCCTTACGAAGCAACGCATAGACTGGGGTTTAAGCTTCTGTCACTCCAGCAACCCATCATCTACTTACTACTCCCCAATGCCTTCCTCTAGGCCCAAATATGGTGAAGTGTTATGTAGTCGACGTTCACATAACACCACTAGAGGAAAAACAACATACATCATATCAAAATACCGAACGAATATCACATTCACATGACTATTATTAGCATGACTTATCCCATGTCCTGAGGAACAAAAGTAACTACTCACAAAGCATAATCATAATCATGATCATAGGTGTAATGAATAGCATCAAGGATCTGAACATAAACTCTTCCACCAAGTAATCCAAATAGCATCAACTATAAAGAGTAATCAACACTACTAGCAACCTTACAAGTACCAATCGGAGTCGCGAGACAAAGATTGGTTACAAGAGATGAACTAGGGATTGGAGAGGAGATGGTGTTGATGAAGATGTTGATGGAGATGCCTGCCCTCCGACGAGAGGAGTGTTGGTGATGACGATGGCGATGATTTCCCCCTCCGGGAGGGAAGTTTCCCCAGCAGGATCGTCCTGCCGGAGCTCTAGATTGGATCTGCTCAAGTTCCGCCTCGTGGCGGCGGCAAATCCACGAAAAAGCTCCACCTTGATTTTTTTTGGACAAAACCCTTCATACAGAAAAAGAGGGGGCCAGTGGGCTGCCAGGGTGCCCACAAGCCCTGTTGCCGCGGCCAAGGGGCTAGGCCGCGGCAACCAGGCTTGTGGGCCCCTGGTTGCTCCCCTCTGAAACTTCTTTCGCACAGTATTTTTTATAAAATCCCAAAAAAATCCACGTTGATTTTCAGGGCATTTGGAGTTGCGCAGAATAGAGGACTCAGACTTGCTCCTTTTCCAGTCGAGAATTCCAGCTGCCGGTATTGTCCCTCTTCAAATAAACCTTGCAAAATAAGAGAGAAAAGGCATAAGTAAGGTTCCACAAAGTATAATAACAGTCCTTAAAGCGATAAATATCAACATGAAAGCATGATGCAAAAGGGACGTATCAACCGCGAAGGTCCAGGAAAGTAGAATGGTCTGGAAGCCATGTGCGGGTTGGTGGATCTGCTTGGCATGGAACTGGCAGGCCTCGCAAGACCGGACCAACTCGGTGGCGTCGTCCAATGATGTAGGCTAGTAGAAACCTGACCTGAACGCCTTACCCGCAAGCGTGCGTGAAGAGGAGTGATGCCCACAGTCCCCTCGGTGGATGTCGGTCAGTAGTTCGCGCCCCTTCTCCCTGGAAATGCACCTCAGCGCGACGTTGTTCTGGCGCATGCAGTACAAGTCACCGTCCCATAAGCAGTAGCCCGAGGCTTGTCGTACTATGCGCTCCGCGTCTTCCTCCTTCTTCGACAATGTGTCGTGGAGCAGGTACGCCCGAGTTCCTGCATCCAATCATCGGTCGGGGCCTCCAGGGCCAGGAGCAGTCAAGCCCCCGAGGCCTGGCCGCAATCCGGAGCTTTCGAGGGAGGTGCGGGGTGGAGCTCCTCTCCACGTGGCGCCACGCCCTCGAGTGACGGCGCCGCGGAAGGCTTGAAGAGTCGCTCCTCGAAGACGCCTGGCTCTTGAGCCTCGCGATGTGAAGCTCTTTTGGCGATGTCGTCCGCCTCCTTGTTCTCGCCACGCGGGACGTGATGTAGCTCCAGGTCCTGAAAACGTTTCTCAATTTTACATACCTCTTGCAGATACGCTTCCATGTGCTCGTCCTTGGGCGTGTACTCTTTGTTGGAGAAGTTGACGAGAAGCTGGGAGTCGCCCATCACGGCGAGGCGTCGTACCCCCAAGGCCACCGTCGCTTGTAGGCCGGTGATGAGGCCCTCATACTCCGCTATGTTGTTGGAGACCTTCTCCCCGCGCTGGAAGCAGAGCTGCACGGTGTAGTGGAGCTTGTCTCCCGTCGGGGAAGTGAGCACGACTCCAGCCCCTGCTCCTCTGCGTGTGAAGGCTCCATCGAAGTGCATGGTCCATCCCTCGGGTGCCTCCACACCGGGGGCAAGGGATTGGCTCCCTTCCAGCCCCCGGTCAGGTGCGTCCGTCCACTCCGCCACGAAGTCAGCCAAGGACGCTCCCTTGATGACCCTGGTCATGCTGAATTTGATGTTGAAGGCCTCAAGCTCGATGTTCCATTCGGCAACCCTTCCCGCCGTGTTTGGGTTATGTAGTATCTTCTCCAAGGGGTAGGCCGAGACGACCTTGATTGAGTGTCCCTGAAAGTAGTGGTGCAGCGTGCACGAAGCAAAGAGGAGGGCTAGAAGGAGTTTCTGCTTCATGGGATAGCACGAGCACGCATCCCGCAGCACTGTGCTGACGAAGTACACCTGGTGCTTGATACATCTCCATCGTATCTACTTTTCCAAACTCTTTTGCCCTTCTTTTGGACTCTAATTTGCATGATTTGAATGGAACTAACCCGGACTGACGTCGTTTTCAGCAGAATTGCCATGGTGTTGTTTTTGCGTAGAATGGCCTAGAAATTTACGAGGATTTTTTTGGAATATATAAAAAATACTAGCGCAAGAATTACCTGGAGGGACGGAGCCAGGAGCCCACAAGCCTAGGAGGCGCCCCCCTGGCCGCGCCTGGCAGGCTTGTGAGCCCCTCGTGGCTCCGCCGCCTCCAATTACAGCTCTATATATTCTCTCTCGCTCGGAAAAAAAATCTGAGAGAAGAGTTCATCGCGTTTTACGATACGGAGCCGCCGCAACCACCTGTTCTTCCTCTGGAAGGCAGATCTGGAGTCTGTTCTGGGCTCCGCAAAGGGGAGATCGTCGCCTTCATCATCACCAACCATCCTTGATCGCCAATTCCATGATGCTCTTCACCGTTCGTGAGTAATCCCATCGTAGGATTGCTGGACGGTGATGGGTTGGGTGAGATCTATCATGTAATCGAGTTAGTTTTGATGGGGTTTGATCCCTAGTATCCACTATGTTCTGAGATTGATGTTGCTACTACTTTGTTATGCTTAATGCTTGTCACTAGGGGCCCGAGTGCCATGATTTCAGATCTGAACATATTAAGTTTTCATCAATATATGTGTGTTCTTCATTCTATCTTGCAAGTTGTAGCCACCTACTATGTGTTATCACTACTGGAAGAACATAATTTGCTGACAGATTTCAGCTTTGCCGTCAGCAATTTCATGGGGCTGACGGCAAAGAGACTTTGCCCTCAGCCAAAATAAATGCTGACGGCATAGGAGAGGCTGACGGCATAGATAATCTATGTTGTCCGCTTTATCTAAGCCGTCAGCGAGCTGACGGCAAAGGAGAAAAACACTGACGACATAGGGAGGCTGACGGCATAGGGAGCTAACCCGGTCCCACGCCCGACCAGTGCTTAACGGGGGACCGCTTTGTAGACAGCTAGCTAACGGCAAAGCCTAACGGCTATCTTTGCCGACAGCCAGCTGAGGGCAAAGACTAACGGCTGTCTTTGCCGACGGCTGGCTGAGGGCAAAGCCGCGTGCCTTATCCAGCCACACCTGATCGAGAGTATCTCCCTGTGCCCACCTTTCTCTCGCGACCTCACCTCTCGCAGAGCTGCTGGGGTTCCCCACCGCCGTCGGCCTCCTCGGTCGCTGCTGTTGCCCTACCGATGGTCGCCGCCCTCACCTGTCATCGTCGCCGTCGGTCTCCGCTCCGTTCCCGCCCCACCGTGAGCGAGGAGACCGACCAGTTCGCGCCTTCCCACCGGTCTCCATCCTCTGCCGCCCCTTCCCATTCATTCAGACGGCAAGCTCATCTGCGAGAGTTCATCCGCCACCCCTTCCCGTAAATTCAGTTTATGTCTTTGCATTTTGTATCTTCGGGTAATGATTTTGTTTGTGTTGTTAAACTCATTTTATTTGTGCTATTAAACTTTATTTACAAATTCAGTTTATTTACAAATTTATTTGCTAATGATTTTGCTTCAAGTAGCTAATGTCTTTGCCTTTGCATTTTGTTCTATAGATTCAGTTTTTACTGATAAAACTGCACTCAACACAGTATAGATGCAAATAGATGTTTCCAAAATAATGAATCATCTGCATGACAGGATAAAATATAATTCACATGCACATCAACACATAGTGCTTCCCCTTCTTTTCACCATGTAACCTCCTTCCTGCTGCACCGGCTAGAAACATGATTCAGACAAAAGAACCCTCAGCTAATGAAAGCAATAAACAGGAAGGGGGTAGGTATCACTTCTTAGGAATGTTGTCGTCTCCAACTTCAACATCCATCTTTGGGAGCATCAAGCTCACTTTAACATAGAATCAGAAGAATTTAACATACGATCGGAATATTTAGAGCACTCTGTTTCAAACTTGAATAATAAATTATTAATAATAGATGTTAGTATTAGTTAGCTTAATTACCGCGAGTGCGTATTTGTGTTGATTGGGTGCATTTAAATGTGCAATAGCTTCTCCGCGAGGGTTTGGTTTTCGACGACCTCCCCTGCATTCGAAAGTGAGCACATTTGTTAACTCCTCCTCCACCCCCTTTATTTTGCTCTGTTCCGGCCTTCGTGCTGATGAAACTATCTAGCTAGGTATTTTTAGTATTAAAATGCAAAGTTGTTGCGTAACCAATATGCGTCTCCCGTTCAAAAGGGTTCCTGTTATAAATATGCATGCATTTGCATATTTATAACGGTGATTCTTTTGAATTGTCCAACGTTATCCATGGAGAGCCCGGGTATGTGTAGATTGGGTCGTTTCCCACGCTTTGCTCCGGATACCATGTAGAGTTTCGACAGCTCCTCCTTGTTGTTCTCCGGGTACACATCCTCTCGGTTAGTTGCCGAGATGTGTATCAGGAGAACAGCGGGGAGGTGCTGCCGAAATTGTGCGTTGGATCGGGAGCAGAGCATGGGGAAATGACCCAATCTACACATACTCGGGTGGGATTAGGACCCATCTTTACCTAGTAGCTGGTAGGTGTGCATGCCGTGCATCCCAATGTATTAACCATGATTAAAAAATGGCCATAATTAATTTAACATACTTGATGAACTGATAATTTATATTGTTTATATGTGGATACTATGTAGCTAGCTTGCCAGAATGACTGATCGTGAATGGATGTACACCGGTCACCATAGTCAGAGAGATATGACCGATGAATGGTTGAGCAAAACCTATGAATTCGTGGAAACAGCATTTTCTAAAGGCCAACCAAAAACATGGTGCCCCTGCACTAAGTGGAAGAATTATTCGCGACAGACAAAGGATGTAATGGGTAAACACCTGCAGATTCATGGTTTTACTCCCGGCTATACCTTGTGGACATTTCATGGTGAGTCGGCCCAACGTAACAGAGACGAGGTGTTGCGTCGGTGCACCGATGATTATGGTACACGGATCGAAGACATGGTGAATGACTTTGATGATGCTCGGAACAAGGACGAAGAGATGGAGGAATCCGCGAAAGCCTTCTCTGCCATGTTGGAGTCTTCAAAACGTCCTCTTCACGAGCACACTAAGATTTCTCAGTTAGATGCCATCGCACAAGTAATGGCTCTAGAAGCCGAATTCAACATCGGAAGAGACCTGTTTGACTCGGTGATGACCCTATTTGGGTGCTTTCTACCCGAAGGTCATATTATGCCTTCAAACCTATATGAGTCAGACAAAATCCTTAGTGCACTCAAGATGCCGTATGAGAAGATACATGCTTGTGAGGAAGGATGTGCCTTGTTTAGGAAAGAGTATGCGGACAAAACATATTGTCCATTTTGCAAGTCCTCCAGATATGTTGAGGTAGAAAACAGTGAAGGTGAGAAGAAGTAGAGAAAAATCCCCGTGAGTGTCCTACGGTATCTGCCAATCCTACCTAGACATCAACGACTTTACGTGCTCGAAGAAACAGGAAAACAGATGACAAGGCACAAACATGGAATTAGGAAAGAATTAGATGAACACGGAGTTCCGATGTTGGTATACCCTTCAGATGGTGACGCATGGAAGGCATTCGATAGTATACATAAGGAAAAAAGCTAAAGAACCAAGGAATTGTCGAATCGCCATCAGCCTCGATGGGTTCAATCCTTTTGGTATGACGGCTACCCAATATAGTTGCTGGCCTGTATTTGTCATTCCCCTCAATCTTCCACCATCATCCATTATGCAAAGCAAGCACATATTTCTGACATTGATAGTTCCAGGGCCAAACTACCCAGGGAAGAATATGAGTGTGTACATGCAACCGCTGATGGATGACTTGAAAGAAGCTTGGGTGAATGGGGTCAACACTTACAACGCAGCTAAGAAAGAGAACTTTCAAATGTATGTTTGGTACCAATACTGATGGATGCCTCGTGTGTGCATGGAAGGTTCCCATGCCCACAATGCAAGGCAGCTCTTAAGTTTCATTGGTTGCCGGCGGGTGGGAAGTATTCCTGCTTTGACTTGCGTAGACAGTTCTTGCCTATGGACCATCCATTCATAAAAGACAAGAAGAATTTCATGAAAGGTGAAGTTGTCAAACACTCGGCACCACCTGCGTTGACGGGGGCACAAATTAATGAACAGTTAAAATCTATGGAGCCTGATCCAAACCGTCTAGGGTATTTCTTGGGTTATAATGAGGAACACGCCTCGACCCACAGGCCATGCATCTGGGATCTCCCCTACTTCAAAGACCTCTTACTTCCACACAACATTGACATGATTCACACTGAAAAGAATATCACCGAGGCCCTTCTTGGCACATTTTTCGGCACTGATAAGGGCAAAGATAATACAAAGGCTAGAGTTGACCAGGAGACTCTGTGTGATAGGCCATCATTAAACATGCGAGAACCGAAAGGAAGAAAAAATTGGTCCAAACCACCTGCGTGGTACAATCTTGAGAAGGGAGCAATAAGGGAAATCCTCTTGTGGGTGCAAAAAAAGTTGTTGTTCCCCGATGGGTATGCTGCGAATCTAGCGAGGGGAGCGAGCATTGAAAAAATGAAAAAAATTGTGCTCAAGAGTCATGATTGGCACATATGGCTTGAGCGGATAATGCCGGTGATGTTGCGCGGCTATATCCCCAAGGCTGAATGGCTAGTATTGGCCGAGTTGAGCTATTTCTTCCGTGTTCTTTGTGCTAAAGAGTTGTCTTGTGCCTTGATAGATGACATGGAAGAGTTGGCGCCTGAGTTTCTCTGCAAGTTAGAGAAGATTTTTCCACCGGGCTTCTTTAATCCGATGCAACACATGATTTTGCATCTCCCAACCGAGGCAAGATTGGGTGGCCCTGTGCAAAATCGTTGGTGCTACGCAACTAAAAGAATGCAGAAGACACTTCGAGGAAAATGTAAAAATAAACGTAGAATTAAAGCATCGATGGCCGAGGCGTTCATTACCGAGGAGGCGGCAAACTTCGTAACCGCACACTATGATGCCACTATGCACAGCTTGCATAATCCAAAGCCTCAGTACAATCTGGGCGACCCAAAACGATGTGAATCCAATCTCATCCTCTTCAAAGGGAAGCCCGCACCTTCTGGTGTGGGAAAACCAAAGTTGTTGTGCGTCGAGGAGTGGCGCATACTAACGATGTATATATTGAACAAGTTAACAGAAGTTCGGCCATATATCGAGTAAGTGCTATGTACATTGTTTCGCAACTTTTAACAAGTTTTGTATCTAACAAATATTATTAATTGATACAGTCAATACGTCGAACAATTCTTGAATGGTGTTGAAATCAAAAAAGAATCCATTCTCGAGTATGAACTTCTTGAAAAGACAAGAGGCGGCTATCCCGGTTTCATCTCTTGGTTCAAAAAAACGGTACCTCCCTTATATATAATAGGTGATTTCCTTTTTTGCTATTACTCATGAGTAACACACCAAATTCTATCTTTTCTTAACTTCCAGGCAAATTCAGATGAGCAAGTCGACGATGAATTGATACAAATTGCTAATGGTTTTGACTTTAAGGTTCGTGCATTTCAGAAGTACGACATCAATGGGTATCGCTTTCGTACTACTAGCAAAGAGCTTTCAATGCCCGGTCGAAAAACAAACAATTACGGTGTCTCTGTTATTGGCGAGGGAGGTGTCGAGTATTATGGAAGACTTGAAGAAGTCTACGAAATTCATTATTATGGTGAAAATCCTCCGAACATTGTTGTGTTCAAATGTCATTGGTTCGATCCTACTAAGACAAGACGGACTCATGAATATCTTGGGATTGTCGAAATTCGACAAGACAGGCAGTTAAGCGGTGCCGATGTCTATATTGTGGCTCAACAGGCCACCCAAGTTTTCTATCTGCCATACTGTCGTCAAAGTGTTAAGAACCTGGAAGGTTGGTATGTCGTGTTCGATGTGCCGCCACATCTTAGACCACCTCCCCCAAATGAAGACGATTATGAACCTCAAATTGACCCAATAACATATGATGGAGAAATCTTCCAAGAATCACGTGGCGTGAGACGTCGTAACTGAAACTGCTCTACGTCCACCCTGAACACGGAGGAACAAGAATCACGTGATGATGAGGAAGAATTGGAAGCAGAAGAGGTTACCAATGCGGATGAGCTATCAATGCTTGATCGGTTACAAAAAGGCCTTCCACATGATGTCCCTGAACCCGATGACGATATCAGTCATGACGACACGTGTGATACTGATGATGATTTTGCTTCAATTGACCATGTAGAAGAGACAGATGATCCCGACTATTAGTACTTTGTATGCATCCAAACATTGTTGTTTAATTATTGAATTATTAGTTGAATTATTCATGTATTTATTATTGTTCGTTTAATTATTGTCCTTGAATTTGTAATAATTATTTAACTATTTATCGTTACACGTGGTGAGACATGGTAGGCGGGGATAAGTTGAGGATAGCACCTCGGCAGCTACGGAGAACTTTGTTGCAGGGCTTTGCCGAGGAGCCCCGTGGGAGAGGCGGAGGAAAGAAGAGAGGCAGAGGACGTGATCGTGGGAGAGGGAGGCTGCCTGATAGGAGCCAGTCGCCACCACCCTCGGCTACTTCTGTCTCAGCCACTTCACCCTTGCAGACGAGGGTGTCACCGGTGCGGGATCCTTCCGTCCAAGAGCAGACACCGATGCAGGGGGCTGAGGCGGAGGCTGAGGAGGAGGCTGAGGCGGAGGGGGCTGAGGCGGAGGCTGAGGGTGCTGCCAGCAAGTCGGTCTACCAACGTGGTATGACATGAGTTCTAGAACGATTGGAGTTGCAGCACAGGGCGTTCATTAAGCCAGATGGCGAGAAGTAAGTTGATATATATTGTGTACCTTATATCATTATATTTCACCAAGTAGCTAATGTCTTTGCCTTATCATTATGTAGGGGGTGGGATTACCAGAAGAATACCCAGAATCCAAACTGCCTCCTTGGTGCTTTACTTACGGAGCACTTCCCCGGGATAGTGCAGTTGCCCGGTGAGGGTATGGTTCCCGAGCCAGGACTCAAGTGGGAGCACTACCAAGCCGCTCTGCTCCCGGAAAACACACATGTGAATGGTGTTGTTTGCATGAGCGTGGCCGACAAGGTGTTGGCTGATTTTGGGTAACTATTATTTTACCCAATAAAAAGTATACAATGTTATATATTGTTATTTCCTTCCAAATCATTTCACTATTCATCTGTGCATCTATATGGCATAATTGCAGAGTTACTTTAGGGTCGAGGAGGGGACGGAGGAGGCGGCCAAGAAGAACCTCGTGAAAGAGTGCAAGAGTTTATTGAATAACACGAGGCACGAGTTGCGTGTTCAGGTTGTTCGAGATTGGTACGCCAAGCAAGGGGAGCCGAAGACAAAGACTGAATGTCGAAAGATTTACCTTGATAAGACCGAGTACATGGAGGTATGTACATTCCAAAGATCAATTCTTTAATAGTTTTGTTAGGGCTAGTTAGGTCTATTTAGTTATAATACTTAGTTTCATTCTTCATTAACTTACATTCATAGGTGCCCCCCGAGATGGTTGGCCGATAAGATGGATTGTTGGGAGATGATAGTGGACAGGTGGTGCACAGAGGCTTGGTTGAGCACCCACACTATGGCCAAGGACCGTCGTGCCCAATTGGTTGGTGTGCCACACCACCAAGGCAATGCCAACATCAAGCAATACGCCAAAAAATGGGTATGTGTGCCTTGTTTTGTTTCATCAGTAATTCATTCGTTCATGATTTTTGTTGTACTAATTCTTTGTCTTTTCGTGTAGGCCAAACACAATAACCAGCCCGAGCCTCAGGGATATGCCGCGTTTAGCATGGCCCATAAGGGCTCGTACAAGACAGGGAAGGCATATTCTGAGGGGGACGGACCGTCGGCGTACACAAGCCTGTCCGCCTACAACAAGATGACGTCTTATTCTGAGGTGGTCAAACAGCTGTGCGGGCCTGACTTTGACCCGAGACAGAATCCTATCGATTCGGAGGCGTTGATGATCTCTGGTGGCGGTAAGAGTCATGGCACGCTGGCCATGTGTGATGGCTTCGTCCCTATCACTGAGACTCTATCTCAGATCAAGGCGAGGCAAACGAGCTCCGCTCCTGTAATACGGCAATGTGCGAGGCCAGTTGATCTTGCCATCGAGGTTAGTTTTCTTCATTATTTCTTTCGTTCATTTGTCCCTGGATGGATGATGAAAATTACTTTTGAGGAGTGGTTGCAGGCCGCACTTATGAAGGAGAGGGAGGCCACCAGGCTCTTGTTGGAGGAGAGGGACCGGAATACGCAGAGGTTGCTTGAGGAGGAGAGGGCACGCAATAATGCCCATGCGAAGGCCATGCACGACTTCGTTGCGGTAAGTCGGTTGTGTGAGAAGCAAGGCTATGTGTGAGACGCAACAAGGCTATTTCTTTGACTCCTCGAAAACTAATTTGCAGGCCATGTGTGAGAAGCAAGGTTTGCCGCCCCCTTCGCCGATGCCTTCTCCGGTGGGAACGGTGAGTTCCCTTTCAATGACCAACCTTGCACGGTCTTATACCATTGTCTGTCGCCGTCCTAACCACATATTTTAACTCTTGCCTTGTTGCAGCATCATTCTAGAGTTGAATCCCACGATCCCTTTACTTCTCCTGGTGAGAGCCCTAGCAACCCAGCGACCAAAGGAGATGGATCTTCTCCTTCGTTTCTTGGCATTCGGTAAGTTATTCCTCTCCTTCTTATTCTTCTTATTGTTTAGATCAACTTAGATTATGCCATGCTTTAGTTAGCTTAGTAAATTCTAGTTGATATTAGCCATGCTTTAGTTAGCTTAGTAAATTCTAGTTGATATTAGAGCTCAAAATGACATAATTAGTTTAGAAAGTTTTAAAAGAAACCAGAAGAGAAGAACAAAGAAGAGATGAAGAAATAAGAGAAGAAGAAAGAGGACAAAAAGATAACTTCTCTTCTTTCTTTTTCTCCATCTTCTTATTCTTCTTCTTCTTCTTCTTCTTCTTCCACTTCTTCTTCTAATTGCTTAGCTTAATTTAGATAACTTCTTTCTTTTTGTATTCTTCTTCTAACTTCTTTCTCATTATGCAGATTTTGATAAAGCAGCATGGCATATGGATGGATGCTCCAGGGACTTTGTAATGCACTTGTGTAGTCTTAGGTGAACTTTGTAATGCACTTGTATTTGCGGATGCACTTGTGATGCTTTGTAATACTTTGTGATCTTGTTTGCACTTTAATTACATATATTCGTCTTGTTTGCACTTTGTGATGCACTTGTGGTGCTGTTTAGGGCCTGGGCAAAAATATATGTTGTTGTTTGTATCTATGTTTTACAAATGCAGGGAATTAACAGAAAACTAATATGAAAAAAAAGAGGGTCTTTGCCTACAACTTACTGACGGCAAAGGCTTTGCCGTCGGTGGACTGACGGCAAAGAAGGACACATGGCGACAGCCTGCGTAACCTGGCAACTCTGGGAATACCAAATTTTCCCAGATTTTCGGCTTTGCCGTCAGCTGTGCTTCGGCTGTCGGCAAAGAGGGGACCCAGGGGACCCAGGTTTTCGGCGTTGCCGTCAGCTTTGCTCCGGTTGTGGGCAAAGAGGGGACCCAGGGGACCCAGGGTTTCGGCTTTGCCGTCAGCTTTGCTACGGGTGTGGGCAAATCCTGTCGTTAACCTTCTAACGGGGCTCGGCCTGCGCTGTTGCCTCCATTGCTCTTTGTCGTCAGCCCGTGCCACAAAGCTGATGGCAAAGTCTTTGCCGTCAATCGATTTTCAGCTGACGGCAAAGAAGGTGATTGCCGATAAAATATTGGTCGGTTCCTTTGCCGACTGCACACTGACGGCAAAGCCTTTGCCGTCCGTTAAACTGTCCGTTGCCGTCAGCTCTGGCTGTCGGTAAACCAGCAGATTTCAGTAGTGTATGACCCGGCAATCCCGGAGTGACAATAGCCGGAACCACTCCCGGAGATGACCATAGTATGACGAGTTCATGTATGCATTATGTGCTAATGCTTTGTTCCGGTTCTCTATTAAAAGGAGACCTTAATATCCCTTAGTTTCCATTAGGACCCCGCTGCCACGGGAGGGATGGACAATAGATGTCATGCAAGTTCTTTTCCATAAGCATGTATGACTATATACGGAATACATGCCTACATTACATTGACGAACTGGTGCTAGTTACAAATCACCCCATGTTATAACTATTACATGATGAATGTCATCCGACATAATTATCCATCACCGATCCAATGCCTACGAGTTTTTCCTACTGGTCCTTGCTATGTTACCTTGCCGCTACTGCTGTCACTTCTGCTACTGTTACCGCTACTGCTATCACTACTGCTACTGTCACCGTTGCTACCATTACTATCACACTACTTTGTTATTGAAACTTTGCTACAGATACTAAGTCTTTCAGGTGTGGTTGAATTGCAACTCAACTACTAATACTCTAGAATATTCTTTCGCTTCCCCTTGTGTCGAATCAACAAATTTGGGTTGAATACTCTACCCTCGAAAACTTTTGTGATCCCCTATACTTGTGGGTTATCAAGACTATTTTTTAGCGTCGTTGCTGGGGAAGCATAGCTCTATTCTCTGAGTCACTTGGGATTTACGTCTGTTGATCACTATGAGGAATACGAGAGATCCAAAAACTAAAGTCTTGTCCTCAACTACGAGGACAGGTAAGGAACTGCCATCTAGCTCTGCACTTGATTCACCTTCAATTATGAGTAAGTTTGCGACACCAGCACCTACTAGAAATTTGGATGTGTCGCATGTGCTTGATGATGCTACTTCTACTATCCATGATGCTTATGATGATGCTTTGCTTGATACTGCTTTGCCACTAGGTGCATTCCTTGATGCACAAATTGCTAGAGTTGCTGCTGAATGTGATGATACTTCTGAAACTGCTGAAATTATTGAAGTAGAACCTGTTGTTTCACCTGTTAGAACTAGCTCTCCTAGATATGAATTGTGTGATATACGTGAGGGTTATGTTATGGAGGGAGAGGTAGCTGAGGACTTTCTTGCTTGTAAGGATAGCTATGATCTTGAGAATTTACTGCGCAAGTGGAAGGAAAAATCTCTGAATGCTAGAATGAAATACGATCCTAAGTTTGCTACTTCACCCATCTTTGTAACCGATAAGGATTATGAATTCTGTGTCGATCCTGAGTTAATCACTTTGGTCAAATCTGATCCTTTTCATGGTTATGAGTCTGAAACGGTTGTAGCACATCTTACCAAGCTGAATGATATAGCCACCCTATTCACGAGTGAGGAAAAGATTCGCCATTACTATATCCTTAAGTTGTTTCCTTTCTCACTAAAGGATGATGCTAAGACTTGGTTCACTTCTCTTGCTCCTGGTTGTGTGCGTAGTCCCCAGGATATGATCTACTACTTCTCTGAGAAATATTTTCCTGCCCATAAGAAACAAGCTGCCTTGCAGGATATATATAACTTTGTGCAAGTTGAAGAAGAGAGTCTCCCACAAGCTTGGGGGAGGCTTGTCCAGTTACTAAATGCTTTGCCTGATCACCCTCTTGAGAAGAATGAAATACTTGATATCTTTTATAATGGACTAACTGATGCTTCTAGGGACCACCTAGATAGTTGTGATGGTTGTGTTTTTAGGGAAAGAACTGTGGAACAAGCTGAAATCTATTGAATAATATCTTGAGCAATGATAATTCTTGGACTATTCCCGAAGCACCTCCGAAGCCAACTCCGAGGAAAAGAGGTATTCCATTCCTCAGTCCTGAAGATATGCAAGAAGCCAAGAAATCTATGCAAGAGAAAGGTATTAAATCTGAAGATGTTAAAAATCTACCACCTATCGAAGAAATACATGGTCTTGATAAACCGACACAAGTAGTAGAGGTAAATTCTCTTCGTAGATTCAATGAGAGTGATATTCCTTTTGATAAACCTGCTAGCTTATGCCTAGATGAATTTGATAACTTTGTTGCCAAACAACAAAGTTTCAATGATTATGTTAGCAGACAATTGGAACAGAATGCTTGTATGCTTAGTTATTTAAGTGCTTGTGTGGATAGAAATGTCAACGATCTTAAGCTTTTGAGTAAACATGCCTCTATGGTCACTACTCAAGTAGAACAAGTACTTAAGGCTCAAAATGACTTGCTCAATGAGTTGAATGACAATTCTGTTAGAGTCATCACTAGAGGTGGTAGAATGACTCAGGAACCTTTGTATCCTGAGGACCATCCTAAGAGAATTGAACAAGATTCTCAATGAGTTAGCACTGATGCATCTAGTTATCCTAGTGATAGGAAGAAAAAGAAAGATGATAGGAACTTGCATGCTAGCAAACCTGCTGCTGTTACACCTAAGAATCCAAATGATATCTCTGTTTCTGATGCCCAAACACAATCTGGTTATGAACATGATCCTAGTGATAATATCGATAGTGGTGTTTGATACGTCCATTTTGCATCATGTTTTCATGTTGATATTTATCGCTTCTTTGGCTGTTATTTCACTTCACGGTACTATTCTTATGCCTTTTCTCTCTTATTTTGCAAGGTTTACATGAAGAGGCAGAATACCGGCAACTGGAATTCTGGCCTGAAAGTGGAGCAAAGTTGAGATACCTATTCTGCGCAACTCCAAACGCTGTGAAAATCAACGAGAATTTTTTTCCCAATTTATCAAAATTACTAGTCCAAAGAAGTACCAGAGGGCCACCAGGGGGTGCCTGCTAACGGCAGTCCCCGGCAACGACACTAGAAGAATGTTGTTGACAAGTCCCTGGCTTGATGCCTTCACGACAACAGAGCCAGAACTGCTCCCAGCGCGTGGGTTCGCGGCAGTTTTCGAGGGTAGAGTATTTGACCCAAATTTGTTGATTCGCCAGGCAGGAGGTGAGAGGATACTCTCGAGTATTAGCAGCTGAATGTATCAGATTCAACCACACCTGAAAGAATAGTATCTACGAGCAAAGTATCAGCAGCAAAGTAGTATGATAACAACGGTGTCAGAAACGATTTGTTGACGGCGGACTATTCCTAACTGTCGTATCAGTGGCGCCAGAAGTTGCCCGTTGACGGGAAATATTCTTCCCCGCCAACACCATGCGAACAAGAATTGTAGCACGTAGTAGCAGTGTAACAAGTAACAACAGTAGCAAGTAGCAACAGTAGCAAGTAACAGCAGTAGCAAGTATCAGCAGCAGCAACAGTAGTAATAGCAGTAGCAGCAGAGCAAAACAAGTAACAGCAGCAGTGGGACAAACTCGTAGGCAATGGGTTGGTGATTCATTTGGATGATATTCATCATGCAACAGTTATAACACGGATAGATATGTGGCTAGCTCCCATTCGTCAATGTGATGTAGGCATGCATTCCGTGTGTAGTCATACGTGCTTAGGGAAAAGAACTTGCATGACATCTATTGTCCATCCCTCCCATGGCAGCGGGGTCCAAAAGGATACTACGGGATATTAAGGTTCTCCTTTTAATAAAGAACCGGAACAACGCATTAGCACTTGGTGAACACATGAACTCCTCAATCTATGGTCATCACCGGGAGTGGTTCCGGTTATGGTCACTCCGGGGTTGCCGGGTCATAACACATAGTAGGTAACTACAACATGCAAGTTCGGATCTAAAACACACATATATTGGTGACAACATAATAATTTCAGATCTGAAATCATGGCACTCGGGCCCTAGTGACAAGCATTAAGCATGGCAAAGTAGTAGCAACATCAATCTCAGAACATAGTGGATACTAGGGATCAATCCCCGTCAAAACTAACTCGATTACATGATAGATCTCATCCTACTCATCACCGCCCAGCGAGCCTACGAATAGATTACTCACAAACGATGAAGAGCTTCCCCTCTCCGGAGCCTAAAACGGACTCCAGATTTGTCCTCCAGATGAAGAACAGGATGTGGCGGCACCTCCGTATCGCAAACGCGACGAAATCTTCTCTTCTGATTTTTTTTCTGGGTGAAAGTGAATTTATAGAGCTGAGTTTGGGGGCGGCAGAGCCACGTGGGCCACACAAGCTTGGTTGCCGCGGCCACGGGTGTGGTCGCGGCAACAGCGCCTGTGGCCCACTGGCCCATCCCCTCCGGTGGATCTTTGCGCAGGTATTTTTCATATTTTCCAGAAAAATTCTTCGTAAATTTTCAGGACGTTCCGAGAACTTTCATTTCCGCACAAAAACAACACCATGGGAATTCTGCTGAAAACAGCGTCAGTCCGGGTTAGTTCCATTCAAATCATGCAAATTAGAGTCCAAAACAAGGGCAAAAGAGTTTGGAAAAGTAGATACGATGGAGACATACTAGTGCCCACAAGCCTGCACGGTGCGCCCACCCCCCCCCCAGGCCGCGCCATGGGGGGTTGTGGGCAGCCCACTGGCCCACTTGCCCCCTTCTTTTGCTATATGGAGGGTTTCATCGAGGAAAAAATCAAAAATCACAGGAGAGCTTTTTCGTGGTTTCGCCGCCGCCACGAGGCGGAACTTGAGCAGAACCAATCTAGAGCTCCGGCAGGACGATCCTGCCGGGGAAACTTCCCTCCCGGAGGGGGAAATCATCGCCATCGTCATCACCAACACTCCTCTCATTGGAGGGGACTCATCTCCATCAACAACATCATCAACACCATCTCATCTCCGAAGCCTAGTTCATCACTTGTAACCAATCTCCGTCTCGTGACTCCGATTGGTACTTGTAAGGTTGCTAGTAGTGTTGATTACTCTTTGTAGTTGATGCTAGTTGGATTATTTGGTGGAAGAGTTTATGTTCAGATCCTTGATGCTACTCATTACCTCTCTGATCATGATTATGATTATGCTTTGTGAGTAGTTACTTTTGTTCCTGAGGACATGGGATAAGTCATGCTAATAGTAGTCATGTGAATTTGGTATTCGTTCGGTATTTTGATATGTTGTATGTTGTTTTTCCTCTAGTGGTGTTATGTGAACGTCGACTACATAACACTTCACCATTATTTGGGCCTAGAGGAAGGCATTGGGAAGTAGTAAGTAGACGATGGGTTGCTAGAGTGACAGAAGCTTAAACCCTAGTTTATGTGTTGCTTCGTAAGGGGCTGATTTGGATCCACTAGTTTAATGCTATGGTTAGACTTTGTCTTAATTCTTCTTTCGTAGTTGCGGACGCTTGCGAGAGGGGTTAATCATAAGTGGGATTCTTGTCCAAGTAAGGGCAGTACCCAAGCGTTGGTCCACCCACATATCAAACTATCAAAGTAACGAACGCGAATCATATGAACATGATGAAAACTAGCATGACAGAAATTCCCGTGTGTCCTCGGGAGCGTTTTCCCTCCTATAAGACTTTGTCCAGGCTTGTCCCTTGCTACAATAGGGATTGGGCCACTTTGCTGCACCATTGCTACTTTTGTTACTTGTTGCTTGCTACGAATCATCTCACCACACAATCACTTGTTACCGACAATTTCAGTGCCGACAGATTTTACCTTGCTGAAAACCACTTGTCAGATCCTTACTTATCGAAAGGACTACGATTGATCCCCTATACTTATGGGTCATCAAGACCATTTTCTGGCGCCGTTGCTGGGGAGTGAAGCGCCTTTGGTAAGTGGAACTTGGTAAGAAAACATTCATATAGTGTGCCGAAATTTATTGTCACTTGTCACTATGGATACTAATCCTTTGAGGGGCTTGTTCGGGGTATCTTCACCTCGAACGGAAGCACATAGAGTTTCTCCTCAACCTGCTGCACCTACTGAAAATATTTTCTTTGAATTTCCTTCGGATATGCTCGAGAAACTGCTAGCTAATCCTTTTACAGGAGATGGAACATCACATCCAGACTTACATCAGATCTATGTAGATGAAGTTTGTGGCTTATTTAAGCTTGCAGGTGTGCCCGAGGATGAGGTCAAGAAGAAGGTCTTTCCTTTATCTTTGAAGGATAAGGCGTTGACATGGTATAGGCTATGTGATGATACTGGATCATGGGACTACAATCGGTTGAAATTGGAATTTCATCAAAAGTATTATCCTATGCATTTAGTACATCGTGATCGGAATTATATTTATAATTTTTGGCCTCGTGACAGAGAAAGCATCGCCCAAGCTTTGGGGAGGCTTAAATCAATGCTATATTCATGCCCCAATCATGAGCTCTTGAGAGAAATTATCATTCAGAACTTCTATGCTCGGCTTTCTCATGATGATCGCACCATGCTTGACACTTCTTGTACCGGTTCTTTTATGAAGACAAATATTGACTTCAAATGGAATTTATTGGAGAGAATTAAACGCAACTCTGAAGATTGGGAGCTTGAAGAAGGTAAGGAGTCAGGTATGAATTTCACTTTTGATTGCGTTAAATCCTGTGTTGAGACAAATACTTTTTGTGACTTTAGCGCTAAGTATGGACTTGACTCTGAGATAGTAGCTTCATATTGATCTCCCTAAAGAGAAGTGGTTTAAATTTCATCCTCCTTTAGAAGTAAATGTAGTTAAACCCACTCCTGTTGAAGAGAAAGTCATTGCCTATAATGATCCTGTGGTTCCCAGTGCTTACATTGAGAAACCACCTTTCCCTGTTAGGATAAAGGATCATTCTAAAGCTTCAACTGTGATACGTAGAGGCTATATTAGAACACCTACACCCCCTGAGAAAATTAGAGTTGAACCTAGCATTGCTATTATCAAAGATCTTCTGTCTGAAGAATTTGAGGGACATAATATTCACTTCTATGAAGATGCTGCTAGAATTGCTAAACCTCACGTTAGAGACAAACATAGGCCTGTTGTTGGCATGCCTGTTGTTTCTGTTAAGATAGGAGATCATTGTTATCATGGTTTATGTGACGCGGGCGCTAGTGTTAGTGCAATACCTCAATCCTTATACGATGAAATCAAAGATGAGATTGCACCTGTTGAGATAGAGCCTATTGATGTCACTATTCAGCCTGCCAATAGAGATACTATCTGCCCTGTGGGAATTGTTAGCGATGTTGAAATCTTGTGTGGTAGAACGAAGTATCCTGCTGATTTCCTCGTTCTTGCTACCTCACAAGATAGCTTTTGTCCCATCATATTTGGTAGACCTTTTCTCAATACTGTCAATGCTCATATTGATTGTGAGAAGCAAACTGTCACTGTTGGCTTTGAAGGTGTGTCACATGAGTTCAATTTCTCTAAGTTTGGTAGACAACCTCATGAAAAGGAGTTTCCTAGTAGGGATGAAACTATTGCCTTAGCCTCTATTGCCGTGCCTCCTACTGATATACTTAGAGCAATACTTGCTTGAGCATGAAAATGATATGCATATGGATGAAAGGGATGAGCTAGATAGAGTTGTCTTGGAACAATATCCTATTCTTAAGAATAACTTGCATGTTGAACTGCTTGGGGATCCACCCCCACCATAGGGTGATCCTGTGTTCGAGCTTAAACAGTTGCCTGATACTCTTAAGTATGCCTATCTTGATGAAAAGGAGATATACCCTGTTATTATTAGTGCTAGCCTCTCAGAGCATGAAGAAAAGAAGTTACTAAAAACTCTGAGGAAGCACCGTGCTGCTATAGGATATACTCTTGATGATCTTAAGGGCATTAGTCCCAATCTATGCCAGCACAAGATCAAAATTGATCCTGCTTTCAAACCAGTTGCTGATCATCAAAGGAGATTGAATCCTAAGATGAAATAAGTAGTAAGAAAAGAAATACTAAAGCTCCTGGAAGCGGGTATTATCTATCATGTTGCTCATAGCGATTGGGTGAGTCCGGTGCATTGCGTCCCTAAGAAGGGAGGCATTACCGTTGTCCCTAATGATAAGGATGAATTGATCTCACAGAGGATTATTACTGGCTATAGGATGGTTATTGATTTTAGGAAGTTGAATAAGGCCACTAGGAAAGATCATTACCCTTTGCCTTTTATCAACCAAATGCTAGAAAGGTTGTCCAAACACACACACTTCTGCTTTCTAGACGGTTATTCTGGTTTCTCCCAAATACCAGTTGCACAATCTGATCCGGAGAAAACCACTTTCACCTGCCCTTTCGGTACCTTTGCTTATAGACGTATGCCTTTTGGCTTATGTAATGCACCTGCCACCTTTCAAAGATGTATGATGGCAATATTCTCTGACTTTTGTGAAAATATTGTTTAGGTTTTCCTGGATGACTTCTCCGTTTACGGGTCTTCCTTTGATGATTGCCTCAGCAACCTTGATCGAGTCTTACAGAGATGTAAAGAGACCAATCTTGTCTTGAATTGGGAGAAGTGCCACTTTATGGTTAATGAAGGCATCGTTTTAGGACATAAAATTTCTGAAAGAGGTATTGAAGTCGATAAGGCTAAGGTTGATGCAATCGAGAAAATGCCATACCCCACAGATATCAAGGGTATAATAAGTTTCCTTGGTCATGCTTGTTTCTATAGAAGGTTCATTAAAGACTTCTCTAAGCTTTCTAGGCCTCTTACCAATCTCTTGCAAAAGGATATTCCTTTTGTCTTTGACGATGATTGTGAGGAAGCCTTCGAAATACTTAAGAGGGCTTTGATAACTGCACCTATTGTTCAACCACCTGATTGGAACTTACCTTTTGAGATCAAGTGTCACGCTAGTGATTATGTTGTTGGTGCTGTTCTAGGGCAAAGAGTTGACAAGAAGCTGAATGTTATTCACTATGCTAGTAAAACTATAGACAGTGCCCAGAGAAACTATGCTACTACGGAGAAGGAATTTTTAGCAGTCGTGTTTGCATGTGAAAAGTTCGGGTCTTACATAGTTGATTCCAAAGTCACTATTCACAATGATCATGCTGCTATTAAGTACCTCATGGAGAAGAAGGACGCTAAACCTAGACTTATCAGATGGGTTCTCTTGCTACAAGAATTTGATTTGCACGTTGTCGACAGAAAGGTGCTGATAACCCAGTAGCAGATAACTTGTCTAGGTTGGAGAATGTTCTTGATGACCCACAACCTATTGATGATAGCTTTCCCTATGAGCAATTGAATGTCATCAATGCTTCACGTAGTGCACCGTGGTATGCTGATTATGCGAACTATATCGTTGCCAAATACATACCACCTAGTTTCACGTACCAGCAAAAGAAGAAATTATTCTTTGACTTGAGACACTACTTTTGGGATGATCCTCACCTTTATAAGGAAGGAGTAGATAGTGTTATTAGACGTTTTGTACCTGAACATGAACAGGGACAGATCCTACATAAGTGTCACTCCGAGGCCTACGGAGGACACCATGCAGGAGATAGAACTGCACACAAGGTATTGCAATCAGGTTTCTATTGGCCCACTCTCTTCAAGGATGCCCGTAAGTTTATCTTGTCTTGTGACGAATGTCAAAGAATAGGTAATATTAGCAAACATCGGGAAATGCCTATGAACTATTCACTTGTCATTGAACCATTTGATGTTTGGAGCTTTGATTATATGGGACCTTTTCCAAAATCCAATTGGTATACTCACATCCTAGTTGTTGTTGATTATGTCACTCAGTGGGTAGAAGCTATCCCCACTAGTAGTGCTGATCACAACACCTCTATCAACATGCTGAAAGAAGTTGTCTTCCCTAGATTTGGAGTCCCTAGATATCTAATGACCGACGGTGGTCCACACTTCATTCATGGTGATTTCCGTAAAACGGTTGCTAAGTACGATGTCAACCATAGAATTCCATCTCCCTATCACGCTCAGTCCAGTGGTCAAGTAGAGCTAAGTAATAGAGAGATTAAACTAATTTTGCATAAGACTGTCAACAGGTCTAGAAAGAATTGGTCTAAGAAGCTCGATGATGCACTGTGGGCTTATAGAACTGCCTATAAGAATCCCATGGGCATGTGTCCATACAAAATGGTGTATGGGAAAGCATGTCACTTACCTCCTGAGCTAGAGCATAAAGCTTATTGGGCAATCAAAGAGCTCAACTTTGATTTCAAACTTGCCGGTGAGAAGAGGTTATTTGATATTAGCTCGCTTGATGAGTGGAGAATTCAGGCATATGAGAATGCCAAGCTGTTCAAAGAAAAGGTTAAGAGGTGGCATGATAAGAGGATACAAAAGCGTGAGTTCAATGTAGGTGATTATGTCTTGCTATATAACTCTCGTTTAAGATTCTTTGCACGCAAGCTTCTCTCTAAATGGGAAGGTCCCTATGTTGTTGAGGAAGTATATCGTTCCGATGCTATCAAGATCAACAACACGGAAGGTAATTGTCTGAGAGTGGTAAATGGGCATAGAATCAAGCATTATATCTCAGGTACTCCTATGAATGTTGAAAGCAATATCATCAATACCATAACTCCGGAGGAATACCTAAGGGATGTTTATCAGCCTGTTTCAGACTCCGAAAACGAAGAGGTATGTGTTTCTGTAAGTAAACGGAGTCCAAAACTTTTCCAGTAGGAAATTTTCTCCGTTTTGGAATATTTGAAAAAAATACAAAAATTGGAAGTAGTCCGGAAAGTGCGCGAGGAGGTGACAAGCCTGCACAGCGCGGGCCCACCCCCTGGTCGCGCCGTGAGGGCTTGTGGACACCTCGTGCGCCTCCCGGGCTCCTTTTTCGTGCAGGGGACTCCTTCTGGTCTGGAAAAAATCATTATATATACTTCTGTTTGGTCTAACCCGTGCATCACGCAGATTTCCTGTGCTTTTCGTTTCGAGCCTGTTTTCTGCCGCAGATCTAGGTCAAGATGTCCTCTGAGGATTTAGAGGAGGAGAGCTATGTGGCTGATTACCTTGCTAATACCAAGGTCTATGGGGACTTTGATCCATATGGCTGGACCTCTGACGAGGAAGAATATTATGATCCCAAAGGGATGGAACAAACAAGTTTCGATGAAGAGGAGGCTCCTCTACCTCAACCTGGACCCACGCGTGTGAAGTTAAAGAAGTCGAGCCTCCCTGACTCAAGGAAGAAGCCTAAGACCTTGTTTATCCCTTCTCGTTTCTTGCAGGAGAGTAAGCAGGAACTTTGCCAAAGAGTGTTGAAGCTTGAGGAGGAAAATGATGATCTGAGGGAGCAGAACTTTATGCTCAAGTGGAAATTAGACAAGCTCAAGACCGCTTCAACAACTCCACCACCATCACCGCCAAAGGAAGACAACTGAGCATTGGTATGGGCAATCCCCTTGGCTTGTGCCAAGCTTGGGGGAGTTGCCCCGGTATCGTATCACCATCACATCTTTTGCCTTTACCTTTGCTTTAGTTTTCCTTTTCAGTTTTCTTTTTTCTCTAGTAGTTCAAAAGTCTTAGTGTTTTAGTCTTGAGTTTTGCTTTGTGTCACCCCCGATGTATTCTTTCTCGTGAGCCATATAATAAAGAGTGTCTTAGTTGAAGGGCTTTGCCTCTTGCCATGACCAAAAGAGTGAGAATAGAACAAAAGCATGAAAGATCATGTAATGATCTTATGGAAGTGATGGCTTCACATATAAAAAGAATGAGGATTGAAACTTGTTGAGGGTAGGCAAACGTAGACCTTGGTCATTGTTGCAATTAATAGGAAGTGATAAAGAAGGAGAGGTTCACATATAAATATATCATCTCTGACACCATCTATGATTGTGAACACTCACCAAACTATTGCATGCCTAGAAGTAGATGTTGGACAAGGAAGACAACGTAATGGATTGTATTTGCTTGGCTCTGTACAATGTTATATGACTAGAGATCCCTTAGCATGTGACGATTGCTTCCACCTCATATTAGCCAAACCTCCCGCACCAAGTAGAGATACTACTTGTGCATCCGTAAACCTTCAACCCAGTTTTGCCATGTGAGTCCACCATACCTACCTATGGATTGAATAAGATCCCTCAAGTAAGTTGTCATCGGTGCAAGCAATAAAAATTACTCTCTAATATGTATGATCTATTAGTGTGTGGAAAATAAGCTTTATACGAACCTGTGATGAAGAAGACATAAAAGCGACAGACTGCATAATAAAGTTCTTTATCACAGGAGGCAATATAAAGTGACGTTCCTCCGCACTAAGAGGACAAGCATCCAAACCTCAAAAGTGCATGACAACCTCTGCTTCGCTCTGCGAAGGGCCTATCTTGTACCTTTACTTTTTTTCCCTGAAAGAGTCATGGTGATCTTCACCAATTCCTTGTTTTGCCTTTGTCTTGGCTACCGTCACATGCTTGGGAAAGATCTATATTCATATGTCAACTTGGAGGTAGGCATTCATGAATTATTATTGTTGACATTACCCTTGAGGTAAGCGGTTGGGAGGCAAAACTATAAGCCCCTATCTTCCTCGGTGTCCAGCTGAAACTTTGATCTCATGAGTACCACGTGAGTTGTAGCAATTGTAGAGAACGAAAGAATGATTGAGTATGTGGATTTGCTTTATAAGCTCTTATTTGACTCTTTCTGATGTTGTGATAAATTGCAATTGCTTCAATGACTAAAGGCTATCGGTTGTTACTTCTCGGTAAGGTTCTTGATCCATGCTTTACTTTGTGAAGGAATTATCATTTTAGCATGAGACATTATATGTTGGTATTATTGTTCTGAGCATGATCATGATGCATGCATGTTCGTATCTTGTTTTGTCGACACCTCTCTCCCTAAACATGTGGACATATTTATTGAGCTCGGCTTTCGCTTGAGGACAAGCGAGGTCTAAGCTTGGGGGAGTTGATACGTCCATTTTGCATCATGTTTTCATGTTGATATTTATCGCTTCTTTGGCTGTTATTTCACTTCACGATACTATTCGTATGCCTTTTCTCTCTGATTTTGCAAGGTTTACATGAAGAGGGAGAATACCGTCAACTAGAATTCTGGCGTGAAAGTGGAGCAAAGTTGAGATACCTATTCTGCGCAACTCCAAACACCGTGAAAATCAACGGGGATTTTTTTCCCAATTTATCAAAATTACTGGGCCGAAGAAGTGCCAGAGGGGCACCAAGGGATGCCCACAAGCTTGCATGGCGCGGCCACCCCCCAGGTCGCGCCATGGGCGCTTGTGGGGAGCCCACTGGCCCACTGGCCCCCCTCTTTCTCTATATGGAGGGTTTCGTCCAGGAAAAAATCACAGGAGAGCTTTTTCGTGGTTTCGCCGCCGCCACGAGGCGGAACTTGAGCAGAACCAATCTAGAGCTCCGGCGGGACGATCTTGCCGGGGAAACTTCCCTCCCGGAGGGGGAAATCGTCGCCATCGTCATCACCAACACTCCTCTCATCGGAGGGGACTCATCTCCATCAACATCTTCATCAGCACCATCTCATCTCCAAACCCTAGTTCATCACTTGTAACCAATCTCCGTCTCGCGACCCCAATTGGTACTTGTAAGGTTGCTAGTAGTGTTGATTACTCTTTGTCGTTGATGCTAGTTGGATTATTTGGTGGAAGAGTTTATGTTCAGATCCTTTATGCTACTCATTACCTCTCTGATCATGATTATGATTATGCTTTGTGAGTTGTTACTTTTGTTCCTGAGGACATGGGATAAGTCATGCTAATAGTAGTCATGTGAATTTGGTATTCGTTCGGTATTTTGATATGTTGTATTTTATTTTTCCTCTAGTGGTGTTATGTGAACGTCGACTACATAACACTTCACCATTATTTGGGCCTAGAGGAAGGCATTGGGAAGTAGTAAGTAGATGATGGGTTGCTAGAGTGACAAAAGCTTAAACCCTAGTTTATGCGTTGCTTTGTAAGGGGCTGATTTGCATCCACTAGTTTAATGCTATGGTTAGACTTTGTCTTAATTCTTCTTTCATAGTTGCAGATGCTTGCGAGAGGGGTTAATCATAAGTGGGATGCTTGTCCAAGTAAGGGCAGTACCCAAGCGCCGGTCCACCCACATATCAAACTATCAAAGTAACGAACGTGAATCATATGAACATGATGAAAACTAGCATGACAGAAATTCCCGTGTGTCCTCGGGAGCATTTTTCCTCCTATAAGACTTTGTCCAGGCTTGTCCCTTGCTACAATAGGGATTGGGCCACTTTGCTGCACCGTTGCTACTTTTGTTACTTGTTGCTTGCTACGAATCATCTCACCACACAATCACTTGTTACCGACAATTTCAGTGCGTGCAGATTTTACCTTGCTGAAAACCACTTGTCAGATCCTTCTGCTCCTCGTTGGGTTCGACACTCTTACTTATTGAAAGTACTACAATTGATCCCCTATACTTGTGGGTCATCAGTGTTCATGATGATGCTCAACCTAGCAATGATAAGGATGTGGAGATTGAACCCAGTGTTGATCTTGATAACCCACAACCTAAGAACAAGAGATATGATAAGAACGACTTCATTGCTAGGAAGCATGGTAAAGAAAGAGAACCATGGGTTCAAAAACCCATGCCCTTTCCTCCCAAACCATCCAAGAAAAAGGATGATCAGGAATTTGAGCGCTTTGTTGAAATGATTAGACCTGTCTTTCTGCAAATGCATTTGACAGATATGCTCAAAATGTCTCCTTATGCTAAGTACATAAAGATATTGTGACTAATAAAGGGAAGATACCTGAGGTCGATATTTCCACCATGCTTGCCAACTACACCTTCAAGGGTGGAACTCCTAAGAAACTAGGTGATCCCGGAGTGCCCACTATACCCTGCTCCATTAAAGGAAATTATGTCAGAACTGCTTTATGCGATCTTGGAGCTGGTGTTAGTGTTATGCCTCTCTCTCTCTTTATCGTAGACTTGAATTGGATAAGTTGACACACACTGAAATGTCTTTGCAAATGGCCGACAAATCAACTGCTTTTCCTATCGGCATTTGCGAGCATGTGCCTGTTGTGGTTGTTGATGTTACTATCTTAACGGACTTTGTTATTCTGGATATTCCCGAGGATGATGCCATGGCGGTCATCCTTGGAAGACCCTTTTTAAACACTGCAGGGGCTGTTATTGATTGCAACAAAGTCAATGTCACTTTCCATGTTAATGGTAATGAGCATACGGTGCACTTTCTGAAGAAACAATATCGAGTACATTGCATCAATGCTATTGAAAAAACTTCATCGATTCTTATTGGGAGCTTTGAATGCCCTATACCTACTGTCAAGATGAAGTATGATTTACTTGTTGGGGATATGCACATCCCCGTTGAGGTAACCTAGTGATTATTCAAAAATTCTCCGGTTTTATGCGATTCAAAAAAAGTTTGTCAAGGAGACTTGATCAACCTCATTGGCAGATTTCTTTTGATGACCATGAGATGGATGAATCTAGGAGTCACAACCTTCTGTTCCAAACTTTTATTTTTTGTTACTTAGAAGAAAACTGATAAATTTAGCTTTATTTTTCCTGTTTTCTGCTTTTTGCGTCCCTTAGAAAACTGTCCGAAAATAAAAGTTCTTCAGATGCCCTGGAAATCAAGTATGGTTTTTTCTAGAATTTTTGAAAAATTCTGAGATAGAACGCTAGTCAGGGGGATGCACCAGTGGGCCACAAGCCCAGGAGGCGCGGCCACCCCCCTGGCCACGCCTGGCAGGCTTGTGGGCCCCACATGGCCCCCCTGCACTTATTCTAGCTCCCATCTCATTCTCCTACCTCCAGAAAGATTCATTCCACAGCTCAAACCCATGTTCTTGTTCTTCTTGCTGCGTTTTTCGATCTCCTTGTGCAAAACCCCATTCACCAAACTGTTTTGGGGGAATTGTTCCTTGGTATGTGACTCCTCCATTGATCCAATTAGTTTTTTCTCTAGTGCCTTATTCGTTGCGTATTTTTGCTGCCTTGGTGACCTTGTTCTTGAGCTTTGCATGTCAATTTTAGTTGGTCCCAAGTAGTTTTGATGAATGATATGGCCTCTAGGCACTTGTAGGAGTAGTTGCTATGAGTTTTGTTGAGCCATGTTCACTTTTCTCTTGAGTCACTAAAATTTCAGAAAAGGAAGATGTTTAGGAGAAACTATCATGGTGGTTTCTCAAGCAAAAGGGGTCCCCGTCTCTCGATTTGGGAGCCCGATCCTTATCAGCCAAGGGACGCACGGGTACAACAATGTGACGAGTTTGATACATTTGTTTACAACGCCGGGCTCAAAGAATTTATCTCCAACAAATGCGAACAGTATACTACACTCACTGCCTCTTTTGTTCGTAGATTCAAATTTTCAGTTGGCCGTGACGCATCCATACTCTTTGATCTTTATGACAAATCGTATACCATGGATTTAGAGGATTTTAATAGAATTTGCAAGATACCTGATTGGGGTAGTCTCAATGATCCTCCTAAGTCTTCGGTTAGAGATTTTATCTCTAGTATAACTGTTGGAGAAACTAGAGATATTACGCAGGCTACCATGGGGAGCATTCATTTTCCTGCCTTGCATTACTTTGCCCTCTGCATAGGTAGATGCATTAACGGCAAGATTGAGCACTGTCACCTCTGCGCACCTGACCTTAGTATTCTTAAGAGCGCAGTAACGGGTGATAGAAGCTTAAACATTGGAGCTATAATCGCGAGGAGGCTAAATAATAATGCTAATGAAGGGGATTTCTTTGGTGGGATCTATGCCACTCGTATAGCAAATTTTCTTGGAGTACCCATCCGCGAAGGATATCCCCCGCTCCATACAACTTTCCTTGATCGCGCCGCTATGACACGTTATCAGTTCCTTGAGAGGGATAATGAATCCCTCCTATACCGGTTAATATTTAACCGACAGCGTGTTTTCCATATTACCCTTCGTGCTCCTGCCTTCTTTGACTTTTAGGTAAAATGGAGATATTACGTAACCAGAGGATAGGCAGAGGAGTATGGGAGGGAGGCAAAGGTTGCTCCCCTTTGTGAGGCAGCTATTCAGGCGGTAGCTGTCGCGTTCCCGTACAACCCCCATTATGATTTTGGATATCGCCCGGACCAGCCTTGGGAGTAGACCAACTTAGGCCAAAAGCCTAAGCTTGGGGGAGTGCGTGTTTCTCACCGACTCCATATTCATGCTCACACATTCACTTTGTTAGTCGGTGTTCACACCTTGCCATTATATCATCGATGCTAGTTTATTTCTTTTTCTCGCTTTCTTCGTGTGTTTGTTTAGATTGAGAAAAAAAATTGTAAGTTTGCTTTCCTGCTTGCTTAGTGGTGTTTCAAAACAAAACCCAAAAAGATTTCTCGTTCTTCTTTTGCTTGTTGGGAGCTTTCCCGTGTAAATAGTTTTCTTTTTCTTTGGGTCAAGGTAGAAGACCATGGTTAAAATGTTTAGTGGCTCTCACATGCATATCTGTTTATCCGTCAAAGAGCCATATTACTTTGTCTTATCCTCAGCCACCCCTCCCCTCTGGCACAAGGGTTCGCACCCCCTGTAACACATACATTCCATATGACAAGAGCTCCCGAGCAGTGAGACGTAGGGTTGTTACCTCCACGGGAGGGGTCTGAACTCATACATTCGTGTGTACAAACTCGTCGTAGCTAGGACTCTGCCCTCTCCTTACGTACCCTCTACCTCTACTATCAAGCTCGTTCCCACGATAATGAGCACCAAAATCGTAACTCAGAAACTCACCTCCTCAATCAGATCGTAGGAATTTGATCTTCTTGTTATGATGATTTTCAACCTCACTCTAAAATTGCTTGAACTTTTCAAACGTTTCAAACTTGTGCTTCATCAAGTAAATATAACCATATCTACTCAAATCATTAGTGAAGGTGAGAAAATAACGATATCCATCATCGCACGCCTCTATGCTCATTGGTCCGCACACATCAGCACGCATGATCTCCAACAAGTCACTTGCACGCTCCATTGTTCCGGAGAACAGAGTCTTAGTCATCTTGCGCATGAGTCATGGTTCACATGTGTCAAGTGACTCCAAAATTCCATCACCATGGAGTTTCTTCATGCGTTTTATACCAATATGACCCAAGTGGTAGTTCCACAAGAAAGTGGCGCTATCATTATCAACTCTACATCTTTTGGTCTCAATGTTATGTATATGAGTATCATCACTATCGAGATTCAACATGAACAAACCCCTCACATTGGGTGCATCACCATAAAAGATATTCCTCATATAAATATCACAACCATTATTCTCTGACTTAAATGAGTAATCGTATTGCAATAAACAAGATCTAGATATAATGTTCATGCTTAACGAAGGCACTAAATAACATTTATTCACGTTGATCACTAATCCTCATGGTAACTGAAGTGAGATCGTGCCGACGCTGATCGCATCAACCTTGGAACCATTTCCCACGCGCATCGTCAGTTCATCCTTCGCCAGCCTTCATTTATTCCGTAGTTCTATTTCGAGTTGCAAATGTGAGAAACAGAACCAGTATCAAATACCCATGAACTACTACAAGAGCTAGTGACACATCAATACCATGTATATCAAATATACCTTGTTTGGCATTGGCCGCCTTCTTATCAGCCAGATATTTGGGGCAGTTCCGCTTCTAGTGACTAGTCCCCTTGCAATGATAACACCCAGTCTCTGGCTTGGGTCCAGACTTGGGTTTCTTCGTCGGAGGGGCAACAACTTAAACTCCTGGAACATCCCATGTGGTACATGATGTTCAAAACGTCTTTGAAGTCCCGGTTCTAAGCCATACAAAACTGCATATTGAACTAATGAGTAGTCATCCTTGCGCGTTTGCCAGACGTTCATAACTTCTGGCAATGCAGGTTGGGGTGGTTCATTACCTAGCGGCGCATCAAGGACATATTGCTTTTGGGCAGCCGTGAGGAAAAGCCTCAGATTACGGGCCCAGTCAACAAAGTTGCTTCCATCATCTTTCAGCTTAACTTTCTCTAGGAACGCATTAAAATTCACGGTTTCTACTGCGCGAGGCATTGATCTACAACATAAAATTTTGCAAAGATTACTTAGACTATGTTTAAGACAATTGAGTTTAGCTAAACATATTACTAATAAACTCCCACTCAAATTGATATCCCTCTAGTCATTCAAGTGTCACATGATCCAAATTCACTACAAGTCTGATCATCACGTGAGTTGAGTTAGCTTCAATGGTGAACATCTCCATGTTGATCATATCCACTATATGACTCATGTTCGTACTTTCGGTCTCTTGTTTTCCGAGGCCATGTTTGTACACGCTAGGCTCATCAAGTTTAACCCGAGTGTTCCGCGTGTGCAGCTGTTTTGCACCCATTGTATGTGAACGTAGAGTCTATCACACCCGATCATCACGTGGTGTCTCGAAACGACGAACTGTCGCAATGGTGCACACTCGGGGATAACACAATTTTATCTTGAAATTTAAGTGAGGGATCACCTTATAATGCTACCGTCGTCCTAAGCAAAATAAGGTGCAAAAAAGGATTAACATCACATGAAAATCATAAGTGACATGATATGGCCATGAAATTGTGCTTCTTGATCTCCATCACCAAAGCACCGACATGATCTCCATCGCCACAGGCGCCACACCATGATCCATCATTGTGCTACCATCGAGGTTGTCGCGTTACCTATGTTGTTACTACTAAATATATTTACTAGCGATAAAGCAAAGGATCACCAAGCGCAAAATAATTAAAGACAACCCTATGGCTCCTTCCGGTTTCCGTAGCATCGACGTGCAAGTCGATATTTAAGTATTACAACATGATCATATTATACATCCAACATATCATATCATGTCTTTGGCCATATCAAATCACATCATACCCTGCAAAAACAAGTTAGACTTCCTCTAATTTGTAGTTGCAAATTTTACGTGGCTGCTATGGGTATCTAGTATGATCGCATCTTACTTACGCAAAGCCACAACGGTGATGTGCAAGTTGCTATTTAACCTTCTCCAAGGACCGCCTCGGTCAAATCCGGTTCAACTAAAGTTGGAGAATCAGACACCCGACAGTCATCTTTATGCAACAAGTTGCATGTCAGTCGATGAAACCGGTCTCTCGTAAGCGTACGAGTAATGTTGGTTCGGGCCGCTTCATCCAACAATATCGCCGAATCAACAAAAGACTAAGGAGGATAGCAAATTGAACATCCACGCCCATAAACTCTTTTGTGTTCTCCTCGAGATATCATCTACACATAGACCTAGCTCATGATGTCACTGTTGGGGAACGTTGCATGGGAAACAAAAAAATCACGCGCACACGCAAGACCTATCCATGGTGATGATCATCTACGAGAGGGGAGATCGGATCCACATACCCTTGTAGATCGCTAAGCGAGAAGCGTTAAGAAATGCGATTGATGTAGTCGAACTTCTTCGCGATCCGAATCGCAAGCATCCCACTAATTCCGTCCCGATCTAGTGCCTAACAGACGGCATCTCCGTGTTCAGCACACGTATAGCTCGATGACGATCTCCGCTTTCTCGATCCGGTAAGAGAGACGAATAGGTAGCTGAATTCTCCGATAGCATGACAGTGTGGCGGTGATGGTGGTGGAGCTACTCCGGCAGGGCTTCGCCGTACCGTACCGAACTAGCTACAGGGTGTCATGAAGTGGTGGAGGGAGAGAGAGCTGCGGTGTGGCTTGAAGTGCCAAAAGTCTCTCTCACCTCCACTATATATAGGTGGGAGGGAGGGGTGGCTCCCTAGGGAAAAATACCTAGGGTTTGGCCAGCGCAAGAGAGCAGGAGGAGTCCTCCACCAGTACAACTTGGAAGGAGGAGTCCCTTCCCGAGTTTGGTTTGGCCCACCTCTCCTTTCCTTCTCCTATTTCGGCCGAATAGGCCTCCTTGGGTTGTCCAACAGCCCACCAGGGGCTGGTGCGCCACCCTTGGGCCTCTTTGGTTCCCTCCCGGGTGGGTGGCCCCTCCCGGTGGAACTCCGGAACCCATTCGTCACTCCCGGTACTTTACCGGTAATGTCTGAAAACCTTCTGGAAGCCAAATGGATACTTCCTATATATCAATCTTCGTCTCTGGACCATTCCAGAAACACTCGTGACATCCTGGATCTCATCCGGGACTCCGAACAACATTCGGTTACCAACATCAATAATTCAACTATTCTGAAACGTCACCGAACCTTAAATGTGCAGATCCTGCGGGTTTGAGAACTATGTAGACATGACCGAGACACTCTCCGGTTAATATCCAATAGCAGGACCTGGATGTCCATATTGGATCCTACATATTCTATGAAGATCTTTATTGGTTGGACCTCTATGTCAATGAATCAATTATTGTCGTATAACATTCCCTTTGTCCTTTGGTGTGCTACTTGCCCGAGATTCGATCGTCGGTATCTCCATACCTATTTCAATCTCGTTACATACAAGTCTCTTTACTCGTTCTGTAATACAAAATCCCGTGGCTAACTCTTTAGTCACATTGCTTGCAAGGCCTGTTTGTGATGTTGTATTACTGAGTGGGCCCCGAGATAGCTCTCCGTCATATAGAGTGACCAATCCTAGTCTTGATCCATGCTAACTCAACGGACACCTTCGGAGATACCTGTAGAGAACCTCTATAGTCACCCAGTTACGTTGCGACATTTGATACACACAAGGCATTCCTCTGGTGTGAGTGAGTTACATGATCTCATGGTCATAGGAACATATACTTGACATGCAGAAAATAATAGCAATAAAATAACACAATCACATGCTACGTTCATAGTTTGGGTCTTGTCCATCACATCATTCTCCTAATGATTTGATGCCATTATCAAGCAACAACACTTGTCTATGGCTAGGAAACCTCAATAATCTTTTATCAACGAGCTAGTCAACTAGAGGCTTACCAGGGACAGTATTTTGTCTATGTATCCACACATGTATGTGAGTTTCCATTCAATACAACTCTAGCATGGACAATAAATGATTATCTTTAAAGAGGAAACATAATAATAACTATTTTATTATTGCCTCTAGGGCATATTTCAAACAATGCAGCGAGTGCCATTGTCGAGGGTGAAGGACAAGTATGTATTCCTCTCCATCTTGCCAGTCACCATCCCAACGAGCATGGCCTGCAGACCACCCAACATGGACAGACGCTTAAGAAGCCAATCTCGATGAACACAAAGCCAAGGAGATGCGCATAGTGGGTACTCACCCTGGCCATCTTGGCGCGAGCCACCATTCTCGCCATTGCTGGACAGCGGCACAACGACAATCTGCTTCAAGGTGATAAAAGAGTTGCCTACAAATGACCATGAAACAAAGCAAAAATGGTGATGCAGTGCACTGAGTCTTTTTAACAAACCAGATCCCGTCGGCTCGCGTGTGATTTAGAGGCGAGGCAGACGGTTTGGAATTGTCTTTTTCCATCGCCAGAGCACTGTACGTCGGCCAAGAGAGGAGGGAGGATGGGTAGCGTCGCTGGAAGAGGAACACATGAGAGCTGGGCTGGTGGTGGAGGATGACGGCGTCGAGCCGTGGCAAGAGAGAGAGAGAGAGAGAGAGAGAGAGAGAGAGAGAGAGAGGTCGGGGGAAGGTGTGGCACCAGCGGTGGAAAGTCGCAGGGGTGGGGAAGGCACGCGGCGGAGTGGTGTTGGCGGCGCGATGCGGGGGCCGATTGAGGCGGAGCGCGACAGCATTGTAGGGGTGGCGGCGCCCGGTAGATGGGGATGCGTTGGAGGTGGAGATGGGAAGGTCGCCGTGCAATTTTTTTCTTTTCTCTCGCTTGAACGGTTGGATTGACTTATTAAGAGGATTGCGGGTTTATTACCAAAAACTAAAGGGACTTTTCTGCAAAAACGCCTGATAACCCACAAGTATAGGGGATCAATTGTAGCCTTTCTCGATAAGTAAGAGTGTCGAACCCAACGAGGAGCTAAAGGTAGGACAAATATTCCCTCAAGTTCTATCGACCACCGATACAACTCTACGCACACTTTATGTTCGCTTTACCTAGAACAAGTATGAAACTAGAAGTACTTTGTAGGAGTGATAGGATAGGCTTGCAAGAAAGTAAAGAACATGTAAATAAAACTAGGGGCTGGTTAGAAAAAGAAACAAATACGAGTGTCTAACGAGTGTGGAGAAGTGGTGGTAGGAGTTGCGAAATTGTCCCTAAGCAATTGACTATGTTACTAGATCGATAGCTAGTATCATGTGGGAGAGGCCTCTGCTAGCATCTCATCCCTTACTTGGAATTCTATACACTTATGATTGGAACTATTAGCAAGCGTCTGCAACTACTAACGTTCATTAAGGTAAAATCCAACCATAGCAATAAGATATATTGGTCCCCCTTCAATCCCATATGCATCAATTTCTATGCTAGGTTTGAAGCTTCTGTCACTCTAGCCTGCCAATACATAGTCCTATAAACATACAACTAACCCTATGGTGTGATCCACGCGCGCGATGATATGATGGGCACCAAAGGACAGCAACATAATCACAAGCAAATTAAACCAATCATAGCAATTCATCAATCACCGATAGGACAACGATAATCTACTCAGACATCATAGGATAGCAACACATCATTGGATAATAATATGTACCATAAAGCACCATGTTCAAGTAGAGGGTACAGCGGGTTGCGGGGGAGTAGACCGCTGAATATAGATGGGGGAAGGTGATGGAGATGTTGGTGAAGATGACGGAGGTGTTGGTGTAGATCGCCGTCACACGATGATGTCCCGGCCGGCGTTCCGGCGCCGCCGGGAGAGAGGGGGGAGAGCCCCCCTCCTTCTTCTTCTTCCTTGACCTCCTCCCTAGATGGGAAAAGGGTTTCCCCTCTGGCCCATGATCTCCATGGCAGCGGAGGGGCAAGAGCCCCTCCGAGATTGGATCTCTCTCTCTCTCTCTCTCTCTCTCTCTCTGTGTGTCCTTCTGTTTCTGCGCTCCCATATTTCGCGTTTCACCGTTTCTTAAATTCCCGGAGATCCGTAACTCCAATTGGGCTGAAATTTTAACACAATTTTATTCCGGATATTATGTTTCTTGCGGCGGAAGAAGGGCTCCAACCGCCTTAAGGAGTGTCCACGAGCCTGCCTGCCGCGGGCCCACCCCCTGGCCACGGCGACAGGGCTTGTGGGCATTCCGTGCATCGCCTCGCGTTGATTCTTCTTCCCAAAAATCATAAATATTCCAAAAAAAATCCCCGTAAGTTTTTATTACGTTTGGACTTCGTTTGGTATGGATATTTTGTGAAACAAAAAACATGCAACAAACAGGAACTGGCACTGGGCACTAGATCAATATGTTAGTCCCAAAAATAGTGTAAAAAGTTGCCAAAAGTATATGAAAGTTGTAGAATATTAGCATGAAACAATCAAAAATTATTGATACGACGGAGACATATCACCATCCCCAAGCTTAATTCCTGCTCGTCCTCGAGTAGGTAAATGATAAAAAAGATAATTTTTGATGTGGAATGCTACCTAGCATAATCTTGATCATATAATCTAATCATGGCAGGAATACTAAAACACGAGTGATTCGAAGCAATAGTCTATAATTTGGCATAATGTCACATCCCTAACCCTTAAGCAAGATAGCATTGTGCTCATGTCTTCTTTGCATTTGCATCTAAGAAGTTTCAACAAAAACAACAAAGTGGCAAAGGAAAAACTCAAAACCCTAGCCACCATTTCAATTAAAGGAAATTTCAAACTAGTTCAAAATCAATGAACCCAAAATGGCCTCAAGAAATGTTCAAACTTTCTGATAAATCATGAAAGTAAATGAGAATTGGAGAAAACTATTTTCTTGACACTTTAAGCATTTTAAATAAATGCAAAAGCCACTGGTTTCAAATTTAAAATTTCAAATCAGAAACTATAATTTTCCAAAAATATTGGAAGTCTTGGAAATGAGTGGGGATATTATAACAAATATTTCAGGAGGTCTAAAATAGTTTTTACTTTTTGTTTTAGAGCTGAAATAATTAGCAAAGCAATAAATAGCAAAATAGAAAAACAAAAACAGAGGAAATGGAAAAAGACTTACCTGTCGCCCAAGCCAGGCCCGGCCCATCTCCCCGCTCGTCCCCTCCCTCGCGCCAGTAGGTAGCAGGAGGTGGCCGCCGCCTCCTCCGGCGCGGCCACGCACCTGCGTGCCTGCCTGGCCGCCGGTTCGCGCTGGCGACGACAGGGATAAGCTCCCCAGAGCTTCCCCTATCCATTCCCCGCCTCGGTTCTCCTCCTCCTCCCGGATCTCCTCCTTCTCCCTGCTGCCGCCATTAGAGCCGAGCTCGAGCTCGAGCTGGCCGTGCCCCTGGCCATAGGATCCCCTCCCAGAGCACGCCATTAGCTCTGCCTCGTCGCCCTGGTCATCTCTGCAGAAGCCGAAGCCTCCTCGAGCCCTGCAACGCCCGCAACGCCGTCGTCTTCCTCCTCCGGCCGCCGGACCTCTCCCGTCGATTCGTCGCCCCCAGGCCTTCCCCGAGCCGTCTAAGCTCTGCTCTGCACTCCCTGTGAGCATGCGGTCATTTTCCCTAAGTTTTCCCCGTCGATCCCCTCCTCTAGCCCTAGTTTCACCGGAGCCCGACGAGGACCGCCGTTGCCGCTCGTCGACGGTAGCCCTCCGATATCCAGCTCGTCCTTCCGATGGCACCAACAGCTCCAGGACGACGCGTAGATACCGTAGCAGCTAAGAACTGAGCATGGATCCCTCTGATTCAAAGCCCCCGACGACGCCCAAGCTTCGGCCACCGCTCCGGCTCGTCGCCGACGCCTCTTCCGGCGACCCTAGCCTCCCCGGTTGGTCCTGCCAGATCGGCCAGTTCGCGAGCATGCTGTAGCTGCCAACCGCGTGCGTTTTGGTGCTGTGCAGCGCCGTCTAGGTCGCCTCCGGCGAGACCTCCGCCGCGGGTCTGGTCGCCGGCGACCACCCTCCGGTGGACGTCGACGTGGTCGACCATTAGGGCGTAATCGCCTCCCCTCAGTCGCTGATAGAGGGCCCCATGCCTGGTCAAACCCCAATTAGGGGCTGGTCAGCGCGGGATTAGTCCCAGAGAGGCTGACCAGTGGGGCCCCCCTGTCAGGTTTGACCTGCACAGGTCGGCTGACCTGCTGACGTCAGCCTGATGCAATAAATGGAATTTCCAGTATAAAACTAATTCAGGAAATTGCTAAAAATTGCAAAAATCATAGAAATTAATCTGTAACTCCAATGAAAATAAATTATATATGAAAAAGTATCAGAAAAATTCAAGGATTCTGATTATGCTATTTTCAACTATGTTTGAAAAGTTACAGGACCCTGAGTTGTGAAATAAGGAATAATTCAATTCTTTAATCACTTTATAAATGGAATTTGCAAGAATATCCAAATCTCATTATAAATACAATGATCACACACTGCCCTAGATATAAATCAGTACCATAACATGACATTTCATGCATGTTAACATTAGGTTGATCTGAGCATCAGGTCGAATCAATTAAACCGGTATCCGAGAATACCCGTTTGAATTGCTATTCGAATGTGATTCAAATCAACTCTAAACCTAAAACATCTTGATTATAATAACTTATCACTTGCATTCTCATGCCATGCTCATGCATCATTTTGATTGCATATGATTGTTATTGAATGTTGCCATTCATTTCGGTAGGCTCCGCACCCCCGGATTCCACCGAATATCCGTCTGACGGATATCGTTCCTCCTCTGAGCAACAAGGCAAGCAACCCTTTTGATCATCACGATAACTCCTATGTTCTTGCTCCTGCACCTATTTATTGCATTAGGATCAAATGCTTCAACTGCTCTTGCCACGATAGTTGGACCCACTTCCTTTGCATGACTTAACCTTGTCACAGTAAATAGCCGAACCTTGCAACCTAGCATACCTGGTAGTTGCTTGAGCTATGATGTGTCTTATCATGCTATGCATGCTATGCTTAGAGTTGTGTATGGTCTGTCATCTGGGAGATGAACAGAAATGTGGAATGTGTTCGGTGAGCAAAGGTCGTGTGTTGAACTTGATTTGGTAAAGGTACCGGTGAAAGGCTGTGCAGGAGTACATGGCGGGTTGTTTCATTAGAACCGTCCTTAGGAACTGAGTTCCGTGCATGTAATCCAAGACTAGATACTACCACATGCTGGTCCCTGAAATATGACCCCGCTCGGCCTATTAATCGCGTAGTACTCGGTCCAGGAGTTGCAAGTAGTTTCTGGTGTTTATAGTAATGCTGGAGGCCGTGCATGGTGCTGACCTGAGAGGTGGACCGTGATGCGGTAGGCAGTGGCACGGTGTACCAAGTGGCACCCGGATGGTGGGCTTGGGAACCCTGCGCACATCGTTTGAGGCCGTGGCGGAAACCTCGGCCGGACTTCCGTTCGCGTTACTCTCAGATTGGCGATAAACCTGGACTAGGTACTAGTGTGGTTAACGGTCGTGGCCGACTCCCTCGCTGGGCTTCCGCTTGAAGGTTGCCGAGGTACATGACGTGCACATGGCGATAAGTGGCGGGAGCGTGTGTGACGAAGTACACCCCTGCAGGGTTATGATCTATTCGAATAGCCGCGTCCGCGGATATGGACTACTTGGAGACATATGTTGTTCATAGATAACTTCAATGGCTACTCATAAAATTATCAAGATAAGCGTGAGTGTCGTGGACGGCATTTCCGTATGGAGACGGAATGATTCCACGATAGTGTATTGTTGTGGTGTTAGTGGACTCGTGTGCGAGAAATCAAGTTGTCAAAACTAATTTCAAAAAGCAAGTTGTCTAGCCACGAGTCAAATGCTGGCTTCCCGCATGAAACCCCACAATACTTTTTGATACCTTGCATGAGTAGTTAGTTCTCCTAAAGTCTTGCTGAGTACCTTCGTACTCATGTTTGCTTAATAAATGTTGCAGAGGTTGCCAATGACCCTAATGGAGGGTTCTTCGTAGACATCGACGACGACGAGTAGCTGGTGTCCCAGCTACGATCTGGCCCTACGTCGGCTCTGTAGTATAGTCAGGCTATGTGCCTACTAGTTGCCGTGTCTGTACCCAGACAGTTTATAACTCTTCCGCTGGCTTGTATTGTATGACTGCTATTACGGGTGATGAGACCCTTGATGTATAATATTATGTGTGTGGCTCTTCCGAGCCTCTTAAATAAAGGTTGTATGTTTATGGTTATGTTGTGATGCCATCGATGTACCTATACATATCAGTATGTCATGCGTACGTGTGTCGTACTTGATATGTATGGGGTTCGATTACCTAGTCGTGAACTTTAGTAGCACCCCTTACAAGGAAATGCCCCTTTGTGATCCAACGAGCCTTGGTAGTTCGCTACTGCTCCAGACACATTGGTGGACCGGCATGTGTCCTTCTTAGCTGTTGTGTCTGTCCCCTTTGGGGAAATGGCACGTGATGTAATGGAGTCCTTGTAGCTTGCTACGACTCGTCTACATTCGCTGATGACCGACACCTGCTTTGTTGTGTCATGTATGTCTGTCCTTGTGCGGTACTGCCACTTTGGTTTATGACTAGACATGTCGATCCGGGTTCTTTGACATTGGATTGCTAGCGACACTATCGCATACGTGAGTCAAAAGACGCAAACGGTCCCGGCTAAGGTAAGGCTGCAGCCGTGGAGTTAACCGTGCGTGAGACCACAAAGGGATGCGATGTGTTACAGGCTGGATTCCTATGGCTTAGGATCAGGGTCCCGACAGCGTTGGTATCAGAGCCTGACTGACTGTAGGATTACTAAGCCAAACTGGTCGAAGTTGAGTCTAGAATTGCTTTAGTTATATATAAGGGAATTGTTTGTGGAAGGGAACGTAAGATTCTTGTTCTCTTCTCAAGTTATTCTATTCTGGTCATCCTCGTCTTTTCCGCGGGAATTAAGGACTAGATTTCTCATCTTCTCCTAGGCTCGTGTTTCCGATCGGTAGCTTATAGGACTACGGGTCGAGAGATATTGGGTTTCTTTTATTCCTAGGAAGCAGGAAGTAAGTTTGATGATCAGAGAGTTGAACTTGATAGTTGAGTGGATACGCTATTCTATTTTGGGTTGTCTCAAAATTTGTTTTTGAGCATTTACAGCCGTTATGCTGCCCAATTTTGCATTCAGAGCTCTAATGCTTTTGCATTACTCTCTATTTACAGATGCCTGGCCGTCCTTCTCGTCAGGTGGTACGTTTGACCAGGTGCATTGATGTACCGGGTCATACGGCCATGCTGGTTAGGGTGATGTCGGTGTGCGGTTACCGCTGGTACCCCGAGTACACGGTAGAGGAACAGTACCGAGACTTCAACCAGAGCCAGTACATCTGCACTGTTAGGGTATTTCCAGACTACCCTGGAGCGGAGAAGCCAATCCATTGGTCCTATGGGTTGGGGGTCACCGTTGACATGGCAGTACAGGATGCTGCCTATTCAATGCTGACTATTATGAGAGCGAGACATGCACTGCTGCAGAATTCAGAGTTCTGCTATGTTCCGGCCTCTCAGTCTGGTGAAGAGGGATACCTCAGTGGAGTCTATTTTGATGCTTCTATGGAGGATCCACTTCTGCAGTCCACTGTTGAGATGCTAGAGAACAGAGACAAGGATGCTCGTGCTCTTCGCATGGAGCTTTATACTACCCGTGCCCGTCTGTGGACAGCTTTGACGCAGCTGGCACCGGTAGTCCAGACAGGGTATGGAGAGATGGAGATGCTGAACCCTGTTAGGAACCATCTTCCAGCCCACGTTGACTGGCCAGCTATAGGAGGAGTCACACCTCTTCGGGGACCCCTCTTACCACCAGTCAGGGGACCAAGGCCACATCCGTGTCCTTATGGATCCCAGGGATCTCAGGCTAGAGTGTTTCCTGATCCGCAGGTTGAGCTTCTGGGTCATGGAGGTAATCTCTACGAGATGTTCTATGCGGATGTCTGAGCTATGAGCGGAAGGATAGTATGGTAGTAGCCGTATGTTCACAGTCCTGCGTGACTTGTGGAGTATGGTAGTAATGTGAAACGAATTCCGGAGGCCTAGATAAATAATGTATAGGAAGCTTGTAAGCCTCTGATGAGTAGTTCCACCATTTCAGTAGTTTGCTCTTCGAGTAAGTTTGTACTGAACTATGTAAGGGTGTGTATGAACCATGGTGTATATATAGCAGTTGCTTGTTACCATGTTGTTCGGATATTCATTTCCGCATTCCGTGTGTTCAGTACATTCTTAATCCATAGTTAGTATTGATATGATATTGGTCTAAGCTATGAGTTTGTTTGTCAGGATGGTGTTCACCAGGTTGAACCGTGCCCCTGCTCATGAGCAAGGTGAGGGTAGTCAAGCGTCGCAGGAAGACCTGCCTCACCCACCTTCTCTGGTAGAAGTGATGCTTGAGGCAGAAAGAAACAAAAGGGAGACCAACCGACTGCTAGAGCGTATTGAGCAGAATACGGCTCGACAGCCTAGGAATGCTGCAGTGTCCCTCAATGACTTTGTGAAGCTGAATCCTCCAAAGTTTCATCATTCCGTCGATCCCCTCGACGCTGATGACTGGCTGTGCAGCATTTCACGCAAGATTCGCTCTGCGAATGTGTCTGAGGCCGACAAGGTGACCTTTGCGGCGTATTTCGTGGAGGGACCCGCCAATCTGTGGTGGGAGAATTTTGAAGCTATGCGTCCCACTGAACCAGTGGCCACATGGGCAGACTTCAGCGCAGCTTTCCGTCTGCACCATATTCCAGAGGGCCTGATGGACAGAAAGAGAGAGGAGTTATGTGCCTTCACCCAGGGCAAGTTGTCTGTGGATGCCTATAGCCGCGAGTTCGGTAACCTCGCCCGCTATGCAACAGAGGAGGTGTCTACTGACGCCAAGAAGCAAGCAAGATTCCGTAAGGGTCTGAGCCCTGAGCTCCGTCGAGACCTGCGCCTCCATGAGTGTGCAAGCTTTCAAGCCCTGGTCAACAAAGCGATCAGTGCGGAGACTGGTCATACTGACTTCGAAGCCACAAGGAAGCACTCCCGTGACTTTGGCTCGTCTTCTGGTTCCGCGTTTCCAAAACGCAGGTTGTGGGTTCCAAACAGTTCTCTGCCGCCAAGATACACTCCGAGGCCATCCTACGTGGCGCCTCAGACGAATCAGGCCAACCCTCCAGCAAAAGCTTATGGTGGTCTAGCTAGCAATGCTGCACCACGTGCCAACCAGGTGATATGCTACAAGTGTGGAGAACCAGGGCATTATTCCCGTGAGTGTCCTCAGAATGTGGGTGCCAAGCAACCCGGAAAGTCCGTCGGGCAGGCCAAGTCGGGCAAAGCGTTTTATGTGAAGCCAACTCCTGCACGTGGCCGTGTGAACTATGTGTCAGCAGAAGAAGTTGCAGAGGATCCCGACGTCATGCTGGGTACGCTTCTTGTTAATCATCACCCAGCGTCCGTTCTCTTTGACACTGGGTCTTCTCATTCCTTCATTTCAGAAAGTTATGCACAGTTGCATAACATGTCATTTTGTGATATGCCAATCCCATTGGTTGTCCAAACCCCTGGTAGTAAATGGCAAACCTCTAGGATAACCTATGACAATGAAATTCTAGTAGACAGGCTAGTTTTTCTAGCCTCATTGATAGCATTGAAATCTTCGGATATTAATATCATCTTGGGCATGGACTGGATGTCAGCTCACTATGCCAAGATTGATACTCAATCTAGAAATGTCCAGCTTACCCATTCCTCGGGTGAGATAGTAAATGTCTCTACTCGAGTTGCCAAATGCCAACTCTATTCCCTAAATGCCAACCCTCTTCCGGAACTTGAAGACATTCCGATAGTCCGTGACTTCCCGGATGTTTTTCCAGAGGAACTGCCAGGAATTCCACCTGACAGAGATGTAGAGTTTGTGATAGATCTTGTTCCGGGAACTGTCCCAATAGCCAGAAGACCTTATAAGATGGCACCCCTGGAGCTAGCCGAACTTAAGAAGCAATTAGATGAGGCCTTGAACAAAGGTTTCATTCGTCCTAGCTCTTCTCCTTGGGCTTGTCCCGTCCTCTTCGTCAAGAAGAAAGACGGAACGGATCGGATGGTTGTAGATTATCGACCAATTAACCTGGTCACCACTAAGAACAAGTATCCGCTCCCCAGGATCAACGACCTGTACGATCATCTCGCTGGATCCTCAGTCTTCTCCAAAATGGATTTGAGGTTGGGATACCATCAAATCAAGATTAAGAACGGGGACATTCCAAAAACGGCCTTTGTTACTCGTTATGGCCAATATGAGTACACCGTTATGTCCTTCGGTTTAACCAATGACCCAGCCACCTTCTCTCGACTGATGAATTCAATCTTTATGGAGTATGTGGATAAATTCGTCGTAGTATACCTCGATGATATTCTCATCTATTCAAAGAATGAACAAGAACATGCTGAGCATCTAAGGCTGGTATTGACGAAACTTCGAGAGCATCGCCTTTATGCCAAATTTTCAAAATGTGAATTCTGGTTACCAGAAGTGGCCTATCTAGGCCACGTAATCTCTCGTAAGGGTATTGCTGTCAATCCCGAGAGAGTTCAATCTGTCCTTGATTGGACTCAACCTGAATCGGTTAAGCAAGTTAGGAGTTTTCTTGGTCTAGCGAGCTATTGTCGCCGCTTCGTCGAGAATTTCTCCAAGGTTGCAAAGCCTCTGACTGAACTCCTCAAGAAAGATAAGAAGTTCGAGTGGACACCACAGTGTGAGCATAGTTTTCAGGAACTGAAAAGACGCCTGACTTCCGCACCTGTGTTGCTACCACCAGATTTTTCTAAGGACTTTGTTATCTATTGCGACGCCTCGCGACAAGGATTAGGTTGCATTCTCATGCAAGATCGTCATGTGATCGCATACGCATCTCAACAGTTGCGTCCACATGAGGATAATTATCCCACACATGACCTTGAGCTTGCAGCTGTGGTCCATGCACTAAAAACCTGGCGACATTATCTTTTGGGTAATCGTTGCGAAATATTCACTGATCACCAAAGTCTGAAATATATCTTCACCCAGCCGGATTTGAATCTCAGGCAAAGACGGTGGGTTGAGTTGATCTCGGATTACGACTTAGGGATAACTTACACCCCGGGAAAGGCCAATGTTATGGCCGATGCACTAAGTCGTAAATCTTATTGTAACAATTTGATGCTACAACAAGGTCAACCACTTCTCCATGAGGACTTTCGGAAGTTGAATCTTCATATTGTTCCTCAAGGATTCCTTTCTACCTTGGTGGCGAAGCCTACTCATAAGGATCAAATTATAGCTGGCCAAAAGCGTGACAAGGGTATATCACGGATCAAGGAGAATATTTCTAGCGGAAACGCTAAAGAATTTTCCATGAATGATCAAGGTGTGGTGTTCTTCCAGAATCGTTTAGTGGTTCCTAAGAACCCACATCTAAGGCAGTTAATCCTTAAGGAGGCTCATGATTCCCCTCTCACCATTCATCCCGGTAGTACTAAGATGTATCAGGACCTACGCCAGAGGTTCTGGTGGACTAGGATGAAGAGAGAAATTGCTGAGTTCGTTGCTAACTGCGATGTTTGTCGTCGAGTTAAGGCAGAACATCAAAGGCCTGCTCGCACCCTTCAACCTTTAGCTATTCCTGAATGGAAATGGGATAAAGTTAGCATGGATTTCATTACCGGATTTCCCAAGACCAAGAAAGGAAATAATGCTATCTTTGTGGTCATTGACCGTCTTTCCAAAGTGGCTCATTTTCTTCCTGTTCGTGAGAGTATAACAGCTAGCCAGCTAGCAGAGTTATATATCTCTCGAATAGTGTCTCTTCATGGTGTTCCCCTAGAAATTAACTCGGACCGTGGAAGTATCTTTACTTCTCGCTTCTGGGAAAGTTTTCAGAATGCCATGGGGACTCACTTATCTTTTAGCACTGCTTTCCATCCCCAATCAAGTGGTCAAGTAGAAAGAGTGAATCAAATTCTAGAAGATATGCTCCGAGCTTGTGTTATATCGTTCGGTATGAATTGGGAGAAGTGTCTTCCATTCGCCGAATTCGCTTATAACAACAGTTATCAATCAAGCTTGGGCAAAGCCCCTTTTGAAGTTCTCTATGGACGAAGATGTCGAACACCTCTTAATTGGTCAGAAACCGGAGAGAGGCAACTCTTTGGCCCGGATATGATCCAGGATGCAGAAGAGCAGGTTCGCATTATTCGTGAAAAGTTGAAAACAGCCCAGTCTCGTCAAAAGAGCCAATATGATCGTCATCATAAGGCTGTGACCTTTGAAGTTGGCGAGAAGGCTTACCTTCGGGTTACACCTTTGAAGGGTACCCATCGATTCGGTATCAAGGGCAAATTGGCTCCTCGTTACATTGGTCCTTTTCGCATTCTTGCCAAACGAGGAGAAGTTGCCTACCAGTTGGAACTTCCTCCGCATCTTTCCAAGGTTCATGATGTTTTCCACGTCTCGCAACTCAGGCGTTGCTTTTCGGATCCTATCCGTGAAGTGGACCACGAAACGCTTGATCTACAAGATAACCTTTCTTACCGAGAATACCCCGTGCGTATTCTTGATCAAGCTGAGCGTACCACTCGGCGTCGAAACCTCAAGTTTCTTAAAGTTCAATGGTCAAATCATTCTGAAAAGGAGGCAACTTGGGAAAGAGAGGATCGTCTCCGACTTGAATATCATGCGTTATTCCCGACGACTTCTAAATCTCGGGACGAGATTCTTTTGAGTGGGGGTGAGTTGTCACATCCCTAACCCTTAAGCAAGATAGCATTGTGCTCATGTCTTCTTTGCATTTGCATCTAAGAAGTTTCAACAAAAACAACAAAGTGGCAAAGGAAAAACTCAAAACCCTAGCCACCATTTCAATTAAAGGAAATTTCAAACTAGTTCAAAATCAATGAACCCAAAATGGCCTCAAGAAATGTTCAAACTTTCTGATAAATCATGAAAGTAAATGAGCATTGGAGAAAACTATTTTCTTGACACTTTAAGCATTTTAAATAAATGCAAAAGCCACTGGTTTCAAATTTAAAATTTGAAATCAGAAACTATAATTTTCCAAAAATATTGGAAGTCTTGGAAATGAGTGGGGATATTATAACAAATATTTCAGGAGGTCTAAAATAGTTTTTACTTTTTGTTTTGGAGCTGAAATAATTAGCAAAGCAATAAATAGCAAAACAGAAAAACAAAAACAGAGGAAATGGAAAAAGACTTACCTGTCGCCCAAGCCAGGCCCGGCCCATCTCCCCGCTCGTCCCCTCCCTCGCGCCAGTAGGCAGCAGGAGGTGGCCGCCGCCTCCTCCGGCGCGGCCACGCACCTGCGTGCCTGCCTAGCCGCCGGTTCGCGCTGGCGACGACGGGGATAAGCTCCCCAGAGCTTCCCCTATCCATTCCCCGCCTCGGTTCTCCTCCTCCTCCCGGATCTCCTCCTTCTCCCTGCTGCCGCCATTAGAGCCGAGCTCGAGCTCGAGCTGGCCGTGCCCCTGGCCATAGGATCCCCTCCCAGAACACGCCATTAGCTCTGCCTCATCGCCCTGGTCATCTCTGCAGAAGCCGAAGCCTCCTCGAGCCCTACAACGCCCGCAATGCCGTCGTCTTCCTCCTCCGGCCGCCGGACCTCTCCCGTCGATTCGTCGCCCCCAGGCCTTCCCCGAGCCGTCTAAGCTCTGCTCTGCACTCCCTGTGAGCATGCGGTCGTTTTCCCTAAGTTTTCCCCGTCGATCCCCTCCTCTAGCCCTAGTTTCATCGGAGCCCGACGAGGACCGCCGCTGCCGCTCGTCGCCGGTAGCCCTCCGATGTCCAGCTCGTCCTTCCGATGGCACCAACAGCTCCAGGACGACGCGTAGATGCCGTAGCAGCTAAGAACTGAGCGTGGATCCCTCTGATTCAAAGCCCCCGACGACGCCCGAGCTTCGGCCGCCGCTCCGGCTCGTCGCCGACGCCTCTTCCGGCGACCCTAGCCTCCCCAGTTGGTCCTGCCAGATCGGCCACTTCGCGAGCATGCTGTAGCTGCCAACCGCATGCGTTTTGGTGCTGTGCAGCGCCGTCTAGGTCGCCTCCGGTGAGCCCTCCGCCGCGGGTCTGGTCGTCGGCGACCACCCTCCGGTGGACGTCGACGTGGTCGACCATTAGGGCGTAATCGCCTCCCCTCAGTCGCTGACAGAGGGCCCCACGCCTGGTCAAACCCCAATTAGGGGCTGGTCAGCGCGGGATTAGTCCCAGAGAGGCTGACCAGTGGGGCCCCCCTATCAGGTTTGACCTGCACAGGTCGGCTGACCTGCTGACGTCAGCCTGATGCAATAAATGGAATTTCCAGTATAAAACTAATTCAGGAAATTGCTAAAAATTGCAAAAATCATAGAAATTAATCTGTAACTCCAATGAAAATAAATTATATATGAAAAAGTATCAGAAAAATTCAAGGATTCTGATTATGCTATTTTCAACTATGTTTGAAAAAGTTACAGGACCCTAAATTGTGAAATAAGGAATAATTCAATTCTTTAATCACTTTATAAATGGAATTTGCAAGAATATCCAAATCTCATTATAAATACAATGATCACACACTGCCCTAGATATAAATCAGTACCATAACATGACATTTCATGCATGTTAACATTAGGTTGATCTGAGCATCAGGTCGAATCAATTAAACCGGTATCCGAGAATACCCGTTTGAATTGCTATTCGAATGTGATTCAAATCAACTCTAAACCTAAAACATCTTGATTATAATAACTTATCACTTGCATTCTCATGCCATGCTCATGCATCATTTTGATTGCATATGATTGTTATTGAATGTTGCCATTCATTTCGGTAGGCTCCGCACCCCCGGATTCCACCGAATATCCGTCTGACGGATATCGTTCCTCCTCTGAGCAACAAGGCAAGCAACCCTTTTGATCATCACGATAACTCCTATGTTCTTGCTCCTGCACCTATTTATTGCATTAGGATCAAATGCTTCAACTGCTCTTGCCACGATAGTTGGACCCACTTCCTTTGCATGACTTAACCTTGTCACAGTAAATAGCCGAACCTTGCAACCTAGCAGACCTGGTAGTTGCTTGAGCTATGATGTGCCTTATCCTGCTATGCATGCTATGCTTAGAGTTGTGTATGGTCTGTCATCTGGGAGATGAACAGAAATGTGGAATGTGTTCGGTGAGCAAAGGTCGTGTGTTGAACTTGATTTGGTAAAGGTACCGGTGAAAGGCTGTGTAGGAGTACATGGCGGGTTGTTTCATTGGAACCGTCCTTAGGAACTGAGTTCCGTGTATGTAATCCAAGACTAGATACTACCACATGCTGGTCCCTGAAATATGACCCCGCTCGGCCTATTAATCGCGTAGTACTCGGTCCAGGAGTTGCAAGTAGTTTCTGGTGTTTATAGTAATGCTGGAGGCCGTGCATGGTGCTGACCTGAGAGGTGGACCGTGATGCGGTAGGCAGTGGCACGGTGTACCAAGTGGCACCCGGATGGTGGGCTTGGGAACCCTGCGCACATCGTTTGAGGCCGTGGCGGAAACCTCGGCCGGACTTCCGTTCGGGTTACTCTCAGATAGGCGATAAACCTGGACTAGGTACTAGTGTGGTTAACGGTCGTGGCCGACTCCCTCGCTGGGCTTCCGCTTGAAGGTTGCCGAGGTACATGACGTGCACATGGCGATAAGTGGCGGGAGAGTGTGTGACGAAGTACACCCCTGCAGGGTTATGATCTATTCGAATAGCCGCGTCCGCGGATATGGACTACTTGGAGACATATGTTGTTCATATATAACTTCAATGGCTACTCATAAAATTATCAAGATAAGCGTGAGTGTCGTGGACGGCATTTCCGTATGGAGACGGAATGATTCCACGATAGTGTATTGTTGTGGTGTTAGTGGACTCGTGTGCGAGAAATCAAGTTGTCAAAACTAATTTCAAAAAGCAAGTTGTCTAGCCACGAGTCAAATGCTGACTTCCCGCATGAAACCCCACAATACTTTTTGATACCTTGCATGAGTAGTTAGTTCTCCTAAAGTCTTGCTGAGTACCTTCGTACTCATGTTTGCTTAATAAATGTTGCAGAGGTTGCCAATGACCCTAATGGAGGGTTCTTCGTAGACATCGACGACGACGAGTAGCTGGTGTCCCAGCTACGATCTGGCCCTACGTCGGCTCTGTAGTATAGTCAGGCCATGTGCCTACTAGTTGCCCTGTCTGTACCCAGACAGTTTATAACTCTTCCGCTGGCTTGTATTGTATGACTGCTATTACGGGTCATGAGACCCTTGATGTATAATATTATGTGTGTGGCTCTTCCGAGCCTCTTAAATAAAGGTTGTATGTTTATGGTTATGTTGTGATGCCATCGATGTACCTATACATATCAGTATGCCATGCGTACGTGTGTCGTACTTGTTATGTATGGGGTTCGATTACCTAGTCGTGAACTTTAGTAGCACCCCTTACAAGGAAATGCCCCTTTGTGATCCAACGAGCCTTGGTAGTTCGCTACTGCTCCGGACACATTGGTTGACCGGCATGTGTCCTTCTTAGCTGATGTGTCTGTCCCCTTTGGGGAAATGGCACGCGATGTAATGGAGTCCTTGTAGCTTGCTACGACTCGTCTACATTCGCTGATGACCGACACCTGCTTTCTTGGGTCATGTATGCCTGTCCTTGTGCGGTACTGCCACTTTGGTTTATGACTAGACATGTCGATCCGGGTTCTTTGACATTGGATTGCTAGCGACACTATCGCATACGTGAGTCAAAAGACGCAAATGGTCCCGGCTAAGGTAAGGTTGCAGCCGTGGAGTTAACCGTGTGTGAGACCACAAAGGGATGTGATGTGTTATAGGCTGGATTCCTATGGCTTAGGATCGGGGTCCCGACACATAAAGACAATAATATTTCAAGCATACTAACAAATCAATTATGTCTTCTCAAAATATCATGGCCAAAGAAAGTTATCCCTACAAAATCATATAGTCTGGCTATGCTCCATCTTACCCAAACAACGTATTTAAATCATGCACAACCCCGGTGTTAGCCAAGCAATTGTTTCATACTTTAGTGTTCTCAAACCTTTTCAACTTTCACGCAATACATGAGCGTGAGCCATGGACATAGCACTATAGGTGGAATATAATATGGTGGTCGTGGAGAAGACAAAAAAGGAGGAGATAGTCTCACATCAACTAGGCGTATCAACGGGCTATGGAGATGCACATCAATAGATATCAATGTGAGTGAGTAGGGATTGCCACGCAGCGGATGCACTAGAGCTTATAAGTGTATGAAAGCTCACAAAAGAAACTAGTGGGTGTGCACCCAACTTGCTTGCTCACGAAGACCTAGGGCAATTTTGAGGAAGCCCATCATTGGAATATACAAGCCAAGTTATATAATGAAATTTTCCCACTAGTATATGGAAGTGACAACATAGGAGACTCTCTGTCATGAAGATCATAGTGCTATTTGAAGCCAAAGTGTGGAAAGAGGATAGTAGCAATTGTCCCTTCTCTCTTTTCTCTCATTTTTTTGTGGGCTCTTTGGCCTCTTTTTTTATTTATTTTTATTTGGTGGGCATCTTTGGCCTCTTTTTTGTAAATGGGCTTCGCTGGCCTCTTTTATTTCCTCACATGGGACAATGCTCTATTAATAATGATCATCACACTTAAAACTCAATACTTAGAGCAATGATGACTCTATATGAAATGCCTTCGGTAGTGTACCGTGACAATGATCTAGCATAGTAATGACATCAAAAAATGGACAAGCCATGGAAACATCATGCTAGCTATCTTACGATCATGCAATGGCAATATGGAAGTGGTGGCACATGTCATGAGACAGAACGGTGGTAGTTGCATGGCAATATATCTCGGAATGGCTATGAAAATGCCATAATAGGTAGGTATGGTGGCTATTTTGAGGGAGGCTATATGGTGGGTGTAATGCACCGACGAAAGTTGTGCGGTACTAGAGAGGCTAGCAATGGTGGAAGGGTGAGAGTGCGTATAATCCATGGACTCAACATTAGTCATAAAGAACTCACATACATATTGCAAAAGTCTATTAGTCATCGAAACAAGGTACTACACGCATGCTCCTAGGGGAAAGGTTGGTAGAAGTTAACCATCGCACGATCCCGACCTCCACACAAAGTATGACAATCAATAAAATAAATCATGCTCCGACTTCATCACATAGCGGTTCATCATACGTGCATGCTTCGAGAATCACAAACCTTTACACAAGTATTTCTAAAAATACACAATTACTCACTAGCATGACTCTAATATCACATATTCATGTCACAAAACTGTTGCAAGGAATCAAACATATCATATTCAGTGATCTACAAGTTTTATGTAGGATTTTATGACTAACCACGTGAATGACCAGCTCCTGTTAACTCTCTAAATAGGTATAAGTGAAGCATGAGAGTTTAATTATTTCTACAAAATATATGCCCCTCTCTAACAAATATAAGTGAAGCAAAAGAGCATTCTACAAATGGCGGTTTTCTATGTGTAGGGAAACATGCAATCCAAACTTCGAAAGATATAAGTGAAGCACAAGAAGCATTCTATAAAGCCAACCAAGGACTATCTCATACCAGCATGTTGCATAAAAGAAAAAGGAAAAATAAACACAAAAGACGCTCCAAGCATTTGCGCATATCATGTGACGAAATAAAATATAGCTCCGAGTAAAATTACTGATAGATTGTAGACGAAAGAGGGGATGCCTTCCGGGGCATCCCCAAGCTTAGACGCTTGAGTCTTCCTTGAATATTACCTTGGGGTGCCTCGGGCATCCCCAAGCTTAGGCTCTTGCCTCTCCTTATTCCTTCATCCATCGTGCTCTCACCCAAAACTTGAAAACTTCAATCACACAAAACTCAACAAAACTTCGTGAGATCTGTTAGTAATATAAAATAAATCACCACTTCAAGTACTGTTGTGAACTCATTCTATATTCATATAAGCATTATATCTACTGTAATCCAACTTCACCATGGTTCATACCCCCCGATACTACCCATAGATTCATCAGAATAAGAGAACAATGCATAGAAAACAGAATCTGTCAAAACAGAATAGTCTGTAGCAATCTGTATATTGCGTATACCTCTGATATCTCACAAAATCAGAAAAAATACGAACGTCTGGAAACTTTGCATATCAATCAGCAGAAAAAAGAATCAACTCAAAATCTCTTCCATAATAAAAATGAAAATTAATTTCGTGAGCAGAAAGTTTCTGTCTTTTCTCAGCGTGATCAAACAACTATCACCCAAACTAATCGTAAAGGCTTTGCTTGGCACATTATTTTTAAAAACACAAAGGAATTGTACAAAGGGGATAATTATTTTTCGGATAAACTTCCATGAAAAATTATACATTGTTTCCATGAGCATGAACACAAGTGTTCAAGGTCGACCCTCACTTCCGCAATGCATCACCTTTCAATCGCTTCTCTTTTTGAAAAAGTTTTAAGTTCCCCTCTATATTTTTTTGTTTTTTAACTAAACAAAAGCAATTAACAGAAATAAATGACTCTCTAAAACTTCCGGGTTGTCTCCCAGGCAGCGCTTTCTTTAAAGCCATTAAGCTAGGCATAAAGTGTTCAAGTAATGGATCCACCCGGATCCCAAGGTATATCAAAACCAATTTTAATTAGCAATGATTTGAAATTTAGTAGTGAGCACAAGGTAAAATATATCATGCAATGACGAAGTCTAACTCTCTTCCTATGCATTGGCATGTCATAAAAGAACAATTCATGCACACCAAGTAAAGGCCAATACATAGCATAAGCAGTTTCTTGCAATTTTATCGTATTGGAAACATAGAGAGGTGGAGATGTAGTTCCTCTCATAATAATTGCAAGTAGGAGCAGCCAGCACATGCATATTATATTCATCAAAATCATCATGTGTAACATAAGGAACTATAGCTAGCTCATCTTCATAAGCATCATTCATAATGGCATCATGGCCACAAGCATAGCAAGCATCAAGTTCATCAAAAAGGGATATTTCAAACGAATCCAAGGGATCATAGCATTCATCCTTCGGTAAGAACGAAGGGAAATTAAATAATGTATGAGTAGAAGAGTTACTCTCATTAGAAGGTGGACACGGGTAGCTAGTCCCCTCTTCCTCCTTTTGTTCTTCGCTCTCATCTTCATCTTTTTCATCTAATGAGCTCACAATTTCAGCATTTTCTTCTTTCATAGTTTCCTGCAAAATAATAGTCTCTTCTTGGGCAGCATAGGATTTCTCCTTAAATCGTTCAATATGGGCATTATATTCATAATTAGTATAACAATAACGAAGCATAGCCAAATTTTCAGATCGGTAAGGAGCATCGTCATTATCATCACACCTTTTAAGCAGAGCCTCAATTTCATAAGCACCCATAAAAGCAACAAACTCTTCTATTTGATCCACATCATAGTAATCATATATACCATTAGCATAAGAAGCCAAGGTTCTATGATCATTAAACTCACAAGAAAAGGGAAGGTGTGGAGCCTTCATCCTAGAGCAACAAGTAACACCATACCTCTTGCATAGTTCCCAAGCATACCATTTCAACAAATGGATTTGATCCCATAAAAGTTTCCCTTTTTGAGTCAAGTGATAATCCCTAATGTATTCACGTTGATCCAACGTGTATCCCATTATATAATTGAATGGGGCTTTCTCAGGATTATTAAAGAAGTGCATAATATTTTCCACATAACAAGCCTCGAGGGTTTTAGGAGGTTCCCCATCTCCATGAGTAGCAAGTACACCTAATTGTTTTGGTATTTCGTGTTCCATATCCATAACTAAATATAAAGAACAGCTTAGAACAGCAAATAAATTTACTTAGTGATAAAGCAAACAAGCACACACGGGAATATTCACCCCATGCTATTGCTCCCCGGCAATGGTGCCAGAAAAAGGTCTTGATAACCCACAAGTATAGGGGATCAATTGTAGCCTTTCTTGATAAGTAAGAGTGTCGAACCCAACGAGGAGCTAAAGGTAGGACAAATATTCCCTCAAGTTCTATCGACCACCGATACAACTCTACGCACACTTTACGTTCGCTTTACCTAGAACAAGTATGAAACTAGAAGTACTTTGTAGGAGTGATAGGATAGGCTTGCAAGAAAGTAAAGAACACGTAAATAAAACTAGGGCTGGTTAGAAAAAGAAACAAATACGAGTGTCTAACGAGTGTGGAAAAGTGGTGGTAGGAGTTGCAAAATTGTCCCTAAGAAATTGACTACGTTACTAGATCGATAGCTAGTATCATGTGAGAGAGGACTCTGCTAGCATGTCATCCCTTACTTGGAATTCTATGCACTTATGATTGCAACTATTAGCAAGCGTCCGCATCTACTAACGTTCATTAAGGTAAAATCCAACCATAGCAATAAGATATATTGGTCCCCCTTCAATCCCATATGCATCAATTTCTATGCTAGGTTTGAAGCTTCTGTCAATCTAGCCTGCCAATACATAGTCCTATCAACATACAACTAACCCTATGGTGTGATCCACGCGCGCGATCATATGATGGGCACCAAAGGACAGCAACATAACCACAAGCAAATTAAACCAATCATAGCAATTCATCAATCACCGATAGGACAACGATAATCTACTCAAACATCATAGGATAGCAACACATCATTGGATAATAATATGTAGCATAAAGCACCATGTTCAAGTAGAGGGTACAGCGGGTTGCGGGAGAGTGGACCACTGAATATAGATGGGGGAAGGTGATGGAGATGTTGGTGAAGATGACAGAGGTGTTGGTGTAGATCGCCGTCACACGATGATGTCCCGGGCGGCGTTCCGGCGCCGCCGGGAGAGAGGGGGAGAGAGCCCCCCTCCTTCTTCTTATTCCTTGACCTCCTCCCTAGATGGGAGAAGGGTTTCCCCTCTGGTCCATGGTCTCTGTGGCGGCGGAGGGGCGAGAGCACCTCCGAGATTAGATCTCTCTCTCTGTGTCCTTCTGTTTATGCGCTCCCAGATTCTGCATTTCACCGTTTCTTAAATTCCCAGAGATCCGTAACTCCGATTGGGTTGAAAGTTTAACAAAATTTTATTCCGGATATTATCTTTCTTGCGGCGAAAGAAGGGCTCCAACCGCCTTAAGGAGTGGCCACAAGCCTGCCTGCCGCGGGCCCACCCCCTGACCGCGGCGACAGGGCTTGTGGGCACTCCGTGCATCGCCTCACGTTGATTCTTCTTCCCAAAAATCATAAATATTCCAAAAAAATCCAGTAAGTTTTTATTACGTTTGGACTTTGTTTGGTATGGATATTCTGCGAAACAAAAAACATGCAACAAACAGGAACTGGCACTGGGCACTGGGTCAATATGTTAGTCCCAAAAATAGTATAAAACGTTGCCAAAAGTATATGAAAGTTGTAGAATATTGGCATGAAACAATCAAAAATTATAGATACGACGGAGACGTATCAACGCCCATGAAGCTGAATAGACAGAAGCAGTAGCCGCTTTAGTATTAGATAAAGATAATCTAATACAACTTTGTCCATAGATGGATAATAATAACATTGTTTTGTGGGCATGCATTTATTAACTATCTTTGACCAAAATAACAAATAGAAGCCACTTTACTAAATCCTCATTTATAAACTTCTTTATCAAGCGGATCGATATCAGCTTCGGTTAGAAATGGACAAGATTAATAAAATCATGTCGCCAAGATGCCCATCAATCAACATGAACATAAGCCACACTTAATTTAGAGGATTTATTAACTTAATTTTACAGCGACGATAGTATGGCATGATAATGATAATCATGGTCATAATAATATGCCCCTAAAGAAATAACTAAGCATAATAAAAAGTATTAAATAATTAAGCATGGCACATACATGCATGAGGAAAAGTAGGAATGCGAGATAATCATCTAACAATAATAGGCATGCAAACATCCCTGCAATTTACACATGACCACTGAAATTAGTCTCTTCGATCTATATTAGTTGTCACTCTTTTTTCTTTTTTGAGAAACCAATGATTTAGTTTTTTGTGTTTTTTCTCGGGGGGGGCACTGATTTTGTTTTTTCTAAGACAATGGAACCGCTGATTTAGTATGAAGTTGCAATTTCCAAAATTGTGTTTCGGTACATTACTATGCGGGATTAGCTAGAACTCATCTAGCTGATACATAACTATGGTATCATTCACCTCAGCATCTTAGTAGTATCCCGTTCGTTTTTTTTTTGGGGAGGGGGGCTGCCCCAATGTGTCTTCTTGTCTTTTTTTTCTTAGGTGTTTTTTGTGTTTACCTTTTTAATTGTAAGTTTTTGTGTTGTGCGATAAGAGGCTTGAGCAGAACTACTACTTGTTATTGCAGCGTTGAATAGGAGCAGAACTACTAGTTGTTTGTGGCGACGATGAAACGAGTTGAAAACTTATAGGAAAAAAATGTATTAGGAACTATTAGCACGACGAGCCGATTAACCATGACTTTTTGTCAACTTTTTTTGTTTCATTTCGCTATAATATGTTGGTAAAAATGGTGCCACAAGTATAATAATAGAGCTATATCAATTTCTTGTTGTTCCATTTTCCCATTAACCACGTGACTTTTTATTTTGAAAATCGTTTGCTAGTTTTAAAACGTACGTGTATTTGAAAAATATTCATCAAATACAAAAACTGTTCGTAAATTTTAAAAATGATTATTACTTGAAAAAATGTTGGTGAACTTCTACAAATTATAAATATTAAAAAATTCATGAATTGTTAAAAATCATGAATTTGCGGAAGAATCACAAGTTTTCAAAATGTATAGAGCCTTTTTTTTTAAACTCGGGATTTTTTTCAAAAATAAAATGAGAATGAGAAAAAAGGAAAAACAAAATTATTAAAAACATGTAGTTGCGACACACTTAAAATACATGCAATTGCGACCCCACTTGAAATAAATGCAGTTGTGACATGCCTTGGAAACATGCAAATGCGGCCTCATTTAAAACTTAAGGTTGTAACCCGTCTTGAAACACGTGCACTTGCGGTCCCGCCTTGAAAACATGCATTTGTGACCCACTGTTGAAACATGCAGTTGCGACCGCTGACGGGGGGATAACCATCGAGCCTACTCCTTTGCCTTCTACCTTGAAGGAACAACACAACTCATGTTGGGAAACGTAGCATAAATTCAAAAAAATTCCTACGCATATTCAGATCTTCCTATGGAGAGACCAGCAACGAGAGAGGGGTGAGTGCATCTTCATACCTTTGAAGATCGATAAGCGGAAGCATTGCTAGAACGCGGTTGATGGAGTCGTACTCGCGGCGATTCAGATCGCGGTGTGATTCCGATCTAGTGCCGAACCACGGCACTTCCGCGTTCAACACACGTGCAGCCCGGTGACATATCCTGCACCTTGATCCAGCAAGGAGGAGGGAGAGGTTGGGGAAGATCTACGGAAGCACGACGGCGTGGTGTCGATGGAGAGACGAGGTCTCCCGACAGGGCTTCGCCAAGCAGCGTGGGAGAGGAGGAAGAAGGGGGCAAGGCTGCGCCGAGGGAGAGAAAAAACTGTGTGCAAAACAGCCCCAAAACCCCCATTATATATAGGAGGAGGGGAGGGGGTGACACCCCTAGGGTTCCCACCCTAGGTGGTGCGGCAGCCCCCCAGATGGGAGGTGCGGCGGCCAGGGCAGGGGGAGGGGGTGGCGCACCCCTAGGTGGGCCTTAGGCCCACCAGCGCCTAGGGTTTCCCCCCCCCTCTCCACCTCCTCCGCCTTGAGCCTCCTTATGGGAGGCGCACCAGCCCACTTTGGGCTGGTTTCCCTCCCTCTTTTGGCCCATGCTACCTCTTGGGGCTGGTGGCCCCTCCCGGTGGACCCCTGGGACCATTTTCGGTGGTCTCAGTAGTCCCGGTACATTACCGGTGACGCCCGAAACATTTCCGGTGTCCAAAACCATCCATCATATATATCAATCTTTACCTCCGGACCATTCCGGAGCTCCTCGTGATGTCCGGGATCTCATCCGGGACTCCGAACAACTTTCGGTACCTCGTATAACAATTCCCTATAACCCTAGCGTCATCGAACCTTAAGTGTGTAGACCCTACGGGTTCGGGAGACAGGCAGACATGACCGAGACACCTCTCCGGCCAATAACCATCAGCGGGGTATGGATACCCATGGTGGCTCCCACTTGCTCCACGATGATCTCATCAGATGAACCACGATGTCAAGGATTCAATCAATCCCGTATACAATTCCCTTTGTCTGTCGGTATAGAACTTGCCCGAGATTCGATCATCGGTATACCTATACCTTGTTCAATCTCGTTACCGGTAAGTCTCTTTACTCGTTCCGTAGCACGTCATCGTGTGACTAACTCCTTAGTCACATTGAGCTCATGATGATGTTCTACTGAGTGGGCCCTGAGATACCTCTCCATCACGCGGAGTGACATATCCCGATCTCGATTCGTACCAACCCAACAGACGCTTTCAGAGGTACCCGTAGTGCACCTTTATAGTCACCCAATAACGTTGTGACGTTTGATACACCCAAAGCACTCCTACGGTATCCGGGAGTTGCAAAATCTCACGGTCGAAGGAAAAGACACTTGACATTAGAAAAGCTTTAGCATACGAACAATACGATCTAGTGCTATGCTTAGGATTGGGTCTTGTCCATCACATCATTCTCCCAATGATGTGATCCATTTACCAATGACATCTAATGCCCATGATCAGGAAACCATGATCATCTATTGATCAACGAGCTAGCCAACTAAAGGCTTGCTTGGGACACATTGCGATCTATTTATTCACACATGTATTGTGGTTTCCTGTTAATACAATTATAGCATGAACAATAGACGATTATCATGAACAAGGAAATATGATAATAACCATTTTATTATTGCCTCTAGGGCATATTTCCAACAGTCTCCCACTTGCACTAGAGTTAATAATCTAGTTACATTGTGATGTATCGAACACCCATAGCATTATGGTGTTGATCATGTTTTGCTCGAGGAAGAGGTTTAGTCAACGGGTCTGCGACATTCAGATCCGTATGTACTTTACAAATCTCTATTACTCCACTCTGGACATGGTCCTGGATGGAGTTGTAGCGGCGTTTGATGTGCTTGGTCTTCCGGTGAAACCTGGGCTCCTTGGCTATGGCAATGGCCCTAGTGTTATCACAGAAGAGCGTCATTGGACCCGACGCACTTGGAACCACTCCAAGGTCGGTGATGAGCTCCTTCATCCAAATTCCTTCATGAGCCGCTTCTGAAGCAGCTATGTACTCCGCTTCACATGTAGATGCTGCCACGACTTCTTGCTTGCTGCTGCACCAGCTCAGTGCCCCACCATTCAAAACATACACGTATCCGGTCTGTGACTTAGAGTCATCCAGATCTGTGTTGAAGCAAGTATCGACGTAACCCTTTACGACGAGCTCCTTGTCACCTCCATAAACGAGAAACATTTCCTTAGTCCTCTTCAGGTACTTCAGGATATTCTTGACCGCTGTCCAGTGTTCCATACCGGGATCACTTTGGTACCTCCCTACCAAACTTATGGCAAGGTTTATATCAGGTCTGGTACACAGCATGGCATACATTAGAGAGCCTACGGCTGTAGCGTAGGGGACAGTACTCATCTTCTCTCTATCTGTTGTCGTGGTCGATGACTGAGTCTTACTCAATCTCATACCTTGCAAAACTGACAAGAACCCTTTCTTTGAGTTTTCCATATTGAACTTCTTCAATATCTTGTCAAGGTATGTACTTTGCGAAAGACCTATGAGGCGTCTCGATCTATCTCTATAGATCTTGATGCCTAAAATGTGTGCAGCTTCTCCAAGGTCCTTCATTGAAAAACTCTTGTTCAAATAGGCCTTTATGCTCTCCAACATCTCTATATTATTCCCCATCAATAATATGCCATCCACATACATTATGAGGAAAGCTACACAGCTCCCACTCACTTTCTTGTACAGACAGGCTTCTCCATAAACCTGTATGAACCCAAATGCTTTAATCACCTCATTAAAGCGAATGTTCCAACTCCGAGATGCCTCCACCAGCCCATAGATGGAGCGCTGGAGCTTGCACACTTTGTTAGCACCCTTAGGGTCGACAAAACCTTCTGGTTGCATCATATACAACTCTTCCTTAAGATTCCCGATAAGGAACGCTGTTTTGACGTCCATTTGCCAAATTTCATAATCATAAAAGGCGGCAATTGCTAACATGATTCGGACTGATTTCAGCTTCGCTGCGGGAGAGAAAGTCTCCTCGTAGTCGATTCCTTGAATCTGTCGAAAACCCTTTGCGACAAGTCGAGCTTTATAAACGGTTACATTACCATTTGCATCAGTCTTCTTCTTGAAGATCCATTTATTTTCTATGGCTCGCCAGTCATCGGGCAAGTCCACCAAAGTCCATACTTTGTTCTCATACATGGATCCTATCTTGGATTTCATAGCTTCAAGCCATTTGTTGGAATTCGGGCCCACCATTGCTTCTTCATAGTTCAAAGGTTCACCGTTGTCCAACAACATGATTTCCATCACAGGGTTGCCGTACCACTCTGGTGCGGAGCGTACCCTTGTGGACCTTCGCGGTTCAGTAGTAACTTGATCCAAAGCTTCATTATCATTATCATTAACTTCCTCTTCAGTTAGTGCAGGCGCCACAAGAACAATTTCCCGCGCTGCGCTACTTTGCTGTTCGAGAGTGGGTGTAATTACCTCATCAAGTTCTACTTTCCTCCCACTTACTTCTTTCGAGAGAAACTCTTTCTCTAGAAAGAATCCGTTCTTGGCAACAAAGGTCTTACCTTCGGATCTAAGATAGAAGGTATACCCAATAGTTTCCTTAGGGTATCCTATGAATACGCATTTCTCCGCTTTGGGTTCGAGCTTTTCTGGTTGAAGTTTCTTCACATAAGCATCGCAGCCCCAAACTTTAAGAAATGACAACTTAGGTTTCTTGCCAAACCATAGTTCATACGGTGTCGTCTCAACGGATTTAGACGGTGCCCTATTTAAAGTGAATGCTGCAGTTTCTAATGCGTATCCCCAAAATGATAGCGGTAAGTCGGTAAGAGACATCAAAGATCGTACCATATCTAATAAAGTGAGATTACGACGTTCATACACTCCGTTGCATTGCGGCATTCCAGGCGGCGTTGGTTGTGAAACGATTCCACACATCCTTAGGTGTGTGCCAAACTCGTGACTCAAATATTCTCCTCCACGATCAGATCATAGACACTTAATTTTTCTGTCACGTTGATTCTTGACCTCACTCTAAAATTCCTTGAACTTTTCAAACGTCTCAGATTTGTGCTTCATTAAGTATATATACCCATGCCTACTCAAATCATCAGTAAGAGTGAGAACATAATGATAGCCACCGCGAGCTTCAACGTTCATCGGACCACACACATCAGTATGTATTATTTCCAATAAGTCGGTCGCTCTCTCCATTATTCCTGAGAATGGAGTCCTAGTCATCTTGCCCATGAGGCATGGTTCGCATGTGTCAAATGATTCAAAGTCAAGAGACTCTAATAGTCCATCAGTATGGAGCTTCTTCATGCGCTTAACACCGATATGACCAAGGCGGCAATGCCACAAGTATGTGGGACTATCATTGTCAACTTTACATCTTTTGGTATTCACACTATGAATATTTGTAACATCACGATCGAGATTCATCAAGAATAAACCATTCACCAGCGGAGCATGACCATAAAACATATCACTCATATAAACAGAACAACCATTATTCTCTGACTTAAATGAGTAGCCGTCTCGCATTAAGAAAGACCCTGATACAATATTCATGCTCAAAGCTGGTACTAAATAACAATTATTAAGGTTTAAAACTAATCCTGACGGTAGATGTAGAGGTAGCGTGTCAACGGCGATCACATCGACCTTGGAGCCATTCCCGACGCGCATCGTCACCTCATCCTTGGCCAGTCTCCGCTTATTCCGCAGTTCCTGTTTTGAGTTGCAAATGTGAGCAACAGCACCGGTATCAAATACCCAGGAGCTACTACGAGTGCTGGTAAGGTGCACATCAATAACATGTATATCACATATACCTTTAACGTTGCCGGCCTTCTTGTCCGCTAAGTATTTGGGGCAGTTCCGCTTCCAGTGACCTTTTCCCTTGCAATAGAAGCACTCAGTCTCAGGCTTGGGTCCATTCTTTTTCTTCTTCCCGGCATCTGGCTTACCGGGCGTGGCAACGGCTTTGCCGTCTTTGTTCTTCTTACCATTGCCCTTCTAGAAACTAGTGGTCTTGTTGACCATCAACACTTGATGCTCTTTCTTGATTTCTACTTATGCAGACTTGAGCATTGAGTACAACTCAGGAATGGTCTTCTCCATCCCTTGCATGTTGTAGTTCAGCACAAAACCTTTGTAGCTTGGTGGGAGAGATTGGAGGATTCTGTCAATTATAGCATCATCCGGAAGTTCGACTCCAAGTGAAGTCAGACGACCGTGTAACCCAAACATTTTGACTATGTGCTCACTGACAGAATTGTTCTCCTCCATCTTACAGCTAAAGAACTTGTCGGAGATTTCATATCTCTCGACACGGGCATGAACTTGAAAAACCAGTTTCAGCTCTTGGAACATCTCATATGCACTGTGTTGCTCAAAACGCCTTTGGAGCCCCGTTTCTAAACTGTATAACATGCCACACCTAACCAGAGAGTAGTCATCACTCCGCGTTTGCCAGACGTTCAGAATGTCCTGGGCTGCTGCGGGAGCGGGAGAGTCACCTAGCGGCGCATCAAGGACATAAGCCTTTTTAGCTGCTTCAAGGATGAGCTTCAAGTTGCGAACCCAGTCCGCATAGTTGCTACCATCATCTTTCAGCTTGTTTTTCTCTAGGAATGCGTTGAAATTGAGGTTGACGTTGGCCATCTACAATATTTATAAATACAACTTTTAGACTAAGTTCATGAAAATTAAGTTCATTTAATCAAATTAAGTATGAACTCCCACTGAAATCGACATCCCTCCAGTCATCTAAGTGATACATGATCCATGTTGACTAACCCGTGTCCGATCATCATGTGAGACGGACTAGTCATCATGGTGAGCAACTTCATGCTGATTGTATTCAACCATACGACTCATGTTCGACCTTTCGGTCTCTTTTATTCAAGGTCATGTTTGTACATGCTAAGCTCGTCGAGTCAACCTAGGTGTTTCGCGTGTGTAAATCTGGCTTACACCCGTTGTATGCGAACGTTAGAATCTATCACACCCGATCATCATGTGGTGCTTCGAGACAACGATCCTTCGCAACAGTGCACACTTAGGGGAATACGTTCTCGAAATTTTAAGAGGGGTCATCTTATTATGCTACCGTCGTTCTAAGCAATAAGATGAAAAACATGATAAACATCACAATGCAATCATATAGTGACATGATATGGCCATTATCATCTTTGCTCTTTCGATCTCCATCTTCAGGCATCGCATGATCATCATTGTCACCGGCATGACACCATGATCTCCATCATCATGATCTCCATCATCGTGTCTCCGTGAAGTCGTCACGCCAACTACTACTATCACTACTACTATAGCTAACCGTTAGCAATGAAGTAAAAGTATTAAGCACATGGCGTTGCATCTCATACAATAAATTAAGACAACTCCTATGGCTCCTGCCGGTTGTCATACTCACCGACATGCACGCCGTGAAACCTATTACAATAACATGATCATCTCATACATCATACATGCAACATCACAACTTTGGCCATATCACATCACATGTCAAACCCTGCAAAAACAAGTTAGACGTCCTCTAATTGTTGTTGCAAGTTTTACGTGGCTGATTTGGGTTTCTAGCAAGAACGCTTTCTTACCTACGTGACAGCCACAATGATGATATGCCAAAGCTATATAACCTTCATAAGGACCCTTTTCATCAAATCCAATCCGACTAGAGTAGGAGAGACAGACACCCGCTAGCCACCTTTATGCACGGTGTGCATGTCTGTCGGTGGAACCAGTCTCACGTAAGCGTACGTGTAATGTCGGTCCGGGCCGCTTCATCCCACAATACCGCCAGAAAAGAATAAGACTAGTAGCGGCAAGAAATTGACAAATCATCGCCCACAACCTTTTGTGTTCTACTCGTGCATAGAATCTACGCATAGAAAACCTGGCTCGGATGCCACTGTTGGGAAACGTAGCATAAATTCAAAAAAATTCCTACGCATATTCAGATCTTCCTATGGAGAGACCAGCAACGAGAGAGGGGTGATTGCATCTTCATACCTTTGAACATCGCTAAGCGGAAGCGTTGCTAGAACGCGGTTGATGGAGTCGTACTCGCGGCGATTCAGATCGTGGTGTGATTCCGATCTAGTGCCGAACCACGGCACCTCCGCGTTCAACACACGTGCAGCCCATTGACGTCTCCCGCACCTTGATCCAGCAAGGAGGAGGGAGAGGTTGGGGAAGATCTCCGGAAGCATGACGGCGTGGTGTCAATGGAGAGAAGAGGTCTCCCGGCAGGGCTTCGCCAAGCACCATGGGAGAGAAGGAAGAAGGGGGCAGGGTTGCGCCGAGGGAGAGAGAAAACTGTGTGCAAAACAACCCCAAAACCCCCACTATATATAGGAGGAGGGGAGGGGGTGCCACCCCTAGGGTTCCCAACCTAGGTGGTGCATCAGCCCCCCCAGATGGGAGGTGCGGCGGCCAAGGCAGGGGGAGGGGGTGGCGCACCCCTAGGTGGGCCTTAGGCCCACCAGCGCCTAGGGTTTCCCCCCTCTCCACCTCCTGCGCCTTGGGCCTCCTTGTGGGAGGCGCACCAGCCCACTTTGGGCTGGTTGCCCTCCCTCTTTTGGCCCATGCTACCTCTTGGGGCTGGTGGCCCCTCCCGGTGGACCCCCGGGACCATTTCCGGTGGTCCCGGTACATTACTCGTGACGCCCGAAAAATTTCCGGTGTCCAAAACCATCCATCCTACATATCAATCTTTACCTTCGGACCATTACGGAGCTCCTCGTGACGTCCGGGATCTCATCTGGGACTCCTAACAACTTTCGGTAACCTCGTATAACAATTCCCTATAACCCTAGCGTCATCGAACCTTAAGTGTGTAGACCCTACGGGTTCGGGAGACAGGCAGACATGACCGAGACACCTCTCCGGCCAATAACCATCAGCGGGGTCTGGATACCCATGGTGGCTCCCACTTGCTCCACGATGATCTCAACAGATGAACCACGATGTCAAGGATTAAATCAATCCCGTATACAATTCCCTTTGTCTGTCGGTATAGAACTTTCCCAAGATTCGATCGTCGGTATACATATACCTTGTTCAATCTCGTTACCGGTAAGTCTATTTACTCGTTACGTAGCATGTCATCGTGTGACTAACTCCTTAGTCACATTGAGCTCATGATGATGTTCTGCCGAGTGGGCCCTGAGATACCTCTCTGTCACGCGGAGTGACAAATCCCGATCTCGATTCGTACCAACCCAACTGACGCTTTTAGAGGTACCCGTAGTGCACCTTTATAGTCACCCAGTTACGTTGTGACGCTTGATACACCCAAAGCACTCCTACGGTATCCGGGAGTTGCACAATATCACGGTCGAAGGAAAAGACACTTGACATTAGAAAAGCTTTAGCATACGAACAATACGATCTAGTGCTATGCTTAGGATTGGGTCTTGTCCATCACATCATTCTCCCAATGATGTGATCCCGTTATCAATGACATCAAATGCCCATGATCAGGAAACCATGATCATCTATTGATCAACGAGCTAGCCAACTAGAGGCTTGCTAGGGACACATTGTGATCTATTTATTCACACATGTATTACTATTTCCTGTTAATACAATTGTAGCATGAACAATAGACGAGTATCATGAACAAGGAAATATGATAATAACCATTTTTTTATTGCCTCTAGGGCATATTTCCAACAGTCTCCCACTTGCATTAGAGTCAATAATCTAGTTACATTGTGATGAATCGAACACCCATAGCATTCTGGTGTTGATCTTATTTTTCTCGTGGAGAGGTTTAGTCAACGGTTCTGCAATATTCAGATCCGTGTGTACTTTACAAATATCTATGACTCCTTTCTAGACCTGTCCTGGATGGAGTTGTAGTGGCGTTGGATGTGCTTGGTCTTCCTGTGAAATCTAGGCTCCTTGTCTATGGCAATGGCTCCAGTGTTACCATAGAAGAGTGTCATCGGGCCTGACGCACTTGGAACCACTCCAAGGTCGGTGATGAACTCCTTCAGCCAGATCCCTTCATGAGTTGCTTCCGAAGCAGCTATGTACTCCACTTCACATGTAGATGCTGCCACGATGTCTTGTTTGCTGCTGCACCAGCTGACTGCCCCACCATTCAAAACATACACGTATCCGGTTTTTGACTTGGAGTCATCCGGATCTGTGTCAAAGCTAGCATCGTCGTAACCCTTTACGACGAGCTCTTCGTCACCTCCATAAATGAGAAACATCTCCTTAGCCCTTTTCAGGTACTTAAGGATATTCTTGACCGCTGTCCAGTGTTCCATACCAGGATCACTTTGGTACCTCCCTACCAAACTTATGGCAAGGTTCACATCAGGTCTGGTACACAGCATGGCATACATTAGAGAGCCTACGGCTGAATCATAGGGGACAGTACTCATCTTCTCTCTATCTGCTATCGTGGTCGGTGATTGAGTCATCTCATACCTTGCAAAACTGGCAAGAACCCCTTCTTTGAATTTTCCATATTGAACTTCTTCAATATCTTGTCAAGGTATGTACTTTGTGAAAGACCTATGAGGCGTCTCGATCTATTTCTATAGATCTTGATGCCTAATATGTATGCAGCTTCCCCAAGGTCCTTCATGGAAAAACTCTTTTTCAAGTAGCCATTTACGCTCTCCAACAACTCTATATCATTCCCCATCAGCAATATGTCATCTACATATAGTATGAGAAAATCTACAGAGCTCCCACTCACTTTCTTGTACAGACATGCTTCTCCATAAACCTGTATGAATCCAAACGGTTTAATCACCTCATTAAAGGGAATGTTCCAACTCCGAGATGCTTGCACCAGCCCATAGATGGAGTGCTGGAGCTTTCATACCTTTTTAGCACATTTAGGATCGACAAAACCTTCTAGTTGCATCATATACAACTCTTCCTTAAGATAAATGTTAAGGAACTCTGTTTTGACGTCCATTTGCCAAATTTCATAATCATGAAAAGCGGCAATTTCTAACATGATTCGGACTGACTTCATCTTCGCTACGGGAGAGAAAGTCCCATCGTAGTCAATTCCTTGAATTTGTCAAAACCCTCTCCGACAAGTCGAGCTTTATAAACGGTCACATTACCGTTTGCGTCAATCTTCTTCTTAAAGATCCATTTATTTTCTATGGCTCGCCGATCATCGGGCAAGTCCACCAAAGTCCATACTTTGTTCTCATACATGGATCCTATCTCGGATTTCATGGCCTCAAACCATTTGTTGGAATCCGGGCCCGCCATCGCTTCTTCATAGTTCGAAGGTTCACTGTTGTCTAACAACATGATCTCCATCACAGGGTTGTCGTACCACTCTGGTGCGGAAAGGACCTTCGAGGTTCAATAGCAACTTGATCCGAAGTTTCATGATCACCATCATCAACTTCCTCTTCAGTTGGTGTAGGCGCCACATGAACATTTTCCCGCGCTGCGCTACTCTCTGGTTCGAGAGGAGGTACAACTACCTCATAAAGTTCTACTTTCCTCCCACTTACTTCTTTCGAGAGAAACTCTTTCTCTAGAAAGGATCTGTTCTTGGCAACGAAGATTTTGTCTTCGGATCTAAGATAGAAGGTATACCCAATAGTTTCCTTAGGGTATCCTATGAATACGGATTTCTCCGCTTTGGGTTTGAGCTTTTTTGGTTGAAGTTTCTTCACATAAGCATCGCAGCCCCAAACTTTTAGAAACGACAGCTTAGGTTTCTTGCCAAACCATAATTCATACGGTGTCGTCTCAAAGGAGTTACACGATGCCCTATTTAAAGTGAATGATGCGGTTTCCAATGTGTATCCCCAAAATGATAGCGGTAAGTCGGTAAGACACATGATAGATCACACCATATCAAATAGAGTGTGATTACGATGTTCAGACACTCCGTTACGTTGCAGTGTGCCAGGCGGCGTAAGTTGTGAAACAATTCCACATTTCCTTAGGTGTGTGCCAAACTCATGACTCAAATATTCTCCTCCACGGTCAGATTCGTAGACACTTTATTTTCCTGTCACGTTTATTCTCAACCTCACTCTGAAATTCTTTGAACTTTTCAAATGTTTCAGACTTGTGCTTCATCAAGTAGATATATCCATACCTACTCAAATAATTAGTGAGAGTGAGAACATAACGATAACCACCGCGAGCTTCAACGTTCATTGGACCGCATACATAGGTGTGTATTATTTACAATAAGTCGGTTGGTCGCTCCATTACTCCTGAGAATGGAGTCTTGGTCATCTTGCCAATGAGTCACGGTTCGCATGTGTCAAATGAATCGAAATCAAGAGACTCCAAAAGTCCATCAGTATGGAGTTTCTTCATGCGCTTGACACCGATATGACCAAGGCGGCAGTGCCACAAGTATGTGGGACTATCATTATCAACCTTACATCTTTTGGTACTCACACTATGAATATGTGTAACATCACGATCGAGATTCATCAAGAATAAACCATTCACCAGCAGAGCATGACCATAGGACATATCACTCATATAAATAGAACAACCGTTATTCTCTGACTTAAATGAGTAGTCGTCTCGCATTAAGCAAGACCCTGATACAATGTTCATGCTCAAAGCTGGTACTAAATAAGAATTATTAAGGTTTAAAACTAATCCCTAAGGTAGATGTAGAGGTAGCGTGCCGACGGCGATCACATCGACCTTGGAACCATTCCCGACGCGCATCGTCACCTCGTCCTTAGCCAGCCTCCGTTTATTCCGCAGTTCCTGCTTTGAGTTGCAACTGTGAGCAACAGCACTGGTATCAAATACCCAGGAGCTACTACGAGTGCTGGTAAGGTACACATCAATAACATGTATATCATATATACCTTTGACGTTGCCGGCCTTCTGGTCCGCTAAGTATTTGGGGCAGTTCCGCTTCCAGTGACCGGTTCCCTTGCAATAGTAGCACTCAATCTCAGGCTTGGGTCCATTCTTTTTCTTCTTCCCGGCAACTGGCTTACCGGGCACGGCAACAGCTTTGCCTTCTTTCTTGAAGTTCTTCTTATCCTTGCCTTTCTTGAAACTGGTGGTCTTATTGACCATCAACACTTGATGCTCTTTCTTGATTTCTACTTCTGCAGATTTCAGCATCGAGTACAACTCGGGAATGGTCTTCTCCATCGCTTGCATGTTGTAGTTCAGCACAAAACCCTTGTAGCTTGGTGGAAGAGACTGGAGGATTCTGTCAATGACAACATCATCCGGAAGTTCGACTCCAAGCTGAGTCAGACGACCGTGCAACCCAGACATTCTAAGTATATGCTCACTGACAGAACTGTTCTCCTCCATCTTACAGCTAAAGAACTTGTCAGAGACTTCATATCTCTCGACCCGGGCATGAGCTTGAAAAACTAGTTTCAGCTCCTCGAACATCTCATATGCTCCGTGTTGCTCAAATTGCCTTTGGAGCCCCTGTTCTAAGCTGTATAGCATGCCACACTTGACCAGAGAGTAGTCATCAACTCGGGACAGCCAGGCGTTCTCAACATCCTTGGTCGCCGGGGTAGCGGGAGCGTCACCTAGCGGTGCATCAAGGACATAAGCCTTCTTGGATGCAATGAGGCTGAGCTTTAGGTTATGGACCCAGTCTGCATAGTTGTTGCCATCATCTTTCAACTTTATTTTCTCTAGGAACGCGTTGAAGTTCAGGCTGATAGTTGCGTTGGCCATTGGATCTACAATATTTGTAAAGACAACTTTTAGACTAAGTTGATGGTAGTTAAGTTCATCTAACCAAATAATGTATGAACTCCCACTTAAATCGGCATCCCTCTAGTCATCTAAGTGTTACATGATCCATGTCGACTAACCCGTGTCCGATCATCACGTGAGACGGACTAGTCGTTGATGGTGAGCATCTCCATGCTGATCGTATCAACCATACGACTCATATTCGACTTTTCGGTCTCTCATATTCGAGGCCATGTATGTACATGCTAGGTTCGTCGAGTCAACCTAAGTGTTCTGCGTGTGTAAATCTGGCTTACACCCGTTGTATGCGAACGTTAGAATCTATAACACCCGACCATCACGTGGTGCTTCGAGACAACGATCCTTCGCAACGGTGCACACTTAGGGGAATACATTCTCGAAATTTTATAAAGGATCATCTTATTATGCTACCGTCATTCTAAGCAATAACATGAAAAACATGATAAATGATACGTCTCTATCGTATCTACTTTTCCAAACTCTTTCGCCCTTGTTTTGGACTCTAATTTGCATGATTTGAATCGAACTAACCCGGACTGACGCTGTTTTCAGCAGAATTGCCATGGTGTTGTTTTTGCGCAGAAATAAAAGTTCTCGGAATGACCTGGAAATTTACGAGGATTTTTTGTGGAATATATAAAAAATACTGGCGCAAGAATTACCTCGACACACGGAGCCAGGAGCCCACAAGCCCAGGATGCGCCCCCCCCTAGGTCACACCTGGCAGGCTTGTGAGGCCCTCGTGGCTCCGCAGCCTCCAACTCCAGCTCTATATATTCTCTCTCGCCCAGAAAAAATTAGGAGAGAAGAGTTCATCGCGTTTCACGACACGGAGCCGCCGCCACCACCTGTTCTTCCTCTGGAGGGCAGATCTGGAGTCCGTTCTGGGCTCCGGAGAGGGTAAATCGATGTCGTCGTCATCACCAACCATCCTTCATCGCCAATTCCATGATGCTCTTCACCGTTCGTGAGTAATATCATCGTAGGCTTGCTGGACCGTGATGGGTTGGATGATATCTATCATGCAATCGAGTTAGTTTTGATGGGGTTTGATCCCTAGTATCCACTATGTTCTGAGATTGATGTTGCTACTACTTTGCTATGCTTAATGCTTGTCACTAGGGCCCGAGTGCCATGATTTCAGATCTGAACCTATTATGTTTTCATCAATATATGTGTGTTCTTGATCCTATCTTGCAAGTTGTAGTCACCTACTATGTGTTATGACCCGGCAACCCCAGAGTGACAATATCCGGAACCACTCTCGAAGATGACCATAGTATGAGGAGTTCATGTATTCAATATGTGCTAATGCTTTGTTCTGGTTCTCTATTAAAAGGGGACCTCAATATACCTTAGTTTCCATTAGGATCCCGCTACCACGGGAGGGATGGACAATAGATGTCATGCAAGTTCTTTTCCATAAGCACGTATGAATAAATACGGAATACATGCCTACATTACATTGACGAACTGGAGCTAGTTACATATCACCCTATGTTATAACTGTTACATGATGAATGTCATCCGACATAATTATCCATCACTGATCCAATGCCTACGAGTCTTTTACTACTAGTCCTTGCTAAGTTACTTTACCGCTACTACTGTCACAATTGCTATACAAGTCACTACTGCTACTATTACCGCTGCTACCTTTACTATCACACTACTTTGCTACTGAAACTTTGCTGCAGATACTAAGTCTTTCAGGTGTGGTTGAATTGACAACTCAACTGCTAGTACTCGAGAATATTCTTTGCCTCCCCTTGTGTCGAACCAACAAATTTGGGTTGAATACTCTACCCTCGAAAACTGTTGCGATCCCCTATACTTGTGGGTTATCAAGACCTTTTTCTGGCGCCGTTGCGGGGGAAGCATAGCTCTATTCTCTAAGTCACTTGGTATTTACGTATGTTGATCACTATGAGGAATCCGAGAGATCCAAAAACTAAAGTCTTGCCCTCAACTATGAGGACACGTAAGGAACTGCCATCTAGCTCTGCACTTGATTCACCTTCAGTTATGAGTAAATTTGCGACACCACCACCTACTAGAAATTCTGATGTGTGGCCTGTGCTTGATGATGCTACTTCTGCTATCCATGATGCTTATGATGATGCTTTGCTTGATAATGATATGCCACCGGGTGCATTTCTTGATGCACAAATTGCTAGAGTTGCTATTGAATGTGATGATACTTCTGAAACTGATGAAATTATTGAAGTAGAACCTGTTGTTTCACCTGTTAGAACTAGCTCTCCTAGATATGAATTGCCTAATATACCTGAGGGTTATGTTATGGAGGGAGAGGTAGCTGAAGACTTTCTTGCTTGTAAGGATAGCTATGATCTTGAGAATTTATTGCGCAAGTGGAAAGCAAAATCTCTGAATGCTAGAATGAAATACGATCCTAAGTTTGCTACTTCACCCATCTTTGTTACCGATAAGGATTATGAATTCTCTGTTCATCTTGAGTTGATCGCTTTGGTTGAATCTGATCCTTTTCATGGTTATGAGTCTGAAACGGTTGTAGCACATCTTACTAAGCTGAATGATATAGCCACCCTATTCACGAATGAGGAAAAAATCACCATTACTATATCCTTAAGTTGTTTCCTTTCTCACTAAAGGGTGATGCTAAGACTTGGTTTACTTCTCTTGCTCCTGGTTGTGTGCGTAGTCCCTAGGATATGATATACTACTTCTCTGAGAAATATTTTCCTGCCCATAAGAAACAAGCTGCCTTGCAGGATATATATAACTTTGTGCAAGTTGAATAAGAGAGTCTCCCACAAGCTTGGGGGAGGCTTGTCCAGTTACATAATGTTTTGCTTGATCACCCTCTTGAGAAAAATGAAATACTTGATATCTTTTATAATGGACTAACCAATGCTTCTAGGGTCCACCTAGATAGTTGTGCTGGTTGTGTTTTCAGGGAACGAACTGTGGAACAAACTGAAATTCTATTGAATAATATCTTGAGCAATGATAATGCTTGGACTATTCCCGAACCACCACCGAAGCCAACTCCGAAGAAAAGAGGTATTCTATTCCTCAGTCCTGAAGATATGCAAGAAGCCAAGAAATCTATGCAAGAGAAAGGTATTAAATCTGAAGATGTTAAGAATCTACCACCTATTGAAGAAATACATGGTCTTGATAACCCGACACAGGTAGTAGAGGTAAATTCTCTTCGTAGATTCAATGAGAGTGATATTCCTTATGATAAACCTGCTAGCTTATGCTTAGATGAATTTGATAACTTTGTTGCCAAACAACAGAGTTTCAATGATTATGTTAGCAGACAATTGGAACAAAATGCTCTTATGATTAATCATATAAGTGCTTGTGTGGATAGAAATGTCAATGATCTTAATATTTTGAGTAAACATGCCTCTATGGTCACTACTCAAGTAGAACAAGTACTTAAGGCTCAAAATGACTTGCTCAATGAGTTGAATGAAAATTCTGTTAGAGTTGTCACTAGAGGTGGTAGAATGACTCAGGAACCTTTGTATCCTGAGGGCCATCCTAAGAGAATTGAACAAGATTCTCAGGGAGTTAACACTAATGCACCTAGTCATCCTGGTAATAGGAAGAAAAAGAAAGATGGTAGGAACTTGCATGCTAGCAAAACCGTTGATGTTACACCCGAGAATCCAAATGATGTCTCTGTTTCTGATGCTGAAAACACAATCTGGTGATGAACATGAGCCTAGTGATAATATTGATAGTGGTTTTCATGATGATGCTCAACCTAGTAATGATAAGGATGTGGAGATTGAACCTGTTGTTGATCTTGATAACCCAGAACCTAAGAACAAGAGATATGATAAGAACGACTTTATTGCTAGGAAGCATGGTAAAGAAAGAGAGCCATGGGTTCAGAAACCCATGCCCTTTCCTCCCAAACCATCCAAGAAAAAGGATGATGAAGATTTTGAGCGCTTTATTGAAATGATTAGACCTGTCTTTTTGCAAATGTGTTTGACTGATATGCTTAAAATGTCTCCTTATGCTAAGTACATGAAAGATATTGTGACTAATAAAAGGAAGATACCTGAGGTTGAGATTTCCACCATGCTTGCTAATTACACCTTCAAGGGTGGGACTCCTAAGAAACTAGGTGATCCCGGAGTGCCCACTATACCTTGCTCCATTAAAGGAAATTATGTTAGAACTGCTTTAGGCGATCTTGGCGCTGGTGTTACTGTTGTGCCCCTCACTTTATATCGTAGACTTGAATTGGATAAGTTGACACCCACTGAAATGTCTTTGCAAATGGCCGACAAAACAACTGCTTTTCCTATCGGCATTTGCAAAGATGTGCATGTTGTGGTTGCGAACGTTACTATCCTAACGGACTTTGTTATTCTGGATATTCCCGAGGATGATGTCATGGCGGTCATCCTTGGAATACCCTTTTTAAAAACTACAGGGGCTGTTATTGATTGCAACAAAGGCAATGTCACTTTCCATGTTAATGGTAATGAGCACACGGTGCACTTCCCGAAGAAACAATATCGAGTTCATTGCATCAATGCTATTGAAAAATCTTCATCAATTCTTATTGGAAGCTTTGAATGCCCTATACCTACTGTCAAGATCAAGTATGATTTACTTGTTGGGGATATGCACATCCCCGTTGAGGTAACCTAGTGATTATTCGAAAATTCTCCGTTTTATGTGATTCGAAAAAAGTTTTTCAAGGAGACTTGATCAACCTCATTGACGGATTTCTTTTGATGATCATGAGATGGATGAATATAGAAGTCAGAACCTTATGTTCCCAACTTTTACTTTCTGTTGTTTAGAAGAAAAATGATAAATTTAGCTTTATTTTTCCTATTTTCTGCTTTTTCCGTCCCTTAGAAAAGTGACCCGAAAATAAAATTTCTCCAAATGCCCTGAAATTCAAGTATGATTTTTTCTGGAATTTTTGAAAATTTCTGAGATAGAACGCTAGTCAGGGGGATGCACCAGTGGGCCACAAGCCCAGGAGGCGCGGCCACCCCCGTGGCCGCGCCTGGCAGGCTTGCGGGCCCCACGTTCCCCCCCCCCTTCACTTATTCCAGCTCCCATCTCCTTCTTCTACATCCAGAAAAAATCATTCCACAGCTCAAACCCGTGTTCTTGCTCTTCTTGCTGCATTTTTCGATCTCCTTGTCCAAAGCCCCATTCACCAAACTATTTTGGGGAATTGTTCCTTGGTATGTGACTCCTCCATTGGTCCAATTAGTTTTTGCTCTAGTGCTTTATTCGTTGCGTATTTTTGCTGCCTTGGTGACCCTATTCTTCAGCTTTGCATGTTAATTTTAGTTGGTCCCAAGTAGTTTTGGTGCATGATATGGCCTCTAGGCACTTGTAGGAGTAGTTGCTATGAGTTTTGTTGAGCCTTGTTCACTTTTCTTTTGAGTCACTAAAAATTTCAGAAAAAGAAGATGTTCAGGAGAAACTATCATGGTGGTTCCTCAAGCAAAAGGGGTCCCCGTCTCGCAATTCGGGAGCCCGATCCTTATCAGCCGAGTAACGCACACGTGCAACCATGTGAATGGCCTTCCGATGAATTCAAGATTGGTGCAGGTTTCAAGGACAAGTTTGATACATTTGTTCACAACGCGGGGCTCGAAGAATTCATCTCCAATAAATGTGAATAGTATACTTCACTCACTACCTCTTTTGTTCGTAGATTCAAATTTTCAGTTGGCCGTGACTCATTGATAACCCACAAGTATAGGGGGTCGCAACAATTTTCGAGGGTAGAGTATTCAACCCAAATTTATTGATTCGACACAAGGTGAAGCCAAAGAATATTCTCAAGTATTAGGAGTTGAGTTGTCAATTCAACCACACCTAAAAGATTTAGTATCTGCAGAAAAGTATCAGTAGAAAGGTAGTATGATAGCAACAGTAGCAATGGTAACCAGTAGCAGCAAAGTAACAGTAGTAGCAACAGAGTAACAGTAGCAGCAGTGACAGCAGTAGCGGCAAAGTAACGTAGCAAGGACTAGTAGGGAAAACTCGTAGGCATAGGATCGGTGATGGATGATTATGCCGGATGTTATTCATCATGTAACAATTATAACACAGAGAGATATGTAACTAGCTCCAGTTCGTCAATGTAATGTAGGCATGTATTCCGTATGTAGTCATACGTGCTTAGGGAAAAGAACTTGCATGACATCTATTGTCCATCCCTCCCGTGGCAGCGGGGTCCTAATGGAAACTACGGGATACTAAGGTTCTACTTTTAATAAAGAACCGGACCAATGCATTAACACTTAGTGAATACATGAACTCCTCATACTATGGTCATCTCCGGGAGTGGTTCCGGCTATTGTCACTCCGGGGTTGTCGGGTCATAACACATAGTAGGTGACTACAACTTGCAAGATAGGATCAAGAACACACATATATTGATGACAACATAATAGGTTCAGATATGAAATCATGGCACTCAGGCCCTAGTGACAAGCATTAAGCATGGCAAAGTAGTAGCAACATCAATCTCAGAACATAGTGGATACTAGGGATCAATCCCCGTCAAAACTAACTCGATTACATGATAGATCTCATCCAACCCATCACCGTCCAGCAAGCCTACGATGAGATTACTCACGAAAGGTGAAGAGCATCATGGAATTGGCGATGAAGGAAGGTTGGTGATGACGATGGCGACGATCTCCCCTCTCCGGAGCCCAGAACGAACTCCATATCTGCCCTCGAGATGAAGAACAAGAGGTGGCGGCGCCTCCGTATCGTAAAATGCGATGAACTCTTCTCCTTGATTTCTTTCCGGACGAAAGGGACTAAATAGAGCTGAGATTGGAGGCGGTGGAGCAACGTGGGCCCCACAAGCCTGTCACGCGTGGCCAGGGGGGCCGCGCCTGGTGGACTTGTGGGCTCACAGCTCCACCCCTCTGGTTGATTCTTGCGCCATTATTTTTGATATATTCCACAAAAAATACCCGTAAATTTCCAGTTCATTTCCGAGAACTTCTATTTCTGCGCGAAAACAACACCATGGCAATTATGTTGAAAACAACGTTAGTCCGGGTTAGATCCATTCAAATCATGCAAATTAGAGTCCAAAACAAGGGCAAAAGAGTTCGGAAAAGTAGATACGATGGAGACGTATCAACTCCCCCAAGCTTAAAACCTTGCTTGTCCTGAAGCAATTCAGTTGGCAAACTGAAAGAGACAAAAAGAAAAACTTTTATGAACTCTGTTTGATCTTGTTGTTGCAACTATGTCTAACTCATATCCAGAATTTCAGCAAGATCACAAACTAACCACATAAGCGAATGACATCCAGGTCTCACGGTAAACTCATATCAATGGCATAATCAACTAGCGAGCAATAATAATAAGTCTCAAACGTCAACACTTCAATCAAAACAATCATGACGCAGTACAAACAGATGGTATATCGCTAGCTCTTTTTGAGACCGCAAAACATAAATGCAGAGCACCTTCAAAGACCAAGGGCTGACTAAACATTGTAATTCATGGCAAAGAAGATCCATTCACAGTCACACTCAATCAAAGTTAAAAGCAAAGCATAAAAATGACAGAGGTGCTCTCTAATTGGTGCTTTTATAACAAGACGATGACTCAATAGGAACATAAATAGATAGGCCCTTCGCAGAGGGAAGCATTGATTTGCAGAGGTGCTAGAGCTCAAGCTTTTAAAACAAAGATAAATAATTTTGGGTGGCATGCTTTCATTGTCAACGCAATGACTAAGAGTTTTCACCATCTTCCACGCTACACATGCTATAGGCGGTTCCCAAACAAAAAAGTAAAGTTTTGACTCCCCCATCACCGATCAATCACACTCCACGACTAGCCGAATACTCGGGTGCCGTCCATACCAAGATCAATCCAGGGGGAGTTTTGTTTGCAATTATCTTTTCGATTTGAGCATGGAACTGGGCATTCCAATTACCGGCCCCTTTCTCGTGAATGACAGTGAATAAACACATATCGAGGATAACACGCCTAGCATGGAAGATACTGATCGCCCCTTGTCACCACATGAGCGGTTCGAGCATGCAAAACAGATTATTTCTTGAAGGTTTAGAGAGTGGCACATGCAAATTTACATGGAACGGCAGGTAGATACCGCTTATAGGTAGGTATGGGGACTCATATGGAACAACTTTGGGTTTATGGAAGTGGATGCAGAAGCAGTATTCCCGCTTAGTACAAGTGAAGGCTAGCAAAAGACTGGGTGGCGACCAACTAGAGAGCGACAACAGTCATCATAATGCATTGAGATTAACCAACATTGAGTGCAAGCATGAGTAGGACATAAATCACCATGAATATGAATATCATAGAGGCTATGTTGATTTTGTTTCAACTACATGCATAAACATGCGCCAAGTCAAGCCACTTGAATCATTCAAAGGAGGATACCATCCTATCATACTACATCATAGTCATCTCAAAATTCATGTTAGCATCCAAGACAAACCATTATAAGCTCCTAGCTAATTAAGCATGGCATCAGAAACTATGATCTCTAAGTTGTCATTGCAAACATGTTTCTCTCACAATAAAGCTAAATCTGGAACGATGAGCTAGTCATATTTACAAAAACAAAATACATCAAGTTCATACCAGCTTTTCCAGGCTCAGTCACTTCATCATATATCGTCATTATTGCCTTTCACTTGCACGACCGGACGATGTGAACAATAATAAGAGTGCTCGTGCATTGGACTAAGCTGGAATCTGCAGGCAAACACAAAGGAGAAGACAAAGTAATATGGCTCTTTGAAAGATAAACAGATATGCATGCGAGAGCCACTTAACATTGTAACCATGGTCTTCTACCTTGACCCAAAGGAAAAGAAAACTATTTACACGGGAAAGCTCACAACAAGCAAAAGAAGAACAAGAAATATTTTTGGGTTTTTCTCAAACTAGACAAACACACAAAAGAAAGCGAGAAACAGTAATAAACTAGCATGGATGATACAGTGGCAAAGTGTGAACACCGACTAACAAAGTGAAAGTGTAAGCAAGAATATAAAGTCGGTGAGAAACACGTACTCCCCCAAGCTTAGGCTTTTGACCTAAGTTGGTCTACTCCCAAGGAGGGAAATAACTGTCGCCGGGGTACTCCGGAGTGGACTGGGGATGCCACTGTTGTGTGAGCTCCTCTGGCTCCCACTGATAAACTGGCGTCTGGTACTCGATTGGTAGCTCGGGCACGGGCACCTGTGGTTGGGCTATGCCCCAATATGCGTAGATGTCCGAGGGCATAATAATGTACCTGCCTGTATGAAGATTGAACAAAGAAGGAGCAGGCAAAGTAATAGTCTCACGAGTACCCTGACTAAATACAAGGTTCTAAATCATCCTTCTATTTATATCTCTATCAAGAAAGTCATGGCGAACCATGCTATCATAATCTAGATATCTCTCAGGCAGAAGAATCTCTTCTTCCTCGTCCAGTCTAATAGGTATCTCAAAATGTCTAGCAAGACGAGTAGCATAGATACCTCCGTAGACAACGCCTTTAGAATGGTTCGTGTTCAACTGTTGAGCTACTATAGCGCCCAAGCTATAAGTTTTATCATTATAAAGGGCTTCGCGCAAAACTGCAAGATCTGGAGAGCTAAGGGCTCCAGCTTTCCCACGGCCAATCAAACATTTTCCCACGAATAATGAGAAGTACCGAAGCATGGGAAAATGTATGCTAGCAACTCTAGTGCAAGACACTCCTCTCTCCTCTCCTACAGCAATAGTATCGATGAAAGCTTCCAAGTCCCGTGGACGAGGTTCATGAATATCCCCAACATAAGGTAATTTGCAAACATTGCAAAAATCCTGAAGTGAATGCGTTGGGGGATATCATATAATTTGAACTCAACCATATGAGGATTCTTCCTTGGATAGAAATTAAAGCTTTGCACGAAAATATTAGCGAGGAGGAGGTATTGAGGACACTTATCTTCAACGAAGGCGGTAAGGCCTGCGTTCTCCACCAAGTAGTAGAAGTCCTCATAAAGTCCGGCAGCGCGTAAGAACATATCGCTAGATCACTCGCACAGTCGAACTTCTGCAACTCGGGGGACCGGATACTTGGGTTTCTTCTTCTCATTCCCATCATCCTTGGGGTCACGGCTTGAAGAGCCTCTTAAGAACCTCCTCATCTTTTTGCTTTTCTACCTCTGAAAATTTCTGAAATTTTAGTGACTCAAAGGAAAAGTGAACAAGGCTCGACGAAACTCCTAGCAACTACTCCGACAAGTGCCTAGAGGCCATACCACGCAACAAAACTACTTGGGACCAGCTAAAATTAGCATGCAAAGCGCAAGAACAGGGTCACCAAGGCAGCAAAAGTACGCGACGTATAAAGCACTAGAGCAAAAACTAATTGGACCAATGGAGGAGTCACTTACCAAGGAGCAAGTTCCCCAAAACAGCTTGGTGAATGGTGCTTTGCACAAGGAGATCGAAAATCCCAGCAAGAAGAGCAAGAACACGGGTTTGAGCTGCGAAACGATTTTTTCTGGAGGTAGGAGAAGCAGATGGGAGCTAGAATGAGTGGAGGGGGCACACGTGGGCCCCACAAGCCTGGTAGGCGTGCCCAGGGGGGTGCCCGCGCCTCCAGGGCTTGTGGCCCACTGGTGCATCCCCCTGACTAGCTCTCCATCTCAGTATTTTTTAAAAATTCCAGAAAAAATCATACTTGGTTTTCATGGCATTCAGAGAACTTTTATTTTCGGGGTACTTTTCTACGGGACGCAAAAACAGAAAACAGGGACAACTAAACTAAATCTATCATTTTTCTTCTAAGCAACCGAAGGGGAAAGCTTGGAACAGAGGTTTGTGACTCCTCGATTCATGCATCCCATGGTCATCGAAAGAAATCCGTCAATGAGGTTGATCAAGTCTCCTTGACAAACTTTTTTGAATCACAAAAGAGAACGGAGAATTTTCGACTAGTCACTAGGTTACCTCAATGGGGATGTGAATATCCCCAACAAGCAAATCATACTTCATCTTGACAGGAGGTATAGGGCATTCAAAGCTCCCAATAAGAAACGATGAAGTTTTTCGATAGCATTGATGCAATGTACTCGATATTGTTTCTTCAGGGAGTGCACCGTATGCTCATTACCATTGACATGGAAAGTGACATTGCTTTTGTTGCAGTCTATAACAGCCCCTGCAGTGTTTAAAAAGGGTCTTCCAAGGATGACCGCCATGGCATCATCCTCGGGAATATCCAAAATAACAAAGTCACTTAAGATAGTAACATTAGCAACCACAACAGGAACATCCTCGCAAATGCTGATAGGGAAAGCAGTTGATTTGTCGGCCATTTGCAGAGAGATTTCAGTGGGTGACAACTTATCCAGTTCAAGTCTACGATAAAGAGAAAGAGGCATAACACTAACACCGGCTCCAAGGTCGCATAAAGCAGTTCTAACGTAGTTGCCTTTAATGGAGCAAGGTATAGTGGGCACTCCGGGATCACCTAGTTTCTTAGGAGTTCCACCCTTGAAGGTATAATTAGCAAGCATGGTGGAAATCTCAACCTCAGGTATCCTCCTCTTATTAGTCACAATATCCTTCATGTACTTAGCATATGGAGACATTTTGAGCATATGTGTCAAACGCATTTGCACAAAGACAGGTCTAATCATTTCAACAAAGTGCTCAAAATCCTCATCATCCTTTTTCTTGGATGGTTTGGGAGGAAAGGGCATGGGTTTCTGAAACCATGGTTCCCTTTCTTTACCATGCTTCCTAGCAACGAAGTCATTCTTATCGTATCTCTTATTCTTAGGCCGTGGGTTATCAAGATCAACAGGTTCAATCTCCACATCCTTATCATTGCTACGTTGAGCATCATCATGAACATCACTATTGATATTATCATTAGGCTCATGTTCATCACCAGATTGTGTTTCGGTATCAGAAACAGAGACATCGTTTGGACTCTCAGGTGTAACAGCAATAGGGTTGCTAGCGTGCAAGTTCCTATCATTTTTCTTCTTCTTTCTAGGTTGACTAGGTGCATCAGTGTTAACTCCTTGAGAATCTTGTTCAATTCTCTTAGGATGACCCTCAGGATAGAAAGGTTCTTGGGTCATTCTACCGCCTCTAGTGATGACTCTAACAGAATTGTCGTTCAACTCATTGAGCAAGTCATTCTGAGCCTTAAGTACTTGTTCTACCTCAGTAGTAACCGTAGAGGCATGCTTACTCAGAAGTTTAAGATCATTGACATTTCTGTCCACACAAGCACTTAAATGACTAAGCATACGAGCATTCTGTTCCAATTGTCTGCTAACATAATCATTGAAACTCTGTTGTTTGGCAACAAAGTTATCAAATTCATCCAAGCATAAGCTAGCAGGTTTATCAAAAGGAATATCACACTCATTGAATGTACGAAGAGAATTTACCTCTACTACCTGTATCGGGTTATCAAGACCATGGATCTCTTCGATAGGTGGTAGATTTTTGACATCTTCAGATTTAATGCCTTTCTCTTTCATAGATTTCTTAGCTTCTTGCATATCTTCAGGACTGAGGAATAGGATACCTCTTTTCTTCGTAGTTGGTTTTGGAGGTGGTTCGGGAATAGTCCAAGCATTCTCATTGCACAAGATGTTATTCAATAGGATCTCAACTAGTTCTACAGTTCGTTCCCTAAAAACACAACCGGCACAACTATCTATGTGGTCTCTAGAAGCATCGGTAAGTCCATTATAGAAGATATCAAGTATTTCATTCTTCTCAAGAGGGTGATGAGGCAAAGCATTCAGCAGCTGGACGAGCCTCCCCCAAGCTTGTGCGAGACTCTCTTCTTCAATTTGAGAAAAGTTGTATATTTCCTGTAAGGAAGCTTGCTTCTTATGGGCAGGGAAATATTTCTCACAGAATTAGTAGACCATATCATGGGCGCTACGCACACAACCAGGAGCAAGAGAAGTGAACCAAGTCTTAGCATCATCCTTTAGCGAGAAAGGAAAGAGCTTAAGGATATAGTAGTGGCGGGTCTTTTCCTCACTAGTGAATAGGGTGGATATATCGTGCAGTTTGGTAAGATGGGCTACAACCGTTTCAGACTCATAAGCGTGAAAAGGATCAGATTCGACCAGAGTGATTAAATCAGGGTCGACAGAGAATTCATAATCCTATCGGTCACAAAGATAGGCGAAGTAGCAAACTTCGGGTCGTATTTCATCCTAGCGTTCAAAGATTTTTCTTTCCACTTGCGCAGTAATTTCTCAACATCATAGCTATCCTTACAAGCAAGAAAGTCCTGAGCTATCTCTCCCTCCATAACATAACCCTCAGGCATATCAGGCAATTCATATCTAGGAGAGCTAGTCCTAGCAGGCAAAATAGTAGGTTCTACTTCAATAATCTGAGCAGTTTCAGAAGTATCATCACATCTAGCAGCAACTCTAGCAATTTGTGCCTCAAGGAATGCACCTAGTGGTAAAGAAGTATCAAGCATAGCATCATCACAAGCATCATGGACAACAAAAGTAGCATCATCAAGCACAGGCGACACATCAAAATTTCTAGCAGGAGGTGGTGTCACAAACTTACTCATAACTGAAGGTGAATCAAGTGCAGAGCTAGATGGCAGTTCCTTACCTGTCCTCGTAGTTGAGGGCAAGACTTTAGTTCTTGGATCTTTCAGATTCCTCATAGTGATCAGCAGACATAAATCCCAACTGACTCACGGAATATAGTTATGCTTCCCCAGTAACGGTGCCAGAAAATAGTTTTGATAACCCACAAGTATAGGGGATCACAACAGTTTTCGAGGGTAGAGTATTCAACCCAAATTTATTGATTCGACACAAGGGGAAGCCAAAGAATATTCTCAAGTATTAGCAGTTGAGTTGTCAATTCAACCAGACCTGAAAGATTTAGTATCTGCAGCAAAGTATCAGTAGCAAGGTAGTATGATAGCAATAGCAGCAACGGTAACCAGTAGCACCAAAGTAACAGCAGTAGCAACAGAGTAATAGTAGCAGCAGTGACAGCAGTAGCGGCAAAGTAACGTAGCAAGGACAGGTAGGGAAAAGTCGTAGGCATTGGATCAGTGATGGATGATTATGCCGGATGTTATTAATCATGCAACAGTTATAACACGGAGAGATATGTAACTAGCTCCAGTTCGTCAATGTAATGTAGGCATGTATTCCGTATGTAGTCATACGTGCTTAGTGAAAAGAACTTGCATGACATCTATTGTCCATCCCTCCCGTGGCAGCGGGGTCCTAATGGAAACTACGGGATATTAAGGTTATCCTTTTTATAAAGAACCGGACCAACGCATTAACACTTAGTGAATACATGAACTCCTCATACTGTGGTCATCTCCGGGAGTGGTTCCAGCTATTGTCACTCCGGGGTTGCCGGGTCATAACACATAGTAGGTGACTACAACTTGCAAGAAAGGATCAAGAACACACATATATTGATGACAACATAATAGGTTCAGATCCGAAATCATGGCACTCGGGCCCTAGTGACAATCATTAAGCATGGCAAAGTAGTAGCAACATCAATCTCAAAACATAGTGGATACTAGGGATCAATCCCCGTCAAAACTAACTCGATTACATGATAGATCTCACCCAACCCATCACCGTCCAGCAAGCCTACGATGAGATTACTCACAAACGGTGAAGAGCATCATGGAATTGGTGATGAAGGAAGGTTGGTGATGACGATGGCGACGATCTCCCCTCTCCGGAGCCCAGAACGGACTCCAGATCTGCCCTCTAGATGAAGCACAGGAGGTGGCGGCGCCTCCGTATCGTAAAACGCGATGAATTGTTCTCCTTGATTTTTTTCCGGACGAAAGGGACTAAATAGAGGTGAGATTGGAGGTGGTGGAGCAACATGGGCCCCACAAGCCTGCCAGGCGCGGCCAGGGGGTCCCGCGCCTGGTGGGCTTGTGGGCTCACAGCTCCACCCCTCTGGTTGATTCTTGCGCAAGTATTTTTAATATATTCCACAAAAACTCCCTGTAAATTTCCAGGTCATTCCGAGAACTTTTATTTCTGCGCAAAAACAACACCATGGCAATTCTGCTGAAAACAGCGTTAGTCCTGGTTAGTTCCATTCAAATCATGCAAATTAGAGTCCAAAACAAGGGCAAAACAGTTTGGAAAAGTAGATACGATGGAGACGTATCACTCATCCATACTGTTTGATCTTTATGATAAATCGTATACCATGGATTTAGAGGATTTTAATTGAATTTGCAAGATACCTGATTGGGGTAGTCCCAATGATCCTCCTAAGTCTTCGGTTAGAGATTTTATTTCTAGTATAACTGTTGGAGAAACTAGAGATATTACGCAGACTAGCATGGGGAGCATTCATTTCCCTGCCTTACATTATTTTGCCCTCTTCATAGGTAGATGCATTAACGGCAAGATTGAGCATTATCACCTCTGCGCACCTGATCTTAGTATTCTTAAGAGCGCAGTAACGGGTAATAGAAGTTTCAACATGGGAGCAATAATAGAATGGTTATTATCATATTTCCTTGTTCATGATAATTGTCTATTGTTCATGCTATAATTGTATTAACAGGAAATAGTAATACATGTGTGAATAAATAGATCACAATGTGTCCCTAGCAAGCCTCTAGTTGGCTAGCTCGTTGATCAATAGATGATCATGGTTTCCTGATCATGGGCATTTGATGTCATTGATAACGGGATCACATCATTGGGAGAATGATGTGATGGACAAGACCCAATCCTAAGCATAGCACTAGATCGTATTGTTCGTATGCTAAAGCTTTTCTAATGTCAAGTGTCTTTTCCTTCGACCGTGAGATTGTGCAACTCCCGGATACCGTAGGAGTGCTTTGGGTGTATCAAACGTCACACGTAACTGGGTGACTATAAAGGTGCACTACGGGTACCTCTGAAAGTGTCTGTTGGGTTGGTACGAATCGAGATTGGGATTTGTCACTCCATGTGACGGAGAGGTATCTCTGGGCCCACTCGGTAGAACATCATCATGAGCTCAATGTGACTAAAGGAGTTAGTCACATGATGACATGCTACGGAACAAGTAAAGAGACTTACCGGTAACGAGATTGAACAAGGTATAGGTATACCGACGATCGAATCTCGGGCAAGTTCTATACCGACAGACAAAGGGAATTGTATACGGGATTGATTGAATCCTTGACATCGTGATTCATTCGATGAGACCATCGTGGAGCAACTGGGAGCCACCATGGGTATCCAGACCCAGCTGATGGTTATTGGCCGGAGAAGTGTCTCGGTCATGTCTGCCTATCTCCCGAACCCGTAGGGTCTACACACTTAAGGTTCGATGACGCTAGGGTTATAGGGAATTGTTATACGAGGTTATCGAAAGTTGTTAGGAGTCCCGGATGAGATCTCGGACATCACGAGGAGCTCTGGAATGGTCCGGAGGTAAAGATTGATATATAGTACGGATGGTTTCGGACACTGGAAGTGTTTCGGGCGTCACTGGTAACGTACCGGGACCACCGGAGGTGGCCCCGGGGGTCCACCGGAAGGGGGCAACGACCCCGGGAGGCTAGATGGACCAAGTTCAGGAGGGAACCAGCCCCTAGGTGGGCTGGTGCGCCCCCCACACTCAGCACAAGGCGCGGGAGGTGGAGAGGGGGGAACCCTATGCGCTGGTGGGCCTAAGGCCCACCTAGGGGTGCGCCACCCCTCCCCCTTGCCCTGGCCGCCGCACCTCCCATCTGGGGGGGCTGCCGCACCACCTAGGGTGGGAACCCTAGGGGTGGCACCCCCCTCCCCTCCTCCTATATATAGTGGGCACTTTTGGGCTTTTGGAGACACAGTTTCCCTCTCCCTCGGCGCAGCCCTGCTCTTCTTTATCCTCCTCTATGCCGGTGCTTGGCGAAGCCCTGCCGGGAGACCTCGTCTCTCCATCGATACCACGCCATCGTGCTGCTCGAGATCTTCGCCAACCTCTCCCTCCTCCTTGCTGGATCAAGGTGCGGGAGACGTCACCGGGCACTAGATCGAAATCACACCGCGATCTGAATCGTCGCGAGTACGACTCCATCAACCGCGTTCTAGTAACGCTTCCGCTTAGCGATCTTCAAAGGTATGAAGATGCACTCACCCCTCTCTTATTGTTGGTCTCTCCATAGGAAGATCTGAATATGCGTAGGAATTTTTTTGAATTTATGCTACGTTCCCCAACAGCATCAGATGAAGCAGGCGACGTCTCATCATCATCTCTCCAGTCAAGAATGGAGGGCTTCAGGTGCTCACCAGGCGGCTCGGAGCCCGCCGACTCGAGCGCTTCCTCCGAACCTCTGGAGGCGGCGGCTCGCGGCTCGATCACCCCCTCATCCTCAATTTCTAAGGGATCCGATGTCTCCATGTCGGCGGCGGGCGGGTCGAGCATTTGCAGGCTCTCGAACAGCTAAGCAATGGAGTCGGCAGCCGGCTCAAAAGAGAGAACAGCAAGTTCAAAGATAAAAAAAACAAGATTTGGGAAGGCGCTTACCACTGGGGCTGGATGGGCTCGGTTGTAAGGGCGCATTCCCCACTCCCAATCTCCACCTTCGTCCATACCGGCGGAGGAGATCAAGTTCACGTTCCGGACCACCGCGCCGGCTTGGAAGTTCTTGGTGGAGAGCCGGCAAGGATCGTGACGGCCGCTCATCTGGCAGATGAGATGCGTCCGCCTCTGCAGAGGCAGGACTCGGCTGGTCATCATGGTGGTGAGAAAGTCGCGGCCCAGGAGGCCTCGAGACAGCATGGTATCGAGGTACACGCATATCTGCGCCACCTGGGCGATTGGCTTCAGATACAAAGCCTTCCAGTTCCCCTTTGCCGTAGGAGGAGAGATGGCGAAGGGCGGCAACTTGAGGCCGTTCTGGGAGGGGTCGACGTTCTTCCCATAGAAGAACCCCCTCTGCCACAATTTGACGGAGTCCTGGAGTGGCATCTAGGGGAAGCCGCACGACGTCCGGTGATGCACCAGTGCCGCGCCGCACGGGGACATCGGACGGGGGCCCTTGAGCTTCTTCGCCTCGGCCTTGTCCATCTTTATGGATTTCTACTTAAGGAAGAAGAGCTTGTGCCAAAGATCGAGGTGGGGCTCGATGCCCAGGAAGCCCTCGCACAGGACGATGTATGCAGCGAGTTGAAGAATGGTATTATGCGCCAGGTGGTGCGGCTGCAAGCCGAAGAAGATGAGGAAGTTGGAGAAGAAGTTGCTCGCCGGGAGCACGAAACCACGGTAGAAGTGTTCATCAAACACTACTACCTCTCCCTCCCTCGGCGTCGGGGAGTTTTCGGCTCCTGGCACCCGCGCCGCCACAATAGACGCGGGAGGCAGCAAGCAGCGATGGTCGAGCGCCTCGATATGGCCATTGCAGATATCGCTGCCAAGCCAAGCACCCTTGTGCTGACCCTTCTTAGGGGCGCCGTTTGACATGACAGCGGACGGCGGAGGCTTGGTGGTTGGCGGCGAGGGCTTGCGCGACGACGAAGACGAAGCGAAGCTCTCTCTTTCTCTGGGCTCAGGGAAGGAAGGGGCGCAAGTGCGAGCGAGAAGGGGGTGGATGGCCTCCTTGGTACCCCTGCACCCCATTTAAATCCCACGATGGATCTTGGGGGATCCAGTGCGCACAGAGCCCACCATTCCAGATTATTACGGGGACATTAACGATTCCCAAAACCCAACCGTCGCGGAGTAAATCCACAGAGGATCCTTCACGCGGGGGCCGATGGGGCGTCGTGACGGGACCCAGTGTAATGCCCCAAGTGTAACCTTGCCATATTTGGAAACCTTCATGTTTGGATCCATGTGGTCATGCTTTGGGAGTTGTCATTTCATGTGGGCATTTCATGTCTTCTCCCTTGCATCATACCATTCATTGCATTCATGCCATTTCTTGTGTTGTTGTTGTTGTTCATCCATATGTGTGGTGTGATGATGTGGTGTGCAAAGGTTGGGTTTCAACTATGTTAGATTTTAAACTAGACTTCAAAGGAAACCCCCTTCTTCTTTATTTTCTTGAGCTCAATTTTTACTTGCTCCAAACCTGATTCAAAAATGTAGATTATTTAGTGCCTTTTCTTCTGGATGTGGAGATGTGACTAGGGTATTTTTAAACTTTGCTTAAATGGGGTTTAATTACAAAACAGATTAAATTAATTCTGTTTTGTAAATATTTTATTGCTCCAAAATTCATCTTGGTATTTTATTAAATTGGGTCATAATTCCCTTATGACCAGGGTCATTTTATTTTTATTTTTGGAGACCTAGATTTCCCTAGGAGTTTTATTCTTGATGTGTGTTTGCTTTAAATGGAAAAACCCTTTGGGTTTATCTTTCCTTTTATCTGGCACCGGCGCGGTGGTCCTCCTCCTTCCCGCCGGCCCAGAGCCTCTTCTCTCTCGCGCGCCAGGCCCAACCGGCATCCCTCTCCTCCCTCCTCGCGACGTCACTGTGTACAACACCTCCTCCACCACCGATCCTCCTTTTACTTGATATGGTGGCTCCAAGCTCGCCTCCCAAGGCCATATAAGCAGCCGGTGCACCCCTCCAGTGGCTAGGGTTCCTTTTCCCCTCCTCTTCTCCCTCTAGCGCCGCCAGAAGCACTGCACGTCGTCCCCATCGCCATGGAGAGCTCAGGGTCGAGCTCGACACCGGCGTAGCCTTCGACCTCGCCTCCTCCCCGAAGCTCCCGTGAGCAAGAGGACCCAGGAGGGGTTCCATTTTCGCTCAGAGCAGGAGCAGGGCCTTCTTCCACGACGGCCGCCGTCTTCATCAACTCCGGTGGCCTCTCCCTGCAGCAGCTCGTCGTCGTCTCTTCTTCCTCCAGCGGCGAGATCCTCTCCTCTCCTTCCTCTCAGTGAGTCGTGCATCATCCCCTCTCTTCCCTCTCTAGATGCGGCGTAGGGACGAGCTCGTCACTGTCGCTTCTCTGTCCGGTTGCAGTAGAAGCAGAGCGCAGCAACAGCAGCAGTGTAGTCGATAGCTTCGCGCCACTATGGTGTTGCACCTCCGGGTGAGATCGAGGCGAGGATGGAGACCCTGTGCTTCCTACTTCTCCCCCGTAACCTGTAGCCGTCGTTTGAATGTCGTGGTAGTCACCGACGTCCTCCTTTGTTTCGGCCGCCGGCATAGTAGATCGTAGCACAAAGGTTACTCAATAGAGTTTCTTCCTCTTCTCTGTTAAGTACCGCAGCGTAGCCGAGTGGTGAGTAGGTGGTTTTGGCGCCCGGTGGTAGTGGGTTCGAGTCCCAGTGGCGCCCCTTTTAATTTTTGTTGTATTGTGGTGCAATAGCTCGACAGGAGATGATACTCTGTTTCCCTCCTCCTCTCTGTCGAAGGGATTGGCCTAGCGCAGTGGTTGGTGTGCTGATTGAGCACCAGAGGGATCCTGGGTTCGATCGCAGAGCACCCCCCCCCTTTTATTTTCTTTTGTTGTTTTGTTTTGTTTGCACTATTCTTTGCTTGGGCAGCAAGCTAGTTGATTTCTTTAGCTACAACCTTGGGTTGTAATAATCTACTACCTAGGTTTCATACTTGTGTTTGTGTATATGTGGTGTGTGTTAGTGACATGCATGGGTGTGTGTTTAGTGGGGTATTAGTTGTAGTATGTGTAGGTGTATGGTTTTGCACATGTGTATGTGGGTGAAGTATGTGTGTATGTGTGTGGGTTACACCCACATAGTTGTGCAAGTTTGCACCAACACATGTATGTGTGTGGGTTACACCCACATAGTTGTGCAAGTTTGCACCAACACATGTATGTGTGTGTGTTTGCAAGTGCTTGTGCATGCACTAGTGTGTGTAGTTTGTGGGTGTGTGCACTTGGGTAGAGGTGCATACATGTGAGAGTGTGTGTTTGCATGTGGTGTCACATTCATATGTGCAAGAGGGCAGCCCTCTAGATGCACCCCTTGTTGGTGTGTGTGTGTGAGCACACATGATGATGTGTAGGTGTTCATGCATGTGTGTGTGTGGGCATGAGTGCACCTATGCACTTGTGCATGAGGACTAACCCCTCATGATTGCCCTTGTGTTGTTGATATAGTGTATGACCTTATGTGTGTGCATAGGTAGGTATAGAGATGTCATGTATGCTTTAATCACATGTGATAATGCTCTTATATGCTTATGTTGATCTCTATGTAGTTTTTCGAGCTAGCTTTGTGCCTACTTGTTCCATGCAAGTACCCATGTATTTCATATGTATTTGGGGTAGAATCATTCCAGGAATCCGCTGGTGGAATCAGATTTCACTTTGGAGCAACTTCATAAACTGTCATTTTTCTGTCTTGATGCTATGTTTAGAGCTTAGTGTCATGTGGTATGTTGGCCCTATGAGGATGAATCCTTGATGTGGAAGTAGTGGGTGAACCCCTCTACAACATGGAGTCTTTGTTTTATACATAGAAGTTTGTATGAACTTGTTGTGCCTTCTCAAAGTTGACACTTGGCTGAAATTGTCAGCTTTGTGAAAATCTGTGATTTTCACTAAGTCTGAGAAACTACTGTTATTTTCTTCCCTTGTTGATGTGGTTGCACAAGCTCGTGTGTTGGGAATCAGCCCATGCAACAAACTAAGGTTTGTGAGCCTTTGGGTTTGTCTAGCTCTGTGTTAAATTTCATGCACTTTAACTTCCCTTAGATATCATTTTGGAGGCTGTCAAAATGCTTTAGAGCATAAGCAGCTGGTGAAAATCTGAGATTTTCACGAAGTCCCAGAAATATGTTATTTTTGTCCAAGTTTGTGACCATAGATCTTCTCATGTATGATGCCTTTGTAGTAGCTTCTTGCTCGGGCTTGTAGATATTTTGAATGGCTTTTGCCACATATCTTGTTTGGCACATTTGGGTGGTTGTAGGTACTTTGAATGTTGTAGACAAACTGTTATGATGTTGTTTAGGACAGATTGCATGTTTTAGTTGTTTTTGAAGCTTGGGTGAGCATTGTTGATGGTGTGGTGTGTTTCTTTGCACCACTCCACTTGTATTTGATTATTTGATCATGTGGCAACCTGGGAACACCAGAAGAGTGGCATTGGAGTGTGCTTGTGGTGGATTTGAACCGTAGGACTCTATATCTTGTTTCGTAGTTTCCGGTTGATCCGTAGCTCTGTTCTCTACGTTCTTTATATGATTTTGCATCATTTTCTCGTGATGCACATGTTCATGCCATCCTCATGCATGTCAAGATAGCTTAGTGTGAAGTTCTGTCCAGAAGTTTATCTTCTCATCTCATGCATATGGAAGTGACTAGAATAGTGATGCATGCTTCCTTCTCATTTCATGCATCATGTTGTTTGTTGCATCATGTTGTGTTGTTGTTCATTGGCTGTTATTTTTATCTTGGGTAGCACCAGGATCGGAGAGCGAGTACGTGGATTCTGGAGAGTACGTGCAGGACGATCAAGAGCAGTTCCAAGCTGAAGACGTCACAGGCAAGATGACCGTGACCTTGATATCGTATCTAGCTTTGTTATGCTTAGAATCACGTTCCCTTCGATATATGCTCGCTGCCTACCACTTGATAAAAAAAGCCACATGTCATTGCCATGAAACCCAAACACCTTCCCCTCCTAGCTAATGTTGTTTGGCTAAGTAGGCTTGCTCAGCTTCTAATGATTAGCTTTGCTAGTTCCAGGTGCCAGCTGTCTCATGTGATAACATGAGTATTTTGATATCATTATGATTAAACTGCTATTTAATTAATGCACCTATATACTTGGTAAATGACGAAAGGCCTAGCCTTTTGCCGGGTGATTTGTTCCGTTATTGCCGCCTTAGTTTCGGCTACTAGTGTTTGTTTCCATAACTGATCGCTCCTAACACGTTTGGGGTTGTTATGGGGACCCCCTTGATAAATCGTGTAGTGTTAAGGCTCGTCTGGCAGGACCCAACATTGGTTTTAACTTGCTAATCACCTAATAATAATTTGCATAGGGAATAGCTACCCTGAGGAATTAATCAACAACCCGGGCCAGTGCTCCTCATGAGTGTTGGTCCAAACTAGAGTCGTGTGCGGGGCCAACCCGGGGCAACTCGGGAGATTTCTATCAGGCCACTGTACGCTGCGCTCATCCGACTGTGTCCTGAGAATGGGATACGCGGCTCCTATCGGGTTCGTCGACACGTCGGGAGGTCTTGCCAGATTTGTCTTACCTTAGCGATATATCTTGCGTATAGGAATCCCGGTGAAACTTTGGGTCTCCTCAAAGTTGAGGTTTTCCTCTAAGGAATCTGACGAGATCACGAGATTCGTGATAGAGGATTACTTTGCGGCCCATGGCCGTTTGTGATGGACTAGATGGAGCACCCCTGCAGGGTTTAATCTTTCGGAAAGTCGTGTCCGCGGTTATGTGGCAACATGGATAATTTGTTAACATCCGGCTATAGATAATTTGAATTAACTCTAATAAAACTGCCAACTGTGTGCGTAACCGTGATTGTCTCCTTCGAAGACCTCTCTTCGATCGGGAACATGGTGGGGTTATGTATGACGTAAGTAGGTGTTCAGGATCACTTAGTGATCACCTAGTCTTCGACCGCTCACGTATACCACCATATCAATAACTCTGATCTTCGTAAGTTAGCCACCATATAAGCTTAGGATGTTGCAACCTATACACTGAACCTTCCTCACCTAATAACTTGAGTAGTTTCGGTACCAAGGTCATCCGATTGCTGAGTCCCCGTGGCTCACAGTTTACTACAACACCCCAACAGGTACAGGTACGCCCGACGCATGAGATCCAGATGGCACGCAGCTCGTGTGGCAGTACAATGAGGAGAACGACCGACTGTACGTGAACTATCCGAAGGACTGAGATCGTGGTCATGATCGTAGGCCAGCATGCGGGATATCATAGTCTTTTCCTTGTTTCATGTAGCCCGTAGCAGGACTATCTTGTCTGAATAATTGTGTGGATGTAAACCTTATATTACTATGTCAGATGGCAAATGTATGCCCTATTTGTCATTCTTCGTTTATGTATTTGCTATGATTATCTCGCTTGCGAAACGCTTAGATGCGACTCTTTCCCTTTTGGGGCATCGCCCCCAAAATAGGAAAGGGCCGCATCTTAGTCGTTACACCCAGGGCCCATGCCCAGTCCTGTCATCTGAGAAAACCATCATCATGTCAGGTCGGGGCCTCGCACGTGGCGCAACCCGCGCGACTTACGACGAAACCGAGGCGTCCCTTGGAAGCCGGCCGGCTTCCGAGCCGGCGTGTCCTGCCACAGGTGGCAGCAGTAATTCAACAGCAAATACCTTAAGCCGGCGAGCCACCCGCTCCGAGGCGGCGGGCCTCCCCTGCTTCGGGGACTACTGACGGGGGGATAACCCCAGGGTAGACTCATCGAGCCTACTCCTTTGCCTTCTACCTTGAAGGAACAACACAACTCATTCTATGAAGCCCAAGTGCCCCTGGCCGGCTAGGAAGCCCCTGCCGGCTAGGGGCGAGATGGCTACTTCCCTCTGGCTGTCTAGGTCACGCCGGCCGGTTAGAGGCGAGACAGTCGTGCCCGGGCCGGCTAGCTAGGCGACTAGCCGGCTAAGGAGCTCAAGTCACATCAGACCGTAGGTCGTGACGAGACCCTACGGTTAAAGGTGGCTACGCGTCAGCCAAGGTACTGGATTGGTGTGCACGGCAGGCACAGCGTCGGCGGTCATGCAGCTGACCTACTCCGGCTCTGATCCATGACCCTGCATAGTGTCGGCCCGTCAAACTCCCACTCCATTACTGCACTCGGCGTGGGAACAGTGGAGACGGTCGTACTGGCATCCCATGACGAATCTCGCTTGACCACACCGGACGTACTAAACGTGTCATGTGTCGGTCTTACGTGAGAACCTTACTGGCTGGCCGACGGGCCCCATAGCCAGATGGGCCCTCGCAGCCGGCGGGCCCCTCCAGCGACAATACAATACCCCCGTGGGCCCCGTGGCCAGCCGGCGAGGCTGCCAGCCGGGTCCCACTCATGTACTTTTATCCTTATTATAGGTTGGTGGGTTCGTCTATAACCCCCCCCCCCCCCCCGACCCCCTCCATGAAGAGTGTCGGCCAACTCAACACACACACCCCATACATGAGAGGTTGACGCGAGCCAGCTACTCCTTCTTCCTCCTCCGTAGAATAGCTCCAGGAGCACAATGTAGCCCCTTTGGTGCATTATACATTCCGGAAGGATTAGGGGTATTATCTCTACGGGAAGCCCAGAACCTGGGTAAATCATGCGTTCATGCTTGTACCAACCTCGTCCCAAGTGCCCACTGTCGTGGGTATAAGTCTGACAGTAGATGTGTAGGGTACGAAAGGATGGGCAGAGCCTTAGCTACGGCGAGGTTGTATGAGTTCAGGCCCCTCTACGGTGGAGGTAAAAGCCCTACGTCTCAGTGCTCTTGGGAGCTTAGTGTCGAGTGGAATATAGGGTTACAGTAAATTCCAACCCCTGCACCAGTGGGGAAGGGCGGCTTATATAAAGTGTGTTTCCCTTCACAACGGTCCGGTGGACAGGGGTGGAGTAGTGGCGAATAAATGCCTACGTTACAGGTAATGTATGCCTTAAATGCTAATAATGGTGTACGAAAACGTATGACCGTTGCCCTCCAGGGAGGTTACGATGTACAGAGTGGAATCCAGTCGATACGTTTAATACGCTCCGAATGCTCGTCATCGACTGGATGATGGGGGAGTCGTCACCGACTGGATGAGGGGAGGTCCTTAGTTCAGTCGGAACTGTCTAAGGGCCTTGTCCTTTATGAAGGGTAGTCCTTGGGTAGGACCTATAGGGCAGGCCTATGACCCTACCCTGGGACTATAACCCCATCATTAGTCCCCGAATGGATCGGAGTTGGAACGACGAAGTGATGCCTAGAGTACGGATCCGACTGGTATGGATGTGACTTTGGCATTCTTTGCCTCGATCCATTTTATCCTCTCAATCAGTGATCCGAGTGAATATACTCGGGAAACGAACCGTCAGGGACCGAGTGCTTCCGCGGAATCTTTCGATGTGACCGGTCAACTGACAGCGGCGGATTTTCTGGGATCCTCAAATTTCGGTTGCCGCGCGCTCAGTGGGGGTGACGACATCGTCATCGAGTAGTTTATGCCGCCTCGATTACCGCGCCTTTATCTTCTCCACTAATATCGCTGCAGCCGGTCGGGGGATAAGATTTCGGGGCCACCTGTTAGTGACCCAGTCGGAAGCTTATTTAAGCCTCTCCAGCGGGGGTTTCTTGTTGCGCTGCCCTTGTTACTCGCACTCGCCTCGCTTCTCTCGTAGCTCCCTGCGCGCTCCAAGCCGCCTCCTTCCTCTCCTCCTCTGCGGACCTGCTGCCTTCACCATGACGAAGGGGCAGACGAGCAAGATTGAGTCGCAGAAGAAGAAGAAGAAGAAGGCCCCTGCTCAGTGGCGACAGCGGGCACTGCCGGCGGGTTGGATCCAGGGGGATTTCCTCCCCTCCACGGTGACGGCAGACGACCTGCTGGAGCTGGTGGAGCAAGGCATGATTGCCAACAAGTCGTGGAGGCTGCCGGCGGAGGGCGAGACGGAGCCAGCGCTGCAGGAGGGAGAGCGTGTCTTGCTGCTCAGCCACGTGTACAGGGGCTTCTCTCTGCCTCCCCACCCCTTCTTTAGAGGTATTATGAACCACTTCGGGGCGCAGCTCCATCATTTTCCTCCAAACGCGATAGGCCATGTCGCCGCATTCGTCACCCTTTGCGAGTGCTTTATCGGATGCCCCCCATTGGGGGATCTTTAAGTACATCTTCTCCTCTAGGTCTCAGACTGTCAAAAAGCTTAGCCAGTCGGACGATAAAACCCATCTCCTCCAGCTCTGCGGGGGCTTAGGCTTCCAGAAGAAAACGAAGAGTAGCTACCCCTCTCTCCAGTTGTCCGAGTCAGTTAGGAACTGGCAGTCGACCTGGTTCTACTGCGAGGACATAGCTTGTCCGAATGCCGCAACTGGGTTGCCGCCCTTTAGCCTAGACCGTCTGGCCCCTCCCAGGCAGCTTGCGCTCACAAAGGTGGATAAGATCGAGATCCAACCTCTGGTCGACGCACTGATTGCTGTCGTCCGCAAGGGGGTCACCGGCACAGATTTGTGGAGACTTTTCTGGGTCGGCGCATCCAGCCACTGCAAGCCCGACACCACGCCATGTGGCACTACACGGGGCATGAGGACTTCACTCGGACTCATCCAGAATGCATGACCAGGGAGGTTGTGACGGCGTGGGTCCGCGGCATCACAGGCGCCTGCGATAACCCCAGAGGAGCCCGGCGAGTGAAGCCTTTCCGCGCTGACAATCCTCCTCCGAATGAGATGAGCGCATCTTGTCGAGTGCTTTCAATCTTCTTAGATTTATCGCTTTTTCTTGTACCACCGCTTGACGTCTGACGTTGTCGACTGTATTTTGTGCAGGAGTGGACCAACTGGTATTCTCCCGTCTCGAACGGGAATCCAGCTGAGGAAGAGGAGGGCAGCCAGGAGGGCAGCGTGGACAGCGCCGAGTACGTCTGTGACAGTGGGGAGACGGAGGAGGAGGAGATCGAAGAGAAGGAGGGGGAGGTTGGGGAGCAAAGCTCTCCACCTCCACCATCAGAGCCTCGAACTAAGCGTCGTCACGAACCTGCGACTCCGTCGGCTCCTCCAGCGGCCCCGAGTGCTCCGCCAGCTCCTACCGTGGCTCCGAGTGCCCGGAGCATGAAGAGGACCAGGAACGCTGCTACCGAGCCCACGGACCAACCGTCCAAGGTGGCCAAACCGAGTGGGTCCAAGCCTCGAAAAGCTTTGCCTCGGATGAGGATCGCTGTTCCAGTTGCCTCAGCATAAGTGTCTTGTTCTCCTATCTTCTTTCAGTATTTGACTGAACTCGTGCTTATCGGTCGAGTGGATTTTACTCGACAGAGCTGCTACCTCCGCCACCTCTCTTCCACGCCAGGATGATGATCCCATGGATACGGATAACGCTGCTACATCCCAGCAAGGTACGTCGTGACGACTCCGAGAGTTTGCATTATTGTTTCGTGAGTGCTGTCTTTAATCTTGCCCTTTTTCTGTAATCTCATGTTGTTCAGTCGGACTTCCTTCGGAGGTGACTCATCTGGAGGAGGACGACCATAAGGGGTCAGGGCCAACTTTGGCGCCTGTCCTTGAGGTTGTTCCATCTGCTGCTACTCCCACCAAGGACGCGCCGCCGACCGAGACGATGTCGTCGACTGAGGCGGTGCCCCTCGCGACGGAACCGACTAGAGCGGGACTTGGGATGCCCAAGGAGTCTCCTCTCGTGCAGGGTCTGTCGACCGTCCAGTACGACGCCCGAGACCTCCCGGAAGACCAAGTGGGAGCCGCCAAGGAGGCCATGGTGCAGGTGGAGTTGATGGTGGGTGATGCCAACGGAGCGTACGACTCCATCGCATCTTTGTACAAGAGAAGCTTGGAGCTCCGGGACGATATCCGAGTAAGTGCGCTAGTAAGTGTTTACTTTCCTCTTGTAACCCACTGGGGGTTTAAGTGATATACTCGGATACAGTAGGATTATTTTGCAGTGGGTTCACTCCGAGTGAACCCAGTGGGTGTAGTCCCCGAGACTTCTGTCGAGTGCTTGCACCGGCAGTTGTCTTTATATACATTTTCTGTGACTTGATCGGATCAGAGATGATCTGCCCGAATGGTACCAGTGGGGGTACTCCGAGTGTACCCACTGGATGTAGTCCCCGAGAGTAGTTTTACTCAGGTCGGGTAATAGTAGTCTCATAGGCTTGTCTGTTTGTCATGTAGCTCAATAGGGCGGACATGTTCGAGCTTCATGCCAGTGGGGTCACTCTTAGTGAACCCACTGGGTGTAGTCCCCGAGACCGCTGCCGACTTCTTGTGTCGGCAGGAGTCTGAAGAACTTTGAGCTTTTATTGTTTTCCTTGTTGAATGTGTCTGATCTTCTCTTTGCGCTGATTTGCAGAACACTTGCGAAATGGGATCCGCGTACAATGCCCTGAAGGCTGAAAAGATTCAGCTTGCTGCGGAATTGGAGGTGGCTGTGAATGACTTAGCTGGTGTGAAGGGGGCTCTTGCTGACCGAGAGAAGTCTTTGGAGGAGTCCCAGGAGGCCAACAAGGCATTGGTGGCCGAAATTGAGAAAATGGGCAAGCAAAGAACTGAACTGATGGGTCAGATGAAGTTGATGAACAGTCGGTGCATTTCGCAGGAGAAGTACGTCAACGACTGGGCAAGGAAGATGATTGCGTTGCTCGGTGGTAAGCTTTTTGCCGAGTGCTTCCGGACTTTGTAGTTCATTCTGCGCTTACTTTCTGCTTGTCTTTGCTTTGCAGATTTTTGTATGGACGCTGAGGCTGAAGCAGCTGACATTGAGCGGTCGGTATTCCGAACGTTCCACTTGACGACGAAGCCAATCGGGACATGCTCCGAGCGCATATTCGGCTTGGCAGAGTGGGACCTTTCATCGGCCGCCTGAGAGAAGTCATCGGCCGGATCGACAAGGAGTTGTGGCCCGAAGACGATTCCTGACGGGAGATAGAAGGGTTGATGACTCGGCTGGAGGACGTCCCGAACAGAGTGCAGGCGTGGAAGAAGTATGCCGCTCGTTGTGGTGCGGACGTGGCGCTATCGCTTGTCCGAGTGCACTGCAAGGAATCTCGCGAAGAAAAGCTGAAGGCGTTGCAGGTCGCCAACACCAAGAAGCTTCGATTCGAAGATTTCATGGAGACCTTCCTCGAGACAGCCACTCGCATCACAGACGGGATCCACCTTGACACCTTTGTGGAGCCTGCCAGTCCCGGTGCCAGTCCTGGTGACGCTTAAAAAACTTTACCTCGGTATGCCGAGTGGTATCTATATCAAACTTTGGCCACTGTTGTTGGCCGTCACATTCGTGGTTCGGTGTGGGTAAGCTTGATCCACACCAGGCCGACTATCGTAGATCCAACTTTAAAATCGAATCGAATATTTTGCTGTTCTTTCGCCAAAAAAAAATTTGACACGATTTTGACTCGTGGTTTTTGTTTGGCATTTCTTGGTGAAGCCAATGGCAAACATGCGGAGCATGTAATTGTCAGTTGTCTTCACATCCACATGAGCCTCAATGAGGGTCTGCCAAGTCTCCGAGTGCGCACTCGGAGCGAGCTTTTACTTAGGCGACTCTTCGTCGCGGCTAAGTCTCCGAGTGCGACTTTTAGTGCACACTCGGAGCGAGTTGTTACTCATGTAGTTGTTAGTTGTCTTCACATCCGCATGAGCCTCAATGAGGGCTTGCTAAGCCTCCGAGTGGATCTGTAGGATACACTCGAAGGAAGCTTTTTACTTAGGCAATTCTGGATCGCAGCTAAGTCCCCGAGTGCGACTGTAAGCTCGCACTCGGAGTGAGTTTGTACTTAGGCGACTCTGGGTCGCAGCTAAGTCCCTGAGTGCGACTTTTAGTGCACACGCGGAGAGGATTTATACTTAGGCGATTCTGGATCGCAGATAAGTCCCCGAGTGCGGCTTTTAGTGCACACTCGGAGAGGATTTATACTTAGGCAATTCTGGATCGTAGCTAAGTCCCCGAGTGCGGCTTTTAGTGCACACGCGGAGAGGATTTATACTTAGGTGATTCTGGATCACAGCTAAGTCCCTGAGTGCGGCTTTTAGTGCACACTCGGAGAGGATTTATACTTAGGCAATTCTGGATCGCAGCTAAGTCCCCGAGTGCGGCTTTTAGTGCACACTCGGAGAGAGTTTGTACTTAGGCGACTCTGGGTCGCAGCTAAGTCCCCGAGTGCGACTTTTAGTGCACACTCGGAGAGGATTTGAACTTAGGCGATTCTGGATCGCAGCTAAGTCCCAGAGTGCGGCTTTTAGTGCACACTCGGAGAGAGTTTGTACTTAGGCGACTCCGGGTCGCAGCTAAGTCCCCGAGTGCGACTTTTAGTGCACACTCGGAGATGATTTATACTTAGGCGATTCTGGATCGCAGCTAAGTCCCCGAGTGCGGCTTTTAGTGCACACTCGGAGAGAGTTTGTACTTAGGCGATTCTGGATCGCACCTAAGTCCCTGAGTGCGCCTTGTAGTGCACACTCGGAGAGAATTTTTTATTTTTTAGACCGGAGTCTGGCAACGCAGAAGAATTTTGAACTTGCAAGAAATCAATCTGCTTTGTATTACTTCAATGATACTTGTTCTTTACATTGCCTCCGTCGGTGGTCACGTGTAGAAGCACTTCAGGAGATCTCCGTTCCACGCTTGCGGCTCGTCTGTTTCCCTGTCGAGGTTGTAGAGTCGATATGCTCCATTGTTCAGCACCTTGGAGATGATGAAGGGTCCTTCCCATGCGGGAGCCAACTTGTGAGGTCTCTGCTGATCCACTCGGAGCACCAGGTCGCCTGCTTGGAATGTACGACTCCTGACGTGCCGCGCGTGAAAACCCTGCAGGTCTTGTTGATAAATTGTTGAGCGAGTCAGTGCCATCTCGCGCTCTTCTTCTAGAAGATCCACTCCGTCTTGCCTGGCTTGCTCTACTTCGGCTTCGGAGAAGAGATTGACTCGTGGAGAGTTGTGGAGCAAGTCACTCGGAAGGAGTGCCTCTGCTCCATAAACGAGGAGGAACGGGGATCGCCCTGTAGATCTATTTGGAGTTGTGCGGAGGCCCCACAGCACCGAAGGCAGCTCGGTGACCCATGCGCCGGCGGCATGTCCAACTTCTTGCAGGAGTCGAGGCTTCAACCCTTGAAGAATAAGTCCATTCGCCCGCTCTGCTTGCCCGTTTGTTTGGGGATGCGCCACAGATGCAAAGTCCACTCGGATACCTTGGCCTGTGCAAAAACCTTTGAATCTGTCCGAGTCAAAGTGAGTGCCATTGTCGATAATTATGCTGTGCGGAACCCCAAATCTGGCGATGATGTGTGTGACAAATTTGATGGTCGTAAGGGCGTCGAGCTTCTTGATGGGCTTGGCTTCAATCCACTTGGTGAACTTGTCGACTGCTACCAACAGATGATTGAATCCCCCTTGGCCTGTTCTGAATGGACCGACTGTATCTAATCCCCACACTGCGAACGGCCAAACAAGAGGGATTGTCTTCAACGCAGATGTTGGCTTGTGGGACTTGTTTGAGTAGAACTGACAGCCTTCGCATCGGTCGACCATATCTTTCGCCATTTCATTCGCCTGCAACCAGAAGAAACCAGCTCTGAATGCTTTGGCGACGATTGCTCTTGAGGAAGCAGGATGGTCGCAGGTTCCCGAGTGAATTTCTTCCAGGATTAACTGTCCCTCCTCAGGGGAGATGCATCGCTGAAGGACGCCTGAAACACTTTCCCTGTACAATTGGCCATCAATGACGGTGAAGGACTATGACCTGCGAACGATCTTCCTCGCTTGGACTTCGTCTTCCGATAACTCTTGCCTCAGGATGTACGCAATGAACGGCACAGTGCAATCGGGGATGAGAGCAAGAATCTCCATGATCAAATCAACCACAGCTGCGACATCAACTTCAGTCGGATCTGTTGAGCTCTTTTGTTGTACTGGTTCCTCTATGAAAGGATCTTCTTTTACTGAGGGAAGGTGTAGGTGCTCGAGGCACACATCACTCGGGACCGGTCTCCGAGTGGATCCAAGTTTCGCCAATTCATCAGCTGCTTGGTTTTTCAGTCGCGAAACATGGTGGAGTTCCAGACCTTCAAACTTCTTCTCGAGCTTCCTTACTGCGTTGCAGTATGTAGTCATGGTGGGGTTCCTTACATCCCACTCCTTCATCACTTGATTAACCACCAAATCTGAATCGCCATAGACCATCAGGCGACGGACGCCGAGTGTGATGGCCATGTGCAACCCATAAAGGAGAGCTTCATACTCTGCCTCATTGTTGGAGGAATCGAAATGTATCTGCAACACATACTTAAGTTTATCACCTTTTGGCGATATGATCACTACGCCAGCGCCGGAGCCATTCAACATCTTGGACCCATCGAAGAACATAGTCCAATGAGCCGAGTAGATGTGAGTCGGTTGGTGTTGTTCTACCCATTCTGCTATGAAGTCAACTAGAGCTTGAGACTTTATAGCCTTCTTGGCTTCGAACTTGATGTCGCAGTATAACATCTCCATTGCCCACTTCACCACTCGGCCTGATGCGTCTCGATTGTGGAGGATTTCCGACAAAGGAGCTTCAAAAACGACAGTCACCGAGTGGTCTTGGAAATAATGAGCCACCTTCTTTGCAGTCATGTAAATCTTGTAGATAAGCTTTTGATAATGGGGATACCTCTGCTTGGAAGGAGTCAGGACTTCGGAGACATAATATACTGGCCGCTGAACCTTGTACGCTTTGCCTTCTTCTTCGCATTCGACTGTGAGAACAGTGCTCATGACTTGATTTGTAGCCGCGATGTACAGAAGAAGGGGTTCTTTACTGAGCGGGGCAGTAAGAACCGGCTGGGTGGAAAGCGGGGCTTTGAGGTCGTTGAATGCAATTTGGGCTTCGTCTGTCCACTCGAAAGTATCTGATTTCTTCATGAGTCGGTACAGAGGTAGCGCCTTCTCGCCAAGTCGACTGATAAACCTGCTCAAAGCCGCTAGGCAACCTGTGAGCCTTTGAACATCATGTATTCTGATTGGCCGCTCCATTCGGACGATGGTCCCAATCTTTTCGGGGTTGACATCGATCCCTCGTTCGGAAACGAAGAAACCGAGTAACTTTTCGCTGGGAACACCGAATGAACACTTGGCAGGGTTGAGCTTGATATCGTACCTACGAAGGTTGGCGAATGTTTCTGCCAAGTCAGTCAGCAGGTCGGAACCTTTGCGTGACTTGACTACGATATCATCCATATACGCCTCCACATTTCGACTGATCTGGTCAAGGAGGCATTTTTGGATCATGCGCATAAAAGTTGCTCCTGCATTCTTCAAACCGAATGGCATAGTGATGTAGCAGAAGCACCCGAATGGGGTGATGAAGGCTGTTTTTAATTCATCGGGACCATACAGACGGATCTTATTGAGATGCTTGAAGTCGATGCACATTCAGAGAGACTTGTCCTTCTTGGGCACCATGACAACATTGGCGAGCCACTCGGAGTGGTGTACCTTGCGAATGAAGTTGGCTGCCAAAAGTTTAGCCACCTCCTCTCCGATTGCCTTCCTCTTGTGTGCGGCGGACCGACACAGGCATTCTCGGACGGGCCGAGCAGCAGGATCCACATGCAGTTGGTGCTCAGCCAACTCCATGGGTACACCTGGCATGTCAGCGGGCTTCCATGCGAAAATGTCCGAGTTCACACGGAGGAATTGGATGAGCTCGGCTTCCTATTTTGGATCAAGGGTGGTGGAGATGTTCGTTGGGGCAGCAGTGTCGTCCGTCCGGTGAATGCTGACCTGCTTCGTGTCTCCCGCCGACTGGAATGCGGACTCTGAAGCTGGCTTCTTCGAACGCATCAAGTCAGCGGGGTCGGATGTCTTCTTGTACTCGTCCAGCTCGAGGATAGCCATCTGCTGATCGTCGATCCTCGACCCCTGCTGCAGACACTCCTCGGCCCGTTGCCGATTGCCCGTGACCGTGATCACACCTTTGGGACCCGGCATCTTCAGCTTCAAATACACGTAACATGGACGGGCCATGAAACGCGCATACGCCGGACGGCCCAGAATCGCATGGTATGCACTCTGGAAGTCCACCACCTCGAATGTCAGCTTTTCCTTGCGGAAGTTCTTGTCGGAGCCGAAAACGACGTCCAACGCGATCTGGATGAGTGACTTGGCCTTTCGTCCTGGGACGACTCCGTGGAATTGCATGCTGCTCCCGCTAAGTTTGGACATCGGAATGCCCATCCCCTTGAGAGTGTCGACATACATGATGTTCAAGCCGCTACCGCCGTCCATGAGGACTTTGCGCAGTCGGACTCCTTCCACCACCGGGTCGACGACCAAAGCTTGCCTCCCTGGGGTGGGCACGTGTGCTGGATGATCCGACTGATCAAAGGTGATCGCAGTCTGAGACCATTTGAGGAACGTGGGGTTGGTTGGTGTGGCCATGTTCACCTCCCTATTCACCAGCTTCAGTCGACTCTTGCTTTCCACGTCAGCAAAAATCATCAATGTTGCATGGACTTGGGGGAACGGATCCTCCTTGTCCTCATCATCCTGCTCGTTGTCCTTTCCACTCGGCTGCCCTTCGCCGAACCCTTGGATCAGGAGGCGACATTGCCGAGTGGTGTGCTTTGGGAATATGGCGTTGCCTTCTTCGTCCATCTTTGTGTGGATTGGACATGGCTGATCCAGGATGGAGTTTCCGAACTGCTTCTTCTTGGGGGTGAACTGAGCTTTCCCCTTGCCCTTAAACTTGGCATTGGTAACGGCTGCTGCCTCTACGTGCGGAGTGGACGGAGCTTTTTGCTTCTGCTTCTGAATGTTGTTCCCATCTCCATCGGCGACTGCCTTATGCTTGCCGCTACGTTTGCGGTCCTCTTCTTTGCCATTTGCATAGCGTGCGGCTATCTCCATCATCTTGCTCATGGAGATGTCGCCTGTCCGACCGAACTTCAGGTACAGATCTCTGTACCGCACGCCTGCCTTGAAGGCACAGACTGCTTGGTGCTCTATGACGTTCTCCACTGTGTGGTAGAGGGTCGTCCAACGCTGGATGAAATCGCGCAGGGGCTCATTCTGCTTCTGGACACAGTGCTGGAGCTCCACGAGACCAGCAGGGCGTTTGCACGTGCCCTCGAAGGTCCTGATGAAGACTCGGGCCAGATCTGCCCAGTTGTAGATGCTTGAAGGAGCCAACTGGTTCAACCACGCTCGTGCCGAGCCATCGAGCATTAGGGGGAGATGTTTCACGGCGACCTGGTCATCTCCGCCACCGATCTAGACCACCACTCGGTAGTCGTCCAGCCACGTTTCTGGCTTGGATTCTCCTGTAAACTTGCTGATCCCCGTCGCCAATCGGAAGTTGGGAGGGATGTCAGCTGAACGGATGGCCCGACTGAAGCACTCGGGGCCAGAGACGATGGTCCTGCTTCCACTCGGATGGTCTCTGTCGTGACCATCACGATGGGCTCGACTCCTGTCGACCTTCCTCTGGGCGATGTACCCTCTTGCGTCGGGCCTTGGATCATACGTGTCACCGACTGAACGCCGACCATCATGATGTCGGGGCCCGTAAGGCCCACCCCGCGGAGGGGTACATGAACGGCGACGGTCTTCGGGATTCATGGAACGGTTGCCTCCTCTGCGTCGCTGATGAGAATCGGGGATGTAAACCGACCGATGCGTGTTTGCGTGAACAGAACTGTTGTGGATCCTGTTGTGTGACTGGGAGACCGCCAAATTCTGCTGCTGCGCCATGTGCAACAGGGCAGGGATCTGCTCGATCCCTCCACCAGCCTCTGAATCAGTCGGTTGGAGGGAATCGGCTATCTTGGTAGCGGCAGCCAGATTGAGGACGGGTGTGCGGAACACCTCCACGTTGCTCTGACGAGTGCGTCGACTGACAGAACGGCGGGGTTGACGGCGAGCGCCGGATGACTCGCCGACCTCGTGCTCGTTCCGACCAGTCTGGAGGGAACTTTCATGGGAATTGGCCATGAGAACTTCGGCTGTAGGCCCGCGACCCAAGTAATCGGAAGGCAACTCAGTCGGAACTGAGTCCAAGCACTGGGACGGCGGCGCGACCACAACTGACTCGAGGACCGCCACTTGAGAGGACGCGTTCTGGCGCGCCTGGGCGTGTGGCACCCAACGCTGGAGCCGTGGACGGCGGGACCGCTTGTTGCGGCGCGTGACGGGGTCGAAGATCGACACTGGAGCCAATTGCTGGATAAGAAGGACGCCGCGGGCACCGGCACGGAAGTGTGTAGCCCTGCGACTGGGGAGCGCCTCGACGTCGAGGGGTGCATCCCGATGCCATGCCGAATCATCGACGATGAAGGAGAGTGCGCCGAAGAGGATCTCATGACCCATGCATAAATCTCCACCGGACGACATGATGAAAAGATGAAGTTGCAAACTCGCCGGAAGTCGCTTAGACGCCTGCCCCACGGTGGGCGCCAACTGTTGTGGGTATAAGTCTGACAGTAGATGTGTAGGGTACGAAAGGATGGGCAGAGCCTTAGCTACGGCGAGGTTGTGTGAGTTCAGGCCCCTCTACGGTGGAGGTAAAAGCCCTACGTCTCAGTGCTCTTGGGAGCTTAGTGTCGAGTGGAATATAGGGTTACAGTAAATGCCAACCCCTGCACCAGTGGGAAAGGGTGGCTTATATAGAGTGTGCTGCCCTTCACAACGGTCCGGTGGATAGGGGTGGAGTAGTGGCGAATAAATGCCTACATTACAGGTAACGTATGCCTTAAATTCTAATAATGGTGTACGAAAACGTATGACCGTTGCCCTCCAGGGAGGTTACGATGTACAGAGTGGAATCCAGTCGGTACGTTTAATACGCTCCGAATCCTCGTCACCAACTGGATGATGGGGGAGTCGTCACCGACTGGATGATGGGAGGTCCTTAGTTCAGTCGGAACTGTCTAAGGGCCTTGTCCTTTAAGAAGGGTAGTCCTTGGGTAGGACCTATAGGGCAGGCCTATGACCCTACCCTAGGACTATAACCCCATCACCCACCGGTGTCACTTCGGTTCCCACCATCTTTATCCTACCCATGACATATGTTGTGAGTAAACACCGACAACCACCTTAAGAACATTAAGTTGCGACACCTTTTAAAAACATGCAATTGTGACCCGCCTTAAAAAACATGCAGTTGGGACCCCGCTTTGAAAACATGTAGTTGCGACCCCCTTGATCAAATACGTAGTTGCCACCCCGGCTTAAAAACATTTCTTTGCGACCCTTCTTCAAAACATGCAGTAGCGGCACATCTTAAAAAACATGTAGTTGCGGCTCGTCTTAAAAAACATGCAATTTCAACCTACCTTGAAGAACATATAGTTGCGACCGACTCTTTAAAACATGCAATTGCGACCTCTCATGAAGAACATGTAGTTGCATCCCTGATACGTCCATTTTGAATCATGTTTTCATGTTGATATTTATCGCTTCTTTGGCTGTTATTTCACTTCACGGTACAATTCTTATGCCTTTTCTCTCTTATTTTACAAGGTTTACATGAAGAGGGAGAATGTCGGCAACTGGAATTCTGGCCTGAAAGTGGAGCAAAGTTGAGATACCTATTCTGCGCAACTCCAAACGCCGTAAAAATCAACGAGGATTTTTTTCCGAATTTATAAAAAATATTGGGTCGAAGAAGTGCCAGAGGGGCGCCAGGGGTTGGCCACAAGCCTGCACGGCGTGGCCACCCCCAGGCCGCGCCATGAGGGCTTGTGGGCAACCTGCTGGCCCACTTGCCCCCCTCTTTTTCGTGGATTCGCCGCCGCCACGAGGCGGAACTTGAGCAGAACCAATCTAGAGCTCCGGCAGGACGATCCTGCCGGGGAAACTTCCCTCCCGGAGCGGGAAATCGTCGCCATCGTCATCACCAACACTCCTCTCATCGGAGGGGACTCGTCACCATCAACATCTTCATCAGCACCATCTCATCTCCAAACCCTAGTTCATCACTTGTAACCAATCTCCGTCTTGCGACTCCGATTGGTACTTGTAAGGTTGCTAGTAGTGTTGATTACTCTTTGTAGTTGATGCTAGTTGGATTACTTGGTGGAAGAGTTTATGTTCAGATCCTTGATGCTACTCATTACCTCTCTGGTCATGAATATGATTATGCTTTGTGAGTAGTTACTTTTGTTCCTGAGGACATGGGATAAGTCATGCTAATAGTAGTCATGTGAATTTCGTATTCGTTCGGTAATTTGATATGTTGTATGTTGTTTTTCCTCTAGTGGTGTTATGTGAACGTCGACTACATAACACTTCACCATTATTTGGGCCTGGAGGAAGGCATTGGGAAGTAGTAAGTAGATGATGGGTTGCTAGAGTGACAGAAGCTTAAACCCTAGTTTATGCGTTGCTTCGCAAGGGGCTGATTTGGATCCACTAGTTTAATGCTATGGTTAGACTTTGTCTTAATTCTTCTTTCGTAGTTGCGGATGCTTGCGAGAGGGGTTAATCATAAGTGGGATGCTTGTCCAAGTAAGGGCAGTACCCAAGCGTCGGTCCACCCACATATCAAACTATCAAAGTAACGAACACGAATCATATGAACATGATGAAAACTAGCATGACAGAAATTCCCGTGTGTCCTCGGGAGCATTTTTCCTCCTATAAGACTTTGTCGAGGCTTGTACCTTGCTACAAAAGGGATTGGGCCACTTTGCTGCACCGTTGCTACTTTTTTTACTTGTTGCTTGCTACGAATCATCTCACCACACAATCACTTGTTACCGACAATTTGAGTGCTTGCAGATATTTCCTTGCTGAAAACCACTTGTGAGATCCTTCTGCTCCTCGTTGGGTTCGACACTCTTACTTATCTGAAGGACTACGATTGATCCCCTATACTTGTGGGTCATCAAGACTCTTTTCTGGCGCCGTTGCCGGGGAGTGAAGCGCCTTTGGTAAGTGGAACTTGGTAAGGAAACATTCATATAGTGTGCTGAAATTTATTGTCACTTGTCACTGTGGATACTAATCCTTTGAGGGGCTTGTTCGGGGTATATTCACCTCGAACGGAAGCACAAATAGTTGCTCCTCAACCTTCTGCACCTACTGAAAATATTTTCTTTGAATTTCCTTTGGGTATGCTTGAGAAACTGCTGGCTGATCCTTTTACATGAGATGGAACATCACATCCAGACTTGCATCTAATCTATGTAGATGAAGTTTGTGGTTTATTTAAGCTTGCAGGTTTGCCCGAGGATGAGGTCAAGAACAAGGTCTTTCCTTTATCTTTGAAGGATAAGGCGTTGACATGGTATAGGCTATGTGATGACACAGGATCATGGGACTACAATCGGTTGAAATTGGAATTTCATCAAAAGTTTTTCCTATGCATTTAGTACATCGCGATCGGAATTATATTTATAATTTTTGGCCTCGTGAGAAAGCATCGCTCAAGCTTGGGGGGCTTAAATCAATGATATATTCATGCCCCAACCATGAGCTCTCGAGAGAAATTATCATTCAGAACTTCTATGCTCGGCTTTCTCATGATGATCGCACCATGCTTGACACTTCTTGTACCGGTTCTTTTATGAAGAGAGATATTGACTTCAAGTGGAATTTATTGGAGAGAATTAGACGCAAATCTGAAGATTAGGAGCTTGAAGAAGGTAAGGAGTCATGTATGAATTTCACATTTGATTGTGTTAAATCCTTTGTTGAGACAAATACTTTTTGTGACTTTAGCGCTAAGTATGGACTTGACTCTGAGATAGTAGCTTCATTCTGTGAATCCTTTGCTGCTCATATTGATCTCCCCAAAGAGAAGTGGTTTAAATATCATCCTCCTTTAGAAGTCAATGTAGTTAAACCCACTCCAGTTGAAGAGAAAGTCATTGCCTATAATGGTCTTGTTGTTCCCAGTGCTTACATTGAGAAACCACCTTTCCCTGTTAGGATAAAGGATCATTCTAAAACTTCAACTGTGATACGTAGAGGCTATATTAGAACACCTACACCCCCTGAGCAAATTAGAGTTGAACCTAGCATTGCTATTATCAAAGATCTTCTGTCTGAAGAAGTTGAGGGACATAATATTCACTTCTGTGAAGATGCTGCTAGAATTGCTAAACCTCACGCTAGAGACAAACATAGGCCTGTTGTTGGCATGCCTTGGTTTCTATTAACATAGGAGATCATTGTTATCATGGTTTATGTGACGTGGGTGCTAGTGTTAGTGCAATACCTCAATCCTTATACGATGAAATCAAAGATGAGATTGCACCTGTTGAGATAGAGCCTATTGATGTCACTATTCAGCTTGCCAATAGAGATACTATCTGCCCTGTGGGAATTGTTAGGGATGTTGAAGTCTTGTGTGGTAAAACGAAGTATCCTGCTGATTTCCTCGTTCTTGATACCGCACAAGATAGCTTTTGTCCCATCATATTTGGCAGACCCTTTCTCAATACCGTCAATGCTCATATTGATTGTGAGAAGCAAACTATCACTATTGGCTTTGAAGGTGTGTCACATGAGTTCAATTTCTCCAAGTTTGGAAGACAACCTCATGAAAAGGAGTTGCCTAGTAGGGATGAAACTATTGCCTTAGCCTCTATTGTCGTGCCTCCTACTGATCCCTTAGAGCAATACTTGCTTGAGCACGAAAATGATATGCATATGGATGAAAGGGATGAGATAGATAGAGTCGTCTTAGAACAATATCCTATCCTTAAGAATTACTTGCCTGTTAAACTGCTTGGGTAATCCTGTGTTCGAGCTTAAACAGTTGCCTGATACTCTTAAGTATGCCTATCTTGATGAAAAAGAGATATATCATGTTATAATTAGTGCTAGCCTCTCAGAGCATTAAGAAAAGAAGTTACTAAAAACTCTAAGGAAGCACCGTGCTGCTATTGGATATACTCTTGATGATCTTAAGGGCATTAGTCCTACCCTATGCCAGCACAAGATTAAAACTGATCCTGACTTCAAACTAGTTGCTGATCATCAAAGGAGATTAAATCCTAAGATGAAAGAAGTAGTGAGAAAAGAAATACTAAAGCTCCTGGAAGTAGGTATTATCTATCATGTTGCTCATAGCGATTGGGTGAGTCCAGTGCATTGCATCCCTAAGAAGGGAGGTATTACCGTTGTCCCCAATGATAAGGATGAATTGATTCCATGAGGATTATTACTGGCTATAGGATGGTGATCGATTTTAGGAAATTGAATAAAGCCACTAGGAAAGATCATTACCCTTTTCCTTTTATCGACCAAATTCTAGAAAGGCTGTCCAAACACACACACTTCTGCTTTCTAGACGGATATTCTGGTTTCTCCCAAATACCAGTTGCACAATCTGATCAGGAGAAAACCACTTTCATCTGCCCTTTCGGTACCTTTTCTTATAGACGTATGCCTTTTGGCTTATGTAATGCACCTGCCACCTTCCAAAGATGTATGATGGCTATATTCTCTGACTTTTGTGAAAAGATTGTTGAGGTTTTCATGGATGACTTCTCCGTTTACGGGTCTTCCTTTGATGATTGCCTCAGCAACCTTGATCGAGTTTTGCAGAGATGTAAAGACACCAATCTTGTCTTGAATTGGGAGAAGTGCCACTTTATGGTTAATGAAGGCATCGTCTTAGGACATAAAATCTCCCAAAGAGGTATTGAAGTCGATAAGGCTAAGGTTGATGCAATCGAAAATATGCCATACCCCACAGATATCAAAGGTATAAGAAGCTTCCTTGGTCATGCTGGTTTCCATAGAAGGTTCATTAAAGACTTCTCTAAGATTTCTAGGCCCCTTACCAATCTCCTGCAAAAGGATATTCCTTTTGTCTTTGACGATGATTGTGAGGAAGCCTTCGAAATACTTAAGAGGGCTTTGATAACTGCACCTATTGTTCAACCACCTGATTGGAACTTACCTTTTGAAATCATGTGTGATGCTAGTGATTATGTTGTTGGTGTTGTTCTAGGGCAAAGAGTTGATAAGAAGTTGAATGTTATTCACTATGCTAGTAAAACTCTAGACAGTGCCCAAAGAAACTGTGCCACTACGGAGAAGGAATTTTTAGCAGTCGTGTTTGCATGTGAAAAGTTCAGGTCTTACATAGTTGATTCCAAAGTCACTATTCATGCTGATCACGCTGCTATTAAGTACCTCATGGACAAGAACGGCGCTAAACCTAGACTTATCAGATGGGTTCTCTTACTACAAGAATTTGATTTGCATGTTGTCGACAGAAAGGGTGTTGATAGCCTAGTAGCAGATAACTTGTCTAGGTTGGAGAACATTCTTGATGACCCACAACCTATTGATGATAGCTTTCCCGATGAGCAATTGAATGTCATCAATGCTTCACGTAGTGCACCGTGGTATGCTGATTATGCACACTATATCGTTGCCAAATACATCCCACCTAGTTTCACGTACCAGCAAAAGAAGACATTCTTCTTTGACTTGAGACATTACTTCCGGGATGATCCTCACCTTTATAAGGAAGGAGTAGATGGTGTTATTAGACGTTGTGTACCTGAACATGAACAGGGACAGATCCTACAGAAGTGTCACTCCGAGGCCTATGGAGGACACCATGCGGGAGATAGAACTGCACACAAGGTATTGCAATCAGGTTTCTATTGGCCCACTCTCTTCAAGGATGCCCGTAAGTTTGTCTTGTCTTGTGACGAATGTCAAAGAATAGGTAATATTAGCAAACGTCAGGAAATGCCTATGAACTATTCACTTGTCATTGAACCATTTGATGCTGGGGCTTTGATTATATGGGACCTTTTCCAAAATCCAATGGGTATACTCATATCCTAGTTGTTGTTGATTACGTCACTAAGTGGGTAGAAGCTATCCCCACTAGTAGTGTCGATCACAACACCTCTATCAAGATGCTGAAAGAAGTTATCTTCCCTAGATTTGGAGTCCCTAGATATCTAATGATCGATGGTGGTTCACACTTCATTCATGGTGCTTTCCGTAAAACGCTCGCTAAGTACGATGTCAACCATAGAATTGCGTCTCCCTACCACCCTCAGTCCAGTGGTCAAGTAGAGCTAAGTAATAGAGAGATTAAACTGATTCTGCAAAAGACTGTCAACAGGTCTAGAAAGAATTGGTCTAAGAAGCTCGATGATGCACTGTGGGCTTATAGAACTGCCTATAAGAATCCCATGGGCATATCTCCGTACAAAATGGTGTACGATAAAGCATTTCATTTACCTCTTGAGCTAGAGCATAAAGCTTATTGGGAAATCAAAGAGATCAACTTTGATTTCAAACTTGCCGGTGAGAAGAGGTTATTTGACATTAGCTTCCTTGATGAGTGGAGAACTCAGGCATATGAGAATGCCAAGCCGTTCAAAGAGAAGGTTAAGAGGTGGCATGATAAGAGGATACAAAAGCGTGAGTTCAATATAGGTGATTATGTCTTGCTATATTACTCTCGTTTAAGATTCTTTGCAGGCAAGCTTCTCTCTAAATGGGAAGGTCCCTATGTTGTTGAGGAAGTATATCGTTTCGGTGCTATCAAGATCAACAACACGGAAGGTAATTGTCCGAGAGTTGTAAATGGGCAAAGAATCAAGCATTATATCTCAGGTACTCCCATAAATGTTGAAAGCAATATTATCAATACCATAACTCCGAAAGAATACCTAAGGGATATTTATCACCCTGTTTCAGACTCCGAAAACGAAGAGGTATGTGATTGGGTAAGAAAACAGAGTCCAAAACTTTTATAGTAGGAAATTTTCTCCGTTTTGGAATATTTGAAAAAATACAAAAATTGGAAGTAGTCCGGAAAGTGCGCGAGGAGGCGACAAGCCTGCATGGCGTGGGCCCACCCCTGGTCGCGTCGTGAGGGCTTGTGGCCACATCGTGCGCCTCCCGGACTCTGTTTTCGTGCGGGGTACTCCTTCTGGTCTGAAAAAAATCATTATATATACTTCCATTTGGTCTGACCCGTGCATCACGCAGATTTCATGTGCTTTTTGTTTCGAGCATGTTTTCTGCCGTAGATCTAGGTCAAGATGCCTTCTCAGGATTCAGAGGGGGAAAGCTATGTGGCAGATTACCTTGCTGACCCCAAAGTCTATGGGGACTTGGATCCTTATGGTTGGACCAGTGATGAGGAGGAAGATTATGATCCCAACGGGAAGGAACAAACAAGTTCTGATGAAGAGGAGGCTCCTCTACCTCAACCTGGACACACGCATGTGGAGTTCAAGAAGTCGAGCCTCCATGACTCAAGGAAGAAGCCTAAGACTTTGTTTATCCCTTCTCATTTCTTGCACGAGAGTAAGCAGGAATTATGCCAAAGGGTGTTGAAGCTTGAAGAGGAAAATGTTGATCTGAGGGAGCAGAATTTTATGCTCAAGTGGAAATTAAACAAGCTCAAGACCTCTTCAACAACTCCACCACCATCACCACCAAAGGAATACAACTGAGCATTGGTATGGGCAATCCCCTTGGCTTGTGCCAAGCTTGGGGGAGTTGCCCCGGTATCGTATCACCATCACATCTTTTGCCTTTACCTTTGCTTTAGTTTTCCTTTTCAGTTTTCTTTTTTCTCTAGTAGATTAAAAGTCTTAGTGTTTTAGTCTTGAGTTTTGCTTTGTGTCACCCCCGATGTATTCGAGCTCGTGAGCCATATAATAAAGAGTGTCTTAGTTGAAGGGCTTTGTCTCTTGCCATGATCAAAAGAGTGAGAATAGAACAGAAGCATGAAAGATCATGTAATGATCTTATGGGAAGTGATGGCTTCACATATAAAAAGAATGAGGATTGAAACTTGTTGAGGGTACTCAAACGTAGACCTTGGTCATGGTTGCAATTAATAGGAAGTGGTAAAGAAGGAGAGGTTCACATATAAATATATCATCTCTGACACCATCTATGATTGTGAACACTCACTAAACTATTGCATGCCTAGAAGTAGATGTTGGACAAGGAAGACAACATAATGAATTGTGTTTGCTTGGTTCCGAACAATGTTATATGATTAGAGATCCCTTAGCATGTGATGATTGCTTCCACCTCACATTAGCCAAAACTTCCTGCACCAAGTAGAGATACTACTTGTGCATCCATAAACCTTCAAACCAGCTTTGCCTTGTGAGTCCACCATACCTACTTATGGATTGAATAAGATCCCTCAAGTAAGTTTTCATCGGTGCAAGCAATAAAAATTGCTCTCTAATATGTATGATCTATTAGTGTGTGGAAAATAAGCTTTGTACGAACCTGTGATGAGGAAGACATAAAAGCGACAGACTACATAATAAAGTTCTTTATCACAGGAGGCAATATAAAGTGACGTTCCTCCACACTAAGAGGACACGCATTCAAACCTCAAAAGCGCATGACAACCTGTGCTTCCCTCTGCGAAGGGCTATCTTGTACCTTTACTTTTTGTCCCTGAAAGAGTCATGGTGATCTTCACCAATTCCTTATTTCGCCTTTATCTTGGCTAACGTCATATGCTTGGGAAAGATCTATATTCATATGTCAACTTGGAGGTAAGTATTCATGAATTATTATTGTTGACATTACCCTTGAGGTAAGCAGTTGGGAGGCAAAACTGTAAGCCCCTATCTTTCTCTGTGTCCAGCTGAAACTTTGATCTCATGAGTACCACGTGAGTTGTAGCAATTGTAGAGAACGAAAGAATGATTGAGTATGTGGATTTGCTTTACAAGCTCTTATTTGACTCTTTCTGATGTTGTGATAAATTGCAATTGCTTCAATGACTAAAGGCTATCGGTTGTTACTTCTCGGTAAGGTTCTTGATCCATGCTTTACTTTGTGAAGGAATTATCACTTTAGCATGAGAGATTATATGTTTGGTATTGCTGTTCTGATCATGATCATGATGCATGCATGTTCGTATCTTGTTTTGTCGACACCTCTCTCCCTAAAAATGTGGACATATTTATTGAGCTAGGCTTTCGCTTGAGGACAAGCGAGGTCTAAGCTTGGGGGAGTTGATACGTCCATTTTGCATCATGTTTTCATGTTGATATTTATCGCTTCTTTGGCTGTTATTTCACTTCACAGTACAATTCGTATGCCTTTTCTCTCTTATTTTGCAAGGTTTACATGAAGAGGGAGAATGCCCGCAACGGGAATTCTGGCCTGAAAGTGGAGCAAAGTTGAGATACCTATTCTGGGCAACTCCAAACGCCGTAAAAATCAACGAGGATTTTTTTCCGGATTTATAAAAAATACTGGGCCGAAGAAGTGCCAGAGGGGCGCCAGGGGTTGGCCACAAGCCTGCACGGCGCGGCCACTCCCTAGGCCCCGCCATGAGGGCTTGTGGGCAAACTGCTGGCCCACTTGCCCCCCCTCTTTTTTGTGGATTCGCTGCCGCCACGAGGCGGAACTTGAGCAGAACCAATCTAGAGCTCCGGCAGGACGATCCTGCCGGGGAAACTTCCCTCCCGGAGGGGGAAATCGTCGCCATCGTCATCACCAACACTCCTCTCATCGGAGGGGACTCGTCACCATCAACATCTTCATCAGCACCATCTCATCTCCAAACCCTAGTTCATCACTTGTAACCAATCTCCGTCTTGCGACTCCGATTGGTACTTGTAAGGTTGCTAGTAGTGTTGATTACTCTTTGTAGTTGATGCTAGTTGGATTACTTGGTGGAAGAGTTTATGTTCAGATCCTTGATGCTACTCATTACCTCTCTGGTCATGAATATGATTATGCTTTGTGAGTAGTTACTTTTGTTCCTGAGGACATGGGATAAGTCATGCTAATAGTAGTCATGTGAATTTCGTATTCGTTCGGTAATTTGATATGTTGTATGTTGTTTTTCCTCTAGTGGTGTTATGTGAACGTCGACTACATAACACTTCACCATTATTTGGGCCTAGAGGAAGGCATTGGGAAGTAGTAAGTAGATGATGGGTTGCTAGAGTGACAGAAGCTTAAACCCTAGTTTATGCGTTGCTTCGCAAGGGGCTGATTTGGATCCACTAGTTTAATGCTATGGTTAGACTTTGTCTTAATTCTTCTTTCGTAGTTGCGGATGCTTGCGAGAGGGGTTAATCATAAGTGGGATGCTTGTCCAAGTAAGGGCAGTACCCAAGCGTCGGTCCACCCACATATCAAACTATCAAAGTAACGAACACGAATCATATGAACATGATGAAAACTAGCATGACAGAAATTCCCGTGTGTCCTCGGGAGCATTTTTCCTCCTATAAGACTTTGTCGAGGCTTGTACCTTGCTACAAAAGGGATTGGGCCACTTTGCTGCACCGTTGCTACTTTTTTTACTTGTTGCTTGCTACGAATCATCTCACCACACAATCACTTGTTACCGACAATTTGAGTGCTTGCAGATATTTCCTTGCTGAAAACCACTTGTGAGATCCTTCTGCTCCTCGTTGGGTTTGACACTCTTACTTATCGAAAGTACTACGATTGATACCCTATACTTGTGGGTCATCAATCCCCTCTTGAAAAACATGCAATTGCAACCCCGTCTTAAAAACATGCAGTTACGACCCACCTTGAAACACATGTAGTTGTGATCCTTCTTGAAAACAAGCAGTTGCGACCCTGGCTTAGAAGCATACAGTTGCGACCTCAGCTTAGAAACATGCAATTGTGACCCCGCATTAAAAATAGGTAGTCACAACCAACCTTACAGCATATAGTTGCGACTCTCTTACAACATGCAGTTGCATGTATAGCGATGGACTTGCAAGTAGCCCCGAAAACTCCCCTTCCATACCACAATTGTGACCCCTTTTTTTCAATCTCAACTTCATTACCTTATTGACACAGTGAATTTTAAAATTAATAAATTATAAGAATATTTTTGTAAGACTAGTAAAACCTAAGCAATCAATTTGGAATCTCCAGTAACAAATGATTATTCAGCTAAAACAAAATGTATATAGCAAAGTTAAGAAAAGTGAAAATAGTGGAACAATGTTCTACTATATATAGTGAAATAAGAAAAAAGATCGGAAAGCAAAAAACAAAAAACAAAGAATCAATTAATCATGAGAAAAATTAAAAATAAGTCATTACAAAGAACTCATCCCTCACATGTAAAAATAGAAAAAATTATCCTTGAAAAGCTATAGTGAACAAATGACAAAGCATGCAAAAGGCTAGGGTAAAAGAATAAGAAATTCCACATAGCACTGCTCGTGCAAATAAGCGAAAGTAGCTCGTCGCACCTGTCTCTCTCGCGATAACGAACAAAAGCCATCATGAGTCTTGGTTTGTGGAGAGCTAGAAAAGTTATTCACTACAAGGAATATGCTAATACACGACGCTATTTTTTCATCGCTACATCGTCACGGTTTTTCATTTACGACGATCTCACGACGAAACACCAAGCGTCGAAAACGGAGCGTCACAAATGAACAGCAATGACGTTTTGATCAAAATCGTCGTAACTTTTACGACGATTCCTGGATTGTCGTAACCTTAACGACGATCCTAAGTCGTCGCTGGCAATCAAACCCAGTCCTACATGGCAGTCCTACGTGGCAAAATTACGAAGAAATCAAAACGTCATGGTTGAAATCAGCCCAACCCATTTCAATTGATCACATGGGCTCGTTTATTTTTTGGGGCTTTTCTTATTGGGCTTCTTTTTGGGCCTTGGCCTATTTACATCCACTTTAGTAAAAAAAATCGAATTTTTTTTATCATTCTAATTTGGGCCCTGGCCTTTTAATGCCCAAATACATTTGATCCAGTTTCAGTTTTGGCCTTTTTCATTTTTGAATTCAGCAACTTTTTTTTCTTTTATGTCCAAATAAATCTGAGCCCATACAACTTCGAAGCCCATACACATAAATCTGAGCCCATCGAACTTTGAAGCCCATACATAGAAATCTGAAGCATCTCAGCCCACATCACAAAGTTTGAAGCACAACCAAAATCTGATAATATATAGCCCACACCATAAATCTGTAGCACAACCAAATTATGTAGCACAACCACAAATTTCAGCCCACACCATAAATATGTAGCACAAGAACTGCTACCAAAAAATGTAGCACAACCAAAATAAATTTCAGCCCACACCATAGTTATCAAGTGCACAAGAATTGCTACCAAAAACCGCTACCAAAAACTAATTCTAAAACCAACTAGTTCCCTGTTTTGGCTCCAAGCAACGCCATCAACTGAGCGTACTTCGCATCTTTTTCTTCCGCCTTCTTGAGCAACACCTCACACGACTTGTCGCGTTCGACTTGTGCAGCTTCAGCTTTTGCTGCCTTCCTCTTCATAGCATCCATCTCTTCACGCATGACTTCACTTCGTTGACGCGACATCTCGAGCTGCTCTTGTAGATCCAGCACACGAGCATTGACAACGGCATTTGACTTGCTGGACTTGTCAGTAGAGTTTGGCTGCAGACCAACATTCTTCAAGAATTTGCTTGATGGGCGATGCTTGGTCAGAACTTCCGCAACAACTGAAACAGAAGACTTTCGCTCTTCGCCTTCTTGTACAGGAGCAGTCATCTTCTCTTCCATCTCAGACTGAAAGATAATGAATGCATTGAGAAACATTTAAATCCATGAGAAATAAAAGCAAAATAAGCGCCCAATAATGAGGAAAGCATGTATCGGCAATACTTATACAGAAACTAAGATAGGAACATAAGCAGACATACTTGTTTCATGTTAATAGAACCAGGGAGAGGAAACTACTTATACAGAAATTACATACAGAAACTAATGAAACCAGAAACTACATAAAACCATAAACTAATGAAATAATGAAACTACATACAGAAACTACTTATACAGAAACTACATACAGAAACTACTTATACAGAAACTACATACAGAAACTACTTATACAGAAATTAATGAAGAATAATGAAGAATAATGCTATACATATGCTTCCAGAAACTAAGATAGGAACATGTTTTCCTCAAATCAAGCATGTATCAGCAATACTTGTTTCATGTTAATAGAACCAGGGAGAGGAGCATGTATCAGCACATAAAAAGTGTGGTATTCCATATTCTGATAAGCCGAGCAATCAAGATATTTTAGACTCATCCATATACTGGTTGTTATTTTACTGGTTGTTATTTTAGACTCAGCAAACTACATGTATAAGCATGTATCAGCACATAGCAGGATAATAATACAAAGTCAAACGGGCATTTTACTGGTTGTTACAATAAAATGTTGGACACAAAAGGAGCTTATGCATATACTACTTATAGTGGCTCATACAGAAACAAATCCATGTTTTTCACTCCTAGAGCATACAACAGTATAGCACATGAGGCCAAAAACAAATCCAAGGAATATTACTTACTATAGCAACTTGAACATCCTCTGAGAATCCATGTTTGGTGCTGTTGTGTGTCGCCTTGAAAATGTCGAATGCAGATAACACTTCACCCTTTCTTTGCTCTTGCTCAAATGTTTTTCAACAACAACCCAACCATTAGCTTTTGCAACAAATTGATGCTTATGTCTAAAGGAAAACAACTAAAGGAACAACAGTGTTGATCTTAGAGTTGCATGCACATGAGCAACATAACATCTTGAACCAGTTTTTTGCGCAAACTTGACTTTTGTTCGATTAACCTTGTTATTGGCACATGTCTCCTACATATGTGCACATCAGATCATCATTTCCATACAATAAAGCAAATCACACAGTTTGCATGGGCAAGGTAAAGCAACAGTCAAGCATTTACATACCTTGTGTCTTGTAGTTGACCACAGCTCGACCAGCCTTTGCCATTCAGTATCCGTTATGTCAGAAACAGGGGACTTGATGCTAACCTTGCTTGCTTCGACATTGTCAAAGTACTCCTTCTTGACATGATGGTGTCTATTCCTCAACGAATTCTTCAAGATATCAGTGCATGCATACTCAATGACACTTGATTCCGTGTCCATCTCAAAATTTGCCTACAAAGGCAGCAAACAAGATTAGTACCAAGATTAACCATCATATGAGATGTATAATAATAGGGAATAAAGACCACATTCAGCAACAATATAGTTAGCTTACAGATACTTTTCCTATATAATTCTGCACAAGACTTGGGTTCTTTTTATACTCCTTGAAGTGAGGAAGCAGCGGCATATGAGCTCTCGCAATGAGGCCACCCTCAGATGTTAGCTTCGCAGCCTGCATGGGCTTCTCCGGACACCTCATCCCTTCAGCGATTTCAATTCTCACCTTTGCTCCCATTGCATGTGTCAACTTTTCTAGCCCTTTGCCATTCCTAGAACTCTTGACCACATCAACAGCGCCTGAAAAGGATACATTCAAACATTAGTCAAGACTAGTAGTCACCCATACATGCATTGCTTACATTTAGAAAATGAACTAGTGAGAAAAGAAAACTAGATGAGCATGCCTTCATCACCCATTAGTTGCTCAGGTTCTCTAGAAAGGACTGCCAAGTTCAACTCATGGCCATGATTGCTGACCACAGAAGGTGCAACGGGGCTGAGGTCCATGCACATCCTGCTTCCTTCTTCCATGGAGGCCAACTCATCATCATTTCGCAGTGGTCCTTGACCCTTGTGCAGCAGGCTCTTGTCAACATCCTCCCTTACTTTCTGCCTAGTGAGTCTAGCCACAACCGGTTCATCAGGTGTCAGAAGCCTCTTTGATCCTTCTGGAGATAGAGCTAACACCCTTCCTGGAGCCATTGGACTAGATGTTTCTGAAACTTTCCTCCTGTTTATGTTAGCACACTTCTTCTTCCTAGAAACCTGCAGGGTGTCGTATAAAAGGCAAGGACGGCAGAATTAGATCACAAGAAAATTCTGCAATGTATGAAAAAAGAAAGCACACAACATACAACTCCCACCCCAAACAAGATAGAGTTTGCACCTTTCCTTTCTTCTTCACTAATTTGTCATCAACTTCCTCTCCATCAATAACTTCATCATCTTTAGGGTTGTAGTCTGAGCTTCCAGCTTGTGTTATGACAGTTGCCGATTCATCACAAGTAGTTGCACTACCGTCTTCACGTGCATTTGACTTCCTAATCATTGATACTATCGCACCAATACCTAGCGATTGGAACATGCGGTTGTTCCTCATCATAGTTCTAGCCCTAATCTTCTCGATCTCAGTCAAGGGTTCTTCTTTACATGAATAAGAAAACATAACCATTAGATGAATGGTTGAAATGCATAGGGAAGCAAGACAACTCAAACAACTAAGGTATCCTATAAGATCTTAGTTTTATTTAATCCTAGTACATTAATGGCACAAGCAAAATATAAACCAATTGTTTGGACTAAAACAATACATTTCAGTTACTAGATTACAAGCATGAGCTAGGCACATTTCTATAGTTAGTACATAGACACACCCAGGCGCATAATACTATATTTTGTGTGAAACTTACAAACAAACAGTATTGCACCCAATGTCCCATGCATCCTGGTAGCTTAACATGGCTGATAAAACAAGCGGTACAATAAGTAGCAAGTTGTATACCAGACAACGGTTGCTTCGTCCTTGTCATGGCTGATCTCGAGGGGCCGTAGGCTGATCTCGAGGGGTTGTATATGTGTTGATTGTGCTAATGGTATCAAGTTGCCCTAACAGCTTGCAAAACAGAATGAACACGAATGAGATACAATGGGGATAAAGTAGAATGATCCTCCAATGAACTAATATTTTATCAATCAATTTCAGGAACAAAACCACCATAAACAGGGCCAAGAACTCAACAGATTCAATTAATATCTAGGAAGAAGCACTTATATAACAAGCTTATACAACAGGGCCAATCAAGCTTGATGCAATAACAGGCTAGTGATGCCGTACAAAATATAGATTAAAGTAAAAGATGAGTTACTAACAATAGACTATTTACATTAATAGTTAATAACAAACCAACAACCATATACACTTTCTTTAGATTAACTAAAACTACCAGCCTACCAGCCACATGACCACTTGCTTCAGATCCACAATTGTGTTCAGATCGACAAGAATTAGTAGATGCACAAATCAAAACCTACAACAAACAAATTACTCCCAGGATTTTATTATTTACAAGGTGATGAGCACTCGCAATGAGCACTACCGTATACAGCATAGACTACCATATAAGTTCACAACTTTACATAAGTGTTCCACACCATAAATTTTACAGAATCACAACTAACGGAAATTAGGTCAAAAGCCCAGGTCAAATGTTCATTGTCCTTCTTCAAGTTGCTGCCAATCCAGTCTCAAAGTGACTTGGAGAATCCCAGACTCACCATGTGGTCCACAACCCACCTGATAACAAACAGATATAACATTAAGAATCAGAAGTGAATCATTTAGTACTTCATGCTAAATATCTTGAAAGGGCCAAAATGTTAGCTCTACTCCTTCAAGGCTTCAAGAGTAAGTTAGTGCAAGATAATTGTTGGACCAGGCAGGCGTCAACCATTTTACAATAAGAGGACTACGCTTCCTACTCGCCCAGGCAAATATCTGATGTTTGGATATCAAAAATTACTCGCCCTGATATATTTTCTTATGTTTATTGTTCTCTCCACACTTGTAATTAGTTTGTATCCATGATATACTCTGTTTCGTCAGTAGTTTTACTAAGTAGCTTAGCTACTTTTCTCCATGTTTGTAGTTAGTCCTGACTTAGATACTATGCTACCTCTTAAATATCTAAATTCTTAAATAAATAAACGTGGTAAATTGCCAGTCTACCTCTGAAGTCATAATCATACTATGCAGTATCTTTATAAAACCAGTCCATAAGGTTGCAGGAATATTTATTGAGAGAAAGAGAACTGCAGGTGATTAGTACGTACTGATTAGTAAATTTGGGATGCACGATTTTGCCTTGTGCTGTCTTCCCTATCTGATCAGGTAGCAACAACAGTAGCATTGGTATCTAGGAACTTGAACTTGTCAATTCTAACTTAAATCCGGTGACTTAAACAGTCAGTCCATAGCTTGTCAATTGTAACTTAAATCTGGTGACTTAAACAATTGTGCTGTGTCTGCATTTTTGTTGGCTGAACACATAGCTTGTTTTATTAAAAGGCCATAGAAGGGCTACAGAAACTGCCCTCTTTTTTCATTGGCTGAACACATAGCTTGTTTGTCTCATCACTCTGTTATGCTACCATGTGCATATTATGTGTTTGTTCCATGACTAACTTGTCTATTCAAATTGTTTGCATTTGTAGGCTGACAGAGGTCATTCTACTTAGCCCCGATGATGAGGCTGCTCCTAGGCCTGCCGTCAAGATGACAACACGAGGTCCCAAGAAAACAGGAAATGCTGCTTTTGATAAACATTGTGTATATGCAAACAAAGTTGCCTTGAAGCCCTCACAAGTTAAGAAATTGAAGCGACGAGTTCGTGATCGAACGCCAACCATACCATATTATGTATGCACCATTCAAGAAGCTCACGTGATACCTAAGAAGGAAAAAATGGTAAAAAGCATCAAGAAGCATCTTTTTGATAAGTTGTCTCGAAGTTTCCTTTCTTACAAGTTGCCCATGTTTTTTGTGTGTAGTACTTCAACAAGCCGTACACCACTCAACACATCAAAAATCGTCTTGCCCTGGAAGAAGAACATTCCCTCGAGGTCTATTACAAGGCGAAGAACATTGATCAAGTTAAGATGATCTTCAGCAAGGCAAAGAACAAGGGTGCTAGCATAACAACCAATTGGAAGATGTTGTGGACAAGACCAAGATGAAGAGGGGAGACATCTTTGTGTTTTGATTCCGGCGTCACTTTGGTGGACTCAAAATCGTAGTTACTAAACTAGTTTAGGGTGATATGTAAGGAAAATGGACAAGTTATCTAGGTGTTATGGTACTGGTTATGCTAGGTGTTATGGTATTGGTTATGCTAGGTGTTATGGTACTTTTATCTAGGTGTTATGGCACTGGTTATCTAGGTGTTATGTTATGGTACCCAGTTTATGGTACTGGCTATGTAAGATGATGGTACCCCGGTTATCTAGGTGTTATATTATGGTACCCAGTTTGATCATAATCAAGTTTGACAAGTACCCTGTTTGACAAGTACCCTGTTATTAAATCAGTTTGACAAGTATGATGGTACCCTGTTATTAAATCAGTTTGACAAGTACCCTGTTATTAAATCTTGGTTATCTCTGTGTTATTAAATCAGATGATGGTACCCAGTTTGACAAGTACCATGTTATTTATTCAGTTATTAAATCATAGTTTATTACAGAATCAAGTTGCAAAAGATTTAGAAGCAAAAAGGAGCTCAGAAGTTGCCCATACATTACACTGATACATGCTCACAGTGAAATACATAGTTCAGGTATCATTCTCGCCGTCGATGATATTACACTGATACATGAGGGGAACTGTTTCTACAAAAACAGAAGAGAACTACAACCAAGACAATCTTCCTGACTCTACTCGTCATCGTCGATATCATTCTCGTTGTCGCTACAATATTGGAGGATTGTATCGTCAGTCCCAATCTCTTCATCATCCTCGCTTTCATGACCATCCACTACCTCCTTCCTCCTTTTCTTCATTCTTTCTACCACTGCAGCCTCAACAAACACGACTTCCCTGTCCCTTCGCAATCTGGTTTGCACATTGGCTTCTTGAGCTTGCACTGGAACTTTTGGGGTGTCATCATCTTGGTATGATAGCCCGATACCACCAGGACCATCTCCTATTTCATTTTCAGTCACACTCCACAAATGCCTATGCTGAAACTTTTGCACAACTCGCCAATTTCCATGCAAACGAGTGTCTCGCACATAGAATACCATTGTTGCTTGTGTTGTTAGAATAAAAGGATCATTCTTGTACCAACACTTTCCAGTGCTAATGCTTATGAAGTGTCCATCATCATTGAATCCTGTGTAGGTTTTCTTGCAACTAAGATCAAACCAGTCACAATGGAATAAGATGACCGAACGACTAACACCTCTGATAGTGTTGTGCTGCAGCTTTATGATGCTTTTGAGCTGACCATAGAAGTCGATGTCAGCGCCTTCATGTTCTCCCTCGGTAAAAATTCCACTATTTTGTGACTTTCGGTCTTTCTCGCGGTCAACAGTGTGGTACCGGACACCATCAATAATACACGCAGAATACAATCTCACTCGCTTATCCGGTTCACATGCCAAGGCAAAGAGATCAGCACTAACATTGTTCTTCTCATGTAATTTTCCAATCTGCACAAATAAAACCAGGGTGAATAACACACATGGAAAATTACGTGTCAATTGATCAAATGCTAAATATCTCACATGAGTCTTAAACCATTGAGAAAATCCCTTCGCAAGCCATTTATCAACATTGATGATACCTTGCTGGTTCAGCTCTTCCTTGCACAAGCTGTAATGCCAACAAAATAATAAATTAAAGCATCAGGCCTAAATAATGTGTTCATTCCAACCAGAGAAAAATGATACAATTAAGTGCACAAGAGATGCCATACTCGATATAGGGTTGAACCTCAGGGCAACTTCTGAGGACATACCAAACCATCTTGTCATAGTCATCACCAGCATACACGTAATCTGAAGCTCCAAGAAAGCTCACACCATGCTTGAAAACCGAGAGATCACCACCTTGCGAATCATCCTGCTCTTTGTTTCTACCCGGTCGATTAAATCTCGTTTCCACATCGTCAAAGTACCTCGAGCAAAATGTCAAGCACTCATCGACAATATATGCTTCGACAATGGATCCCTCCGGTCTGGTCGTGTTTCGCACATACCGCTTCAGTGTAAGCAGCCTTCTTTCGATCAGGTACATCCAGCCGTATTGTACAGGTCCTCTAAGCATTGCCTCTTCAGGTAAATGGATGGTCAAATGAACCATAACAGTGAAGAAAGATGGAGGGAAAATCTTCTCCAGCTTGCAAAGGATAATTGGGATTTCTTTTTCAAGTCTTTTCAGAACATCTAGCTTCAGTGTTTTGCAGCACAACTCTTTAAAGAAATTCCCTAGCTCAGCAACCACTTCATATATTTCCTTATCCATCAAACCTCGGAGTCCCGCCGGTAAAATCCTTTGGAGCAGGATGTGACAATCATGTGTTTTCAGGCCTTGAATCTTGCATCCATCAGGAGAAACACATTTTGCTAGGTTCGCGACGTACCCATCTGGAAATCTCACATTCATTATATATTCACAGAATGCAAGCTTTTATTCTTTAGTCATTGTATACCATGCTTCTGGCATTTTGAATGACTCTCCGTCTTCAGAAGGCTGTAGGTGCAAATCGTCTCTTATGCCCATGTCTTCCAAATCTAGCCTGGAGTTAACCGTGTCCTTTGTCTTTCCTTCAATATTCAGAAATGCCCCTAGCAGATTCTCACATATGTTTTTCTCTATGTGCATAACATCGAGATTATGCCTGAACTTTACGTGTTTCCAGTACGGGAGGTCCCACAGAATAGACCTCCGGTCCCAACATTGACCCTGCTGACGCTTTCTTTTCTTTCCATGCTTTCCTGGTCTCACATCTTTGACCTTGTCAAGTTGCTGCTCAAGCTCTTCTTGAGTGAATTGTGCTGGCTTGTCGCGAGTTTCAGTCTCGCCGTTAAAATCCTTGCTTTTCCGCCAAGGATGGTTGCGACTAAGAAAACGGTGGTGCCCAGTAAAGCATATCTTGCTCCTTATTCTCTTTGAGCAAGGGTCCTTGTCACAACGAACGCATGCTTGATACCCCCCCCCTGTGGTCCTCCCCAATAAAGTGTGCAGCGCCGAGTAATCATGGATGCACCATAAGATCGCAGCACGTAGATTGAACTTTTCGGGACTTCCGACATCATAGTAAGTACACCCTTCCATAGCAGGAGCAGTTCATCTACGAGGGGCTCCATAAAGACATCAAAATCCTTGCCGGGAGAATTTGGACCCGGAATCAGCAACACCATCATGACGTTGGACTGATCCATACATGCCCATGGCGGAAGGTTGTATGGAATCACAAATACAGGCCACATACTATAGGATGTGCTCATCTTTCCAAATGGATTAAAACCATCACCGGCAATGCCGAGTCTAAAGTTCCTTGGATCAGCGGCAAATTCTTTATCTAATTTGTCCAACTCTTTCCATGCCCCCCCGACAGCTGCATGGCTGAGTTCACCCTCCACGGCTTTCCGATTTAGCTTGTGCCATTGTACCTCCTTCGATTGTTTCTTTGAAATAAACATCCTCTGCAGCCTGAATCAAAGGAAAGTGCCTCAATACCTTCACTGGTATCCGCTTCTTCCCATCAGCATTTTTCCACCTGGAGGCATTACATTTTGGACACTCGTCATAGTGGGCAAACTACTTCCAAAACAAGACACAGTTATTCGGGCAGACATGGATTGAAACATAGCCAAGTCCCAATGTGCTGATTATACTCAATGCTTCATCATAAGATTTGGGAATTTCGCTATCTGGATATTGCAAGGTCGTGATACATAGAAATCCGTTGAATTGAACATTGGTCATCCGGTAGAAAGACTTGGCGTGAAGTAACTTCACGGTGAAGGAAAATTTGGACAATTTACCACCATCACCAACTGGGCGCTTCGCCTCCTCTAACAGCTCAACAAAGATTGTCTTCTGTCGATCACCTTGTGGTTCTGAACTGTAGAAATCCTTTAACAACTCAGGAATTCTGTCATCTTCATTTCCACCCTACTCAAAACCAGCACCCGCTGGCGGATCATCTTGTACAAAATCATTGCCTTCGTCAACATGGTGTGGGTCTGCATGAGGTTCAGGTTCAGGTTCAGCATGTAAAGGTTCTCCATGATAGACCCACCGATCATATGTGCTTGCCATCCCATATATCAACAGATGAGCCTCTACAGTTCCTAGAGGTTGTTGTGCACGGTTGAGACAGCTCCGACATGGGCAAAGAACATGAGCATCCTCGGCAGCACTTCTACGAACAAATTGCATAAATTCTTCGACTCCTTTTGCATGTTCACTTGAAAGCCTTCTAACTCCTTTAATCCAGATCTTGTCCATCTGCCAAAGACCAAGAAATGTTGCAACTTAGCATCAATCAAAGCTCACAGACCAACAGTAGCTAGCAAAAAGCAAACCAAACCTAGATAAATCATTGCTACTGCAACAAAAGACCTTCCAACGGCGCCAGAAACGTGCTACGACACCAGGAATCCTTCTGCTACGGCTACGCCTTAAGGGACTTCCTAGGAAAATGTGCAAAGGATTTCCCCCGTGGCCTAGGAGCCTTGCGTTGGTGTTCCCTCGAAGCGGAAAGGGTGATGTAGCGTAGCGGTGGTAAGTATTTCCCTCAGTTTGAGAACCAGGGTATCGATCCAGTGAAGGAGTATCACAAGTGCCTGCACAAACACAAAAAGCTTGCTCCCAACGCTATGAAGGGGTTGTCAATCCCTTATAGATTGTTCGCCAAGTGAGAACTGAAAGCAACAAAGTAACAAAGCAAAGTAAAAGCAGAAGTGGAAAGGATAGGTGTGAATAGACCCGGGGGGCGTAGTGTTTACTAGTGGCTTCTCTCATGAAAGCAAGTAGACGGTGGGTGAACGAATTACTATCGAGCAATTGATAGAACCACGCAAAGTCGTGACGTCGTCCATGGCAATGATTATATCTATAGGCATCACGTCCAAAACAAGTAGACCGATACTTTCTGCGTCTACTACTATTACTCCACACGTCGACCGCTATTCCGCATGCATCTAGTGTATTAAGTCCAAAAGAACAGAGTAACACCTTAAGCAAGATGACATGATGTAGATGGACAATCTCATATCTACGACAAAGCGCACCTTGTTACCCTTGATGGCAACTACACGATGTGTGCCTTGCTACCCCTAGTGTCACTGGAAAAGGTCGCCACACGGTAAGAACCCAAAACCAAGCACTTCTCCCATTGCAAGAATCATAGATCTAGTTGGCCAAACAAAACCCAAGACTCGGAGAGACTTACAAGGATATCACATCATGCATAAAAGAAATCAGCAAAGACTCAAATATATATCATAGATAATCTGATCACAAATCCACAATTCATCGGATCTCGACAAACACACCACCAAAGAGGATTATATCGGATAGATCTCCATGAAGATCATGTAGAACTTTGTATTGAAGATCCAAGAGAGAGAAGAAGCCATCTAGCTACTAACTACGGACCCGTAGGTCTGAAGTGAACTACTCACGAGTCATTGGAGGGGCGATGATGTTGATGTAGAAGCCCTCCAACTCCAAAGTCCCCTCCGGCAGGGCACCGGGAAGGGTCTCCAGATGAGATCTAGCGGAAACGGAAGCTTGCGGCGGCGGAAAAGTATTTTCGTGGATCCCTTGATTTTTTCTGTATTTTAGGGAATATATAGGCGAAGGAGCTAGGTTAGGGGGCGCCAAGGAGGCCACAAGCCTGCTGGCCGCCGCCCCCTGGTGGCGGATAGGGGGCTTGTGGCCCCCCTGTAGCCCTCCTGGCTTGGCCCTCAAGCCCCCTGATCTTCTTCCGTTCGGGAAAAATTTATTTCGGGGATTTTATTCCGTTTGGACTCCGTTCCAAAATCAGATCTGAAAAGAGCCAAAAACACAGAAAAAACAGGAACTGGCACTTGGCACCGAATTAATAAGTTAGTCCCAAAAAAGATATAAAAGGTACATAAAACATCCAAAGATGACAAGATAACATCATGAAACCATCAAAAATTATAGATACGTTTGAGACGTATCAAGCATCCCCAAGCTTAACTCCTGCTCGTCCTCGAGTAGGGAAGTGATAAAGAATGAATTTTTGATGCTTTCATGCCACCTAGCATAGATGTCCTTTGTAACTCCTCTTATGTGATGTGAATGTTCAGATCCATTAGATTCAAAACAATAGTTTGCTATTGACGTGGAAACAATAATAATTCAAGCAAACTAGCAAGGTAATCATGAACTTTCAAAATAACAAGGCCAAAAGAAAGTTATCCCTACAAAAGCATATAGTCTGGCTATGCTCTATCATCATTGCACAACGAATTTAAATCATGCACAACCCCGATATTGGCCAAGTAACTGTTTTCACACCTTTACTTTCTCAAACCTTTTCAACTCTCACGCAATACATGAGCGTGAGCCATGGTTTTAGCACTATAAGTGTTGTGGAGTTTGGTGGAGGTTGCAAGACAAAATAAGGAGAAGATGATCACATTAACTAGGCATATCAATGAGCTGTGGAGATGCTCATCAATAGATATCAATGTGAATGAGTAGGGATCGCCATACAAATGATACACTAGAGCTAAGAGTATGTGAAAGCTCTTAAGGAAAACTAGTGGGTGTGCATCCAACTTGCTTGCTCATGAAGACCTAAGGCAATTTTGAGGAAGCCTATCATTGGAATATACAATCCAAGTTATATAATGAAAATTCCCACTAGCTATATGGTGGTGACAAAATGAGAGACTCTCAATCATGAAGATCATGGTGCTTAAGATGCACAAGTGTGGAAAGGTGGTAGCATTGTCCCTTCTCTCTTTTTCTCTCATAATTTTTTTATTTTTTTGGTGGGCTCTTTGGCCTCTTTTTTTTGGTGGGCATCTTTGGCCTCTTTTATTTCCTAACATGGGACAATGCTCCATCAATGATGATCATCACACTTTCAACTCAAAACTTAGAGCAACGATGACTCTATATGGAATGCCTTCGGTAGTGTACCGTGACAATGATCTAGCATGGCATAGACATTAATGGAAACATCATGCTAGTTATCTTACGATCATGCAATGGCAATGTAGACGTGGTAGCACATGTCATGGTGGCAGTTGCATGGCAATATATCTCGGAATGACTTTGAAAAAGCCATAGTAGGTAGGTATGGTGGCTGTTTTGAGGGAGGCTAATGGTGGGTTTTGTGCACCGGCGAAAGTTGCACGACACTAAGAAGATAGTGATGGTGGAAGGTGAAAGTGCATCTAAACCATTGACTCAACATTAGTCATGAAGAACTCATATACTTGTTGCAAAAGTTTTATTAGTAATCGAAACAAAGCATTCAACGCATACTCCTAGAGGAAGGGTTGGTAGGTATAAACCATCGCACGATCCCGACCGCCACGCAAAGGATGACAATCAATAGACTAATCATGCTCAGATTTCATCACATAGGGGTTCACCATACATGCATGCTACGGGAATCACTAACTTCAACACAAGTATTTCTAGATCCACAACACCTTACTAGCATAACTTCAAAATTACCATAACCACAACTCAAAACTAATTGAGATGAATCAAACTTCTCTAACTATTCAATGCACATGAAGGTGGAAGTTTTCGTATCCCTTTGGATAACTACCCCTTTTGACACTACTTTCAAAGCATAGATCAACTACCAAGCCACGCACCTCTGTGCTCTAAAAGATATAAGTGAAGCACATAGAGCAAAAGTATCTAGCTCAAAAGATATAAGTGAAGCACATGTGAGCTGAATTGTCTATCAAAGGATATAAGCGAAGCTCGACAAAATAACAGTGAGTGCATGTCTCTCTATCTAGGTGTGCAGCAAGGATGATTGTGACAAAAAAAAAAGACTCCTACGATACAAGACGCTCCAAGCAAAAACACATAACATGTGGTGAATAAAAATATAGCCCCAAGTAACGTTACCGATGGATTGAAGACGAGAGAGGGGATGCCTTCCCAGGGCATCCCCAAGCTTTGGCTTTTACGACATACTTGAATCTCTTGGTGTGCCTTGATCATCCCCAAGCTTGAGCTCTTGCCACTCTTTATCTTTTTGTCCATAAGAACTTCACCCAAAACTTGAAAACTTCACAACACGAAACTTAAACAGAAACTCGTGATAACATTAGTATGAGAAAGCAAACCACCACTTCCTTAGGTACTGTAGCAAACTTAAATTCTACTTGTTCTGATGTTGGGTTACTTTATTTTAAATCTTCCATGGCTAATACCCCCGATACTATCCATAGTTTCATCAAAATAAGCAACCGACACAACAAAAACAGAATATGTTAACAGCAGACCAGTCTTTAGCAATCTGTATATTTCGTATACTTCTGGTACTTCAAAAATTCTGAAAAATTACGGAAGTCTGAAGAATTTGTGTAGAAATTAGCAGCAAAAATAATCAACTCAAAAGCTCTTACAGAGAAAATGAAAATTCTTTTCGTGAGCAGAAAGTTTGTGTCTTTTCCAGCATGACCAAACGATCATCCCCAAGACTAATCATAACGGTTTTGCTTGGCACAAACGCAAAAAGAAACACAAAAAACACAATCATAACAGAATTACGAAAGTGTGGAAAACACAAAACAGAAAGAAAAAGGATAGATTCGTTGGGTTGCCTCTGAACAAGCGCTTTTGTTTTACGCCCTTAGCTAGGCAAAAGGTGATGGAATCACGTATAGTCATCTTTGGTGCTCAAACCATAAGTAGTGTGATCATTTATCAGCTTAAGATCTTCATCTTTATTGGATGACTCACCACTAGCTTTAGGAACGAAAACAGACTTGACGGTCTTTTTGAGAGTGAGATTTGGAGTATTTTGCACAACGGCAAAAGCGGAATCCAAGTTGGTTATGACACCTTCTAGTTTGCCAATTCTAGAAGAATCATTAACTATAAGTTCCTTCTCCCTTAAAATTTTCAAAAAATTTCCCACTTTGGATCCGTACTGAGTAATTTGATTGTGGATCTTTCTATCCAAACCCTCAATAAGTTCAACTGTGGCAATTATGTTTTCAATAGCGTCAAGCCTTTGCATCACGTGTTCCAAGGTCAAGGTGGTTCCATTAACCATGAGCGGGGGTGAGCCTACCAAATTCATGATAGCTCCATAGGAGTCAACGGTATGGCTCCCCAAAAAATTCCCGCCTACAATGGTATCAAGGATATACCTATTCCAAGGAGAAATTCCAACATAAAAACTTCGAAGAAGAACGACAGTGGATTGCATACGAGTAGATCTACTTTGAGCATTGCAAATCCTGTACCAAGCGTCCTTTAAATTTTCTTCCTCATTCTGCCTGAAATTGAGAACTTCATTCTCGGAGTATCGTTTGGAGTGGTGGGTCTAGCCATTGATGGACTATCTCATACACAAACGAGCAGGAAGAGAGAGTGAAATGGGCAAAACAAAACGGCAAAGGAGAAAGGCAAATGAAAACGGCAAATGTGAAGTGGGGGAGAGGAAAACAAGAGGCAACTGGCAAAAAAGTAAATGCAGGAGATGAGTTTGTGAGACCTACTTGGATAGATCTCTCCTTCCCCGGCTACAGCGCCAAAAATAATTCTGCTACTACAACAAAAGACCTTCCAACGACGCCAGAAATGTGCTACGGCGCGAGGAATCCTTCTGCTACGGCTATGCCTTAAGGGACTTCCTAGGCAAATATGCAAAGGATTTCCCCCGTGGCCTTGGAGCCTTGCGTTGGTGTTCCCTCGAAGCGGAAAGGGTGATGTAGCGCAGTGGTGGTAAGTATTTCCCTCAGTTTGAGAACCAAGGCATCGATCCAGTGAAGGAGTATCACAAGTGCCTGCACAAACACAAAAAGCTTGCTCCCAATGCTATGAAGGGGTTGTCAATCCCTTATAGATTGTTCGCCAAGTGAGAACTGAAAGCAACAAAGTAACAAAGCAAAGTAAAAGCAAAAGTGGAAAGGATAGGTGTGAATAGACCCGGGGGCCGTAGTGTTTACTAGTGGCTTCTCTCATGAAAGCAAGTAGACGGTGGGTGAACGAATTACTATCGAGCAATTGATAGAACCACGCAAAGTCGTGACGTCGTCTATGGCAATGATTATATCTATAGGCATCACGTCCAAAACAAGTAGACCGATACTTTCTGCATCTACTACTATTACTCCACACGTCGACCGCTATCCAGCATGCATCTAGTGTATTAAGTCCAAAAGAACAGAGTAACGCCTTAAGCAAGATGACATGATGTAGATGGACAATCTCATATCTACGACAAAGCCCACCGTGTTACCCTTGATGGCAACTGCACGATGTGTGCCTTGCTACCCCTACTGTCACTGGGAAAGGTCACCACACGGTAAGAATCCAAAACCAAGCACTTCTCCCATTGCAAGAATCATAGATCTAGTTGGCCAAACAAAACCCAAGACTCAGAGAGACTTACAAGGATATCAAATCGTGCATAAAAGAAATCAGCAAAGACTCAAATATATATCATAGATAATCTGATCACAAATCCACAATTCATCGGATCTCGACAAACACACCGCCAAAGAGGATTACATCGGATAGATCTCCATGAAGATCATGGAGAACTTTGTATTGAAGATCCAAGAGAGAGAAGAAGCCATCTAGCTACTAACTACGGACCCGTAGGTCTGAAGTGAACTACTCACGAGTCATTGGAGGGGCGATGATGTTGATGTAGAAGCCCTCCAACTCCAAAGTCCCCTCCGGCAAGGCATCGGGAAGGGTCTCCAGATGAGATCTAGCGGAAACGGAAGCTTGCGGCGGCGGAAAAGTATTTTCGTGGATCCCTTGATTTTTTTCTGTATTTTAGGGAATATATAGGCGAAGGAGCTAGGTCAGGGGGTGCCAGGGAGGCCACAAGCCTGCTGGCCACCGCCCCTGGTGGCGGATAGGGGGCTTGTGGGCCCATGTAGCCCTCGTGGCTTGGCCCTCAAGCCCCCTGATCTTCTTCCGTTCGGGAAAATTTTATTTCGGGGATTATATTCCGTTTGGACTCCGTTCCAAAATCAGATCTGAAAAGAGCCAAAAACACAGAAAAAACAGGAACTGGCACTTGGCACTGAATTAATAAGTTAGTCCCAAAAAATATATAAAAGGTACATAAAACATTCAAAGATGACAAGAAAACAACATGAAACCATCAAAAATTATAGACACGTTTGAGACGTATCAATCATCAGTGAGCAATATTATCAATATTGTTTGCATTCAAAGCTAGCAGTAAAAGGCACAAATTTACTACAATGGATTCAGGAGAGAATTTGTTCATGTGAGATAGCAAGCACATATCATATACTCTAGGAGCAAGCAAAGTGATATATCATATACTCCAAGAGTGAGCAATATTATCGATATTGTTTGCATTCAAAGCTAGCAGTAAAAGGCTTTTGAAATGAGAACAAATTTATTTGGGATATATCATATACTCCAGGAGCAAGCAAAGTGACATAGGTTGATTTAAACAATGGATTATTAAGAGCAATGCTAGAACCCACTACTGCAACATTCATCCATGAAACAAAATACTTAAGCAAATTAATTTGGCCATGTTCAGGAAGAAGCAACATTCATCCATTCATCCATGTTCAGGAAGAAGCAGGGGAAGAAGTAACATCCATTCATCCATGTTCAGGAAGAAGCACGGGAAGAATCAACATCCATCCATCCATGTTCAGGAACATATCTCGAAGAAGCACGGGAAAAGTGCGCGCCGCCGCCGCCGGACCAGACCTCCGCCCCACACCAACTCCCTCCGCAGCTGCCTCTGCCGCTGTCCGCCCCTGCACCAGCTCCCTCCGCCACTGCCCGCCCCCGCACCAGCCCCCTCCGTTGGTCACGGTCGCACCAGCCACCGCCGCCGATCACCTTCGCATCAGCCCCCGCCGCCGGTCTCCTCTGCATCAGCCCCCGCCGCGGTCACCAGATCCGCCGCCGGACTCCTTTTCTGAAAACTGCATCCCGACTCTGTTAGATTAGGGAAGGGCAGGGAAGAGCAGTTGTATCTATATAAAGTTACTATATATATACTTAGTTCTATCAACTAACACAAGCAGAATGGCTAGCGCAGTGGTGCGGACCATGAGTTCTGGACAGAGAGGTCGTGAGTTCGAGTCCCATGGCGCTCGAATTTTTGCGATTTACCGGCGTGGTGCACACGATATGGACAGACCACAAACAAGCCCATTAGCAAGCCCAATATAAAAGTAAGATGAAAAAAATAGCCAACAGAAAAGTGATATAAAAAAATTCAATACATTTTACGACGTTTTTATAATCGTCGTAAAAATTATGTTACATCACGTTACGATGTTTTTATAATCGTCGTAAAAATTATGACGATCTTATCTTATGCGGTTACGACGTTTTTGACTCACATCATCGTAATTTATATGTGGATTTGATCCCTTCAAACGGCTTACGACAATCTCGGATGAAATCGTCATAGATTTATGACGAATTCATCAACGACATTTTAAAAAACGTCATGTATGAGCATATTTCTTGTAGTGATTGAGACCATAGTTAAAATTCGGCTAGTCAAGTTTCAACAAAACTGCACTTTTTGACTAAAAAACTAATGAAAAAACATTTCTCTCAAAATGGATGCTTGTTTTTTCATGTCGCTAGAATGGAACAAAACAAATACATGAGAAAAATAATAGTTGTAGAAAGAACAAAGGACTAAAACACAAAAAAGAAAAGGCAAAGAAAGTAAAATATAGAGAAAATGGAAAAGAACAAAAACAGTCAAAAAACAAATGAAAAGATCAAATAAAAGGATGAAAATGGACCAAATAAAAAAGGCATGTCCCAGGAGGTCGTTCCTAAAAAACAAAACACGGCGGAAGGTGACCGCTCAGGACATGCTACTACAGTGATAATGAACAAAACAAAAAATGAAGCAGGCTATCACGGTCCTGAGACATCACTACTGCAATATCTGTACAACTCGGGACACGCCTTTTAATCCAATTGTTTAGATGGTGATTGAGACCAAACTTAAAACTCAGCTAGCTGAGTTCTAGCAAAGTCGTTACTATGTAGCCTACACATTTATATCTTTACATCTTTATATAATAATAAAGCATGAAATGCTTCTTTCCGCTCACCGTCAATTAAATTACCTCTAAAGTTGACACAGATTACCTACTATGCCATCCAAAAGTTAGAAAAACGATTCATGTTTTTTTTGAGAAGTCGATGCCCCGGGTTTGCTTTATTACCGAGAGATCTGTTAGGTTGCATAAAACAAGAGAGTAGCGCATTGGTTGGAGCACCACACTTCTACTCCGAGGCCCAGGTTTGAGTCCTACATATCCCACTTTTCTTTTGTTTTTGTTTATTTTTTTACTCGGGCAAATTCAAGCACTTTTTGAAATACTAATATCTTTCAATTCCAAACTTGAAATCCAACATATTATATATATATTTTTCTCAGAAAAATGTGTTGATTTGAAATATGTTAATATGTTGCATGTCAATCATTTCTAAAAAACACACTTTTATTCTTTTTTATCAGACAGATTCAAATACTTTTCAAATATTATCTCGAAATCAAACATGTTATATATGAAAAATCTTCAAAAAAGTGTGTAAATTTCAAATATTCTATTATCTTGCATGTCAATCATTTCTAAAATTAGATTTAGTATGCACCCTTAATTAATGCCTTTTTATATATGTTCCTACACCATTCAAATTGATTACATATGATAGTATGTCGTTTTCACACAAGTTATTATTAACACTGTAGGGGATGTTGATTCCTACCAGCTACCATATGCTAAAAGTCATAATAGGTGTATAATAAAAGTCATGATAGGTGTATAATCATCCTCTCTATTTTGCACAATGCACAATAACCGACCCATATCCGATGATGTACACTAAACTACTAATACTTGCGATATTGATTTTCATATTGTTGAAATTGTGTCTATAACAATTTATTTTAGCAAGATTGATTCGATGTGCAACCTTGAACATTTGGTATGCATGTTCTTATAGTTTTTTTTTGTGAAGATGTCTAATATGTTTGCAACTAAATTAAATATTGACTTCGATTATAGTTGTAAACACATATATTAGCAAAACAAAAATAATGCTTGTATGCACATGTTATCGTTGGGTACTAAAATGTTCTTCTCTATACAATATTTGTTGGGCATCACTAATGAGGATTGACGACAATGACGCAAGAGAGATAGTGGCGACTAAATTGGAAACACCTTGACTACATTTTCAAAATCCTCACAACTTGATGTTTTGTTGCAACACTACTTACCACATTGTTTTTCATGCAACATCATGAAAAATTCAAGGGATTTACTGATAATGTCGGGTGTGCGTATGAGGGGTGATTTATTTCTCCTGTTGCAACGCACGGGTATGTTTGCTAGTGTAGTATAAGGTCGTGGTTGGTTAAAAAGTCCTAGGACTTTATTTAGTCCTAACTAAAAAGTCCCTAGTCCCTATCTGTTTGGTTTCAGGGACTAAATATGAACTAGAGGTTATTAAATGACATGCTAAAAGACCATGTTACCCCTAGTAATGGACTAGAGGCTATTAAATGACATGCTAAAAGCCGGAGCATTGTTGGAAAAAGTCCCCAAAAGACTCTCCACCGGGGCCTTCTTTCTTTAGTCCCAAATGCCCACTTGTTGTCTTAAAATCCCTCATGTTTGGTTTAGATGGGACTAAAAGAATTTTTTTTAGTCCCTACACTAAAAAGTCCGTGTAAACAAACACCCTATAATATATTTTTGTTATTAGACTGAAATTCCTCCCGAGATGGGCCAGATCAACGGCCTGGGCCTGGGCTAGGAATCCGAGGCGCCCGCAGTGGCCCGTTTGTTGGCTACTGCGAACCGTCGGATGGCGATCTGACGGTCGAAAGCGTGCGCAGCTGGAACAAAACCCTTGCCGAGCGGCTGCCCCCCAGCGAGCCCTAAATCCTAAACCCTAGGCGACGAGCGAGCGCCTGCCGCAGTGGACGAAGACAACGGCGCGGGCGAGTGTCTTTCGCCGGAGTCGCGTGCAGATTTTTCTAGCGCGCAGCTCCGGCGAGCGGTGCTCATCACAGACCTCTGCGACGCGGCCGAGCTCGTGCAGGCGTCCCCGCAACGACGACGGCGTCGCGTCACCAGATCCGTTACGGTGGTGGGTCCCCAACGCCGACAAGCAAGCGAAGAGGCACAGGGACAGAGCGTGCGGCGGGCGACCTTGCTCCGGCGGCGGTTCCGTAAGGTTCACCTCCGCTACCTTAATTTTTGGGGAATGGGGTTCTTAGGAAATTTTGGGGATTTTGGCACGAGTTTTAAGGATAGGGTTTCGGATCAGAGGAGGATTTGGAATAGCACGAATTGATCCATAAAACTACCAGAGAAGGTTAGCATTCCAGTACTGAACTGTATATGTGAAGAAATTAGATGAATCATGAATTATTGTCAGATTAGGACCCTGTTGGGCAGCCCTCCACTCCGCAGCTCGTCTCCTGGAGTGGCCGGACTGGCACCGAAAGAGTTAGTTTTGCTCTTTCTTCGGAGCTGAGCGGCCCGCAGGCTATTTTTTTGGAGTTGCCAAAGTGACGCTCCGCGTTACATGAAGATGAGAAGTGAGGAGTGGAGGGCTGTCGAACCGGCTCGTATACTATACCAGAGTAGAGAGGGATAGCATTACAGTTTAGCTTTAATAGATCTGCATTTCTGCTCCTTCCGATTTAATACAAATCACACTGTGAGCAGTACACTTAGGGCATGTTCGGAGTCCCTCCGCTCCACGACGCTGCTTCCGGAGCAGGCGGAGTTCCAGTTAAAAACCGCGGAGCGAGCGAACAGATACTCAGTAGATTCTTGTATTCCAGGGAGCTGGTAGATTGCCGAACAGCTTGTTAATGTACCGCAATATTTTGCTCTGCTTACATCATCATCATATCATTTTTTTTAGTATATTGATATTTCTTCTTAGCGAATTACTTACAAGTGATGCCCCTGCTCATGCCTCCTAGTCAGATCTGACTCAAAGTACATGCGATGTCCAAGCGGGTGAGAAGCAAGGGAGATGGAGGAGCTCCACTTACCCCGGTGGAGCAGGAGGACCGGGACATCGAGGGAGTGGTGCAGAAGCGCCTGCAAACTGAATTCAGCAAGCTCAAGGGGGCGGAGAAGAGGTGCGAGCGTGCTTTCAAAGAGGCGGGTATGAGAGGGACCCTTGTGGCAGAGGGGCAGAAATTTATCGATGTGAGTTTTTTTTTAATTTCCTTGTAAATTGGTAGTGACTACCTGTTTCTAGTTTCAAGCCCCGGTTTGCTAAACTCTATTTTCAACAGAGTCAAAGTCTACCAAAATTTGAGCTAAAAGTTGATTGTTCTGCGGAAGAATTCAAGGCTTACATCAAGAAGAGGAGAGAACACATTAGAAAGGTCGCCTCATACAACTTTGGGGAAAGAATTGTTTCAACACCACCGGATCATATTGTAAGTGGGTTATGATTGTTGCCTTCCCTGTCCATGAACATCCCTTGCCTTTGTACAAGTGGTCTACATTTGAATGCTGCCTTGTCTGTTCATGAACATGTGTTCTGTGTATGAATGTGCAGGTTACATTCAGTATGACTGAAATGATGGAAACACCAGAGTTAGGCTCTACAGCTGTATCAGTGTTGCAATTGCTTTGCTGTGATTGGAGTGGGTATTTCACCCTCTTTAGAGGAACCCCTGACTACTCGAAGGATCCTAAGAAGAGGTATGAGAAAGGTGGTTTTCTGACATTTGCTAAAATGACAAAGAAAATGAAGTTCCCAGATATATTTGGAGCCATTACCGAGTTGGAACAGTATAAAGAATCATACACAGATGTGTAAGTCAACATTACTTATTTATCGCAACCTTTTATTTTTTTATTTACTGCAGCAAGTAATAGAAAAGCATGGGGAACACTCAATAGGATGTTCTAGTACTCCTCTTTTGTGTGTTTGAAGAAAAATGTTACTCAATGGGAAACTGCATGCCATGGTAGTGCTCATGACATTGTTTAACTCTGGTGCTTGATGCACTCAATCGCATTGCCATATGTTGTGGTGAACATTCCTGTATTAATGTCATTTGCTCCACAAAGTAATTAAATTGTTGGATGTCCACAAAGTAATTAAATTGTTGGATGTTCTGTATGCTATAAAATGCTCAGAGTCAGGTGTAGCCAATTATGGATAGAAAACTGTGTTTGCCTTAATCCAGTACTGTTTTCAGTATGGCCCCTCAGCTTATTTTAAACTTGGCAATACAAGCTTTAAATTTATTTTAAAGTTGTCACCCAAATTCTGGAACAGATTTCATAAGAAACCATCATGCGATGTGAACTAATTTGACTTATGTTCATTTTGTTTGTTGTGCTTGATGAGTATTTGTGTGTGATTTCATGTCGAATGTTAGTTGAGTATCTATATCAGCTCACTGAAGATACTTTCTACTCCTGTTCAAATAATAAATTTATCAATAAGAATCTCTTAGCCACTTCACCGAACATACATGGCAGTTGAGGCTTGCATGGAATACAGACTACAGTTTCTGTGCTTTAGGGTCGCTCATAAGTTGTGCGTAGCACCAGGCCCAGTTTATGAGTGTAGGACCTAGGCCGTACATACTAATATGCAGTTTATGGGGCTGGTGGTTGCTATTTAAACCATGTCAAACTTGGATCAATATGTTTCCTGATTGTGTGAAAACTATCATAGTTGCCGCTCTGTTTTCATGAATAATTATTCGTAATCATATTCTGATCTCTAACTAGTGGAAGTTCATTGAGCTCTGATGTTATCTTTTGTTTCACACAGGACAGAAGTTGAAATATTCAAAGGCTTCCTTAAGAGAATGACCGACGAAGTCAGAAAGCTCAGTGTTCTCAATCGTCAAAGCTATAAAAGTCAGCTCGTTCCTTTGCTAAATCTGTTGATGTTCATCCTTGGGGAGTGCCCGCGGTTCCCTGAAAGTGAGGACTTCGTGGTTGAGAATTGTGAGTTGCCTCGTTATCTTCTGAAAACGGTGACCCCAAGGCTCGATGGATTGATCCATCTATGGTCCGAATTATCAAAACTGGCATTCAAGTTTTTCATTGCTATTGTGGAGTTTGACATGAAGTTTAGGGAGAGTCGTGTTAGTTTTGATGAAGATAGAAACCTGATGCACTCTATACTCAATAAGAGTGGGCGTAATATAGTGCTGAATTTTTGCGGATCAGATGGAAACTTCAATCTCAGGGCCTTGTTTGGAGGTTATCTTCGTCTGCTAAAATGTGAAAAGGAGGACATTGTTAGGATCATCATGCGGACGAAGCATAAAGTCACTAACGTAATTCATGAGTACACACCAAAAATTGAGGAGCAAGACCTGTCAAAGTTGTCAGAAGCCAAGAGGATTATACTAGCCAAGAGGAAAGATGACGACAATGCTGAGTATGAGCGTTGGGAGAAGATCAGGGATGTGGATAAGCTGAAGCTTATAGATGTCCTTTTGAATGATTTGCCCATCGTGTAGTTCCAGTAAAATGCTTTATATGTTAGCTAGCAACTGTCAGGAATGCTGTTGCCTGTCACTGAAGCTGCAGAGGATGATGAAGATGCTGGATCTGAGAAGTGTGATGACCACTGATGCGAGATGCAGGAGGCGTTTTCTGGAGGACAAAATGTTCAGTTGATGTGGTCTTGTTGCAATGTGTTTTGGCCCTAGTCTTGACTGATGGGCGCTAAAGTGATGTGAATATGACAGAAGTGTGAGACCAGTGATGCGAAGATGACAGAAGTTGTTTTCTGGAGGTCAAAATGTTCAGTGGGCGCTGAAGTGATGTGAATATGACAGAAGTCTGAGAAGTGCGAGACCAGTGATGTGAAGCTGACAGAAGTTGTTTTCTGGAGGTCAAAATGTTCAGTGGGCGCTGAAGTGATGTGAATATGACAGAAGTCTGAGAAGTGCGAGACCAGTGATGTGAAGATGACAGAAGTTGTTTTCTGGAGGTCTTGTGTTTTGTGGCAATGTGTTTTGGCCGGGTGCTTTAGTTGTATATATGAATTGCAGTTGTTACTCTTGTAGTTGTCTTCTCGTTTTGGTATGGTTTGGAATTCGGTTACTTGCTAATTGTGTAGTTCCTTTCCGTTTTGATATGGTTTGGAACTCGGTTACTGCTTTTCTTTTGGACCTTGTTCTGTTAATGAGTAATAGAACCCAGCTCCCAGTTTGGAGTCGTAAACGGGAAGCAAAATATTGTGTTTGTCTTTCCTTCCGTCATTATCCTTCTGCAATATCAATAGATTGTGGAATTCCCAGTCGAGAGCCTTGACTAGCGATTCTGGCAACCTTCTGCAACTGAAGTTCATGAAATTACTTCCTTCCACATATATTGGGTCTAATAAGTTAATACGTTCTGTAAGGTAGCTTTTGACTAATGATAAAATTATTAGTGTATGCTTTGTCTAACATTTATGTCATATACTCCAAGGTAGCTTTTGATTAATGATAAAATTATTAGTGTATGCTTTGTCTAACATTTATGTCATATATACCTAATAACTTAAATAATTGTAGTTGCAAAGACCAACCTTCAGCACCATCAAAGTAGCCACCAAAGAAAAAAATGATGGATCACCTCCTCACACGAGCTTCACGCGGCTCCATCGCTGATACGCTGCTTTGTGGACCTTCAAGGTAGCTCATCAAAAGTAAATCCATTGTCGTTGAACGAATCAGACCGGGGCAACACCGGACACGCCATTGATCTCCAGATCTCGCACCCCACCACGACTAAGACGTTGAAGGAGGAAACCATACCTGCCATCCATCAACCACGACCCCAGCACATGTTCCGTCTTTCAGATGTCGTCGATGCAGATCACAATCCACATCCGCTCTTAGACTACCTCCCAAACTCCACAATGGCGTTGGAGCAAACACCATCTCAACGACGGAGCCCGAGGACACAGGTCCATCACGAGGATGACGTCGTCGCCACACCATCCTTGCTTGAACAGACTGATTTCCAAATTCATCCCTAACCATAGGACTGATTGCCTCGTTGGGAACAAATCCGAACCTTCTTTATTTGGCGCCATCATAGTCGTCTCCGAAGCGAAGACGATGAACAGCTGAAAAAACCAAAGCTACTAGGACCTAACCTAAAGCTACACGATCCACACACGTAGACCCGGCGACCCCCTCATCACCGACGACTGAGGTCGCCGGCAAAGGGGAGCCGCCGGAGGAACGCGGCGAAGAAACTCTCCTGGTGGCAGCTAGGGTTTCTAGTCGCCCGCCACAGAGGAAAGAACGATTCGTTGTAGGCCTAGTGCTTAGCCGATTTTTATGTAGTGAGTACTATTGTGCTAACCCATGGTCAAAGGTAACCACGAAAAATGAAAACATACTTCGCCCTATCTTTCCCTAATAATAAAGCACGTAGTGCTTCTTACGTCCGTCGTCGGTCATTTTGCAGAAAAGCCCTCATAATTTTAGGTAATCAACCCGAAGTCCAATTTTAAGTCACAACGAAGCGTTTTCTGTCATTTTTCAAAAAAGCCCTCATAGTTTTAGGTAATCAACCCGCGGTCCAATTTTAAGTCGCAGCAAACCGTTTTCTGCATTTTTACATAAAACCCCCTAATATTTGCATTAAATAAACCGCAGTCCATGTGAAACAGATTTTTTTTAAAACAATCATATCTTTTAAACCTTAACTTCATTTTCAACATATTATATATGAAATTTGATTAAAAAATGCGTAGAATCTGAATATGATGTATTTTCTATCTATTAAATATAAAATATAATATATTTAAGGTGCAACCTAAATCAATTATGCATGATTCATCATTTCTTCCACATGAGCTGGCATGCATCACTCAAATCAGGCAAAAAAATAAATGCATGGTGCAGGAAATTGAACCCGCGGCTCCGCTTTATTATATTGGTATAACATGAGTAAAGAGGCAACTTTATGGCAAGGAGATCCGCCTAACCACCCACGATGCGTGTACCATAGTATGTAAATGTATAGACTAAGAACGTCTTTGTTTTGGCTGCAACTACATATTATCAAATTCTAAACCATTAACTGTAGACTATAAAAACGTGTGATATTTTTTCTCGCGTTGTAACGCACGGACCTTTTTGCTAGCATATATATATATGGATAGAGGGAATACAACTTTCGTAGCTCAATTGAATAGGCACTGGAAATTACTCTGTTTAAACGTGCAGACCTCCTAGTGTGGAAGCACCTTGGAGAAGTATTTTCAAAGGCTTGCAGGCTGTAAAGCGGAATGGGGAGAGCAGTAACCTCAAGTAGAATGCACAAGTTACATGACTTTTCTTTTTCCCCTAGCGACAGCTAGGGTTTTTCTCCTTACGGCGATTCCCTCGCCGTAAGTCCACCCACGTCCGGCGATCGGTGCCCGTGCCCCGTGACCTAACTACGTCCCGCGCTCTCCGCCTCTCCCTTCACCACGACGCTCCCTCGTTGTTCCTGGTGTAGGTTCTTACCCCATTGCCGTCACCATGGCGGCGGCTTCAGAAGCGTTCTCATCAACGAACCTGGGTTCCAAGGGTAAACCAGATGAGGATCTCGGTGACTTATTCGAGAAGCTGGATCTCCACGAGGAAGAGTTCGACGATGTGGTGGTCGAAGAGGAGGCACCTGACTTAGTAGATGAGATCCCATGGCTAGCCCTAGCTAGGGTTCACACAAGTAAAAACTTTTGTCAGACAGCCTTTTTCAAGGACATGAGGGCTGCATGGAACACTGTGAAACCCGTGTGTTTCCTTCCCATTGGTGCCAACCTGTTTGTGGTTCAAGCTCACTGCCTTGGCGATTGGGATCGCATCATGTCCCAAGGTCCTTGGCTGTCTCGCAACATGGCCGTGGTGCTTGCTCCCTATGTTGGCTATTCGGAGGCTGACGAAGTTCCTATGGTGCATATGCCTATTTGGCTGCAGATTCATAAACTGCCGGATGGCTATTGCACAGAGGACATCACCGGAAAACTGCTTAGATCGGCTGGTGAGATCCTGGATACGAGAATCGCCGGCAACTCCAGAGGTGATTACATTCGTGTCCGGGTCAGGCATGACATCAGGAAACCTCTAACCAAGTTTGCTAGCATTGTAAAAGGAAAAGTTCAGAAAGTCTACGATGTCGGGTTTGAGAAGTTAGCAAGATTCTGCAAGACTTGTGGTAATATTGGACATGAACATAAAGAATGCGACAATGGTGTGCATTCAGAGAAGGATCTCAAGTTTGGTGACTATCTATATGTTGATCCACCTGTGAAATTCAGGTCTGACTGGGATTCTGCTCGTGCTGAGGAAAACTTCTCGAAGACCCCTGCAGCTAAAGCTTCGGCTCGGAAGGGGGAGACAACTATTGATAGGGAGCTCAGAGATACAACTTCTAGCCCAGTTAAACATTCCTTCCCGTTGGCGATGGAAGTGGATAAATCTGCCCGCATAAGATTAATGGTGGAGGATGAAGGAGTGGGAGTCCCTAACCAGGCGAAGGAACTATTGCTGATCACAGATGGTAAGGAGGACCCAGGTATGGCCTCGCCAAAAACTAGCTCTCGTAGTAAACGTGCTAAGAAGGATGGTGAACAATCTGATTCAGGCAACCTTTTGGCAGGCTCCCTGTTGGAGCGCCGCCAATCCCAATGAGTCACCTAATTTGGAACTGCCGGGGGGCGGGGAACCATCACACAGTTCGTGAAGTTTGGGCTCTTGTAAAAGCCCATTCCCCAAGCTTTGTCTTCCTAGCTGAAACGAGACAAACCTGTGCAAAGATTGAACGTCTACGATGGAGGTTAGGCCTCAAAGGCTTTAGTGGTATTGACTGTGTAGGCTATGGTGGTGGCCTGGCTTTGTTTAGGGATGAAGCTTTTCAAGTCATAGTGCTTGACTCGTGCCAAAGATACATTGATGTAAGCATAGTAGATCAGGGTTCACGCAAGCAATGGAGATCAAACTTTGTCTATGGGGAACCCCGTGTTGAGAATCAACAACGCATGTGGGATCATCTCATTCGACTAAAGGGCATCTCTCATCTGCCCTGGGTTGTATGTGGGGATTTCAATGAGGCCCTTTGGCAACATGAGTATTTTTCAAGAACAACTAGAAGAGAGAGTCAGATGGAATCTTTCCGAGAAACCCTTGAGATCTGTGAGCTCGTGGATCTGGGAATCTTCGGAGTGCCCTACACATACGATAATGGTCAACTGGGGCACGACAACATTCGAGTCCGCTTGGACAGAGTATGTGCATCAGATAATTGGAGGGAGTTTTTTCCTTATGCTAGAGTTCAACACCTTGTCTCTCCTCGGTCAGATCACTGTCCATTTTTCTTACACCTTCATGAGACGCGGGATGGCCGCAGGAAAGGTGTTGCCAATTATGAAATCATGTGGGAAAGGGACTGCAGGTTATCACAGGTTATTGCGGCGGCATGGGTGTGACATCCTCAACTTTTGCTATAGTGAGCATTGTAATTAAGCTACACTGATGACCATGATTAGTGCCTAATCATTTTGCTAGACAGGATATGATCAAGATAAAAATTCATATCTCATTTCAAATTCCATTAAACGAGGCATTGGATTTTTATTGTGGTAAAATAAAACCTCAAACAACATAAGAAAAATGTTGCACATTTGCTAAAATTCACAAAACAAATGTTGTTAAGTAAAACAACATCACCAAACCAATTGTATGGGCCCCACCATCTAAAACAGAGCCAAAAGGCATTTAAAATCCCTTTTTAATTCCATGGATAATTTGAACAGATTCCAAAAATAACCAAACTTGTTGTGGTCATTCTAAAATATTGCAAATTGTTAAATGGACCATATAACACCTTTTTGCCAAAGGAAATTAAAGCTAAAGTGGAATAAAACAAATGTTGGAAAATAATAAAAACAGAAGACAAAAGAAAAGAAAATAAAAACCCTGTGCACTTGAAGCGTGGGGCTACAGCGCGGGCCCAGCCCACTCCCCCGCTCATCCCCTACCTCCCTCCTCCACGTGGCAATTGCGACCGAGCCAGGGCGTCGACATCGTCCCCGTCGAGCCAGCTGGCCTCTTGCGCCGCTATAGCGTCCCGGGAGGGGATAGGATCGCCACCGCAGCCCTAGATCGAGCCCTGGCTCATTTTCCACCTCCCTCTCTCGCTCTCTATTTCTTCCCCCGCTCGAGCCCGCGCCGTTGTCGCCATGACCGCCATCGCTCATGCGCCCTACAGCCTCCCCGCCACGTGAGACCGTTCCAGGAGCACCGCCTGCGTCGACTACGAGGACGCGCTTGAGCTCGGCGCCCCCGCAACCACCGAATCGCGCCCTTCTTCTTCCTCGGATCCGCCAACAATCTCCCTCGACTTCAGAAATGTCGAGCCTTGATACGTCTCCAACGTATCTATAATTTTTGATGGTTTCACGCTATTATCTTGTCAAACTTTGGATGTTTTGCATGTCTTCTATATTTTTTTGGGACTAACTTATTAACTCAGTGCCAAGTGCCAGTTCCTGTTTTTTCCATGTTTTTGACCCCTTTCAGAGGAGATTTTGAAAGGAGTCCAAACGGAAGAAAATTCCCGAGAAGATTTTTTCTGGAACGGAAGAAGATCGGGAAGCTTGAGAGCCAAGGCATGGGAGCCTCAGGGGCCCCACAAGCCCCCACCCCGCGTCCAGGGGGTAGGCCGCGGCCCACAGGCTTGTGGCCCACCTGAGCGCCCCCTGACCTAGGGGTTGCGCCTATAAATTCCCTAAAAATCCCAAAAAAATCAGGAGATCATCGAAAGTACTTTTCCGCCGCTGCAAGCTTCTGTCTCCGCAAGATCCCATCTGGGGCACGTCCTGGTGCCCTGCCGGAGGGGGGATTCGGATACGGAGGGCTTCTTCATCAACACCATGACCTCTCCAATGATGCGTGAGTAGTTCACCATAGACCTACGGGTCCATAGCTAGTAGCTAGATGGCTTCTTCTCTCTCTTGGATCTTCAATACAAAGTTCTCCATGATCTTCATGGAGATCTATCCGATGTAATCTTCTTTTGCGGTGTGTTTGTCGAGTTCCGATGAATTGTGGATTTATGATCAGATTATCTATGAATCTTATTTGAGTTTCTTCTGATCTCTCTTATGCATGATTTCATATCCTTGTAATTCTCTTCAAGTTGTGGGTTTTGTCTGGCCAACTAGATCTATGATTCTTGCAATGGGAGAAGTGCTTGGTTTTGGGTTCATACCGTGCGGTGACCTCACCCAGTGACAAAAGGGGTAGCGAGGCACACATCATGTTGTTGCCATCAAGGGTAAAAAGATGGGGTTTTCATCATTGGTTTGAGATTATCCCTCTACATCATGTCATCTTGCTTAAGGCATCACTCTGTTCGTCATGAACTCAATACACTAGATGCATGCTGGATAGCGCTCGATGTGTGGAGTAATAGTAGTAGATGCAGAAAGTATCGGTCTACTTGTCTCAGACGTGATGCCTATATGTATGATCATTGCCTTAGATATCGTCATGACTTTGCGCGGCTCTATCAATTGCTCGACAGTAATTTGTTCACCCACCGTGATATTTGCTATTATGAGAGAAGCCTCTAGTGAACACTATGGCCCCCAGGGTCTACTCCACACCATATTTTCAGCCTTACACTTTTTTACTTCGTTGCACTTTCCGCCTCCAGATCTCACTTTGCAAACAATCTTGAAGGGATTGACAACCCCTTTGAAGCGTTGGGTGCAAGCTTGTTTGTGTTTGCGCAGGTACTCTGGACTTGACGAGGCCCTCCTTTTGGATCGATACCTTGGCTCTCAAACTGAGGGAAATACTTACTGCTCCTGTGCTGCATCACCCTTTCCTCTTCAAGGGAAAAACCAACGCAAACCAGAGAAGTAACAAGAAGAATTCCTAGCGCCAAGGAAGGACTTTTGTTGCCGCAGCAAGCCTCCCCCGCGCACGCCTTGCACCTCTGCAGGACCGCCGTGAGCCCCCCTTCCTTCCCCCCTCATTGCACTATGTTTTCACCGCCGTAGCCCCTTCTCCCCGTCGTGCCCGAATGCGGCTCCGCCTGAGTTCGTCGCCGACGCGTCTCCGGTGACCATTTGGTCCATCCACCACCACCGTTCGCTTCGGCGCGTCATATAAGCTCGAGTGGTGCCCATAGTTAGCTCGGGGTCGTGCTGTTGCGCTAGTTGCCGTCGCCGCCCGAAACTCCCTCCGCCAAACTCGTCGCCGGCGACGCTAGGAACCCCCGCTGCTCACTCCGATGGCCGAAATGGAATGGCGGTTGCTCCAGCTGCTCGTAACTTCTCGAGGCGCTCGAAATGGCGACCGAAGCTGCATTTCTGATGACCCACAAGTATAGGGGACCTATCGTAGTCCTTTCGATAGGTAAGAGTGTCGAACCCAACGAGGAGCATTAGGATCTAACAAGTGGTTTTCAGCAAGGTAATATCTGCAAGCACTGAAATTATCGGTAACAAGTAGTTGTGTGGTGAGATGATTCGTAGCAAGCAACAAGTAACAAAAGTAGCAACGGTGCAGCAAAGTGACCCAATCCCTTTTGTAGCAAGGTACAAGCCTGGACAAACTCCTATAGGAGGAAAAACGCTCCAAGGACACACGGGAATTTCTCTCATGCTAGTTTCCATCATGCTCATATGATTCACGTTCGTTACTTTGATAGTTTGATATGTTGGTGGACCGGCGCTTGGGTATTGCCCTTACTTGGACAAGCATCCCACTTATGATCAACCCCTCTCGCAAGCATCCGCAACTACGAAAGAAGAATTAAGACAAAGTCTAACCATAGCATTAAACTAGTGGATCCAAATCAGCCCCTTACGAAGCAACGCATAAACTAGGGTTTAAGCTTCTATCACTCTAGCAACCCATCATCTACTTACTACTTCGCAATGCCTTCCTCTAGGCCCAAATAATGCTGAAGTGTTATGTAGTCGACGTTCACATAACACCACTAGAGGAAAAACAACATACAACACATCAAAATATCGAACGAATACCAAATTCACATGACTACTTATAGCATGACTTATCCCATGTCCTCAGGAACAAAAGTAACTACTCACAAAGCATAATCATATTCATGACTAGAGAGGTAATGAGTAGCATCAAAGATCTGAACATAAACTCAACAAAAATGAGAGGTATAAGAAAGCAAACCACCACTTCCTTAGGTACTATAGCAAACTTAAATTCTACTTATGTTGATGTTGGGTTACCGTATTTTAAATCTTCCGTGGGTAATACCCCCCGATACTATCCATAGTTTCATCAAAATAAGCAACCAACTCAACAAAAATAGAATCTGTTAACATCACACCAGTCTGTAGCAATCTGTATACTTCGTATACTTCTGGTACTTCAAAAATTCTGAAAAATTACGACAGTCTGAATAATTTGCGTAGAAATCAGCAGCAAAAAGAATCAACTCCAAACCTCTTACAGAAAAAAAAATGAAAATTCTTTTCGTGAGCAGAAAGTTTGTGACTTTCCCAGCATGACCAAACGATCATCCCCAAGACTAATAATAACGGTTTTGCTTGGCACAAACGCAAAAAGAAACACAAAAAACACAATCATAACAGAATTATGAAAGTATGGAAAACACAAAAAAAAGGATAGATTCGTTGGGTTGCCTCCCAACAAGCGCTATTGTTTAACGCCCTTAGCTAGGCATAAGGTGATGGAATCACGTATAGTCATCCTTGGTGCTCAAACCATAAGTAGCCCTCATCATAGATTCATAAGGCAATCTTATTTTCTTTCTAGGAAAATGCTCCATGCCCTTCTTTAGGGAAAATTGAAATCTAATATTCCATTCCTTCATATCGATGATAGCACCAATAGTCCTTAGGAAAGGTCTACAAAGAATAATGGGACATGAAGGATTGCAATCTATGTCAAGTACAATGAAATCCACGGGTACATAGTTCTTATTTGCAACAATAAGAACATCATCGATCCTTCCCATGGTTTTCTTGACAGTAGAATCCGCAAGGTACAAATTAAGAGAACACTCTTCAATCTCATGAAAACCAAGAATATCACATAAAGACTTTGGAATGGCGGAAACACTAGCACCCAAATCACACAAAGCATTGCATTCATAGTTTTTGATTTTGATTTTGATAGTAGGTTCCCACTCATCATGAAGTGTATAGAGACTTCTAATTCGAGCTTCTCTTTAAGAGATTTCATCATAACATCTACGATATGAGCGGTAAAGGCTTTGCTTTGGCTATAAGCATGTGGAGAGTTTGCAATGGATTGCATCAAGGAAATGCATTCAAACAAGGAGCAACTATCATAATTGAATTCCTTGAAATCCAAAGTGGGAGTTTCATTACTACCCAAAATTTTGATTTCTTCTACTCCAGTCCCCACACCTTTATCATTAAGATAGGTGGGCTCCGAATCATTGGGGCGTTTTTCAACCAAAGTGGATTCATATCCAGCCCCTTCATCAATAGGTTTGACACGCGAAAACAAAGATTCAAGAGGAGTCACACGAAGCACTTTAAGATCTTCGTGATTTGCATCACTAGAACGCACCCTTTTAAACCATTCATGCCTAGCGCAAATTTGGGCGGTTCTTTCTTTGCTCTCATTCATGGAGACACGCATAGATTTTAAATTTCATCCAAGTTGACCTTGGGAGGAGCACATCTAACTTTCAAAGCATCAATATCACAAGACATCCTATCAACGCTCTTAGCCAAATCGTCAATTTTGAGTAGTTTTTCCTCGATGGACGCATTGAAAATCTTTTGAGAGTTGATGAACTCTTTGATATTACTCTCTAAATCAGAGGGTAATTTGTTATGATTTACATAAGTGTTGTTGTAGGAATTGCCATAATTGTTAGAGGAGTTACTAGGAAAAGGCCTAGGAACATAGTTTCCTCTAAAAGCATTGTTGTTGCCAAAGTTGTTCCTACCAACAAAATTAATGTCCAAACTAGCGTTGCTACTCTCACTACAGGAATGAGAGAATTTTCCATCTGCCAGATCTTTGTCGTCTCCTGGCTGATGGCAAAGAAACTCTTTACCGTCAGCTGCCAAAAAACAGACGACAAATATCTAGCTGATGGCAAAGATACTCTTTACCATTAGTGCGTTCTTTGCCGTCGGCTGACGGACGGTAAAGATGGACCGGGCTGACGGCAAAGCACAGACTGATGTCAAAGATGATCCACACAGACGACAAAGAATCACCTCAGCTGGAGCCGTCTCCTTTGTCATCAGGGGCCTCTTTGCCATCTGCACACATCCCCTTTGCCGTGTGCCTTGACCTCTTTCTCGTTAGCTTGATTCCCAAGCGGACAGCAAAGAGGACGACCACTAACGGCTGGCATCCATCTCCCCACCCCCATCTGCCCTCTCCCTCGATCCCCACTCTCTCTCTCCCCAATCCACACCTCTCTGCCTCTCCTCCCCGCGCCGCCACACCACCACCACCGCGTCGCGCCCCTCCCAGCGTCCTCCAACCACCTCCCCTCCCTCCCCGACCCAATCCAGAGATCGAGGTCCTCGAGAGCAGGTGAAGCGGCGGCCATGGCTCGTCCAGATCGGCCAGCACCGTCATCGTCGGTCTCCGAGCGTCGGATCCACCTCGGGCGGGCCCCATCTCCACATCCAGCGACCTCTACCCCCCACCATAGCTGCCTCCCCACCCCACCTCCCCACCTTCTCGAGCAGGTCAGGTGCCGCCCGCATTTGCCCGATCTTCCTCTTCCCAGGTCGCTGCGGAGGAGCCACTGTCAGGCGCTGCTTCTACATCCACACTACAAGTTCGCATTTTGTTAGATGATGGAACAACTCATGTTCTGCAGAGATCCATTGATGGTCGTAGTGAACCGGTTGGTAATTTTCATTTATTATATATTCTTCATGAACTTAATGGAGAATCTTTCCTTTCAATACACCAGTTTGATGGGAAGACAGTGATTATATTTGTTTACTTTTGTGGTTGTTTCTTGATGAAAATGCAAAGATCATCGGCGTCTCTTATAGAAAACCATCGTAACATGCCTGACACATGCTGACATATTTTTCTGGGTGTAATAGAGCCATTATTCAAGAAATCGGTAACTGGTAGCTGCTCGGTTGGCTTGGGAGTAGCGATTAATCGGTGAATCGGCCTATTAACGGGATTATTCGGTCGACCATTAATCGGTATATTCAACAGAAACTTGCCAACTTATATCTATATTATTTATGTATCATATCATAATTCCATGCACCTAGTTATGTAATATACCAAAATATTCTATTGTAGGCATATAAAAAATAGATAAGAGGCAAAATTAATAATCGTTATACATCCAAATATATAAAAACTAAAAATTGAAAATGAGCAATTAAACATTTAAAATTATCCATATACTTGGTAACATATATCACATAATATACTATAGATAACAGCCAAACCCAAGAGTTCCATCCATCCATCTACAAAATTGTAATTCATAATCTACTAATATATGAATGTTGGACTCTCCACTAAGATATGGGGGGAAGATGGTAGTACCTTGCCTGATGCTGACGCCATTGAGGAAGAGATTGGAGAGCATCCCATGGGAGAGGATGGTGGGGTCGAGGCAAGTGACCAGAATGGCGGAGCAACTAGATCTTGCAGGTGTAGTGTGGAGACTCGCACCAGTGAGAACACGACTAGCCATCAGTCAGGTTAGGAGGGGATGAAAGGAGCATGAGGAAGCGCGAGGAGGGCCAAACCCTAGGTATTTAGTAGAAAGAGGGGGTGGGAGGCATTATGTGTCAAAATTTTGGGATTCGTTTGCCCACCAGTTAATAGGCGAGTAGTGATTAATCGGTCTGGCAACTAATTAATCGGTATGACAACTCATTAATCGGTCTAACTGGCCAATTAATCGGCATGGAAAGTTAACACGATGAATATGTGTTATTCGATTCGGTCACCCTAAGAGTAGCGGTTAACTGATAAGTTAACTGGTTAATCGGACGAATTCTTGAACAGTGAATAGAGCTATAATCTTGCAATTATTTAATATAAAAAAGTTGATTTTCTCTTTTCTAGGCTCAAATGTTTTTAGTCCAGTTAATGTTATTGATCTTTACGAGAAAAATCACATTATAGATTATTTCCTAATTATATTATGCTTGGTTAATTGTACTGATTACTTATTTTAAAATCTGTCGGTGTTGCCGTTGTTCAGAAAATATATGTGCTTTAATACCGTGTTGTAGCTGTCTTGCATACATCGTTGCTGAAACATAAGGTGGTATGCAAATGCTAATTTGGATGTTTGCATGGTTGCGTGTTCTTGCTTCCACCTCATATCCTTGGTTGACCAGTTAAAAGAATCTTAACTTTCTGATGTTTCTTTTGGGCTCCTTGTGAGAGAAAGATTTTCATAGTACTTTTGTGGGATTTCAGTCTACAGAATTTTTCCCATTAGAGGCCATTTAGATCATAACACTGACAAACTCCTACGGATTGATTTCCTGCACCCCAGTTCTATAGATTCTAGCGAGAGGTTTGGCCTAATTGAATTTTCCCTTTATTCCTGGATGCACCTTCTCTCTCTTGGAATTCGTGCAAAAATCCTCCTGAGCATCGAGAGTGCCATGTTTGCATTTTTTTTGTTTCCTGTAGGATTCACCAAGTCATGGCATATCAATTCCTATTTATGTTTCTGAGAATGTTGCATTCCAAAGAGGTTTAGTTTAGCGTGTTACTACTCTTAGTGTCCTATTGGTTAAAGAGATTTATGTTTCTGTTCTTGCAGGTTGTTGGCTTGCATGGTGGTGCTCTCCTTGGTGTTACATACCGAACATCTCGTAGAATAAGTCCTTTGACGACCACTGCTATATCAACTGTTCAATCAATGCCCCTATCAGGCTTTGGAGGAAGTGGATCATCTTTTGCTTCGGATGACCCATTTTCCTCCAGAGAAGGGCCACCCCAAAATTTCCAGCTATACAGGTATATACGCACCTAGGTATTTCATCCTTTCTGCATATCCAGAAAGTTTATTATTGGCGAATGCGAAATGATCCTATGCTATGCACTATTACTTGTATTAACTTAGCTAACTTTTCTCTTTCCTATACCCATGATATTTGCAGCTAATGTTTGTGTTACCCTAAAACTGCCTACTTAACTACATTTGGTTGGTGCAGCTGGGAGACCTATCAGCCTGTAAGCGGCTTACTTGCATAACCTGAATGGACTGTGTGGGACCAAACTGTTGAATATTGTGCATTTTCTTATCAGCAGTACATTGTAATTTTTTCCCTGCGGCCTCAGTTTAGGTATCTCGGGGATGTTTCAATTCCTTCTGCTACTGGTACTGTTTGGCACCGTAGACAGTTGTTTGTGGCTACCCCAACAACCATCGAGTAAGTTAACCCTTTGTGTACAGTCCGAATAGTTCATTTAGTGCCTCCAATATTTTTGCTATCAATTTATGCTGCTGAGTCTGTTTGAAACTCCTGATTGTCTTCTAGTAATGCTACACTTGGTGGGCGATGCAGTATGGTAAACAGGAAAAGTGATGTAGGAAGCTTATGACTCTTTGTGTGATTCATGTTATGTTGTCCAATAAATTCTGAAGACCATTTTACAATCATTAAGTTGTATTGTAATATTATTTACATCCAATGACATAGAAAGTGGAAGTGGCAATGCTAGGATATTGAAAAGGCAGCTACTTATATATTATTTCCGTTTAATTTTTAATTTTAAAGTGTTACTATTTTGAATTTTCTTGCGGGCAAAATGGATTTCTGGTCTACGTAGATTTTTGCCAGCAAATGGCGTTTTCATGCTTTGACAGCACTCCTGGCCCTAAAAAAATGGTTTGCTAGCACATGGGACATCTTTATATCTCTTGAATTTTTGAACAATATTTTGCAGGTGCGTTTTTGTTGATGCTGGAGTTGCTGCCATTGATATTGAGACAAAAAAGAGGAAATAAGAAATGAAAGCAAGAGAAGCTCACGGTCGAGTAGTTGCAGACCATGGAAATTTGGCTCTTATCACAGTTGAAGGTCCCCAATCACAGTTGAAGGTCCCCAGTCACAGCAAGTGAAAAAATATCACTAAGACCTCCTATGTTGCAGGTGCGTATTTGTGTATGGTGAATCGTGTTAGTAATTATTTTTTACTCTATTAGCTTGTTTCCTTCCGTGTTCACTAAGGGTGTGTTTGGTAGCCTGCATGACCCTAGCATGCTATACTTAATTCAGAACTTTGCATGGTAGTAACCGAATTTCAGTTATTAATCATATATAGCTGCATCGGCTCATATATATAATATATTTGGTGTCTATGTAGCACCTAATATATATGAGATATGCCCTCAAGTATCAGCATATTAACTTTTTATTTGGCATCTAGCACCTAATATCTCAAGGCAGTTCCCCCATTTGTGAATCTGCCTTTGGTTTATTTTGGAAAGAAGGTGCCTCTTACTTATCACCTCATGATTTCTGCATCTTAGGTAACAAGGGGAGAGCAGTCGCGCATGGAGCCTTTGGTCTTCCCCTTGTATGCCTATGGAAAACAAAGTCGAGGACTGGACACGGGATGCCTCTGTCATCATCGCTTCCCAGCAAAAAGACAAGGAAGGTAAATATATTGGGTTTCTAGCAGCCCCTCTTGTGGAAATTATGAGGCCCCTCACTGTTTATTTCTCCATTGGTAGAACTGCATTTGGTTTAGTGAAGGAAATGCTTACCTATTGGTGCAGTGTTTCTTGTGATGTGTATAGGTAGAACAAGTGATAATTAGTTGTAGATATTTTCCATGAGGGGTCCTGGCTGTGAAACTAGTTCTTTTTCCCCATCAGTCTTGAATAAATCCAGATTGTTGTACGTGTCAACGCAGACTACTTTTTTGTTGTTGTATGAATTGCCAGCCTTCATTTGATTGATGCAATTGACGTGATAGCTTCTTTGACTTTTGTTTTAAGTAAATAATAGATAGACATCATGTGATTAATATTAGAAATATTCATTTGGAGTTTTAGCATAATCTTTATGAAGATTACTTAAGGAACATCAAGTAAGGTTCTGTCTATCAGTTTAAATAATATGCTTGCTTTCATGACCATAAATTGTTGTCCATGTATGTACTCCATGATAATATGATTAATAACAGATTAACTTTCAACTTTATGTACCCTTACTATTTACCCTTGGAATAGAATTTAATATGTTTAGATGCATCATATATGTTAGTATTCTTTTTCTTCTTCTTCTAACTTCCTTATACTCCCAATTTTGCAGATTTAATTCATTTCATGGAACCTGGCAGTGATGGATTGTTAGAGTTTAGTTTTTATTCATTTGTATTGACGAACAATGTAAAATTTATGTATGTATATATGGATGAACTATGTGAAACTATGTATTGTGCTAGCCTAGGTGTTCTCTAGCTTGTTAAATATTTCATGATGATATTGGAAATATATATGATGTGAAATATGTGTTGAAGATGTCTCAAACTATATATATGTGTGTGTTTGTGTGTGTGCGCGCTATGCAAATGCATGAAAATAAAAGAAAACAGATAAAAAAGGAGCAAATAAAAGAAAACAGATAAAAAAGGAGCAATACGGGCAAATGCATGGAAATAAAAGAAAACAGATAAAAAGGAGCAAATAAAAGAAAACAGATAAAAAAGGAGCAATACTGGCTCTTTGCCATCCGCAAGCAGATGGCAAAGCTCTTTGCCATCAGCCAGCAGACGGCAAAGGGTCGTCACCCTTTGCCATCAGCCAGCAGATGGCAAAGGGTCGCCGCCCTTTTCCATCAGCGAGCAAACGACAAAGAATCGACCCATGGCTGATGGCAAAGACCCCCCTCGCGCGGCAGACGACAAAGGCTCCGTTAGCTATCTAACGGAGTTGCCCCTATCGGTTGTCGTCTAGCTTCCTTTGCCGTCTGCTTGCTATGAACCACAGATGGCAAAGCCCTTTCCCATCCGCTTCCGAACGACAGACGGCAAAGAAGTCCCTTTACCGACGAAAGCTATCGTAGAAATTTTGCCGTCCGCCGGCGGACGGCAAAGGTCTTTGCCGTCCGTGGAGTGACCCTTTGCCGTCCGTTATGGTAGATGGCAAAGAAGCTGATTCCTGTAGTGTATCAATCAAGGAAGATAGTGGCATGTCGTTAGGATCTAAAGGAGCATTTCTACTAGCAACCAAATTCATCAACTCGTCCATCTTAGCACTACGCGAGTTAATTTCTTCTATAGCGTGTACCTTTTTGCTAGCAGGTGACCTTTCAGTGTGCCACTGAGAGTAGTTGGTCATGATATTGTCTAGGAGTTTTGTAGCATCTCCTAACGTGATTTCTATGAACGTTCCACCTGAGGCGGAGTCCAAGATATTGCGAGAAACAAAATTCAAACTAGCGTAAAAGATTTGTATAATCATCCACAAACTCAAGCAATGAGCGGGACAATTTCTAATCATTAAATTCATCCTCTCCCAAGATTGTGCAACATGTTCATGATCAAGTTGCTTGAAATTCATGATATCGTTACATAAGGAGATAATCTTAGCCGGCGGAAAATACTTGGATATGTAAGCATCTTTGCACTTATCCCAAGAATCGATACTATTTTTAGGCAAAGAAGAAAACCAAGTTTTTGCGCGATCTCGCAACGAGAAAGGAAAAAAGCTTCAACTTAATCACGTCATTATCCACATCTCTTTTCTTTTGCATATCACAAATCTCAATGAAGGTATTGAGATGGGATGCGACATCTTCACTAGGAAGGCCAGAGAATTGCTCTTTCATAACAAGATTTAGCAAAGCTGCGTTGATTTCATACGATTCCGCACTAGTGGCAGGAGCAATCGTAGTACTAATAAAATCATTATTATTGGTACTCGAGAAGTCGCAAAGTTTGGTGTTTTCAGCCATGATGACTTCAACAAACAATAAAGCACACAAGCAAGCAAGAAAACCAGAAAAAGAAAACGACAAAAAGGAAAATGAAAACGGCAAAGGAGGAAGGCAAATGAAAATGGAAAATGTGAAGTGGGGAGAGGAAAACGAGAGGCAACTGGCAAAAAAGGTAAATGCAAGAGATGAGTTTGTGACACCTACTTGGATAGATCTCTTCCCCGCGCCAGAAATCAGCACGTTGATGTCACGCCCAAGATGCGACCCTATCCTCAATTTGGCACGAGGGCCTCGTCAAGGATAGAAGCGCATCTCGTCGAGTCGCAAGAATGGATATCGTTACAAGTACATGTACTGAAAAGAAGAGATAAATAAAGGGTTGGCTTACACTCGCCACAAGCTACATCAGAGTCACATCAGTACATTACATAATCATCAAGAGTAAGAGCAGGGTCCGACTACGGACGAAAACAAACGACAAAAGAAGAACGACGTCCATCCTTGCTATCCCAGGCTGCCGGCCTGGAACCCATCCTAGATCGATGAAGAAGAAGAAGAAGAAGAAGAAGCAACTCCAAATGAACAATCAACGCGCTCACGTCGAGTAACCTTTACCTATACCTGCAACTGGTGTTGTAGTAATCTGTGAGCCACAGGGGACTCAGCAATCTCATTTCCAAAGGTATCAAGACTAGCAAAGCTTAATGGGTGAGGTATGGTTAAGTGGTGAGGTTGCAGCAGCGGCTAAGCATATATTTGGTGGCTAAACTTACGAGTACAAGAATAAGAGGGGGGTGATCTATGCATAACGGACGTGAACTACTGATGATCAAATGAATGATCCTGAAACACCTACCTACGTCAGACATAACCCCACCGTGTCCTCGATCGGAGAAAGAACTCACGAAAGAGACAGTCACGGTTACGCACACAGTTGGCAAGTTTTTAATTAAGTTACTTCAAGTTATCTAGAACCAGTGTTAAACCAAAGTTTCCACGTTGCCACATAACCGCGGGCACGTCTTTCCGAAAGATTTAACCCTGTAGGGGTGCTCCAACTAGTCCATCACAAATTACCACAAGTCGCATAGAAATCCTCAATCACGAAGCTCGCGATCTCGTCGGATTCCCTAGTGGAAAACCTCAACTCTGAGATTACCCAAAGCATCACCGGAATCCCGATGCACAAGATATCTCGTCACAGGTAAAACTAATCCAGCAAGGCCACCCGGTGTGTCGACGAACCCGATAGGAGCCGTGTATCTCATCCTCAGGACACACCGTCTATGCAAAGTGGACGGGAACCAAACCTTGAGTTGCCCCGTGGTGGTACCGCCGACTGCTAGGTGGGTGGACCAACACTCATGCGGAGCACTGGCCCGGGGGGGGGGGGGGGGTTGATTAAATATCCTCGGGTTAATTACTCCCTATGCAGTTCATTAGTTATTAGGCAAATGTAGTACCAAAGTTGGGCCCTGCCAGACCAGCTTTAATCTAAAACGAATTATCAAGGGGGTCCCCATAACAACCCTGATCGTGTTAGGAGCGCTCATCTATGGAACATAACACCGGTAGCCGGAAACTAAGGGGGCAAAGGTGGAACAAAACACCAGGCTAGAAAGGCCGAGCCTTCCACCTTTTACCAAGTATATAGGTGCATTAAATTAAATAGCATTTACATATGGTGATATAACAAGGAACCCATGTCTTCACATGGAAGCATCTGCACCTGCAACTAGCAACGCTAACAACATGGATACGCAAGCGGTAACATAGCCAATCAGTGGTTTGCTAGGTCGAACAGATTGAAGGTATTCATGGCATTGTTGAGAGGCTGATTTTTTAACAAGTGGTAGGCAACGAGACATAACCGATAGCATCGAAATAACTAGCATGGCAATGATAGTAATGGTATCTGGGGAAATGATCATCTTGCCTGAGATCCCGCTTGGAAGAAGAACAACTCGGAGAAGTCGGCGAACCAACGTAGTAGAACGGGTCCTCACATTCCGCTGCACTTGCGGGACTCTATCGAGACGGAGGAAACCGGAAACAAACATCAACACAAATATTGACCACGGCAAACGCAAGACATGATGCACACCCTAATATGATGCATGATCAGTTCATTGATGCAAGGGGTGGCATGGAAATTCACCTCACGCAAACACTACACATTAAGTGAAGCTCGATATGCAACGGGTTGCATATCGACGAAACTCCTCGATTAATTATTTAGTTCACTCCCGGTTATTTACACGGCAATATTAAGTTGTAGTTAACATGGCAAGGGTGAAGCGACGGTCCTACATGACATCCTAGTCGGTTATCAAACGGAGCATGGAACGTAGCTACGGCACGAGAGACATGCAACACAAGATCATATGCCATGAATGCGTCATGCATGAGAGTTCAACACATCACGACAAGGAGGGAATTAAGCATGGTGTCGCCATGGCGAGCGAGAGGAAGCCATGGTGGCAAATCGGAAACGATGCCACGGCAACGTTCCGGTCCCGATAACTCGAGGAGAAACCGGTGCCAACGTATACGAACGCGTGCGGGAACGGTAAATAAAGATGGGGTGATCCCGTATCTCGGGTTCCCATGTGTCAAGGGCTCGATGAAAAGGAAGATGACGTGCACGGCAAATAAACGGTGCAAACATCCGGTGCATACATGCATTCAACTCAAACAACTCATACATTCGTACATCCCTAGTACACGGTACACGACATGTCCCATCGGTATACCTTCGACGCGTGCATATCGGAGCGGATCGGTTCGAAGCGGAGGTCGTGGAGGTCGTGGTCGTCGTGGAAGTAGTCGTACACGCGCCGGTAGTTGAAGTAGTGGTACACGGTCTCGTCGACGGTAGTCGTTTGCTCGGTGTCGTGGTTCTCAGGTCTTCGGCGTCGGTAGTCGATCACGTTCCGGGGGTCGTCGAGGACATCGAGGAAGTCGAACTCGTTTCCGGGAGTCGTCGAGGACATCGAGGTCGTCGTGGAAGCTTGTCGATGACACACGACAGCGGGGATGGTGCACGCGGTGACGGCAAGCGGCAGCACAAGCAAATACGAGCGGAGGCCACGGCTACAAGCGACAGCAACTAATATCTAGCAACTAGCAAACAACACCTAATCAACTAACACAAGCTAAGCAGCTAGCAAGCAGCAAAGCAAGCAACTATCTAGTAGCTATTAGCAACAGCTGCATCCACACGCAAGGAAGCTACATCTAGCAACTAGCAACGGCTAACAGCTACAACAGCTCAAACATCAACAGGCAAACGGCAGCAAGCACGCAAGCAGGCAATCGACAAACAGGAGGCATGCAGCAGCATCTCGTGGCAACAGAGCTAACAACTACAGCGGCTAAGCAACTACAGAAGGCACGACAACGCAACACTTGCAGGCATCGCGTGCAGGTAAGCACACAAGACAACCTCGCAACGGGCAACCACTACCTAAGCAACTATCGGCAGCTAGCAACATCTACTAACTAGCAGCATCTGAGCATCTATAAACAGCAACAACAAGTAGCAAGAGCAACAGCAAAAGCAACGGCAACCAACATGCACGCAGCGGCAGCAGCCTGGCAGTCAACAGCTCAGGCAGGCAAATAAAATGCAGCAACAACAACTGACACCAGCAACTGCACACGGCAGCAGGCAGCGACGCGACACACCAGGCAGCAGCAACGACACATGTGGCAGGCGCGCACGGGGACGGCGAGGAACAGCAGCGCGGCGCCTCGGGACAGAGCAGCCGGTGGGGAACGGCTCGGGAGGCCAGGGCGAACGCCATGGCGGCGAGCTCGGGAACTTGGCGGCGGCGGCGCAGAGGCTCGGGGAGGCGACAGCGGGACGCGGGCGTGGCGACCAGAGAGGCCATGGCGAGCGGGGCCGGCAGGGCGCGGCGTCCGGCGCGGGCGCAGGGGACGGCCACAGGGGCGAGGCGGCCGGCGGCGCGGCGAGGCCGAGGGAAGGAGCGGTGACACAGCTCGGGCAGGACGGCGCGGCGTCGGCCACGGCGGCGGCGCGGACAGGTGGTCCGAGGGGGCGACGCGCGCAGGCCTGCGCGGGAGGCCAGCATGGCGGCCACGGCGACGCGGAGAAGCGGTCCGGCGTCGGGGAGGCGCGGCAGGAGGGGCGCTGGAGGCGAGGGCGCGCGCGAGGTGGAGGACGGCGGCTCGGTCCAGCGCGGAGCAGAGAGGAGGCCGGCGGTGGGGCTGCTCGCGGCCATGGCGGCGCTGGATGAGGAGAGGATCGGGAGGAGAGTGGGGAGGAGAACGGGAGGACACGCAGGCTAGGGGAGGCCTGGGCCTTGGCCGGCTGGGCCTTGGCCTGGGTCCTCCCCCTGATGTTCTTACCTTTTTTTTAAAACCTTTAAAACCAAAATCTGTAAATAAAGAAAGGTCTTTTAACAAAATAAAATAAACCAAAATAAATGCCTTTTGACCCCTTTAAAACAAACCCCAACTATAAATAGTTTGGGCATTTTTTTAAAGAAATAAAAAAATGAAACCTTTTTTTTAAAGAATAAAAATAAAACCCTTTTTAAAAGAATTAAAAATCACAACCCTTTTTAAAAGAATTAAAATAAGACTATTTATTTAAAGGGTAATTAAAAGCCTTTTAAAAGAGAAAATAAAATGGGAGGGTTTTTAAAATAACACAAACAGAGAAATAAAATAAAACCTAAGGGTTGCCCCCGCATTTAATAAAAGGAATTTTTTTAAAAGAAGACGAATATTTTAAAAGAGGGGTAAAGTTAGAAATCTTTAGCAAAACCACAAAACAACTTAGGAGGGGAGAGGAGGGTTTTAGGTCTGCGGTGCAACGGGGTTTAGCGGTGGCTCTCACGCACGCATTCTCATCACGCCAACAAACGACGACACACTCACAAAGCACTAACACCTAACAACACGGAGCAACAAGCAACACTCACAAAACACAGATGACATGATGCCATGCATGATGCGATGATGCAACTACATGACGATGCAACGAATAAAACTAAACACACGCCAGAAACGGAATAAAGGGGGGAATCTTCTGGAATGTCAGTCTCGGGCTGTCACAGTTGATGAGAGACTATTCTTGACTTGATCCTCCCTGGCAACGGCGCCAGAAATCCTTCTGCTATTGCGACAACAGACCCTTCGTGGTACGGCGCCAGGAATCCTGGTGCTACAGCTACGCCTTTAGGGACTTCCTTGGTAAATATGCAAAGGATTTCCCCGCGGCCTTGGAGCCTTGCGTTGGTGTTCCCTTGAAGAGGAAAGGGTGATGTAGCACAGCGGCGGTAAGTATTTCCCTTAGTTTTGAGAACCAAGGTATCGAACCAATGGAAGATCTCGTCAAGTCACAAGTACCTGCACAAACACAAAGAGCTTGCACCTAACGCTATGAAGGGGTTGTCAATCCCTTATAGATTGTTTGCAAAGTGAGAACTCAAAGCAAAAAAGTAAACAAGCAAAGTAAAAGTGAAAGTGGAAACGATAGTTGTGAATAGACCCGGGGGCCGTAGTGTTCACTAGTGGCTTCTCTCGTGAAAGCAAGTAGACGGTGGGTGAACGAATTACCGTCGAGCAATTGATAGAACCGCGCAAAGTCGTGACGTTATCTAACGCAATGATTATATCTATAGGCATCACGTCCAAAACAAGTAGACCGATACTTTCTGCATCTACTACTATTACTCCACATGTCGACCGCTATCCAGCATGCATCTAGTGTATTAAGTCCAAAAGAACAGAGTAACGCCTTAAGCAAGATGACATGATGTAGATGGACAATCTCATATCTACGATAAAAGCCCATCTTGTTACCCTTGATGGCAACAACACGATGCATGCCTTGCTGCCCCTTCTGTCACTCGGAAAGGTCACCACACGGTATGAACCCAAAACCAAGCACTTCTCCCATTGCAAGAATCATAGATCTAGTTGGCCAAACAAAACCCAAGACTCGGAGAGACTTACAAGGATATCAAATCATGCATATAAGAAATCAGCAAAGGCTCAAATATAATTCATAGATAATCTGATCACAAATTCACAATTCATCGGATCTCGACAAACACACCGCCAAAGAGGATTACATCGAATAGATCTCCATGAAGATCATGGAGAACTTTGTATTGAAGATCCAAGAGAGAGAAGAAGCCATCTAGCTACTAACTATGGAATCGTAGGTCTGAAGTGGACTACTCACGAGACATTGAGAGGCGATGATGTTGATGTAGAAGCCCTCCAACTCCAAAGTCCCCTCCGACAGGGCATCGGGAAGGGTCTCCAGATGAGATCTCACGGAAACGGAAGCTTGCGGCGGCGGAAAAGTGTTTTCATGGATGCCTTGGTTTTTCTAGATTTTTAGGGAATTTATAGGCCAAAGAGCTAGGGCAGGGGAGCGCCAGGGAGGCCACAAGCCTGGTTGCCGCGGGCCCCTTGGCCGCGACAACAAGGCTTGTGGGCTCCCTGTGAGCCCACTGCCTGGGCCCTCAAGCCTCCCGATCTTCTTCCGTTCTGGAAAAAAACATTTCGGGGATTTTATTCCGTTTGGACTCCGTTCCAAAATCAGATCTGAAAAGAGTCAAAAACACAGAAAAAACAGGAACTGGCGCTTGGCACTGAATTAATAAGTTAGTCCCCAAAAAGATATAAATGGTAAACAAAACATCCAAAGATGACAAGATAACAGCGTGAAACCATAAAAAATTATAGATACATTTGAGACGTATCGAATCCCTCTTGAGTATTCTCCATGAGCCGGCCCTTCGGGGTCCTTCCATGAGCTGGCCTTCGGCAAGGTCTCATTCCGGGCCTCTGGGCCCTTTTCTGTGAGCCAACATATTGGACTCCTGTCTAGCAGGCCTCCTACCGGGTCTCATCACTGAGCCCTGGATTCCTCTTTGTCATCTTATCTTAACCTGGAAAATGGGGCGACCCATAGAGCATTCGAGCTCTAGACTGGGTCAAACCTTTAGCCGGTTTATAACCGCGGGGAATATCCCCGACATTCGCCCCTGGTTAGCTTGAATTTATTCATGGTAAGCTCCTGAAATAAGAATAATAAATGTGCCAAGGGATCGGCTTGCTCCACCGCCCCGCTTATTTCAATGAAGTGGCTCCTTGAAAATCCGGGTCTCTCTTTGTCATATCATCAGACTGGGTTCACAATCCACTTGCTGATGTGGTTCCCTCGTAGAAAAAATACTAGAAATAAGAGTGCATCTAACGTCAAGCCAACTCCTCGTGCTTCGGTTTTGATGAAAATATTGGGAATCGAAATTTGTCTATTGTTGAACCGGCTTTCTGGGAAATGGTGCTCTTGCCGGGTCACCGGGCGTAGTGGATGCTGAATTAGGATGAAATTATTGCTTTGTCCTTGTCTTCGATCTGTTGACGAGCCATGCCTTGTCCATTCCAAGGCTGATGTATATGCCTGTCCCTAACGATGCTAAAGACATTTGAAAGGGAGAGCCTCCGAGGAGTCTGCAACCATGGTTTGACAGTTTGATGCTGTCGAGATGGTCTTTTGGTGGGCCTTTATGTGCCGAATAGATCACCAAGGGGATATGTGTGTTCGAGTCATCTGATATGACACTCCTGGTGTGATAATTTTCTGCTCCCCAATTCCCCATGGAATTTTAAGTGCAAATTTGTGTACGCATGGTGCATAGTCTGCTAATAGGTAGTAAGGTCACAGGAGCGCGCATCCCTATTTAGAGGGGACACAACTTCGAGCCGCCGCCATGCGAACATGTTTAGAAGACCGCAGGAAATTTTCCCGAGCTTCCTTTTGCGCCGCCTCTTCGGCCTTTTGTGTATCGGCTGCATAGGTCGTTGTGTGCTCCTTTATCTGGAGGGAGCACTTCGTGTTGTCGTTAATGGTGAAGATCCCGTTGGGTCCTGGCATCTTGATATTAAGGTATGCATAGTGCGGCACCACTTTTAAGCGAGCATAGGCATTAAAACCAAGCAATGTGTGGTAGCCATTGCGAAAAGGGACTATATCAAAAATCAGGTTTTCACAACAGGAGTTGTCGGGCGAGCCGAAAACAACTTGTAGTATAATGGTGCATGTGCACCAAGACTCGACGCCGTGTATCACTCCCTTGAGTGTGTTCTTGCTGGGTAGGATCCGTGATGTGTCAATCCCCATCTTCCTAACTGTGTGTGTGCGTGTATCAGGTTTTGTCTGCTTCTGCCATCCATAAGGACGCGTGTAAGGTGAAACCATCGATAATGGGGTCCAAAACTATGGCGGATGACCCACTATGATGGATGCTGGTAGGATGGTCCGTTTTATTGAACGTAATTTGGTAGACCATCTAGGGGGTGCGCCTCAGGGTTGCGGTCTCTACGGTGTAAACATTGCTAAGTGCATGTTTTCTCTCCTTTTTAGGTATGTGAGTAAAATAAATCATGTTCACTTCCTTTACTTCGGAGGAAAACTATTTTTTCCGCCGTTTCTCGGTCGCCGAGGTTCATACTCGTCGTCATCGCTCCTGGACCGGCCCTTGCTTGACTCCTCGACGAGAGCCTTGCAAGCCAGCTTTGACGCCCAATAGTTTCGATTGGAGTTGTCAGCATGTTTATCCGGGGTGTCGTGGATTTGCGAGGGCTTTTCAATTATTTTGTCTAGAGCACTTGGGCCGCCCTTGCTTCCTTTGAAGGATTTCTTTTTTGGGTCCAACCCCTGAGCTGGTGAATCCTGCATGAAATCTTAGGTCCTCGGCATCACTGTCGGTGTTCTTGCTTCAGCGCTTGTGCTTCTTGCACCTGGGCTTGTCGTTCTCGTCCCGTACTTTTGATGTAACGAGGTCGCTTCTCTGGGATCTGCATGTGATCCAGCTGTCTTGTGCCGCACAAAAGTGGGTCATTAATGCCGTGAGGGCCGCCATGGTTCCCGGTTTGTCCCGATCGAGCTGCCGAGCCAACCATTTGTCCTAGATGATGTGCTTGAATGTTGCAATGGCCTCAGTGTCCAGGAAGACAACAATTTGTTTTTTAGTCAAGAATCGATTCCAAAATTTCTAAGCCGATTCACCGTCCTTCTGGATGACATGGTTGAATTCGTTGGCATCTCGGGGCTAAACGTATGTGCCTTGAAAATTGGACCTAAAAGCGTCCTCCAGCTCTTCCGAGCTTCAGGTAGAATTTCTAGGGAGGCTATGAAGCCAATGGCACATCAACCCCTTGAGCTTGAGTGGCAAGTATTTTATTGCATGAAGATCATCTCCTCGGGCCATGTGGATATGTGATAACCCACAAGTATAGGGGATCGCAACAGTTTTCGAGGGTAGAGTATTCAACCCAAATTTATTGATTCGACTCAAGGGGAAGCCAAAGAATATTCTCAAGTATTAGCAGTTGAGTTGTCAATTCAACCACACCTGAAAGACTTAGTATCTGCAGCAAAGTATCAGTAGCAAGGTAGTGTGATAGCAACAGTAGCAACGGTAACTAGTAGCAACAAAGTGACAGCTGTGGCAGCAAAGTAACAACAGTAGCAACAGAGTAACAATAGCAGCAGTGACATTAATAGCGGCAAAGTAACGTAGCAAGGACCAGTAGGAAAAACTCGTAGGCATTGGATCGGTGATGGATGATTATGCTGGATGCTATTCATCATGCAACAATTATAACACGGAGAGATAAGTAACTAGCTCCAGTTCGTCAATGTAATGTAGGCATGTATTCCATATGTAGTCATACGTGCTTAGGGAAAATAACTTGCATGACATCTATTGTCCATCCCTCCCGTGGCAGCGGGGTCCTAATGGAAACTACGGGATATTAAGGTTCTCCTTTTAATAAAGAACCGGACCAACGCATTAACACTTAGTGAATACATGAACTCCTCATACTATGGTCATCTCCGGGAGTGGTTCCGGCTATTGTCACTCCGGGTTGCCAGGTCATAACACATAGTAGGTGACTACAACTTGCAAGATAGGATCAAGAACACACATATATTGGCGACAACATAATAGGTTCAGATCAAAAATCATGGCACTCGGGCCCTAGTGACAATCATTAAACATGGCAAAGTAGTAGCAACATCAATCTCAGAGCATAGTGGATACTAAGGATCAATCCCCGTCAAAACTAACTCGATTACATGATAGATCTCATCCAACCCATCACCGTCCAGCAAGCCTACGATGAGATTACTCACAAACGGTGAAGAGCATTATGGAATTGGCGATGAAGGAAGGTTCATGATGATGATGGCGACGATCTCCCCTCTCCGGAGCCCAGAACAGACTCCAGATATGCCCTCTAGAGGAAGAACAGGAGGTGGCGGCGCCTCCGTATCGTAAAACGCGATGAACTCTTCTCCTTGATTTTTTTCGGACGAAAGGGACTAAATAGACCTGAGATTGGAGGCGGTGGAGCTTCGTGGGCCCCACAAGCCTGCCAAGCGCGGCCGGGGGGGGGGGGCTGGTGGGCTTGTGGGCTCCACGCTCCACTTCCTCCGTTGATTCTTGCGGCAATATTTTTTATATATTCCACAAAAAATCCCCGTAAATTTTTAGGTCATTCCGAGAACTTATATTTCTGCGCAAAAACAACACCATGGCAATTCTACTGAAAACAACGTTAGTCCGGGTTAGTTCCATTCAAATCATGCAAATTAGAGTCCAAAACAAGGGCAAAAGAGTTTGGAAAAGTAGATATGATGGAGACGTATCAACTCCCCCAAGCTTAAAACCTTGCTTGTCCTCAAGCAATTCAGTTGACAAACTGAAAGAGACAAAAGAAAAACTTTTACGAACTATGTTTGATCTTGTTGTTGCAACTATGTCTAACTCACAACCAGAATTTCAGCAAGATCACAAGCTAACCACATAAGCAAATGACATCTAGGTCTCACGGTAAACTCATATCAATGGCATAATCAACTAGCGAGCAAATAATAATAAGTCTCAAACGTCAACACTTCAATCAAAACAAACATGAAGCAGTACGAACAGGTGGTATCTCGCTAGCTCTTTCTGAGACCGCAAAACATAAATGCAGAGCACCTTCAAAGACCAAGGGCTGACTAAACATTGTAATTCATGGCAAAGAAGATCCAGTCAAAATCATACTCAATATCAGTCAAAAGCAAAGTATAAAAATGACAGAGGTGCTCTCTAATTGGTGCTTTTATAAGAAGAGGATGACTCAACAGGAACATAAATAGATAGGCCCTTCGCAAAGGGAAGCATTGATTTGCACAGGTGTCAGAGCTCAAGCTTTGAAACAGAGATAATAATTTTGGGTGGCATGCTTTGATTGTCAATGCAATGACTAAGAGTTTTCACCATCTTCCACGCTACACATGCTATAGGCGGTTCCCAAATAGAAAAGTAAAGTTTTGACTCCCCCACCACCGATCAATCACACTCCACAACTAGCCGAATACTCGGGTGCCGTCCATACCAACATCAATCCAGGGGGGTTTTGTTTGCAATTATATTTTCGATTTGAGCATGGAACTGGGCATTCCAATTACCGGCCCCTTTCTCGTGAATGATAGTGAATAAACACGTATCGAGGATAACACGCCTATCATGGAAGATACTCATAGCCCCCTATCACCACATGAGCGGTTCGGGCATGCAAAACAGATTATTTCTTGAAGATTTAGAGAGTGGCACATGCAAGTTTACTTGGAACGACAGGTAGATACCGCATATAGGTAGGTATGGTGGACTCATATGGAACAACTTTGGGTTTATGGAAGTGGATGCACAAGCAGTATTCCCGCTTAGTACAAGTGAAGGCTAGCAAAAGACTGGGAAGCGACCAACTAGAGAGCGACAACAGTCATCAAAATGCATTGAGATTAACCAACATTGAGTGCAAGCATGAGCAGGACATAAATCACCATGAACATGAATATCATAGAGGCTATGTTGATTTTTTTTCAACTACATGCGTAAACATGTGCCAAGTCAAGCCACTTGAATCATTCAAAGGAGGATACCATCCTATCATACTACATCATAGTCATCTCAAAATCCATGTTGGCATCCAAGACAAACCATTATAAGCTCCTAGCTAATTAAGCATGGCATCAGAAACTATGATCTCTAAGTTATCATTGCAAACATGTTTCTCTCACAACAAAGCTGAATAAGGGACGATGAGCTAGTTTACAAAAACAAAAGGATCGAGTTCATACAAGCTTTTCCAGGCTCAGTCACTTCATCATATATCCTCATTATTGCCTTTCACTTGCATGACCGAACGATGTGAACAATAATAAGAGTGCTCGTGCATTGGACTAAGCTGGAATCTGCAAGCAAACACAAAGGAGAAGACAAAGTAATATGGCTCTTTGACAGATAAATAGATATGCGTGCGAGAGGCACCAAGCATTGTAACCATGGTATTCTACCTTGACCCAAAGAAAAAGAAAACTATTTACACGGGAAAGCTCCCAACAAGCAAAAGAAGAACGGAAAATCTTTTTGGGTTTTCTCAAACTAGACAAACACACGAAAAGAAAACGAGAAAAAGAAATAAACTAGCATGGATGATACAGTGGCAAAGTGTGAACACCGACTAACAAAGTGAAAGCATAAGCAAGAATATAAAGTCAGTGAGAAACACGTACTCCCCCAAGCTTAGGCTTTTGGCCTAAGTTGGTCTACTCCCAAGGATGGTCCGGGCGATACCCAAAATCATAATGGGGGTTATACGGGAGCGCTGCAGCCACTGTCTAAATAGATGCCTCACGGAGACGAGCAGCCTTTGCCTCCCTCTCATACTCCTCTGCCTCTCCTCTGGTTATGTAATATCTCCGCTTTACCTGAAAGTCAAAGAAGGCAGGAGCAGTTAGGGTAATATGGAAAACACGTTGCCGGTTAAATATTAAACAGTATAGGAGGGATTCATCATCCCTCTCAAGGAACTGATAGTGTGTCAAAGCGGCGCGATCAAGGAAAGCTGTATGGAGCGGGGGATCTCCTTCGTGGATGGGTACTCCAAGAAAATTTGCTACGTGAGTGGCATAGATCCCACCAAAGAAATCCCCTTCATTAGCATTATTATTCAGCCTCCTTGCTATTATAGCTCCCATGTTGAAACTTCTATCACCCGTTACTACGCTCTTAAGAATACTAAGGTCGGGTGCGCAAAGATGACAATGCTCAATCTTGCCGTTAATGCATCTACCTACGAAGAGGGCAAAGTAATGCAAGGCAGGAAAATGAATGCTCCCCATGGTAGCTTGCGTAATGTCTCTAGTTTCTCCGACAGTTATATCAGAGAAAAAAAATCTCTAACTGAAGATTTAGGAGGATCATTGAGACTACCCCAAATAGGTATCTTGCAAATTCTATTGAAATCCTCTAAATCCATGATATACGATTTGTCATAGAGATCAAACAGTATGGATGTGTCACGGCCAGCTAAAAATTTGAATCTACGAACAAAAGAGGCAGTGAGAGTAACATACTGTTCACATTTATCGGAGATGAATTCTTCGAGTCCGACGTTGTGAACAAGTGTATTAAACTCGTCTTTGAAACCTGCCTCAATCATGAATTCATTAGAAGGCCATTCACATGGTTGTACCTGTGCGTTCCTCTGTTGGTAAGGATCGGGCTCCTGAATCGCGAGACGGGGACCTCTCTTGCTTGAGGAACCACCATGATAATTTCTCCTGAACATTTTCCTTTTCTGAAATTTTCAGTGACTCTAAGGAAAAGTGAACAAGGCTCAAGAAAACTCGTAGAAACTACTCCCACAAGTGCCTAGAGGCCATATCACGCATCAAAACTACTTGGGACCAGCTAAAATTAGCATGCAAAGCTCAAGAACAGGGTCACCAAGGCAACAAAAATACGCAACGTATAAGGCACTAGAGCAAAAACTAATTGGACCAATGGAGGAGTCACATACCAAGGAGCAATTTCCCCAAAACAGCTTGGTGAATGGTGCTTTGCACAAGGAGATCGAAAATCCCAGCAAGAAGAGCAAGAACACGGGTTTGAGCTGCGAAACGATTTTTTCGGTAGGTAGGAGAAGCAGATGGGAGCTAGAATAAGTGAAGGGGGTGCACGTGGGCCCCACAAGCCTGGGTGGCGCGACCAGGGGGGTGCCCGCGCCTCCAGGGCTTATGGCCCACTCGTGCAGCCCCCTGACTAGCTCTTCGTCTCAATATTTTTCAAAAAATCCAGAAAAATCATATTTGATTTTCAGGACGTTCGGAGAACCTTAATTTTCGGGGTACTTTTCTACGGGACGCTAAAAGCAAAAAACAGGGAAAACTAAACTAAATCTATCATTTTTCTTCTAAGCAACTGAAGGTGAAAGCTTGGAACAGAGGTTTGTGGCTCCTCGATTCATCCGTCTCATGGTCATCGAAAGAAATCCGTCAATGAGGTTGATCAAGTCTCCTTGACAAACTTTTTCGAATCGCAAAAGAGAACGAAGAATTTTCGAACAGTCACTAGGTTACCTCAATGGGGATGTGCATCTCCCCAAGATGCAAATCATACTTCATCTTAACAAAAGGTATAGGGCATTCAAAGCTCCCAATAAGAATCGTTGAAGTTTTTTCGATAGCATTGGTGCAATGTACTCGATATTGTTTTTTCGGAAAGTGCACCGTATGCTCATTACCGTTGACATGGAAAGTGACATTGCCTTTGTTTAAAAAGGGTCTTCCGAGGATGACCGCCATGTCATCATCCTCGGGAATATCCACGATAACAAAGTCTGTTAAGATAGTGATGTTGGCATCCACAACAGGCACATCCTCGCAAATGCCGATAGGGAAAGCAGTTGATTTGTTGGCCATTTGCAGAGAGATTTCAGTGGTTGTCAACTTATCCAGTTCAAGCCTACAATAAAGAGAGAGAGGCAGAACACTAACACCGGCTCCAAGTTCGCATAAAGCAGTTCTAACATAGTTGCCTTTAATGGAGCAAGGTATAGTGGGCACTCCGGGATGACCTAGTTTCTTAGGAGTTCCACCCTTGAAGGTGTAATTAGCGAGCATGGTGGAAATCTCAACCTCACGTATCCTCCTCTTATTAGTCACAACTAGCGGGGCTACCCGCGCATTTGCGCGGCTAGATATTTATTATGATTAGATTTTCTTTGACTTTTGACTTAATTTATGCATTTAACATCGTAATGTGATATTTTAGCATTCATAAAATATTTTAACATGCAAATATTTTTTCTTTGTATGTGTTCATTTTTCCTATTATACGGAAAATTATATATGATATATTTATTGTAAAGATTTGTAATGTATTTGTGAGTGTTTTAGAAGGTATTTTTTTGCGAACCAATATATAGTTGAATGGTCAGGAGGACGGTGGTATCCCTAGTCTACAGGTTTAAGTTCTAGACTTGACAATGGTGATCTCAATTTGCTAGATTTGTTTTAGGCCTTCCGACGATGTGGGTTCAGTTGGAGAAGTTTTCCTATCGACTACGAATGCTTCTGTGGCGACTTTGTCAATATGAAAATGATTTTTCGATTCAGTCTTTCGAAAGTGCTCATAGATGTAGGACATGCGTGTGTTCGATCATAGGAACGACTGTATGTTCGTATGTATGAGCATTTACATTTGTATTGATTAAAACATTACTGTATGCTTTTTATATAATTTCAAACAAAATCTTAATGTGAAGTTAATTTAAATTTTATTCCATGCATACTTTGTTCTTAGATTGGATCAAAATATCTTTAAAAAATGATTGGACCAAAATTTAGGGTGTGCTTTGACCATGCTATTTTTCACTGAGCGAAGATGTTTCCTTTGTATGTTTTGTCCACTTAACAATTATTTGCTAGATCTTTCGTCCATTTATTTGTATGAAATTATGAAGCGAAATGGACCCAATGTATAAGAAATTTAAATTAAAGTTGCATCTTCATTTTTTCATCCCTCTCAGTTTAGTCAGACCAATGTAGAACGCGCTTAATTAAAAATATATTGTATAACGTGCTTCTCAATTTCCCATCCCACCATTTTATTTTTGTGAGAAGAAATGTGCACGTTTTTCTTTTCCCTTGAAGGGATGTACACCGCTTTTGTAGAGTGGAAAAAAACATTTCCTTTCTTCGCCTTTGAAGGGAATTGAAAGAAATCGAGGCATCCAGTCCATGGGTGATTCTACCCCAAATCTGAGTGCCCTGCCCGTCCATGGAGCGATGCTGTACCAAATTGCTAGCGGAAAAAGAAACTGATGCTGCCGCCCCAAATTTGAGTGCCCTCCCGTACATGGGGAGATGTTGTACCAAATTGTAAGTGTTGTTGTTGTACCAGATTGATTTGCTTGCCCATCCATGGCCAAATCTTGGAGGAGGTGACGTTTGTGGCCAGTTTTTGCCGAGGGCAGGACATGCGCTGCGGATCAGGTCTTGCCCACCAGCGAGGCCGTCCATTGGCGCTCGGACATATAGCTTTGTGATTTGGTTGAGGGGCCATCTTCTCTGTGTTGTTCCTGTCGTCTTAGGCTGCAGACGTACTGACAGGTATGAATCCCTTTGTGCTATCCCATTTGCCTCTTGCTTTGCATAATGTGCATCATAATTTCATTAACATATTTTTTCTGTTGAATTAAATTTGGATATTTGGCTATACGTTTTCCAAAATTAGAAGCTTTCATGTTTATATTGTAGCAGATTACGCGTTGTAATTTCATCCCAGATTAGAAATTGTTTAGTAAAATATCCATGCGACAACCACGCTCAAGATTGAATAAAGAAGATATTGAAATCTCCATGCTGCATGCACTTTTTGATGGAGCTGATTCAATGGAGATTGAGATTTGGGGACTATTCATTAGAGGAATTAAAATTAGGATTGTGATCTTCTAGAAGTAATTGGTACTGGAGATATGATGGTACATTCAATAGATTTTGTATCCATTGCGAAATGAAAAATGTACGATCTGTATTTTTTGCTCTAAAAATTTACTTCTCGAAGTTTATAGAGACATTATTGTAGAAAGAAATTACCTGTACAAACATGAAAGAGTCAGTTCACTGATACAGAACTGATGAACAGAAATTTGTATGTTTACTGAAAGAGAAAAGATCCGTATGTACACATACATAGAGTAGGCTAATGCCTTTTTTTAGAGGGGCAAATAGAGTAGATATGGGGACTTGGAAACTATCCGTGAGAGAGATTTGATTGAGTGTGAGAGATTAGTAATGCCTATTTAGGCGTAATTAATTGGTGAACTTTCTTTAGAATGTTAAAAGATTTGGATTTTGATATTATTCGTTAATAGATTTTATTGTTGTTGATCGTGGCTTTGTAGGTGGAATCCATTGGTAATTTCATTGTTTCATCTGCTGATATTTATTGTGTTAAAAACATTCAAGGATAAATAACTAATTAAAAATTAATATTTTGAGGAAAGATCAAACATATATATATAGTTGTCGAGCAAGTACATATGTTGTTGATTATGTATGGTAAGGTTGTCTGTGACTATATAATCATACATGAATTGTCTAGCGAGAATTATAGTTTTATAGACTTGATCAACTGCACAGTCAGTCAAAATATCTCTTTGTAGACAATATTCTTTGCGACATCTTCAATTGGACACTCTTCGTCATCAATCAGCACCTTCAATCCTTCTTTGTTTGTCACTCTTGATAGTGCGACATATAGTTGTCCATGGCAGAACACTTGCTTAGGCAAATATATGCCTACCTTGTTTAAGGACTGTCCTTGGCTCTTGTTTATCGTCATCGCGAAGCACACTGATAATGGATATTGCCTTCTTTTCAGTACAAATGGCCATTTTGAGTCACTTGGTGACATGATGATTCGAGGTATGTATACCTTGTCGCCGACGTGTGTTCCTGTGATTATTTGTGTCTCGATGTATTTGTTTCCAAGTTGTGTAATTGTCATTGTTGTACCATTGCATAAACCTGCTGCTTGGTTGATGTTGCGTAGTAGCATTACCGGCAAGCCCACCTTCAGTGTTAACTTATGGTCTGGGATTCCTGGGGATGTCAAGGTGTTGAGGAACTCAGTAGGCTGCATGTTCATCATGATGTTGGTGTTTGTCGTGGCCTTGCACACTGTGTCCAGGCTTAGGTATGTGACATCTTCACCTTGTATTTGGCTCATTATGTGGTCGTTTATCTCCTTGACGGTATCATTTCTTGGACATAATATTGCTCTTTCTTCTAGGTAATCCCGCTCACAGTATTTTTGCAGTAAGTTTGGGTATATGCTTTTGACGATTTGTTCCTTACGATTTTCTCCTTTCTCTAGCAGTAGGTCCTTTGGTATTTTTATCCAATCCTCTCCTTCATCTGATGTTGTTTTCCCATCGCCAATCTGTAGTATCCACTCTGCAAATTCAGCTACTTTTTGCTTTTGTATTGGATCATCCGACAAACACTTCAGCCGCATGTTTTGTGTTAACTCAAATATTTCAAAGTGTTTCCACAGATATGACCTTTTGATTGAAGCATTAACTATCTGCTCTCTCCTTCCTTTGGTTATAACTGGCAGGATTTGTCTGAAGTCGCCTCCTAGTATAACTGTCATTCCACCAAATGGCTTTTCATTGCTGTTTTCATTAGTGAACCTGAGAATATCTCTAAGGCTTTTGTCTAGTGCCTCAAAGCAGTGTTTGTTTGCCATAGGAGCTTCGCCCCACAATATAAGTGATGTCTTCTTTAGCAATTCAGCCAAATGCGACCCTTGTTTTATTTCACACGTTGATTCTTCAGTGATATTAAGTGGAATGCGGAACCTTGAGTGTGCCGTTCTCCCACCTTGGAGAAGCAACGCTGCAATGCCACATGATGCTACTGCAAGCACTATCTTCCCCTCTGACCTTAGCTTTGTCGTTATTGCTTTCCATAGATAGGTTTTTCCTGTGCCACCGTAGCCTTCGAGAAATATCTGCTTTCCTTGTCCTCTGTCAACTGATTCCATAATTGCATCATAGGCTTTTTTCTGGTCTTGGTTAAGATTGTTTAGTATGATATTGTGCTCATCCTTGAGTTTGTCCATGTCGTAGTTGATCTCTTCGTTTATTAGCCTATTCCCAAGTTCGTCTAGCTCTGCGGCATTTGGTAGTTCTATGTCTGGATAGTCCTTTAGTGACTTTCCTACTTGCCTCATCAGTTTTTCTATCTCAATCAAACCATAGGCTTTTTTCTGTGTGTTTGTGAGCCGAAGTGCCGGAAAGTTTAGAATAGTCCTTCTTTTGTATTGCATATCTTCACACAGCGCCTCCCATGTTGAATCCCACAGTACCTTTGGGTTTGTGACTTCGCAATGGGACAATATGGTGGTGAATTACTGACGCAGTTGTGTTCCGGATGCCCAACTTGATGCTTCATTGATACAGTCAATCCACTCAGTGTCATCATCAAGAAATCCGAGGTCTTGGCATGCTGATTTGTATGTTGGGTGAGTGACTCCATCAACGGTCCTAATGTCCTCAAATGATGTGCATCCTTTCTTGGTGTTTAGAAGCATCCTCATATGGTATCGCTCTCCACTTGCGGGATGTGCATAATAGATTCTTCCAATTGCGTAGTCCCTTTTTCGCTTTTGCCAAGTTTTTGTTTCGCTTTTCCATACAAACTTTGTAGGGAATTCTGCGTAAGTCAATTCTTTCCCTAGCTCGTATATTTTATTTGCCTCCATCCACTGAGTGAACTTGGTAATTTTAGATCCTTCCCTTGTTACTATCTTTTCAAGGTCAGTGGAGTCTGGAAAAACGACTTGCTGCTCATTTTCAAGATGGAAAGGTAGTCTCTCAACTGCTGGATCACGATACTGAAGATCAAACTGAAATATCCTCCAACATGCTTCTGATGTTGATATGTATCTCATCTCTAGGTATTTCTTGATCTCGTCAGTTTCATTTGCCGTGCCCCTTTCCTTGAGCAAGGCTGTAACATGGTCATCGTCTTTATGGATATACTTGAATAGGTACTTGATTGATCTGGACCTATTGCACCACTCGACATTTATATGAGCTTGAAATTTGACCAGAAGATTCCGGTTGTATGGCACGACAAATCTGTTGTCGAGCATCACTCCTCCCTTTTTGATCTGCCTTCCGTCATCCCTCCTTTTATATACTGGAAACCCATCCTCGTCAATGGTAGTACTGACATTGTATCTTTTTGGGAAATGCTTGGTGCATCTATGGTCCACCATGCATGGTGAGTTTTTCTTAGCCTCTCCGCACGGGCCATGCATCATGAAGTTCTCAACAGCTTCAAATGCCTCCGGATCCTCATCCTTGTTTGGGATCTCAGCGCTTATTATTTTGTCGATTTGCGATGGTTCTGGGTACTTGTCTTTATCCTTCAAAAATATTAGTATGTGGGCATGCGGGAGTCCTCTCTTCTGGAATTCTATTGTGTAGATGACTGCAGTTGATTAATAGTTTGTCAGATTTAGCTAAAACTGGAATGCATGTTACTGAAGAGGTAGAGTCTGACGGACTATAAGATGATGCATGTTACTAAAGAGGAAGAGTCATGAAAGAGTAAAGATTGATAGTCGATGGACTTACTTGCAACTGTTTCTCCAAAGTACTTTTTTTCTTTTATGTCTCTCATTAGCTCCTTTAGTTTGATCATAAATACCCTGTCAACAATATCTGGCCGATCGGCTGGCTTTTGGCCACCTCCCGCTTCATCTAGCATGTATTGGATCTCAGGCCACTTTGCATTGCATGTGAATGTTATAAATAGGTCTGGGTATCCAGCCCAACGACATATTGCAAAGGCATCTTGCAAGTATTGTGCCTTATTTCTTCTACCACCTGTAAAAGATGAAGGCACAATTATCCTCTTTCCAACTTGCTCTGTTCTTGTGTCCCCTCGCTCAATTGCATCCTGCAATCCACTGTAAAGTTCAGTTCGTAGCTTTCCTTGATTGTGTCGGATCCAGTTTAGTCTATTTTGCTCGATACATGTGTATACATCCACCCAAAATTGCAGTGACAGATGCCCAGATTTGAGTAGTAACATTCCTTGATCGGGATGTTGTTGTAGGTAGAATGCATAGTAGTCCAATAACGTTACGTATTTCCTGCTATTTGCACCTCCTTTTGTTTTCTTGTACGGTATCTCAAGTTTAAAACCATCTTCTCCATATGGGAACAACAACGGATATTGCATGGACATGAATTTCGGGTGGATCTCTGATATCCTTTGCGGCTCCATATTTTTGTACTCAACAACAATGTCACGTCCTTCACTCTCTCCGGTTGGATCTCTTACTACCAATGCTGCAACTTCAGATGCAGATGGAAGGTTGTGTGTTCCGTTCCTTTTGCCTAGTATCCGAAGTGTGTAATCATGGTAGTCTCCTTCCTGGAATCTATCTCTTGCCATTCTGAATGTTTTTGCGAGGATGTTATTGTCGTCGAGCATTACTTTCAGTTCTTTGACGATGTTGGGGTCCACTGTTGATTTACTATCATTGCATCTTGACGCACTTATCCTATTATCCACCTCATTTTCTGTATTATAGATGTACAGCTGTGCGAACCGAGGTTTGTCTGTACCTTCAGGTAAAAGAGTTCCTATATGGTGGTAGTTCTGTCCATGCAAACGAAAAACATAAGGTCCTTTGCTAGTGTTTATTTCCTTGTCCACAACTCCTCCCATCGATGTGAATGAGAACATTGAGTTGTATGACCTTATATTTTCTTTGAAGTTTACTGAATCCTGCCCTTCACTTCTTAAGAGGTTTCTGAGGTATGGTGGAGGTTCTCTTAGTGGCGGCAGATCGATTTTCCCCTGTTTGCAGCATATTCCAAAAGTGGGTTCGTAGTTCCTTTGTTTGAATTTAATCTTTCTTCACACCATAGCAATGCTTTGCAATATTGGCATTTGTATATCGTCCTTCCGAAGTTCCACGGTTTGCTATTTGCACTTGTCGAGGTTCTGGTTCTGTTATTGTCTCCAACATTTGCTCTAATGTTGTGTTTGTTGGTATCTCTTCTTCCCCGCTTCAATTCCTTATCTTCTTCAGCATTAGCCTTTCTCAATCGTTCAGGATCCTCTGTGTTTGTATTTCTTCTTCCCTTTGCAGTCCTTGTCCGCTTTGTACTCCTTGAGTTTAAAGGTTGTTCTTTTTTTCTTTTTGTATGGTGAGCTGCTGGGGCTGACATATGCTGGACTCCCATCTCTGCAAATGTGATTTTGTCAGTGTATAGATTTTTCTTAACATAGTATCATGTAATATGATTTATGTTGTACTTAATAGTGTTTTGCCGTTGCAGATATGCAAGTGCATTTGTAGATGTAAGAGACTACTAATGGATGTGTCACATACAGTACAACTGGAGATCAATGTTGTTTATCTGACAGGGCACCATAAATCAATAATTGTTCAACCGTGTTTCTCTTTTCGTAGATTTCACCTAACTATCATGGTAGTATCAGGATGCATTGAAAAATGCTTTATAGTTCAGTATCAGAAGAGTTTTGAGATAGAAGATTATAAGCAAAGTTTTTATTTCGAAACGGAGGCAAAAGCTTTGCCTCATCTCATTATAAGCAAAGTTGAGCTGAGATCAAAATGCAGGCACACACATGAAGAATTGCATGTGGATATTACCCGAGGTTGATGGTGCTGATGTCGTGTCTTCAACTTGTTGGACGTTTCTTTGTGCTTTCGATTGTTTGGGCGTCGCAGGCGTATATTGGATGCAAGTTGCTGGAGCTGTTGCCATGCCTTCAATTTGCCGGCCGTCTCTTTGTATTTTATCGCCCTGACATCTTGAAAAAGGAGCTATTAAGAAGTGCATCATGGGTCAATTATGAACGTCTGTCTTGTAAAATTATGCTTGAAATTATGTGATATAAGGAGAAAGGATGAGTGTGTGACCATACCTCTTGTTTGTTTTCTGAGACTATGATCTAGCAATTTGACTAATGTGTCTTCATGTAGGGATTTGTATTATGTAGATTACCTGAGGGCAAAGGTTTTATAAGAATATGTTAGCTGATAATAAAAAATTAAAAATAATACGTGTATTAAAAAGAGGAAATATATAATACACCGAAGCCCTTGCCTGTTTAGTCGTCGAGTTGCTTCGAGTTCGAGAAGTCGCATCGGTCAGCGATGAGGCTTGTTGTGCTAGTAGGGCGTAGTGTGATACAGGTTATATAATGATATAGCTAGTTGTTTCCCTAGAGCGTACGATTAGGAATCATCAGTTGTTTCCCTAGAGCATACGATTAGGAATCATCAGTTGTTTCCCTAGAGTTGCTTCGAGTTCGAGAAGTTGCATCAGTCAGCGATGAGGCTTGTTGTGCTAGTAGGGCGTGGTGTGATACACGTTATATAATGATATAGCTAGTTGTTTCCCTAGAGCGTACGATTAGGAATCATCAGTTGTTTCCTTAGAGCATACGATTAGGAATCATCAGTTGTTTCCCTAGAGCGTACGATTAGGAATCTTGTAGTGAGTCGAAATCGGACAATACAATACGTATTGTTTTTAAGGAATGTATTGTTTTTAAGGAAATTTAGATGGATTAAACAGTACTCCCTCCGGTCCTTTTTAGTTTGCATATAAGTTTTGTCGGAAGTCAAAGTATCTCTACTTTGACCAAACTTATAGAAAAAATTATCAACATTCACCATGCCAAATCAATATTGTTAGATTCTTTACGAAATGTAGTTTCATAATGCATATATTTGGTATTGTAGATATTGATATTTTTTAATATAAATTTGGTCAAACTTTGCAAAGTTTGACTTGATCAAAATCTAAAACGCGGAGTAAAAAGGACCGGAGGGAGTAGTTAGGCCTGCACTAATTTGGGCCTGGCTGTATTTTATTTGCACTTCAACGCTCCTGCTACAGGGCTGTTCTGTCAAAATAAAGAAAGAAAGCATCCCCACTTCACCGCTTAACTTTTTGACTTCATATCAATGGAATGTTCTTCTTCCACATAGTTCTTGTAAAGGGATATTCTTCGGCATGAGCAAATCGCATCTGATTAGCTTTCGGCGACCTGCTAAGCTCAGATTATCACTGGATCTGCTGAATATCTTGCGCCAAGGAGGGCACACGATGGCGCGGCCGCACAACGACGCCGGCACAGGCGAGCTGCCGTGAGGTCAACCAAGAAGCCGTTGACCTGGATGGAGCAGCGCGACCCAGCAGCGCCCTAAGTAGCAGCGCAGGTTTGGCCTTCAACTATTTTCAGCTAGGTATGCTTCTAGCAAAAATACATTTTGTGTGAGAAAATAATTTTGGTCGGATTAATTGAGGGTTAGTGAAAAAAATAAATTAAGCTTTTGGTATGCGAGTCACCATCATACGCTTTCGACAACTTTAAATTTCATTGTGGCTTCACATGGATCAATTCACACTCGAAGCTACGATTTTGATTTTTTTTCATAGTATTCCATATGGATTTGCAACTAAATCTTTTTATATACTGTTGAGCATTTGTTCTCATATATTATAGGCCAAATATATACAAATATTGTTTTGACAAATGTTGTAAGCACATCAGATCTTTGACGAACCACACAAATGCAATTCTAATTCTGAATGCTACTTAACACTTAAATTGATTAAGAACAAATGGATGTACTGCTCCTTCTCTCTTCTGAATAGTATACAATACTTGAATGACAAAATGCCATATTGTTCATACATATTGACCATATATATAAATGTGCTAAATATTGCCGATTTTCAGATACATCAAAATAATGAATATGTTCTATACCCAAAGTTCACCAAGTAAACAACATCTACTCCTTTGTTATGAGGATATACTCTGGCTTATTTTCGTGGATAAACTACTGTCCCAAAAAGTTTCTGGAAGAGGTCCTTCCTCTCTTGGGTCTTGTTTCGCAAACTTGATCTTCCAGTTGACGACTTGTGTCCTCCAATTTTACATCAGTTTCTTTGGTCTTGATGTTGTTAGACTTTTTAGTCAAGCTTCGTGTCATCCCTGTGGCTGCATTGACGATACTATTATCTTTGGCATTACAATCATATGAGCCTTGATGTTCAACCTTTGTCTTTCTGTTTTTTGCCTGAACACTTCTGGTACTTTCGGGCACTGCTTTTTTTGATATTACTGATATGTTATTTTCATTTTCTTCATCTTTCGAGTCTGATAATACAACAGATCTTCGCCTCCTTTTCACGCCTTCAAAACTTGTTGATGACTTTTTTTGTTGATGCTCCTTCTGATGTATTGTGCTCCCATTGCTTTTATCTTTTGGCTCCTCTTTCACAGGGACAAACTCACATATGTTTTTGCTAAGTTCACACTTGGTGATTTTTACCTGCAAAATCACATAAACGGATGAATTAAGAGATGAATTTATGCAAATAGAAGTTTGTATGCTGAAGTATTGAATCACCTTTTTAACTGGCTCATTCAGTTTCTTTGTTTCTTTTTTTAATATGTTGTCCACTTCATCATCCATTAAATCCTGTTGAGCATAATGAATCAAGAATTGTAAATACATGCTTCAATAGTTCCATATAAAGGAGTAAAATAATTGGTGTTTAAATATATTTGATAATTTAACAGACCATTACCTCTTCAGTTTTATCCTCTAAGTATCGCTTCTCAAGCTTCTCATCAGGCACAAATATTTTTTTTACCGCATAGTTCTGCATGCCTAGAGTGAGGTTTTTATTGTTGAGTTTGAATCGAAAGATAAGTCTTTGTCCACACAATTCTTGTATAATCTTTGAGACTTCTTCACATTTTCCATCTAAGGAATCCAACAGGAATGAGACTGGTGTATTGAGCATTCTTTCAACCTCTTCATAAAATAAAGTGCAACTTGTAGTAGCACTGTGATCACTAATTTGAAGCCGAATACGATACCTAGAATCACATTCCGTTAGTGTAACACAAATGTGATAGTACATAATGATGGTCAAATCAAGAGAATATGCTTACCTAGGTGTTAAACCTTCTGGATACACATCACAATTCTTGCAATAATACTTATGTGATTCTTTTGTAGCGATTTTGTTGCAAACATCGCATGACATGTACCACCATTGAATATTTTCTTGTAACAGATCAATTGTTGCTATTGTTGTGAACACGAAGTCCTGAAAGTTGATGAAGAAAATATAGCTCTTTAAAGAATATGCAGCCATTCGTACAAATATGTCAAATACATTCCGTAGGTATTGGAGGCTTACACAATATCGTATCTTAGAAGAGTTTTGATTCATTACCTCATCTGTTGGGTTGTCGTTTCGGATTCGAGTAAGTTCTTTTAAGGTTATCCTTCTATAAAACATTTGATCTTCCAATGTCCCTTGAGTACTTTTATCTATCTCCATCATTTTTGGTAACGTTTCTTCGGTGGAGTGGCTATAAGTAAATGTTAGTAAATGAAGATACATTATGGACTTCTACATGACCAGAACCTACAAATTGTGCTTAATACCTGCCACGAAGTTCCCAAGTCTCAGGTATATCTAGATTGGTATATAATCTTGTGGCGCTAGTTGACTTTAGGCACAAACCTATTTAATGAACAATACATCCGTCAAATTTCTTATTTTGGTATGAAAAAAGACATGTACACATATTCAACTTACCATTGAATTTTTGCACCATTGTTGAGGTAACAATAATAATTGTTTGATTGCCAATTACATCCTCACTTAAATGATGAGCTAATCTTCCACACAATGATACTCTGATTTTATCTCCCCTGAATAATTCATTCCAAAGAAATTAATGATAATAATAATATAAGTGGAAGAAAACAGTCTTTAACCTGTAGTGAAAAGTTGAGCATGGATATACACTTACTCTGGCATTAGAATTTCAATCTCACGTATATCTGAAGGTGTTTTCTTCTTTGTTATCCTTGATTCTATTGGCTTAATCTTGGTAAGTAACCCGATGACATCTGAAAATTAGAAGATTAAAGACATAAAAATTATAGGAAGTCATATTTAAATTTACCACTTGGAAGTTAGAAATAGGAATATGACTATCAACATACCTGAGCATTGTTTGTCCTTTTCTAGCCGTTCTTGTAGGGTATCTTTGCTAGCAAACTCAAAGTAGTAATTTGGAAAATTATCCGATGAACCTTTCATCTCCTTTAATTTTGTATTGTATAAAAAGGTAATTTTAATTTCATTGCTGACTGGTCGATATTTTGTCGAATCTACAACTTTAAAATTGCTAAAAGCATATATAGAACCCTCGTCGATCTTTGATTTGTAATTGTCAATTAGATTCTTCCATATAGTAGCATGAATTGTATGGCCCTTCAAAATTTAATGAAAGAAAAATCTTAGTAGTAATTTTAATAGTAGAACAATCCCATTGTTAATTATATGAATAAAATACCTGCTCATCCATCAAGATCATATCGATGCTTATAAGTTCACCAGTCGAAGGGTTGATTGAGTCCCACATTCTCATTACTTTGGCTTTAATATTCCATGTTTGTCCTCTTGTGGTTAACTCACTCAACTTTGTGTACGCCATAGAGATGTTGCCTTCAAAACAATTTTGAAAGAGTGGTTCATATGATGATGTGCTAATGAAATTTGATTACAAATAAGCGTTCTGACTAATTGTAAATGAACAGGAAAACATGATGTTCATAAGGAGGTTGCAAAGACATGCAGGGATGTAAAGATCTAAGCAGACCTCAAGATTTAAGCTATATATTACCTAAAGTTGATGATGTTTATGCCGTTTCTTCTTCCGTCCTTCCGATGTGTTGGGCGTCCTGCCGTATGTCGCCCCCTCGATCAAAACTTGCTCGCACAATCGATAGTTCCTGACGTGTGTTGATATGTCGTTCTGTGGATCTCCTTTCAATCTTCGTACGGGTGGTGTTGGGTGTTCTGGTATGTGTTATTTCGGTGGGTGTTTTGGGGTGTGTGCCCCAACCTTTATATTAGTCCCAGGGTTGTTGTGTTTGATTTCTGTATGGATGAGTGTACGCCTGCACCAGTATATGTACATTAGCAATCATAATTGTGGTATGATTATAATTCAATACTTGGACGTGTTAACTTCAAGTTGTCCGTCACGTGTACGTATTATATAGTTTCCTTTGGAATATAATGCACCGGCTTGTATAAGCAATTCAGATTTACTTAGGCAGGTTTTATTCCAGCACGTGGGTGTCCGTCACGTGTACGGCTGCAGGTAGACCGGTTTGTATGGGATGGCTACAGGTCACGTGTACGGCTGCAGGTAGACTGGCTTGTATGGGATGGTTGTAGGTTTTTTTTAATCTAGCATGTGGGGTCAAATAAGATTAATGCGTTGGGATGGCTGTTAAATCTAGGCCGTTAAAAAATAATAACTCTAAAGTGATAAATCTTCACCGTTCGTTTTCTATCGTTTTAAGTATATAATAGATATCTTTCATGTACTTAGCATACAGAGACATCTTGAGCATATCCGTCAAACACATTTGCAGAAAGACAGGTCTAATCATTTCAACAAATCGCTCAAAATCCTCATCATCCTTTTTCTTGAATGGTTTGGGAGGAAAGGGCATGGGTTTCTGAACCCATGGCTCCCTTTCTTTACCATGCTTCCTAGCAGCGAAGTCATTCTTATTGTATCTCTTAGTCTTAGGTTGTGGGTTATCAAGATCAACATGTTCAATCTCCACATCCTTATCGTTGCTAGGTTGAGCATCTTCATGAACATCACTATTGATACTATCATTAGGCTCATGTTCATCACCAGATTATGTTTCGGCATCAGAGGTAGAGACATCGTTTGGACTCTCAGGTGTATCAGCAACAGGGTTTCTAGCGTGCAAATCCCTATCATCTTTCTTCTTCTTCCTAGGATGACTAGGTGCATCAGTGCTAACTCCTTGAGAATCTTGTTCAATTCTCTTAGGATGACCCTCAGGATACAAAGGTTCCTGGGTCATTCTACCGCCTCTAGTGACGACTCTAACATATTTGTCATTCAACTCATTGAGCAAGTCATTCTGAGCCTTAAGTACTTGTTCTACATGAGTAGTAACCATAGAGGCATGTTTACTCAAGAGCTTAAGATCATTGACGTTTCTGTCCACACAAGCACTTAAATGACTAAGCATATGAGCATTCTGTTCCAATTGTCTGCTAACATAGTCATTGAAACTCTGCTGTTTGGCAACAAAGTTATCAAATTCATCCAGGCATAAGCTAGCAGGTTTATCAAAAGGAATATCACTCTCATTGAATCTACGCAGAGAATTTACTTCTACTACCTGTATCGGGTTATCGAGACCATGGATCTCTTCGATAGGTGGTAGATTTTTGACATGTTCAGATTTAATGCCTTTCTCTTTCATAGATTTCTTAGCTTCTTGCATATCTTAAGGACTGAGGAATAGAAACCTCTTTTCTTAGGTGTTGGTTCGGAGGTGGTTCGGGAATAGTCCAAGCATTCTCATTGCACAAGATATTATTGAATAGGATCTCAGCTTGTTCTACAGTTCGTTTCCTAAAAACACAACCGACACAACTATCTAGGTGGTCCTTAGAAGCATCGGTTAGTCCATTATAGAAGATGTCAAGTATTTCATTCTTCTCAAGAGGGTGATCAGGCAAAGCATTCAGTAGCTGGACGAGCCTCCCCCAAGCTTGTGGGAGACTCTCTTCTTCAACTTGCGCAAAGTTGTATATTTCCTGCAAGGCAGCTTGCTTCTAATGGGCAGGGAAATATTTTTCAGAGAAGTAGTAGATCATACCCTGGAGGCTACGCACACAACCAGGAGCAAGATAAGTGAACCAAGTCTTAGCATCATCCTTTAGCGAGAAAAGAAACAGCTTAAGGATATAGTAGTGGCGGATTTTTTCCTCACTCGTGAATAGGGTGGCTATATCATGCAGCTTAGTAAGATGTGCTACAACCATTTTAGACTTATAACCGTGAAAAGGATCAGATTCGACCAGAGTGATTAACTCAGAGGTCGATAGAGAATTCATAATCCTTATCGGTCACAAAGATAGGCGAAGTAGCAAACTTCGGGTCGTATTTCATCCTAGCGTTCAAAGATTTTTCTTTCCACTTGCGCAGTAAATTGTCAACATCATAGCTATCCTTACAAGCAAGAAAGTCCTCAGCTATCTCTCCCTCCATAACATAACCCTCAAGCATATCAGGCAATTCATATCTAGGAGAGCTAGTTCTAACAGGCGAAATAGCAGGTTCTACTTCAATAATCTCATCAGTTTCAGAAGTATCATCACATCTAGCAGCAACTCTAGCAATTTGTGCATCAAGGAATGCACCTAGTGGCAAAGCAGTATCAAGCATAGCATCATGGACAGCAGAAGTAGCATCATAAGCACATGCGAAATATCAAGATTTCTAGCAGGAGGTGGTGTCGCAAACTTACTCATAACTGAAGGTGAATCAAGTGCAGAGCTAGATGGCAGTTCCTTACCTGTCCTCGTAGTTGAGGGCAAGACTTTAGTTCTTGGATCTTTAGGATTCCTCATAGTGATGAGCCCACGTAAATCCCAAGTGACTCAGAGAATATAGCTATGCCTCCCCGGCAACGGCGCCAGAAAAAGGTCTTGATAACCCACAAGTATAGGGGATCGCAACAGTTTTCGACGGTAGAGTATTCAACCCAAATTTATTGATTCGACTCAAGGGGAAGCCAAAGAATATTCTCAAGTATTAGCAGTTGAGTTGTCAATTCAACCACACCTGAAAGACTTAGTATCTGCAGCAAAGGATCAGTGGCAAGGTAGTGTGATAGCAATAGTAGCAATGGTAACCAGTAGCAACAAAGTAACAGCAGCGGCAGCAAAGTAACATCAGTAGCAACAGAGTAACAGTAGAAGCAGTGACAGCACTAGCGTCAAAGTAACGTAGCAAGGACCAGTAGGAAAAACTCGTAGGCATTGGATCGGTGATGGATGATCATGCTGGATGATATTCATCATGCAACAGTTATAACACGAAGAAATAAGTAACTAGCTCGAGTTCGTCAATGTAATGTAGGCATGTATTCCGTATGTAGTCATACGTGCTTAGGGAAAATAACTTGCATGACATCTATTGTCCACCCCTCCCGTGGCAGTGGGGTCCTAATGGAAACTACGGGATATTAAGGTTCTACTTCTAATAAAGAACCGGACCAACACGTTAACACTTAGTGAATACATGAACTCCTCATACTATGGTCATCTCTGGGAGTGGTTCCGGCTATTGTCACTCTGGGGTTGCCGGGTCATAACACATAGTAGGTGACTACAACTTGCAAGATAGGATCAAGAACACACATATATTGGCGACAACATAATAGGTTCAGATCTGAAATCATGGCACTTGGGCCCTAGTGACAAGCATTAAGCATGGCAAAGTAGTAGCAACATCAATCTCAGAACATAGTGGATACTAGGGATCAATCCCCGTCAAAACTAACTCGATTACATGATAGATCTCATCCAACCCATCACCGACCAGCAAGCCTACGATGAGATTACTCATGAACGGTGAAGAGCATCATGGAATTGGCGATGAAGGAAGGTTGATGATGATGATGGAGACCATCTCCCCTCTCCGGAGCCCAGAACGGACTCCAGATCTGCCCTCCAGAGGAAGGACAGGAGGCGGCGGCGCCTTCGTATCGTAAAACGCGATGAACTCTTCTCCTTGATTTTTTCCGAACGAAAGGGACTAAATAGACCTGAGATTGGAGGCGGTGGAGCTTTGTGGGTCCCACAAGCCTGCCACGCGCGGCCAGGGGGCCCGCGCCTGGTGGGATTGTGGGTTCCACGCTCCACTTCCTCCGTTGATTCTTGAACCAGTATTTTTTATATATTCCACAAAAAATCCCCGTAAATTTTCAGGTCACTCCGAGAACTTTTTTTTCTGCGCAAAAACAACACCATGGCAGTTCTGCTGAAAACAACATTAGTCCGGGTTAGTTCCATTCAAATCATGCAAATTAGAGTCCAAAACAAGGGCAAAAGAGTTTGGAAAAGTAGATACGATGGAGACGTATCAATAGTTAGAAGGAAATCTCCTATCGAGACGACCAGATCTATCATGCCATCATATTGATTGACGTTGATGGGTCTAAACCCTTCGGGGAATTGAGGTTCCATGACCTCGTGTGTGAAGCACACTGGGTGTGCACGAGCTCGATTTCGGAATTTATCCTGTTGGGTGTTGGCATACGTCTGTTCCCTTCTTACCTCCTAACCTCGGCCTTGCTTGTCCATCCATGCATCATATCCTTCCCCGCCAATAGGTACATGGTCCCAGGCTCCGTAAATGGACCAGGGGGGTGATCTGTCCGTGCGTATCTTACTTCGCAGGTCATATGGCTGAACGAGGTCCTTGCCATGAGGGCGAGGTCTCATCGGGTTTTTTTTATATGCCCCTGTTGGCTGATCTCATCCTTTAAGGGGCAATCAACATGTTCATTGTGGTGGTAATAAAGGGGATCATCATGAGCTACCTTTCACTCGAATTCAGGCAACATGCATCATCGTATGAAGTGAGCCTAGGTCACTTGGCTAGTTGAGTAGATGTACAACCCATCCAACCAGGTTCAAGTCCCCACGGGCACGAATTTGAGTTCTTATTATTTCAAAAAAAAACTCGCTGTGGGGGGTTTTCCTTACAATTTTCCTTCAAAAATATATGCATCGTCGTGGGAATGACTTGGCGGCCATGCACCGTGCTTGGGGATTGGCTTCAGTTGTGAGAAGTTTCTCCCACTTGTTGTTAAGAATGACTTCATGTGAGTTAAACTCTTGGTGCTTACTCTTCATGCTTCGAGCAATTGCAGTTAGCAGATGTTGGAAGCTTATCTGTTTGGATGGGTCCTCGGGCACTTCAAAGTTGAAGGGTCCGAGGTTGTTATCATCCTCGAATTTTGGCATGTAGTCATCGTCCATCCCGTCATTGGAGCCTTACTTTTCTTTAGGTTTTCCTCAATGGGTGTGTCCATAGGTCCGTTTTGCTATGCACGCTCGATCTGTCCGTTCTCGCCTTCGTTGGGGCTAGCATCGTCATAAGTGGTGTTGGTGTTATTATTACTTTTGTTGTTGCCTTTTGGCTTTCTATTTTGACAGTGGAGTTTGGATCTCCCATTAGGCTTCTCGCCAGGGTCCTCTTTAGGAGTGTCTACCATATAGATGTCATAGGTGGATGTTGCAGCCCACTTCCATGTTTGAGGCGTGGCCGTAGCAGAGCGTGGTCCATATTTTCCGGGGTCTTTCTCATCCATGTCGATGGCCTCATCGGATCCATCATCAAGTGTGTCGGTTAAATCTTCAACCGTGGCGATTAGGTGGGTGTGTTGAGGATAGTAGTGTTGTAAATATGCCCTAGAGGCAATAATAAATTATTTATTATTATATTTCCTTGTTCATGTTAATCATTTATTATCCATGCTATAATTGTATTGATTGGAAACTCAAATACATGTGTGGGTAGATATAGAAAACACTGTCCCTAGTGAGCCTCTAGTTGACTAGCTCGTTGATCAAAGATGGTTAAGGTATCCTAGCCATGGACAAGTGTTGTCACTTGATAATGGGATCACATCATTAGGAGAATGATGTGATGGACAAGACCAAATTATAAACGTAGCATATGATCATGTAAGTTTACTGCTACAGTTTTCTGCATGTCAATGTATCTATTCCTATGACCATTAGATCATGCAACTCCCGGACACCGGAGGAATACTTTGTGTGTATCAAATGTCACAATTTTACTGGGTGACTATAAAGGTGCTCTACAGGTATCTCCGATGTTGGGTTGGCATGGATCAAGACTGGGATTTGTCACTCCGTATGACAGAGAGGTATCTCGGGGCCCACTCGGTAATACAACATCACAAACAAGCCTTGCAAGCAATGTGACTAAAGAGTTAGACACGGGATCTTGTATTACGGAACGAGTAAAGAGACTTGCCGGTAACGAGATTGAAATAAGTTATGGGATACCGATGGTCGAATCTCGGGCATGTAACATACCGAAGGACAAAGGGAATGGTATACGGGATTATATGAATCCTTGGCATAGAGGTTCAACCGATAAGATTATCGTAGAATATGTAGGATCCAATATGGACATCCAGGTCCCCCTATTGGATATTGACCGAGAGGTGTCTCGGGTCATGTCTACATAGTTCTCGAACCCGCAAGGTCTGCACACTTAAGGTTCGGTGACCTTTCGGTATAATTGAGTTATAGGTGCTGGTGACCGAAGTTTTATTCGGAGTCCCGGATGAGATCCAGGACGTCACGAGGAGTTACGGAATGGTCCGGAAACGAAGATTGATATATAGGATGGCTTCATTTGGTTAGTGGAAGGTTTTCAGGTATTACCGGTAATGTACCGGGAGTGACGAATAGGTTCCGGATGTTCACCGGGAGGTGGAAAACCCACCCGGGGAAGCCCAGTGGTCCTAGGGGTGGCCCACCAGCTGGTGGGATAGCCCAAGAGGACCTTGGCGCATAGAAAAGAAAAACCAAAGAAAAAAAGGTGGGAAGGAAGAGAAGGACTCCACTTTCCAATCCTAGTTGGACTAGGATTGGAGGAGGACTCCTCCTCTCCCTTGGACGGCGCACCCTTGAGGGCTTGTCCCTCAAGGCAAGCCTCCACCCCCTTCCTCCTATATATAGTGGTGTTTTAGGGCTGATTTGAGACAACTTTTGCCACGTGCAATTCAGATCTAGACACCTCTACTTCATAGTTTCTCGTCTAGATCGCGTTTCTGCGAAGCTTAGGCGAAGCCCTGCAGGAATAGCATCACCACCACCATCAGAGCGCCGTTAGGCTGTGATACGTCTCCGTCGTATCTACTTTTCCGAACTCTTTTGCCCTTGTTTTGGACTCTAATTTGCATGATTAGAATGGAACTAACCCGGACTGATGCTGTTTTCAGCAGAATTGCCATGGTGTTGTTTTTGTGCAGAAATAAAAGTTCTCGGAACGTCCTGAAAATTTACGAAGATTTTTTTCTGGAATAAAACAAAAATACCTGCGCAAAGATCCACCGGACGGGGCGTGCCAGTGGGCCACAAGCCCATAGGCCACGACCACCTTCCTAGGCCGCGCCGTGCAGGCTTGTGGGGCCCACGTGGCACCACCACCCCCAATCTCGGCTCTATATCTTCCGTTTCACCTGGAAAAAAAATCAGAGAGAAGGTTTCATCGCGTTTTGCGATACGGAGGCGCCGCCACATCCTGTTCTTCATCTGGAGGGCAGATCTGGAGTCTGTTTCGGGCTCCAGAGAGGGGAAATCGTCGCCATCGTCATCACCAACCTTTCTCCATCGACAATTCCATGATGCTCTTCATCGTTCGTGAGTAATCTCATCGTAGGCTTGCTGGACGGTGATGAGTTGGATGAGATCTATCATGTAATCGAGTTAGTTCTTGACGGGGATTGATCCCTAGTATTCACTATGTTCTAGATTGATGTTGCTACTACTTGGCTATGCTTAATGCTTGTCACTAGGGCCCGAGTGCCATGATTTCAGATATGAACCTATTATGTTGTCGCCAATATATGTGTGTTTTAGATCATATCTTGCAAGTTGTAGTCACCTACTATGTGTTATGACCCGGCAACCCCGGAGTAACAATAGCCGAAACCACTCCCGGAGATGACCATAGTATGAGGAGTTCATGTATTCACCGCGTGTTAATGCGTTGGTCCGGTTCTTTATTAAAAGGAGAACCTTAATATCCCGTAATTTCCATTAGGACCCCGCTGCCACGGGAGGGATGGACAATAGATGTCATGCAAGTTCTTTTCCCTAAGCACGTATGACTACATACGGAATACATGCCTACATTAGATTGACGAACGGGATCTAGTTACATATCTCTCCGTGTTATAGCTGTTACATGATGAATCACATCCGTCATACTCATCCATCACCGATCCACTACCTACGAGTCTTTTACTACTGGTTCTCGCTATGTTACTTTGCCTAGGCTTGTCCCTTGCTACAAAAGGGATTGGGCCACTTTGCTGCTGCTGTCACTACTGCTGTTACTTGTTACTTTGCTGCAGCTGTCACTACTGCTGTTCCTTGCTACTCCGCTGTTACTTGTTGCAAGACTTTGTTGGCGATAACATCCCGTCAACAAGGCTTTTACTGGCGCCGTTGCCGCGGTTTGTCAAAGCTTTTTCTGGCACCGTTGCTATCGTACTACCTTGCTACTGATACTTTGCTTGCAGACACTCTTTCAGGTGTGGTTGAATTGACAACTCAGCTGCTAATACTTGAGAATATTCTTTAGCTTCGTGATACGTCTCCATTGTATCTACTTTTCCAAACTCTTTTGCCCTTGTTTTGGACTCTAATTTGCATGATTTGAACGGAACTAACCTGGACTGACGCTGTTTTCAGCAGAATTGCCTTGGTGTTATTTTTGTGCAGAAATCGAAGTTCTCCAAACGTCCTGAAAATTTACGGGGAGCTGTTTTGGAAAATATAAAAAATATTTGCGCCAAGTTCCACCTTAGGGGGTGGGCCAGTGGGCCACAAGCCTCTGCTCCGCCACCACCCCCCGGTGGCGGTGGGTAGACTTGTGGGGCCCACAGGCACCTGCCGCCCCAACTCCAGCTCTATAAGTTGCCTTTCGTCCGAGAAAAAATAAGAAGAGAAGTTTTCGTCGCGTTTTCGATACGGAGGCGCCTTCACCACCTGTTCTTCATATGGAGGGCAGATCTGGAGTATGTCTTGGGCTCTAGAGAGGGGAAATCGTTGCCATCATCATCATCAACCTTCTTCCCTCTCCAATTCCATGAAGCTCTTCGTCGTTCGTGAGTAATCTATTCATAGGCTCGCTGGGCGGTGATGAGTAGGATGAGATCTATCATGTAATCGAGTTAGTTTTGATGGGGATTGATCCCTAGTATCCACTAAGTTCTGAGATTGATGTTGCTACTACTTTGCCATGCTTAATGCTTGTCACTAGGGCCCGAGTGCCATGATTTCAGATCTGAAATTATTATGTTGCCACCAATATATGTGTGTTTTAGATCCGATCTTGCAAGTTGTAGTTACTATGTGTTATGATCCGGCAACCCCGGAGTGACAATAACCGGAACCACTCCCGGTGATGACCATAGTTTGAGGAGTTCATGTGTTCACCAAGTGCTAATGCGTTGGTCCGGTTCTTTATTAAAAGGAGAACCTTAATATCCCGTAGTTTCCTTTTGGACCCCGCTGCCACGGGAGGGATGGGCAATAGATGTCATGCAAGTTCTTTTCCCTAAGCACGTATGACGACACACGGAATGCATGCGTACATCACATTGACGAACGGGAGCTAGCCACATATCTCTTCGTGTTATAGCTATTGCATGATGAATATCATCCAAACAAATCACCGACCCATTGCCTACGAGTTTGTCGTACTGCTGTTAATTGTCTTGCTCTGCTGCTGCTACTACTGTTGCTACTGCTGTTACTTGTTTTGCTCTGCTGCTGCTACTAATGTTGCTACTGCTGTTACTTGTCTTGCTCTGCTGCTACTGTTGCTACTATTGTCGCTTGCTACTGTTGCTACTTGCTACTGCTGTCACTACTGCTGTTCCTTGCCACTGCTGTTACTCGTTACACTGCTGCTACCTGCTACTATACTTTTTCGCTGACCGTTGACGGGAATTGACAACTTCCATCAATGCGGCAACGAAGGCGCCATTGATACAATCGTTAGGAATAGTCTGCCATCAACAGATCATTTTTGACACCGTTGTTATCATATTACTTTGCTGTTACTACTGTGCTTGTAGATACTAATCGTTCAGGTGTGGTCGAATCTGACAAACTCAGCTGCTAATACTCGAGAGTATTCTCTCACCTCCTATAGGCGAGCAACAAATTTGGGTCGAATACTCTACCCTCGAAAACTGCTGCGAACCCACGCGCTGGTGGGCCGTCAACAACATTCTTCTAGTTTCATTACTGGGGAGTGCTATCAGCATTCTTCTGGTGCCGTTGCAGGAGAAGGTTTGTTGTCATAAGCATTCATCTAGCTAACGCCAGAGATTGCAGATCACTTCCCCTTGTGAGCGAATCAATAAATTTGGGTTGAATACTCTACCCTCGAAAACTGCTGCGATCCCATACGCTTGTGGGACATCAAGGCTTTTTCTGGCGCCGTTGCCGGGGAGGCATAGCTATATTCTCTGAGTCACTTGGGATTGACGTCTGCTGATCACTATGAGGAATCCGAAAGATCCAAGAACTAAAATCCTACCTTCCACTACGAGGAGAGGTAAGGAACTGCCATCTAGCTCTGCACTTGATTCACCTTCAGTTTTGAGTAAGTTTGCGACTTCGCCTCCTCCTAGAAATCTTGATATGTTGCCTGTGCTTGATGATGCTACTTCTGCTGCCCATGATGCTTATGATGATGCTATGCTTGATACTATGCCTGATGATGCTGTGCTTGATACTATGCCTGATGATGCTATGCTTGATACTATGCCTGCTATGGCTGATACTGCTTTGCCACTAGGTGCATTCCTTGATGCACAAATTGCTAGAGTTGCTGCTAGATGTGATGATACTTCTGAAACTGTTGATACTATTGAAGTAGAACCTGCTACTATGCCTGAATTGCCTGTTATGCCTGATACGCACTATGTTATGGAGGGAGAGATAGCTGAGGATTTTCTTGCGTGTAAGGATAGCTATGATGTTGAGAACGTTCTGCGCAAGTGGAAAGAAAAATCTGTGAATGCTAGGATGAAATACGACCCGAAGTTTGCCACTTCGCCTATCTTTGTGACCGATAAGGATTATGAATTCTATGTCGACCCTGAGTTAATAACTCTCGTCAAATCTGATCCTTTTCACGGTTATGAGTCTGAAACGGTTGTAGCCCATCTTACCAAACTGCACGATATAGCCACCCTATTCACTAGTGAGGAAAAGATCCGACACTACTATATGCTCAAGTTGTTTCCTTTCTCGCTAAAGGATGATGATAAGACCTGGTTCACTTCTCTTGCTCCTGGTTGTGTGCGTAGCCCCCAGGATATGGTCTACTACTTCTCTGAAAAATATTTCCCTCCCATAAGAAGCAAGTTGCCTTGCAGGAAATATACAACTTTGCTCAAGCTGAAGAAGAGAGTCTCCCACAAGCTTGGGGGAGGCTTATCCAGCTACTGAATGCTTTGCCTCATCACCCTCTTGAGAAGAATGAGATACTTGATATCTTCTATAATGGACTTACCGATGCTTCCGAAGACCACTTAGATAGTTGTGCCGGTAGTGTTTTTAGGGAACGAACCGTAGAACAAGCTGAGATTCTACTGAATAACATCTTGTACAATGAGAATGCTTGGATTATTCCTGAACCACCTCCTAAGCCAACCCCGAAGAAAAGAGGTATTCTATTCCTTAGTCCTGAATATATGCAAGAAGCCAAGAAATCTATGCAAGAGAAAGGCATTAAATCTGAAGATGTCAAAAATCTACCACCTATCGAAGAGATCCATGGTCTTGATAACTCGATACAGGTAGTAGAAGTAAATTCTCTGTGTAGGTTTGATGAGAGTGATATTCCTTTTCATAAACCTACTAGCTTATGCCTGGATGAATTTGATAACTTTGTTGCCAAACAACAGAGTTTCAATGATTATGTTAGCAGACAATTGGAAAAGAATGCTCATATGCTTAGTCATTTAAGTGCTTGTGTAGACAGAAACGTCAATGATCTTAAGCTTGTGAGTAAACATGCCTCTATGGTTACTACTCAGGTAGAACAAGTACTTAAAGCTCAAAATGACTTGCTCAATGAGTTGAATGACAACTCCGTTAGAGTCGTTACTAGAGGCGGTAGAATGACCCAGGAACCTTTGTATCCTGAGGGTCATACGAAGAGAGTTGAACAAGATTCTCAAGGAGTTAGCACTGATGCACCTAGTCATCCTAGAAAGAAGAAGAAAGATGATAGGAACCTGCACGCTAGGAACCTTGCTACACCTGAGAGTCCAAACGATGCCTCTATCTCTGATGCTGAAACACAATCTGGTGATGAACATGAGCCTAATGATAATATCAATAGTGATGTTCATGATGATGCTCAACCTAGCAATGAAAAGGATGTGGAGATTGAACCTGATCTTGATAACCCACAACCTAAGAATCCGAGATACGATAAGAATGACTTCACTGCTAGGAAGCATGGTAAAGAAAGGGATCCACGGGTTCAGAAACCTATGCCCTTTCCTCCCAAACCATCCAAGAAAAAGGATGATGATGATTTTGAGCGATTCGTTGAGATGATCAGACCCGTCTTCCTGCAAATGCGTTTGACGGATATGCTCAAGATGTCTCCGTATGCTAAGTACATGAAAGATATTGTGACTAATAAGAGGAGAATACCTGATCTTGAGATCTCCGCCATGCTTGCCAACTATACTTTCAAGGGTGGTACTCCTAAGAAACTAGGTGATCCAGGTGTGCCCACTATACCTTGCTCCATTAAAGGCAACTACGTTAGAACTGCGTTGTGCGACCTTGGAGCCGGTGTTAGTGTTATGCCTCTCTCTCTTTATCGTAGACTTGAACTGGATAAGTTGACACCCACTGAAATCTCTCTGCAAATGGCCGACAAATCAATTGCTTTCCCTATCGGCATTTGCGAGGATGTGCCTATTGTGGTTGCTAACACCACTATCTTAACAGACTTTGTTATCTTGGATATTCCCGAGGATGATGCCATGGCGGTCATCCTCGGAAGACCCTTTTTAAACACTGCAGGGGCTGTTATGGATTGCAACAAAGGCAATGTCACTTTCCATGTCAACGGTAATGAGCATACGGTGCACTTTCCGAAGAAACAATATCGAGTACATTGCATCAATGCTATCGAAAAAACTTCATCATTCTCATTGGGAGCTTTGAATGCCCTATTCCTCGTGTCAAGATGAAGTATGACTTGCTTGTTGGGGAGAGACACATCCCCATTGAGGTGACCTAGTGACTGTTCGAAAAATTCTCCGTTCTCTTTTGCGATTCGAGAAAGTTTTGTCGAGGGGATTTGATCAACCCCATTGACGGATTTCTTTTGATGACCATGAGATGGATGAATCAAGGAGTCACAAACCTTTGTTCCAAGCTTTCACTTTTGGTTGCTTAGAAGAAAAATGATAGATTTAGTTTAGTTTTCCCTGTTTTCTATTTTAGCGTCCGGTGGAAAAATACCCCGAAAATAAAAGTTCCCCGAACGCTGTGAAAATCTAGTATGATTTTTTCTGGAATATTTGAAAAATACTGGGACAAAGAGTCTGTTTGGGGGCCACACCAGTGGGCCACAAGCCCTAGGGACGCGGGCACCCCCTGGACGCGCCACCCAAGCTTGTGGGGCCCACAGGCACCCCCTCCACATTTTTGCTCTCATACGCTTCTCCTACCTCTAGAAAAAATCGTTTCATAGCTCAAACCCATGTTCTTGCTTCTCTTGCTGGGATTTTCGATCTCTTTGCTCAAATCACCGTTCTCCGAACTGTTTTGGGGAAATTACTCCTTGGTAAGTGACTCCTCCATTGGTCTAATTAGTTTTCGCTCTAGTTCCTTATACTCCGCGTATTTTTGCTGCCTTGGTGACCATGTTCTTGAGCTTTGTATGCTGATTCTAGCTGTTCCCAAGTAGTTTTGATGCGTAATATGGTCTCTAGGCACTTGAGGGAGCAGTTGCTACGAGTTCCGTTGAACCTTATTCACTTTTCCTTAGAATCACTAAAAATTTCAGAAATTTTCAGAGATAGAAAAGGGGAAAGATGAGGAGGTTCTTAAGAGGCTCGTCAAGCCGTGACCCCAAGGATGATGGGAGTGAGAAGAAGCCCAAGTATCTGGTCCCTCGAGTTGCAGAAGTTCGAGTGTGCGAGTGGCCAAGCGACGTGTTCTTACGCACCGCTGGAATTTACGAGGACTTTTATCACTTGGTGGAGAACGCAAGCCTTACCGCCTTCGTTGAAGATAAGTGTTCGCAATACCTCCTCCTCACTAATATCTTCGTACAAAGCTTTAACTTCTATCCGAGGAAGAATCCTCCTATGGTTGAGTTTAAACTTTATGATGTCCCCCAGCGCATGTCACTCCAGGATTTTTGCAATGTTTGCAAATTACCTTACGTTGGGGATATTCATGAACCTCGCCCATGGGACTTGAAAGCTTTTATCGGTACAATTGTTGTAGGAGAGGAGAGAGGAGTGTCTTGCGCTAGAGCTGCTAGCATTCATTTTCCCGTGCTTCCGTACTTCTCACTATTTGTGGGAAAAATGTTTGATTGGCCGTGGGAAAGCTGGGTCACTTAGTTCCCCAGATCTTGCGGTCTTGCGCCAAGCCCTTTATAACGATAAAACTTATAGCTTGGGCGCTATAGTAGCTCAACGGTTGAACCTGAACCGTTCTTAAGGTGTTGTCTATGGAGGTATCTACGCTACTCGTCTTGCTAGACACTTTGAGATACCTATTAGACTAGAGGAAGAAGAAGAGGTTCTTCTTCCCGAGAGATATCTAGATTGCGATAGCATGGTCCGCCATGACTTTCTTGATAGAGATATAGGTGGAAGGATGATTTATAACCTGGTATTTAGTCAGGGTACTCATGAGACTATTACTTTGCCTGCTCCTTCTTTGTTCAATCTTCATGCAGGCAGGTACACTATTATGCCCTCGGACATCTATGCATATTGGGGCTTGGCCCAACCACAGGTGCCCGTGGCCGAGCCACCAGTCGAGTACGAGACGCCAGTTTATCAGTGGGAGCCAAAGGAGCTCACACAACAGTGGCATCCTCAGTCCACTCCAGAGTACCCAAGAGCTGGTTATTTCCCTCCTTGGGAGCAGACCAAGTTAGGCAAAAAGCCTAAGCTTGGGGGAGTACGTGTTCTCACCGACTTTATATTCTTGCTTATGCTTTCACTTTGTTAGTCGGTGTTCACACTTTACCACTGTATCATCCATGCTAGTTTATTTTCTTTTTCTCGTTTTCTTTTCGTGTGTCTGTCTAGTTTGAGAAAAACCAAAAAGATTTTCTTTTTCTTCTTTTGCTTGTTGGGAGCTTTCCCGTGTAGATAGCTTTATTTTTTCTTTGGGTCAAGGTAGAAGACCATGGTTACAATGTTTAGTGGCTCTTGCATGCATACCTGTTTAGCTTTCAAAGAGCCATATTACTTTGTCTTCTCCTTTGTGTTTGCCTACAGATTCCAGCTTTAGTCCAATGCACAAACACTCTTATTATTGTTCACATCATTCGGTCGTGCAAGTGAAAGGCAATAATGACGATATATGATAAAGTGACTGAGCCTGGAAAAGCTGGTATGAACTCGATCTATTTTGATTTTGTAAATATGACTAGCTCATCATGCCTGATTCAGCTTTGTTGTGAGAGAAACATGTTTGTAGTGAAAACTTAGAGATCATAGTTGCTTATGCCATGCTTAGTTAGCTAGGAGCTTATAATGGTTTGTCTTGGATGCCCACATGAATGTTGAGATGACTATGATGTAGTATGATAGAATGGTATCCTCCTTTGAATGTTTCAAGTGGCTTGACTTGGTGCATGTTCACGCATGTAGTTGAAACAAAATCAACATAGCCTCTATGATGTTCATGTTCATGGTGATTTATGTCCTACTCATGCTTGCACTCAATGTTAGTTAATCTCAATGCATTTTGATGACTGTTGTCGCTCTCTAGTTGGTCGCTTCCCAGTCTTTTGCTAGCCTTCACTTGTACTAAGCGGAAATACTGCTTGTGCATCCACCTCCACAAACCCAGAGTTGTGCCATATGAGTCCACCATACCTACCTATGTGCGGTATCTACCTGCCGTTCCAAGTAAATTTGCATGTGCCACTCTCTAAATCTTCAAGAAATAATCTGTTTTGCATGCCCGAACCGCTCATGTGGTGATAGGGGGCTATTGGTATCTTCCATGCTAGGCGTGTTATCCTCGATATGTGTTTATTCACTATCATTCAGGAGAAAGGGGTCGGTAATTGGAATTCCCAGTTCCATGCTCAAATCGAAAAGATAATTGCAAACAAAACTCCCCCAGGATTGATGTTGGTATGGACGGTACCCGACAATTCGGCTAGCCATGGAGTGTGATTGATTGGTGGTGGGGGAGTCAAAAATTTACTTTTCTGTTTGGGAACCTCCTATAGCATGTGTAGCGTGGAAGATGTTGAGAACTCTTAGTCATTGCATTGACAATGAAAGCATGCCACCCAAAATTATTATCTTTGTTTTCAAAGCTTGAGCTCTGGCACCTCTGCAAATCAATGCTTCCCTCTGCGAAGGGCCTGTCTATTTATGTTCGTGTTGAGTCATCCTCCTCTTACAAAAGCACCAATTAGAGAGCACCTCTGTCATTTTTATGCTTTATTTTTTACTGTGTTGAGTATGACTATGACTGGATCTTCATTGCCATGAATTACATTGTTTAGTCAACCCTTGGTCTTTTAAGGTGCTCTGCATTTATGTTTTGCGGTCTCAGAAATAGCTAGCGAGATACCATCTATTCGTACTGCTTCATGTTGTTTTGATTGAAGTGTTGACACTTGAGGCTTATTATTATTTGCTCGCTAGTTGATTATGCCATTGATATGAGTTTACCTTGAGACCTAGATGTCATTTGCTTATGTGGTTTGATTGTGATCTTGCTGAAATTCTGGTTGTGAGTTAGACATAGTTGCAACAACAAGATCAAACAGAGTTCGTCAAAGTTTTTCTTTTGTCTTTCTCAGTTTGTCAACTGAGTTGCTTGAGGACAAGCAAGGCTTTAAGCTTGGGGGAGTTGATACGTCTCCGTCGTATCTAGTTTTCCGAACTCTGTTGCCCTTGTTTTGGACTCTAATTTGCATGATTTGAATGGAACTAACCCGGACTGACGCTTTTTTCAACAGAATTGCCATGGTGTTGTTTTTGTGCAGAAATAAAAGTTCTCGGAACGTCCTGAAAATTTACGGAGATTTTTTCTGGAATAAAAGAAAAATACCTGCGCAAAGATCCACCGGAGGGGGCGTGCCAGTGGGCCACAAGCCCACAGGCCGCGGCCACCCCCCTAGACCGCGCCGTGCAGGCTTGTGGGGCCCACGTGGCACCACCACCCCCAATCTTAGCTCTATATCTTCCGTTTCGCTTGGAAAAAATCAGAGAGAAGGTTTCATCGCGTTTTGCGATACGGAGGCGCCGCCACATCCTGTTCTTCATCTGGAGGGCAGATCTGGAGTCTGTTTCGGGCTCCGGAGAGGGGAAATCGTCGCCATCGTCATCACCAACCTTTCTCCATCGACAATTCCATGATGCTCTTCATCGTTCGTGAGTAATCTCATTGTAGGCTTGCTGTACGGTGATGAGTTGGATGAGATCTATCATGTAATCGAATTAGTTCTTGACGGGGATTGATCCCTAGTATTCACTATGTTCTAGATTGATGTTTCTACTACTTGGCTATGCTTAATGCTTGTCACTAGGGCCCGAGTGCCATGATTTCAGATCTGAACCTATTATGTTGTCGCCAATATATGTGTGTTTTAGATCATATCTTGCAAGTTGTAGTCACCTACTATGTGTTATGACCCGGCAACCCCGGAGTAACAATAGCCGAAACCACTCCCGGAGATGACCATAGTATGAGGAGTTCATGTATTCACCGCGTGTTAATGCGTTGGTCCGGTTCTTTATTAAAAGGAGAACCTTAATATCCCGTAATTTCCATTAGGACCCCGCTGCCACGGGAGGGATGGACAATAGATGTCATGCAAGTTATTTTCCCTAAGCACGTATGACTACATACGGAATACATGCCTACATTAGATTGACGAACGGGATCTAGTTACATATCTCTCCGTGTTATAGCTGTTACATGATGAATCACATCCAGCATAATCATCCATCACCGATCCACTACCTACGAGTCTTTTACTACTGGTTCTCGCTACGTTACTTTGCCTAGGCTTGTCCCTTGCTACAAAAGGGATTGAGCCACTTTGCTGCTGTTGTCACTACTGCTGTTACTTGTTACTTTGCTACAGCTGTCACTACTGCTGTTCCTTGCTACTCCGCTGTTACTTGTTGCAAGACTTTGTTGGCGCTAACATCCCGTCAACAAGGCTTTTTCGGGCGCCGTTGCCGGGGTTTGTCAAATCTTTTTCTAGCACCGTTACTATCGTACTACCTTGCTACTGATACTTTGCTTGCAGACACTAATCTTTCAGGTGTGGTTGAATTGACAACTCAGCTGCTAATACTTGAGAATATTCTTTAGCTTCCCCTTTTGAGCGAATCAATAAATTTGGGTTGAATACTCTACCCTCGAAAAATGCTGCGATCCCATACGCTTGTGGGACATCAGGCTGCCGGTGAACTCATCTTCCTCCCCGCCCCTCTTGCTAGATCAAGAAGGCGGAGATCGTCATCGAGCTATACGTGTGTTGAGCGCGGAGGTGCCATCCGTTTGGCGCTTGATCAGGATGGATCGCAAGGCGGTTCGTGGGAAGGATCACGGGGCTGTTCGTGGGACGGAGATTTGGATCTCACAAGCGTACCACTACATCATCCGCGTTTATTAACGCTTCCCGCTTAGCGATCTACAAGGGTATGTAGATCTAATCTCCCTCTCGTAGATGATCATCACCATGATAGGTCTTCGTGTGCGTAGGATTTTTTTTGTTTCCCATGCAACATTCCCCTACAGTGGTATGATGAGCTAGGTTCATGCGTAGATGATTTTCTTGAGTAGATCACAAAAGGGTTTGTGAGCGTTGATGTTTAAGTTGCTGCCCTCCTTACTCTTTTCTCGATTCGGCGGCATTGTTGAATCGAAGCGGCCCAGACCGACATTACTCGTAACCACGAGAGACTGGTTTCACCGTTAACATGCAATGTGATTGCATCAAGATGACTGGTGGGTGCCTGTTTCTTCAACTTTAGTTGAATCGGATTTGAACGAGGCGGTCCTTGGAGAAGGTGAAATAGCAACTTACTCATCACCGTTGTGGTTTTGCGTAAGTAAGATGCGATCATACTAGATACCCATAGCAGCCACGTAAAACAAGCAACAACAAATTAGAGGACGTCTAACTTGTTTTTGCAGGGTATGCTTGTGATGTGATATGGCCAACTACATCATGTGATATATTGGATGTATGCGATGTGTCATGTTGTAATAGTTAAATATCGACTTGCACGTCGATGCTACAGCAACCGGCGGGAGCCATGGGGTTGTCTTTAAACTAATGTTTGTGCTTGCAGATGTGTATACTATATTTCTAGGTTGTAGCATTAGTAGTAATAGCATAGATAGCATGACAACCACGATGGCGACACAATGATGGAGATCATGGTGTGGCGCCGGTGACGATGGAGATCATGCCGGTGCTTCAGTGACGGAGATCGAGAAGCACGGAGTTCATGGCCATATCATGTCACTTATGATTTGCATGTGATTTTAATCCTTTTATGCACCTTGTTTTGCTTAGAACAGCGGTAGCTGTAACACCCTGGTTTTCGCTCCTGTTTTTTTTCATTTGCAAGATTTGACTCCCGTCTTTTTCTCAGTGTTATCGGATTTCTTTCACTTCTGGGTATGTGAAGATGGTTATCTAGCCTTGTCTTTCCCATCCAACCAAAGATTCTCCCCGGTCCAACCTTTCCACCCAAGATCTTTCTCATGGTTTTGCCGTCAAAACCCTACCTTCTGAATTGCCGGAAGGGAAACCCTGATCTCTCGTGTTTTAAAGGAACCCCAATTTATTTCGCCATGTTGCCTCCCAAACCATTTCCCTATGATCATCCCTTATATTTAAACCCTGGATATGCAAAAATATTGCTAACTCATTTGCAATATTTATCATTTATAATTAATTCCTTTTTCTCCGAGATGAAGGAAATTAAATCCATAAAAATAGCTATCCATCTCCAAAGCTTATGAAAACTTGTGGAGGTATTTTTTGTGATCATATTGAGCTCCCATAAAATATTGGTCATCATAGAATAAAAGCAAATTGCCTTTTCCTATTTTATGCCAATATTGATTTTTGGGCACTTTCTAAAGGAACTACCATTTTGGTAGCCAATAAAAATCCCAAATAATTTGTGGAGCTTCTCCTATCTATATCTTCCACATTTCCATCAAGATCCCAAGTTCCACAGTTCAAAATTTGAGCACAACATCAATTTGCAAATTTTGTCCAGTTGGGAAATTTGCAAAGGAAGTGCTCTATTCCTTGATATCCTTGAGCTGAAACTTTTCATGGTGGTTTACATTACTAAATAACTTATGAATACCAAAAATCATCTCAAGTCCTCTATTAATGTTTTCTCAGTAATTTTCCTAAGTTTCTGCCCATTTGAAAGCTTTGTGAAGGAAGTACCATGTAGGCACTCCCAAATGAGCTGAAAGTTTTCCAACATCTCCATATATTCAAATAATCTCCCTATACCAAATTTGAGCCAAATTCATCTAGCCAATTTTCCCAGAAAAAACTTTTCCATTTCTGGCTAGTTTGTAAGTTTTCAAAGGAAGTACCATCTACACTGGTCCATTGGTGCTTAAATTTTGGCATAATGACCACCTTAGTAGGTGACTACTCCATGCCAAAATTTCTCATAAATCCTTTCAAACACCTGCTGGCAAGATTGTCTCGAGAGTCTTCAACCTCATTCAAGCAGAATTTGGAGCAAACCAGAGGCATGGGGTCACTCCTGGATATTAGGTCGACGCATGGGACAAGGTGTGCCAGACCAGGGCACACTGTGTGCGCTAGTGCACGTGGTGACCACGGGGATGGTGTGTCATCCGACGCGCTCTGGATCTCGGGGCCCTCAACCATCGTCCACCCATTGAGCTTGGGCCACCGGAGCGTGTCTAGCAGCTCCGGAGTGTCCTCATGCCCCCTCTGGATCCTTCTCCCTCTCCTTAGTCCCTCTCATCGCACCACGACAATCGCCGCCGCGGTTCTATCCACCCGTGAACCTCGTCGTCTTCCTCTCCGTTGGATCCTTCCTCCCTGAGCCGTCGCATCGCAGTGAATTCTCGTCAGGTCGGCCGCTCCCCGACGCCAGGAAGATGACAACCACGTCGCCCGGTGCTCTAGTATGGTGATAAGGCCGCCACGGCGGCCGTGCCTATCCGGTAGCACCGGCTGGCTATAAAAGCCATGGCCCGACGCCCTTCCCGAGCACCTCAACTCCTCCATCCTGCTCTCCCCGCTCTTCTGGTCCTCCCCGTCCACTCGCCAGAGCTCCACCTCTTCTCCTCTCCTCCAATCGCCGCCATGGCCGCTGCCCCTCCTCTGCTAAATTCGCTTAGTGCACGCCCCTCTCTCCCGACTGACCTTGCCATCGTTCTCCCCTCTCCGACTCGTACCTCCACAACCCCTAGCCTACCCCTGTGACGACCGGTAGCCGCCGCACCCTTCGGCACCCGAGCCTCCGTCGACCATAGCCGGGGCACCCATGCCATGATCCTCCCCAGGCTCCACCACCCACGGGGATGGACGCGGCTCGGTCCCCAGAGCTCGCCGGTGGCTGGAGCACGATGAATGGTGACCGGAGCCACCGGCGGCCGTCGCCGGCGTGAAGCCCCCTCCCCTGCCCTCTTATCTGTCGCGAGGAGGAAGGAGGTAGAAGAAGGAGAGAGGAGAGAGAGAAGAAAGGGCCCGACAGGTGGGCCCCGACCCCACCTGTCGGTGAGAGAGGCACCCGCCAGCGTGATTAAGTGGAGACGTAATTTTGAAAATGCGCCTTCCCTCTGCAGAAAACATATTTATGGAGAAGGCACTAGCGGCTGTGCTCTCAGGGACCCGATTGCAAGTATTTTAATTGCAGATTCCTTCCACTTCAATCACTTGTATCTTTTTGCTCGGGACTCCGATTGAGGTGATTCCAGAGCCCACGTCTTCGTCTCGTCGAGCCTGTCGTGTTGGTGTAATTTTTACAAGGTGGTTACACTTTGAAAATGACCCTTTTTCCCTTGTCTCCAATCAGCCCCCTTCGAGAGAGAGAGAGCAGTATCCGACGATCCTTTTCGCGGACTCTCCGCATCTCTTCCGGGAGTATTCTTGGACCCCAGGCAAGCCATCCACCTTACATATGCACTAAATCTTTGCTCTGTGTTATTCCTGCATGTTTAACTTAATATGCTTGTGATTGTATGTATAGTAATGGGATATATGTGACTCTGATGAACCCTTGCTCGCATTTTCTTCAATGACGGCACCACGCCTGAGTTTGAGCCGTTTTCGGCCGTCTGGGTGGATATTGATACGTCCATTTTGCATCATGCTTTCATGTTGATACTTATCGCTTTATGGACTATTATTATACTTTCTGGAACCTTACTTATGCCTTTTCTCTCTTATTTTGCAAGGTTTATTTGAAGAGGGAGAATATCGGCAGCTAGAATTCTGGACTGGAAAAGGAGCAAGTCTAAGTCCTCTATTCTGCGCAACTCCAAATGCCCTGAAAATCAACGTGGATTTTTTTGGAATTTATAAAAAGTACTGGGCGAAAGAAGTGTCAGAGGGGAGCAACCAGGGGCCCACAATCCTGGTTGCCGCGGCCTACCCCCCTGGCCGCAGCAACAGGGCTTGTGGGCACCCTGGTGGCCCACTGGCCCCCTCTTTTTCTATATGAAGGGTTTCGTCCAGAAAAAAATCAGGGCGGATCTTTATCATGGATTCTCCGCCGCCACGAGGCGGAACTTGAGCAGATCCAATCTAGAGCTCCGACAGGACGATCCTGCCGGGGAAACTTCCCTCCTGGAGGGGGAAATCGTCGCCATCGTCATCACGAATAATCCTCTCGTCGAAGGGGAGGCATCTCCATCAACATCTTCATCTGCACCATCTCCTCTCCAAACCCTAGTTCATCTCTTGTAACCAATCTCCATCTCACGACTCTGATTGGTACTTGTAAGGTTGCTAGTAGTGTTGATTACTCTTTGTAGTTGATGCTAGTTGGATTACTTGGTGGAATATGTTCAGATCCTTGATGCTATTCATTACACCTCTGATCATGATTATGATTATGCTTTGTGAGTAGTTACTTTTGTTCCCGAGGACATGGGATAAGTCATGCTAATAATAGTCATGTAAATAGGTATTCGTTCGGTATTTTGATATGTTGTATGTTGTTTTTACTCTAGTGGTGTTATGTGAACATTGACTACATAACACTTCACCATATTTGGGCCTATAGGAAGGCATTGGGGAGTAGTAAGTAGACGACGGGTTGCTGGAGTGACAGAAGCTTAAACCCGAGTCTATGCGTTGCTTCGTAAGGGGCTGATTTGGATCCACTAGTTTAATGCTATGGTTAGACGTTGTCTTAATTCTTCTTTCGTAGTTGCGGATGCTTGCGAGAGGGGTTAATCATAAGTGGTATGCTTGTCCAAGTAAGGGCAGTACCCAAGCGTCGGTCCACCCACATATAAAACTATCAAAGTAACGAACGCGAATCATATGAACATGATGAAACTAGCATGACAGAAATTCCCGTGTGTCCTCGGGAGCGTTTTTCCTCTTATAAGACTTTGTTCCGGCTTGTCCCTTGCTACGAAAGGGATTGGGCCACTTTGCTGCACCGTTGCTGCTACTTGTTACTTGTTACTTTTCGCTTGCTACGTTTCACCTCACTACACCATCACTTGTTACCGCTACTTTCAGTGCTTGCAGTTATTACCTTGGTGAAAACCGTTTATCAGAGCCTTCTCCTCCTCGTTAGGTTCGACACTCTTACTTATCGAAAGGACTACGATTGATCCCCTATACTTGTGGGTCATCAAGACTCTTTTCTGGCACAGTTGTTGGGGAGGGAAGCGCCTTTGGTAAGCGGAATTTGGTAAGGAAACATTTATATACCGTGCTGAAATTTATTGTCACTTGTCACTATGGAAACTGTTCCTTTGAGGAGTTTGTTCGGGGTATTCACCACGAATGGAAGCACAAGGAGTTGTTCCTCAACCTGAGTTACCTACTGAAAATATCTTTTATGAAATTCCTTCGGGTATGCTTGAGAAACTGCTGGCTAATCCTTTTACAGGAGATGGATCTTCACATCCAGACTTGCATGTAATCTATGTAGATGAAGTTTGTGGTTTATTTAAGCTTGCAGGTTTGCCCGAGGATGAGGTAAAGAAGAAAGTATTTCCTTTATCTTTGAAGGATAAGGCGTTGACATGGTATAGGCTATGTGATGATAGTGGATCATGGGACTACAATCGGTTGAAATTGGAATTTCATCAAAAGTTTTATCCTATGCATTTAGTACATCGTGATTGGAATTATATTTAAGTATGGACTTGACTCTGAGATAGTAGCTTCTCTATGTGAATATTTTGCTGCTCATATTGATCTTCCCAAAGAGAAGTGGTTTAAGTTTCATCCTCCTGTAGAAATCAACATAGTTAAACCCAATCTAGTTGAAGAGAAACTCATTGCCTTTAGTGATCCTGTTGTTCCTTGTGCCTACGCTAAGAAACCACCTTACCCTGCTAGGAAAAAGGATTATTCTAAAGCTCCAACTGTCATACGAAGGGGTTACATTAGACCACTTGCACCCCCTGAGGAAATTAGAGTTGAACCTAGTGTTGTTATTATCAAAGATCTCTTAGCCGAAGACATAGATGGGCATGTTATGAAATTCTGTGAGGACTCCGCTAGAATAGCTAAACCTCACACGAAAGACAAATACAGACCTGTAGTTGGCCTGCCCGTTGTTTCTGTCAAGATAGGAGATCACTGTTATCATGGTTTATGTGATATGGGTGCTAGTGTTAGTGCAATACCCCGGTCCCTATATGATGAAATCAAAGATGAGATTGCACCTGCTGAGTTAGAACCCATCGATGTGACTATTACGCTAGCTAATAGAGACACTATCTGTCTCGAGGGAATTGTGAGAGACGTAGAAGTCCTGTGTGGTAAGTATCCTACTCATTTCCTCGTCCTTGCTACTACACAAGATAGCTTCTACCCCATCATATTTAGTAGACCCTTTCTCAACACTGTCAATGCTCACATTGATTGCATTAAACAGACTGTCACTATTAGTTTCGAGGGTGTGTCTCATGAATTTAACTTCTCCAAGTTTGGAAGACAACCCCATGAAAAAGAGTCATATGGTAGGGATGAAATCATTCTCTTGCCTCTATTGCCGTACCTCCTACGGATCCTTTAGAGCAATATCTGCTTGAGCATGAAAATGATATGCATATGGAGGAAAGAGATGAGATAGATAAAATTGTCTTAGAAAAATTTCCTATTCTCAAGAATAATCTGCCTATTGAACTGCTTAGGGATCCTCCCCCACCAAAGGGTGATCCTGTGTTCGAGCTAAAACAGTTACCAGATACTCTTAAGTATGCCTATCTTGATGAGAAGGAGATATATCCTGTTATTATTAGTGCTCACCTCTCGAGTCACGAAGGGAAGAAGTTATTAAAAACTTTGAGGAAGCACCGTGCTGCTATTGGATATACTCTTGATGATCTTAAGGGTATTAGTCCCACTCTATGTCAGCACAAGATTAAAACCGATCTTGATTCTAAGCCAGTTGCTGATCATCCACGGAGATTAAATCCGAGGATGAAAAGAAATATTGAAGCTTCTGGAAGCAGGAATCATTTATCCTGTTGCTCATAGTGATTGGTTGAGTCCAGTACATTGCATACCTAAGAAGGGAGGTATCACCGTTGTTCCTAATGATAAGGATGAACTAATTCCGCAGAGGATTATTACTGGCTATAGGATGGTGATAGACTTCCGAAAACTGAAAAAGGCAACCAGGAAAGACCATTATCCTTTGCCGTTTATCGGCCAGATGCTAGAAAGGCTATCTAAACACACACACTTCTGCTTTCTAGACGGTTAATCAGGTTTCTCGCAAATACCTGTTGCACAATCTGATCAAGAGAAAACCACCTTCACATGCCCCTTCGGTACCTTTGCTTATAGACGTATGCCTTTTGGCTTGTGCAATGCACCTGCCACCTTTCAAAGATGTATGATGGCTATATTCTGTGACTTTTGTGAAAAGATTGTTGAGGTTTTCATGGATGATTTCTCCGTCTACAGTTCTTCCTTTGACGATTGCCTCAACAACCTTGATCGAGTCTTACAGAGATGCAAAGATACCAACCTCGTCTTGAACTGGGAGAAGTGCCACTTCATGGTTAATGAAGGCATCGTCTTAGGACAAAAAATCTCTGTGAAAGGCATTGAAGTTGATGAGGCTAAGGTTGATGCAATTGAGAAAATGCCTTGCCCCACAGATATCAGAGGTATACGAAGTTTCCTAGGTCATGCTGGTTTCTATAGGAGGTTCATTAAAGACTTCTCTAAGATTTCTAGGGCTCTTACCAACCTCTTGCAGAAGGATGTTCCTTTTGTTTTTGTTGAGGATTGTGAGGAAGCTTTCGAAATACTTAAGAAGGCCTTAATAACCGCACCTATTGTTCAACCACCTGATTGGAACTTGCCCTTTGAAATCATGTGCGATGCTAGTCATTATGCCGTTGGTGCTGTTCTAGGACAAAGAGTTGACAAGAAGTTGAATGTCATTCACTATGCTAGTAAAACTCTAGACAGTGCCCAAAGAAACTATGCCACTACGGAGAAGGAGTTTTTAGTACTCGTGTTTGCATGTGAAAAGCTCAGATCTTAAATAGTTGACTCCAAAGTCACTATTCACTCTGATCATGCTGCTATTAAGTACCTCATGGAGAAGAAGGACGCTAAGCCTAGGCTAATCAGATGGGTTCTCCTGCTACAGGAATTTGATTTGCACGTTGTTGACCGAAAGGGTCCCGATAACCCTCTAGCAGATAACTTGTCTAGGCTAGAGAATGTCCTTGATAACCCACTACCTATTGATGACAGCTTTCCTGATGAGCAATTGAATGTCATCCGCACTTCACATAGTGCACCGTGGTATGCTGATTACGCAAACTATATCGTAGCCAAATACATACCACCTAGTTTCACCTACCAACAAAAGAAGAAATTCTTCTTTGATTTGAGACACTACTTTTGGGATGATCCTCATCTTTATAAGGAATGAGTAGATGGTGTTATTAGACGTTGTGTGCCTGAACTTGAGCATGGACAGATCCTGCAGAAGTGTCATTCTGAGGCTTATGGAGGACACCATGCTGGAGACAGAACTGGTCATAAGGTATTGCAATCAGGTTTCTATTGGCCCACTCTCTTCAAGGATGCCCGTAAGTTTGTCTTGTCTTGTGACGAATGCCAAAGAATAGGGAACATCAGTAAGCGTCAGGAAATGCCTATGAACTATTCACTTGTCATTGAACCGTTTGATGGCTGGGGCTTTGATTATATGGGACCCTTCCCTAGTTCCAATGGGTACACTCATATCTTAGTTGCTGTGGACTACATCACTAAGTGGGTAGAAGCTATCCCCACTAAAAATGCTGATCACCACACCTCTATTAAGATGCTTAAAGAAGTCATTTTCCCAAGATTTGGAGTCCCTAGATATGTGATGATTGATGGCGGTTCACACTTCATTCATGGTGTTTTCCGCAAGATGTTCGCTAAGTATGATGTCAACCATAGAGTTGCATCTCCTTATCATCCTCAGTCTAGTGGTCAAGTGGAATTGAGTAATAGGGAGATCAAATTGATCTTACAAAAGACCGTCAATAGATCTCGAAAGAATTTGTCTAGCAAACTTGACGATGCACTATGGGCTTAGATGACTACTTATAAGAATCCCATGGGCATGTCGCCGTATAAAATGGTTTACGGTAAGGCCTGTCATTTGCCTCTTGAGCTGGAACACAAAGCTTATTGGGCAATCAAAGAGCTCAACTTTGTTTTCAAACTTGCCGATGAGAAGCGGTTGTTTGATATCAGCTCATTAGATGAATGGAGGGCCCAGACATATGAGAATGCCAAGTTGTTCAAGGAACAGGTTAAGAGGTGGCACGATAAAAGAATACAAAAGCGAGAGTTCAATGTAGGTGATTATGTCCTGCTATACAATTATCGTTTATGATTCTTCGCAAACAAGCTTCTTTCTAAATGGGAAGGCCCCTACGTTGTCGAGGAAGTATATCGTTCCGGTGCCATCAAAATCAATAACACGGAAGGTAATTTTCCTAGGGTGGTAAACGGGCAAAGAATCAAGCATTACATCTGTGGTACTCCCATAAATGTTGAGACCAATATCATCAATATCATAACTCCAGAGGAGTACATAAGGGATGTTTATCAGCCTGCTTCAGACCTTGAAAACCAAGAGGTATCTGTTTCGGTAAGTAACTGGACTCCGAAACTTTTCCAATAGGAAATTTTCTCCGTTTTGGAATTTATGGAAAATTAGAAAAATAAAAAGCAGTCCGGAGAGCGCACGAGGCGGCCACAAGCTTGGTTGCCGCGGCCTACCCCCCTGGCCGCAGCAACATGGCTTGTGGGCAGCTCGTGTGCCTCCCGGACTCCGTTTTCTTGCGGAGCACTCCTTCTGGTCCAGAAAAAATCATTATATATATGCCCGAGGGTTTTGATCTCCGTATCGCGCAGTTTTCCTCTTTTTCGTTTCGAGCCTGTTGTCTGCCGCAGATTTAGAGCAAAGATGTCTCAGGAATCTGTTGGGGGAGAATAATCTCCCTCAAGTTCATGAAGAAGAAGATGCTGATCTGAAAAGAGTAGAAGTCACGGAAGCCAGGGACAAAACTAAGGAGAAAACCCAAGCTAGGGAGGAAGCTCAACCTAGGTTCAACATTGAAGATGTTGAAGGAGTAGATTTTCTCCAACCCTTCCTCCTTGTGTTGTCTCCATCCGTGATTGAACTCTTGAGGTTTTGTGAAACAACTCGTGCTCGCAATATTTCCCTTTCTCGTGAAGTTGTTTTGCTGGAAAACCATGTCGTAGATCTCAAAGGTATAAATCAAAGATTGATAGCTCTCTTGGAATCAAAGACGGAGGATCAAACTCATGTTGCAACTCCACCACTATCACCACCAAAGGAAGACAACTAAGCATTGGTATGGGCAAACCCCTTGGCTTTTTCCAAGCTTGGGGGAGTTGCCCTGGTATCGTATCACCTTTATATCTTTTGCTTTTACCTTCGTTTTAGTTCTTTCCTTTTAAGTTTTTATTTCTTGTCTTAGTGGAATAAGTCTTTAGTGTTTTAGTTTGAGTCTTTTGCCTTGTGTCTGCCCCGATGTATTCGAGCTTGCGAGCTTTATAATAGAGAGTATCTTAGTCAAGGGCCTTTTTTTGTGCCGTGATCAAAAGTATGAAAAGAACGATAGCATGAAAGATCATGAGATGATCTTATGGAAAGTGATAGCTTCACTTATAACAAGTATGATGATTGAAACTTGTTGAGAAGAGACCAACATAGACCCCAGTCATTGTTGCAATTAATAAGAAGTAATAAGGAAAGATAGGTTCACATATCAATATATCATCTTAGACACTTTCTATAATTGTGAGCACTCACCAAACTATTACATGCTTAGAAGTAGATTTTGGACAAGGAAGACAACATAATGAATTGTGTTTGCTTGGTTCCAGACAATGTTATATGATTAGAGATCCCTTAGCATGTGACGATTGCTTCCACCTCATATTAGCCAAAACTCCCGCACCTAGTAGGAATACTACTTGTGCATCCATAAACCTTCAACCCAGTTTTTCCATGAGTGTCCACCATACCTACGTATGGATTGAATAAGATCCCTCAAGTAAGTTGTCATCGGTGCAAGCAATAAAAATTGCTCTCTAATATGTATGATCTATTAGTGTGTGGAAAATAAACTTTATACGAACCTGTGATGAGGAAGACATAAAAGCGACACAGTGCATAATAAAGTTCTTTATCACAGGAGGCAATAAAAAGTGACGTTCGTCCGCACTAAGAGGACACACATCCAAACCTCAAAAGCGCATGACAACCTCTGCTTCCCTCTGCGAAGGGCATATCTTGTACCTTTACTTTTTGCCCTTGTAAGAGTCATGGTGATCTTCACAAATTCCTTATCTAGCCTTTTTCTTGGTGAACGTCATATGCTTGGGAAAGATCTATATTCATATATCAACTTGGAGCTGAGTACTCATGCTTTATTATTGTTGACTTTACCCTTGAGTTAAATGGTTGGGAGGCAAAACTATAAGCCCCTATCTTTCTCTGTGTCCAACTGAAACTTCGATACCATGAGTACCACGTGAGTTGTAACAATTGTGGAAAACAAAAGAGATGATTGAGTATGTGGATTTGCTTTGCAAGCTCTTATTTGACTCTTTCTGATAATATGATAAATTGCAATTGCTTCAATGACTATGGACGGTTGTTGGCTACTTCTCGGTAAGGTTTTTGTCTCATACTTTGCTTTGTGATGGAATTTTTACTTTCCCATAAGAATATCTATGATGTATTGCTGTTCTATGTGTGATCATGATGCCCTATTGTCCGTATTTTGTTTTATCGACACCTTCATCCCTCAACATGTGGACATGTTTTGGGTCTTGGTTTTCGCTTGAGGACAAGCGAGGTCTAAGCTTGGGGGAGTTGATACGTCCATTTTGCATCATGCTTTCATGTTGATATTTATCGCTTTATGGACTGTTATTATACTTTGTGGAACCTTACTTATGCCTTTTCTCTCTTATTTTGCAAGGCTTATTTGAAGAGGGAGAATACCGGCAGCTGGAATTCTGGACTCGAAAAGGAGCAAGTCTGAGTCCTCTATTCTCCGCAACTCCAAATGCTCTCAAAATCAACGTGGATTTTTTTTGGAATTTATAAAAAATACTGGGCGAAAGAAGTGTCACAGGGGAGCAACCAGGGGCCCACAAGCCTGGTTGCCTCGGCCTACCCCCTTAGCCGCGGCAACAGGGCTTGTGGGCACCCTGGTTGTCACGCCCAAGATGCGACCCTATCCTCAATTTGGCATGAAGGCCTCGTCAGGGATAGAAGCGCATCTCGTCGTGTCGCAAGAATGGATATCGTTACAAGTACATGTACTGAAAAGGAGAGATATATAAAGAGTTGGCTTACACTTGCCACAAGCTACATCAGAGTCACATCAGTACATTACATAATCATCAAGAGAAAGAGCAGGGTCCGACTACGGACGAAAACAAACGAGAAAAGAAGAACGACGTCCATCCTTGCTATCCCAGGCTGCCGGCCTGGAACCCATCCTAGATCGATGAAGAAGAAGAAGAAGACGCCACTCCAAATAAACAATCAACGCGCTCGCGTCAAGTAACCTTTACCTGTACCTACAACTGGTGTTGTAGTTATCTGTGAGCCACAGGGGACTCAGCAATCTCATTTCCAAAGGTATCAAGACTAGCAAAGCTTAATGGGTGAGGTATGGTTAAGTGGTGAGGTTGCAGCAGCGGCTAAGCATATATTTGGTGGCTATACTTACGAGTACCAGAAATAAGAGGGGGACGATCTACGCATAACGGTCGTGAACTACAGATGATCAAATGAATGATCCTGAACACCTACCTACGTCAGACATAACCCCACCGTGTCCTCGATCGGAGAAAGAACTCACGAAAGAGACAGTCACGGTTACGCACACAGTTGGCATTTTTTAATTACGTTAACTTCAAGTTATCTAGAACCAGTGTTAAACAAAGCTTCCACGTTGCCACATAATCGCGGGCACGGCTTTTTGAAAGATTTAACCCTGCAGGGGTGCTCCAACTAGTCCATCACAAATTACCACAAGCCGCATAGAAATCCTCAATCACGAAGCTCGCGATCTCGTCGGATTCCCTAGTGGAAAACCTCAACTCTGAGATTACCCAAAGCATCACCGGAATCCCGATGCACAAGATATCTCGTCAAAGGTAAAACTAATCCAGCACGGCCGCCCGACGTGTCGACGTACCCGATAGGAGCCGCGTATCTCGTTCTCAAGGACACGACGGATGGAACTAGCTACAGGTGCCAAACCTCGAGTTTCCTCGCGGTGGCCCCGCAGGCAGACCGTTTGGGACCAACACCATCAGCACTGGCCCCCCCTGTTTATGTAAAATTACTCCTCGGGTAGCGCTAACTCCCTATGCATTTCAATTTAACAGAATTATTATGTTGGGCAAATGTAGAACCAAAGTTGGGCCTTGCCAGACCAGCTTTAATCTAAAACGAATTATCAAGGGGGTCCCCATAACAACCCCGATCGTGTTAGGAGCACTCAATTATGGAACATAACACCGGTAGCCGAAACTAAGGGGGCAGAGGTGGAACAAAACACCAGGCTAGAAAGGCCGAGCCTTCCACCTTTTACCAAGTATATAGGTGCATTAAATTAAATAGCATTTAAATATGGTGATATAACAAGGAACCCATGCTTTCACATGGAAGCAACTGCACCTGCAACTAGCAACGCTATCAACAGGGTTAAGCAAGCAGTAACATAGCCAAACAGTGGTTTGCTAGGTCGAACAGGTTGAAGGTTTTCATGGCATTGTTGAGAGGCTGACATTTAATATGTGGTAGGCAACGAGACATAATCGATAGAAGCGGTAAAACTAGCATGGCAATGATAGTAATGGTATCTGGGGAAATGGTCATCTTGCCTGAGATCCCGCTTGGAAGAAGAACGCCTCCGTGAAGCAGACGAACCGACGTAGTCGAACGGGTCCTCACAATCCGGCACGCTGCGGAACTCTATCGAGACGAAGCAAACCAGGAACACAAATCATCACACGGATTTCACCACACGATGCACAACACAAATGATGCATGAGCTACTAAATACATGCAAGTCACGGCATGACAATTCACACAATCAAACACTAAACATTAAGTGAAGTTCAATATGCAACGAGTTGCATATTGACGAAACTCCACGTTTATTATTTAGTTCTATCCCGATTAGATACACGGCAATATTAAAGTTGTCAAACATGCAAGAGGTGAAGCGGAAATTAAACTACCTATCTAGACATTTTAAATGAGGTCGGAAATGACATATAGCATCTCCGAGATGACCTCACATGGTAATTAACAATTCTGTCCAGATCTAAACTAATGCATTTAATTAGTTGTTAAACAGAAAAACAAATAGGTTCACGTGATTCTATGCGTCAAGGCAAGCAATCTACACATAAAGAACATCTCCAACGGAGCTACGGATCAAAAGATACAAGCACCGCAAGATATGATGGCATGAATGCAATATGTGTGCAACGACGGCTACGAGCACTTCAACACATGAAACCAGCAAGATAAAATGAAACTACACAAGATTCTAAGCAAGTTTCATGTAGGACACGATCAAAACGGAGCTACGGTTCAAAAACTACGAGCAAAACAAGAAAACACTACAATCTGCCAAAATCAGCCACATAGCATATTCTACGCCCCACAACTACGGGCTACACCACTCCGATATGCTCAAGCAAGGCATGGAACGGAAGAGGGCGAGAAGCACTACTACGAACAACTAACAACAACTAGCATGGCAGCAAGGAACACTAGGGAAAGAAGTCACAAAAAGGCATCGCACACACTATTTCAGACTTAGTGAAAATTACACCTCGTGAAAGTGCAGTTTTCAGTCTGAAGCAATATTGACAGCAGCAAAACCTATAGCTACAGGACTCCAAATGGCATGAAACTTCACAGCAAGCTAGAGAAACACAAGGGGTACAACTAACTCCATTGGATCATCCTCAAAAGAGCTACAGATCACAAGATACAAGCAAGACAAGACAACAACAAAATATAACAGATTCCACACTTAGAAATATTTCAGCTCCTCCAAATCAGCACTATTTCAAGCAACTTGAGAGCAAGCAAACAACACCTAAACATGCATTTCTATTGCAACCAAAAATACCAGGGGCTAAACAAAACATCCAAGATCAACTCCCTAGTTGACAACTAATTCAAACGAGGCACGGAATAAATCCTACGAATTAAAGAAAAGGGCATCACGGCAAAATATCGCACGAACTAACTTACTCAAAAGCTAAAACTAACTGCACAGAAAAATCCATGAGATTTTTCTACCCCGGGAACATATAAAATATGTGGGGTTTGCAACACAAAATAATGCCACACATTAATGCAAGATAAACACCTAGATACGGGAAAATAAACTACCGGCAAATCCCTACACGTAAAAATAGAATTGACCGCTCTAAAATGCATGAAAAAATGGTCCCTAAAACATGGGCATTTCTAAAACGGCATACGGGCAATACGGTCTAGCGCGAAAAATAAATACGACGTCTATCCTATTGAAACAGCACACAAGACTAGGCGTTTGGCACGTTAAACTACGTCAAATGATTATGCAAGTTTCAAATACGTTTTCTACGCACGAAACTACCACAAAACCATATATAATACACCTCGAGCCGATTAACGGTTTAAAAGTTACGGGGGTTTAAATAATTAGCTAAATCCTGAAATTGTCTAAACCGAAAATAATTCCTATAATAGCTACCGGGCCGAAACTGAGGCGTAGAATAACTAAGAGGCGCCTATGCGTAAATAAAGGGGCTGGGGGGCTGGTCACCTTAGTGGGCCTGGCCCATGTCGCGGGGAGGAGGCGGAGGTGGTCCTGGGCCGGCCTGTTCCTGGGCCGCTGTGGGAGGCCGGCCCGCAGGGGCGCTGGCGCGGCGCTGGGCGCTATCTCGTCCTCCCGCACGAGCGAGGCAGTGGCTGGCAGCGGCTGCTGGTTGCTCGACGGCGAGGTCCGGCAGTCTCCGGCGAGGGATGCGGTAGGGGTTGGACCCCCACGGTCCGGATCTGACCGGATCCGGGGGCGGCGGCGGGGCTACACCGGCCTGGCGACGCGGCGGCGCTAGGGCGCGGGCAGGGAACCGGCAGGCAGGGGCCGGGGAGCTCTGACCGGCGGTCTCCGGCGAGGCCAGGGACGCACGGGGACCGAGGGCGGCGCGCTCCGGCAGCGCGGCTGCTGGCCGGCGGCGACGCAGCGTTGGAGAGGAGCTGCAACGAGCTCGGGCAAGGCGGCGGCGGCGGATGGGCCTGCCCGGGCCCGGCGGCTGGAGGGGAGAGAGAGAGGTGGGAGGCTGCGCTAGGGTTTCGGGGGTAGGCACGGATCCCGAGGTGGAGAGGGGTTGGTTGCCTAAAATTAAGGAGGGGGCCTATATATATAGACAAACGGGGGGCTCGGTTAACCGGAATCGCGCTTCGGATCCAACCGCGGGATCGGATTCGGACGATTACGAACGCGGGTATGGGTACGCGGCCGTGTAGAGGGGACATCCGAAGACGAGAGGGAGAACGGGCGACGCAACACGAATTTTTTTAAAACACCGACAAACGTCCGACGGTAGACCGAATATGGTGCCGCTACGGATGACCGTTCGGGTACCAGACGAACTCCGATCGCGACGAAATTCGACAGGCGGCCTATCTATATATAAATAAGACCGCACGTCAAATCTCAACCCGATCAGAGAAAGTTTTAAATGCACTTTAGAAAAACAGGGTTTCGACGGTGCCGCGGGCGCGTGCGTGTGCGGTCGGGCTCAGAACAGACAACGACGCGAACCGGCAACTACTAACGAATGCAAGTTTGAAAACTGGCGGCAACGGAGATGCCGATGCAATGCAGATGATGCGATGATGCGATGATGACACGACAAATAAAATAAGCCACACGACGAAAACGGAAAGAGAGGGGAATCTTCTGGAACGTCGGCATCGGGCTGTCACACTGGTGGCCCACTGGCCCCCTCTTTTGCTATATGAAGGGTTTCGTCCAGAAAAAAATCAGGGTGGAGCTTTTTCGTGGATTCTCCGCCGCCACGAGGCGGAACTTGAGCAGATCCAATCTAGAGCTCCGGCATGACGATCCTGCCAGGGAAACTTCCCTCCCGGAGGGGAAAATCGTCGCCATCGTCATCACCAACACTCCTCTCGCCGGAGGGGAGGCATCTCCATCAACATCTTCATCAGCAACATCTCCTCTCCAAACCCTAGTTCATGTCTTGTAACAATCTCCGTTTCGCGACTCCGATTGGTACTTGTAAGGTGATGACCCACAAGTATAGGGGATCAATCGTAGTCCTTTTGATAAGTAAGAGTGTCGAACCCAACGAGGAGGAGAAGGCTCTGATAAACGGATTTCAGCAAGGTAATAACTACAAGTACTGAAAGTAGCGGTAACAAGTGATTGTGTAGCGAGGTGAAACGTAGCAAGCAAAGAGTAACAAGTAACAAGTAGTAGCAACGGTGCAGCAAGTGGCCCAATCCCTTTTGTAGCAAGGGACAAGCCTGAACAAAGTCTTATAGGACACACGGGAATTTCTGTCATGCTAGTTTCATCATGTTCATATGATTCGCGTTCGTTACTTTGATAGTTTGATATGTGGGTGGACCGACGCTTGGGTACTGCCCTTACTTGGACAAGCATCCCACTTATGATTAACCTCTCTCGCAAGCATCCGCAACTACAAAAGAAGAATTAAGACAAAATCTAACCATAGCATTAAACTCGTTGGTCCAAATCAGACCCTTACGAAGCAACGCATAGACTAGGGTTTAAGCTTCTGTCACTCCAGCAACCCATCATCTACTTACTACTCCCCAATGCCTTCCTCTAGTCCCAAGTATGGTGAAGTGTTATGTAGTCGACGTTCACATAACACCACTAGAGGAAAAGACAACATACATCATATCAAAATACCGAACGAATATCAAATTAAATGACTATTATCAGCATGACTTATCCCATGTCCTCAGGAACAAAAGTAACTACTCACAAAGCATAATCATAATCATGATCAGAGGTGTAATGAATGGCATCAAGGATCTGAACATAAACTCTTCCACCAAGTAATCCAACTAGCATCAACTACAAAGAGTAATCAACACTACTAGCAACCTTACAAGTACCAATCGGAATCATGAGACGGAGATTGATTACAAGAGATGAACCAGGGATTGGAGAGGAGATGGTGCTGATGAACATGTTGATGAAGATGCCTCCCCTCCGACGAGAGGAGTGTTGGTGATGACGATGGCGACGATTTCCCCCTCCGAGAGGGAAGTTTCCCCGGCAGGATCGTCCTGCCGGAGCTCTAGATTGGATTTGCTCAAGTTCCGCCTCGTGGCGGCGGTGAAACCACGAAAAAGCTCCCGAATGATTTTTTCTGGACCAAAACCTTCATATAGCAAAAGAGGGGGGCTAGTGGGCCATCAGGGAGCCCACAAGCCCCCACTCCGCCACCAAGGGGTGGCGGTGGCAGGGCTTGTGGCGCCCTGGCAGCCCCCCTCTGGTACTTCTTTCGCCCAATATTTTTTATATAATCCCAAAAAAATCCACATGAATTTTTAGGGCATTTGGAGATGCGCAGAATAGTGGACTAAGCTTTGCTCCTTTTCCAGTCCAGAATTCCAGCTGCCTGAATTCTCCCTCTTCAAATAAACCTTGCAAAATAAGAGAAAAAAGGCATAAATATGGTACCACAAAGTAATATAACAGCCCAAAAAGCAATAAATATCAACATGAAAGCATGATGCAAAATGGACGTATCAACTCCCCCAAGCTTAGACCTCGCTTGTCCTCAAGCGAAAACCAAGTTCCATAAACATGTCCACATGTTTGGGGACGAAGGTGTCGATAAAACATAATACGGACATGAGGGCATCATGATCACACATAGAACAGCAATACATCATAAAGATTCTTATGGGAAAGTAACAATTCCTTCACAAAGCAAATCATGAAGCAAAAACCTTACCGAGAAGTAACCAACAATAGTCCATAATCATTGAAGCAATTGCAATTTATCACAACGTCAGAAAGAGTCAAATAAGAGCTTGTAAGGCAAACCCACATACTCAATCATCTCTTTTGTTTTCCACAATTGTTACAACTCACGTGGTACTCATGGTGTCAAAGTTTCAGCTGGACACAGAGGAAGATAGGGGCTTATAGTTTTGCCTCCCAACTATTTACCTCAAGGGTAAAGTCAACAATAATAAAGCATAAGTACCCAACTCCAAGTTTATATATGAATATAGATCTTTCCCAAGCATGTGACGGTAGCCAAGACAAAGGCAAAAATAGGGAATTGGTGAAGATCACCATGACTCTTACAAGGGCAAAAAGTAAAGGTACAAGATAGGCCCTTCGCAGAGGGAAGCAGAGGTTGTCATGCGCTTTTGAGGTTTGAGTGCGTGTCCTCTTAGTGCGGAGGAACATCAGTTTATATTGCCTCCTGTGATAAAGAACTTTATTATGCAGTCTGTCGCTTTTATGTCTTCCTCATCACAGGTTCGTACAAAGATTATTTTCCACACACTAATAGATCATACATATTAGAGAGCAATTTTTATTGCTTGCACCGATGACAACTTACTTGAAGGATGTTATTCAATCCATAGGTAGGTATGGTGGACTCTCATGGCAAAACCGATTGGAGGTTTATGGATGCACAAGTAGTATCTCTACTTGGTGCGGGAGTTTTGGCTAATATGAGGTGGAAGCAATCGTCACATGCTAAGGGATCTCTAATCATATAACATTGTTTGGAACCAAGCAAACACAATTCATTATTATGTCTTCCTTGTCCAACATCTACTCCTAAGCATGTAATAGTTTGGTGAGTGCTCACAAATGTAAAAAGTGTCTAAGATGATATATTTATATGTGGACCTCTCTTTCCTTATTACTTCTTATTAATTGCAACAATGACTGAGGTCTATGTTGATTTATTCTCAACAAGTTTCAGTCATCATACGTGTCATAAGTGAAGTTATCACTTTTCATAAGATCGTCTCATGATCTTTCATCTATCGTTCTTTTCATACTATTGATCATGGCACAAAGCAAAGCCCTTGACTAAGATACTCTTTATTATATAGCTTGCAAGCTCGAATACATCGGGGGAGAGACAAAAGCAAAAGACTCAAACTAAACACTAAAGACTTATTCCTCTAAGAGAAGAAATTAAAACTGAAAAGGAAAGAACTAAAACAAAGGTAAAAGCGAAAGATATAAAGGTGATACGATACCAGGGCAACTCCCCCAAGCTTGGCAGAAGCCAAGGGGATTGCCCATACCAATGCTTAGTTGTCTTCCTTTGGTGGTGATGGTGGTGTTGTTGTCGCCTTTGATTCCAAGAGAGCTATCAATCTTTGAATTATACCTTTGAGATCTGTGACATGGTTTTCCAGCAAAACAACTTCATGAGAAAGGGAAATATTGCGAGCACGAGTTGTTTTGCAAAACCTGGAGAGTTCAATAAAGGATGGAGACATCACGTGGAGGAAGGGTTGGAGAAAGTATACTCCTTCAACTTCTTCAATGTTGAACATAGGTTGAACCTCCTCCCTAGCTTGGGTTTTCTCCTTAGCTTGGTCCCTGGCTTCCGTGACTTCTACTCTTTTCAGATCAGCATCTACTTCCTCCTGAACTTGGTGGATATCATTCTCCCACACAGGTTCCTGAGACATCTTTGCTCTAAATCTGCGACAGACAACATGCTTGAAACGAAAATAGAGGAAAACTACGCGATACGGAAATCAAAACCTTCGAACGAGTATATATTGATTTTTTCTGGACCAGAAGGAGTGCTCCGCAAGAAAACGGAGTCCGGGAGGCACACGAGGTGCGCACAAGCTTGCCCTCCGCCACCAGGGGGGTAGGTGGCGGTGGCAGGGCTTGTGGCCGCCTCGTTCGCTCTCCGGGCTGCCTTTTATTTTTCTAATTTTCCAAAAATTCCAAAATGGAGGAAATTTCCTATTGGAAAAGCATCAGAGTCCAATTTCTTACCAAAACAGATACCTCTTCGTTTTTCAGGGTCTGAAACAGGCTGATAAACATCCCTTGTGTACTCCTCTGGAGTTATGACATTGATGATATTGGTCTCAACATTTATGGGAGTACCAGAGATGTAATGCTTGATTCTTTGCCCATTTACCACTCTAGGAAAATTTCCTTCCGTGTTATTGATTTTGATGGCACCGGAACAATATACTTCCTCGATAACATAAGGACCTTCCCATTTAGAGAGAAGCTTGCGTGCAAAGAATCTCAAACGAGAATTGTATAGCAGGACATAATCACCTACATTGAACTCTCGTTTCTGTATTCGTTTGTCGTGCCATCTCTTAACCTTTTCCTTGAACAACTTGGCATTCTCATATGCTTGGGCTCTCCATTCATCTAACGAGCTGATATCAAACAACCGCTTCTCACCGGCAAGTTTGAAATCAAAGTTGAGCTCTTTGATTGCCCAATAAGCTTTGTGTTCCAGCTCAAGAGGTGAATGACGGGCCTTACCGTAAACCATTTATATGGTGACATGCCCATGGGATTCTTATAAGCAGTCCTATAAGCCCATAGTGCATCGTCAAGTTTGCTAGACCAGTTCTTTCGAGATCTATTGACGGTCTTTTGTAGGATCAACTTGATCTATCTACTGCTCAGCTCCACTTGACCACTAGACTGAGGATGATAAGGAGATGCAACTCTATGGTTGACATCATACATAGCTAGCATCTTGCGGAAAACACCATGAATGAAGTGTGAACCGCCATCAGTCATCAGATATCTAGGGACTCCAAATCTTGGGAAAATGACTTCTTTAAGCATCTTAATAGAGGTGTGGTCATCAACATTTTTAGTGCGGATAGCTTCTACCCACTTAGTAATGTAATCCACAGCAACTAAGATGTGAGTGTACCCATTGGAACTCGGGAAGGGTCCCATATAATAAAAGCCCCAGACATCAAATGGTTCATTGACAAGTGAATAGTTCATAGGCATTTCCTGACGCTTAATGATATTCCCTATTCTTTGGCATTCGTCACAAGACAAGACAAACTTACGGGCATCCTTGAAGAGAGTGGGCCAATAGAAACCTGATTGCAATACCTTGTGGGCAGTTCTATCTCCAGCGTGGTGTCCTCCGTAGGCTTCAGAATGACACTTCTGCAGGATCTGTCCCTGTTCATGTTCAGGCACACAATGTCTAATAACACCATCTAATCCTTCCTTATAAAGGTGAGGATCATCCCAAAAGTAGTGTCTCAAATCAAAGAAGAATTTCTTCTTTTGCTGATTGGTGAAACTTGGTGGTATGTATTTGGCTACGAAATAATTTGCATAATCTGCATACCACGGTGCACTATGTGAAGTGCGGATGACATTTAGTTGCTCATCAGGAAAGCTGTCATCAATAGGTCGTGGGTCATCAAGGACATTCCCTAGCCTAGACAAGTTATCTGTACAGGGTTATCAGCACCCTTTTGATCAACGACTTGCAAATCAAATTCCTGTAGCAGGAGAACCATCTGATCAGCCTAGGCTTAGCGTCCTTCTTCTCCATAAGGTACTTAATAGCAGCATGATCATAGTGAATAGTGACTTTGGAGTCAACTATATAAGATCTAAACTTTTCACATGCAAACACGACTGCTAAAAATTGCTTCTCCGTATTGGCATAGTTTCTTTGGGCACTGTCTAGAGTTTTACTAGCATAGTGAATGACATTCAACTTCTTGTCAACTCTTTGTCCTAGAACAGCACCAACAACATAATCACTAGCGTCACACATGATTTCAAAGGGCAAGTTCTAGTCAGGTGGTTGAACAATTGGTGCGGTTATCAAAGCCTTCTTAAGTATTTCAAAGGCTTCCTCACAATCCTCATCAAAAACAAAAGGAACATCCTTCTCCAAGAGGTTGGTAAGAGGCCTAGAAATCTTAGAGAAGTCTTTAATGAAACTTCTATAGAAACCAACATGACCTAGGAAACTTTGTATACTCTGATATCTGTGGGGCAAGGCATTTTCTCAATTGCATCAACCTTAGCCTTATCAACTTCAATGCATCTTTCAGAAATTTTGTGTCCTAAGACGATACCTTCATTAACCATAAAGTGACACTTCTCCCAGTTCAAGACGAGGTTGGTATCTTCGCATCTCTGTAAGACTCGATCATGTTTGTTGAGGCAATCATCAAAGGAAGACCCGTAAACGGAGAAGTCATCTATGAAAACCTCGACAATCTTTTCAAAAAAGTCAGAGAATATAGCCATCATACATCTTTGGAAGGTGGCAGGTGCATTGCATAAGCCAAAAGGCATACGTCTATAGGCAAAGGTACCGAAGGGGCAGGTGAAAGTGGTTTTATCTTGATCAGATTGTGCAACAGGTATTTGCGAGAAACCTGAATAACCGTCTAGAAAGCTGAAGTGTGTGTGTTTTGATAGCCTTTCTAGCATTTGGTCGATAAACGACAAAGGATAATGATCTTTCCTGGTTGCCTTGGTCAGTTTCCGGAAGTCTATCACCATCCTATAGCCGGTAATAATCCTTTGTGGGATTAGTTCATCCTTATCATTAGGAACGACGGTGATACCTCCCTTCTTAGGTACGCAATGTACTAGACTTACCCAATCACTATGAGCAACGTGATAAATGATTCCTGCTTCCAGAAGCTTTAATATTTCTTTTCTAACGACCTCTTTCATCTTAGGATTCAATCTCCTTTGATGATCAGCAACTGGTTTGAAGTCAGGATCAGTTTTAATCTTGTGCTGACATAGAGTAGGACTAATACCCTTAAGATCATCAAGAGTATATCCAATGGCAACATGGTGCTTCCTCAGAGTTCTTAGTAACTTCTTCTCTTCGTGCTCTGAGAGGAGAGCACTAATAATAACATGATATATCTCCTTCTCATCAAGATAGGCATACTTAAGAGTATGCAGCAACTGTTTAAGCTCGAACACAGGATCACCCTTTGGTGGGGGAGGATCCCCAAGCAATTCAACAGGTAGATTATTCTTGAGAATAGGATATTGTTCTAAGACAATTTTATCTATCTCATCTCTCTCCTCCATACGCATATCATTTTCATGCTCAAGCAGATATTGCTCTAAAGGATCCATAGGAGGTACGGCAATAGAGGCAAGAGCAATGATTTCATCCCTTCCAGACGACTCTTTTTCATGGGGTTGTCTTCCAAACTTGGAGAAGTTAAATTCATGAGACACACCCTCGAAACTAACTGTGACAGTGTGCTTAATGCAATCAATGTGAGCATTGATAGTGTTGAGAAAGGGTCTACCAAATATGATGGGACAAAAGCTATCTTGTGCAGTACCAAGGACGAGGAAATCAGTAGGATACTTCGTATTACCACACATGACTTCTACGTCTCTCACAATTCCGAGAGGGCAGATAGTGTCTCTATTAGCTAGAGTATAGTGACATCAATGGGTTCTAACTCAGCAGGTGCAATCTCATCTTTGATTTCATCATATAGAGGACGGGGTATTGCACTAACACTAGCTCCCATATCACATAAACCATGGTAACAGTGATCTCCTATCTTGACAAAAACAACGGGCAGGCCAACTACAGGTCCGTGTTTGTCTTTCGCGTGAGGTTTAGCAATTCTAGCGGAGTCCTCACAGAATTTGATAACATGCCCGTCTATGTCTTCGGCTAAGAGATCTTTGATTATAGCAACACTAGGTTCAACTCTAATCTCCTCAGGGGGTGCAAGTGGTCTAATGTAACCCCTACGTATCACAGTTGGAGCTTTAGAATAATCCTTTATCCTAGCAGGGTATGGTGGTTTCTTAGTGTAGGCACAAGGAACAACAGGATCACTAAAAGCAATGACTTTCTCCTCAACTAGATTGGGTTTCGCTATGTTGCTTTCTACAGGAGGATGAAACTTAAACCACTTCTTTGGGAAGATCAACATGAGCAACAAAAGATTCACATAGAGAAGCTACTATCTCAGAGTCAAGTCCATACTTAGCGCTAAAATCTCTAGAAGTGTTTGTCTCAACAAAAGATTTAACGCAATCAAACTGGAAATTCATACCTGACTCCTTACCTTCTTCCAGCTCCCAATCTTCAGAGTTAAATTTGATTATTTCCAATAAATTCCACTTGGGGTCAATATCCTTCTTCATAAAAGAACCAGTACAAGAAGTATCAAGCATGGTACGATCTTCATGGGAAAGCCAAGCATAAAAGTTTTGAGTGATATATTCTCTCGAGAGCTCATGATTGGGGCATGAATATAGCATTGATTTAAGCCTCCCCCAAGCTTGAGCTATGCTTTCCCTGTCACGAGGCCAAAAGTTATAAATATAATTCCAATCACGATGTACTAAATGCATAGGATAAAACTTTTGATGAAATTCCAATTTCAACCGATTGTAGCCCCATGATCCACTATCATCACATAGCCTATACCATGTCAACGCCTTATCCTTCAAAGATAAAGGAAAGACTTTCTTATTTACCTCATCCTCGGGCAAACCTGCAAGCTTAAATAAACCACAAACTTCATCTACATAGATCAGATGCAAGTCTGGATGTGAAGATCCATCTCCTGTGAAGGGATTAGCCAGCAGTTTCTCAAGCATACCCGAAGGAATTTCATAAAAGATATTTTCAGTAGGTACCTCAGGTTTAGGAACAACTCCTCGTGCTTCCGTTCGTGGTGAACATAACCAGAACAAACTCCTCAAAGGAACAGTTTCCATAGTGACAAGTGACAATAAATTTCAGCACAGTATATAAATGTTTCCTTACCAATTTCCACTTACCAAGGGCGCTTCACTCCACGGCAACGGCGCCAGAAAAGAGTCTTGATGACCCACAAGTATAGGGGATCAATTGTAGTCCTTTCGATAAGTAAGAGTGTCGAACACACGAGGAGCAGAAGGCTCCGATAAACAGATTTCAGCAAGGTAATAACTGCAAGTACTGAAAGTAGCGGTAACAAGTGATTGTGTAGCGAGGTGAAACGTAGAAAGAAAGAGTAACAAGTAACAAGTAGTAGCAACGGTGCAGCAAGTGGCCCAATCCATTTTGTAGCAAGGTACAAGCCTGAACAAAGTCTTATAGGAGGAAAAACACTCCCGAGGACACACGAGAATTTCTGTCATGCTAGTTTCATCATGTTCATATGATTCACGTTCGTTACTTTGATAGTTTGATATGTGGGTGGACCGGCGCTTGGGTACTGCCCTTACTTGGACAATCATCCCACTTATGATTAACCTCTCTCGCAAGCATCCGCAACTACAAAAGAAGAATTAAGACAACGTCTAACCATAGCATTAAACTAGTGGATCCAAATCAGCCCCTTATGAAGCAACGCGTAGACTGGGGTTTAAGCTTCTGTCACTCCAGCAACCCATCATCTACTTACTACTCCCCAATGCCTTCCTCTAGGCCCAAGTATGGTGAAGTGTTATGTAGTCGACGTTCACATAACACCACTAGAGGAAAAGACAACATACAACATATCAAAATACCGAACGAATATCAAATTCACATGACTATTATCAGCATGACTTATCTCATGTCCTCAGGAACAAAAGTAACTACTCACAAAGCATAATCATAATCATGATCAGAGGTGTAATGAATAGCATCAAGGATCTGAACATAAACTCTTCCACCAAGTAATCCAACTAGCATCAACTACAAAGAGTAATCATCACTACTAGCAACCTTACAAGTACCAATCGGAGTCGTGAGACGGAGATTGATTACAAGAGATGAACTAGGGATTGGAGAGGAGATGGTGATAATGAAGATGTTGATGAAGATACCTCCCCTCCGACGAGAGGAGTGTTGGTGATGACGATGGCGATGATTTCCCCCTCCGGGAGGGAAGTTTCCCCGACAGGATCGTCGTGCCGGAGCTCTAGATTGGATCTGCTCAAGTTCCGCCTCGTGGCGGCGGAGAAACCACGAAAAAGCTCCCGAATGATTTTTTCTGGACCAAAACCCTTCATATAGCAAAAGAGGGGGCTAGTGGGCCGTCAGGGAGCCCACAACCCCCCACCCCGCCACCAGGGGGGGTGGCTGTGGCACGGCTCGTGGCGCCCTGGCAGCCCTCCCTCCGGTACTTCTTTCGCCCAGTAATTTTTTTATAATCCCAAAAAATTCCACGTAACTTTTCAGGGCATTTGGAGATGTGCAGAATAGGGGACTAAGATTTGCTCCTTTTCCAGTCCAGAATTCCAGCTGCCTGAATTCTCCCTCTTCAAATAAACCTTGCAAAATAAGAGATTAAGGCATAAATATGGTACCACAAAGTAATATAACAGCCCAAAAAGCAATAAATATCAACATAAAAGCATGATGCAAAATGGACGTATCATAAGGTTGCTAGTAGTGTTGATTACTCTTTGTAGTTGATGCTAGTTGGATTACTTGGTGGAAGAGTTTATGTTCAGATCCTTGATGCTATTCATTACACCTATGATCATGATTATGATTATGCTTTGTGAGTAGTTACTTTTGTTCCTGAGGACATGCGATAAGTCATGCTAATAATAGTCATGTGAATTTGGTATTCGTTCGGTATTTTGATATGCTGTATGTTGTTTTTCCTCTAGTGGTGTTATGTGAACATCGACTACATAACACTTCACCATATTTGGGCCTAGAGGAAGGCATTGGGAAGTAGTAATTAGATGATGGGTTGCTGGAGTGACAGAAGCTTAAACCCCAGTCTATGCGTTGCTTCGTAAGGGGCTGATTTGGATCCACTAGTTTAATGCTATGGTTAGATGTTGTCTTAATTCTTCTTTCGTAGTTGCGGATGATTGCGAGAGGGGTTAATCATAAGTGGGATGCTTGTCCAAGTAAGGGCAGTACCCAAGCGTCGGTCCACCCACATATCAAACTATCAAAGTAACAAACGCGAATCATATGAACATGGTGAAACTAGCATGACAGAAATTTCCGTGTGTCCTCGGGAGCATTTTTCCTCTTATAAGACTTTGTTCAGGCCTGTCCCTTGCTACAAAAGGGATTGGGCCACTTTGCTGCACTGTTGCTACTACTTGTTACTTGTTACTTTTCGCTTGCTACGTTTCACCTCACTACACCATCACTTGTTACCGCTACTTTCAGTGCTTGCAGTTATTACCTTGCTGAAAACCGTTTATCAGAGCCTTCTCCTCCTCGTTGGGTTCGACACTCTTACTTATCGAAAGGACTACGATTGATCCGCTATACTTGTGGGTCATCAAATATCGACTTTACATTTCTCTTGTCAGGAGCTAGCTCATGTTCTGAGGTGCTTTTCAGCCATCGTGGGCGGCTGTTGAATTTCTTTCCGTGGCAGTGACCCTATGCTCTGAGATGTTCTTCGGCCGTTTTAGGGAACTGCTACACTCTTCTTATCGACACCGCCTCATGCTCTGAGATGCTTTCCAGCCGTCTTGAGTCGGGGTTGAGTTATTCCGGTAACGTCCCAGATCTGCGTTGTAAAGACCGTTCTGGTGGCTACCGATTTATTTGCCGGTTTTATGCGAGGGTTCCGAGGGTCTAACTTACAGCTAGAACTTGTAAAGTAATAACTTGCCATTTACATCCCGTATTATTAATAACTCATGGTGATATGGAGATAGGTTGTAGTATTTTTACCATTGTTGTTTCATGCATAGTTATCATCATGTTAAGTTACTATTGATGAACAACCATGCTTAATAGATAAGTTGACGAAACCAAACTTAAGTGGGTTGATCTCGAGTCACCTGTCCGGGCTTATCCATGCAGCCACATTTTCTATTGTGGGACGACCTTGACTTGGTCTGGTTGCGTGCTCTTTCATCGGTACCTCCAAAGAGGGAGGGTTATGCATGCGTGCTACCTTGGCCCGGTAGGCGATGATAACCCTGTGAGCTAGTTGAGTTGTTTTGTGTGCACGTCCCCGGATGGGACAGTTTAGTTTGGCCACGACGGTGGCAGGTGTCATGAGGACACATGACCACCCAGGACGGGACTCCGGGGGAGGATGAATGCCGGAGGTACGATGGAAGACTCACGGGCCAGGCAAGTTTCGTTGGAGCAATGCTGGTCCACCCGAATGGGATCACGAGGTCGGTGCTCCATAGTGTGGGTAAAGTGTGCAACCTCTACAGAGTGTCAAACCTATTCGAATAGTCGCGTCCATGGTATTGGACAGCCCGACTAGACCTCAGAAGGTGGTCAACCGTATCAGTGATAATAATGATGGAAGAACTCGTCTTATGCAGACATCAGAAGATGTCCGGTATATGACATGTTAGCCATGGGATGGCTATGAGATGAGTGGTCGGATGACCACATGAGTTGGATTGGATTTGGATAAGCTTTCAGACTGGATCATGAGAATAGTCGGAGTATAAATCATTTACCTAATAGTCTTTACCTTATCACATTTACTTTAGAAGTTATCTTGGTAAATAATCGTGTTATACCTTGATAGTTATTATTGCTAGATAGGTATACTATGATGATTACTACAAATACATGCTTGAATGCCATAGATTGCTTTGCTTGGTGTATATGTTAGTTTTGGTTTGCTTGCGAGTACGTTCAAAAGTACTCAGCGGCTTCTAACATGGCCAGGTTCACATAAGGATCCGTCTTCCGTCAGCAAGGAGCCAGAGCGTTCGCGGGCTAGGAGCGTTACCGAGTCAGATCCCTGTGGATTGGAGCCGCACGAGGACCATGCTGCCTTATATAGAGCTTTTCCCGCTGCCATCACCCTTGTAGTTAATCATGTAAAACTCTTATATTTATTAATAGAAATGCATGTGTTCATGATACTTGTTGTAAACGTGCATGCCAGAGTGATTTCCTGGGCTGGTGTGTACGGCGATCGTCTGGCTACAACGGTAATCAGGCGGAGCGCCACAACGAATGGTATCAGAGCATCCAGGCTGACTATAGGTTACCATAGCCAGAGCCTGCTGTCTTGTGTTTAGTAGGGAGACCAGGTGGATTTAAGCCATCTTTGCCACTTGGCACGACTACTAATGATCATAAGGCAACCCCATAGGTTTTCGGCTCCATCAGACCCCAACTCTCGTGGTCCTTGCCTTCGGTGTGAAATGCTTGCACCCGACAACGACTCGTGAGCCCTGAAACCCCTAGGTCAACGAGATATCCTTACCCGTGCTTGCTAGCCATGACATGTCTCTCCTTACTCTAGTTTCTTTGGAAAACGCTTATAAATTCCATCTTTCCTCGATAACCGTAGGAACATTGACTAAGTCATTTTGGCTATGGTCCTTTGTCGAGAGTAATGTTCCCTAAGGAAGTAGTAGGATCTTGACAACAGTGCTACCAGGAGCATTGTGCGGTTTCGATTCTAAATCCTTAGAGGTGCATTGAGTGCGCTATAATAGTTATACTAGTGGATCCTTGGCCATGTGTAAGGTCCGCAACACTTGAACTTTATTTGCTTTTTGGTTTTTTCCGCGATTCTCGTTTCTTTCGTCGTTTTCGTTTTTCTGCTCCGACTGGATCCATCTGCAAGATTTGTCTAAGAAGATCAACATGCAACTGGTATAATACCCAATAATCCCCATCTCAACAAAAGTCAAGCCATGTCAACCACCTGATATTCAGAACATTACCACTGGATGGGTCAGAAGTAGAATCGTGTACAACAAACAAAGCCAGAATAGACCTAAGAGAGTTGACCTCAGAACCGATCATACCCGAGGAGCAGTCACATAAGCTACCAAGAATGTACATCAGTAAGGACAAATTATTCCGTCCAAGAATTATTTCAGTCAGTGGGGTGAACCAGGAGTTTTCTTTCAATAGATCCAATAACCACTTATCACCCACCAAGGACATATTTCAAGAATGTGAATGCACCAAACGCAGCAACAAAACTCCGGTACGTTGGTACAAATTGCAAGGCAAATCTTGAAGCTCAATGGTGCAAATATAAAATTTTCTAGGCACTGTGAACAAGGTCTACGAGGAATATGGATAAGTTCACGGTTGTCCGAATCAAGGAGTACCTAACATGCTTGGAAACCTAGCTGAACCAAATGGAATTATCCATCAATTGCTTATTATCGACAACACCTGGTTTGAACATATGGCCTTCTGAATCGATTGTCAACATAAGGTCTGCACCAGTTGTGCAAACTTTACAACAACAATAACCAGACCAGCAGAAGGACAAGTGATGTGCACGACCAATGGAATATATTCAATCAAGGTATGTCATATATCAAGTTGTGGCTCTGCTATGGGTAAAATTCCAGATAATTCAAAAAGGAAGCCAGAACCAGCCCTAGATCTGACGACACATCATAGCAAAAGGCTTCTGGAATAAGTAACCTAGCCTTCCCCCACAAGCTACCAGAAAGAGCTTAGGGTATCACGCTGTCTGAGTACACCCCTCGGTGAGAGATTCTTATGGGATACGACACTCCCATGGCAGGCTACCGTGGAAAGCTTTTGGCATAAGGAACCCGACCTTCCGCAACAAGCCACACGAAGGAAAGATTTTGAGGTATGATAACCAGCCCTCTTCAGCATGCTACTCTAGCAGAAGCTTCGAACATAAGGAATTCAATCTTCTCCAACACGCCGTCAAGAACTAGTCGGTACACATATTCACCTCAGAACCCAATGGTTATGAAAGGATTCATCCTGCACTCGCACATGTTATGCTGTCCAGTAAATCAGTTCATGCGAGCCACTCATACACGGGAATGACTGTGTCAGAGAAACAACAACCCTATGTTGAAAACAAGAATATGAGCATCGCAACCTCTATGAGATATGCGAGAGTAAGTTGTGAGAACAAGCCAACACACATGGAAAACAATAAAGGGATAGTGTTGGCAGGACATGAAAAGTACAACAAAGGAACCTTCAAGATCTCAAATAAGTTATGGACAAACAACCTCCGTGACAGTCAACAAGATATAGTTTCACCGACAAAGAGGTATTACCAACCCTCGTGAGACTCTTGCATATGCGGCCACAACAATGCAATACCCGCAGTTACAAGTGAATTTGCCGCACTCATCATGAATATGGGCCATCAACCCAGATAAGAGGCTATACCCTGAAATATACACCAAATGACAACCATACTATGCTCATCTCAGTGGTCACAACAAGAACTACAGAAGCTATATATGACAGAACCATCTCCACTAGCAACAGAGTCTGGACAATACATTAAGATCAAATGGCTCAAGGCACACCGGCAACAAAAACTCATAAACATCATGACGTCATTGGAATAATAGATTACTGTCTATGATTATTTTGTGATCATGCCTAACACTGTAGTTGAGGATATAGTAGCAATAGCTCGGTCATGATAACTCCTTGAACTCATGGATCACCTGAGAGCAACATTAGGATGCATAAGCCAAAAGGAAACATCAGCATGGAACCCACAACCAGATTGAGCATCCTAACACGACAAAAAGAAAGCCACTCCCATTCACACGAGGACATACGAGCATGTGAGCATGGTACCAAGAAAGGATGTATTACCCATGCCAGTCATGGTATGAAGCATTATAATAAAGCCCGAATCAGATACTTTCAGACCCTGGAAACTAACTGTTTGTTGGTAGTACCCGTTACCCCACCCCGTAACACTACTATCGGAATAAAGAGTACACCTAACAGGAAAGAGAAGGATTCAAGAAAGCCATGTGCAAATACAACTCTTGGTCCCTCCGAAGAGGCAGTTAAAAAGTCAGAGAACCAATGAAGGCAGGACAACTGATGGATCCAAGTCGCACACAGGTAAGTCCCCCTTCCCCAAGAGGTAAGCCTGGAAATCTCGAGGACAGGATTTTCTTAAGGGGGGTAGGTTTGTAACACCCTGGTTTTCGCTCCTGTTTTTTTTCATTTGCAAGATTTGACTCCCGTCTTTTTCTTGGTGTTATCGGATTTCTTTCACTTCTCGGTATGTGAAGATGGTTATCTAGCCTTGTATTTCCCATCCAACCAAAGATTCTCCTCGGTCCAACCTTTCCACCCAAGATCTTTCTCACGGTTTTGCCGTCAAAACCCTACCTTCTGAATTGCGGAAAGAGAAACCCTGATCTCTCATGTTTCAAAGGAACCCCAATTTATTTTGCCATGTTGCCTCCCAAACCATTTCCCTATGATCACCCCTTATCTTTAAACCCTGGATATGCAAAAATATTGCTAAGTCATTTGCAATATTTATCATTTATAATTAATTCCTTTTTCTGCCAGATGAAGGAAATTAAATCCAGAAAAATAGCTATCCATCTCCAAAGCTTATGAAAACTTGTGGAGGTATTTTTGTGATCATATTGAGCTCCCATAAAATATTGGCCATCATAGATTAAAAGAAACTTGCCTTTTCCTATTTTATGCCAATATTTTTTTGGGCACTTTCTAAAGGAACTACCATTTTGGTAGCCAGGGAAAATCCCAAATAATTTGTGGAGCTTCTCCTATCTATATCTTCCCTATTTCCATCAAGATCCCAAGTTCCATAGTTCAAAATTTGAGCACAACATCAGTTTGCAAATTCTGTCCAGTTGGGAAATTTGCATAGGAAGTGCTCTATTCCTTGATCTCCTCGAGCTAAAACTTTTCATGGTGGTTTACATTACTAAATCAGTAATCAATACCAAAAATCATCTCAAGTCCTCTATTAATATTTTCCCAGCATTTTTTCGAAGTTTCTGCCCATTTGAAAGCTTTGTGAAGGAAGTACCATGTAGTCATTCCCAAATGAGCTAAAAAAATTCCAGCATCTCCATATATTCAAATAATCGCTGTATACCAAATTTGAGCCAAATTGATCTAGCCAATTTGTCCGAGAAAAATCTTTTCCATTTCTAGCCAGTTTGTAAGCTTTCAAAGGAAGTACCATCTAGACTGGTCCATTGGCGCTTAAATTTTGGCATCATGACCACCTTAGTAGATGACTACTCCATGCCAAAATCTAGCTTGTTCAACATAGCCAATTTCTCAAAAATCATTTCAAACACCTGCTCGCAAGATTGTCTCCAGAGTCTTCAACCTCATTCAAGCAGAATTTGGACCAAACCAGAGGCATGGGGTCACTCCTGGATATTAGGTCGACGCATGGGACAAGGTGTGCCAGAACAGGTCACACTGTGTGCGCGAGTGCACGTGGTGACCACGCGGATGGCGTGTCATCCGACGCGCTCTCAATCTCGGGGCCCTCAGCCATCGTCCACCCATCGAGCTTGGGCTACCGGAGCGTGTCTAGCAGCTCCGAAATGTCCTCGTGCCCCCTCTGGATCCTTCTCCCCCTCCTTAGTCCCTCTCATCGCGCCACGGCAATCGCCGCCGCGATTCCATCCACCCATGAACCTCGTCGTCTTCCTCTCCGTTGGATCCTTCCTCCCCGAGCCGTCGCGTCGCAGTGAATTCTCGTCAGGTCGGCCGCTCCCCGACGCAAGGAAGATGCCAGCCACGTCGCCCGGTGCTCCAGTATGGTGATAAGGCCGCAACGGCAACCGTAACTATCCGGTAGCACCGGCCGGCTATAAAAGCCGCGGCCCGACCCCCTTCCCGAGCACCTCAGCTCCTCCATCCTCCTCTCCCCGTCCTCTGGTCCTCCCCGTCCACTCGCTGGAGCTCCACCTCTTCTCCTCTCCTCCAATCGCCGCCATGGACGCCGCCCCTCCTTTGCTAAATTCGCTTAGTGCAGGCCCCCTCTCTCCCGACTGACCTCGCCATCATTCTCCCCTCTCCGACATAGACTTCCACAACCCCTCGCCTAGCCCTCCGACGACGGGTAGCCGTCGCACCCTTCGGCACCCAAATACGTCCAGTTTGCATCATGCTTTTATATTGATATTTATCGCATTATGGGCTGTTATTACACATTATGGTACAATACTTATGCCTTTTCTCTCTTATGTTATAAGGTTTACATGAAGAGGGAGAATGCCGGCAACTGGAATTCTGGGCTGGAAAAGGAGCAAGTTTGAGATACCTATTCTGCACAACTCCAAAAGCCGTGAAAATCAGCGAGGAATTATTTTGGAATATATAAAAAATACTGGGCGGAAGAAATACTGGAGGGGAGCCACTAGGACGTCACGAGCCTGCCACGCGCGCCCACCCCCTGGGCGCGCCTGGGGGCTCGTGGGCCCCCTGTTATCCCTCTGGCTCCCATCTTCTGCTATACAGAGGGTTTCGTCCCAGAAAAAATCAAGAGAGATCTTTTGGGAAGAAACGACGCCGCCACGAGGCGGAACTTGAGCACAACCAATCTAGAGCTCCGACAGGGCCGTCTTGCCGGGGAAAGTTCCCTCCCGGAGGGGGAAATCATCGCCATCGTCATCACCAACACTCCTCTCATCGGAGGGGACTCATCTCCATCAACATCTTCATCAGCACCATCTCATCTCCAAACCCTAGTTCATCTCTTGTACCCAATCTCCATCTCGTGACTCCGATAGGTACTTGTAAGGTTGCTAGTAGTGTTAGTTACTCCTTGTAGTTGATGCTAGTTGATTTACTCGGTGGAAGATCATATGTTCAGATCCTTAATGCTATTCAATACCTCTCCGATCATGAACATAATTATGCTTTGTGAGTAGTTACGTTTGTTCCTGAGGACATGGGATAAGTCTTGCTATAAGTAGTCATGTGAATTTGGTATTCGTTCAATACTTTGATGCGTTGTATGTTGTCTTCCTTCTAGTGGTGTTATGTGAACGTCGACTACATGACACTTCACCATTATTTGGGCCTAGAGGAAGGCATTGGGAAGTAATAAGTAGATGATGGGTTGCTAGAGTGACAGAAGCTTAAACCCTAGTTTATGCATTCCTTCACAAGGGGCTGATTTGGATCCCCCAGTTTAATGCTATGGTTAGACTTTGTATTAATTCTTCTTTCGTAGTTGCGGATGCTTGCGAGAGGGGTTAATCATAAGTGGGATGTTTGTCCAAGTAAATACAGCACCCAAACATTGGTCCACCCACACTTCAAACTATCAAAGTAGCGAACGCGAATCATATGAACATGATGAAAACTAGCTTGACAGAAATTCCCATGTGTCCTCGGGAGCGCTTTACCTTATATAAGAGTTCGTCCAGGCTTGTCCCTTGCTACAAAAGGGACTGGGCCATCTTGCTGCACCTTTTTGACTATTGTTACTTGCTACCCGCTGCTACTGCGACAACATACCTTCCCTGGTACGGCGCCAGGAATCCTGCTGCTACAGCTACGCCTTTAGGGACTTCCTTGGAAAATATACAAAGGATCTCCCCGCGGCCTTGGAGCCTTGCGTTGGTGTTCCCTTGAAGAGGAAAGGGTGATGTAGCACAACGGCGGTAAGTATTTCCCTCAGTTTTGAGAACCAAGGTATCGAACCAACGGAAGATCTCGTCAAGTCTCAAGTACCTGCACAAACACAAAGACCTTGCACCCAACACTATGAAGGGGTTGTCAATCCCTTATAGATTGTTTGCAAAGTGAGAACTGAAAGCAACAAAGTAAACAAGCAAAGTAAAAGTGAAAGTGGAAACGATAGTTGTGAATAGACCCCGGGGCCGTAGTGTTCATTAGTGGATTCTCTCATGAAAGAAAGTAGACGGTGGGTGGACGAATTACTGTCGAGCAATTGATAGAACCGCGCAAAGTCATGACGTTATCTAAGGCAATGAGTATATCTATAGGCATCACGTCCAAAACAAGTAGACCGATACTTTCTGCATCTACTACTATTACTCCACACGTCGACCGCTATCCAGCATGCATCTAGTGTATTAAGTCCAAAAGAACAGAGTAACGCCTTAAGCAAGATGACATGATGTAGATGGACAATCTCATATCTACGATAAAAGCCCATCTTGTTACCCTTGATGGCAACAACACGATGCGTGCCTTGCTGCCCCTTCTTTCACTGGGAAAGGTCACCACACGGTATGAACCCAAAACCAAGCACTTCTCCCATTGCAAGAATCATAGATCTAGTTGGCCAAACAAAACCCAAGACTCGGAGAGACTTACAACGATATCAAATCATGCATATAAGAAATCAGCAAAGCCTCAAATATAATTCATAGATAATCTGATCACTAATCCACAATTCATCGGATCTCGACAAACACACTGCCAAAGAGGATTACATTGGATTGATCTCCATGAAGATCATGGAGAACTTTGTATTGAAGATCCAAGAGCGAGAAGAAGCCATCTAGATACTAAACTACGAACCCGTAGGTCTGAAGTGGACTACTCACGAGTCATTGGAGAGGCGATGATGTTGATGTAGAAGCCCTCCAACTCCAAAGTCCCCTCCGGCAGGGCACCGGGAAGGGTCTCCAGATGAGATCTCGCGGAAACGGAAGCTTGCGGCGGTGGAAAAGTGTTTTCGTGGATGCCCTGATTTTTTCTGGATTTTTAGGGAATTTATTCGCCAAAGACCTAGGGGAGGGGAGCGCTAGGGGGGGGGCAGAAGCTTGGTTGCCACAGCCTCCCCCTGGCCGCGACTACATGGCTTGTGGGACCCCTATGGGCCCACTGCCTTGGCCCTCAAGCCTCCCGATCTTCTTCCGTTTTGGAAAAATTTATTTCGGGGATTTTATTCCGTTTGGACTCCGTTCCAAAATCAGATTTGAAAAGAGTCAAAAACACAGAAAAAATAGGAACTGACACTTGGCACTGAATTAATAAGTTAGTCCCAAAAAAAGATATAAAAGGTAACCAAAACATCCAAAGTTGACAAGATAACAGCGTGAAACCATCAAAAATTATAGATATGTTTGAGACGTATCAAGCATCCCCAAGCTTAACTCCTTCTCGTCCTCGAGTAGGGAAGTGATAAAGAATGAATTTTTGATGTTTTGATGCTACCTAGCATAGATGTCCTTTGTAACTCCTCTTATGTGACGTGAATGTTCAGATCCATTAGATTCAAAACAATAGTTTGCTATGGACGTGGAGACAATAATAATTCAAGCAAACTAGCAAGGTAATCATGAACTTTCAAAATAACAAGGCCAAAAGAAAGTTATCCCTACAAAATCATATAGTCTGGCTATGGTCTATCATCATTGCACAATGAATTTAAATCATGCACAACCCCGGTATTGGCCAAGTAATTGTTTTCACACCTTTACTTTCTCAAACTTTTTCAACTCTCACGCAATACATGCGCGTGAGCCATGGTTTTAGCACTATAAGTGGTGTGGAGTGTGGTGGAGGTTGCAAGACAAACAAGGAGAAGATGGTCACATTGACTAGGCATATCAATGAGCTATGGAGATGCTCATCAATAGATATCAACGTGAATGAGTAGGCATTGCCATACAAATGATGCACTAGAGCTAAGAATATGTGAAAGCTCTTAAAGAAAACTAGTGGGTGTGCATCCAACTTGCTTGCTCACGAAGACCTAAGGCAAATTTGAGGAACCCTACCATTGGAACATACAAGCCAAGTTATATAATGAAAATTTCCCACTAGCTATATGGTGGTGACAAAACGAGAGACTCTCAATCATGAAGATCGCAGTGCTTAATATGCACAAGTGTGGAAAGGTGGTAGCATTGTCCCTTCTCTCTTTTTCTCTCATTTTTTTGGTGGGCACTTTGGCCTCTTTTTTTATATATTTATTTTGGTGGGCATATTTGGCTTCTTTTTATATATGGGCTTCGCTGGCCTCTTTTATTTCCTCACATGGGACAATGCTCCATCAATGATGATCATCACACTTACAACTCAAAACTTAGAACAATTATGACTCTATATGGAATGCCTTCGGTAGTGTACCGTGACAATGATCTAGCATGGCATAGACATCAATGGAAACATCATGCTAGCTATCTTACGATCATGCAATGGCAATGTAGACGTGGTGGCACATGTCATGGTGGTAGTTGCATGGAAATATATCTCGGAATGACTTTGAAAAAGCCATAGTAGGTAGGTATGGTGGCTGTTTTGAGGGAGGCTAATGGTGGGTTTTGTGCACCGGCGAAAATTGCGCGGCACTAAAGAAGATAGTGATGGTGGAAGGTGAAAGTGCATCTAAACCACGGACTCAACATTAGTCATGAAGAACTCATATACTTGTTGCAAAAGTTTTAGTAGTAATCGAAACAAAGCATTCAACGCATACTCCTAGGGGAAGGGTTGGTAGGTATAAACCATCGCGCGATCCCGACCGCAACACAAAGTATGACAATCAATAGACTAATCATGCTCAGACTTCATCAGATAGCGGTTCACCATACGTGCATGCTACGGGAATCACTAACTTCAACACAAGTATTTCTAGATCCACAACACCTTACTAATATAACTTCAATATTACCATAACCACAACTCAAAACTAATTGAGATGAATCAAACTTCTCTAACTATTCAATGCACATGAAGGTGGAAGTTTTCATATCCCTTTGGATAACTACCCCTTTTGAGACTACTGTCAAAGCATAGATCAACTACCAAGCCACGCACCGCCGTGCTCTAAAAGATATAAGTGAAGCACATAGAGCAAAATCAACTAGCTCAAAAGATATAAGTGAAGCGCATATGACAAAATCACAGTGGGTGCATGTCTCTCTATCTAGGTGTGCTGCAAGGATGATTGTGACACAACAAAAATAAAAGACACCTACGATACAAGACGCTCCAAGCAAAACACATAACATGTGGTGAATAAAAATATAGCCCCAAGTAACGTTACCGATGGATTGAAGACGAAAGAGGGGATGCCTTCCCGGGGCATCCCAAGCTTAGGCTTTTACGGCATCCTTGAATCAACTTGGGGTGCCTTGGGCAGCCCAAAGCTTGAGATCTTGCCACTCTTTATCTTTTTGTCCATAAGAACTTCACCCAAAACTTGAAAACTTCACAACAAGAAACTTAAACAGAAACTCGTGATAACATTAGTATGAGAAAGCAAACCACCACTTCCTTAGGTACTGTAGGAAACTTAAATTCTACTTATGTTGATGATGGGTTACTGTATTTTCAATCTTCCATGGCTAATACCCCCCGATACTATCCATAGTTTCATCAAAATAAGCAACCAACTCAACAAAAACAGAATATGTTAACAGCAGACCAGTCTGTAGCAATCTGTATACTTCGTATACTTCTGGTACTTCAAAAATCTGTAAAATTACGACAGTCTGACGAATTTGCGTAGCAATCAGCAGCAAAAAGAATCAACTCAAAAGCTCTTACAGAAAAAATGAAAATCCTTTTCGTGAGCAGAAAGTTTCTCTCTTTTCCAGCATGCCCAAACGATCATCCCCAAGACTAATCATAACGGTTTTGCTTTGCACAAACGCAAAAAGAAACACAAAAAACACAATCATAACAGAATTATGAAAGTGTGGAAAACACAAAACAGAAAGAAAAGGATAGATTCGTTGGGTTGCCTCCCAACAAGCGCTATTATTTAACGCCCTTAGCTAGGCAAAAGGTGATGGAATCACGTATAGTCATCCTTGGTGCTCAAACCATATGTAGCCCTCATCATAGATTCATAAGGCAATCTTATTTTCTTTCTAGGAAAATGCTCCATGCCCTTATTTAGGGGAAATTGAAATCTAATATTCCCTTCCTTCATATCGATGATAGCACCAATAGTCCTTAGGAAAGGTCTACCAAGAATAATGGGACATGAAGGATTGCAATCTATGTCAAGTACAATGAAATCCACGGGTACATAGTTCTTATTTGCAACAATAAGAACATCATTGATCCTTCCCATGGGTTTCTTAACAGTAGAATCTGCAAGATGCAAATTAAGAGAACACTCTTCAATCTCATGAAAACCAAGAATATCACATAAAGACTTTGGAATCGCGGAAACACTAGCACCCAAATCACACAAAGCATTGCATTCATAGTTTTTGATTTTGATTTTGATAGTAAGTTCCCACTCATCATGAAGTTTTCTAGGTATAGAGACTTCTAATTCGAGCTTCTCTTCAAGAGATTTCAACATAGCATCTACGATATGTGCGGTAAAGGCTTTGCTTTGGCTATAAGCATGTGGAGAGTTTGCAATGGATTGCATCAAAGAAATGCATTCAAACAAGGAGCAACTATCATAATTGAATTCCTTGAAATCCAAAGTGGGAGTTTCATTACTACCCAAAATTTTGATTTCTTCTACTCCACTCTCCACACCTTTATCATCAAGATAGGTGGGCTCTGATGGGGTTATAGTCCCAGGGTAGGGTCATAGGCCTGCCCTATAGGTCCTACCCAAGGACTACCCTTTATAAGGGACAAGGCCCTTAGTCATTTCCGACTGAATTAAGGACTTCCCATCATCCAGTCGGTGACGATTCCTCCATCATCCAGTCGGAGATGAGCATCCGGAGCGTATCAAACTCACCGACTGGATTCCACTCTGTATATCGTAACCCCCCTGGAGGGCAACGGTCATACGTTTTCATGTACCATTATTAGCATTTAAGGCATACGTTACCTGTAACGTAGGTATTTATTCGCCACTACACCACCCCTGTGCACCGAACCGTTGTGAAGGGCAGCGCACTCTATATAAGCCGCCCTTCCCCACTGGTGCAGGGGTTGGCATTTCACTGTAATCCATATTCCACTCGACATCAAGCTCCCAAGAGCACTGAGACGTAGGGCTTTTACCTCCACCGTAGAGGGGCCTGAACTCATACAACCTTGCCGTAGCTAAGGCTCTGCCCATCCTTTCGTACCCTACACATCTACTGTCAGACTTATACCCACGACAGTTGGCGCCCACCTTGGGGCAGGCGTCTAAGCGACTTCCGGCGAGTTTGCGACTACATCTTTTCTTCATGTCATCCGGTGGAGATTTGTGCATGGGTCATGAGATCCTCTTCGGCGCTCTCTCCTTCATCGTCGACGATTCGGCATGGCTTCGGGAGGCCCCTCTCGACGTCGAGGCGCTCCCCAGTCGCGGGGCTACGCACTTCCGTGCCGGCGCCCGCGGCATCCTTCTTCTCCAGCAGTCGGCTCCGGTGTCGACCTTCGCCCCCGTCGCGCACCGCAACAAGCGGTCTCGTCGTTCGCGGCTCCAGCATTGGGTGCAACACGCCCAGGCGCGCCAGAACGCGTCTTCACAAGTGGTGGTCCTCGAATCGGTTGTAGTTGCGCCGCCGTCCCAGCGCTCGGACTCGGTTCTAACTGAGTTGCCTTCCAAGTACTTGGGTCGCGGACCTGCAGCCGAAGTACACATGGCCAATTCCCATGAAAGTCCCCGCCAAACCGGTCGAAACGAGCACGAGGTCGGCGAAACATCCGGCGCTCGCCGTCAGCCCCGCCGTTCTGCCAGTCGGCGCACTCGTCAGAGCAACGTGGAGGTGTTCCGCACACCCGTCCTCAACCTGGCTGCCGCCGCCAAGATAGCCGATTCCCTTCAGCCGACTGATTCAGAGGCTGGCAGAGGGATCGAGCAGATCCGTGCCTTGTTGCACACGGCACAACAGCAGAATTTGGCGGTCTCCCAGTTGCACAACATGATCCACAACAGTTCTGTTCACGCGAACACGCGTCGGTCAGTTTTCAGCCCCGATTCTCATCAGCGACACAGAGGAGGCAGCCGTTCCATGAATCCCGAAGATCGTCGCCGTTCACGCACCCCTCCGTGGGGTGGGCCCTACGGGCCCCGAAATCATGATGATCGACGTTCGATCGGTGACACTTATGATCCAAGGCCCAACGCAAGAGGATACATCGCCCAGAGGAAGGTCGACAGGAGCCGAGCCAACCGTGATGGTCATGATAGAGACCGTCCGAGTGGAAGGAGGACCAGCGTCACTGGCCTCGAGTGTTCCAGTCGAGCCACCCGTTCGGCTGACATCCCTCCCAACTTCCGATTGGCGACGGGGATCAGCAAGTTTACAAGAGAATCCAAGCCAGAAACATGGCTGGACGACTACCGAGTGGCAGTCCAGATCGGTGGTGGGGACGACCAGGTCGCCATGAAACATCTCCCCCTGATGCTCGACGGCTCGGCACGAGCGTGGCTGAACTAGTTGGCTCCTTCAAGCATCTACAGCTGGACAGATCTGGCCCAAGTCTTCATCAGGACCTTCGAGGGGACATGCAAACGCCCTGCTGGTCTCGTGGAGCTCCAGCACTGTGTCCAGAAGCAGAATGAGCCCCTGCGCGATTTCATCCAGCGTTGGACAACCCTCTACCACACGGTGGAGAACGTCATAGAGCACCCAGCAGTCTGCGCCTTCAAGGCAGGAGTGCGGTACAGAGATCTGTACCTGAAGTTCGGTCGGACAGGCGACATCTCCATGAGCAAGATGATGGAGATAGCGGCACGCTATGCAAATGGCGAAGAAGAGGACCGCATTCGTAGCGGCAAGCACAAAGCAGTCGCCGATGGAGATGGGAACAACACTCGGAAGCAGAAGCAGAAAGCTCCGTCCACTCCGCAGGGAGAGGCCGCAACTGTTACCAATGCCAAGTTCAAGGGCAAGGGGAACACTCAGTTCACCCGCAAGAAGCAGTTCGAAAACCACATCCTGGACCAGCCATGTCCAATCCACACGAAGATGGATGAAGAAGGCAAGGCCATATTTCCGAAGCATACCACTCGGCAATGTCGCCTCCTGATCCAAGGGTTCGGCGAAGGGCAGCCGAGTGAAAAGGACAATGAACAAGATGAGGAGGACAAGGAGGATCCGTTCCCCCCAAGTCCATGCAACACTGATGATTTTTGCTGACGTGGAAAGCAAGAGTCGATTGAAGCTGGTGAACAGGGAGGTGAACATGGCCACCCCAACCAACCCCACGTTCCTCAAATGGTCTCAGACTGCGATCACCTATGACCAGTCAGATCATCCAACACACGTACCCACCCCAGGGAGGTAGGCCTTGGTCGTCGACCCGGTGGTGGAAGGAGTCCGACTGCGCAAAGTCCTCATGGACGGCGGCAGCGGCTTGAACATCATGTATGTCGACACTCTCAAGGGGATGGGCATTCCGATGTCCAAACTTAGCGAGAGCAGCATGCAGTTCCACGGGGTTGTCCCTGGACGAAAGGCCAAGTCACTCGGCTAGATCGCGTTGCACGTCGTCTTCGGCTCCGACAAGAACTTCCGCAAGGAAAAGCTGACAATCGAGGTGGTGGACTTCCAGAGTGCATACCACGCAATTCTCGACCGTCCGGCGTATGCGCGTTTCATGGCCCGTCCATGTTACATATACCTGAAGCTGAAGATGCCAGGTCCCAAAGGTGTGATCACTGTCACAGGCAATCGGCAGGGGGCCGAGGGGTGTCTGCAGCAGGGATCGAGGATCGCCGATCAGCAGATGGCTGTCCTCGAGCTCGATGAGTACAAGAAGACAGTCGACCCCGCCGACTTGATGCGTTCGAAGAAGCCAGCTTCGGAGTCCGCATTCCAGTCGACGGGAGAAATGAAGAAGGTCAGCATCCACCCGACGGACGACACCGCTGCCCTGATGAACATCTCCACCACCCTTGATCCAAAATAGGAAGCCGAGCTCATTCAATTCCTCTGTGAGAACTGGGACATTTTCGCATGGAAGCCCGCTGACATGCTAGGTGTACCCAGGGAGTTGGCTGAGCACCGACTACATGTGGATCCTGCTGCTCGGCCTGTCCGAGACCGCCTGCGTCGGTCCACCACGCACAAGAGAAAGGCAATTGGAGAAGAGGTGGCTAAGCTTTTGGCAGCCAACTTCATTCGCGAGGTACACCACTCCGAGTGGCTCGCCAATGTTGTCATGGTGCCCAAGAAGGACAAGTCCCTCCGGATGTGCACCGACTTCAAGCATCTCAATAAGGTCTGCCCGAAAGACCATTTCCCGCTCCCCCGCATTGATCAAATTGTCGATTCGACTACGGGTTGCGAGTGTTTGTTATTTCTTGATGCCTACTCGGGCTATCATCAGATCTGTCTGTATGGCCCGATGAATTAAAAACAGCCTTCATCACCCCATTCGGGTGCTTCTGCTACATCAATATGCATTCGGTTTGAAGAATGTACGAGCAACTTTTATGCGCATGGTCCAAAAATGCCTCCTTGACCAGATAGGTCGAAATGTGGAGGCGTATATGGATGATATCATAGTCAAGTCACGCAAAGGTTCCGACCTGCTGACTGACTTGGCAGAAACATTCGCCAACCTTCGTAGGTACGATATCAAGCTCAACCCAGCCAAGTGTTCATTCGGTGTTCCGAGCGGAAAATTACTCGGTTTCTTCATTTCCGAATGAGGGATCGATGTCAACCCCGAAAAGATCGAGACCATCGTCCGAATGGAGCGGCCGATCAGAATACACGATGTTCAAAGGCTCACAGGTTGCCTAGCGGTTTTGAGCAGGTTTATCAGTCGACTCGGCGAGAAGGCACTACCTCTGTACCGACTCATGAAGAAATCAGATACTTTCGAGTGGACAGACGAAGCCCAAATCGCATTCGACGACCTCAAAGTCCTACTTTCCACCCAGCCGTTTATTACTGCTCCGCTCAGTAAAGAACCCCTTCTTCTGTACATCGCGGCTACAAATCAAGTCCTCAGCATTGTTTTCATAGTCGAACGCGAGGAAGAAGGCAAAGCATTCAAGGTTCAGCGGCCAGTGTATTATGTCTCCGAAGTCCTGACTCCTTCCAAGCAGAGGTATCCCCATTATCAAAAACTTATTTACGGGATTTACATGACTGCGAAGAAGGTGGCTCATTATTTCCAAGGCCACTCGGTGTCTTTCGTTTCTGATGCTCCGTTATCGGAAATCCTCCACAATCGGGACGCATCGGGCCGAGTGGCAAAGTGGGCAATGGAGATGTTATACTGCGACATCAAGTTCGAGGCCAAGAAAGCTATAAAGTCTCAAGCTCTGGCTGACTTCATAGCAGAATGGGTAGAACAACAACAACCGACTCACATCTACTCGGCTCATTGGACAATGTTCTTCGATGGGTCCAAGATGTTGAATGGCTCCGGCGCTGGCGTTGTGATCATATCGCCAAAGGATGACAAACTCAAGTATGTGTTGCAGATACATTTCGATTCCTCCAACAACGAGGCAAAGTATGAAGCTCTCCTTTATGGATTGCGCATGGCCATCGCACTCGGCATCCGTCGCCTCATGGTCTATGGCGATTCAGATTTTGTGGTTAATCAAGTGATGAAGGAGTGGGACGTAAGGAACCCCACCATGACTACATACTGCAACGCGGTGAGGAAGCTCGAGAAAAAGTTTGAAGGTCTGGAACTCCATCATGTTCCACGATTGAAAAACCAAGCAGCTGATGAATTGGCGAAACTTCGATCCACTCGGAGACCATTCCTGAGTGATGTCTGCCTCGAGCACCTACACCTTCCCTCAGTTAAAGAAGATCCCTTCACAGAGGAACCAGTACAACCAAAGAGCTCGACAGATCCGACTGAAGTCGAGGTCCCCGCTGTGGTTGATCTGATCATGGAGATTCTCGCTGTCATCCCCGAGTGGACTGTGCCATTCATTGCGTACATCCTAAGGCAAGAATTACCAGAAGATGAGGTCCAAGCCAGGCAGATCGTCCGCAGGTCGAAGTCGTTCACCGTCATTGATGGCCAGTTGTACAAAGAAAGTGTTTCAGGCGTCCTTCAACGATGCATATCCCCTGAGGAGGGCCAGTTAATCCTGGAAGAAATTCACTCGGGAACCTGTGGTCATCATGCCTCCTCAAGAGAAATCCTCACCAAAGCATTCAGAGCTGGTTTCTTCTGGTTGCAGGTGAATGAAATGGCGAAGGAAATGGTCGACCGATGCGAAGGCTGCAAATTCTACTCGAACAAGTCTCACAAGCCAACATCCGCGTTGAAGACGATCCCTCTTGTCTGGCCGTTTGCAGTATGGGGATTGGATACAGTCGGTCCATTCAGGACAGGCCAAGGGGGGATTCACACATCTGTTGGTGGCAGTCGACAAGTTCACAAAGTGGATTGAAGCCAAGCCTATCAAGAAGCTCGATGCCCTTACGGCCATCAAGTTTGTCAGGGACATCATTTCCAGATTCGGAGTACCGCACAGCATAATCACTGACAATGACACAAACTTTGACTCGGACAGATTCAAAGGTTTCTATACAGGTCAAGGTATCCGAGTGGATTTTGCATCTGTGGCGCATCCCTAAACAAACGGACAAGCAGAGTGGGCGAATGGACTTATTCTTCAAGGGTTGAAGCCTCGACTCCTCTGAGAAGTTGGACATGCTGCCGACGCATGCGTCACCGAGCTGCCTTCGGTGCTGTGGGGCCTCCGCACAACTCCAAATAGATCTACAGGGCGATCCTCGTTCTTCCTCGTTTACGGAGCAGAGGCAGTCCTTCCGAGTAACTTGCTTCACAACGCTCCACGAGTCGAACTCTTCTCCGAAGCCGAAGTAGAGCAAGCCAGGCAAGACGGAGTGGATCTTCTAGAAGAGGAGCGCGAGATGGCACTGACTCGCTCAACCATTTATCAACAAGATCTGCGGCGATTTCACGCGCGACATGTCAGGAGTCGTACATTCCAAGCAGGCGATCTGGTGCTCCGAGTGGATCAGCAGAGACCTCACAAGTTGGCTCCCGTGTGGGAAGGACCCTTCATCATCTCCAAGGTGCTGAACAACGGAGCATATCGACTCTACAACCTCGACAGGGAAACGGATGAGCCGCGAGCATGGAACGGAGATCTCGTGAAGTGCTTCTACACGTGACCGCCGACTGGAGCAATGTAAAGAACAAGTATCATTGAAGTAATACAAAGCAGATTGATTTTTTGCAGACCCAAAATTCTTCCGCGTTGACAGACTCCGGTCTCAAATAAAAAAACTTTCTCCGAGTGTGCACTAAACGTCACGCTCGGGGACTTAGCTGCGATCCAGAATCGCCTAAGTACAAACTTTCTCCGAGTGTGCACTAAACGTCGCACTCGGGGACTTAGCTGCGATCCAGAATCGCCTAAGTACAAACTTTCTCCGAGTGTGCACTAAATGTCCCGCTCGGGGACTTAGTTGTGATCAAGAATCACCTAAGTACAAACTTTCTTCGAGTGTGCACTAAACTTCGCACTCGGGGACTTAGCTGCGATCCAGAATCGCCTAAGTACAAACTTTCTCCGAGTGTGCACTAAACGTCACGCTCGGGGACTTAGCTGCGATCCAGAATCGCCTAAGTACAAACTTTCTCCGAGTGTGCACTAAACGTCGCACTCGGGGACTTAGCTGTGATCAAGAATCGCCTAAGTACAAACTTTCTCCGAGTGTGCACTAAACGTCAGGCTCGTGGACTTAGCTGCGATCAAGAATCGCCTAAGTACAAACTTTCTCCGAGTGTGCACTAAACGTCGCACTCGGGGACTTAGCTGTGATCCACAATCGTCTAAGCAACAACTTTCTCCGAGTGTGCACTAAACGTCGCACTCGGGGACTTAGCTGCGATCCAGAATCGCCCAAGTAACAACTTTTTCCGAGTGTGCACTAAACGTCGCACTCGGGGACTTAGCTGCGATCCAGAATCGCCTAAGTAAAAACTTTTTCCGAGTGTGCACTAAAAGTCGCACTCGGGGACTTGGCTGCGATCAAGAATCGCCTAAGTAAAAAAGATTCCTTCGAGTGTATCTTAGAGATCCACTCGGAGGCTTAGCAGACCCTCATTGAGGTTCATGTAGATGTCAAGACAACTGAAAATTACATGAGTAGCAACTAACCTCATTGAGGTTCATGTAGATGTCAAGACAACTGACAATTACATGAGTAGCAACTACCATCATTGGGGCTCATGTAGATGTCAAGACAACTGACAATTACATGAGTAGCAACTACCCTCATTGAGGCTCATGTAGATGTCAAGACAACTGACAATTACATGAGTAACAACTCCCTCCGAGTGCGACCTTACAGTCGCGCTCAAAGACTTAGTTGCGATCATGAATCGCCTAAGTAAAGAACTTCCTTCGAGTGTATCCTAGAGATCCACTCGGAGGCTTAGCAGACCCTCATTGAGGCTCATGCAGATGTCAAGACAACTGACAACTACATGCTCCGCCTATTTTCCACTAGCTTCACCAAGAAACGCCAAACAGAAACCACGAGCCAAAATCGTGTCAAGAATTTTTTGGTGAAGGAAGAGCAAAATATTCGATTCGAATTCAAAGATGGTTCAACGATAGTCGGTTCAGTGTAGATCAAGCTTATCCACACCGAACCACGAATGTGACGGCCAACAGCAGTGGCCAAAGTTTGATACAAATACCACTCGGCATACCGAGGTAAAGTTTTTCAAGCGTCGTCGGGACTGGCACTGGGACTGGCAGGCTCCACGAAAGTGTCGAGGTCGATCCCGTCTGCGATGCGAGTGGCGCTCTCAAGGAAGGTCTCCATGAAGTCTTCGAATCGAAGCTTCTTGGTGTTGGCGACCTGCAATGCCTTCAGCTTCTCTTCGCGAGCTTCCTTGCAGTGCACTCGGACCAGCGATAGCGCCACGTCCGCACCACAGCGAGCAACAGACTTCTTCCACGCCTGCACTCGGTTCGGGACGTCCTCCAGCCGAGTCATCAACCCAGCTATCTCCCGCCGGGACTCGTCTTCGGGCCACAGCTCCTTGTCGATTCGGCTGACGACCTCTCTCAGCCGACCGATGAAAGGTCCCACTTTGCCAAGGCGAATATGCGCTCGGAGCATGTCTCGATTGGCTTCGTCGCCGAGTGGAACGTTCGGAATAACCGACCGCTCAACGTCAGCTGCTTCAGCCTCAGCGTCCATACAAAAATGTGCACAGACAAGACGAGCAGAAAGTAAGCGCAGAATGAAATGCAAAGTCAAGAAGCACTCGGAATAAACTTACCACCGAGAAGCGCAATCATCTTCCTAGCCCAGTCACTGACGTACTTCTCCTGCGATATGCACCGACTGTTCATCGACCTCATCTGACCCATCAGCTCAGTTCTTTGTTTCCCCATTTTCTCCATTTCGACCACCAATGCCTTGTTTGCCTCACGGGACTCCTCCAAGGACTTCTCTCGTTCAGCAAGAGCACCCTTCACACTAGCCAAGTCATGCAGAGCTGCCTCCAGTTCCGCAGCAAGCTGAATCTTTTCAGCCTTCAGAGCGTTGTACGCTGATCCCATCTCGCAAGTCTTCTGCAAATCAGCGCGAAGAGAAGATCAGACACATTCAACAAGGAAAACAATAAAAGCTCGAAGTTCTTCAGACCCCTGCCGACGCAAGCAGTCGACAGCGGTCTCGAGGACTACACCTAGTGGGTTCACTAAGAGTGACCCCACTGGCATGAAGCTCAAACAGGTCCGCCCTATTGAGCTACATAACAAAAAACAAGCCTATGAGGCTACTACTACCCGACCTGAATAAAATTACTCTCGGGGACTACTTCCAGTAGGTGCACTCGGAGTGCCCCCATTGGTACCATTCAGACAGATTAGTTTTGATCCGATCAAGTTAAAGAAAATGTATATAAAGACAACTGCCGTGCAAGCACTCGACAGAAGTCTCGGGGACTACACCCACTGGGTTCACTCAGAGTGAACCCACTGCAAAATGATCATACTGTATCCGAGTATATCGCTTAAACACCCAGTGGGTTACAAGAGGAAAGCAAATACTTACTAGCGCACTTACTCGGATATCGTCCCGGAGTTCCAAGCTTCACTTGTACAAGGATGTGATGGAGTCGCACGCACTCTTGGCATCACCCGCCATCAACTCCACCTGCACCATGGCCTCCTTGGCAGCTCCCACCTGATCTCCCCGGAGGCGTTGGGCATCGTACTGGACGGTCGACGGGCCTGGCACGATAGGAGACTCCTTGGGCATCCCAAGTCCTGCTCCAGTCGGTTCAGCCGTGATGAGCACCGTTTCAATCAACGACATCGTCTCGGTTGGCGGCGCGTCCATGGTGGGAGCGGTAGCAGATGGAACAACCTCAAGGACAGGCACCGAAGCTTGCTCGGACCTCTTCTGGTCGTCCTCCTCCAGATGAATCACCTCTGAAGGAAGCCCGACTGAACGACGTGAGATCACAGAAAAAAGGGCAAGATCAAAGACAGAATTCGCGAAACAATAATGTAAGCTCTCAGAGTCGTCACGACGTACCTTGCCGGGATGTGGCAACGTTGTCCGTATCCATGGGATCGTCTTCCTGGCCTGGCGGAGAAGTGGCGGAGGTAGAAGCTCTGTCGAGTAAAATCCACTCGACCAATAAGCATGAGTTCAATCAAATACTTAAAGAAGATAGGAGAACAAGACACTTACGCTGAGGCAACGGGAACGGTGATCCTCATCCGCGACAAAGCCTTTCGAGGCTTGGATCCACTCGGTTTGTCCACCTTGAAGGTTGACCCGCGGGCTCAGCAGCAGAGTCCCTGGTCCTCTTTGTGCTCCGAGTACTCGAAACCACGGGAGTAGCTGGCAAGGCGCTCGGAACCATGGGAGGAGCTGGCGGGGCACTCGGGGCCGCTGGAGGAGCCGACAGAGTCACGGGTTCGTGACGGGGCTTAGTTCGAGGCTCTGGTGGTGGGGGTGGCGAGCTCTGCTCCCCATCTTCCCCCTCCTCCTCTTCGGACTCCTCCTCCGTCTCCCCACTATCGGAGACGTACTCGATGCTCTCCATGCTGCCCTCTTGGCTGCCTTCCTCTTCCTCAGCCGGATTCCCGTTCGAGACGGGAGAAAACCAGTTAGTTCACGCCTGCACAAGATACAGTCGACAACATCAGACGTCAGACAGTGATACAAGAAAAAGCGATAAATCTAAGACAATTGTAAGCACTCGACAAGATATACTCACCTCATTCGGAGATGGGTTGTCTGCGCGGAAGGGCTTCACTCGCCGGGCTCCTTTGGGGTTATCGCAGGCGCCTGTGATGCTGCGGACCCACGCCGTCACAACCTCCCCGGTCACGCATTCGGGGTGAGTCCGAGTGGAGTCCTCAGGCCCAGTGTAGTGCCACATGGCGTGGTGTCGAGCTTGCAAAGGCTGGATGCGCCGACCCAGAAAAATCTCCAGCAAATCTATGCCGGTGACTCCCTTGCGGACGACATCTACCAGCGCTTCGACCAGAGGCTGAATCTGGATCTTTTCCATCTTCGTGAGCGCAAGGTGCCTGGGCGGAGCCAGTCGGTCTAGGCTAAAAGGTGGCAGTCCAGTTGCGGCATTCGGACAAGCGACCTCCTGGCAGTAGAACCAAGTCGACTGCCAGTTCCTAACGGACTCAGACAACTGAAGAGCGTGATAACTACTTTTGTTTTTCTTGTGGAAGCCTAAGCCTCCGCAGAGCTGGAGGATATGAGTTTTGTCGTCCGACTCGCTAAGTCTTTTGATGGTTTGGGATCTAGCAGAGAAGATGTACATAAAGAGCCCCCAATGGGGAGGACAACCGATAAAACACTCGCAAAGCACGACGAAGGCAGAAAGATGAGCTATTGCGTTGGGAGGAAAATGGTGGAGCTGCGCCCTGAAGTGGTTCATGATACCTCTGAAGAAGGGATGAGGAGGCAGAGAGAAGCCTCGATACACGTGACTGAGCAGCAAGACGCGCTCCCCCTCCTGGGGCGCCGGCTCCGTCTCGCCCTCCGCCGGCAGTCTCCACGACTTGTTCTCGATCATACCTTGCTCCACCAACTCCAGCATGTCGTCCGCCGTCACCGTGGAGGGGAGGAAATCCCCCTGGATCCAACCCGCCGGCAGTGCCCGCTGTCGCCGCTGAGCAGGAGCCGCCGCCTTCTTCTTCTTCCGCGCCTCGAGCTTGCTCGTCTGCCCCTTCGTCATGGTGGAGGCTGCAGATTCGCGGGGAAGGACAGGAAGGAAGAAGCTTGGGGTGCGCAGGAAGCCACGGGAGAAGCGTGGCGAGTGCGAGTTATCAGGCGAGCGCAACGAGAAACCCTCGCTGGAGAGGTTCAAATAAGGTTCCGACTGGGTCACTAGCAGGTGGCCCCGAAATCTTATCCCCCGACCGGTTGCTGCGATATTAGTGCAGGAGATGAAGGCGCGGTAATCGAGGCGGCAGAAACTACTCGATGACGATGTCGTCATCCCCTCTGAGCGCGCGGCAACCGAAATTTGAGGATCCCAAAAAATCCGCCGCTCTCAGTTGACCGGTCACGTCAAAATATTCCACGGAAACACTCGGTCTCCGACGGTTCGTTTCACAGATATATCCACTCGGATCACCGGTCAAGAGGATAAAATGGATCGAGGCAAACAACGCCAAAGTCGCATCCACACCAGTCGGATCCGCACTCCAAGCATCGCTTCGTCGTTCCAACCCCGATCCATTCGGGGACTAATGATGGGGTTATAGTCCCAGGGTAGGGTCATAGGCCTGCCCTATAGGTCCTACCCAAGGACTACCCTTTATAAGGAACAAGGCCCTTAGTCAGTTCCGACTGAATTAAGGACTTCCCATCATCCAGTCGGTGACGATTCCTCCATCATCCAGTCGGAGATGAGCATTCGGAGCGTACCAAACTCACCGACTGGATTCCACTCTGTATATCATAACCCCCTGGAGGGCAACGGTCATACGTTTTCATGTACCATTACTAGCATTTAAGGCATACGTTACCTGTAACGTAGGCATTTATTCGCCACTACACCACCCTTGTGCACCGAACCGTTGTGAAGGGCAGCGCACTCTATATAAGCCGCCCTTCCCCACTGGTGCAGGGGTTGGCATTTCACTGTAATCCATATTCCACTCGACATCAAGCTCCCAAGAGCATTGAGACGTAGGGCTTTTACCTCCACCGTAGAGGGGCCTGAACGCATACAACCTCACCGTAGCTAAGGCTCTGCCCATCCTTTCGTACCCTACACATCTACTGTCAGACTTATACCCACGACAGGCTCCGAATCATTGGGGCGTTTTTCAACCAAAGTGGATTCATATCCAGCACCTTCATAAATAGGTTTGACACGCGAAAACAAGGATTCAAGAGGAGTCACACCAAGCACTTTAAGATCCTCGTGATTTGCATCACGAGAACGCACCCTTTTAAACCATTCATGCCTAGCGTGAATTTGGGCGGTTCTTTCTTTGCTCTCATTCATGGAGACACGCATAGCTTTCAAAGTTTCATCCAAGTTGACCTTGGGAGGAGCACATCTAACTTTTAAAGCATCAATATCACAAGACATCCTATCAACGCTCCTAGCCAAATCGTCAATTTTGAGTAGTTTTTCCTCTATGGACGCATTGAAAATCTTTTGAGAGTTGATGAACTCTTTGATATTACTCTCTAAATCAGAGGGTAATTTGTTATGATTTCCATAAGTGTTGTTGTAGGAATTGCCATAATTGTTAGAGGAGTTACTAGGAAAAGACCTAGGAACATAGTTTCCTCTAAAAGCATTGTTGTTGCCAAAATTGTTCCTACCAACAAAGTTAACGTCCAAACTAGCGTTGGTACTCTCAATCAAGGAAGATAGTGGCATGTCACTAGGATCTAAAGGAGAATTTCTACTAGCAACCAAATTCATCAACTCGTCCATCTTAGCACTAAGCGAGTTAATTTATTCTATAGCGTTTACCTTTTTGCTAGCAGGTGACCTTTCAGTGTGCCACTGAGAGTAGTTGGTCATGATATTGTCTAGGAGTTTTGTAGCGTCTCCTAACGTGATTTCCATGAACGTTCCACCTGAGGCGGAGTCCAAGATATTGCGAGAAGCAAAATTCAAACCACCGTAAAAGATTTGTATAATCATACACAAACTCAAACCATGAGCGGGACAATTTCTAATCATTAACTTCATCCTCTCCCAAGATTGTGCAGCGTGTTCATGATCAAGTTCCTTGAAATTCATGATATCGTTACGTAAGGAGATAATCTTAGCCGGCAGAAAATACTTGGATATGTAAGCATCTTTGCAATTATCCCAAGAATCGATACTATTTTTAGGCAAAGAAGAAAAGCAAGTTTTTGCGCGATCTCGCAACGAGAAAGGAAAAAGCTTCAACTTAATCACGTCATTATCCACATCTATTTTCTTTTGCATATCGCAAAGGTCAAGAAGGTATTGAGATGGGATGCAACATCTTCACTAGGAAGGCCAGAGAATTGCTCTTTCATAACAAGATTCAGCAAAGCTGCGTTGATTTCATACGATTCCGCACTAGTGGCGGGAGCAATCGGAGTACTAATAAAATCATTATTATTGGTACTCGAGAAGTCACAAAGTTTGGTGTTTTCAGCCATGATGACTTCAACAAACAAACAAGCAAGAAAACCGGCAAAGGAAAGGGCAAAGGGCAAAAGAAAGCGACAAAGGAAAATGGCAAAAAGATAAAAAAAAAGGCAAAGGAGAAAGGCAAATGAAAACGGCAAATGTGAAAGTGAAAGGAGGGGCCGTAGTGTTCGCTAGTGGCTTCTCTCATGAAAACAAGTAGACGGTGGGTGAACGAATTACTGTCGAGCAATTGATAGAACCGTGCAAAGTCGTGACGTTATCTAAGGCAATGATTATATCTATAGGCATCACGTCCAAAACAAGTAGACTGATACTTTCTGCATCTACTACTATTACTCCACACGTCGACCGCTATCCAGCATGCATCTAGTGTATTAAGTCCAAAAGAACAGAGTAACGCCTTAAGCAAGATGACATGATGTAGATGGACAATCTCATATCTACGATAAAGCCCATCTTGTTACCCTTGATGGCAACAACATGATGCGTGCCTTGCTGCCCCTTCTGTCACTGGGAAAGGTCACCACACGGTATGAACCCAAAACCTAGCACTTCTCCCATTGCAAGAATCATAGATCTAGTTGGTCAAACAAAACCCAAGGCTCGGAGAGACTTACAAGGATATCAAATCATGCATATAAGAAATCAGCAAAGACTCAAATATAATTCATAGATAATCTGATCACAAACCCACAATTCATCGGATCTCGACAAACACACCGCCAAAGAGGATTACATCAGATAGATCTCCATGAAGATCATGGATAACTTTGTATTGAAGATCCAAGAGAGAGAAGAAGCCATCTAGCTACTAACTACGGACCCGTAGGTCTGAAGTGGACTACTCACGAGTCATTGGAGAGGCGATGATGTTGATGTAGAAGCCCTCCAACTCCAAAGTCCCCTCCGGCAGGGCACCGAGAAGGGTCTCCAGATGAGATCTCGCGGAAACGGAAGCTTGCGGCGGCGGAAAAGTGTTTTCGTGGATGCCCTGATTTTTTCTGGATTTTTAGGGAATTCATAGTCCAAAGATATAGGGCATGGGAGCGCCAGGGGCGCCACAAGCTTAGTTGTCGCGGCCTCCCCCCTGGCCACGGCAACAGGGCTTGTGGGCCCCCTCTGGGCCCACTGCCTTGGCCCTCAAGCCTCCCGATCTTCTTCCGTTCTGGGAAAAAAATTGGGGATTTTATTCTGTTTGGACTCCGTTCTAAAATCAGATCTGAAAAGAGTCAAAACACAGAAAAAACAAGAACTGGCACTTGGCACTGAATTAATAAGTTAGTCCCAAAATATATAAAAGGTAAACAAAACATCCAAAGTTGACAAGATAACAGTGTGAAACCATCAAAAATTACAGATACGTTCGAGACGTATCACCCGCTACGAATTATCTTATCACACAACTATTTGTTACCGATAATTTCAGTGCCTGCAGAGATACCTTGCTGAAAACCACTTATCATTTCCTTCTGCTCCTTGTTGGGTTCGACACTCTTACTTATCAAAAGGACTACAATAGATCCCCTACACTTGTGGGTCATCAAGACTCTTTTCTGGCGCCGTTGCCGGGGAGTGAAGCACCTTTGGTGAGCGGAATTTGGTAAGGAAACATTTATATAGTGTGCTGAAATTTATTGTCACTTGTCACTTTGGAAACTAATCCTTTGAAGGGCTTGTTCGGGGTATCTTCACCTCGACCGGAAGCACAAAGAATTGCTCCTCAACCTACTGCACGTACTGAAAATATTTATTATGAAATTCCTACGGGCATGCTAGAGAAACTGTTGGCTAATCCTTTTACAGGAGATGGAACATCACATCCCGACTTGCATCTAATATATGTAGATGAAGTTCGTGGTTTATTTAAGCTTGCAGGTTTGCCGGAGGATGAGGTCAAGAAGAAGGTATTTCCCTTATCTTTGAGGGATAAATAATTGACATGGTACAGGCTATGTGATGATACTGGATCATGGAACTACAACCGATTGAAATTGGAATTTCATCAAAAGTTTTATCCTATGCATTTGGTACATCGTGATCGGAATTATATTTATAATTTTTGGCCTCGTGATAGAGAAAGTATCTCTCAAGCTTGGAGGAGGCTTAAGTCAATGTTATATTCATATCCCAACCATGACCTCCCGAGAGAAATTATTATTCAGAACTTCTATGCTCGACTTTCTCATGATAATCGCACCATGCTTGCCACTTCTTGTACCGGTTCTTTTATGAAGAGAGATATTGACTTCAAATGGGATTTATTCAAAAGAATTAAACGCAACTCTGAAGATTGGGAGTTTGATGAAGGTAAGGAGTCAGGTATGAATCTTAAGTTCGATTGCGTTAAATCCTTCGTTGAAACAAATACTTTTCGTGATTTTAGCGCTAAACATGGAATTGACTCTGAGATAGTAGCTTCATTATGTGAAACATTTGCTGCTCATATTAATATCCCTGAGGAGAAGTGGTTTAAATACCATCCTCCCATAGAAGTCAATGTAGTAAAACCCAATCCAGTCGAAGAGAAAGTTATTGCTTATAATGATTCTATTGTTCCTAGTGCTTACATTGAGAAACCACCTTTCCCTGTTAGAATAAAGGATCATGCTAAAGCTTCAACTGTGATACGTAAGGGCTACATTAGAACACCTACACCCCCTGAGCAAATTAAAGTTGAACCTAGTATTGCTATTATTAAAGATCTCTTGGCCGATAATGTTGATGGGCATGTTATTCAATTCTGTGAAGCTGCTGCTAGAATTGCTAAACCTCATGCTAGAGACAAACATAAACCTGTTGTTGGCATGCCTGTTGTTTCTGTTAAGATAGGAGATCATTGTTATCATGGTTTATGTGACATGGGTGCTAGTGTTAGTGCAATACCTCAATCTTTATATAACAAAATTAAAGATGAGATTGCACCTGTCGAGATGGAATTTATTGATGTTACTATTAAACTTGCTTATAGAGATACTATCTGCCCTGTGGGAATTGTTAGAGATGTTGAAGTCTTGTGTGGTAAAACTAAGTATCCTACTTATTTTCTCGTTCTTGCTACCACACAAGATAGCTTTTGTCCCATCATATTTGGTTGACCTTTCCTCAATACTGTTAATGCTCAGATTGATTGTGAGAAACAAACTGTTACTATTGGCTTTGAAGGTGTGTCACATGAATTTAATTTTTCTAAGTTTGGTAGACAACCTCATGAAAAAGAATTTTCTAGTAAGGATGAAATTATTGCTCTTGCTTCTATTGCTGTGTCTCCTACTGACCCTTTGGAGCAATACCTGCTTGAACATGAAAATGATATGCATATGGATGAAAGGAATGAGATAGATAGAGTTATTTTTGAACAACGTCCTATCCTTAAGAATAATTTGTCTATTGAATTACTTGGAGATCCACCTCCACCAAAGGGTGATCCCGTGTTTGAGCTTAAACAATTAACTGATACTCTTAAGTATGCTTATCTTGATGAAAAAGAGATATATCCTGTTATTATTAGTGCCAACCTTTCAGAGCATGAAGAAAAGAAATTATTGAAAACTCCAAGGAAGCACCGTGCTACTATTGGATATACTCTTGATGATCTTAAGGGCATTAGTCCCACTCTATGCCAGCATAAAATTAAAACTGATCCTGATTCCAAACCAGTTGTCGATCATCAACGAAGATTAAATCCTAAGATGAAAGAGGTGGTAAGAAAAGAAATACTAAAGCTCCTGAAAGCAGGTATTATTTATCCTGTTGCTCATAGTGATTGGGTAAGCCCGGTGCATTGTGTCCCTAAGAAGGGAGGTATTACCGTTGTCCCTAATGATAAAGATGAATTGATCCCACAAAGAATTGTTACTGGCTATAGGATGGTAATTGATTTTAGGAAATTAAATAAATCTACTAAGAAAGATCATTACCCTTTACCTTTTATTGATCAAATGCTAGAAAGATTGTCTAAGCATACACACTTTTGTTTTCTAGATGGTTATTCTGGTTTCTCCCAAATACCTGTTGCACAATCTCATTAGGAGAAAACCACATTTACTTGGCCTTTCGGTACCTTTGATTATAGACGTATGCCTTTTGGTTTATGTAATGCACCTGCTACCTTTCAAAGATGTATGCTGGCTATATTCTTTGACTTTTGTGAAAAATTGTTGAGGTTTTCATGGATGATTTCTCAGTTTACGAATCTTCTTTTGAATATTGCTTGAGCAACCTTGATCGAGTTTTGTAGAGATGTAAAGATACTAACCTTGTCTTGGATTGTGAGAAGTGCCACTTTATGGTTAATGAAGGCATTGTCTTAGGACATCAAATTTCTGAAAGAGGTATTGAAGTCGATAAGGCTAAAGTTGATGCGATTGAGAAAATGCCATGCCCTACACACATTAAAGGTATAAGAAGTTTCCTTGGTCATGCTGGTTTCTATAGAAGGTTTATTAAAGACTTCTCTAAGATTTCTAGGCCTCTCGCCAATCTCTTGCAAAAAGATATTCCATTTGTTTTTTATGATGATTGTGAAGAAGCATTTGAAATACTTAAGAAGGCCTTGATAACTGCACCTATTGTTCAACGACCTGATTGGAACCTACCTTTTGAAATTATGTGTGATGCCAGTGATTATGTTGTTGGTGTTGTTCTAGGACAAAGAGTTGATAAGAAATTAAATGTTATTCATTATGCTAGTGAAACTCTAGACAGTGCCCAAAGAAACTATGCTACTACTGAAAAAGAATTTTTAGCAGTTGTGTTTGCATGTGATAAGTTCAGATCTTATATTGTTGATTCCAAAGTTACTATTCACACTGATCATGCTACTATTAAATATCTCATGGAAAAGAAAGATGCTAAACCTAGACTTGTTAGATGGGTTCTCTTGTTACAAGAATTTCATTTGCATATTGTTGATAGAAAGGGTGCAGAGAACCACGTAGCAGATAACTTGTCTAGGTTAGAGAATGTTCTTGATGAGCCACAACCTATTGATGATAGCTTTCCTGATGAACAATTGAATGTCATCAATGCTTCACATAGTACACCATGGTATGCTGATTATGCTAATTATATTGTTGCTAAATATATACCACCTAGTTTCACATACCAACAAAATAAAAAGTTCTTTTATGATTTGAGACATTACTTTTGGGACGATCCTCACCTTTATAAAGAAGGAGTAGATGGTGTTATTAGACGTTGTGTACCTGAGCATGAACAGAGACAGATCCTACAGAAGTGTCACTCTTAGGCTTACGGAGGACACCATGCGAGAGATAGAACTGCACACAAGGTATTGCAATCCGGTTTTTATTGGCCTACTCTCTTCAAGGATGCTCGTAAGTTTGTCATGTCTTGTGATGAATGTCAAAGAATATGTAATATCAGTAGACGTCAGGAAGTGCCTATGAATTATTCACTTGTTATTGAACCATTTGATGTTTGGGGTTTTGATTATATGGGACCTTTTACAAAGTCCAACGGGTATACTCATATTCTAATTGATGTTGATTACGTTACTAAGTGGGTATAAGCTATTGCAACTAGTAGTGTTGATCATAACATCTCTATTAAGATGCTTAAAGAAGTTATTTTTTCTAGATTTGGAGTCCCTAGATATTTAATGACTGATGGTGGTTCACATTTTATTGATGGTGCTTTCCGTAAAATGCTTGCTAAGTATGATGTCAACCATAGAACTTCATCTCCTTATCATCCTCAGTCTAGTGGTCAAGTAGAGTTAAGTAATAGAGAAATTAAATTAATTTTGCAAAAGACTGTTAATAGGTCTAGAACGAATTGGTCTAAAAAACTCGATGATGCACTGTGGGCTTATAGAACTGCTTATAAGAATCCCATGGGCATGTCTGCGTATAAAATGGTTTACTGTAAAGCATGTCATTTACCTCTTGAGCTAGAGCATAAGGCTTATTGGGCAATCAAAGAGCTCAATTTTGATTTCAAACTTGCTGGTGAGAAGAGGTTATTTGATATTAGCTCACTTAATGAATGGAGAACTCAGGCATATGAAAATGCCAAGTTGTTTAAAGAAAAAGTTAAGAGGTGGCATGATAAAAGGATACAAAAACGTGAGTTCAATGTAGGTGATTATGTCTTGCTATACAATTCTCATTTAAGATTTTTTGCAGGAAAACTTCTCTCTAAATGGGAAGGTCCTTACATTGTCGAAGAAGTGTATTGTTCCGGTGCCATCAAAATCAACAACGCGGAAGGCACTTTTCCGAGAGTTGTGAATGGGCAAAGAATCAAGCATTATATCTGAGGTACCCCCATAAATGTAGAAAGCTATAATTAATACCATAACCCCGGAGGAGTATATAAGGGATGTTTACCAGCCTGATTCAGACTCCGAAAACGAAGAAGTATGTGATACGGTAAGTAAACCGACTCCAAAACTTTTCCAATAGCTATTTTTCTTCGTTTTGGAATATTTAGAAAAATACAAAAATTTAAATTAGTCCGGAAAGCACACGAGGAGGCGATGAGCCTTCCAGGCGTGCCCCTACCCCCTCGGGGCGCTTGGGGGGCTCGTGAGCACCTCGTATGCCTCCCGAACTCCGTTTTCTGGTCGAATACTTCTTATAGTCGGTAAAAATTCATTATATAATCTTCTGAAAGGTCTGACCCTCGTATCACGCAAATATCCTCTGTTTTTGTTTCGAGCTACTGTGCAGACAGATCCAAATCACTATGACGTCCCCAAAGGCCTCGAAGGACAATTTTTTCGAGAAGGTTATCAATCCCTACCTCGCGGAGGTGCTGCAACACCCTCAATCTATCGAGATGCATGAGGGGGTATTGCACATCTGTGATGTTGAGGGGCCCAAGAGGACCGAAAGCGTTTAGGCGCGGCTCGAAGCAATGGAGCAGTAAGTCTTCAAGTGCCAAGGAATGGTGGAACGCAGACTCAACGCCAACCACATGATGATCACGGAGTTCACCAACAAGCACAAGATTGATGCCAAGGACATCGGGGAGCACCTCTTCAAGCTCTATGACAGAATCGATCACCTCCAAGCCCAGATCTATGACCTGCACAACCAAAACTGTGAGTATGAGTATAGATTTAAAGCAATGCAGTTGGCTGCAGATTTGAGGATTCCGGAGTCTCGATCATATTTCCATGATGGAGAACCTATGCCTTGGAAGGCGGAGAATCAACCCCAGACTCCAACAACTCCAACACCATCACCTCTAAAGGAAGACAATTAAACACACGGGTATGGGCACTCCCCTTGGCTTGTGCCAAGCTTGGGGGAGTTGCCCCGGTATCATATCACCATCACATCTTTTGCCTTTACCTTTATCTTAGTTCGATCCTTTTTGGTAATATCTTTATCTAGTAGAATAAAGTTCTTAGTATGATCTAGGCTTGAGTTTTGCTATATGTTACCCCCAATGTAATCGAGTTCGTGAGTTATATAATAAGGAGTGTTTTAGTTAAGGGCCTTGCTTCATGCCATGATCTAAAGAAAAGAATAATAAAAGAACAAAAGCATGAAAGATCATGTGAGGATCTTATGGGAAGTGATGGCTTCACATATAAAAAGAATGTTGATTGAAACTTGTTGTGGGTGGACAAACGTAGAACTTGGTCATTGTTGCAATTAATAGGAAGTAATAAAGAAAGAGAGGTTCACATATAAATATATCATCTTTGACACCGTCTATGATTGTGAACACTCATTAAACTATTACATCCTAAGAAGTAGATGTTGGACAAGGAAGACAACATAATGAATTATGTTTGATTGGTTCCGAACAATGTTATATGACTAGAGATCCCTTAGCATGTGACGCTTGCTTCCACCTCATATCACCCAAAACTTCGGAACTAAGTAGAGATACTACTTGTGCATCCATAAACCCTCAACCCAATTTTGCCATGAGAGTCCACCATAACTACCTATGTATTGAATAAGATCCCTCAAGTAAGTTGGCATCGGTGCAAGCAATAAAAAAAATTGCTCCCTAAATATGTATGATCTATTAGTGTGTGGAAAATAAGCTTTGTACGAACCTGTGATGAGGAAGACATAAAAGCGACAGACTGCATAATAAAGTTCTTTATCATAGGAGGCAATATAAAGTGACGTTCCTTCACACTAAGAGATCACACATCCAAACCCAAAAAGCGCATGACAACCTGTGCTTCCCTCTGCGAAGGGACTATCTTGTACCTTTACTTTTTATCTTTTAAAGAGTCATGGTGATCAACACCAATTCCTTATTTCGCCATTATCTTGGCAAGTGTCATGTGCTAGGGAAAGATCTATATTCATACATCAACATGGAAGTAAGTAATCATGAATTATTATTGTTGACATTATGCTACGGCAACAGACAACGGCACCAGAAATTGACACGTTGACGGAGACTGGGCTTGCGTTGGTTTTTCCCTTGAATAGGAAAGGGCGATGCAGCAGAGGAGCAGTAAGTATTTCCCTTAGTTGAGAACCAAGGTATCAATCTAGTAGGAGAATCTCGTCAAGTCTGGAGTACCTGCGCAAACACAAAAAGCTTGCACCCAACGCTTTAAAGGGGTTGTCAATCCCTTCAAGATTGATTGCAAAGTGAGATCTGAAGGCGGAAAGTGCAACGAAGTAAAAAAGTGTAAGCTGAAAATATGGTGTGGAGTAGACCCGGGGGCCATAGTGTTCACTAGAGGCTTCTCTCAAAATAGCAAGTATTACGGTGGGTGAACAAATTACTGTCGAGCAATTGATAGAACCACGCAAAGTCATGACGATATCTAAGGCAATGATCATACATATAGGCATCACGTCCGAGACAAGTAAACAGATACTTTCTGCATCTACTACTATTACACCACACATCGACCGCTATCCAGCATGCATCTAGTGTATTGAGTTCATGACGAACAGAGTAACGCCTTAAGCAAGGTGACATGATGTAGAGGGATAATCTCAAACCAATGATGAAAACCCCATCTTTTTACCCTTGATGGCAACAACACGATGCGTGCCTCGCTACCCCTTCTGTCACTGGGTGAGGTCACCGCACGGTATGAACCCAAAACCAAGCACTTCTCCCATTGCAAAAATCATAGATCTAGTTGGCCAAACAAAACCCACAACTCGAAGAGAATTACAAGGATATGAAATCATGCATAAGAGAGATTAGAAGAAACTCAAATAAGATTCATAGATAATCTGATCATAAATCCACAATTCATCGAATCTCAACAAACACGCCGCAAAAGAAGATTACATCGGATAGATCTCCATGAAGATCATGGAGAACTTTGTATTGAAGATCCAAGAGAGAGAAGAAGCCATCTAACTACTGGCTATGGACCCGTAGGTCTATGGTGAACTACTCACGCATCATCGGGGAGGTCATGGTGCTGATGAAGAAGCCCTCCATGTCCGAATCCCCCCTCCGACAGGGCACCGGAACGTGCCCCAGATGGGATTTTGCGGAGACAGAAGCTTGCGACGGCGGAAAAGTACTTTCGATGATCTCCTAGTTTTTTCTGTGATTTTAGGGAATATATAGGTGCAAAACCTAGGGCAGAGGTGGCCTAGGGAGCCCACAAGCCAGGGTGGCGCAGGCCCCCTGGTCGCGCCATGAGGGCTTGTGGGGTCCCTGCAGGCCCCGTGCCTCGATTCTCCGGCTTCCCGATCTTTTTCAGTTTCGGAAAAAATCATTTTGGCAGTTTCATTCCGTTTGGGCTCCGTTCAAAATCCTCCTCTGAAAGGGATCAAAAACATGGAAAAACAGGAAGTGGCACTTGGCACTGAGTTAATAAGTTAGTCCCAAAAAATATATAAAAGGCATACAAAACATCCAAAGTTTGACAAGATAATAGCATGAAACCATAAAAAATTATAGATACGTTGGAGACGTATCACATTACCCTTGAGGTAAATAGTTGGGAGGTGAAACTATAAGCCCCTATCTTTCTCTGTGTCCAACTGAAACTTTGTTCTCATCAGCAATTGTAGAAGACTAAAAGATGATTGAGTATGTGGATTTTCTCTACAAGCTCTTATTTGACTCTTTCTGATGTTATGATAAATTGCAATTGCTTCAATGACTAAAGACTATTGGTTGTTAATTCTCAATAAGGTTCTTGATCCATACTTTACATTGTGAAGGAATTGTCACTTTAGAATCAGAGATTATATGACGATATTGTTGTTCTAAATATGATCATGATGCCTGCATGTCTGTATTTTATTTTATCGACACCTCTATCTCTAAACATGTGGACATATTTATTGATCTCGGCTTCCGCTTGAGGACAAGCGAGGTCTAAGCTTGGGGGAGTTGATACGTCCATTTTGCATCATGCTTTTATATTGATATTTATCGCATTATGGGCTGTTATTACACATTATGGTACAATACTTATGACTTTCCTCTCTTATTTTATAAGGTTTACATGAAGAGGGAGAATGCCGGCAGCTGGAATTCTGGGCTGGAAAAGGAGTAAGTTTGAGATACCTATTTTGCACAACTCCAAAAGCCGTGAAAGTCAGCGAGGAATTATTTTGGAATATATAAAAAATACTGGGCGGAAGAAATACTGGAGGGGAGCCACCAGGAGGTCACGAGCCGGCCAGGCGCGCCCCACCCCCCTTGGCGCGCTTGGGGGGCTCGTGGGCCCCCTGTTACACCTCCGGCTCCCATCTTCTACTATATAGAGGGTTTCGCCCTAGAAAAATAATAATCAAGAGAGAGCTTTCGGGAAGAAACGCCGCCGCCACGAGGCAGAACTTGAGCAGAACCAATCTAGAGCTCCGGCAGGGCCGTCCCGCCGGGGAAACTTCCCTCCCGGAGGGGGAAATTGTCGCCGTCGTCATCACCAACACTCCTCTCATAGGAGGGGACTCATCTCCATCAACATCTTCATCAACACCATCTCATCTCCAAACCCTAGTTCATCTCTTGTACCCAAGCTCCGTATCGCGACTCTGATTGGTACTTGTAAGGTTGCTAGTAGTGTCAATTACTCCTTGTAGTTGATGCTAGTTGGTTTACTCGGTGGAAGATCATATGTTCAGATCCTTAATGCTATTCAATACCTCTCTAATCATGAACATAATTATGCTTTCTGAGTAGTTACTTTTGTTCCTGAGGACATGTGATAAGTCTTGCTATAAGTAGTCATGTGAATTTGGTATTCGTTCGATATTTTGATGCGTTGTATGTTGTGTTTCCTCTAGTGGTGCTATGTGAACGTCGACTACATGACACTTCACCATTATTTGGTCCTAGAGGAAGGCACTCGGAAGTAATAAGTAGATGATGGGTTGCTAGAGTGACAGAAGCTTAAACCCTAGTTTATGTGTTCTTTCGCAAGGGGCTGATTTGGATCCCCCAGTTTAATGCTATGGTTAGACTTTGTCTTAATTATTCTTTCGTAGTTGCGGATGCTTGCGAGAGGGGTTAATCATAAGTGGGATGTTTGTCCAAGTAAGTACAACACCCAAGCACCGGTCCACCCACATATCAAACTATCAAAGTAGCGAACGCGAATCATATGAACATGATGAAAACTAGCTTGACAGAAATTCCCATGTGTCCTCGGGAGCGCTTTACCTTATATAAGAGTTCGTCCAGGCTTGTACCTTGCTACAAAAGGGATTGGGACATCTTGCTGCACCTTTGTTACTATTGTTCCTTGGTACCCGTTATGAATTATCTTATCACACAACTATCTGTTACCGATAATTTCAGTGCCTGCATAGAATACCTTGCTGAAAAGAACTTGTCATTTCCTTCTGCTCCTCGCTGGGTTCAACACTCTTACTTATCGAAAGGACTATGATAGATCCCCTACACTTGTGGGTCATCACACCCGAGCCTCCGTCGATCATAGCCGGGGCACCCATGCCCTGATCCTTCCCAGGCTCCGCCACCCACGAGGATGGATGCGGCTCGGTCCCCAGAGCTCGTCGGTGGCTGGAGCGTGATGAATGGTGGCCGGATCCACCGGCGGCCGTCGCCGGCGTTAAGCCCCCTCCCCTGCCCTCTGTTCTGTTGTGAGGAGGAAGGAGGTAGAAGGAGAGAGGAGAGAGAGAAGAAAGGGACCCGACAGGTAGGCCCCGACCCCACCTGTCGTTGAGAGAGGCACCCACCAGCGTGGTTAAGTGGATACGTAATTCTGAAAATGCGCCTTGCGTCCGCAGAACACGTATTTCTGCAGAAGGCGCCAAGGGCTGTGCTCTCAGGGACCCGATTGCAAGTATTTTAATTGCAGATTGGTCCTTCCACTTCAATCGCTTATATCTTTTTGCTCGGGACTTCGATTGAGGTGATTCCAAAGCCCATGTCTTCATCTCGTCGAGCCCGTCATTTTGGTATAATTTTCACAAGGTGGTTACACTCTGAAAATGACCCTTTTGCCCTTGTCTCCAATCAGCCCCCTTCGAGAGAGAGCAGTATCCGGCGATTCTTTCCGCGGACTCTCCGCATCTCTTCCGGGAGTATCCTTCGACCCTAGGCAAGCCGACCACCTTACATATGCCCTAAAGCTTTGCTCTGTGTTATTCCTGCATGTTTAACTTAATATGCTTGTGATTGTATGTATAGTAATGGGATATATGTGACTCTGATGAACCCTTGCTCGCATTGTCTTCAATGACTGCACCACGCCTGAGTCTGAGCCGTTTTCGGTCGTTCGGGGTGGATGTCGACTTTACATTTCTCTTGTCAGCAGCTAGCTCGTGTTCTGAGCTGCTTTTCGGCCGTCGTGGGCAGCTGTTGAATTTCTTTCCGTGGCAGTGACCCTATGCTCTGAGCTGTTCTTCGACCGTCTTAGGGAACTGCTACATTCTTCTTATCAACACCGCCTCATGCTCTGAGCTGCTTTCCAGCCGTCTTCAGTCGGGGTTGAGTTATTTCGGTAATGTCCCAAATATGCGTTGTAAAGACCGTTTTGGTGGCTACCGATTTATTTGTCGGTTTTATGCGAGGGTTCCGAGGGTCTAACTTACAACTAGAACTTGTAAAGTAATAACTTGCCATTTACATCCCATATTATTAATAACTCATGGTGATATGGAGATAGGTTGTAGTATTTTTACCATTGTTGTTTCATGCATAGTTATCATCATGTTAAGTTATTATTGATGAACAACCCTGCTTAATAGATAAGTTGACAAAACCAAACTTAAGTGGGTTGATCTCGAGTCACCTGTCCGGGCTTATCCGTGCAACCACATTTGCCGTTGTGGGACGGCCTTGACTTGGTCTGATTGCGTGCTCTTTCACCGGTACCTCCAAAGAGGGAGGGTTATGCACGCGTGCTACCTTGGCCCGGTAGGCGATGATAACCCTGTGAGCCAGTTGAGTTGTTTTGTGCGCACGTCCCGGGATGGGACAGTTTAGTTTGGCCATGATGGTGGCAGGTGTCATGAGGACACAGGGCCACCCAGGGCAGGACTCTGGGGGAGGATGAATGCCGGAGGTACGATGGAAGAGTCACGGGTTAGACAAGTTTCGTTGGAGCAATACTGGTCCACCCGAATGGGATCACGAGGTTAGTGCTCCATAGTGTGGGTAAAGTGTGCAACCTCTGCAGAGTGTCAAACCTATTCGAATAGCCGCGTCCACGGTATTGGACAAGCCGACCAGACCTCAGAAGGTGGTCAACCGTATCAGTGATAATAATGATGGAAGAACTCATCTTATGCAGACATCAGAAGATGTTCGGTATATGACATGTTAGCCATGGGATGGCTATGAGATGAGTGGTCGGATGACCACATGAGTTGGATTGGATTTGGATCAGCTTCCAGACTAGATCATGAGAATAGTCATAGTATAAATCATTTACCTAATATTCTTTACCTTATCGCATTTACTTTAGAAGTTATCTTGGTAAATAATCCTATTATACCTTGATAATTATTATTGCTAGATAGGTATACTATGATGATTACTACAAATACATGCTTGAATGCCATAGATTGCTTTTCTTGGTGTATATGTTAGTTTCGGTTTGCTTGCGAGTACGTTCAAAAGTACTCAACGGCTTTTAACATGGCCAGGTTCACATAAGGATCCGTCTTCCGTCGGCAAGGAGCTAGAGCGTTCGCGGGCTAGGAGCGTAACCGAGTCAAATCCCTGTGGATTGGAGCCGCACCAGGACCATGCTGCCTTATATAGAGATTTTCCCGCTCCATCACCCTTATAGTTCATCATGTAAAACTCTTATATTTATTAATAGAAATGCCTCTGTTCGTGATACTTGTTGTAAACGTGCATGCCAGAGTGATTTCCTGGGCTGGTGTGTACGGCGACCGTCTGGCTACAACGGTAATTAGGCGGAGCGCCACAGTAGCATTATAAGGCGATCTGTCACTAAAATTTCAAGATAAAATTGTGTTCTCCCCGACTATGCACCATTGCTACAGTTTGTCGTTTCGAGACACCATGTGATGATCGGGTGTGATAGACTCTACATTCACATACAACGGGTTCAAGACAGTTGCACACGCAGAACACTCGGGTTAAACTTGACGAGCCTAGCATGTACAGACATGACCTCGGAACACAAGAGACCGAAAGGTCGAGCATGAATCATATAGTTGATATGATCAACATGGAGATGTTCACCATTGTAGCTAAACTCAACTCACGTGGTGATCGGACTTGAGCTAGTGAATTTGGATCATGCACCACTCGAATGACTAGAGAGATGTATATTTTGAGTGGGAATTATTAGTAATATGATTAGCTAAACTCGTTTTTTCATGAACATAGTCAAAAGGTCTTCACAATATGTCTTAGCTTGCGCTGTAGCTCTACTGTTTTCGATATGTTCCTAGAGAAAATTTAGATTGAAAGATGATAGTAGCAATTATGCGGGCTGGGTCCGTAAATTGAGGATTGTCCTCATTGCTGCAGAGAAGGCTTATGTCCTTAATGCACCGTTGAGTGTGCTAAACCCCGAGCGTCGTCTATAGATGTTGAGAACATCTAGCATACACATTTTGATGACTACATGATAGTTCAGTGCATAATTCTTAAACGGCGTAGAACTAAGGTACCGAAGACGTTATGAACGTCACGGGACATACGAGATGTTCAAAGGGATGAAATTGAGATTTCAGGCTCGTGCCCGTGTTGAGAGGTACAAGACCTTTGATATGATTCTTTGCCTACAAAAGTAAGGGAGAAAAACAAAATCGTTGAGCACGTGCTTAGATTGTATGAGTGCTACAATCACTTGATCGAGTGGGAGTTAATCTTCCACATGAGAGAGTGATGGTTCTCCAAAGTCACTGTCACCAAGCTGCTAGAGCTTCGTGATGAACTATAGCATATCAAGGATAGATGATCCTTGAGCTATTCACAATGTTTGACATTGCGAAAGTAGAAATCAAATTGGAGCATCAAGTGTTGATGGTTGTTAGAACCACTGGTTTCGAGAAGGGCAAGGGTTGGAAGGGATACTTCATCAAATGGCAAATCACTTGCTGCTCTAGTGAAGAAACCCAAGGTTGAACCCAAACCCGAGACTAAGTGCTTCCGTTATGAGGGGAACGGTCACTGAAGCGGAACTACTCTAGTTACTTGCTAGATGAGAAGGCTGGCAAAGTCGACATGAGTATATTGGATATACATGATATTGATGTGTACTTTACTAGTACTCCTAGTAGTACGAGGGTATTAGATACCGGTTCAGGTTGCTAAGTGTTAGTAACTCGAAGTAAAAGCTACGGAATAAAATGGATACTAGCTGAAGGAGAGATGACGATGTGTTGGAAGTATTTCCAAGGTTGATGTGATCAACATCGCACGATCCCTCTACCATCGGGATTAGTGTTGAACCTAAATAAATGTTATTTGGTGTTTGCGTTGAGCATGAATATGATTGGATCATGTTTATTGCAATAAGGTTATTCATTTAAGTCAGAGAATAAAAGTTTATTCTGTTTAGATGAATAATATCATCAATGGTCATGCACCGATGTAAATGGTTCATTGAATCTCGATCGTAGTAATACACATATTCATAATATTAATGCCAAAAGATACAAAGTAGTAATGATAGTACCACTTACTTGTGGTACTGACACTTGAGTCATATTGGTGTAAAACGCATGACGAAGCTCCATACTGATGGATCTTGAGACTCGCTCGCTTTCTGAATCGTTTGAGGCATGCGAACCATGCTTATTGGTGTAATCGCATGAAGAAACTCCATGCAGATGGATTGTTCGGACTCACTTGATTTTGAATGACGTGATACATGCAAATCATGCCACATGGATAAGATGACTGAAGGCTTCGTTTTCATTGAGATGAAAAAGTGATAGTGACTTACTGGAAGTAATACATTTTGATGTATGCAGTCTAATAAGTGCCTAGGCATGCAGTGGATATCATTATGTTCTTACTTCACAGATAATTTGAGTAGATACTAGTATATTTACTTGATGAAACACAAGTCTGAATTATTGAAAGGTTCAAGTAATTTCAGAGTGAAGATGAAGATCGTCGTGACAAGAGGATGAAATGTCTACGATATGATCGTAGAGATGAATATCTGAGTTGCAAGTTTGGTACACAATTTAAGACAATGTGAAAAATTGTTTTACAACTAATGCTACCTGGAACACCATAATGCGATGGTGTGTCCGAACGTCATAGCTGTGCACTATTGGATATGGTGCATACTATGATGTCTCTTAACAAATTACCACTGTAATTTTTTGGATTATGCATTAGAGACAACCACATTCACTTTAAATATGGCACCACGTATTTCCATTGAGATGACACCGTATGAACTATGGTCTGGAGAAAACTAAGCTGTCGTTTCTTAAAAGTTTGGGGCTGCGACGCTTATGTGAAAAAGTTTCAGTCTGATAAGATTGAACCCAAAGCGGATAAATGCATCTTCATAGAGTACCCAAAACAGTTGGGTATACCTCCTATCTCAGATCCGGAAGCAAAGTGTTTGTTTCTAGAAACATGTCCTTTCTAGAGAAATGGTTTCTCTCGAAAGAATTGAGTGGGAGGATAGTGGAGACTTGATGAGGTTATTGAACCATCGCTTCAACCAGTGTGTAGCTGGGCGCAGGAAGTTGTTCCTGTGGCGCCTACAATAATTGAAGTGGAAGCTGATGATAGTGATCATGAAGCTTCGGATCAAGTTACTACAAACCTAGTAGGTCGACAAGGTCACATACTGCCCCAGAGTGGTACGGTAACCCTGTCTTGGAGGTCATGTTGTTTGACAACAATGAACCTACTAGCTATGGAGAAGCGATGGTGGGCCCGGATTCTGACTAATGGCTAGAGGCCATGAAATCCGAGAGAGGATCCATGTACGAAAACAAAGTGGTGACTTTGGATGAACTACTTGATAGTCGTAAGACTGTTAAGTGCACATGGATATTTATAAGGAAGACAGATGATGATGGTGACAGTCACCAGTAAGAAAAGCTCGATTTGTCGCAAAGATGTTTCCGACAAGTTCAAGGAGTTGACTATGATGAGCCTTTCTCACTCATAGAGATGCTAAAAGTCTGTCAGAATTATGTTAGCAGTTGCTGCATATAGCAGATGGATGTCAAAACATTGTTTCCTCGACGGTTCCCTTGAGGAAAGATTTTATGTGATACAACCAGAACATTTTGTCGATCCTAAGGATGCTAACAAGTATGTGAGCTCCAGCGATTCTTCCAAGGATTGGAGTAAGCATCTCGGAGTTGGAATATGCACTTTGATGAGATGATCAAAGTTTTTGGGTTTATACAAAGTTTATGAGAAACTTGTATTTCCAAGTAAGTGAGTGGGAGCACTATAGTATTTCTGAATAGTATATGTGGTTGACATATTGTTGATCAGAAATAATATAGAATTTCTGTAAAGCATATAGGATTGTTTGAAAGGAGCTTTTTAAAGGAAAACCTGGAATAAGCTACTTGAACATTTAGCATCAAGATCTATAGAGATAGATCAAGATGCTTGATAAAACTTTCAATGAAATGCATGCTTTACAAGTTTTTGAAGGAGTTCAAAATAGATCTGCAAAGAAGGAGTTCTTGGCTGTGTTGTAAGGTGTGAATTTGAGTAAGACTCAAAGCCCGACCATGGCAGAAGAAAGAGAAAGGACAAAGGTCGCCCCGTATGCTTAAGCCGTAGGCTCTATAGTATGCTATGCTGTGTACTGCACCTGATGTGTGCCTTGCCATGAAACTGTCAAGGGGTACGAAAGTGATCCACGATAGGATTACTGAACATCGGTCAAAAGTGATCCTTAGTAACTAGTGGACTAAGGAATTTTTCTCGATTATGGAGGTGATGAAAGAGTTCGTCGTGAAGGGTTACGTCGATGCAAGCTTTAACACTAATCCGGATGACTTTAAGTAGTAAACCGGATTCGTATAGTAGAGTAGTCAGTTGGAATAGTTCCAAATGGCACGTAGTAGGAGCGTGTGCCGGAGAACATAGAGATTTGTGAAGCACACACAGACCTAAGGGTTCAGACTCGTTGACTAGAACCTCTCTCACAAGCAAGACGTGATCAAACCCCAGAACTGTTTTGGTGTTAGATTCGTTAAATCACATAGTGATGTGAATTAGAATATTGACTCTAGTGCAAGTGGGAGACTGTTGGAAATATGCCCTAGAGGCAATAACAAATTAGTTATTATTATATTTCCTTGTTCATGCTAATAGTTTATTATCCATGCTATAATTGTATTGATTGGAAACTGATGACCCAGAAGTATAGGGGATCAATCGTAGTCCTTTCGATAAGTAAGAGTGTCGAACCCAATGAGGAGAAGAAGGCTCTGATAAACGGTTTTCAGCAACGTAATAACTGCAAGCACTAAAAGTAGCGGTAACAAGTGATGTTGTAGTGAGGTGAAACGTAGCAAGCGAAAAGTAACAAGTAACAAGTAGTATCAAAGGTGCAGCAAGTGGCCCAATCCCTTTTGTAGCAAGGGACAAGCCTGGACAAAGTCTTATAAGAGTAAAAACGCTCCCGAGGACACACGGGAATTTCTGTCATGCTAGTTTCATCATGTTCATATTATTCACGTTCGTTACTTTGATAGTTTGATATGTGGGTGGACCGGCGCTTGGGTACTGCCCTTACTTGGACAAGCATCCCACTTATGATTAACCCCTCTCGCAAGCCTCCGCAACTACGAAAGAAGAATTAAGACAACGTCTAACCATAGCATTAAACTAGTGGATCCAAATCAGCCCCTTACGAAGCAACGCATAGACTGAGGTTTAAGCTTGTGTCACTCTAGCAACCCATCATCACTTACTACTCCCCAATGCCTTCCTCTAGGCCCAAATATGGTGAAGTGTTATGTAGTCGACATTCACATAACACCACTAGAGGAAAAACAACAAAGAGCATATCAAAATACCAAACGAATACCAAATTCACATGACTATTATTAGCATGACTTATCCCATGTCCTCAGGAACAAAAGTAATTACTCACAAAGCATAATCATAATCATGATCAGAGGTGTAATGAATAGCATCAAGGATCTGAACATAAACTCTTCCACCAAGTATTCCAACTGGCATCAACTACAAAGAGTAATCAACACTACTAGCAACCTTACAAGTACCAATCGGAGTCGCGAGACGGAGATTGGTTACAAGAGATGAACTAGGGTTTGGAGAGGAGATGGTGCTGACGAAGATGTTGATGGAGATGACTCCCCTCCGACGAGAGGAGTGTTGGTGCTGACGAAGGCGACGATTTCCCCCTCCGGGAGGGATGTTTCCCCGGCAGGATCGTCCTGCCGGAGCCCTAGATTGGTTCTGCTCAAGTTCCGCCTCGTGGCGGCGGCGAATCCACGAAAAAGCTCCACACTGATATTTTCTTGGACGAAACCCTTCATATAGCAAAAGAGGGGGGCCAGTGGGCCACCAGGGTGCCCACAAGCCCTGTTGTCGCGCCTAGGGGGTAGGTCATGGCAACCAGGCTTGTGGGCCCCTGGCTGCTCCCCTCTGACACTTCTTTCGCCCAGTATTTTTTATATATTCCCAAAAAAATCCACGTTGATTTTCAGGGCATTTGGAGTTGCGCAGAATAGAGGACTCAGACTTGCTCCTTTTCAAGTCCAGAATTCCAGTTGTCGGTATTCTCACTCTTCAAATAAACCTTGCAAAATAAGAGATAAAAGGCATAAGTATGGTTCCACAAAGTATAATAACAGTCCATAAAGCGATAAATATCAACATGAAAGCATGATGCAAAATGGACGTATCAACTCCCCCAAGCTTAGACCTCGCTTGTCCTCAAGCAAAAACCAAGACCCAAAACATGTCCACATGTTTAGGGATGAAGGTGTCGATAAAACAAAATACGAACATGAGGGCATCATGATCACACATAGAACAGCAATACATCATAGAGATTCTTATGGGAAATTAACAATTCCTTCACAAAGCAAAGTATGAAACAAAAACCTTACCGAGAAGTAGCCAACAACAGTCCATAGTCATTGAAGCAGTTGCAATTTATCATATTATCAGAAAGAGTTAAATAAGAACTTGCAAAGCAAATCCACATACTCAATCATGTCTTTTGTTTTCCACAATTTTTGCAACTCACATGGTACTCATGATATCAAATTTTTAGTTGGACACAGAGAAAGATAGGGGCTTATAATTTTGCCTCCCAACCATTTACCTCAAGGGTAAACTCAACAATAATAAAGCATCAGTACTCAGCTCCAAGTTGATATATGAATATAGATCTTTCCCAAGCATATGACGTTCACCAAGAAAAAGGCTAAATAAGTAATTGGTGAAGATCACCATTACTCTTACAAAGGTAAAAAGTAAAGGTACAATATAGGCCCTTCACAGAGGGAAGCAGAGGTTGTCATGCGCTTTTGAGGTTTGGATGCGTGTCCTCTTAGTGCGGAGGAACGACACTTTATATTGCCTCCTGTGATAAAGAACTTTATTATGCAGTCTGTCGCTTTTATGTCTTCCTCATCACAGGTTCGTACAAAGCTTATTTTCCACACACTAATAGATCATACATATTAGAGAGCAATTTTTATTGCTTGCACCGATGACAACTTACTTGAGGGATCTTATTCAATCCATAGGTAGGTATGGTGGACACTCATGGCAAAACTGGGTTGAAGGTTTATGGATGCACAAGTAGTATCTCTACTTGGTGCGAGAGTTTTGGCTAATATGAGGTGGAAGCAATCGTCACATGCTATGGGATCTCTAATCATATAACATTCTTTGGAACCAAGCAAACACAATTCATTATGTTGTCTTCCTTGTCCAACATCTACTTCTAAGCATGTAATAGTTTGGTGAGTGCTCACAATTATAGAAAGTGTCTAAGATGATATATTTATACGTGAACCTCTCTTTCCTTATTACTTCTTATTAATTGCAACAATGACTGGGGTCTATGTTGGTCTATTCTCAACAAGTTTCAATCATCATACTTGTTATATGTGAAGCTATCACTTTCCATAAGATCATCTCATGATCTTTCATGCTATCGTTCTTTTCATACTTTTGATCACAGCACAAAGCAAAGCCCTTAACTAAGATACTCTTTATTATATAGCTCGCAAGCTCGAATACATCGGGGGAGACACAAGGCAAAAGACTCAAACTAAACACTAAAGACTTATTCCACTAAGAAAAGAAATAAAACTGAAAAGGAAAGAACTGAAACAAAGGTAAAAGCAAAAGATATAAAGGTGATACGATACCAGGGCAACTCCCCCAAGCTTGGCATAAGCCAAGGGGATTGCCCATACCGATGCTTAGTTGTCTTCCTTTGGTGGTGATGGTGGTGGAGTTGCAACATGAGTTTGATCCTCCGTCTTCCAATGTATAGGTGCTCCATCATGGCAGGATGAACGAGTCGCCGGAATCCTCAAATCTGTAGCCAACCGTATTGATTTAAATCTATACTCATACTCATAGTTTTGGTTCTGCAGGTCATAGATCTGGCCCTCGAGTTGATCAACCCTGTCATAGAGCCTAGAGAGGTGCTTCCCAATGTCAATGGCATCCATCTTGTGATTGCTGGTAAACTCCGTGATCATCATGTGGTTGGCGTTGAGTCCACGCTCCACCATCCCTTGGCACTTGAATACTTGTTGCTCCATTGCTTCGAGCCTCGTCTCCATGCTTCCGGTCTTCTTAGGCCCCTCAACATCATGGATGTGCAACATCCCCTCGCTCATCTTGATAGATTGGGAGTGCTACAATACTTCCGTGAGGTAGGAATTGATGACCTTCTCGAAGATCTTGTCCTTAGGAACTTTTGGGGAAGTCATGACGATCTAGATCTGCAACAAAAACAGGCTCCAAATAAAAACAGAGGAAAACTGCGCGATACGGAGATCAAAACCCTCGGGCGTATATATAATGATTTTTTTCTGGACCAGAAGGAGTGCTCCGCAAGAAAACGGAGTCCGGGAGGCACACGAGGTGCCAACAAGCCCTGTTGCCGCCTCGTGCGCTCTCCGGACTGCTTTTTATTTTTCTAATTTTCCAAAAATTCCAAAACGGAGAAAATTTCCTATTGGAAAAGTTTCGGAGTCCAATTACTTACCGAAACAGACACCTCTTCATTTTCAGGGTCTGAAACAGGCTGATAAACACGCTTCATGCGAGTCCACCAGAAGGTCTGTTTCAAGTCCTGATACATCTTGGAGCTTCCTGGATGTATTGAGAGCAGAGTGTTATGAGCTTCTTCCATGATTACCTTTCTTAGATCACCTTTCAGAACGACAAGACAATCCTCAAACAATAACGTGTCTGTGGCATCAACACTGAAGCACTTATATTTGGGAAGTCCCTTTGCCAAGCCAATCTTAACTTTCTTCACCATTGCATCAAGAAGCTGTGCTGCTCGGACCTAATCTTCCAATGTAGGAGAGATCTGAAGATTTGCAAGAAATACCTGAGGTACTAACTGAAGGTTGAGCTTTCTGAAAGATTCACAAAGGTCAGACTCATAACCGTGACTCATAACTCAGGGTCGACAGAGAATTCATAATCCTTATCGGTCACAAAGATAGGCGAAGTGGCAAACTTCGGGTCGTATTTCATCCTAGCGTTTAGAGATTTTTCTTTCCACTTGCGCAGAAGTTTCTCAACATCATAGCTATCCTTACACGCAAGAAAATCCTTAGCTATCTCTCCCTCCATAACATAGCGCGTATCAGGCATAACAGGCAATTCAGGCATGGTAGCATGTTCTACTTAAACAGTATCAGCAGTTTCAGAAGTATCATCACATCGAGCAGCAACTCTAGCAATATGTGCATCAAGGGCACCTAGTGGCAAAGCAGTATCAAGCATAGCATCATCATGCATAGTATCAAGCATAGCATCATCAGGCATAGTATCAAGCATAGCATCATCAGGCATAGTATCAAGCATAGCATCATGGACAGCAGAAGTAGCATCATCAAGCACATGCGACATATCAAGATTTCTAGCAGGAGGCGAAGTCGCAAACTTACTCAAAACTGAAGGTGAATCAAGTGCAGAGCTAGATGGCAGTTCCTTACCTCTCCTCGTAGTGGAAGGTAGGATTTTAGTTCTTGGATCTTTCGGATTCCTCATAGTGACCAGCAGACATCAATCCTAAGTGACTCAGAGAATATAGTTGTGCTTCCCAGGCAACGGCGCCAAAAAATGCCTTGATAACCCACAAGCGTATGGGATCGCAGCAGTTTTCGAGGGTAGAGTATTCAACCCAAATTTGTTGGTTCGCCAAGGGAAGCGAAAGAATATTCTCAAGTATTAGCAGCTGAGTTTATCAGATTTAACCAAACCTAAAAGATTAATGTCCGGAAGCAAAGTATCAGTAGCAAAGTAGTATGATAACAACGGTGCCAGAAAAGATCTGTTGACGACAGACCATTCCTAACTGTTATATCAATGGCGCCAGAAAAAGGTACGATGACGAGCAACTATTCTTCCTCGACAATAGTGTCGGAAAAGATCTTGCAACAAGTAACATCGGAGTAGCAAGGAACAGCAGTAGCAGCAGCAGCAAAGTGACAGCGGTAGTAGCAGAGTGGCCAAATCCCTTTTGTAGCAAGGGACAAGCCTAGACAAAGTAACATAGCGAGGACCAGTAGTAAAAGACTCGTAGGTAGTGGATCGGTTATGGATGAGTCTGACGGATGTGATTCATCATGTAACAGCTATAACACGGAGAGATATGTAACTAGCTCCCGTTCGTCAATCTAATGTAGGCATGTATTCCGTATGTAGTCATACGTGCTTAGGGAAAAGAACTTGCATGACATCTATTGTCCATCCCTCCCGTGGCAGTGGGGTCCTAATGGAAACTACGGGATATTAAGGTTCTCCTTTTAATAAAGAACCGGACCAACGCATTAACACGCGATGAATACATGAACTCCTCATACTATGGTCATCTCCGGGAGTGGTTCCGGCTATTGTTACTCCGGGGTTGCCGGGTCATAACACATAGTAGGTGACTACAACTTGCAAGATAGGATCTAAAACACACATATATTGGCGACAACATAATAGCTTCAGATCTGAAATCATGGCACTTGGGCCCTAGTTACAAGCATTAAGCATAGCCAAGTAGTAGCAACATCAATCTAGAACATAATGGGTACTAGGGATCAATCCCCGTCAAGAACTAACTCGATTACATGATAGATCTCATCCAACTCATCACCGTCCAGCAAGCCTATGATGAGATTACTCACGAACGATGAAGAGCATCATGGAATTGTCGATGGAGAAAGGTTGATGATGACGATGGCGACCATTTCCCCTCTCCGGAGCCCGAAACAGACTCCAGATCTGCCCTCCAGATGAAGAACAGGATGTGGCGGCGCCTCCGTATCACAAAACGCGATGAAACCTTCTCTCTGATTTTTTCCGGGCGAGACGGAAGATATAGAGCTGACACTGGGGTCGGTGGTGCCACGTGGGCCCCACAAGCCTGCACAGCGCGACCTAGGGGGTGGTCGCGGCCTGTGGGCTTGTGGCCCACTGGCACGCCCCCTCCGGTGGATCTTTGCGCAAGTATTTTTCTTTTATTCCACAAAAAAATATCCGTAAATTTTCCGGACATGCCGAGAACTTTTATTTATGCACAAAAACAACACCATGGCCATTCTGCTGAAAACAACGTGAGTCCGTGTTAGTTCCATTCAAATCATGCAAATTAGAGTCCAAAACAAGGGCAAAAGAGTTCGGAAAAGTAGATACGACGGAGACGTATCAACTCCCCCAATCTTAAAGCCTTGCTTGTCCTCAAGCAATTCAGTTGACAAACTGGAAGAGACAAAAGAAAAACTTTGACGAACTTTGTTTGATCTTATTGTTGCAACTATGTGTAACTCATATCCAGAGTTTCAGCAAGATCACAAGCAAACCACATAAGCAAATGACATCTAGGTCTCAAGATAAACTCATATCAATGGCATAATCAACTAGCAAGCAAATAATAATAAGCAGGTGTCAACACTTCAATCAAAACAACATGAAGCAGTACGAATAGATGGTATCTCGCTAGCTCTTTCTGAGACCACAAAACATAAATGCAGAGCACCTTCAAAGACCAAGGGTTGACTAAACATTGTAATTCATGGCAATGAAGATCCAGTCACAGTCATACTCAACACAGTTAAAAGCAAAGCATAAAAATGACAGAGATGCTCCCTAATTGGTACTTTTGTAAGAGGAGGATGACTCAACAGGAACATAAATAGACAGGCCCTTCGCACAGGGAAGCATTGATTTGCATAGGTGCCAGAGCTCAAGCTTTGAAAACAGAGATAATAATTTTGGGTGGCGTGCTTTCATTGTCAACGCAATGACTCAGAGTTCTCAACCTCTTCCATGCTACACATGCTATAGGCGGTTCCCAAACAGAAAAGTAAAGTTTTCACTCCCCCACCACCAATCAATCACACTCCACGGCTAGCCGAATCCTCGGGTACCGTCCATACCAACATCAATCCTCGGGGAGTTTTGTTTGCAATTATCTTTTTGATTTGAGCATGGAACTGGGAATTCCAATTACCCTCCCCTTTCTCGTGAATGATAGTGAATAAACACATATCGAGGATAACACGCCTAGCATGGAAGATACCAATAGCCCCCTGTCACCACATGAGCGGTTCGGGCATGCAAAACAGATTATTTCTTGAAGGTTTAGAGAGTGGCACATGCAAATTTTTACTTGGAACGGCAGGTAGATACCGCACATAGGTAGGCATGGTGGACTCATATGGCACAACTTTTGGGTTTATGGAAGTGGATGCACAAGCAGTATTCCCGCTTAGTACAAGTGAAGGCTAGCAAAAGTCTGGGAAGCGACCAACTAGAGAGCGACAACAGTCATCAAAATGCATTGAGATTAACTAACATTGAGTGCAAGCATGAGTAGGACATAAATCACCATGAACATTGATATCATAGAGGCTATGTTGATTTTGTTTCAACTACATGCGTGAACATGCGCCAAGTCAAGCCACTTGAAACATTCAAAGGAGGATACCATCCTATCATACTACATCATAGTCATCTCAACATTCATGTGGGCATCCAAGTCAAACCATTATAAGCTCCTAGCGAAGTAAGCATGGAATAAGCAACTATGATCTCTAAGTTGTCATTGCAAACATGTTTCTCTCACAACAAAGCTGAACTAGGAACAGTGAGGTAGACATATTTACAAAAATAAAATAGATCGAGTTCATACCAACTTTTCCAGGCTCAGTCACTTCATCATATATCATCATTACTGCCTTTCACTTGCACGACCGAACGAGGTGAACAATAATAAGAGTGCTTGTGCATTGGACTAAAGCTAGAATCTGCAGGCAAACACAAAGGAGAAGACAAAGTAATATGGCTCTATTAAAGCTAAATAAAACTATCTACACGGAGAAGAGCCACTAAACATTGTAACCAATATCTTCTACCTTGACCCAAAGAAAAATAAAACTATCTACACGGGAAAGCTCCCAACAAGCAAAAGAACAAAAAGAAAATATTTTTGGGTTTTCTCAAACTAGACAGACACACGAAAGGAAAACGAGAAAAAGAAAATAAACTAGCATGGATGATACAGTGGCAAAGTGTGAACACCCGCTAACAAAGTGAAAGCATAAGAAAGAATGTAAAGTCGGTGAGAACACGTACTCCGCCAAGCTTAGGCTTTTGGCCTAAGGTGGTCTACTCCCTATGATGGTCCTGGGAAACCCAAAATCATAATGGGGGTTATACGGGAGCGCTGCAGCCACTGCCTGAATAGCTGCCTCACAGAGACGAGCAGCCTTCGCCTCCCTCTCATACTCCTTTGCCTCTCCTCTGGTTATGTAATATCTTCATTTTACCTGAAAGTCAAAGAGAGCAGGAGCCGGAAGGGTAATATGGAAAACACGCTGCTGGTTAAATATCAGAAGGTATAGGAGGGATTCGTCATCCCTCTCAAGGAACTGGTAGCGTGTCAAAGCGACGCGGTCAAGGAAAGTTGTATGGAGCGGGGGATCTCCTTCACGGATGGGTACTCCAAGAAAATTTGCTATGCGAGTGGCATAGATCCCACCAAAGAAATCCCCTTCAATAGCATTCTTATTCAGCCTCCTTGCTACAATAGCTCCCATGTTGAAGCTTTTGTCACCCGTAACTGCGCTCTTAAGGATACAAAGGTCGGGTGCGCAGAGGTGACAATGCTCAATCTTGCCATTAATGCATCTGCCTATGAAGAGGGCAAAATAATGCAAGGCGGGAAAATGAATACTCCCCATAGTAGCTTGCGTAATGTCTCTAGTTTCTCCAACCGTAATACCAGCGCAAAAATCTCTAACCGAAGATTTAGGAGGATCACTGAGGCTACCCCAAGTAGGTATTTTTCAAATTCTATGAAAATCCTTTAAATCCATGGTATACGATTTATCATAGAGATCAAACAGTACCGATCTTTCACAGCCAGCTGAAAATTTGAATCTACGAACAAAAGAGGCAGTGAGAGCAACATACTGTTCACATTTATCGAAGATGAATTCTTCAAGTCCGACGTTGTGAACAAGTGCATCAAACTCATCTTTGAAGCCTGCCTCAATCATAAATTCATCAGAAGGCCATTCACATAATTGAACCTGCGCGTCCCTAGGTTGGTAAGGATCAGGCTCCCGAATCGCAAGAAGGGGACCTCTCTTGCTTGAAGAACCACCATGAAAGTTTCTCCTGAACATCTTCCTTTTGTGAAATTTTCAGTGACCCAAAGGAAAGGTGAACAAGGTTCAACTAGACTAGTAGAAACTACTCCAACAAGTGCCTAGAGACCATATTACGCATCAAAACTACTTGGGACCAGCTAAAATTAGCATGCAAAGTTCAAGAACATGGTCACCAAGGCAGCAAAAATACGCAGAGTATAAGGCACTAGAGCAAAAACTAATTGGACCAATGGAGGAGTCACTTACCAAGGAGTAATTTCCCGAAAACAGTTCGGAGAACGGTGATTTGAGCAAAGAGATCTAAAATCCCAGCATGAGGAGCAAGAACACGGGTTTGAGCTGCGAAACGATTTTTCCTGGAGGTAGGAGAACCGGATGAGAGCAAGAATGAGTGGAGGGGGGCCTGTGGGCCCCACAAGCCTGGGTGGCGCGGCCAGGGGGTGCCCGCACCATAAGGGCTTGTGGCCCACTGGTGTGGCCCCCAGACAAGCTCTTTATCTCAGAATTTTACAAAAATTCCAGAAAAATCATACTTGATTTTCAGGACGTCCGGAGAACTTTTATTTTCGGGGTACTTTTCTATCGGACGCTAAAACAGAAAACAGGGAAAACTAAACTAAATCTATCATTTTCTTCTAAGCAACCTAAAGTGAAAGCTTGGAACAGAGGTTTGTGACTCCTTGATTCATCCATCTCATGGTCATCGAAAGAAATCCGTCAATGGGGTTGATCAAGTCCCCTCAACAAAACTTCTCGAATCGCAAAAGAGAAAATGGAGAATTTTCGAATAGTCACTAGGTCACCTCAATGGGGATGTGTATCTCCCCAACAAGCAAATCATACTTCATCTTGACACGAGGAATAGGGCATTCAAAGCTCCCAATAAGAATCGATGAAGTTTTTTCGATAGCATTGATGCAATGTACTCGATATTGTTTCTTCGGAAAGTGCACCGTATGCTCATTACCATTGACATGGAAAGGGACATTGCCTTTGTTGCAATCTATAAGAGCCACTGCGGTGTTTAAAAAGGGTCTTCCGAGGATGACCGCCATGGCATCATCCTCGGGAATATCCAAGATAACAAAGTCTGTTAAGATAGTGACGTTACCAACCACAACAGGGACATCCTCGCAAATTCCGATAGGGAAGGCAGTTGATTTGTCGGCCATTTGCAGAGAGATTTCAGTGGGTGTCAACTTATCCAGTTCAAGTCTACGATAAAGAGAGAGAGGCATAACACTAACACCGGCTCCAAGATCGCATAACGTAGTTGCCTTTAATGGAGCAAGGTATAGTGGGCACACCGGGATCACCTAGTTTCTTAGGAGTTCCACCCTTGAAGGTATAATTAGCGAGCATGGTGGAAATCTCAACCTCAGGTATCTTCCTCTTATTAATCACAATATCTTTCATGTACTTAGCATACGGAGACATTTTGAGCATATCGTCAAACGCATTTGCAGAAAGACAGGTCTGATCATTTCAACGAATCGCTCAAAATCCTCATCATCCTTTTTCTTGGATGGTTTGGGAGGAAAGGGCATAGGTTTCTGAACCCATGGCTCCCTTTCATTACCATGCTTCCTAGCAGCGAAGTCATTCTTATCGTATCTTCTATTCTCAGGATGTGGGTTATCAAGATCAGGTTCAATCTCCACATCCTTTTCATTGCTAGGTTGAGCATCTTCATGAACATCACTATTGATATTATCATTAGGCTCATGTTCATCACCGGATTGTGTTTCAGCATCAGAGACATAGGCATCGTTTGGACTCTCAGGTGTAGCAGCAACAGGGTTGCTAGCGTGCAGGTTCCTATCATCTTTCTTCTTCTTTCTAGGATGACTAGGTGCATCAGTGCTAACTCCTTGAGAATCTTGTTCAATTCTCTTCGGATGACCCTCAGGATACAATGGTTCCTTGGTCATTCTACCGCCTCTAGTGACAACTCTGACAGAATTGTCACTCAACTCATTGAGCAAGTCATTTTGAGCTTTAAGTACTTATTCTACTTGAGTAGTAACCATAGAGGCATGTTTACTCAGAAGCTTAAGATCGTTGACATTTCTGTCCACACAAGCATACGAGCATTCTTTTCCAATTGTGTGCTAACATAATCATTGAAACTCTATTGTTTGGCAATCAAGTTATCAAATTCATCCAAGCATAGGCTAGCAGGTTTATTAAAAGGAATATCACTCTCATCAAACCTACTCAGAGAATTTACTTCTACTACCTGTATCGGGTTATCGAGACCATGGATCTCTTCGATAGGTGGTAGATTTTTGACATCTTCAGATTTAATGCCTTTCTCTCGCATAGATTTCTTGGCTTCTTGCATATCTTCAGGACTGAGGAATAGGATACCTCTTTTCTTCGGAGTTGGCTTAGGAGGTGGTTCGGGAATAGTCCAAGCATTCTCATTGCACAAGATGTTATCCAGTAGAATCTCAGCTTGTTCTATGGTTCATTCCCTAAAAACACTACCGGCACAACTATCTAGGTGGTCTTTAGAAGCATCGGTAAGTACATTATAGAAGATATCAAGTATTTCATTCTTCTCAAGAGGGTGATCAGGCAAATCATTCAGCAGCTGGATAAGCCTCCCCCAAGCTTGTGGGAGACTCTCTTATTCAGCTTGAGCAAAGTTGTATATTTCCTGCAAGGCAGCTTGCTTCTTATGGGAAGGATTTTATTTTCCAGAGAAGTAGTAGACCATATCCTGGGGGCTACGCACATAACCAGAAGCAAGAGAAGTGAACCGAGTCTTAGCATAATCCTTTAGCGAGAAAGGAAACAGCTTGAGCATATAGTAGTGGGGGACCTTTTCCTCACTAGTGAATAGGGTGGCTATATCGTGCAGTTTGGTAAGATGGGCTACAACCGTTTTAGACTCATAACTGTGAAAAGGATCAAATTCGACCACAGTGATTAACTCAGGGTCAACAGAGAATTCATAATCCTTATCTATCACAAAGATAGGCGAAGTGGCAAACTTCGGGTCGTATTTCATCCTAGCGTTCAGAGATTTTTCATTCCACTTGCGCAGAAGTTTCTCAACATCATAGCTATCCTTACACGCAAGAAAATCCTCAGCTATCTCTCCCTCCATAACATAGCGCATATCAGGCATAACAGGCAATTCAGGCATAGTAGCAGGTTCTACTTCAACAGTATCAACAGCTTCAGAAGTATCATCACATCTAGCAGCAACTCTAGAAATATGTGCATCAAGGGCACCTAGTGGCAAAGCAGTATCAAGCATTGCATCATCAGGCATAGTATCAAGCATAGCATCATCAGGCATAGTATCAAGCATAGCATCATCAGGCATAGTATAGCAGTTGAGTTTATCAGATTCAACCACACGTGAAAGATTAATGTATGCAAGCAAAGTATCAGTAGCAAAGTAGTATGATAACAACGGTGCCAGAAACGATCTGTTGACGGCAGACTATTCCTAACTTTTGTATCAATGGCGCCAAAAAAGGTACGTTGACGAGCAACTATTCTTCCCCGACAACAGTGTCGGAAAAGATCTTGCAACAAGTAACAGCTGAGTAGCAAGGAACAACAGTAGCAGCAGCATCAAAGTGACAGCAGTAGCAGCAGAGTGGCCCAATCCCTTTTGTAGCAAGGGACAAGCCTAGACAAAGTAACGTAGTGAGGACCAGTAGTAAAAGACTCGTAGGCAGTGGATCGGTGATGGTTGAGTGTGACGGATGTGATTCATCATGTAACAACTATAACACGAAGAGATATGTAACTTGCTCCCGTTCGGCAATCTAATGTCGGCATGTATTCCGTATGTAGTCATACGTGCTTAGGGAAAAGAACTTGCATGACATCTATTGTCCATCCCTCCCGTGGCAGTGGGGTCCTAATGGAAACTACGGGATATTAAGGTTCTCCTTTTAATAAAGAACCGGACCAACGCATTAACACACGGTGAATACATGAACTCCTCATACTATGGTCATCTCCGGGAGTGGTTTCGGCTATTGTCACTCCGGGGTTGCCGGGTCATAACACATAGTAGGTGACTACAACTTGCAAGATAGGACGTAAAACACACATATATTGGCGACAACATAATAGGTGCAAATCTGAAATCATGGCACTCGGGCCCTAGTGACAAGCATTAAGCATAGCCAAGTAGTAGCGACATCAATCTAGAACATAGTGGATACTAGGGATCAATCCCCGTCAAGAACTAACTCGATTACATGATAGATCTCATCCAACTCATCACCGTCCAGCAAGCCTACGATGAGATTACTCATGAATGATGAAGAGCATCATGGAATTGTCGATGGAGAAAGGTTGATGATGACGATGGCGACGATTTCCCCTCTCCGGAGCCCGAAACGGACTCCAGATCTGCCCTCCAGATGAAGAACAAGATGTGGCGGCACCTCCGTATCGCAAAACACGATGAAACCTTCTCTCTGATTTTTTTCCGGGCGAGACGGAAGATATAGAGCTGAGATTGGGGGCGGTGGTGCCACGTGGGCCCCACAAGCCTGCACGGCGCGGCCTAGCGGGGTGACCGCGGCCTGTGGGCTTGTGGCCCACTGGCACGCCCCCTACGGTGGATCTTTGCGCAGGTATTTTTTATTTATTCCGGAAAAAATCTCCGTAAATTTCCAGGACATTCCGATAACTTTTATTTCTGCACAAAAACAACACCATGGCAATTCTGCTGAAAACAGCGTCGGTCCGGGTTAGTTTCATTCAAATCATGCAAATTAGAGTCCAAAACAAGGGCAGAAGAGTTCGAAAAAGCAGATACAATGGAGACGTATCATGCACCAGAATCAAATAACACTTTAGCAGGAATATCATTGATGAGGAGGTTACCCATAATCACATCTGACGAGTTTTCTGCCTCATCCGCATTCACCATGTTGACTCGAGCAAACCTGGGATTGAACTTGAAGATAGCATTGCTTGGAGGTTTGCCTGGAGGAGGAGGCGGGAGACGGAGCTGAGAAGTGCACTTGTTGGCAGAGTGACCCTTCTGCCCACACTTGTGACAAGTAACATCTGCTGGCTGACGGTACTGTGTCCGAGGAGGCCCTTGCTTCTGCTGCTAGAATCTCTGCTGAAAAGCTGGGTTGGGTGGCTGGGAAGAACCACGGCCACCTGAATGGTTGAACTGATGCGTGTGCCGAGGAGGAGGAGGAGACACCCAATACTTCTGTTGCTTCTGGACCACCTGAGTCGAGGAAGACGAGCTGGAATCTCTGAAGCGCTTCTTTGAATTCTCCACCATGAGCAAAGCTGCCTCAGCCCTGAGAGCTAAGTTGTAGAACTTATCGAACTCCTCAGGATCGTGCAAAGCAAGAGCTAACTGCAAATCCTCTTTCAAGCCACCTCTGAACTGATAAATCTTGCTCTTCTGATCAGGGATATCCTGCAAGACATATCGGGCTAGCTCGTGGAACTCGACATTGTAATTGTACATAGAGTTACCACCTTGATTCAAGCGCCTGAACTTCTCACGCATTTCCTCCACAAAGCTGGACGGAATGTAGTGGGATCTGAAGTCACGGCAGAACTCATCCCAAGTGATCACTCTAGCACCCCTGGAATCCTTCAACGGTTGCCACCAGATAGATGCTTGCCCCTTCAGCTGGAATGTTGCAAACTTGACGAAATCCTGTGTACGAACATTGCTCCATTCAAAGTGCTTGTTCATGTCGCGGATCCAATCCTCAGCATCAAACGGCTGGTCACAGGAAGTGAAAGTCTTTAGCTGATTTGACAGGAACTGACTCAGATTAGCAAACTGATTGCCACCATGATTGAAGTTGCCTTGTTGCTGATTAGTCCTCTCTTGCAACAATTGTATCAGCATCTGAGTGTTTGCATTTGTAGCAGCCATCACCGCTTGCCAAGCCTCTGCAGGAGGAGGAGGCGGCGGAGGAGGATTCTTCGGAGGAGGAGGTGGTGGCACATCCTCACGACCTGGATTCTGACGAGTTGCTGGAGCCATCCTGAAGACGGACAACACATTAGCCCACAGAATAAATTGAAGGTATAGCTGAATCAAAAAGGCAGGAATATTTGAATAGGAATATTAGCAATTGCACTCGAACAAAATAGTAAGAATGCTTCCTCAAAGTGACTGTCGACAAAATCCTGATTAAGACCACTTGCAAACAAGTATGAGCTAGAACTGCTCGGAACAAACATATGATCAAGATTTCATCCGATATCTTCGTGGATAAGATCGCACGGGCTCTAATTTAGAGTAGCCATCTTGTGCAAGGTAGTGCACACGACTTACGAAGTATCCCCGAGTCATAGCAAGCTACAAGGACTGTTTAAGACACAACGAGAACCGCTATAAGACGACCGTGAACAAACATACCCACTGAATGTCGAATCCCAACCTCACATCATGCATCTGTAGGAAAATTTTCCTATAAGTCACTACTTGATATCCCACCTATGAATTCCCCAAATATCTGGTCATGCAATCTGGTACACGGATACAAGGAGTAATATTCACACAACTCCTATACTAACCCGTCCACTGTATCACATCCATCAACACATAACCAGAATCTCGGACCTTCATCTACCACAGACCCTCGTGATCACAACGATACAAAGTATGGCAGTACTCCTGAACAATCTGCACCAGTACTGGGGACATCGGGGTTATCTCGCCACTACTAGTATTGAAGCAATTACGAACATCCTTCGTTATGAGATACTCAGAAATCTGAATGATGGCGATGTGCACAAGAATCCCCTGGAGCTCAACTCCCCGGAAGAAATCAAGGGAGATAGGAGGCACTAAGACAGAACTCCCTCACATCGATATCATATAGATTTCAAAAATACCCGCGTGATCCTAAATTTTTTTTTAGCGAGAAGGGGAGTAGAATTAAGATTTCCTAAGTCGGGAACCTCACCAGAGCATGGAAGGGGAGAAAAAAGAATCCTACTCTCCGATATAGCTAAGACTCAAAACGTTTTACTAGACTCGACTCGGCCAAGTACGATCACACAAAGGCTCCTATGGTCGTAAGTCTGTGATTACCAACTTGTAACGACTAAGATGCGGTCCTTTCCGATTTAGGGAACGAGGCACCAAAATGGAAAGAAGCGCATCTAAGCGTTTTGCAAGCACGATAACAAAGCACATACATAATAAAAGAATGACAAATAGGGAATCGTTTGCCATCTCATAGATAATATCAGAGTTTACATCACACACTTATTCACACAAGGTAGTTCTGCTACAGACTACATAACATGAGAAAAGGCTATGCTACCCTGCATGCTTGCCCATGATCATGACCACGCCTCAGTCTTCTGGATAGTTCACGTACAGGCGGTCGATCTCCTCATCGTACTACCACGCCAGATGCGTGCCATGGGGATCACCTGTGTCGGGCGTACCTGTACCTGTTGGGGTGTTGAAGTAATCTGTGAGCCACAGGGACTTAGCAATCTATGACCTCGGTGCCAGAACTAGTCAAGTTATTAGGTAAGGAAGGTTCAGTGTTTTGGTTGCAGCAGCCTAGGCATTATGGTGCCTAACTTATGTAGAACAAGTTAATGATGGTGGTCTATGCGAGCGGGCGATGACTAGCTGATCATAAGTGATCCTGAACACCTACTTACGTCAAACATAACCCCACCGTGTTCCCAATCGAAGAGAGGTCTTCGAAGGGGACAGTCACGGTTACGCACACGGTTGGCAATTTTGTTAGAATTAGTTCAAGTTATCTAGAACCGGATGTTAAAAAATATTCCAAGTTGCCACATAACCGCGGGCACGGCTTTCCGAAAGATTGAACCCTACAGGGGTGCTCCAACTGGTCCATCACAAACGGCCACGGGCCGCAAAGTAATCCTCTATCATGAATCTCGTGATCTCGTCGGATTCCTTAGAGGAAAACCTCAACTCTGGGGAGAACCAAAGCTTCAGCGGGATTCCTATACGCAAGATATATCACTAAGGTAAGACAAGACTAGCAGGACCTCCCATCGTGTCGACGACCCCGATAAGAGCCGCGTATCTCAGTCTCAGGACACGACGGATGAGCATAGTGTACGGTGGCCTCATAGACATCTCCCGAGTTGCCCCGGGTGGGCCCTGCACACGACTCTAGTTTGGACCAACACTCATGAGGAGCACTGGCCCGGGTTGTTGATTAATTCCTAGGGGTAGCTATTCCCTGTGCAGATTATTATTAAGTGATTAGCAGATTAAAACCAATGTTGGGTCCTGTCGGACAAGTCTTAACACTACACGGTTTATCAAGGGGGTCCCCATAACAACCCCGAACGTGTTAGGAGCGATCAGTTATGGAATCAAACACCGGTAGCCGGAAACTATGGTGGCAATAACGGAACAAAACACCCGGCAAAAGGCTAGGCCTCCCGTCATGTAACGACCAAGATGCGGTACTTTCCGATCTGGGGGTCGAGGCCCCGAATAGGAAAGAAGCGCATCTAAGTGTTTCGCAAGCAAGTAAACATAGCACATAATAATAATTACAGTAGACAATCTGGGATTCAACTGTCTTCTTATTAATAATACAGAGTACAACGCAGATACAAACAAGGTAGTTCCGGTACGGACTACAAAACAAGGAAAATGCTATGCTACCCGCTGGAGGCCCACGATCACGACCATGGCTCAGTCCTCTGGATAGTTCACGTAAAGGCGATCTGTCTCCTCGTCGTACTGCCACGCCAGCTGGGTGCCGTCGGGATCATCTCTCTGGGGTACCTGTACCTGCTGGGAGTTTTGGAGGAATCCGTGAGCCACGGGGACTCAGCAATCTAAGACCTTGGTGCCAGAACTAGTCATGTTATTGGGTAAGGAAGGGGTGAAGTGTTTCAGGTTGCTGCATCCTATGACTGAATAAGTGGCTAACTTACGCGAGAAGGAAGTGAAAATGGTCTACACTAACGATCAGGAATACTTGATCAGAAAGTGATCCTGAACACCTACCTACGGCAATCAGAACCCCACCGTGTTCCCGATCGAAGAGAGATCTTCGAAGGGACAGTCACGGTTACGCACATAGTTGGCATATTTTATTAGGTTATGTTTAAGTTCTCTAATACCGGATGTTCACAAAATATTCCAAGTTGCCACATAACTGCGGGCACGGCTTTCCGAAAGATTAAACCCTGCAGGGGTGCTCCAACTAGTCCATCACAAACGAACACAGTCCGCAAAGGCATCCTCTATCACGAATCCCGTGATCTCGTCGGATTCCTTAGAGGAAAACCTCGACTCTGGGGAAAACCAAAGCTTCACTGGGATTCCTATACGCAAGATATACCGCTAAGGCAAGACGAGACTAGCAGGACCTCCCGACGTGTCGACGACCCCGATAAGAGCCGCGTATCTCAGTCTCAGGACACGCCGGATGGAACTAGCTACAGGTGCCAAACCTCAAGTTTCCTTGTGGTGGCCCCGCAGGCAGGCCAGTTTGGACCAACACTCATGAGGAGCACTGGCCCGGGTTGTTGATTAAGAAACCTCGGGGTAGCTACTCCCTATGCAGATTATTATTAAGTGATTAGCAACTTAACACCAATGTTGTTGGGTCCTGTTGGACAAGCCTTAACACTACACAATTTATCAAGGGGGTCCCCATAACAACCCCGAACGTGTTAGGAGCGATCATTATGGAATCAAACACCGGTGACCGGTAACTAAGGCGGCAATAACGGAACAAGACACCCGGCAAAAGGCTAGGCCTCCCGTCATTTACCAAGTATATAGATACATTAATTAGATAACAGAAATTAATATAATGATACCAAGCTCATGTCATCACATGAGTTTAAAACACCTGCAACTAACAATGCTAACATTAGTAGCTGAGCAAGCCTACCTAGCCATGCAAGTTTTCTAGGAAAGAGTAAGGTGTTTAGGCTCATGGCATATGAGAAGGCAATATATTTTCAGTGGTAGGCAGCGAGCAATTTGACATGGAATCGAAACTAACATAACAAGTCTAGAGATGGGATCAAGGTCATATCATCTTGCCTGTGATATCCTCAGCTTGGAATGGTTCTGGATCGTCCTGCACGTACTCTCCTGACTCCACGTATTCGTTCTCCGCTCCCGGTTCTACCCAACACAAGAATAACAGCCAATGAACAGCAGCACCACAAAATGCAACAATCACGTGATGCATGGGATGAAAGTTGAGCATGCACCACTATTTTTATCACCAGCACAAGCAAAATAACTACAGCAAGTTTCTGGACAGAACTTTGCACTAACATATTTGGACATGCATGGGAATGTTATGAACAGATGCATCTCGTAAAAATGGTGCAAAACCATATAAAGAACTTTGCAAACGGAGCTACGGATCAACGGGAATCAACGAAACACGATATGAAGCCCTACGTGAAAGATTCAACACCACACACCCAATTGGCACAAATCTGGTGTTCCCAGGTTGCCAAGACATATATTAACCCAACATGAATGAAATGGAGCAAGGTAGAACACCACAACAACAATTAAGCACAAACTTTGAACAAAATGGCAAAACTAGCAATCTGCCAGATTTTGCATCTTAGCTGTTTGTGAGCCACATGCAACATAGCTACAGGTCTTCAAATATGACAAATAATATATGTGTCTGTTGCCAACCAAGAACACTACAAGCCCCAGCAAGAATCACAGCAAAATGAATTAAACTCTAGAAGCTACAAGGCCACAAACTTTCCCAAAACCATAAGATCTCAGGGACTTAGTGAAAATCCCTGCACCTGAGTTTCTGTTTCTGTTCTGAAGCTTTTTGACAGCAATCAAAACACAATCTACTAGACTCCAAATGACTTGAAAATTGACAGGAATCTTCACAAACATACCAGGTTCAAACCACTAGCACTGAACGAAGTCCAGTTCTCAACAGAATGACCAGCACATCCTCATCTACAGGGGAAGAAAATGTTTCTAGCATCCCAGACTTAGTGAAATTTTCAGAGTTCAAAAATCTGGAATTTTTCAGCCACATGCCCACTTTGTCTAGGCGTAGTTTGCACACACATGTCACCAAGAGGTGATTGGCACCACTATGGTGTTGAGCACAAACCCCTACTACTAACACACAAAATACATGCCCTTGGGCTCCATCTATACCATGGAAACAAAGCCCAAACTTTCTACAAAATGTAAATGCAACTCTATAAGGTATGCTTCTAAGATGACAATTACATAGGTGAGTTTTATGTGCACAATGACAAAGTGACATGGGGGTTTGAACCCCATGTTTGTGTCATGCACATCAACAACACCCACACCCATTTCACAATATTCCTAGTATCAAGCACATCACAATGGGACTCGATGCTAACAAGAGAGTATGCACCCCCCACATATGGGCATGTGATGGTACACACTCTCACATGCATTACTAGGCTCACCCTAGTAATCATGTCACCCTCAAAGTGCAACCCCCACAACAATCCACACCCTCACATGCTAACATAGATAGCCACCTAACGCAACTCATCACCTCAAGACCATGTGGTGAGGGGGAGGCACCCACCCCACTAAATCCATGCTAGCAAAAGAAACTACAAGATCAACTAAGTCCACACTAAAACTCCAAAGATGGGCTACACATGATACACTAGTGCTACTTACATACCTTAAAATCAACACTCACAAGAAAACACATTATCATGCACAACTCCTACCAAGTGTACTTCACACCACTAGGTTCACTCATCATGAGCACCACAAGGTTAGCATCATCTAACAAACACTAGGGTGCAAACACACACACATTTAAATCTAACCTCACTATAGTAGCAACACAGAAATTTAAACCCCACTAATCCTAAGAGGGTGTTAACCAGCAGCATTAACACCAATACCAAGCCCCTCTGTAACAGAGTTAGGAAAAAAAACAGAAAATAAATAGGCACAAAAAGAAAAACAGAAAAGAGACACAGAGGCTACTTGGATTCGAACCCAGAACCTCTGGTTCTAGCAACAGCAACACACCACCACACCACTGCCATCTATTCGACAGGATGGAGGAAGGGAACAAGCTGAACTGCTCCCGGTCACTGTGCACCACCGAATTAGCAAAACAAAAATAGGCCGAGAGGGGGATCGAACCCAGAACCTCTCATCAGGCGCACACTCTCGCTACCACTGCACTATGGGTCGAAGTCTGAACAGGTACGCGCCAGAAAACAAAAAAAAGGATACACTCGATCGGATCTGCCCTCTAATCTACCTACTCAACACAGCAGGCATGTACACCGACCTATCTACACCTCCAGCGTCGACGGGGAAGCACCCCGTCCGCGTCTCTGCTGGCACGAGGGGGGAGAACCACCCTGTCTGCTACGAGCCTAGCCAAACTCTGAACCAAAAGAACTGCACGAGCTGTCTGCTGACTTGGGTCCTGCCGGACAGTGGCCTCCCGTCAGAGAAGGAGGCGCTCGCCCTCCCGACGCAGCGGCTCCTCGCGCTGGGTGGAGGCGGGCTCCTGCTGCTACCTCTACCAACCGGCAGTAAGGCGCCACCACAACACCATGCACCACCCCGCCCGCTAACTATACGACGAACAGCAGCAGAGAAGGAACGAAGATCCTACTGCAGATCATGACCGAACCGAGGAGGAGGAGGCAAGGGGCGATGAACCTCACCTTGGGGAGAAGAGGGGGCGCCGAACGGGGAGGAGGAGCGCCGGAGGGGAAGAAGACGAGCCGAAGAAGTCGTCCTGCCATAGACCGAAGCAGGGGAAGGAGAAGACACCGCGGGCACGTCCTTGACGGGCTCGGGGTCGTCGGCGCGGCTGTTCTCCGGGGCTTCTAGCGCCGGGAATGGATCGCAGGGATCCACCCCGAGCGCCTGGACATGGCGACGGCGGCGAACAGAGGCGGGGCGCGACGGTCACCGGCGATGGCCTACTGCTCTTCTGTCTACTGCTACCTCTACCTTACCTGACACAGAAGAGAGGAAGAGAGATGGGGAACGAGACGGTGGCGGCGCGAGGTGGGAGGAGAGGAGGAACCCTAGATGAGGGGGAGAGGCACGGACGCCAACGCACTTAAAAGGGGGCCTCGACGTTACTGCTCACGGCGCCGTCAGTTCTCTCTCTCTCACACGCGCTGACGGAAAGAAGAAAGCGGGGGAAGGAGAAGGAAACGCCGTCAGGGAAAGAAAGGAAAGGAGGGGGGCCCTCGCATGGGCTCTCGCTGGAGGGAGCAGCTGGGCCACCGAGGGGAAGGAAGCCCACGGCGCGCACTAAGGCCCCAGTGGCCTTATTCCCCAAAATAAAAGGAGAAACACAAGAGGAAAGTGATGAAACAAATAAACTGGTAGGGATAAATTTAAAAGGGAAAAATCCCCTGGTCATAAGGAATTATGGCCCATTAGAAAAAAATAGGAAAGCATTTTTTTGGAGCCTTTTGAAATAAATGCAAAACAGTAATTAATTTACTGTTTTGGGTTTATTTGCACCTTTTAAAAACAAGAACAAAACAGCAAATTCACACATCATCATAACCACAAATAACTCTAAACACAAGACTTTTTAGAATAGCTTTTGGGAAGATAGAATTTTGACATGAGATAATAGGAAAAGAATTTAAATTAGCTAAGAGCTTTGAAGTGGCTAGCACTCACTCCTACTCATCACCACCAACACACATGCATCACAAGGTAGTGCAATACCACAACATAACCCTAGCAAGATCACATGCACTCACAACACCACAACACTACTCCTAGTAAGAACATATGCCCACATGATCATGACATGCAATCATAAAGTATGGCATAGAATCAAGGTATGGCAAAGATACATTCATGCAAACAAAACTAAAAATAAGAGTCACATGAAGTCACAAGATCAAGGAGATGACATGTTATGTTATGCTAAGCATGCATGCAAGGAAGATATGCAAGGGACACAGGAAATCATAGACACAAGTGACATCAACATATATCTGACAGGGTGGACCCACATGCAATAGGTTCCTAAAAGGGAAAGTCCTACACTTGGGGCATTACACGTCAGTACCAAGTATATAGGTGCATTAACTAAATAACAGATTTAACACAATGATATCAAACTCATGTTATCACATGAGACAACTGCACCTGCAATTAGCAACGCTATCATTAGAAGCTGAGCAACCCTACTTAGCCATTCGATATTTGCTAGGAGGGGAAGTGTTTGGGTTGCATGGCAATATCAGGAGGCAATTATTTCAGTGGTAGGTGATACGTCTCCAACGTATCTATAATTTTTGATGGTTTCATGCTATTATCTTTTCAAACTTTGGATGTTTTGCATGCCTTTTATATACTTTTGGGACTAACTTATTAACTCAGTGCCAAGTGCTAGTTCCTGTTTTTTCCATGTTTTTGACCCCTTTCAGAGGAGATTTTGAAATAGAGTCCAAACGGAAGAAAATCCCCGAAAAGATTTTTTCTGGAACGGAAGAAGATCGGGACGCTTGAGAGCCAAGGCAGGGGAGCCTCAGGGGCCCCACAAGCCCCCACCCCGCGGCCAGGGGGGTAGGTCGCGGCCCACAGGCTTGTGGGCCCCGTGAGCGCCCCCTGACCTAGGGGTTGCGCCTATAAATTCCCTAAAAATCCCAAAAAAACCAGGAGATCATCGAAAGTACTTTTCCGCCGCCGCAAGCTTCTGTCTCCGCAAGATCCCATCTGGGGCACGTCCTGGTGCCTTGCCGGAGGGGGATTCGGATACGGAGGGTTTCTTCATCAACACCATGACCTCTCCGATGATGCGTGAGTAGTTCACCATAGACCTACGGGGTCCATAGCTAGTAGCTAGATGGCTTCTTCTCTCTCTTGGATCTTCAATACAAAGTTCTCCATGATCTTCATGGAGATCTGTCAGATGTAATCTTCTTTTGCGGTGTGTTTGTCGAGATCCGATGAATTGTGGATTTATGATCAGATTATCTATGAATCTTATTTGAGTTTCTTCTGATCTCTCTTATGCATGATTTCATATCCTTGTAATTCTCTTCGAGTTGTGGTTTTTGTCTGGCCAACTAGATCTATGATTCTTGCAATGGGAGAAGTGCTTGGTTTTGGGTTCATACCATGCGGTGACCTCACCCAGTGACAGAAGGGGTAGCGAGGCACGCATCATGTTGTTGCCATCAAGGGTAAAAAGATGGGGTTTTCATCATTGGTTTGAGATTATCCCTCTACATCATGTCATCTTGCTTCAGGCGTTACTGTGTTCGTCATGAACTCAATACACTAGATGCATGCTGGATAGCGGGCGATGTGTGGAGTAATAGTAGTAGATGCAGAAAGTATCGGTCTACTTGTCTCGGACGTGATGCCTATATGTATGATCATTACCTTAGATATCGTCATGACTTTGCGCGGTTCTATCAATTGCTCGATAGTAATTTGTTCACCCACTGTGATATTTTCTATTATGAGGGAAGCCTTTAGTGAACACTATGGCCCCCAGGGTCTACTCCACACCATATTTTCAGCCTTACACTTTTTACTTCATTGCACTTTCCGCCTTTAGATCTCACTTTGCAACCCATCTTGAAGGGATTGACAACCCCTTTGAAGCATTGGGTGCAAGCTTGTTTGTGTTTGCGCAGGTACTCTGGACTTGACGAGGCCCTCCTTCTGGATCGATACCTTGGTTCTCAAACTGAGGGAAATACTTACTGCTCATGTGCTGCATCACCCTTTCCTCTTCAAGGGAAAAACCGACCAAACCAAAGAAGTAACAAGAAGAATTCCTAGTGCCAAGGAAGGACTTTTATTGTCGCAGCAGAAGAATTTCTGGCGTCGTTGCCGGGGAGGATCAAGTCAAGAACTCATCCAGGTAAGTGTCGCAAACTCATCTCTTGCATTTACTTCTTTTTCCTCTCGTTTTCCTCTCCCCCACTTCTGAAAAAAAAACAAAAAATTACAAAAAAAATCTTTGCTTTTTTCGTTTGCCTTTTCGTTTGCCCTTTTCTCTCGCTTGCTCTTTGTTCGCTTGTGTGCTACGTGCCTTCAATATGCTTGCATCTTTGCTTGCTGAAAATCTATTGATATGGATCCTCATCCACTAGCTAATCTCTTTAAGAGATCCGAGTATGTTGAACCAATTGCTAGTGAGTTGAGTGCACTTGACTTTCTCTTTGGAGTTTTGCTTGAGATGCGTGAATCTGAAAATCGTGATGAAGAAATTTATGAAGTGATTCACGAGGGATCCTTGAATGAAAAGCATGATTGCAATGGTTTCACTATAAATTCTATTAGTGACAATCATGCTAAAAATATGCAAAACCCTAAGCTTGGAGATGCTAGTTTTGCTATGTCCACTACTTGTTGCACTGATCTTGATTGGGGTAATGATTTTTCTTATGATCTTGAAAATTTGTTTAAGCCTCATGATGAATATGATATTTGCAATAATAATGAAAGTGGGTTTGGAGACGTCATGACTTTAGTTGATGATAATCCCACTATTTTTTAAGAGCGTGAACTTTGCATGCATGTGGATCAAGAAAAGAATATCCTATGTGATAGCTATATTGTTGAATTTGATTATGATCCCACATGTAATTTCTATGAGAGAGGAAAATATTGTGGTAGAAACTTTCATGTTACCAAATTACCTCTCCTTATGTTGAGATTGCTATTCTCTCTTTCTTCTTCCTTGCATATGGTAACTATTGGTTGTCTTAACAATATGTTTTCCTATAAAATGCCAATGCATAGGAAGTATGTTAGACTTAGATGTGATTTTCACATGCCTTATAATGCTCTCGTTGTGCTTCCATTCTTGTCTTTTGTGTGAGCATCATTGAATTATCAATGCCTAGCTAAGGGCGTTAAACAATAGCGCTTGTTGGGAGCAACCCAATGAATTTATCTTTTTCTTTCTGTTTTGTTGCGTCCACACCATCACAATTCTGTTGTGATTGTGTTTTTTGTGTTTGTTTTTGTGTTTGAGCCAAGCAAAACCTTTATGACTAGTCTTGGTAATGGTTGTTTGATCCTGCTGAAAAAGACAGAAACTTTTCGCTCACGAGATGATTTTTCATTTTTATTGAGAAAGAGCTTTTGAGTTGATTCTTTTTTATGCTGGTTGATATGCCTTTTTCCTAGGCCGTCGTAATTTTTCAAATTTTTGAGGTACCATAAGTATACGAGGTATACAGATTTCTATAGACTGGTCTGTTTTTGACAGATTCTGTTTTTGTTGAGTTGGTTGCTTGTTTTGATGAAACTATGGTTAGTATCGGGGAGTACTAGCCATGGAAAAATGAGAATACAGTAGCCCAACACCAATATAGATAGAATTCAAGTTTTCTACAGTACCAAAAGAAGTGGTAGTTTGTTTTCTTGTGCTAATGTTATCACGAGTTTCTGTTTAAGTTTTGTGTTGTGAAGTTTTCAAGTTTTGGGTGATGCTCATGGACAAAGAGATAAGGAGTGGAAAGATATCAAGCTTGGGGATGCCCAAGGCATCCCAAGCCAAATTCAAGGACACCAAAAAGCCTAAGCTTGGGGATGCCCCGGGAAGGCATCCCCTCTTTTGTCTTCAATCCATCAGTAACATTAGTTGGAGCTATATTTTTATTCCCCACATGATATGTGTTTTTGCTTGGAGCATCTTGTATCGTAGGAGTCTTTTCCTTTTCTTGTGTCACAATCATCCTTGCTGCACACCTTTTTGAGAGAGAGAGACATGCACTCATCATGATTTTTGCTAGAATGCTCATAGTGCTTCACTTATATCTTTTGAGCTAGATACTTTTGCTCTATGTGCTTCACTTATACCTTTTAGAGCACGGCGGTGCATGATTTGGTAGTTGGCTTATGCTATGAAAGTAGTCCCAAAAGTGATAGATACCCAAAGAGGATGCAAAAAACCTCCATCTTCATGTGCATTGAGTAGAAAGAGAAGTTTTGATTCCTGTCGAATAGTTTTGAGACATGGATTTGGTAATATTAAGAGTTATGTTAGTAGGGTGTTGTGAAACTAGAAATACTTGTGTTGAAGTTAGTGATTCCCGTAGCATGCACGTATGGTGAACCGCTATGTTAGGAAGTCGGAGCATAATTGATCTATTGATTGTCACCCTTTGTGTTGAGGTCGGGATCGCGCGATGGTTTACACCTACCAACCCTTCCCCTCGGAGTATGCGTTTAGCACTTTGTTTCGATTTCTAATAAAAACTTGCGCAACAAGTATGTGAGTTCTTCATGACTAATGTGAGCCCATGGTATAGATGCACCTTCACCTTCCACCATTGCTAGCCTCTCTAGTGACGCGCAATTCTCGCCGGTGCACAAACCCACCAAATTCCTTCCTCAAAACAGCCACCATATCTACCTACGATGGCATTTTCATAGCCATTCTGAGATATATTGCCATGCAACTCCCACCGTTCCGTCTCATGACTTGTGTCGTCACTCTAATGTTGCCATTGCATGATCGTAAGATAGCTAGCGAGATGTTTCAACGTCATACACCATGCTAGATCGTTGCACATCCCGGTACACTGCCGGAGGCATTTCCTATGGAGTCATCATCATTGTGATCTTTGAGCTGTGAGTAAATAAAAGTGTGATGATCATCATTATTAGAGCATTTTTCATTGTGAGGAAAAAAAGAGAGGCCAAAGACCCAAAAACAAAAAAAGGGAGAAAAGAAAATAAAATAAAAAAAGAGGCCTAAGATCCCAAATGAAAAAAATAGAGAAAAAGAGAGAAGGGACAATGTTACTATCTTTTTCCACACTTGTGCTTCATGATAGCACCATGTTCTTCATGATTGAGAGCTTCTTGCTTTGTCACTACCATATGCTAGTGGGAATCTTCATTATATAACTTGGTTTGTATATTCCACTGATGGGCTTCCTCAAAATTGCCCTAGGTCTTCGTGAGCAAGCAAGTTGGATGCACACCCACTAGTTTTCCTTTTGAGCTTTCACATACTTATAGCTCTAGTGCATCCTTTGTATGGCAATCCCTACTCATTCACATTGATATCTATTAATGAGCATCTCCATAGCCTTTTGATACGCCGAGTCAATGTGACCATCTCCTCCTTTTTGTCTCACAACCACCACCACACTCTATTCCACCTATAGTGCTATATCCATGGCCCGCGCTCATGTATTGCGTGATAGTTATAAAAAGTTTGAGAAAGTAAGAGTGCGAAAACAATCACTTGGCCAATACCGGGGTTGTACATGATTTACGTTAGTTGTGTGAGGATGATGGAGCATAGCCAGACTATATGATTTTGTAGGGATAACTTTCTTTGGCCTTGTTATTTTGAAAGTTCATGATTACTTTGCTAGTTTGCTTGAAGTATTATTGTTTTCATGTCAATAGCAAACTATTGTTTTGAATCTTACGAATTTGAACATTCATGCCACGTGAAATAAGTTGCAAAGGACAACTATGCTAGGTAGCATTCGAGATCAACAATTCATTCTTTATCACTTCCCTACTCGAGGACGAGCAGGAGTTAAGCTTGGGGATGCTTGATACGTCTACAATGTATCTATAATTTTAGATGGTTTCATGCTATTATCTTGTCAAACTTTGGATGTTTTGCATGCCTTTTATATATTTTTTGGGACTAACTTATTAACTCAGTGCCAAGTGCCAGTTCCTGTTTTTTCCATGTTTTTGACCCCTTTCACATGCGATTTTGAAACGGAGTCCAAACAGAAGAAAATCCCCGAAAAGATTTTTTCTGGAACGAAAGAAGATCGGGAAGCTTGAGAGCCAAGGCAGGGGAGCCTCAGGGACCCCACAAGCCCCCACCCCGCAGCCAGGGGGTAGGTCGCGGCCCACAGGCTTGTGGGACCCCTGAGCGCCCCCTCACCTAGTAGTAGATGCAGAAAGTATCGGTCTACTTGTCTCGGACGTGATGCCTGTTGGGGAACGTCGCATGGGAAACAAAATTTTCCTACGCGCACGAAGACCTATCATGGTGATGTCAATCTACCAGAGGGGATGAGTGATCTACGTACCCTTGTAGACCGTACAGCAGAAGCGTTAGTCAACGCGGTTGATGTAGTGGAACGTCCTCATGTCCCTCGATCCGCCCCGCGAACTATCCCGCGATCAGTCCCACGATCTAGTGTCGAACGGACGGCACCTCCGCGTTCAGCACACGTACAGCTCGACGATGATCTCGGCCTTCTTGATCCAGCAAGAGAGAAGGATAGGTAGAAGAGTTCTCCGGCAGCGTGACGGTGCTCCGTAGGTTGGTGATGATCTCGTCTGAGCAGGGCTCCGCCCGAGCTCCGCAGAAACGCGATCTAGAGGAAAAACCGTGGAGGTATGTGGTCGGGCTGCCGTGGAAAAGTCGTCTCAAATCAGCCCTAAAACCTCCATATATATAGGTGGGAGAGGGGGGACCTTGCCTTGGGGCTCAAGGAGCCCCAAGGGGGTCGGCCGAGCCAAAGGGGGGAGGACTCCCCCCCAAACCGAGTCCTACTTGGTTTGGTGGGTGGAGTCCTTCTTTCCTTTCCCACCTCCTCCGTTTTTTATTTTCTCTTTGATTTTTCTTCCAATGCGCATAGGGCCCTTTTGGGTCGTCCCACCAGCCCACTAAGGGCTGGTGCGCCACCCTCAAGGCCTATGGGCTTCCCCGGGGTGCCCCCCCCCCCCCGGTGAACTCCCGGAACCCATTCGTCATTCCCGGTACATTCCCGGTAACTCTGAAAACCTTCCGGTAATCAAATGAGGTCATCCTATATATCAATCTTCGTTTCCGGACCATTCCGGAAACCCTCGTGATGTCCGTGATCTCATCCGGGACTCCGAACAACATTCGGTAACCAACCATATAACTCAAATACGCATAAAACAACGTCGAACCTTAAGTGTGCAGACCCTGCGGGTTCGAGAACTATGTAGACATGACCCGAGAGACTCCTCGGTCAATATCCAATAGCGGGACCTGGATGCCCATATTGGATCCTACATATTCTACGAAGATCTTATCATTTGAACCTCAGTGCCAAGGATTCATATAATCCCGTATGTCATTCCCTTTGTCCTTCGGTATGTTACTTGCCCGAGATTCGATCGTCACTATCCGCATACCTATTTCAATATTGTTTACCGGCAAGTCTCTTTACTCGTTCCGTAATACAAGATCCCGCAACTTACACTAAGTTACATTGCTTGCAAGGCTTGTGTGTGATGTTGTATTACCGAGTGGGCCCCGAGATACCTCTCCGTCACACGGAGTGACAAATCCCAGTCTTGATCCATACTAACTCAACGAACACCTTCGGAGATACCTGTAGAGCATCTTTATAGTCACCCAGTTACGTTGCGACGTTTGATACACACAAAGTATTCCTCCGGTGTTAGTGAGTTATATGATCTCATGGTCATAGGAACAAATACTTGACACGTAGAAAACAGTAGCAACAAAATGACACGATCAACATGCTACGTCTATTAGTTTGGGTCTAGTCCATCACGTGATTCTCCTAATGACGTGATCCAGTTATCAAGCAACAACACCTTGTTCATAATCAGAAGACACTGACTATCTTTGATCAACTGGCTAGCGAACTAGAGGCTTGCTAGGGACAGTGTTTTGTCTATGTATCCACACATGTAAATGAGTCTTCATTCAATACAATTATAGCATGGATAATAAACGATTATCTTGATACAGGAATTATAATAATAACTATATTTATTATTGCCTCTAGGGCATAATTCCAACGATGCCTATATGTATGATCATTACCTTAGATATCGTCATGACTTTGCGCGGTTGTATCAATTGCTCGATAGTAATTTGTTCACCACCGTGATATTTTCTATTATGAGGGAAGCCTTTAGTGAACACTATGGCCCCCAGGGCCTACTCCACACCATATTTTCAGCCTTACACTTTTTACTTCGTTGCACTTCTCGCCTTCAGATCTCACTTTGCAAACAATCTTGAAGGGATTGACAACCCCTTTGAAGCGTTGGGTGCAAGCTTGTTTGTGTTTGTGCAGGTACTCTGGACTTGACGAGGCCCTCATTCTGGATCGATACCTTGGTTCTCAAACTGAGGGAAATACTTACTGCTCCTGTGCTGCATTACCCTTCCTCTTCAAGGGAAAAACGATGCAAACCAGAGAAGTAACAAGAAGAATTCGTAGCGCCAAGGAAGGACTTTTGTTGCGGCAGCAGTATGCAGCGAGCATATGACGAAGGAAACGTGAATCTAGGCACAACAAGACTAGATATGGTAATAATGTCACGTCATCTTGCGTGTGATGTCTTCAGCTTGGAACTGCTCTTGTTCGTCCTGCACGTACTCTTCCGGATCCACGTACTCGCTCTCCGATCCCGGTGCTACCCAACATAAAAATAGCATCCAATGAACATCAACACCACATGATGCAACAAACACATGATGCATGAGATGAGAATGAACATGTATCTCTATTCTAGCCACTTGCACATGCATGAGAAGAAACTACAAACTTCTGGACAGAACTTCACCCTAATCTATCTTGACATGCATGAAGATGACATGAACAGATGCATCACGCGAAAATGATGCAAAAACATACAAAGAACGTTACGAACGGAGCTACGGATCAACCGGAAACTACGAAACAAGGTACTAAGTTCTACGGTTCAAATCCATCACCAACACACTCCAATGGCATACTTCTGGTATTCCCAGGTTGCCAAATGATCAAACAACCAAACATAGATGGGGTGGTGCACAGAAACTCACCACAACATCAACTATGCACTCACAAGCATCAAAACATCAAAACTATACGTTCTGTCCGAAACAGCATCATATCAGTTTGAGAGCTACATGCAAAGCACCTAGAGCCACCCAAATGTGCCAAATAAGATATGTGGCAAAAGCTATTCAAAAGCTCTACAAGCAAGAGCAAAAACATAATACAAAGGAGTTTCACACAGAAAGATCTACAGCTGCTAACTTGGACAAAAATATTAGTTTTCAGGGACTTAGTGAAATTCTCAGATTCTCACTAGCTGTTTATGCTCTGAAGCATTTTGACAGCACCCAAAACAATATCTACAGGAAGTCAAATGGAATGAAAATTGACAGAGAGATAGACAAACTTAAAAGCTCCAACTTTCCAGTTGATTACAAGGGCTGATTCCCAACACATGAACTTTTGCAAGCACAACTACAAGGGAAGAAAATTACAACAGTTTCTCATACTTAGTGAAAATCACAGATTTTTCACTAAGCTGAAATTTTCAGCCACGTGCCTACTTTGACTAAGCACAACTTGCACATATAAACTCCTAAGCATGAAAAAACACCACCATGTTGTAGAGGGGTTCACCCTCTACTGCCACAACAAGGAATCATCCTCTTGGGCTCATCACATCACATGGAACCAAGCTCTAAACATTGAACAAAACATAAATATGACATTCCCAGAAAGTGTTCCAAAGTGGAATCTGATTCCACCAATGGATTCCTGGGATGATTCTACCCCAAAACATATATAATACCTAGGTACTTGCATAGAACAAATGGGCACAAAGCTAAGAAGAAAATATACATGGAATCACATAGAGGTAAATAGTGCCATATCACATGTCTTGCACACTAGTCATCACCTACACATGCACTTGCACACTCTCATAACTCCAATGGTGACATGAGGGTTTAGACCTCATGTATGTGTGCCATAGCACATCACCATACACACACACACACATACATCAAGCACACATATATCAAGCACCTACACATGCTAGTTAAAACACACACACTTACTTACACTCACATCATGCATTCCTACACCTACACATTCAGCTTGCACATAAGTGCTTATCAAGGCAAACCATGCCTTGGGCATGTGTGTGACACACACACACAAGCACCACATGGAATCATCACACTCACATGCACATGGGTGCTTGCTCACTCACAAGCACACCTCTCATACACATGCACTGGTGCACACATGCACAAGCACACACCACAAGCACATGGTGATATACATCTACACATTCCTTGGGTGCTTGCACCACACAAGCACATATGCACATAGTTGATAGCACACACAAATACTAGCACCCACACACTATCACTAGCACAAACACATGCATAAGCATCACCTACACACACCACATCAATCACTAACTAATACATAGAAGAAAACCTACTGGTGGGAGGCAAACAAAGATACCACACATGCTCTCCTAGCACACCACAACAACTAACATAGCAAACAAATGAAAAACAGCAAAAGGAATGGGAAACAAAAATAGAAGGGGCTGGCCTGGGAATCGATCCCAAGACCCACTGCACCAACACAAACACTACACACCACTAGCCTAAGCCACTCTGGCTCGACAGAACAGAGTGGTAATACAGGATATGCCATCTCTCTGATGCTACTGTGCCAAAAATAAAACACCATAAGGGGTGGCGCCGAGGGGTTTCGAACCCACGACCACCTGATGCAACAACACCACATCTACCACTACATTGCTGCTGCTGATCTTAATAGAGAGGAGGAGGATACCCTTTTGGTTAACCCCTCTCTGCTCCTGCACCAGATCGGCGGCGGCCGGAACAGGGGACGGCCACCGATGAGGCTACGGCCTAAATTGATCGGCGGCTTCTTGCAGGGAGGAAGAGAGATCCACCAAGGATCCATTCCCGTGCCTACCGCAGCAGGAGGGAGCTTGCCACGGCGGCGCAACTACGCTCAGCTAGGCGGCGGCTACGGCGACAGAGCGGCGGCGCTACGGCCCTAGGATGCTACGCGCGAGGGGGAAATAGGAGAAGAGGACGAGTAGTTCACCCTGGAGTGCTCGGGGACGACTGACTTCGACGGAGAGGAAGAAGAGGAAGCAGCCACCGCGCGACCCGCAGCTACCCCGGCGACGATGGCGCGGAGAAGATGCCAGGGAGGATGATCGTCCTCGCTAGCATCGGGAATGGAACGGGGGTTGATCCTCCATCCTCGTGGACGGCTCGGGCTCGACGGATACGCGCCGGTGACGAGGGGAGGGATGACGGAACACCGGGGGCGAACATTGACCCAGAACCTGCTCCTACAGAACTTACCTGACAGGGAGAGGGAGAGAGAGATGGAAGGGAGGTGGCGGCGCTAGGAGGGAGGACGCGGAACCCTAGGCAATAGGGCACGCACACCGAGGTTAAATAGGGGCCTTGACGTCCGTGAACATCACGGCGTCCCAACGCTCTCTCACTCGCGCGCCTGTTACTGACGGAAGAAACATGGGAAGGAAGAAGACGCCATCAGAGAAAGGGAGGAACGTGCGTGGGCTGCCGCTGGGGAGGGGAGTTGGTCCGGCCAAGGAGAGGGAGCCCACTTGGGTGCACCAGAAAAGAAAAAGAAAACCCACTGGGGTTTTCTATTTTAAAATAAACAGATACAAAAATAAAACACTCAGGCAACACTATTGACCTTAAAAAACAAAACAAAAATGCCCTGAATAAAATGGAAAAGGAATTTTTGGAGCATTTAAATATTTACAGAACATAATTAATTACACTGTTTTGTCAATATTTGGCCCTCTGAAACATGGATTCAAAACACTATAAACCTAGCATCACATCCACCACAATTCACTTTGAAAAGTAAACATTTTTTAAACAGGGATGGAGCAAGTGAAACTTGAGCCTTGAGAAATAGAGAAGGGGTTTTTTAACATATGCAAACTAACATACCTCACTTCACATATCACCACATGTCAACACTCCACCACATACCACATCCAACACATCCAAGGATCACAATAACAACAAACACAAGAGGCATGGAATGAAATGAATGCATGAATGCAATGGGGAGACAAAGTCACATCACATGACATACCACATGGAATAACTCTCATACCAATGACATGATGGACCCACAAACAAGAAGGTTCCAAATAAGGCAAGTTACACTCTGGGCCATTACAATCTACTTCGTAGTTTTCTCTCTAGATCGTATTTCTACGGATCTTAGGCGAAGCCCTGTAGGAATAAGATCACCACCACCACCGGTGTGCCGTCACGCTGCCGGAGAACTCATCTTCTTCCCCGTCTCTCTTGCTGGATCAAGAAGGCGGAGATCGTCATCGAGTTGTACGTGTGCTGAACACGGAGGTGTCGTCCGTTCGGTACTTGATCGGGACGAATCGCGAGACGGTTCGTGGGACGGATCATGGGGCTGTTCTGGGGCGGCGATTTGAATGAGGAAGACGTACCACTACATCATCCACGTTTATTAACGCTTCCCGCTTAGCGATCTACAAGGGTATGTGGATACAATCTCCCTCTCGTAGATGATCATCACCATGATAGGTCTTCGTGTGCGTAGGAATTTTTTTGTTTCCAATGCAACGTTCCCCAACAACGTCAATAGGGTCGGATGTGATTGCCTCCAGATCCATCTCGGGGGTCGCTTCCATCAGGGGGTCGGATCCGAGGGTCAGGTCGGGAGTCAGTTTCAAAGTGCTTGCGACCAAAGATTCCTAAGGTTGGATGACGATTTGTCCCGACAGGACTAGATTGCCCCGAGTGTCGGTGATGTATTCCATACTTCCGAACATGATGACCTGATTCGGAACGAAGGTGTCGAAGCGGCCTAGATGGCCGCCGGGTCGGCGTGTAGTGCAATACTACTAAAAGCAAAAAGTTGGTCACGGACGAAGGCACCATTACAGGCAATGCAGCTATTGAATTGTAGACGACCCATCAATCCTCATGATCACACAACAAGCTATCAATGAAAGCACCAATGTAGGTGCCAAAACCAACAAATCTTAGGTAGGGGCTCGAGCTGTGGGATTGGATCGAGGGTAAAAGGAGACAAAGGACACAAAGCTTTTACCCATGTCCGGGCCCTCTCGAGATCGTGAGTTTGTGTGCTAAGCCATAGGGGCAATGATGTTTTGTATATGTGTGTGTCCTAGGGTTAAATCCCCGATTTATAAAGGCACTAGGGGTATCTAGGGCTACAAGAATTTTGGTTACCATCTATGGATTACACGTCAAACGGAATCTCTTCTCCTTGGAGAGTACGCCAAGTCTTTAGTAGAATTTGGGATGCTCACGCTTCATGAGAAGGCCTCCGAAATCCTTCCTCCAAGGCAGTAGCAGAGCGTGAACCAAATATTGGGGGGTGACTGAATATGACATAGAAAAGGCTAGGATGATCATAGAGGCCGGAGGGTAGAGCGATTAGCTCAAGGATAGGCTTATTTGAGAGGATTTATTCTAGGAAGGGGTGGGAAGGCCCATAATTGTCCCCAAGATGCTCCGTCACCTCTCCAAGGTGACCCCCAGCCTAGCCCATGGACTAGACCACCTCGACTTGGACCCCTTAGTCCAGGACTCCCTCACCCAGACTGATGGCAAACTATGATATGCTTTGTCATTTGTAGTAGTTCGGCAGACAACAAGCTATCATATGATTTGTCGTTTGTAGTGTTTCGACTGACGACGAATTACTTGAATCGGTATGTTAGGACAACATACTGTCTAGTTTTTTTCTTTGTTGTCATGCGTTATATTGCTGATGACGGGCATGGTACACTAACAACAAACTCTTTGTCAAATGCCCGACAAAAAGCTGACAACAAAGTATGGCTTTGCCAATTTATCCTTTGACGACACTCTTTGCCGTCAGCTGACTGATGATGAGTGACAAGTCTGAATCCTACCAATCATCACCTCCCTCCCTCCCTTCCCGTGACCCCACCGACACCCGAGGGGCGGCCACTGAATCCCGCGTCGGCTTTGAGGCAGGTGGCGGCGGGGCAATTCGTTCCTCGCAAGGCATGGTGGCCCTGGACGGTTGAGGGATATGGTAGGTGGAGGCTACTTCGATGGCACTGGTCTGCGTGATGCGACCACTCCCTTCCTGATACGTCCATAACGTATCTATAATTTTTGATGGTTTTATGCTAATATTATACTTTTGACACTTGTTTTTATATAAAGTTTATGATTTATTTGGACTAACCTATTAATAGTTGCAAGAGTGCACAATGTTCTTGTTTTACTCTTTGATGTATAGGAATTATCAAGAAAACAATAGGAAACCTTGTTGGAGTCGAATTGGGACTTTCCAGAAAGGGAATCGTTTCCCACCCACGCGCCGGCCAAAGCGACGCGCCGGTCGCCCCCTGGCTCGCGCGGGCCCTTGCAAAAAATTTCCCATCCGCACGCTTCTTCGGTCAATGGATGCAACATTTTTCGTCTAAATATGTTGCAACCTGCGTCATTTTTGCTACAAGGTTTTTTTACTATATTTTGTCTCAGTAAAAAAGCTGCATATACGTTTGGTTGCAACTCTAGTTCGTCGGATTTTTTGTTACAATCAATGTTTTTTTTTACTTTTTGCTACAACCGTGTTAATTTTTGCTACAACCGGCATCATGTTTTGTTGCAACCGTTCACTAAAAAGTTGCATACACGTCACGTAAATTTTTGTTACAACCGGCGTTTGACTTTTGCTACCACGTACCATCAGCTTCGTTTTTTTGCTACGATCACGTAGATATTTTTTTGCTACAAATTTTGTTTTTTGTTGCAACCGTTGAAAAAATTGCTGCATGGCATCGAAATTTTGCTGCATAGAGAGGAAAATGTTGCATGCGGATCCAACGGTGCGGATGACGCGGGGTTGGTGGATCCTGCGGCCCGCGTGCGGCCGGCCGAAAATCTAGGCCGGCGCGCCGGCGCAGATCACCCCCTTCCAGAAATCTGTCCCAGAACTGTTTTCAAATATGGTCACTTTACGGGTTGAAGATTATGTAAAATGGAGAGAGTTAATGAATGCAAAGCATGGGGAATTTTATGCTAATAAATGTAGACATAAAATTTAGCCCAATCCGAGTTCGTATGCGACCTGTGGACCCGTTTTACTGGAGGACAAATATCTGATTACGGGATTACGGGAATCGGTGACGTGATTGAGTCCAACTCTTACCATATTTGATGGATTCGGCCAAGCCACGACTTTGGGGCCTCATTAGGGCTGAGAGGACTCCCAATGAAGGTTCTAGAGGTGCCCAAGAGCCCTTGGATCAAAGGGGCATCCATCGGAGGGCCAAGGATGATCGTCCCAACTCATATAAGGAGAGAAAAACCCTAATTTCTCGGCCGCCACCAGAAGCCACGAATTTTTCCTCCCCCGTGGCCTCATCTCCATGGGGGAGGGCTCATCTACAGCACCAAGAAGCCATGGAGTAAGGGGGCTAATGGGAGACACTCCCCCATGATGGCCGGCCGACGCAGGAGGACCCCCCAGCGCCGCCGCCGGCCGCCAGCGCCACCCTGCACCTCACGTCCTGCCCCTTGTCCATCCTCTCCGCCATGATGCTGCCTTCACCAACACCTCCATCATCATCTCTTCCATAGCTACAGCGGTCCACTCTCCCACAAACCTCTGTAATTAATCCCCTATGTAAACATGGTGTTTGATGTTATAAATTATTTGTAAATGATATATTGCATCTATGTCATGTTTGTGTAGTTCCCTTTTGTCAAATGATTGATTGTTGAATCTCCATGGATGGTTTGAGCTATATATTGAATTTGTTACAGTCCTATGGTTCCCATCACATGTTTATGCGTGCATGGATCACATCATAGGGTTTGTAGTATGTGAAGAAAACTAGAGGGTGGGCTGCTTGAGTGATAGAAACATGAGCCCCAATCTAGTGATTGAAGCATATGGGATAAAGAGGACCATTTGATCTTAATGCTATGGTTGGGTATTTTTACCTTAATTTATCTTCTATTAGTTACAGATATTTGCTAGAGTTCCAATCATAAGTACTTGCAATCATTGGATAGTGAGAGCTTGTTAGCTTTGCCTCTCCCACATAAAACATGAATATTAACCTTGTATTTGATTCCACCACAATTACCACCACTTTTCCGCACTCATGGTACCGTTAGTTTATGGTTACTTAGTATATTTTATCGCTTATGCACTAACATTTACTTTCTTTTATTTATTATCTTGCAAAGCTTTCTCTCATACCCATATTGCCACTAGAGTTTTATTCCCTAGATGAAGTAAACGTTTAGTGTACGTAGAGTTGTATGAGTGGTTGATAGAACTTGAGAGAATATTTATGTTGAAAATATGCCCTAGAGGCAATAATAAATTAGTTATTATTATATTTCCTTGTTCATAATAATTGTTTATTATCCATGCTAGAATTGTATTGATTGGAAACTCAAATACATGTGTGGATACATAGACAACACACTGTCCCTAGTAAGCCCCTAGTTGACTAGCTCGTTGATCAAAGATGGTCAAGGTTTCCTAATCATAGACAAGTGTTGTCACCTGATAACGGGATCACATCATTAGGAGAATCATGTGATGGACAAGACCCAAACTATGAACGTAGCATATTGATCGTGTCGTTTTATTGCTATAGTTTTCTGCGTGTCAAGTATTTGTTCCTATGACCATGAGATCATATAACTCACTGGCACCGGAGGAATACCTTGTGTGCATCAAACGTCACAACGTAACTGGGTGACTATAAAGGTGTTCTACAGGTATCTCCGAAGGTGTCCGTTGAGTTAGTATGGATCAAGACTGGGATTTGTCACTCCGTGTGACGGAGAGGTATCTCGGGGCCCACTCGGTAATACAACATCACACACAAACCTTGCAAGCAATGTTACTAAGTGTAAGTCACGGGATCTTGTATTAAGGAACGAGTAAAGAGACTTGCTGGTAACGAGATTGAAATAGGCATGCGGATACCGACGATCGAATCTTGGGCAAGTAACATACCGAAGGACAAAGGGAATGACATACGGGATTATATGAATCCTTGACACTGAGGTTCAACCGATAAGATCTTCAGAGAATATGTAGGATCCAATATGGGCATCCAGGTCCTGCTCTTGGATATTGACCAAGGAGTACCTCGGGTCATGTCTACATAGTTCTCGAACCCGCAGGGTCTGCACACTTAAGGTTCAGTGACGTTTCGGTATAGTTGAGTTATAGGTGTTGGTATACGAAAGTTGTTCGGAGTCCCAGATGAGATCCAGGACATCACGAGGAGCTCCGAAATGGTCCGGAGGTAAAGATTGATATATAGGAAGTCCTGTTTTGGTCACCGGAAAAGTTTCGGGCTCATTGGTAGTGTACCGGGAGTGCCGGGAGGGGTGCCGGGGACCATCGGGAGGGGTGTCACGCCCCAAGGGGTCTCATGGGCTATGGGAAGAGATAAACCAGCCCCTAGTGGGCTGGAATAAGTTCCCACCAAGGCCCATAAGGTTTGAGAAGGAAAAAAACACAAGGTGGAAAGAGTTTCAAGTGAGAAGGTGGAATCCTACTCCAAGTAGGATTGGAGTAGGACTCCTCCACCTCCAATTTCGGCCAAACCTTAAGGGTTTGAGGCTGCCTCCCCCCTCCCTCCCTCCTATATATACTAGAGGTATTGAGGGTTTTTGAGACACAACTTTGCCACGTGCTGCTCGACCCTATACCACGCAGTTTTTCCTCTAGATCGTATTTCCGCGGAGCTTAGGCGAAGCCCTGCCGGAGTAGATCATCACCACCACCGGCGCGCTGTCACGCTGCCAGAGAACTCTTCTACCTCTGCGCCCCCTCTTGCTGGATCAAGAAGGTGGAGATCGTCATCAAGTTGTACGTGTGCTGAACGCGGAGGTGCCGTCCGTTCGACACTAGATCGTGAAGGATCGTGATGAAGTTCGCGGGATGGATCGTGATGAAGTTCGCGGGACGGATCATGATGAAGTTCGCGGGATGGATCATGATGAAGTTCGCGGGACGGATCGTGATGAGATGGTACGACTATGGCGATCTGAATCGCGGAACGTTCCACTACATCAACCGCGTTTCCTAACGCTTCCTGCTATGCGACCTACAAGGGTACGTAGATCCAAATCTCCTCTCATAGATGGACATCACCATGATAGGTCTTCGTGCGTTTAGGAAAATTTTTGTTTCCCATGCGACGTTCTCCAACAATTTATCCTACCTTTAGCTCCTCGTTGGGTTCAACACTCTTACTTATCGAAAAGGCTACACACGATTCCCTATACTTGTGGGATATCACTTGCGCGACACGTTCGACGTAGGCGGCGCCTGGTGGCGTCCATGTCACATGGTGGATGGTGGTCGGTGAATCCTAGGTGGTGGGATCTAGATCTGGTGCGGCAGGGGCATAGGTTGCGGGCGGCGACGGGGTGAGAGGGTGGCGGTGCGGTGGCCTTGCAGCTACTCATGTTTGGGTACGACAACGAAGGTGCAGGGCTGGTGTTGTGATGGTCTAGGCCACGACTACCGGCGTCTCCCTCTTTGCCGACAGCAGGAGGCGGCTCTCCTCCTCATAGCGGTTGCCAAGCCAACGACCTTCTTCTCCCCCTCCGGATGGCGCTTTTCCGGCGGTCACCTTGGGGTTCAGGCTAGATCAGGAAGAAATCCCTGCACCGCAGCAGCTGGTGCAGACGAAGACGACGCCTGTGGGTGCTATCTCCTCCATGGAGGCATCCTCTTGGCCATGTATGTGCCCTGCTCGGGCACGAGGGGAAACCCTTGGGTGGCTCGCTGGCCAGGTAGCAGTGGTGAAGCAGCGTCGTGTCCTCCTTGGATGTGCTGGTGGGGTGCCATGGAGGCCACCGGAGTTGCCGCTGGAGGTGGTGGCCTTGTTGATGCTTTGGTGAGGTTTGGAGCAATTGTGTTGGTGATGGTAGATGTTGTGGGCATGGGTTCTCACGGCGCAATGTACGCCGCCTCCGGCTTTCCTTGGACATCGCCTTCTTCGAACCAGGCTGGTTCCCTCTGTTCACTTGCCGGTTCCTAGGAATGAAGGCTGAAGAGTGCGTTGACCCAGCCTGAGATGTAGTTGGTGTTGTGCTTCTGGGTTTCCGGTGTTGGTCGAGACGTGGTCCTTGACGTGTGATTCTTGCCTTTTCGCCATTTGTGGCTTGAGGTTCGACTAGGTGAGCTGTTTTGTGTATGTTGTAGTCGTGGAGTATGTACTGTGTGCCAAAAGATGTTGTATCCGACGACTTCGGCCCCTATGTCCTAATTCCCCTAAAATTGCTTCTTCTTTGACAACATGACAAACTAATATCTTAAAATTGTGGAAAAAGGATATAAAGAATTAGAAATCTATAGATCAAATAATTGGAACCCTAGACGTGTAATACATAGAATGACAAAAAATTAGGGTACATACTAAAGAATGAAAAGCTAGTGAAATTATGCTTTGGGAGGAATCATGGATTGAACAGGATTCAGGAAACTGGTACATGGATGGATTCATGGATACGTACCTCACTGCACAAATATGCACACGCACTCCTGCCTTGCCGGATGTCAGTGGCCGCACGGCAAGCGTGGCGGCAATCGAGGCGCCGAGCGCAGGCCGAGAGAGGACAGAGTCATGAGTCACGAAGACGAATAGACGAGCGACCAAGCGCTTGTCACAACACGATAACTTTGATTGATCTGTTTCAAAAATCAGAAGCGGAACAAGAGATTTTTTGAATCTAAACACACTTTATTTAATGTTGAAAAATGTTCATAGGGATACAAGTAATGTTTGGAGGGTTTAACAGCCAAACATGGCGCCCATAATCCAAACCAAAAGCATGCTTAACAAGGCTATGTGCCTCAATATTGGCGGCCCTACCTTCAAATATGAAGGTGCAAGAATCAAACCTATCTTTGGTATCCTTAATCTCCCTGGTGGTGCTGGCATAGACACCCTCTGTGAAGTTTTTGATATCGTTGACTACTCCTTGGCTGTCACTTGCAATGAGAATACGAGGAAGGTCCAAGTCAGATGCGAGAGAAAGTGCCTCACGACACGCCAACGCTTCTAGAGTAGCGGGATCCGTGACTCCATTGATCTTGATAACAGACGCGCACATGAATACTCCTGATGAATTTCTACAGACCGCACTGAAAGAGCCGAAATAACCCCCTCTGGATACTGCCCCATCAACTCGGATTTTTGCGGTTACTTCAGGTGGAGGAATCCATCTAGGCTGCGCTGGTGCACCTGATGGGGATACCCCAATGCTTCCCACTCACTGCATTCCTCGAGCTTGTGAATGTACTTCAAGATGAAGTTATAAGTAGATAGAGGGCTCTGAAAGATATGCTCATGGAGTGCCTGCCATCTCGGAAACCAAAGTGCCCATAGTGTAACAATCTCCAAAGTGAATTCCTTAGACGAGAGCATGTCTTGGACCGTGAATAAACATCGTTTTGCATCTGGTTCCATTGTGTTGTTTAATGCCTCCATGAGGTCCTCATCTAGAAGAGACCATACACATCTCACGACTGTACAATGCAGCACGAAATGTTGCCAAGAATCATGAGCTCCACATAGACCGCAACATGTCATGGTGGACATGGTTCTGCGATGCAGCACATCTGATGTGGGGATGGATTGTTGGGCCAATCTCCACAGGAATATTTTCAGTTTTGAAGGAACTTTCACCTTCCACAAAAACTCCCGAGACTGCTTCTCCTTGTCCATGGTGGACGTATTAGCTCTTCCTTCCAGCAATCCTCTCTCCTCATCTTGGTTTCAACAAGCATATGATAAGCGGACTGAACTGTGAACACACCTCGATATTCATGGACCCATGACCAGAAGTCCTTAATGTTCCGAGTACAGAGAGGGATAAAGTAAATCATAGCAGAATCGGTTGGCAGAAAAAATTCTTCAATCAAGCTCCGGTTCCATTCTACACTGGGCAGTATTAGCTCGCTCACCATCAGTGGAGGATTCAACACTCTCCTCAAAATTGGTCTCATATTCGAGGGCCTCGACGGTCAGTTGTGATGCCAAATACTCGTTGATAGTACGTTCCCTATTCTGTGGATCAGCCCCTGCATGAGTACATCTCGGCCATCAATTATGGATTGCCATATCTCGGAGGGTCTCGAGCCAAGTTCAGCCTGCAAGAATTCCCCCTTTGGGTAGTACTTGGCCTTGAGAGTTCGTGCACTAAGAGACTCAGGGTCCGTCAGGATCCTCCATGCTTCTCTAGCCATGAGAGCGAGATTAAACAGTTCAATATCTCGGAACCCCAAACCTCCGCAGTACTTCGGTTATGTCATCGTACTCCAGGAAACCCAGCTAGGTTTTTGTTTGCCCTCCTTACTGCCCACATGAATTTTCTTATCAGTGTGCTAATATGTTCGCAAAGACCTCGGGGTAGTCTAAAGCAAGACATGGAGTAAACTGGGATTGTGTGTGCCACCGACTTAATAAGAACTTTTTTCCTCCCACACGTAAAAGCTTTTCATCCCTTGACCTTATTCCAAACACGGTGTAACGCCCAAGATGCGATCCTATCCTTATTTTGGCGCCAGGGCCTGATAGGGATAGAAGCGCATCTCATCTTTTTGCAAGAATGGATATCGTTACAAGTACATGTACTAAAAAGATGAGTATATGGAATTGGCTTACACTCGCCACAAGCTACATCAGAGTCACATCGGTGCAATACATACAATCATCATGTAGAAGAGCAGGGTCCAACTAGGGACGAAACCAAACGATAAAAGAACGACGTCCATCCTTGCTATCCCAGGCTGCCGGCCTGGAACTCATCCTAGATCAACGACGAATGAACAAACATCACGCTCACATCATAAGTATCGCTTTACCTATACCTGCAACTAGTGTTGTAGTAATCTGTGAGCCAGTGGCGACTCAACAATCTCATTTCGAAAGGTATCAAGACTAGCAAAGCTTAATGGGTGAGGTATGGTTAAGTGGTGAGGCTGCTACAAGCGACTAAACATTTATTTGAGGTGGCTAACTTACGAGTACAAGAATAAGAGGGGGATGATCTACGCATAACGGACGTGAACTAATGATGATCAAATGAATGGTCCTGAACACCTACTTACGTCAAACATAACCCCACCGTGTCCTCGATCGGAGAAGGAGCTCACAAAAGAGACAGTCAAGTTACGCACTCAGTTGGCAAGTTTTAGTTAAGTTAACTTCAAGTTACCTAGAACCGGATGTTAAACAAAGTTTCCATGTTGCCACATAACAGCGGGCAGGACTTTCTGAAAGATTTAACCCTGCAGGGGTGCTCCAACTAGTCCACCACAAACTACCGCACGCTGCAACGGGATGACCTCGATCAGGGAAAACCCGTGATCTCCTTGATTCCTGTTGGAAAACCTCAACCTCGAGATAGCCCAAAGCATCCTCGGAATCCCTCGCACAAGATGCTCGAGAAAGGTAAAACAAGTCCAGCAAGGCCGCCCGGCGTGTCGACGATCCCAATAGGAGCCACGTTTCTCGTTCTCAGGACACAACGGATGAGCTATGCGTACAGTGGCCTGATAGAAATCTCCCGAGTTGCTCCGGGTTGGCCCCGCATAGTGCTCTGTTTAGGACCAACACCATCAACACTGGCCCTCCGTGTATTATGTTCAATTACTTCTCGGGTTCATGACACCCTATGTTTTTCAGTATTAACAGAATTATTATGTTGGGCAAATATAGTACACATGTTGGGCCTTGCCATACAAGCTTTATCCCAAAACGAAAGTCAAGGGGGGCCCCATAACAACCCCAAGCATGTTAGGAGCGCTCATTTATGGAACATAACACCGGTAGTCGAAACAAAGGCGACAAAGGTGGAACAAAACACCAGGCTAGAAGGCCAAGCCTTCCACGTTTTACCAAGTATATAGGTGCATTAAATTAAATAGCAATTATATAGTGATATAACGAGGAACCTATGTTATCACATGGAACCAACTTCACCAGCAAAACCAACTGCACTAGCAACTAGCAATGATATCAAATGGTTAAGCAAGCGGTAACATATCCAGACAATGGTTTGCTAGGTTGTGAACATGTTGATGGTTTTCATGGCAATGTTGAGAGGCTGGCATTTAATAGGTGGTAGGCAAGGATACATAGCGATAGAAACGAAACAAATAGCATGGCAATGATAGTGATATATGGGAAAATTATCATCTTTATTGTGATCCCGCTTGGAAGAAGAACGACTCCGTGAAGCAGACGAACAGACGTAGACGAACAGATCCTCACATTCTGACACGCTTGCGGAACTCTATCGAGACGAAGCAAACCAGAAACAAGAATCAACACACGATAATCATCACAGCAAATGCACGACATGGTGCACACCCTAATATGATGCATGTCCATTTCAAATATGCAATGCATGGCATGGCAATTCACATCACGCAAACACTACACATTAAGTGAAGCTCAATATGCAACGAGTTGCATATTGACAAAACTCCACATTCAAATATTTAGTTCGCTCTTGTTTAGGTACACGGCAATATTAAATGTTATTAAACATGGCAAGGGGTGAAGCACAATATAACTACCTATCTAGGCATTTTAAATGAGGTCGGAAACGACATTTAGCATCTCTGAACTGACCCCATGTGTTACTTTCTAAATCCATCCAGATTTTCCCTAATCACATTTTATGTTTGTTAAATGAGAAACCAAAGTGGTTCACGTGAAACTACACATCGTTCTAGTCCATTTACATATATGGAACATCTCCAACGAAGCTACGGTTCAAAAGATATGAACACCGCAAGATATGATGACATGAATGCAATATGTACGCAATGACAGCCACAAACATTCCAAACATACAAGCAACAAGATAATATGATCCTACACGAGATTCTAAGCAAGTTCCATATAGGACACGATCAAAACGGAGCAACGGTTCAACAAATACAACCTAAACAGGAAATAGGTACAATCTGCCCTAAACAGCAACATGACATTTTCTACAGCTCAAAACAACAGGCTACATAATCCTAAAAGAGTCGAACAAGGCATGAGGCATTAGTGGTCAAGATGCACAACAACACTCTACTAAAAACAGCTACAATGAAAGCATGGATCACTGGGAAAAGAACTCACAAAATGGCATCTCACACACAGTTTCAGATTTAGTGAAAATAACACTGTTGACAGTGCAGTTTTCAACCAGAAGGCATATTGGCAGCATCAAAACTATATGCCAGAGGGTATAGAATGGCATGAAAATTTACAGCATGCTAGAGAATATTAAGCACCACCAATAACTCAATTGCACCGACCCCAAAGGAGCTTTAGATCACTAGAAAATCTCATGGCAAGAGAACAACAAAATATTACAGATCTCAGACTTAGAAATATTTCAGCATCTCAAAACAACACTATATTCTACCATGTTGGCAACAAGCAAGCAAGACCTAAACATGGCTTTCTATAACAACCAAAATTACCAAGGGCTAGCATACATGTACAAGGGCATATCTCTAGTTCAAAACTAATTCATATCATGCACGAAATAATTCCCACAAAATAAACGAAAGGGCAACATGGAAAAATATCATGCACGCTAACTTACTCAAAAGACAAAACTAAATGCACACTTAAATTCTATGGATTTTTCTACCCCGAAAACATATATAGTATGTGGGGTGAAAAATAAAAACTAATGCCACACATATATGTGAGAATATGTCCTAAACATGACATAGCAAACTATTGATGCCACCTACATGAAAATGGCAGGACAACTATTTCTAAAATACACGACAAGGGGACATTTTAGCTACGGGTTTGAGGAAATCGGATGCACGCATAATTATCTACGGAATAATTAACCTAATAGGACAACACACAAATCTATGCAAACGGTAGTGCAAACAACTTCAAACATGCATGCAAGTTGTAAAATATTAATCTACGCAAAATTCTAGCCAAGTTACATATACAACTTGCCGCGATCCGATGCACGGTTTAAAACTTACGAATGTTTTAAAAATATGCAATTTTCCGGAAAATAAAATAAATCGAAGATCCTAAAAAAACTAAACGGGCCGAATTGCTACTAGCCCTAAATAGAGGTATGGGCGCGGCATAATAAAATTGTGCCTCGGGCGACATATAGCACGGGGAGCTGGGTCCTCACCTCATAGAGGAGGCACGTCGATGGGCTGCTTCTGGAGATAGGCCGAGGGGGGTTGTGCTGGGCCTCGCCGGCTTCTCGGCCTGACCGGGCTGCTGGCCCATGCAGACGACAAGGGAGCGACGTCGTGCTCCTCTCGTCCCCGAACGGTAGCAAACAGGGCCACATGCGACGCTGGCGGGGCTGCAGGTGGGCGGAGGGCCAGCGATGGCTGGATCTCGCCGAGGGCCACCGGGATCCGACCCAGCTCAACGGCGGCAAGGCAAAGCTTGCCGGCATAGGGCGCAGGAGGCGGAGGATCTCGGGCATGGCCGGCGGCTTGGCTGCTCCTATGGGCGGCGGGGAAGGCGCTCTCCGGTGAGGGGGCGGCGAGGTTCGGCCCGGATCCAACAGCTCGCCACCGGTGGCGACTGGTGGCGTCCGTAGGCGGAGCACTGGCGGCGCGGGGTCCGGTGGCTGGCGCAGAGGAGGTGCTTGGGAGGAGAGCTCGGTCAGGGGTTGGCTCGGGGGCTGCGAGGTTGTGGCCGATCCGGGCCTGGGAGGGCCTGCTGCGGGCCGCGACGGGCCACAGAGGCTGGGGTTGCGCAGGTGCCGGTCAGCCCGTTGGGGTGGCGCCAAGTGGTGAGGGATGGCTGGGGCAGCGCGGAATGCGAGGCTGGAGGTACGTGGAGGGCCAGATTTGGCAGGTGGAGGTTGTTTATATAGGGAAAGGGGCTAGGGTTAGGGGAATTAGCCCGTTTTCGGAGCCTCCGATCGTGATCGAACGATATCAGTAGCGGGAATGGCTAGGTAGTCTTAGTGGCTGTGTAGAGTGGGTGTTGGGCTGAGATGAGAGAGAGATTTGCGGCCCGACACAATATTTTTAAACCCTGAAAAACGTCCGACGATAAACTGATGATGGTCCCGCTACGGTCGACCGTTTGGGTATCCAACGGACTCCGGTGGCGACGAAAATTGGTAGGAAGCCTACCAATATTAAAATAAGACCGCACACCAAGTTTCAACCCAATCCGAGAATATTTTATTTAGACTTTTAAAAACAATATCTTAACGATGCCACGGGGGCGTGCGAGTGTGGTTGGGCTCAAAACGGTCAATGACGAAAACAGAGAGAACCGGCAACTACAAACGGATGCAATTTTTGAAAACTCGTGGCAACAGCGTGCTGTTGCAATGCGGATGATGCGATGATGAATGCGACAGACAATCTAATCACACTGCGGCAACAAAATAAAAGGGGAATCTTCTGGAGCTTCGGTCTCAGGCAGTCACAACTCTCCTACACTAACAAGAGATCTCGCCCCGAGATCTAAGAACGGAAAGGGGAAGAGGATGAGAAAGAGCAATAGGTAAAACTTAGTTGCTTCTTTGACAAATGACTGAAACCAATGAAACTTAGAGGCTGCAAAGGGATGAAGAATGAGAGGAGAAACAAGCAAGAATTCACACAAAATTTCGGCAACACTTCGGTAGGACAGAGGGCAAAACTGATAAGATGGAAATATCTTGACAAGATTCACAACAAACAAAATGAACTGAAAAGCAATGGAAGAACTTAGAGAGGGCACACCACTCTGATTAAATGAATGAGAAAGGAAAGAACACGATCTTGACAAAACTAATAATGGATAAAAGAGAGCAACATAACAACAACTCCGGAACAAGAGAATGATGAAAAGAAATGAAGTATGTAAAAATAAGATTATGACCTTGCAAAGATTTAGATGAAGCTTCACAAAGAGATGCTTGAGACAACTTGGAGCTCCGAAAAAGAAAAGATGAGCACACTTGGGATAAAGAATTTGATATCATGAACAACTCCTGAAGAAGAATTGAAATCTCTTCAAAGAAGGAAGAACAAGAATAAGAATTATGTTATGCTCATCCTTCATCAAATTAAATTGATGACAAGCAATGGATTTAGCATACCACTTATTGTTCTTGAGAAAGATTGAAGAGAGGGATAGAGCACATACTTGAAGAAGTCTTGCAAGAAGCACTGGTAAGAATTGCAATGAATGGGAATACCAAGAATGAATGGAGATACATGAGAATGAGGATACCATGATCCACTTGAGAGAAAACTTGAACAAGGCACCGGAATAATTGAGAGACGAACAAAGAGACAACAATTGAGAAGAATTTGAGACTGAAAGCTGAAAACTGAGAACGAAAAAAAATCTTCTGAAATAATGGCCCTCAGAGGATCAAGAAATCGAAACAACTCTAAAATGCACCAGATAGATATGGAAGGAACCGCTCATGATTGGAAACAACTGACAAGAGAGCACGAAGGTGAGATGACCATCTTCAAAAGAATGGACGAGATTTGAGAGAAACACTCCTTCGAACTTGCAAGATGAGAATGATGACAAGACACAACACCAAGAATACTGAGACACTCCAGAATAATGAACAAGGAAAAGTTGAGCCAATGATGAGAAATAAATTTGAAGTGATCTTGAGGAAGGAATATGACTGATGGGATTCATACTTACGTCATAAGTAAAAAGAATTAGAGATCTCTAGAAAAGATTAGAAGAGCCAGGTAAGATCCTGGGAAACCCTATGGGTTATGGGCCCACTCAAACAAACCATAGTTGAAACAATTGGTTAGAAAAGAGAGATTGCACCTATATAAATGAAAACATGATGAGGTTGGAACCTCGAAATAATTGAAAGGATTGAAAACAAGAAACTTCTGAGATAACTTCAACACTCCGTATAGAATGGAGAGAGATGAAAAACAAGAAAGACTTGAATAAGATTTTCCAACATAGGAATCATTGGACAATTGAAAAGGATATGATGAACATCGGAAAGAAAAGACAAGAATGAAGCATGATGAACATGAAACTACTAAGAATCTTCACAATGAATCACCGGATAAGAGAGAAAAGAAAAGATTGCCGAAGCAACAATGAAATGAAAGGCACTTGGGTGATAATTGAATCACTTAAGAAAAGGGCGGGAGGGCAGGGAAAATAAAGACAACTTGGAACAGATGAGACGAACTCCGGAAAGAAATGAGAGCTTGATCTTGAAAATCTTGGAGAAGATTGAATTCACCTGAAGAGAAGCACACCGGTTAAAGAGAATTGACATGACAATTTCGATTGACAATAATTGATAAGATAATTGATTGAGCAAAAGGATTAGCACTCTCATAAAATATGAGAAGACCTCTGGGAAAGATGTGAATTCATCACTTGTCATCGAAACAACTCGAAATACCATACTCAAACAAAACAAAGGATGAGGCTTACCAAAACAAGCCAGGAACAAACATATGACAAAGATTCTGTCTGATATTTTCGTGGATGCATGAGATTCGCACGGTCTCGATCCTACAGTAGCCATCATGTACAAGGTAGTTCACATGACATACGAAGCGTCCGAGAGTCGTAGCAAGCTACAAGGACTATTTAATAAACAACGTGAACCTCTATAAAACGACCGTGAACAAATGAATCCACTAGATCTCGAACACCAACCTCACATCATGCATATGTCGGAAGATTGTCCTATAAGTAACTACTTGAATTCCCACCTAAGAACTCCTGAAATTTCTGGTCATGCAATTTGGTCAACGGATACAAGGAGAAATTCATCAATCAACTCCTATACTAAACCGTCCTATGTATCACATCCGTCAACACATAACTAGAATCTCGGAACCTCAGCTATCTCAGATCCTCGTAATCACATCGATACTAAGTATGGCGATACATCCGGACCTATCTGCACCAGTACTGGGGAAGCCAGACTCCTCTCGTTACTACTAGTATTGAAGCAATTTCGAACACCCTTCGTCCTGAGATACTAAGAAATCTGAACGATAACGATGTGCTTGAGAATTCCGTGGAGCTCAACTCCCCGGAAGAAATCAAGTCAGATAGGAGGCACCAAGATAGAACTCCATCACATCGGCATCATATCGATTCCAAAAATATCCGCGTGATCCTAAGAAAATTGGGATTTTTATTTCTGTGCCCCTGGTTCGTTAGCTCTACTCATTCATCCCCACACTCTTAACTTTTGCTCACTTTTCCGCACTCCCTTGGCCGAACTCAGAACTGGTCATAGCGGACATTGTCGTCGGGTCAATGGCTTGACCGTTAACTCTAACTAGTGGGGCCGCATAGGGCGAAGTCCACATTTTGACCGTTATGTGGTAACCAGTGGGGCCGCAAAACTGACACTCACTAGAATCAGATCCAGTCACTTCCGCGCCGTCGTCGTGCTGCCTCCGCCACCGTCGTGCCACCTCCGCCGCACTCTTGCCGCCTCCACCGCACTCTTGTCACCTCCGCCGTGGTCGTGCCGCCTCCGCCTCATTTACCCTCTCTCGCCATCTAGGATTAGAAAGCGATATCGTGGGGGCACCCCGTCCGGCCCATCGACCGTGGAGATGATTAGGTCGAATCAGAGGCTGGTAATTCATGGATTCCGCGTGGGTAAGCATCATTTTTATTGTCAAATTGATTAGGAGATTCGTAAACTAGGCTGTATTTGACCACCGTTTGCGTGAATCAACGCAATTTATCTGAAAATTTTGGGCCTAACTGCGCCCTTTATCTTGTTTCAATCGAATAGGGTTGATCCTGCACTTGCTTTTCGGCTGGCGGTTAGAATGGAAACTACCGAGCTGCGTGGAACTAAACCGTGTGTCATTTCTAGATTTTTCTATCCTAAAGTGGTAGAAACCACCGTTTCGTTCAGAGATTTCCGCGAGGCACTCTGTTGTGAGTATCCTTGGAGCCTTGCCGATGCTGTTGAATTGAGATATTTCGACAGTACCGAGCAGAGATTTCTCCCATTAACTTGTGATGAGCATCTGGGATTGCTATTTAGTTTGAATGTTGATAGCTGTTTCGGTAAAATCCATATCAGTGTGCTTCAGGCACGCAAACAACGTATCCCGAAGGGTGATCAAACATCATCTGTTTCTACTAATAGCGAGCGTCCTCGCACTCCTTGTAGGTGGAGACCAAGTAAACCTAGTGGTTCTGAAAGCCACAACATGTCGGCTCCCGCTAATTCTACCACTTCTCCTCTCCCTTCTGCACCTGATGTAGATGTAGATGCAAAGCCTGACGAGGAAGTGCCTCGTCATGATGATGAGGATGAGATTCTATTCCCTGAACTCGTAGATAGAGTCAGTCAACAGGCAGTGGAAGATGAATATGCAGAGGAGCCTAGCAGTCATGCTAGATTTGATGACATTGATGATGAAGAGAGGCAGGAGAACATCGACTCCTTAGTTTTACAAGAATATGATGGTGAGGACATGCCAACAATTGAGTGGAACAGGGATAATCCTGACCTTACTCCAGGAACCGTATTCAAATCGATGGTGGACTGTCGTAATGGAGTGACTACATATTGCATTCTCACTGAAAACTCTTATGAGGTTGATAGGAGTGAGCCAGGAAGATTCACTATTCGTTGCCCTTATGATATGTGTAGGTGTAGGTTGCATGCATCCACTATGCGAAAGAGCCAATTGATTCAGGTATTACAATTGAATACTATTATCAGATTATTTATCCATTCTATATTCAGATCATGTGTACTGTTTCCTAATTGTATTTGACATCATTTTTCATTTTTTCAGATAAAAAGCAACCCACACGGGCACACTTGTCCACCTGGAGGGGGAGGGTGTCACGCCCAAGATGCGACCCTATCCTCAATTTGGCACAAGGGCCTCGTCAGGGATAGAAGCGCATCTCGTCATGTCGCAAGAATGTACATCGTTACAAGTACATGTACTCAAAGGAAGAGATATATATATATAGAATTGGCTTACACTCGCCACAAGCTACATCAGAGTCACAGCAGTACAATACATAATCATCATGAAGACGAGCAGGGTCCGACTATGGACGAAAACAAACGAGAAAAGAAGAACGACGTCCATCCTTACTATCCGAGGATGCCCGCCTGGAACCCATCCTAGATCGATGAAGAAGAAGAAGAAGAAGAAGCAACTCCAAATGAACAATCAACACGCTCGCGTCAAGTAACCTTTACCTATACCTGCAACTGGTGTTGTAGTAATCTGTGAGCCACAGGGGACTCATCAATCTCATTTCCAAAGCTATCAAGACTAGTAAAGCTTAATGGGCGAGGTAAGGTTAAGTGGTGAGGTTGCAGCAGCGGCTAAGCATTTATGAGGTGGCTAAACTTATGAGTACAAGAAATAAGAGGGGAAAGAACTACGTATCACGGACGTGAACTACTGATGACCAAATGAATGATCCTGATCACCTACCTACGTCAGACATAACCCCACCGTGTCCTCGATCGGAGAAGGAACTCACGAAAGAGACAGTCACGGTTAATGTTAACTTCAAGTTATCTAGAACCAGTGTTAAGCAAAGTTTCCACGTTGCCACATAACCGCGGGCACGGCTTTTCGAAAAGATTTAACCCTGCAGGGGTGCTTCAACTAGTCCATCACAAATTACCACAAGCCGCATAGAAATCCTCGATCACGACACTCGCAATCTCGTCGAATTCCTTAGTGGAAAACCTCAACTCTGAGATTACCCAAAGCATCACCGGAATCCCAATGCACAAGATATTTTGTCAAAGGTAAAACTAATCCAACAAGGCCGCCCGACGTGTCGACGATCCCGATAGAAGCCACGTATCTCGTTCTCAGGACACGACGAATGGGTCACACTAGGAGAAACCAACCCTCGGGTTGCCCCACGGTGGTCCCGTAGTCTGCCAGTTTGGACCAACACTCATGAGGAGCACTATCCTGGGGGTTGATTAAATTATCCTCGGGGTCCGGAAAGTCCCTATGCAAATTTTATTAGGTGTTTAGGCAAATGTAGTACCAAAGTTGGGCCTTGCCAGACCAGTCTTAATCTAAAACGAATTATCAAGGGGGTCCCCATAACAACCCCGATCATGTTAGGAGCGCTCAAATATGGAACATTACACCGGTAGTCGAAACTAAGGGGGCAAAGGTGGAACAGAACACTAGGCTAGAAAGGCTGAGTCTTCCACCTTTTACCAAGTATATATGTGCATTAAATTAAATAGCATTTATAGGGTGATATAACAAGGAACCCATGCTTTCGCATGTAAGCAATGCACCTGCAACTAGCAACGCTAACTCAGGGTTAAGCAAGAGGTAACATAGCCAATTAGTGGTTTGCTAGGTTGAACAGGTTGAAGGTTTTCATGGCATTGTTGAGAGGTTGATATTTAACATGTGTTAGGCAACGAGACATAATCGATAGAAACCGTAAAACTAGAATGGTAATGATAGTAATGGTATCTGGGGAAATGGTCATCTTGCCTGAGATCCCGCTTGGAAGAAGAATGACTCCGTGAAGCAGACAAACCGACGTAGTCGAACGGGTCCTCACAATCCGACACGCTTGCGGAACTCTTTCGAGACGAAGGAAACCGGAAACAAGAATCAACACACAATATTCACAACACGATGCACAACACAAATGATGCATGAGCAGCTCAATACATGCAAGTCACGGCATGACAATTCACAAAATCAACCACTACACATTAAGTGAAGTTCAATATGCAACGAGTTGCATATTGACGAAACTCCACATAGGGGTTATTTAGTTCTATCCCAATTAGGTACTCGGCAATATTAAATGTGATTAAACATGGCAAGATGTGAAGTGTAATTAATCTACCTATCTAGGCATTTTAAATGATGTCAGAAATGACATATACCATCTCCGAGACGACCTCACAGGTTAATTTACAGTTTTGTCCAGATCTGAACTAACACATTTAAATAGTTGTTAAACAGCAAAACAAATAGGTTCACGTGATTCTACGCGTCGCGATAAGCAATTTACACATAGAGAACATCTCCAACGGAGCTACGGTTCAAAAGATACGGACACCGCAAGATATGATGGCATGAATGCAAGATGTGTGCAACGATGGTCATGGGCACTTAAAAACATACAACCAGAAAGATAAAATGAAACTACACGAGATTCTAAGCAAGTTTCATATAGGACACGATCAAAACGGAGCTACGGTTCAACAACTACGAGCAAAACAAGAAATCACTACAATCTGCCAAAATCAGCCACATAACATTTTCTACACCCCACAACTACGAGCTACTCAACTCCAATATACTCAACCAAGGCCTGACAGGATAGAGGGCAAGAATCACTACAACATACAAGTAACAACAACTAGCATGGGAGCATGGATCACTAGGAAAAGAAGTCACAAATTGGCTTCTCCCACACAGTTTCAGACTTAGTGAAAATAGCAGTTTATGAAGCTGCAGTTTTCAATCTGAAGGCATATTGATAGCATAAAAACTATAAGCTACAGGCCTCCAAATGGCATCAAAATTCACAGCATGCTAGAGAATCCCAAAGTCTACAACTAACTCCATTGCATCAACCTCAAAAGAGCTACAGATCACAAGATACACTCATGCAAAGACAGCAAGAAAATATAACAGATTTCAGACTTAGAAATATTTCAGCACCTCCAAATCAACACTATTTCCTAGAAAGTAAAGAACAAGCAACCTACACCTAAACATGGATTTATATTGCAACTAAAAATACTAGGGGCTAGACTAAACATCACAGGATAAATCTCTAGTTGACAACTCCTTCAAACGAAGCACTGAATAAATACTACAAAATAGACAAGAGGGCAACATGGCAAAATATCACGCGAACTAACTTACTCAAAAGCTAAAACTAATTGCACAAAAAAATCCTACGGATTTTTCTACCGCGAAAACATATAAAACATGTGGGGTTGCACAAGAATAATTTCACCACACGAAAATGCGAGATTATGTCCTAACCACGGTAAAATAAACTAGCGACGGAAACCTACATGCAAAAATACCAACGACTACTCTAAAATACATGGCAAAGGGGTTCCTAAAACATGAACATTTCTACTATGGCATTCGAGCAACCCGGACACGCGCGAAAAATAACTACGGGACGAATCCCATTGGGATAGAACGTAAAACTATGCATTTGGCATGCTAAACTATGTCAAACAATTATGCAAGTTATAAATTTGGATTCTACGTGCAAAAATACACAAAACCATATCTAATTCATCGCGATCCGACTTACGGATTAAAAGCTACGGGCGTTTTAAAATACGTCTATTTTTCTGGAATTGAAAAATTCCTAAATTACCTAATGGGCCTAACACGGGGCGCAAGATATCTATGGTGTGCTGGGGGCGAGGAATAGCTCACCTTGGGGGGCCTCGGGCCGACTCAGTGATGGGCCTCGCGATTGGGGCGGAGGAGGTGGCCTGGAGGTGGCCTGGCTCGGGGCCAGCTGGGCCGGGGCGAGGAGGCCAGCCGGGGCCTGGGCGGTGAGGCGGCCCATGCAGCCCCAAGCGGCAGGGCGAGCGAGAGCGCTTGTTGCCTCCTCCCGTGCCCGAGGCACGAGGCCTGGCGGCGCTGCAGCCTCGCTGCATGCAATGGCGGCGGTCTTCGAGGCTCCGGCCACGACGGCATGGAGCAGGGGGGCCCACGGGGGCGAGGCGGAGGGTCCCGATCCGGGCGAGACCCTGTTCCGGCTGGATGATGGCCGGAGAGCCGGGAGGGCACGGGAGCAGGGCGGCGCAGTGAGGTCCTAGGGAGGCGGGGCCAAAACTCCGGTGGGGCTTCGACCGGTGGATCCGACAAAGCGCTCCGGCGGCGGGGCTGGTGGCGCATGCGGGAGGGGCTGGCTTGGGCATGGCTTGTAGCAGCTCGGGGAGGGCTCGGGAGGAGCTGTGTAGCAATTACGAACATCCTTCGTCGTGAGATATTAAGAAATCTGAATGATAACGATGTGCTCAAGAATCCCCTAGAGCTCAACTCCCGTGGAGCTCAAAGCAGATAGGAGGCACCAAGACAGAACTCCGTCACATCGGCATCATATAGATTCCAAAAATATCCGCGTGATCCTAAAAAAAATTTGAGTGAGAAGAGGAGTAGAATAAATTATTACGTCAAGATTCCTCACCAGAGCATAGAAGAGGAGAAAAAAGAATCCTACTCTCCGATATATAACTAGACTCAAAGCAGTTTTTTCACTAGACTAGACTCGGCCAAGTTCGATCAATCAAGGGGGCTCCTAGGTCGGTACTGCTCTGATACCAACTTGTCACGCCCAAGATGCGACCCTATCCTCAATTTGGCACGAAGGCCTCGTCAGGGATAGAAGTGCATCTCGTCGTGTCGCAAGAATGGATATCGTTACAAGTACATGTACTGAAAAGAAGAGATATATAATAGAAATGGCTTACACTCGCCACAAGCTACATCAGAGTCACATCAGTACATTTCATAATCATCAAGAGTAAGAGAAGGGTCCGACTATGGACGAAAACAAACGAGAAAAGAAGAACGACGTCCATCCTTGCTATCCCAGGTTGCCGGCCTGAAACCCATCCTAGATCGATGAAGAAGAAGAAGAAGAAGAAGCAACTCCAAATGAACAATCAACGCGATCGCGTCGAGTAACATTTACATGTACCTGCAACTGGTGTTGTAGTAATCTGTGAGCCACAGGGGACTCAGCAATCTCATTTCCAAAGGTATCAAGACTAGCAAAGCTTAATGGGTGAGGTATGGTTATGTGATGAGGTTGCAGCAGCGGCTAAGCATATATTTGGTGGCTAAACTTACGCGTACAAGAAATAAGAGGGGGAAGATCTACGCATTACGGACGTGTCTACTAATGATCAAATGAATGATCCTGAACACCTACCTACGTGAGACGTAACCCCACCGTGTCCTCAATCGGAGAAGGAACTCACGAAAGAGACAGTCACGGTTACGCACACAGTTGGCAAGTCTTAATTAAGTTAACTTCAAGTTATCTAGAACCAGTGTTAAACAAAGTTTCCACGTCACCACATAACCGCGGGCACGGCTTTCCGAAAAGATTTAACCCTGTAGGGGTGCTCCAACTAGTCCATCACAAATTACCACAAACCGCATAGAAATCCTCGATCACGAAGCTCGCGATATCGTCGGATTCCCTAGTGGAAAACCTCAACTCTGAGATTACCCAAACCATCACCGGAATCCCGATGCACAAGATATCTCGTCAGAGGTAAAACTAATCCAGCAAGGCCGCCCGGCGTGTCGGCGATCCCGATAGGAGCCGCGTATCTCGTTCTCAGGACACGACGGATAAGCTACGCGTACGAGTGCCAAACCTCGAGTTTCCTCGCGGTGGCCCTGCACAGTGGTATGTTTTTGGACCAGCACCATCAGCATTGGCCCTCCCTGTATTATGTGAAATTACTCCTCGGGTTCATGACGCCCTATGCTTTCAGTATTAACAAAGTTATTATGTTGGGAAAATGTAGTACCAATGTTGGGCCTTGCCAGACCACCTTTAATCTAAAACGAATTATCAAGAGGGTCCCCATAACAACCTCGATCATGTTTGGAGCGCTCAGTTATGGAACATAACACCGGTAGCCGAAACTAAGGGGGCAAAGGTGGAACAAAACACCAGGCTAGAAAGGCCGAGCCTTGCACCTTTTACCAAGTATATAGGTGCATTAAATTAAATAGCATTTAATATGGTGATATGACAAAGAACCCATGTTTTCACATGGAAGCATCTGCACCTGCAACTAGCACCGCTAACAACAGGGTTAAGCAAGCAGTAACATAGCCAAACAGTGGTTTGCTAGGTCGAATAGGTTGAAGGTAATCATGGCATTGTTGAGAGGCTCATATTTAACATGTGGTAGGCAACGAGACATAATCGATAGAAGCGATAAAACTAGCATGGCAATGATAGTAATGGTATCTGGGGAAATGGTCATCTTGCCTGAGATCCCGCTTGGAAGAAGAACGACTCCGTGAAGTCGGCGAACCAACGTAGTCGAACGGTTCCTCACATTCCGACACGCTTGCGAAACTCTATCAAGACGGAGCAAACCGGAAACAAAAATCAACACAGATATTCACCACACGATGCACAACATGATGCACAACCTACTATGATGCATGAACATGTCAAAATGCAAGGGGTAGCATGGCAATTCACCTCACACAAACACTACACATTAAATGAAGCTCGATATGCAACGAGTTGCATATCGACGAAACTCCACGATTAAATATTAGTTCACTCACGTTTATTTACACGGCAATATTTAATTGTTGTTAACATGGCATGGGTGTAGCGATGATTCTACCTGTCATACTAGTCGGGTAACACGCGAAACATAGATCGGAGCTACAGCACAAAAACATGCAACACACGATATATATGCCATGAATGCGTCATGCATGCAAGTTACAACATCACGGCAAGAAGGGAAAGAAGCATATGTCGCCACGGCGAGCGAGAGGGAACCATGGTGGCAAGATGGAAACGATGCCACGACAACGTTCCTACCACAATAACTCGTCGAGATATCGTGCCAACGTTTAGGAAGCGTGTGCGGGAACGTTAAAATAAAGATGGGGTGATCCCGTATCTCGGGTTCCCATGTGTCGATGCACAACATAAGAGGGACAACGTGCAATGGACAACATACGGTGCAAACATACATACAACTCATACATCACATTCGTTACACGACACGTCTCATCGGTATACCTTCGACGCGTGCATATCGGAGCGGTTCGGTTCGGTGAAGGAGTACAACGGTTGTCGTGGAAGTCAGGGAAGTTGGGTCTCGTCGATGGTAGTCGTTCGCTCGGCGTCGTGGTACACGGGTCTTCGGCATCGGTAGTCGATCACGATTTCGTAGATGTTCGCGGTCGTCGAGGACGTCATGGGAGTATTGAACTTGTCGTCGGGCCGCGGTGGCGGGGATGGAGCACGCGGCAACGGCAAGTGGTAGCACAAGCAAGCAACGCCAGCAAGCAACGGCATGCAGCAACTAGCGGACCACAACGACGACGGCATCAAGCATCCGCACGCAGCAGCTAAGCAGCAACTAGCAACAACTATAGCGCCAAACCACAGCAACCACAGCATCTAGCATCTACTTCAGGCTACACTAGCAGCAACAACAACCAACACACCGGCGCAGGCAGCAGCGGCATCTACAGCAACATGCAACATCAAAGCCACACAACGGCGGCAGGGCGGCAGCAACAGGCAAGCAAGCAGCAGCCACATCTACAGCAAGCAGCTTGCAATAGCATCGGCCACGACACGGCAATAGCAATCGCAGCAGCGGCATGCAGGCAAACAGCAAGCATGGCACGGCAGCGGTTAGCGCAAGCAGCAGCAACACGGCAAGCACAGGGGCGGCATCAGCAACTCAGCGACAGCACAGCTCGGCAGCAGCAGGCAGAAACAACACGCGGCAACAGCAAACTTCAGGCCAGCAAGCAACATGCAACGGGCAAGCAACAGCGCAGCATAGCACGGCTCAGCAACCTCAAGCGGTCGGCAGCGGCAGCAACTACAGCGTGGGGTGAGCAGCACAGCCCAACAACTCAAATCGCAGCAAAAGGGGCAAACCGGCGGGGGGCACGCACCGGCGGGGAGAACATCCACGGCGGCGGCGAGGAGCGCGAGGCGGCGCGGGGAGCTTGGCAGCACGGCGGCATGGGGAACGGCGAGCTCGGCGACATCCGGTACGGCTGACGCGGGGCACGGTGGCCATGTGCGCGAGACGAAGGAGGCGAGCATGGGGCACGGCGGGGCGGAGCAGGCGGCAAGGCACGGGGCTGGCGGCGCGCATGGGAGCTCCTCCCTGGTGGCGAGGGGGAGGGGCATCGGGCTGGAGGGTGCTGGATCGAGAGGGGGTCACAAGGAAGAAGGGGATCGGGAGGAAGAAGGGGGTCGGGAGGAGGAAGGCACGCGCAGGGAGAGGAGAGGGAGGGGAGGCCTTGGGCCGGTTTGCCTGGGGTTGGGCCCCTCCTCTCTTGTTTTTTTTCTTTTAAAAACTTTTTAAAATCAGTTAATTTTAAACAAAGAAAGCTTTTAACAAAAAATAAATAAAATAAAATAAAAGGCTTTTGAGTCCTTTGAAAAAAATAATATTCCCAGCTATAATAAATAGTTGGGCATTTTCAAAAGAATTAAAATAAAACCTTTGAAGGATTAAAATTAAAACCCGTTTACAAAAGAATAAAAATCAAACCCCTTTTTATTTAAAGAATAAAATAAAAGCCCTTTAAAAGAGAAAAGAAAATGAGAGGGTTTTAACATAAAACAAAAGGACAAAATAAAGAAAACCCGAGGGTTGCCCCCACATTTAATAAAAGGACTTTTATTTAAAAGAAGGCGAACCTTTTTTTAATTCGGGGTTTAAACGGAAAACTTTCGCAAACCGCAAAAATGACATAACAGGGGAGAGGGGGAGCTACTATCGCACTACGACTCGGTGAACACTCGAAGCACAACACTCAAAACACCAGACGTGACAGACGATGCAAGATGCCATGCATGATGCGACGATGCAAAATAAATGACGATGCCACCAAATAAAACTAACCACACGACGGAAATGGAAATAAAGGGTGAATCTTCTGGGGCGTCGGTCTCGGGCTGTCACAACAGTCCCAGTCTCTGCCAGCTCGGCTGGCGAAGATTCCCCCTTCGATGCTTGATCGGTAGGGAGTTTGTGTGGAGGGCTACAACAAGTAAACATTAAGTGGCTAGTGACTAACCATGATATGGATGAACTAGAAAGTCTTCAGATTTGTACCTTTGGGACGGAGGCTTGAACCTGGGGATCCTTAGAGGAACCCTTTCAAAAGCATCGGATCCCTTGGAAGAGTCTCATCTGTCATCTACCAGGGCCACCTTGGCCATGCATTGCCTCTTCTGGGCAAGAGGAGGCAGACCCTCCTCGGCTCCCTCGGACGTCCCCCTTTTTCTTGTCTGGGAGGAGCCACTATCCTCCCCTCCCCCTGCTGCTCTTCCTCATGAGCAGAAGAGGTGTGGGTTTCGCCGAACTTAGTGTTGGGGGGTCCTCGTGAGGGAAGGCCCTCTCTGTAGCGACCCGACTCAAGACGAGTCAAGCCTCTGTGTTTCTGTGCCATCCCTGGATCAGTATGCTGGCACACACAGTACATCAATGTATATATCAAAGTGCAATCACATGTAAATAACGTAAAACTGATATATACCTTAAATATTTCAGCGGAAGCAGTCAAGGGAGTGGAGTCCCAATAAACACCAACGGCAAGTTGAGTGTAGACCGTAACCCTGAATCGTACTCTTACTCGTCGAAGAAAAATATCTGCAACATAAGACGTTGCAGCCGTGTAGGTCAGCATATTGAATATGCCGGCAAGTCATCAAAGAGAGGGGTAAAATAATAATCAACTATCCCTACATGCATATTTGGCAGGTGGGGCTATAAGTTTTGCATAAAGCCAATTTTATCCTACAACAAGGGGGGTTGAAAGCAAAATGTTACTACAAGGTTTGTTGTTAACGAGATGGTTCCGCCAACCAGTTCTCGTACCCGAGTTGTCAATATTTACCCTCATCAAATATATATATAATGGTGTTGAGAAATCTAGATAACTTCAGTTCCTTTGGCTCAAGTCGTCCATGACCGTGGACACGGCTAATCGATTAGGTTTGAGTACTCTGCAGAGTTTTGCATACGTTCCCCAGAAGATTTGATCGCCTCCGTGTATGTCCTCGCACTTCAGGGTGTTTGAAGACCGGATGATCAAAACATGGTCTTTCAACGGGTCCCTCTGAATCCCTGTCGGTGCCCATCCATTCCTACCGTTCGTCTACATCTGCTAGCACCGCCTGTCCAGAGTCGCCGCATTGTCCAACCAAGCCAGAGCCCATAATGACTTGTGGCTGTGCAGGTAAGCCTTGGGTCTCGAAAATATCCGTCCGTCTCTTTGAGCCTGGGTGAAGCTTTCCGCAGGATGACATGGCCTCTCCAGCATCCCGGGCATCCACTGGGTTTTCCAGGGAGCCGATCAACCGTCCTTCACCCAGTGTTGCATTGCGTCCGAGGTCTTGAAAATATTGTCTTAGTCCGGTCTTGATTATTATATCAACCTCGCATCACTCGTGGTATACACTCAACCGATAACCCGTCTACTTAAGCATACCAAATATAACAGTGTCGTCCCGGGGCCAAGTGTCGGGGTTGTTGTGTTCCTACCACATGATACTACAACTTACACTAAAGTTTCCAAGTACCTAGGCAGCATGCAATGGGGCAAAGAAGGTGATCTACTATGCATTGAAAACATAGGTAATTGTATGATCAAAGTGACTTGCCTGGTGATGTTGACGAAGAAGAATTTCTCGAGAAAATAACTTGATAGACTACTCGTCACTCTCCGATGAAATCTATATAGCAAACATATCATTCACATAAGCACTCATACTAGCAATCATTCTAGCAATCAAAACAAAAGAGAGAGAGAGCAAATAAGAAACCGAAATAAACTTCAAATAAGACTAGGGAGTCTTCTACTACGTCAAACACTAAATAGTTTTTGTCTAACAGAAAATAATAACGAGGAACTAAGATATAAATCTAACTAAGATAAAATAAAGTATTTTTCACAAAACCTTTTGAAAGTATTCCCAAACGGGATTTGAAACAGTGGAGAAACCAATTGCAAGTTACTAAGGAACTAGAATTGATTTCATGATAACAAATAAAATAAAAATAAAAACTTATTGAGAACCTACTGTTTAAATAACAGAAACTAAGCATAAACTTTCTGAAATATAAAAGAAATTAATTTAAAAACAATTATAGAAAAAGAAATAGCCATAATCCTAAAAGAACTAAAACAGAATCTGTTTTGGTAAAAACCCCAAGTAAAAATATGTAAAAAAAAACTGAAACTGAAACTACTGAAAGATATGATCAATAGGAAGCAGCAGCAAAAAGAATCAAATTAAAAGCTATTTTTGAACTCCCGGAATAAGCAAAACAAGCTTTAATTCAAATCTGATCTAACTCAATTTTTATAAATCCAAACATAGACAAATTATATATCTACAGAAACTGCATAAAATTTGTGATCCAACGCAAAAAGAATCACCTAATTCGGAGTTATAGACTAATAGATATGAATTTTCTAAGATTGCAATTTTCTAAAAAAAACTGCAATACGGGATTTCGTGAATCTCACCATGGGTGACACAGAGGAAGAACTCCGGCGAGGTAGCTGCTCCGGCGAGGTGGGGAGGTCGCCGGCGGGGTGGGGAATCGGCGGAGGAGTAGCACGGCAGGGGGTGGGGCGCTGGAGAGGCTCGGCAGGGGTGATGGGGAAGCGCCACGAGACCTACTGTACTCCGTTCTTGACAGGAAGATGAGGATGGTGGCACCGTGGCTACGAGCAGGGAGAAGGCGAGGTGATGGGGAAAATGGAACGAGGAGAGGAGGGGCGTTCTTATAGGGGTGGTGGGAGGCGCCGGGAAGGAAAGGGCTTCGCGAATCCCGGAGGTGGGGATTCTCTTCTCCATGGAAGGAAACTTCGTGTGACGTGAGGGAGAGAGGAGGAAGAAGATGATCCTCTGTTGGGCCAAATTTGGAAAGCTCTTAATGGGCTAGCTCCTATTTCCTAATAAAAGTGATCTCCTTCCTATTTTCAAAACTAGGAAACTAAAACGTTAAAAAGGAAATCAAATCAATTCGGAATAAAGAGTTTTTATATACTAAAATTATCAGAAAAATAAAATATAGATGATGGGCATTTTTCCATGGCAAAAATAAAACTTCAGAAAAAATGTTTTCCCAAAAATCCCTAAAAGCATTATTTCTTTTTGCAAATAATTTTCAAATGATCCTCTAAGTTTGAGGGTGCAAATAACATTCAAAATGCCCGGGTATTTGAGGGTCATGTTCCTCCGCTCTTTAGAATGTATTTCCCGGCATTTCTTGCACGAAGAAAACGGATAGAAATGCAAGAGAATTCAAATGCAAATATCTCCGTTCAAATTATTTATAGTTGAAGAAGTCATGTCATCTTCTCTCTTTGCTTTTAAAAGCTTGAATTTGAATTCACCGGAGAAGGGGAAAGTCATTTTATTCCCTCTCATTCAAAAGTTTCGAAAAGTTTCAAATTTCACACAAGTTTCAGTCACGCAGCAAACAAACAAACAATCAATCTAATAATTATATTAACATTCCAAAATGTTACACTCTCGCTCCTCCCTTTGATCACTCTTCTTCTTCTCCTTCCACTTCGGTGTCGTGTACGATGCCTCGACCAGCATTGCCTTCAATAAAGTCGTCCCGAGGCCTTCGAGCAATGGTGTCGGGCCATCAATGTGTATGACCTTCTCCAACTAGTTATGCGATGGCAAGGAAAAATGATAAGGTTCCTTGTTAAAAGGCGAAAACTTGAACATAAAAATACAAACTTGATTATACCTTCTTAGGAAGGTTTTCGGTGTTGAGGCCGATGTCTTTCTCGATGTCCGAACAGTTCTTCTAGGGCTCGAACAACACCTTCCATAACTTGTCATGGGTAGTGCCATAGAAGTGGAACACGGTGGTTGGGTCGTCAGCCTTGTAGGCCCACATCACAGATGCCCGATGTTGACACACGAGGAGGAAGCAGTGTAGAATAATTTGGAACACATTGGTCAGCTCTACCTTCTACTCTAACATCTGAGAGACACGCTTCTGCATCAATTTCACCTCCGCAGTCAACCCCGAGTCGAGTTCCTTCTTGATCCATGAGATCAGCCTAGTGGGAGGTCCGGATCTAAATTCATAGGGAGCTGCCATGCCTCACCACGGGATTCGGTAATGTAAAACCATTCCTTCTACCATATTTTATTAGTATCTATAAAGGTGCCCTCTAGCCACTTGACCCAAGGGAGCTTGCTAATAATCGCCACCCACCCACCCACCCCCCCCCCCTTGCGGTACACATGCTGGCCTTCAACTATCTTCGATTTGATGTTGAGGACTATCATCCACATACCAAAGTGTGGTTGGACCCACAGGAAGGCCTCGCAGACGATCATGAAGACCGAGATGTGCAAAAAAGAGTTTGGGGGAAGACTATGAAAATCTAACCCATAGAAAAACATCAAGACCCTCACAAAGGGGTGGAGTTGGAAGCCCATCCCTCGAGTGAAGTGGGGGATGAGTACCACCCTCTTGCCTTGCTTCGGCGTGGGGATGACCTGGCCTTTGTCTCGAGTGCAATGAACTACGTCGGTCGACAAGTAGCCATCGCATTTTAACTCCTGGATATCATCGTCAGTGACACAGGAGGCCTCCCACTTGCCCTTGGAACCAGAGCCGGACATGGCTGAACTAAGGAGTGGTTTGAGGAGTTTGGGTGGGTGACCTTGGATGCTTAGAGCTCAGAAGATTGGGAAGGCAATGGCAAATGCGAGATCTGAGAAGCGTGTGGATGCTATGGTGGTTGGTTTCCTTTTTATAAGCTGCTATAATACAAAGAGCCCCTTTACCGTGCCACAAACCTTGCCACTTCCCAATATAATCGTGCACTTTTGCACGTGTGGGATAGCCCAAGTCATAAACTACATCCTTTAAAAAAAGGCACGACCTCCATATTGATGGGATGTGCATATGAAAAACTGCCTCAAACCGCGAATCAAGTTTCCATAACTAGTCAATAGCCTTGATCGGCCGCGACTCCTCGCTAAAAGGTTGTCAGATAAAGGTACTATTGACACTCGATCTATTGGCCTTTGAGGCCAAATAATGTACATAGTTTGTAAAATACAAAGTCATCGGTGTCCAAACTATCATTAGCCGAACATGAAAATGGGAGAAGGACTCGTCCCGCAAGACGAAGTTTGAAGTCACGTGAAACTGTTGAGGATTGTTGAAAGCATAATTACTCCCTATGGTGGTTTTGATAGTTGATCACAACATATGCATCATTGGACTAATACGTTTTCCAAGTATATTTCATAAAAGTTCAAAAGATGTTATGGCTAAAGGTTTATGTTGATATGCCCCTTGATGCAAGAAGGGAATAATATTGGCTCAAGCTTCAAGCTAGAAGACTCTTCATTTTCTATTTTGTGAGAATTCACATTTGAGTCCATAGGAAAGCTAATACTATTAAAAGGGGGTGAGGTAGTAAAATGAACTGATTGCTCAAAGTGCTCTAAGTTAGCAACCAAAATACTCAGTCATTTTTCCCAGAAAACCATTATGTCAAATTCCACATACACAAATTCGGTGTCTCCAACTTTCATATTTCGGACCCACCGAGTTTGACCTCACATAGAAACCCTATCCACTGCCACCAAATCGGTGCAACCGAATCCATATTGGTGCTAACAAGTTTGGGTGACCAACTTTCGGGTGCCTCGATACACAAAATCAGAATTTCCGAGTTTGAGTATCGGTGCCACCGAGTTTGGCCATCTCACCGTTAGCCACCTTTTCGGTGCCACCGAGTTTCATATATCGGTCTCATCGAGATTCAAAACTTCACACCTTTGTGCTAATCGGTACCACCGAATTTTCAACTCTAGTGTCACCAAGTTTGCCACTTTGTGTGTAACGGTTGGATTTTGGCTGCTGCCTATATATACCCCTCCACCCACCTCTCATTCGTGGGAGAAGCACTTAGAACACACACTTCATTGCCAAATCCATTTTCTGAGAGAGAACCACCTACTCATGTGTTGAGACCAAGATATTCCACTCAATTCATTTGAATCTTGATCTCTAGCCTCCCCAAACTGCTTTCTACCAAATCAATCTCTCCTACCCATGCATATTCTGTGAGAGAGTGATTTTGTGTTGAGGAGACTATCTTTAGAAGCACAAGAGCAAGGAGTTCATTGATCTACCACATCTATTACCTTTTGGAGGGTTGTGCCTCCTAGATTGGTTAGGTGTCGCTCGGGAGCCTCCTACTTCGTGTTGTGGAGTTGAACCAAGATGTTTGTAAGGGCAAGGATATCGCCTACTCCGTGAAGATCTACCATGAGCGAGGCTAGTGCTCCGTGAACGGAAGCCGTGGTGGAATAGACAAGGTCGCTTCTTTGTGGACCCTCCATGGGTGGAGCCCTCCGTGGACTCACGCAGTCGTTACCCTCCGTGGGTTGAACTCTCTAATAACATGGACGTACGATAGCGCCACCTATCAGAACCATGCCAAAAATCGTCATGTCAACCTCATGTGTTTGATCTCCCTACCTTACTCTTTTACTTTACACTTGCATGTTTTACTTTCCATTGCTACAATCTTAGAACTGCATGTGTAGGGTTTACTTGACTTGCTATAACTGCCATAGGTGCCTCTCAACTAAAACTGGGAAAAGGCAAAAAAATATCTTGTCAAGTAGTCTAATCACCCCCTCAAGACATACTTTTGATCCTACAAGTGGTATCAGAGCTTTGGTCTCCATTTCATTGGTTCTACAACCTAGGAGAGTATGGCGTCTAGTGACGGAAATTATCATCGTAGAGGTCCTTACTTCGATGGCACTAATTTTGCTAGTTGTAAGCATACGATGAAAATGCATATACTTGGCTTTAATCCCCATGCTTGGGTTGTTAATCGTGTTGGTGCACAAGGTGATTTCTTCAGAGAAGGGTGTGAACCGGATCGTGATGCGACAGCTGATGAACTGAAGATGTTGCAACTTAATGCTCAAGACCGCGACATCATCTTCAAATGTATGTGCCCCAAATAATTCAACAAAATCAACCGCCTTGAGAATGCAAAATAAATTTGGGATACTTTGACGGATATGCACGAAGGTACTGATTCTGTCAGAGAATCTAAGTTGGATGTGCTTCAAAGTCAGCTTGACAAGTTGAAGATGAAGGATGCTGAAGGTATCGCTGAAATGTACTCTAGGCTAGCTCTCATCACCAATGAGATTGTCAGTTTAGGAAGAAGAGATGACCTACAAATTCATCACCAAGAAGATACTTAGAGCTCTTGATGGAAAGTATGACATAGTGTGCACATTGAGTCAAATGATGCCAAACTACAAAGATCTCAAGCCAACTCAAGTCACTGGTAGGATTATTGCTCATGAGATGTCACTCAAGGACAAAGATGAGCTGCACAACAAGTCAAGCGGTGCTTACAAAGCCTCATGTGATGCTCCTGCTACTTGAAAGGACAATCTTGTCACTCATGAAGAGATAAGCCTCATGGTCATAAAATTCAACAAGTTCTACATGAGTAGAGGCAAAGAGAAGAGCTCAAGCTCAAGACATGATGAGAAGCGTTTGTCCAGTCATGACTGAAACTGCTACAATTGTGGGAAGCCTGTACACTACTCCAATGAGTGCTCAGCTCCCTACAAATGAAGAGAAGAGTCACCTCGAAGACGAAGCTCAAGAGATGAGTCACCTTGCAGAGAGAGAAGGTGTAGAGAAGATCGTCATGAACGAAGACACTCATGGAGAGGCAAGGAATCAGAGAAGAAGGACAAATACACCAAGATCATATCAAGAAGAAGACATCAAGCTCATGTTGGTGAATGGGTCTTAGGCTTCGAGTTTGATCACCACTCCGAGAGAAGTTATCACTCCAACTCCGACTATAGTCAAGATGAAGGTGTTGTCGGCATTGCACTTGTTTCCTCCCACTCCTACGACTTATTTGATTCACCAAATGAGGGAGTCGAAAACGGCTTCATGGCTAAAGGTCCCAAGGTATCACACCCCGAATATCTTGATTTCAATAGTGATGAGGATGACTTGTTAGGAGAAGATGACTTGCTCTTTGATAAAACTAGTGATTGCACAAAAAATGAACTTGCTGATTATCATGCTAGTCAAGAGAAATCGAATGATGACGATAAGAAAGAGATTGAACGACTAACTCAAGAATTAAACACTCTTAAGTTATCTCATGAAACTACTCTAGAAGATCATAGAGAGCTTGCAAGAACTCATGAAAAGCTATGCTTCGAGAAGCTCAATTTGGAGCAAGAGCATGAGTTCCTAAAAACAATCAATGATGATCTTCGACAGAAGAGTTCTTCTTATCTAGCCAAATGATTACTCTTGTCTACCTTTTGTTCCACAAGTTAAACCCAAGAACAGTAGTAACAAAGGGAAGAAAGTTTCTTCATGTAGTAACAACAATGCTAAAGCTAAACCTAATATTGTTGCTAGTAGCTCTCTTGATTCCACTAATGATTCTCTTAGCCAAGTTACACTTGAGCAAGAAAATGATTTATTGAAAGGGATTATAGAGAGAGGTGTCTTCAAGAGTCTTGCCGAAAGTAAAATTTTGAGGAAATTTTACGCAAGCAAGGAGGACATCGGAAGAAACAAGGTGTTGTCTACTTCAACGTCAACGGAGATCATAGGGAAGAAGGTCCATATCCCATTCCTAAGTTTGTTCCTCAAGAGAAGAAGTATGATCCTACTCCTCCCAAGGGAACAAGTTCACAAGATAACCTTCCACCACAAGACCACAAGGGCAAGGGAAAGCTTCAAGAAGACAGTGACCTTTATGAAGAAGAACCCCAAGTCAAGCTCAAGTGGATTCCCAAAGACACATCTAGCACTGCTCATCTAGTGCTACCACAACTCCAAGGATCCCCAAGAGGAAGAACTACGGAGTTCTTGAGGGGTGACTCTGCCAATGAAATTCACTCTTATTCATTTTGGCAAGAACTATATGCAATCAACCTCAACCATATGCATTAGTTCAAGGAGTCACACATTCCATCAAAGGTAAGCAAAGGACAAGGTAATTAATGCATCTTCGGACATCATCCCATTTGTGTTTCACTCCATGTCCATAGATATTCCTGCATATGTTCCTTTTGCTTTGGGACTAACCCATGTAGGTGAGAAGAGTAAGAAACAACAAGGATTGCTCCCAACTCAAGATGATCTTCATCAACATTGAGCATCCACCACTACTTCACCTACTTGAAGTCTTTTACGACAAAACCCAAGGTTAGTTTGTCCCTTTTAAGGGGGGTGTCATATAAAGGGTGAGCTTTACTCTAAATCTTGAGTACAAGCATCTCCTAAGGATATGAACACATTAATGCTTATGTAAAAGTGGTAACCCCACTTGTGCTTAACGACGAGTATGACCTATGATCAAGTATTCTTACTTGGCTCCTAAGTCAAAATACTCATATATAGATGACTTTGTCATCGCCCATGTGCTTGATAGCTGCTAGGATGTTTGTGCATGTTCACCACCTTTTATCTATCATTCTTATCGTGTGAGCATGTTGATATGCATGTGTTTGCTCATTCGAGGACATCCAACTGTTGTTATTTGGCTTTTGATTTATCTTTTGCCAATTGTATGGACAAGAATGCCTAGGACCCTTCTATAGCTATCAATGCTATATCATCTCAAGTTCTATTCATGCTTCATCATAAAACTTGAACAAGCACTTGTCGATCCCTGTGTGTGAAGGAGCACCCGGAGTTCCATATCGTCAATGGCTGACCTCCAAAACCTCTCCGAGAATGAACTTGGTGAAACCAACTACACAAAATCGGTTCCACCAATTCCCAGAGTTGATCTAGGATTTCATCTCGGTACCATCAAAATCACCAACTCGGTTACACCAAGTTTCCCTATCAACTAGTAGTAGAAGAACTCGGTGACACCGAGTTAGTAATCTCGGTGACACCGACGGTAGCAAGGTATAAATTCCATCAGACCGAATCTTTGATTTCCAATTGTCAAAGTCGTTTTGTCCCAAAAAGCTACGCTGCCTCTAGACCCCTCGTCGTCGCCCTTGACTCCCCGTGTGCCTCCACCGCTGGGATTCACTACGTCAACAGATTCTTCACTATCGTCGCCGCCGTAGCCGGACCACCCCCGAGTTAGTGTATGGTTTAGATCCTCCTCTGCGTTCCTCCATCTAATTCCCACGCATTGGAAAGATTTATCTATGTTCCACCATGTGCAAACCTCCCCATCCACCAGAAAATCCCGTAGACTAGCGGACGAGGAAGTTTTTAGGGTTAGCTGTCCGCAGACCCCATCTCGGTGCCTCCGAGTTGCAAAACTCGGTGGTACCGATTTTGCACCCGGGGTTCCCAAGAATGATCTTGGTGAAACCGAGTTGTCATTTTCGGTACCACCAAAAATGATGACCAAGTTTCTGTTAAGGAGATCATATGTCTCGGAGACTCCGAAAGTTCAAACTCGGTGCCACCGAAATGTGTTATGCAAAAAGTTAAAACTAAGGATTTATTTGTTCAAATTTTCGAAAACATCTGAATTTTGTGATGCTCAATCCTTCTGTCTTTCCTATATCTTCTTCACAGGATTTGCTGCTTGCTACTGAGGTTTTGCTTGCTTGTCAGAAATGTCTAGTTCAGAAGACAGTCAGAATGATTTCACGGAACCCGGTGTTGAGTTGAATTCAGGCATTAGTCCAGAGAAGCCTGACTCTGACCCTAGATCCTACAGCTCACATGGCTTGCCCAAGGCAGCCACTAGGCAGAGGAAGAAACTTAATTCTGATGAAGAGGACTCGGACTTTGTGCCAGAAGAATCTTCAGCTCCTCCTAATGCTCCTCCAAGGAAAGTTGTGATGAAGATATCTACTAGTGCTGCTATCTGAGAGCACCTGGCTATGTGAAGAAAATCACATCACCTTCCATTATGATGCCCCTAAGAAGGTTGGTACTAAGAGAGCAAGGAAGAGGGTAGTTCGTGTTGTTGGAAGACAAACCTCCATGTTTGAGGACCCTGAAGAAGCTGCTGTAGAAGAAGATGAGATTCCAGCTCCTCACAAGAAGAAGCTCATGGTTGATGCTATGAAATCTGCTCCAAAGCTTCCTAAGGACAAGAAGTCTGTAGCTCAACGGAAGACTACAAAGGACATTCCTGCAGCTGCTAAGAAGAAATGCCCTGCTTCCAGTGCCCGTGCTGTAGAGGAAGAGGATGATGAGGATGCAACCATTCTCAGGAAGCTCAGACCACATCTACCAATCCATAATGATGCTCATCATATAGCTGTAGACATGAATAAGAGAAAGGATGCAAGTCTAAGGAAGTGGAGAGTTGTTGACCCATATGCTGTCAGAAGAAGAACTGCTATTGATCCAAGGTTTCACACCAAGAAACAACAAGATTTATATGAGACTGTCTTGTATGTCAAGAGTCCAGCTATCAGTGATATGAGGTATGTTGACTGGGCATATATCAAGGAGAATGAGAATTTCTTTCCCCATGTCCAAGAAAATTTCACGCTAGTAGACATTGAGAAGTTTGTTGGAAAAGAGATGACCCCATGGAATGATGAGTTGATCATGCAATTTTATGCAACTGTTCATTTCTATGGAAGTGGTTCTTTGGTCTAGATGACTGATGGTCACAAGTACAAAACTGCAATTGATGAGTGGGCCACTATCATTGGTGCCCCTGAGCAAAAAGAGAGTGATGTTGATATGTATTCTGAAGCAAAGAAGAGTCACAACTCCATGGCTAATATGTACAAGCCAATTCCTCATGATTATTTGGCTAGTCACAAGCTGTGCTTAGTTGATTTCTTGCAAGCAGGAACACCCACAACTAACACTATTCTGAGATACACCTTGATGCCTAAATCAAGTGATGAGAAGATGATCAGAGGACACTCCATCAACTTGTTGCATCACTAGGACACTCACACCACATTCAGAGTGATGGATTTGATAGTAGAAACTATCCGAAGGACTGCTGCTGATCAAAAGAGATCATGTGGATATGCCCCATACATTCAGATGCTTATCAATGCCAAGCTAGGCAAGCATGTATGTCTACTTGATCGTACCCATCTACCTCTTCAACAAGAGTTTGAAGATAATGAAGTGGTGATGGATGACAATGATCCCAGTTCTGCTGCAGCCAGGATGGCAGCAGAGGCAGCAGAAGCTGAGGCTGCTAGAAATAGGCCACCACCAGTTCCACAACTCAGGACTCAAGCTGAGCAAATGGCATTTCTAGTTAGCCCTGTCCAAGGCATGTAGAAGAACATTCTAGAGATTCTCCAAAACCAGAAGAGCCTTGAGAGAGTTGTGTAGACAAAATTTCATGTCATGGATGTGAAGGTCACGGAATTGAACAGTACAGTCAAACAACTTCAACATGAAGTTGAGTCTATGAAGATTCCTTGCTCAGATGATGATGTCAATGATGATGATGATGAAGGGTCACTTCCTGGCACTACCACTCAGTTCAGCACCAAGCCCAGCTCTGCTATTGTACCTGCTCCAGAGACACGACAGACTTCATCAGCTCAAGCATCTACACCTTTAGCTGCACCTCCAGCATCAACTCAGGCACCTCCAGTATCCACTCCTCCAGCTCCAGGACAATCTACAGAAGACTTCGCGGACTCACTTCTGTCAACCCCATCATCAACTGCCCAAAGGGACGAGTAATTCTATACCTTTTGAACTTTCTCGTAACTTATTGCCAAAGGGGGATACATGTATAGATCATAGACTTTGTGTGAGAGAGACCTTTTGAATTATTTGCTCTCATCTGGTTCTAAAACTTTGATATTTTGGATGACTTTATCTTGTGTGTGATCATACGCTTTATCTTGTGTGATGCTACATTACTATCTTTTAGTTATCCTTGCGATGATCACTCACTTATCTTGTTGGTGTCATGTGCTTACTATTTATTCTTATCTTGTTTGCGCACCACCAAGATGTATGTGACATGGAAGAGTTGTTGGGGAACGTCGCATGGGAAACAAAAAATTTCCTACGCGCACGAAGACCTATCATGGTGATGTCCATCTACGAGAGGGGATGTGTGATCTACGTACCCTTGTAGACCGTACAGTAGAAGCGTTAGTGAACGCGGTTGATGTAGTGGAACGTCCTCATGTCCCTCGATCCGCCCCGCGAACCGTCCCGCGATCAGTCCCACGATCTAGTGCCGAACGGACGGCACCTCCGCGTTCAGCACACGTACAGCTCGACGATGATCTCGGCCTTCTTGATCCAGCAAGAGAGACAGAGAGGTAGAAGAGTTCTCCGGCAGCGTGACGGAGCTCCGGAGGTTGGTGATGATCTCGTCTCAGCAGGGCTCCGCCCGAGCTCCACAGAAACGCGATCTAGAGGTAAAACCGTGGAGATATGTGGTCGGGCTGCCGTGGCAAAGTTGTGTCAAATCAGCCCTAAAACCTCCGTATATAGGGGGGAGAGGCGGAGCCTTGCCTTGGGGTCCAAGGACCCCTAAGGGCTTCGGTCGAGCCAAGGGGGGAAACCCTCCCCTTCCAAACCGAGTCCAACTAGGTTTGGAAGGAGGAGTCCTTCCCCCTTTTCCCACCTCCTCTTTTTTTTCTTTTCTCTTTGATTTTCTTCCTATGGCGCATAGGGCTCTTTTGGGCTGTCCCACCAGCCCACTAAGGGCTGGTGCGCCACCCCCAATGCCTATGGGCTTCCCTGGGGTGGGTTGCCCCCCCCCCCCCGGTGAACTCCCGGAACCCATTCCTCATTCCCGGTACATTCCCGGTAACTCCGAAAACCTTCCGGTAATCAAATGAGGTCATCCTATATATCAATCTTCGTTTCCGGACCATTCCGGAAACCCTCGTGACGTCCATGATCTCATACGGGACTCTGAACAACATTCGGTAACCAACCATATAACTCAAATACGCATAAAACAACGTCGAACCTTAAGTGTGCAGACCCTGCGGGTTCGAGAACTATGTAGACATGACCCAAGAGACTCCTCGGTCAATATCCAATAGTGGGACCTGGATGCCCATATTGGATCCTACATATTCTACAAAGATCTTATCGTTTGAACCTCAGTGCTAAGGATTCATATAATCCCGTATGTCATTCCCTTTGTCCTTCGGTATGTTACTTGCCCGAGATTCGATCGTTAGTATCCGCATACCTATTTCAATCTCGTTTACCGGCAAGTCTCTTTACTCGTTCCGTAATACAAGATCCCGCAACTTACACTAAGTCACATTGCTTGCAAGGCTTGTGTGTGATGTTGTATTACCGAGTGGGCCCCGAGATACCTCTCCGTCACACGGAGTGACAAATCCCAGTCTCGATCCATACTAACTCAACGAACACCTTCGGAGATACCTGTAGAGCATCTTTATAGTCACCCAGTTACGTTGCAACGTTTGATACACACAAAGTATTCCTCCGGTGTTAGTGAGTTATATGATCTCATGGTCATAGGAACAAATACTTGACACGCAGAAAACAGTAGCAATAAAAAGACACGATCAACATGCTACGTCTATTAGTTTGGGTCTAGTCCATCACGTGATTCTCCTAATGACATGATCCAGTTATCAAGCAACAACACCTTGTTCATAATCAGAAGACACTGACTATCTTTGATCAACTGGCTAGCCAACTAGAGGCTTGCTAGGGACAGTGTTTTGTCTATGTATCCACACATGTATATAAGTCTTTATTCAATACAATTATAGCATGGATAATAAACGATTATCTTGATACAGGAATTATAATAATAACTATATTTATTATTGCCTCTAGGGCATAATTCCAACAGTCTCCCACTTGCACTAGAGTCAATAATCTAGCCCTCACATCACCATGCGAATTACATTGTAATAAATCTAACACCCATACAGTTCTGGTGTTGATCATGCTTTGCCCGTGGAAGAGGTTTAGTCAGCGGGTCTGCTACATTCAGATTCGTGTGCACTTTGCATATATTTACGTCCTCCCCTTCGACGTAGTCGCGGATGAGGTTGAAGCGTCGTTTGATGTGTCTGGACTTCTTGTGAAACCGTGGTTCCTTTGCTAGGGCAATGGCACCCGTGTTATCACACAACAAGGTTATTGGATTCAGTGCGCTTGGCACCACTCCAAGATCCGTCATGAACTGCTTTATCCAGACACCTTCCTTAGCCGCCTCCGAGGCAGCCATGTACTCCGCTTCACATGTAGAATCTGCTACGACGCTCTGCTTGGAACTGCACCATCTTGCCGCACCCCCATTAAGAATAAATACGTATCCGGTTTGCGACTTAGAGTCGTCCGAATCTGTGTCAAAGCTTGCATCGACGTAACCTTTTACGGCGAGCTCTTCGTCACCTCCATACACGAGAAACATCTCCTTAGTACTTTTCAGGTACTTCAGGATATTCTTGACCGCCGTCGAGTGATCCACTCCTGGATTACTCTGGAACCTACCTGCCATACTTATGGCCAGGCTAACGTCCGGTCTAGTGCACAGCATTGCATACATGATAGAACCTATGGCTGAAGCATAGGGGACGGTGCGCATATGCTCTCTATCCTCATCAGTTGCTGGGCACTGAGTCTTACTCAATCTCGTACCTTGTAAAACTGGCAAGAACCCTTTCTTGGACTGTTCCATTTTGAACCTCTTCAAAACTTTATCAAGGTATGTGCTTTGTGAAAGTCCTATGAGGCGTTTTGATCTATCCCTATAGATCTTAATGCCTAGAATGTAAGCAGCTTCTCCTAGGTCCTTCATAGAGAAACTTTTATTCAAGTAATCCTTTATGCTCTCCAAAAACTCTACGTTGTTTCCAATCAGCAATATGTCATCCACATATAATATTAGAAACGCCACAGAGCTCCCACTAACTTTCTTGTAAATACAAGATTCTCCAACCACTTGTATAAACCCAAATGCTTTGATCACCTCATCAAAGCGTTTGTTCCAACTCCGAGATGCTTGCACCAGTTCATAAATGGATCGCTGGAGCTTGCACACCTTGTTAGCATTCTTAGGATCGAAAAAACCTTCGGGTTGCATCATATACAACTCTTCCTTAAGGAAACCGTTAAGGAACGCCGTTTTGACATCCATCTGCCAGATTTCATAATCGAAAATTGCAGCTATTGCTAACATGATTCTGACGGACTTAAGCATCGCTACGGGTGAGAATGTCTCATCGTAGTCAACTCCTTGAACTTGTGAAAAACCCTTTGCCACAAGTCGAGCTTTATGAACGGTGACATTGCCGTCAGCGTCCGTCTTCCTCTTAAAGATCCATTTGTTCTGAATAGCCTTGCGGCCCTCAGGCAGTACTTCCAAAGTCCACACTTTGTTCTCATACATGGATCCTATCTCGGACTTCATGGCTTCTAGCCATTTGTTGGAATCTGGGCCCACCATTGCTTCTTCATAATTTGCAGGTTCATTGTTGTCCAACAACATGATTGATAAGACGGGATTACCGTACCACTCTGGAGCAGCACGTGGTCTCGTCGACCTGCGTGGTTCGACAGAAACTTGAACCGGAGCTTCATGATCATCATCATTAACTTCCTCCTCAACCGGTGTCACAACGACACAGGTTTCCCCTTGCCTTGCGCCACCATCCAGAGGGATGAGAGGTTCGACAACCTCATCAAGTTCTATCTTCCTCCCACTCAATTCTCTCGAGAGAAACTCCTTCTCGAGAAAAGCTCCATTTTTAGCAACAAACACTTTGCCCTCGGATTTGAGATAGAAGGTGTACCCAACTGTCTCTTTTGGGTAACCTATGAAGATGCACTTTTCCGCTTTGGGTTCCAGCTTTTCAGGTTGAAGCTTTTTGACATAAGCATCACATCCCCAAACTTTAAGAAACGACAACTTTGGCCTTTGCCATACCACAGTTCGTATGGTGTCGTCTCAACGGATTTTGATGGTGCCCTATTTAAAGTGAATGCAGCTGTTTATAATGCATAACCCCAAAACGATAACGGCAAATCGGTAAGAGACATCATAGATCGCACCATCTCTAATAAAGTACGATTACGACGTCCGGACACACCATTACGTTATGGTGTTCCAGGCGGTGTCAACTGTGAAACAATTCCACATTGTCTTAAGTGAGCACCAAACTCGAAACTCAGATATTCACCCCCAAGATCAGACGTTAGAAACTTGATCTTCTTGTTACGATGATTTTCAACTTCACTCTGAAATTGCTTGAACTTTTCAAATGTTTCAGACTTGTGCTTCATTAAGTAGACATAACCATATCTACTCAAATCGTCAGTGAAGGTGAGAAAATAACGATATCCGCCGCGTGCCTCTACGCTCATCGGACCACACACATCGGTATGTATGATTTCCAACAAGTCACTTGCACGCTCCATTGTTCCGGAGAACGGAGTTTTAGTCATCTTGCCCATGAGGCATGGTTCGCACGTGTCAAGTGAATCAAAGTCAAGTGACTCCAAAAGTCCATCGGCATGGAGTTTCTTCATGCGCTTTACACCAATATGACCTAAGCGGCAGTGCCACAAAAATATGGCGCTATCATTGTTAACTCTAACTCTTTTGGTCTCAATGTTATGTATGTGTGTATCACTATCAAGATTCAATATGAACAATCCTCTCACATTGGGTGCATGACCATAAAAGATGTTACTCATAGAAATAGAACAACCATTATTCTCTGACTTAAAAGAGTAACCGTCTCGCAATAAACAAGATCCAGATATAATGTTCATGCTCAACGCAGGCACTAAATAACAATGATTCAAGTTCATAACTAATCCTGATGGTAACTGAAGTGAAACTGTGCCGACGGCGATTGCATCAACCTTGGAACCATTTCCTACGCGCATCGTCACTTCATCTTTCGCCAGCCTTCGTCTATTCCGCAGTTCCTGTTTCGAGTTGCAAATATGAGCAACAGAACCGGTATCGAATACCCAGGCACTACTAGGAGAGCCGGTTAAGTACACATCAATAACATGTATATCAAATATACCTGATTTTTCTTTGGCCGCCTTTTTATCAGCCAGATACTTGGGGCAATTGTGCTTCCAGTGACCCATACCCTTGCAATAGTAACACTCTGTTTCAGGCTTAGGTCCAGCTTTGGGTTTCTTCGTCGGAGTGGCAACAGGCTTGCCGCTCTTCTTTGAATTACCCTTCTTGCCTTTGCCGTTTCTCTTGAAACTAGTGGTCTTATTCACCATCAACACTTGATGCTCTTTACGGAGTTCAGACTCTGCGACTTTCAGCATCGCAAACAACTCGCCGGGAGACTTGTTCATCCCTTGCATGTTGTAGTTCAACACAAAGCCTTTATAGCTTGGCGGCAGTGATTGAAGGATTCTGTCAGTGATAGCTTCTTGCGGGAGTTCAATCCCCAGCTCAGCTAGACGGTTTGAGTACCCAGACATTTTGAGCACATGTTCACTGACAGACGAGTTCTCCTCCATCTTGCAAGCATAGAATTTATCGGAGGTCTCATACCTCTCGATCCGGGCGTTCTTCTGAAAGATAAACTTCAACTCCTGGAACATCTCAAATGCTCCATGACGCTCAAAGCGACGTTGAAGTCCCGGTTCTAAGCCATACAAGACTGCACATTGAACTACTGAGTAGTCCTCCTTACGTGCTAACCAAGCGTTCTTAACATCCTGATCAGCCGTAGCGGGTGGTTCATCTCCTAGCGCAGCATTCAGGACATAATCCTTCTTCCCAGCTTGTAAGATTAGCTTAAGATTACGAGCCCAGTCTACAAAGTTGCTTCATCATCTTTCAACTTAGCTTTCTCTAGGAACGTATTAAAATTCAGGGTGACTGTCGCGTGAGCCATGATCTACAACACAAATATATTCAAAGTGGATTTAGACTATGTTCAAGATAATTAGAGTTTAACTTAATCAAATTACTCGCTAAACTCCCACTCAAAAAGTACATCTCTCTAGTCATTTGAGTGGTTCATGATCCACTTACACTAGCTCAAGTCCGATCATCACGTGAGTTGAGTATAGTTTCAGTGGTAAGCATCCCTATGCTAATCATATCATCTATATGATTCATGATCGACCTTTCGGTCTCATGTGTTCCGAGGCCATGTCTGCACATGCTAGGCTCGTCAAGCTTAACCCGAGTGTTCCGCGTGCGCAACTGTTTTGCACCCGTTGTATGTGAACGTTGAGTCTATCACACCCGATCATCACGTGGTGTCTCGAAACGACGAACTGTAGCAACGGTGCACAGTCGGGGAGAACACAATTTCGTCTTGAAATTTTAGTGAGAGATCACCTCATAATGCTACCGTCGTTCTAAGCAAAATAAGGTGCATAAAAGGATTAACATCACATGCAATTCATAAGTGACATGATATGGCCATCATCACATGCTCCTTGATCTCCATCATCAAAGCACCGGCACGATCTTCTTTGTCACCGGCGCCACACCATGATCTCCATCAACGTGTCGCCATCGGGTTTGTCGTGCTACTCATGCTATTACTACTAAAGCTACATCCTAGCAAAATAGTAAACGCATCTGCAAGCACAAACGTTAGTATAAAGACAACCCTATGGCTCCTGCCGGTTGCCGTACCATCGACGTGCAAGTCGATATTATCTATTACAACATGATCATCTCATACATCCAATATATCACATCACATCGTTGGCCATATCACATCACAAGCATACCCTGCAAAAACAAGTTAGACGTCCTCTAATTTTGTTGTTGCATGTTTTACGTGGTGACCATGGGTATCTAGTAGGATCGCATCTTACTTACGCAAACACCACAACGGAGATATATGAGTTGCTATTTAACCTCATCCAAGGACCTCCTCGATCAAATCCGATTCAACTAAAGTTTGAGAAACTGACACCCGCCAGTCATGTTTGAGCAACGGAGTTACTCCTAGCGATGAAACCAGTCTCTCGTAAGCGTACGAGTAATGTCGGTCCGAGCCGCTTCGATCCAACAATACCGCGGAATCAAGAAAAGACTAAGGAGAGCAGCAAAACGCACATCACCGCCCACAAAAACTTTTGTGTTCTACTCGAGAAGACATCTACGCATGAACATAGCTCATGATGCCACTGTTGGGGAACGTCGCATGGGAAACAAAAAATTTCCTACGCGCACGAAGACCTATCATGGTGATGTCCATCTACGAGAGGGGATGTGTGATCTACGTACCCTTGTAGACCATACAGCAGAAGCGTTAGTGAACGCGGTTGATGTAGTGGAACGTCCTCACGTCCCTCGATCCGCCCCGCTAAGGATTCATATAATCCCGTATGTCATTCCCTTTGTCCTTCGGTATGTTACTTGCCCGAGATTCGATCGTTAGTATCCGCATACCTATTTCAATCTCGTTTACCGGCAAGTCTCTTTACTCGTTCCGTAATACAAGATCCCGCAACTTACACTAAGTCACATTGCTTGCAAGGCTTGTGTGTGATGTTGTATTACCGAGTGGGCCCCGAGATACCTCTCCGTCACACGGAGTGACAAATCCCAGTCTCGGTCCATACTAACTCAACGAACACCTTCGGAGATACCTGTAGAGCATCTTTATAGTCACCCAGTTACGTTGCAACGTTTGATACACACAAAGTATTCCTCCGGTGTTAGTGAGTTATATGATCTCATGGTCATAGGAACAAATACTTGACACGCAGAAAACAGTAGCAATAAAAAGACACGATCAACATGCTACGTCTATTAGTTTGGGTCTAGTCCATCGCGTGATTCTCCTAATGATGTGATCCAGTTATCAAGCAACAACACCTTGTTCATAATCAGAAGACACTGACTATATCAACTGGCTAGCCAACTAGAGGCTTGCTAGGGACAATGTTTTGTCTATGTATCCACACATGTATATAAGTCTTTATTCAATACAATTATAGCATGGATAATAAACGATTATCTTGATACAGGAATTATAATAATAACTATATTTATTATTGCCTCTAGGGCATAATTCCAACAAGAGTGACCCATGATCCTTGATTGTGCATTTGCATTCAAACGCAAATTTTAAATAATGCACAAATTTTGGGGGAGCTCTTGCTTTTCACATACTTCTCGAAGTGTCAATGCTAATCACTGATTATATCTTTTGTCGAAGCTTTGATCTATATGTTGTCATCAATTACCAAAAAGGGGAAGATTTAAATGTATAGATCATAGACTTCGTGTGAGAGAGAGCTTTTGATTTATTTGCTCTCATTTGGTTTTAAAACTTTGATCTTTTGGATGACTTTATCTTGTGTGTGACCATACACTTTATCTTGTGTGATGTTACATTACTATCTTTTAGCTATCCTTATGATGATCACTCACTTACCTTGTTGGTATCATGTGCTTACTATTTATTCTTATCTTGTTTACGCACCACCAAGATGTATGTGACATGGAAGAGTGACCCATGATCCTAATTGATTGTGCATTTGCATTCAAACGCAAATTTTAAATATTGCACAAATTTAGGGGGAGCTCTTGCTTTTCACATACTTCTCAAAGCGTCGATGCTAATCATTGATTATATCTTTTGTCGAAGCTTTGATCTATATCTTGTCATCAATTACCAAAAAGGGGGAGACTGAGCTCCCTAGGGTGGTTTTGATAATTGATCACAACATATGCATCATTGGACTAATATGTTTTCCAAGTATATTTTAGAAAAGTTCAAAAGATGCTATGGCTAAAGGTTTATGTGGAGATGCCCCTTCATGCAAGAAAGGAATAATATTGGCTCAAGCTTCAAGCTAGAAGACTCTTCATTTTCTATTTTGAACCTCGGAATTGGAGGCTAGTTCGGGGGCTACTGCGGAGTCCTGGACTAAGGGGTCCTTGGGTTGCCGGCTTATCTCCCATAGGCCGGACTGTTGGTCCGCATTGAAGGCCTAGCTATCACATAACTTCGTGCTCGAAGAGGACACCTTCGGAGCCTTGGTGTGTCCTCCATGATAAGATTGCTCGATCGACATGCTTATCTCCTGGTATCACCGACCATACGTAACCATAGGAACCCCTCGTGTCTATATAAGCGAGAGTGTTTTACTTTGTAGAGGACATAGACAAAACCATTATCTACGGTTTAGTTCATCTGATCTCGTGGTAGATCGACTCTGTCATACACACCATCAATACAATCAAGCAGGTCGTGGGGTTTTACCTCCTCGAGAGGGCCTGAACCTGGGTAAATATTGTGTCTATGTCCCCTATTCCCTATTGATCCAAGATCCACAGCTCGGGAGCCCCTACCCGAGATCTGCTGGCTTTGACACCGACAACGGCCGCCGCGCCCCCCTCCTGTCGATGGCGGAGATGACCCGTGATCCCTAGCAACATGGCTACCTCGCCCTCCACGAGCGTGAGTAGGGCACGAAGGAAGCCAGCGAGGAGCGTGATGTCTACTATGCAACTTTATTCTTGTAGACGTTTTTGTACCTCCAAGTGTAGAGTTTTGTAGGACAACAACAAATTTCCCTCAAGTGGATGGCCTGACGTTTATCAGTCTGTGGGAGGTGTAGGATAAAGATGGTCTCTCTCGAACAACCATGCAATCAAATACAAGAAATTCGTTGTGTCCCCAACACACCCAATACAATGGCAAAATGTATAGGTGCACTAGTTTGGCGAAAAGATGGTGATACAAGTGTAGTATGGATACTAGAAATAGATTTTTATAATCTGAATAAATAAAAACAGCAAAGTAACAAGTGGTAAACAACGAGCAAAATGTTATATAAATGCTTGGTAATAAGGCCGAGTGTCACATCCCTAACCCTTAAGCAAGATAGCATTGTGCTCATGTCTTCTTTGCATTTGCATCTAAGAAGTTTCAACAAAAAAAACAAAGTGGCAAAGGAAAAACTCAAAACCCTAGCCACCATTTCGATTAAAGGAAATCTCAAACTAGTTCAAAATCAATGAACCCAAAATGGCCTCAAGAAATGTTCAAACTTTCTGATAAATCATGAAAGTAAATGAGCATTGGAGAAAACTATTTTCTTGACACTTTAAGCTTTTTGAATAAATGAAAAAGGCTACTGGTTTCAAGTTTTAAATTTGAAATCAGAAACTATAAATTTCCAAAAATGTTGAAAACCTTGGAAATGGTTGGGGATATTATAACAAATATTTCAGGAGGTCTAAAATAGTTTTTACTTATTGTTTTGGAGCTGAATTAATTAGCAAAACAATAATTAGCAAAACAGAAAAACAAAAACAGGAAAAAATGGAAAAACCTTACCTGTCGCCTAAGCCTGGCCCGGCCCATCCCTGGCTCGTCCCCTCCCTCGCGCCAGTAGGCAGCAGGAGGTGGCCGCCGCCCCCTCCGGCGCGGCCACGCACCTGCGTGCCTGCCTGGCCGCCGCCTCGCGCTGGCGACGACGGGGATAAGCTCCCCAGGGCCTCCCCTATCCATTCCCCGCCTCGGTTCTCTTCCTCCTCCCGGATCTCCTCCTCCTCCTTGCTGCCGCCATTAGAGCCGAGCTTGAGCTCGAGCTGCCCGTGCCCCTAGCCATAGGATTCCCTCCCAGAGCACGCCATTAGCTCCGCCTCGTCGCCCTGGTCATCTCTGCAGAAGACGAAGCTTCCTCGAGCCCTGCAACGCCCGCAACGCCGTCGTCTTCCACCTCCGGCCGCCGGACCTCTCCCGTCGATTCGTCGCCCCCAGGCCTTCCCCGAGCCGTCTAAGCTCTGCTCTGCACTCCCCGTGAGCATGCGGTCGTTTCCCCTAAGTTTTCCCCGTCGATCCCCTCCTCTAGCTCTAGTTTCACCGGAGCCCGACGAGGACCGCCGCTGCCGCTCGTCGCCGGTAGCCCTCCGATGATCAGCTCGTCCTTCCGAGGGCACCAGCAGCTCCAGGTCGACGCGTAGATGCTGTAGCAGCTAAGAACCGAGCGTAGATCCCTCTGATTCAAAGACCCCGATGACGCCCGAGCCTTGGCCGCCGCCAAGCTCGTCGCCGGCGTCATCTCCGGCCAGATCAGCCCCGGCTAAGTGCAGAAATGAAGCTGCGGGAGACGTGTCGTTCCTCTGGTTCTCTCCGCGCAACATTTGGTCCCCTGTGCACCGTTTCCGAGCCCCTCCGCCGTGCTGGTGGTCGCCGGAGGCTCCCCGCCGGCGAGGACGACCTCGCCGCCGGTGGATGTCGACGTGGCAAAGCTAACCCAGCAGCTCAGCACCTAATCACTCGCTGACAAGTGGGCCCAAGGCCAAGTCAAACCTCAGTTAGGGCTGGTCAGCGCGGGATTAGTCCCAGAGAGGCTGACCAGTGGGCCCCCCTGTCAGGTTTGACCTGAACAGGTCGGCTGACCTGCTAACGTCAGTCTGATGCAATAAATAGAATTTCCAGTATAAAACTAATTCAGGAAATTGCTAAAAATTGTAAAAATCATAGAAATTAATCTGTAACTCCAATGAAAATAAGTTATATATGAAAAAGTATCAGAAAAATTCAAGGATTCTGATTATGCTATTTTCAACCATGTTTAAAAAAGTTACAGAACCCTAAATTGTGGAATAAGGAATAATTCAATTCTTATAATCACTTTTTAAATGGAATTTGCAAAAATATTCAAATTTCATTATATATACAATGTTCACCACTGTCCTAATTACAAATCAGTACCATAACATGACATTTCATGCATGTTAACATCAAGTTGATCTGAGCATCAGGTCGAATCAGTTAAACCGGTATCCGAGAATACCCCGTTTGAATTGCTATTCGAATGTGATTCAAATCAACTCTAAACCTAATACATGTTGAAAATAACAACTTATCACCTTGCATTCTCATGCCATGCTCATGCATCATTTTGAGTGCATATGATTGTTATTGAATGTTGCCATTCATTTCGGTAGGCTCCGCACCCTCGGATTCCACCGAATATCCGTTTGACGGATATCGTTCCTCCTCTGAGCAACAAGGCAAGCAACCCTTTTGATCATCCCGATAATTCCCATGTTCTTGCTCCTGCACCTATTTATTGCATTTAAGATCAAATGCTTCAACTGCTTTTGCCACGATAGTTGAACCCACTTCCTTTGCATGACTTAACCTTATCACAGTAAATAGCCAAACCTTGCAACCTAGCATACCTGGTAGTTGTTTGAGCTATGATGTGCCTTATCCTGTTATGCATGCTATGCTTAGAGTTGTGTATGGTCTGTCATCTGGGAGATGAACAGAAATGTGGAATGTGTTCGGTAGGCAAAGGTTGTGTGTTGAACTTGAGTTGGTAAAGGTACCGGTGAAAGGCTGTGTAGGAGTACATGGCGGGTTGTTTCATTGGAACCGTCCTTAGGAACTGAGTTCCGTGTATGTATTCCAAGACTAGATACTAACACATGCTGGGCCCTGAAATATGACCCCGCTCGGCCTATTAATCGCGTAGTACCCGGTCCAGGAGTTGCAAGTAGTTTCTGGTGTTTATAGTAATGCTGGAGGCCATGCATGGTGCTGACCTGAGAGGTGGGCCGTGATGCAGTAGGCAGTGGCACGGTGTACCAAGTGGCACCCGGATGGTGGGCTTGGGAACCCTGCGCACATTGTTTGAGGCCGTGGCGGAAACCTCGGCCGGACTTCCGTACGGGTTACTCTCAGATAGGCGATAAACCTGGACTAGGTACTAGTGTGGTTAACGGTCGTGGCCGACTCCCTCGCTGGGCTTCCGCTTGAAGGTTGCCGAGGTGCATGACGTGCACATAGCGATAAGTGGCGAGAGCGTGTGTGATGAAGTACACCCCTGCAGGGTTATGATCTATTCGAATAGCCGCGTCCGCGGATATGGACTACTTGGAGACATATGTTGTTCATAGATAACTTCAATGGCTACTCATAAAATTGTCAAGATAAGCGTGAGTGTCGTGGACGGCATTTCCGTATGGATACGGAATGATTCCACGATAGTGTATTGTTGTGGTGTTAGTGGACTCGTGTGCGAGAAATCAAGTTGTCAAAACTAATTTCAAAATGCAAGTTGTCTAGCCACGAGTCAAATGCTGGCTTCCCGCATGAAACCCCACAATACCTTTTGATACCTTGCATGAGTAGTTAGTTCTCCTAAAGTCTTGCTGAGTACCTTCGTACTCATGTTTGCTTAATAAATGTTGCAGAGGTTGCTAATGACCCTAATGGAGGGTTCTTCGTAGACATCGACGACGACGAGTAGCTGGTGTCCCAGCTACGATCTGGCCCTATGTCGGCTCTGTAGTATAGTCAGGCCATGTGCCTTCTAGTTGCACTGTCTGTTCCCAGACAGTTTATAACTCTTCCGCTGGCTTGTATTGTATGACTGCTATTATGGGTCGTGAGACCCTTAATGTGTGATATTATGTGTGTGGCTCTTCCGAGCCTCTTAAATAAAGGTTGTATGTTTATGGTTATGTTGTGATGCCATCGATGTATCTATACATATCGGTATGCCATGCGTACATGTGTCGTACTTGATATGTATGGGGTTCGATTACCTAGTCGTGAACTTTAGTAGCACTCCTTACAAGGAAATGCCCCTTTGTGATCCAACGAGCCTTGGTAGTTCGCTACTGCTCCGGACACATTGGTTGACCGGCATGTGTCCTTCTTAGCTGTTGTGTTTGTCCCCTTTGGGGAAATGTCACGCGATGTAATGGAATCCTTGTAGCTTGCTACGACTCGTCTACATTCGCTGATGACCGACACCTGCTTTGTTGGGTCATGTATGCCTGTCCTTGTGCGGTACTGTCACTTTGGTTTATGACTAGACATGTCGATCCGAGTTCTTTGACATTGGAATTCTAGCGACACTATCACATACGTGAGTCAAAAGACGCAAACGGTCCCGGCTAAGGTAAGGCTGCAGCCGTGGAGTTAACCGTGCGTGAGACCACAAAGGGATGCGATGTGTTACAGGCTGGATTCCTATGGCTTAGGATCGGGGTCCCGACACCCAGGGTTCATACTTTCACATGATCATATCTCAACATACGACAAAGAATTACTCCAAAGTTCATATCTAACGGAGAACATAAGATGAAATTCTTGTACGTAGTAGAATCACCTCAAAGTTTATCCTTTCTGATCAATCTATTGGGTTATTCCTATAAATTTCACATACATCCCTAGAGTTCGTACCAAAATAACAACAATGCTACATATCAATGAACCATAATGTCACCTAGATACTCCAATGTCACTACAGGTATCCGTGGGTCAATTATTCATCATGCATCAAACAATTTTAGATTCATCATATTTAATCCAGCACAAAGAACTTCAAAGACTACCCCAAGATTTCTATCAGAGAAAGTAGGACAAGAACGTGTATCAACCCATATGCATAGATTACCCCATTGTCACCATGGGAATCCACAAGTTGAGTACCAAAACATATATCAAGTGAATCAATAGAGCACCCCATTGTCACTATAGGTATCCACATGCAAGATATACAAATCCAATATTCAATCCACCATAATGAGATCTCAAAGGGAAAGATTCAATTCATCACATTAAGATAACAAGGGACAAACACCATATGATGTAGCTATATTAACAAAGCCCATGATACATCAAGATGGTGATATCTCAAGAACACGAGAGAGAGAGATCGCACACATAACTACTATTACATACCCTCAGCCTCGAGGGTAACTACTCCCTCCTCATCATGGCCACCGGTGGGATGATGAAGATGGCCACCCATGATGATTTCCCCTCTCCACCAGGGTACTAGAAAGGCTCTAGATGGGTTTTTCTTCGATACAAAGAGTTGAGGCGGCAAAGAGGAAGTTCTAGGTTAACTTTCGGAAGTTTTTGTATATATAGGATTTTTAAGTGTTGGAATCACATCAACATGAGCCACTTGGACCCACCACACCATAGGGCGCACCCGGGGGGTGGGGGTGGGCGCGCCTTGTTGCCTTGTGTTCCATAGGTGGCTCCCCTCTGGTGGTTCTTTGCTCCAGTATTTCTTTTTTTCTCGAGAAAAAATCATAAAAAAGTTTCGGGCGATCCCAAGAACTTTTATTTTCTGCACAAAAATAACACCACGATAATTCTGTTGAAAACAACGTCAGTTCGGATTAGTTCTAACAAAGTCATATAAAGTGCATCAAAACCACATAAAATTATTGTAAACATAATCAAATATGGCATGAATACTTCATACTTACCGATACGTTGGAGACGTATCACAACCCCACGGTAGCCATCCCGGGCCGAGCTCCCAGCGATGAAGGAGATGTCGTTGGCATGGGCTTGGATCTGAACAATGGCGTGGGGAGGGAGACGCGGGAGCGTGTCTAGGATTTTGAGGGAGGAGAGAGCTGAGGTGGGAGGAAGATGAGAGGGAGCGGTTAGGTTCTTTCCATATGAGCGGTGCCTTTTATGCACGCACATGTTAAATGACTATAAAGCCCTCGACAACGCGCTAGAATTATAGGTGGTGGCACTCTCGAAAGTCCAACTATTCATTCTAGAATGCCTTGGGCTCAAACCGACGCCCGACGTCCTCCGCTGGCTTGATCCGACAGTCCAGATCGCATCAAGGATCCAAAAATGGACGGTTGGATGTGCCAAATCGTTGAGAATGTCCGATGTCGCCCTCGAATCTACAGTGCCCTGGTCTCAATCCGACGGACGACATCCTCCACTCGCTTGATCCGACGGTCCAGATCGCATCAAGGATCCGAAATGGACGGTCGGATGTGCGAAATCACCGAGAACGTCTAGTGTCGTTGTGGAATCTTATTTTAGGATGTTATGGGATGTTGCAATGATGTGGCATGATGTGGATGGTTGCGGGTAGAGTCACCACATGTTGTCGTGTGAATAAATTGGGATGAAAACTAAATATAAAATAAACATGTCGTGTGCCCAATATTTTATTGTTGTGCATGCACTCTATTTTCGCTCGACCCATTTTAGTTGATCTATATCTTAAGCTAGACCATACTTTATGGTTACCACAACAAAATGTGTTGCTTATTGTAGGATCAAAAGTATGTCTAGGGGGGGTGATTAGACTACTTGATCAAATTAAAACTTAACATTTTTTCCAATTTTATCGGTTGGCAAGTTTTAGCGATTTTATCAAGTCTAGCACCCCTACACATGCAATCCTATGAGTATAGCAAAGAAAAGTAATGATATTGCAAGTAAGTAAAGGAGGGTTAGAAAGAGCAAACACAAGGAAGACACATAGATTTTTGGCATGGTTCCGATAGGTGGTGCTATCGTATGTCCATGTTGATGAAGACTTCAACCCACGGGGGGTAACGGTTGCGAGAGTTCATGGAGGGCACCACCCCACGAAGGGTCCACGAAGAAGCAACCTTGTCTATTACACCATGGCTTACGTCCACGAAGGACTAGTCTTACTCGGGATAGACCTTCATGAGGTAGGCGATCTCCTTGCCCTTATAAACTTCTTGGTTCAACTCCACAGGTTTTGGAGGCTCCCAAGCGACACCTAACGAATCTTGGAGACACCACTCTCCAAAAGGTAATAGATGGTGTACGGATGATGAACTCCTTGCTCTTGTGCTTCAAAGGATAGTCTCCTCAATACTCAATCACTCTCTCACAGAGTTTGGCTTGGTAGAAGAGGACGATTGGGTGAAAAGCAACTTGGGGAGGCTAGAAATCAAGGTTCATATGGTGCGAATGGAATATCTTGATCTCAACACACGAGTAGGTGGTTCTCTCTCAAAAAATGAATGGTGGAAGTGTATATACGTTATGAGTGCTCTGTCCACAAAATAGAGAGTGTGAGATGGTATTTATAGTCATGCCAAAAAATCCAACCGTTACAACATTATTGCTCAAATCGGTGAAACCAAAGTGAAAACTCAATTGTACCGACTAGTGCAAAATGTCCTAACTTTTGGCTTTTCGGTTAGACCGACTCGGCTTAACCTAAGCAACTCAAGTGCTTCAGTGGCACCGAAATGTAAAACTCGGAATTTCCAAATTTGAACAATTCGATTACATCAACTTGGTCACCACTTTTTGGTTTCACCAAACTCAGTCTCGGTTACACCAAGTTGTTAGGGTTTGACATAGGTTTTGTGTGGGGCTAACTCGATGGGACCGAAGTGGAACTCTTGGTTCCACCGATTTTGGTGGTTTAGGGTTTTGGACAGAATATTTTGTGAGAATTCGGTTGAGGTTTTTGGTGGCATATATCTAAGCACTTGAGTAACCAGGTCATCATTAGTACCTCATCCTCTTTTAATAGTATTGACTTTCCTATGGACACAACCGTGATTGCTTACATAAAATAAAATGTAGAGTCTTGAAGCTTTTGCCAATAGGTGTTCATTTCATATTAGGAGATCCTTCTCATAATCCGTAGCCACTCTATTCATTGAACTTTTCTCTAAAATACTTGATAGGCTCATTAGTTCAATGAACTATATGTCGTTAATTACCAAAACCACATACGAAGAAATTGTGTTTTCACTTACACATATATGTTGCACTAATATTACTAGAAAAAAGGTTTAAAGCGGGATTTGAATACTTGATATTTGGTTCAGTTTCTTTTAAAGACCAATTTGTATTGTTGCATAAAACTGTGGCATTCGTGTGAAAGTGAGATATTTTGGAAGAGATAACTTGATGGATGTTTTCTAATCTAATTACCCTAGTCACACGTCGGGTGGTTGGACAAAAGCATGTGCATGTTGGACTACGGCTGGTAAAATCACCGATGTGGGTAGATGGTGTGTCGTGTGTGGTGTCTATGCCTTCTTTGGATTCTGCATGCAACGAGTACATGATTAAATTAAAACGAATATTATGCTAGGTAGTATATTTAATGATTTTTTACTATACTATGCGTCTTAAATGATGGTTATTGATCCATATGCATGCAACCCGTTCAAATATGATATTAGTGAGCGTCGTGTCGTATATGGAAGAAACTTTTCACTTACATTTGATCTACAATATATGTGCCATTGGTCATTCAATGAAATTGTACCACAACATCAATGACCTCACTAGCTCCTCCATTAATCCGTCGGCATTCAAACAACTGTTATTAGAGATTAAATGACTTTTGAAAGGTCATGAGTTTATTCCTTAAAAAGATGATCGTCTACAAAATAGGGTTGCTCACTGCTTATCTAATCATGATCGTTCTAATATCAGACTATATTTCTGAGCTAGTATTAACTGACTGCTATCCTATATTCATGAAATAAAACTCTTATTTTGTTTATATATAAAAGAGAGAGAGAGAGAGAGAGATTATGAACCAATTCCTAGAGACATTTTCCGTAAATACGTGCTACCGCGCGCGTGCATTTCTCAACTGACCACACTGCCACCCGAACACAGTCACAGGGAGGCCGCAACACACGCACGCACCCGAACGCCGAGCGCATACCCTCCGCTACAAGCACCGCAGCCGTGCATCGAGCATCGCACGGCCAGGATTCTCCTGGGGTTAAAACCCTAAAACTAAAAGAGGGCTCGCACCGAGCAACCCAGCCTCCCGTCCCAACCCCTATCCGTTCCTCCACTCCTGGTCTCTCCCGCTCCTATCCTCTCCTTCCCCCTCGCGCCGCCGCCGGCGCCGACGCCGACGCCGCGGCTTCCGCTCCTCCCCCAGCCAAGGTGAGCTGCTCCCCGCTACCGCTGGCTGTAGCACCATCTCTTAGCGTCAAGTATGGCATCAGCGCGGTTTTGTTTGCTCCAGGAGCGATTGGATCTGTGCTTTTTGCTGGCTTGGGTAGGTGCACGTGCCTTCGCCAGATTCGGCTCGCGCTATGCGACTCGGGCAGTTGTACTGGTTTCCTCGACGGGCTAGTGATCGAATCTGGATTCTGGAAGCGGCGCTTCCGCTGTGTTCTGTGTAGTGCGTATGCTACTTGGTAGTGCTTTCAGTTATGGAAGATAGTTGATGTATCGTATGAGAGGTGGGATTTGCTTGGTCCCGGTCTCGTCGTTGGGAGAGCTTTATTAGTACTATGTCATTTTAGACTAAGCACAAAAATGGGTGGATATTTTTACATTCAATGGTTATTACTAGCTTTTATATCGTTATAATAACAAATATCAGAGCAATGGGCGATTTATTCCAGCACAGTAGTAATGTCACTATGTCGGCTGTAGTGTCAGCACAGGAGTAATTAGTAGTAGTATCTTTGATTAGTGGCTCACCAGACATGAACCACAAGTGACTAACATTGGTCCGGTTTTGCCATGTCTGCTGTCTTTGTATGTGTGATTAGTTAGGAAGCATCAGTTACTTGTTTGAACCTGATGTGGTCGATGTTATTCCCTGTCTATGCGCAGTTGCATCAAAATCTTGTTAGTTTATTGAGCTTCATGGTTTCTGTTTTTACGTGGGCCTTTACTCTGTTGTTGTTTGTGAATGTATCTCGTTAGGGTGGCTTGCCTTGTGCCTAACTGAAAGAACCACATAGTGATCTTATTTTTGTATCTCATGCAGATGAATGTAGAAAAGCTCAAGAAAATGGCAGGTGCCGTGCGCACCGGGGGGAAGGGTAGCATGCGCAGGTGCTTCTTCTTTCCATAGATGTATCCATGATATTTGCACTTGAATTTTTTTTCTGTATACTGGCATGTAAGGTGGTGTTGTGCTTCAACATGTGCATTTTGGCATATATATGGAAACAGTGCTACACACATTATTATTATTCTCTTGACATTTTAAGATTGATTAATATGTTATGTGTACATGTGATATCTATACCAGTGGGATGCTAGTGAATTGTAACCCCATTGTCATGTTTAATATGGACTCTGTGTTGGTGTAGGAAGAAGAAGGCTGTACACAAGACCACAACTACAGATGACAAAAGGCTCCAGAGTACCCTGAAAAGAGTAGGAGTGAACACCATCCCTGGTATCGAAGAGGTCAACATCTTTAAGGATGATGTGGTTATTCAGTTTCTGAATCCTAAAGGTGACACCCCTTGACAATAAACTCAGTTCTACAGGATTAGTTTTCCACTTCCTTACATCCGTTTCTTGGTTTCCTTGCAGTGCAAGCTTCAATTGGCGCTAATACATGGGTGGTCAGTGGAACTCCACAGACAAAGAGTATGCTTCCTCCATTAACATGTCTTTGATATTGTTTGCCATCGGTCATTTATTTGGTTTTCTACTTCATTCATGTTCTTCTACCCACTTACAAAATTGGTAGCTATTTTGTATGCTGTACGCATGTCTGTTGTCCATTGGAATAGTTGAATGCTCTCTGTAAATTACTAGTTTCTTTTCTGATGCGTGTGTAACAGTATTCGTATTCTAATTTTTCCTAATCTCAACAGAACTGCAAGATCTGCTGCCATCAATTATCAATCAACTTGGTATGTCTCTCTACATTCAGTATTCATAAATACATATCCAGTTTAAAGTTCAAAGTTTACAGTGAAGTAATAATTCACAAATTGTTTTCGTCAACTGCTGGCTCCTCTGCCTTTACTATATACTCCCTCCGTCCCAAAATAAGTATCTCATCTCCCCTTACCTTTTTTAACTGTTCCTTGTGTTCAGGTCCTGACAACTTGGACAACCTCCGGAGGCTTGCAGAGCAATTCCAAAAGCAGGTCCCTGGTGGTGCCGCTGGCATCGAGGCTGGTGCCAGTGCAGGTGCTGCTCAGGCTGACGACGATGATGATGTCCCTGAGCTTGTCCCTGGAGAGACATTTGAAGAGGCCGCAGAAGAGAAAAAGGCAGAAGAGAAAAAGGCAGAGTCGTGATTTTGATGCATGTTTACTGTTGTGAAGGGTTATATGTTAAGCGGCGTCATTAGAGACCTCTCCCCTTTCGAGAACTCTGACCTACCTTATTTGTGCCAGTGGTCCGGTTTTGTCATGTACGTCAGTTTCGTATGAGATGTTGGTGGAATTTTGCATCAAATTACATGCCTCTTTTGGTTGCCCTCATTCTCAAATCGTCAAGTGTCTTTAAACGTTTCACTACCAACCCTATGTACTTCCATCATAACTGCCACGCTTTGCCCATGGATCTGTGATTTGATCGCTGGAGGTAATCTGAGCTTATCAACACTGTAAATCGGACTGATGCTGGCACCAACGATTGGACTATCTATTTGGTCCCATGAATGTGATACAGGAGCAACGTGTATTTGTGAAATTTTGTGTTTCTATCCGAAACATTGACATCTTGACCAAATGGGAACGTAAATAGAAGATATCCGAATTTGTTTCACAAATACAAATATGAGATGGAATTTGGACATAAATATGGATAGGAAAGCAGACATATGTGAATAAGTTCAATGAGCTAATTGAGGAATTCTAACCTGAACATTGCAATTATCCACAATAAAAGCCTAAAAAAATATCTAAAAATACTTTTTGTATGATAAAACTTAGGAGTTAGTATGCATTATACTCCCTCCGTTTCAAAATATAAGACCTTTTAGAGATTCCACTAGGAGGCTACATACAAAGCAAAATGAGTAAATTTATACTCTAAAATATGTCTATGTACATCCGTATGTAGTTCATAGTGTAATCTTTAAAAGGTTTTATATTTAAGAACGGAGGGGGGTAGTATTTAGTGTTTATTCGAAAATCCGTCTATTATTAACTTACTATACGTTGCATGTTGATTATTTTATATCATATAGTCATTGACTTATTTTCTTGAACTAATATGTCAATGTTATAAGTATTCAAAAAAAGAAACATGTTATAAGTATCCGTTTCAAATCCGAGTAAACATTCTGATATGTGTTGAAGTAACTTCTGATATGCATTCATATCCGGTAACATCCCCGTTGGCATATGAAAATCAAAGTGGTAAGAACAACATCACATCTGATCCGTTCCCATCCATATTATGTGGTAATTGATACTCACTCTGTTTTTAAATATAACTCTTTTTAAAGATACTAATACAGATTACATACGAATGTATATAGACATATTTTAGAGTATAAATTCACTCATTTTGTTTCACATATAATTCGTAATGAAATCTCTAAAAGACTTTTTTTTAAATGAAGGCAAAAGATTTGCCTTATCTGTGAAATAAGAGGGAAAAAGACTTATATTTAGTAAGGAAGGGAGTAATACACTACTACTGCATACAACTGTCAAACGATGTCTAAAATTGTGTGCACATCTTACATTGTTACCTTGTTTTTTAATTTTTGAGGATCATTACCTTGTTTTTATTGGTGTGTCATTCATTATCGTCCATGATGTTCAAGTGCTTGACCATGTCTTTGAAGATATGGTCCAAATACATGGAAATAGACCACACAAAAAGGAAAACACAGGGGCGGAAGATCACGATCGCAATCACCGTGAGTCAGCGATATTTTATCCTGCAAGTAGGGGTCATTCATCGTGAACCTGAAAACCCCAGATAAGAGACTGTGAATCAGCAGGGGCACAAGTCTATATATATCATCAGCATACAAACAAAATAAAGAGGTGGTTTCACCAATTGGCGTGTTGATGTCGAAGACACGTCCAAATAGAATTGAACCGTTCTTGCGCGCACGCATGCAATCGCATGCCCGTGACCGCGAGACGGGTCAGGACCCCGGAGCGTGCCATCTTTCTTCTGTCTTGCTATCAATGGAAATGGTCTTGAATTCGCTTCTAAGCTTCAACAACTCTTAGCTTTTACAGGCGTGGAGGGTTCGACGATGGAGCCTGCTTTCGACACCGGTCGGCGTCACCAGGCCCAGGAGGGGAGCAGAGCATGCTCGTGCCCGTTGACTTTGTATGTGTCAAGTGATCCAATTCCAAGCGAGAGTAGAGACGTTTTTTCTTTTCTTGCATTCAGCAAGTTTCCCGAAGGGATAATTCATTCATCAGACTACTTGGTCATACTCAGAGAGATACGCCTTGCATTTGTTGGTAGAAGCATATTCATCTTGAAAGAGTCAGCTTTGGGAAGCATTTAACATGGAACCAAATGGCAACGTAGCTGGACGTGGTCGCATTTGTTTATCCGCTCTTTAGTACGTGTAGGAAGGAAGGAAGGATCGGTGATTCAGATTGGTAGCGGCATGTCCATACTCTTCACACCCACTGCACGTATAATACTCGGACGACTAGTAGCTCTGACGACGGACGTTGCTCATGCCCCCTTCAGGTCGCGCGCTGCCTATGATGATGCATTTGGCCTCGTCCGGGCCTCCGATGAACCCGATACAGATGCAGATGCCGACTCGCGCCGTCGCGTGAAAACGACCGGCATCGTTTGGATTTGGACGATTTCGTCGATGCTTCGCCAAGTGGAAAATCCCGTCGCACGTCCGACTCCTTTCGCGGTACGCCGTTCGCCGGCCAGGCGGGTCCGTCCGGTGCAGATCGAGGCCGTCTGCCCTCTGGTGTGATCTCTGTCACGCGTTCAGTCGTCGTAGTACCAGACGGCCTAGAAGAACTGTGGCCTCAGGTCCACAGCCACAGACACAGCTCACTTGACCCGTCTGCCCCACACAAGGTCAACTCGAGTAGCATTGCGGTGGTAGTGCCATGTGACTTGTGAGATCTCGGTCGCGAGAAAACGGAAAAAACCCGGCCCGATCCCACCGTGCACGACGGCCCGACGGAGCCCTGCTCGTCCAAACTGACCTCGCCGATCAACACGACCCCGGAGAATGACACAAACCAACCCAAATCAGGCCACGACTCCTTCCTTCCCTTCGAAACCTTCCCGCGGTTCACGGCGCCCCCCGGGCCCACACGTCACACGCCGGCGGCGCCGTGCGCCGGGTCCATCGGCCGTGCGTCATGGACGGCCCAGCAGCTCGTTCTTAAACCCCCACCACCCCCCGTTCCTTCCTCCTCGTTCGCCTCGCCGCGCTCAGAAACGAAAGGAAATCCCAAATCCCGTTACAGGAGCAGCGGCGGAGGAAAAACAAAAGGAAAGAAAAATACCGTTGCCCTCCCGTTCCGTTCCGTCCCGTAAAACCCAGGGCCCGAGGGGAGAGGAGAGGAAGCATGGGAGAAGAGACCCTCGTGCAGGCCATGCCGCCCGCGCCCCACCGCCACCACCACGTCCACCCCACCGCCGCTCCCGATCCGGCCGCCGTCAAACGTCGATGCGACGATCCGCGGGCCGGGACCGACGCGGGCGAGGGCACGGACGTGTACTACGCGCGCAAGATGCTGCAGGGCGTGGTGCTCCGCCCGCCGTCGCACCTCCCGCAGCCAGAGGCGCCGCCCGGCCTGTCCCTGACCAGAGCGGCATCCACGCCGGCGCCGCACGGGCACGTGGAGCGGCCCAACTCCGCCGCGGCCGTGGTGGACGTGGCGTCCATCGGGCGCTTCTTCCGCGACCGGCGCGACGTGCTGTCCTCGGCCATCAACCGCCGCATCTCGTCGCTCAAGGAGACGTCGTCGGCCCCGGCGCCGGGGGACGCCTGCTACGGCGTGCAGGAGATCCACCTGCCCAACGTGAAGGTCACGGTGCGCCTCAAGGAGGCCATCGCCGCCGACGCGGAGGAGGACGACGGCTACGGCCACTCCTTGTCGGGCAGCCACATCAAGGGCCGGGTCAGCTTCTTCTCCCGCTCGGGTTGCCGCGACTGCGCCGCCGTGCGCGCCTTCTTCCGCCAGTCGGGCCTGCCCTACGTGGAGATCAACCTCGACGTGTTCCCGGAGCGCGAGGACGACCTCGCGTCCCGGGCCGGCGCCGCCGCGCGCGTGCCCCAGATCTTCCTCAACGAGAAGCTCCTGGGCGGGCTCGTCGTGCTCAACTCCCTGCGCAACAGCGGCGAGTTCGACCGGCGCGTGCGCGAGCTTGCCGGGAGGCGGTGCCCCGACGCGGCGCCGAGGGTGCCCGTGTACGGGTTCGACGCCGGCATGGAGGAGGAGAGGGAGGACGCCATGGTGGGCATCGTGAGGGTGCTCCGGCACCGGCTGCCCATCCAGGACCGGTTCGTGAGGGTGAAGCTCGTGAAGAACTGCTTCTCCGGCGCCGACATGGTCGACGGCATCGTCAACCACTTGGAGTGCAGCAGGAACAAGGTGATTTGCACTAGTAGATTATTACTGCCTGCTTCTGTTTCGTTTGACTTTTTATTGTGAATCTGCGATCGTTGTTTGTTTATCCTTGCATGAATGGTCTTGGGTGTGAATTCTAGTCTAGTTAATACCAGTACCCGAGTTGTTGTTTAGGGAAAAGTGGACAATTACTAGACGGTGAAAAGGGAGTTTAGCCGAAGCAAAGCTTGGGCATATACTAGAAGAAGATGAGCTTCCCAGTTTATATCAAACCGATGGTCGAGAGCACTGCATAGTCTTCATCGCCTCCACTTTACTACTCGCGAGAATCTGTTTCGGATACAGCTTTGTCAATATTGAGCACATTTACAATTCATGCCTAATTAATTCAGAAAAGCAGAAAGCTCGCTGTAGGTGAAGAGAGAATCGACCGCCATTCAGCGTCGCCAAATGCCGAACTTTAGAAATTGACTGAGATAAGATGCTGCGTAAATCAGCAGACAGCTCCAACTTTGATGGCGTCGATCCAAGGAGCACACAAGCTCGGGTCCAATCTGCCTGGCCATGAAAGTGGAACTCCTAGGATTACGTGGTGCCGTGCCGTGCCGTGCTCTCGTATCATTTCCCGCGCCGCAACCGGCAACGGAACCGTGCAAGCGGACGGTTCGGTCGATGGTTGGCAACGGGACCCACCCCACTCACCCAATCGAGGCCGGCTCGTTGCGCCGCCCGGGCGTGCGTACATATGCACTGCTTCCTTCCTTGATCGTTTCGGCCACTGCGTGTCTCTCTCGGCGATGGCAACGGTGCAAGTCACTTGCAGGTGGGCCCTTCTTTGACCACGCTGGTTCGGATTGAACTGGTCGTGCGTGCTCGCCGCTGGTGGTGTGATTTTGTGCCGACCACGTCGCTGAGCATCACACGACAGACACCCTTCCCTCGGTGCAATCTTCGTTTTTTTCTTGAGGCAAACTCGGTGCAATCTTCGTGAGCAGCGGTGCTTCTGCGTACTTCCCTGATTGGGCCTGCGTGCTGGAAGATGTGATCAGATTTTGGCCGGGTTGGAGAAAATTAGTGCCGGGCTCGTGATTGATTAGTGGGGTGGACGACCGAAAGAAATCCGGGCGTGACACACCCACTGCTACTCGTACGTTCTTGGTGCTTAAGCACCGACCCAACCCAGCTGCTTACGACACGATCCAGTGCATGCATGCATGCCCCCTAATTTGACTTGCAACACTGTTGCCGTCGCTGTCATTGTCCTTGGCCTCGGTCTACTTCGCGCCTTCTCTTAGAGTAAAATTTGTTTGGGATAACAACGGTTGGTCCTTCACGCCCAAGCGATCGATTCAACGGCCTTAGCTTGTCCCGTTGACGTATAATTCGAACGCTAATTTCTTCCCCGATCGATCAATTAAGTAAGACAATAATAAATAAACTCTTTTTATTGCTTGTATGTAGGCTGTGGAGATCGGCAAACAACTTGCGAGAAAGCACTTCATCCACCATGTCTTCAGGTTAGTGTGCAGTGCATCACTCTCAATTTCACCCGAGCACGCACCCAGGCTCCGTCTGTGCCTTGCGAATTTCCAGTGATCAATGAATGAATGAGTGACTGAATGGATATGCCTGCATTTGCCGCGTGCAGGGAGAACGACTTCGAGGACGGCAGCCAGAGCCTGTACCGCTTCCTGGAGCACGACCCGGCCGTCCCCAGGTACCACAACTTCAGGGGCTCCACCAACGACGGCGAGCCCAAGCCGGCCGCCGCCGTCGGCCAGAGGATGACCAAGATCATGGTCGCCATCCTCGAGGCCTACGCCTCCGACGACCACCGCCGCCTCGACTACGCCCGCGTCGCCGCCAGCGAGGAGTTCAGGAGGTACGCCAACCTGGCAAGGGACCTCCAGCGGGCCGACGTCTTCGCCCTGCCCGCCGGGGAGCGCCTCTCCTTCTTCCTTAACCTGCACAACGCCATGGCCATCCACGCCGTCATCAGGACCGGCCAGCCGGCGGGCGCCATCGACCGCCGCTCCTTCTTCACCGACTTCCAGTATGTCGTCGGCGGGTACCCATACTCCCTCACGACCATCAAGAACGGCATCCTCCGCTCCAACCGGAGGCAGCCCTACACCATTATCAAGCCGTTCGGCGCCTCCGATAAGAGGCTCGAGGTATGTAGATACATGCACACACCGTCCGAGCGTTGTCGTCTTGATCATGTCTGGAATACCGTAGAATGAGATCGCCGAATGCTCTCCGCTCGCGCTGCAATCTTTGTTTTGTTCTGGCCGTGAAAAACATGGTTTCGGTGCAGCTGGCGGAGACGAAGGTGAACCCGCTGGTGCACTTCGCGCTGTGCAACGCGACGCGGTCGAGCCCCACCGTGCGGTTCTACTCCACGCAGGGCGTCGAGCCGGAGCTCCGGCACGCGGCCAGGGAGTTCCTCCTCGACGGCGGCGTGGAGATCGACCTCGAGACCCGGACCGTCCACCTCACCAGGATCGTCAAATGGTACTGAGAGCTTGCAGCTACTCTGCTACTCCTTTCGTTCCTAAATTCCACCGCGAACTATATACGGAATAAAATGAATGAATCTACCTTCTAAAATGGAGAGTTCATGGGCAGATGCATGTTTCAAGTTCATGGAGAGTTGGTGACCGGCGATTGCTCTGTGCTGTGCAGGTACAGCGCCGATTTCGGGCAGGACAGGGACATCCTCAGGTGGATCCTCAACTACCTGGACCCGACCAAAGCCGGACTCCTGACGCATCTCCTCAACGACGGCGGACCGATCAGCATCGCCTACCAGGACTACGACTGGTCCCTGAACGCCTGAACCGAATTCTGTTTCTCTTTGGATATTGGCAAATGGTCGATGGAAGAGAATTACAGATCAACCGCGCGTGGAGCTTATTACTAGCAATTATACGTACTTAGCTACAAGGAAGTCTGAAGGTGTACATATATACTATGAGCCTCTTGTATGGTTTCCTGCAGGGACAAGTTTGTCTCGGGTAGGGAAATGCACTGTATTGCATTTTTCGCTACGAAGATGTTGGATACAGTTAGTATGCAGTTTGACAGTGAAGTAAATTTAGCTTGTGAAAGAAAGCAAGCACCCCCCCCCCCCCCCCCCCTCCCTCCCCCTCACCCTTACCCCAAAAAAATACTATATAAAACCACTACTTTCACGTCATTGCTCTTCACAAACCATCATTTTCTAAACGTAACATTTTGAACCGCATCGAAAAGTTAACAGTGGCAAAAAACACTATTGGTAGATGCTAAGGACTTTTCTAACGTCACTAATCAGCCGGGCCCACCCGTCAGGAGCTCGCTCCCTGCTCGTCTTGAAGCACTCCTCGAGGACGGCGGCAGTGGGAGACGTCGGAGCCCGTCCGCTCCATCCCTCTCTTGGTCCCATCCCTGACGCCGCTCTTGTGTGACATGGATGTCGTCATCCCCGGCTCCTCCTTCCTATGCAGCAACAACTGCTGGCCATACTCCTACGCGTCGAGGACGGAGCTGAGCGCACCTAGTGGGCGCACACCTGCGAGCCGGACGCCGAGGCCGGGGAGGTGGAGATGGTGGTGGTGGAGAACGTGAGGTTGCCATGCGAGGTGAGCCACAACCCCAACCCGAGACCCGCGGGGCAACGCATCATCTCCGACGCATCAATAGTAATATTTTTTAATATTACTATTGAAGATTTTTTTTTAATATTTTTTTAAAAAGACTTATATTTAGAAATAAAGAAAGTAGTAGAAAACAACAACAACTAATGCGCTCACCTCGTCTTCACGCACGCAACAACAACTTAGGTGTGCAAGGCCGCGCCTCGGGCAACCAGCATCGGTTACCAAAGCCATGACCGTGTTCTATTCTGCAATAGCGGCTGCTTGTGATGGCAAGGAAGGGCACTGGAGCATCGGCGACACACGAGGTGCATCTCAACCGAAATCATTGTCACATACTTAACTCCGTAGGGGAAAATTTCACGATCTGACTGTGACAGTCCCAGACCGACGTTTCAGAAGATTGCCCTTTATTCTATTTTCGTCGTGTAACTTATTTTATTTGTCACATCAGCATCGCATCATTCGCATCATCTGCATTGCATCGGTATCCCGTTGCCGTCAGTTTTCAAAAACCTGCATCCGTTGTTAGTTGCCGGTTCTCTCCGCGCTCGTCGTTGTCCGTGTTGAGCCCGATCACACTCGCATGCGCCCGCGACATCGTTTAAACCTTGTTTTAAAAGTATGTATACAAACTTTCTCTGATTGGATTAAAACTTGGCGTACGGTCTTATTTAGATATCGGTAGGCCGCCTGCCAATTTTTGCCGCAATCGGAGTCCGTCTGGTACCCGAACGGTCGACCGTACCGGCACTGTATTCAGTCTATCGTCGGACGTTTTTCGGTGTTTTAAAACCGCGTTGCCGCGTCGCACCGTTTCCCTCTCTTCCCCGACTAGCCTACTCTACATGATCACTTAGCCGTCCCCGCGTTCGAGATCGTTCGATTCCGATCGCGTGGTCGAAAACGGGGCCGAATTCGGATAACCCTAGCCCCGTGTCTATAAATAGACAACATTCCCTTCCATTTTTAGCCTCTTCCTAACCCTGCCTCATCATCCGCGCCACCAAACCCTAGCCTCTCTCTCTCCTTCCTCCCTCCTCAGCGCCGCCGCTGGGCCCGCGAGCCCACACGAGGCCCTCCCGGCCCGGATCGCGCCGCCCCAGCCGGCTCCCTCCCCCTCCCGGGCACAGCAGCCCCGCACAGCTGCTCCCTCGCCCCGAGCGCATGTCGCCGCCGTGCCCTCCGGTCGCCGCAGCTCGCCGCCGGCCCCGCTTCATCCTGCGTCGTCGCCCCGTAGCCCCGCCGGCCGGAGCAGCCCCGCCCCACGCCGTCGACTGCCGGTCGCCGCGTGCCAAGCTTGCTCCGTCGCCGCGTGCAGACCTCGCCGTCGGCCCTGTCCCCGCGGGGAACGGAACCCCCTTGCTTGGATCCGTCCGCCCCAGACCTCGCCGTCGGCCTCCCGTCGCTAGCGCTCGAGCGCCTCGTCCCGCCTCGCCATCGACACGAGCCGCCGACAGGCCACCTGGTCGCTGCCGTCCCGATCCGATCTGGATCGGGAGGAGGACGATGGCCGCATCGCTGGGCTGAGTGCACCTGGGACGCCTCACCCAACCGGTCCGACCAGCCCAGTCCCGCGCTGGCGCCCGAGGCCCAGCTGGACACAGCCACGGCAAGGCCCGGCCGGCTCGAGCCCCTCCCGATCGGCCCATGAGGCCAGGTGAGCTGCTTTTCCTTTTTTTCTTTTCTTCCCATATATGACGCCCAGGTGAAGCTTAGTTATGTGGAGCCCCATGCACTGTTCACATTAGGCCCGGTAGTAAATTATTTTAGGTTTTTCCGATTCATTAGTTTGAGGAAATATATAGATATTTCAAACGCCCATAATTTATTATCCGTATGTCGGATCAGAACGAATTATATATGGAACCTGTGTAGATTTTCACGTAGATTCATAATTTGCAACTTGCATGCATGTTTGAAGTGATTTGATTTGCCATATGCCTAGAAACGCGTGCTGTTCTAATAGGTTAATTGTCCCGTATTTATTTTCGCGCGTGTCCGGATTGCTCAAATTCCGTAGTTTAAATGCTCATGTTTTTAGGGACCTTTTGCCATGTATTTTAGAGTAGTTGGTTGCATTTTTGCATGTAGGCTCCATTGCTAGTTTGTTATATCGTGTTTATGACATAATCTCGCATATTCGTGTGGCGTTATTTTTATTTCGCAACCCCACATGTTATATATGTTTTTGGGGTAGAAAAATCCATAGAATTTAACTGTGCATTTAGTTTTAGCTTTTGAGCAAGTTAGTGCGCGTGATATTTTGCCATGTTGCCTTTTTGTTTATTTTGTGGGATTTAGTCCGTGCATGATATGAATGAGTAGTCAACTAGAGATATGCCCTTGGATGTGTAGTCTAGCCCCTGACAATTTTGGTTGCAATGGAAATACATGTTTAGGTGTGGTTTGCTTGCTCTCAATATGCTAGGAAATAGTGTTGTTTTGGAGATGCTGAAATATTTCTAAGTCTGAAATCTGTTATGTTTTGTTGCTGTCTTGTCATGAGTTTATCTGGTGTTCTATAGCTCTGTTGAGGTTGGTGCAATGAAGTTAGTTGTAGCCCTTAAGATTCTCTAGCATTATGTCAATTTTCATGCCATTTGGAGACCTATAGCATATAGTTTTGTTGCTGTCAATATGCCTTCGGATCGAAAACTGCACTATCATAAATTGTTATTTTCACTAAGTCTAAAACTGTGTGTGAGATGCCATTTTGCGAGTTCTTTTCCTAGTGATCCATGCTTCCATGCTAAATGTTATTGGTATTATGTTCAACTAGTGCAACTTGCCCTCTACTATCCTATGCCTTGGTTGTGCATTTTGGATTTGTCTAGCTAGTTGTTCGAGAGCGTAGAAAAGGCTATGTGGCTGATTTTGGCAGATTGTAGTCATTTCTTGTTTAGCTTGTAATTGTTGAACCGTTGCTCCGTTTTGATCGTGTCCTATATGAAACTTGCTTAGAATCTCGTGTAGTTTCATATTATCTTGCTGGTTGTGTGTTTTGAAATGCTTGTGACTATCGTTGCACACATGCTGCATTCATGTCATCATATCTTGCGGTGTTCGTATCTTTTGAACCGTAGCTCCGTTGGAGATGTTCTCTATGTGTAAATTGAATGGAACGACGTGTAGTTTCAAACGAACCTATTTATTTTGCTGTTTAACAAATATTTAAATGTGTTAGTTTAGATCTGGACATAATTATAAATTGACGTATGAGGTCATCTCGGAGATGCCATATGTCGTTTCCGACCTTATTTAAAATGCCTAGATAGGTAGATTAATTATGCTTTACCTCTTGTCAAGTTTAATCACATTTAATATTGTCGAGTAAATAATCGGGATAGAACTAAATACCTCGTATGTGGAGTTTTGTCAATATGCATCTCGTTGCTTATTGAACTTCACTCAATGTGTAGTGTTTGATTATTGTGAATTGCCATGCCATGTCTTGCATATATTCAACTGATCATGCATCATATGTGGATTGTGTCTTGTCGTGTATATACCGTGGTGAATATCGATGTTGATTCTTGTTTCCGGTTTCCTTCGTCTCGATAGAGTTCCGCAAGCGTGTCGGAAAGTGAGGACCCGTTCGACTACATCGGTTCGTCTGCTTCACGGAGTCATTCTTCTTCCAAGCGGGATCTCAGGCAAGATGACCATTTCCACAGACACAATTACTATCATTGCCATGCTAGTTTTACCGTTTCCACCGATTATGTCTCGTTGCCTACCACGTGTTAAATATCAGCCTCCCAACATTGCCATGAAAACCTTCAACCTGTTCACAACCTAGAAAACCACTGTTTGGCTATGTTACCGCTTGCTTAACCATGTGTTAGCGTTGCTAGTTGCAGGTGCAGTTGTTTCCATGTGATAACATGGGTTCCTTGTAATATCACCATATTAAATGCTATTTGAATTAATGCACCTATATACTTGGTAAAAGGTGGAAGGCTCGGCCTTTCTAGCCTGGTGTTTTGTTCCACCTTTACCCCCTTAGTTTCGGCTACCGGTGTTATGTTCCATAACTGAGCGCTCCTAACACGACCGGGGTTGTTATGGGTACCCCCTTGATAATTCGTTTTAGATTAAAGCTGGTCTGGCAAGGCCCAACATTGGTACTACTTTTGCCCAACATAATAATTCGGTTAATACTGAAAGCATAGGGCGTCATGAACCCGAGGAGTAATTCTACATAATACAGGGAGGGCCAGTGCTGATGGTGCTGGTCCAAAACAAAGCACTGTGCGGGGCCAACCCAGGGCAACTTGGGTGATTTCTATCAAGTCACCGTACGCGTAGCTTATCCGTCGTGTCCTGAGAACGAGATACACGGCTCCTATCGGGATCGTCGACACGTCGGGCGACCTTGCTGGATTACCTTTGACGAATGTCTTGTGCATCGGGATTCCGGCGATGCTTTGGGTAATCTCACAGTTGAGGTTTTCCACTAAGGAGTCCGACGAGATCGCGAGTTTCGTGATCGAGGATTTTTATGCGGCTTGTGGTAATTTGTGATGAATTAGTTGGAGCACCCCTGCAGGGTTAAATCTTTTGGAAAGCCGTGCCCGCGGTTATGTGGCAACGTGGAAACTTTGTTTAACACTGGTTCTAGATAACTTGAAGTTAACTTAATTAAAATATGACAACTGAGTGCGTAACCGTGACTATCTCTTTCGTGAGCTCCTTCTTCGATCGAGGACACGGTGGGGTTATGTTTGACGTAAGTAGGTGTTCAGGATCATTCATTTGATCATCAGTAGTTCACGACCGTTATGCATAGATCATCCCCCTCTTATTTCTTGTACTCGTAAGTTAGCCACCTTATATATTGCTTAGTCGCTTGCTGCAGCCTCACCACTTAACCATACCTCACCCATTAAGCTTTGCTAGTCTTGATACCTTTGGAAATGAGATTGCTGAGTCCCCTATGGCTCACAGATTACTACAACACCAGTTACACGTGCAGGTAAAGGTTAGTTCACGCGAGCGCGTTAATTGTTCATTTGGAGTTGCTTCTTCTTCTTCTTCTTCATCGATCTAGGATGGGTTCCAGTCCGGTGATACATCTCCGTTCGTATCTACTTTTCCGAACTCTTTTACCCTTGTTTTGGACTCTAATTTGCATGATTGGAATGGAACTAACCCGGACTGACGCTGTTTTCAGCAGAATTGCCATGGTGTTGTTTTTGTGCAGAAATGAAAGTTCTCGGAACGTCCTGAAAATTTACGGAGATTTTTTCTGGAATAAAAGAAAAATACCTGCGCAAAGATCCATGTGAGGGGGCGTGCCAGTGGGCCACAAGCCCACACAGCGCGACCACCCCCTAGGCCGCGCCATGCAGGCTTATGGGGCCCACGTGGCACCACCGCCCCAATCTCAGTCCTATATCTTCCGTTTTGCCTGGAAAAAAAATCAGAGAGAAGGTTTCATCGCGTTTTGCGATACGGAGGCGCCGCCACATCCTGTTCTTCATCTGGAGGGCAGATCTGGAGTCCGTTTCGGGCTCCGGAGAGGGGAAATCGTCGCCATCGTCATCATCAACCTTTCTCCATCGACAATTCCATAATGCTCTTCATCGTCCGTGAGTAATCTCATCGTAGGCTTGCTGGACGGTGATGAGTTGGATGAGATCTATCATGTAATCGAGTTAGTTCTTGACGGGGATTGATCCCTAGTATCCACTATGTTCTAGATTGATGTTGCTACTACTTGGCTATGCTTAATGCTTTTCACTAGGGCCCGAGTGCCATGATTTCAGATCTGAACCTATTATGTTGTCGCCAATATATGTGTGTTTTAGATCCTATCTTGCAAGTTGTAGTCACCTACTATGTGTTATGACCCGGCAACCCCGGAGTGACAATAGCCGGAACCACTCCCGGAGATGACCATAGTATGAGGAGTTCATGTATTCACCGCGTGTTAATGCGTTGGTCCGGTTCTTTATTAAAAGGAGAACCTTAATATCCCGTAGTTTCCATTAGGACCCCGCTGCCACGGGAGGGATGGACAATAGATGTCATGCAAGTTCTTTTCCCTAAGCACGTATGACTACATACGGAATACATGCCTACATTAGATTGATGAATGGGAGCTAGCCACATATCTCTTCGTGTTATAGCTGTTACATGATGAATCACATCTGTCACACTCATCCATCACCGATCCACTGCCTACGAGTCTTTTACTACTGGTTCTAGCTACGTTACTTTGCCTAGGCTTGTCCCTTGCTACAAGAGTGATTGGGCCACTTTCCTGCTGCTGTCACTAGTGTTGTTACTTTGCTGCTGCTGCTACTACTGTTCTTTGCTACTCCGCTGTTACTTGTTGCAAGACTTTGTTGACGCTAACATCCCGTCAACAAGGCCATTTCTAGCGCCGTTGCTGGGAATTGCCAAAGCTTTTTCTGGTGCCGTTGCTATCGTACTACCTTGCTACTGATACTTTGCTTGCATACACTAATCTTTCAGGTGTGGTTGAATTGACAACTCAGCTGCTAATACTTGAGAATATTCTTTAGCTTCCCCTTGTGAACGAATCAATAAATTTGGGTTGAATACTCTACCCTCGAAAACTGCTGCGATCCCATACGCTTGTGGGACATCAAGGCTTTTTCTGGCGCCGTTGCCGGGGAATCATATCAATATTCTCAAGAATTGTCTCCCATCAACGTGCCTTTTTCTGGCGCCGTTGCCGGGGAAGCACAGCTATATTCTTTGAGTCACTTGGGATTGACGTCTGCTGATCACTATGAGGAATCCAAAAGATACAAGAACTAAAATCTTGCCTTCCACTACGAGGAGAGGTAAGGAACTACCATCTAGCTTTGCACTTGATTCACCTTCAGTTCTGAGTAAGTTTGCGACATCACCTCCTGCTAGAAATCTTGATATGTCGCCTGTGCTTGATGATGCTACTTCTGCTGCGCATGATGCTTATGATGCTATGCTTGATACTATGCCTGATGATGCTATGCTTGATACTATGCCTGATGATGCTATGCTTGATACTATGCCTGATGATGCTATGCTTGATACTATGCCTGATGATGCTATGCTTGATACTATGCCTGCTATGCGTGATACTGCTTTGACACTTGGTGCCCTTGATGCACATATTGCTAGAGTTGCTGCTAGATGTGATGATACTTCTGAAACTGTTGATACTATCGAAGTAGAACCTGCTACTATGCCTGAATTGCCTATTATGCATGATACGCACTATGTTATGGAGGGAGAGATAGCTGAGGATTTTCTTGCGTGTAAGGATAGCTATGATGTTGCGAAACTTCTGCACAAGTGGAAAGAAAAATCTCTGAACGCTAGGATGAAATACGACTCGAAGTTTGCCACTTCGCCTATCTTTGTGACCGATAAGGATTATGAATTCTCTGTCGACCCTGAGCTAATCACTCTGGTCGAGTCTGATCCTTTTCACGGTTATGAGTCTAAAACAGTTGTAGCCCATCTTACCAAACTGCACGAAATAGCCACCCTATTCACTAGTGAGGAAAAGATCCGCCACTACTATATGCTCAAGTTGTTTCCTTTCTCGCTAAAGGATGATGCTAAGACCTGGTTCACTTCTCTTGCTCCTGGATGTGTGAGTAGCCCCCAGGATATGGTCTACTATTTCTCTGAAAAATATTTCCCTGCCCATAAGAAGCAAGCTGCCTTGCACGAAATATACAACTTTGCTCAAGCTGAAGAAGAGAGTCTCCCACAAGCTTGGGGGAGGCTTATCAGCTACTAAATGCTTTGCCTGATCACCCTCTTGAGAAGAATGAAATACTTGATATCTTCTATAATGGACTTATCGATGCTTCCAAAGACCACCTAGATAGTTGTGCCGGTAGTGTTTTTAGGGAACGAACCGTAGAACAAGCTGAGATTCTGTTGAATAACATCTTGTGCAATGAGAATGCTTGGACTATTCCCGAACCACATCCTAAGCCAACTCTGAAGAAAAGAGGTATTCTATTCCTCAGTCCTGAAGATATGCAAGAAGCCAAGAAATCTATGCGGGAGAAAGGCATTAAATCTGAAGATGTCAAAAAATCTACCACCTATCAAAGAGATCAATGGTCTCGATAACCCGATACAAGTAGTAGAAGTAAATTCTCTGCGTAGCTTTGATGAGAGTGATATTCCTTTTGATAAACCTGCTAGCTTATGCATGGATGAATTTGATAACTTCGTTGTCAAACAACAAAGTTTCAATGATTATGTTAGCAGACAATTGGAAAAGAATGCTCGTATGCTTAGTCATTTAAGTGCTTGTGTGGACAGAAATGTCAATGATCTTAAGCTTCTGAGTAAACATGCTTCTATGGTGACTACTCAGGTAAAACAGGTACTTAAAGCTCAAAATGACTTTCTCAATGAGTTGAATGACAATGCCGTCAGAGTCGTTACTAGAGGTGGTAGAATGACCCAGGAACCTCTGTATCCTGAGGGTCTTCCGAAGAGAGTTGAACAAGAGTCTCAAGGAGTTAGCACTGATGCACCTAGTCATCCTAGAAAGAAGAAGAAAGATGATAGGAACCTGCAAGCTAGCAACCCTGTTGCTGCTACAACTGAGAGTCCAAACAGTGTCTCTGTCTCTGATGCTGAAACACAATCTGGTGATGAACATGAGCCTAATTATAATATCAATAGTGATGTTCATGAATATGCTCAACCTAGCAATGAAAAGGATGTAGAGATTGAACCTAGTGTTGATCTTGATAACCCATAGCCTAAGAATCAGAGATACGATAAGAATGACTTCACTGCTAGGAAGCACGGTAAAGAAAGGGAACCGTGGGTTCAGAAACCTATGCCCTTTCCTCCCAAACCATCCAAGAAAAAGGATGATGGGGATTTTGAGCGCTTCGTTGAAATGATCAGACCTGTCTTTCTGCAGATGCGTTTGACGGATATGCTCAAGATGTCTCCGTATGCTAAGTACATGAAAGATATTGTGACTAATAAGAGCAGGATACTTGAAGTTGAGATCTCCGCCATGCTTGCCAACTACACTTTCAAGGGTGGAACTCCGAAGAAACTAGGTGATCCCAGTGTACCCACTATACCTTGCTCTATTAAAGGCAACTACGTTAGAACTGCGTTGTGCGATCTTGCAGCCGGTGTTAGTGTTATGCCTCTCTCTCTTTATCGTAGACTTGAGCTAGATAAGTTGACACCCACTGAAATCTCTCTGCAAATGGCCGACAAATCAATTGCTTTCCCTATCGGCATTTGCGAGGATGTGCCTGTTGTGGTTGCTAACACCACTATCTTAACAGACTTTGTTATCTTGGATATTCCCGAGGACGATGCCATGGCTTTCATCCTCGGAAGACCCTTCTTAAACACTACAGGGGCTGTTATAGATAGCAACAAGGTCAATGTCACTTTCCATGTCAACGGTAATGAGCATACGGTGCACTTTCCGAAGAAACAATATCGAGTACATTGCATCAATGTTATTGAAAAAACTTCATCAATTCTTATCGGGAGCTTTGAATGCCCTATTCCTCGTGTCAAGATGAAGTATGATTTGCTTGTTGGGGAGATACACATCCCCATTGAGGTGACCTAGTGACTATTCAAAAATTCTCCGTTCTCTTTTGCGATTCGAGAAAGTTTTGTCGAGGGGATTTGATCAACCCCATTGACGGATTTCTTTCGATGACCATGAGATGGATGAATCGAGGAGTCACAAACCTCTGTTCCAAGCTTTCACTTTAGGTTGCTTAGAAGAAAAATGATAGATTTAGTTTAGTTTTCCCTGTTTTCTATCTTAGCGTCGGGTGGAAAAATACCCGGAAAATAAAAGTTCTCCGAACGCTGTGAAAATCTAGTATGATTTTTTGTGAAATATTTGAAAAATCAGGGACAAAGAGTCTGTTTGGGGGCCACACTAGTGGGCCACAAGCCCTAGGGGCGCGGGCACCCCCTGGCCGCGCCACCCAGGCTTGTGGGGCCCATAGGCACCCCCTCCACTCATTCTTGCTCCCATCCAGTTCTCCTACCTCCAGAAAAAATCGTTTCGCAGCTCAAACCCGTGTTCTTGCTCCTCTTGCTGGGATTTTCGATCTCTTTGCTCAAATCACCGTTCTCCGAACTGTTTTGGGGAAATTACTCCTTGGTAAGTGACTCCTCCATTGGTCCAATTAGTTTTTTCTCTAGTGACTTATACTCCACGTATTTTTTCTGCCTTGGTAACCATGTTCTTGAGCTTTGCATGCTAATTCTAGCTGGTCCCAAGTAGTTTTGATGCGTAATACGGTCTCTAGGCACTTGTTGGAGTAGTTGCTACTAGTTTAGTTGAACCTTGTTCACCTTTCCTTTGGGTCACTGAAAATTTCAGAAAAGGAAGATGTTCAAGAGAAACTATCACAGTGGTTCCTCAAGCAAGAGAGGTCCCCGTCTTGCGATTCGGGAGCCTGATCCTGACCAACCTAGGGACGCGCAGGTTCAACCATGTGAATGGCCTTCTGATGAATTTATGACTGAGGCAGGCTTCAAAGATGAGTTTGATGCACTTGTTCGCAACGTCGGACTCGAAGAATTCATCTCTGATAAATGTGAACAGTATGTTGCTCTCACTGCCTCTTTTGTTCGTAGATTCAAATTTTCAGCTCGCCGTGAGCCATCGGTGCTGTTTGATCTCTATGATAAATTGTATACCATGGATTTAGAGGATTTCAGTAGAATTTGCAAAATACCTACTTGGGGTAGCCTCAGTGATCCTCCTAATCCCCGGTTAGAGATTTTTGCGCGGGTATTACGGTTGGAGAAACTAGAGACATTACGCAAGCTACCATGGGGCGTATTCATTTTCCTGCCTTGCATTACTTTGCCCTCTTTATAGTCAGATGCATTAATGGCAAGATTGAACATTGTCACCTCTGCACACCCGACCTTAGTATCCTTAAGAGCGAAGTGACGGGTGACAAAAGCTTCAACATGGGAGCTATTATAGCAAGGAGGCTAAATAAGAATGCTATTGATGGGGATTTCTTTGGCGGCATCTATGCCACTCGCATAGCAAATTTTCTTGGAGTACCCATCCGCGCACGAGATTCCCCGCTCCATACAGCTTTCCTTGACCGCGTCGCTATCACACGCTACCAGTTCCTTGAGAGGGATGACGAATCCCTCCTATATCGATTAATATTTAACCGGCAACGTATTTTCCATATTACCCTTCCTGCTTCTGCTTTCGTTGACTTTCAGGTAAAACAGAGATATTACATAACCAGAGGAGAGGCAGAGGAGTATGAGAGGGAGGCGACGGCTGCTCGTCTCCGTGAGGCAGCTATTCAGGCAGTGGCTGCAGCGCTCCCGTATAACCCTGATTATGATTTTGGGTTTCGCCAGGACCATCCTTGGGAGTAGACCAAGTTAGGCCAAAAGCTTAAGCTTGGGGGAGTACGTGTTCTCACCGACTTTACATTTTTGCTTGTGCTTTCACTTTGTTCGTCGGTGTTCACACTTTGCCACTCTATCATCCATGCTAGTTTATTTTATTTTCTTTTTCTCGTTTTCTTTTCGTGTGTCTGTCTAGTTTGAGAAAAACCAAAAAGATTTTATTTTCTTCTTTTGCTTGTTGGGAGCTTTCCTGTGTAGACAGTTTTCTTTTTCTTTGGGTCAAGGTAGAAGATATTGGTTACAATGTTTAGTGGCTCTTGCATGCATACCTGTTTAGCTTTCAAGGAGCCATATTACTTTGTCTTCTCCTTTGTGTTTGCCAGCAGATTCCAGCTTTAGTCCAATGCACGAGCACGCTTATTATTGTTCACATCGTTCGGTCATGCAAGTGAAAGGCAATAATGACGATATATGATGAAGTGACTGAGCTTGGAAAAGCTGGTATGAACTCGATCTATTTTGTTTTTGTAAATATGACTAGCTCATCATGCCTGATTCAACTTTGTTGTGAGAGAAACATGTTTGCAATGACAACTTAGAGATCATAGTTGCTTATGCCATGCTTATTTAGCTAGGAGCTTATAATGGTTTGTCTTGGATGTCCACATGAATGTTGAGATGACTATGATGTAGTATGATAGGATGGTATCCTCCTTTGAACGTTTCAAGTGGCTTGACTTGGCGCATGTTCACGCATGTAGTTGAAAAAAAAATCAACATAGCCTCTATGATGTTCATGTTCATGGTGATTTATGTCTTACTCATGCTTGCACTCAATGTTAGTTAATCTCAATGCATTTTGATGACTGTTGTCGCTCTCTAGTTGGTCGCTTCCCAGTCTTTTGCTAGCCTTCACTTGTACTAAGCGGGAATACTGCTTGTGCATCCACCTCCCATAAACCCAAAGTTGTGCCATAAGAGTCCACCATACCTACCTATGTGCGGTATCTACATGCCGTTCCAAGTAAATTTGCATGTGCCACTCTCTAAATCTTCAAGAAATAATCTGTTTTGCATGCCCGAACCGCTCATGTGGTGACAGGGGGCTATTGGTATCTTCCATGCTAGGCGTGTTATCCTCGATATGTGTTTATTCACTATCATTCACGAGAAAGGGGCCGGTAATTGGAATTCCCAGTTCCATGCTCAAATCGAAAAGATAATTGCAAACAAAACTCCCCTAGGATTGATGTTGGTTTGGACGGTACCCGAGGATTCGGCTAGCCGTGGAGTGTGATTGATTGGTGGTGGGGAGTCAAAACTTTACTTTTCTGTTTGGTAACCGCCTATAGCATGTGTAGCGTGGAAGATATTGAGAACTCTTAGTCATTGCATTGACAATGAAAGCATGCCACCCAAAATTATTATCTCTGTTTTCAAAGCTTGAGCTCTGGCACCTCTGCAAATCAATGCTTCCCTCTACGAAGGGCCTGTCTATTTATGTTCCCGTTGAGTCATCCTCCTCTTACAAAAAGCATCAATTAGAGAGCACCTTTGTCGTTTTTATGCTTTGCTTTTAACTGTGTTGAGTGTGACTATGACTGGATCTTCATTGCCTTGAATTACAATGTTTAGTCAGCCCTTGGTCTTCGAAGGTGCTCTGTATTTATGTTTTGCGGTCTCAGAAAGAGCTAGCGAGATACCATCTATTCGTGCTGCTTCATGTTGTTTTGATTGAAGTGTTGATATTTGAGGCTTACTATTATTTGCTCGCTAGTTGATTATGCCATTGATATGAGTTCCGTGAGACCTAGATGTCATTTGCTTTTGTGGTTTGATTGTGATGTTGCTGAAATTCTGGTTGTGAGTTAGACATGGTTGCAACAACAAGATCAAACAGAGTTCGTCAAAGTTTTTCTTTTGTCTCTCTTAGTTTGTCAACTAAGTTGCTTGAGAACAAGCAAGGCTTTAAGCTTGGCGGAGTTGATACGTCTCCGTCGTATCTACTTTTCCGAACTCTTTTGCCCTTGTTTTGGTCTCTAATTTGCATGATTTGAATGGAACAAACCCGGACTGACGCTGTTTTCAGCAGAATTGCCTTGGTGTTGTTTTTGTGGAGAATAAAGTTCTCGGAACGTCCTGAAAATTTACTGAGATTTTTTCTCGAATAAAAGAAAAAGACCTGCGCAAAGATCCACGTGAGGGGGCGTGCCAGTGGGCCACAAGCCCACACGACGCGGCCACCCCCCTAGGCCGCGCCATGCAGGCTTGTGGGGCCCACGTGGCACCACCGCCCCCAATCTCATTCCTATATTTTCCGTTTCGCCTAGAAAAAAAATCAGAGGGAAGGTTTCATCGCGTTTTGCGATACGGAGGCGCCACCACATCCCGTTCTTCATCTGGAGGGCAGATTTAGAGTCTGTTTCGGGCTCCGGAGAGGGGAAATCGTCGCCATCGCCATCATCAACCTTTATCCATCGACAATTCCATGATGCTCTTCATCGTTCGTGAGTAATCTCATCGTAGGCTTGCTAGACAGTGATGAGTTGGATGAGATCTATCATGTAATCGAGTTAGTTCTTGACGGGGATTGATCCCTAGTATCCACTATGTTCTAGATTGATGTTGCTACTACTTGGCTATGCTTAATGCTTGTCACTAGGGCCCGAGTGTCATGATTTCTGATTTGAACCTATTATGTTGTCGCCAATATATGTGTGTTTTAGATCCTATCTTGCAAGTTGTAGTCACCTACTACGTGTTATGACCCGGCAACCCCGGAGTGACAACAACCAGAACCACTCCCGGAGATGACCATAGTATGAGGAGTTCATGTATTCACCGCGTGTTAATGCGTTGGTCAGGTTCTTTATTAAAAGGAGAACCTTAATATCCCGTAGTTTCCATTAGGATCCCTCTGCCACGGGAGGGATGGACAATAGATGTAATGCAAGTTCTTTTCCCTAAGCACGCATGACTACATACGGAATTGTCAGAGCCCTAGAATATAGCTTGTAGTTAGTTGCATCAGTAAGCATTCATGAATGCATTCAAATCAATTTAATTCAAATTTGGATGATCTAAAAATGGGGATGACCAAACCCTAATACCAAACAACATCCAAATAGGTTCAACAAGAGAAAAATCCTAGCTACTCCATATTCAAAACAAAACCCTAGCAACTCTGTATGCAAAACAATTCAAAAGTGGTGGCAAATCAATGAACCAAAATGGTTTTCATAAAAGTCCATCATTTTTGATAAATGTTGGAAAGAAAATATCAAGGGTGATATATATTTTCAAAATACGTTTCGCATTTTATTTTAAACTCAAAAGCCACTGAAATCAATTAATTAATTGATTTCAAATACTTCCTAGTTTTATAAAATGTTGAAAACTTCACATGGGGTTGGAAATATTCCAAATGACATCCAAGAGTTGTTTAGCTATTTTCTTTGAATTAGTTGGAGCCAAAACAAATAAAACCAAATGTCAGAAAGAAAACAAAACAGAAAAAGGAAAAAAAAGGAAGGAAACTAACCTGTGCTCACCTACTGGCCGAGCCCACCAAGGGGGTTCCCCCTGTCGTCTTCCTCCTCGTGCGAGAAGGCAGAGGAGAAGGAAGACACGACGCGCCCCTCGCCACCTCCTGCTTCGCGCTAGAGGCACCTCCTCCGTCCCTATCCGCGTATGAAGATGATGTGGATGAGCCCCTGGATCTTTTCCCCCTCACCTAGCGCCGTTTTCCCCCTCCTGCTTCCCTCTCCTCTTCCTCCCGCCATGGCCGAGCTCTGCTTGAGCTCACGGGCGCCTTTCCAGCCGCAGCAAAGGCTCCCCGAGCACTCCATCCTCTCCGCCACGACGAGTAGCTTCTCCACGCCGAAGGAATCAAGTCGCAGCCTCCTGAAGCGTCGCCGTCGTCGTCGTTCCCATCGCCGGTCACCGGATCCGCCGCCGTCGATTCGGCCTGCTCCGAGCCTCTCCTTCATCGCTGATGCCAGAAATGGAGCCACCACGAGCCCTCGAGCCTTTCCCCTCTCACCCCACGCTCTTCCGTCCCCCGTAGCCTCGATGCCCTCCAAGGCCGACTCCGGCCACCACCCGAGGTCGTCGCCGGCCTCGCTCTGGCCACCTCGTGGCCCATGGCTTGGTCGGAACAGATGCTGCACTTCATCAGCTATCCGTAGAGCCAAACCGCGCCCGATTTGGTTCCCTGTAGCGCCGTTTAGGTCGTCTCCGGCGAGCCCTCCGCCGCGGCTATGGTCGCCGACGACCACCTCCGGTGGGGGCCAACGTGGCCACCTTAACCCGCCACTAATCAGGCCTTAGAGCCACTGCCACAGGGCCCCACGCCTGGTCAAACCCCAATTAGGGGCTGGTCAGCGCGGGGTTAGCCTCTGGGTCACTGACCAGTGGACCCCACTGGTCAGGGTTTGACCTGGACCGACTGGTTGACCTGCTGACGCAGGGATGACATCAGCCTGACGCAGTAATAGCTTTTCTAAATTAATTTAAATCCAGGAAATTGCTAAAACTTGTAAAAATCATAGAAATTAAAATATAACTCGGATGAAAATAATTTATATATGAAAAAGGATCAGAAAATCCAAAGAATCTGATTATGGCATTTTCATGCATGTTTGAAAAAGTTAACATCACCAAATAGGCAAAATGGTGTATAGGATAAATTTCATATTTAGTTTGGAGATGGAATTTGATACTTATTTGAATTCCACTTCAATTGTTATGACCAAACATTGGTCAATGCAAATCAGTACCTCAAAATACTAACCCCATGCATGTTGGAACATTTTGTTATGAGCATCAGGTCGAATCAATTATAAGGGTACTTGGAAAAATACCCGGCTTGAAGTGATGTTTGAATCCTAATTCAAACCAACTTCAACTTAAAAAATGATAGCCACATTAGCCCTGCCACCTTTCATTTCATGTCTTGAGCTTGCATCATAGTGTTGCATTTCCGTGAAGTAGTTGTTGTTCTTTCTTGTTTGCCGGTGTTGTTCCCTCTCGGTAAACGATATTTCCAACGATGTGATCGTTGACATTGATGAAGACTCATTGCTATCTTCAGACGTGTCAGGCAAGCAAACCCCCCTTGAGCATATTGAAATAAACCCACTCTCTCGCTCCTGCTCTCTTCCACTGCATTAGGACAAACACGATTTGACTGTGCATGTTATCGATAGTTGAACCCATTCCTCTGCATGACCTGATTTTGTCACAGTAAATAGTTGAAACCACTTAGCATGAGTAGCAACTGCTTGAGCCTTGTTGTGCTTACTCATCCATGCTTGTTTACAATGCCTGCTATGCTTAGAGTCATGTCGGGTCTGATCCATCTTGATGATGAATCGGAGTGGTTGTGATCATGTTCTACAATGTGAGAGTAAAAGTGTGAATCCGATTTCGTAAAGGTAGCGATGAGAGGCCATGTAGGAGTACATGGTGGGTTGTCTCATTGGGACCGTCCTTAAGAACTGAGTTCTGTGTATGTTATCCAAGACAAGATACTACCATGCATTGGGCCCTGAAATATGACCCCGCTCGGCTTATTAATTGCCTAGATCCCTGTCCAGGAGTTGCAATTAGTTTCTGGTGTCTGTAGGAAAAGTGTTGGCGGCCGTGTTTAGCTCTGCCCGATGGGGTAGGCTTCTCTGCGGTAGATACACAGTGGCACGGTGTACCAAGTGGCACCCAGATGGTGGGCTTGGGAACCCTGCGCACATCGTTTGGGGCCGTAGAGGAAACCTCGGCCGGACTTCCTTGCGGGTTCAGTCTCAAATAGGCGATAAACCTGGACTAGGGTCTTGTGTGGTTAACGGTCGTGGCCGACACCCACACCAGTGCTTCCGCTTGAAGGTTGCCGAGATGCATGACGTGCATATGGTGCTAAGTGGTGAGAGCATGTGTGAAGAAGTATACCCCTGCAGGATGATTTAATCTGTTCGAATAGCCGCGTCCTTGGATATGGACTACTTGGAAACATTACGTGGTACATAGAGAATTTAAACGGATACTCTAAAACATGCAAGATAAGTGTGAGTGCTATGGAAGGCCTTCTCGTAAGGAGACGAGAGTGGATCCATAGTGGTGTATTGCATTGGTGAATATGTGGACTCGTGTGCGCTATCCCACCTCAAAGAAAGAACTTGTAGTCATGGTACAGGTTAGCCAAGAGTCAAAGATGGCTTGCTGCAATCAAACCCCACAATCCTTTCATTGAAACATGATGCATATGTAGATAGTTCTGATGTAAGACTTGCTGAGTACCTTTGTACTCACAGTTGCTTTATTTATGTTTTGCAGAGAAGACTTAGACTCATTAAAAGGTTCTACGCGATGTGTTCGATGTTGACCGGAATAGCTTGGGAATCCCAGACAGAGGTCTGGCTCCTTTGGTAGGGTCATAGTAGCTTTTGAGGCTCCTCCAGCCACTTTTAGTAGATGTCTGTACCCGGACATGAATTACTTCCGCTTTTTGTTTGTATGACTTGAGTGTCAGGTCACGAGACCCCTGTTTGTAATATCACACTATGTTGATTCTTATGAGTCCTTAATAAAAGCTTGAGTCATAGAGTTATGTTGTGATGCCATGTTGTGTCTACACATATCGTGCATATTGTGTGTATGTTAGGAAATGCATTATATGTGTGGGATTCGACACCTAGTTGTGTGCCTTTAGTAGTACTCTTTACAGGGAAATGCCTCTTTGTGCTTCTATCGAGCATTGGTAGCTTGCTACTGCTCTAGACACATTGATTGACCGTCGTGTATCCTTCTTTGCTGCCGTGTCTGTCCCCTCGGGGAAATGTCATGCGGTGTAATGGAGTCCTTGTAGCTTGCTACGACTCGTCTACACACGCTTTTGATCGACACGTGCCTTGCTGGGTTATGTATGCGTGTCCCTGTATGGATGTACCGCTTGGGTTTATAACTAGTCATGTCGACCCGGGTTATTTGTCGTTTGAACGCTAGCAACATATTCATATACGTGAGCCAAAAGACGCAAACGATCCCGGCCAAGGTAAGGTGGCAGCCGTGGAGTTTACCGTGCGTGAGGCCGCAAAGTGATGTGATGTGTTGCAGGCTGGGTTCTTATGACTCAGGATCGGGGTCCCAACAGGAATGCATGCCTACATTAGATTGATGAACGAGAGCTAGCTACATATCTCTCCGTGTTATAGCTGTTACATGATGAATCACGTCCGTCACACTCATCCATCACCGATCCACTGCATATGAGTCTTTTACTACTGGTTCTAGCTACGTTACTTTGCCTAGGCTTGTCCCTTGCTACAAGAGGGATTGGGCCACTTCACTGCTGCTGTCACTACTGCTGTTACTTTGCTGCTGTTACTTGTTACTTTGCTGCTGCTGCTACTACTGTTCCTTGGTACTCCGCTGTTACTTGTTGCAAGACTTTGTTGGTGCTAACATCCCGTCAACAAGGCCTTTTCTAGCGCCGTTGCTGGGAATTGCCAAAGCTTTTTCTGGTGCCGTTGCTATCGTACCACCTTGCTACTGATACTTTGCTTGCAGACACTAATCTTTCAGGTGTGGTTGAATTGACAACTCAGCTGCTAATACTTGAGAATATTCTTTAGCTTCCCCTTGTGAGCGAATCAATAAATTTGGGTTGAATACTCTACCCTCGAAAACTGCTGCGATCCCATACGCTTGTGGGACATCATCCAGCAGCGTCGGATAACAAGGATTGACGTCGTTTTCTTTTCTCGTTTGTTTTCGTCCATAGTCGAACCCTGCTCTTCTTCATGATATTTATGTATTGTACTGATGTGACTCTGATATAGCATGTGGCGAGTGTAGGCCAATTTCATATACTCTTCATTTCATTACATGTACTTGTAATGATATCCATTCTTGCGGAACGACGAGATGCACTTCTATCCCTGACGAGGCCCTCGTGCCAAATTAAGGATAGGGCCGCATCCTCGGCATGACAAGTTGGTATCATAGCAGTACCGACCTAGGAGCCCCCTTGATTGATCGAACTTGGCCGAGTCGAGTCTAGTGAAAAAATTGCTTTGAGTCTAGTTATATATCGGAGAGTAGGATTCATTTTCTCCTCTTCTATGCTCTGGCGAGGAATCTTGACGTAATAATTTAATTCTACTCCTCTTCTCACTCAAATCTTTTTTAGGATCACGCGGATATATTGGAATCTATATGATGCTGATGTGACGGAATTCTGGCTTGGTGCCTCCTGTCTGACTTGATTTCTTCTGGGGAGTTGAGCTCCAGGGGATTCTTGAGCACATCGTTATCATTCAGATTTCTTAGTATCTCAGGACGAAGGATGTTCGAAATTGCTTCAATACTAGTAGTGGCGAGAGGAGTCCGACTTCCCCAGTACTGGTGCAGATAGATCCGGATGTATCGCCATACTTAGTATCGTTGTGATTATGAGTGTCTGAAATAGATGAAGTTCCGAGATTCTGGTTATGTGTTGACGGATGTGATACACTGGCCGAGTTAGTATAGGAGTTGAGTGATATATTACTCCTTGTATCCGTGGACCAGATTGCATAACCAGAAATTTCGGGAGTTCTTAGTTGGGAATTCAAGTAGATAGTTAAAGGACAATCTTCCAACAAATGCATGATGTTAGGTTGGGGTTCGACATCTAGTGGAGTCGTTTGTTCACGGTCGACTTACAACGGTTCTCGTTGTGTCTTAAAGAGTCCTTGTAGCTTGCTACAACTCGGGGACACTTCGTATGTCATGTGCACTACCTTGCACATGATGTCTACTATAAGGATTGAGCCCGTGCGATCCTGTCCACGAAAATATCGGACGAAACCTCTCTCATGAATTTGTTCTGGCTTGTTTCGTAAGCCTCATCCTTTGTTTTGTTGGAGTATGGTAATTCGAGTTGCTTCGATGTCAAGTGGTGAATTCATCTCCTTCCAAGAGGTGTTCTCATGTTTTATGGGAATGCAAGTTCTTTTGCTCTACCAATTGTCGTATCAATTCTTTTCAACCGGAGTCGTCATATCAATTATTTTTCATCCGGTGTGCTTCTCTTCAATGAATTCTAGCCTCTCCAATTTTTGCAAGATCAAGCTCTCTTTTCTTTCCGGAGTCATCTCATCTGTCCCAAGTTGTCTTTGTTTTTCCCCGCCCTCCCACCCTTTTCTTCAATGTTTCAGTCATCATCCAAGTGCCTTTTTATTCAGTGATGCCTCCGCTATCTGCTCTTTTCTCTCATATCCGGTGATTCATTGGGAAGATTCTTAGGAGCTTCGTGTTCATCTTTATTCAATCTTGTTATATTTTCCGGTGAATTCAATTTAGTTATCCATGTGATCATATCCTTTTCATCCTTGTAATTCTTTCCTATGTTGGAAATTCTTATCAGCCTATCTTGTTTATTCATTCCTCTCTTCTCTATCCGGAGTGTTGAAGATATCTCAGAAGTTTCTTGTTCTCAATTCTTTCAATTATTTCGAGGTGCTAACCTCATCAAGTTTTCTTTATACCAGTGCAATATCTCTCCTTCTAAGCAACCTTTTCAACGGTGGTTTCTTTTGATTGGGCCCATAACCCACATGCTTTTCCCAGGATCTTTCCTGGCTCTTGTAATCTTTTCCGGAGATCTCTAATTCTTTTCAACTATGACGTAAGTATGAATTTCATGAGTCTTATGCCTCCTTCAAGATCAATTTGAATTAATTCTCATATTTGTCTCAACTTTTCCCTTGTTCTTATTCCGGAGTGTCTCAATTATTCCTGGTGGTGTTCTCCTCATCATTCTCAGCTTGGGAGGCTGAAGGAGTGTTTCTCTCGATCTTGCTCCATCCTAGTAAAGATTGTCGTTTCAACTTTGGGTATCATCTTGAATTGTTCTCGATCATGAGAATTCCTTCCTTGTCTATAAGGTGCATTCCTAATTGTTTTCATTCTTGATCCTCCGAAGGCCATCATTTCAGAAGATTCTTCGTTCTCAGCTTTCAGCTTTCATCCTCAATTCTTCTCAATTGTTGTCTCTTCGTTCGTCTCTCAATTATTCCGGTGCCTTGTTCAGTTTTCTGTTAGGTGGCTCATGATCTTTTCGTTCTCATGTATCTCAATTCATTCTTGTTACCCCCATTCAATCCAATTCTTACCGGTGTCTCCTTCAATACTTCTTCAAGTTTGTGCTCATATATCTCCTCAATCATTTCTAGAAGAATAAGTGGTACGCTAAATCTGTTGCTTGTCATCAATTAAACTTGATGAAGGGTAAGCTTAACATAATTATTATTCTTGTTCATAGTGATCTGAATTCTTCTTCCGGAGTGGCTCATGATATCAATTCTTTGTCTCAAGATGTTCTTCAAGATTCTAGTGGTAGTAGTTCTCAATTTCTTCTTCATTCTTTTCTTGCCAAGAGCTAGTTTCTATTCTTTATAACAAAGGCTTGTGATGTTGCTCATTTGGGTCAATCATGTTGTTCTATAAAGATCATGTTGGTTCCTTGATCAATTTAGTTGTTTGTTGTGAATCTTGTCTAGTTCTCCTATCTTATCGAATTTTTGTCCCCTTTTCCTACCGAAGTGCTGCCAATTTTTTTTGTGAATTCTTTCTTGTTTCTTGATATGTCTCCAACGTATCTATAGTTTTTGATGGTTTCATGCTATTATCTTGTCAAACTTTGGATGTTTTGTATGCCTTTTTTTTATCTTTTTTGGGACTAACTTATTAACTCAGTGCCAAGTACTAGTTCCTGTTTTTCCATGTTTTTGACCCTTTTCAGAGGAGGATTTTAAACGGAGTCCAAATGGAACGAAACTTCCAAAAAGATTTTTTTTCGAAACAGAAGAAGATCGGGGAGCCTGAGAACCAGGGCAGGGGCCCACCATGGACCCCACAAGCCCCCTATCCGCGAACAGGGGGGACCGCGCCTCCCAGGCTTGTGGGCTCCCTGGGCCTCCTCTCCCTAGGTATTCCGCCTATATATTCCCTAAAATCCCAGAAAAAATCAGGACATCATCGAAAGTACTTTTCCGCCGCCGCAAGCGTTTGTCTTCGCTAGATCCCATATGGGGCACGTTCTGGTGCCCTGCCGGAGGGGGGATTCAGATATGGAGGGCTTCTTCATCAACACCACGACCTCTCCGATGACGCATGAGTAGTTCACCATAGACCTACGGGTCCATAACTAGTAGCTAGATGGCTTCTTTTCTCTCTTGGATCTTCAATACAAAGTTCTCCATGATCTTCATGGAGATCTATCCGGTGTAATCTTCTTTTGTAGTGTGTTTGTCGAGATCCGATGAATTGTGGATTTATGATCAGATTATCTATGAATCTTATTTGAGTTTCTTCTGATCTCTCTTATGCATGATTTCATATCCTTGCAATTCTCTTCGAGTTGTGGGTTTTGTTTGGCCAACTTGATCTATGATTCTTGCAATGGGAGAAGTGCTTGGTTTTGGGTTCGTACCATGCGGTGACCTCACCCAATGACAGAAGGGGGTAGCGAGGCACGCATCGTGTTGTTGCCATCAAGGGTAAAAAGATGGGGTTTTCATCATTGGTTTGAGTTTATCCCGCTACATCATGTCATCTTGCTTAAGGCGTTACTCTGTTCGTCATGAACTCAATACACTAGATGCATGCTGGATAGTGGTCGATGTGTGGAGTAATAGTAGTAGATGCAGAAACTATCGGTCAACTTGTCTCGGACGTGATGCCTATATGTATGATCATTGCCTTAGATATCGTCATGACTTTGCACGGTTCTATCAATTGCTCGACAGTAATTTGTTCACCCACCGTATTATTTGCTATTTTGAGAGAAGCCTCTAGTGAACACTATGGCCCCTGGGTCTACTTCACACTATATTTTCAGCCTTACTCTTTTACTTCGTTGCACTTTCCGCCTTCAGATCTCACTTTGCAATCAATCTTGAAGGGATTGACAACCCCTTTATAGCGTTGGGTGCAAGCACGTTTGTGTTTGCGCAGGTACTCTGGACTTGACGAGTTTCTCCTACTGGATTGATACCTTGTATCTCAAACTGAGGGAAATACTTATTGCTCCTATGCTGCATCACCCTTTCCTCTTCAAGGAAAAAACCAACGCAAGCAAGTCTCCGTCAACGTGTTAATTTCTGGCGCTGTTGTTTGAGAAGTAGCAGAAGGATTTCTGGCGCTGTTGCCGGGGAGGATCAAGTCAAGAACTCATCCAAGTAAGTGTCGCAAACTCATCTCTTGCATTTACCTTTTTTGCCTCTCGTTTTCCTCTCCCCCACTTCTGAAAAACAAAAATTTACAAAAAAATATTTGCCTTTTTCGTTTGCCTTTTCGATCGGCCTTTTTCCTGCTTGCTTTCTGTTCGCTTGTGTGGGATAGTCTACCTGTCCTCATGGCTAGATCCACCACTTCGAACGATACTCCCAAGAACGAAGTCCTCAATTTCAAACAAATTGAGGAAGAAAACTTAAAGGATGCTTGGTATAGGATTTGCAATGCTCAGAGTAGATATACTCATAAGCAATCCACTACCGTCCTGCTTCGCAGTTTTTATGTGGGTGTTTCTCCTTGGAATTGGTGTATTCTTGACACCATCGTAGGTGGAAATTTCTTGGGTAGCCATACCGTTGATTCTTACGGAGCTGTAATAAATTTGATAGGCTCACCCCCACTCATGGTTAATGGAACTACCTTAACTCTGGAACATGTGATGCGTAGGCTGGACGTCATTGAAAATAAAGTTGCTACGATCGAACTCATTGAGAATTTGGATAAAAATATCCACAACCAACCACTCAGTATGGATCCAAGGTGGGAATGGTTTTGAAAAATCTAAAGGAGAAGGAACCCACAGTTAACGAAAAACTAGGTCATGATTCCGCTAGGATTGGCAAACTAGGGGATGTTATAACCAACTTGGGTTCCGCTTTTGCCGCTCTGCAGAATACTCCAAATTTTGCCCACAATAAGGTCATCAAGTCTGTTTTTGTTCCTATAAATAGTGGTGAATCATCTAGTAAGAAAGATGAAGACCTTAAGATGATGAGTGATCACACTACTTATGGTTTGAGCACCAAAGACGACGATACATGATTCTATCACCTTATGCCTAGCTAAGGGCTCTAAACAATAGCGCTTGTTGGGAGGCAACCCAATGAACTTATCTTTTTCTTTCTGTTTCATTTCGTCCACACCATCATAATTCTGTTATGATAGTGTCTTTTGTGTTTCTTTTTGTGTTTGAGCCAAGCAAAACCTTTATGACTAGAATTGGTGATAGTTGTTTGATCCTGCTGGAAAAAGACATAAACTTTTCACTCACGAGATGATTTTTCATTTTTATTAAGAAATATATTTTGAGTTGATTCTACTTGATGCTGGTTGATATGACTTTTGACCAGGCATTCGTAATTTTTATGAATTTTTGAGGTACCAGAAGTATACGAAGTATACAGATTGCTACAGACTATTCTGTTTTTGACAGATTCTGTTTTTGTTGAGTTGGTTGCTTGTTTTGATGAAACTATGGATAGTATCGGGGGGTACTAGCCATGGAAAAGTGAGAATACAGTAGCCCAACACCAATATAAATAGAAATCAAGATTACTATAGTACCTAAAGAGGTGGTAGTTTGTTTTCTTGTGCTAATGTTATCATGAGTTTCTGTTTAAGTTTTGTGTTGTGAAGTTTTCAAGTTTTGGGTGATGTTCTCATGGATAAAGATATAAGGAGTGGAAATAGCTCAAGCTTGGGGATGCCCAAGGCATCCCAAGCCAAATTCAAGGACACCAAAAAGCCTAAGCTTGGGGATACCCCGGGAAGGCATCCCCTCTTTCGTCTTCAATCCATCGGTAACATTACTTGGAGCTATATTTTTATTCACCACATGATATGTGTTTTGCTTGGAGCGTCTTGTATCGTAGGAGTCTTTTCTTTTTGTTGTGTCACAATCATCCTTGCTGCACACCTTTAGAGAGAGACATGCACTCATCGTGATTTTGCTAGAATGCTCATCGTGCTTCACTTATATCTTTTGAGGTAGATAATTTTGCTCTATGTGCTTCACTTAGATCTTTTAGAGAACGACGGTGCGTGACTTGGTAGTTGGCTTATGCTATGAAAGTAGTCCCAAAGATGATAGGTACCCAAAGGGGATACAAAAACCTCCATCTTCATGTGCATTGAGTAGAAAGAGAAGTCTTGATTCCTCTCAATTAGTTTTGAGACGTGGATTTGGTAACAGTAAGAGTTATGTTAGTAGGGTGTTGTGAATCTAGAAATACTTGTATTGAAGTTAGTGATTCCCGTAGCATGCACGTATGGTGAACCGCTATGTTAGGAAGTCGGAGCATAATTGATCTATTGATTGTCATCCTTTGTGTTGAGGTCGGGATCGCGCGATGGTTAACACCTACCAACCCCTCCCCTAGTAGTATGCGTTTAGCACTTTGTTTCGATTACTAATAAAAACTTTCGCAACAAGTATGTGACTTCTTCATGATTAATGTGAGTCCATGGTATAGATGCACTTTCACCTTCCGCCATTGCTAACCTCTCTAGTGCCACGCAATTCTCGTCGGTGCACAAACCCACCATATGCCTTCCTCAAAACAGCCACCATACCTACCTACTATGGCATTTTCATAGCCATTCCGAGATATATTGCCATGCAACTCCCACCGTTCCGTCTCATGACTTGTGCCGTCACTCTCATATTGCCGTTGCATGATCTTAAGATAGCTAGCGAGATGTTTCAACGTCATACGCCAAGCTAGATCGTTGCACATCCCGGTACACTCCCGGAGGCATTTCCTATAGAGTGACCATCGTTCTAAGCTTTGAGCTGCGAGTAAATAAAAGTGTGATGATCATCATTATTAGAGCATTGTCCCATGTTAGGAAATAAAAAAAGAGAGAGGACAAAGAGCCCAAATAAAAAAGAGATAGAAAAAAAGTCAGGCCCAAGAGCCCAGATAATAATAAAAAAGAGAGAAAAAGAGAGAAGGGACAATGCTACTATCTTTTTCCACACTTGTGCTTCATAATAGCACCATGTTCTTCATGATTATGAGCCTCTCGTTTTGTCACCACCATATACTAGTGGGAATATTTATTATATAACTTGGCTTGTATATTCCAATGATGGGCTTCCTCAAAATTGCCCTAGGTCTTCATGAGCAAGCAAGTTGGATGCACACCCACTAGTTCTCCTTTTGAGCTTTCACATACTTATAGCTCTAGTGCATCCCTTGTATGGCAATCCCTACTCATTCACATTGATATCTATTAATGGGCATCTCCATAGCCCTTTGATACGCTGAGTCAATGTGACCATCTCCTCATTTTTGTCTCAGAACCATCACCACACTCTATTCCACCTATAGTGCTATATCCATGACTCACGCTCATGTATTGCGTGATAGTTATAAAAAGTTTGAGAAAGTAAGAGTGCGAAAACAATTACTTGGCCAATACCGGGGTTGTGCATGATTTACATTAGTTGTGTGAGGATGATTTAGCATAGCTAGACTATATGATTTTGTAGGGATAACTTTATTTGGCCTTGTTATTTTGAAATTTCATGATTACTTTGCTAGCTTGCTTGAAGTATTATTGTTTTCATGTCAATAGGAAACTATTGTTTTGAATCTTACGGATCTGAACATTCATGTCACACAAAAGAAGTTGCAAAGGACAACTATGCTAGGTAGCATTCCACTTCCACATAAAAAATTCAGTCTTTATCACTTCCCTACTCGAGGACGAGCATGAGTTAAGCTTGGGGATGCTTGATACGTCTCCAACGTATCTATAATTATGGTTGCATGCGTTTTATAAATTTTTGGGACTAACTTATTAACTCAGTGCCAAGAGCCAGTTCCTGTTTTTTCCATGTTTTTGACCCCTTTCAGAGGAGGATTTTAAACGGAGTCCAAACGGAATGAAACTGCCAAAAAGATTTTTTTCGGAATAGAAAAAGATCGGGAAGCTGGAGAATCAGGGCAGGGGGCCACCAGGGACCCCACAAGCCCTCATCGCGCGGCCAGGGGGGCGCGGCCCCCTGGCTTGTGGGCTCCCTAAGGCTACTTTGCCCTTGGTTTTGCGCCTATATATTCCCTAAAATTCCATAAAAAATCAGGAGAACATCGAAAGTACTTTTCCGTCGCCGCAAGCTTCTGTCTCCGCAAGATCCCATCTGGGGCACGTTCTGGTGCCCCGCCGGAGGGGGGATTCGGACATGGAGGGCTTCTTCATCAACACCATGACCTCTCCGATGATGCGTGAGTAGTTCACCATAGACCTACGGGTCCATAGCTAGTAGCTAGATGGCTTCTTCTCTCTCTTGGATCTTCAATACAAAGTTCTCCATGATCTTCATGGAGATCTATCCGATGTAATCTTCTTTTGCGGTGTGTTTGTTGAGATCCGATGAATTCTGGATTTATGATCAGATTATCTATGAATCTCATTTGAGTTTCTTCTGATCTCTCTTATGCATGATTTCATATCCTTGTAATTCTCTTCGAGTTGTGGGTTTTGTTTGGCCAACTAGATCTATGATTCTTGCAATGGGAGAAGTGCTTGGTTTTGGGTTCATACCGTGCAGTGACCTCACCCAGTGAGAGAAGGGGTAGCGAGGCACACATCGTGTTGTTGCCATTGATGACCCACAAGTATAGGGGATCAATCGTAGTCCTTTCGATAAGTAAGAGTATCGAACCAACGAGGAGCAGAAGGATCTGGCAAGTGGTTTTCAGCAAGGAAATATTTGCAAGCACTGAAATTGTCGGTAACAAGTGATTGTGTGGTGAGATGATTCGTAGCAAGCAACAAGTAACAAAAGTAGCAACGGTGCAGCAAGGTGTCCCAATCCCTTTTGTAGCAGGGGACAAGCCTGGACAAAGTCTTATAGGAGGAAAAGCGCTCCCGAGGACACACGGGAATTTCTGTCATGCTAGTTTCATCATGTTCATATGATTCACGTTAGTTACTTTGATAGTTTGATATGTGGGTGGACCGTCGCTTGGGTACTGCCCTTACTTGGACAAGCATCCCACTTATGATTAAACCCTCTCGCAAGCATCCACAACTATGAAAGAAGAATTAAGACAAAGTCTAACCATAGCATTAAACTAGTGGATCCAAATCAGCCCCTTACGAAGCAACGCATAAACTAGGGTTTAAGCTTCTGTCACTCTAGCAACCCATCATCTACTTACTACTTCCCAATGCCTTCCTCTAGGCCCAAATAATGGTGAAGTGTTATGTAGTCGAAATTCACATCACACCACTAGAGGAAAAACAACATACAACATATCGAATTACCGAACGAATACCAAATTCACATGACTACTATTAGCATGACTTATGCCATGTCCTCAGGAACCAAAGTAACTACTCACAAAGCATAATCATATTCATGACCAGAGAGGTAATGAGTAGCATCAAGGATCTGAACATAAACTCTTCCACCAAATAATCCAACTAGCATCAACTACAAAGAGTAATCAACACTACTATCAACCTTACAAGTACCAATCGGAGTCGCGAGACGGAGATTGGTTACAAGTGATGAACTAGAGTTTGGAGATGAGATGGTGCTGATGAAGATGTTGACGGTGACAAGTCCCCTCCAATGAGAGGAGTGTTGGTGATGACGATGGCGACGATTTCCCCCTCCGGGAGGCAAGTTTCCCCGGTAGGATCGTCCTGCCGGAGCTCTAGATTGGTTATGCTCAAGTTCCACCTCGTGGCGGCGGAGAAACCACGAAAAAGCTCCTCCCTGATTTTTTCCTGGACGAAACCCTCCATATAGAAAAAGAGGGGGGCCAGTGGGCCAGTGGGCTGCCCACAAGCCCCCATGGCGCGGCCTGGGGGGTGGCCGCGCCGTGCAAGGTTGTGGGCACCCCGTGGTGCCCCTCTCGCACTTCTTCGGCCCAGTATTTTTGATAAATCGGGGAAACAATCCCCGTTGATTTTCACGACGTTTGGAGTTGGGCAGAATAGGTATCTCAACTTTGCTCCACTTTCAGGCCAGAATTCCAGTTGCCCGTATTCTCCCTCTTCATGTAAACCTTGCAAAATAAGAGAGAAAAGGCATAAGAATTGTACCGCGAAGTGAAATAACAGCCTAAGAAGCGATAAATATCAACATGAAAACATGATGCAAAATGGACGTATCAGCCATGAAGCGTAAAAAGATGGGGTTTTCATCATTGGTTTGAGATTATCCCTCTACATCATGTCATCTTGCTTAAAGCGTTACTCTGTTCGTCATGAACTCAATATACTAGATGCATGCTGATAATGGTCGATGTGTGGAGTAATAGTAGTAGATGCAGAAAGTATCGGTCTACTTGTCTTGGACGTGATGCCTATATGTATGATCATTGCCTTAGATATCATGACTTTGCGCGGTTCTATCAATTGCTCGACAGTAATTTGTTCAGCCACCGTGATATTTGCTATTTTGAGAGAAGCCTCAAGTGAACACTATGGCCCCCAGGTCTACTCCACACCATATTTTCAGCCTTACTCTTTTTACTTCGTTGCACTTTCCGCCTTCAGATCTCACTTTGCAATCAATCTTGAAGGGATTGACAACCCCTTTATAGCGTTGGGTGCAAGCTCTTTTGTGTTTGCGCAGGTACTATAGACTTGACGAGATTCTTCTACTGGATTGATACCTTGGTTCTCAAAACTAAGGGAAATACTTACTGCTCCTGTGCTGCATCGCCCTTTCCTCTTCAAGGGAAAAACCGACGCAAACAAGAGAAGTAGCAAGAAGAATTCCTGGCGTTGCCGGGGAAGGACTTTTGTTGCCGTAGCAGAAGAATTTCTGGCGCCGTTGCCGGGGAGGATCAAGTCAAGAACTCATCCAAGTAGGTGTCGCAAACTCATCTCTTGTATTTACTTTGTTTGCGAGTTGCCTCTCGTTTTCCTCTCCCCCACTTCACCAATTTGCCTTTTTCGTTTTCCTTTTCCGTTTGCCTTTTCTCGCTTGCTCTTTGCCCGCCTGTTTGCCTGCTAAAACCCGTATGGCCCAACCAAGGGATTTTGATGCTCACTATGCGAAGTTAGGAGAGATTGAAACTAGTGTTAAAGGCTTCATGTCTACATAGTTTGAATACAACAGTTACTTTCATAGTGAACTGAAGGAGCAAAATTCTTTTCTGCCTTTTATGAGTAGAGAAGTTGATGATATGGCCAAAGAATTCTTTGCGCTAAATTATCAGTTTGCTCATCTTGAAAAGTTGGTAGGCCAGATTTGTGATAAGCAGGCTACCTTAGTCAATAAAATGGCTGCTAAACCTGAAACTCGTGATGAGAATCACGAAGATCTTAAAGTCCTTGGTGTGACTCCCATTGAATCTTTGTTTTCTTGTGTCAAACCTAATGATGATGGGGCTGGATATGAATCCACTTTGGTTGAAAAGTGGCCCAATGATTTGGTGTCCATCTATCTTGATGCTAAAAGCATTGAAAGTGGAGTAGAAGATATTAAAACTTTGAGTAGTAACAAAATTACTAATATGGATTTCAAGGAATTGAATTATGATAGTGGCTCCTTGATTGAATGCATTTCGTTGATGCAATCCATGTTAAACTCTCCACACGCTTATAGCCAAAACAAGGCCTTTACCGATCATATCGTCGAAGCTATGATAAAATCTCTTGAAGAGAAACTTGAATGGGAAGTCTCTATCCCTAGAAAGCTTCATGATGAATGGGAACCTACCATCAAAATCAAAATCAAAAACTATGAATGCAATGCTTTGTGTGATTTGAGTGCTAGTGTTTCCACGATTCCAAAGTCTTTATGTGATGTTATGGGTTTTAATGAGATTGAAGAGTGTTCTCTTAATTTGCATCTTGCAGATTCTACTATCAATAAACCCATGGGAAGGATCAATGATGTTCTAACTATGTACCCGTGGATTTCATTGTGCTTGACATTGATTGCAATCCTACATGCCCTATTATTCTTGGTAGACCTTTCCTAAGGACTATCGGTGCTATCATCGATATGAAGGAAGGGAATATTGGATTTCAATTTCCTTTAAGGAAGGGCATGGAACACTTTCCTAGAAATAAAATAAGATTGCCTTATGAATCCATGATGAGGGCCACTTATGGTTTGAGCACCAAAGACGACGATATGTGATTCTATCGCTTTTATGCCTAGCTAAGGGCGTTAAACAATAGCGCTTGTTGGGAGGCAACCCAATGAATTTATCTTTTTATTTCTGTTTTTTACGTCCACACCATCATAATTCTGTTGTGGTTGTGTTTTTTGTGTTTCTTTTTGTGTTTGAGCCAAGCAAAACCTTTATGACTAGTCTTGGTAATGGTTGTTTGATCCTGCTGGAAAAAGACAAAAACTTTTCGCTCACGAGATGATTTTTCATTTTTATTCAGAAAGATCTTTTGAGTTGATTCTTTTTGCTGCTGGTTGATATGCCTTTTTCCCAGGCATTCGTAAATTTTCAGAATTTTTGAGGTACAGAAGTATACGAAGTATACAGATTGCTACAGACTGGTCTGTTTTTGACAGATTCTGTTTGTTGAGTTGGTTGCTTGTTTTGATGAAACTATGGTTAGTATCGGGGGGGGGGGGGGGTACTAGCCATGGAAAAGTGAGAATACAGTAGCCCAACAGCAATATAGATAGAATTCAAGTTTTCTACAGTACCAAAAGAGGTGGTAGTTTGTTTTCTTGTGCTAATGTTATCACGAGTTTCTGTTTAAGTTTTTTGTTGTGAAGTTTTCAAGTTTTGGGTGATTTTCTCATGGACAAAGAAATAAGGAGTGGAAATAGCTCAAGCTTGGGGATGACCAAGGCATCACAAGCCAAATTCAAGGACACCAAAAAGCCTAAGCTTGGGGATGCCCCGGGAAGGCATCCCCTCTTTCGTCTTCAATCCATCGGTAACGTTACTTGGAGCTATACTTTGATTCACCACATGATATGTGTTTTGCTTGGAGCGTCTTGTATCGTAGGAGTCTTTTCTTTTTGTTGTGTCACAATCATCCATGCTGCACACCTTTTTGAGAGAGAGATACATGCACTCATCGTGATTTTGCTAGAATGCTCATAGTGCTTCACTTATATCTTTTGAGCTTGATAATTTTGCTCTATGTGCTTCACTTATATCCTTTAGAGCACGACGGTGCGTGAATTGGTAGTTGGCTTATGCTATGAAAGTAGTCCCAAAGGTGATAGGTAACCAAAGAGGATACAAAAACCTCCATCTTCATGTGCATTGAGTATAAAGAGAAGTCTTGATTCCTCTCAATTAGTTTTGAGACGTGGATTTGGTAATATTAAGAGCTATGTTAGTAGGGTGTTGTGAATCTAGAGATACTTGTGTTGAAGTTAGTGATTCCCGTAGCATGTACGTACGGTGAACCGATATGTTAGGAAGTCGGAGCATAATTGATATATTGATTGTCATCCTTTGTGTTGAGGTCGGGATCGCGTGATGGTTAACGCCTACCAACCCTTCCCCTCGGAGTATGCGTTTAGCACTTTGTTTCGATTACTAATAAAACTTCCGCAACTAGTATGTGAGTTCTTCATGACTAATGTGAGTCCATGGTATAGATGCACTTTCACCTTCCACCATTGGTAGCCTCTCTAGTGCCGCGCAATTCTCGCCGGTGCACAAACCCACCATATGCCTTCCTCAAAACAGCCACCATACCTACCTACTATGGCATTTTCATAGCCATTCCAAGATATATTGCCATGCAACTCCCACCGTTTCGTCTCATGACTTGTGCCGTCACTCTCATATTGCCATTGCATGATCGTAAGATAGCTAGCGAGATGTTTTCAATGTCATACGCCATGCTATATCGTTGCACATCCCGGTACACTGCCGGAGGCATTTCCTATAGAGTCATCATCATTCTAAGATTTGAGCTGTGAGTAAATAAAACTGTGATGATCATCACTATTAGAGCATTGTCCCACGTGAGGCAATAAAAAAGAGAGGCCAAAGAGCCCAAATAAAAAAAGAGAAAAAAGAGGCTCAAGTGCCCAAATAAAAAAAAGAGAGAAAAAGAGAGAAGGGACAATGCTACTATCTTTTTCCACACTTGTGCTTCATAATAGCACCATGTTCTTCATGATTGAGAGCTTCTTGCTTCCTCACTACCATATGCAAGTGGGAATCTTCATTATATAACTTGTCTTGTATATTCCAATGATGGGCTTCCTCAAAATTGCCCTAGGTCTTCGTGAGCAAGCAAGTTGGATGCACACCCACTAGTTCTCATTTTGAGCTTTCACATACTTATAGCTCTAGTGCATCTCTTGTATGGCAATCCCTACTCATTCACATTGATATCTATTGATGGGCATCTCCATAGCCCTTTGATACGCCGATTAAATGTGACCGTCTCCTCCTTTTTGTCTCACAACCACCACCACACTCTATTCCACCTATAGTGCTATATCCATGGCTCGCGCTCATGTATTGCGTGATAGTTATAAAAAGTTTGAGAAAAGAAGAGTGTGAAAGCAATTTCTTGGCCAATACCGGGGTTGTGCAGGATTTACATTAGTTGTGTGAGGATGATGGAGAATAGTCAGACTATATGATTTTGTAGGGATAACTTTCCTTGGCCTTGTTATTTTCAAAGTTCATGATTACCTTGCTAGTTTGCTTGAAGTATTACTGTTTTCATGTCAATAGCAAACTATTGTTTTGAATCTTACGGATCTGAACATTCATGTCACATGAAAGAAGTTGCAAAGGACAACTATGCTAGGTAGCATTCCACATCAAATATTCATTCTTTATCACTTCCCTACTCGAGGATGAGTAGGCGTTAAGCTTGGGGATGCTTGATACGTCTCCAACGTATCTATAATTGTTGATGGTTTCATGCTATTATCTTGTCAAAGTTTGGATGTTTTGCATGCCTTTTATATATTTTTTGGGACTAACTTATTAACTTAATGCCAAGAGAGAGTTCCTGTTTTTCCATGTTTTTGACCCCTTTTAGAGGAGGATTTTGAATGGAGTCAAAACGGAATGAAACTGCCAAAAAGATTTTTTCCGGAACAGAAAAAGATTAGGAAGCCGGAGAATCATGGTAGGGGGCCACCAGGGAGCCCACAAGCCCTCATGGCGCGGCCGGGGGGGCCCGCGGCCCCCTGGCTTGGGGGGTTCCCTGAGGCTCCTTTTCCCTAGGTTCTGCGCCTATATATTCCCTAAAATTCCATGAAAAATCAGGAGATCATCGAAAGTACTTTTCCGCCGCCGCAAGCTTCTGTCTCCGCAAGATCCCATCTGGGGCACGTTCTGGTGCCCTGCCGGAGGGGGGATTCGGACACGGAGGGCTTCTTCATCAACACCATGACCTCTCCGTTGATGCGTGAGTAGTTCACCATAGACCTACGGGTCCATAGCTAGTAGCTAGATGGCTTCTTCTCTCTCTTGGATCGTCAATACAAAGTTCTCCATGATCTTCATGGAGATCTATCCGATGTAATCTTCTTTTGCGTGTGTTTGTCGAGATCCGATGGATTGCAGATTTATGATCAGATTATCTATGAATCTTATTTGAGTTTCTTCTGATCTCTCTTATGCATGATTTCATATCCTTGTAATTCTCTTTGAGTTGTGTGTTTTGTTTGGCCAACTAGATCTATGATTCTTGCAATGGGAGAAGTGCTTGGTTTTGGGTTCATACCGTGCGGTGAACTCACCCAGTGACAGAAGGGGTAGCGAGGCATACATCATGTTGTTGCCATCAAGGGTAAAAAGATGGGGTTTTCATCATTGGTTTGAGATTATCCCTCTACATCTTGTCATCTTGCTTATAGCGTTACTCTGTTCATCATGAACTCAATACACTAGATGCACGCTGGATAGCGATCGATGTGTGGAGTAATAGTAGTAGATGGAGAAAGTATCGGTCCACTTGTCTTGGATGTGATGCTTATATGTATGATCATTGCCTTAGATATCGTCCTGACTTTGCGCGGTTCTATGAATTGCTCGACAGTAATTTATTCACCCACCATGATATTTGCTATTTTGAGAGAAGCCTCTAGTGAACACTATGGCCCCCGGGTCTACTCCACACCATATTTTCAGCCTTACTCTTTTTACTTCATTGCACTTTCCGCCTTCAGATCTCACTTTGCAATCAATCTTGAAGGGATTGACAACCCCTTTATAGCGTTGGGTGCAAGCTCTTTTGTGTTTGCGCAGGTACTCTGGACTTGACGATATTCTCCTACTGGATTGATACCTTGGTTCTCAAAACTAAGGGAAATACTTACTGCTCCTGTGCTGCATCACCCTTTCCTCTTCAAAGGAAAAACCGACGCAAACAAGAGAAGTAGCAAGAAGAATTCCTGGCGTTGCCGGGGAAGGACTTTTGTTGTCGTAGCAAGCCCCCTACTTCTTCTTATTCCTTGACCTCCTCCCTAGATGGGAGGAGGGTTTCCCCTCTGGTCCATGGTATCCATGGCGGCGGAGGGGCGAATGCCCCTCCGAGATTGGATCTCTCTCTGTGTGTCCTTTTGTTTACGTGCTCCCAGATTCTGCCTTTCACCGTTTCTTAAATTCCCGGAGATCCATAACTCCGATTGGGCTGAAAGTTTAACACGATTTTCTTCCGGATATTATCTTTCTTGCGGCGAAAGAAGGGCCCCAACCGCCTTAGGGATTGGTCACAAGCCTGCCAGGCGCGACCCCACCCCCACGCTGCGGCTAGGGGGCTTGTGACCCCCTCGGGCATCGTTTCGCGTTGATTCTTCTTCCCAAAAATCATAAATATTCCAAAAGAAATCCCCGTAGGTTATTATCGCGTTTGGACTTCGTTTGGTATGGATAATCTGTGAAACAAAGAACATGCAACAAACATGAACTGGCACTAGGCACTGGATCAATATGTCAGTCCCAAAAATCGTATAAAAAGTTGCCAAAAGTATATGAAAGTTGTAGAATATTGGCATGAAACAATCAAAAATAATAGATACGACAGAGACGTATCAATTGTTCATTTGGAGTCGCTTCTTCTTCTTCTTCATCGTTCGAGGATGGGTTCCAGGTTGGCAGCCTGGGATAGCAAGGATGGACGTTGTTTTCTTTTCTCGTTTGTTTTCGTCCGTAGTCGGACCCTGATCTTCTTCATGATATTCATGTATTGTAGTGATGTGACTCTGATGTAGCATGTGGCGAGTGTAAGCCAATTCCATATACTCTTCTCTCCAGTACATGTACTTGTAATGATATCCATTCTTGCGAAACGACGAGATGCGCTTCTATCCCTGACGAGGCCCTCGTGCCAAATTAAGGATAGGGTCGCATCCTGGGCGTGGCACTGACCCTTTTGTTAACGCCAGACACCGCCGCATTGCCAATGTGCATAGAAACGCCGAACCCGTATGCGTTGCTGACCTGGCCCACTACTAGGCCGAGCACGCGTTGCGTGGTGACGTGGCATGCCAGAAACGCTGAACCCGTATGCGTTTCCAGCAACGCTAGTGCCTTTGGCGTTTAACATCCAGATATTTTAGGTCCCCATGGGGCTCTCATCCACCTTTCACCACTCACTCTCTTCTCCCTCATTGGCCTATTCCGAGCCGCCTCCCTTTTCTCCCTTTGTTCCCCTCACTACCCCCTCTCAAATCCTTGGAAATTGATTGGATATCTCCATGGACCCGGTATATTTTCCGTTCCTTCATGTAACCTCCTTCATCTCAATTTTTTTATTGGTTGTATTTGTCTATTTGGATTTTTTTATTCATGTGGTTCCTAACCCTAGTTTTGAACAATGTGGTTGGTATATGATTTTAGTGATTTTGTTAGCAATGTGGTGCATTTCTTGTATTGATGTTTGTCTTTTTTCGATGGAAAATATTGTGAATATTCATTATGTTGACAAAGAGGCATTCATGAATGTTGGTATTGTTGACAAGTATGAGGATGTGTTGATATTTCTTGAGAGTCCTAGTTATGAAGAGGTTGTGGAAGAAATACAGACAAGATTAAGGTGGGTAGATGCAAGTGACCAAGTTGAATTAGTAAGAAGATATGATGTTACATCTGCACACAAGTGTCGAATGAAGACAATGCCTATCAGGTCCAATTTGCATCGGGTTGCATATAAGGAGGTTGTTGCATCATCATAGTCAATTCACTCGAAGTGTTTGCAAGTAAGGTTGTCAAGGCTCGTCTCTTTGAAGTTGACTTGAACCAAACCTTGATAGAAGATGTGAAGCATAAAGTTGAAGTGGAAGCCAATGAGTATCCCAAATATGAGTTCAGAGGTAGTGCACCGATCAATGATGATGATCATGAGTTCGAGGAAGAGTATGAGAGGCAACACAACATTGTTGGTGACGTAGAGGCTCAAGTAAGGCATCAGGATGGATCCTGACATTATCTATCAGCGTGCTTGTGTGGATGACTCGGATGATGAAGGCCCGATGAATGAGTTGGACGAGGATGGCTTCACTGAGAAAGAAGTAGAGTGACACACAAAAATCATCGGTAGGGATCACAAAGTTCCTGTGTTTTGTGATGTTAGCCTTGCAGATAAGGCTATTGTCGACGGTGGCATGAGCAAGACAATTGAGGCTAGATAGTTCCCAAGTAGTACGCCCGACGAGATTTCGATGTCTTACCTAAGGAAAGGTTTGATGTTAGAGCACATGCTAGAATTGAAGATGTGGTTGTGTGAGTGATACGTCTCAAACGTATCTATAATTTTTGATGGTTTCATGCTGTTATCTTGTCATCTTTGGATGTTTTATGTACCTTTTATATCTTTTTTGGGACTAACTTATTAATTCAGTGCCAAGTGCCAGTTCTTGTTTTTTTCCTGTGTTTTTGGCTCTTTTCAGATCTGATTTTGGAACGGAGTCCAAACGGAATAAAATCCCCGAAATGATTTTTTTCCGAACGGAAGAAGATCAGGGGGCTTATGGGCCAAGCCAGGTGGGCTACAGGGAGCCCACAAGCCCCCACTCTGCCACCAGGGGGGGGGGGGCGGTGGGCAGGCTTGTGGCCTACCTGGCGCCGCCCTGACCTAGATCTTGTGCCTATATATTCCCTAAAAATCAGAAAAAATCAAGGGATCCAAGAAAATACTGTTCCCTCACCGCAAGCTTCCGTTTCCGCGAGATGTCATCTGGAGACCCTTCCCAGTGCCCTGCCGGAGGGGACTTTGGAGTTGGAGGGCTTCTTCATCATCATCATCGCTCCTCCAATGACTCGTGAGTAGTTCACTTCAGACCTACGGGTCTGTAGTTAGTAGCTAGATGGCTTCTTCTCTCTCTTGGATCTTCAATACAAAGTTCTCCATGATCTTCATGGAGATCTATCCGATGTAATCTTCTTTGGCGGTGTGTTTGTCGAGATCCGATGAATTGTGGATTTGTGATCATATTATCTATGATATATATTTGAGTCTTTGCTAATTCTTATATGCATGATTTGATATCCTTGTAAGTCTCTCCGAGTCTTGGGTTTTGTTTGGCCAACTTGATCTATGATTCTTGCAATGGGAGAAGTGCTTGGTTTTGGGTTCTTACCGTGTGGTGACCTTTTCCATTGACAGTAGGGGCAGCAAGGCAGACATCATGTAGTTGCCATCAAGGGTAACAAGGTGGGCTCTATCGTAGATATGAGATTGTCTATCTACATCATGTCATCTTGCTTAAGGCGTTACTCTGTTCTTTTGGACTTAATACACTAGATGCATGCTGGATAGCGGTCGACGTGTGGAGTAATAGTAGTAGATGCAGAAAGTATCGGTCTACTTGTTTTGGACGTGATGCCTATAGATATAATCATTGCCATAGATGACGTCATGAGTTCGCGCGGTTCTATCAATTGCTCGACAGTAATTTGTTCACCCACCGTGTACTTGCTTTCATGAGAGAAGCCACTAGTAAACACTACGGCCCTCGGGTCTATTCACACCTATCATTTCCACTTTCGCTTTTACTTTTCTTTGTTACTTTGTTGCTTTCAGTTGTCACTTGGGGACAATCTATAAGGGATTGACAACCCCTTCATAGCGTTGGGAGCAAGCTTTTTGTGTTTGTGCAGGCTCTTGTGATACTCCTTCACTGGATCGATACCTTTGTTCTCAAACTGAGGGAAATACTTACCACCGCTGCGCTACATCACCCTTTCCGCTTCGAGGGAACACCAACGCAAGGCTCCAAGGCCACGGGGGAAATACTTTGCATATTTGCCTAGGAAGTCCCTTAAGGCATAGCCGTAGCAGAAGGATTCCTGGTGCCGTCGACACACCTATTTCTGGCGCCGTTGGAAGGTCTTTTGTTGCAATAGGAGAAGTAGTTCTGGCGCCGTTGCCGGGGAAGGAGAGATCTATCCATGTAGGTCTCACAAACTCATCTCTTGCATTTACTTTTTTGCCAGTTGCCTCTCGTTTTCCTCTCCCCCACTTCACATTTGCCGTTTTCTTTTGCCTCTTGCCTTTTTCGTTTGCCCTTTTCTCTCGCTTGCTTTCTGTTCACTTGTGTGCCATGTGCCTTCAATATGCTTGCATCTTCGCTTGCTGAAAATCTAGTGATATGGATCCTCATCCACTAGCTAATCTCTTTAAGAGACCCACTTATGTGGAACGAATTGCTAGTGAGTTGAGAGCACTTGACTATCTTTATGGAGTTTTTCTTGAGATGCGTGAATCTGAAAATCGTGATGAAGAAACTTATGAAGTGATTCACGAGGGCTCCTTGGATGAAAATTATGATTGCAATGGTTTCACTATAAATTCTATTAGTGACAATCATGCTAAAAATATGCAAAACCCTAATCTTGGGGATGCTAGTTTTGCTTTGTCCCCTAGTTGTTGCAATAATCATGATTGGGGTGATGATCTTTCTTATGATCTTGAAAATTTGTTCAAGGCTCATGATGATTATGATATTTGCAATAATATTGAAAGTGGGATTGGAGAAGTCATGACTTTGGTTGATGACAATCCCACTATTTTTGAAGAGCGTCAACTTTGCATGCATGTGGATCATGAAAATAATATCCTTTGTGATAGTTACATTGTTGAATTCGAATATGATCCCACGTATAATTGCTATGAGAGAGGAAAATATTGTGGTAGAAACTTTCATGTTACCAATTTACCTCTCGTTATGTGGAGATTGCTATTGTCTCTTTCTTCTTCCTTGCATATGGCAACTACTGGTTGTCGTGACAATCTGTTTTCCTATAAAATGCCTATGCATAGGAAGTATGTTAGACTTAGATGTGATTTTCACATGCTTTATGATGCTCTCGTTGTGCTTTAATTCTTGTCTTTTGTGAGAGCATCATTGAATGCCCAGCTAAGGGCGTTAAACAATAGCGCTTGTTGGGAGGCAACCCAACGAAGCTATCCTTTTTCTTTCCGTTTTGTGTTTTCCACACTTTCATAATTCTGTTATGATTGTGTTTTTTGTGTTTCTTTTTGCGTTTGTGCCAAGCAAAACCGTTATGATTAGTCTTGGGGATGATCGTTTGGTCATGCTGGAAAATACAGAAACTTTCTGCTCACGAAAAGAATTTTCATTTTGTTTCTGTAAGAGATTTTGAGTTGATTCTTTTTGCTGCTGATTTCTACGCAAAGTCTTCAGACTGTCATAAGTTTCATAATTTTTGGAGTACCATAAGTATACGAAATATACAGATTGCTACAGACTGTTCTGCTGTTAACAAATTCTGTTTTTGTTGTGTTGGTTGCTTATTTTGATGAAACTATGTATAGTATCAGGGGGTATTAGCCATGGAAGATTGAAAATACAGTAACCCAACATCAGCATAAGTAGAATTTAAGTTTACTACAGTACCTAAGGAAGTGGTGGTTTGCTTTCTCATACTAATGTTATCATGAGTTTCTGTTTAAGTTTCGTGTTGTGAAGTTTTCAAGTTTTGGGTGAAGTTCTTATGGACAAAGAGATAAAGAGTGGCAAGATCTCAAGCTTGGGGATGCCCAAGGCACCCCAAGAGATTCAAGGATGCCGTAAAATCCTAAGCTTGGGGATGCCCCGGGAAGGCATCCCCTCTCTCGTCTTCAATCCATCGGTAACGTTACTTGGGGCTATATTTTTATTCACCACATGTTATGTGTTTTTGCTTGGAGCGTCTTGTATCGTAGGATTTTTTTATTTTTTGTGTGTCACAATCATCCTTGCTGCACACCTAGAGAGAGAGACATGCACTCACCGTGATTTTGTCGAGCTTCACTTATATCTTTTGGTAGACAATTCAGCTCACATGTGCTTCACTTATATCTTTTGAGCTAGATACTTTTGCTCTGTGTGCTTCACTTATATCTTTTAGAGCACAGCGGTGCATGGCTTGGTAGTTGATCTATGCTTTGAAAGTAGTCTCAAAAGGGGTAGTTATCCAAAGGGATATGAAAACTTCCACCTTCATGTGCAATGAATAGTTAGAGAAGTTTGATTCATCTCAATTAGTTTTGAGTTGTGGTTTTGGTAATATTGAAGTTATGCTAGTAAGGTGTTGTGGATCTAGAAATTCTTATGTTGATTCCCGTAGCATGCACGTATGGTGAACTGCTATGTGATAAAGCTGAGCATGATTAGTCTATTGATTGTCATCCTTTGCGTGGCGGTCGGGATCGCGCGATGGTTTATACCTACCAACCCTTCCACTAGGAGTATGCGTTGAATGCTTTGTTTCGATTACTAATAAAACTTTTGCAACAAGTATATGAGTTCTTCATGACTAATGTTGAGTCCATGGTTTAGATGCACTTTCACCTTCCACCATCACTATCTTCTTAGTGCCGTGCAACTTTCGCCGGTGCACAAAACCCACCATTAGCCTCCCTCAAAATAGCCACCATACCTACCTACTATGGCTTTTTCAAAGTCATTCCGAGATATATTGCCATGCAACTAACACCATGACATGTGCCATCACGTCTACATTTCTATTGGATGATCGTAAGATAGCTAGCATGATGTTTCAATTAATGTCTATGCCATGCTAGATCATTGTCACGGTACACTACCGAAGGCATTCCATATAGAGTCATCGTTGCTCTAAGTTTTGAGTTGAAAGTATGATGATCATCATTGATGGAGCATTGTCCCATGTGAGGAAACAAAAGAGGCCAAAGAAGCCCACCAAAAAAATAAAAAAGAGGCCAAAGAGCCCACCAAAAAAATGAGAGAAAAAGAGAGAAGGGACAATTCTACCACTTTTTCCACACTTGTGCATATTAAGCACCATGATCTTCATGATTGAGAGTCTCTCGTTTTGTCACCACCATATAGCTGGTGGGAATTTTTCTTTATATAACTTGGCTTGTATATTCCAATGATAGGCTTCCTCAAAATTGCCTTAGGTCTTCGCGAGCAAGCAACTTGGATGCACACCCACTAGTTTTCTTTAAGAGCTTTCACATACTCTTAGATCTAGTGCATCATTTGTATGGAAATCCCTACTCATTCACATTGATATCTATTGATGAGCATCTCCACAACTCATTGATATGCCTAGTTAATGTGACCATCTTCTCCTATTTTGTCTTGCAACCTCCACCGCACTCCACACCATCTATAGTGCAATAACCATGGCTCACGCTCACGTATTGCGTGGGAGTTGAAAATGTTTGAGAAAGTAGAGGTGTGAAACAATTTCTTGGCCAATACCGAGGTTGTGCATGATTTAAATTCATTGTGCAATGATGATAGAGCATAGCCAAACTATATGCTTTTGTAGGGATAACTTTCTTTTGGCCTTGTTATTTCGAAAGTTCATGATTACCTTGCTAGTTTGCTTGAATTATTATTGTTTCCACGTCAATAGCAAACTATTGTTTTGAATCTAATGGATCTGAACATTCACGTTACATAAGAGGAGTTACAAAGGACATATATGCTAGGTAGCATGAAAGCATCAAAAATTCATTCTTTATCACTTCCCTACTCGAGGACGAGCAGGAGTTAAGCTTGGGGATGCTTGATACGTCTCAAACGTATCTATAATTTTTGATGGTTTCATGCTGTTATCTTGCCATCTTTCGATGTTTTATGTACCTTTTATATATTTTTTGGGACTAACTTATTAATTCAGTGCCAAGATCCAGTTCTTGTTTTTTTTCCTGTGTTTTTGGCCCTTTTCAGATATGATTTTGGAACGGAGTCCAAACGGAATAAAATCCCCGAAATGATTTTTTCCCAAACGGAAGAAGATCAGGGGGCTTGTGGGCCAAGCCAGGAGGGCTACAGGGAGCCCACATGCTCCCACTCCGCCACCAGGGGGGGGGGCGGTGGGCAGGCTTGTGGCCTCCCTGGCGCCCCCTGACCTAGATCTTGCGACTATATATTCCCTGAAAATCAGAAAAAAATCAAGGGATCCACGAAAATACTTTTCCGCCGCCGCAATCTTCCGTTTCCGCGAGATCTCATCTGTAGACCCTTCCCGGTGCCCTGCCGGAGGGGACTTTGGAGTTGGAGGGCTTCTTCTTCATCATCATCGCCCCTCCAATGACTTGTGAGTAGTCCACTTCATACCTACGGGTCCGTAGTTAGTAGCTAGATGGCTTCTTCTCTCTCTTGGATCTTCAATACAAAGTTCTCCATGATCTTCATGGAGATCTATCCGATGTAATCTTCTTTGGCGGTGTGTTTGTCGAGATCCGATGAATAGTGGATTTGTGATCAGATTATCTATGATATATATTTGAGTCTTTGCTGATTTCTTATATGCATGATTTGATATCCTTGTAAGTCTCTCTGAGTCTTGGGTTTTGTTTGGGCAACTAGATCTATGATTCTTGCAATGGGAGAAGTGCTTGGTTTTGGGTTCTTACCGTGTGGTGACCTTTCCCAGTGACAGTAGGGGCAGCGAGGCGCACATCGTGTAGTTGCCATCAAGGGTAACAAGGTGGGCTCTGTCGTAGATATGAGATTATCCATCGACATCATGTCATCTTGCTTAAGGCGTTACTCTGTTCTTTTGGACTTAATACACTAGATGCATGCTGGATAGCGGTCGACGTGTGGAGTAATAGTAGTAGATGCAGAAAGTATCGGTCTACTTGTTTTGGACATGATGCCTATAGATATAATCATTGCGATAGATGACGTCATGACTTTGCGTGGTTCTATCCAAAGTTGTCAGAATCTGGATTCTGAATTGGATCGGAGCTCCGTTGCTAGGATCGTGAATCGTAGAATCATAACTATCAGGATCATAGAAACTTAGATTATATGAGCAAAATCCTAGAATCGGAGAGCCTAGCTTGAATCGTAAGATCGTAAGATTTTAAGACCCGAGTCGCGATTCTGACAACTTTGGTTCTATCAATTGCTCGACAGTAATTTGTTCACCCACCGTCTACTTGCTTTCATGAGAGAAGGCACTAGTAAACACTACGGCCCCCGGGTCTATTCACACCTATCATTTCCACTTTCGCTTTTACTTTGCTTTGTTACTTTGTTGCTTTCAGTTCTCACTTGGCGAACAATCTATAAGGGATTGACAAACCCTTCATAGTGTTGGGAGCAAGCTTTTTGTGTTTGTGCAGGCTCTTGTGATACTCCTTCACTGGATCGATACCTTGGTTCTCAAACTGAGGGAAATACTTACCACCGCTGCGCTACATCACCCTTTCTGCTTCGAGGGAACACCAACGCAAGGCTCCAAGGCCACGGGGGAAATCCTTTGCATATTTGCCTAGGAAGTCCCTTAAGGCATAGCCGTAGCAAAATGATTCCTGGTGCCGTTGACACACCTATTTCTGGCGCCGTTGGAAGGTCTTTTGTTGCAGTAGCAGTGAGTATGTTGTCAATGTCAAGCACCACAGGCCTTTCATAGTTATTCAGTTGGACTGCAAGAAGCCATACACCATGAAATCTGAGGTACAAATATGCAAATGGAAAGTCAATGGAAGAATCACAAAAGATGGTTGGTGGAAGCTAACAAGTTGCAAAGCCACTCACCAATGCACACCGCCGACCGTAGAAGCACGGAAGACACACCGTCAGCTAACCTTGGAATTCATTGGCTATAAATACCAGAAACATATAACCGAGGATCCAACCATTAAAGTGAAGTTGTTGATGAGTTGGGTTGAAGATAAGTTTGGATATAAGGTCAAGTATGGGAATACATGGAAGGCCAAGCAAGTCACTCTTAGAATGTTGTACGATGGATCAGAAGAGGCGTACAACATGCTACCAAGGTTGTTGGGAGCGATGTACTATAGAAACCCAAGAATGTACCACTATGTCCAAGATATTGAAGGAGTGTTCCGTCGTGCCTTTTGGACGTTTCATTGCATCTTTTGAGCATTGTCGCCCGGTTTTGTCCGTAGATGGAACATTCTTGACAGGCAAATACAAGGGCACACTCATGGTAGCAATGGCGCATGATGCTAATGATCAAGTCTTGCGTGTGGCATTTTCTTAGACAACTGGGAATGGTTCATGAGACTTGTCAGAACGACGGTCATTCCTCCAAATAGGGAGGTATGCATCATATCCGATCGGCACTAAGGCATATTGAAGGCCGTGGATATTCACATTCCAGGGCATGCGAGCCTTCACCACCAATGGTGTATGAGGCACTTCGTTGCAAAATTTTATAGGGCTTGTAAGAACAAGGATCTTTGCAAGGATCTTAACTCCACATGTGTAGCCTTCTTTGTTAAGTCGTTCAGTGAATGCTCGGACAAAATCTATGAGAAGGCGAACGAAGGTGGGAAAGTGTTCCTACAAAGGAATATTGATGAGAGACACAAGTGGTCCCGGGCATGTGACGAAGGAGGCATAAGATATGGTGACATGACAAGCAATCTTGTTGAGTGCTTCAACTTTGTTTTGAAGGGTGCCCGTCAGTTGCCGGTGACGACAATAGCGGAATATACTTTCTACAAGCTAAATGAGTATTTTCTGAAGCACTCCAATGAAATCGACAAGTTGATTAGTGATAGTGAGAAGCCTCCCAATGAGATTTATCCGAAGAAGGTTGCCGAGTGGCTAGAGTTTCAGAGAAACAAGTCAGCCATACAACGAGCCACTTGTTTCGATAATGTTGAAATGAAATACCAAAAGGATGAGCCAGGTGGGACAACGAGAGATGGATAATCATATGGTGGTCGCTTATTTGAGATGGCTCTTCGGACACGACATTGTACTTGTGAGCGGCCTAGCAAGTACCATTGGCCATGCTCGCACATGATGACGACGTCCCGCAGAGTAATTTGTCTGTGTCTAATGGAGTAGTTGTGAGGTTGCATGAATTCAATTTGCAAACTCATATGTTAACATGGGCGTCTTGATTCTACCCTTTTCTGGACGCATCATAGTGGCCAGAGTATCACGACCCTAGCATTAGGCCGGATCCGGAGATGATGGTAAAACCAAGGGTAGAACGAGAACAAAGCAATACATGAATGATATGGATGAACTCATGAGCACTAGAGAGTTTGGTAGTGGACATTTCATGGAGCCACGTGATAGCAACTAATGCGGTGGTTAGAACGAACCGTCACACAACAAGAGTACTTGCAAAATAATCAAAACTTCAAAAGGGCACAATTCTTTTACTAGTGATGCCGGTGGCCGAGGTTCGGGAAGTGATGCTTTTGGTGGTCGAGGTTCCGGTGGTGATGCTTTTGGTGGTCGAGGTTCCGGTGGTGATACTTTTGGTGGCCGAGGTTCCGGCGGTGATGCTTTTGGTGGCCGAGGTTCTGGTGGTGACGCTTTTGGTGGCCGATGTTCCGGTGGTGGTGCTTTTGGTGGCCGAGGTTCCGGTGGTGATGCATTTGGTGGCCGAGGTTCCGGTGGTGATGCTTTTGGTGTCCGAGGTTCTGGTGGTGATGCTTTTGGTGGCCGAGGTTCCGGTGTTCATGCTTTTGGTGGCCAAGGTTCCGGTGGTGATGCTTTTGGTGGCCGAGGTTTCGGTGGTCATGCTTTTGGTTGCCGAGGTTTCGGTGGTCATATTTTTGGTGGTCGAGGTTCCGGCGGCCGTGGTATAAGTGCTCGTGCTCGTGGTAGGGGCCGAGTTAATGGTGCTCGTGGAAGAGGTAGATGTTCGGGTGATGGTACAAGAGGTTTCATGGATAGAGGTCGTGGTATTGCTAGAGGAATGTCTGGATACCTACAAGGACCATTTCTATATGTACCTACATTTCAATATTACTTGTTCTACTGTTTTTGTCTTTACTAACTAATGCCGTGCAATTTTTTTGTAGATATTGCTAAAGGATGCAGCCGCACTAGAGATAGTAGTGTACTCCAGTAGCTAACTTTGATCAAGATGTCCCATTTTACTTTTGATCGTAGTTTTCACTCTGGTATGTCCGAATGTCTTCTACGCTTAGCTAGCAATTTCAAGATAGCCAATAGAATAGTTTCATGGTACGAACTCATTAGTAGTGACATGCTACTCAATGAGGTTGTCCATGCATTAGCTAGGAAGGGGTGGCCGGAGATACGGAAAGAACTTATCAAGTTGAATGAAAGATGGAAGAAGAAAGGCCAACACATACATGGTGGAGTAAAACATCCATTTTTATGGATGGACGACAACGAGGACGAAGACGATATCTTCATGCCAAGTACCAAGGACAAGAGCTCTGCATCATCGAAGGGCAAGAGCTTTGCATCGACGAAGGGCAAGAGCTCTGCGCCATCGAAGGGAAAGAGCTCTGCATCGACGGAGGATGACGATGATGCCTTCATGTAGTTTAGCCGTGCCTTTTAATTCAGATGTATTCTGTAGTATCTATTTGTAATCTCAAGTTGTTGGTACTATAAGTGTTATCCCCGTTGAAGCAACTGATTATTCACATGTATTGATATGTATTCTGTAATATTTGGTTTTTCCATGTGGTTTCCATCGTAGTTTTATTCCCGTTGAACCAACTTAGTATTAAGATGTATCCTGTAATATTTGGTTTTCGATGTGGTTTAGAAACGCAAATGCAAGGTACATGACAAGTTCATGAGACATAAAGCTACTTGACAAGTTCGCCCGTCATAAAGATTAGCTACATAAAGCATACATCATCACATCACTTCTGCCCTCTTTTCACAGGGAGATTTCCCGTGTTGTTGTAGCCCTCTAGAGTCTTCTACCATATTGGATACCGGATGGTTCGTGAGCTAGCTTATCATGCTTGTTGTGACGTCTGAGAAGGTTGAGTTGGTTGCGGAGCATCTTCCATTTGCGAAGCATCAAACTCAATGTAGTATGGATCCGCTTCTTCCTCCGTCTTCTCTTCCTCTTCCTCTTATTTTTCCTCAATCCATGCTCGATTCAAAGAAGCACGAGCTCGACTCGAAGATGCACGAGCCGAATAAAGCACATCCATTGTATACTCAGCACGTGCCCGCACATCCGTGGATGATCCACCATGGCAAGAGAGTAAAGCGGCTAGGGTGGAACAATGATTCACGACCTTCTGCACAAGGAAAGACATTGACATGTTAACATGACACATCACTCACGAATAAACAATGTGCCACAACAAGGCATCTAACATGCAGAGTACTCCTAACAAGTCCGTCCGTTTTTGGACCAGGGCACGACCAAGCACCACATTACTATCATTGATACATCCCCATAGCTCCATGCCCTGAATAAACCATATGTGTCACATCACTCACGAAGAAACAACAAATGTTCATATTTCAAAAGAGACATACCACTCGGTCATGCAGAGGGCCATAATCGAGGTGTGCTCCAATGGTTTCCTGAATTGAGTTGTTGAATGCACGATCAGCAGCCTCACTTCGCATTAGGTTCAAACAATCGACACGAGTCCATGAACAGTTATGGATAACTCTATACTCTTTGCAGAGCCACTCCAAATGCGTTAAATATGCCTCCTCGTCGTTGTGGGTGTGTGATCAGTTTAAATTCGAGCATTCCTCTGGGCATTCCACATGTCCACCCACATAAGGTACTGATCCTCGCAATTCGTGACATTTCTGTTGTTTTGTCGGCTCATCTTGCAAAGCAGTAGAATTAAACATCATTTCCATTTTTTAGTGCTAAACATTGATCAATACGTGTTACCAAAAACTCTCACCTATGTAGCAGCACACTTGTCTCAACGTATTCCGGCGGGGTGCGTTGTTGTACTCCAAATTGCTTTGAACCACGATGTGGATGATGCTACTCGATCGCAAAAAAATCATATCATGGGGCACCGCACACACCATAGATGTTGGTCATGAAAGCACATATTGCTTAAAGGAAACTGTCTAAGTACCATCTATGGCCTCCAATTGACCTACATCAGAACATGTCACTCGCTTACGTAAAAACAAACCACAGAAAATACAAAGCATATGGATAATTACCTGATTATAAGTCAGCATGTCAAGCTCACTTATGTATGCCTTGTAACGCCCCATGGCGGCGATACAAGACACTTGCACATGAGCCCATGTGTGTGCGGTAGTGGGGTACCGCTCCTCATCCCCGTAAAAAGGCCACTCCCAAGGTTTTACTGAAGCAATGGTGACGTTACGACCTACAGTGATACGCTCCCACATCCAAATCTGTAGGGCCCAAACGAATCCACCAAGATTCAATGTCGGCTTATGTAAGTGCATCTAGTGCCCCTTAGTGATTTTGGTGGTTTGAAGACTTATAGGTTAAGTATCTAATGTGTTTTTAAGTGTACACAGGATCTATAAGTCATTGAGGAGTTTGAGATATTTGAAGAATATCGACCCCTAAAAATATATGTCTTCAGTTGAAGAAATTGGTCTGAAGCTGAATAAATGAATCGCGAAGAATTTGCGATGAATCTGATATTACTCATGAAGATATTGATATTGAGAAGATCGGTGGTTCCTGAAGAAAATCGTTCTGAAGAAATTGAAGCGTAAAGATTTACGTTTTCTGTTTTACTTTCTTCGCATTTGATGAATAGGAACACCGTACTGTTAAAGGGGGTCAAAGTAACACTATGGAATGGATTTCCTCATGATGCTCAACCCAAGCCAAATCCTACCAAAAGCCTCAAGTGAGGAATATGAGTGACATGAAGACTCTCACAGTTGAGAGTCCCGACCGTTTCTATAAGCCACGCCAAGTCACTGATCTTATCCACTCCAACGGTCATATTATTTAAGGGCATTAATGTCAAATCATGTCGGGATGCTCCCAGGCTATAAATAGCCGCCCCCCACAACCACTAGCTGGTTGGCTGCTCCGCTAGAAACTGACACTTGTCATAAGAGCAACCCAATTCCTCAGAGCTTTCGAGAGTAAATCATCAGTGAGGAAATACACCACCCACCGAAACCACAAACCAAACCTAGTGATTGAGCATCACTGAAGAAGTTGTTCCTGTGTGGGACTGAAGCCTTTTACCTTTGACGACTGTGCATCCTCCAGACGGTTAGGCGTCATGGTCTAGAGCAATCCAGCAGTCAATTGTGGATCGCCGGGTGACCGAGTTTGTGAGGGTTTGGAAGTCTGCCCTGAAGTCTTACCACGAGTGTTGGGCGAGGACTGTGTGTCCTTAGCTCAAGGAGAATACGGTAGGGACTGTGTGTCCCGGGACTGGGTGTCCTTTGGTTTAAATACCAAGCCGCTCCAAACCAGATGTACAACTGTCACAGCAGTTGGAACTGGGTCATCAACAACAGTCTTCACCAAGAATCGGGTTCTAATTCCTCAACTCTTTACATTCTCTGTATTATGTGTTGATGACTTTCACTGTGACTGTTTGAAGAATTTGCTGAAGACTTTCTCTGAATTTCCTCAACCCCAAATTCTTCACTTGAGTAAATCATCATCTGTATTCTGCGTGCCTGCTTGCTGTGCAATCTGTTTTCATAATCTTCACTCTGTAATACTGCTATTGTGAACGATTGCACAACTGATCCTTAACTGTTTCCGCTGTAAGTTAGTCATCAGTGAGGAATTTCCTCAAAAGGAATTTCCTCAGTGATGAAATTCTAAAAATCTCCTATTCACCCCCCCCTCTAGTCGATATAACGCACTTTCAATTGGTATCAGAGCAAGGTACTCCCTTGTTCTGTGTGATTTTGGTTTAACCACCTGGAGTTTTAGTTATGTCGACTGCAGGCATGTTTAAGGTGACTGCAGCATGTCCTACCTACGAGGGAAAGAACTTTCCCTTCTGGAAGAACAAAATGCAAATGCATCTACAAGCTATAGACAATGATCTCTGGTATATTGTGGAAAATGGTGTCCCCATCATTTCTGCTAGTGTCACTGCAGCTGATGTGAAGAAATTCAAGCAACTTGATTCTCAAGCGAAGAACATCATCTGTGGTCATCTGAGCCCTGGCCAGTTTGGAAGAGTAAGTGCCTTAGGCTCTGCAACACTGATCTGGGAGAGACTGTGCAAGGTAAATGAAGGAGTATCAACCCAACGCGACTCTCGTGTTGATATTCTTCGCAATCTCTTCAATCGCTTCAAGAGACATGACAATGAGAGCTGCCAAGACACCTTTGATCGCCTCACTGACATATCAAATGAACTGCAAGCACTGGGAGCTCGAGACATCACTGATCACGAAGTTGTGAAGAAACTGCTGAGATCTTTGGATTCTTCATTTGATACTTTAGTTCTGATGATCCAAGAAAGACCAGACTACAAGATGCTAGATCCTGCTGATATCCTTGAAAGGCTAAATACTCATGAATTCCAACTAGAAGAAAAGAGAGATCTATATGGACAAAGCTATTCCAGACCACGCGCACTGAAGGCAAGAGCAATTTCCTCATCTGAAGAAGAAGACACAGATGACAGCAGTTGTGACCCTGAAGAATTTGGTCAGGAACTTGCAATGCTTGTGAGGAAATTCCAGAGATTTACACGACGAGGCCAGTTCGGTAAATCATCAAGAAGAGACATGAGGAAATCAGAATCTGCATCTGAGGACTACAAGAAACGGACCTGTCACAAGTGCAAGAAATCAGGTCATTACATTGCTGATTGTCCTTGCTGGGGAAAGGAATCAAAGAAGAAGAAATACAAGGATGACAGTTCTGATGACTCAAAGAAGAAGAAGAAATCTTCAAAATCCTCATCTTCAAAGTCCTCCTCACACAAGAAGACTAGCTTCAGAAAGGCTCGGGCACTTATTGGCAAGGAAATGGATTCCGAGGCAGAATCAGAAGAATGTGATGATGAAGAAGGCTCTGGAGAAGATTCAGAATCCGGACAGGCTAGTCTTGCTCTAGCAACCAATTTCGTCAGCAAGTCAATCTTCAATCTTGAAGAAAATGAGTGCACCATCCATACCGATGATTATGCTGATGACTTCGCTCCAACCTATTGCTTCATGGCAAAAGGCTCAAAGGTATCACATAATGCCTCCTCATCTGATTCAAGTGACTATGAACATGATGATTACAAAAAACCCAGTTACAGTAAACTTGCCATCATTGCCACTAAACAACAAACTGCTCTGGAAAAGCTTCAAAAACTACTAGACAAAAGTGATGATCTGTTGAATGATGAAATGAATCTTAATCAAATCCTCACTGATGACATGAAAAATCTTCAGTCTAGATTTGATATTCTTCAGGATCGTTATGATACAGTCCTCACTGATCATGAGAAGCTTTCCTACGAATTTCTTCAGAGGAAGCTTGATCTTGAGAAGCTGAGGATGTCTTATGATGATCTTCGTATGGAAAATGATTCATTACTAGCTCAACAGATCAGTGCTAGTCAAGTTGAATTTATTCCTCCATGTCTTAAATGCATTGATCGTGAAACTGCTAATTCTTGACCAGAATCTTCAAATGCTACCACTGCTACAAATTCTTCAACTACACCTGTTGTGTATATTTCCTCACTTGAGGAAAACACAAATGTTATTGATGAAAATGCAGGGTTGAAGGAATTGTACTTGACATGCATGTACAAAAGCCTCAAAGGGCACCAAACCCTTTGTGACGTGCTCAAAAAGCAGATCTTGAACAGGAACCCGAGGAAAGAAGGAATTGCCTTTGAGAGGAAATTGAATGCTGATGGATCTTATTGGAAACCTGAGCAGTATCCCAAAACCTCATGGGTTGCTGCTACCGGGCCTCCTTTTGATCCATCTAATCTAACTGGCTTCTCTTGTGAATTATCCTATTCCTCTGATGAGTCATTTGATTCCAACTATGAACTGTTCAAAGATCAATCTGGTAAAGTATTTGCTCGATATGTTGGAACTAACTGCAGGAATGGCCCTCCTCTGAGGAAAATCTGGGTTCCCAAAAATTGTCTTGAAAATCTTCAAGTAAATGTCCTCATGAAATCACCTCTGAAGAATCTGAACCCCAGATCAAATTCCTCAGGAGGACCAAAGTCTTCAAGAGGATCAAAATCCTCAACTGGTCAAAACTATGCTCATACCCGTGCTTATGCGTCTAACATGCAGGGAAACTACAAGGAATATGATTATGAGCGCTATTCTTCAAATCATTATGTTCATAAATCCTCAAACGAGTTCTCTGCATACTCATATGAGTACTTTAACCCCCCTACTGTTAAGAGAAATGCATTAGCTTCAATGCCACCTTTCTCATATGGTGCTCGCAGGATGATGAACGCTTTGCCACCCCTTCATATGTGGGTGGTGAAGAAATCAAACTAATCACTTCTGCAGGTCAGGTCTCCAGATGAAAATCATCATCTGAAGAATTTGCTGGAGACCTGAGGAAATGGTTGACAGGACGCAAGCTAATGATTGATGAAATAGAAATATTTCACACGTCCTTACATTTCTGTTATGATAAAATCACTGAACTGATGAAATTAGTATCATATTCTTTAAACTTGAAGCATATGAGATGGTAAGCTGTACCAATTCATCTGCAGGATGACAAACCAAAAAATACTGAGTGGGTTCTCGATAGTGGCTGCACACATCACATGACTGGTGATAAAAGCCTACTGATGAATATGCCACTAACTCCATCACCTCTGAAACAAATCACATATGCTGATAAAGGTAAAAGCAAGGTATTGGGACTTGGCAAAGTAGCTATTTCCAAGGATAGGCATATGGACAAAGTGATGCTTGTTGAATCCCTTGGTTTTAACCTCATGTCAGTCTCGATGCTTTGTGATCTTGATATGATTGTTATATTTGGTAGATATAGATGTGTAGTTATCATGGAATCTGACAGATCCAAAGTCTTCGAAGGTGTAAGAAGAGGGGATTTGTACATTGTTGAGTTCTCTACAGGTCCTCAACCAGCCACTTGCTTATTAGCAAAAACCTCAGAAGGATGGCTGTGGCACCGAAGACTAGGTCATGCAGGCATGAGGAATTTGCACACACTTGCAAAGAAGAAGCATGTCATTGGCATCAAATCAGTCAAATTCCTCAAGGATCATCTATGTGGTGCTTGTGAATCTGGGAAAATGACCAGATCCAAGCATCCCTCCAAAACCATCATGACCACTACACGTCCATTCGAATTGCTTCATATGGATTTATTTGGACCTACTCACTATGCAACACTAACCAATGCAGCATCTCTATATGGCTTTGTCATAGTTGATGATTATTCCAGATACACCTGGGTGCATATCATAGTGTATAAAACCGAAGTGCAGGAAATCTTCAAACGATTTTCTTCAAGGGCCTCGACGAACTTCGGCATCAAGATCAAACATATTAGGAGTGATAATGGAACCGAGTTCAAAAACACTGGTCTTGATGATTATCTTGATGAACTTGGTATTACTCACGAATTGTCTGCTCCTTATACTCCTCAGCAGAATGGTGTCGTCGAAAGAAAGAACATGACTCTGGTTGAAATGGCAAGAACTATGCTTGAAGAATATCAGACTCCTCGTCGCTTTTGGCCTGAAGCAATCAACACTGCATGTCATATCATCAACAGGGTATATCTTCACAAATTCCTCAAGAAAACCTCATATGAACTCCTCACTGACAAGAAACCCAATGTAAGTTATTTCAAAGTCTTCGGTGCAAAATGCTGGATTAGAGATCCTCATCATAGCTCAAAATTTGCACCTAAGGCACATGAAGGTTTTATGCTCGGTTACGGAAAGGACTCGCACACCTACAGAGTCTTCAACAACTATCACAACAAAGTTGTTGAGATTGTAGATGTGCGGTTCGATGAAACTAATGGCTCGCAAAGAGAGCAATTGCCTTCTGATCCAGATAAGCTGTCTCGTGAGGAAGCAATAAAGCTTAAACCTACTGAAGACATTGTTCCCACCGAGGAAATTGGTGAAGAAACAATCCCCATCGCTGATGAAAGACAAGAAGATGTTCCTGAGGAAATTGCAACAACACCACTTCCTCAGCCCAGGCAAAATCCTCAACCAGCACATCCGAGGATTGCAAATGAAGTAGAACTTGACAAAATCCTCAACGACATCAACGCGCCAGGTCCTCTCACTCGCTCAAAAGCTTCACACTTAGTTAACTTTTGTGGGCATTTCTCTTTTGTATCTATCACAGAACCCTCAAAAGTAGCTGAGGCTTTTCTGGAACCGGAGTGGATCCAAGCCATGCAAGACGAACTTCTTCAATTCAAGCTGAATGACGTATGGGAGCTCGTCAAACGACCAGATCCTCGCAAGCATAACATCATCGGCACCAAGTGGATTTTCCGAAACAAGCAAGATGAGGACGGTCAAGTGGTGAGGAACAAGGCACGACTAGTAGCCCAAGGCTACACCCAGGTTGAAGGAATAGATTTCGATGAAACTTTTGCACCTGTTGCTAGACTTGAAGCCATTCGAATTTTACTTGCTTATGCTAATCATCATAACATCATCTTATATCAAATGGATGTGAAAAGTGCATTCCTCAATGGTAAGCTTGAGGAAGAAGTATATGTAGCTCAGCCCCCAGGTTTTGAGGATCCAAAGAATCCAGACAAAGTCTTCAGACTCAAAAAGGCTCTGTATGGTCTCAAGCAAGCCCCTCGGGCATGGTATGATACATTGAAGGAATTCCTCATGAAGAAAGGCTTCAAACCTGGTTCACTCGATCCAACTTTTTTCACAAAATCTTATGATAATGAACTGTTTGTATGTCAAATATATGTTGATGATATCATATTTGGCTGTACTGACAAAAGATACAGTGATGAATTTGCCTATATGATGAGTGAAGAATATCAGATGTCTATGACGGGGGAGCTGAAATTCTTCTTAGGTCTTCAAATTCGTCAACAAAGCAATGGAATCTTCATATCACAGGAGAAATACCTCAAGGATGTTCTGAGGAAATTCGACATGCATGAATGCAAAGGTGCCAAGACTCCAATGCCTACCAACGGTCACCTCGGCACTGATGAAAATGGTAAAGATTTCGATCAGCAGGTATACCGTTCTATGATTGGTTCTTTATTGTATCTATGTGCATCTAGGCCAGACATAATGCTTAGTGTTTGCATGTGTGCACGTTTTCAAGCAAAACCGAAGGAATCACACCATAAGGCTGTGAAACATATTCTTCGATACTTAGCTCACACACCAACACTAGGATTATGGTATCCCAAGGGCTCCAACCTTCATCTGGTAGGGTATTCTGATTCAGACTATGCTGGTGACCGTGTGGATCGCAAGTCAACATCTGGCACATGCCATTTCCTCGGAAGATCACTGGTTTGCTGGTCCTCAAAGAAGCACAACTGCGTATCACTCTCCACTCCCGAAGCTGAATACATTGCTGCTGGTTCTTGCTGTGCTCAATTACGATGGATGAAGCAAACCCTCAAGGACTACGGCATCAACATGAAGAATGTGCCTCTCTACTGTGACAATGAGAGTGCTATCAAGATTGCCTACAAGCCAGTACAACACTCGAAGACCAAGCACATCCAGATTCGTCATCATTTTCTTCGGGACCATGTCCTCAAGGGCAATATCCTCATCGACCATGTGAAGACTGATGATCAACTGGCTGATATCTTCACTAAGCCCTTGGATGAGAAAAGGTTTTGCAAGTTGCGGTGTGAGCTAAATATCTTAGAGTCTTCAAATGTTTTGTAAAAACATGCACACATCCTAACACTTATGCAAAGTTGATGACTTAGATGTGCAACACATGATGAAACGATTTTCTTCAAACGATGAAGAAAGTCACTCTGAATGTGAAGAAATTAACGAGGAAATTGATTCTCACGGCCCTACGACAATTGTACGCGGCGTCTGTAATCAACATTCTTATATGGTGGGCAACGCCACCGCCCAATGTGAAATTCCTCAAGTTGATTTTCTTCAAATGATCAAATTCCTCACATTGCATTTTTCTTCAAAACAACTGTTCTTAATTGTGATGATCTATTGCAAAATCTTCAAAAACACTTGATGACTTTCATTTGCCTAGGTAGACTGTGATTTCTAGTCCTCAACAGCATTCACTTATTGCTCTTTCTTCAAGATTGATGTTTTTGCTAAGTGAATGTGATCGGACCCGATTTTCCCTCTATGCTATACTTATCTAGTCTATTCAATTCTTCATATGCGTTCTACTTGAAACTTTGTTCAAAATCCTCACTGCATCCTTGTCAGCTGATGATTTTGTAACAAAAATCCTCAAATCTTCGAAAAATTGTTTTCTTCAAAGGAACAGTAACTGAACCCCCACTCCCCACGATTGGATAGCCACGATCTCCACTATCTCCACCGCATCGTACGGGAGCTACACGTGTCCTACGGAGACGTAGAGGCAAGGGATATTCGGTCCAAAACTTTCGCGCCAAACAGTAACTTTCGGGCTACAAATATGTCCTTAACCCCCTCGGTATCATCTTCTTCGCCTCATCGCTCTCCTGCCACAGCACACCGAACCCTAGCGCCACCGCTGGAAGTCTTGACGCCGGCAAGGAAGAGCTTCACTGCCTCAACCTTCTCGCCGCCAGGATCACGCCGGAGACGGAACATCTACGTCCGCCGCCGCCGTAGAGGTCCTCTGCTGCCAAGTTAGGGTGCATTGGACACTTGACCGAAGAGCCTCTTCAACGCCACCTTTTTGTGTTCTTCGTTCGCACCTTCCAGGGTAAATATATCCCATTTTTACAACAGATTAGATCTAAAATTTTACCTCTCCAATGTGAAATCTGTTTTTCCTCAAGATACGATGCGCACATGATTCCTCAAACACTATTCATCACCACAATCATTGATGAACTAGCTAAGCATCTAAGATTTTCACGAGATTCCTCAATTGTGCGAATTTTCGGATCTGTACAACTCTGGAACCCAAGAACAGAATGCTTAAGCAAATTCCTCAACCACTGGTTATATTCCTCAAACTGTCAAACTTTTCATTTTCTTCAAATCTGAGAACGCATATGACCTCTCCAAATTCCTCGCAACTATACTCTGTTCACAGGTACACACATGTCAGCTGATGAATCTCTCGGTTCTCATCACATTAACTCATTTGCAGCGTTTCTGGAAGAAACCCTTCAAGGCTCATCAGAATCCTCAAGAGTTCAAAATCCTCAGATAGTTCCTCGTCTGAAGAAAATGGAGGAAGAAAGGAAACAGAGGGGAGGAAAGAAACTGGAGCAGAACACAGCTGTGGACATTCCTGATGACATATACCTGGACTACTGGATGCCTGATGATGAACCTGAGACTATGCCTAAAAGAAAGATTAGGCTGCAGAAAATTGAACGCAGATGGGCAAAGGAGTGGAAGGAGTACAGGTTTGTGACTCCAAAATATGCGAAGAAATTCGCTTTGAATCCTCCTGGCAGAAGGGCCCCGCTTGAGGATCATCAAGTTGCTCATCCCTCAAGTCTCATGACACTTGATGACTACCCAGAGGAAAAAGAAAGGCATCTGGCCAAGCTCAAGAAGCAAGCAGAAACAGCAGTGAAGAAATTTCATGAATCTTCAGCTGCTGCCTCCGGTGCTGCTCATTCCTCAGCAGCAGAAACCTCAGGCTCCGAGATTCCTCAACCAAAGTCTGTGCCAGCAAAGCCAAAAGCTTCAAAACCCCAAGAAAAGTTTGTACAGGCTTCTGTCACCAAACCCTCAGCTCCAAAACCCTCGGTTCCAAAACCGTCCACACCAAAACCATCAGCGCCAAAACCCTCAGCACCAATCGCATCTACACCAAAGTCCTCAGCTCCACCTCCAAAGCCAGTACAGAAGAAAGTCGTGAAGACTACGACTGCCAGGTCCAGCTCCTCACTCCCAGCTGCAACTAGCTCGGAGACAAAGTCTTCAACACCCCTTGTGAAGACTTTGGCAACTACTGAACCTGCACCTCTGCCCAGCCCAAGCAAAATCATCACAGTCCCGTCTGCATCGGAGGGCAGTGAAGAATATGATGATGAAACTCTGGAAGCCATCATCAGGAACAAGCAAGAAAGGGTAGCACAAGCATCAAGCAGTGCTATTCCTCTGGCAATGGACCCCAAGGTCCTCCTCGATTTCATCAATGTGTGGTATGAAGACCCAAACACACCCATTGATGATTTGAAACTTACTCCTGGTGTCAGCCACATGGTGGCTACTTTCATAAATGAAGCCAAGTGAAAGGAACAGAAGGCCAAGCAGGCAAAGATTGAAAAGGCCAGAAAGGAGAAATTCCTCAGGCAAAATGTTCTCAAGCTGACGCCTGAAGCATTGGTGTCCACCCAGGCAGAGCTGCAAGTCTTGACTGACAAGTGTGAGAAACTGTCAGATCGCACAAGCATCAAAAGGAATTTCATCAAGCTAGCCACTAGTGCTGTTGATGACTACAACAGACGTCACCCCCCACCAGCACCAACTCCTCAGCCCCTGGTTGAACAGCCAAAAGATGCATCTCCTATTGAGGAGGAAATTCCTCAAGCTGAGGAACAACACCAAGAGCATCGTGCTGATGAGCCGGCCATTGAAGAAATCATCACTGAGACCGCTCCTGATGAAACCGCAAACCCTGACGAAACTGCTACTGATCCAGCTGCTTCACCAAAGCAGGCTGATGATTATGTTCCAGCTGGTTCCTCACTGCCAGCTGAAGAATCTGTTAAGAAAACACCTTCACCAAAAACTTCAAAGGTGAAGAAGTTAATCCCGTCTGCATCAGACGCGAAAAAGACAAGGGCTGCTGAGAAGGAAGCGAAGAAGAGAAAAGCTTCCTCAGCAGAAGAAAAGATTGAGGCAAAACGCCTCAAGGAAACTGAAGAATCTGCCCCACTGGACCCGGTGCCTCTTAATGTTGCACCCTCATTTGAAATGGTCGTCGTTGGTGACCACACTACAAGGGAAGATGAGGAAATGAAGGATGCTGCCTCTGAGGAGCATACTGATGAGGAAATACCAATTGATGACAGTCCTCAACCTCATATTCCTGAGAAAGAGACTACTAAAGCTTCAGCTGCAGCAGCTGATGAATCTGCGTCTGCCACAAAGTCAGCTGATGAAAATCAAGCTGAAGAAAATGTCCAATCTGAGCAGGCTCCTCCCACTGAACAGGCTGATCAAACTCCTCAAGCTGAGAAGGATGAAGAAATTCCTCAGCCTGATGCACAGCTAGAACAAGAAATTGCTCATCCTGAGGAAACTGCTGAAGAAAATGTTCCCGCCCCTGACAATGAATTCATTGTCTTCAACCCAGAATCTGCCATGGTTGTTTACCCTCCCATTCCTCAGCACAATCTCAATCCAGTTCAGCGCCTGCCATTCTCGAAGAGGCCAAAATTTCAGAAAGAAAACTTCTTTGAGGAACGCATGTATTTCATCGGGGAGAATCCTTATGACAAGCCTCAAATGAGGCATCTGAAGTTTTGGACAAGGACACAGATGAACTACTATGCTTCTGTGCTCTGTGGCCGCAACAAGATATTCCAGCACAGGCATATTCCTCATGCTGAACTTGAAGAGATTCCCTGCATGGAACCAGTTCTCAGTGTAGTACATGATGCAGGTTTGCTCCCTATGTGCTCCGACATATCAGATTGGAATAGTGAGCTAATTCTTCAGTTCTATTCAACTCTGCACATCTCGGGCAATGCTGATGACATCAACACTTGGGTGTTCGACTGGATGACCCAAAATACTCACTACAAGGCTCCAGTGTCTGAACTCCTCAGAGAACTGCCCGTACCAATTCCTTCAGAAGGGGCAGTGAAGCTTTATGGTGAGCGTGAGCTGCCAAATGGAACGATGGAAGTCCTCATGAAGCCTTTGGCTGCAGGCAAACCCTCAAGAACCACATTCCTCGTCCATGAGCTAAAGTACACACCCCGGTCTGTCTACCGCATTCTCTGCAGTGTGCTAGCGCCAATCAAAGGCCATGATGATGACGAAGATGTCGTCGGCCTCATGAAGAATATCCTCTTCAACATCATTCACGGTATCCCCATGAATATCCATGATTTCTTCTTGAGGACTTTGGCTGACAATGCAATGTGCCCCTATGATCACAAAATCTATGCACCATGGATCATGAGATTCCTCAGGACAAGGACAGGCATCAACTTTCACGCAGATTTCCAGAACCATGTTGGTTATATGCCTCCTATTCGAGTCAACAAGAAGACTTTCGAGCCTATTGAAGGAAAAGGAAAGTATGTCATTGATGAAGGAAGCAGGCCTCTTGATGGTCAATTTAAAGAGCCAGATGCATATTCCTCATGGGACGATACTCAGACTCGTCCACCAAGTCCAGTTCCTCCTCGCGTGCTAAACACTAGAGAGCTTCTTCTCAGTCTTGATCAGAAGGTGGATCACAACCACAAATGGGTCAAACGCCAGTTTGGTGCCATTGTGAAAACCCTCACTGAGACCCAGAACAGTGTGAAGCTTAATCATCACTATCTGCATGAGGTTTTTGATCGCACCTGGGATACCCTTGCACATCTGAAGACCTAGACTGAGCTTGAAGAATTGAACTTTGAGCAGGACTTTGACTGGTCGTGGCCTCCCAAAAAGAAGTTCAGGCCCATTCCAGTGCCAGATCTTGAAGACAGTTCCTTCTCGTCCTTCCGCACCGCCGAATCTGATGAGGAACAACTTGACACCGCAACCGGCCCAAGGAAGAAGACTACACCCAAGAAGCGCCACGGATCTTCATCAACTGCAAAGCAATGAAGTCTTCATGGGCGTTAGTCCTCAGTTTGTCCCTTTTTGTCACTTGATGACAAAGGGGGAGAAACTTGAGAGTTAGTCTTCAAACGGGATTTATTTTTGGGGCTTATGAACTATACTTAAGTTACAAACTCTTGGCTCTTCTGAAGTTTTTATGTAATGAGTTGTAACTTAAGCCCGATGGTACTCTGACGCTTTTGAACGTTTTTCTTCGCATGCTTATTCCTCAAGTTTTAATGCACGCATGCTGAAATTCGTCAGATACCATTTGTCATCATGCATCCTCATTTTCTTCATACGATATGTTATATGTATGCATGATTTACAAGATTCAGGGGGAGATCTCCATGATATAAATCATCAATGTGCATATGCTATAAAAGCAAAATCCTCAAGGTATGCACATCTTCAAGGGGAGTCTCTGTGAATCTTGTTTTCAAATTCCTCAAATGAGTATTTACACTTCATATTTTTGATCCCTGTTGAAGACTTAACCTAATTGTCATCAACCACCAAAAAGGGGGAGATTGTAAGTGCATCTAGTGCCCCTTAGTGATTTTGGTGGTTTGAAGACTCATGAAGATATTGATATTGAGAAGATCGGTGGTTCCTGAAGAAAATCGTTCCGAAGAAATTGAAGCGTAAAGATTTACGTTTTCTGTTTTACTTTCTTCGCATTTGATGAATAGGAACACCGTACTGTTAAAGGGGGTCAAAGTAACACTATGGAATGGATTTCCTCATGATGCTCAACCCAAGCCAAATCCTACCAAAAGCCTCAAGTGAGGAATATGAGTGACATGAAGACTCTCACAGTTGAGAGTCCCGACCGTTTCTATAAGCCACGCCAAGTCACTGATCTTATCCACTCCAACGGTCATATTATTTAAGGGCATTAATGTCAAATCATGTCGGGATGCTCCCAGGCTATAAATAGCCGCCCCCACAACCACTAGCTGGTTGGCTGCTCCGCTAGAAACTGACACTTGTCATAAGAGCAACCTAATTCCTCAGAGCTTTCGAGAGTAAATCATCAGTGAGGAAATACACCACCCACCGAAACCACAAACCAAACCTAGTGATTGAGCATCACTGAAGAAGTTGTTCCTGTGTGGGACTGAAGCCTTTTACCTTTGAGGACTGTGCATCCTCCAGACGGTTAGGCGTCATGGTCTAGAGCAATCCAGCAGTCAATTGTGGATCGCCGGGTGACCGAGTTTGTGAGGGTTTGGAAGTCTGCCCTGAAGACTTACCACGAGTGTTGGGCGAGGACTGTGTGTCCTTAGCTCAAGGAGAATACGGTAGGGACTGTGTGTCCTGGGACTGGGTGTCCTTTGGTTTAAATACCAAGCCGCTCCAAACCAGATGTACAACTGTCACAGCAGTTGGAACTGGGTCATCAACAACAGTCTTCACCAAGAATCGGGTTCTAATTCCTCAACTCTTTACATTCTCTGTATTATGTGTTGATGACTTTCACTGTGACTGTTTGAAGAATTTGCTGAAGACTTTCTCTGAATTTCCTCAACCCCAAATTCTTCACTTGAGTAAATCATCATCTGTATTCTGCGTGCCTGCTTGCTGTGCAATCTGTTTTCATAATCTTCACTCTGTAATACTGCTATTGTGAACGATTGCACAACTGATCCTTAACTGTTTCCGCTGTAAGTTAGTCATCAGTGAGGAATTTCCTCAAAAGGAATTTCCTCAGTGATGAAATTCTAAAAATCTCCTATTCACCCCCCCTCTAGTCGATATAACGCACTTTCAGCTTACTCCTCATACATGCTCCGTCCAACTGCACATTTCTCAACCGTTAGACGATCACATGCAAACATATATTTTAACTAATGCAATGCATCTTACTAAGCATTATCCGACGATACAAGAAAGCTAGTGCCGCCGACCCCCAACCCACTTAACATCCCAGTCACGGAGAGGGTGCAAAAACATCCATGACGCTGTGTCCCCCATGCCATCCAGAAACACCACTTGGGTCAAAAGATTCCATAAGTAAGCCTTGGCGTGCATCTCCAGAACAGCCGGACTAGCATTATGTCGGCACTCATAAAAATGTTGTTGCAGCCATGAAAATAACACCCCTGATGGCCTAGGATCTTTCTTGGTTTCATGAATCCACAGTGGTGGTTCAACACCAACCAAACCCGCAACACGTTGTCGCCATCCCTCAGACTTCACCTTCCCGGTAAGAGCATGCCATCGATCGGTAGCCCGAAGATCATCGCAATATCCTCCAAAGTGATGGTCATCTCACCAATATCAAGGTGAAAAGAGTGCATCTCCGGCCTCCAACGGTCTGTAAGGGCGGTAATGCCCGTCGAGTTCAGCCATGGTGGTGTGCCTTTAAAGTTGAGCATAAACTGAAGAAGAACCATTCTTCTATAATAAGGCTCGTAGCGACGGTCATATAAAATAGATTCACGCGGCTTGTGCCCCCTCAACCGAAGAACTGGTGGAACCTAAAAGAAACGCACAATTTTGGAACTTCTCTCAACTTGTCACAATATGAAAATCAAACAATGCAGATACATAATTACCTCTCATCTTTCCACTAGAACATCACGATGCTTCTGCTCATAAAAATCATCAAGGGCTGGATATTTATCCGGCTCAACCATCCTACATAATAAATTTACCAACAAATAATATCAGGATTCAACATAATACATTTTTTCTATATTTATATCCTATACTACATTAAAATAAATTACAAACAACCACTTTTAACACAAGTAGTATATTCTTCAACATAAATCTTGACTCAAAAATGGATCTACACTAATCTTGACTGAAAAATGCATCTATAATAATCAATATTGACTGAAAACAATTGAAGGAATAGAAGGAGAATACCTCAAGCAACTTGGGGACGGTTCGATTTACTACTTTTGATGGTAAAAATGAAAGATTAGGGTTGGATTTGGTGAAGAAGGAGAGAGGGGCGAGGGGCAATTTTTCTGCCGCATGAGGAAGAAGAAGGGGTTGCGAGTGGGCTGAGTCCCACCCGCGGCCTCGGGCGGTTTATTAAATCCACCTGAGAAACGCCAAAGGCACCAGTGTTGATGGAAACACATACGAGTTCGGCGTTTCTGGCCTGCCACATCACCACACAGCGCGTGCTCGGCCTGGGAGTGGGCCAGGTCACCAACACATACGGGTTCTGCGTTTCTATGTAGATTGGCAACGCCGCGGTCTGTGGCGTTGCCAAAAGGGTCAGATCGTGAAATTTTTGCCTGCCGAGTTCACTCTGTGACAAACGTCGTCCCCAAGGTCAAAACAATGATTTCGACCGTGCATCTCCGTGATGCATTTTTCGTACGGGGAGCCTCGCCGGCCAGTACCGCTTAACAAGTTGCTGCCCCTGTCATCGTATATTCGAATCTGACGGGTCCCGCGATGCGGGCTCCTCACCCTGCCTCAACGAGCTTCGCTCTCTCGTCTTCGGCATGCTGCAGGCTAGTCCAGTGAACTCCATGGTGCGTGCATATGAGGTGCTTGATGTAATGCCTCAAAGAAAAAGAGGAGGAAGTAGATGACAAGTCAAATTGCCCTCGTGGCAATTATTTTCTGCTAACTCTACCTGACATGTGGGCCCAACTAATTAGTGACGTTAGCAAAGTCCTTAGCATTTACCATTAGTGTTTTATGCCACTATCAATTTTTGATTTAGTTTGAAATGTCGCGTTTTGTAAAGTGGTGGTTTTCCAAGAGTTATGACGGGAAAGTGGTGGTTCCGTGCATTTTGCTAGAGAAACAAATGCCAACAATGCGGGTTTGACAAAAGCGAAGATATCGTGCAACTGTTGCACCCTAAAGAGAATTCCCACCATGCTCCGATGCCTAGGAATTGTCATGTACCAAGCAACAGCTTCAAGAGGGACTGCGACTGTGATGACGTTGCTGCCCGAACGGATAGTAGGATTTCTCCCGGTACGTGCGTGGGGGGAGGGGGAGTGCGGTAGGGGTACACGTAGCGCCCTTCAAGAAGGATGGCGATGCCCACATGCGTCGTCGCATCGATGCCGACAAGACGTGACATAGATTTCTCCCGACCCCTTACACCCAGAACCTAGGACTGACCGTTGGCTCCACCACGCTTGCCGCCCCCAAGATGCACCAACACAATCTTGAGGACACCATCAACGTTTCACCATGGCAAACACAACGAGGCTGGATGGACCAAGACGAAGAAACCGTAGATAGGGGCCGACAGTACCGCATCCATGTGGGAGGGAACAAGCTCCACTGGTTGAGGAACTAGCAGACCAACGCAGCAACAAGAGCACACGAGATCAACTAACCAGATGGCCACATATCCACCCCTGTGAAGCTCCCTCCACCGTGTTGTAGTCGAGGCGGCATTGTAGCCACTACCCCCATCGTAAGGAGCTCACCAAGCAAGCCGGAGGTGACCCGCCGAAGTCCAAACTGGCCTGCCCTGGCCCAGATTGAACCCAAAGGTCCCATATAAGGCCTGCACAACCCCACCGGGCAACTCCCCCACCAAGCCGCTTGTGCCGCCAAGAGGCCGCGCCGATGCCTCACTGCCATCCTGTCGCCAGCCGATCAACACCACGACCAGGTCGCAACCTCCCAAGTCGGGTGCCTATGACAGAGAAAAGAAGGGCCGCTATCGTTGGCCTCACAATGGTGTCGTGCAAGAAATGTGTGGCTGCGCCAGCCGCTGGTGGCAACAAGAGGGGGTGGGACGGAGCTCTCGGAGGTGGGGAGAAGGTGGCTCCCCGGTCTCCTCACTCGAGGAGGCGATGTGGGGGTTACGGGAAGAATCTTTTTCACGAGGATCGGTTTTCAGAGAGTAAATTTAGCTTGTAGTACCTTCAATATGTTGCGTATTAAGTATCTCTAGCCGATCTCTTAAAATTTAGGCCTCTGTAATTTTTTTAGAGAAAAGGCATGAGCCCAACTTTATAAATAAATCCACTAGGCATAGTAGCAAAAACATTAGAATGAAAATAGATGTCTTACATTAGTGGCGGACCCAACACACTAGGCCAGGGTGGGCCAACAGTCCATACACTCATAAATATTTATTTTTATTGGTTTATTCTATCTATTTTACTATGGTATAAAGGGTGACTTAAATCCAGGGCGGGCCGCGGACCACCCTGGCCACCCTATGGCTCCGCCACTCCTTACATACCAGCCGCGACAAAAGGACATAAACAATTTTGATAATGGCATGCATGATAACTACCTACGACCACTGATACGTCTCCAACGTATCTATAATTTTTGATGGTTCCATGCTATTATCTTGTCAAAATTTGGATGTTTTGTATGCCTTTTATATATTTTTGGGACTAACTTATTAACTCAGTGCCAAGTGCCAGTTCCTGTTTTTTCCGTGTTTTTGACTCCTTTCAGAGGAGAATTTTAAACGGTGTCCAAATGGAATAAAACTTTCGAAAAGATTTTTTCCGAAACAGAAGATACGCACGGGACGTGAGAACCAAGGCACAAGCCACCAGGGGAGGCCACAAGCCCCCTAGGTCCGGCCAGGGGGCCCGTACCTAGCAGGCTTGGGGCCCCCCTGTGGCTCGTCTGCCCTACCTCTTCCGCCTATAAATTCCTGAAAAATCCAAAACTGCTCGAGACATCCACGAAAATACTTTTCCACCGCCGCAAGCTTCTGTCTCCGCAAGATCACATCTGGGGCACGTTCTGGTGGCCTGCTGGAGGGGGGATTCGGATACAGAGGGCTTCTTCATCAACACCATGACCTCTCCGATGATGCGTGAGTAGTTCACCATAGACCTTCGGGTTCATAGCTAGTAGATAGATGGCTTCTTCTCTCTCTTGGATCTTCAATACAAAGTTCTCCATGATCTTCATGGAGATCTATCCGATGTAATCTTATTTTATGGTGTGTTTGTCGAGATCCGATGAATTGTGGATTTATGATCAGATTATCTATGAATCTTATTTGAGTTTTTTCTGATCTCTTATATGCATGATTTCATATCCTTGTAATTCTTTTTGAGTTGTGGGTTTTGTTTGGCCAACTTGATCTATGATTCTTGCAATGGGAGAAGTGCTTGGTTTTGGGTTCATACCGTGCGGTGACCTCACCCAGTGACAGAAGGGGTAGCGAGGCACGTATCGTGTTGTTGCCATCAAGGGTAAAAAGATGGGGTTTACATCATTGGTTTGAGTTTATCCCTCTACATCATGCCATCTTGCTTAAGGTGTTACTCTGTTCGTCATGAACTCAATACACTAGATGCATGCTGGATAGCGGTCGATGTGTGGAGTAATAGTTGTAGATGCAGAAAGTATCGGTCGACTAGTTTCGAACGTGATGCCTATATGTATGATCATTGACTTAGATACCGTTATGACTTTGCACTATTCTATCAATTGCTCGATAGTAATTTGTTCACCCACCGTAATATTTGCTATTTTGAGAGAAGCCTCTAGTGAACACTATGGCCCCCGGGTCTACTTCACATCATATTTTCAGCCTTACACTTTTACTTCGTTGCACTTTCCGCCTTGAGATCTCACTTTGCAATCAATCTTGAAGGGATTGACAACCCCTTTATAGCGTTGGGTGCAAGCTCGTTTGTGTTTGCGCAGGTACTCTGGACACTTGGCTTGATTCTCCTACTGGATTGATACCTTGGTGTAATGCCCCAAGAGTGTAACTTGCCATATTTGGAACCTTCTCTATGTGGGTCCAACCTATCATTGATATGATAGTCATATTGCATGTGTTATTTCATGTGTCACCTTGCCATCTCTCCCTTTGCACTCATGCATTCCATTCATCCTTGTCTTGTGTTTGTGCTTTGTGAATCCATGTATATCTGTAGGTGATCATGTGTTGTTGTGTGTGATGGTGTGTGTGTGTCCCACACATGCCCAAGGCATGGAGTGCCTTGATGAGCACATGAGCATGTTTATATGTGTAGGTGTATAGATGATGAGGTGTAATCTAGTGTGTGTGTTCTCATTAGCATGTGTAGGTGTTTATATTATGTTGTGCGTGATGCTTGTGTGTGTGGTGGTGTGCTAAAGCACATGAACATGAGGTCCACCCCTCATGTGCACCATTGGACTTGTGAGAGTGTGCATATGCTTGTGTAGGTGGTATTCTAGTAAGAAGCACATGTGATGATGCACTATTCACTCTATGTGATTCCATGTAGATTTTCTTTTCAAGTTTGTGCCCAATTGTTCTGTGCAAGTGCCTAGGTATTATATATGTTTTTGGGGTAGAATCATCCCAGGAATCCAATGGTGGGTTCAGATTCCACTTTGGAACACTTTTCGGAATGTCATATTTCAGTTTTGTTCCATGTTTGGAGCTTGGTTCCATGAGATGTGGTGAGCCCAAGAGGTTGTTTCCTTGTGGTGGCAGTAGAGGGTGACCCCCTCTATAGCATGTTGGTTTTGTCTCATGCTTAGGAGTTCATGTGTGCAAGTTGCGCCTAGTCAAAGTAGGCATGTGGCTGAAATTCCAGTTTAGTGAAAATCTGTGATTTTCACCAAGTCTGAGAATATGTTTATATTTTCTTCTCCTGTTGTTGTGCTTGTAGAAGTCCATGTGTTGGGAATCAGCCTTTGCTATCAATTGGAAAGTTGTAGATTTTGTGTTTGTCTAGCTCTCTGTCAATTTTCATTCTATTTGGAATCCTGTAGATATTGTTTTGGTGCTGTCAAAATGCTTCAGAGCATAAACAGCTAGTGAGAATCTGGAATTTTCACTAAGTCCCTGAAAACTGATATTTTTGTCCAAGTTAGCAGCTGTGTAACTTCCTGTGTGTAAATCCTTTGAATTAGATTTTTACTCATGCTTGTAGTAATCTTGGATAACTTCTGACACATATCTTATTTGGTATATTTGGGTGGCTGTAGGTGTTTTGCATGTAGCCGTGAAACTGCTATGATGTTGTTTGTGGCAGATTGTATAGTTTTGATGTTTTGATGCTTGTGAGTGCATAGTTGATGGTGTGGTGATATTCCTTGCACCACCCAATCCATTCTTATTTGTTTTATGTCTTGGCAAACTGCTATGATGTTGTTTGTGGCCATTGGAGTGTGTGGTGATGGATTTGACACGTAGGACTCTATTTTCTTGTTTCGTTGTTTCCGGTTGAACCGTAGCTCCGTTTGTAACGTTCTTTATATGTTTTTGCATCGTTTTGGCGTGACGCATCTGTTCATGTCATTCTCATGCATGTCAAGATAGCTTAGAGTGCAGTTCTATCCAGGAACTTGTATTTGCTTCTCATGCTTGTGCTAGTGACTAGAATAGAGATGCATGTTCATATTCATATCATGCATCATGTGCTTGTTGCATCTTGTTGTGCTATTGTTCATTGGATGGTATTTTTTATGTTGCGTAGCATCGGGATCGGAGAACGAGTACGTGGATCCGGGAGACTCTTATCGGGGTCGTCGACACGACGGGAGGTCCTGCAGGTCTTGTCTTACCTTAGTGATATATCTTGCGTATAGGAATCCTGGTGAAGCTTTGGTTCTCCCCAGAGTTGAGGTTTTCCTCTAAGGAATCCAACGAGATCACGAGATTCGCGATAGAGGATTACTTTGCGGCCCGTGACCGTTTGCGATGGACTAGTTGGAGCACACCTGCAGGGTTTAATCTTTCGGAAAGCCGTGCCCGCGGTTATGTGGCAACTTGGAATATTTGTTAACATCCGGTTATAGATAACTTGAACATAATCTATTAAAATTGCCAACTGTGTGATTAACCGTGACTGTCCCCTTCGAAGACCTCTTTTCCATCGGGAACATGGTGGGGTTATGATTGACGTAAGTAGGTGTTTAGGATCACTTAGTGATCAGCTAATCATAGACCGTTAATATAGACCACCTTCAATACTTGTTCTACGTAAGTTAGCCACCATATATGCTTAGGATGCTGCAACCTATACACTGAACCTTCCTTACCTAATAACTTGATTAGTTCTAGCACCGAGGTCATAGATTGCTGAGTCCCTGTGGCTCACAGATTACTTCAACACACCAACTGGTTCAGGTACCCCCAAGACAGGTGATCCCGACGGCACGCACCTGGCGTGGCAGTACGATGGGGAGAATGTCCGCCTGTACGTGAACTATCCAGAAGACTGAGGCGTGGTCGTGATCGTGGGCAATCATTCAGGGTAGCATAGCCATTTCTCATGTTTTGTAGTCCGTAGCGGAACAACCTTGTTCGAATGCGTGATGTAACTCTGATATTATTTATGAGATGGCAGCTGAATCCCTAATTGTCATTCTATTATTATGTATGTGATATGTTACCGTGCTTGCGAAACACTTAGATGTGCTTCTTTCCTCTTTGGGGCCTCGTTCCCCTAAACTGGAAAGGACCGCATCTTAGTCGTTACAAGTTGGTATCAGGGCCTTACGACCATAGGAGCCTTTGTGTGATCATACTTGGCCGAGTCGAGTCTAGTAAAACGTTTTGAGTCTTAGTTATATTGGAGAGTAGGATTCTTTTTTCTCCTCTTCCATGCTCTGGTGAGGTTCCTGACTTAGGAAATCTTAATTCTACTCCTCTTCTTGCTCAAGTTTTTTTTAGGATCACGCGGGTAATTTTGAAATCTATATGATATCGATGTGATGGAGTTCTGTCTTGGTGCCTCCTGTTTGCCTTGATTTCTTCCGGGGAGTTGAGCTCCAGGGGATTCTTGTGCACATCGCCATCATTCAGATTTCTGAGTATCTAAGTACGAAGGATGTTTGTTATTGCTTCAATACTAGTAGTGGCGAGATAACCCCGATGTCCCCAGTACTGGTGCAGATTGTTCGGGAGTACTGCCATACTTTGTATCGTTGTGATCACGAGGGTCTGTTGTAGATGAAGGTCCGAGATTCTGGTTATGTGTTGACGGATGTGATACAGTGGACGGGTTAGTATAGGAGTTGTGTGAATATTACTCCTTGTATCCGTGTACCAAATTGCATGACCAGATATTTCGACAATTCATAGGTGGGATATCAAGTAGTAACTTATAGGACAATCTTCCTACAAATGCATGAAGTGAGGTTGGGATTTGATATTCAGTGGGTACGTTTGTTCACGGTCGTCTTATAGCGGTTCTTGTTGTGTCTTAAAGAGTCCTTGTAGCTCGCTACAACTCGGGGATACTTCATAAGTCATGTGCACTACCTTTCACAGGATGGCTACTGTAAATTCGAGCCCATGCGATCTTATTCACGAAGGTATTGGATGAAATCTCGATCATTTGTTTGTTCCGAGCAGTTCTAGCTCATACTTGTTTGCAAGTGGTCTTAATCAGAATTTTGTCGACTGTCACTTTGAGGAAGCATTCTTACTATTTTGTTTGAGTGCAATTGCTATATTCCTGCCTTTTTGATTCAGCTATACAGTCAATTTATTGTGTGGGCTAATGTTTTGTCCGTCTTCAGGATGGCTCCACCAACTCGTCAGAATCCACGGCGTGAGGATGTGCCACCACCTCCTCCTCCTCCGGAGAATCCTCCTCCTACGCCGCCTCCTCCTGCAGAGGCTTGGCAAGCGGTGATGGCTGCTACAAATGCAAACACTCAGATGTTGCTACAGTTGTTGCAAGAGAGGGCTAATCGGCAGCAAGGAAATTTCTAGCATGGTGGCAATCAGTTTGCTAATCTGAGTCAGTTCCTGTAAATCAGCCGAAGACTTTCACTCCCTGTGACCAGCCGTTTGATGCTGAGGATTGGATCCGTGACATGAAGAAGCACTTTGAATGCAGCAATGTTCGTCTTGAGGATTTCGTCAAGTTTGCTACATTCTAGCTGAAGGGGCAAGCATCTCTCTGGTGGCAACAGTTGAAGGATTCCACAGGTGCTAGAGTGATCACTTGGGATGAGTTCTGCCATGACTTCAGATCCCACTACATTCCGTCCAGCTTCGTGGAGGAAATGCGTGAGAAGTTCAGGCGCTTGAAGCAAGGTGGTAACTCCGTGTACAAGTACAACATCGAGTTCCACGAGCTAGCCCGATACGCCTTGCAGGATATCCCTGAACAGAAGAGCAAGATTTATCAGTTCACAGGTGGCTTGAAAGAAGATTTGCAGTTAGCTCTCGCTTTGCATGACCCCGAGGAGTTTGATAAGTTCTACAACTTAGCTCTCAGGGCTGAGGCAGCTTTGCTCAGGATGGAGAATTCTAAGAAGCGTTTCAGAGATTCCAGCTCGTCTTCTACTCACGTGGTTCAGAAGCAACAAATTTTTTGGGTTTCTCCTCCTCCTCCTCGGCACACGCAACAGTTCAAGCATTCTAGTGGCCGTGGTTCTTCCCACCCTCCCAACCCAGCTTTCCAGCAGAGATTCCAGCAGCAGAAGCAAGGGCCTCCTCAGACACAGTACCGTCAGCCAGCAGTTGTTACTTGTCACAAGTGTGGTCAGAAGGGTCACTATGCCAACAAGTGCACTTCTCAGCTCCGTCTTCCGCTTCCTCCTCCAGGCAAACCTCCAAGCAATGCTCTCGTGAAGTTCAACCCCAGGTCTGCTCGAGTCAACATGGTGAATGCCGCTGAAGGAGACAACTCCTCTGATGTGATCATGGGTAACCTTTCAGTCAATGATTTTCCTGCTGAAGTCTTGTTCGATTCTGTTGCTTCGCATTCCTTTATGTCAAAGTCATTTTTCATCAAGCATGATTTTCCCTCGACAAGTTTGCATAGACCTTTGGATGTTGTTTCTCCGGGTGCACATATGAGATCAAATTCTAGAGTTCCTGATGTCAATGTCAAGATAGGAAGTTATTCTTTTCTGGCTTCTCCGTATGTCTTGGGCAATTCTGACATTGATTTGATCCTTGGTATGGACTAGTTGGCCATGAACAAGGCATCGATTGACTGTGAAGCTAAAGAAGTGAAGCTTACTCACTCTTCGGAGGACGTGATTATATTCGCGGCCCGCGATGATACAATCCGTCTGTTCTCTTTGAATGAAAAGGGTGAGATTAATCCTATTTCGCAAGTCCGAGTGGTCTGTGAATATGAAGATGTGTTTCCAGAAGAGCTGCCAGGAATGCCTCCGCACCGAGAAGTTGAATTTGTGATTGAGCTTGAACCAGGTACTGAGCCTGTGTGCAAACGGCCGTACAAATTGGGTCCAGAAGAGTTGAAGGAACTTAAGAGGCAACTCGATGAGCAGGAGAGTTTGGGTTTGATCAGACCAAGCTCGTCTCCGTTGGGTTGTGGAGTTCTGTTTGTCAAGAAGAAGGATGGCACGAACCGGTTGTGTGTCGATTACCGTCCATTGAACAAGAAGACAATCAGGAACAAATATCCACTTCCGAACATAAATGAGTTGTTCAAACAATTGAAAGGGGCTAAGATCTTCTCCAAGCTCGATCCCAGAATGGGCTATCATCAAATTCGCATTCACGAAGAGGATATTCCCAAGACTGCTTTTAGGACTAGTTTTGGCTCGTATGAGTATACAGTCATGTCTTTTGGTCTGGCAAATGCTCCTCCGACATTTTGTCGATTGATGAACTACATATTCTCTCCGTTCAAGAATGACTTCGTCTTGCTTTATCTCGACGATATTCTGGTCTTTTCTGAAACTGAGGAAGAACACGAAGACCATCTCAGATTGGTGCTTGATAAGCTGAGAGAGTACAAATTATATGCCAAGTTTTCCAAGTGTGAGTTCTAGTTGAAAGAAGTCGTCTATCTTGGTCACATTATCTCTGGCGAGGGCATCAAAGTTGATCCATCGAAGGTGCAGGCCATTGTTGAATGGGAGCCTCCGCAGAATGTGAAGCAGCTTCAAAGCTTTCTCGGGCTTGCAAGCTATTGTAGAAGGATCGTTGAGAACTTCTCCAAGATTGCTAAGACGCTCTCAAGTCTTCTTCAAAAGGGTGTGTAGTATGCTTGGTCTCCAGAGTGTTAGTTGGCCTTCGACACACTCAAATAGAAGCTCACCTCTACTCAAGTCTTGGTTCCTCCTGATGATTCCAAACCCTACCAAGTGTTCTGCGACGCCTCTCTTCAAGGTCTTGGTGCAGTTCTGATGCAAGAGAAGAAAGTGGTTGCTTATACCTCCAGGCAGTTCAAGCCAGCGGAGAAGAATTATCCTGTGCATGATCTTGAGCTAGAAGCTGTGGTACACGCTCTGATGAGTTGGAGACACCTCTTGTTGGAACGTAAGGTTGAAGTGTTCACCGATCACAAGAGTCTCAAGTACATCTTCACTCAGCCTAACCTCAATCTTCGGCGAACTCGTTCGGTGGAAATGCTCCAAGATTTTAATCCGAGTGTTGAGTACGCGCCAGACAAAGCTAATGTCATGCAACATGCTTTGAGCAGGAAGGCTTACTGCAACAGTCTTATTCTGAAGCCTCTCCAGCCTGACCTTTGTGAGTCTTTCAGGAAGCTCAACCTTCAGTTAGTACCTCAAGGATTTCTTGCAAATCTTCAGATCTCTCCTACCTTGGAAGATCAGCCCCGAGCAGCACAACTTCTTGATGCAATGGTGAAGAAAGTCAAGATTGGCGTGGCAAAGGGTCTTCCCAAATATAAGTGCTTCAGTGTTGATGCCAAAGACAGATTGTTCTTTGAGGATCGTCTTGTCGTTCTGAAAGGTGATCTCAGAAAGGTAATCATGGAAGAAGCTCATAACTCCTTGCTCTCAATACATCCTGGAAGCTCCAAGATGTATCAGGACTTGAAACAGACCTTCTGGTGGACTCGCATGAAGCGTGAGATTGCTCAGTTCGTAAATGAATGTGATGTATGTCGAAGTGTGAAAGCAGAGCATCAACGTCCAGGAGGTCTTTTGCATACATTGCCCATTCCCGAGTGGAAGTTCGATCATATTGAGATGGATTTCTTCACCGGGTTTCCGAAGTCCAAGAAGGGTAATGATGCCATCTTCGTCATCATCGACAAGTTGAGTAAAGTGGCTCATTTTCTTCCATTCAAGGAATCCATTTCGGCAGCTTAGCTTGCAGAGTTGTATACTTCCAGGATAGTGTCTTTGCATGGCGTGCCTATGATGATTTCTTCGGATCGCGAAAGTATCTTCACTTCCAAGTTCTGGGACTCTTTTCAGTCTGCGATGGGCACGAAGATATGATTTAGCACAACGTTTCATCCTCAGACTAGTGGTCAAGTGGAGCGAGTCAATCAAGTTTTTGAGGATATGCTGAGAGCCTGTGTTATCTCTTTTGGCATGAAGTGGGAAGATTGCCTGCCTTTCGCTGAGTTCTCGTATAACAACAGTTATCAAGCTAGTTCACGCAAAGCTCCATTTGAGATTCTCTATGGCAGGAAGTGCCGTACCCCGCTCAACTGGTCCGAGACCGGCGAGCGTCAGATTCTTGGGAATGACTTGATAGAAGAAGTTGAAGAGATGTGTCGGGTCATTCGAGATAATCTCAGAGCAGCTCAGTCCCGTCAGAAGAGCTATTATGATAGCAAGCATCGTGACATGTCTTATGAGCTTGATGATTTCGGCTATCTCAAGGTGTCCCCTATGAAGGGTACACAACGCTTTGGCATCAAAGGCAAGCTTGCGCCTCGTTTCGTTGGTCCGTTCAGAGTTGTTGGCAAGAGAGGCGACCTTGCGTACCAGCTCGAGCTCCCGTCAAACTTTGCAAATGTGCATGATGTGTTCCATGTCTCTCAGCTCCGGAGATGCTTCAAGACTGCCGAGCGCACTGTTCATCTTCAAGACATCGACCTTCAACCCGACCTATCCTATCGTGAGCATCCAATTGCGGTTCTCGAGGCGACTGAGCGCAAGACCCACAACAAGCCTGTCAAATTTCTCAAAGTGCAGTGGTCACACCATTCCGATAAAGAGGCTACTTGGGAACGCGAGGATCACCTCCGTTCTGAATTTCCGGAGTTCTTCCAGTCTTAGATCTCGGGGCGAGATCTTTTGTAGTGTGGGAGAGTTTGTAATGCCCCAAGAGTGTAACTTGCCATATTTGGAACCTTCTCTATGTGGGTCCAACCTGTCATTGATATGATAGTCAAATTGCATGTGTTATTTCATGTGTCACCTTGCCATGTCTCCCTTTGCACTCATGCATTCCATTCATCCTTGTCTTGTATTTGTGCTTTGTGAACCCATGTATATGTGTAGGTGCTCTTTTGTTGTTGTGTGTGATGGTGTGTGTGTGTCCCACACATGCCCAAGGCATTGAGTGCCTTGATGAGCACATGAGCATGTTTATATGTGTAGGTGTATAGATGATGTAGTGTAATCTAGTGTGTGTGTTCTCATTAGCATGTGTAGGTGTTTATATTATGTTGTGCTTGATGCTTGTGTGTGTGGTGTTGTGCTAAAGCACATGAACATGAGGTCCACCCCTCATGTGCGCCATTGGACTTGTGAGAGTGTGCATATGCTTGTGAAGGTCGTGTTCTAGTAAGAAGCACATGTGATGATGCACTATTCACTCTATGTGATTCCATGTAGATTTTCTTTTCAAGTTTGTGCCCAATTGTTATATGCAAGTGCATAGGTATTATATATGTTTTTGGGGGTAGAATCATCCCAGGAATCCAATGGTGGGTTCAGATTCCATTTTGGAACACTTTATGGGAATATCATATTTCAGTTTTGTTCCATGTTTGGAGCTTGGTTCCATGAGATGTGGCGAGCCCAAGAGGTTGTTTCCTTGTGGTGGCAGTAGAGGGTAACCCCCTCTATAGCATGTTAGTTTTGTCTCATGCTTAGGAGTTCATATGTGCAAGTTGTGCCTAGTCAAAGTAGGCATGTGGCTGAAATTCCAGTTTAGTGAAAATCTGTGATTTTCACAAAGTCTGAGAATCTGTTTATATTCTCTTCTCCTCTTGTTGTGCTTGTAGAAGTCAATGTGTTGGGAATCATCCTTTGCTATCAACTGGAAAGTTGTAGCTTTTGCGTTTGTCTAGATCTCTGTTAATTTTAATTCCATTTGGAATTATGTAGATATTGTTTTGGGTGCTGTCAAAATGCTTCAGAGCATAAACAGCTAGTGAGAATCTGGAATTTTCACTAAGTCCTTGAAAACTGATATTTTTGTCCAAGTTAGCAGTTGTGTAACTTCCTGTGTGTAACTCCTTTGAATTAGCTTTTTGTTCATGCTTGTAGTACTCTTGGATAGCTTCTGCCATGTATCTTATTTGGCATATTTGGGTGGCTGTAGGTGCTTTGCATGTAGCCCTCAAACTGCTATGATGCTGTTTATGGCAGATTGTATAGTTTTGATGTTTTGATGCTTGTGAGTGCATAATTGATGGTGTGGTGATATTCCTTGCACCACCCCATCCATTCTTGTTTTTTATGTCTTGGCAACCTGGAAATTCCAGAGATATGCCATTGGAGTGTGTGGTGATGGATTTGACACGTAGGACTCTATTTTCTTGTTTCGTTGTTTCTGGTTGAACCGTAGCTCTGTTTGTAACATTCTTTATATGTTTTTGCATCGTTTTCACGTGACGCATATGTTCATGTCATTCTCATGCATGTCAAGATAGCTTAGAGTGCAGTTCTTTCTAGGAACTTGTATTTGCTTCTCATGCTTGTGCTAGTGACTAGAATAGAGATGTATGTTCATATTCATCTCATGCATCATGTGATTGTTGCATCTTCTTGTTCTGTTGTTCATTGGATGCTATTTTTATGTTGGGCAGCACCGGGATCGGAGAACGAGTACCTGGATCCGGGAGAGTACATGCAGGACGAACAAGAGCAGTTCCAAGCTGAGGACATCACAAGCAAGATGATATGACCTTGATTCCATCTCTAGACTTCTTATGCTAGATTACGTTTCTTTCGTCATATGATCGCTGCCTACCACTGAAATAATTACCTCCTAATATTGCCATGAAACCCAAACACCTATCCCTTCCTAGCAAATCTTGAATGGCTAAGTAGGCTTTGCTCAACTACTAATGTTAGCGTTGCTAGTTGCAGGTGCATTTGTCTCATGTGATAACATGAGTTTGATATCATTATGTTAAATCTGATATGTAATTAATGCACCTATATACTTGGTAAATAATGGAAGGCCTAGCCTTTTGCCGGGTGTTTTGTTCCGTTATTGCCGCTATAGTTACCGGCTACTGGTGTCTGATTCCATAACTGATCACTCCTAACACGTTTGGGGTTGTTATGGGGACCCCCTTGATAAATCGCGTAGTGTTAAGACTTGTCCGGCAGGACCCAACCTTGGTGTTAATTTGCTAATCACTTAATATTAATCTGCATAGGGAATGGCCTGCCTGAGGAATTTAATCAACAACCCGGGCCAGTGCTCCTCATGAGCGTTGGTCCAAACTAGAGCACTGTGCGGGGCCAACTCAGGCTAACTTGAGAGATTTCTATCAGGCCACTGTACGCGTCGCTCATCCATCGTGTCCTGAGACTGAGATACGCGGCTCTTATTGGGGTCGTCGACACGACGGGAGGTCCTGCTAGTCTTGTCTTACCTTAGCGATATATCTTGCGTATAGGAATCCGTGTGAAGCTTTGGTTCTCCCCAGAGTTGAGGTTTTCCTCTAAGGAATCCGACGATATCACGAGATTCATGATAGAGGATTACTTTGCGGCCCGTGACTGTTTGTGATGGACTAGTTGGAGCACCCCTGCAGGGTTTAATCTTTCGGAAAGCCGTGCCCGCGGTTATGTGGCAAATTGGAATATTTGTTAACATCTGGTTATAGATAACTTGAACATAATCTAATAAAATTGCCAACTGTGAGAGTAACCGTGACTATCCCCTTCGAAGACCTCTCTTCGATCGGGAACACGGTGGGGTTATGATTGACGTAAGTAGGTGTTTAGGATCACTTAGTGATCAACTAATCATAGACCGTTAATATAGACCACCTTCAATACTTTTTCTACGTAAGTTAGCCACCATATATGCTTAGGATGCTGCAACCTATACACTGAACCTTCCTTACCTAATAACTTGACTAGTTCTGGCACCGAGGTCATAGATTGCTCAGTCCCTGTGGCTCACAGATTACTTCAACACACCAACAGGTTCAGTTACCCCCGAGACAGGTGATCCTGACGGCATGCACCTGGCGTGGCAGTACGATGGGGAGAATGTCCGCCTGTACGTGAACTATCCAGAAGACTGAGGCGTGGTCGTGATCGTGGGCAATCATGCAGGGTAGCATAGCCATTTCTCATGTTTTGTAGTCCGTAGCGGAATTACCTTGTTCGAATGCGTGATGTAACTCTGATATTATTTATGAGATGGCAGTTGAATCCCTAATTGTCATTCTATTATTATGTATGTGCTATGTTACCGTGCTTGCGAAACGGTTAGATGTGCTTCTTTCCTCTTTGGGGCCTCGTTCCCCTAAACCGGAGAGGACCGCATCTTAGTCGTTACACTTGGTTCTCACACTGAGGGAAATACTTACTGCTCCTATGCTGCATCACCCTTTCCTCTTCAAGGGAAAAACCAACGCAAGTTCAAGAGGCAGCAAGAAGGATTTCTGGCGCCGTTGCCGGGGAGGATCAAGTCAAGGAATAGTCTCCCGCCAACGTGTCAATCTCTGGCACCAGTGATTATTCTAGGTGAAGCTCATCCAAGTAAGTGTCGCAAACTCATCTCTTGCATTTACTTTTTTGGCCTCTCGGTTTCCTCTCCCTCACTTCTAAAAAACAAAAATTTACAAAAATATTTGCCTTTTTCGTTCGCCCTTTTCGCTCGCTTGCTTTCTATTCGCTTGTGTGTTTGTTTGCTTGCTGAAGTCACCATGACTGAAAACACCAAACTTTGTGACTTCTCGAATACTAATAATAATGTTTCTATTAGTACTCCGATTGCTCCCGCCACTAGTGCGGAATCATACGAAATCAATGCTGCTTTGTTGAATCTTGTTATGAAAGAGCAATTCTTCGGCCTTCCTAGCGAAGATGTCGCATCCCATCTTAATACCTTCATTGAGATTTGCGATATGCAAAAGAAGAAATATGTGGATAATGATGTGATTAAATTGAAGCTTTTTCCGTTCTTGTTGCAAGATCGAGCAAGAACTTAGTTTTCATCTTTGCCCAAAAATAGTATTGATTCTTGGAACAATTGCAAAGATGCTTATATATCCAAGTATTTTCCGTCGGCTAAGATTATCTCTCTTCATAACGATATCATGAATTTTAAGCAACTTGGTCATGAACATGTTGCACAATCTTGGGAGAGAATGAAATTGATGATTAGAAATTGTCCCGCTCATGGCTTGAGTCTTTGGATGATTATACAAATCTTCTACGCTGGTTTGAATTTCGCTTCTAGAAATATCTTGGACTCCGCCTCAGGTGGAACATTCATGGAAATCACATTAGGAGAAGCCATAAAACTCCTAGACAATATCATGAAAAACTACTCTCAGTTGCACACGGAACTGTCACCTACTAGTAAGAAGGTACACGCTATAGAAGAAATTAACTCACTGAGTGCTAAGATGGATGAGTTAATGAAATTGGTTGCTAGTAAAGGTGCTCCTTTAGATCCTAATGATATGCCCTTGTCTTCCTTGATTGAGAGTAGAAATGCGAGCTTGGACGTTAATTTTGTTGGTAGGAATAATTTTGGCAACAACAATGCTTTTAGAGGAAACTATGTTCCCAGGACTTTTCCTAGTAATCCCTCTAATAACTTTGGAAACCTACAACAATACTCATGGAAATTACAATAAATTACCCTGTGATCTAGAGAGTAATATCAAAGAGTTTATCAACTCGCAAAAGATTTTCAATGCGTCCATAGAGGAAAAACTACTCAAAATTGATGATTTGGTTAGGAGCGTTGATAGAATGTCTCTTGATATTGATGCTTTGAAAGTTAGATGTGCTCCTCCCAAGATCAATATGGTTGAAACTTTGAAAGCTATGCGTGTTTCCATGAATGAGAGCAAAGAAAGAACCGCCCAAATTCATGCTAGACATGAATGGCTTAAAACGGCGTGTTCTCGTGATAAGAATCACGAAGATCTTAAAGTGCTTCGTGTGACTCCCATTGAATCCTTGTTTTCTTGTGTCAAACCTAATGATGATTGATAACCCACAAGTATAGGGGATCACAACAGTTTTCGAGGGTAGAGTATTCAAACCAAATATATTGATTCGACTCAAGGGGAAGCCAAAGAATATTCTCAAGTATTAGCAGTTGAGTTGTCAATTCAACCACACCTGAAAGATTTAGTATCTGCAGCAAAGTATGAGTAGCAAAGTAGTGTGATAGCAGCAGCAACAACGGTAACCAGTAGCAGTAAAGTGACAGCAGTAGCAGCAAAGTAACAGCTGTAGCAACAGAGTAACAGTAGCAGCAGTGACAGCAGTAGCGGCAAAGTAACGTAGTAAGGACCAGTAGGAAAGACTCGTAGGCATTGGATCGGTGATGGATGATTATGCCAGATGCTATTCATCATGCAACAGTTATAACACGGAGAAATAAGTAACTAGCTCCAGTTCGTCAATCTAATGTAGGCATGTATTCCGTATGTAGTCATACGTGCTTAGAGAAAAGAACTTGCATGCCATCTATTGCCCATCCCTCCCGTGGCAGCGGGGTCCTAATGGAAACTACGGGATATTAAGGTTCTCCTTTTAATAAAGAATCGGACCAACGCATTAACACTTGGTGAATACATGAACTCCTCATACTATGGTCATCTCCGGGAGTGGTTCCGGCTATTGTCACTCCGGGGTTGCCGGGTCATAACACATAGTAGGTGACTACAACTTGCAAGATAGGATCTAAAACACACATATATTGGCGACAACATAATAGGTTCAGATCTGAAATCATGGCACTCGGGCCCTAGTGACAAGCCTTAAGCATGGCAAAGTAGTAGCAACATCAATCTTAGAACATAGTGGATACTAGGGATCAATCCCCGTCAAAACTAACTCGATTACATGATAGATCTCATCCAACCCATCACCGTCCAGCAAGCCTACGATGAGATTACTCATGAATGGTGAAGAGCGTCATGGAATTGGCGATGAAGGAAGGTTGATGATGACGAGGGCGACGATCTCCCCTCTACGGAGCCCAGAACGGACTCCAGATCTGCCCTCCAGAGGAAGAACAGGAGGTGGCGGCGCCTCCGAACAGGAGGAAGAACGCGATGAACTCTTCTCCTTGATTTTTTTTCTAGACGAAAGAGGGTATATAGAGCTAGAATTGGGGGCGGCGGAGCCCCGAGCGGCTCACAAGCCTGCCAGGCCCGCTCAGGGGTGTGGGGGGCTGGTGGGCTTGTGAGCCCCTAGCTCCGTCCCTCTAGTTGATTCTCATGCCAGTATTTTTTGTATATTCCACAAAAAATCCTCGTAGATTTCCAGGTCATTCTGAGAACTTTTATTTCTGCGCAAAAACAACATCATGGCAATTCTGCTGAAAACAGCGTCAGTCCGGGTTAGTTCCATTCAAATCATGCAAATTAGAGACCAAAACAAGGGCAAAAGAGTTTGGAAAAGTAGATACGACGGAGACGTATCAACTCCCCCAAGCTTAAAGCCTTGCTTGTCCTCAAGCAATTCAGTTGACAAACTGAAAGAGACAAAAGAAAAACTTTTACGAACTCTGTTTGATCTTGTTGTTGCAATTATGCCTAACTCATATCCAGAATTTCAGCAAGATCATAAGCAAACCACCAAAGCAAATGACATCTAGGTCTCACGGTAAACTCATATCAATGGCATAAGCAACTAGAGAGCAAATAATAATAAGTTTCAAACGTCAACACTTCAATCAAAACAATCATGAAGCAGTACGAATAGATGGTATCTCGCTAGCTCTTTCTGAGACCGCAAAACATAAATGCAGAGCACCTTCAAAGACCAAGGGCTGACTAAACATTGTAATTCATGGCAAAGAAGATCCAGTCACAGTCATACTCAACATAGTTAAAAGCAAAGCATAAAAATGACAGAGGTGCTCTCTAATTGGTGCTTTTATAAGAAGAGGATGACTCAACAGGAACATAAACAGATATGCCCTTCGCAGAGGGAAGCATTGATTTGGAGAGGTGCCAGAGCTCAAGCTTTGAAAACAAAGATAATAATTTTGGGTGGCATGCTTTCATTATCAACGTAATGACTAAGAGTTCTCACCATCTTCCACGCTACACATGCTATAGGCGGTTCCCAAAAATAAAAGTAAAGTTTTGACTCCCCCACCACCAATCAATCACACTCCACGACTAGCCAAATACTCGGGTGCCGTCCATACCAACATCAATCCAGGGGGAGTTTTGTTTGCAATTATATTTTTGATTTGAGCATGGAACTGGGCATTCCAATTACCAGCCCCTTTCTCGTGAATGATAGTGAATAGACACATATCAAGGATAACACTCCTAGCATGGAAGATACTGATAGCCCCTTGTCACCACATGAGCGGTTTGAGCATGCAAAACAGATTATTTCTTGAAGATTTAGAGAGTGGCACATGCAAATTTACATGGAACGGGAGGTAGATACCGCATATAGGTAGGTATGGTGGACTCATATGGCACAACTTTGGGTTTAGGGAAGTGGATGCACAAGCAGTATTCCCGCTTAGTACAAGTGAAGGCTAGCAAAAGACTGGGAAGCGACCAACTAGAGAGCGACAAAAGTCATCAAAATGCATTGAGATTAACTAACATTGAGTGCAAGCATGAGTAGGACATAAATCACCATGAACATGAATATCAAAGAGGCTATGTTGATTTTGTTTCAACTACATGCGTGAACATGCGCCAAGTCAAGCCACTTGAATCATTCAAAGGAGGATACCATCCTATCATACTACATCATAGTCATCTCAACATTCATGTGGGCATCCAAGACAAACCATTATAAGCTCCTAGCTAATTAAGCATGGCATCAGCAACTATGATCTCTAAGTTGTCATTGCAAACATGTTTTTCTCACAACAAAGCTGAATCGAAATGATGAGCTAGTCATATTTACAAAAACAAAATAGATCGAGTCCATACTAGCTTTTCCAGGCTGAGTCACTTCATCATATATTGTCATTATTGCCTTTCACTTGCACGATCGAACGATGTGAACAAAAATAAGAGTGCTCGTGCATTGGACTAAGCTAAAATCTGAGGCAAACACAAAGGAGAACAGAAAGTAATATGGTTCTTTAAGAGATAAGCAGATATGCATGCGAGAGCCACTAAACATTGTAACCATGATCTTCTACCTTGACCCAAAGAAAAAGGATACTATTTACACGGGAAAGCTCCCAACAAGCAAAAGAAGAACAAGAAAATCTTTTTGGGTTTCTCAAACTAGACAGACACACGAAAACAAAACGAGAAAAAGAAATAAATTAGGATGGATGATACAGTGGCAAAGTGTGAACACCGACTAACAAAGTGAAAGCGTAAGCAAGAATATAAGGTCGGTGAGAAACACGTACTCCCCCAAGCTTAGGCTTTTGGCCTAAGTTGGTCTACTGCCAAGGAGGGAAATAACCAGCTCCGGGGTACTCCGGAGTGGACCGAGGATGCCACTGCTGTGTGAGCTCCTCTGGCTCCCACTGATAAACCGGAGTCTGGTACTCGACTGGTGGCTCGGGCACGGGCACCTATGGTTGGGCTAAGCCCCAATATGCATAGATGTCCGAGGGCATAATAATGTACCTGCCTGCATGAAGATTGAACAAAGAAGGAGCAGGCAAAGTAATAGTCTCACGAGTACCCTGACTAAATACCAGGTTATAAATCATCCTTCTACTTATATCTCTATCAAGAAAGTCATGGAGAACCATGCTATCATAATCTAGATATTTCTCAGGAAGAAGAATCGTTTCTTCCTCGTTCAGTCTAATAGGTATCTCAAAATGTCTAGCAAGACGTGTAGCATAGATACCTCCATAGACAACGCCTTTAGAACAATTCGTGTTCAACCGTCGAGCTACTATAGCGCCCAAGCTATAAGTTTTATCGTTATAAAGGGATTCATGCAAGACCGCAAGATCTGGGGAGCTAAGTGACCCAGCTTTCCCACGACCAATCAAACATTTTCCTACAAATAGTGAGAAGTACCGAAGCACGGGAAAATGTATGCTAGCAGCTCTAGCGCAAGACACTCCTCTCTCCTCTCCTACAACAATAGTATTGATGAAAGCTTCCAAGTCCCATGGACGAGGTTCATGAATATCCCCAACGTAAGGTAATTTACAAACATTGCAAAAATCCTGAAGTGACATGCGCTGGCGGATATCGTATAATTTGAACTCAACCATAGGAGGATTCTTCCTTGGATAGAAATTAAAGCTTTGCACGAAGATATTAGTGAGGAGGAGGTATTGCAGACACTTATCTTCAACGAAGGCGGTAAGTCCTGCGTTCTCCACCAAGTAATAAGTCCTCATAAAGTGTGGCGGCACGTATGAACACATCGCTTGGCCACTCGCACGCTCGAACTTCTGCAACTCGGGGGACCGGATACTTGGGTTTCATCTTCTCACTTCCATCATCCTTGGAGTCACGGCTTGAAGAGCCTCTTAAGAACCTCCTCATCTTTTCCCTTTTCTATCTCTGAAAATTTCTGAAATTTTTAGTGACTCTAAGGAAAAGTGAACAAGGCTCAACGAAACTCATAGCAACTACTCCAACAAGTGCCTAAGGGCTATATTATGCATCAAAACTACTTGGGACCAGCTAAAATTAGTATGCAAAGCTCAAGAACAGGGTCACCAAGGCAGCAAAAATACGCGAAGTATAAGGCACTAGAGCAAAAACTAATTGGACCAACGGAGGAGTCCCTTACCAAGGAGCAATTTCCCCAAAACAGTTTGGTGAATGGTGCTTTGCACAAGGTGATCGAAAATCCCAGCAAGAAGAGCAAGAACACGGGTTTGAGCTGCGAAACGATTTTTTCTTGAGGTAGGAGAAGCAAATGGGAGCTAGAATGAGTGGAGGAGTGATATGTGGGCCCCACAAGCCTGCCAGGCCCGACCAGGGGGGGTGGCCGGGCCTCCTGGGCTTGTGACCCACTGGCTCATCCCCCAGACTAGCTCTTCGTCTCAATATTTTTCAAAAATTCCAGAAAAAATCATACTTGATTTTCAGGACGTTTGAAGAACTTTTATTTTCGGGGTACTTTTCTATGGGACGCTAAGACAGAAAACAAGGAAAACTAAACTAAACCTATCACTTTTCTTCTAAGCAATCGAAGGTGAAAGCTTGGAACAGAGGTTTGTGACTCCTCGATTCATCCATCTCATGGTCATCGAAAGAAATCCGTCAGTGAGGTTGATCAAGTCTCCTTAACAAACTTTTTCGAATCGCAAAAGAAGACAGAGAATTTTCGAATAGTCACTAGGTTACCTCAACGGGGATGTGTATCTCCCCAACAAGCAAATCATACTTCATCTTAACACGAGGTATAGGGCATTCAAAGCTCCCAATAAGAATCGATGAAGTTTTTTCGATAGCATTGATGCAATGTACTCGATATTGTTTCTTCGGAAAGTGCACCGTATGCTCATTACCATTGACACGGAAAGGGACATTGCCTTTGTTGCAATCTATAACAGCCCCTGCAGTGTTTAAAAAGGGTCTTCCGAGGATGACTACCATGGCATCGTCCTCGGGAATATCCAAGATAACAAAGTCTGTTAAGATAGTAACGTTGGCAACCACAACAGGCACATCCTCACAAATGCCCATAGGTAAGGCAGTTGATTAGTCGACCATTTGCACAGAGATTTCAGTGGGTGTCAACTTATCCAATTGAAGTCTACGATAAAGAAAGAGCGAGGCATAACACTAACACCGGCTCCAAGGTCGCATAAAGGAGTTCTAACGTAGTTGCCTTTAACGGAGCAAGGTATAGTGGGCACTCCGGGATCACCTAGTTTCTTAGGAGTTCCACCCTTGAAGGTATAGTTAGCAAGCATGGTGGAAATCTCAACCTCAGGTATCCTCCTCTTATTAGTAACATTATCCTTCATGTACTTAGCATACGGAGGCATTTTGTGCATATCTGTCAAACGCATTTGCAGGAAGACATGTCTAATCATTTCAACAAAGCGCTCAAAATCCTCATCATCCTTTTTCTTGGATGGTTTGGGAGGAAAGGGCATGGGTTTCTGAACCCATGGTTCCCTTTCTTTACCGTGCTTCCTAGCAGTGAAGTCATTCTTATCGTATCTTCTATTCTTAGGCTGTGGGTTATCAAGATCAACAGGTTCAATCTCCACATCCTTATCATTGCTAGGTTGAGCATCAACATGAACTGTCACACCCTGTTTTTGCTATCACTTGTCTATGTTGTAAAATTCTGAGCTTGTTAAAACTTTTTCAAAACTAATGTTGTGAGTGCCATGATTGACATTGTATGCTTGTATGCTTGATCATGTGAGGTTTTAAATCCCTAAATTCCTTTGGTATTATACTGATTTCCAAAAAACCTTTTTGCTGACCAAAGTAAAACCACCTTCACTTGCACTACATGTCCTTGATAGCAAGCAGTGCTTCTACTCATATTTGGTAATCTTATTTTTGCTTATCTTTATATTTCAAAACCACAAAAATAATTATTTTTGTGATTATTTTCCTAATTAAATAACCTGTCCATTTCTGAGGCCAGAATTGGTATTCCAACATGGGAAAATACTTTTCTGCCTTGGAAAAATATGATTAAATTTAGGGATGATCAGAAGGACATATATTTTCCATACATAGGATTTTAAACCCCATTTTATATTATATTTATTGATTAAAACTATAAAAGCTATTTTTGTCTGTTTTGGCATTTTGAAATATTTCCAAAGGAAATATTCTCAATAAATTCCTAGAAACTTCCACTGGTATCCCTAAGCCTTGTTTGGTGTCCACATAAAGTTTCACCTTGATCAAAGGTGGATAAGGCCCCAAATAACCCAAAAACCCTGTCTGTCCAGAATCAAGTTAGAGCAACTCTACATAGCAAAGTTTGTCCAATGAGGCTAAAACTTTGCATGAGTGCCTAATACCTCGAATAAGGGTTGCACACCAAAAATGGGATTTGTGGGACTTAGTTTGCCCACACTCCCTTTGGAAGGAACAAATCTGGTCATATTGGAGTGATTTCAAGTTTACTAAGCTAAACTTGTCCTCTGGAGCTCAAATTTGGTGGAACTCCCTGGTTTACCACCAAAACCAAACGTGTTAACTCTCAGCACGAGTGGTGGGGTGCAACCCCCTAAAACCACCGTTGAACACCTTCTGTCAGATAGGAAAAAGCCACCTTAGCCATAGCTAAACCAAACTCCTTTGCTTCAAACTTTTAGATTAAGTGGACAGCACCTGTATCTAATCCTAGTCAACCGGCCCTCACTGGTTCAAAGTGGAAAGACCAAAAACCCCAATTTAGACCTCAGTTCATGACTGGAAGCACCAGTATTTCTTGCCTCCTTTGACCAGCCGAAGCTCCCACAAAAATCAAACGGCTAGCCACACCCCTAGTAAGTGCCAGGACATGCTAGACCGTCCAAAGTGCCTCAGAGCGCACCAGCATGACGTGGCATGCCAAAAATGCGCTCTGGGCGCGCTACAGGCAGTCACCGAGGTGGGGGCGACGCCCTCGGCCAGTTCCAGCCTCCCCCGAGATGTCCAACCTATTCCCCGACAACCCCTCTGCGTCGGGCAAGCCTCAGGGCACCTCCTCTCTCGCGCAACGCGTGCCCGCATGCTCCAGAACCGGCCAAGGTTGCGCGGCCATGAATGCACGACTCTTCCCTCTCTATCTCTACAGCAGATGGTTCGGGTGGTCCAATACCACGTCCTGAGACCGTGGTTTCAACCCCAACCTCTCTCTGCACCCCCATGCGCGCCACGGTGAGTCACCGGCACTCCCGAATCTGCTCACCCTCGCGGGCCTATGAATAGCCCTCCCCCTCGCTCCAACACCCCTCAGATAGCTTCACCACGATCACTAGTACCTCCCTAGCCACCCCAGCAAACCAGCAGAGCCCCGGTGCTCCAGATCGACCGAGGCCCCTCCGGCTCGGTGCTCCGACCGATATCCAGCTACACGACGGCTCCTGCGCCCCTCGACCCACCAAACTGACCCCCTTGATCCGAGGAAGCTTTCCCCCAACTCGCTCGAGCTTTTCCGTGTCTCTAGCCACCACCTCGACCTCTTCCCGAAACTCCTCCGCCACAGCCTCCTCGTCGCCGGCGAACCCTGCCTCCCCGTCGTTGTTTCGACCACCAACAAGTAGGCGATGGTCAGGCAAACCCATTCCCGTGTTCATTGGAGCATGAGCGCGTCGGCAACCTCGTCGACGTCCTGCTCCTCCTCTCTGGCCGGAGGTAGGAGACAACCCCGACAGGTTTGCCCCACCTGTCGGTGGCCCAACTTCCTCCCCCGCGCTGGCCTCAGCCACTGAGTGCAGGGCCCTGCGCGTCAGGTTCAAACCTGACGGCACACGCGCCTGGGCAGGCCGTCGGCTGGCCATGGGCCAGCCCAGCTCTGGGCCGAGCCAGGCCAGGGCTAACCTGTTTTTCTTTTTATTTTAAACCTAGATTTCTAAGATTTTTATTAAAAACATTTAACCAGTGTAAAAATATAATTCTTGCAGTGTTATTTTTCTAAAAATGTGTAGGATTTAATGATATGCTTAGATGAATTCTTCCAGCAACTATTCTATTTTAAAATAATAAAAAGGGCTAAAATGGAATAGTTTTGCTTCTGCTTGGTTGTTTTCAAAAATATCCCTTCAAGGAAAATCAAGGCAAATATTTTTAAAATGATATCTTAGATTTATCAGTAATAGGGAACATTTTTAAAATGACTTTCTGGACTGTTTTTGTGTGAGCTATTCCTTGATTATTGTTTTATCGATGATAGAAAATCCGTGTGACGAGGGAATCAGAGCGGATGACCTCGAAGACCCCGGATACTTAGCTGACCAAGGCAAGCAACCCTTTGACCATGACTTAGCATATGTTACTCTGCATGTTAAATAGCAAGTATTCCCGTTGCATATGATCATAAGTGCCGGTAATCATTTGATATGATTTTATCGAAGGCTCCTCCGGAGAACATGCATTGAGCTTGACTCTACCCCTTAGGGTCATGCTAATACCATGTTGACAAGTAAAGGTAGCAGTAGTACTATCATGAGCATGATGTTGTCATAAAGCAAGAGTTTATGAAAACCCCGTCGGGTGCCACTAATGCCCAAGGGTGATGATGAGTAGGTGGTCACTTTCGGTGAAGTGATGCACCCGGTATTTGCGTGAGTAAGGTTTCGGAAATGGGATTAGATATATGATGTCTCAACCATCCCAACCTTACCAGTACGACCACGTTACCCCTTATGGGACGGGGCTATGTTAATTACTCTGGCCGGCGCTAGCAAAGAGCCACATACTAGTGGCGAGAGTGATATGTGGTCACTCTCGTGATGGGGTCGTGCCGGGTAGGACGACTATGCCATTTTTATGAGTTCCAGTCACACCATTGGTCCCCGCATGGTTGGTACAGTCCAGAGTTGGTGCTCGTAAGATGTACAACATGTGGGCTGGGTACCAATCTAGTGGACCACTTTGTCTAGTATCGTCAGGGGAAAGGCATTGATCGGGTACTTACCTCGGGTATGTGATATACCGCGAGTCATGGATGACACGGAAGTTTCCCGGATCTCGTGGGTCCAGCGTACTATCTCTGCAGAGTGTAAACTATTCGAATAGCCGTGTCCACGGTCAAGGACAGTTGGGTAATCTTGCTTAAACTACGTCCTGATATTTCCGCATAAACCAAGTGTTTGTGTGTGTGTGTGTGTGTATGATGCTGAGAAAGGTGTTGCTATGATATCCATGATATGACCAAGTTCGGTGACTTAGCATATAGGGTGAACCCGGGTGGTTCAGCCCTCAATAGATATGTTAATATCTGTAACCTGTTCTTCAAGAGTAATTCTTTAACTTGATGCATAGTCATGATCATTCCACCCAGATGAGTTACACTAAAGATGCATGATCTTGTTATCCTTCACTTTCGTTGATTATATCATGGGCTGTTTGCGAGTACATTCAAAGTACTCATTGGCTTGCCACTGGTTATGTTATTGACCAGACATGGAAGGACTAGAGTTTGGAGATGAGTACGTCTTCGGAGACACCCCTGCGAACTAGGACGCTTCCGAGTCAGAATGCCTGTTGATGTAGGCTTGATGGCATGGGCACCCGCTTAGCCCCTTTGTTTTCCGCTATTAGTGTATTCGTGTGATTTGGCCTTAGGCCCTGTCTTGTGAACTTGACCCTTCGGTCACGTGTTGTAATAATCGGTACTTGGATGTAAGACTCTTTATTCAGTATCTGTGTTTGGTGAGCATTGATCTCTGGGATCACTGAGCACGGCGATTATCGACTAGTAAGTCGGGGTCCCCACAGAGCTGGTATCAGAGCCAGGTTGACTATAGGAAGCCTTAGGTAGCATGGGCGATAGCCGAAACAATTAGTGCACATAGAATGACCCGAGAACCGCATCCACTATATATTTCTAACCCTCTCATCTACACCTTGTAGATGGCCGCCGTACCCGAGATGCTTCTGGAAACGGGCTTTCCTCTGCTTTTGAGTGATAGCCTCGAGAAGTGTCAAGTGCGTCGCATGCCCGTCTTTCTCTACCACGAACACCGGGTCAATGCCGACACCAAAGAGTATCACGTGGACGTGATAGTGAAGGATAATGACTCCCCAACTAGCTGGTTCTTTGAAGGGCCACAAATGGAGGATCTGATGTTGGCTATGGAGACTGTAGCACGAGAGGCACTCGTGCGACTCCGCGACATCCTTCCTGAGATGGCGGACGATCCCGCTACTCGTCACCTACCTTTTGTTAAGGATAAGGTAGACGGGAGTTGGACACTCAACCCCTCATCCGAGGACGTGATGCCATTAAGGTTTCAGACCTACTTCAGCCTCTTCTCAGACACCTTGACGCATCTTTTGATCAAGGAGTCGACTAGGATCCGCCAAGAGCTGCACCAAGTTAAGGAACTACTTCGTATGGAGAAGATGAAGAACCGCAAGGTGAAGAAAGAAGGAGCACGGGTGATATCACCTGGCTTTGCTTTCCGAGGAGGAATACCCCCGCTTCAGGCTGTTCCTCTTCAGAGTCGTTGTTTAACCGCAGAAGAGTACACCGAGCTCTTCGCTACCTCACCAATCAAGAGACGTCGTGATGGTCTGCTTCCTTCCCCTACTCCCTCGAGGAAGGGGAGCACTAATGAAGATGAAGATAGAGAGGAAGATGAAGACGAAGATCCCACAGAGCCGGCTTATGAGACCGTGTAGTCGATCGCTTAGCAGTGTAGGGTGTATCGAACGCAGGAGTTCTTGTATCATGATTTTATGACTCAGACATTGTGTGAACCTGTTAGATGCAAGTCGCATTCTGCCTTAAGCAGCTTGTGAGCGACTACATCACTTGTTTTAAATTAATGCATTAGTTCTTTTTAAAACCTTTGCCATAAAAACCTTGCACACTAGCACGACACCAGACCCCCTCTTTACTAGAGTGTCATCCCTTTTGAGTGCAACCAGTTCAGCAAAAAAAAATTGACCTGTCTACTCCCCTGACAGGATGGTGAATACAACTCGCAACAGCACTTTCGGCAACCCCGGCTCTGCCTCTTCAGGACAACAGCAGGGAATCGGAGGGGAAGCTCAAGCTGGAGATCACCATGTGCAGGCAGACAATGTTCCTCCGCCTTTGCCTCCCCCTGAAAGCTTGACTATGGCTCAGTTCCTTCAAGCTCTTTGGGAGGAGCGTCAAGCCAACAATGCCGCTATCCGGCAGCTGGCTCAAACTTTGGTAAACCACCCGCCACAGAATGGGAATGGCAACGGTCGCTCAACTCTCTGTGAGTTTATGCGGACTACGCCACCCATATTCACGGAGACGACTGAGCCCTTGGATGCCGATGACTGGATCCGCACTATTGAAGACCTTCTCGCACTGGTCAAGTGCACTGACGACAATGAGAAAGTCCTCTATGCAACCCACTGTCTCGGTGGCACAGCCAGAGCCTGGTGGGATGGATTTCAGATCATGCGAGCCGGGCAAGTCATCACTTGCGCCGTGTTCAAGGATGGATTCCGCGCCGCTCACATTCCTCCGGGAATGATGACCATTAAGAAGCGGGAATTATGAGCCTTAAGGCAAGGTAGTGGATCAGTCAATGAGTATTTGCAGAAGTTCAACCTTCTATCAAGGTATGCACCTGAAGATGTCAGCACTGAGGCTGCCAAAGTGGAGCGCTTTATGGAAGGACTGCAACAGTCACTCCAATATCAGTTGGTTGTTTGTGAATGTCGGACCTTTAGTGACCTGGTTAATAAGGCTCTTATGTTGGAAGACAAGCGTCGTGCAATGCACGACACCCGTAAGCGCAAGCTAATGGGTAGTGGAGGACCGATTAGCTCGAAACCACGACCATGGCATTGAGCCACAGCAAGACCCAACTATCAGCAGCAGAAGTACAAGCATCCAACGTCTCGCTGGAATTACGTACCTCAGCAAGTCAGTGTCAAGCCAGCAAGCACTCCGCCAAACAATGGTGGGGGCAAGACAAACCTTCCAGCGCAAGTTACCTGTTTCGGGTGTGGACAACCAGGGCACTATTCCAGGAAGTGCGCTAGTAAGAAACCCGATGCTCCGCGCCCCAATGCGCCAAATCCAGGCCAAGGAGCACCAGGTAGGAACCAGGCTCCCCGCAATCAGTAGTATCACAGCAAGGGGCGGATTAATCATATTTCCGCAGAAGAGGCACAGGATGACCCGGACTGCATTCTGGGTACATTCCTCCTCAACTCTACCCGAGCAACAGTATTGTTTGATTGTGGTGCTTCGCATTCCTTTGTTACGCAAAAGTTTGCGGAAAAGTGTGGTCTAGAACCTACCTTGCGTCATGGGCATATGGCAATTTAAACCTCGGGAGCAGTTTTGAGGACCAACCTAGGGTGTAGGAAGGTTGGGATAGTTATCAATGGGACGAGCTTCTTAGTGGATCTCATTGTGCTTAAGTCGCAAGGCCTAGAGGTAATCCTCGGTATGGACTGGTTGGCCAAGCATCATAATATCTTGGACTGTGCTAACAAGGCCATTACCATGACAAGTGACCAAGGGGTCAAAGTCAAGTATGTCTCTGAGCCAGTACCCACTCGAGTGCCATGAGTTAACAGCCTATCAGAGGAAGGACTCGACCGAGTGCCAATAGTCTGTGAATACCCGGACGTCTTTCCTGATGAGCTACCAGGGATGCCTCCTGACCGAGACATCGAGTTCATCATCGAACTCATGCCCGGATCAAGGCCTATCTATAAGAAGCCTTACAGGATGGGATCCGAAGAGCTAGCAGAGTTGAAGAAGCAACTAGATGAGCAACTCAGGAAAGGGTTTATTCGTCCAAGTGCGTCACCTTGGGGATCACCTGTTCTCTTCATGTCCAAGAAGGATGGGACAATCCGACTTTGCATCGATTACCGTTCTCTCAAGGAGGTCACGATCAAGAACAAGTATCCACTCCCCAAGATTGAAGACTTGTTCGACCAGCTGAATGGAGCAAAGGTATTCTCCAAGATCGACCTCCGATCTTGATATTACCAACTAAAGGTTCGACCCGAAGACATTCCGAAGACGGCATTTGTGACCTGGTACGGTTTGTACGAATGCACTGTCATGTCCTTTGGATTGATGAATCCCCCAGCTTACTTCAGGTATCTCATGAATAAGGTCTTTATGGAATACCTGGACAAGTTTGTCGTCGTATTCATTGATGACATATTAATATTTTCCAAGTCTGAAGACGAGCATGAGTAACACTTGAGGCTAGTATTGGAGAAGCTTCGAGAGCACCAACTGTATGCCAAGTTCAGCAAGTGCCAGTTTTGGCTGAACGAAGTTGGATTCCTAGGTCATACCATGACAACAAGTGGATTGGCAGTTGATCCCTCTAAGATTACCACGGTAACCAACTGGGAATCGCCAATCGACGTGAAGGAAGTCAGGAGTTTCCTCGGACTCGCGGGGTATTACCACAAGTTCGTAGAAGGATTCTCCCGCATCGCGCGACCTATGACTCAACTCTTGAGGAAAGGCAAGAAGTTCGAATGGACGCCGGAATGTGAGGCAAGCTTCCAAGAGTTGACGAAGAGGTTAACCACCGCTCCGGTATTGGCCACTCCAGCTATCAACAAGGAGTTCGTGATATATTGCGATGCCTCAAGGACCGGGCTAGGTGGGGTTCTAATGCAAGATGGCAGAGTCGTGGCATACTTGTCACGGCAACTGCGCCCGCATGAGGAAAATTAGGCCACCCATGATCTCGAGTTGGCAGCAGTAGTGCATGCCCTGAAGACATGGCGACATTACCTTCTGGGGAAGCGATGTGAAATATACACCGACCACAAGAGTCTGAAGTATATCTTCACCCAAAGGGAATTGAATATGAGGCAACGGAGATGGTTGGAGTTAATCAAAGACTACGACCTCAGCATTCAATATCACCCCGGTAAGGCAAATGTAGTGGCTAATGCCTTGAGTCGGAAGACCAGCACCTTAAACGTCATGCTTAAGGAAAGGCAGCCTGACTTATACGAAGAATTGGAGAACTTCGGATTAGAACTGGTGGAACCAGGATTCCTAGATAATCTCGAAGTCAAACCACCGCTGGAAGACGACATTAAGGAGGCCCAGAAAGGTCACAAGAGCATCGAAGGTATCGAGAAAAAATTCCAGAAGGCAAGGTCCCAGGATTCTTGGAGGATGATCAAGGAGTGGTGTGGTTTGGGAAACGTTTATGCGTACCCAATAAGGCTAAACTCAAGGAACTCATCCTACGGGAAGCCCATGATACACCCTACTCCATTCACCCCGGTGGTACCAAGATGTATCAAGATCTCCGAGAAAGATTCTAGTGGCATGGCATGAAGAGGGAAATTGCGTCGTATGTGGCCAAGTGCGTTGTGTGTCAGCAATTTAAAGCTGAGCATCAGCGACCCGCAGGACTGCTACAACCTCTCCAGGTGCCGGAATGGAAGTGGGACAAGGTAGGGATGGATTTTATCACCGGCCTACCAAGGTCTAGCAAGGGCCATAACTCGATATGGGTTGTTGTCGACCATTTGACCAAAGTGGCCCATTTCATCCTTGTCAACACCGCTTATGACGGGAACAAGTTGGCTAGTCTCTATATCGAGTGCATAGTAAGCCTTCATGGAGTTCCCAAGCAGATTGTATCTGACTGAGGCACGCAGTTCACCTCAAGGTTTTGGAGGAAACTTCAGGAAACCCTCGGTACCAAGCTCTCTTTCAGCACCGCCTTCCACCCGCAGACGGGAGGAGAAATGGAAAGGGTAAATCAGATACTCGAAGATATGCTCCGTGCATGCGTCCTAGCGCATGGAGCCAAATGGGAAGACTGTCTGCCGTTCGCTGAGTTTTCATACAACAACAACTACCAGTCTAGTCTCCAGATGGCCCCGTTTGAAGTGATGTACAGATGGAAATGCCGCACCCCGCTCAACTGGTCAAAAACCAGAGACGAGCTGATTTTCGGACCAGAAGTTTTGCACCGGGTAGAAGAGAAGGTGCAACTAGTCCAAGAAAATCTGAAGGCAGCGAAGTCACGAAAAATGAGTTATGCGGACTCTCGCCGCAGGAATGTGGAGTTCATTCCCGGAGATCTGGTGTACCTCCATGTCACACCTCTCAAGGGAACCAAGCATTTCCACGTTAAGGGGAAACTCGCTCCAAGGTTCATTGGGCCATTTAAGATCACGGCAAGGCGTGGAGAGGTCCCTTATCAGTTAGAGTTACCTCCAGAACTTTCAGGTGTGCACAATGTTTTCCACGTGTCACAGCTTCGGAAGTGTCTCCAGACGCCAAGCCGTTCCGATCCTTATAAGGACATTGATCACCGGGCCATTGACCTTCAGTCGGATCTCACCTACCGCGAGAGGCCAATCCGCATTCTGGATGAAGTAGAGCGATGCACCCGAAGCCGCACCATCAAGTACTTCAAGGTTCAATGGAGCAACCACACCGAAGCCGAAGCTACATGGGAGCGTGAAGACTATCTCCGATCTGAGTTTCCACACCTTTTTAGCACCTAGCTTAGGAATCTCGGGGACGAGATTCTTGTAAGGGGGATAGGTCTGTCACACCCTGTTTTTGCTATCACTTGTCTGTGTTGTAAAATTCTGAGCTTGTTAAAACTTTTTCAAAACTAATGTTGTGAGTGCCATGATTGACAGTGTATGCTCGTATGCTTGATCATGTGAGGTTTTAAAACCCTAAATTCCTTTGGTATTATACTGATTTCCAAAAAACCTTTTTGCTGACCAAAGTAAAACCACCTTGAGTTGCACTACATGTCCTTGATAGCAAGCAGTGCTTCTACTCATATTTGGTAATCTGATTTTTTTCTTATCTTTATATTTCAAAACCACAAAAATAATTATTTTTGTGACTATTTTCCTAATTAAATAACCTGTCGATTTCTGAGGCCAGAATTGGTATTCCAACATGGGAAAATGCTTTTCTACCTTGGAAAAATCTGATTAAATTTAGGGATGATCAGAAGGACATATATTTTCCATACATAGGATTTTAAACCCCATATTATATTATATTTATTGATTAAAACTATAAAAGCTATTTTTGTCTGTTTTGGCATTTTGAAATATTTCCAAAGGAAATATTTTCAATAAATTCCTAGAAAATTCCAGTTGTATCCCTAAGCCTTGTTTGGTGTCCACATCAAGTTTCACCTTAATCAAAGGTGGATAAGGAGCCCAAATAACCCAAAAACCCTGTCTGTCCAGAATCAAGTTAGACCAATTCTACATAGCAAAGTTTGTCCAATGAGGCTAAAAGTTTGCAGGAATGCCTAATACCTCAAATAAGGGTTCCACACCAAAAATGGGATTTGTGGGACTTAGTTTGCCCACACTCCCTTTGGAAGGAACAAATGTGGTCATATTTGAGTGATTTCCAGTTTACTAAGCTAAACTTGTCCTCTGGAGCTCAAATTTGGTGGAACTCCCTGATTTACCATGAAAACCAAACCTGTTAAGTCTCAGCAGCAGTGGTGGGGTGCAACCCCCTAAAACCACTGTCAATCACCTTCTGTAAGATAGGAAAACTCCACCTTAGCCATAGCTAAGCCAAACTCCTTTGCTTCAAACTCTTAGATTAAGTGGCCAACACCTGTATCTAACCCCAGTCAACCGACCCCTCACTGGTTCAAAGTGGAAATGCCAAAAACCCCAATTTAGACCTTAGTTCATGACTGGCAGCACCAGTATTTCTTGCCTCCTTTGACCAGCCGAAGCTCCCACTAAAACCAAATGGCTAGCCACACCCCGAGTAAGTGCCAAGACATGCTAGACACGTGCAAAGTGCCTCAGAGCGCACCAGCATGCCGTGGGATGCCCAAACTGCGCTCTTTGTGTGCTATAGGGAGTCACCGAGGTGGGGGCGACGCCCTCGGCCAGTTCCAGCCTCCCCCGAGATGTCCAACCTCTTCCCCGACAACCCCTCTGCGTCGGGCAAGCCTCAGGGCCCCTCCTCTCTCACGCTAGAGCTCACGCGACGCGTGCCCGCGCGCTCCAGAACCGTCCAACGTTGCGCGGCCACGAATGCACGACTCTCCCCTCTCTCTCTGCAGCAGATGGTTCGGGCGGTCCAATACCACGTCCTGAGACCGTGGTTTCAATCCCAACCTCTCTCGGCACCCCCATGCACGCCACGGTGAGTCACCGGCGCTCCCGAATCTGCTCATCGTCGCGGGCCTGTAAATAGCCCCCCCTCGCTCCAGCACCCCTCAGATAGCTTCGCCACGATCACTAGTACCTCCCTAGCCAACCGAGCAAACCAGCAGAGCCCTGGTGCTCGAGATCGACCGAGGCCCCTCCCCCTCGGAGCTACGGTCGACCTCCAGCTACACGACGGATCCTGCACCCTCGACCCACCAAACTGACCCCCTTGATCCCAGGAAGCTTTCCCCCAACTCGCCCGAGCTTTTCCGTGTCTCTGGCCACCCCCTCGACCTCTTCCCGAAACTCCTCCGCCACGGCCTCCTCGTCGCCGGTGAACCCCGGCCTCCCCGTCGTTGTTTCGACCACCAGCAGGTTGACGACGGTCAGGCAAACCCATTCCCGTGTTCATTGGAGCATGAGCGCGTCGGCAACCTCGTCCGCGTCCTCCTCCTCCTCTCTGGCCGGAGGTAGGAGACGACCCCGACAAGTGCGCCCCACCTGTCGGTGGCCCAACTTCCTCCCCCGCGCTAGCCTCGGCCACTGACCGCAGGGCCCCGCGCATCAGGTTGAAACCTGACGGCGTGCGTGCGTGGGCAGGCCGTCGGCTGGCCATGGGCCAGCCCAGCTGTGGGCCGAGCGAGGCCAGAGCTAACCGGTTTTTCTTTTTATTTTAAACCTGGATTTCTAAGATTTTTATAAAAACATTTAACCAGTGTAAAAATATAATTCTTCCATTGTTATTTTTCTAAAAATGTGTCGGATTTAATGATATGCTTAGATGAATTCTTCGAGCAACTATTCTATTTTACAATAATTAAAAGGGCTAAAATGGAATAGTTTTGCTTCTGCTTGGTTGTTTTTAATATGATACTCCTTCAAGGAAAATTAAGGCAATATTTTTAAAATGATATCTTAGATTTATCAGCAATAGGGAACATTTTTAAAATGACTTTGTGGAATGTTTTTGTGTGAGCTATTCGTTATTTATTGTTTTATCGACGATAGAAAATCCGTGTGACGAGGGAATAGGAGCGGAAGACCTCGAAGACCCCAGATACTTAGCTGACCAAGGCAAGCAACCCTTTGACCATGACTGAGCATATGTTACTCTGCATGTTAAATAGCAAGTATTCCCGTTGCATATGATCATAAGTGCCGGTAATCATTTGATATGATTTTACCGAAGGCTCCTCCAGAGCACATGCATTGAGCTTGACTCTACCCCTTAGGGTCATGCTAATACCACGTTGACAAGTAAAGGTTGCAGTAGTACTATCATGAGCATGATGTTGTCATAAAGCAAGAGTTTATGAAACCCCGTCGGGTGACACTAATGCCCGAGGGTGATGATGAGTAGGTGGTCACTTTCTGTGAAGTGATGCACCCAGTATTTGCATGAGTAAGGTTTCGGAAATGGGATTAGATTTGTGATGTGTCGACCATCCCAACCTTACCAGTATGACCACGTTACCCCTTATGGGACGATGCTATGTTAATTACTCTGGTCGGTGCTAGCAAAGAGCCACATTACTAGTGGCAAGAGTGATATGTGGTCACTCTCGTGATGGGGTCATGCCGGGTAGGACGACTATGCCATGTTTATGAGTTCTAGTCACACCGTTGGTCCCCACATGGTTGGTACAGTCCAGAGTTTGTGCTCGTAAGACGTACAACATGTGGGTTGGGTACCAATCGAGTGGACCTCTTTGTCTAGTATCGTCAGGGGAAAGGCATTGATCGGGTACTTACCTTAGGTATGTGATATACCGCGATTTGCGGATGACACAGAAGTTTCCTGGATCTCGTGGGTCCAGCGTACTACCTCTGGAGAGTGTAAACTATTCGAATAGCCGTGTCCACGGTCAAGGACAGTTGGGTAATCCTGCTTAAACTACGTCCTGATATATCCGCATAAACCAAGTGTGCGTGAGTGTGTGTGTGTGTATGGTGATGAGAAAGGTGTTGCTATGATAGCCATGATATGACCAAGTTTGGTGACTTGGCATATAGGGTGAACCCGGATGGTTCAGCCCTCAACAGATATGTTAATATCTGTAACGTGTTCTTCAAGAGTAATTCTTTAACTTGATGCATATTCATGATCATTCCACCCAGACGAGTTACACTAAAGATGCATGATCTTGTTATCCTTCACTTTCGTTGATTATATCATGGGTTGTTTGCCAGTACATTCAAAGTACTCATTGGCTTGCTAGTGGTTATGTTATTGACCAGACATGGAAGGACCGGAGTTTGGAGATGAGTACGTCTTCGGAGACACCCCTGCGAACTAGGACGCTTCCGAGTTAGAATGCCTGTCGGTGTAGGCTTGATGGCATGGGCACCCGCTTAGCCCCTTTGTTTTTCGCTATTAGTGTATTCGTGTGATTTGGCCTTAGGCCCTGTCTTGTGAACTTGACCCTTCGATCACGTGTTGTAATAATCGGTACTTGGATGTAAGACTCTTTATTCAGTATGTGTGTTCGGTGAGCATTGATCTCCGAGATCACTGAGCACGGCGGTTCTCGACTAGTAAGTCGGGGTCCCCACATGAACATCACTATTGATATTATCGTTAGGCTCATGTTCATCACGAGATTGTGTTTCGGCATCAGAAATAGAGACATCGTTTGGACTCTCAGATGTAGCAGCATCTGGGTTGCTAGTGTGCAAGTTCCTATCATCTCTCTTCTTCTTCCTAGGATGACTAGGTGCATCAGTGCTAACTCCTTGAGAATCTTGTTCAATTCTCTTTGGATGACCCTCAGGATACAAAGGTTCCTAAGTCATTCTACCGCCTCTAGTGACGACTCTGACGGAATTGTCATTCAACTCATTGAGCAAGTCATTCTGAGCTTTAAGTACTTGTTCTACCTGAGTAGTAACCATATATGCATGTTTACTCAGAAGCTCAAGATCATTGACATTTCTGTCCACACAAGCACTTAAATGACTAAGCATACGAGCATTCTGTTCCAATTGTGTGCTAACATAATCATTGAAAGTCTGTTTTTTGGCAACAAAGTTATCGAATTCATCCAGGCAGAGGCTAGCATGTTTATCAAAAGTAATATCACTCTCATCAAACCTATGAAGGGAATTTACTTCTACTACCTGTATCGGGTTATCGAGACCATGGATCTCTTCGATAGGTGGTAGATTTCTTGACATCTTCAGATCTAATGCCTTTCTCTTTCATATATTTCTTAGCTTCTTGCATATCTTCGGGACTGAGGAATAGAATACCTCTTTTCTTTGGAGTTGGCTTAGGAGGTGGTTCGGGAATAGTCCAAGCATTCTCATTGCACAAGATATTATTCAATAAGATCTCTGCTTGTTCTACAGTTCGTTCCATAAAAACACAACCGGCACAACTATCTAGGTGGTCTCTAGAAGCATCGGTAAGTCCATTATAGAAGGTATCAAGTATTTCATTCTTCTCAAGAGGGTGATCAGGCAAAGCATTCAGTAGCTGGACGAGCCTCCCCCAAGCTTGTGGGAGACTCTCTTCTCCAGCTTGAGCAAAGTTGTATATTTCCTGCAAGGCATCTTGCTTCTTATGGGGAGGGAAATATTTTTCAGAGAAGTAGTAGACCATATCCTGGGGGCTACGGACACAACCAGGAGCAAGGGAAGTGAACCAAGTCTTAGCATCATTGATCCTGCAATCTCGGGCGTTAGCTAGACGAATGCTTATGACAACAGACCTTCTCCTGGAACGGTACCAAGAGAATACTGAAAGCACTCCCCAGTAATGAGACTAGAAGAATGTTGTTGATGGCCCACCAACGCGTGGGTTCGTAGCAGTTTTCGAGGGTAGAGTATTCGACCCAATTTGTTGGTTTGCACGACGGGAGGTGAGAGTATACTCTCAAGTATTAGCAGCTGAATTTGTTAGATTCAACCACACCTGAAAGATTAGTATGTGCAAGCACAGTAGTAAAAGCAAAGTAGCGAGTAACGACAGTGTAACGAGGAATAGTAGCGGCAAGGAACAGTAGTAGTGACAGCAGTAGCAAGTAGCAACAGTAGCAAGCGACAACAGTAGCAATAGTAGCAGCAGTAGCAACAGAGCAAAACAAGTAACAGCTGTAGCAACAGTAGTAGCAGCAGCAGAGCAAGACAAGTAACAGCAGTAGCAAAAGTAGTAGCAGCAGAGCAAGACAAGTAACAACAGTAGGACAAACTCGTAGGCAATGGGTCGGTGATTTGTTTGGATGATATTCATCATACAACAGCTATAACACGGAGAGATAAGTGGCTAGCTCCCGTTCGTCAATGTGATATAGGCATGCATTCCGTGTGTCGTCATACGTGCTTAGGGAAAAGAACTTGCATGACATCTATTGTCCATCCCTCCCGTGGCAGCGGGGTCCAAAAGGAAAATACGAGATATTAAGGTTCTCCTTTTAATAAAGAACCGAACCAATGCATTAGCACTTGGTGGACACATGAACTCCTCAAACTATGGTCATCACCGGGAGTGGTTCCGGTTATTGTCACTCCGGGGTTGCCGGATCATAACACATAGTAGGTAACTACAACTTGCAAGATCGGATGTAAAGCACACATATATTGGTGACAACTTAATAATTTCAGATTTGAAATCATGGCACTCAGGCCCTAGTGACAAGCATTAAGCATGGCAAAGTAGTAGCAACATCAATCTTAGAACATAGTGGATACTAGGGATCAATCCCCATCAAAACTAACTCGATTACATGATAGATCTCATCCTACTCATCACCGCCTAGCGAGCCTATGAATAGATTACTCACGAACGACGAAGAGCTTCATGGAATTGGAAAGGGAAGAAGGTTGATGATGACGATGGCGATGATTTCCCCTCTCCGGAGCCCAAGACGGAGTCCTGATCTGCCCTCCAGATGAAGAACATATGGTGGCGACGCCTCCGTATCGAAAACGCAACGAAAACTTCTCTTTTTTATTTTTTTCTGGGACGAAAGGCAACTTATAGAGCTGGAGTTGGGGGCGGCAGGTGCCTATGGGCCCCACAAGCCTGTCCACCGCCACCAGGGGTGGTGGTGGCGGAGCAGGGGCTTATGGCCCACTAGCCCACCCCCTGAGGTGGAACTTGGCACAGGTATTTTTGATATTTTCCAAAACTGCTCCCCGTAAATTTTCAGGGCGTTTGGAGAACTGTGATTTCTGCACAAAAATAACACCAAGGCAATTCTGCTGAAAACAACGTGAGTCCAGGTAAGTTCCATTCAAATCATGCAAATTATAGTCCAAAACAAGGGCAAAAGAGTTTGGAAAAGTAGATACGATGGAGACGTATCAACTCCCCCAAGCTTGAAACCTTGCTTGTCCTCAAGCAACTCAGTTGACGAACTGAGAGAGAAAGAAAAACTTTGAAAAACTCTATTTGATCTTGTTGTTGCAACTATGTCTAACTCATAACCAGAATTTCAGCAAGATCACAAGTTAACCACATAAGAAAATGACACACAGGTCTCACGGTAAACTAATATCAATGGCATAATCAGCTAACGAGCAAATAATAATGAGTTTCAAATACCAACACTTCAATCAAAACAAGCATGAAGCAATATGAATAGGTGGTATCTCGCTAGCTCTTTCTGAGACCGCAAAACATAAATGCAGAGCACTTTCAAAGATCAAGGGCTGACTAAACATTGTAATTCATAGCAACGAAGATCCAGTCATAGTCATACTCTATATATATCAAAAGCAAATCATAAAAATGACAGAGGTGCTCTCTAATTGGTGCTTATATAGGAGGAGGATGAATCGGCATGAAAATAAATAGAGAGGCCCTTCGCAGAGGGAAGCATTGATTTGCAGAGGTGCCAGAGCTCAAGCTTTGAAAACAGAGATAATAATTTTGGGTGGCATGCTTTCATTGTCAACGCAATGACCAAGGGTTCTCAATATCTTCCATGCTACTCATGCTATAGGCGGTTCCCAACTAGAAAAGTAAAGTTTTAACTCCCCCACCACCAATCAATCACACTCCACGGCTAGCCGAATCCTCGGGTACCGTCCATACTAACATCAATCCGGGGGGAGTCTTGTTTTACAGTTATGTTTACGATTTAAGCGTGGAACTGGGCATCCCAAATACCGTCCCCTTTCTCGTGAATGACTGTGAATAAACACATGTCAAGGATAACACTCCTAGCATGGAAGATACCAATAGCCCTCTATCACCACATGAGCGGTTCGGGCATGCAAAACAGATTATTTCTTGAAGGTTTAGAGAATGGCACATGCAAATTTACTTGGTACGGCAGGTAGATACTGCAAATAGGTAGGTATAGTGGACTCTCATGGAAAAACTTTTGGCTTTATGGAAGTGGATGCACAAGCAGTATTCCCGCTTAGTACAAGTGAAGGCTAGCAAAAGAGTGGGAAGCGACCAACTAGAGAGCGACAACAGTCATCAAGATGCAATGAGTTTGACTAACATTGAATGCAAGCATGAACAGTATGTAAATCACAATGAACACGAACATCATAGAGGCTATGTTGATTTTGTTTCAACTACATGCATGAACATGCGCCAAGTCAAGCCACTTGAAACATTCAAAGGAGAATACCATCCTATCATACTACATCATAGTCATCTCAAAATCTATGTTGGCATTCAATACAAACCATTATAAGCTCTCAGCTAAATAAGCATGGCATCAGAAACTATGATCTCTAAGTTGTCATTGCAAACATGGTTCTCTCACAACAAAGCAGAATCTGGGTCGACAAGCTAGTCATATTTACAAAAACAAAATAGATAGAGTTCATACCAGCTTTTCAGTCTCAGTCACTTCATCATATATCATCATTGTTGCCTTTCATTTGCACGATCGAACGATGAAAACGATAATAAGTGCATTGGACTAAGCTGAATCTGCAGGCAAACACAAAGGAGAAGACAAAATAATATGGCTCTTTGAAAGCTAAACAGGTAAGCATGGAAGAACCACTAAGCATTGTAACCAATATCTTCTACCTTGACACAAAGAAAAAGAAAGCTATTTACACGGGAAAGCTCCCAACAAGCAAAAGAACAAAGAAAAATCTTTTTGGGTTTTCTCAAAAGGACAGAAAACAAGAAAACAAGAAAACAAAAAGAAACTAGCATGGATAATATAGTGGCAAAGTGTAAACACCGGCTAACAAAGTGAAAGCATAAGCATGAATGTAAAGTCGGTGAGAACACGTACTCCCCCAAGCTTAGGCTTTTGGCCTAGCTTGGTCTACTCCCATGGATCATCCTGGCGAAACCCAAAGTCATAATGGGTGTTATACGGGAGTGCTTCAGCCACTGCCTGAATAGCTGCCTCACGAAGTCGAGAAGCCGTCGCCTCCCTCTCATACTCCTCTGCCTCTCCTATGGTTATGTAGTATCTTCGTTTTACCTGAAAGTCAAAGAAAGCAGGAGCAGGAAGGGTAATATGGAAAACACGCTGCCGGTTAAATATCAAGCGGTATAGGAGGGATCCATGATCTCTCTCAAGGAACTGGTAGCGTGTTAGAGCGACACGATCAAGGTAGGCTGTACGGAGAGGAGGGTCTTCTGGACGGATGGATACCCCAAGAAAATTTGCTAAGCGTGTAGCATAAACTCCACCAAAGAAATCCCCCTCACTAGCACTTTTATTCAGCCTCCTTGCTATTATAGCTCCCATATTGAAGCTCTTGTCACCTGTTACTGCGCTCTTAAGGATACTAAGGTCGGAAGCGCATAGGTGACAATGTGCACCCTTGCCGTTAATGCACCTACCTATGAAGAGGGCAAGGTAGTGCAAGGCAGGGAAATGGATGCTTCCTATGGTGGCTTGCGTGATATCTCTGGTTTCTCCAACAGTTATACTGGAGACAAATTCTCTGACCGAAGACTTAGGAGGATCATTAACACTACCCCCATCAGGTATCTTGCAGATCCTATTGAAATCCTCCAGATCCATGGTATATGATTTATCGTATAGATCAAACAGTATGGATGATTCACGGCCAGCTAAAAATTTAAATCTACGCACGAAAGAGGCAGTGAGCATAGCATACTGTTCACATTTATCTGAGAGGACTTGTTCTAACCCGACATTGCGGACAAGTCCATCGAACTCATCCTTGAAGCCTGCTTCGATCATGAACTCATCGGAAGGCCATTCACATGGTTGCACCGGTGCGTCCCTTAGTTGAAAAGGTTCGGGCTCCCGAAAGGAGAGACGAGGACCCTTCTTACTTGAGGAACCACAATGAAACTTCCTCCTGAACATAATTTCCTTTTGCTGAAATTTTTGAAGTTCAAGAGAAAAGTGAATAAAGACCCACCACACCTTGTAGTAACTACTCCTACTAGTGCCTAGAGACCGTATCACGCACTAAAACTACTTGGGACCAGCTAAAATCAACCTTTCAAGCTCAAGAACAGGGTCACCAAGGTAGCAAGAATACGCGAAGGATAAAGCACTAGAGAAAAAACTAATTGAACCAATGGAGGAGTCACTTACCAAGGAGTAATTTCCCCAAAACGGTTCGGAGAAAGGTGCTTTGAGCAAGGAGATCGAAAATCACACCCAAATGAGCAAGAACACGGGTTTGAGCTGCGAAACAATTTTTTTGGAGGTGGAAGAAGAGGCTGGCAGCTGGAATCAGTGGAGGGGGTGCCTGTGGGCCCCACAAGCTTGCACCCCGCCACCAGGGGGCTAGGTAGCGGTGGGGGGGCTTGTAGCCCACTGGTCAGGCCCCCAGGCGAGCTCTCAGGCCTAGAAATTTTCAAAAATTCCAGAAAAAATCATACTAAATTTCCAGGACCATCGGAGAACTTTTCTTTTTTGAGGTATTTTTCTCCGGGACGCTAAAACAAAAAATAGGAAAAACTAAACTAATTCTATCATTTTTCTTCTAAGCAACATAAAAGGAAAACTCAAAACAGAGGTATGTGACTCTTTGATTCATCCGTCTCATGGTCATCGAAAGAAATCCGTCAATGGGATTGATCAAGTCCTTATGACAAAACCTTCTCGAATTGCAAGAGAGAACGGAGAATTTTCGAATAGCCACTAAGTCACCTCAATGGGGATATGTATCTACCCAACAAGAAAATCATACTTCATCTTGACACGAGGAATAGGGCATTCAAAGCTCCCAATGAGAATCGACGAAGTCTTTTCGATAGCATTGATGCAATGTACTGGATATCGTTTCTTCGGAAAGTGCACGGTGTTCTCATTACCGTTGACATGGAAAGTGACATTGCCTTTGTTGCAATCTATAACAGCCCCAGCAGTGTTTAAAAAGGGTCTTCCGAGGATGATAGCCATGGCATCGTCCTCGGGAATATCCAAGATAACAAAGTCTGTTAAATAGTGGTATTAGCAACCACAACACGCACATCCTTGTTAATGCCGATAGGGAAAGCAGTTGATTTGTCGGGCATTTGCAGAGAAATTTCAGTGGGTGTCAACTTATCCAATTCAAGTCTACGATAAAGAGAGAGTGGCATAACACTAACACCGGATCCAAGGTCACATAAGGCAGTTCTTATGTAGTTTCCTTTAATGAAGCAAGGTATAGTGGGCACTCCGGGATCACCAAGTTTCTTAGGAGTTCCACCTTTGGAAGTGTAATTGCAAAGCATGGTGGAGATCTCAAGATCTGGTATCTTCCTTTATTAGTCACAATATCTTTCATGTACTTGGCATAGGGAGACATCTTGAGCATATCAGTTAACCGCATCTGCAGAAAGACGGGTCTTATCATCTCAACGAAGCACTCAAAATCCTCATCATCCTTTTTCTTGGATGGCTTAGGAGGGAAGGGCATAGGTCTCTGAACCCATGGCTATCTTTCTTTACCATGCTTCCTAGCAGTGAAGTCATTCTTGTCGTATCTCTTAGGTTGTGGATTATCAGGATTAACCGTAGGTTCAATCTCCACATCCTCATCATGGCTAGGTTGAGCATTATTATGAACATCACTGTCCATGTTGTCACCAGGTTCATGTTCATCACCAGATTGTGTTTCCGCATCAGACGCAGATATATCATTAGGTTCTTCAGGTGTGACAGTATTTGGTGAACTGGCGTGCAGGTTTCTATCATCCTTCTTCTTCTCCTTAGGATGACTGGGTGTATCAGCGTTGATTCCTTGAGAATCTTGATCAATTCTCTTAGGATGACCTTCAGGATACAAAGGTTCCTAAGTCATTTTGCCTCCTCTAGTAATGACTTTGACAAAGTTGTCATTCAGTTAATTGAGAAGGTCATTCTGAGCTTTAAGTACTTGTTCTACCTGAGTAGTAATCATAGAGGCATGTTTACTCAGAAGCTTCAGAGCATTGACATTTGTGTCTACACAAGCACTTAAATGGCTAAGCATACGAGTACTTTGTTCCAAATGTGTGCAAACATAATCATTGAAACTTTGTTGTTTGGCAACAAAGTTGTCAAATTCATCAAAGCATAGGCCTGCAGGTTTATCAAAAGGATCACTCTCGTCAAACCTATGCAGAGAATTCCTTTCCACTACCTGTATCGGGTTATCGAGACCGTGGATCTCTTTGATAGGTGGTAGAGTTTTGACATCCTCAGATCTAATGCCTTTCTCTTGCATAGATTTCTTGGCTTCTTGCATATCTTCGGGACTGAGGAATAGAATACCTCTTTTCTTAGGAGTTGGCTTAGGAGGTGGTTCGGGAATAGTCCAAGCATTATCGTTGATCAAGATGTGCTTCAATAGGGTCTCAGCTTGTTCTACAGTTCGTTCCCTAAAACACAACCGACACAACTATCTAGGTAGTCTCTAGAGGCATCGGTAAGTCCGTTATAGAGGATACCAAGTATCTGGTTCTTCTTAAGAGGGCGATCAGGCAAAGCATTCTGTAGCTGGACGAGCCTCCCCCAAGCTTGTGGAAGACTCTCTTCTTGGAGTTGAGCAAAGTTGTATATTTCCTGCAAGGCAGCTTGCTTCTTATGGGCAGGGAAATATTTCTCACAGAAGTAATAAACCATCTCCTGGGGACTACGCACACATCCAGGAGCAAGAGAGGTGAACCAGACTTTAGCGTCATCCTTTAGAGATAAAGGAAACAACTTAAGGATATAGTAGTGGCGGAGCTTCTCCTCATTAGTGAAGAGGTTGGCTATTTCGGATAGTTTGGCAAGATGGGCTATGACTGTCTCAGACTCATAACCGTGAAAAGGATCATATTCGACTAGAGAGATTATCTCAGGGTCGATAGAGAATTCATAATCCTTATCGGTGACAAAGATAGGCGAAGTGGCAAACTTCGGGTCATTTTTCATCCTAGCTTCCCGAGATTTTCCCTTCCACTTGAGAAGTAATTTATCAGCGTCATAGGCATCTTTACATGCAAGCAAATCCTCAGGTATCTCTCCCTCCATAACGTAACCCTCAGGTATATCAGGCAATTCATATCTAGGAGAGCTAGATATAACAGGAGCAAAAGCAGGTTCTATCTCAATAGTATCGGTAGTATCAGAAGCATCACGAGCATTGGCAGTAACTCTAGAAATACGAGCATCAAGGAACACTCCTAGTGGAACATCATGCAAAGGAGTATCTGTAGCAGTATCAAGCATAACATCATTAGGCAAAATAGCATCCCTAGCATCATAAGGCAAAGCAGTATCAAGCATAGCATCTCTAGCAGTATCAAGCATAGCATCTCTAGCAGTATCAAGCATAGAATCTCTAGCAGTATCAAGCATAGTATCATCAGGCATAGTATCAAGCATAGTATCATCAGGCATAATAACATCTCTAGCAGTAGTATAAAAAGCATCATCAAGCACAAGCGACGAATCAAGATTTCTAGCAGGAGGTGAAGTCGCAAACTTACTCATAACTGAAGGTGAATCGAGTGCAAAGCTAGATTGCAATTCCTTACCTCCCCTCGTAGTTGAGGGCAAGACTTTGGTCTTTGGATCCTTCAGATTCTTCATAGTGATCAGCAGATATAAATCCCAAGTGACTCAGAGAATATAGCAATACCTCCCTGGCAACGACGCTAGAAAAATGTTGATCCTGCAATCTCTGGCGTTAGCTAGATGAATGCTTATGACAACAAACCTTCTCCTGCAACAACACCAGAAGAATGCTGAAAGCACTCCCCAGTAATGAGACTAGAAGAATGTTGTTGATGGCCCACCAGCGCGTGGGTTCGCAGCAGTTTTCGAGGGTAGAGTATTCGACCCAATTTGTTGGTTGGCACGACGGGATGTGAGAGTATACTATCAAGTATTAGCAACTGAATTTGTCAGATTCAACCACACCTCGAAGATTAGTATCTGCAAGCACAATAGTAACAACAAAGTAGCAAGTAACGGCAGTGTAACGAGCAATAGCAGCGGCAAGGAAGAGTAGTAGTGACAGCAGTAGCAAGTAGCAACAGTAGCAAGTGACAACAATAGCAACAGTAGCAGCAGTAGCAGCAGAGCAAGACAAGTAACATCAGTAGCAACAGTAGTAGCAGCAGCAGAGCAAGACAAGTAACAGTAGTAGCAACAGTAGTAGCAGCAGAGCAAGACAAGTAACAACAGTAGGACAAACTCGTAGGCAATGGGTTGGTGATTTGTTTGGATGATATTCATCATGCAACAGCTATAACACAGAGAGATAAGTGGCTAGCTCCCGTTCTTAATGTGATGTAGGCATGCATTCCGTGTGTCGTCATATGTGCTTAGGGAAAAGAACTTGCATGACATCTATTGTCCATCCCTCCCGTGGCAGCGGGGACCAAAAGGAAACTACGGGATATTAAGGTTCTCCTTTTAATAAAGAACCTGACCAACGCATTAGCACTTGGTGAACACATGAACTCCTCAAACTATGGTCATCACCGGGAGTGGTTCCGGTTATTGTCACTCCGGGGTTGCCGGATAATAACACATAGTAGGTAACTACAACTTGCAAGATCGGATCTAAAACACACATATATTGGTGATAACATAATAATTTCAGATCTGAAATCATGGCACTCGGGCCCTAGTGACAAGCATTAAGCATGGCAAAGTAGTAGCAACATCAATCTCAGAACATAGTGGATACTAGGGATCAATCCCCATCAAAACTAACTCGATTACATGATAGATCTCATCCTACTCATCACCGCCCAGCGAGCCTACGAATAGATTACTCACGAACGACGAAGAGAATCATGGAATTGGAGAGGGAAGAAGGTTGATGATGACGATGGCGATGATTTCCCCTCTCCGGAGCCCAAGACGGACTCCAGATCTGCCCTCCAGATGAAGAACAGGTAGTGGCGGCGCCTCCGTATCGAAAACGCGACGAAAACTTCTCTTTTTTATTCTTTCTGGGACGAAAGGCAACTTATAGAGCTGGAGTTGGGGGCGGCAGGTGCCTGTGGGCCCCTCAAGCCTACCCACCGCCACCAGGGGAGTGGTGGCGGAGCAGGGTCTTGTGGATCACTGGCCCACCCCCTGAGGTGGAACTTGGCACGGGTATTTTTTATATTTTCCAAAACTGCTCCCCGTAATATTTCAGGACGTTTGGAGAACTTTGATTTCTGCACAAAAATAACACCAAGGCAATTCAGCTGAAAACAACGTTAGTCCATGTTAGTTCCATTCAAATCATGCAAATTATAGTCCAAAACAAGGGCAAAAGAGTTTGGAAAAGTAGATACGATGGAGACGTATCAATCATCCTTTAGCGAGAAAGGAAACAGCTTGAGGATAGTAGTGGCGAATCTTTTCCTCACTAGTGAATAGGGTGGCTATATCAAGCAGTTTGGTAAGATGGGCTACAACCATTTCGGACTCATAACCGTGAAAAGGATCAGATTCGACGAGAGTGATTAACTCAGGGTCGACAGAGAATTCCTAATCCTTATCGGTCACAAAGATAGGCGAAGTAGCAAACTTCGGGTCATATTTCATCCTAGCGTTCAGAGATTTTTCTTTCCACTTGAGCAGTAGTTTCTCAACATCATAGCTATCCTCACACGGAAGAAAATCCTCAGCTATCTCTCCCTCCATAACATAACACTCAGGCATATCAGGCAATTCATGTCTAGGAGAGCTAGTTCTAGCAGGCAAAATAGCAGGTTCTACTTCAATAGTATCAGCAGTTTCAGAAGTATCATCACATCTAGCAGCAACTCTAGCAACTTGTGCATCAAGGAATGCACCTAGTGGCAAAGGAGTATCAAGCATAGCATCATCAAGCAAAGCAGTATCAAGCACACGCGACATATCAAGATAACTGAAGGTGAATCAAGTGCATAGCTAGATGGCAGTTCCTTACCTGTCCTCGTAGTTGAGGGCAAGACTTTAGTTCTTGGATCTATCAGATTCCTCATAGTGACCAGCAGACGTAAATCCCAAGTGACTCAGAGAATATAGGTGTGCTTCCCCGGCAACGGTGCCAGAAAAAGGTCTTGATAACACACAAGTATAGGGGATCGCAACAGTTTTTGAGGGTAGAGTATTCAACCCAAATTTACTGATTCAACTCAAGGGGAAGCCAAAGCATATTCTCAAGTATTAGCAGTTGAGTTGTCAATTCAACCACACCTAAAAGATTTAGTATCTGCAGCAAAGTATCAGTAGTGAAGTAGTCTGATAGCAGCAGTAGCAACAGTAACTAGTAGCAGCAAAGTGACAGCAGTAGCAGCAGTGACAGCAGTAGCGGCAAAGTAACGTAGGAAGGAATAGTAGGAAAGACTCGTAGGCATTGGATCGGTGATGGATGATATGCTGGATGCTACTCATCATGCAACATTTATAACACGGAGAAATAAGTAACTAGCTCCAGTTCGTCAATCTAATGTAGGCATGTATTCCGTATGTAGTCATACGTCCTTAGGGAAAAGAACTTGCATGACATCTATTGTCCATCCCTCCCGTGGCAGCGGGGTCCTAATGGAAACTATGGGATATTAAGGTTCTCCTTTTAATAAAGAACCGGACCAACGCATTAACACTTGGTGAATACATGAACTCCTCATACTATGGTCATCTACGTGAGTGGTTCCGGCTATTGTCACTCCGGGGTTGCCAGGTCATAACACATAGTAGGTGACTACAACTTGCAAGATAGGATCTAAAACACACATATATTGGCGACAACATAATAGGTTTAGATCTGAAATCATGGCACTCGGGCCCTAGTGACAAGCATTAAGCATGGCAAAGTAGTAGCAACATCAATCTCAGAACATAGTGGATACTAGGGATCAATCCCCATCAAAACTAACTCGATTACATGATAGGTCTCATCCAACCCATCACCGTCCAGCAAGCCTACGATGATATTACTCACGAACGGTGAAGAGCATCATGGAATTGGCGATGAAGGAAGGTTGATGATGACGATGGCGACGATCTGCCCTCTCCGGAGCCCAGAACGGATTCCAGATCTGCCCTCCAAAGGAAGAACAGGAGGTGGCGGCGCCTCCGTATTGTAAAACGCGATGAACTCTTCTCCTTGATTTTTCCGGACGAAAGAGGATATATAGAGCTGGAATTGGGGGCGGCGGAGCCTCGAGGGGCTCACAAGCCTGCCAGGCCCGGCCAGGGGGGCGGGCCTGGTTGGCTTGTGAGTTCCTGGCTTCGTCCCTCCAGTTGATTCTTGCGCCAGTATTTTATATATATTCCACAAAAAATCCTCGTAGATATCCAGGTCATTCCGAGAACTTTTATTTCTTCGCAAAAACAACACCATGGCAATTCTGCTGAAAACAACGTCAGTCCGGGTTAGTTCCATTCAAATCATGCAAATTAGATACCAAAACAAGGGCAAAAGAGTTTGGAAAAGTAGATACGACGGAGACGTATCAATGATGGGGCCGGATATGAATCCACTTTGGTTGAAAAACGCCCCAATGATTCGAAGTCCATCTATATTGATGCTAAAAGCATTGAAAGTGGGGTAGAAGATATCAAAACTTTGAGTAGTAATGAAACTACTACTTTGGATTTCAACGAATTCAATTATGATAGTTGCTCCTTGATTGAATGCATTTCCTTGATGCAATCCATGCTAAACTCTCCACACGCTTATAGCCAAAACAAGGCCTTTACCGGGCATATTGTCAAAGCAATGATAAAATCTCTCGAAGAGAAACTTGACTTGGAAGTTTCTATTCCTAGAAAGCTTCATGATGAGTGGGAACCTACTATCAAAATCAAAATCAAATACTATGAGTGCAATTCTTTGTGTGATTTGGGTGCTAGTGTTTCCGCGATTCCAAAGTCGTTACGTGATGTTGTAGTGTTTAATGAGATTGAGGAGTGCTCTCTTAATTTGTATCTTGCGGATTCTACTGTCAAGAAACCCATGAGAAGGATCAATGATGTTCTTATTATTGCAAATAGGAACTATGTACCCATGGATTTCATTGTGGTTGATATTGATTGCAATCCTACATGCCCTATCATTATTGGTAGACCTTTCCTAAGGACTATCGGTGCTATCATCGATATGAAGGAAGGGAATATTAGATTTCAATTTCCTTTAAAGAAGGGCATGGAACATTTTCCTAGAAAGAAAATAAGATTGCTTTATGAATCCATGATGAGGGCTACTTATGGTTTGAGTACCAAAGACGACGATACGTGATTCCATCACCTTATGCCTAGCTAAGGGCGTTGAACAATAGCGCTTGTTGGGAGGCAACCGAATGAATTTATCTTTTTCTTTCTGTTTTGTTGCGTCCACACCATAACAATTCTGTTATGATTGTGTTTTTTGTGTTTCTTTTCGTGTTTGAGCCAAGCAAGACCTTTATGACTAGTTTGGTGTTGGTTGTTCGATCCTGCTGGAAAAAGACAGAAACTTTTCACTCACGAAATTATTTTTCATTTTTTACCAGAAAGAGATTTTCAGTTGATTCTTTTTTCTGCTGGTTGATATGACTTTTGCCCAGTCTATCATAATTGTTCACAGTTTTTGAGGTAACAGAATTATAAGAAGTATACAAATTGCTACAGACTGGACTATTTTTGACATATTCTGTTTTTTGTTGTGTTGGTTGCTTGTTTTGATGAAACTATGGATAGTATCGGGGGTTGCTAGCCATGGAAAAGTGAGAATATAGTAATCTAACACCAATATAAATACAAATCAAGTTTGCTACAGTACCTCAAGAGGTGGTAGTTTGTTTTCTTGTGTTAATGATATCACGAGTTTTTGTTTAAGTTTTGTGTTCTGAAGTTTTCAAGTTTTGGTTGATGTTCACATGGACAAAGGGATAAAGAGTGGAAAGAGCTCAAGCTTGGGGATGCCCAAGGCATCCCAAGCCAAATTTAAGGACACCAAAAAGCCTAAGCATGGGGATGCCCCGGGAAGGCATCCCCTCTTTCGTCTTCAATCCATCAGTAACATTACTTGGAGCTATATTTTTATTCACCACATGATATGTGTTTTGCTTGGAGCGTCTTGTATCGTAGGAGTCTTTTATTTTTGTTGTGTCAAAATCATCCTTGATGCACACCTTTTGAGAGAGACATGCAGTCATCGTGAATTTGCTAGAATACTCTTTGTGCTTCACTTATATCTTTTGAGCTAGACAATTTTGCTCTATGTGCTTCACTTAAATCTTTTAGAAAACGGCGGTGCGTAACTTGGTAGTTGGCTTGTTCTATGAAAGTAGTCCCAGAGGTGATAGGTACCCAAAGAGGATGCAATAAAACTTCCATCTTCATGTGCATTGAGTAGAAAGAGAAGTTTGATTCCTCTCAATTAGTTTTGAGACGTGGTTTTGGTAATATTAAGAGTTATGTTAGTAGGGTGTTGTGAATCTAGAAATACTTGTGTTGAAGTTAGTGATTCCCGTAACATGCACGTATGGTGAACCCCTATGTTAGGAAGTCGGAGTATAATTGATCTATTTATTGTCATCCTTTGTCTTGCGGTCGGGATCGCGCGATGGTTAACACCTACCAACCCTTCCCCTAGGAGTATGCGTTTAGCACTTTGTTTCGATTACTAACAAAAACTTTTGCAATAAGTATGTGAGTTCTTCATGACTAATGTGAGTCCATGGTATAGATGCACTTTCACCTTCCACCATTGCTAGCCTCTCTAGTACCGCGCAATTTTCGCCGGTGCACAAACCCACCATATGTCTTCCTCAAAATAGCCACCATACCTACCTACTATGGCATTTTCATAGCCATTCCGAGATATATTGCCATGCAACTCCCGCCGTTCTATCTCATGACTTGTAGCGTCACTCTCATATTGACATTGCATGATCGTAAGATAGGTAGCGAGATGTTTCAACGTCATACGCCGAGCTAGATCGTTGCACATCCCGGTACACTTCCGGAGGCATTTCCTATAGAGTCATCATCGTTCTAAGCTTTGATCTTTGAGTAAATAAAAGTGTGATGATCATCATTATTAGAGCATTGTCCCATGTGAGGAAATAAAAAAAAAGAGGCCAAAGTTGCCCACAAAAAAAAGAGAGATATGGAAAGAGGCCAAAGAGCCCAAACAAAGAAAATAGAAAAAGAGAGAAGGGACAATGCTACTATCTCTTTCCACACTTGTGCTTCATAATAGCACCATGTTCTTCATGATTGAGAGCCTCTCGTTTTGTCACCACCATATGCTAGTGGGAATCTTCATTATATAACTTGGCTTGTATATTCCAATGATGGGCTTCCTCAAAATTGCCCTAGGTCTTAGTGAGCAAGCAAGTTTGATGCACACCCACTAGTTCTCCTTTTGAGATTTCACATACTTATAGCTCTAGTGCATCCGTTGTATGGCAATTCCTACTCATTCACATTGATATCTATTACTGGGCATCTCCATATCCCTTTGATACGCCGAGTCGATGTGACCATCTCCTCCTTTTTGTCTCACAACCTCCACCACACTCTATTCCACCTATAGTGCTATATCCATTGCTCACGCTCATGTATTGCGTCAGAGTTGAAAAAGGTTTGAGAAAGTAAGAGTGCAAAAACAATTACTTGGCCAATAGCGGGGTTGTGCATGATTTAAATTAGTTGTGTGGGGATGATGGAGCATAGCCAGAATATATGATTTTGTAGGGATAACTTTCTTTGGCCTTGTTATTTCGAAAGTTCATGATTACCTTGCTAGTTTGCTTGAATATTATTGTTTTCATGTCAATAGAAAACTATTGTTTTGAATCTTATGGATCTGAACATTCATGTCACATGAAAGAAGTTACAAAGGACAATTATGCTAGGTAGCATTCCACATCAAAAATTCAGTCTTTATCACTTCCCTACTCGAGGACGAGCAGGACTTAAGCTTGGGGATGCTTGATACGTCTCCAACGTATCTATAATTTTGAATGGTTTCATGCTATTATCTTGTCAAACTTTGGATGTTTTGTATGCCTTTTATATCTTTTGTGTGGTGAAGATGGAGCATAGCTAGACCATATGATTTTGTAGGGATAACTTTCTAAGACCATGCTATTTTGAAAGGAAGCAATTACCTTATTAGCATGCTTGAATTATTATTGTTTTTATGTCAATATTAGACTTTTTTTTTGAGTCTTATGGATCTGAATATTCATGCCACAATGGAGAATATTACATGGATAAATATGTTAGGTAGCATTCCACATCAAAAATTATGTTTACATTTACCTACTCGAGGACGAGCAGGAGTTAAGCTTGGGGATGCTTGATACGTCTCCAACGTATCTATAATTTTTGACGGTTCCATGCTATTATCTTGTCAAACTTTGGATGTTTTGTATGCCTTTTATATCTTTTTTGGGACTAACTTATTAACTCAGTGCTAAGTGCCAGTTCCTATTTTTTCTGTGTTTTTGACCCCTTTCAGAGGAGAATTTTAAATGGTGTCCAAACGGAATAAAACTTCTGAAAAGAATTTTTCCAGAACAGAAGATACGCAGAGGACGTGAGAACCAAGGAAGAGGCCACCAGGGGAGGCCACAAGCCCCCTAGGCGCGGCCAGGGGGCCTGCGCCTAGCAGGCTTGTGGGCCCCGTGTGGCTCGTTTGCCCTACCTCTTCCGCCTATAAATTCCTGAAAAATCCAAAACTGCGTGAGAGATCCACGAAAATACTTTTCCACCGCTGCAAGCTTCTGCCTCCGCAAGATCCCATCTGGGGCATGTTCTGGTGCCCTGCCGAAGGGGGATTCGGATACGGAGGGCTTCTTCATCAACACCATGACCTCTCCGATGATGCGTGAGTAGTTCACCATAGACCTTCGGGTCCATAGCTAGTAGCTAGATGGCTTCTTCTCTCTCTTGGATCTTCAATACAAAGTTCTCCATGATCTTCATGGAGATCGATCCGATGTAATCTTCTTTTACGGTGTGTTTGTCAAGATCTGATGAATTGTGGATTTATGATCAGATTATCTATGAATCTTATTTGAGTTTCTTCTGCTCTGTTATATACATGATTTCATATCCTTGTAATTCTCTTCGAGTTGTGGGTTTTGTTTGGCCAACTTGATCTATGATTCTTGCAATGGGAGAAGTGCTTGGTTTTGGGTTCATACCGTGCGGTGACCTCACCCAGTGACAGAAGGGGTAGCGAGGCACGTATTGTGTTGTTGCCATCAAGGGTAAAAAGATGGGATTTACATCATTGGTTTGAGTTTATCCCTCTAAATCATGTCATCTTTCTTAAGGCGTTACTCTGTTCATCATGAACTCAATACAATAGATGCATGATGGATAGCGGTCGATGTGTGGAGTAATAGTAGTAGAGGCAGAAACTATCAGTCTACTTGTTTCGAACGTGATGCCTATATGTATGATCATTGCCTTCGATATCATCATGACTTTGCGCGGTTCTATCAATTGCTCGACAGTAATTTGTTCACCCACCATAATATTTGCTATTTTGAGAGAAGCCTCTAGTGAACACTATGGCCGCCGGGTCTACTTCACATCATATTTTAAGCCCTACACTTTTACTTCATTACACTTTCCGTCTTCAGATCTCACTTTGCAATCAATCTTGAAGGGATTGACAACCCCTTTATAGTGTTGGGTGCAAGCTCGTTTGTGTTTGCGCAGGTACTCTGGACACTTGGCTTGATCCTCCTACTAGATTGATACCCTGGTTGTCAAACTGAGGGAAATACTTACTACTCCTGTGCTGCATCACCCTTTCCTCTTCAAGGGAAAAACCAACACAAGCTCAAGAGGCAGCACCACCATACTACATCAAAGACAAGAGAGCCACTAAACAAACTCGACCATCAAGAGGGGGCTTCTTGATCTTGCCGGAGGAAGGAAGACACCATAGGTCGAACATGGGAGATCAGAACTTTAGTAGCCTCGCGTTCATCTTCCTTAGTCAATAATTCCATGAGAAACGTGTGATCATGTGCATAGGGTGTGACTTTCAATATCAAAGGTCCTAATTTGTTCTTGGCTCAATGCCATTGTTTGGGAGATTGGAAAGGGGTGATTCAAGGTGGACCATGGCAATTTCGATGGGATCCTATTGTGATAGTTGAATACGATGGCTTCATTAACATCTTTGATTACGCATTAGACATGTTTCCATTGTGGGTAGGAATTAAAGGCTTCTTGATGGGTGTACTAGGAAAAAATAACTTATAAAGAATGTAGCAATGAAAGTTGGGCATTGCTTAGTCTCGCTTATGCGTTGGTTTCCCTCCAAGATTAAAGGGTGATGTAGCACAACTATGACAAATATTTCTCTCAGTTAAGAAACCAAGGTATCAATCCAATAGGAAGATCCACAAGACTATGTAAGCAACACCTACACACAAATAGCAAATCTTTGCAACCCCGCGCGTGGAGGGGTTGTCAATCCCTCGTGGGTAAAGTAAGGATGGATTGATAGATGCAAATAAGAGTGATAGCAAATATAACACATCAAGCTATTTTTGGGTTTTTTGATAATATAGATCTAAAAATAAAAGAGAAAATAAGTAGAAACACAAATAACAAAGTGCAGATTGCAAATAGATGATGTGAAGTAGACTCGATGGCCGTAGGTTTCACTAGGGGCTTCTCTCGTGAAATAGAAAATGGTGGGTAGACATATTCATTGTTAAGGAAATCGTTAACTGGTAGCTGCTCGGTTGGCTCACGAGTAGGGGGTTAATGGGCTAATCGACAAGTTAATTAATTAATCGGATGATTTTTTGGTTTATCGGCTACTCGGTGACCCTATGAGTAGGGATTAATAGAGAAGTTAACTAGTTAATTGAATGAATTCTTGAATAGGGGACATATTACTATTGGGCAATTGATAGAAGAGAAAATATTTATGACAATATTCAAGAAATTATCATGTATATAGGCATCACATCCAAGACAAGTAGACCGACTTCTGCCTGCATCTAATTCTATTACTCCACACATCGACCGCTATCCCACATGCATGAAGTGTATTGAGTTCGTGGTGAAACGAAGTAATGCCTTAAGAATGATGACATGATGTATTGGGGAACGTTGCATGGGAAAAAAAAGTTTTCCTACGCACACAAAGACCTATCATGATGATTGATACGTCCATTTTGCATCATGCTTTCATGTTGATATTTATCGCTTTATGGACTGTTATTATACTTTGTGGAAACTTACTTATGCCTTTTGTCTCTTATTTTGCAAGGTTTATTTGAAGAGGGAGAATACCGGCAGCTGGAATTCTGGACTAGAAAAGGAGCAAGTCCGAGTCCTCTATTCTGCGCAACCCCAAATGCCCTGAAAATCAATGTGGATTTTTTTTGATTTTACAAAAAATACTGGGCGAAAGAAGTGTCAGAGGGGAGCAACCAGGAGCCCACAAGCCTAGTTACCGCGGCCTACCCCCTGGCCGCAGCAACAGGGCTTGTGGGCACCCTGGCGGCCTAGTGGCCCCCCTCTTTTGCTATATGAAGGGTTTCGTCCGGAAAAAAATTAGGGTGGAGCTTTTTCGTGGATTCTTCGCCGCCACGGGGCGGAACTTGAGCAGATCCAATCTAGAGCTCCGGCAGGACGATCCTACCGGGGAAACTTCCCTCCCGGAGGGGGAAATCGTCACCATCGTCATCACCAACACTCCTCTAGTCGGAGGGGAGGCATCTCCATCAACATCTTCATCAGCACCATCTCCTCTCCAATCCCTAGTTCATCTCTTGTAACCAATCTCCGTCTCGCGACTCCGATTGGTACTTGTAAGGTTGCTAGTAGTGTTGATTACTCTTTGTAGTTGATGCTAGTTGGATTACTTGGTGGAAGAGTTTATGTTCAGATCCTTGATGCTATTCATTACACATCTGATCATGATTATGATTATGCTTTGTGAGTAGTTACTTTTGTTCCTGAGGACATGGGATAAGTCATGCTAATAATAGTCATGTGAATTTGATATTCGTTCGGTATTTTGATATGTTGTATGTTGTTTTTTCCTCTAATGGTGTTATGTGAACATCGACTACATAACACTTCACAATATTTGGGCTTAGTGGAAGGCATTGGGGAGTAGTAAGTAGATGATGGGTTGCTGGAGTGACAGAAGCTTAAACCCCAGTCTATGCGTTGCTTCGTAAGGGGCTGATTTGGATCCACTAGTTTAATGATATGGTTAGACGCTGTCTTAATTCTTCTTTCGTAGTTGAGGATGCTTGCGAGAGGGGTTAATCATAAGTGGGATGCTTGTCCAAGTAAGGGCAGTACCCAAGCGCCGGTCCACCAACATATCAAACTATCAAAGTAACGAACGCGAATCATATGAACATGATGAAACTAGCATGACAGAAATTCCCGTGTGTCCTCGGGAGCGTTTTTCCTCCTATAATACTTTGTTCAGGCTTGTCCCTTGCTACAAAAGGGATTGGGCCACTTGCTGCACCGTTGCTAGTACTTGTTACTTGTTACTTTTCGCTTGCTACATTTCACCTCACTACACCATCACTTGTTACCGCTACTTTGAGTGCTTGCAGTTATTACCTTGTTGAAAACCGTTTATCACAGCCTTCTCCTCCTCGTTGGGTTCGACACTTTTACTTATCGAAAGGACTATGATTGATCTCGTATACTTGTGGGTCATCAGTGATGATCATCTATGATAGGGAGATCAGATCGACATACCCTTGTAGATCGCTAAGCGGGAAGTGTTAATAAACGCGGTCGATGTAGTGGAACTTTCTCCATAATTCAAATCTCCGCAGCCCCACGATCTGTCCCGATCTAGCACCGAACGGACGACACCTCCGCGTTCATCACACGTATAGCTCGATGACGATCTCCGCCTTCTTGATCCAGCAAGAGAGACGAGGAAGTAGATGAGTTCTCCGGCAGCGTGACGACGCGCCGATGGTGGTGATGATCTATTCCTGCAGGGCTTCGCCTAAGCACCGGAGAAATCCGATCTAGAGGAAGAACTACGAACTAGAGGGTAGGGTTGCACGTGGCTAAAGTTGTGTCTCAAAAACCCTAAAACTTCTAGTATATATGCGAGGAGGGAGGGGCTAGCCTTGGGCACCAAGGTGAGCCTCCTTGGCTCAACCAAAGTGGAGGATGGAGGAGTCCTCCTCCAATCCTACTTGGATTAGGACTCCTTCCTAAATTGCCCACCTCTTTCGGATTTTCCACCTTTTTCCTCATGGGCTTTCCTTGGATGACTTGTCTGCCCATTAAGCCTTATTGTGCATCCAATAAACTCATGTGGACCCCTTGGGGCATGGTGGGCCCACCTAGTGGGCCCCTGGAACCCATTCGTCACTCCCGACACACTCCCGGTAATGCTGGAAATCCTTCCGTATCCAAATATCAACTTCCTATATATCAATCTTAGTTTCCAAACCATTATGGAAACCCTCGTGACGTCCGGGATATCATCCTGGACTCCAAAAAAAACTTTAGTCACCGGCACCTATAACTCAATTATACATAAACGTCACCGAACCTTAAGTGTGCAGACCATGCGGGTTCAAGAACTATGTAGACATGACTTGAGACACTCCCCTGTCAATATCCAATAGCGGGACCTGGACGTCCATATTGTATCCTACATATTCTACGAAGATATTATTGGTTGAACCTCTATGTCAAGGATTCAAACAATCCCATACATCATTTCCTTTGTCCTTCGGTATGTTACTTGCCTGAGATTTGATCGTGGTATCCCCATACCTATTTCAATCTCGTTACCGGAAAGTCTCTTTACTCGTTCCGTAATACAAGATCCCGTGACTAACTCTTTAGTCACATTGCTTGCAAGGCTTGTATGTGATGTTGTATTATCGAGTGGGCCCCGAGATACCTCTCCGTCACACAGAGTGACAAATCCCAGGCTTGATCCATGCTAACTCAACGGACACCTTTGGAGATCCCTGTAGTGTACCTTTATAGTCACCCAGTAACGTTGCGATGTTTGATATACACAAGGCATTCCTCCGGTGTCAGTGAGTTACATGATCTGATGGTCATAGGAATGAATACTTGACATGCAGAAAACAATAGCTACAAAATGACACGATCACATGCTACATTTATAGTTTGGGTCTCGTCCATCACATCATTCTCCCAATGATGTGATCCCGTCATCAAGTGACAACACTTGTCTATGGTTAGGAAACCTTAACCATCCTTGGTCAAAAGGCTAGTCAACTAGAGGCTCACTAGCGACACAGTTTTGTCTATATATCCACACATGCATTTATGTTTCCATTCAATACAATTATAGCATGGATAATAAACGATTATCTTGAAACAAGAAATATAATAATAACTATTTTATTATTGCCTCTAGGGCATATTTCCAACAGTCTCCCACTTGCATTAGAGTCAATAATCTAGTCTCACATCGCTATGTGATTTACATTGTAATGAATCTAACACCCATACAGTTCTGGTGTTGATCATGCTTCGCTCGTGGAAGAGGTTTAGTTAGCGGATCTGCAACATTCAGATCCGTGTGCACTTTGCAAATATTTATGACTTCCTCCTTGATGTAATCATGGATGGCGTTGAAGCATCATTTTATGTGTCTGGTCCTCTTTTGAAACCTTGGTTCCTTGGCTAGAGCAATCGCACCAGTGTTTCACATAACAAATTGATTGGATCCAGTGCACTTGGCACTACTCCAAGATCTGACATGAACTGCTTCATCCAGACACCCTCGTTAGCCGCCTCCGAGGCAGCTATGTACTCCGGTTCGCATGTAGAATTTTCTACGACACTTTGCTTAGAACTACACCAGCTTACCCCACCCGCATTGAGAATAAATACGTATCCGGTTTGTGACATGGAGTCATCCGGATCAGTGTCAATGCTTGCATCGACGTAACCCTTTACGACGAGCTCTTCCTCACCTCCATAAATGAGAAACATTTCCTTAGTCCTTTTCATGTACTTCAGAATATTCTTGACCGCCGCCAAGTGTTCCACTCCTGGATCACTTTGAAACCTGTCTGCCATGCTTATGGCCAGGCTGATGTCCGGTCTTGTGCACAACATTGCATACATGATAGACCCTATGGCTGAAGCATAGGGGACGACACTCATCTTTTCTCTATCTTCTGCAGTTACTGGACATTGAGTCTTACTCAACTTTATACCTTGTAACACATGCAAGAAACACTTCTTGGATTGTTCCATTTTGAACTTCTTCAAAATCTTATCAAGGTATGTGCTTAGTGAAAGACCTATTAGGCATTTCGACCTATCTCTATAGATCTTAATGCCTAATATGTAAGCAGCTTCTCCTAGGTATATCATTGAAAAACTCTTATTCAAGTAATCCTTTACGCTTTCCAAGAACTCTACATTGTTTCCAATCAGCAATATGTCATCCACATATAATATTAGAAATGCTATAGAGCTCCCACTCACTTTCTTGTAAATACAAGCTTCTCCAAAAACTTGTATAAACCCAAACGCCTTGATCACCTCATCAAAGCATTGATTCCAACTCTGAGATGCTTGCACCAGTCCATAACTGGATCACTGGAGCCTGCACACCTTGTTAGCATTCTCTGTATCGACAAAACCTTCGGGTTGCATCATATACAACTCTTCCTTAAGAAACCCATTAAGGAACGCCGTTTTGTCATCCATCTGCCAGATTTCATAATCGAAAAATGCAGCTATTGCTAACATGATTTGGACGGACTTAAGCATCACTACGAGTGAGAATGTCTTATCGTAGTCAACTACTTGAACTTATGAAAAACCCTTTGCCACAAGTCGAGCTTTATAAACGGTCACATTACCGTCCGCGTCCGTCTTCTTCTTAAAGATCCATTTGTTCTGAATAGCCTTGCGACCTTCAGGTAATACTTCTAAAGTCCACACTTTGTTTTCATACATAGATCCTATTTCGGATTTCATGGCCTCTAACCATCTGTTGGAATCTGGGCCCACCATTGCTTCTCCATAATTCTCAGGCTCATTGTTGTCTAACAACATGACAGACAAGACAGGATTCCCGTACCACTCAGGAGCAGTACGCGCTCTTGTCGACCTGCGAGGTCCGACATTAACTTGATCCAAAGCGTCATGATCATCATCATTAGCTTCCTCTTCAACTGGTGTTGCCTCGACATAAATTTCTTTCTGCCCTGCGCCACCATCTTGTTGAAGCAGAGGTTTCACAACCTCATCAAGTTCTATCTTCCTCCCACTCAATTCTTTCGAGATAAACTCTTTCTCAAGAAAAGCTCCATTCTTAGCGATAAACACTTTGCCCTCGGATCTGAGATAGAAGGTGTACCCAACTGTCTCTTTTGGATAACCTATGAAGACGCACTTTTCCGCTTTGGGTTCCAGCTTTTCAGGCTGAAGCTTTTTGACATAAGCATCACATCCCCAAACTTTAAGAAACAACAACTTTGGCTTCTTGCCATACCATAGCTCATATGGTGTCATCTCAACGGATTTTGATGGTGCCTTATTTAAAGTGAATGTAGTTGTCTCTAATGCATAGCCCCAAAACGATAATGGCAAATCGGTAAGAGACATCATAGATTGCACCATATCTAATAAAGTATGATTACGACGTTCGGACACACCATTACGCTGTGGTGTTCCAGGCGGTGTCAACGCTGAAACAATTCCACATTGTCTTAACTTAGCACCAAACTCGTAACTTAGATATTCACCCCCTCAATCAGATCGTAGGAACTTGATCTTCTTGCTACGATGATTTTCATCTTCACTCTGAAATTGTTTGAACTTTTCAAATGTTTCAGACTTGTGCTTCATCAAGTAGATATAGCCATACCTACTCAAATCTTCGCTGAATAACGATATCCGCCGCGTGCCTCCACACTCATTGGTCCGCACACATCAGTATGTATGATTTCCAACAAGTCACTTGCATGCTCCATTGTTCCAGAGAACGGAGTCTTAGTCATCTTGCCCATGAGGCATGGTTCGCATGTGTCAAGTGATTCAAAATCAAGTGACTCCAAAAGCCCATCAGCATGGAGTTTCTTCATGCGCTTAACACCAATATGACCTAAGCGGCAGTGCCACAAGAAAGTGGCGCTATCATTGTTAACTCTACATCTTTTGGTCACAATGTTATGGATATGAGTGTCATCATAATCGAGATTCAACATGAACAAACCCCTCACATTGGGTGCATGACCATAAAAGATATTACTCATATAAATAGAACAAACATTATTCTCTGACTTAAATGAGTAACCGTCTCGCAATAAACAAGATCCAGATATAATGTTCATGCTCAACGCATGCACTAAATAATAATTATTTAAGTTCATAACTAATCCCGATGGTAACTGAAGTGAGACCGTGCCGATGGCGATCGCATCAACCTTGGAACCATTTCCCACGCGCATCGTCACTTCATCCTTCACCAGCCTTCGTTTATTCCGCAGTTACTATTTCGAGTTGCAGATGCGAGCAATAGAACCGGTACCAAATACCCAAGCACTACTACAAGAGCTGGTTAGGTACACATTAATAACATGTATATCACATATACCTTGTTTGGCGTTGCCCGCCTGATACGTCCATTTTGCATCATGCTTTCATGTTGATATTTATTTCTTTTTGGGCTGTTATATTACTTGTGGTACCATATTTATGCCTTTTCTCTCTTACATTGCAAGGTTTATTTGAAGAGGGAGAATTCAGGCAGCTGGAATTCTGGACTAGAAAAGGAGCAAATCCTAGTCTACTATTTTGCACATCTCCAAATGCCCTGAAAAGTTACGTGGATTTTTTCTGGATAATATAAAAAATACTGGGCGAAAGAACTACAGGAGGGGGGCCACCAGGGATCCACAAGCCCCCACTCCGCCACCACCCCTCCTAGGGGTGCAGGGCAAGGTTGTGGGCTGCCTGACGGCCCACTAGCCCCCCTCTTTTGCTATATGAAGGGTTTTTGTCCAGAAAAAATCAGAAGGGAGCTTTTTCGTGGTTTCACCGCCGCCACGAGGCGGAACTTGAGCAGATCCAATCTAGAGCTCCGGCAGGACGATCATGCCGGGGAAACTTCCCTACCAGAGGGGGGAATCGTTGCCATCGTCATCACCAACACTCCTCTCGTCGGAGGGGAGGCATCTCCATCAACATCTTCATCAGCACCATCTCCTCTCCAATCCCTAGTTCATCTCTTGTAACCAATCTTCGTCTCGCAACTCCGATTGGTACTTGTAAGGTTGCTAGTAGTGTTGATTACTCTTTGTAGTTGATGCTAGTTGGATTACTTGGTGGAAGAGTTTATGTTCAGATCCTTGATGCTATTCATTACACCTTTGATCATGATTATGATTATGCTTTGTGAGTAGTTACTTTTGTTCCTGAGGACATGGGATAAGTCATGCTGATAATAGTCAGGTGAATTTGATATTCGTTCGGTATTTTGATATGGTGTATGTTGTTTTTCCTCTAGTTATGTTATGTGATCGTCGACTACATAACACTTCACCATATTTGGGCCTAGAGGAAGGCATTGGGAAGTAGTAAGTAGATGATGGGTTGCTGGAGTGACAGAAGCTAAACCCGAGTCTATGCGTTGCTTCGTGAGGGGCTCATTTGGATCCACTAGTTTAATGCTACGGTTAGACTTTGTCTTAATTCTTCATTTGTAGTTGCGGATGCTTGCGAGAGAGGTTAATCATAAGTGAGATGCTTGTCCAAGTAAGGGCAGTACCCAAGCGCCGGTCCACCCACATATCAAACTATCAAAGTAACGAACGTGAATCATATGAACATGATGAAACTAGCATGACAGAAATTCCCGTGTGTCCTCAGGAGCGTTTTTCCTCCTATAAGACTTTGTTCAGGCTTGTCCCTTGCAACAAAAGGAATTGGGCCACTTGCTGCACCGTTGCTACTACTTGTTACTTGTTACTTTTTGCTTGCTACGTTTCACCTCGCTCCACAATCACTTGTTACCGCTACTTTCAGTGCTTGCTGTTATTACCTTGTTGAAATTCGTTTATCAAAGCCTTCTGCTCCTCGTTGTGTTCGACACTCTTACTTATTGAAAGGACTACGATTGATCCCCTATACTTGTGGGTCATCAAGACTCTTTTCTGGCGCCGTTGCTGGGGAGTGAAGCGCCTTTGGTAAGTGGAAATTGGTTAGGAAACATTTTTATACTGTGCTGCAATTTATTGTCACTTGTCACTATGGAAACTGTTCCTTTGAGGAGTTTGTTCAGGGTATCTTCACCACGAACGGAAGCACGAGGAGTTCCTCCTCAACCTGAGGTACCTACTGAAAATATCTTTTATGAAATTCCTTCGGGTATGCTTGAGAAACTATTGGATAATCCTTTCACAGGAGATGGATCTTCACATCCAGACTTGCATCTAATCTATGTAGATGAAGTTTGTGGTTTATTTATGCTTGCAGGTTTGCCCGAGGATGAGGTAAAGAAGAAAGTCTTTCATTTATCTTTGAAGGATAAGGCGTTGACATGGTATAGACTATGTGATGATACTGGATCATTGGGCTACAATCGGTTTAAATTGGAATTTCATCAAAAGTTCTATCATATGTATTTAGTACATTGTGATCGGAACTTTATTTATAACTTTGGCCTCGTGACAGGGAAAGCATAGCTCAAGCTTGGGGGAGGCTTAAATCAATGCTATATTCATGCCCCAATCATGAGCTCTCGAGAGAAATCATCACTCAAAACTTTTATGCTCGGCTTTCTCATGAAGATCGTACCATGCTTGACACTTCTTGTGCCGGTTCTTTTATGAAGAAGGATATTGATCACAAGTGGAATTTATTGGAGAGAATCAAACGCAACTCTGAAGATTGGGAGCTGGAGGAAGGTAAGAAGTGAGGTTTAAATTTCCAGTTTGATTGCGTTAAATCTTTTGTTGAGACAAACACTTCTAGAGATTTTAGCACTAAGTATGGACTTGACTCTGAGGTAGTAGCTTCTCTATGTGAATCTTTTGCGGCTCATGTTGATCTTCCCAAAGAGAAGTTGTTTAAATATCATCCTCCTGTAGAAAGCAACATAGCCAAAACCAATCTAGTTGAGGACAAAGTCATTGCTTTTAGTGATCCTGTTGTTCCTTGTGCTTACACTGAGAAACCACCATACCCTGCTAGGATAAAGGATTATTCTAAAGCTCCAACTGTGATATGTAGGGGTTACATTAGACCACTTGCACCCCCTGAGGAGATTAGAGTTGAACCTAGTGTTGCTATTATCAAAGATCTCTTAGCCGAAGACATAGATGGGCATGTTATCAAATTCTGTGAGGACTCCGTTAGAATTTTTAAACCTCACACGAAAGACAAACACGGACCTGTAGTTGGCCTGCCCGTTGTTTCTGTTAAGATAGGAGATCACTGTTACCATGGTTTATGTGATATGGGAGCTAGTGTTAGTGCAATACCCGTTCTCTATATGATGAAATCAAAGATGAGATTGCACCTGCTGAGTTAGAACCCATTGATGTCACTATTACACTAGCTAATAGAGACACTATCTACCCTCTGGGAATTGTGAGAGACGTAAAAGTCCTGTATGGTAAGATGAAGTATCCTACTGATTTCCTCGTCCTTGGTACTGCACAAGATAGCTTTTGTCCCATCATATTTGGTAGACCCTTTCTCAACACTGTCAATGCTCACATTGATTGCATTAAGCAGACTGTCACAGTAAGTTTCGAGGGTGTGTCTCATGAATTTAACTTCTCCAAGTTTGGAAGACAACTCCATGAAAGAGAGTCGTCTGGTAGGGATGAAATCATTGCTCTTGACTCTATTGCCGTACCTCCTACGGATCCTTTAGAGCAATATCTGCTTGAGCATGAAAATGATATGCATATGGAGGAGAGAGATGAGATAGATAAAATTGTCTTTGAACAATATCCTATTCTCAAGAATAATCTGCCTGTTGAACTTCTTGGGGATCCTCCCCCACCAAAGGGTGATCCTGTGTTCGAGTTTAAACAGTTGTCGGATACTCTTAAGTATGCCTATCTTGATGAGAAGGAGATATATCCTGTCATCATTAGTGCTCTCCTCTCAGAGCGCGAAGAGAAGAAGTTACTAAAAACTCCGAGGAAGCACCGTGCTGCTATTGGATATACTCTTGGTGATCTTAAGGCTATTAGTCCTACTCTATGTCAGCACAAGATTAAAACCGATCCCGACTTTAAACCAGTTGCTGATCATCAAAGGAGATTAAATCCTAAGATGAAAGAGGTTGTTAGAAAAGAAATATTAAAGCTTCTGGAAGCAGGAATCATTTATCATGTTGCTCATAATGATTGGGTAAGTCCAGTACATTGCGTACCTAAAAAGGGAGGTATCACCTTCGTTCCTAATGATAAGGATGAACTAATCCCACAAAGGATTATTACCGGCTATAGAATGGTGATAGACTTCCGAAAACTGAACAAGGCAACCAGGAAAGATCATTATCCTTTGTCGTTTATCGACCAAATGCTAGAAAGGCTATCAAAACACACACACTTCTTCTTTCTAGACGGTTATTCAGGTTTCTCGCAAATACCTGTTGCACAATCTGATCAAGAGAAAACCACTTTCACCTGCCCTTTCGGTACCTTTGCCTATAGAAGTATGCCTTTTGTCTTATGTAATGCACCTGCCACCTTCCAAAGATGTATGATGGCTATATTCTCTGACTTTTGTGAAAAGATTGTCGAGCTTTTCATGGATGACTTCTCCGTTTACGGGTCTTCCTTTGATGATTGCCTCAGCAACCTTGATCGAGTCTTATAGAGATGCGAAGAAACCAACCTCGTCTTGAATTGGGAGAAGTGCCACTTTATGGTTAATGAAGGTATCGTCTTAGGACACAAAATCTCTAAAAGAGGCATTGAAGTTGATAAGGCTAAGGTTGATGCAATTGAGAAAATACCTTGCCCCACAAATATCAGAGGTATACAAAGTTTCCTAGGTCATGCGGGTTTCTATAGAAGGTTCATTAAAGACTTCTCTAAGATTTCTAGGCCTCTTACCAACCTCTTGCAGAAGGATGTTCCTTTTGTTTTTGATGAGGATTGTGAGGAAGCCTTTGAAATACTTAAGAAGGCTTTGATAACCGCACGTATTGTTCAAGCACTTGACTGGAACTTGCCCTTTGAAATCATGTGGGACGCTAGTGATTATGCTGTTGGTGCTGTTCTAGGACAAAGAGTTGACAAGAAGTTGAATGTCATTCACTACGCTAGTAAAACTCTAGACAGTGCCCAAAGAAACTATGCCACTACGGAGAAGGAATTTTTAGCAGTCGTGTTTGCATGTGAAAAGTTCAGATCTTACATAGTTGACTCCAAAGTCACTATTCACTCTGATCATGCTGCTATTAAGTACCTCATGGAGAAGAAGGACGCTAAGCCTAGGCTGATCAGATGGGTTCTCCTGCTACAAGAATTTGATTTGCACGTCGTTAACCGAAAGGGTTCTGATAACCATGTAGCAGATAACTTGTCTAGGCTAGAGAATGTCCTTGATGATCCACTACCAATTGATGACAACTTTCTGATGAGCAATTAAATGTCATCCGCACTTCACTTAGTGCACCGTGGTATGCAGATTATGCAAACTATATTGTAGCCAAATACATACCACCCAGTTTCACCTATCAACAAAAGAAGAAATTCTTCTTTGATTTGAGACACTACTTTTGGGATGATCCTCACCTTTATAAGGAAGGAGTAGATGGTGTTATTAGACATTGTGTGCCTGAACATGAACAGGGGCAGATCCTGCAGAAGTGTCATTCTGAAGCGTACGGAGGACACCATGCTGGAGATAGAACTGCCCATAAGGTATTGCAATCAGGTTTCTATTGGCTCACTCTCTTCAAGGATGCTCATAAGTTTGTCTTGTCTTGTGACGAATGCCAAAGAATAGGAACATCAGTAAGCGTCAGGAAATGCCTATGAACTATTCAATTGTCATTGAACCAATTGATGTCTGGGGCTTTGATTATATGGGACCCTTCCTGAGTTCCAATGGGTATACTCACATCTTAGGTGTTGTGGATTACGTCACTAAGTGGGTAGAAGTTATCCCCACTAAAAATGCTGATCACCACACCTCTATTAAGATGCTTAAAGAAGTCATATTCCCAAGATTTGGAGTCCCTAGATACTTGATGACTGATGGTGGTTCACACTTCATTCATGGTGTTTACCGCAAGATGCTAGCTAAGTATGATGTCAACCATAGAGTTGCATCTCCTTATCATCCTCAGTCTAGTGGTCAAGTGGAGTTGAGTAATAGGGAGATCAAGTTGATCCTACAAAAGACTGTCAATAGATCTCGAAAAAACTGGTCTAGCAAACTTGACGATGCACTATGGGCTTATAGGACTGCTTATAAGAATCCCAAGGGCATGTCACCGTATAAAATGGTTTATGGTAAGGCCTGTCATTTACCTCTTGAGCTGGAACACAAAGCTTATTGGGCAATCAAAGATCTCAACTTTGATTTCAAACTTGCTGGTGAGAAGTGGTTGTTTGATATCAGCTCGTTAGATGAATGGAGAGCCCAGGTATACGAGAATGCCAGGTTGTTCAAGGAAAAGGTTAAGAGATGGCACGACAAACGGATACAGAAACGAGAGTTCAATGTAGGTGATTATGTCTTGCTATACAATTCTCGTTTGAGATTCTTTGCAGGCAAGCTTCTCTCTAAATGGGAAGGTCCCTATGTTGTCGAGGAAGTATATCGTTCCGGTGCCATCAAAATCAATAACACGGAAGGAAATTTTCCTAGAGTGGTAAATGGGCAAAGAATCAAGCATTACATCTCTGGTACTCCCATAAATGTTGAGACCAATACCATCAATGCCATAACTCCAGAGGAGTACATAAGGGATGTTTATCAGCCTGTTTCAGACCTTGAAAACGAAGATGTATCTGTTTCGGCAAGAAATTGGACTCCGATACTTTTCCAATAGGAATTTCTTCTGTTTTGGAATTTTTGGAAAATTAGAAAAATAAAACGCAGTCCCGAGAGAAAACGAGGCGGCCACAAGCCCTGCCACCGCCCCCTACCCCCCTGGTGGCAGAGGGCAGGCTTGTGGGCACCTCGTGTGCCTCTGGGACTCCGTTTTCTTGCGGAGGACTCCTTCTGGCCCAGAAAAAAATCAATATATAGTCGCCCGAAGGTTTTGATCTCCGTATCGCGCAGTTTTCCTCTATTTTCGTTTCGAGCTTGTTGTCGGTCGCAGATTTAGAGCAAAGATGTCTCAGGAATATGTTGGGGAGAATGATCTTCACCAAGTTCATGAGGAGGTAGATGCTGATCTGAAAAGAGTAGAAGTCATGGAAGCCAGGGACCAAGCTAAGGAGAAAACCCAAGCTAGCGAGGAAGTTCAACCTATGTTCAACATTGAAGACGTTGAAGGAGGAGATTTTCTCCAACCCTTCCTCCACATGTTGTCTCCATCCTTGATTGAACTCTTGGGGTTTTGCGAAACAACTCGTGCTCGCTATATTTCTCTTTCTCGTGAAGTTGTTTTGCTGGAAAACCATGTCACAGATCTCAAAGGTATAAATCAAAGATTGATAGCTCTCTTGGAATCAAAGGCGACAACAACAACACCATCACCACCAAAGGAAGACAACTAAGCATTGGTATGGGCAATCCCCTTGGCTTCGGCCAAGCTTGGGGGAGTTGCCCTGGTATCGTATCACCTTTATATATTTTGCTTTTACCTTTGTTTTAGTTCTTTCCTTTTCAGTTTTCATTTCTTCTCTTAGAGGAATAAGTCTTTAGTTTTTAGTTTGAGTCTTTTGCTTTTGTCTCTCCCCCGATGTATTCGAGCTTACGAGCTATATAATAAAGAGTGTCTTAGTCAAGGGCTTTGCTTTGTGCCATGATCAAAAGTATGAAAAGAACGATAGCATGAAAGATCATGAGACGATCTTATGAAAAGTGATAACTTCACTTATGACACGTATGATGATTGAAACTTGTTGAGAATAAATCAACATAGACCTTACTCATTGTTGCAATTAATAAGAAGTAACAAGGAAAGAGAGGTTCACATATAAATATATCATCTTAGACATTTTTTACCATTTTTTAGCACTCACCAAACTATTACATGCCTAGGAGTAGATGTTGGACAAGGAAGACAACATAATGAATTGTGTTTTCTTAGTTCCAAACAATGTTATATGATTGGAGATCCCGTAGCATGTGACGATTGCTTCCACCTCATATTAGCCAAAACTCCCGCACCAAGTAGAGATACTACTTGTGCTTCCATAAACCTCCAATCCAGTTTTGCCATGAGAGTCCACCATACCTACCTATGGATTGAATAAGATCCTTCAAGTAAGTTGTCATCGGTGCAAGCAATAAAAATTGCTCTCTAATATGTATGATCTATTAGTGTGCGGAAAATAAGCTTTGTACGAACCTGTGATGAGGAAGACATAAAAGCGACAGACTGCATAATAAAGTTCTTTATGACAGGAGGCAATATAAAGTGACGTTCCTCCGCACTAAGAGGACACGCATTCAAACCTCAAAAGCGCATGCCAACCTCTGCTTCCCTCTGCGAAGGGCCTATCTTGTACCTTTACTTTTTACCCTTGTAAGAGTCATGGTGATCTTCACCAATTCCCTTTTTGCCTTTGTCTTGGCTACCGTCACATGCTTGGGAAAGATCTATATTCATATATCAACTTGGAGTTGAGTACTTATACTTTACTAGCAAAAGGGCCCCTGCGTTGCAACGGGAGAAAGAAATACCACACGGCACACGCTCTTAATTTATAAAAAATGTCTATAATTTGAGAATTTATAGTTACGATACAAATAAAGATGGTCTTATCCTACAAAAATGCAGTTCAAAATTTCACGGGTCTTCTATTTTAACACGGCTTGCATGTAGATTTAATATGTACAAAGAATCAGTCAAGTGACCTTCAGTTTCATCTCTAATCCTGATTTTGTTGACGTGTTCATCCCCAACCCGGATGAGTACCGGTATGAAAAAAAGACGGAACTTATTTATTAAGATTGCACCCTACATAGTATTTTTATTAAACGTTTAACAGATATAATAATATCATATTTAAATTCTACATACTTTTCTAATCAAATTCCATGTATAATATGTTAAATGTGGAGTTACGGTTTAAAAAATACGAGTATTTAAAAAAATATTTAATATATACTACGAGTTTAATGTCATATAAACAGTAAGGGCTTTTTTGTAAAATCACCTCGGTGGGTTTTCCGACGGAAGCGATAGCCTCTTTATTATTAGGTAAAGATTGTTGTTGACTTTACCCTTGAGGTAAATGGTTGGGAGGTAAAACTATAAGCCCCTATCTTCCTCTGTGTCCAGCTGAAACTTTGACACCATAGGTACTGCGTGAGTTGTAACAATTGTGGAAAACAAAAGAGATGATTGAGTATGTGGGTTTTCCTTACAAGCTCTTATTTGACTCTTTCTGATGTTGTGATAAATTGCAATTGCTTCAATGACTATGGACTATTGTTGCTTACTTCTCAGTAAGGTTTTTGCTTCATGCTTTGCTTTGTGAAGGAATTGTTACTTTCCCATAAGAATCTTTATGATATATTGCTGTCCTATGTCTGATCATGATGCCCTCATGTCTGTATTATGTTTTATCGACACCTTCGTCCCTCAACATGTGGACATGTTTATGGAACTTGGTTTTCGCTTGAGGACAAGCGAGGTCTAAGCTTGCGGGAGTTGATACATCCATTTTGCATCATGCTTTCATGTTGATATTTATTGCTTTTTGGGCTGTTTTATTACTTGTGGTACCATATTTATGCCTTTTCTCTCTTATTTTGCATGGTTTATTTGAAGAGGGAGAATTCAGGCAGCTGGAATTCTGGACTGGAAAAGGAGCAAATCCTAGTCCACTATTCTGCACATCTCCAAATGCCGTGAAAAGTTATATGGATTTTTTCTGGATTATATAAAAAATACTGGGCAAAAGAACTACCGGAGGGGGCCACCAGGGCTCCACAAGCCCACACTCCGCCACCACCCCCCTGATGGCGCAGGGCAAGCTTGTGGGCTGCCTAACGGCCCACTAGCCCCCCTCTTTTGCTATATGAAGGGTTTTTGTCCAGAAAAAATCATAAGGGAGCTTTTTTGTGGTTTCACCGCCGCCACGAGGCGGAACTTGAGCAGATCCAATCTAGAGCTCCAGCATGACGATCCTGCCGGGGAAACTTCCCTCCCGGAGGGGTTAATCGTCACCATCGTCATCAGCAACACTCCTCTCGTCGGAGGGGAGGCATCTTCATCAACATCTTCATCAGCACCATCTCCTCTCCAATCCCTAGTTCATCTCTTGTAACCAATCTTCGTCTCGCAACTCCGATTGGTACTTGTAAGGTTGCTAGTAGTGTTGATTACTCTTTGTAATGATGCTAGTTAGATTACTTGGTGGAAGAGTTTATGTTCAGATCCTTGATGCTATTCATTACACCTCTGATCATGATTATGATTGTTCTTTGTGAGTAGTTACTTTTGTTCCCGAGGACATGGGATGAGTCATGCTGATAATAGTCATGTGAATTTGATATTCGTTCGTTATTTTGATATGTTGTATGTTGTTTTTCCTCTAGTGGTGTTATGTGAACGTCGACTACGTAACACTTCACCATATTTGGGCCTAGAGGAAGGCATTGGTAAGTAGTAAGTATATGATGGGTTGCTGGAGTGACATCAGCTTAAACCCGAGTCTATGGGTTGCTTCGTGAGGGGCTGATTTGGATCCACTAGTTTAATGCTATGGTTAGACTTTGTATTAATTCTTCTTTTGTAGTTGCGGATGCTTGCGAGAGAGGTTAATCATAAGTGGGATGCTTGTCCAAGTAAGGGCAGTACCCAAACGTCGGTCCACCCACATATCAAACTATCAAAGTAACAAACACGAATCATATGAACATGATGAAACTAGCATGACAGAAATTCCCGTGTGTCCTCGGGAGCGTTTTTCCTCCTATAAGACTTTGTTCAGGCTTGTCCCTTACTACAAAAGGGATTGGGCCACTTGCTGCACCGTTGCTACTACTTGTTACTTGTTACTTTTTGCTTGCTACGTTTCACCTCGCTACACAATCACTTGTTACCGCTACTTTCAGTGCTTGCAGTTATTACCTTGCTGAGATCCATTTATCAGAGCCTTCTGATCCTCGTTGGGTTCGACACTCTTACTTATCGGAAGGACTACGATTGATCCCCTATACTTGTGGGTCATCACCACCTTCTTATCGACCAAATACTTGGGGCTGTTGCGCTTCCAGTGACCAGTCCCCTTGCAATAATAGCACTCAGGTTCCGGCTTAGGTCTAGCCTTGGGTTTCTTCGTCGGCGGGGCAACAGTTTTGCCACTCTTCTTGGAGTTACCCTTCTTGCCTTTGTCGTTCTTCTTGAAACTAGTGGTCTTATTAACCATCAACACTTGATGTTCTTTCTGGATTTCTGACTCTGCGACTTTCAGCATCGCAAATAACTCACCGGGTGACTTTTTCATCCCTTGCATGTTATAGTTCAACACAAATTCTTTATAGCTAGGTGGCAGTGACTGAAGAATTCTTTCACTGATAGCCTCTTGCGGGAGTTCAATCCCCATCTCAGCTAGATGGTTGGAGTACCCAGACATTCTGAGCACATGTTCACTGACAAACAAATTCTCCTCCATTTTGCAAGCATAGAATTTATCGGAGGTCTCATATCTCTCGATCCGGGCATTCTTCTCAAAGATAAACTTCAACTCCTAGAACATATCATATGCTCCATGAAGTTCAAACCGTCGTTGAAGTCCTGGTTATAAGCCATACAAAACTGCACATTGAACTAATGAGTAGTCATCCTTATGAGCTTGCCAAGCGTTCAAAACATCTTGGTCAGCCATGGTGGGTGGTGCGTCACCTAGCGCAGCATCAAGGACATAATTCTTTTACCCAGCTTGTAGGATAAGCCTCAGATTTCGAGCCCATTCTACAAAGTTGCTACCATCATGTTTCAGCTTAGCTTTCTCTAGGAATGTATTGAAATTCAGGGTTACTACTGCAAGAGCCATTTATCTACAACATAAAATTTGCAAAGATTACTTAGACTATGTTCAAGACAATTGAGTTTAGCTAATCATATCACTAATAAACTCCCACTCCGATATACATCCCTCTAGTTATTTGAGTGTGGCATGATCCAAATTCACTAACTCAAGTCCGATCATCACGTGAGTTGAATATAGTTTCAGTGATGAACATATCCATGTTGATCATATCTACCATATGATTCATGCTGGACCTTTCGGTCTCTTGTGTTTCGAGGCCGTGTGTGTACATGATAGGCTCGTCAAGTTTAACTCGAGTGTTCCGCGTGTGCAACTGTTTTGCACCCGTTGTATGTGAATGTTGAGTCTATCACACCCGATCATCACGTGGTGTCTTGAAACGATGAACTGTCGCAATGGTGCATAGTCGGGGAGAACACAATTTTATCTTGAAATTTTAGTGAGGGATCACCTTATAGTGCTACCGTCGTTCTAAGCAAGATAAGGTGCATAAAAGGATTAACATCACATGCAAATCATAAGTGACATGATATGGCCATGATATTGTGCTTCTTGATCTCCATCACCAAAGCACCGAGATGATCTTCATCGTCACCGGTGCCACACCATGATCTCCATCATTATGATCTCCATCATCGTGCCGCGATCGAGGTTGTCGTGCTATCTATGCTATTACTACTAAAGCTACTACCTAGCAATATAGTAAACGCATGTGCAAGCACAAACGTTAGTTTAAAGACAACCCTATGGCTCCTACCGGTTGCCGTAGCATCGACGTGCAAGTCGATATTTAACTACTACAACATGATCATCTCATACATCCAATATATCACATCATGTCTTTGGCCATATCACATCACATGCATACCCCACAAAAACAAGTTAGATGCCCTCTAATTTATTGTTGCATGTTTTACGTGGCTGCTATGGGTATCTAGTATGATCGCATCTTACTTACGCAAAGCCACAACGGTAATATGCAAATTGCTATTTAACTCTTCCAAGGACCGCCTCGGTCAAATCCGATTCAACTAAAGTTGAAGAAACTGACACCCACTAGTCATCTTTCTGGAACAAGTTGCATGTTAGTCGACGAAACTGGTCTCTCGTAAGTGTATGAATAAGGTTGGTCCGGGCCGCTTCAATCCAACAATACCGCCGAATCGAGAAAATACTAAGTAGGGCAGCAAATCGAACATCAACGCCCACAAAAACTTTTGTGTTCTACTCGAGATATCATCTACGCATGAACCTGGCTCATGATGGCACTGTTGGGGAGCGTTGCATGGGAAACAAAAAATTTCCTACGCACACGAAGACCTATCATGGTGATGATCATCTACGAGAGGGAGATCGGATCCACATACCCTTGTAGATCACTAAGCAGGAAGCGTTAATAAACGCGGTCGATGTAGTGGAACTTTCTCCGTGATTCAAATCACCGCAGCCCCATGATCTGTCCCGATCTAGCACCGAACGGACGCCACCTCCGCGTTCAGCACACGTACAGCTCGATGACGATCTCCGCCTTCTTGATCCGGAAAGAGAGACGGGGAAGTAGATGAGTTCTCCGACAGCGTGACGGCGCGCTGGTGATGGTGATGATCTATTCCTGCAGGGCTTCGCCTAAGCACCGCAGAAATCCGATCTAGAGGAAGAACTACGAACTAGAGGGTAGGGTTGCACGTGGCTAAAGTTGTTTCTCAAAAACCTTAAAACCTCTAGTATATATAGGAGGAGGGAGGGGATAGCCTTGGGAACCAAGGAGAGCCTCCTTGGCTCGGCCGAAGTGGAGGAGGGAGGAGTCCTCCTCCAATCCTACTTGGATTAGGACTCCTTCCTAAATTGCCCACCTCTTTTGGATTTTCCACCTTTTTCCTCATGGGCTTTCCTTGGATGACTTTTCAGCCCATTAAACCTTATTGCGCATCCAAGAAACCCATGTGGACCCCTTGGGACGTGGTGGGCCCACCTAGTGGGCCCCCGGAACCCATTCGTCACTCCCGACACACTCGTGGTAATGCTCGAAATCCTTCCGGAATCCAAATATTAACGTCCTATATATCAATCTTCATTTCCGGACCAGTCCGGAAACCCTCGTGACGTCCGGGATCTCATCCGGGACTCCAAAAAAAACTTCGGTCACCAGCACCTATAACTCAACTATACATAAACGTCACCGAACCTGAAGTGTGCAGACCCTGAGGGTTCCAGAACTATGTAGACAGGACCTGAGAGACTCTCCGGTCAATATCCAATAGCGGGACCTGGACGTCCATACTGGATCCTACATACTCTACAAAGATCTTATCGGTTGAACCTCTATGTTAAGGATTCAAACAATCCCGTACATCATTCCCTTTGTCCTTCGGTATGTTACTTGCCTGAGATTTGATCGTCGGTATTCCCATACCTCTCTCAATTTTGTTACCGACGAGTCTCTTCACTCGTTCCGTAATACAAGATCCCGTGACTAACTCTTTATTCACATTGCTTGCAAGGCTTGTATGTGATGTTGTATTACCTAGTGGGCCCTGAGATACCTCTCCGTCACAGGAAGTGACAAATCCCAGTTTTGATCCATGCTAACTCAACACACACCTTGGGAGATGCTTGTAGTGTACCTTTATAGTCACCCAGTAACGTTGCGACGTTTGGTACACACAAGGCATTCCACCGGTATCAGTGAGTTACATGATCTCATGGTCATAGGAATGAATACTTGACATGCAGAAAACAATAGCAAAATAATGACACGATCACATGCTACGTTTGTAGTTTGGGTCTCGTCCATCACATCATTCTCCCAATGTTGTGCTCCCGTCATCAAGTGACAACACTTGTCCATGGTTAGGAAACCTTAACCATCCTTCACCAACAGGCTAATCAACTAGAGGCTCACTAGGTACACAATTTTGTCGATATATCCACACATGCATTTATGTTTCCATTCAATACAATTATAGCATGGATAATATACAATTATCTTGAAACAAGAAATATAATAATAACTATTTTATTATTGCCTCTGGGCATATTTCCAACATGATGTAGAAAAGATTCTATTCATGTAGAAATAGACCCCATCGTTTTATCCTTGATAGCAACGATACATGCGTGTCTTGTCTGTTTCTGTCACTGTGATTGAGCACCGCAAGATCAAACCTATCACAAAGCACCTCTTCCCGTTGCAAGATAAAAGATCAAGTTGGTAGACAAAAACCAAATATCGGAGAATAAATACGAGGCTATAATAATCAAGCATGAATATGTTTTCATAGATCTCATCATAAACTCACAATTCATCGGATCCCAACAAACACACCGCAAAAGAAAGAGTTACATCATATGGATCTCCAAGAGACCATTGTATTGAGAAACAAAACGAGAGAGAAAGCCATCTAGATACTGCCTACGGCCCGTAGGTCTGATATGAACTACTCACGCATCATCGGAGGAGCACCAATGAGGATGGTGAACCCCTCCGTGATTGTGTTCCTCTCCGGAACGGGCTCTAGATTGGATATCGTGGCTCTGGAACATGCGGTGGATGAAAAGATTTTTCGTCGACTCCTCTAGGATTTTCTGAATATTGGGGTATTTATAGAGCTCACAGGATGTGGAGGAGGTGCCCTAGGGCCCCACTAGACACCAGGTCGCGCCAGGGGCCAATGGCGTGCCCTGATATCTACTGGGTCCCCTAGGCCTCGTGTGCTGCTCATTCTTGGTTCCCAAGTTTCCTTATGGTCCAAAAAAATCTCTATAAAGTTTCGTGGCAATTGGACCTCATGTGATATGAATTTTATGCGAAGAAAAAAATAGCAGCTCGCACTAGGCTCTATGTCTATGGGTTAATCCCAAAAAATGATATAAAGTTGCTATAAAATGATCATAAAACATCCAAGAATGATAATGTAACAGCATGGAACAATCAAAAAGTTTAGATACGTTGGAGACATAGCAGGCATCCCCCATTTAGAGTGGTTGTTAATGAAGAGGAGGTTAATCACTCAAGCTATTAGATGGCTGGAGTGCTTGTCAATGACAATGAGCCACTTGTGAGATTTGTTCCGATCACATTAAAGGAGAGAAAAAAGTATCCACTATACTATGAAAAGCTCCATGATTTTTTGCTTCTTCCGCTGTTGCATGGGTCATGTGGTGGATGGTTGTGGTGACGGCAACCATGATCCAAGCATGTGTGAGTGGGGGGGGGGTAGCTATACTAGAAAATTTGTCGGTTGACATTAGTGTGGAGGATGGATGAGTTGGATGGGGTGACACTGGAAGGGGAGGAGCTACTATAGGGGGGGGGAGCCGAGGAGACGAAAGAAGTGACGAAGGTAGATGATAACCCACAAGTATATGAGACCGCGATAGTTTTTGAGGGTAGAGTATTCAACCCAAATTTATAGAGTCGACACAAGGGGAGCCAAAGAATATTCGCATGTATTAGTAGCTGAGTTGTCAATTCAACTACAGTTGGAAATTTAGTATTTGCAGCACAGTGAGTAGTAGCACAATAATATGATAGTTTGGATAGCAGTGGTAACTAATACGTCTCCAACGTATCTATAATTTTTGCTTGTTCCATGCTGTTATATTATCATTCTTGGATGTTTTGACAATCATTTTACTACAACTTTATATTATTTTTTGGGACTAACCTATTAATGGTTGAAAATTTGCACGAGTTCTTTTTTCATACTTTGATTTGTAGAAATTAATTAGAAATTGTCGAAACAAATGCAAAAGGAGCCTTGTCGGAGGAGGACTCTGACTTTCCTGAAATCTGTCCACAAACAGGTTTTAGAGATCGTCAGTTCGACCCCCGACGACGGTGTCAAATGGAAAACGCTAAAACTAGGGAAGTGTGGGGAATTTTATGGTAATGATTATGGACTACAAATTCGTCCAAAACGGAGTCCGTATGCGATCTGGAGACCCATTTTACTGAAGGAAAATATCTAATTGCGGGATCACGAGAATTGTTCACGTGATTGAGTCCAACTCTTAACATATCTGATATATTTGGCCAAGCCACGACTTTGGAGACTTATTGGGGCTGTTAGGAGCCCTAGGAAGGTTCTAGAGGTGCCCGAGAGCCATTGGATCAAGGGTCCATCCATCGGAGGGCCATAGAGCACCAGAGAGGCACATATAAGGAGAGAAAAATCCTAATTTTGATAAAGCCACTAAGAACCAGGAATTTGCCTCTCCCTTGGCAGCCGCCAAGAAGGGGAGAGGCTCCTCCATTGCAACACTAAGACCAAGGAAGAAGTAGGGTCAAGGGGCCTCGGTCCGTTGCCGGTGCCGTGGCCGCCATCGCCTCCATCTCTTCGGGGCTGAACCTCTCCACCAACAAATCTCTCTTTCTCACCATGATAATGTGTGAGTAATCCTCCTCGGGGCTGAGGGTATGTAATAGTAGCTATGTGTTCAATCTCTCTCTCTCGTGTTCTTGAGATGACACGATTTTGATGTATCGCGAGCTTTATTAATATAGATGAATCATATGGAGTTTTCCCCTCTCTATCTTCTTGTGATGAATTGAGTTTTCCCTTTGAAGTTTTCTTATCGGATTGAGTCTTTAAGGATTTGAGAACACTTGATGTATGTCTTGCGTTGGGATATCTGTGGTGACAATGGGATGTTCCATTGATCCACTTGATGTATGTTTTGGTGATCAACTTGTGGGTTCCGTGACCTTGGGAATCTATGCATAGGGGTTGACACATGTTTTCGTCTTGACTTTCCGGTAGAAACTTTGGGGCACTCTTTAAAGTTCTTTGTGTTGGATTGAACATGATGAATCTGAAATTATGTGATGCATTTCGTATAATCATGCCCATGGGTACTTTTGGTGACATTGGAGTATCTAGGTGACATTAGGGTTTTGGTTGATGTGTATCTTAAGGTGTTATTTTAGTACGAACTCTAGGGCTGTTCGTGACACTTATAGGGATAGCTCATAAGATTGATCAGAAAAGATAACTTTGAGGTGGTTTCGTACCCTACAATAATTTCTTTGTTTGTTCTCCACTATTTGTGACTTTGGAGTGAAATCTTTGTCTTACGTGAGGGATTTATATATGATTCAACTATGTTATTTTTGTTGAGAGAACTTGCACTAGTGAAAGTATGGACCCTAGGCCTTGTTTCTAAGCATTGCAATACCGTTTGTGCTCACTTTTACTATTTGTTGCCTTGCAGTTTTTATATTTTCAGATCATAAAAACCTATATCTACCATCCATATTATACTTGTATCACCATCTCTTCGCCGAACTAGTGCACCTATACAATTTACCATTATATTGCAGGGTTGCTTAAGAGAGACCATCTTCATCCTACGCCTCCCACGGATTGATAAACCTTAGGTCATCCACTTGAGGGAAATTTGCTACTGTCCTACAAAACTCTGCGCTTGGAGTCCCAACACGAGTGTACAAGAAGAAGGTTGTGTAATAGACATGAGTAACAATAGCGGCAGTAATGATAATAGTGATAGTAGTTTTGTAGCAGCTGTAACAATAGTAGCAACAGTAGTAAGTTAGCAAGCACAATATGTGGAGAACTCGTAGGCACTAGATCGGTGATATTGCTGGATAATACTCATCATATAACAGTCACAACATAGGGCGACACAGAAGTAGCTCCCGGTCATCAATATAATGTAGGCATGTATTCCGTAAATAGTCATACGTGCTTATGGAAAAGAACTTGCATGGCATATTTTGTCCTATCCCCTGTGGCAGCGGGGTCCATAAGGAAACTAAGGGTTATTAAGGCCTCCTTTAAATAGAGGACTGGAACAAAGCATTAACACATAGTGAATACATGAAGTCCTCATACTACGATAATCACCGAAAATAATCCCAATTATTGTCACTTTGGGGTATGCGGATCCTAACACGTAGTAGGTGCATATAACTTGCAATATCGGATCAGGAACATAGATATAATGGTGAAGACATAAAAGGTTGAGATCTGATATCATGACACTCAGGCCCTTGTGATAAGCATTAAGCATAGCAAAGTCATAGTAACATCTATCTCCATACATAGTGGATACTAGGGATCAAGCCCTAACAAAACTAACTTGATTACATGATGAATCTCATCCATCTCTTCATCGACCAACAAGCCTAAGAAGGGTTACTCATTCATAGTGGAGAGCATCATGGAATTGGCGATGGAGGAGGGTTGATGATGACGAAGACCAAAGATTCCCTTTTGTGGAGCCCCAAACGGATCCACATGAGGCCTCTCGATGAAGAACAAAAGGTGGTGGAAGCTCCGTATCGTGAAACGCGATGAAACTTCCTTTGTGATTTTTCACCAAAAATAGGATTTTATAGCACTGGAATTAGGGTGAGAAGAGCCACGTGCGCCCCACTAGATACCAGGCCGTGCTAGGGGGGCCTGGCGCACCCTGATGTCTAGTGGGCGCATGTGGCCTCCCCTCCAGCGAGCGTTGGTTCTATTATTTTTTATATATTCCAAAACAAATGTCCAAAAAGTTATGTTCCATTCTGAGAACTTTTATTTGTGCACAAAACAACAACATGGTAGTTTTGCTGAAAACAACGTCAGTTCGAGTTAGTTTCATTCAAATCATGCAAATTAGAGTCTCAAACAAGAGCAAAAGCATTAGGAAAAGTAGATACGATGGAGACGTATCAACTCCCCGAAGCTTAACCCATTGCTTGTCCTCAAGCAGTTCAGTTGACAAACTGAAAGTGTAAAAGAGAAACTTTACAAACTCTTTTGTTCTTATTTACATATACATGCTTAGAGAGCACCCAGGTTTTCAACATAAATCATAACTAATCATTTCAAACCCTTAGAAACTTTATTAGCTCATATCAATGGCATAATCAACTAGAGAGTAATAAAAGATATCTCAAACATCAACACTTTGTCGAAACAATCATGATATAATATGACAACAATGGTATCTCTCTAGACCTTTATGAGACCGCAAAACATAAATGCAGAGCACCTACAAAGTTCAAGCAGCGACAAGACATTGTAATTCATGGTAAAAGAGATCCAGTAATGCTGCAAACAATGACTAACTAGACACAAAGATGAGGATGAAAGCAATGCTCTTAGGTCTGGTGCTTATTTAAGAAGGTGATGACTCATAGTAAAATAAAATAACATTAAAGTAAGTAGAAAGTCCCTTCGCAGAGGGAAGGACGGATTTGGAGTGGTGTTAAAGCTCGAGAGTGAAAATAAGAGATGATATATTTTAGGAGGTGCACCCTTGCTGTCAACATTACGACCAAGAGTTATCAATATGTTCCATGCTAAACAAATTAGCAGCGGTTCCCAAGTGGTAAAAGTAAAGGTTTACCCCCCTCCGCCAATCAAACACACTCCATGGCTAGCCGAATCCATGGGTGTCGTCCATACCAACGAAAATCCAGGGGGAGTTTTGTTTAATTATTTGCAATTTATGGTTCGGGATTGGGAGTCCCTTTTTACCAGCGCCTCTCGTGCAAGGACAAGTGAATAAACACTCATCGTGAGAATTACCCGCTTAGCATGGAAGATACTGACCGCCCTCTATCGCTCCATGAGCGGTCCAGACACACAAAATAGAGGTTCATTTGAAACATTAGAGGTGGCCCATGCAAATGTACTTGGAACGACAGGGTAATACCGTATATAGGTAGGTATGGTGGATTCATCTAGAATAACTTTATTTCTAGGATTTTGATGCACAAGCAGTATTTCAGCTTAGTATAGAAGAAGGCTAGCAAATAGGTTGGCAAGCGACCAGCTAGAGAGCGAAGACGGTCATGAACATGCTTTATGAATAATTATCGTTGCATACTAGCATGAGTAGGATATAAACACCATGAACATAAATATCATGAAGGCTATGTTGGTTTTGATTCAACTACATGCTCGAACATGTGTCAAGTCAAGCCATTCGAATATTCAAAGGAGGATACCATATCATCATACTACATCACAACCATTTTAATGCATGTTGACCTCCAAGATAAATCATTATCCACTCCTAGCTACTTAAGCATGACATGAACAACTATAATCTCATATTGTTATCGCAAACTTCTTTGATCAAAATACGCTGAATCATGGATAGTGGTCTAAATATATTTACAAGAAAAACAAGCTCAGTTCATACCCGCTTCTCTTTGTCACAGTTACTTCATCAAATATCATCATTATTGCCTTTCACTTGCACGACCGAATGATATTAAAATAATAATAGTGCAAGAGTGCCATGGATTAAGCTGGAATCTGCAACATTTTATTCAAGAGGAGAAAATAAAGTAATACAGGCTCTTCATTAGATCAATAACAATGCATATGAGAGCCACTCAATATTTTGATCGTGGTCTTCCCCTTGGGTATAACTCAAACAAGGGAAAAGAAATTCAGAGAAACACACTAAAGTATTTTTGGAGTATTTAGTTTTTCAAGAAGAAAGAAAATTAAAGAAGGGAAAACAAAAACGAGAAAACTATTTACACAGGAAAGCTCCCAACAAGTAAAAGAAGAAAAGAGAAATATTTTTGGGTTTTCTTTTAGTACTACCACTAAATTATGCTAGAAAGAAAAACCAAAAAGAAGGGAGAGAAGTTTTTAGATTTTCTGCAAGTTTTTTAAACAAACAAGAAGAAGGCAAGAAAATAAATCTAACAGGGATACCACCATGCAAGAGTGTGAACACCGAGAACTAGAATATGCAAGAATGATTGTAAACTTGGTGGAAACATGTACTCCCCCGAGCTTATCCTTTTAGCCTAGCTTGGTAATCACAACCCATAGTAGCCTGGGTAATAGTGAGTGTGGTAACTCATGGAAGCCCTTGGTGCAGCCTCTGCGGCTTGACGGGCAACCTCCACCGCAACGTTGTACTCGTGCGCCTCCCTCTCATAGACATGATATTTTCCTTTTTCCTCATAATCAAAGAGGGAAGGTGCACTATAGATTTCTTATTACACATTAGTTTGTAGTTATAATTAGTAGATCTGGCCTTTATGAACTTATGGCACTTCATGGCCTCAAAGTCTAAATACTAAGTAGGAAGAATAGGGTCGCTAGACCGTGGTGACCCGCCACACTTCCTAGCTAATCGGGAGGCATAAATCCCGCCATAAAAATAGCCACTGCTAGAATTGTGCTGCAATCTAAGTGCTATGATTTCTCCCAGATTATAACATTTAATTCCAGTTAATGCAGTATGTAGGAGACTCAAGTCTGGGGCATGTGAAGTACTACAATCTTGCTTGCCCACTATGCATTTTCCATTAAAGAGTGCTAAGTAACGAATAGAAGGAAAATCTATACTATTTATTCTACCTTGAGTTACTCCCCTATCTTTGCCAAAGCAAAGACTAGTTAAAAATGTCTCATATTCAGATTTTGGTGGTTCGTGTGACGAACCACATCGTGCATCAGAGAAATCATCTAGAGACATAGTGAAGGCATTTTCGTAGATATTAAAGGAGACTGTAAATTCTCGAGGATAAAATTTAAATACCTTAGTGAAAGTTTCAATAAGATGACAATAAGGCATGTTGGGTGCATGCACTTATCTATGATCAAGGGCGCGAGCTCAGTATTATGAATGTATTGCTCGAATTCTTCCTTAATGCCCGCACCCAACATGAAGTCATCACTTGGCCAAATGCATGATTTGGCGTGGGCTTTCTTGCATCGAACTTTCACTTGGCTCAGCATAATACCACCGTATCGGAGTCTCACTAGATGATGCCTCCGAGGACTTCCTCCTCGAAGAACTCCTTCTGAGCGAACTCATTATTCCTACATATAAATTTCTGAATGTTTTTGGGTCAAAACTAAAGTTAACAAAACTTCACAGGAATGGTAGCAACTACTCATAGGGATGCCTAGAGCTTAAAAAAAGCATTCAAACTACTCGGGAATTCAAGAATTCAACATGGAAGCTCATCTACAACAGGACCTAAAGTAGCTAATTACTCCTAAGATAAACCACTAAATGAAAAAACTAATTGGAGTAGTGGGGGAGTTACATACAAAGGAGCGATCCCCCAAAACAGTTTTAGAAACGGAGTTTCGAGCAAAGAGATCGAAATCCACGGGTTTGAGAGCAAGAACACGAGATAGAGACACAGAGCTACAAGGATTTTTTTCTTCTGTAGGTGAGTGATGAAGTGGGATGAAGGAATAAGTGAGGGGACCCTGAGGGGCCCACTAGACACGTGGCCGCGCTAGGGGGGCTGGCGCACCCTCGTGTCTAGTGGCCACCTTGGACACCCCCGTGTAGTGTTTTAAGTGCTAGAATTTCTCAAATATTCAGAATCAATTCGTGTAAAAATTTCACGTCATTTGGAGAACATTTATTTTTGGGCATTTTTATTGCATGGAAAAATCAGAAAACAGGATGATCATGACTTTCTATTTTAATTAAAAAAAATAACAGGAAAAGTAAAATGGATAGAGAGAGTTGTGCTTAGTGAATTCATCGGCCTCACACTTCATAGAAATGATTCATTAACAAGGTTGATCAAGTCTTATTAACAACCACTTCCAATTATCTTGATTCCAAAGAATTTTCATTAAACACTAAGTTACCTCAATGGGGATGTGCATATCCCCAACAATAAGTATATCATATTTATTTTTGGTAGTAGGTAAAGGTAGTTGAAAACTTTCATTGATGGTAGTCGGAGATTTTTCAATAACATTAACACCAGTCACTTGAAATTGTTTCCTTTGAAAATGCACCGTATGTTCTTTACCATTAACATGAAAAGTGACCTTGCTTTTGTTGCAATCAATAACAGCCCCTCTAGTATACAGGAAAGGCCTCCACCACGTGTGGTGGTGCTTTGAGACCATGGATTTCTTCGATAGGTGGTAAATTATTGACATCTTCAGCTTTAATGCCCTTTTCCTTCATACATTTCTTTGCCTCTTGAATAGTTTCTGAACTAAGTAACAAAATACCTCTCTCTTTTGGAGTAGGCTTAGGTGGTGCTTCAGGAAGTGTCCATTCATTATAATTCTTCAATATATTAGTCAATAACTCCTCAGCTTGTTCGACAGTTCATTCCATGAAAACACAACTAGCACAACTATCTAGGTGGTCCCTAGAAGCATCAATTAGTCCATTATTAAATATGTCAAGTATTCATTTTTCTTAAGAGGATGATCAGCCAAATCATTAAGTAATTGGAGAAACCTCCCCCAAGCTTGTGGGAGAAGTAGTAAATCATATCCTGGGGACTACACACACAACCAGGAGCAAGAGTATTATAACAAATCTTAGCATCACCCTTTAATGAGAATGGAAATAATTTGAGGATATAGTAGTAGTGAACTTTCTTATCATTAATAAATAGGCTGGATATAACATTTACTTTAGTGAGATGTGCCACAACAATTTCATTTTCATAGCCATGAAAAGGATCAGATTAAACCAGAGTGATTATCTTTGGGCCGACAGAGAATTCATAATCCTTATCGGTAACAAAGATAGGTGAAGTAGAAAACTTAGAATCATATATCATTCTAGCATTCAAGGATTTTTCTTTCAACTTGCATACTAGTTTCTTAAGATCTTCTCTATCCTTAAAAGCAAGAAAGTCTCTAGCAATTCCTTCGTCCATAACATAACCTTCAAGTATTTTCGACATTTCAGTTCTAGGATAGTCGTGGCTAAAAGGTATTTAAATATTATGAGTAGCAAAGACTTCATCAGTTTCAAGAGTATCATCAATTTCAGCATGCTCAATTTCTTTAGCTCTAGCAAGTTGTTCATCAAGGAATTAACCTAGTGGCACAATATCATCAAGCAAGCTACTAGCATCATTCATAACAAATGTAACATCATAAATTACTTGCAACATATCAGGATTAATAGCATGTGGTGGTGGTGTTGCAAGTCTATTCAAAACAGAGGGTGAATCAAGTGCAGAGCTAGATGGCAGTTCCTTACCCCCCCCCCTTGTAGAGGGAACAACTTGGTTCTAGGATCTCTCAAATTCTTCATAGTGATCAATAAATAAATATCCCAAGTGACTCAGCAAATATAGCTATGATCCTCGGCAACGGCGCCAGAAAACGTTCTTGATAACCCACAAGTACATGAGACCGCGATAGTTTTAGAGGGTAGAATATTCAATCCAATTTATAAATTCGACACAAGGGGAGCCAAAAAATATTTGTAGGTATTAGCAGCCGAGTTGTCAATTCAACCACACTCGGAAATTTAGTATCTGAAGCATAGTGATCAGTAGCAAAGTAATATGATAGTTTTGATAGCAGTGGTAATAGTAGCAGCAGTAACGGTAAGAGTGATAGCAGTTTTGTAGCAGTTGTAATAGCAATAGCAACAGTAGTAACTTAGCAAGCATAGTATGTGGAAAACTCGTAGGCACTCGATCGGTGATATTGCTGGATAATATTCATGATGTAACAGTCACAACATAGGGCGACATAGAAATAGGTCCCGTTCATCGATATAATGTAGGCATGTATTCCATAAATAGTCATGCGTGCTTATGGAAAAGAACTTGCATGACATCTTTCGTCCTACCCTCCCGTGGCAGCGGGGTTCATAAGGAAACTAAGGGATATTAAGACCTCCTTTTAATAGAGAACCGGAAGAAAGCATTAACACGTAGTGAATACATGAACTCCTCATACTACGGTAATCACCGAAAAAATCCCAATTATTATCACGTTGGGGTATGGGGACTCTAACACGTAGTAGGTGCATATAACTTGAAAGACCGGATCAAGAACATAGATATAATGGTGATAACATAAACGGTTCATATATAAAATCATAACACTCAGCCCTAGTGACAAGCATTAAGCATAGCAAAGTCATATCAACATCTTTCTCTGAACATAGTGGATACTGATAACCCACAAGTGTAGGGGATTGCGACAGTCTTCACGAGTAGTAGTTTACCCTAATTTATTGGTTCGACACAAGGGGAGTCAAAGCGTATTTATTGGCCTTGACAGTTCAGTTGTCAATTTAACCGCACCTGGGATATCTCTCTGTAGCAAGTATTTAGTAGCACGACAAATAGTAGTAGTGATAGTAGTAGTTTTAGTAGCAAAAGTAACAGTAGCAATTTAGTAGCAAGTGTAACAGTAGCAACAGCAGTAGTAACTTAGCAAGATTCAGTATGTGAAAAGCGTAGGCATGTGGATCGGTGATGGATAATGATTTAGATGACATTTACCATGTAACAATTACACACTAGGGCGATACAGAACTAGCTCTGGTTCATCAATATAATGTAGGCATGCATTCTGTATATAGTCATACATGCTTGAGATAAGAACTTGCATGGCATATTTTGTCCCACCCTCCCATGGCAGCAGAGTCCTATTGGAAACTAAGGGATATTAAGGTCTCCTTGTAATAGAGAACCAGAACAAAGCATTAACACATGGTGAATACATGAACTCCTCAAACTACGGCAATCACCGGAAAGAGTCCCAATTTTTTCACCTTGGGGGATGCGGATCATGGCATGTAATAGGTGACTACGACTTGCAAGATAGGATCCAAAACACTCTTATATTCATGAAAATATAATAGGTTCCTATCTGAAATCATGTCACTCAGGCCCTAGTGACAAGCATTAAGCATAGCAAAGTCATAGCAACATCAATTTTCGAACACAGTAGACACTAGGGATCAAGCCATATCAAACTTAACTCGATTACATGATCAATCTCATCTAATCTCACCACCGTCTAGGAAGCCTATAGAGGGATTACTGTCACGCCCAAGATGCGACCCTATCCTCAATTTGGCACGAAGGCCTCGTCAGGGATAGAAGTGCATCTCGTCGTGTCGCAAGAACGGATATCGTTACAAGTACATGTACTGAAAAGAAGAGATGTATATACAGAGGTGGCTTACACTCGCCACAAGCTACATCAGAGTCACATCAGTACATTACATATTCATCAAGAGTAAGAGCAGGGTCCGACTACGTACGAAAACAAATGAGAAAAATAAGAACGACGTCCATCCTTGCTATCCCAGGCTGCCGGCCTGGAACCCATCCTAGATCGATGAAGAAGAAGAAGAAGAAGAAGCAACTCCAAATGAACAATCAACGCGCTCGCTCGAGTAACCTTTACCTATACATGCAACTGTTGTTGTAGTAATCTGTGAGCCACAGGGGACTCAGCAATCTCATTTCCAAAGGTATCAAGACTAGCGAAGCTTAATGGGTGAGGTATGGTTAAGTGGTGAGGTTGCAGCAGCGGCTAAGCATATATTTGGTGGCTAAACTTACGAGTATAAGAAAAATAAGAGGGGGAAGATCTACGCATAACGGATGTGAACTACTTATGATCAAATGAATGATCCTGAACACCTACCTACGTCAGACATAACCCCACCGTGTCCTTGATCGGAGCAGGGGCTCACGAAAGAGACAGTCATGGTTACGCACACAGTTGGCAAGTTTTAATTAAGTTAACTTCAAGTTATCTAGAACCAGTGTTAAACAAAGTTTCCACGTTGCCACATAACCGCGGGCACGGCTTTCCAAAAGATTTAACCCTACAGGGGTGCTCCAACTAGTCCATCACAAATTACCACAAGCCGCATAGAAATCCTCAATCACGAAGCTCGCGATCTCGTCGGATTCCCTTGTGGAAAACCTCAGCTCTGAGATTACCCAAAGCATAACCGGAATCCCGATGCACAAGATATCTCGTCAAAGGTAAAACTAATCCAGCAAGGCCGCCCGGCGTGTCGACGATCCCGATAGGAGCCGCGTATCTCGTTCTCAGGACACGACGGATAAGCATAGCATACGGTGGCCTGATAGAAATCTCCCGAGTTGCTCCGGGTTGGCCCCGCAAACGGCTCTAGTTTTTGGACCAGCACCAACATCACTGGCGCCCCTGTATTATGTAGAATTACTCCTCGGGTAGCGCTAATTCCCTATCCATATCAATTTAACAGGATTATTATGTTGGGCAAATAGTACCAATGTTGGGCCTTGCCATACCAGCTTTAATCTAAAACGACTTATCAAGGGGGTCCCCATAACAACCCCGAACGTGTTAGGAGCGCTCAGTTATGGAACATAACACCGGTAGTCGAAACTAAGGGGGCAAAGGTGGAACAAAACACCAGGCTAGAAAGGCCGAGCCTTCCACCTTTTACCAAGTATATAGGGGCATTAAATTAAATAGCATTAATATGGTGATATGACAAGGAACCCATGTTACCACATGGAAGGAACTGCACCTGCAACTAGCAACGCTATCAACAGGGTTAAGCAAGCAGTAACATAGCCAATCAGTGGTTTGGTAGGTCGAACAGGTTGAAGGTTTCATGGCATTGTTGAGAGGCTGATATTTAACATGTGGTAGGCAACGATACATAACGACAGAAACGATAAAACTAGCATGGCAATGATAGTAATGGTATCTGGGGAAATGATCATCTTGCCTGAAATCCCGCTTGGAAGAAGAATGCCTCCATGAAGCAGACGAACTGACGTAGTTGAACGGGTCCTCACATCCGACACGCTTGCGGAACTCTATCGAGACGAAGGAAACCGGAAACAAGAATCAACACACGATATTCACCAAACGATGCACACCACATATGATGCATGAGCAGCTGAATATATGCAAGTCACGGCATGACAATTCACACAATCAAACACTACAAGTTAAGTGAAGTTCAATATGCCATGAGTTGCATATTGACGAAACTCCACATATGAATTATTTAGTTCACTCCCGGTTATTTACACGGCAATATTAATGTTGTCAAACATGCAATAGGTGAATTGGAAATCAAACTACCTATATTGACATTATAAATGAGGTCGGAAATGACATATAGCATCTCCGAGACGACCACACATCTTAATTTACAATTCTATCCAGATCTGAATTAACACATTTAATTAGTTGTTAAACAGCAAAACAAATAGGTTCACGTGATTCTACGCATCATTTCAAGCAACCTACACATAGAGAACATCTCCAACGGAGCTACAGATCAAAAGATACAAGCATCGCAAGATATGATGGCATGAATGCAATATGTGTGCAACGACGGTCACGAGCACTTCAAATCGAAAAAACAGCAAGAGAAAATGAAACTACACGAGATTCTAAGCAAGTTTCATGTAGGAAACGATCAAATCGGAGCTACGGTTCAAAAAACTACGGGCAAAACAAGAAATCTTCACAATCTGCCAAAATCAGCCACATAGCGTAATCTACACCCCACAACTACGGGCTACACAACTCCGATATGCTCAAGCAAGGCATGGCACGAAAGAGGGCAAGAAGCACTACTACAAAAAACTAACAACAACTAGCATGGCATCATGGAGCACTAGGAAAAGAAGACACAAAATGGCTTCCCACACACTATTTCAGACTTAGTGAAAATAGCACTACATGAAAGTGCAGTTTTCGATCTGAAGCAATATTGACAACAGCAAAATCATAAGCTACAGGGCTCCAAATGGCATGAAAATTTACAGCATGCTAGAGAAACACAAGGGATACAACTAACTCCATTGGACCAACCTCAAAAGAGCTACAGATCAGAAGATGCAAGCAAGACAAGACAGCAACAAAATGTAACAGATTCCAGACTTAGAAATATTTCAGCTCCTCCAAATCAGCACTATTTCTAGCAACTTGAGAGCAATCAAACCACACCTAAACATGCATTTCTATTGCAACCAAAAATACCAGGAGCTAGGCAAAACATCCAAGAACAACTTCCTAGTTGACAACTCCGTCAAACGACGCACGGAATAAATCTTATGAATTAAACAAAAGGGCAACATGGCAAAATATCGCGCGAACTAACTTGCTCTAATGTAAAACTAATTGCACAGCCCCGAAAACATATAAAATATGTGGGGTTGCACAACAACATAATGCCACACGAAAATGCGGGAAAAATAACCTATACACGGGAAAATAAACTACCGGCAATCCCTACAGGTGAAAATACAAATGACCTCTCTAAAATACATGCAAAAATGATTCCTAAAACATGGACATTTAATCTAAGGCATACGGACTATCTGGGCACTTGCGAAAAAAATAATACGTAGCGCAAACATTATAGGACAGCACGTTAATCTATGCATACGACATGCTAAATATCGTCAAACATTTATGCAAGTTGCAAAAACGGATACTACGCAAAATTCTACACCAAATCCATATAAAGATCACCTCGAACCGACTTACGGAATATAAGTTACGGGGGTTTTGATATGTCTATATATCCTGAAGTTGAGCTAATTCGAAAACCCTAAAAAAATACTATCGGGCCGAATTCCTAATCTGGGCCAAATCCACAGCAAGCAACATAGCTGTAAGGCGCCACGGGCGCTGGATAGAGGCAGGCTCACCTTGGTCCAAGGAGAGGTGAGGTGGAGTGGGCCGAGGCCTCCTGGCGCTGGAGACGGGCCGGGGCGAGGCCGGCTGCTGGGCCTCATCTGGCCAGGCCGGCCCACGGAGGCGAGGAGACAGGCAGCTCCCATCGGGCTCCTCCCGAGCGGGAGCCAGAGGCGGCGACGGCGAGGATCCCGGCGAGGAGGCGGGGGCACCGGGGACGGCGAGCGGATCCGGCGGCCTTACCGGATCTGGCAACTCCAGGGGCGTTGGCCGGCCGGTGGGGATCAGGCGCAGATCGGGGAGGGGAGCGGCGGCTGGCGTCGGGTGGCGGCGTGGGCTGGCCGGCGGCCGGCGGTTGCAGCAGACGGCGGCGAGCTGGGTAGGCGGCGGCCGACGGCTTGAGGAGGCGGCGCGGCGAGCGAGGTCCACGGCGGCGGCGAGCGCAGCTGGCTGATGGCACGCGGCGAGCAGGGGCTCCCCCTCAGTTGCGGGCGCGCTGCGGGCGGCGGCGGCCGGATGGGCCTGGAGGGCCTCGCGCGGGCTGGAGCGGGGCGACGGCGCTGGTGGGGAGAGAGGCTGCGGCTAGGGTTAGGGTTGGGGCGCGGATCCCGAGGAGGATTAGGGGGGCGCCCAAATAGGTAGGGGAGGGGTGTTTATATAGGGAAAGGGGGCTTGGGTTATCCGAATCCGGCCTCGTTTTTGCCCACGCAATCGGAATCGTACGAATTGGAACGCGGGGTCTGCTAAGTGAACGTGTAGAGTAGGCTAGCCGGGGAAGAGAGGGAAACGGTGCGGCGCGGCAACGCGATTTTAAAACAACAAAAAACGTCCGACGGTAAACCGAATACGGTGCCGCTACGGTCGACCGTTCGGGTACCAGACGAACTCCGATCACAACAAAATTCGACAAGCGGTTTAACTAAAACAAATTACGACCGCATGCCAAGTTTCACCCCGATCATAGAAAGTTTTACGCACACATTTAAAATAGGGTTTGACGGTGCCGCGGGCGCGCGCGTGTGCGGTCGGGCTCGGAACGGACAACGACGCAAACCGACAACTAAGAACGAAAGCAAGTTTTTAAAACTGGCGGCAACGGAGATGCCGATGCAATGCAGATGATGCGCATGATGCAATGATGATGCGCCAAAAGAAAATAGGCACACGATGAAAAGGAATAGAAGGGGAATCTTTTGGAACGTCGGTATTGGGCTGTCACAATTACTCACTCCCGGTGGTGAGCATCATGGTGGTGTTGATGGAGAAGGGTTGGTGATGACGACGACAACGAATTCCCCTCTGTGGAGCCCAAAACGGAGAAAGAACAGGAGGTGGCGGCAACTCCTTGTAACGGGATGAAATCTTCTCTCCTATTTTTTTCTCCGCAAATAGGAATTTACAGGACTAGAAATAGGGTCGGAGGAGCCACGGGTGCCCCACGAGCCATCAGGGCGCGGCCAGGGCGTGGGACGCACCATGTTGGCTTGCGTTCCCCTGGCACACCTCCTCCAGCAGGTATTCGCTCCATAATTCATTATAATTCCCAGAAAAAATCACGAAAAGTTTCGTCCAATTCCGAGAACTTTTATTTCTGCACAAAAATAACACCAAAGTAGTTGTACTGAAAACAACGTCAGTTCAGGTTAGTTTCATTCAAATTATGCAAATTAGAGTAGAAACCAAGAGAAAACGTGTTTGGAAAAGTAGATACGTTGGAGATGTATCAACTCCCCCAAGCTTAACTCATTGCTTAGCTAGTGTTCAGGTTTTCAGCATAAATCATAAGTAACCATATTCAGGATAACAATTAACATCATATGCGCACATGGCAATACATAATCAACTAGTGAACAATAATAAGGTATCTCATATGCCAACAATTTATCAAAGCAATCATGATAGAGTATGGTGACATGGTATTTCACTAGCCCTTTTTGAGACCGCAAAACATAAATGCAGAGCACCTCCAAGGTTCAAGAGTGACTAAACATTATAATTCAGAGTAGGGAAGATCTATTTATGCTCAAATCCAACATTAACTAGACTCAACGCACAAGAATGAAAATAGTGCCCTTCGGTGTGGTGCGGTAAGTAAGAAGGTGATGACTCAACATAAAAATAAATGGATAGGCCCTTCGCATAGGGAAGCATTGATTTGCAGAGGTGCCACAGCTCAAGGTTCAAAACAAGGATGAAATTGTATTCTTGAGTGGTGTGCTTTTCCTGTCAATGTTACAATGGATTTTTCAATATCTTCCATGCTAATCACATTATTGGCGGTTTCCAAACAAAATTAAAAATTTACCCCCCCTCCATCATTCAAACACACTCCATGGCTAGCCGAATCCACGGGTACCATCCAAACAATCAATTTCTAGGGGGAGTTCTTGTTTATTTATTTATTTATTATGCAGGACTGGGCATCCTTTTACCAGCCTCTCTCGTGTAATGACAAGTGAATAAACACTCATCTTTGAGAATAACCCGCTTAACATGGAAGATAATGACCGCCCCATCGCTCCATGAGCGGTACGAGCACACAAAACATATATTATTTGAATATTAGAGATGACACATGCAAATTTACTTGGAAGGACCAGGTAATACCGCATATGGGTAGGTATGGTGAACTCATGTGGAACAACTTGATTTTAGGAGTTTGGATGCACAAGCAGCATTCCTGCTTGGTACACGTGAAGGATAGCAATAGATTGAGAAGCGACCAACTAGAGAGCGAAAGCGGTCATAATCATGCACTGTGAATAATTAATATTGGACATTAGCATGGGTAAGATATGAATACTCTGGATCTAAACATCATGAAGGTTGCATTGGTTTTGAATCAAGTACATGTTTGCACATGGGCCAAGTCAAGCTGCTCGAATTACTCTGAGGGATATACCATATTACCATACCACATCATAACCATTTTAATGCATGTTGACTCATAAGATAAATAATTTTCCACTCCTAGCTATTTAAGCATGACATGATAAACTATAATCTCTAATTTTCATCATAAACATGTTCGCTCATAGTATTATGAATCAAGATCGAACGAGCTAAACATATTTACAAAAACGGAAACAAGAAGAGTCCATACCAACTTCCTTTGCCACGATCACTTCATCAAATATCGTCATTATTGCCTTTCACTTGCATGATCGAATGATATGATAATAATAATAGTGCGAGTGCATCATGGACTAAGTTGGAACCATCGGGACAATTTAAACAAAGGAGAAGACAAGGTAATTATGGCTATTTTTGTTAGATTCACATTTATGCATAAGAGAGCCACTCAACATTTTCATTGGTCTTCTTCCTTCAAAGGCTCAAGGAAAAGAAAAGAAGTTCAGAGAAACACACTGATTTTTTTTTGGATTTTTGGATTTTTCCAGAAGGGAATAAATAAACAAAGGAAAAACAAAAATGAGAAAAACTATTTACACGGTAAAGCTCCCAACATGCAAAGGAAATCTTTTGGTTTTTCTATTAATACTTTAGTTAATCAAACGGGAAAGAAAAACTGAAAAGAAGTGAGAAATATTTGTAGATTTTCAAAGTTTTTCAAACACGCAAGAAGAAAGTAGAGAAATAAAACTAGCATGGATATATAATGAAAGAGGATGAACACCGACAATTGATGTGAAAGGTGCGAACATGAATGTAATGTCGGTGAGAAATACGTACTCCCCCAGGCTTAGGCTTTTTCCTAGCTTGGTAATCACCACTTGTAATAGCCGATTGGTGCGGGAAAATGTTTTTGCTGGGGTACTCGAGCATCCCATGCCTGGGCCTCGGCCTCTACAGCAGCCAGCTCGTTCCGATAAGCAGTGATATCCTTTGGCATTATCCTGAATCCACTCCTGGCATGATAATTAAAGAAAGGAGGTGCATGCAACGGAATAATATCACATGTATTTTCACTAAACACTATGCTATAACGAAGATGTTGCGGTGGCTCGGGTTTCTCAAGAAATTAGTGTTCCTCCACCGATTGGTGATCGAGATGCACTTCGTACTACAAGTAATCAGTAGGGAGAATAGCAACCTCAAAGCGCTTTGCCAAGCGTGTGGCATAAATACCACCATGAATTTTACTCTTGGTTCGGTTAAGGTGTAATCGGCGTGCAACAGTAGCTCCTATGTTGTAAGTATTATCACCATAAAGTGCACAGCATAAAATAGCGAGGGCGGGGCAATGAGGCCCCCTCCCTGCTCCATAGCAGTTATGCATTTTCCTATAAACAGAGAGAAATAGTGTACAAGCGGAACATGCAAACTAGTGGCTCTAGCGTTTGATACGCCCCTAGTTTCTCCGACGGTTAAGGTGAGGAGTGCTACGTCTCAAACGTATCTATAATTTTTGATGGTTTCATGTTGTTATCTTGTCATCTTTGGATGTTTTATGTACCTTTTATATCTTTTTTGTCACTAACTTGTTAATTCAGTGCCAAGTGTTAGTTCCTGTTTTTTTCTGTGTTTTTGGCTCTTTTCAGATCTGATTTTGGAACGGAGTCCAAACGGAATAAAATTCCCGAAATGATTTTTTCCCGAACGGAAGAAGATCAAGGGGCTTGAGGGCCAAGCCAGGAGGGCTACAGGGGGCCCACAAGGCCCCCTATCCGCCACCAGGGGGGCGGCCAGCAGGCTTGTGGCCTCCCTGGTGCCCCCCTGACCTAACTCCTTCGCCTATATATTCCCTAAAATATGGAAAAAAACCAAGGGATCCACGAAAATACTTTTCCGCCGCCGCAAGCTTCCGTTTCCGCGAGATCTCATCTGGAGACCCTTCCTGGTGCCCTATCGGAGGGGACGTTGGAGTTGGTGGGCTTCTACATCAACATCATCGCCCCTCCAATGACTCGTGAGTAGTTCACTTTAGACCTACGGGTCCGTAGTTAGTAGCTAGATGGCTTCTTCTCTCTCTTGGATCTTCAATACAAAGTTCTCCACGATCTTCATGGAGATCTATCCGATGTAATCCTCTTTGGCGGTGTGTTTGTCGAGATCCGATGAATTGTGGATTTGTGATCAGATAATCTATGATATATATTTGAGTCTTTGCTGATTTCTTATATGCATGATTTGATATCCTTGTAAGTCTCTCCGAGTCTTGGGTTTTGTCTGGCCAACTAGATCTAGAATTCTTGCAATGGGAGAAGTGGTTGGTTTTTGGTTCTTACCGTGTGGTGACCTTTCCGAGTGACAGTAGGGGCAGCAAGGCACACATTGTGTAGTTACCATCAAGGGTAACAAGGTGGGCTTTGTCGTAGATATGAGATTGTCCATTTACATCATGTCATCTTGCTTAAGGCGTTACTGTGTTCTTTTGGACTTAATACACTAGATGCATGCTGGATAGCGGTCGACGTGTGGAGTAATAGTAGTAGATGCAGAAAGTATCGGTCTACTTGTTTTGGACGTGATGCCTATAGATATAATCATTGCCATAGATGACGTCACGACTTTGCGCGGTTCTATCAATTGCTCGATAGTAATTTGTTCAACCACCGTCTACTTGCTTTCATGAGAGAAGCCACTAGTAAACACTACGGCCCTCGGGTCTATTCACATATATCGTTTACACCTTCGCTTTTACTTTGCTTTGTTACTTTGTTGCTTTCAGTTCTCACTTGGCGAATAATCTATAAGGGATTGACAACCCCTTCATAGCGTTGGGAGCATGCTTTTTGTGTTTGTGCATGCACTTGTGATACTCCTTCACTGGATCGATACCTTGGTTCTCAAACTGAGGGAAATACTTACCACCACTGCGCTACATCACCCTTTCCACTTCGAGGGAACACCAACGCAAGGCTCCAAGGCCACGGGGGAAATCCTTTACATATTAGCCTAGGAATTCCCTTGAGGCGTAGCCGTAGCAGAAGGATTCCTGGTGCCGTATCATGTTTCTAGCGCCCTTGGAAGGTCTTTTGTTACAGTAGCAGAAGTATTTCTGGCGCCGTTGCCGGGGAAGGAGAGATCTATCCAAGTAGGTCTCACAAACTCATGTCCTGCATTTACTTTTTTGCCAGTTGCCTCTCGTTTTCCTCTCCCCCACTTCACATTGGCCGTTTTCATTTGCCTTTCTCCTTTGCCGTTTTATTTTCCCTTTGTTGTCTTCCTTTGCCGATTTTCTTGCTTGCTTGTGTGCTTGTTTGTTTGTTGAAGTCATCATGGATGAAAACACCAAACTTTGCGACTTATCGAGAACTAATAATAATCATTTTATTAGTACTCCGATTGCTCCCGCCACTAGTGCGGAATCGTATGAAATCAACGCAACTTTGTTAAATCTTGTTATGAAAGAGCAATTCTCTGGCCTTCCTAGTGAAGATGTTGCATCCCATCTCAATACCTTCATTAAGATTTCTGATATGCGAAAGAAAATAGATGTGGATAATGACGTGATTAAGTCGAAGCTTTTTCCTTTCTCGTTGTGAGATCGCGCAAAAACTTGGTTTTCTTCTTTTCCTAAAAATAGTATTGATTCTTGGGATAAGTGCAAAGATGCTTACATATCCAAGTATTTTCCGCCGGCTAAGATCATCTCCTTAGGTAACGATATCATGAATTTAAAGAAACTTCATCATGAACACGTTGCACAATCTTTGGAGAGGATGAAGCTTATGATTAGAAATTGTCCCGCTCATGGCTTGAGTTTGTGGATGATTATACAAATCTTTTACGTTGGCTTGAATTTCGCTTCTCGCAATATCTTGGACTCCGCCTCAGGTGGAACATTCACGGAAATCACGTTAGGAGACGCTACAAAACTCCAAGACAATATCATGACCAACTACTCTCAGTGGCACACTGAAAGGTCACCTGCTAGCAAAAACGTACACGCTATAGAACAAATTAACTCGCTTAGTGCTAAGATGGACGAGTTGATGAATTTGGTTGCTAGTAGAAAAGCTACTGTAGATCCTAATGACATGCCACTATCTTCCTTGATTGAGAATAGCAACGCTAGTTTCGACGTGAATTTTGTTGGTAGGAACAATTTTGGCAACAATAATGCTTTTAGAGGAAACTATGTTCCTAGGCCTTTTTCGAGTAACTCCTCTAACAATTATGGCAATTCCTACGACAACACTTATGGAAATCACAACAAATTACCCTCTGATTTAGAGAGTAATGTCAAAGATTTCATCAACTCTCAAAATATTTTCATTGCGTCCATAGAGGAAAAACTACTCAAAATAGACGATTTGGCTAAGAGCGTTGATAGGATGTCTTGTGATATTGATGCTTTGAAACTTAGATGCGCTCTTCCCAAGGTCAACTTGGATGAAACTTTGAAAGTTATGCGCGTCTCCATGAATGAGAGCAAAGAAAGAACCGCCCAAATTCGCCTAGGCATGAATGGTTTAAAAGGGTGCGTTCTAGTGATGCAAATCACGAAGATCTTAAAGTGCTTGGTGTGTCTCCTCTTGAATCTTAGTTTTCACGTGTCAAACCTATTGATGGAAGGGCTGGATATGAATCCACTTTGGTTTAAAAACGCCCCAATGATTCGGAGTGCACCTATCTTGATGATAAAGGTGTGGAGAGTGGAGTAGAAGAAATCAAAATTTTGGGTAGTAATGAAACTCCCACTTTGGATTTCAATAAATTTGATTATGATAATTGCTCCTTGTTTGAATGCATTTATTTGATGCAATCCATTGCAAACTCTCCACATGCTTATAGCCAAAGCAAAGCCTTTACCGCACATATCGTAGATGCTATGATGAAATCTTTTGAAGAGAAGCTCGAAATAGAAGTCTCTATACCTAGAAAACTTCATGATGAGTGGGAACCTACTATCAAAATCAAGATCAAAAACTATGAGTGCAATGCTTTGTGTGATTTGGGTGATAATGTTTCCGCGATTCCAAAGTCTTTATGTGATATTCTTGGTTTTCATGAGATTGAAGAGTGTTCTCTTAATTTGCATCTTGCGGATTCTACTGTCAAGAAACCCATGGGAAGGACCGATGATGTTCTTATTGTTGCAAATAAGAACTATGTACCCATGGATTTCATTATACTTGACATAGATTGCAATCCTTCATGTCCCATTATTCTTGGTAGACCTTTCCTAAGGACTGTTGGTGCTATCATCGATATGAAGGAAGGGAATATTAGATTTCAATTTCCTTTAAAGAAGGGCATGGAGCACTTTCCTAGAAAGAAAATAAGATTGCCTTATGAATCTATGATGACGGCTACTTATGGTTTGAGCACCAAAGACGACTATACGTGATTCCATCACCTTTTGCCTAGCTAAGGGCGTTAAACAAAAGTGCTTGTTGGGAGGCAACCCAATGAATCTATCCTTTTTCTTTCTGTTTTTGTTTTCCACACTTTAATAATTCTATTATGATTGTGTTTTTTGTGTTTCTTTTTGCGTTTGTGCCAAGCAAAACCGTTATGATTAGTCTTGGGGATGATCGTTTCGTCATGCTGGAAAAGACAGAACCTTTCTGCTCACGAAAAGAAATTCATTTTTTTCTGTAAGAGCTTTTGAGTTGATTCTTTTTGCTGCTGATTTCTACACAAATTCTTCAGACTGTCGTAAGTTTTTTGAATTTTTGAAGTATACAGATTGCTACAGACTAGTCTGCTGTTGACAGATTCTGTTTTTGTTGTGTTGGTTGCTTATTTTGATGAAACTATGGATAGTATCGGGGGGTATTAGCCATGGAAGATTTAAAATACAGTAACCCAACATCAGCATAAGTAGAATTTAAGTTTTCTACAGTACCTAAGGAAGTGGTGGTTTGCTTTCTTATACTAATGTTATCACGAGTTTCTGTTTAAGTTTCGTGTTGTGAAGTTTTCAAGTTTTGGGTGAAGTTCGTATGGACAAAGAGATAAAGAGTGCCAAGAGCTCAAGCTTGGGGATGCCCAAGGCACCCCAAGAGATTCAATGATGCCATAAAAGCCTAAGCTTGTGGATGCCCCGGGAAGGCATGCCCTCTCTCGTCTTCAATCCATCGGCAACGTTACTTGGGGCTATATTTTTATTCACCACAAGTTATGTATTTTTGCTTGCAGCATCTTGTATCGTAGGAGTCTTTTATTTTTTTTGTGTCACAATCATCCTTTCTGCACACCTAGAGAGAGACATGTAGTTGCCGTGATTTTGTCGAGCTTCACTTATATCTTTCGGTAGACAATTCAGCTCACATGTGCTTCACTTATATCTTTTGAGCTAGATACTTTTGCTCTATGTGCTTCACTTATATCTTTTGAGCTAGATACTTTTTCTCTATTTGCTTCACTTATATATTTTAGAGCACAGCGGTGCGTGGCTTGGTAGTTGATCTATGCTTTGAAAGTAGTCTCAAAAGGGGTAGTTATACAAAGGGATACAAAAACTTCCACCTTCATGTGCATTGAATAGTTAGAGAAGTTTGATTCATCTCAATTAGTTTTGAGTTGTGGTTTTGGTAATATTGAAGTTATGCTAGTAAGGTGTTGTGGATCTATAAATACTTGTGTTGAAGTTAGTGATTCCCGTAGCATGCACGTATGGTGAACCGCTATGTGATGAAGTCTGAGCATGATTAGTCTTTTGATTGTCATCCTTTGCGTGGCGGTCGGGATCGCACGGTTGTTAATACCTACCAACCCTTCCCCTAGGAGTATGCGTTGAATGCGTTGTTTCGATTACTAATAAAACTTTTGCAACAAGTATATGAGTTCTTCATGACTAATGTTGAGTCCATGGTTTAGATGCACTTTCACCTTCCACCATCACTATCTTCTTAGTGCCGTGCAACTTTCCCCGGTGCACAAAACCCACCATTAGCCACCCTCAAAACAGCTACCATACCTACCTACTATGGCTTTTTCAAAGTCATTCCGAGATATATTGCCATGCAACTATCACCATGACATGTGCCACCATGTCTACATTGCAATTGCATGATCGTAAGATAGCTAGCATGATGTTTCCATTAATGTATATGCCATGCTAGATCATTGTCACGGTACACTACCGAAGGCATTCCATATAGAGTCATCGTTGCTCTAAGTTTTGAGTTGAAAGTGGGACGATCATCATTGATGGAGCATTGTACCATGTGAGGAAATAAAAGAGGCCAAAGATGCCCACCAAAATAATAAAATAATAATAATAAAAATAGGCCAAAGAGCCCACCAAAAAAATAAAAAAATAAATAAGAGAAAATGAGAGAAGGGACAATGCTACCACCTTTCCACACTTGTGCATATTAAGCACCATGATCTTCATGATTGAGAGTCTCTCGTTTTGTCACCACCATATAGCTAGTGGGAAATTTTCATTATATAATTTGGCTTGTATATTCCAATGATAGGCTTCCTCAAAATTCCCTTAGGTCTTCGTGAGCAAGCAAGTTGGATGCACACCCACTACTTTTCTTTAAGAGCTTTCACATACTCTTAGCTCTAGTGCATCATTTGTATGGCAATCCCTACTCATTCACATTGATATCTATTGATGAGCATCTCCACAGCTCATTGATATGCCTAGTTAATGTGATCATCTTCTCCTTATTTTTGTCTTGCAACCTCCACCACACTACACACCACTTATAGTGCTAAAACCATGGCTCACGCTCATGTATTGCGTGAGAGTTGAAAAGGTTTGAGAAAGTAAAGGTGTGAAACAATTACTTGGCCAATACCGGGGTTGTGCATGATTTAAATTCGTTGTGCAATGATGATAGAGCATAGCCAAACTATATGCTTTTGTAGGGATAACTTTCTTTTGGCCTTGTTATTTTGAAAGTTCATGATTACCTTGCTAGTTTGCTTGAATTATTATTGTTTCCACGTCAATAGAAAACTATTGTTTTGAATCTAATGGATCTGAACATTCACGTCACATAAGAGGAGTTACAAAGGACATCTATGCTAGGTAGCATGAAAGCATCAAAAATTCATTCTTTATCACTTCCCTACTCGAGGACGAGCAGGAGTTAAGCTTAGGGATGCTTGATACGTCTCAAACCTATCCATAATTTTTGATGGTTTCATGCTGTTATCTTGTCATCTTTGGATGTTTTATGTTTTTTCTGTGTTTTTGCTCTTGTCAGATCAGATTTTGGAACGGAGTCCAAATGGAATAAAATCCCTTAAATGATTTTTTCCCGAACGGAAGAAGATCACGGGGCTTGAGGGCCAAGCCAGGAGGGCTACAGGGGGCCCACAAGCCCCCTATCCGCCACCAGGGGGCGGTGGCCAGCAGGCTTGTGGCCTCCCTGGCGCCCCCCTGACCTAACTCCTTCGCCTATATATTCCCTAAAAAATAGAAAAAAAATCAAGGGATCCACGAAAATACTTTTCCGCTGCCGCAAGCTTCCGTTTCCGCGAGATCTCATCTAGAAACCCTTCCCGGTGCCCTACCGGAGGGGACTTTGGAGTTGGAGGGCTTCTACATCAACATCATCGCCCCTCCAATGACTCGTGAGCAGTTCACTTGAGACCTACGGGTCCGTAGTTAGTAGCTAGATGGCTTATTCTCTCTCTTGGATCTTCAATACAAAGTTCTCCATGATCTTCATGGAGATCTATCCGATGTAATACTCTTTGGCGGTGTGTTTGTCGAGATCCGATGAATTGTGGATTTGTGATCAGATTATCTATGATATATATTTGAGTCTTTGTTGATTTCTTATATGCATGATTTGATATTCCCTTTAAGTCTCTCCGAGTGTTGGGTTTTGTTTGACCAACTAGATCTATGATTCTTGCAATGGGAGAAGTGCTTGGTTTTGAGTTCTTACCGTGTGGTGACCTTTCCCAGTGACAGTAGGGGCAGCAAGGCACACATCGTGTAGTTGCCATCAAGGGTAACAAGGTGGGCTTTGTCGTAGATATGAGATTGTCCATCTACATCATGTCATCTTGCTTAAGGCGTTACTCTGTTCTTTTGGACTTAATACACTAGATGCATGCTGGATAGCGGTCTACGTGTGGAGTAATAGTAGTAGATGCAGAAAGTATCGGTCTACTTGTTTTGCACGTGATGCCTATAGATATAATCATTGCCATAGATGACGTCATGACTTTGCGCGGTTCTATCAATTGCTCGACAGTCATTTGTTCACCCACCTTCTACTTGCTTTCATGAGAGAAGCCACTAGTAAACACTACGGCCCCCGGGTCTATTCACATCTATCGTTTACACCTCCGCTTTTACTTTGCTTTGTTACTTTGTTGCTTTAAGTTCTCATTTGGCGAACAATCTATAAGGGATTGACAACCCCTTCATAGCGTTGGGAGCAGGCTTTTTGTGTTTGTGCAGGCACTTGTGATACTCCTTCACTGGATCGATACCTTGGTTCTCAAACTGAGGGAAATACTTACCACCACTGCGCTACATCACCCTTTCCGCTTCGAGGGAACACCAACGCAAGGCTCCAAGGCCACGGGGGAAATCCTTTACATATTAGCCTAGGAATTCCCTTAAGGCGTAGTCGTTGTAGAAGGATTCCTGGTGCCGTAGCACGTTTCTGGCGCTGTTGGAAGTTCTTTTGTTGCAGTAGCAAGGATTAATTCCTCGAACTCCCCCGGTCTAGGCTCACAAATTTCTCTGTCATGTGGGATCATGCAAATTTCGCAAAATTCATGCACATGCAATTCATATCTTGTGGCGTAAAGGGCAAAGCGCACCATGGGAGCACCACACGTATTTATGAAATAAATTTTTTGCACAAAGGAATTAGTGAGAAGATAGTATTGGTCACCATTATCCACGAGGAAGTTGGTTAGCCCGATGTTTGCAACAAATTGCATGAATTCTTCATAAAAACCCGCTTCTTTTATGAAAGGTATATGTGGCCATTTGGAGGGCCTGACCTGAGTGTTGCCAGGGAGGTTGATTTCGTTATCCTTAGTCCTCCTAGCAACTCCCTTAGGACTCTGGCTTGAAAAACCTTTCCTTAGAAAGTTCATTTTCCTAAGAACAAATTTCTGAAAAAAATTGGAGCCACAAATTTATGTTAATGAAACTTTGTAAGATTGATAGAAACTATTGTTAGGCATGCCTAGAGTGCATATCAAGCATTCATACTACTTGGGACTCAAAGAATTCAACATGCAAGCTCATTTTCTGTAGCATCAAGTGCAACAAAATATGCATAATACAAACCACTAAAAAAACTAATTGGAGGAGTCGAGGAGTTACATACCAAGGAACAATTCCTCAAAACAGTTTCAGATACGGAGTTTCGAGCAAAGAGATCAAAAATTTCAGTTTCTGGAAGAAGAACACGAGAAAGATTGAGCTAGAGAATTTTTGCTACTCGTAAGAGAAGAAGTGGGCTAAAGAGATAAGGCAGGGGGCTGTGGGCCCTACAAGCCATCACGGCGTGGCCAGGGCCAAGGTTGTGCCCTATTGGCTTGTGTCCCACATGTGCACCTCCCTGCTATAATTTTTATGCCAAAAATTCTTAAATGTTCTGGAAAAATTCATGTTAAAATTTTGTGCCATTCTAAGACTTTTTTATTTTTGGGCTATTCTCTAATGCACGATAAAATCAAAAAAACAGGATAATCAAGGTATTTTATTTTATTCTACTAAGAAAAACAGAATGTAAATTATTGATACAGAGAAAGGTGCTTCTAAATTCATCATCCTCATGTGTTTCAAAAAGGATTTGTTAATAAGGTTGATCAAGTCTTTTTAATAACCATTTCCGATTGACATGAAAACAAAGAATTCATGTATCACACTAAGTTACCTCAATGGGGATTTGCATCTCCCCAGCAATAAGATTATAATAATTTTGCTTGACAATAGGAAGAGGTAAGGCAAAGCTTCCAATGATAACCATAGCACTAGGCTCAATGACGTTAACATTATTAACCAGAATTTGCTTCGTCGCAAAATGCACGGTATGTTGTTTGGCATTGACATGAAATGTGACTTTGCTTTTGTTGCAATCAATAACAGCCCCTGCAGTGTTTAAAACGGATCTAGCAAGGATAATTGACATGTTGTCATCCTCGGGCATATCAAGAATAACAAAGTCTGTTAGGATAGTAACATTTGCAATCACAAGAGGAACGTCCTCACAAATTCCAATAGCTAAAGTAGTGGATTTATCAGCCATTTGCAAAGATATCTCTGTAGGTGTAAGCTTATTCAGTTCAAGTCTTTTATATAGGGAGAAAGGTATAACACCAACACCAGCTCCTAAATCACATAAGGCAGTTTTAACATAGTTTCGTTTAATGGAGCAAGGTATTGTGGGTATACCGGGATCTCCCAATTTCTTAGGCACTTCTCCATAAAAATTATAATTAGCAAGCATAGTAGCAATTTCAGTTTCAATTATTTTCTTTTGTTGGTAATAATATCCTTCATATACTGAGCATACGGAGGAATTTTCAAAATATCAATCAAGTGAGTGCGCAAAGTGACAGGCCTAATCATCTCAGCAAAGTTCTCAAAATCCTCCTCGTCCTTACTCTTGGAAGGCTTACGAGGGAATGGCATGGGTTTCTAAACCCATGGTTCTCTTTCCTTGCCATGTTTCCTAGCAACAAAGTCTTTCTTTTCATAAAGCTTATGTTTAGGATGTGGGTTATCAAGATCTTCAGGAGGTTCTATTTGCACATTGTACTCTTGCTCTTTATTGTCTGGTTGAGCATCTACGTGAGTATTCTCCTTATTACTATCATCATTTTCATTATCACAAGGTTCATGATCACTACCAAACTGTGTCTCAACGTTAGAAATAGAAACATCATTTTGTTTTTCAGCAAGTTTTTCAATGACATGTTCATCGGAAGCATGCAAAGTCATATCCTTCTTCTTTTTTTTTCTTATTAGGTGGACTAGGTGCATTGTTATTAATTCTTCGAGAGTCTTGTTCAATTCTCTTAGGATGACCTTCAGGAAAGAGAGGTTCCTGAGTCATTCGACCTCTGTCGACCTCCCCTAGTCATTACTCTAACAACATGCTCATTCGTATTATTATTTATTTCATCAAGCAAATCATTTTGTGACATAGCAACCTATTGTGTGTGAACCACAGAAGCATGTTTACCTAGACCATTAACATCATTAGCAATTCTAAACATCAAGTCACTCAAGCGATCTATCATCATAGCATTACGTCTTAAATGATCTTTGACATAATTATTGAAATGCTCCTGCTTAACAACATAATTATCAAATTCATCCATGCATTGACTAGGACTCTTAGTATAAGGTGTATCACTTTTATTAAAGGTACGGAGAGAGGTCACCTTTACTTCCTCTATCGGCAACGGCGCCCGAAAACGTTCTTGATAACCCACAAGTATATGGGATCACGATAATTTTCGAGGGTAGAATATTCAATACAAATTTATATATTCGACACAAGGGGAGCCGAAGAATATTTGCAGGTATTAGCAGCTGATTTGTCAACTCGGACAAACTTGGAAATTTAGTATCTCCAGCACAGTGGTTAGTAGCACAGTAATCTGATAGTTTTGACAGCAGTGGTAATAGTAGCAGTAGTAACGGTAACAGTGATAGCAGTTTTGTAGTAGTTGTAACAGCAATAGAAACAATAGAAACTTAGCAAGCACAATATTTTGAAAACTGGTAGGCACTGGATCAGTGATATTGCTGGATAATATTCATCATGTAACAGTCACAAGATGGGGCGACACAGAACTAGCTCCCGTTCATCAATATAATGTAGGCATGCATTCTATAAATAGTCATGTGTGCTTATGGAAAAGAACTTGCATGACATCTTTTGTCCTACCCTCCCATGGCAGCGGGGTTCATAAGGAAACTAAGGGATATTAAGGCCTCCTTTTAATAGAGAACCGGAACAAAGCACTAACACGTAGTGAATAAATGAACTCCTCATACTACGGTAATCACCGAAAAGAATCCCAATTATTATCACTTTAGGGTATGCGGATTCTAACACGTAGTAGGTGCATATAACTTGCAAGATCGGATCAGGAACATAGATATAATGGTGAAAACATATACGGTTCAGATCTGAAATCATGGCACTCAGCCCTAGTGACAAGCATTAAGCATAGCAAAGTCATAGTAACATCTATCTCCGAACATAGTGGATATTGATAACCCACATGTGTAGGGGATCGTGACAGTCTTCACGGGTAGTACTTTACCCTAATTTATTGGTTCGACACAAGGGGAGCCAAAGAGTATTTATTGGCCTTGACAGTTGAGTTGTCAATTCAACCACACCTAGGATATCTCTCTGCAGCAAGGATTTTGTAGCACGACAAATAGTATTAGTGACGGTAACAGTTTTAGTAGCAAAAGTAATAGTAGCAATTTAGCAGCAATTGTGACAGTAGAAGCAACAGTAGTAACTTAGCAAGATTCCTTATATGAAAAGCGTAGGCACGTGGATCGGTGATGGATAATGATTTAGATTGCATTGACCATGTAACCGTTACACACTAGGGCGATACAGAACTAGCTCCAGTTCATCAATATGATGTAGGCATGTATTCTGTATATAGTCATATGTGCTTGGGATAAGAACTTGCATGACATATTTTGTCCAACCCTCCCGTGGCAGCAGGGTCCTATTGGAAACTAGGGATATTAAGGCCTCCTTTTAATAGAGAACCGGAACAAAGCATTAACACATGGTGAATACATGAACTCCTCAAACTACGACAATCACCGGAAAGAGTCCCAATTTGTGTCACCTTGGGGGATGCGGATCATGACACGTCATAGGTGACTATGACTAGCAAGATAGGATCCAAAACACTCTTATATTGATGAAAACATAATAGGTTTAGATCTGAAATCATGGCACTCTGGTCCTAGTGACAAGCATTAATCATAGCAAAGTCATAGCAACATCAATCTACGAACATAGCGGACACTAGGGATCAAGCCCTATCAAACTTAACTCGATTACATGATCAGTTTCATCTAATCACACCATAGTCCAGCAAGCCTACAGAGGAATTACTCACTCCCGATGGTCAGCATCATGTTGGTGTTGATGGAGAAGGGTTGGTGATGATGACAATGACAAATCCCCCTATCCGGAGTCCAAAACGGACTCCAGATCAGCCCTCCAGAGGACGAAAAGGAGGTGGCTGTGGCTCCGTCTCGTTAAATGTGACGAAATCTTCTCTCCTATTTTTTCCTCCGCGAATAGGAATTTATAGGACTGGAAATAGGGTCGGAGGAGCTACGGGGGCCCCACAAGCCATCATGGCGCGGCCAGGGCGTGGGTCATGCCCTGTTGGCTTGTGGCCCCCTAGCACACCTCCTCCAGCAGGTATTCACCCCATAATTCATTATAATTCCCAGAAAAAATTCACAAAAAGTTTCGTCCAATTCCGAGAACTTTTATTTCTACACAAAAATAACACCAAAGTAGTTCTGCTGAAAACAACGTGAGTCCATGTTAGTTTCATTCAAATCATGCAAATTAGAGTTCAAAACAAGAGAAAAAGTGTTTGTAAAAGTAGATACATTGGAGACGTATTAGATACTAGGGATCAAGCAATAACAAAACTAACTCGATTACATGATGAATCTCATCCAGCTCTTCACCGACCAGCAGGCCTACGAAGGGATTACTCACTCTCGGTGGAGAGCATCGTGGAATTGGTGATGGAGGAGGGTTGATGATGACGAAGACCGAAGATTCCCCTCTCGGGAGCCCCAAACGGACTCCAGATTAGGCCTCCCGATGAAGAACATGAGGTGGCGGTGGCTCCGTATCATGAGACGCGATGGAACTTCCGCTCTGAGTTTCTTATCCAAAATTAGGATGTTATAGCATTGGAATTAGGGTGAGCGGAACCACGTGGGCCCCACTAGACACGAGGCCACGCTAGGGGAACCTGGCATGCCTTGATGTCTAGTGATCGCCTGTGGCCTCCCCTCCGGTGGGTCTTTGTTCCAGTATTTTTTATATATTTCAAAAAAATCTCGAAAAAGTTTAGTTCGAGTTTGATAACTTTTATTTTTGCACAAAAACAACACCATGGTAGTTGTGGTGAAAAAAAACGTCAGTCCGGCTTAGTTTCATTCAAATCATCTAAATTAGAGTCCAAAACAAGAGAAAAAGTGTTAGGAAAAGTAGATATGATGGAGAGGTACTAGTAGAGGAGTGAGAGATGGTCGAACTTTGACTTTTGGTGTCCGGGTAGAAGTGAATGCTATGTTGGCAAGTTTATTCACATGGACATCTCGTGGCCCAAACCACAGACGACAGGGCATTATTAGAGATGATGGAACCATTAAAGTTCATGGTCAACCAATGCCGAACTTGTCGGAAAAGTGTGAGTAATATTATAATGATACAGAATGCGACAAGAGAAACTAATAAATTGGATTGAGCAACTAGATCTACTCTGGGCAAAGTACCTATAGTGAATATAAGAAAGCAAAGGGAGGACTCACTACTGCACGATGGTCCAAACGCGACGTTAAAATCAACGATCCTTCGATGAAACTGTGTGCAATGCATTAATCGCAGACGATGTTGTAAGAAAACCATCGAAAATGATACAAATTGTTTCGATGGCGGAGACAATCGTTGTGAAAACCAGCGGATCTCGGTAGGGGTCCCGAACTATGGATCTCGGACCGATGGGTTGCAGGAGACGAAGGAGACACTATTTACCCCGGTCCGGGCCCTCTTGAGGAGGTAAAACACTTCGTCCTGCTTGATTATATTTATGGTGTATGAGGATTACAGAGCTGATCTACCTTGAGATCATATGAGCTAAAACCCTAGATGATTCAACTTGCCTATGCGGAGGAAACCCTCTGGTTTATATAGATACTAGGGGTCCCTAAGGTTACATACAACCGAACTCAGCCGGGAGTAGATGTGCCTACTTGGACGACATGCTAGTCTTCGGAGCCTTCCTACTTGTCTACGAGGTCATCATGCAGTCTGGTCTTCAATAACGTGACCCATTAGGTCGGCCTATGAACAACGGCCCGACCGTGCGAGGACCCCTAATTCCCGGACTCCCTCACAGACATCAAACATGATTCAGATCAGATCTGCGTGTGCGTTGCGTGGCATATGATTAATCCATACGAACTACTTGCGATGATCCAGAACAATAGAAATAATCAGCCAGATGAGAGTGTGTGCGATATACGGCATACAGTTCACAGGGATGAACTATCTGTGCTTAGGAAACAGATCAAATCAAGGTGTGTGCGATGGAGGGCATAAAATTCACTTAGATGAATTGTTTAAGATGAGCCAAGAAAACAGAAACAGATCAAGTGAACATTATGTGTGTGATACGCGGCAAACAGGTCCGTAATCAGAAATGTGTGCAAAGCACGATAATAACACAAATAGGTACTACTAATAAGGCATGTGATTTGCTTTGTCTACATAAGAAGAACATATATATAACTAAAATAAACATCCAATTACATAAGTGACTATACAAATTATTCGCACACACCTCAATAAACAATTGCATGCATTCTAAACTAGGATAAATGATCATCTAGTCATCTACTTCTTGTGACGCTCCCACCACTTCTCCGTGGCTTGATCCCTCATGAAACTTCCTCATGTCAACAAGGCGCGTGTACATATCGTAGCTTGTGTACGCATCCTTGGCCGCGTACTTGATGTGTTCTTCATCCAGTCTTTGATCCCAGGTACAGTGCCATGCGTTCTTGTCCTTCTTGCTCTTATCCTTCATCTTCATGTAGTAGGGGTCAATGATCGCCGAGGGGATGTCAACCAGGGAGTTCTGTTTGTTAATAGTGCTGCCCCATACCTTGTAGCGGTCATGAATGTTGACAAGATTCTCGCACGTCAAGCCCAAAACATCCACCGCTTTTAGATCATTGGTGGTGTCCACAGTAGCAAAACTATAGTCGGGGCTATTGATAAACCCGGCAAAATGCTCACAACGCCTTGTGGCCTGGTAGGTCGTAGTCGTAGACGAGGATGTCATGCCGCACGCACAACTAGGCGACCGCAACCTTGTGATCTTGCCCGACGCGACCGCGGGTGAACTTGAGGTCGAAGCAGACCACTTGGTACTTCCCTTGAGCAAACAACTGCTCCATAGTTTGGATGAAGCTCTCCACAGAGACCGGCTCGTTCGTGTACACCACCGAGAGGTCCTTCCCCTTCACGTGGGTGTCCACTACGTGATGCGTGGTGACCCCCCCCCCCCCATTATCATCGTCGATCACTAGGAGCACCATTGGATCCATGCAGAGCGCCATTGGAACCACTGGATATGTGGGATCAAAATAAGGGGTGTCTAGAGGGGGGTGAATATATTACTTGCATAAATTAAAATCCGAGCCGTTCACAGTTTTAATGGTTGGCAGATTTTAGCAATTATATCAAGTCTAGTGCACCCTACACATGCTAGTTAACAAATATAGCAGCGGACAGTAAAGACATTGCACATGCAAGTAAGGAGTAGAGTTTAGGAAGATCAAACGCAAATATTGACACAACGATTTTTGGTGCGGTTCCGATAGGTGGTGCTATCGTACGTCCATGTTAGTGGAGACTTCGACCCACGGAGGGTCACAACTGGGAGAGTCCACGGAGGGCTCCACCCACAAGGGGTCCACGAAGAAGCGGCCTTGTCTATTCCACTATGGCTTACGTCTACACAGGACTAGCATCTCTCACGGTACATCTTCATGAAGTAGACAATTTCCTTGCTCGTACAAACTTCTTGGTTCAACTCCACAACATGAAGTAGGAGGCTCCCAAGCAACACCTAACCAATCTAGGAGGCACCACTCTCCAAAAGGTAATAGATGTAGTAGAACGATGAACTCCTTGCTCTTGTGCTTCAAAAGATAGTCTCCTCAACAATCAGTCACTCTCTCACTGATTTGGCATGGCTAGGAGATACTGATTTTGTGGAAAGCAACTTGGGGAGGCTAGAGATCAAGTTTCAAATGGTTGGAATGGAATCTCTTGATCTCAACACATGAGTAGGTGGCTCTCTCTCAGAAAAATGGATCTGGCAACTGTGTGTGTGTGTGTGTGTTCTGAGTGTTTGCTTTGCGAGTAAGAGGAGGTGGAGGGGTATATATAGGCATCCCGCAATATCCAACCGTTACACCATTATTGCCCAATGAAACCGAAATGAATCTCGGTGGTACTGAGTTGCACTAAATGTTGCAACTATTGAGTTCTTGGTGAGACCGATAGATGAATCCCGGTGGTACGGATACGATGACCGAGGGCAGTTTCTAAATCTCGGTGGTACCAGTTTCAATCTCGGAAATTCCGATTCTTCAAATGGAGACAACAGAAAGTTGGTCACTGTCTTTCGGTGGCACTGATGTGAAACTTGGTGGTACCGAGAGATTATGGTTTGGCAAAGGATCTCTATCTTGGAAAATCGGTAGGGCCAAGTGGGAAAACTTGGTGGCACCGATTTTTCTGTTTTGGCTTGGGACACAGATATTCGTGAGAGCAATGTTGAGTATCTTTGGTGGCTATCTCTAAGCACTTGAGCAACCAATTCATCATAATACCTCACCCCCTTTTAATAGTATTGGCTTTCCTATGGACTCAAAAGTGATTTCTCACAATGTAAAATGTAGAGTCCTCTTGGTTGAAGCTTGAGCCAATCCTGTAACTTTCCTTGCAGTAATCCTTTAGTCAATGCTCTCTGTGGACTATACCCGAAATACACTAGGTAGAAGTGTCAGTCCAAGAGACAATGTATGTTGTCATGAATTATCAAAGCCACCAAGGGAGAATATGTGCTTTAAATCTCCCCCTTTTTGGTAATTGATGACAACATACAAACAAAGCTTCAAATAAAAATAGGCATTAGACTATGATAGCTTTGAGAGATACATGACTAGTACAAGCTGCCCTTAAATGTGTGCAATCCCCTTTTAAAGGATAGTTGCTTTGGACTGCATGGGCGCACACATGGTAGAAGGACAAGACAAGTCATGTAAATCTTGGCTATATGCATCAAACATATGTGGATGAAGGCCTTCCATGTGCAAAAAATATGTGCAAGAGACAAGAGATCATCCTGAAGAAGGATATGATGCATATACTTACCGTGAGGATCTTGAGTGTCTTAGCAGTACATTTACACTTGGGAAAACAAATGTTAGATAACACAAGAGTATTCTATTGTAAAGATGCAAAGAGCTTCCAAGGGACCAATATACGGAGGACATATGCGAAATCTGATTTAATGATAAATATGTCTCCAAGAATGTTTAGAACTTTCTCCCCTTAGAATGAATATGTAAGATGCCTCTCCCCTTGAATCATAGCATGTATACATTGGGAGTAGATAGGGTGATACAAGTTCAATCCAAAGATGGTAATAAACAATTTATTTAAGTTATATATGTTTCTCCCCCTTAATGATATTTCTCCCCTTGAGTATATGTCTCCCCCATTGACAACTTATTGAAAGCTTTGATATTTCTCTCCCTTTGGCATTAATTTCCAAAAAGGTTAGAGGGTAAGGTCTCATTGAGAGTAAGCGATCATGGATTCTTCTCTCTTTGAGAAGGGTTCCCTGAATTTGTCTTTTCTCCCCCTTAAGTATTGATAAGAGTTCCTTGAACTATCTCCCCCTATGTTAGGGATCATAGAAATTTCTCCCTCCTATATTATAGGATCATTGAAGTTTTCTCGTCCTTAGAAGATTGTGGGAAACAAGATTATGTCCCCCTTTGGCATGAATGAAAATGATCAATAAGATCTGAGGAGGTAACAAGGCTTGGGATCATTGACAATCTTTCTCCCCCTTTGTGTCAAAAATCCAAAAATTCTGAAAGATCATATGCAGTGCTAAAATTCAGAGTCACCGAGGCAATATGGTTCGGTATAACCGAGAATGAAAGTAGGCATGTGGAATAAATTGGTTAGGCCGAGTTTCCTTGATCGGTGAGACCGAGTTGAAATGAAAATTTTAATTTTTAACTCAAAAATAAACTCAAAATATCCAAAAAAAATTGAAAAAGGAAATGTCCAAAGATTTAAAAAAGAAAAGAGAAAATAGTTTTTAAAAATACATACATATAGATGAGAGTTGAATGGTTCCAAGAAAGCATGAAACAAAGATATGAACCATACAAGAATCTCCATCTAGATGTTGGGGGCTCACTAGGTCACCAATATTAGAGTGTATTGACTTGAGGAGTCAAACTAGAATACTTGATCATAGTTCATACTAGTCGTTAAGCGTAAAATGGGGTTACCATTTTTTGATTAAGCATTTTAATGTCTACATATCACTTGAGTTGATTTACCTCATGGCTTGGTGTAAAGCTTTATCAAGGATATGAGTACATACCTTGGAATGATGTTGATAACTTGGCATGTAGGTGAAGATGAAGATCATCTTGAATTTGTAGCAATCCTTGTCATTTTGGTTCTTTTCACCTACATTGGTTAGTCATGCAAGGAAGTTCATATTATATATCCAATTGACACGAGTGATTGTATTGGCTATGTCAAGATTGATGTGAGTTGGTGGCAAACTTGTGGAGTGTAGTTCTTTCAAGTACCTAAAAAAGGCTAGATGCAATACAAGGGAGCATAGTTTTCCAAGATATAATATAGTGTCATGTCTATAGCATCATGGAATAGTCAAGTAAGCTCATGCCCTTGCATGCATCCGAGTGAGTCTAGCTCATGTTTGAAGCATCAATGATGCTCAACTCACTCCTCAAATGACAAAATACTTTCTCATCCAGTGGTTTGGTAAAGTTGACGCTCTTCAAAATATTTTTTTCATGATCCACATGCATGCAAAGTTGACGTTCTTCAAAAATAGTGGGATTATCATCGACTGAAGTCATGACTTCTCCAATCCCACTTTCAATATTGTTGCAAATATCATAATCATCATGAGGTTTAAACAAATTTTCAAGAGCATAAGAAAAATCATCGCCCCAATCATGATTATTGCAACCAGTAGAGGACATAGCAAAACTAGCATCCCCAAGCTTAGGGTTTTGCATATTTTTAGCATGATTGTCACTAATAGAATTTATAGTGAAACCATTGCAATCATGCTTTTCATACAAGGAGCCCTCGTGAATCACTTCATAAATTTCTTCCTCACAATTTTCAGGTTCACGCATCTCAAGCAAAACTCCATAAAGATAGTCAAGTGCACTCAACTCACTAGCAATTGGATCAACATAATTGTATCTCTTAAAGAGATTAGCAAGTGGATGAGGATCCATATCACTAGATTTTCAGCAAGCAAAGATGCAAGCATATTAAAGGCACATAGCACACAAGCAAAGGAAAGGAAAACGGAAAAGGCAAACGAACAAGGCAAACTGGGAAGTGGGGGAGAGGAAAACGAGAGGCAACTGGCAAACAAAGTAAATGCAAGAGATCAGTTTGCGACACTTACTTGGATGAGCTCTTGACTTAATGTTCCTCCCCGGCAACGGCGCCAGAAATTCTTCTGCTGCGGCAACAAAAGTCCTTCCCTGGCGCGTAGGAATTCCTCTTGTTACTTCTCTAATTTGCGTTGGTTTTTCCCTTGAAGAGGAAAGGGTGATGCAGCACAGGAGCAGTAAGTATTTCCCTCAGTTTGAGAACCAAGGTATCAATCCAAAAGGAGGGCCTGTCAAGTCCAAAGTACCTGTGCAAAAACAAACAAGCTTGCACCCAACGCTTGAAAGGGGTTGTCAATCCCTTCAAGATTGTTTGCAAAGGTGATATCTGAAGGCGGAAAGTGCAACGAAGTAAAAAGTGTAAGGCTGAAAATATGGTGTGGAGTAGACCCTGGGGGCCATATGTTCACTAGAGGCTTCTCTCATAATAGCAAATATCACGGTGGGTGAACAAATTACTGCCGAGAAATTGATAGAACCGCGCAAAGTCATGACGATATCTAAGGCAATGATCTAGCATATATGCATCACCTCCGAGACAAGTAGACCGATAGTTTCTGCATCTACTACTATTACTCCACACATCGACCGCTATCCAGCATGCATCTAGTGTATTGAGTTCATGACGAACAGAGTAACGCTTTAAGCAAGATGGCATGATGTAGAGGGATAATCTCAAACCAATGATGAAAACCCCATCTTTTTACCCTTGATGGCAACAACACGATACGTGCCTTGCTACCCCTTTTGTCACTGGGTGAGGTCACCGCACGGTATGAACCCAAAACCAAGTACTTCTCCCATTGCAAGAATCATACATCTAGTTGGCCAAACAAAACCCACAACTCGAAGATAATTACAAGGATATGAAATCATGCATAAGAGAGATCAGAAGAAACTCAAATAAGATTCATAGATAATCGGATGATAAGTCCACAATTCATCGGATCTCGACAAACATACCGCAAAACAAGATTACATCGGATAGATCTCCATGAACATCCTGGAGAACTTTGTATTGAAGATCCAAGAGAGAGAAGAAGCCATCTAGTTACTAGCTATGAACCCGTAGGTCTATGGTGAACTACTCACGCATCATCGGAGAGGTCATGGTGTTGATCGAGAATCCTTTTGCGTCCGAATCCCCCTCCGGAAGGGCACCAGGACGTGCCCCAGATGGGATCTTGCGGAGATAGAAGCTTGCGGCAGCGGAAAAAATTTTAGATGCTCCCCTGATTTTTTGTGGAATTTTTGGGGATATATAGACGCAAACCCTAGGGCAGACGTGGCCCAGGGAGCCCACAAGCCTGGATGGCGCGGGCCCCCTGGCCGCGCCATGAGGGCTTGTGGGGTCCCTGAGGACCCGTGCCTTGGTTCTCAAGTCTTCCGATCTTCTTCTGTTCTGGAAAAAATCTTTTCGGAAAATTTATTCCGTTTGGACTCCGTTCAAAATCCTCCTCTGAAAGGGGTCAAAAATATGGAAAAAATAGGAACTGGCACTTGGCACTGGATTAATAAGTTAGTCCCAGAAAATAAATAAAAGGCATGCAAAACATCCAAAGTTTGACAAGATAATAACATGAAACCATAAAAAATTATAGATACGTTGGAGACGTATCAAGGATCCCCAAGCTTAACTCATGCTCGTCCTCGAGTAGGGAAGTGATAAAGAATGAATTTTTGATGTGGAATGCTTCCTAGCATAGTTGTCCTTTGCAACTTATTTCACGTGGCATGAACATTCAGATCCGTAAGATTCAAAACAATAGTTTGCTATTGATATGAAAGTAGTAATACTTCAAGCAAACTAGCAAAGTAGTCATGAACTTTCAAAATAACAAGGCCAAAGAAAGTTATCCCTACAAAATCATATAGTCTGGTTATGCTCCATCATCCTCACATAACTAATGTAAATCATGCACAACCCCGGAATTGGCCAAGTAATTGTTTTCACACTCTTACTTTCTCAAACTTTTTATTACTATCACGCAATACATGAGCGCGAGCCATGGATATAGCACTATAGGTGGAATAGAGTGTGGTGGTGGTTGTGAGACAAAAAGGAGGAGATGGTCACATTGACTCGGCATATCAATTGGCTATGGAGATGCCCATTAATAGATATCAACGTGAATGAGTAGGGATTGCCATACAAGAGATGCACTAGAGCTAGAAGTATGTGAAAGCTCAAAAGGAAAACTAGTGGGTGTGCATCCAACTTGCTTGCTCATGAAGACCTAGGGCAATTTTGAGGAATCCCATCATTGGAATATATAAGCCAAGTTATATATAAAAGGTTCCCACTAGGATATGGTAGTGACAAAGCAAGAAGCTCTCAGTCATGAAGAACATGGTGCAAATATGAAGCACAAGTGTGGAAAAAGATAGTAGCATTTTCTCTTCTCTCTTTTTCTCTCATTTTTTTATTTGGGCTCTTAGGCCTCTTTTTTTTATTTTCTATTTACTCTTTTTTTTTGTTTTTGGGCTCTTTGGCCTCTTTTTTTATTTCCTCACAAGGGACAATGCTCTAATAATGATGATCATCACACTTTTAGTTACTCAAAGCTCAAAAATCACAATGGTGATGACTCCATAGGAAATGCCTCCGACAGTGTACCGAGATGTGCAACAATCTAGTATGATCATGCAATAGCAATTTGAGAGTGACGACACAAGTCATGAGACAGAACGGTGGTAGTTGCATGGCAATATATCTCGGAATGGCTATGAAAATGCCATAGTAGGTAGGTATGGTGGCTGTTTTGAGGAAGGAATTTGGTGGGTTTGTGCACCGGCGAGAGTTGCGCGGCACTAGAGAGGCTAGAAATGGTGGAAGGTGAAAGTGCATCTAATCCATGGACTCAACATTAGTCATAAAGAACTCACATACTTGTTGCGAAAGTTTTTATTAGTAACTGAAACAAGGTGCTAAACGCATACTCCGAGGGGAAGGGTTGGTAGTTGTAAACCATCGCGCGATCCCGACCTCAACACAAAGGATGACAATCAATAGATCAATTATGCTCCGACTTCCTAACATAGAGGTTCACCATACGTGCATGCTACGGGAATCACTAACTTCAACACAAGTATTTCTAGATTCACAACACCCTACTAACATAGCTTTTAATATTACCGAATCCATGTCTCAAAACTAATTGAGAAAAATCGAAACTTTTCTTTCTACTCAATGCACATGAAGATGGAAGTTTTTGCATCCTCTTTGGGTACCTAGTACATGGGACTACTTTCATAGCATAAGCCAACTACCAAATCACGCACCGCCGTGCTCTAAAGATATAAGTGAAGCATAAGAGCAAAAGGTATCTAGCTCAAAGGATATAAGTGAAGCACTATGAGCATTCTAGCAAAATCACGATGAGTGCGTGTCTCTCTCTCAAAAAGGTGTGCAGCAAGGATGTTGTGTCACAACAAAACAAAAAGACTCCTATGATACAAGACGCTCCAAGAAAAACACATATCATGTGATGAATAAAAATATAGCCCCAAGTAATGTTACCCATGGATTGAAGACGAAAGAGGGGATGCCTTCCCGGGGCATCCCCAAGCTTAGGCATTTTGGTGCCCTTGAATTTGGCTTGGGGTGCCTTGGGCATCCCCAAGCTTGAGCTCTTTCCACTCCTTGTCTCTTTGTCCATGAGAACGTCACCCAAAACTTGAAAACTTCACAACACAAAACTTAAACAGAAACTTGTGATAACATTAGTACAAGAAAGCAAACTACCACTTCTTTTGGTACTGTAGAAAACTTGAATTCCATACATATTGATGATGAAATACTGTACTCTCACTTTTACATGGCTAGTATCTCCCGATACTAACCATAGTTTCATCAAAACAATCAACCAACTCAATAAAAACAGAATCTGTCAAAAACAGACCAGTCTGTAGCAATCTGTATACTTCTTATGCTTCTGTTACCTCAACAAATCTGAAAAATTATGACGGTCTAGGGAAAAAGCATATCAATCAGCAGCAAAAAGAATCAACTCAAAATCTCTTTCTGAATAAAAATGAAACATCATCTCGTGAGCAGAAAGTTTCTGTGTTTTTCAAGCATGATCAAACAACCATTACCAAGACTGATCATAAAGGCTTTGCTTGGCTCAAACACAAAAAGAAACACAAAAAACACAACCACAACAGAATTATGAAAGCGTGGACACAAAAAAACAGAAAGAAAAAGATCAATTCATTGGGTTGCCTCCCAACAAGCGCTATTGTTTAACGCCCTTAGCTAGGCATTGATAACTCAATGATGCTCACATAAAAGACAAGAATTGAAACACAACGAGAGCATCATAAAGCATGTGAAAATCACATCTAAGTCTAACATACTTCCTACGCATAGGCATTTTATAGGAAAACAGATTGTCAAGACAACCAATAGTTGCCATATGCAAGGAAGAAGAAAGAGACAATAGCAATCTCAACATAACGAGAGGTAATTTGGTAACATGAAAGTTTCTACCACAATATTTTCCTCTCTCATAGCAATTAAATGTGGGATTATATTCAAATTCAACAATATACCTATCACATAGGATATTCTTTTCATGATCCACATGCATGCAAAGATGACGCTCTTCAAAAATAGTGGGATTATCATCAACTAAAGTCATGACTTCTCCAATCAAACTTTCAATATTGTTGCAAATATCATAATCATCATGAGGTTTAAACAAATTTTCAAGATCATAAGAAAAATCATCGCCCCAATCATGGTTATTGCAACCAGTAGAGGACATAGCAAAACTAGCATCCCCAAGCTTAGGGTTTTGCATATTTTTAGCATGATTGTCACTAATAGAATTTATAGTGAAACCATTGCAATCATGCTTTTCATCCAAGGAGCCCTCATGAATCACTTCATAAATTTCTTCCTCACAATTTTCAGATTCACGCGTCTCAAGCAAAACTCCGTAAAGATAGTCAAGTGCACTCAACTCACTAGCAATTGGATCAACATAATTGGATCTCTTAAAGAGATTAGCAAGTAGATGAGGATCCATATCACTAGATTTTCAGCAAGCGAAGATGCAAGCATATTGAAGGCACATAGCACGCAAGCAAAGGAAAGGAAAACGGAAAAGGCAAACGAACAAGGCAAACTGGTGCAGTGGGGGAGTGGAAAACGAGAGGCAACTGGCAAACAAAGTAAATGCAAGAGATGAGTTTGCGACACTTACTTGGATGAGTTCTTGACTTGATCTTCCTCCCCGGCAAGGGTGCTAGAAATTTTTCTGCAGCGGCAACAAAAGTCCTTCCCTGGCGCGTAGGAATTCCTTTTGTTACTTCTCTGATTTTCGTTGGTTTTTCCCTTGAAGAGGAAAGGGTGATGCAGCACAGGAGCAGTAAGTATTTCCCTCAGTTTGAGAACCAAGGTATCAATCCAGAAGGAGGGCCTCGTCAAGTCCAAAGTACCTGCGCAAAAACAAACAAGCTTGCACCCAACGCTTCAAAGTGGTTGTCAATCCCTTCAAGATTGTTTGCAAAGGTGAGATCTAAAGGCGGAAAGTGCAACGAAGTAAAAAGTGTAAGGCTGAAAATATGGTGTGGAGTAGACCCTGGGGGACATAGTGTTCACTAGAGGCTTCTCTCAAAATAGCAAATATCACGGTGGGTGAACAAATTACTGTGGAGCAATTGATAGAACCGTGCAAAGTCATGACGATATCTAAGACAATGATCTAGCATATAGGCATCACGTCTGAGACAAATAGACCGATACTTTCTTCATCTACTACTATTACTCCACACATCGACCGCTATCCAGCATGCATCTAGTGTATCGAGTTCATGACGAACAGAGTAACACTTTAAGCAAGATGACATGATGTAGAGGGATAATCTCAAACCAATGATGAAAACCCCAGCTTTTTACCCTTGATGGCAACAACACGACACGTGCCTCGCTACCCCTTCTGTCACTAGGTGAGGTCACCGCATGGTATGAACCCAAAACCAAGCACTTCTCTCATTGCAAGAATCATAGATCTAGTTGGCCAAACAAACCCACAACTCGAAGAGAATTACAAGGATATGAAATCATGCATAAGAGAGATCAGAAGAAACTCAAATAAGATCCATAGATAATCGGATCATAAATCCACAATTCATCGGATCTCGACGAACACACCGCAAAAGAAGATTACATCGGATAGATCTCCATGAAGATCATGGAGAACTTTGTATTGAAGATCCAAGAGAGAGAAGAAGCCATCTAGTTACTAGCTATGGACCCGTAGGTCTATGGTGAACTACTCACGCATCATCGGAGAGGTCATGGTGTTGATGGAGAAGCCTTCCGTGTCTGAATCCCCCCTCCGGCAGGGCACCAGGACGTGCCCCAGATGGGATCTTGCGGAGATAGAAGCTTGCAGCGGCGGACAAGTGATTACGATGCTCCCCTTATTTTTTGTGGAATTGTTTGGGGATATATAGGCGCAAACCCTAGGGCAGACGTGGCCCAGGGACCCCACAAGCCTGGATGGTGCGGGCCCCCCTAGCCGCACCATGAGGGCTTGTGGGGTCTCTGAGGACCCCCTGCCTTGGTTATCAAGTCTCCCGATCTTCTTCCGTCCCGGAAAAAATCTTTTCGGAAGTTTTATTCCGTTTGGACTCCGTTCAAAATCCTCCTCTGAAAGGGGTCAAAAACATGGAAAAAACAGGAACTGGCACTGGATTAATAAGTTAGTCCCAGAAAATAAATAAATGGCATGCAAAACATCCAAAGTTTTACAAGATAATAGCATGAAACCATCAAAAATTATAGATACGTTGGAGACGTATCAGCGAGGCACATAGATATAGTAATGAATCGATCATTGACCGTTGAACCTTTTGATCAACCGGTTTGTCCTCCTTAGTGAGGTCAACATGTCCACTAGTAGGCATGGGGGTTCTCATACCTTTGCATTCTTGCATGTTCAACTTATTGATTAAGTCCTTGGTGTACTTGGTTTGGGAGATAAATGTACCTTCTTTTGATTGTTTGATTCCCAAACCGAGGAAGAATTTCAGCTCACACATCATAGACATCTCATACTTCTCGGACATCAACCTTCAAATTTTTCACTAAAATGTGGGTTAGTAGAACCAAATATAATATCATCCAGAGATATTTGGCACACAAATAGTTCACCATTAACTCTTTTAGTGAATAAGGTTGCGTCATTTTACCAATCTCAAAACCCGATTCAATGAGAAACTTCGTTAGGCATTTGTACCAATCTCTAGGGGCTTGTTTAAGACCATATAAAACTTTACGAAGTTTTTAAACATGATTAGGTTTCTTAGGGTTCACAAAGCCGGGAGGATGTTTGAGATAAACTTCCTCCTCAATTTCACTGTTTAGAAAAGCACTTTTTATATAATATCATGGTGATTGGCATAAGCGAGAAGAATACAAATGACTTCAAGTCTAGCAACGGGGGCATATGTTTCACCATAGTCCACACATTCAACTTACGTGTGTCCATGGGCTACGAGTCGCGCCTTGTTGCATATAACTTGACCGTCTTCATCTTGCTTGTTCCAAAACACCCATTTTGTACCGATGATGTTGTGCTCATCCTTGGGCTTTTCCAGTAGTGTCCAAACTTTGTTCCACTCGAAGTTGTGTAGCTCTTCGTGCATGGCATTCACCCAATCCGGGTCTTGAAGGACTTCTTCAACCTTCATAGGCTCAATGCTAGAGATAAATGAGTAATGCTCACAAAAGTTAGCTAAATGAGATCTAGAGCGAGTGATTCTCCCGGTTTGTATGTCACAGAAGATTTGATTCAACGGATGATCCTTCTCCATTCCTGCTTGAACTCGTGATAGCTTCTTCTTGTTGGATGGTGGAGCTTCCTCATTGTCATCTTCTTGCTCATTGTCGTTGACGGTGTCACCTCCTTGTGGTGGTGGTGAGGAAGGTTGAGGTGGATCGTCACGATATGCTTCTTCCTATTCTTCATCATGGCTTGTACCACTTGTGGATGCCTCCATGTCATTTTTTGGTTCGCCTTGACATGAAGTTGGAGCTTCCACTTGAGTTGATGAAGTACTTTCCTTTACCTCCATGGGACGAATCTTGCCGATAGGTAGATCTTGGATGGCTTCTCAAGGTTCCTTATCTCCTACATCATTTGGCAATTGTTTGACTTGCGAACCATTAGATTCATCAAACTTCAAATCTACTGTCTCCTCAACTTTCTGAGTGAAGATGTTGTAGAAATGGTAAGTGTGAGAGTTTGATCTGTAACCAAGTAGGGGTTTGTTACCGGTGAGTATCTCGTATGCCATTTTACCGAGAAGCTTGTGTAAGTACAGTCGGTTTATGGCATGACAAGGTGTTTCCATGGCTTCTGCCAAAAAGTGTCTTGGCCTCCTGTATTCGTCAAGCATCGTTGTGGCTATCTCTATGAGAGTCCGGTTCTTCCTCACAACAAATCCATTTTGTTGAGGATTGTACATTGTCGAGAACTCAAGTGAGATACCTTCTTCGTCAAGAAAAGTATCCACATTTGTTTTCTTGAACCCCATTCCGCTTTTGCTCTAAACTTTCTTGATGTTCACTTCAAACTAATTTTGGGCTTTACGAGCGAAGTTCTTGAAGATCTTTTGTACCTGTGACTTTGGATAGGAGAGATTGATTTTGTGGAAAGCAACTTGGGTAGCCTAGAGATCAAGTTTCAAATGGTTGGATTGCAATCTCTTGATATCAACACATGAGTTGGTGTCTCTCTCTCAGAAAATGGATCTGGCAAGTGTGTGTGTGTTCTGAGTGCTTCCTCTAAGAGTGAGAGGAGGTGGAGGGGTATATATAAGCATCCCCCAAAACCCAACCGTTACAACATCATTGCCCAACTCGGTGGTACCAAAATGAATCTCGTACCGAGTAGAACTAAATGTGGCAATTTTTGAATTCTCGGTGAGACCAATATATGAATGTCGGTGGTACCAAATCTCGGTGGTACTAATTTCAATCTCGGAATTTCCGATTCTTGAAATGGTGACAACACAAAGTTGGTCACTGTCTTTCATTGGCACCGATGTGAAACTTGGTGGTATCGAGAGATTAGGGTTTGGTAAACGATTTGTTTCTGGGAAAATTGGTAGGGCCGAGTGGGAAAACTTGGTGGCACTCATTTTGTTGTTTTGGATTTGGACGGAGATATTTGTGAGAGGAATGTTGAGTATTTTTGGTGGCTATCTCTAAGCACTTGAGCAACCAATTCATCATAATACCTAACCCCTGTTTAATATTATTGGCTTTCCTATGAACTCAAAAGTGATTTCTCACATATGTAAAATGAGAGTCCTCTTGCTTGAAGCGTGAGCCAATCCTATTTCTTTTGTTGCATTAAGGGCTTCTCCTCACAATCCTTTAGACAATGCTCTCTTTGGACTATACCTGAAATACACTAGGTAAAAGTTTTAGTCCAAGAGACAATGTATGTTGTCATGAATTATCAAAACCACCAAGGGACCATATGTGCTTTGAGCATATCCTCTTTGCATGTGTCATCGTCGATGTGCTTATTGTTATGTGTGGCGCGAGAGATGAAGGTAAATGCCCACGGGAATAAATGGGGTTGGGCGGCCTAGATTGTCGGCACATCCGCATGGCAGTTTTTGCAGGGGGTATACTACATCGTGGCACCATGCCCAGCACAACTGCATGCATAATGGCAGCACGAACGTGCGTGATCATGCACCGGCCCCAAAAACAGGCATCACGCATGGAGGGACGTGGCTAGAGCATGCAGAGGGACACAAGAGCAGAGTGTGCGCGACAGGACGCGAGTAGAACATGCCTCGACCGCCTTAACCACGAGCAACCACACGCATAGAGGAGTTGACCACATACAGAATGGTCATCTACAAGTCGACCGGTAGTTACGAGCCGATGACATGATGTGAAACTACGCCGCGTTCCACATCACATGATGGTTGAACAATCATTCGCGATGCTGCGTAGCGAGCGGCCGTGTGCTACTACCTCCGTCTTGGTCTATTAGTCCCCTTTATATTCGGTGCCATATTTTGACCTTAAATTTAACTAACAAAATGTTAATGCATGTTATAAAAATAATATAATTGGAAACTATGTTCAAATATGAATTCAACGATATAATCTTTGGTGACATGCATTCATATTTTATTAGTTAAATCTCTAGACAAAATTTGGCACAAAAATACAAAGAGGACTTATAAACCAGGACGGAGGTAGTAGGTCATTAAATCGCAAAAAAAAATTATTAATCATTTGTGTACATGTTGTATCCTCTTCATGTCGCACATCTTGTCACCTCGATGCCGCATACAGCTTTGCACGCAAGCTTGAGCACCGTGTAGGTGTTGGCCAGACGGTGGCTCGAACTCGCGTCAATGAATCATCGGTGAGCCTATTCTCGCACAACCGCATAGGTTCCTGCGCATAGCCGCGCAAGCTTCCCGCCCTACTCCGCGAAATCCCCAAAACCCCAATGCTTACCGGCCTGCTTTATAAACCCTCACAACTGGCGAGTCCTACATAACATTTCCCCTCCCTCCATGTATCTTATCTCGTCTGCTTCTCCCACAATCACCATTGGCTATGGTTCGTCCTTGTTGCTCAGCCACTCCGCCAGCATCATAGGACAGCTCTAGGTCGGACACTACACTATGGTGGCAGCGTAGTCCCCAACATAGTGTAGTGTGCATGGAGTCCTTGTTGGGTTTGCGTGCAACACCCAGCACATGCTCCACCGCTGCTGCCCGTCGGCAGCTATTGATGGCCACCACACCACCATCGAAATATAGGGCAATCACCCGCTCCGCCACCATGGCCCAAATGTGGCAGGTGGCCGTCGAGGCTACCACACCACTGTGCCATCGTGGCCATCACCCGCTCCGTCGCCGCAGCACGAAGGTCGGACATGGCAGTCGTGGACGCCAGCCCATCGTCGAGCGATGTTGCCATCAACCCACACCGCCGGGGTCATCACCTGTTGTGCCACCACCGCCCAAATGAGGGAGGTGGAGGTGGAGCCCCGCATGTCCGTCAGCGACCTTGCACGCTACATCGAGTTCCTACAGGAGGAGGAGGAACTTGTGGTCAAGCACACAAAGAGTATTATCGCTGTCCTGGTCACAGCACACGCTACCGCAAAGGCGTGGAATGAGGAGATCTACGAGGAGTCCCTCCACTTCGAGATGGCTCGTCTAGAGCGATAGAGGGTGTTCAAGGTGAGCGCGGCTAAAGGTGCAGCTGCGGCACACACCATATTCCAGTCGAGCTCGTCGGTAGGCTTCTCCTCCTCTGCCTGTTATAAAGCACGCTCGACAGAGGAGAGGATGCTGGAACTAGTACAAAGCCCCTCCATAGTAGTATTTAGGGACTATTTTTTTCAGTTCATCTGACTATAGATATCGTTGAAATGTACAATGTACTTAAAATTAGCTAGTATATATAGTTGAACTAGCTATTTCAGTATGTGGTTGGCAACAATTGGGGAAAATTTTGGTCGGTTCATCTGTCAAGTTAAATTGTTTGTATAAAGAACGACTACTTAATCTATCAATGGAATCTATGCTTACTGAACTTCAGTTGCAAAAATTAGATAGTGCTAGTGATTTTTAGCTACTAATTTTGAAAAATGGCAGTGTTAAAAGGTTGACAAAGGGCAATGTTACTAGATCGACAAATGTCAATCTTTCCAGTTTCACAAATGGAAATAAACCCAATATGTCTGATGGAGATCTTACCAAATTGTCTATACGTGGTTGCACACGGGTCATTTGAACAAATCATTTGCGTTGAAGGGTTGCACACGGGTCATTAGATTGCTCTTGGCTTAGCGGTGAAGGAGCCATAGCTCCCGCTTTGCATACCATCTTCCATCTGAACTGTTTCCGATGAAGAGATGCACAAATCCGGCATGACAATTTTCCCTTGTCTTACTAGGGAAGGAACATAGCTCTCACTTTGCATACGGGTGTTCTATCTAAAATGTTCGCGATGAAGAGTTGTGCAAATCCTGCACGGCACATTTTTCCCTCGCACGCCTCCCAACTACTCAAGTAATTGTCCGCACGACACCTCATGGCCATTAGAAGTGTGTTGCGTGGCATCACATGAATGATTAACAGAAAGCCCATGATTTAAATTATACAAACGTTTGAGATGATAAGGTGGCAACTATTTGTTCCAAAATACCTTGTTAGCTGTTTACCATGCCAAGGTGTTTGAAGTTCATTCCCATTTCTTGCATGGGACCTAAGCATGCACGCAAAGACACACATTTGATTTTTTAACCCATTTTTCTACACTGGATCATGTGACTATAGTTTAAATTTCAAGTATGCAAATAAAATGTCTATAAAACTCAGTTAATGTACAAAAATGTCCAAACGAACCCTGAAAATTTTCAAATTTTAACAAGACACTCATTTTTTTCTATGTTACCACTAGGAAAAAAATTGAAAGCAAGAAGAGGCAACGAATATCATTTCATCCACGAAGGAGGCACATACCCTATCGGAACCATGAGGCTTGTTGTGACAAGCTTATAACCAAACCTTCACCAAATGGGACAAACTTTTTACCACAACATGTTGATGTCGTTCAATGATAGCATGCCAAGTTTCAGGAATTTCATACAAATTTTGGATTTACAAGAATTTTAAAACCAAGTATCTCAATGTTTGCGGCCAAGGGAAGATGCCGAGGAGTTTAAAGTTCATTCCCATTTCTTGCATGGGACCTAAGCATGCACCCAAGGACACACATTTGATTTTTCAACCCATTTTTCTGCACTGGAGCATGTGCGTAGAATTCAAATTTGAATTATGCACATAAAATTCCTAAAAAAGTTAGTTAGCGTATAAAAATGTCCAAACGAACCCCGAAAAAATCCAAATTTTAAAAATACACTCATGTTGCTCTATGTTGCCACTAGGAAAAAATTTGAAAGCTAGAAGAGGCAACAAATATCATTTCATCTGTGAAGGAGGCACATTACCTACCACGAACATGAGCTTGTTGTGAGAAGCTCTAGTTTGTGAGAATCTTATACCAAACCTGGCCCAAATGGGACAAACTTTTTACCACAACATGTTGATGTCGTTCAATGATAGCATGTCCAGTTTCATGAATTTCAGACGAGTTTTGGATTTACTAAAATTTTAAAACCAAGTATGTCAATATTTGCGCCCGAGGCACGATGCCGAGGTGTTTGAAGTTCACTCCCACTTCTTCCATGGGACCTAAATATGCATGCAAGGACACCCATTTGATTTTTCAACCGATTTTTCTGCATTGGAGCATGTGCCTTGTAGTTCAAATTTGAATTATGCACAAAAAATGCCTAGAAAACTCAGTTAAAGTAAAAAAATGCCCAAACAAACCCTGAAAAATGTAAAAATTAACACAACACTCCTGTTGTTTGATGTCCCACAAGTATAGGGGATCAATCATAGTCCCTTAATAAGTAAGAGTGTCAAACCCAACGAGGAGCAGAAGGAAATGACAAGTGGTTTCTAGCAAGGTAATTTCTACAAGCACTAAAATAGGGGTAACAAGTGTTTTGATAGCAAGATAACAGTAACAAGTAGTGAGTACCAATAGTAATAATAAGTGCAGCAAGGTAGCCCAATACTTTTGTAGCAAAGGACATGCCTAAATAGTTTCTTATAATAGGCAAAGTGTTCTCTAGGGCACACGGGAATTTCATCTAGTCACTTTTGTCATGTTGGATTAATTCGCGTTTGATAGCACATATGCTCCCTTGGTGGTTTTGATAATTCATGACAACCTACATTGTCTCTTGGACTAACACTTTTACGTGGTATATTCCAGGTTTAGTCCATAGAGAGCATTGGCTAAAGGTTGGTGAGGAGAAGCGCCTTGATGAAGGAAAGCGAATAGGATTGGATCAAGCTTCAAGCTAGAAGACTCTTTGTTTTATATTTGTGAGAAATCACTTTGAGTCCATAGGAAAGCCAATACTATTAAAAGCGGATGAGGTATTCAGATGAATTGGCTGCTTGAGTGCTCAGAGATAGCCACCAAAAATACTAAGCCATTCTCCCACATAAAATTTCTGTCCAAAGCCAAATATCCAAAATCGGTGCCACCAAGTTATCTGATTTGGCCCTAGCCATTTTCAACCCAGGCATAACCCTAGCCAAACCTACCATTTTGGTACAACCGATTCTGCATCGGTGCTACCGATTTCACGTGACCAACCCTCTGCTGCCTCGGTACACAAAATCAGAATTTTCAACTTTAGGTATTGGTGTCATCGAGTTGGGTCATCTGACCGTTAGCCACCTTTTCGGTTCTATCGAGTTGTGTATATCTGTCTCACCGAGATTCAAAAGTTGCTGCCTTTTGTGCAAATCAGTACCACTCAGTTTATCACTTCGGTGTCACCGAGTTGGCCACTTTAGGTGTAACAGTTGGATTTTGGTGTTGGAAATACGCCCTAGACGCAATAATAAAACAGTTATTATTATACTTCCTTGTTCAAGATAATCGTTTATTATCCATGCTAGAATTTTATTGAATGGAAACTTAGATACATGTGTGGATACATAGACGACACACTATCCCTAGTGATCCTCTAGTTGACAAGCTCGTTCATCAAAGATAATTAAGGTTTCCTAGCCATATACAAAGTGTTGTCACTTGATAATGGGATCACATCATTAGGAGAATGATGTGATGGACAGGACCCAAACTATGAACGTAGCATGTGATCATGTCATTTTATTGCTACTGTTTTTCTTCATGTCAAATATATGTTCCTATGACCATGAGATCATGTCACTCACTGACTGCGGAAGAATACCTTGTGTGTATCAAATATTGCAATGTAACTAGGTGACTATAAAGGTGCTCTACAGGTATCTCCGAAGGTGTCCATTGAGTTAGTATGGATCAAGACTGGGATTTGTTACTCCATATGATGGAGAGGTATCTCGGGGCCCACTCGGGAATACAACATCACAACAAGCCTTGCAAGCATTGTGACTAAAGCGTTAGCCACGGTATTTTGTATTACGGAACAAGAAAAGAGACTTGACGGTAACGAGATTAAATAGGTATAGAGATACCGACGATCGAATCTCGGGCAAGTACCATACCGAAGGATAAAGGGAATGTTATACGGGATTAACTGAATCCTTGGCACACAGGTTCAACCGATTAAGATCTTCGTAGAATATGTAGGATCCAATATGGACATCCAGGTCGCTCTATTGGATATTGACCGGAGAGTGTCTCGGTCATGTCTACATAGTTCTCGAACCCATAGGGTATGCACACTTAAGGTTTGGTGATGTTTCAGTAGTTGGATTATGGATGTTGGTAACCGAATGTTGTTCATAGTCCTGGATGAGATACCGGACGTCACGAGGAGTTCCGGAATGGTCCAAAGACAAAGATTGTTACATAGGAAGTATCATTTGGCTTCCGGAAGGATTTGAGGCATTACCCGTAAAGTACCGGGAGTGACGAATTGGTTCCGGGTTCCACCGGGAGGGGCCACTCACCCGGAGGGGGACCAAACATGCCCAAGGGTGGCGCACCATCCCCTGGTGGGCTTGATGGCCAGCCCAAGTAGGCCTATTCGGCGGAAGTGGAGAAAGAGAGAGAGAGAGAGGTGGGCCAAACCAACTAGGAGGAGGACTCCTCCTCCCTCAAACCGATTTGGAGAAGGACTCCTCCCTTCTCCTTGTGCCGGACGAACCCTAGGGAAAGTACCTGGGGCCCCACCCCTCCCTCCCACCTATATATAGTGGAGGGTAGAGAGGATTTTTGCACCACAAGCCACGGCGCAGCCCTCTCTCCCTCCACCACTGCATGACACCCCGTAGTTATTACGGTACGACACGGAGAAGCCCTGCCGGAGTAGCACCACCATCATCACCGTCACGCCGTCATGCTACCAGGGAATTCAGCTACCTCTTCATCTCTCTTTGCTGGAACAACAAGGCAGAGATCATCATTGAACTGCACGTGTGTTGAACACAAAGGTGTCATCTATTCGGCGCTAGATTGTGACTGGATCGCGGGACGGCTTTCAATTTGAATCGCGAAGACGTTCGACTACATCAACCACGTTTCTTAACACTTCCCGCTTAGCAATTTACAAGGGTATGTAGATACGATTTCTCCTCTCATAGATGGTCATCACCATGGATAGATCTTACCTGTGCATAGGAATTTTTTTGTTTCGCATGCAATGTTCCCCAACAGTGGCATCATGAGCTAGGTCTATGCGTAGATGACATCTCGAGTAGAAGACAAAGGAGTTTGTGGGTGTTGATATTCAGATTGCTGCCCTCCTTAATCTTTTCTTGATTTGGCGGTATTGTTGGATTAAGCGGACCGTACCAACATTACTCATATGCTTACGAGAGTCCGCTTCCATCGACTAACATGCAACTTGTTGCAAAAATATGCCTCGCGGGTGTCTGTTTCTCCCACTTTAGTTGAATCAGATTTTACAGAGGCGATCCTTGGAGAAGTTTAAATAGCAACTTGTGTATCACCGTTGTGGTTTTGCGTAAGTAAAATGTGATCATGCTAGATACCCATAGCAGCCACGTAAAACATGCAACAACAAATTAGAGGAAGTCTAACTTGTTTTTGCAGGGTATGATGTGATGTGATATGGCCAAAGACATGATATGATATATTTGACATATGAGATGATCATGTTGTAATAGTTAAATATTGACTCGCATGTTGATGCTACGGCAACCGGCAGGAGCCATAGGGTTGTCTTTAATTATTTTGCACTTGGTGATGCTTTGTTTTATCACTAGTTCAGTAGCTTTAGTAGCAATAGCATAGTTAGCGCGACAACCTCGATGGCAGCACAATGATGGAGATCATGGTGTGGTGCCGGAGACGATGGAGATCATGCCGGTGCTTTGAAGATGGAGATCAAAAGCACAAGTTCATGGCCATGTCATGTCTCTTATGATTTGCATGTGATGTTAATCCTTTTATGCACCTTATTTTGCTTAGGACGACAATAGCATTATAAGGTGATACCTCACTAAAATTTCAAGATAAAATTGTGTTCTCCCTAAGTGTGCACCGTTTCGGTTGTTCGTCGTTTCGAGACACCACGTGTTGATCAGGTGTGATAGACTCTACATTCACATACAACGGGTGCAAAATAGTTGCACACACAGAACACTCGGGTTAAACTTGACGAGCCTAGCATCTACAGACATGGCCACGGAACACAAGAGACCGAGAGGTCGAACATGAGTCATATAGTGGATATGATCAACATAGAGATGTTCACCATTGAAGCTAACTCAAGTCACGTCATGATCGGACTTGGGTTAGTGAATTTGGATCATGTGTCAATTGAATGACTAGAGGGATGTCAATTTGAGTGGGAGTTTATTAGTAATATGATCAACTAAACTCAATTATCTTGAACATAGTCTAAGTAATCTTTGCAAATTTATGTTGTAGTTCAATGGCTCGCGTAGTAGCACACTTCAATTTTAATGCGTTCCTAGACAAGGCTAAGCTGAAAGATGATGGAAGCCACTTTGTTGACTGGGCCCATAATCTGAGGTTTATCCTCACGATTGCCCAAAAGCAATATGTCCTTGATGCACCGTTTGGTGAAGCACCGCTCCAAACGGCGACCCAAGATGTTTTGAACGCTTGGCGGTCGTGCCGGGGTGACTACTCAGTAGTTCAATGTGTAGTTTTGTATGGCTTAGAACCGGGACTTCAAAGACATTTTCAATGTCATGGAGCATATGAGATGTTTCAAGAGTTGAAGTTTAGCTTTGAGAAGAATGCCCAGATCGAGAGGTATGAAACCTCCGATAAGTTCTATGCTTAATGGACGTGAACGGGTCTTTCACTGAACATATGCTCATAATGTCTAGGGTACTCTAACCGTCTGGATGAGCTGGGAATTGCTCTCCCGCCAGAGGCAATTGATACGTCTCCAACGTATCTATAATTTTTTATGGTTTCATGCTATTATCTTGTCAAACTTTCGATGTTTTGGATGCCTTTTATTTATTTTCTGGGACTAACTTATTAACTCAGTGCCAAGTCCCAGTTCCTATTTTTCCATGTTTTTGACCCCTTTCAAAGGAGATTTTGAAACGGAGTCCAAACGGAAGAAAATCCCCGAAAAGATTTTTTCTGGAACGGAAGAAGATTGGAGAGCTTGGGGGCCAAGCCAGAAGAGCCCCAGGGGCCCCACAAGCCCCCACCACGCGGCCAGGGGGCGCATCATGCAGGCTTGTGGGCCCCCTGGAAGTCCCCTGACCTAGATCTTGCGCCTATAAATTCCCAAATATTCCCAAAAAATCAGGGGAGCATCGTAATCACTTTTCCACCACCATGCTAGGGTTTGCGCCTATATATCCCCAAACAATTCCACAAAAAATAAGGGGAGCATCGTAATCACTTGTCCGCCGCTGCAAGCTTCTGTCTCCGCAAGATCCCATCTGGGGCACGTCCTGGTGCCCTGCCGGAGGGGGGATTCAGACACGGAAGGCTTCTCCATCAACACCATGACCTCTCCGATGATGCGTGAGTAGTTCACCATAGACCTACGGGTCCATAGCTAGTAACTAGATGGCTTCTTCTCTCTCTTGGATCTTCAATACAAAGTTCTCCATGATCTTCATGGAGATCTATCCGATGTAATCTTCTTTTGCGGTGTGTTCGTCGAGATCCGATGAATTGTGGATTTATGATCCGATTATCTATGGATCTTATTTGAGTTTCTTCTGATCTCTCTTATGCATGATTTCATATCCTTGTAATTCTCTTCGAGTTGTGGGTTTGTTTGGCCAACTAGATCTATGATTCTTGCAATGAGAGAAGTGCTTGGTTTTGGGTTCATACCATGCGGTGACCTCACCTAGTGACAGAAGGGGTAGCGAGGCACGTGTCGTGTTGTTGCCATCAAGGGTAAAAAGCTGGGGTTTTCATCATTGGTTTGAGATTATCCCTCTACATCATGTCATCTTGCTTAAAGTGTTACTCTGTTCGTCATGAACTCGATACACTAGATGCATGCTGGATAGCGGTCGATGTGTGGAGTAATAGTAGTAGATGAAGAAAGTATCGGTCTATTTGTCTCAGACGTGATGCCTATATGCTAGATCATTGCCTTAGATATCGTCATGACTTTGCACGGTTCTATCAATTGCTCCACAGTAATTTGTTCACCCACCGTGATATTTGCTATTTTGAGAGAAGCCTCTAGTGAACACTATGTCCCCCAGGGTCTACTCCACACCATATTTTCAGCCTTACACTTTTTACTTCGTTGCACTTTCCGCCTTTAGATCTCACCTTTGCAAACAATCTTGAAGGGATTGACAACCCCTTTGAAGCATTGGGTGCAAGCTTGTTTGTGTTTGCACAGGCAAGGTTGTCAGAATCGCGATTCTGAATTGGATCGAGGCTCTGTTGGTAGGATCATTAATCGTAGAATCATAACTACTAGGATCGTAGAAACTTAGATTCTATGAGAAAAATCGTAGAATCACATGGACTAGTTTGGATCGTTAAGTCGTAAGATTCTAAGACTTGAGTCACGATTCTGACAACTTTGTGCGCAGGTACTCTGGACTTGACGAGACCCTCCTTCTGGATCGATACCTTGGTTCTCAAACTGAGGGAAATACTTACTGCTCCTGTGCTGCATCACCCTTTCCTCTTCAAGGGAAAAACCAACACAAGCCCAATCTCCGTCAACGTGTCAATTTCTGGCGCTGTTGTTTGAGAAGTAGCAGAAGGATTTCTAGCGCCATTGCCGGGGAGGAAGATCAAGTCAAGAACTCATCCAAGTAAGTGTCGCAAACTCATCTCTTGCATTTACTTTGTTTGCCAGTTGTCTCTCGTTTTCCTCTCCCCCACTTCACCAATTTGCCTTTTTCGTTCGCCTTTTTCGTTCGCCTTTTCGTTCGGCCTTTTTTCTCGCCCGCTTTTTGTTTGCTTGTGTGCTTTCTTGCTTGCTGAAGTCACCATGAACGAAAACTCCAAACTTTGTGACTTCTCAAATACTAATAATAATGATTTTATTAGTACTCCGATTGCTCCCGCCACTAGTGCGGAGTCATACAAAATCAATGCCACTTTGCTGAATCTTGTTATGAAAGAGCAATTCTCTGGCCTTCCTAGTGAAGATGTCTTATCCCATCTCAATACCTTCATTGAGCTTTGCGATATGCAAAAGAAAAGAGATGTGGATAATGACGTGATTAAATTGAAGCTTTTTCCTTTCTCGTTGCGAGATCGCGCAAAAACTTGGTTTTCTTCTTTGCCCAAAAATAGTATCGATTCTTGGGATAAGTGCAAAGATGCTTATATATCCAAGTATTTTCCGCGGATTAAGATCATCTCTCTCCGTAATGATATCATGAATTTCAAGCAACTTGATCATGACCATGTTGCACAAGCTTGGGAGAGAATGAAATTAATGATTAGAAATGGTCCTGCTCATGGCTTGAGCCTTTGGATGATTATTCAAATCTTTTACGCTGGCTTGAATTTCGCTTCTAGAAATATCTTGGACTCCGCCTCAGGTGGAACGTTCATGGAAATCACGTTAGGAGAAGCCACAAAGCTCTTAGACAACATCATGACAAACTACTCTCAGTGGCACACTGAAAGGTCACCTACTAGTAAGAAGGTACACGCTATAGAGGAAATTAACTCGTTGAGTGCTAAGATAGATGAGTTAATGAATTTGGTTGCTAGTAGAAGTGCTCCTTTGGATCCTAATGATTTGCCTTTGTCTTCTTTGATTGAGAGTAGCAACGCTAGCTTGGACGTTAATTTTGTTGGTAGGAATAACTTTTGCAACAACAACGCTTTTAGAGGAAACTATGTTCCTAGGCCTTTTCCTAGTAACTCTTCTAATAACTTTGGCAACTCCTACAACAATACCCATGGAAATTACAACAGATTACGCTCTGATGTAGAGAGTAATATCAAAGAGTTCATCAACTCTCAAAAGATTTTCAATGCGTCCATAAAGGAAAAACTACTCAAAATTGACGATTTGGCTAAGAGCGTTGATAGGATTTCTTGTTATGTTGATGCTTTGAAAGTTAGATCTGCTCCTCCCAAAATCAACATGGATGAAACTTTCAAAGCTATGCACGTTTTCATGATTGAGATCCAGGAAAGAACCGCCCAAATTCGTGCTAGACATGAATGGCTTAAAAAGGCGTGTTCTCGTGATGAGAATCACGAAGATCTTAAAGTGGTTGGTGTGACTCCCATTGAATCTTTGTTTTCTTGTGTCAAACCTAATGATTATGGGGCTGGATATGAATCCACTTTGGTTGAAAAGTGCCCCAATGATTCGGAGTCCATCTATCTTGATGCTAAAAGCTTTAAAAGTGGAGTAGAAGACGTTAAAACTTTGAGTAGTAATGAAATTACTACCGTGGATTTCAAGGAATTAAATTATGATAGTTGCTCCTTGATTGAATGCATTTCTTTCATGCAATCCATGTTGAACTCTCCGCACACTTATAGCCAAAACAAAGCCTTTACCGATCATATCGTCGAAGCTATGATAAAACCTCTTGAAGAGAAACTTGATTTGGAAGTCTCTATCCCAAGAAAGCTTCATGATGAGTGGGAACCTACCATCAAAATCAAAGTCAAAAACTATGAGTGCAATGCCTTGTGTGATTTGGGTGCTAGTGTTTCTGCGATTCCAAAGTCTTTATGTGATATTCTGGGTTGTAATGAGATTGAAGAGTGTTCTCTTAATTTGCATCTTGCTGATTCTACTCTCAAGAAACCCATGGGAAGGATCAATAATGTTCTTATTATTGCAAATAGGAACTATGTACCCGTGGATTTCATTGTGCTTGACATTGATTGCAATCCTGCATGCCCTATTATTCTTGGTAGACCTTTCCTAAGGACTATCGGTGCTATCATCGATATGAAGGAAGGGAATATTAGATTTCAATTTCCTTTAAGGAAGGGCATGGGACACTTTCCTAGAAATAAAATAAGATTGCCTTATGAATCCATGATGAGGGCTACTTATGGTTTGAGCACCAAAGACGGCGATACGTGATTCTATCGCTTTTATGCCTAGCTAAGGGCGTTAAACAATAGCGCTTGTTGGGAGGCAACCCAATGAATTTATCTTTTTTTTCTGTTTTGTTCCATCCAAACTTTCATAATTCTGTTGTGATTGTGTTTTTTGTGTTTCTTTTTGTGTTTGATCCAAGCAAAACCTTTATGATTAGTCTTGGTAATGGTTGTTTGATCCTGCTGGAAAACGACAGAAACTTTTCGCTCACGAGATGATTTTTAATTTTTATTAAGAAAGAGCTTTGGAGTTGATTACTTTTGCTGCTGATTGATATGCTTTTTCCCCAGACCTTCGTAATTTTTCAGATTTTCTTAGGTACCAGAAGTATACGAAGTATACATATTGCTACAGACTGGTCTTTTTTTGACAGATTCTGTTTTTGTTAAGTTGGTTGCTTGTTTTGATGAAACTATGGTTAGTATCGGGGGGGTACTAGCCATGGGAACGTGAGAATACAGTATCCCATCATCAATATAGATGGAATTCAAGTTTGCTACATTACCAAAAGAAGTGGTAGTTTATCATCTTGGACTAATGTTATCACAAGTTTCTGTTTAAGTTTTGTGTTGTGAAGTTTTCAAGTTTTGGGTAACGTTCTCATGGACAAACAAATAAGGAGTGGAAAGAGCTCAAGCTTGGGGATGCCCAAGGAACCCCAAGCTAAATTCAAGGACACCAAAAAAAGCCTAAGCTCGGGGATGCCCCAGGAAGGCATCCCCTCTTTCGTCTTTAATCCATCGGTAACATTACTTGGAGCTATATTTTTATTCACCACATGATATGTGTTTTGCTTGGAGCATCTTGTATCTTAGGAGTCTTTTCTTTTTGTTGTGTCACAATCATCCTTGCTGCACAACTTTTTGAGAGAGAGATACATGCACTCATCGTGATTTTGCTAGAATGCTCATTGTGCTGCACTTATATCTTTTGAGCTAGATACTTTTGCTCTTGTGCTTCACTTATATCTTTTGATCTAGATACTTTTGGTCTTGTGCTTCACTTATATCTTTTGAGCTAGATACTTTGGCTCTTGTGCTTCACTTATATCTTTAGAGCACGACGGTGCGTGATTTGGTAGTTGGCTTATGCTATGAAAGTAGTCCCATGTGCTAGGTACCCAAAGAGGATGCAAAAACCTCCATCTTCATGTGCATTGAGTAGAAAGAGAAGTTTTGATTCCTCTCAATTAGTTTTGAGACATGGATTCAGTAATATTAAAAGCTATGTTAGTAGGGTGTCGTGAATCTAGAAATACTTGTGTTTAAGTTAGTGATTCCCGTAGCATGCACGTATGGTGAACCGCTATGTTAGGAAGTCGGAGCATAATTGATCTATTGATTGTCATCCTTTGTGTTGAGGTCGGGATCGCGTCATGGTTTACACCTACCAACCCTTCCCCTCGAAGTATGCATTTAGCACTTTGTTTCGATTACTAATAAAAACTTTTGCAACAAGTATGTGAGTTCTTTATGACTAATGTTGAGTCCATGGATTATACGCACTTTCACCCTTCCACCATTGCTAGCTTCTCTAGTACCGTGCAACTCTCGCCGGTGCACAAAACCACCATATGCCTACCTCAAAACAGCCACCATACCTACCTATTATGGCATTTTCATAGCCATTCTGAGATATATTGCCATGCAACTCCCACCGTTCCGTCTCATGACTTGTGCCATCATTGTCATATTGCTTTGCATGATCGTAAGATAGCTAGCATGATGTTTTCATGGCTTGTCCGTTTTTTGATGTCATTGCTACGCTAGATCATTGCGCGAGGCATTTCCTACGGAGTCATCACCATTGTGATCTTTGAGCTGTGAGTAAATAAAAGTGTGATGATCATCATTATTAGAGCATTGTCCCATGTGAGGAAATAAAAAAAAGGCCAAAGATCCCAAAAAAAATAAAAGAAAAGAAAAGAAAAAAAGGCCTAAGAGCTCATATAAAAAAATAGGAGAGAAAAAGAGAGAAGGGACAATGCTACTATCTTTTTCCACACTTGTGCTTCATAATACCACCATGTTCTTCATGATTTGAGAGCTTCTTGCTTTGTCACTACCTTATGCTAGTGGGAATCTTCATTATATAACTTGGCTTGTATATTCCAATGACGGGCTTCCTCATAATTTCCCTAGGTCTTCGTGAGCAAGCAAGTTGGATGCACACCCACTAGCTTTCTTTTTGAGCTTTCACATACTTATAGCTCTAGTGCATATCTTGTATGGAAATCCCTACTCATTCACATTGATATCTATTAATGGGCATCTACATAGCCTTTTGATACACCGAGTCAATGTGACAATCTCCTCCTTTTTGTCTCACAACCACCACCACACTCTATTTCACCTATAGTGCTATACCATGGCTCGCGCTCATGTATTGCGTGATAGTTATAAAAAGTTTGAGAAAGTAAGTGTGAAAACAATTACTTGGACAATACCGGGGTTGTGCATGATTTACATTAGTTGTGTGAGGATGATGGAGCATAGCTAGACTATATGATTTTGTAGGGATAACTTTCATTGGCCTTGTTATTTTGAAAGTTCATGATTACTTTGCTAGTTTGCTTAAAGTATTATTGTTTTCATGTCAATAGCAAACTATTGTTTCGAATCTTACGGATCTGAACATTCATGTCGCGTGAAAGAAGTTGCAAAGGACAACTATTCTAGGTAGCATTTCACATCAAAAATTTGGTCTTTATCACTTCCCTACTCGAGGACGAGCAGGAGTTAAGCTTGGGGATGCTTGATACGTCTCCAACGTATCTATAATTTTTTATGGTTCCATGCTATTATCTTGTCAACTTTGGATGTTTTATATGCATGAATATGCTATTTTATATATTTTTTTGGGACTAACCTATTAACTCAGTGCCAAGTGCGAGTTTTTTTTCCGTGTTTTTCACCCTTTTTCAGACAGAGTCCAAATGTAAGGAAACTTTACGATTATTTTTTTGGGACCAAAAGAGACCCCCGAAGCTTTGGAAGAAGGCCAGAAGAGCCACGAGGGAGTCACAAGCCCATGGGGCACGGCCTAGCCCCCTGGTCGCACCATGCGGGCTTGTGACCTCCTCGTGGGCCCAACTGACGCAATTCCACCGCCATAAATTCCTATAAATTCAGAAACCCCCAAAAAGAAACCTAGATCAGGAGTTCCGCCGCCACAAGCCTCTGTAGCCACCAAAAACCAATTGGGAGCCCATTCCGGCACCCTGCCGGAGGGGGAATCCATCTCCGGTGGCCATCTTCATCATCCCGGCGATCTCCATGACGAGGAGGGAGTAGTTCTCCCTCGGGGCTGAGGGTATGTACCAGTAGCTATGTGTCTGATCTCTCTCTCTCTCTCGTGTTCTTGAGATGTCTTGATCTCGATGTACCGTGGGCTTTGCTACTATAGTTGGATCTTATGATGATCTTCCCCCTCTCCCTTCTTGTAATGAATTGAGTTTCCCCTTTGAAGTTATCTTATCGGATTGAGTCTTTGAGAACACATGATGTATGTCTTGCACGTGTCTATCTGTTGTGATCAACTTGCGGGTTTGTGACAATTGGGAACCTATGCATATGGGTTGGCACACGTGGATTCATGTGAGTACTCGATGTATGTTTTGGTGATCAACTTGCGGGTTCGTGACATTGGGAACCTATGCATAGGGGTTGGCACACGTTTTGACTCTCCGGTAGAAACTTTGGGGCACTCTTCGAAGTTCTATGTGTTGGTTGAATAGATGATTCTAAGATTGTGTGACGCATATCGTATAATCATGCCCATGGATACTTGAGGTGACAATGGAGTATCTAGGTGACATTAGGGTCTTGGTTGATATGTATCTTAAGGTGTTATTCTAGTATGAACTCTTCAATAGATCGATCAGAAAGAATAACTTTGTGGTGGTTTCATACCCGACTATAATCTCTTCGTTTGTTCTCCACTATTAGTGACTTTGGAGTGACTCTTTGTTGCATGTTGAGGGTTAGTTATATGATCCAATTATGTTATCTTTGTTGAGAGAATTTCCACTAGTGAAAGTATAAACCCTAGGCCTTGTTGCCACGTATTGCAATATCGTTCGTGCTCACTTTCGTTACTAGTTACCTTGCTGTTTTTGCAATTTCAGATTACAAAAACCTATATCTACCATCCATATTGCACTTGTATCACCATCTCTTCGCCGAACTAGTGCACCTACACAACTTATCATTGTATTGGGTGTGTTGGGGACACAAGAGACTCTTTGTTATTTGGTTGCAGGGTTGCTTGAGAGAGACCATCTTCATCCTACGCCTCCTGCGGATTGATAAACCTTAGGTCACCCACTTGAGGGAAAATTGCTACTGTCCTACATACCTCTGCACTTGGAGGCCCAACAACGTCTACAAGGAGAAGGTTGCGTAGTAGACATCAGCAATCACCGAGAGAGTACTTCAATCACTTCCACCTAGCTATAAAAGCTTTGTGTTGAACTACAACATGCAAGGGATGAATCAATCACTCGCCGAGCTGTTTGCGATGCTGAATGTCGCTGAGTCAGAAATCCAGAAAGAACATCAAGTGTTGATAGTCAATAAGACCACCAATTTCAAGAAAAACGGCAAGGGAAAGAAGGGTAACTCCAAGAAGAGTGGCAAAGCAGTTGCCCCTCCGACGAAGAAACCCAAGGCTAGACCCAAGCCGGAAAGTGAGTGTTATCATTGCAAGGGGACGGGTCACTAGAAGCAGAACTGCCCCAAGTATCTGGCCGATAAGAAGGTGGCCAACGCCAAACAAGGTATATTTGATATGCATGTTATTGATGTGTACCTCACCAACTCTCGTTGTAGTGCCTGGGTATTTGATACCGGTTCGGTTGCTCGCATTTGCAACTCAAAGCAGGAATTATGGAATAGACGAAGGTTGGCAAAGGACGAAGTGACGATGCATGTGGGAAATGGTTCCAAGGTTGATGTAATCACCGTCGGCACGTTCTCACTTCAATTACCATTAGGATAAGTGATGAACCTGAATAATTGTTATTCAGTGCCTACGTTAAGCATGAAAATTATATCTTGATCTTGTTTATTGCAAGACGGTTGCTCATTTAAGTCAAAGAATAATGGTTGTTCTATTTATATGAGTAATATCTTTTCTGGTCATGCACCCTATGTGAGGGGTTTCTTCATTTTCAATGTCGATAGTGATGACATACATATCCATAACATTGAGGCCAAAATATGTAGAGTTGTTCTATTTCTTGTGGCACTCCCCCTTTGGTCATATTGGTATAAAACGCATGAAGAAACTCCATGCTGATGGACTTTTGGAGTCACTTGATTTTGAATCACTTGACACATGTGAACCATGCCTCATTGGCAAGACGACTAAGACTCCGTTCTCCAGAACAATGGAGCATGCAAGTGACTTGCTGTAGATCATACATACTGATGTGTGTGGACCCATGAGCATAAATAAGGCGCGTGGTGGTTATCGTTATTTTCTCACCTTCACACAAGATTTGACTAGATATGGTTATATTTACTTGATGAAGGACAAGTCTGAAACGTTTGAAAAGTTCAAGCAATTTCAGAGTGAAGTTGAAAATCATCGTAATAAGAAGATCAAACTCCTACAATATGATCGAGGAGGAGAGTATCTGACTTATGAGTTTGGTACTCACTTAAGACAATGTGGAATTGTTTCACACTTGTCACCGCCTCGAACACCACAACCTAATGGTGTATCCGAACGTTCTAATCGTACTTTATTAGATATGGTGTGTTCCATGATGTCTCTTACCGATTTGCCATTATCATTTTTTGGTTATGCATTAGAGACAGCTGCATTCACTTTAAATAGGGCACCATAAAAATCCATTGAGATGACGCCATATGAATTGTAGTATGGCAAGAAGCGAAAGTTGTCGTTTCTTAAAGTTTGGGGAAGTCATGCTTATGTCAAAAAGCTTCAGCCTGAAAAGCTGGAACCCAAAGCAGAAAAGTGTGTCTTCATAGGATACCCAAAAGAGACAGTCGGGTACACCCTCTATCTCAGATCCGAAAGCAAAGTGTTTGTCGCTAAAACAGAGCATTTCTCTCGAAAGAGTTTCTCTCGAAAGAATTGAGTGGGAGGAAGATAGAACTTGATGAGGTTATAGAACCTCTACTTCAACCAGAGAGTAGCGCTGAAAGCACAATTTCTCCCTAGGGTGGTTTTGAGAATTGATCACAACATATGCATCATTGGACTAATGTGTTTTCCAAGTATATTTTATAAAAGTTCAAAAGATGCTATGGCTTAAGGTTTATGTGGAGATACCCCTGGATGCAAGAAAGGAATAATATTGGCTCAAGCTTCAAGCTAGAAGACTCTTCATTTTATATTTGTGAGAAATCACTTTTGAGTCCATAGGAAAGCCAATACTATTAAAAGGGGGTGAGGTAGTAAAATGAACAGATTGCTCAAATGCTCAAAGTTAGCCACAAAACACTCAGTCATTTTTCCCACATATCCACTCTGTCAAGTTCCACATTCTCAAATTCGGTATCACCAACATTTCCACATCGGACCCACCAAGTTTGAACCTCACACAGAACCCTAGACATTCCCACTAAATCGGTGCTACCGAGTTGAGTATGACCAACATTTTGTTGCCAAGATACACAAAATCAGAATTTTCGATTTTGAGTATCGGTGCCACCAAGTTTGGCCATCTGACCGTTAGTCACCTTTTCGGTGCCACCGAGTTCTATATATCGGTCTCACCGAGATTCAAAATTTCACACCTTTAGTACTAGTCGGTACCACCGAGTTGTCCACTTTAGTGTCACCGAGTTTGCTCTTTTGTGTGTAACGGCTGGATTTTGGCTGCTGCCTATGTATACCCATTCACCCACCTCTCATCCATGGGAGAAGCACTCAGAACACACACTTCATTTCCAGATGCATTTTCTAAGGGAGAACCACCTACTCATGTGTTGAGACCAAGATATTCCAATCCAATCATTTGAAATTTGATCTCTAGCCTCCCCAAACTGCTTTCCACCAAATCAAGCTCTCCTACCCATGCGTATTCTATGAGAGAGTGATTTGTGTTGACGAGGCTATCTTTAGAAGCACAAGTGCTTCATTAATCTACCACATCTATTACCTTCTGGAGGGTCGTGCCTCCTAGATTGGTTAGGTGTTGCTTGGGAGCCTCCTACTTCGTGTTGTGGAGTTGAACCAAGATGTTTGTAAGGGCAAGGAGATCGCCTACTTCATGAAGATCTACCGTGAGTAAGGATAGTCCTCCGTGGACGTAAGCCGTGGTGGGATAGACATGGCCACTTATTTGTGGACCCTTCGTGGACTCTCGTAGCCGTTACCCTCCGTGGGTTGAAGTCTCCACTAACATGGACGTACGATAGGGCCACCTATCGAAACCATGCCAAAAATCACCGTGTCAACGTCATGCGTTTGATATCCCTACCTTACTCCTCTATTTACACTTGCATGTTTACTTTCTGTTGCTATACTATTAGAACTGTATGTGTAGGGTGTACTTGACTTGTTATAACTGTCGTAGCTGCCTCTCAAGTAAAATTGGGAAAAGGAAACAAAAGTATCTTGTCAAGTAGTCTAATCACCCCCCCTCTAGACATACTTTCCATCCTACAAGTGGTATTAGAGCATTGGTCTCCATTTCATTGGTTTAGCAACCTAGGATAGTGTGGCATCTAGTGAGGGAAATTATCATCATAGAGGTCCTTACTTTGATTGCATTAATTTTGATAGTTGGAAGCCTAAAGTGAAAGTGCATATAGTCGGCTTTAATCCTCATGTTTGGGCTGTTATTCGTGTTGGTGTGCAAGGTAACTTCTTTGGACACGTACATGTCATGAGCTAGAGCGTGATGCGTTAGCTGATGAACTGAGCGTTGCATGGGAAACAAAAAATATTCCTACGCACATGTAATACCTATCCATGGTGATAATTATCTATTAGAGGGGAGAGTGAATCTACATACCCTTGTAGATCTCTGGGAGGAAGCGCATATAACGCGGTTGATGTAGTGGAACATCTTCGCGATTCAAAACGCAACCCATCTCGCGATCTCATCTCGACCAGTCCTGCGATCCATCATGATCCATCCCGATCTAGTGCCTAATGGAGGCACCTCCGCGTTCAGCACACGTACAGCTCGATGACGATCACTGCCTTCTTGATCCAGCAAGAGGGGCGGAGAGGTAGATGAGTTCTCCAGCACGGCGGCGTGGTGGTGATGGTGGTGAACTAATCCAGCAGGGCTTCGCCTAAGCACCGTCGAACTAGTCTAGAGGAGAAACAGACCAGAGAGAAGTAGAGGGATCACGTGGCAATTAGGGTTGCTCCTCACCTCTAAAACCTCTACTATATATAGGAGGAATAGGAGGGGAGGCTACCTTCGCCCCTCCTCGAAAGAGAGGTTCGGCTTAGCCAACAAGGGAGGAATTCACCTCCCACAAGGGAGGTGGAATCCTATTAGGACTCCTTCCTAATTTATAAACCTTTCCACCTTTTGGCTTTTTGCCTTATTCCTCCACTCCAGCCGCATGGGCCCTTAGGGGAGGCTTTATCCAGCCCACTAGGGGCTGGTTTACCTCCTCTCACAGACCATGAAGCCTTTGGATCATCACAACCCTCCCGGTGGTCCCCGGTACCCTCCCGTCACTCCTCGTACAGTACGGATGAGCCCAAAACTTTTCCGGTGACCAAAACAAGACTTCCTATATATCAATCTTTACTTTCGTACCATACCGGAGCTCCTCGTGATGTCCATGATCTCATATGGGACTCCCAACAACCTTCGGTCACCAACACCTATAACTCAACTATACAGAAACGTCACCGAACCTTCAGTGTGCACACCCTGCGGGTTCGAGAACTATGCACACATGACCTGAGACATTCGTCGGTCAATAACCAATAGCGGGACCTGGATGTACATATTGGCTCCTACATATTCTACGAAGATCTCTATCGGTTGAACCTCTATGTCAAGGATTCAGTTAATCCCGTATGTTGTTCCCTTTGTCCTTCGGTATGTTACTTGCCTGAAATTTAATCGTCGGTATATCCATACCTAGTTCAATCTCGTTACTGGCAAGTCTCTTTACTTGTTACATAATACAAGATCTCGTAACTAACTCCTTAGTCACATTGCTTGCAAGGCTTGTTGTGATATTGTATTACCGAGTGGGCCCCGAGATACCTCTTCGTCATACGGAGTGACAAATCCCAGTCTTGATCCATGCCAACCCAACATACACCTTCAAAGATACCTGTAGAGCACCTTTATAGTCACCCAGTAACGTTGCGACGTTTGATACACACAAGGTATTTTTCCGGTGTCCGAGAGTTGCATGATCTCATGGTCATAGGAACAGATACATTGACATGCAGAAAACAACAGCAATAAACTGACACGATCATATGCTACGTTCATAGTTTGGGTCTTGTCCATCACATCATTCCCCTAATGAAGTGATCCCATTATCAGGTGACAACACTTGTCTACGACCAAGAAACCTTGACCATCTTTGATCAACGAGCTAGTCAACTAGAGGCTCACTAGGGACAGTGTTTTGTCTATGTATCCGCACATGTATTTGAGTTTCCAATCAATACAATTCTAGCATGGATGATAAAAAATTATCATGAACAAGGAAATATAATAATAACCAATTTATTATTGTCTCTAGGGCATATTTCCAACACCGAAGATGTTGCAACTTAATGCTCAAGCATGCGATATCATCTTCAACTGCCTTTGCCCCAAAGAATTCAAAAGAAATCAGTCGTCTCGAGAATGCAAAAGAAATTTGGGACACTTTGCTTGATATGCGTGGAGGTACTGATTCTTTCAGAGAATCTAGGTTGGGTGTGCTTCAAAGTCAGCTTGACAAGTTCAAGATGAATAATGGTGAAGGAGTTGCTGAAATGTACTCTAGGCTAGCTCTCATCACCAATGAGATTGTCGGCTTAGGAGGCGAAGAGATGACTGACAAGTTCATCATCAAGAAGATACTTAGAGATCTTGATGGCAAGTATGACACAGTGTGCACATTGATCCAAATGATGCCAAATTACAAAGATCTCAAGCCAACTGAAGTCACTGGTAGGATTGTTGCTCCTGAGATGTCACTCAAGGACAAAGATGAGCTGCACAACAAGTCAAGCAGTGCTTATAAAGCGTCATGTGATGCTCCCGCTACTTCAAAAGACCAACTTCTCACTAATGAAGAGATAAGACTCATGGTCAAAACATTCAACAAGTTCTACAAGAGTAGACACAAAGATAGAAGCTCAAGTTGAAGACATGATGAGAAGCGTTCGTCCAGTCGTGACCGAAACTGCTACAAGTGTGGGAAGCCCGTACACTACTCAAATGAGTGCTCGGCTCCGTACAGAAGAAGAGAAGAGTGACCTCGAAGGCGAAGCTCAAGAGATGAGTCACCTCGTAGAGAGAGAAGGAGTAGAGAAGATCACTATGAACAAAGACACTCACGTAGAGGCAAGGAATCGGAGAAGAAGGACAAATACACCAAGAGCATTTCAAGAAGAAGACATCAATCTCATGTTGGTGAATGGGTCTCTGGCTCCGAGGCTGATCACCACTCCGAGAGAGGCTATCACACCAACTCCGACTATAGTAAAGATGAAGGTGTTGCCGGGATTGCACTTGTTTAAACCAACTCCCATGACTTATTTGATTCACCAAATGAGGGAGTCGGAAACTGCTTCATGGCTAAAGGCCCCAAGGTATCACATCCTGAGTATCTTGATTTCAATAGTGATGAAGATGACTTGTTAGGAGAAGATGACTTGCTTCTAGAAAAAGCTAGCGAATGCACTGAAAATGAACTTGCTATTTATCATGCTAGTCAAGAGAATCGAATGATTATGATAAGAAAGAAATTGAATGGCTAACTCAAGAATTAAAAACTCTTAAGTTAGCTCATGAGACTACTCTAGAAGATCGATCATAGAGATCTTGCAAGAGCCCATGAGAAGCTACGCTTCGAGAAGCTCAACATAGAGCAAGAGCATGAGTTCTTAAAAGGAATCAATGATGATCTTCGGAAGATGAGTTCTTCTTATCTAGCCAAACGATTGCTCTTGTCTAACTTTGTTCGACAAGTTAAACCTAGGAACACTAGTAACAAAGGAAAGAAGGCTTCTTCATCTAGTAACAACAATGCTAAAGCTAAATCTAATAATGTTGTTGTTAGTACGTCTATCGATTCCACTAACGATTCTCTTAGCCAAGTTACACTTGAGCAGGAAAATGATCTATTGAAAGGGATTATAGAGAGAAGTGTCTTCAAGAGTCTTTTCGGAAGTAAGCAATTTGAGGAAATTGTGCGCAAGCAAGGACGACATCGGAAGAAACAAGGTGTTGGCTACTTCAACGTCAACGGAGATGTTTAGGAAGAAGGTTGAAGCGACTCGACTCAAGACGAGTCAAGCATCTGTGTTTCTGTGCCATCCCTGGATCAGTATGCTGGCACACACAGTACATCAATGTATATATCAAAGTGCAATCACATGTCAAATAGCATAAAACTGATATATACCTTAAATATCTCAGCGGAAGCGGTCAAGGGAGTGGAGTCCCAATAAACACCAATGACAATTTGAGTGTAGACCGTAACCCTGAATCGTACTCTTACTCGTCGAAGAAAATATCTGCAACATTTGACGTTGCAGCCGTGTAGGTCAGCATATTGAATATGCCGGCAAGTCATCAAAGAGAGGGGTAAAATAATAATCAACTATCTCTACATGCATATTTGGTCGGTGGAGCTAAGTTTTGCATAAAGCCAGTTTTATCCTACAACAAGAGGGGTTGAAAGCAAAATGTTACTACAAAAGTTGGTTGTTAACGAGATGGTTCCGCCAACCAGTTCTCGTACCCGAGTTGTCAATAATTACCCTCATCAAATATATTTAATGGTGTTGAGAAATCCAGATAACTTTAGTTCCTTTGGCTCAAGTTGTCCATGACCGTGGACACGGCTAATCGATTAGGTTTGAGTAATCTGCAGAGTATTGCACACGTTCCCCACAAGATTTGATCGCCTCCGAGTATGTCCTCACACTTCAAGGTGTTTGAAGACCGGATGATCAAAACATGGTCTTTCAACGGGTCCCTCTGAATCCCTGTCGGTGCCCATCCGTTCCTACCGTTCGTCTACATCTGCTAGCACCGCCTGTCCAGAGTCGCCGCGTTGTCCAACCAAGCCAGAGCCCATAATGACTTGTGGCTGTGCAGGTAAGCCTTGGGTCTTGAAAATATCCGTCCGTCTCTTTGAGCCTGGGTGAAGCTTTCCGCAGGATGACATGGTCTCTCCAGCATCCCGGGCATCCACTGGGTTTTCCAGGGAGCCGATCAACCGTCCTTCACCCAGTGTTGCATTGCGTCCGAGGTCTTGAAAATCTTGTCTTAGTCCGGTCTTGGTTGTTATATCAACCTCGCATCACTCGTGGAATACACTCAACCGATAACCCGTCTACTAGAGCATAGCATATATAACATTGTCGTCCCGGGGCCAAGTATTGGGGTGTTGGTGTTCCTACCACATGATACTACACCTATGACTAAAGTTTCCAAGTACCTAGGCAGCATGCAAATAGGGCAAAGAAGGTGATCTACTATGCATTGAAAACATAGGTAAAAATAACATGATCAAAGATGACTTGCCTGTGATGTTGACGAAGAAGAATTTCTCGAGATAATAACTTGATAGACTACTCGTCACTCTCCGATGAAACCTATATAACAAACATATCATCCACATAAGCACACATACTAGCAATCATTCTAGCAATCAAACAAAAGAGGGAAAGCGAATGAGAAACCGAGAGAAACTTCAAATAGAACTAAAGAGTCTTCTACTACGTCAACCACTAAATAGTTTTGTCTAACAGAAAATAATGACAAGGAACTAAGATATAAGTTTAACTAAGATAAAATAAAATAATTTTCACAAAACTTTTGAAAGCATTCCCAAACGGGATTTGAAACAACGGTGAAAACAATTGCACGTTACTACGGAGCTAGAATTGTTTTCATAAAAACAAATAAAACTAAAATATTAATATATGGTATAATATACCAAAAAAAATCAGAAAATAAATCTCTACTCAAATAACATTTTTCTCAAGCCAAAATAAAAACTTTAGATTTTTTTTTACAAAATACCTAAAAGTATTATTTCTTTTTGCAAATAATTTTCAAATGATCCTCTAAGTTTGAGGTTGCAAATAACATTCAAAATGCCCGGGTATTTGAGTGTCATGTTCCTCCGCTCTTTTCTGTTTGACAGAATGCATTTCCCGGCATTTTGTTGCACGAAGAAAAACGAATGGAAATGAAAGGAAATTCGAGTGCAAACATCTCCGTTCAAATTCTTTATAGTTGAAGAAGTCATGTCATCTTCTCTCGTTGCTTTTAAAAGTTTGAATTTGAATGCACCAGAGAAGGGGAAAGTCATTTATTCCCTCTCATTCAAAAGTTTCGAAAAGTTTCAAATTTCACGCAAGTTTCAATCACTCAGCAAACAAACAAACAAGCAAATCTAATAATTATATTAACATTCCAAAATTTATAATTTTGGGATGTTACAAACTACCACACTTAAAATGAATCTCGTCCTCGAGATTCGAAGAGGCTAGAAAGAAAGGTTAGGGTTTGGGGGTCTTCTAACAAATCCAACCTCCGGCAAGGTGGGATGCTACCACACTTAAAATGAGAGGTACTGGTCCCTCAAAATGCTTTAACGATCCTCTAGGGTTTTGGCAACTGACTTCTCACAGTCTTCATACTAAATCCTTTGGTGATGCTCTCCCGTTATATTCATAATGTTTCCATCAAAATCAAGGGTTCCTCTGTTGATATAAGCTTCTTCCATTACTGGGTCTTCTTAACTGACAGTCTCGTGGTTAATTCTAAATAACCTATCAACGATTCTCATGGTGGTCTACCATTTGTGGTTATCCTGCAGAGAGAGGGGTCTTGGTTTCATCCTCACCGTAAAATTTCTTACGCGTGACAACAGGTGCCATGTACATGGGGCTTTCAGTATACCATTCTAAGGCTTAAACAAAAGCTACAAAGAACGTCGTCTCTCACTATGGGTAAGTCTCTCAGATTTACCATTCCAAATAGCAAGAGAATGATAATAGTAAGTCGTCATGGTGGCCAAGCCATGTCGCACTGAAATCATTACCTTGTATAAGGCTTAGTGAATCTCGTATTCTAACACTTGGGCATCCTCACAAGCGTTACAGAATTTCTCTTGTCCACGAACGGAGTTCGGATAATCCATTTGGTTCTGCAAGCTGAACAAAACATCTATCGTATCTTCACAACTCTCTGGCTTTCGTATATTCCTAAGAAAACGTTTGCTGATCCATCATAGCTTCTTCCATAATTCATATTCATTTCATAATCAATCCTTTATTACATCCTTGCTTTCTTCAAAATTCCAACTCAAAAGTAATTTATTAGAAATGCTGCCATCCACATTGTTCTGTATGGTCGAGCATTTTTGCCAACATTATTCATTCATCTCTCTTGGAGGTACTTTAGTTCCACTCGAACTTTCCGAGGTGCTCCTTGAAATCATGGTACATTCCTACTAAGTGGATCCTGTGGGTTTACTGATTACTACCACACTTAAATGAATTATACTCATGCCTGCATAGACCATATTTCCTCATATCCTCATAATTGTTTAGAGATCTTTTCTCGTAGAGAAACAACGCATACATTTTCAACATAGGCAATCATGAGACAATAATTTTCCATTTACTCATGATGTTATTACATCTCAGGGATTTCTGTTACAAAAATTTCACTCCATGATCTCTTGAAAAACAAGAGTGCTTCGGATCACACTTATTGCCATGGTCAAAACTTAACTACTCCATTCTAGCTTTCTTCCTTTGCGGACAATCGCTAGCAAAATGTCCTGCTTCCTTGCAACGAAAGCAAATGAGTTCTGACAAGTCTCGAGGCTTCTTAGCTTTTGCTTTTGCTCCTTGGATTTCCGGCTTCCTTCCTGAGCACATGTATTTGTGGTGGCCAAATTCCAAACACTTGTAACATCTGACATGACTCAGGTCTATATCTACAGAGATTTGGCTCTTCCGAGGGTACTTTTTCTTCTTTATGGACTCCTTCATTTTGGCCAGTTCTTCTATTTCAAGTGGATCAAACTCCACTCCTTCCATCGGGTAGTATCCCAGATACTCTTGGCTTCTCTTCGTGCAGTCCTGCGAATAATGTCCTTCTTCTCCACATGAGTAGCATGCATTGGAGAAAAATCTGGTCAGACCTTGTCCATCAGGGTCTTCAATATTTTCGTTCATCACTGGCTCTTCTAGAATCTTCTTCTTGTGTGTTTCCTTCACTGCATCTTTCTGCTGCTTGACAACTTGTTGCACCTTGGGGTAAATGTGACACTGAGCTGGGTAGTGGGTGGTTCCTTCACACAAGAAACAAGTCACCTGACTAGTTGGGCATTCCTCAGCTGGGTGATTTTCTTCACAATGAGTGCATCCATCCGTGTGTTCTTCCTGGGTGTGTCCTATTTCTCCACAGATCTTGCATGCACAAGGCTTCTTCATCGGATTATCATAGCTCTTCTGAATGAGTCGGGATCTTAACAGAGTGTACTTGAATTCGCCCCAACTTTCTGCTCCACTAAATCCTTGTATGGCATGGTGCATTTTCCACCAGATTGGAGCACTTTGTGTAAAGTACTGGAGAGTGTGTTCCACTTCATACTTCCTTGAGATCAAGTTGCTCCCGAAGTGGTTCTCCATGTTCTGAATCCATATCTCAGTTTCCAGCTGGGTCATTGGTCCAGAGACTACAAGTCCAGCTTCATACTCCATCTGGTAGGGTTGAGGTTTTGGGGATGAGACGGGTAAGAGAGGGAGGGAGATACACACAATACAAACAATATTTTTGAGAATAGATTTTAGTTGTGGCCGTCGGAAAACACACACCAAAGACGGTTCACAAATCATCGTATCTAACGTGGGTATATAACAGGGGTTTGGACTTCTAATGGTCATATAATTATTCGTACACTTCAGGGTCTTTGAGTTCTTCGGGTCTTGAGAGTCTACTGTTGGTGTAGCTTCAATTCTTCAAACGCGTGGTGAAATCCTCTTTACTTTGAAGTAGAACTCCGTTGATTCTTCATGAGGTCGAAGGGGTAAGGGAATTGTATAACTATTGGAGGTGAGGGAGAACATTTGATGAAATGAGAAGAGATGAGAAATGAAGGATGTTCTTGAAAAATAGAAATTTTTGAGGGATCCTTTCCTAAGAAATTTCCAGTTTCTAGGGGTCACGTCCTACAGTCAACATGTGCTCTGATACCATCTCTGTAGCGACCCGACTCAAGACGAGTCAAGCCTCTGTGTTTCTGTGCCATCCCTGGATCAGTATGCTGGCACACACAGTACATCAATGTATATATCAAAGTGCAATCACATGTAAAATAGCGTAAAACTGATATATACCTTCAATATCTCAGCGGAAGCGGTCAAGGGAGTGGAGTCCCAATAAACACCAACGACAAGTTGAGTGTAGACCGTAACCCTGAATCGTACTCTTACTTGTCGAAGAAAATATCTGCAACATGAGACGTTGCAGCCGTGTAGGTCAGCATATTGAATAAGCCGGCAAGTCATCAAAGAGAGGGGTAAAATAATAATCAACTATCTCTACATGCATATTTGGTCGGTGGAGCTAAGTTTTGCATAAAGCCAGTTTTATCCTACAACAAGAGGGGTTGAAAGCAAAATGTTACTACAAAAGTTGGTTGTTAACGAGATGGTTCCGCCAACCAGTTCTCGTACCCGAGTTGTCAATAATTACCCTCATCAAATATATTTAATGGTGTTGAGAAATCCAGATAACTTTAGTTCCTTTGGCTCAAGTTGTCCATGACCGTGGACACGGCTAATCGATTAGGTTTGAGTACTCTGCAGAGTTTTGCACACGTTCCCCACAAGATTTGATCGCCTCCGAGTATGTCCTCGCACTTCAAGGTGTTTGAAGACCGGATGATCAATACATGGTCTTTCAACGGGTCCCTCTGAATCCCTGTCGGTGACCATCCTTTCCTACCGTTCGTCTACATCTGCTAGCACCGCATGTCCATAGTCGCCGCGTTGTCCAACCAAGCCAGAGCCCATAATGACTTGTGGCTGTGCAGGTAAGCCTTGGGTCTTGAAAATATCCATCCGTCTCTTTGAGCCTGGGTGAAGCTTTCCGCACGATGACATGGCCTCTCCAGCATCCCGGGCATCCACTCGGTTTTCGAGGGAGCCGATCAACCGTCCTTCACCCAGTGTTGCATTGCGTCCGAGGTCTTGAAAATCTTGTCTTAGTCCGGTCATGGTTATTATATCAACCTCGCATCACTCGTGGAATACACTCAACCGATAACCCGTCTACTAGAGCATAGCATATATAACATTGTCGTCCCGGGGCCAAGTATTGGGGTGTTGGTGTTCCTACCACATGATACTACACCTATGACTAAAGTTTCCAAGTACCTAGGCAGCATGCAAATAGGGCAAAGAAGGTGATCTACTATGCATTGAAAACATAGGTAAAAATAACATGATCAAAGATGACTTGCCTGTGATGTTGATGAAGAAGAATTTCTCGAGATAATAACTTGATAGACTACTCATCACTCTCCAATGAAATCTATATAACAAACATATCATCCACATAAGCACACATACTAGCAATCATTCTAGCAATCAAACAAAAGAGGGAGAGCGAATGAGAAACCGAGAGAAACTTCAAATAGAACTAAAGAGTCTTCTACTATGTCAACCACTAAATAGTTTTGTCTAACAGAAAATAATGACAAGGAACTAAGATATAAGTTTAACTAAGATAAAATAAAATAATTTTCACAAAACTTTTGAAATCATTCCCAAATGGGATTTGAAACAACGGTGAAAACAATTGCACGTTACTACGGAGCTAGAATTGTTTTCATAAAAACAAATAAAACTAAAATATTAATATATGGTATAATATACCCAGAAAAAATCAGAAAATAAATCTCTACCCAAATAACATTTTTCAAAAGCCAAAATAAAAACTTTAGATTTTTTTTTTCCAAAATCCCTAAAAGTATTATTTCTTTTTGCAAATAATTTTCAAACGATCCTCTAAGTTTGAGGTTGCAAATAACATTCAAAATGCCCGGGTATTTGAGGGTCATGTTCCTCCGCTCTTTTCTGTTTGACAGAATGCATTTCCCAGCATTTTGTTGCACGAAGAAAAACGAATGGAAATGAAAGGAAATTCGAGTGCAAACATCTCCGTTCAAATTCTTTATAGTTGAAGAAGTCATGTCATCTTCTCTCGTTGCTTTTAAAAGTTTGAATTTGAATGCACCGGAGAAGGGGAAAGTCATTTTATTCCCTCTCATTCAAAAGTTTCGAAAAGTTTCAAATTTCACGCAAGTTTCAATCACTCAGCAAACAAACAAACAAGCAAATGTAATAATTATATTAACATTCCAAAATTTATAATTTTGGGATGTTACAAAGGTCCATATCCCACTCCCAAGTTTGTTCCCCAAGAGGAGAAGTCCACTCCTTCCGAAGGAACAAGCTCACAAGATGGCCTTCTACCACAAGACCACAAAGGGAAGGGAAAGCTTCAAGATGACATTGACCTTTTTGAAGAAGAATCCCAAGCTAAGGTCAAGTCGATTCCCAAGGATACTACTAGCTCTACCTCGGCAAGTGCTACCACAACTCCAAGGATTCCCATCAATTTGGTGTGCATTCCCAAGAGGAAGAACTAGAAGTTCTTGAGGGATGATGCTGCCAATGAGATTCACTCTTATTCATTTTGGCAAGAACTATATGCAATCAACCTCAACTATATGCATTAGTTCAAGGAGTCACACATTCCCTCAAAGGTAAGCAAGGAACAAGGTAATTAATGCATCTTTGGACATTATCCCATGTGTGCTTCACTCCATGTCCATAGATATTCTTGCATATGTTCCTTTTCCTTTGGGACTAACCCATGTATGTGAGAAGAGTATGAAAACAACAAGGATTGCTCCCAACTCAAGATGATCTTCATCAACATTGAGCATCCGCCACTACTTCACCTACTTGAAGTCTTCTACGACAAAACCCAAGGTTAGTTGATCCCTATTAGTGTTGATATCATATCAAGGGGGAGCTTTACTCTAAGCCTTGAGTATAAGCATCTCCTAAGGATATGAACACATTAATGCTTATTTAAAAGTGGTAACTGATGGCCCACAAGCGTATGGGATCGCAACAGTTTTCGAGGGTAGAGTATTCAACCCAAATTTATTGATTCGTTCACAAGGGGATGCTAAACAATATTCTCAAGTATTAGCAGCTGAGTTGTCAATTCAACCACACCTGAAAGATTAGTGTCTGCAAGCAAAGTATCAGTAGCAAGGTAGTATGATAGCAACGGTGCCAGAAAAAGCTTTGACAATCCCCGGCAACGGCGCCAGAAAAAGCCTTATTGACGGGATGTTAGCGCCAACAAAGTCTTGCAACAAGTAACAGCGGAGTAGCAAGGAATAGCAGTAGCAGTAGCAACAACAGCAGCAAAGTAACAAGTAACAGCAATACTGACAGCACCAGCAAAGTGGCCCAATCCCTTTGGTGGCAAGGGACAAGCCTAGGCAAAGTAGCGTAGCGAGGACCAGTAGTAAAAGACTCGTAGGCAGTGGATTGGTGATGGATGAGTGTGACGTATGTGATTCATCATGTAACAGCTATAACACGAAGAGATATGTGGCTAGCTCCCGTTCGTCAATCTAATGTAGGCACGTATTCCGTATGTAATCATACATGCTTAGGGAAAAGAACTTGCATGACATCTATTGTCCATCCCTCCTGTGGCAGCGGGGTCCTAATGGAAACTACGGGATATTAAGGTTCTCCTTTTAATAAAGAACCGGACCAACGCATTAATACGCGGTGAATACATGAACTCCTCATACTATGGTCATCCCCGGGAGTGGTTCCGGCTATCGTCACTCCGGGGTTGCCGGGTCATAACACATAGTAGGTGACTACAACTTGCAAGATAGGATCTAAAACACACATATATTGGCGACAACATAATAGGCTCAGATCTGAAATCATGGCACTCGGGCCCTAGTAACAAGCATTAAGCATAGCCAAGTAGTAGCAACATCAATCTAGAACATAGTGGATACTAGGGATCAATCCCCGTCAAGAACTAACTCGATTACATGATAGATCTCATCCAACTCATCACCGTCCAGCAAGCATACAATGAGATTACTCACGAACGATGAAGAGCATCATGGAATTGTCGATGGAGAAAGGTTGATGATGATGATGGTGACAATTTCCCCTCTCAGGAGCCCGAAACAGACTCCAGATCTGCCCTCCAGATGAAGAACATGATTTGGCGGCGCCTCCGTATCGCAAAACGCGATGAAACCTTCTCTGTGATTTTTTTCCAGGAGAAACGGAAGATATAGAGCTGAGATTGGGGGCGGTGGTGCGACGTGGGCCCCACAAGCCTGCACGGCGCGACCATAGAGGGTGGCCGCGACCTGTGGGCTTGTGGCCCAGTAGCACGCCCCCTCCGGTGGATCTTTGCGCAAGTATTTTTCTTTTATTCCAGAAAAAATCTCCGTAAATTTTTAGGACATTCCGAGAACTTTTATTTCTGCACAAAAACAACACCATGGCAATTCTGCTGAAAACATCATTAGTTCGGGTTAGTTCCATTCAAATCATGCAAATTAGAGTCCAAAACAAGGGCAAAAGAGTTTGGAAAAGTAGATACGACGGAGACGTATCAACTCCCCCAAGCTTAAAGCCTTGCTTGTCCTCAAGCAACTCAGTTGACAAACTGAGAGAGACAAAAGAAAAACTTTGACGAACTCTGTTTGATCTTGTTGTTGCAACTATGTCTAACTCAGAACCATCATTTCAGCAAGATCACAATCAAACCACAAAAGCAAATGACATCTAGGTCTCACGGTAAACTCATATCAATGGCATAATCAACTAGCGAGCAAATAATAATAAGCCTCAAATGTCAACACTTCAATCAAAACAACATGAAGCGGTACGAATAGATGGTATCTCGCTAGCTCTTTCTGATACCGCAAAACATAAATGCAGAGCACCTTCAAAGACCAAGGTTTGACTAAACATTGTAATTCATGGCAATGAAGATCCAGTCATAGTCATACTCAACATAGTTAAAAGCAAAGCATAAAAATGACAGAGGTGCTCTCTAATTGGTGCTTTTGTAAGAGGAGGATGATTCAGCACGAACATAAATAGACAGGCCCTTCGCATAGGGAAGCATTGATTTGCAGAGGTGCCAGAGCTCAAGCTTTGAAAACAGAGATAATAACTTTGGGTGGCATGCTTTCATTGTCAATGCAATGACTAAGAGTTCTCAACATCTTCCATGCTACACATGCTATAGGCGGTTCCCAAACAGAAAGGTAAAGTTTTGACTCCCCCACCACCAATCAATCACACTCCACGGCTAGCCAAATCCTCGGGTACCGTCCATACTAACATCAATCCTAGGGGAGTTTTGTTTGCAATTATCTTTTCGATTTGAGCATGGAACTGGGAATTCCAATTACCGGCCCCTTTCTCGTGAATGATAGTGAATAAACACATATCGAGGAGAACACGCCTAGCATGGAAGATACCAATAGCCCCCTGTCACCACATGAGTGGTTCGAGCATGCAAAATAGATTATTTCTTGAAGATTTAGAGAGTGGCTCATGCAAATTTACTTGGAACGGCAGGTAGATACCGCACATAGGTAGGTATGGTGGACTCATATGGAACAACTTTGGGTTTATGGAAGTGGATGCACAAGCAGTATTCCTGCTTAGTACAAGTGAAGGCTAGCAAAAGACTGGGAAGCGACCAACTAGAGAGCGACAACAGTCATCAACATGCATTGAGAGTAACTAGCATTGAGTGCAAGCATGAGTAGGACATAAATCACCATGAACATGAATATCATAGAGGCTATGTTGATTTTGTTTCAACTACATGCGTGAACATGCGCCAAGTCAAGCCAGTTGAATCATTCAAAGGAGGATACCGTCCTATCATACTACATCATAGTCATCTCAACATTCACATGGGCATCCAAGACAAACCATTATAAGCTCCTAGCTAAGTAAGCATGGCATAAGCAACTATGATCTCTAAGTTGTCATTGCAAACATGTTTCTCTCACAAAAAAGCTGAATCAGGCATGATGAGCTAGTCATATTTACAAAAACAAAATAGATCGAGTTCATACCAGCTTTTCCAGGCTCAGTCACTTCATCATATATCATCATTATTGCCTTTCACTTGCACGACCAAACGATGTGAACAATAATAAGAGTGCTCGTGCATTGGACTACGCTGGAATCTGCAGGCAAACACAAAGGAGAAGACAAAGTAATATGGCTCTTTGAAAGATAAACAGGTATGCATGCAAGAGCCACTAAACATTGTAACCAATATCTTCTATCTTTACCCAAAGAAAAAGAAATCTATTTACACGGGAAATCTCCCAACAAGCAAAAGAAGAAAAAGAAAATATTTTTGGGTTTTCTCAAACTAGACAGATACACGAAAAGAAAACGAGAAAAAGAAAATAAACTAGCATGGATGATACAGTGGCAAAGTGTGAACACCGGCTAACAAAGTGAAAGCATAAGCAAGAATATAAAGTCGGTGAGGAACACGTACTCCCCCAAGCTTAGGCTTTTGGCCTAACTTGGTCTACTCCCAAGGATGGTCCTCGCGAAACCCAAAATCTTAATGGGGGTTATATGGGAGCGCTGCAGCCACTGCCTGAATAGCTGCCTCACGGAGACGAGCAGCCTTCGCCTCCCTCTCATACTCCCGTGCCTCTCCTCTGGTTATGTAGTATCTTCGTTTTACCTGAAAGTCAAAGAAGGCAGGAGCAGGAAAGGTAATATGGAAAACACGCTGCCAGTTAAATATCAATCGGTATAGGAGGGATTCATCATCCCTCTCAAGGAACTGGTAGCGTGTCAAAGCGACGTGGTCAAGGAAAGCTGTATGGAGCGGGGGATCTCCTTCGCGGATGGGTACTCCAAGAAAATTTGCTATGCGAGTGGCATAGATGCCACCAAAGAAATCCCCTTCAATAGCATTCTTATTCAGCCTCCTTGCTATAATAGCTCCGATGTTGAAGCTTTTGTCGCCCGTCACTGCGCTCTTAAGGATACTAAGTCGGGTGCGCAGAGGTGACAATGCTCAATCTTGCCATTAATGCATCTGTCTATGAAGAGGGCAAAGTAATGCAAGGTAGGAAAATGAATACTCCCCATGGTAGCTTGCGTAATGTCTCTAATTTCTCCAACCGTAATACCAGCGCAAAAATCTCTAACCGAAGATTTAGGAGGATCACTGAGGCTACCCCATGTAGGTATTTTGCAAATTCTACTTAAATCCTCTAAATCCATGGTATACGATTTATCATAGAGATCAAACAGTACCGATGGCTCACTGCCAGCTGAAAATTTGAATCTACGGACAAAAGAGGCAGTGAGAGCAACAAATTGTTCACATTTATCGGAGATGAATTCTTCGAGTCCGATGTTGCGAACAAATGCATCAAACTCATCTTTGAAGCCTGCCTCAATCATAAATTCATCAGAAGGCCATTCACATGGTTGAACCTGCGCGTCCCTAGGTTGGTAAGGATCAGTCTCCCGAATCGCAAGACGGGGACCTCTCTTGCTTGAAGAACCACGATGAAAGTTTCTCCTAAACATCTTCCTTTTTCTGAAATTTTCAGTGACCCAAAGGAGAGGTGAACAAGGTTCAACTAAACTTGTAGGAACTACTCCCACAAGTGCCTAGAGACCATATTACGCATCAAAACTACTTGGGACCAACTAGAATCAGCATACAAAGCTCAAGAACATGGTCACCAAGATAGCAAAAATATGCGGAGTATAAGGCACTAGAGCAAAAACTAATTGGACCAATGGAGGACTCACTTACCAAGGAGTAATTTCCCAAAAACAGTTCGGAGAATGGTGATTTCAGAAAAGAGATCAAAAATCCCAGCAAGAGGAGCAAGAACACGGGTTTGAGCTGCGAAACGATTTTTTCTGGAGGTAGGAGAAGCGAATGAGAGCAAGAATGAGTGGAGGGGGTGCCTGTGGGCCCCACAAGCCTGGGTGGCGCGGCCAGGGGTGGTGCCCGCGCCCCTAGGGCTTGTGGCCCATTGGTGTGGCCCCTAGACAGACTCTTTGTCCCAGTATTTTTCAAATTTTTCAGAAAAAATCATACTAGATTTTCACAGCGTTCGGAGAACTTTTTATTTTCGGGGTACTTTTCTACCGGACGCTAAAACAAAAAACAGGGAAAACTAAACTAAATCTATCATTTTTCTTCTAAGCAACCGAAGGAAAAAGCTTGGAACAGAGGTTTGTGACTCCTTGATTCATCCATCTCATGGTCATCGAAAGAAATCCGTCAATGGGGTTGATCAAATCCCCTCGACAAAACTTTCTCGAATCGTAAAAGAAGACGGAGAATTTTCGAATAGTCTGTAGGTCACCTCAATGGGGATGTGTATTTCCCCCAACAAGCAAATCATATTTCATCTTGACACGAGGAATAGGGCATTCAAAGCTCCCAATAAGAATCGATGAAGTTTTTTCGATAGCATTGATGCAATTTACTCGATATTGTTTCTTTGGAAAGTGCACCGTATGCTCATTACCGTTGACATGGAAAGTGACATTACCTTTGTTGCAATCTATAGCAGCCCCTGCGGTGTTTATAAAGGGTCTTCCGAGGATGACAGCCATGGCATCGTACTCGGGAATATCCAAGATAACAAAGTCTGTTAAGATAGTGGTGTTAGCAACCACAATAGGCACATCCTCGCAAATGCCGATAGGGAAAGCAGTTGATTTGTCGGCCATTTGCAGAGAGATTTAAGTGGGTGTCAACTTATCCAGTTCAAGTCTACGATAAAGAGAGAGAGGCATAACACTAACACCGGCTCCAAGGTCGCATAACGAAGTTCTAACGTAGTTGCCTTTAATGGAGCAAGGTATAGTGGGCACACCGAGATCACCTAGTTTCTTAGGAGTTCCACCCGTGAAGGTTTAATTAGCGAGCATGGTGGAAATCTCAACCTCAGGTATCCTCCTCTTATTAGTCACAATATCTTTCATGTACTTAGCATACGGAGACATTTTGAGCATATCTGTCAAACGATTTGCAGAAAGACAGGTCTGATCATCTCAGCGAATCGCTCAAAATCCTCATCATCCTTTTTTCTTGGTTGGTTTGGGAGGAAAGGGCATGGTTTTCTGAACCCATGGCTCCCTTTCTTTACCATGCTTCCTAGCAGCAAAGTCATTCTTATCATATCTCTTATTCTTAGGTTGTGGGTTATCAAGATCAGGTTCAATCTCCACATCCTTATAGTTGCTAGGTTGAGCATCTTCATGAACATCACTATTGATATTATCATTAAGCTCATCTTCATCACCAGATTGTGTTTCAGCATCAGAGATAGAGGCATCGTTTGGACTCTCAGGGGTAGCAGCAACAGGGTTGTGATAACCCACAAGTATAGGGGATCAATTGTAGCCTTTCTCGATAAGTAAGAGTGTTGAACCCAACGAGGAGCTAAAGGTAGGACAAATATTCCCTCAAGTTCTATCGACCACCGATACAACTCTACGCACACTTTACGTTCGCTTTACCTAGAACAAGTATGAAACTAGAAGTACTTTGTGGGAGTGATAGGATAGGATTTCAAGAAAGTAAAGAACACATAAATAAAACTAAGGGCTGGTTAGATAAAGAAACAACTATGAGTGTCTAACGAGTGTGTAAAAGTGGTGGTAGGAGTTGCGGAATTGTCCCTAAGCAAATGACTACGCTACTAGATCGATAGCAAATATCATGTGAGAGAGGCCTCTGCTAGCATGTCATCCCTTACTTGGAATTCTATGCACTTATGATTGAAACTATTAGCAAGCGTCCGCAACTACTAACGTTCATTAAGGTAAAACCCAACCATAGCAATAAGATATATTGACCCCCCTTCAATCCCATATGCATCAATTTCTATGCTAGGTTTGAAGCTTCTGTCACTCTAGCTTGCCAATACATAGTCCTATCAACATACAACTAACCCTATGGTGTGATCCATGCGTGCGATCATATGATGGGCACCAAAGGACAGCAACATAACCGCAAGCAAATTAAACCAATCATAGCAATTAATCAATCACCCCTAAGACAACGATAATCTACTCAGACATCATAGGATAGCAACACATCATTGGATAATAATATGTAGCATAAAGCACCATGTTCAAGTAGAGGGTACAACGGGTTGTGGGAGAGTGAACCGCTGAATATAGATGGGGGAAGATGATGGATATGTTGGTGAAGATGACAGAGGTGTTGGTGTAGATCGCCGTCACACGATGATGTCCCGGGCGGCGTTCCGGCACCGCCGGGAGAGAGGGGGAGAGAGCCCCCTCCTTCTTGTTCTTCCTTGACCTCCTCCCTAGATGGGAGAAGGGTTTACCCTCTGGTCCATGGTCGCCATGGCGGCGGAGGGGCGAGAGCCCCTCTGAGATTGGATCTCTCTCTCTGCGTCCTTCTGTTTCTGTGCCCCCAGATTCTGCGTTTCACCGTTTCTTAAATTCCCGGAGACCCGTAACTCAGAATGGGCTGAAATTTTCACAAGATTTTCTTCAGGATATTATCTTTCTTGCAGCGAAAGAAGGGATCCAACCGCCGTAAGGAGTGGCCACAAGCCTGCCTGCCGCGGGCCCACCCCTAGCCGCGGCGACATGGCTTGTGGGCACTCCATGCATCGCCTCGCGTTGATTCTACTTCCCAAAAATCATAAATATTCCAAAACAAATCCCCGTAAGTTTTTATTACGTTTGGACTTTGTTTGGTATGGATATTCTACAAAACAAAAGACATGCAACAAACAGGAATTGGCATTGGGCACTGGATCAATATGTTAGTCCCAAAAGTAGTATAAAAAGTTGCCAGAAGTATATGAAAGTTGTAGCATATTGGCATGAAACAATCAAAAATTATAGATACGACAGAGACGTATCAGGTTTCTAGTGTGCAGGTTCCTATCATCTTTCTTCTTATTTCTAGGATGACTAGGTGCATCAATGCTAACTCCTTGAGAATCTTGTACAATTCTTTTCGGATGACCCTCGGGATACAAAGGTTCCTGGGTTATTCTACCGCCTCTAGTAACGACTCTGACAGCATTGTCATTCAACCCATTGAGCAAGTCATTTTGAGCTTTAAGTACTTGTTCTACCTGAGTAGTAACCATAGAGGCATGCTTACTCAGAAGCTTAAGATCATTGACATTTCTGTCCACACAAGCACTTAAATGACTAAGCATACGAGCATTCTATTCCAATTGTCTGCTAACATAATCATTGAAATTCTATTGTTTGGCAACGAAGTTGTCAAATTCATCCAAGCATAAGCTAGCAGGTTTATCAAAAGGAATATCAGCCTCTTCAAACCTACGCAGAGAATTTACTTCTACTACCTGTATCGGGTTATCGAGACCATGGATCTCTTCGATAGGTGGTAGATTTTTGACATCTTCAGATTTAATGCCTTTCTCTCGCATAGATTTCTTGGCTTCTTACATATCTTCAGGATTGAGGAATAGAATACCTCTTTTCTTTGGAGTTGCCTTAGGATGTGGTTCGGGAATAATCCAAGCATTCTCATTGCACAAGATGTTATTCAGTAGAATCTCAGCTTGTTCTACGGTTCGTTCCCTAAAAACACTACCGGCACAACTATCCAGGTGGTCTTTAGAAGCATCGATAAGTCCATTATAGAAGATATCAAGTACTTCGTTCTTCTCAAGAGGGTGATCAGGCAAAGCATTCAGTACGTGGATAAGTCTCCCCCAAGCTTGTGGGAGACTCTCTTCTTCATCTTGAGCTAAGTTGTATATTTCCTGCAAGGCAGCTTGCTTCTTATGGGCAGGGAAATATTTTCCAGAGAAGTAGTAGACCATATCCTCGGGGCTACGCACACATCCAGGAGCAAGAGAAGTGAACCAGGTCTTAGCATCATCCTTTAGCGAGAAAGGAAACAACTTGAGCATATAGTAGTGGCGAATCTTTTCCTCACTAGTGAATAGGGTGGCTATATCATGCAGTTTGGTAAGATGGGCTACAACCATTTCAGACTCATAACCGTGAAAGGGATCAGATTCGACCAGAGTGATTAACTGAGGGTCGACAGAGAATTCATAATCCTTATCGGCCACAAAGACAGGCGAAGTGGCAAACTTCGGGTCGTATTTCATCCTAGCGTTCAGAGATTTTCTTTCCACTTGCGCAGAAGTTTCTCAACATCATAGCTATCCTTACACGCAAGAAAATCCTTAGCTATCTCTCCCTCCATAACATAGCGCGTATCAGGCATAATAGGCAATTCAGGCATAGTAGCAGGTTCTACTTCAATAGTATCAGGAGTTTCAGAAGTATCATCACATCTAGCAGCAACTCTAGCAATATGTGCATCAAGGGCACCAAGTGGCAAAGCAGTATCTGGCATAGCATCATCAGACATAGTATCAAGCATAGCATCATAAGCATCATGGGCAGCAGAAGTAGCATCATCAAGCACATGCGACATATCAAGATTTCTAGTAGGAGGCGAAGTCGCAAACTTACTCAAAACTAAAGGTGAATCAAGTGCAGAGCTAGATGGCAGTTCCTTACCTCTCCTCGTAGTGGAAGGTAGGATTTTAGTTCTTGGATCTTTCAGATTCCTCATAGTGATCAGAGACGTCAATCCCAAGTGACTCAGAGAATATAGTTGTGCCTCCCCGACAACGGCGCCAGAAAAAGCCTTGATGTCCCATAAGCATATGGGATCGCAACAGTTTTCGAGGGTAGAGTATTTAACCCAAATTTATTGATTCGCTCACAAGGGGAAGCTAAAGAATATTCTCAAGTATTAGCAGCTGAGTTGTCAATTCAACCAAACCTGAAAGAGTAGTGTCTGCAAGCAAAGTATCACTAGCAAGGTAGTACAATAGCAACGGTGCCAGAAAAAGCTTTGACAATCCCCGGCAATGGCGCCAGAAAAAGCCTTGTTGACGGGATGTTAGCGCCAACAAAGTCTTGCAACAAGTAACAGCGGAGTAGCAAGAAACAGCAGTAGCAGGAGCAGAGTAACAAGCAACAGCAGTAGCAATAGCAGCAGCAAAGTAACAAGTAACAGCAATAGTGACAGCAAGAGCAAAGTGGCCCAATCCCTTTGGTGGCAAGGGACAAGCCTAGGCAAAGTAACTTAGCGAGGACCAGTAGTAAAAGACTCGTAGGTAGTGGATCGGTCATGGATGAGTGTGACGGATGTGATTCATCATGTAACAACTATAACACGGAAATATATGTGGCTAGCTCCCGTTTGTCAATCTAATGTAGACATGTATTCCGTATGTAGTCATCCGTGCTTAGGGAAAAGAACTTGCATGACATCTATTGCCCATCCCTCCCATGGCAGCGGGGTCCTAATGGAAACTACGGGATATTAAGGTTCTCCTTTTAATAAAGAACCGGACCAACGCATTAACACGCGGTGAATACATGAACTCCTCATACTATGGTCATCTACGGGAGTGGTTCCGGCTATTGTCACTCCGGGGTTGTCGGGTCATAACACATAGTAGGTGACTACAACTTGCAAGATAGGATCTAAAACACACATATATTGGCGACAACATAATAGGTTTAGATCTGAAATCATGGCACTCGGGCCCTAGTGACAAGCATTAAGCATAGCCAAGTAGTAGCAACATTAATCTAGAACATGGTGGATACTAGGGATCAATCCCCGTCAAGAACTAACTCGATTACATGATAGATCTCATCCAACTCATCACCGTCCAGCAAGCCTACCATGAGATTACTCACGAACAATGAAGAGCATCATGGAATTGTCGATGGAGAAAGGTTGATGATGACGATGGCGACGATTTCCCCTCTCCGGAGCCTGAAACGGACTCCAGATCTGCCCTCCAGATGAAGAACAGGATGTGGCGGCGCCTCCGTATCGCAAAACGCAATGAAACCTTCTCTCTGATTTTTTTCCATGCAAAATGGAAGATATACTTGTGGCCCACTGGCACGCCCCCTTCGGTGGATCTTTGCGCAGGTATTTTTCTTTTATTCTAGAAAAAATCTCCGTAAATTTTCAGGACATTCCGAGAACTTTTATTTCTGCACAAAAACAACGCCATGGCAATTTTGCTGAAAACAACGTCAGTCCAGGTTAGTTCCATTCAAATCATGCAAATTAGAGTCCAAAACAAGGGCAAAAGAGTTCAGAAAAGTAGACACGACGGAGACATATCAGTAACTCCACTTGTGCTTAACGATGAGTATGACCTATGATCAAGTATTCTTACTTGGCTCCTATGTCAATATACTCATATATGGATGACTTTGTCATCGCCCAAGAGCTTGATAGCTGCTAGGATGTGTGTGCATGTTCACCATGTTTTATTCATCATACTTATTGTGTGAGCATGTTGGTCTGCATGTGTTTGATCATTCGAGGACATCCATTTGTTGTTATTTGGCTTTTGATTTATCTTTCGCCAATTGGATGGACAAGAAAGCCTAGGACCCTTCTCTAGCTATCTATGCTATATCATCTCAAGTTCTATTCATGCTTCATCACAAAACTTGAACAAGCACTTGTCGATCCCTCTGTGTGAAGGTGCACTCGGAGTTCCGTATCGTCAAAGGCTGCCTTCCAAAACCTCTTTGAAAAACTCGGTGTGACCAACTCTACAAACTTGGCGCAACCGATTTTTCAAAGTTGATCAGGTTTTCTTATCTCGGTACCATCGAAATTGCCAACTCGGTTACACTGAGTTTCCATGTCTACTGACATTTGAGGAACTCGGTGACACCGATTTTGCCATGTCGGTGACACCGACAGCGCACGGGTATATATATCCGCGGACCAAATATTTTGACCTCACTTCGTCAAAACTGTTTCATTAGCCAAACCCTTCCTGCGCCCGAGACCCCAGGTCATTGCCTTTGTCTCCCCGAGCGCCGCCGCCATCGACGCAATCTGCTCCGCCATCGTCGCCGTAGCCGGACCGCCACGAAGTTAGGGTACATATCTGATTTCCTTTGCATTCCCCTATTTGATTCTTGCGCATTGGGAAAGATTTTCTTTGAGCCACCATGTGCAAACCCTTCCTTCCACCAGATGAATCTTGTAGTGTAGAAGAAGTAGAAATTTTGGATCTCATCTGCCGTAGCATGCGACTCGGTGAGAGAGAGTTTGTAAAATCGGTTCCACCGATTCTTGTTTTACGGCTCCTGAGAACCAACTCGGTGAGACCAAGCAGCTCTTTCCGGCGCCATCGAAAATGACTGCCAAGTCTCTATTAAGCGAGTAAGCCTGCTCGGTGACTCCAAAAATGCCAACACGGTGCCACCGATTTACATCCTATAGAAGATCATACCCTAAGTTTCAAACTTCAAATTTTCAAAAAATCTGAATTTTGTGATGCTCATCCATTCTGTCTTTCCTATATCCACTTCACAGGTTCTGGTGTTTTCTGCTGAGCGTGTCTGTCAGTATGTCGGGTTCAGATGATAGTCAGAATGACTTCAGAGAGCAGAGTGTCGAGATGGACTCAAGCACTAGTCTAGAGAAGACTTCTTCAGACCCAAGTTCTCCCAGTTCTCATGGCATGCCCAAGGCAGCCACCAGGCAAAGGAAGAAGCTAGTTTCTGATGAGGAAGACTCAGACTTTTTGCCATAAGTAACTTCAACCCCTCCTAAGGCTCCTCCAAGGAAAGTTGTCAGGAAGATATCTGCTAGTGTTGCTGATCTGAGACCACCTGAATATGCAAAGAAGGGCAAAGCACTTTCCAAGGATGCACCTCCAAAGAAGGCTGGAGTGAAGAGGCTGAGGAAGAGAACTATCCATCTTGTTGGTAGAAAGACTTCTATGTTTGAAGACCCAGAAGAAGTTGAGGAAGAAGTTCCTGAGGATATCCCAGTTCCTCCTAAGAAGAAGAATTTGATGGATGACGCCATGAAGTCTGCTCCTAACCCTGTTGCTAAAGCAAAGAAGGTTGTAGATTCCAGGAAGACCACCAAAGATATACGTGCAGCTCCTAAGAGCAAAGGCCCTGCATCGAGTGCCCATGCTGCAGAAGAGGAACAAGATGATAATGCTCTAGTTCTCAGGAAGCTCAGACCATTCCTTCCACTCCACAATGATGCTCATCCTATAGCAGAAGATATGAAGAAGAGGAAGGACGCCGAACTAAGAAAGTGGAGAGCTCTTGATTCATATGCTATCGGAAGAAGAACTGCTGGTGATCCAAGGTTTCACACCAAGGAACAACAAGATTTTTATGAGACTGTCTTGTATGACAAGAGTCATGCTGTTAGTGATATGAGGTATGTCCACTGGGCATATATCAAGGAAAATGAGAATTTATTTCCACATGTTCAAGAGAACTTGAAGGCAGTGGACATAGAAGATTTTGTTGGGAAGGAGATGACCCCATGGAATGATGAGCTGATCATGCAATTATATGCAACTGTTCATTTCTATGGAGATGACTCTTTAGTCTAGATGACTGATGGTCACAAGTATGAAGCCACAATTGCTGAATGAGCTACTATCATTGGTGTCCCCAAGTAGGAAGAATCAGATGCAGAAGCAAAGCAGAATCACAGCTCCATGGCCAATATGTACAAGACCATTCCACATCAGTACTTGGCGAGTCACAATTTTGGTTCAATATATTTTCTTAAAGTTGGCATTCCCACGACAAACACTATACTGCGATACACCCTCATGACTAAGTTAGGAGATGAGAAGATGATTAGAGGATATTCTATCAACCTGCTGCACCTGCTACACACCCATACAAGATTTAGAGTGATGGACTTGATAGTTGAGACTATCCGGAGAACTGTTGCGGATCAGTAGAGATCCTATGGATATGCAACTTACATTAAGATGCTCATCAATGTCAAGCTAGGCAAGAATGCATATCAACTTGATCATCCCCATCTACCTCTTCGGCATGAATATGAAGATAATGAGGTGGTGATGGATGAAAATGATCCCAACTCAGCTGCAACAAGAATGGCAGCAGAGGCATTAGAGGCTGAAGCTGCTAGAAATAGGCCACCTCGAGTTCCACAGCTCAGAACTCAAGCTGAGCAAATGGCATTTCTAGTGAGCACTGTCCAAGGCATGGAGAAGAACATCTAGGAGATAATGCAAAATCAGAAGAGTCTTGAGAGAGTTGTGGAGACAAAATTCCACAACATGGATGTGAAGGTAACTGAGATGACCACCATTGTCAGACAACTTCAACATGACGTTGACTCTATAGAGATTCCACACTCAGAGGATGAAGATGAAGATTATGATGATGACGAGGATGAGTCTCCTCGTCCCACTACCACTAGGTTCAGCACCAAGCCTTGGTCAGTTGATGTTCCTTCTCAGGAGACAAGACAAACATCTTCAACACAAGCTTCAACACCTTCAGCACCAGCTCTAGCTCAAGCTCCTTCAGTATCAACTCCTCCAGCTCGAGGACATTCAGCAGAAGCCTTTGCAGACGCTGTTCTATCGACTCCATCATCATCTACCCAGAGAGACGAGTAGTTCTATACTTTTGAACTTTTTGGTAACTTGTTGCCAAAGGGGAGAAATGTATAGATCAAAGACTTCATGTGAGAGAGAGCTTTTGACTTTATTTTCTCCCGTTTGGTTTCAAAAACTTTGGTTTTTGGATGACTTTATCCTATCTGTGTGATTGATCACACCCTTTATCCTGTGCGATGCTACGATATCATCTTTTAGCTATCCTTGTGATGATCAGTCACATATCTTGTTGGTGTCATGTGCATTGCTATTATTTTTTTATGCATTACCAAGATGTATGTGACATGGAAGAGTAACCCATGATCCTAATCGATTGTGCATTTGCATTCAAACGCAAATTTTAAATAATGCACAAATTTAGGGCGAGCGCTTGCTTTTCACATACTTCTCAAAGCGTCGATGCTAATCAGTGATTATATCTTTTGTCGAAGCTTTGATCGATATGTTGTCTTCTTACCAAAAAGGGGGAGATTGAAAGCACAAGTGCTCCCTATGGTGGTTTTGATAATTGATCACAACATATGCATCATTGGATTAATGTGTTTTCCAAGTATATTTCAGAAAAGCTCAAAAGATGCTATGGCTTAAGGTTTATGTGGAGATACCCGTGGATGCAAGAAAGGAATAATATTGGCTCAAGCTTCAATCTAGAAGGCTCTTAATTTTATATTTGTGATAAACCACTTTTGAGTCCATAGGAAAGCCAATACTATTAAAAGGGGTGAGATACTAAAATGAACTGAGTTCTCAAATGCTCAAAGTTAGCCACCAAAACACTCAATCATTTTTCCCACATATCCACTCTATCAAGTTCCACATTCTCAAATTCGGTGTCACCAACATTTCCACATCGGACCCACCAAGTTTGAACATCAGACAGAACCCTATCCATTCCCACCAAATCGATGCAATCAAAACTGCAACGGTGCCACCGAGTTCAGTGTGACCAAAGTTGTGTTGCCAAGATACAAAAAGTCGAAATTTCCGAATTTGAGTATCGGTGCAACCGAGTTTGGCCATCAGATCGTTAGTCACCTTTTCAGTGCCTCCGAGTTCTATATATCGTTCTCACCGAGATTCAAAACTTCACACCTTTAGTAGTAGTCGGTACCACCTAGTTGTCCACTTCGGTGTCACTGAGTTTGCTGTTTTGTGTGTAATGGTTGGATTTTGGCTAATGCCTATATATACCCCTTCACCCACCTCTCATTCATGGGAGAAGCACTCAGAACACACTCTTCATTTCTAGATCCATTTTCTTAGAGAGAACACCAACTCATGTGCTAATACCAAGATATTCCAATCCAATCATTTGAAACTTGATCTCTAGCCTCCTCAAACTTGTTTCCACCAAATCCACCTCTCCTACCCATGCATATTCTGTGAGAGAGTGATTTGTGTTGAGGAGACTATCTTTAGAAGCACAAGAGCAAGGAGTTCATTGATCTACCACATCTATTACCTTTTGCAGGGTGGTGCCTCCTAGATTGGTTAGGTGTCGCTTGGGAGCCTCCTACTTCGTGTTGTGGAGTTGAACCAAGATGTTTGTAAGGGCAAGGAGATCGCCTACTTCATGAAGATCTACAATGAGTAAGGCTAGTCCTCCGTGGACGTAAGCTGTGGTGGGATAAACAAGGTCGCTTCTTTGTGGACCCTCCATGGGTGGAGCCCTCTATGGACTCTCGCAGTCGGTACCCTTTGTGGGTTGAAGTCTCCACTAACATGGACGTACGATAGCGCCACCTATCGGAACCATGCCAAAAATCATCGTGTCAACCTCATGCGTTTGATCTCCCTACCTTACTCCTCTATTTACGCTTGCATGTTTACTTTCCGCTGCTATACTATTATAACCGCACGTGTAGAGTGTACTTGACTTGTTATAACTGTCGTAGCTGCCTCTCAAGTAAAACTTGGAAAAGGAAAAAAATATCCAATCAAGTAGTCTAATCACTCCCCCCTTTAAACATGCTTTCGATCATACAAGCGCAGCACAGAAAGATGTTTCTGTGGAGCCTGCGACAGTTGAAGAGGAACCTAATGATGATGATCATGAAACCTCAGATCAAGTTGTTGTCGGACCTCATATGTCGACAAGGGCACGTACTGCTCTTGAGTGGTACGACAACCTTGTCTTATCAATCATGTTGATAGACAATGATGAACCTACGAGCTATGGAGAAGCAATGATGGGCCCGGATTCCAACAAATGGTTAGAGGCCATGAAATCCGAGATACGATCCATGGATGAAAACAAAGTATGGACTTTGGAAGTATTACCTCAAGGGAGAAAGGCTATTCAGAATAAATGGATCTTTAAGAAGAAGACGGACGCAGACGGTAATGGCACCGTCTATAAAGCTCGACTTGTGGCAAAGGGTTTTTCACAAGTTCGAGGAGTTGACTATGATGAGACTTTCTCACCCATAGCGCTGTTTAAGTCCTTCAGAATCATGTTAGCAATAACTGCATTTTTTGATTATGAAGTTTGGCAGATGGGTGTCAAAACAAGTTCCTTAACGGTTTCCTTAAGGAAGAGTTGTATATGATGCAACCAAAAGGTTTTGTCCATCCAGAGAATGCTGGTGAAGTATAAAAACTCCAGCGATCCTTTTATGGACTTGTTCAAGCATCTTAGAGTTGGAATCAACGCTTTGATGAGGTGATCAAGGTGTTTGCGTTTATACAAGTTTATGGAGAAGCTTGTATTTACATGAAAGTGAGTGGGACTCTATAGCATTTCTGATATTATATGTGGATGACATATTGCTGATTGGAAACAATACCGAACTTTTGGAAAGCGTAAAGGGTTATTTGAATAAAAAAATCAATGAAGGACCTAGGAGAAGTTGCTTACATATTGGACATCAAGATCTATAGAGATAGATCAAGACGCTTGATAGGACTTTCACAGAGCACATACCTTGATAATGTTTTGAAGAAGTTCAAAATGGAACAATCCAAGAAAGGGTTCTTCCTATGCTACAATGTATAAAGTTGAGTAAGACTCAATGCCCAGTGACTGTAGAAGATAGAGAAAAGATGAGTGTAGTCCCCTATGCTTCAGCCATAGGGTCTATCATGTATGCAATGATGTGCACAAGACGTGATATCAGCCTTGCCATAAGTATGGCAAGAAGGTTTTAGAGTAATCCAGGAATGGAGCACTGGACAGCGATCAAGAATATTCTGAAGTACCTGAAAAGGACTAAAGAAATGTTTCTCGTTTCTCGAGGTGACAAAGAGCTCGTCATAAAGGGTTATGTCAATGCAAGCTTTGGCACTTATCCAGATGACTCTAAGTCACACACCAGATACGTATTTATTCTCAATGGGGGTGCGGTAAGCTGGCACAGTTCCAAGCAGAGCGTGGTAGCTGATTCTACATGCAAAGCGGAGTACATAGATGCCTCAGAGGTGGCTAAAGAAGGTGTCCGGATGAAGCAGTTCATCATAGATTTTGGAGTTGTGCCAAGTGCATTGGATCCAATGAGTCTGTTCAGTGATAACACTGGTGCCATTCGTCTAGCCAAGGAACCAAGGTTTCACAAGAGGACTAGACACATAAAGAGACGCTTCAATTTCATCTATGATTACATCAAGGAGGAGGACATAAATATTTGCAAAGTGCACACATATCTGAATGTTGCAGACCCATTGACTAAGCCTCTTCCACGAGCGAAACATGACCAGCACCAGAACTGTATGGGTGTTAGATTCGTTACATTGTAAATCATATAGTGATGTGAGCTAGATTATTGACTCTAGTGGAAGGGGGATATTGTTGGAAATATGCCCTAAAGGCAATAATAAAATAGTTATTATTATATTTCCTTGTTCAAGATAATCATTTATTATCCATGCTAGAATTGTATTGAATGGAAACTCAGATACATGTGTGGATACATAGACAACACACTATCCCTAGTGAGCCTCTAGTTGACTAGCTTGTTGATCAAACATGCTTAAGGTTTCCTAGCCATAGACAAAGTGTTGTCACTTGATAAAATGATCACATCATTCAGAGAATGATGTGATGGCCAAGACCCAAACTATGAACGTAGCACGTGACCGTGTTATTTTATTCCTACTGTTTTTTTGCATGTCAAATATATGTTCCTATGACCATGAGATCAAGTAACACACTGAGTGCGGAAGAATACCTTGTGTGTATCAAATTTCGCAACATAACTGGGTAACTATAAAGGTGCTCTACAGGTATCTCCGAAGGTGTCCATTGAGTTAGCATGGATCAAGACTGGGATTTGTCACTCCGTATGACGAAGAGGTATCTTGGGGCCTACACGGTAATACAACATCATAACAAGCCTTGCAAGCATTGTGACTAAAGAGTTAGCCATGGTATTTTGTATTATGGAACGAGTAAAGAGACTTTCCGGTAACGATATTCAAATAGGTATAGAGATACCGATGATCGAGTCTCGGGCAAGTAACATACCGAAGGACAAAGGGAATGTTATACGGGATTAATGAAATCCTTGACATAAAGGTTCAAGTGATTAAGATCTTCGTAGAATATGTAGGATCCAATATGGACATCCAGGTCCTGCTATTGGATATAGATCGGAGAGTGTCACAGTCATGTCTACATAGTTTTCGAACCCTCAGGGTATGCACACTTAAGGTTCGGTGACATTTCGGTATAGTTGAATTATGGATGTTGGTAACTGAATTTTGTCCGGAATCCAGGATGAGATCCCGGACGTCACGAGAAGTTTCAGAATGGTCCGGAGACGAAGATTGATATATAGGAAGTATCCATTTGGCGTCCGGAATGTTTTCGAGCATTACCGGTAAAGTACCGGGAGTGACAAATGGGTTCCAGGGTTCCACCGGGAGGCGCCACTCACCCGAAGGGGGGAAAACAGGCCCAAGGGTGGCGCACCATCCCCTGGTGGGCTGGGCGGCCAGCCCAAGTAGGCCTATTTGGCGGAAGTGGAGAAAGAGAGAGAGGTGGGCCAAACTGACTAGGAGGACTCCTCCTCCACCAAACCGATTTGGAGGAGGACTCCTCCCTCCTCCTTGCACCGGTCGAACCTGAGGAAATGTCCCTACTCCCTAGGGAGCCACCCCTCCTTCCCTCCTATATATAGTGGAGGGTAGAGAGGCTTTTTGCACCTGAAGCCACAACGCAGCCCTCTCTCCCTTCACGACTTCGTGACACCCCGTAGTTATTTTGTTACGGCACGACGAAGCCCTGCCGGAGTAGCTCCACCATCATCACCGTCACGCTGTCGTGCTGCCGAAGAATTCAGCTACCTCTTCGTCTCTCTTGCTGGATCAAGAAGGCTGAGATCGTCAACGAGTTGCACATGTGCTGAACACAGAGGTGCCATCCATTCGGCACTAGATCGTAATTGGATCGTGGGGCGGCTTGAGATTTGGATCGCGAAGACGTTCGACTACATCAACCGCGTTTCTTAACACTTCCCGCTTAGCGATCTACAAGGGTATGTGGATCCAATCTCTCCTCTCATAGATGGTCATCACCATGGATAGATCTTATGTGTGCGTAGGAAATTTTTTGTTTCCCATGCAATGTTCCCCAACATTTGGGTGTTGCCTATATATACCCTTCCACCAACCTCTCATTCGTAGAGTAAGCTCTCAGAACACACACTTCATTGCCACATCCATTTTTCTGAGAGAGAGACACCTACTCATGTGTTGAGATCAAGATATTCCAATCCATTCATTTGAAACTTGATCTCTAGCCTCCCCACATTGCTTTCCACCAAATCACTCTCTCCTACCCATGCCTATCAATCTCTCTCAACCATTAATTTGTCAAAAGGCTAGGATTTTAAACTTGTCAAGTAGTCCATTCACCCCCCTCTAGACACACCTTCTATCGATCCCTCAATTGGTATTAGAGCAAGGTCTCCAAAACTTTGGTTTAATCACCGTTGGAGGAAGATGAATAGTTTCGGGATTTTTAGTTGTAGAGTGCCCATTCTCAATGGTGAGTATTATAGATAATGGAAAGATGAAATGCTTGATATATTTGATGAATTCCATTTACGCAAGTATGGTGAATATCACTATGCGCCTCCCATTGATCCCGTACATCCTTCTCATGGTGATGAAATAGATATGCTTGGTAATCTTAACAATGTTAATCTAATCATTAGAGGACTACCAAGAAATGTGCTTAATAAAATGCAAAATTTTGAGTGTGCTCATACTTTGTGGAAAGACATAGAGGAAATATATCCAAATTATTTCTATAAAAATCTTGATATCATTATCCACAAATGCATCGCCTTTCACAAAATAAAGCCAAACGATCCTAATTTTGATAAATTTCTATTTGAGCTTCGTGACGTGCGTGCTAAAGGATATTTCATTACTATTAACAATATCATTGTTAGAGCCATTTCATGCATAAATATGAACATTGTCATAGTCAAATTTTTGATGAAATTCTTGTTTCTTATGATGAGGTAACTTCATCCGATGATGACTATGTGGAGCATGGCTAATATGATGAAGATGAGGAGTTTGACATTGAGTATGGGAAGACCATGAGGAGCCTTAGTCTTATGGAAAACCTTAGAGACTACATGACCGAGGATAAAGACATGTTCCATGAGCTCACACCAATCTGTGGACCTCAAAGGTATGTGACCTTGGAGATAATTCCAAAGGTAAGGTACTTGGTCTTGGTAAGGTGGTTGTATCTCATGATAACTCCATTGAAAATGTCATGCTTGTAAACTCCCTTGGCTACAATCTTCTTTCCGTATCTAGACTAGCAGACTTTGGTTCTATACTCACGATGTGTTATTTATGAAAATTGACAGCCGAGTGTTTCGTAGCAACAACCATAACATTGTCTTTACTTGTTTCCGTAGAGGTGATCTATACATTGTCGACATCTCTAAAAAAATCCAAACCTCGTACATGTCTTATTGCAAACTCTTTTAAGGGTTGGCTGTGGCATAGAAGGTTAGGACATGTTGGTATGAGTAATCTTGACAAACTTATCACAGGTGATCATATTCTTGGTGTTAAAGATGTTATCTTTGACAAAGATAGACTTTGTTGTGCTTGTCAAGCAAAAAAGCAAGTTGGTGGAAGTCATCCCGTGAAGAACATCATGACTACAAGAAGGCCACTTGAGCTGCTTCACATGGATCTTTGTGGTCCCAATGCTTACAAGAGCCTCGGTGGAAATTCTTATGCTTTAGTCATTGTTGATGATTTTCCAAATTTACATGGGTATTCTTTCTTGATGGTAAGTCACGCGTACAAAAGATCTTCAAGAACTTCGCTCGAAAAGTTCAAAATCAATTTGAAGTGAAGAACAAAAAGGTTGGGAGCAACAACGGAATGGAGTTCAAGAACACTAATGTGGATACTTTTCTTGACGAAGAAGGTATCTCACATGAGTTCTCGACGACGTACATACCTCAACAAAATGGAGTTGTTGAGAGGAAGAACCAGACTCTTATAGAGATGGCCAGAATGATGCTTGACGAATACAAGACTCCAAGACACTTTTCGGCAGAAGCCATGGAAACATCTTGCCATGCCATCAACCGAGTTTTCCTACACAAGCTTCTTGGTAAAACGGCATACGAGGTACTCACCGGTAACAAACCACAAGTTGGATACTTTTGAGTATTCGGCTCTAAGTGCTACATTCTTGACAAGCATCGTCTCTCTAAATTTTCTCCTAAATCTTATGAAGGTTTCCTACTTGGTTTTGGATCGAACTCTCACACTTGTCGTGTGTACATAAACTTCACTTGAAAAGTTGAAGAGATAGTAGATGTGAAGTTTGATGAGACTAATGGTTCGCAAGTCAAACAACTGCCAAATGATGTAGGACATAAGGAACCTTCGGAAGCCATCCAAGATATATCTATTGGAAAGATTCGTCCCATGGAGGTCAAGGAGAGTACTTCATCAACTCAAGTGGAAGCCCCTACTTCGCGTCAAGGCGAACCACAAAACAACATGGAGGCATCCACAAGAGGTACACGACATGATGAAAATGAAGAATAAGTACATCATGATGATCCACCTCAACCTTCCTCACCACCACCTCAAGGAGATGACACCATCAACAACAACGAGCAAGATGATGATGATGAAGAAGCTCCACCATCCAACAAGAAGAAGCTACCAAGGGTTAGAGCAAGAGTGAACAGAGATCATCCGTGAATCAAATCTATGGTGACATAAAAACCGGGAGAATCACTCACTCTAAATTTAGTTTAGCTAACTTTTGTTAGTATTATAATTTTGTCTCTAGCATTGAGTCTTTGAAGGTTGAAGAAGCCCTTCAAGACCCGGATTGGGTGAATGCCATGCACGAAGAGCTACACAATTTCGAGAGGAACGAAGTGTAGACACTTGTTGAGAAGCCCAACGAAGAGCACAACATTATCAGTACAAGATGGGTGTTTCGGAACAAGAAAGATGAAGATGGACAAGTCATACGCAACAAGGTGCGTCTCGTAGCCCAAGGATAGACGCAAGTCGAAGGTATGGACTACGGTGAGACCTATGCCCTCGTTGTTAGACTTGAAGCCATTTGCATTCTTCTCGCTTATGCCACCATGATATTACTATTTACCAAACGGATATCAAAAGTGTTTTCTAAATCGTGAAATTGAGGCGGAAGTTTATGTTAAAAAACCTCATGGCTTTGTAAACCTGAAGAAACCTAATCATGTTTACAAACTTCGTAAAGTGTTATATGGTCTTAAACAAGCCCCTAGAGCTTGGTACAAATGTCTAAGAAATTTTCTCATTGAAAAGGGTTCTGAAATTGGTAAAATTGATGATACCTTATTCACTAAAAGAGTTAATGGTGAACTATTTGTGTACCAAATATAAGTGGATGATATTATCTTTGGTTCTACTAACCCACATTTTAGTGAGAAGTTTGGAACCTTGATGTCAGAGAAGTATGAGATGTCAATGATGTGTGAGCGAAAATTCTTCCTTGGATTCCAAATCAAACAATCGAGAGAGGGTACGTTTATGTCCCAAACCATGTAAACCAAGGACTTAATCAGGAAGTTCAACATGCAAGAGTGCAAAGGTATGAGAACCCCCATGCCTACTAGTGGACATGTTGACCTCACTAAGGAGGACAAACTAGTTGATCAAAAGGCTTACGGATCAACGATTGGTTCATTGCTATATATATGTGCCTCCCCTCCTGACATCATGTTGAATGTTTGCATGTGTGCCCAATAACAAGCGGAACTAAAAGAGTGTCATCTGTTGGCTGTAAAAAGAATAGTGAGATGCCTCATACATACACCAAACTTTGGCATATAGTATCCCAAGGGATCTTATTTTAATATTGTTGGCTATTTCGACTCGGCCTATGCCAGAGACAAGGTTGATAGAAAATACACCTTGGGTACATGCCAATTTCTTGGGAGATCTCTTGTGTCTTGGTCATCCAAGAAACAAAACTCGGTATATTTATCTACTGCCGAAGCGGAATACATTGCCTCTCGATCATGTTGTGCGCAATTACTATGGATGACTCAAACTCTTAAGGATTATGGCGTTCATGTTAGAAAAGTTCCATTGTTATGTGATTATTAAAGTGCTATTAAAATTGCCTATAATCATGTGCAACATTCTAGAACAAAACATATTCAAGTGCGACATAATTTTATTCGTGATGATGTTGGTAAAGGAGATATAGATATCAAGCATGTTTGTACCAACAAACAATGAGTTGATATCTTTACCGAACCGCTTGATGAGAAAATGTTTTATCATTTGAGGAGTGAGTTGAACATCATTGATGCTTCAGACTTGAGCTAGACTCACTCGGATGCATGCAAGCGCATGAGCTTGATTGCCTATTCCATGATGCTTTCGATTTGACACTATCTTATATCTAGGAAAACTATGCTCCCTTGTATTGCATCTGACCTTTGTAGATACTTGGAAGAAATACACTCCACAAAATTTCCATCAACTCACATAAAAAACAATATTGACATGGCCAAGTATCAGTAACCCCTTTTTCGGAGATGTAGTAAGAAGAAAATAAAATCATATCCTTGTCAATTATATGATAATGAAATTCACTCGTGTCATTTGGATATATTATTTTCTTCCTTGCATGACTAACCATTATACGTGGAAAGTGAACCAAAATAACGAGGATAGCTCCCAATTCAAGATGATCTTCGTCAACTTTGAGCATCCACAACAAGTTCACCTACATGCCATGTCACCAACATCATTCAAAGGTATGTACTCATATTCTTGATAAAGCTTTACACCAATTCATGAGGTAAAGCAATTCAAGTGTTATGAAGACATTGAAGTTATTAAACAAAAAATGGTAAACCCATTTCACGCTTAACGATGAGTATGACCTATGATCAAGCATTTTTGCTTGACTCCTCAAGTCAAATACTCTAATATAGGTGACCTAGTCACCGCCCTACATCTAGATGGATTTTCCTGTATGGTTCATGGTTCTAATGATTGACTTCTTGGAACCATACAACATTCATATATATGTGTTCAAAATTTTCAATTTTTTTTACTTTGTTATCCTGAATTTCTTATTTGCTATTTTTCTCTTTGTATTTATCCTACAATTGGTTTTATACTGTTCTGTCTCAATTGGAATTTCTCAATTGGTAACCATTCAATTGGTACTTTACATTTGGTATCTATTTAAGGAGTTGGCTTTCAATGCAACTCGGTTTCACCAAATTGGAAACATCGGTCCCATCGATTTATTCCACATGCCTATTTCACATACTCGGTTCTGCCGAATCATAATGCCTCGGTGTCATCGACTATATCTCTGCCTATCATTCTTTCTAGAAATTTTGTGTATATTTCCCATAGTGAGAGAAATTTTTCTGTGATCCCAACTTTATAACCTCTAGAGTTTTATTGAACCTATCACATTTTCAAAGTAGGATATAATGTTTTCCCATTCTTTTCAAAAAAGGAGAGATCTTAAAAAAGAGAGATAAGTCTGAGTGATCCCACAATATAAGAGGGAGAAAAATCTAGGATCCCTAACAAACATGACGAGATCTTTCTAGGAACTCTTATCCATATTAAAGGGGGAGACCAGTCAATGCACTCTTACCTATACCTAAGGGGAGATGAATCAATGAAATCGGTCCATATCTAAGCGAGAGAAATATTTCAAGGAACCCTTATCAGAATTAGATGAATCTAGGATCCCTTACTCTCAATAAGCCCTACCTCTGACCTTTTTGGCAATTAATGCCAAAGGGGGAGAAATGTCAAAGCTTCCAATAAACTTACAAAAAGGGGGAGAAATATTTACATGAAGGGATAAATATTTACATACTCACGGGGAGAAACACAATTAAGGAGGAGAGAGTTACAAATTTGTACAATTGGTATTGTACTTACTATTGATATTTTCTAGATTGAACTTGTCTCAACCCACCTACTCCCAATACTACATGCTATGATTCAGGGGAAGAGGTAATCATATATTCATTCTTAAGGGGAGAAAGTTCTAAATATTCTTGGAGACATATCTACTATCCAATCCTATTTTTCTCATATGTTATCCATATCTTGGTGCTTTTGAGGCTCTTTGCATCTTTACAATAGTATACTCTTGTGTTATCTAACAACTATTTTCTCAAGTGTACTCCTACTTCTAAGATGCTCAAGATCCTCAAGGTAAGTATATTCACCATATCCTTGTTCATGATGATCTCTTATTTCTTGCACATATTGTTTGCAAGAGGGGGTCTTGAACATGGAAGTTCTTCGTTCATACTTGTTTGATGCATATAGCCAAGATTTACATGACTTGTCTTGTCCTTTCTACCTTATTTGTGCCCATGCATTCCAAAGAAACTACCCTTTAAAAGGGATTGCACACATTTAGGGGCAACTTGTACTAGTCATATATCTTTCAAAGATGTCATATTATAATGCCAATTGTTATTTGAAGCTTTGATTGTATGTCGTCATCAATTACCAAAAAGGGGAAGATTGAAAGAACATATGTTCCCTTGGTGGTTTTGATAACTCATGACAACACACATTGTCTCTTGGTCTAACATTTTTACCTAGTATATTTCAGGTTTAGTCCATAGAGAGCATTGGCTAAAGGTTTGTGAGGAGAAGCCCCTTCATGAATGAAAGGGAATAGGATTGGGTCAAGCTTCAAGCTAGAAGACTCTTCATTTTATATTTATGAGAAATCACTTTGAGTCCATAGGAAAGCCAATACTATTACAAGGGGCTGAGGTATTAAAATGAATTGGTTGCTAAAGTGCTCAGAGATAGCCACCAAAAATACTCAGCCATTCTCCAACATAACATTTCTGTCCAAAGTTAAATATTAAAAATCAGTGCCACCAAGTTTTCAGATTCGGCCTTACCGATTTTCAACCCACAAAGAACCCTAGCCAAACGTACCATTTCGGTACAACCGAACATCGGTGCTACCGAGTTCACGTGACCAACCTTCTGTTGCCTCGGCACGCAAAATCGGAATTTCCTAGTTTGGGTATCGGTGTCAATGAGTTGGGTCCTCTGACTATTAGCCACCTTTTCGGTTCTACTGAGTTGTGTATATTGGTCTCACCGAGATTCAAAAATTGTTGCCTTTTCTTGCAAGTCGGTACCACTGAGTTTATGACTTCATTGTCACCTAGTTGGTCACCTTAGGTGTAACGGTTGGATTTTCGGTGTGCCTATATATACCCCTCCACCAACCTCTCATTAGTAGAGGAACCACTCAGAACACACACTTCATTGCCAGATCAATTTTTCTGAGAGAGAGCTATGAACTCATGTGTTCAGATCAAGATATTCCAATCCATTCATTTGAAACTTGATCTCTAGCCTCCCCAAGTTGCTTTCCACCAAATCAATCTCTCCTACCAATGCCTATTCTGTGAGAGAGTGACTGAGTGTAGAGGAGACTATCTTTAGAAGCACAAGAGCAAGAAGTTCATCGTTCTACCGCATCTATTACCTTTTGGAGTGTGGTGCCTCCTAGATTGGTCAGGTGTCGCTTGGGAGCCTCCTTCTTCATGTTGTGGAGTTGAACCAAGATGTTTGTAAGGGCAAGTAGATCGCCTACTTCGTGAAGATCTACCATGAGTGAGGCTAGTCCTTCGTGGACGGAAGCCGTGGTGGAATAACCAATTCCTCTTCTTAATGGAACCCTTGTGGGTGGAGCCCTCTATGGACTCTCGCAGCCGTTACCCTCCATGGATTGAAGTCTCCACTAACATGGACATACGATAGCGCCACCTATCGGAACCATGCCAAAAATCGACGTGTCAACTTCTTTGTGTTTGATCTTCCTAAACTCTACTCCATACTACATGTGCAAAGTCTTTTACTTTCTGCTGCCATATGTGTTGACTAGCATGTGTAGGGTGCACTAGGCTTGTTAGAATCGCTAAAATCTGCCAACCTTTAATTTGGGAAAAGTTTGGAATTTTAATCTTGTCAAGTAGTCTATTCACCCCCCTCTAGACACACCTTCTATCGATCCCTCGGCATTCGGTACTTTTGATAATTTGATATGTGGGTTATAACCGGTGCTTGGGTGTTGTTCTTACTTGAACAAGCCTCCCACTTATGATTAACCCCATCGTAAGCATCTGCAACTACGAGAAAAGTATTAAGAAGAAATTCTAAGCATGGCATTAAACATAGGGATGCAAATCATCCCCTTACGGAATAGCGCATAAACTAGGGTTTAAGTTTCTATCACTCTCGCAACCCATCATCTAATAACTACTCCACAATGCATTCCCTTAGGCCCAAAGATGGAGAAGTGTCATGTAGTCGACGTTCACATAACACTGCTAAGGGAATCACAACATTAATAACATCAAAATATCGCATGAATATCAACTTCAGATGACTACTTGGAACAAGAATTCCCATGTGGCCTCAAGAACAAAAGTAACTACTCACAAGTGATGAACATTCTAATGATAACTAGGGTATTAAATAGTGTATTGGATCTGAACATGTGATATTGCACCAAATAAACCATAAATTATCAACTACAAGATGTAATCAACACTACTAGTCACCTCCAGCTACCAATCTGAGGTTCCGGTACAAGATTGAGCACAAGAGATTAACTAAGGTTTTCACAGGATATGGTGATGTTGAAGATGTTGATGAAGGTTGGCCTCCCCAAGATGAGAGGGTTGTTGGTGATGACGATGGCCTTGATTTCCACCTCTGGGAGGGAAGTCCCCCCAGCGAAATCGCTCCACCAGAGGGCAACAGTGCTCGTGGCCAAGTCCGCCTCGAGATGGCGGTGGTCCATCCCAAAAGTCCTGTCCTCATTTTTTTAGGTTAAAACTGAATACATACAATAAGATGGTCACCAGAAGTGGGTCGGGTGGCCCACTACCCATGAGGGCACGCCCTGGTGCCTAGTGGGCACCTCGGAGCCCCCATGGTACTTCTTTCTTCCAATATATTTTATTTATTCCAAAAATATTCTCCGTGAAGTTTCAGCCCATTTGAAGATTTGCAAAATAGGTATCTCTAATGTAGCTTTTTAAGGTCCATAATTCCATCTGCCAACATTCTCCCTCTTGTAAACCTTGCATATTATGAGAGAAAAGCATTAGAATTACTCCATAAAGTGATATAATGCATAAAACACTATAAATAACAGTAGAAAAACATGATGCAAAATGGATGTATCAACTCTCCCAAGCATAGACCTCGCTTGTCATCAAGCGAAAGCTGATATCAAAAATCATGACCACATGTTTTGAGAGAGAGGTGTCGATAAAAACAAAATACGAACATATTTGCATCATGCTCATTATTATAACAGAAATTAAACTTCATCACAAAGCTTTATCATATAACTTCTCATGAACAAGTAACAATTCATCAAAACATCGAAGTATGAAACATAAACTCTATTGAAAACTAACAAACTATGTTCTCAGTAAACTTTGCAACACAATTCATCACAGTTTTAGGAAGGGTCTCATATCGGAGCCTTTAGGCAAGTCCACATACTGAACCATCATTTAGTATTCTATGATTGCTAACACTCACCGCATACATCCAAGCAAAAGGTTTCAACCAGACACATAGAAATATAGGGGCTTATTGTTTCACCTCCCAACGTATTCACCTCATGGGTGATGTCAACGATAATAAATCATGACCACCCACATTCAACTAGATATGTATGCCTAGATCTTTCCCCACCAATGATGCTTGAAAAAGAGAAATTAAAAGGAATAGAGAAGAATACTTTGACACTTGCATAAAAGTAAATACATAAAAGTAAAAGATAGGCCCTTCATAGAGAGAAGTAGTGGTTGTCATGCGATTTATGGTTGTATGCTAAACTCCTTAGTGCAAAGGAAAGTTACATTACATTGCCCCTTATGATAGCAACCTTTATTATGCGGTTTATCACTTTTACGATCACCACCACAAGTTTGTACAATGCTTAATTTCCCTTACACGAAATGTTCAAACACATTTAGAAGCAATTTTTATTGTCTTTTTGTACCGATGACAACTTACTTGAATGATCTTACTCAATCCATAGGTAGGTATGATAGACTCTTAAAATATGGATTTGTTTTAAGGTTTTGGATGCACAAGTAGTATCTCTACTTAGTGCAGAATTTTGGCCGGCAAAGATATTTGGCAAGCACTACATGTTAGAGGATCTATAATAGTATAACTTTTATGTGAATGTGTACAAACATAAATCATTACGGTGTCTTCCTTGTCCAATGTCAAAAGTTTTGGCATACTATAATTCATGGGGGCTCACAATCATAAAAGATGTCAATGATAGTGTATTAGCATGTAAATCTTCTCTTCCCTTATTAATTCTTTCATGTGTTACATCATTGACCAATGTTATGTTTGTCAATCTTCAACAAATTTTACCACTTATACTTTTCCTCATGGGATGTCACTACTTACTATAAGATTAGCATATGATACGTTTTCATTATTTCCCTTTATTTTTCTTGCAACAAGAAAGTAAAGAAGCAAAACTCAAACTTAACTTTACTATATAACTCTCACTCAATTACATAGATAGATAGATCACAAAACTAGCGCTCAAAAGATGGATCGAACTAAACTTTTATTTGCCTAAATCAAAAAATAAGTAGGGATCAAACTAAGATGGAAAAATATAATAAAAAGGTGGTGATGATACGATACTGAGGCACTTCCCCCAAGCTTGGGACAAGACAAGTGGAGTGCCCATACCCGTGTACTCAAGTCTCATTGTTTGGTGATGAAGATGAAGGTGGTGGTTGTGTAGATTATGAAGTAGAACCAAACTTGTCCTCTGGTTTCCATGGCAGTGGATCACCATCATAAGAGGAAGCACGAGTCTTCAGAGTCATGCAACTAGCATCTAAACTCATACCTTTAATCTTGCTTCATACTTAAAGATTTGGTTTTGAAGATCATAGATTCGGCCTTGCAGAAAATTGATTTGCTCGTTGAAGGTGAAGACGATATCCTTCATGGACCGTCCATCCACCTTTTTATCACGAGTGAATTTCGTGATTGGCACTCAGTCCATGCTCCACCATGCCTTGGCACTTGAAGATCTCCTGCTCCACCGTCTCGAGCCTGGCCTCCACGGTTCCCATCTTCTTGGTCCCTTGAACATCCCGGATGTGGAGCACCCCTTCATGCATCTTAATGGCTTGAGGGTGCTTCATCACCTCCGACAAGTAAGGGTTGATAACCCTCTTGAAGAACTTCTCCTTGGAGGAGCTTGGTGCGGCCATGGCAATCTAGATGTGTTAGAAAAACAACACAAAATAAGAACAGAAGATTTCTTTATGATACATTAGTCAAATCATCTCGGGATATATATGAAGAATTTTTATACAAGGAAATACGTGTCCCACAAGAAAACAGAGTCATGAAGGTGCCCGAGGGGCCCACTACCCACCAGGGCACGCCCTCGTGTCTAGTGGGCACCTAGGTTGCCTTCCCATGTGTTTATTCATTTCCTATTTTTTAAATATTCCAAAACTAACAGGAAATAATTTTGCAGATTTTTCGGAGTTCGTTTACTTACTTTATCACATACATCTTCCTTTTTAGGGTTATGGGGTGTTTTGGAAGGTCTCTTTTATGTATTCCTCTGGTGTCATGGTTTGAATCATATTTGTTTCAACATTAGTGGGTGTATCTAAAATATAGTATTTTATTCTTTGTCCGTTGACAACCTCCGGGTTAGTGCCTTCAGGATTATTGATGTTAATAGCTCCAGACCTATAAACTTCTTCGACGATGTATGGTCCTTCCCATTTGGAGAGAAGTTTTCGTCCAAAAAATCTAAGACAAGAATTGTACAATAGAACATATTCACCAACTTTAAATTCATGCTTTTGGATTCTCTTGTCATGCCATATTTTAAATTTTTCTTGGAATAGTTTGGCATTTTCATAAGATTGGATTCTCCATTCATCTAGTGAGCTAATATCAAATAACCCCTTTTCACCGGCAAGTTTGAAATCATAGTTTAGTTCTTTAATTGCCTAATATGCCTTACGTTCTAACTCAAGAGGTAAATGACATGCTTTTCCATAAATCATTTTATAAGGAGATATACCCATAGGATTTTTATAAGTTGTTCTATAGGCCCGTAATGCATCATATAATTTATTAAACCAATTCTTTCGGGACCTATTGACATTCTTTTGCAATACTAACTTCATCTCTCTATTGGTTAATTCTACTTGACCAATAGGTTGAGGATGATAGGTGTATGTTGTTATGGGTTCACACATAGCCACCAAGATTTGTCCTTCTTTGGTACCATGATCAGGTTTGCCAGCCAGTCGGGACGTTTAATTTCTCTCATGAACCCGACTTCTAGTAGTTTGGCAAGTTCTTCACCCATAGCTTGATGCTTTGGTTCACAAAATAGGCACAAGGCCTGTTTGACAGGCGTAAATCCTGCTATTATATTCAAGCTGTGTTCCGCCAACCCCCGAGGGATTGCTGGCATGTATATGGGGTGCCAGGCGAATATGTCCCAATTTTTGCACAAAAAGGTGCGCAATGCTTTGTCTATTGCGGGGTCCAGCTGGGCTCCAATGGACGCGGTTTTGTTGGGGTCCGTTGGGTGCACCTAAAATTTGATGATCTCGTCCGCAGGTTTGAAGGGCGTGGACTTGGGCTGCTTATCGAGGATCACGTCGTCCTTGTCCACTATGGAATAGAGTGTAGTGATTTCTTCTATGTAGATGGTTTCCGCTAGTAACTCAAGGGCTAGGGATGCCATTTTGTGTTCAGCTTGGAGGGCTCTCTTGGGGTCACTTATGAATGTGATCATGCCATTTGGCCCAACATTTTGAGCTTCATGTATTCTTAATGTGGTATGGCCTGGAATCTTCTGAAGGCTTCGCGTCCTAATGGGGCCTGGTAACCACTATGAAAGGGTATGATATGAAAAAGAAGTTCTTCGGATCGGTCATTCTCGAGCGTGCTGAATACCACGTCGAGTGTTACTCGTCCGGTAAAACGTGTTTCTTTCCCAGGGACGATACCTCGGAATGTGGTATTGCTTTGTTCGATTCGAGACCTATCAAACTGCATTTTTTTCCAGTGTGTCCTCGTAAATGAGGATTAGACTGCTGCCCCCGTCCATTAACACCTTATTTAGTCTAAAGCCATCGACTATGGGGTTTAAGATTAGGGTGGCAGGTGCTCAGCCTTTGCTGGTGATCGGCGCGTCGTGCTTGTCGAAAGTAATTGGTGTGCCCAGCCATGGGTTTGCCGCCATTACATGGTGGATTTGGTGGAGTTCTCGAAGAGCTCTCTTCCTTTGATTTTACGAGGAAAATGTTTTGTAGATCATTAGGATCTCTACGTTGCTATCGGGCGGTGTTCCTGACCGTTCCCCCGTAAGTGGGGCCTTGAGGATGCTTTATCCACTTTTGGCAACTTGTGTGACGACCCAACATGCTCGAAGGTTGTGGGTGGAGCTTGTGTTAGGCGGGGCTAAGTGTATGGGACATGGCTTGTCCAATAATACGTCGAGGACCGATCTGGCTCTCGTTCGTGTTTTGTTCCTTTTTCACTGCGGGACGGAGGTAATCGGCCCTATGAATGGGGGTGTGCGCCTTCTCAGGGTTCCTCTAGTTTACTCGATATGGCCAGGCTCCATGCACATTTTCTGTAATTGCGAAGTGCATTCCATGGAGCAATATTTGAGCACCAGGTTTAACAGCTCGGCGAAGGTTTGAATTCGGCGACGGGCGAGGGCGTTGAGGATGCCCTCATCATGGTAGTTATGCGGGAAGGCGTTAATCATCTCATGCTCACCGTGGCCCTCTGTCCTATCCTTGTTGAGGAGGAATCTATCCCAGAAGTGGTGTATTGATTCCCCTAGCCGTTGTATAACTTTATATTGGTCCAGTAAACCGAATTCCTCTGCTTTTCCCAAGGGATGCTCAAGTTGGGTGGTGGGTGGGATGAAATTTCGTGTCCCCGTGAGATGTGAGTCTGAGACCTTGGCGACTATGTCTCGGGCTCTAGTGGGTTTAGCATGGCAGTGTTGGAGTTCGTGGTTACGATGAGACCCTGCTGCACTGATTCTGGGTCATGTGCCAGATCAGCCACTAGCCCCAAGTTTTTCTCGGGACAAGATCCGGATTCCGAATTATCGAAGGAGTCTAGATGATATGTGACCAGGGTCTAGAGCATCCTTAGTTCTGGTAGTTGAAGTGGGGAGGCCTTAGGCGGGCACTCGACGGTGGCGACCAAATGTGTGATGGGTGGGACGTGAATTTCCCTCTCATCGGGTCTAAGCCCGATCTAATTGTAGATCGGAGATTGGTCGCTGATCTTGCCCATAGATTGGATCTGGTCGAGTAACTCATGTAGTAACGGGGTCCCGGGGGAGTCCATACCGTTTGAGTGCTCGGGGTTGGACCGCGACACTGATGCCCCAGGGTCGTTCAAGGACGCTCCCGGGCTATGTGGGGCTGAACCGAATCTGGTTGTATCAACCACGTCAGGCTCTAAAGCCGGACCAAGGGTCAAAGTCGTCCCAATAGTAGGATCCACGGCTTCCAAGTCAAAGCATCAGGGCTTGTGGGCTCCTCGAAAGGAGCTAGGAGTCTTGTTAACACAAGATCTCCCCGGGGGTCGGTGGTGAACTCTAGGCTCCAGAACCATACTTCTTAACCGGGGGTGAAGCTTTTGACCTTGCCAAGGTGGCCAGCTGGATCAACATGCAGAACGATGCTTTCGAATGCAAAGATTTGTCCGGGGACAAAGTCGTCTGATACGTCTCCATCGTATCTACTTTTCCAAACTCTTTTGCCCTTGTTTTGGACTCTAATTTGCATGATTTGAATAGAACTAACCCGGACTGACACTGTTTTCAGCAGAATTGCCATGGTGTTGTTTTTGCGTAGAAATAAAAGTTCTCGGAATGACCTGGAAATTTACGAGGATTTTTTGTGGAATATATAAAAAATACTGGCGCAAGAATTACCTCGAGGGACGGAGCCAGGAGCTCACAAGCCCAGGAGGCCTGCCCCCCCCCCCCCCCCCGGCCGGGCCTTGTAGGCTTGTGAGCCCCTCGTGGCTGCGCCACCTCCAATTCCAGCTCCATATATTCTCTCTTGCCCAGAAAAAAAAATGAGAGAGAAGATACCATCGCGTTTCACGACACGGAGCCGCCACCACCACCTGTTCTTCCTCTGGAGGGTAGATCTGGAGTCCGTTTTGGGCTCCGGAGAGGGGAAATCAACGTTGTCGTCATCACCAACCATCCTTCAACGCCAATTCCATGATGCTCTTCACCGTTCGTGAGTAATCTTATCGTAGGCTTGCTGGACGGTGATGGGTTGGATGATATCTATCATGTAATCAAGTTAGTTTTGATGGGCTTTGATCCCTAGTATCCACTATGTTCTGAGATTGATGTTGCTACTACTTTGCTATGCTTAATGCTTGTCACTAGGGCCCGAGTGCCATGATTTCAGATCTGAACCTATTATGTTTTCATCAATATATGTGTGTTCTTGATCCTATCTTGCAAGTTGTAGTCACCTACTATGTGTCATGACCCGGCAACCCCAGAGTGACAATAACCGGAACCACTCCCGGAGATGACCATAGTATGAGGAGTTCATGTATTCACTAAGTGCTAATGCTTTGTTTCGTTCTCTATTAAAAGGAGACCTTAATATCCCTTAGTTTCCATTAGGACCCTGCTGCCACGGGAGGGATGGATAATAGATTTCATGCAAGTTCTTTTCCATAAGCACGTATGACTAAATACGGAATACATGCCTACATTATATTGACGAACTGGAGCTAGTTACCTATCTCCCCATGTTATAACTGTTACATGATGAATTTCATCTGACATAATTATCCATCACTGATCCAATGCCTACGAGTCTTTTCCTACTGGTCCTTGCTAAGTTTCTTTACCGCTACTGCTGTCACTACTGTTACTGTTACCGCTGCTACCGTTACTATCACGCTACTTTGCTACTAAAAGTTTGCTGCAGATACTAAATATTTCAGGTGTGGTTGAATTGACAACTCAACTGCTAATACCCGACAATATTCTTTGGCTTCCCCTTGTGTCGAATCAACAAATTTGGGTTGAATACTCTACCCTCGAAAACTGTTGTGATCCCCTATACTTGTGGGTTATCAAGACTATTTTTTGGCGCCGTTGCCAGGGAGGCATAGCTCTTTTCTCTGAGTCACTTGGGATTTACGTCTATTGATCACTATGAGGAATCCAAGAGATCCAAAAACTAAAGTCTTGCCCTCAACTACGAGGACAGGTAAAGAACTACCATCTAGCTCTGCACTTGATTCACCTTCAGTTATGAGTAAGTTTGCGACACCACCACCTGCTAGAAATTCTGATATGTCGCATGTGCTTGATGATGCTACTTCTGCTATCCATGATGCTTATGATGATGCTTTGCTTGATACTGCTTTGCCACTGGGTGCATTTCTTGATGCACAAATTGCTAGAGTTGCTGCTGAATGTGATGATACTTCTGAAACTGATGAAATTATTGAAGTTGAACCTATTGTTCCACCTGTTAGAACTAGCTCTCCTAGATATGAATTGCCTATTATACGTAAGGGTTATGTTATGGAGGGAGAGGTAGCTGAAGACTTTCTTGCTTGTAAGGATAGCTATGATCTTGAGAATTTATTGCGCAAGTGGAAAGAAAAATCTCTAAATGCTAGAATGACATACGATCCTAAGTTTGCTACTTCGCCCATCTTTGTCACTGATAAGGATTATGAATTCTCTATCGATCCTGAGTTAATCACTTTGGTAGAATCTGATCCTTTTAACGGGTACGAGTCTGAAACGGTTGTAGCACATCTTACTAAGCTGAATGATATAGCCACCCTATTCACGAGTGAGGAAAAAATTCGCCATTACTATATCCTTAAGTTGATTCCTTTCTCACTAAAGGGTGATGCTAAGACTTGGTTTACTCCTCTTGCTCCTGGTTGTGTGTGTAGTCCCCAGGATATGATATACTACTTCTCTGAGAAATATTTTCCTGTCCATAAGAAACAAGCTGCCTTGCAGGATATATATCACTTTGTGCAAGTTGAAGAAGAGAGTCTCCCACAAGCTTGGGGGAGGCTTGTCCAGTTACTTAATGCCTTGCCTGATCACCCTCTTGAGAAATATGAAATACTTGATATCTTTTATAATGGACTAACCGATGCTTCTAGGGACCACCAAGATAGTTGTGATGGTTGTGTTTTCAGGGAACAAACTATGGAACAAGCTGAAATTATATTGAATAATATCTTGAGCAATGATAATGCTTGGACTATTCCCGAACCACCTCCGAAGCCAACTCCGAAGAAAAGAGGTATTATGTTCCTTAGTCCTGAAGATATGCAAGAAGCCAAGAAATCTATGCAAGAGAAAGGTATTAAATCTGAAGATGTTAAGAATCTACCACCTATCAAAGAAATACATGGTCTTGATAACCCGACACAGGTAGTAGAGGTAAATTCTCTTCGTAGATTCAATGAGAGTGATATTCCTTATGATAAACCTGCTAGCTTATGCTTAGATGAATTTGATAACTTCGTTGCCAAACAACAAAGTTTCAATGATTATGTTAGCAGACAATTGGAACAAAATGCTCGTATGATTAGTCATATAAGTGCTTGTGTGGAATGTCAATGATCTTAAAATTTTGAGTAAACATGCCTCTATGGTTACTACTCAAGTAGAACAAGTACTTAACGCTCAAAATGACTTTCTCATGGGTCGGAAGATCGTAAGATTCTAAGACTTGAGTCGCGATTCTAACAACTTTGCACACAGGTACAACCATGTGAATGGCCTTCCAATGAATTCATGATTGATGCAGGTTTCAAAGACGAGTTTGATATATAGGTTCACAACGCCGGGCTCGAAGAATTCATCTCCAACAAATGTGAATAGTATACTACACTCACTGCCTCTTTTGTTCGTAGATTCAGATTTTCAGTTGGCCGTGACTCATCCATACTGTCTGATCTTTATGACAAATCGTATACCATGGATTTAGAGGATTTTAATACAATTTGCAAGATACATGATTGGGGTAGTCCCAATGATCCTCCAAAGTCTTCAGTTAGAGATTTTTTTTCTAGTATAACTGTTGGAGAAACTAGAGATATTACGCAGGCTACCATGGGGAGCATTCATTTCCCTGCCTTGCATTATTCTGCCCTCTTCATAGGTAGATGCATTAACAGCAAGATTGATCATTGTCACCTTTGCACACCTGACCTTAGTATTCTTAAGAGCGCAGTAATGGGTGATAGAAGTTTCAACATGGGAGCTATAATCGCGAGGAGGCTAAATAATAATGCTAATGAAGGGGACTTCTTTGGTGGGATCTATGCCACTCGTATAGAGAATTTTCTTGGAATACCCGTCCGCATAGGAGATCCCCCGCTCCATACAGCTTTCCTTGATCGCGCCACTATGACACATTATCGGTTCCTTGAGAGGGATAATGAATCCCTCCTATACCAGTTAATATTTAACCGATAGTGTGTTTTCCATATTACCCTTCCTCCTCCACCCTTCTTTGACTTTAAAGTAAAACATAGATATTACATAACCAGAGGAGAGGCAGAGGAGTATGAGAGGGAGGCGAAGGCTGCTCGCCTCTGTGAGGCAGCTATTCAGGCGGTAGCTGCCGCGGTCCCATACAACCCCCATCATGAATTTGGATATCACATGGACCAGCCGTGGGAGTAGACCAACTAAGGCCAAAAGCCTAAGCTTGGGGGAGTATGTGTTTCTCACCGACTTTATATTCATGCTCATACTTTCACTTTGATAGTCGGTGTTCACACCTTGGCATTGTATCATCCATGCTAGTTTATTTCTTTTTCTCACTTTCTTCTCGTGTGTTTGTTTAGATTGAGAAAAAAAAATAGTTGTAAGTTTACTTTTCTGCTTGCTTAGGGGTATTTAAAGAGAAAACCCAAAAATATTTCCCATTCTTCTTTTGTTTGTTGGGAGCTTTCCCGTGTAAATAGTTTTCTTTTTCTTTGGGTCAAGGTAGAAGACCATGGTTAAAATGTTTAGTGGCTCTCACATGCATATTGCTTATTTGTCAAAGAGCCGTATTACTTTGTCTTCTCCTCTGTGTTTCCTTGCAGATTCTAGCTTAGTCCAATGCACGAACACTCTCATTATGATTCACATCATTCAGTCGTGCAAGTGAAAGGCAATAATGATGATATATGATGAAGTGACTGAGCCTGGAAAAGCAGGTATGAACTCGACCTATTTTGTTTTTGTAAATATGACTAGCTCATCGTTCCTAATTTAGCTTTGTTATGAGAGAAACATGTTTGCAATGACAACTTAGAGATCATAGTTTCTAATGCCATGCTTAATCAGCTAGGAGCTTATAATGGTTTGTCTTGGATGCCAACATGAATTTCAAGATGATTATGATGTAGTATGATAGGATGGTATCCTCCTTCGAATGATTCAAGTGGCTTGACTTGGCACATGTTCACGCATGTAGTTGAAACAAAATCAACATAGCCTCTATGATATTCATGTTCATGGTGATTTATGTCCTACTCATGCTTGCACCCAATGTTGGTTAATTTCAATGCATATAGACGACTGTTGTTGCTCTCTAGTTGGTCGCTTCCCAGTCTTTTGCAAGCCTTCACCTGTACTAAGAGGGAATACTGCTTGTGCATCCACTTCTATAAACCCAAAGTTGTTCCATATGCGTCCACCATACCTACCTATATGCGGTATCTACCTGCCGTTCCAAGTAAATTTGCATGTGCCAGTCTCTAAATCTTCAAGTAATAATCTGTTTTGTATGCCCGAACCGCTCGTGTGGTGACAAGGGGCGGTCAGTATCTTCCATGCTAGGCGTGTTATCCTCGATACATGTTTATTCACTATCACTCACGAGAAAGGAGCCGGTAATCGGAATGCCCAGTTCCATGCTCAAATCAAAAATATAATTGCAAACAAAACTCCCCCTGGATTGTTGTTGGTATGGACGGCACCCGAGGATTCGGTTAGCCGTGGAGTGTGATTGATCGGTGGTGGGGGAGTCAAAACTTTACTTTTTTGTTCGGGAACCGCCTATAGTATGTGTACCATGGAAGATGGTGAACACTCTTGGTCATTGCATTGGCAATGAAAGCATGCCATCCAAAATTATTTATCTTTGTTTTAAAAGCTTGAGCTCTGGCACCTCTGCAAATCAATGCTTCCCTCTGCGAAGGGCCTATCTATTTACGTTTCTGTTGAGTCATCCTCTCCTTATCAAAAGTCACCAATTAGAGAGCACCTCCGTCATTTTTATGCTTTGCTATTAATTGATATTGAGTATGACTGTGACTAGATCTTATTTGCCATGGATTACAATGTTCAGTCAGCCCTTGGTCTTTGAAGGTGCTCTGCATTTATGTTTTGCGGTCTCAGAAAGGGCTAGCGAGATACCATATGTTCATATTGTTTCATGATTGTTTCGATTGAAGTGTTGACGTTTGAAACTTATTATTATTGCTCGCTAGTTGATTATGCCATTGATATGAGTACACCATGAGACCTAAATGTCATTTCTTATGTGGTTAGCTTATGTTCTTGCTGAAAAATCTGAATATGAGTTAGACATAATTGCAACAACAAGATCAAACAGAGTTCGTAAAAGCTTTTCTTTTGTCTCTTTTAGTTTGTCAACTGAATTGCTTCAGGACAAGCAAGGATTGAATCTTAGGGGAGTTGATACGTCTCCATCGTATCTACTTTTCCAAACTCTTTTGCCCTTGTTTTGGACTCTAATTTGCATGATTTGAATGGAACTAACCCAGACTGACGTTGTTTTCAGCAGAATTGCCATGGTGTTGTTTTTGCGCAGAAATAAAAGTTCTCGGAATGACCTGGAAATTTACGAGGATTTTTTGTGGAATATATAAAAAATAATGGCGCAAGAATTACGTGGAGGGACGGAGCCAGGAGCTCACAAGCCCAGGAGGCCCCCCCCTGGCCGGGTCTGGCACGCTTGTGAGCCCCTTGTGGCTCCGCCGCCTCCAATTCCAGCTCTATATATTCTCTTTCGCCCGGAAAAAAATCAGAGAGAAGAGTTCATCGCGTTTCATGACACGGAGCCGCCGCCACCACTTGTTCTTCCTCTGGAGGGAAGATCTGGAGTCTATTCTGGGCTCTAGATAGGGGAAATCGACGCCGTCGTCATCACCAACCATCCTTCATCGCCGATTCCATGACGCTCTTCACCGTTCATGAGTAATCTCATCATAGGCTTGCTGGACGGTGATGGGTTGGATGAGATCTATCGTGTAATCAAGTTAGTTTTGATGGGGTTTGATCCCTAGTATCCACTATGTTCTGAGATTGATGTTGCTACTACTTTGTTATGCTTAATGCTTGTCACTACGGCCCGAGTGCCATGGTTTCAGATCTGAACTTATTATGTTCTCATCAATATATGTGTGTTCTTGATCCTATCTTGCAAGTTGTAGTCACCTACTGTGTTTTATGACCCGGCAACCCCGGAGTGACAATAACCGAAGCCACTCCCGGAGATGACCATAGTATGAGGAGTTCATGTATTCACTAAGTGCTAATGCTTTGTTCCGGTTCTCTATTAAAAGGAGACCTTAATATCCCTTAGTTTCCATTAGGACCCGGCTGCCACGGGAGGGATGGACAATAGATGTCATGCAAGTTCTTCTCCATAAGCACGTATGACTAAATACGGAATACATGCCTACATTACATTGACGAACTGGTGCTAGTTACCTATCTCCCCATGTTATAACGTTACATGATGAATGTCATCCGACATAATTATCCATCACTGATCCAATGCCTACGAGTCTTTTCCAAGTGGTCATTGCTAAGTTTCTTTACCGCTACTGTTGTCACTACCGTTACTATCACGCTACTTTGCTACTGAAACTTTGCTGCGGATACTAAATCTTTCAGCTGTGGTTGAATTGACATCTCAACTGCTAATACTCGAGAATATTCTTTGGCTTCCCCTTGTGTCGAATCAATAAATTTGGGTTGAATACTCTACCCTTGAAAACTGTTGCGATCCCCTATACTTCTGGGTTATCAACGTCCTTGTTGAAGATCTCTTTGCTGATGACTAAGTGTGCCATCAATCATTCCTGCAATCCTACATCGGAACTCTCAATGAAAGCACCAATGTGAGTGTCAAAACCGGTGGATCTCGGGTAGGGGTCCCGAGCTGTGGACCTTGGATCGATGAGTTACAGGGGACGAAGGGGATAGTGTTTACCCAGGTTCGGGCCCTCTTGAGGAGGTAAAACTCTATGTCCTGCTTGGTTATATTGATGTGTATGAGGACTACATAGTTGATCTACCTCGAGATCGTATGAGCTAAAACCCTATACGAGTCAACTTGCTTCTACGGAGGAAACCCTTTGGTTTATATATACACGAGGGTTTCCTGGGGTTACATGCAGCCGAGCTCTAGCTCGGGACAGATGCACCAACCTAGCCTAATTAACTTGGATGACACGCCAGTCTCATCTTCAACAACACGACCAATTAGGTCGTCCTCTAAGAAATGGGTCGACCATCCAAGGATCCCTTAGTCCCGGACTCCCTCAATAGGGAGATGCAATTCTATGGTTAACGTGATACCTAGCAAGTAACTTACGAAAAGCACGATGAATAAAATGTGAACCACCATGGGTCATTAAGTATCTAGGGACTCCAAAACGTGTGAAAATAACCTCCTTGAGAATTTTAATAGAGGTGTTATGTCACATCCCTAACCCTTAAGCAAGTTAGCCTTGTGCTCATGTCTTCTTTGCATTTGCATCTAAGAATTTTTTCAACAAGAACAAGAAAGTGGCAAAGGAAAAACTCAAAACCCTAGCCACTACTTTAAATAAAGAAAATCTCAAACTAGTTGAAATCAATGAACCCAAAATGGCCTCAAGAAATGTTCAAACTTTCTGATAAATCATGAAAGTAAATGAGCATTGGAGAAAACTATTTTCTTGACACTTTAAGCATTTTAAATTAATGCAAAAAGCCACTGGTTTCAAATTTTAAATTCGAAATCAGAAACTATAAATTTTCAAAAATGTTGAAAACTTTGGAAATGGTTGGGAATATTATAACAATATTCCAGGAGGTCTAAAATAGTTCATACTTTTTGTTTTGGAGCTGAAATAAATAGCAAAACAATAGTTAGCAAAACAGAAAAACAAAAACAGAAAAAAAATGGGAAACCTTACCGGACGCCTGAGGAGGCAAAGCCCACTAGGGGCAGGGTCGTCTTCTTCCTCTGCCTTCTGGCAGAGGGGAGATCGACCACAGCGGCCCCCTCCACCTCCTGCTTCGCCGTGGCGAGCTCCAGAGCCTCCGTGCCAGCGCGACGACGGGGATAAGCTCCCCAGGTTCTCCTCTATCCATTCCCTAGCACCGTTTTCTCCCTCCTCTCGGATCTTGCCCTCCTTCCTGCTGCCGCCATTGGAGCCGAGCTCGAGCTCGAGCCGCAGCACCTCTAGCCATGGGAACCCTCCTTCGAGTAGTCTGTTAGCTCCACCTCGTCGCCCTGGTCATCTCTGCAGAAGCCGAAGCTTCCCCAAGCTCTGCATCGCCCCCAACGCCATCGTCTTCCACCTCCGGCCGCCGGACCTCTCCCGTCGATTCGCTACCTCCGGCGCATCCCCGAGCCCCTCAGCAGCACCATCAGAAGCGACGTGAGCTCGTCGTCGTTTCCCCTCTCTCCCCACGCTCTCCCGTGCATCGTAGCCCCGTTCCCCACCAAGGCCGAGAGCACCTCGCCGCCGGTCATGTCGTCGCCGTCGCTATGGTGTCAGATCCACGCGCTCGAGCTAGGGATCGAGCTCCTGGAGCCTCCAGGAGTGTGATGAGCCCATTAGCTGCCCTCCCCGTGCCCTAGAACCATCGCCCGTAGAAGGCCGAGCTTCGGCCGCCGCTTCGGCTCGTCGCCGGCGCCTCTCTTGGCGACCCTAGCCTCCCCTGATGGCCCTGCTAGATGCGGCGTTGCTCCAGCTACCCGTAGCTCCTTTCTGCGCCCAAAACCGACGGCCGATGCGCTGTCTAGCTCTCTCCGGCGAGCCCTCCGCCGTGCCCGTGGTCGCCGCCGGCCATGCTCCGGTAGGGGCCGACGTGGCAAAGCTAACCCAGCAGCTTAGGGGATTAATCACTCGCTGACAGTGGGCCCAAGGCCAAGTCAAACCCCAATTAGGGGCTGGTCAGCGCGGGGTTAGCCCCTGGGTCACTGACCAGTGGGGCCCCCCTGTCAGGTTTGACTTGAACAGGTCGGCTGACCTGCTGACGTCAGCCTGATGCAATAAATAGAATTTCCAGTATAAAATTAATTCCAGGAAATTGCTAAAACTTGTAAAAATCATAGAAATTAATCTCTAACTCCAATGAAAATAATTTATATATGAAAAAGTATTAGAAAAATTCAAGGATTCTGATTATGCTATTTTCAACCATGTTTGAAAAAGTTACAGAACCTTAAATTGTGGAATAAGGAATTATTCAATTCTTATAATTACTTTTTAAATGGAATTTGGAAAAATATTCAAATTTCATTATGAATGCAATGATCACACACTGTCCTAGTTACAAATCAGTACCATAACATGACATTTCATGCATGCTAACATCAAGTTGATCTGAGCATCAGGTCGAATCAATTAAAACGGTATCCGAGAATACCCCATTCGAATTGATATTCGAATGTGATTCAAATCAACTCTAAACCTAATACATGTTGATTATAATAACTTATCACCTGGCATTCTCATGCCATGCTCATGCATCATTTTGATTGCATATGATTGTTATTGAATGTTGCCATTTATTCCAGTAGGCTCCGCAACCCCGGATTCCACCGAATATCCGTCTGACGGATATCGTTCCTCCTGTGAGCAACAAGGCAAGCAACCCCTTTGATCATCCCGATAATTCCCATGTTCTTGCTCCTGCACTTATTTATTGCATTAGGATCAAATGCTTCAACTGCTTTTGCCACGTTAGTTGAACCCACTTCCTTTGCATGACCTAACCTTGTCACCGTAAATAGCCGAACCTTGCAACCTAGCATACCTGGTAGTTGCTTGAGCTATGATGTGCCTTATCCTACTATGCATGCTATGCATAGAGTTGTGTATGATCTGTCATCTGGGAGATGAACAGAATTGTGAGAATGTGTTCGGTGAGCAAAGGTTGTGTGTTGAACTTGATTTGGTAAAGGTACCGGTGAAAGGCTGTGTAGGAGTACATGGCGGGTTGTTTCATTGGAACCGTCCATGGGAACTGAGTTCCGTGTATGTAATGCAAGACTAGATACTACCACATGCTGGGCCCTGAAATATGACCCCGCTCGGCCTATTAATCGCGTAGTACTCGGTCCAGGAGTTGCAAGTAGTTTCTGGTGTTTATAGTAATGCTGGAGGCCGTGCATGGTGCTGACCTGAGAGGTGGGCCGTGATGCGGTAGGCAGTGGCACGGTGTACCAAGTGGCACCCGGATGGTGGGCTTGGGAACCCTGCGCACATCGTTTGAGGCCATGGCGGAAACCTTAGCCGGACTTCCGTACGGGTTACTCTCAGATAGGCGATAAACCTGGACTAGGTACTAGTGTGGTTAACGGTCGTGGCCGACTCCCTCGCTGGGCTTCCGCTTGAAGGTTGCCGAGGTGCATGACGTGCACATGGCGATAAGTGGCGAGAGCGTGTGTGACGAAGTACACCCCTGCAGGGTTATGATCTATTCGAATAGCCGCGTCCGCGGATATGGACTACTTGGGGACATATGTTGTTCATAGATAACTTCAATGGCTACTCATAAAATTGCCAAGATAAGCGTGAGTGTCGTGGACGGCATTTCCGTACGGAGACGGAATGATTCCACGATAGAGTATTGTTGTGGTGTTAGTGGACTCGTGTGCGAGAAATCAAGTTGTCAAAATTATTTAAAAATGCAAGTTGTCTAGCCACGAGTCAAATGCTGGCTTTCCGCATGAAACCCCACAATACCTGTTGACAGCTTGCATGAGTAGTTAGTCATCCTAAAGTCTTGCTGAGTACCTTCGTACTCATGTTTTCTTAATAAATGTTGCAGAGGTTGCTAATGACCCTAATGGAGGGTTCTTCGTAGACATCGACGACGACGAGTAGCTGGTGTCCCAGCTACGATCTGGCCCTACGTCGGCTCTGTAGTATAGTCAGGCCATGTGCCTCTAGTTGCCCTGTCTGTACCCAGACAGTTTATAACTCTTCCGCTGGCTTGTAATTGAATGACTGCTATCATGGGTCGTGAGACCCTTGATGTGTAATATTATGTGTGTGGCTCTTCCGAGCCTCTTAAATAAAGTTTGTATGTTTATGGTTATGTTGCGATGCCATCGATGTATCTATACATATCGGTATGCCATGCTTACATGTGTCGTACTTGATATGTATGGGGTTCGATTACCTAGTCGTGAACTTTAGTAGCACTCCTTACAAGGAAATGCCCCTTTGTGATCCAACGAGCCTTGGTAGTTCGCTACTGCTCCGGACACATTGGTTGACCGGCATGTGTCCTTCTTAGCTGCTGTGTCTGTCCCCTTTGGGGAAATGTCACGCGATGTAATGGAGTCCTTGTAGCTTGCTACGACTCGTCTACATTCGCTGATGACCGACACCTGCTTCGTTGGGTCATGTATGCCTGTCCTTGTGCGGTACTGCCACTTTGGTTTATGACTAGACATGTCGATCCGGGTTCTTTGACATTGGATTGCTGGCGACACTATCGCATACGTGAGTCAAAAGACGCAAACGGTCCTGGCTAAGGTAAGGCTGCAGCCGTGGAGTTAACCGTGCGTGAGACCACAAAGCAATGCGATGTGTTACAGGCTGGATTCCTATGGCTTAGGATCGGGGTCCCGGCAGCGTTGGTATCAGAGCCTGACTGACTGTAGGATTACTAAGCCAAAGTGGTCGAAGTTGAGTCTAGAATTTCTTTAGTTATATATAAGGGAATTGTTTGTGGAAGGGAATGTAAGACTCTTGTTCTCTTCTCAAGATATTCTATTCTGGTCATCCTCGTCTTTTCTGCGGGAATTAAGGACTAGGTTACTCATCTTCTCCTAGGCTCGTGTTTCTGATCGGTAGATTATAGGACTACGGGTCGAGAGATATTGGGTTTCTTTTATTCCTAGTAAAAAGGAAGTAAGTTGATGATCAGAGAGTTGAACTTGATAGTTGAGTGGTTACGCTATTCCATTTTGGGTTGTCTCAAAATTTGTTTTTGAGCATTTACATCCGTTATGCTGCCCAATTTTTCATTCGGAGCTCTAATGCTTTTGCATTACTCTCTATTTACAGATGCCTGGCCGTCCTTCTCGTCAGGTGGTACGTCTGACCAGGTGCATTGATGTGCCCGGTCATACGGCCATGCTGGTCAGGGTGATGTCGGTGTGCGGTTACCGCTGGTACCCCGACTACACAGTGGAGGAACAGTACCGAGACTTCAACCAGAGCCAGTACATCTGCACTGTTAGGGTATTTCCAGACTACCCTGGAGCGGAGAAGCCAATCCATTGGTCCTATGGGTTGGGGGTCACTATTGACATGGCAATACAGGATGTTGCCTACTCAATGCTGACCATTATGAGAACAAGACATGCACTGCTGCAGAATTCAGAGTTCTGCTATGTTCCGGCCTCTCAGCCTGGTGAAGAGGGATACCTCGGTGGAGTCTATTTTGATTCTTCTATGGAGGATCCACTACTGCAGTCCACTCTTGAGATGCTAGAGAACAGAGACAGGGATGCTCGTGCTCTCCGCATGGAGCTTTATGCTACCCGTGCCCGTCTGTGGACAGCTTTGACGCAGCTGGCACCGGTAGTCCAGACAGGGTATGGAGAGATGGAGATGCTGAACCCTGTTAGGACCCATCTTCCGGCCCACGTTGACTGGCCAGCTATAGGAGGAGTCACACCTCTTCGGGGATCCCTCTTACCACCAGTCAGGGGACCAACGCCACATCCGTGTCCTTATGGATCCCAGGGATCTCAGGCTAGAGTGTTTCCTGATCCGCAGGTTGAGCTTCCAGGCCATGGAGGTAATCTCTATGAGATGTTCTATGCGGATGCCTGAGCTGTGAGCGGAAGGATAGTATGGTAGTAGCCGTACGTTCCCAGTCCTGCGTGACTTGTGAAGTATGGTTGTAATGTGAAATGAATTCCGGAGGCCTAGATAAATAATGTATAGGCAGCTTGTAAGCCTCTGATGAGTAGTTTCACTATTTCAGTAGTTTGCTCTTCGGTTAAGGGTGTACTGAACTATGTAAGGGTGTGTATGAACCATGGTGTATATATAGCAGTTGCTTGTTACCATGCTGTTCGGATATTCATTTCCGCATTCCGTGTGTTCAGTACATTCTTAATCCATAGCTAGTATTGTTATGATGTTGGTCTAAGCTATGAGTTTGTTTGTCAGGATGGGGTTCACCAGGTTGAACCGTGCCCCTGCTCATGAGCAAGGTGAGGGTAGTCAAGCGTCGCAGGAAGACCTGCCTCACCCACCTTCTCTGGTAGAAGTGATGCTTGAGGCAGAAAGAAACAAAAGGGAGACCAACCGACTGCTAGAGCGTATTGAGCAGAATACGGCTCGACGGCCTAGGAATGTTGCAGTGTCCCTCAATGACTTTGTGAAGCTGAATCCTCCAAAGTTTCATCATTCCGTCGATCCCCTCGACGCTGATGACTGGCTGTGCAGCATCTCACGCAAGATTCGCTCTGCGAATGTGTCTGAGGCCGAAAAGGTGACCTTTGCGGCGTATTTCCTGGAAGGACCCGCCAATCTGTGGTGGGAGAATTTTGAAGCTATGCGTCCCGCTGAACCAGTGGCCACATGGGAAGACTTCAGTGCAGCTTTTCGTCTGCACCATATTCCAGAGGGCCTGATGTACAGAAAGAGAGAGGTGTTATGTGCCTTCACTCAGGGCAAGTTGTTTGTGGATGCCTATAGCCGCGAGTTCGGTAACCTCGCCCGCTATGCAACAGAGGAGGTGTCTACCGACGCCAAGAAGCAAGCAAGGTTTCATAAGGGTCTGAGCCCTGAGCTCCGTCGTGATCTGCGCCTCCATGAGTGTGCAAGTTTTCAAGCCCTAGTCAACAAAGCGATCAGTGCCGAGACTGGTCATACTGACTTCGAAGCCACAAGGAAGCACTCCCGTGACTTTGGCTCGTCTTCTGGTTCCGCGTTTCCAAAACGCAGGCTGTGGGTTCCAAACAGTTCTCTGCCGCCAAGATACACTCCGAGGCCATCCTACGTGGCGCCTCAGACGAATCAGGCCAACCCTCCAGCAAAAGCTTATGGTGGTCCAGCTAGCAATGCTGCACCACGTGCCAACCAGGTGATATGCTACAAGTGTGGAGAACCAGGGCACTATTCCCATGAGTGTCCTCAGAATGTGGGTGCCAAGCAACCCGGAAAGTCCGTCGGGCAAGCCAAGTCGGGCAAAGCTTTTTATGTGAAGCCAACTCCTGCACGTGGCTGTGTGAACTATGTGTCAGCAGAAGAAGCTGCATAGGATCCCGACGTCATGCTGGGTACGCTTCTTGTTAATCATCACCCAGCGTCCATTCTCTTTGACACTGGGTCTTCTCATTCCTTCATTTCAGAAAGTTATGCACAGTTGCATAACATGTCTTTTTGTGATATGCCAATCCCATTGGTTGTCCAAACCCCTGGTAGTAAATGGAAAACCTCTAGGATAACCTATGACAATGAAATTCTAGTAGATAGGCTAGTTTTTCTAGCCTCATTGATAGCATTGAAATCTTCGGATATTAATATCATCTTGGGCATGGACTGGATGTCAGCTCACTATGCCAAGATTGATACTCATTCCAGAAACGTCCAGCTTACCCATCCCTCGGGTGAGATAGTAAATGTCTCCACTCGAGTTGCCAAATGCCAACTCTATTCCCTAAATGCCAACCCTCTTCCAGAACTTGAAGACATTCCGGTAGTCCGTGACTTTCCGGATGTTTTTCCAGAGGAACTGCCAGGAATTCCACCTGACAGAGATGTAGAGTTTGTGATAGATCTTGTTCCGGGAACTGTCCCAATAGCTAGAAGACCTTATAAGATGGCACCCCTGGAGCTAGCTGAACTTAAGAAGCAATTAGATGAGGCCTTGAACAAGGGTTTCATTCGTCCTAGCTCTTCTCCTTGGGCTTGCCCCGTCCTCTTCGTCAAGAAGAAAGACGGAACGGGTCGGATGGTTGTAGATTACCGACCAGTTAATCTGGTCACCATTAAGAACAAGTATCCACTCCCCAGGATCAACGACTTGTACGATCAGCTCGCTGGATCCTCAGTCTTCTCCAAAATGGATTTGAGGTTGGGATACCATCAAATCAAGATCAAGAACAGGGACATTCCAAAAACGGCTTTTGTTACTCGTTATGGCCAATACGAGTACACCGTTATGTCCTTCGGTTTAACCAATGCCCCAGCCACCTTCTCTCGGCTGATGAATTCAATCTTCATGGAATATTTGGACAAATTCGTTGTAGTATACCTCGATGATATTCTCATCTACTCGAAGAATGAACAAGAACATGCCGAGCATCTAAGGCTGGTATTGATGAAACTTCGAGAGCATCGCCTTTATGCCAAATTTTCAAAATGTGAATTCTGGTTACCAGAAGTGACCTATCTAGGACACGTAATCTCTGGTAAGGGTATTGTTGTCAATCCCGAGAGAGTTCAAGCTGTCCTTGATTGGACTCAACCTGAATCGGTTAAGCAAGTTAGGAGTTTTCTTGGTCTAGCGAGCTATTGTCGCCGCTTTGTCGAGAATTTCTCCAAGGTTGCAAAGCCTCTAACTGAACTCCTCAAGAAAGATAAAAAGTTCGAGTGGACACCACAGTGTGAGCATAGTTTTCAGGAACTGAAAAGACGCCTGACTTCCGCACCTGTGTTGCTACCACCAGATTTCTCTAAGGACTTTGTTATCTATTGCGACGCCTCGCGACAAGGATTAGGTTGCATTCTCATGCAAGATCGTCATGTGATCGCATACGCCTCTCGACAGTTGCGTCCACATGAGGATAATTGTCCCACACATGACCTTGAGCTTGCAGCTGTGGTCCATGCACTAAAAACCTGGCGACATTACCTTCTGGGTAATCGTTGCGAAATATTCACTGATCACCAAAGTCTGAAATATATCTTCACCCAGCCGGATTTGAATCTCAGGAAAAGACGGTGGGTTGAGTTGATCTCGGATTACGACTTAGGGATAACTTACACCCCGGGGAAGGCCAATGTTATGGCCGATGCACTAAGTCATAAATCTTATTGTAACAATTTGATGCTACAACAAGGTCAACCACATCTCCATGAGGACTTTCGGAAGTTGAATCTTCATATTGTTCCTCAAGGATTCCTTTCTACCCTGGTGGCGAAGCCTACTCTTAAGGATCAAATTATAGCTGGCCAAAAGCGTGACAAGGGTATATCACGGATCAAGGAGAATATTTTTAGCGGAAACACTAAAGAATTTTCCATAAACGATCAAGGTGTTGTGTTCTTCCAGAATCGTTTAGTGGTTCCTAAGAACCCACATCTAAGGCAGTTAATCCTTAAGGAGGCTCACGATTCTCCTCTCACCATTCATCCCGGTAGTACTAAGATGTATCAGGATCTACGCCAGAGGTTCTGGTGGACTAGGATGAAGAGAGAAATTGCTGAGTTCGTTGCTAACTGCGACGTTTGTCGTCGAGTTAAGGTAGAACATCAAAGGCCTGATGGCACCCTTCAACCTCTAGCTATTCCCGAATGGAAATGGGATAAAGTTAGCATGGATTTCATTACCGGATTTCCCAAGACCAAGAAGGGGAATAATGCTATTTTTGTGGTCATTGACCATCTTTCCAAAGTGGCTCATTTTCTTCCCGTTCGTGAGAGTATAACAGCTAGCCAGCTAGCAGAGTTATATATCTCTCGAACAGTGTCTCTTCATGGTGTTCCCCTGGAGATTAACTCGGACCGTGGAAGTATCTTTACTTCTCGCTTCTGGGAAAGTTTTCAGAATGCCATGGGAACTCACCTATCTTTTAGCACTGCTTTCCATCCCCAATCAAGTGGTCAAGTAGAAAGAGTGAATCAAATCCTAGAAGATATGCTCCGAGCTTGTGTTATTTCATTCGGTATGAATTGGGAGAAGTGCCTTCCATTCGCCGAATTCGCTTATAACAATAGTTACCAATCAAGTTTGGGCAAAGCCCCTTTTGAAGTTCTCTATGGACGAAGATGTCGGACACCGCTTAATTGGTCAGAAACCGGAGAGAGGCAACACTTTGGTCTGGATATGATCCAGGATGCAGAAGAGAAGGTTTGCATTATTCGTGAAAAGTTGAAAACAGCCCAGTCTCGTCAAAAGAGCCAATATGATCGTCATCATAAGGCTGTGACCTTTGAAGTTGACGAGAAGGCTTACCTTCGGGTTACACCTTTGAAGGGTACCCATCGTTTCGGTATCAAGGGGAAGTTGGCTCCTCGTTACATTGGTCCTTTTCGCATTCTTGCCAAACGAGGAGAAGTTGCCTACCAGTTGGAACTTCCTCCGCATCTTTCCAAGGTTCATGTTGTTTTCCACGTCTCGCAACTCATGCGTTGCTTTTCGGATCCTATCCGTGAAGTGGACCACGAAACGCTTGATCTCCAAGATAACATTTCATACTGAGAATACCCCGTGCGTATTCTTGATCAAGCTGAGAGTACCACTCGACGTCGAAACCTCAAGTTTCTTAAAGTTCAATGGTCAAATCATTCTGAAAAGGAGGCAACTTGGGAAAGAGAGGATCGTCTCCGACTTGAGTATCCTGCGTTATTCCCGATGACTTCTAAATCTCAGGACGAGATTCTTTTGAGTGGGGGTGAGTTGTCACATCCCTAACCCTTAAGCAAGTTAGCCTTGTGCTCATGTCTTCTTTGCATTTGCATCTAAGAATTTTTTCAACAAGAACAAGAAAGTGGCAAAGGAAAAACTCAAAACCCTAGCCACTACTTTAAATAAAGAAAATCTCAAACTAGTTGAAATCAATGAACCCAAAATGGCCTCAAGAAATGTTCAAACTTTCTGATAAATCATGAAAGTAAGTGAGCATTGGAGAAAACTATTTTCTTGACACTTTAAGCATTTTAAATTAATGCAAAAACCCACTGGTTTCAAATTTTAAATTTGAAATCAGAAACTATAAATTTTCAAAAATGTTGAAAACTTTGGAAATTGTTGGGAATATTATAACAATATTTCAGGAGCTCTAAAATAGTTTATACTTTTTGTTTTGGAGCTGAAATAAATAGCAAAACAATAGTTAGCAAAACAGAAAAACAAAAACAGAAAAAAAAATGGGAAACCTTACGTGACGCCTGAGGAGGCCCAGCCCACCAGGGGCAGGGTCGTCTTCTTCCTCTGCCTTCTGGCAGAGGGGAGATCGACCACGGCGGCCCTCTCCACCTCCTGCTTCGCCTGGCGAGCTCCAGAGCCTCCGTGCCAGCGCGACGACGGGGATAAGCTCCCCAGGTTCTCCTCTATCCATTCCCCAGCACCGTTTTCTCCCTCCTCTCGGATCTTGCCCTCCTTCCTGCTGCCGCCATTGGAGCCGAGCTCGAGCTCGAGCCGCAGCACCTCTAGCCATGGGAACCCTCCTCTGAGTAGTCTGTTAGCTCCGCCTCGTCGCCCTGGTCATCTCTGCAGAAGCCGAAGCTTCCCCGAGCTCTACATCGCCCCCAACGCCATCGTCTTCCACCTCCGGCCGCCGGACCTCTCCCGTCGATTCGCTACCTCCGGCGCATCCCCGAGCCCCTCAGCAGCACCATCGGAACCGCCATGAGCTCGTCGTCGTTTCCCCTCTCTCCCCACGCTCTCCCGTGCATCGTAGCCCCGTTCCCCACCAAGGCCGAGAGCACCTCGTCGCCGGTCATGTCGTCGTCGTCGCTATGGTGTCAGATCCACGCGCTCGAGCTAGGGATCGAGCTCCTGGAGCCTCCAGGAGTGTGATGAGCCAATCAGCTGCCCTCCCCGTGCCCTAGAACCATCGCCCGTAGAAGGCCGAGCTTCGGCCGCCGCTTCGGCTCATCGCCGGTGCCTCTCTCGAGACCCTAGCCTCCCCTGATGGCCCTGCTAGATGCGGCGTTGCTCCAGCTACCCGTAGCTCCTTTCTGCGCCCAAAACCGACGGCCGATGCGCTGTCTAGCTCTCTCCGGCGAGCCCTCCGCCGTGCCCGTGGTCGCCGCCGGCCATGCTCCGGTGGGGGCCGACGTGGCAAAGCTTACCCAGCAGCTTAGGGGATTAATCACTCGCTGATAGTGGGCCCAAGGCCAAGTCAAACCCCAATTAGGGGCTGGTCAGCGCGGGGTTAGCCCCTGGGTCACTGACCAGTGGAGCCCCCCTGTTGACGTCAGGCTGATGCAATAAATAGAATTTCCAGTATAAAATTAATTCCAGGAAATTGCTAAAACTTGTAAAAATCATAGAAATTAATCTGTAACTCCAATGAAAATAATTTATATATGAAAAAGTATCAGAAAAATTCAAGGATTCTGATTATGCTATTTTCAACCATGTTTGAAAAAGTTACAGAACCCTAAATTGTGGAATAAGGAATAATTCAATTCTTATAATTACTTTTTAAATGGAATTTGGAAAATTATTCAAATTTCATTATGAATGCAATGATCACACACTGTCCTAGTTACAAATCAGTACCATAACATGACATTTCATGCATGCTAACATCAAGTTGATCTGAGCATCAGGTCGAATCAATTAAAACGGTATCCGAGAATACCCCGTTTGAATTGATATTCGAATGTGATTCAAATCAACTCTAAACCTAATACATGTTGATTATAATAACTTATCACCTGGCATTCTCATGCCATGCTCATGCATCATTTTGATTGCATATGATTGTTATTGAATGTTGCCATTTATTCCGGTAGGCTCCGCAACCCCGGATTCCACCGAATATCCGTCTGACGGATATCGTTCCTCCTCTGAGCAACAAGGCAAGCAACCCCTTTGATCATCCCGATAATTCCCATGTTCTTGCTCCTGCACTTATTTATTGCATTAGGATCAAATGCTTCAACTGCTTTTGCCACGTTAGTTGAACCCACTTCCTTTGCATGACCTAACCTTGTCACCGTAAATAGCCGAACCTTGCAACCTAGCATACCTGGTAGTTGCTTGAGCTATGATGTGCCTTATCCTGCTATGCATGCTATGCTTAGAGTTGTGTATGGTCTGTCATCTGGGAGATGAACAGAATTGTGAGAATGTGTTCGGTGAGCAAAGGTTGTGTGTTGAACTTGATTTGGTAAAGGTACCGGTGAAAGGCTGTGTAGGAGTACATGGCGGGTTGTTTCATTGGAACCGTCCATAGGAACTGAGTTCCATGTATGTAATCCAAGACTAGATACTACCACATGCTGGGCCCTGAAATATGACCGCGCTCGGCCTATTAATCGCGTAGTACTCGGTCCAGGAGTTGCAAGTAGTTTCTGGTGTTTATAGTAATGCTGGAGGCCGTGCATGGTGCTGACCTGAGAGGTGGGCCGTGATGCGGTAGGCAGTGGCACGGTGTACCAAGTGGCACCCGGATGGTGGGCTTGGGAACCCTGTGCACATCGTTTGAGGCCATGGCGGAAACCTCGGCCGGACTTCCGTACGGGTTACTCTCAGATAGGCGATAAACCTGGACTAGGTACTAGTGTGGTTAACGGTCGTGGCCGACTCCCTCGCTGGGCTTCCGCTTGAAGGTTGCCGAGGTGCATGACGTGCACATGGCGATAAGTGGCGAGAGCGTGTGTGAAGAAGTACACCCCTGCAGGGTTATGATCTATTGGAATAGCCGCGTCTGCGGATATGGACTACTTGGAGACATATGTTGTTCATAGATAACTTCAATGGCTACTCATAAAATTGCCAAGATAAGCGTGAGTGTCGTGGACGGCATTTCCGTACGGAGACGGAATGATTCCACGATAGAGTATTGTTGTGGTGTTAGTGGACTCGTGTGCGAGAAATCAAGTTGTCAAAATTATTTAAAAATGCAAGTTGTCTAGCCACGAGTCAAATGCTGGCTTTCCGCATGAAACCCCACAATACCTGTTGACACCTTGCATGGGTAGTTAGTCATCCTAAAGTCTTGCTGAGTACCTTCGTACTCATGTTTTCTTAATAAATGTTGCAGAGGTTGCTAATGACCCTAATGGAGGGTTCTTCGTAGACATCGACGACGACGAGTAGCTGGTGTCCCAGCTACGATCTGGCCCTACGTTGGCTCTGTAGTATAGTCAGGCCATGTGCCTTCTAGTTGCCCTGTTTGTACCCAGACAGTTTATAAATCTTCCGCTGGCTTGTAATTGAATGACTGCTATCATGGGTCGTGAGACCCTTGATGTGTAATATTATGTGTGTGGCTCTTCCGAGCCTCTTAAATAAAGTTTGTATGTTTATGGTTATGTTGTGATGCCATCGATGTATCTATACATATCGGTATGCCATGCGTACATGTGTCGTACTTGATATGTATGGGGTTCGATTACCTAGTCGTGAACTTTAGTAGCACTCCTTACAAGGAAATGCCCCTTTGTGATCCAACGAGCCTTGGTAGTTCACTACTGCTCCGGACACATTGGTTGACCGGCATGTGTCCTTCTTAGCTGTTGTGTCTGTCCCCTTTGGGGAAATGTCACGCGATGTAATGGAGTCCTTGTAGCTTGCTACGACTCGTCTACATTCGCTGATGACCGACACCTGCTTCGTTGGGTCATGTATGCCTGTCCTTGTGCGGTACTGCCACTTTGGTTTATGACTAGACATGTCGATCCGGGTTCTTTGACATTGGATTGCTAGCGACACTATCGCATACGTGAGTCAAAAGACGCAAACGGTCCCGGCTAAGGTAAGGCTGCAGCCGTGGAGTTAACCGTGCGTGAGACCACAAAGCAATGCGATGTGTTACAGGCTGGATTCCTATGGCTTAGGATCGGGGTCCCGACATGTTATGATCAGCACTACTGGTTGGAATAGCTTACTGACATAATCAACAACAACCAAAATATGTGTATACCCATTAGAAGAAGGAAAGGGTCCCATAAAATCAAATCACCAAACATCAAATTGTTCAATAACAAGTGAATAATTCATAGGCATTTCTTGACGTCTACTAATATTACCAATTCTTTGACATTCATCACAAGAAAGGACAAACTTACGAGCATCATTCAAAAGAGTAGGCCAATAAAATCGAAACTGTAATACCCTGTGTGCATTTCTATCTCCCATATGGTGTCCTCCATAAGCCTCAGAGTGACACTACCAAAGGATTTGTTCCTGTTCATGCTTAGGTATACAACATCTAATAATACCATCTACTCGCTCTTTATAAAGATGTGGGTCATCCCAAAATTAATGTCTTAGATCAAAGAAGAATTTATTTTCTTTTGTTGATAGCTGAAACTAGGAGGCATGTATTTAGCAACAATGTAACTAGCATATTTAGCAAACCAGTGTGTTATGTGAAGCATTCACCATAGCTAGTTTTTCATTAGGGAAACTATCATCGATAGGTAGTGGGTCATCAAGAATATTTTCTAGCCTAGACAAGCTATTAGCTATGGGGTTTTCAGGTCCCTTCCTATCGACGATATGCAAGTCAAATTCTTGTAGCAAAAGAACCCGCCTAATGAGTCTAGGTTTAGATTCTTTCTTTTCCATAAGATATTTAATAGCAGCATGATCAGTGTGAACAATTACTTTAGAATCCACAATGTAGGATCTGAATTTATCACAAGAAAACACAACTACTAAAAATTAATTTTCAATGGTAGCATAATTTGTCTCGTCACTGCCTAGAGTTTTACTAGCATAATGAATAACATTTAATTTCTTATCAACTCTTTGTCCCAGAACGGCACCAACAACACATTCACTAGCATCACAAATAATTTCAAAAGGCAAGTTCCAATCAGGTTGTTCAACAATAGGTGGAGAAGTTAAGGCTTTATGAAGTGTTTCAGAGGCTTCTACAAAATCATCATAAAAAACAGAAGGATCGTTTTTCCATAATAAATTGGTAAGAGGCCAAAAAATTTAGAGAAGCCTTTAATAAACCTCCGATAGAAACCGGCATTACCAAGGAAACTACGAATACCTTTAATATCTTTAGGACATGTCATCTTCTCAATTGCATCAACTTTATCTTTGTCCAGCTCAGTACCATGCTCAGAAATTTTATGACCCAAGACAATACATTCTTTTACCATAAAGTGGCACTTCTCTCAATTCGAAGGAAGATTAGTTTGCTCACATCTCTAGAAAACTCAATCAAGGTTGCTTAAGCAATCATCAAAACAAGTTCCATAAACGGAGAATCATCCATGAAAACCTCAACAATATTTTCAAAAAAAATCAGAGAATATAGCAGTCTTATATCTTTGTAAGGGAGCAGGTGCATTGCATAAACCAAAAGGCATACGTCTATAAGCGTAGGTTCCAAAAGGACAAGTAGAAGTGGTTTTCTCTTAATTAGGTTGTGACACGTGTATTTGAGAAAACCAGAATATCCATCTAGAAAGCAAAAGTGTGTGTGCTTTGATAGTGTTTCTAACATTTGATTAATGAAACGTAGAGGGTAATGATATTTTCTATTAGTTTTATTTAATTTTCTAAAATCAATTACCATTCTATAGCGAGTCACAATTCTTTGTGGAATTAGTTCATTTTTATCATCAGGAACAACAGTTATACCTCCTTTCTTAGGAACATAATGAACGAGACTTACACATCTACTATCAGCTATAGGTTAAATTATACATGCTTCCAGAAGCTTTAATATTTCATTTCTTACCACTTCTTTCATTTTTTGGATTCAATCTTTGTTGGTGATCAACAACTGGTTTAGCATCTGGTTCCATATAAATCTTGTGCTGACACAGAGTGGGACTAAAACCCTTAAGATCATCAAGAGTATACCCAATAGCAGCTCGATACTTCCTTAGAGTTGTAAACAATCTCTTTTCTTCATGCTTTGTAAGGTGAGCACTGATAATAACCGGATATATCTTCTTTTCATCAAGGTAAACATATTTCAAAGTGTCAGCTAATTCCTTTAATTCAAACACAGGATCACCCTTAGGTGGAGGACATCCTAGAGTTTCAACAAACAAGTTGTGTTTAACGATACGTTGTTCTTCAAAGAACATTTTATCTATTTCATTTCTTTCACGCATATGCATATCATTTTCATAGTCTTGCAAATATTGTTATAATGGATTAATAGGAGGAATGGCAATAGAAGCAAGACCAATAATTTCATATTTACTAGGAAATTCTTTATCATGGGGTTGCGTGCTGAACTTAGAGAAGTTGAACTCAGGAGACATGCCACCAAAAGTAACACTGACAGCTTCCCTTTTGCAATCTATTTTAACATTTACAATGTTCAGGAAGGGTCCACCAAATATTATGGGACAAAAATCATCTTGTGGTGAACCAAGAACTAGAAATCAGTAGGGTATTTTACCTTTCGACACAAGACTTCAACATCTCTAACAATCCCAAGTGGTGTGATGGTGTCTCTGTTAGCAAGTTCAATAGTAACATCTATGTCTTCTATTTCATAGGGTGCTATCTCATGCATAATTTCTTGATATAAGGGAAACGGAATAACACTAACACTAGCGCCCATGTCACATAAACCATGATAACAATGATCTCCTATTTTAACTGAGACGACACCCATGCCAACAACAGGTTTATTTGTATCTTTAATATCAGGTTTGGCAATTCTAGGAGATTCATCACAAAAATAAATAACTTGCCCATCAATATTATCGACCAAGAGATCTTTAACCATAGCAATATTAGGTTCTACTTTGATTTGCTAGGAGGGTTTAGTTGCTCTAATATAACTTTTGTTAACCATGGTGGAAGCTTTAGCATGTTCCTTTATCCTAACAAGGAAAGGTGGTTTCTCGATATAAGTAGTGGGCACAAGTGGGTCAACATTGTAAATGAGAGTTTCATTTTCAACTTATATGACATCCTCAGCTTTTGCTACATTGATCATTGTAATTAAGCTACAATGATGGCCATGATCAATGCCTAATCATTTTTCTAAACAGGACATGATCTAGTTGAAATTCATATCTCATTTCAAACTCCTTTTCAAAAGGCCCTTGAATTTATTGTGATAAAGTAAAGTTGCAAAGAGCAAAAGAAAATTGTTGCACATTTGTTATAAATCACAAAACAAATGTTGTTAAGGAACACAACATCACCTTGATGTTGGAGTGGACCCCACCATCAATAACATAGCTTTCAAGTATTTAAAAATTGCCCTTTAATTCCTCGGATAATTCCAACAATTTCCAAAAATGCTCAAACTATGTGAGGCAATGCAGAATATTACAAGATATTTAATGGACAATAACACACATTTTTGTTGAAGGGAATTGTAGCTAAAATAAAACAAAATAAACTCTAAATGAAATAAAAAAGAAATTAAAAAAAGAAAAACACAGATGGGCCAACGGCCCCATCTAATCCTATCCAAACCGGCCCACCCACCCATGGGGTATTTAACCGCCCAAACCCTAGATAACCCTGCCAGCCTCCCTCACTCTCCCTCCTGCAGCCCCCACACCACGCAACCACCCACCAAGCCCACCACTCCACCAGATCCCCCACGAGACTAGTCTCTCCCTCGCTCACCTGCCTCTCCCTCCCTATCTAAGGTGGATCGAGGCTCGGGAGGCTGACCTCGCCACCGGCCGGCCCTCCTTCGGCCGCCCTCGCACAGGCCGACCCCGCCATCGAACCTCGCCTCACGCACCACCTCCACCTGCGCCTCGCCGGCCCTCCTCCGGCCACCTCCCCACCGGTCGGCCCCTCCTTGTCCTCTTTCCTCCATCGGCTGGCCCTCCTACGCTACGCCGCGGCTACCACCTCGCCGGCCACCTCCGGCCTCCGTCGCCCCCGGCCTCCTCCAACCACCTCTGGCCTCCGTCACCCCCCGCCACCACCACCTCGCTAGACTGCTCCATCCCAACGCCTCTCCCTTGTCGGCTCCACGGACCTCCCCCAAGCCGCGTCTTCCTCTACAACGCCGGTGAGCCCATTCGGTCTCCTCCCCTTCTCTCCTCCTCCCCGTTTTCCCCGCACTCCAGCGAGCCGTCGGCCCCATGCTCGCATGCACCCTGGGCACCTTTGTGTTAGATATGTGTCACATCCCTAGAATTGTTTGTTGTTTAGTAAGATTGTGCCTCATGTTTTACCTTTGCCTTAAAATTGAAATGGGGATTGAAGAAACCCTAGCATCTCACTTATTCAACCTAATTCAAATAATGTGAAAATTCAATGAACCCAAAATGGCCTTAAAAATGTTCATCTTTTCTGTTAAATATTGGAAACAATATTACAAGGGTGGATATTATTTTAAAAAAACCTTTGGCATTTAATTAAAACACAAAAGCCACTAATAAATACCCAAACAATTAGCTATAAATATTTCAGGATCTTATAAAAAGTTGAAATATTTTGTGGAGCTTGGAAATAATCCAAATAGGCCCCACAAATATATTCACTATTTTTAGTGAATAGTTTGGAGCCAAAAATAAATAAACCAAATGTTAGAATTGTAAAACAGAAAAGAAATAAAAATAAAAATGGGAGAAGGAGCTTACCTGTCTCCCAGGCCCAGCCCAACTCTCTCCTGTCATCTTCCACCTCTGCGAGTAGGCAGAGGAGGAGGTCGCCGCCGCTTCTCCTCGTCGGAGCACGCAGTTGCGTGCTTGCTTGCCTCCCTCATTGTGCTAGCGTAGGGGATAAGCTTCCCCGAAGCCGTCCCATTTGCTCTCTCCTCGCCATCCACTCTCCCTCCCCTGTTTCTCTCTGCTGCCATGGCCGTCGTGCAAGCTCGCCCTCGCCAGCTCGCTCCGACCGCCAGTCCCTACCTCTCATCCGCGGAGAAGCTCTGCCGAGACGTCCCGAAGCTTCCCAGCAAGCCACGCAACGTCGAGAGCCTCCGAGACACCAGATCGCCGTCATCTTCAACCTTCGGCCACCAAGCTCGCCGTCATCGATTCGTCGTCTCCAGGCCATCCCCGAGCCAGCTCTCATCGCCTCTGCCCTCGCTGAGGAATCCATTCCCGTTCTTTCCCCCCTCGTTCCCGAGCTCTAGCCTCGATTCCACCGGAGCCCGACGAGATCCGCCACGGGAGCTCGTCGCCGATGATGCTCCGGTGATTGGTTGGTCCTTCTGAGGCCACCATCAGCTTCAACTCGTCGCGTAGGTGTCGTAGGAGCCTAGCGCCGCACGTATTGAGCCCCGTAGCTATGACCTCGACGAGGCCCGAGCTTCGGCCACCGCCAAGCTCATCGCCGGAGTCGATTCCAGCCACCCCAACCCCTGGGTTTGCTCCATCGTGCGTGCAATTGAGTGGCCCTTCTCCCAGTGCCTTCCACCGCTCGAATGGTCATCGGAGACGCGTTTCTGACACTCTCCGCCGTCCCTGATGCTGCCGGAGGCTCACCGCCGGCGAGGTCGACCTCGTCGCCGGTGGGTTCAAACCCCCTAAGCCTATGACAGGTGGGGCCAGCCTCTGGTTAATTAGGATTAACCTAAATAGAAATAATTAATTTAATAATTGCCAATCAGACATTGACATGTGGGCCAGCCACTGCTAATTAGCTAGTTAACTTAAAACTTAACTATATTCTAACCAGAGTCACTGACGAGTGGGTCCCACTGGTCATGTTTGACTTTCAACAGCCAGATTGACCTGATGATGTCATGTTGATGCAGTAATTCCATTTCTGTTTTAAATTAATTCCAGAATAAATTTAAAACTTCAAAAATTCATAGAAAATAATCTATAACTCAAATTAAAATAATTTATATAAGAAAAATGATCAGAAAAATCCAAATAATCCAATGGTGTTATTTTCATGCATGATTGAACAAGTTATGCTAAGCATCAGGTCAAATCAATTAAAAGAAGTTTATGGGAAAGATTATTGAAGTAACATTTGAAACCATGTTTCAAACCAGCTTCAAACCAAATCATTTACAGATGCATTAGCTCATCCATCTTACTCTTGTCATGCCATGATCATGCATTATAGTGCCGCACTTGCTGTGTATCAATTTTTACTGTTTGTTATGGTAGCCTCCGCTCCACAGGATACACAGGAGTATCCGTCTGAAGGACCGTATCCTTCCGCTGATCTTCAAGGCAAGCACCATTTTTGATCATCCCGATAAATCCCATGACCTTGCTCCTGCTCTCACTTGTTGCATTAGGAAAAATTATTTCAAATGCTTTACTTCGGTAGCTGAACACAATCCTTTGCATGACCTGTCATTGTCACAGTAAATAGTTAAACCTTGCAACCTAGCATACCTGGTAGTTGCTTGAGCCATGATGTGTCTTATCCTGCTATGCTTGCTATGCTTAGAGTTGTGTCAGGTATTTTTCATCTGGGTGAAGAACAGGAATGGAAGAATGTGTTCTAGTGACAAAAGAATAAGTGTACAACCTGATTCGGTGAAGGTATCGATGAAAGGCTATGTAGGGTACATGGCGGGTTGTTTCATTGGAACCATCCTTAGGAACTGAGTAACGTGTATGTAATAGAAGACTAACTACTACCATACATTGGGCCCGAAACCAATGGACCCTCTCGACTTATTAATCGCCTAGTACTCGGTCCAGGATTTGCAAGTAGTTTCTGGTGTTTGTAGTCATGCTGGAGGCCGTGCATAGTGATGACCTTAGAGGTGGGCTATGATGTGGTAGGCAGTGGCACGGTGTACCAAGTGGCACCCGGATGGTGGGTTTGGGAACCCTGCACACATTGTCTAGGGCCATAGTGGAAACTTTGGATGGACTTCCGTGTGGGTTCACTCTCAAATAGGCGATAAACCTGTACTAGGTAATAGCGTGGTTAACGGTCGTGGCCGACTCCCTTGTTGGGCTTCCGCTTGAAGGTTTCCGAGGTGCGTAAAGTGCACATGGCGATAAGTGGCGAGAGCGTGTGTGAAGAAGTACAGCCCTACAGGGTTATGATTTATTCGAATAGACGTGTCCGCGGATATGGACTACTTGGAGACATATGTTGTTCATAGATAACTTTAATGGCTACTCATAATACTATCAAGATAAGTGTGAGTATCATGTATGGCATTCGAATGTTGTGGTGGTAGTGGACTCGTGTACGACTTATCAAAGTTGTTTAAAATTATCTAAAGTTGTAGCATAGGCTAGCCAAGAGTCAAATCTGGCTTGCTGCATGAAACCCCACAACCCCATTTATTGATACATGTGCATGAGTAGATAGATCTGTTCTAAAGACTTGCTGAGTACCTTTGTACTCATGTTTGCTTTATAAATGTTGCAGAAGACACCCCCGAGCCATCAGGTGGGTTCTACCTAGACGTCGATGATGACGAGTAGCTGGTGTCCCAGCTATGACCTGGCCCTTTCAGAAGGGATTTGTAGATAGTCAGGCTTTATGCCTTTTCCTTTCGTTTATCTGTACTTAGACAGCTTTAATGCTTCTGCATGGCTTGTATGACTTTGTTTGTATGACTTGAGTTTCGGGTCATGTGACCCCTACCTGTATGAACTTATTATGCAAGGCTCTTCCGAATCTTCTAATTAAATGTTGTGATGTTGTATGGTTATGTTGTGATGTCGTTGTTGTATCTATGCATATTGAGTATGTCATGCGTACGTGTGATGTGATGTGATATGTATGGGGTTTGACACCTAGTCGTATGCCCTTAGTAGCTCTCTATACACAGAAATGCCCCTTTTTGCTTCCACCGAGCCTTCGTAGTTCGCTACTGCTCCGGACACATTGGTTGACCGGCATGTATCCTTATTAGTTGTTGTGTCTGTACCTTCGGGGAAATGTCACGCAGTGTAATGGAGTCCTTGTAGCTTGCTACGACTCGTCTACACTCGCTAATGACCGACACCTGCTTTGCTGGGTTATGTATGCCTGTCTTTGTAGAGTTGAGCCACTTGAGTTTATGACTAGTTATATCGACCCGGGTTCTTTGACATTGGAATGCTAGCGACACAATTGCATACGTGAGTCAAAAGGCGCAAACGATCTCGGCTAAGGTAAGGTGGCAACCGTGGGGTTAACCGTGTGTGAGACCACAAAAGGATGCGATGTGTTACACGCTGGATTCCTATGGCTTAGGATCGGGGTCCCGACAATATGTATATGCAAAAATATGTATGTGTATGAATACGTATGATTATGAATGTATGTAAAAGAAAGAAAAAATGGATGTATATCTATGTATGTTGGTATGTATAAAAACGTGTGTACACATGTGTGTGTCTTTAGTGTATGTGGTGCTCGTTGTCCCAATGACATGCGGGGCCACGCCCATAAAACATGCAAAAATTCAAAATAAAAATATTTTTTAAAATAATTACTATTAGTATAATTAATTAATTGGATTAATTATGTAGTTAAGCAGTAAATACTGTTTTGGATTATTCATGATTTACTATAATCATAATAGATAAATAAGTATTTAGTTAATTATAATGCTTAAAGATTAGGTAAGTTAATTAACCAAATTGTTAGCTAAACCCTGTTATTTAGGATAATTAAATAACCTAAGCAGTGTATGATAGGTGGGTCCCACCCCACTAATTAACCTGACTAAATATTTATTAAACCCTAAAAATAAATGTGCCTATGATACGTGTGTTGGAAATATGCCCTAGAGGCAATAATAAATTGGTTATTATTATATTTCCTTGTTCGTGATAATCGTTTATTATCCATGCTAGAATTGTATTAATTGGAAACTCAAATACAAGTGTGGATATATAGACAACACACTGTGCCTAACGAGCCTCTAGTGGACTAGCTCGTTGATCAAAGATGGTCAAAGTTTCCTGGCCATTGGCAAGAGTTGTCACTTGATAACAGGATCACGTCATTAGGAGAATGATGTAATGGACAAGAAACAAACTATAAACATAGCATATGATCGTGTTAGTTTATTGCTAATGTTTTTCTGCATGTCAATGTATCTGTTCCTATGACCATGAGATCATGCAACTCCCGGACGCTGGAGGAATACCTTGTGTTGGAAATTATCCCTAGAGGCAATAATAATTAGTTATTATTATATTTCTTTGTTCATGATAATCGTTTATTATCCATGCTATAATTGTATTGATTGGAAACACAATACTTGTGTGGATACATAGACAAAACACTGTCCCTAGTAAGCCTCTAGTTGACTAGCTCGTAGATCAAAGATGGTCAAGGTTTCCTGGCCATAGGCAAGTGTTGTTACTTCATAACAGGATCACATCATTAGGAGAATCATGTGATGTACTAGACCCAAACTAATAGACGTAGCATGTTGATCGTGTCATTTTGTTGCTACTATTTTCTGCGTGTCAAGTATTTGTTCCTATGACCATGAGATCATATAACTCACTGACACCGGAGGAATGCTTTGTGTGTACCAAACGTCGCAACGTAACTGGGTGACTATAAAGATGCTCTATAGGTATCTCCGAAGGTGTTTGTTGAGTTAGTATAGATCAAGACAGGGATTTGTCACTCCGTATGATGGAGAGGTATCTCGGGGCCCACTCGGTAATACAACATCACACACAAGCCTTGCAAGCAATGTGACTTAGTGTAAGTTGCGGGATCTTTTATTACAGAACGAGTAAAGAGACTTGCCGGTAAACGAGATTGAAATAGGTATACGGATACTGACGATCGAATCTCGGGCAAGTAACATACCGAAGGACAAAGGGAATGACATACGGGATTATATGAATCCTTGGCACTGAGGTTCAAGCGATAAGATCTTCGTAGAATATGTAGGATGCAATATGGGCATCCAGGTCCCGCTATTGGATATTGACAGAGGAGTCACTTGGGTCATGTCTACATAGTTCTCGAACCCGCAGGGTCTGCACACTTAAGGTTCGATGTTGTTTTATGCGTATTTGAGTTATATGGTTGGTTACCAAATGTTTTTCGGAGTCCCGTATGAGATCCAGGACGTCACGAGGAGCTCCGGAATGGTCCGGAGGTAAAGATTGATATATAGGAAGTCCTGTTTTGGTCACCGGAAAAGTTTCGGGCTCATCGGTAGTGTACCGGGAGTGCCGGGAGGGGTGCCGAGGACCATCGGGAGGGGTGTCACGCCCCAAGGGGTCTCATGGGATATGGGAAGAGATAAACCAGCCCCTAGTGGGCTGGAATAAGTTCCCACTAAGGCCCATAAGGTTTGAGAAGGAAAAAACACAAGGTGGAAAGAGTTTCCAAGTGGGAAGGTGGAATCCTACTCCAAGTAGGATTGGAGTATGACTCCTCCACCTCCAATTTTGGCCAAACCTTGAGGGTTTGACGCTGCCTCTTCCCTCCCCCTCCCGCCTATATATAGTGGGGTTTTAGGGATGATTTGAGACAACTTTTTCACGGCAGCCCGACCACATACCTCCATGGTTTTTCCTCTAGATCGCGTTTCTGCGGAGCTCGGGCGGAGCTCTGCTGAGATTAGATCACCACCAACCTCCGGAGCGTCGTCACGCTGCCGGAGAACTCATCTACCTCTCTGTCTCTCTTGCTGGATCAAGAAGGCCAAGATCATCGTCGAGCTGTACGTGTGCTGAACGCGGAGGTGCCGTCCATTCGGCACTAGATCAGATCAGATCGTGGGACGGATCGCGGGACGGTTCGTGGGACGGTTCGCGGGGCGGATCGAGGGACGTGAGGACGTTCCACTACATCAACCGCATTCACTAACGCTTATGCTGTGCGATCTACAAGGGTATGTAGATCGGAAATCCCCTCTCGTAGATGGACATCACCATGATAGGTCTTCGTGCGCGTAGGAAAATTTTTGTTTCCCATGCGACGTTCCCCAACAGTGGCATCATGAGCTAGGTTCATGCGTAGATGTCTTCTCGAGTAGAAAGTTTTTGTGGGCGGTGATGTGCGTTTTGCTGCCCTCCTTAGTCTTTTCTTGATTCCGCGGTATTGTTGGATCGAAGCGGCTCGGACCGACATTACTCGTACGCTTACGAGAGACTGGTTTCATCGCTACGAGTAACTCCGTTGCTCAAAGATGACCGACGAGTGTCGGTTTCTCCAACTTTTGTAGAATCGGATTTGACCGAGGAGGTCCTTGGATGAGGTTAAATAGCAATTCATATATCTCCGTTGTGGTGTTTGAGTAAGTAAGATGCGATCCTACTAGATACACATGGTCACCACGTAAAACATGCAACAACAACTAGAGGATGTCTAACTTGTTTTTGCAGGGTATGCTTGTGATGTGATATGGCCAACGATGTGATGTGATATATTGGATGTATGAGATGATCATGTTGTAATAGTTAATATCGACTTGCACGTCGATGGTACGGCAACCGGCAGGAGCCATAGGGTTGTCTTTAAACTAACGTTTGTGCTTGCAGATGCGTTTACTATATTGCTAGGACGTAGCTTTAGTAGTAATAGCATGAGTAGCACGACAACCCCAATGGCGACACGTTGATGGAGATCATGATGATGGAGATCATGGTGTGACGCGGTGACAGGAAGATCATGTCGGTGCTTTGGTGATGGAGATCAAGAAGCGCATGATGATGGCCATATCATGTCACTTATGAATTGCATGTGATGTTAATCCTTTATGCACCTTATCTTGCTTAGAACGACAGTAGCATTATGAGGTGATCTCTCACTAAAATTTCAAGACGAAATTGTGTTCTCCCCGACTGCGCACCATTGCGACAGTTCTTCGTTTCGAGACACCACGTGATGATCGGGTGTGATAGACTCAACGTTCACATACAACGGGTGCAAAACAGTTGCACACGCGGAACACTCGGGTTTAGCTTGACGAGCCTAGCATGTCCAGACATGGCCTCGGAACACATGAGACCGAAAGGTCAAGCATGAATTGTATAGTTGATATGATTAGCATAGAGATGCTTACCACTGAAACTATTCTCGACTCACGTGATGATCGGACTTGAGATAGTGGATTTGGATCATGTACCACTCAAATGACTAGAGAGATGTACTTTTTGAGTGGGAGTTCTTAAGTAATATGATTAATTGAACTAATTGTCATGAACATAGTCTAATGGTCTTTGCGAATTACGATGTAGCTTGCGCTATAGCTCTACTGTTTTTTATATGTTCCTAGAGAAAATTTAGTTGAAAGTTGATAGTAGCAAACTTTGCAGACTGAGTCTATAAAACCGAGGATTGTCCTCGTTGCTGCGCAGAAAGCTTATGTCCTTAATGCACCACTCGTTGTGCTGCACCTCGAGCGTCGTCTGTAAATGTTGTGAACATCTGACATACACGTTTCTGATTACTACACGATAGTTCAGTACAAAATACTTAATGTCTTAGAAGCAAGGCGCCGAAGACGTTTTGAAACATCACGGAACATGAGAGATGTTCTAAAGAGATGAAATTGTGATTTCATGCTTGTGCCCTTGTTAAGAGGTATGAGACCTCCGACAAGATTCTTTGTCCACGAAGTAAAGGAGAAAAGCTGAATCGTTGAGCGTGTGCTGCGATTGTCTGAGTACGACAATCGCTTGAATCAAGTGGGAGTTGATCTTCCAGATAAGATAGTGATGGTTCTCCAAAAGTCACTGCCACCAAGCTGTGAGAGCTTCGTGATGAACTATAACATATCAAGGATAGATACAATGATCCTTGAGCGATTCACGATGTTTGACACTGCGAAAGTAGAAATCAAGAAGGAGCATCAATAGTTGACGGTTAGTAAAACCACTAAGTTTCAAGAAAGGCAAGGGCTAGAAGGGATACTTCGTGAAACGACAATGCAGTTGCTGCACTAATGAAGACACCCCAGATTAAACCCAAACCCGGGACTAAGTGCTTCTGTTATGAGGGGAACAATCACTGAGGCGGAGCAACTCTAGATACTTGGTAGATAAGAAGGCTGGCAAAAGTCAAAAGAAGTATATTTGATATACATGATGTTGATGTGTACTTTACTAGTACTCCTAGTAGCACGAGGGTATTGGATACCGGTTCGGTCACAAAGTGATTAGTGACACGAAATGAAAGCTACGGCATAAACGGAGACTAACTAAAGGCAAGGTGACGATACGTTTTGGAAGTGTTTCCAAGGTTGATATGATCAAACGTCGCACACCCCCTCTACCATCAGGATTGGTGTTAAACCTAAATAATTGTTATTTGGTGCTTGCGTTAAGCATGAACATGATTGGATCGTGTTTATTGCAATACGATTATTCATTTAAAGAGAATAATGGTTACTCTATTTGCTTGAATAATCACCTTCAATTGTTTATTGAATCTCGATCGTAGTGTTACACATGTTCATGATATTGGTGCCAAAAAGATACGAGGTAATGATGATAGTACCACTTACTTGTGGCACTGCCGCTTGAGTCATGTTGGTATAAATTGCATGAAGAGGCTCCATGCTGATGGATCTTTATACTCACTTGATTTCGAATCACTAGTGACATGCAAATCATACCACATGAGCAAGGCCTTGTTTTCATTGAGATGAAACAAGATAGTAACTTGTTGGAAGTGATACATTTTGATGTATGCAATCCAATGGGTGCTGAGGCCGTAGTGGATATCATTATGTTCTTACTTCAATGAATATTTGAGTAGATACAAGAGTATTTACTTAATGAATCACAAGTCTGAAAAATTGAAAAGTTCAATTCTGTTTCAGAGTGAAGTTCATCGTAACAAGAGGATAAACTGTCTACGATATGATCATAGAAATGAATATCAAAGTTACGAGTTTTGGTATGAAGTTAAGAGAATGTGGAAATTGTTTCGCAGTTCATGCCACCTGGAACATCATAGTGTGATGATGTGTCTGAATGTCATAGCCACGCACTATTTGGTATGGTGCATGCTATGATGTCTCTTATCGAATTACCACTATCGTTTATGGGTTATGCATTAGAGACAACCGCATTCACTTTAAAATAGGGCACCGTGTATTTCCGTTGAGATGACACAGTATAGAATGAGGTTTAGAGAAATCTAAACTGTTGTTTCTTGAAAGTTTGGGGCTTTGACACTTATGTGAAAAAGTTTTAGTCTGATAAGCTCGAACCCAAAGCGGATAAATGCATCTTCATAGGATATCCAATATAGTTGGGTACATCTCCAATCTCAGATCCGAAAGCAAAATATTTTGTTTCTAGAAACGGATCCTTTCTCGAGGAAAGGTTTCTCTCGAAAGAATTGAGTGGGAGGGTGGTAGAACTTGATGAGGTTATTGAACCATCACTTCAAACAGTTTGTAGCAGGGCGTAGGAAGTTGTTCCTGTGGCGCCTACACCAATTGAAGTGAAAGATGATAATGGTGATCATCGAGCATCGGATCAAGTTACTACAAACCTCGTAGGTTGACAAGGTCGCGTACTACTGCAGAGTGGTAGGTAACCCTGTCTTGGAGTTCATGTTGTTGAGCAACAGTGAACCTACGAGTTATGGAGAAAGCAATGGTGGGCCCGGATTCCGACAAATGGCTGGAGGCCATGAAATCCGAGAGAGGATCCATGTACGAAAACAAAGTGTAGACTTTGGAAGAACTACTTGATGGTCAGAGGACTATTGAGTAAAGATGGATCTTTAAAAGGAAGACAGACGACGATGGTGATAAGTCACTATTAAGAAAAGCTCGACCTGTCGCAAAGATGTTTCAGACATGATCAAACAATTGACTATGATGAGACTTTCTCACTCGTAGAGATGCTAAAAGTCTGTTAGAATTATGTTAGTAGTTGCTGCATTATTTATGAAATATTGCACATAGGATGTCAAAACATTGTTTCCTCGACGGTTTCCTTGAGCAAACATTGTATGTCATACAACCAAAAGGTTTTGTCGATCCTAAAGATACTAACAAGTATGCAAGCTCCAGCGATCCTTCAATGGACTGGTGCAAGCATCTCGGAGTTGGAATATACACTTTGATGAGATGATCAAATATTTTGGGTTTGTACAAGGTTTATGAGAAACTTGTATTTCCAAAGAAGTGAGTGGGAGCACTATAGAATTTCTGATAAGTATATGTGGTTGACATATTGTGGATGAGAAGTAATGTAGAATTTCTGTAAAGCATACAAGGTTGTTTGAAAGGAGTTTTCAAAGGAGTACCTAGATTTCGCTACTTGAACATTGAGCATCAAAGATCTATGGAGATAGATTCAAAGCGCTTAATAGAAGTTTCAACAAGATGCATGCCTTGACAAGTTTTTGAAGGAGTTCAAAATAGATCAGCAAAGAAGGAGTTCTTGGTTGTGTTGTGAGTTGTGAATTTGAGTAAAACTCAAAACCCGACCCCGGCAGAATAAAGAGAATAGACGAAGGTCGTCTTCTATGTCTTGGCCGTAGAATCTGAAGTATGCCATGCTGGGTACCGCACCTGATGTGTGCCGTGACTCAAAGTCTGTTGAGAAGTACAGAGAGTGATCCATGATTGAATCACTAGCAGCGGTCAAAATTTATCCTTAGTAACTGATGGACTGAGGAATTTTTCTCGATTATGGAGGTGGTTAAAAAGTTCGTCGTAAAGGGTTACGTCGATGCAAGCTTTGACACTAATCCGAATAACTATGAGTAGTGAAACGGATTCGTATAGTAGAGTAGATATTTGGAGTATTTCCGAATAGCACATAGTAGCAGCATCTATAAGATGACATAAAGATTTGTAAAGAACGCACGGATCTGAAAGTTTCAGAACCGTTGACTAAAACCTCTCTCACGAGCAAGAGGTGATCAGACCCCAGAACTATATGGGTGTTGGATTCGTTGAAATCACATGCTGATGTGAACTATATTATTGACTCTAGTGCAAGTGGGAGACTGTTGGAAATATGCCCTAGAGGCCATAATAATTAGTTATTATTATATTTCTTTGTTCATGATAATCGTTTATTATCCATGCTATAATTGTATTGATTGAAAACATAATACTTGTGTGGATACATAGACAAAACACTGTCCCTAGTAAGCCTCTAGTTGACTAGCTCGTTGATCAAAGATGGTCAAGGTTTCCTGGCCATAGGCAAGTGTTGTTACTTGATAACAGATCACATCATTAGGAGAATCATGTGATGGACTAGACCCAAACTAATAGACGTAGCATGTTGATCGTGTCATTTTGTTGCTACTGTTTTCTGCGTGTCAAGTATTTGTTCCTATGACCATGAGATCATATAACTAACTGACACCGGAGGAATGCTTTGTGTGTATCAAACGTTGCAACGTAAATGGGTGACTATAAAGATGCTCTACAGGTATCTCTGAAGGTGTTCGTTGAGTTAGTATGGATCGAGACTGGGATTTGTCACTCCGTGTGACGGAGAGGTATCTCGGGGCCCACTCGGTAATACAACATCACACACAAGCCTTGCAAGCAATGTGACTTAGTGTAAGTTGTGGGATCTTGTATTACGGAACGAGTAAAGAGACTTGCCGGTAAACGAGATTGAAATAGGTATACGGATACTGACAATCGAATCTCGGGCAAGTAACATACCGAAGGACAAAGGGAATGACATACGGGATTATATGAATCCTTGGCACTAAGGTTCAAACGATAAGATCTTCATAGAATATGTAGGATCCAATATGGGCATCCAGGTCCCGCTATTGGATATTGACCGAGGAGTCACTCGGGTCATGTCTACATAGTTCTCGAACCCTCACGGTCTGCACACTTAAGGTTCGACATTGTTTTATGCATATTTGAGTTATATGGTTGGTTACCGAATGTTGTTCGGAGTCCCGGATGAGATCCAGGACGTCACGAGGAGCTCCGGAATGGTCCAGAGGTAAAGATTGATATATAGGAAGTCCTCTTTTGGTCACCGGAAAAGTTTCGGGCTCATCGGCAGTGTACCGGGAGTGCCGGGAGGGGTGCCGAGGACCATCGGGAGGGGTGTCAGGCCCCAAGGGGTCTCATGGGCTATGGGAAGAGATAAACCAGCCCCTAGTGGGCTGGAATAAGTTCCCACTAAGGCACATAAGGTTTGAGAAGGAAAAAACACAAGGTGGAAAGAGTTTCCAAGTGGGAAGGTGGAATCCTACTCCAAGTAGGATTGGAGTAGGACCCCTCCACCTCCAATTTCGGCCAAACCTTGAGGGTTTGAGGCTGCCTCTTCCCTCCCCCTCCCTCCTATATATATTGGGCTTTTAGGGATGATTTGAGACAACTTTTTTACAGCAGCCCGACTACATACCTCCATGGTTTTTCCTCTAGATCGCGTTTCTGCGGAGCTCGGGCGGAGCCCTGCTGAGATTAGATCACGACCAACCTCCGGAGCGCCATCACGCTGCCGGAGAACTCATCTACCTCCCCGTCTCTCTTGCTGGATCAAGAAGGCCGAGATCATCGTCGAGCTGTACGTGTGCTGAACGCGGAGGTGCCGTCCGTTCGGCAATAGATCGGATTAGATCGTGGGCCGGATCGCGGGACGGTTCATGGGACGGTTCGCGGGGCGGATCGAGGGACGTGAGGACGTTCCACTACATCAACCGCGTTCACTAACGCTTCTGCTGTGCGATCTACAAGGGTATGTAGATCGGAAATCCCCTCTCGTAGATGGACATCACCATGATAGGTCTTCGTGCGCGTAGGAAAATTTTTGTTTCCCATGCGACGCTCCCCAACACCTTGTGTGTATCAAATGTCGCAACATTACTGGGTGACTATAAAGGTGCTCTACAGGTATCTCCAAAGGTGTTTGTTGGGTTGGCATGGATCAAGACTAGGATTTGTCACTCCATGTGACGGAGAGGTGTCTCGGGGCCCACTCGGTAATACAACATCACAACAAGCCTTGCAAGCAATGTGACTAAGGAGTGAGTTACGGGATCTTGTATTATGGAACGAGTAAAGAGACTTGCCGGTAACGAGATTGAACTAGGTATGGAGATACCGATGATCGAATCTCGGGCAAGAAACATACCGAATGACAAAGGGAACAACATACGGGATTAACTTAATCTTCGACATAGAGGTTCAACCGATAGAGATATTCGTAGAATATGTAGGAGCCAATATGGACATCCAGGTCCCGCTATTGGTTATTGACCGGAGAATGCCTCAGGTCATGTCTGCATAGTTCTCGAACCCGCAGGGTGTGCACACTTAAGGTTCAATGACGTTTCAATATACTTGAATTATATGTGTCGGTAACCGAAAGTTGTTCAGAGTCCCGGATAATCTCCTGGACGTCACGAGGAGCTCCGAAATGGTCCGGAGGTAAAATTGATATATAGGAAGTCCTGTTTTGGTCACCGGAAAAGTTTCGGGCTCATCCGTAGTGTACCGGGAGTGTCGGGAGGGTACCGGGGACCATCGGGAGGGGTGTCACGCCCCGAGGGGCCTTATGGGCTGTGGGAGGTTACAAACCAGCCCCAAGTGGGCTCACATAAGCTCCCACTAAGGCCCATGAGGTTTGAGAGGCAAAAACCCAAAGGTGGAAAAGGTGGAAAGAGTTTCCAAGTGGAAAGGAGGAATCCTACTCCTAGTAGGATTGGAGTAGGACTCCTCCACCTCCAATTTCGGCCGAACCTTGAGGGTTTGAGGCTGCCTCCTCCTCTCCCTCCCTCCTATATATACTAGAGGTATTGACGGTTTTTGAGACACATACTTTCAGCCACGTGCTACCCTCTCCTCTAGTTTGTAGTTCTTCCTCTAGATCGGATTTCTGCGGTGCTTAGGCGAAGCCCTGCACGAATAGATCACCACCATCACCGGCGCGTCGTCATGCTGCCGGAGAACTCATCTACTTCCCCGTCTCTCTTGCTGGATCGAGAAGACGGGGGTCATCATCGAGTTGTACGTGTGCTGAACACGGATGTGCCGTCCGTTCGGCACTAGATCGGGATGTATCGTGATGGGATCGCGGGACGGATCGTGATGAGATCGGGGGACGGGTTGCGATTTGAATCACGAAGATGTTCCACTACATCAACCACGTTATATACGCTTCCGCTTAGCGATCTACAAGGTATGTAGATTCGCTCTCCCCTCTTGTAGAGGATTATCACCATGGATAGGTATTGCGTGTGCGTAGGAAATTTTTTGTTTCCCATGCTACGTTCCCCAACAGTGGCATCATGAGCTAGGTTCATGCGTAGATGACATCTCGAGTAGAACATGAAAGAGTTTGTGGGCGTTGATGTTCGATTTGCTTCCCTCCTTAGTCTTTTCTCGATTTGGCGGTATTGTTGGATTGAAGTGGCCCGGACCAACCTTACTCGTACACTTACGAGAGACTTGTTTCATCGACAAACATGCAACTTGATGCATAAAGATGGCTGGCGAGTGTCTGTTTCTTCAACTTTAGTTGAATCGTATTTTACGGAGGCGGTCCTTGGAGAAGGTTAAATAGAAAATTGCATATCACCATTGTGGCTTTGCGTAAGTAAGATGCGATCATACTAGATACCCATAACAGCCACGTAAAACATGCAACAACAAATTAGAGGACGTCTAACTTGTTTTCGCAGGGTATGCATGTGATGTGATATGGGCAAAGACATGATATGATATACTGGATGTATGGAGTTATCATGTTGTAATAGTTAAATATCGACTTGCACGTCGATGCTACGTCAATCGGCAGGAGCCATAGGGTTGTCTTTAAACTAATGTTTGTGCTTGCAGATGCGTTTACTATATTGCTAGGTAGTAGCTTTAGTAGTAATAGCATAGATAGCACGACAACCTCGATGGCGGCACAATGATGGAGATCAGGATGATGGATATCATGGTGTGGCGCCAGTGATGATGAAGATCAAGTCGGTGCTTTGGCGATAGAGATCAAGAAGCACAAGATCATGGCCATATCATGTCACTTATGATTTGCATGTGATGTTAATCCTTTTATGCACCTTATTTTGCTTAGAACAATGGTAGCATTATAAGGTGATCCCTCACTAAAATTTCAAGATATAATTGTGTTCTCCCCGACTGTGCACCATTGCGAAAGTTCATCGTTTCGAGACACCACATGATGATCAGGTGTGATAGACTCAATGTTCACATACAACGGGTGCAAAACAGTTGCACACGCAGAACACTCGGGTTAAACTTGACGAGCCTATCATTTACACACATGACCTCGGAACACAGGAGACTAAAAGGTCGAGCGTGAATCATATAGTTGATATGATCAACATGGAGATGTTCACCACTGAAACTATACTCAACTCATGTGATGATTGGACTTGAGTTAGTGGATTTGGATCATGCGCCACTCGAATGACTAGAGGGATGTCGATATTGAGTGGGAGTTATTAGTAATATGATTAGCTAAACTCAATTATCACGAACATAGTCAAAAGGTATTTGCAAATTATGTTGTAGCTTGCCTTCTAGCTCTACCGCTTTTGATATGTTCCTAGAGAAAATTTAGTTGAAAGATAATAGTAGCAATTATGCGGATTGGGTCAGTAAACTGAGGATTTTCCTCATTGTTGCGCAGAAGGCTTATGTCCTTAATGCACCGCTCGATGTGCTAAACCTCGAGCGTCATCTATGGATGTTGCGAACATCTGACATACACGTTTTTTGATGACTACATGATAGTTGAGTGCGTAATGCTTAAACGGCTTAGAATTGAGGCACCGAAGATGTTTTGAACATCACGGAACATGTGAGATGTTCCAAGAGATGAAATTGGGATTTCATGATCGTGGCCTTGTTGAGAGGTATGAGACCTCCGACAAGACTCTTTGTCTACAAAGTAAGGGAGAAAAGCTCAATCGTTGAGCATGTGCTCAGATTGTCTGAGTGTTACAATCGCTTGAATCGAGTGGGAGTTAATCTTCCAGATGAGATAGTGATGGTTCTCCAAAGTCACTGCCACCAAGCTACTAGAGCTTCATAATGAACTATAACATATCAAGGATAGATATAATGATCCTTAAGCTATTCACGATGTTTGACATCGCGAAAGTGGAAATCAAATAGGAGCATCAATTGTTGATGGTTAGTAAAACCCTAGTTTCAAGAAGGGCAAGGGCAAGAAGGGATACTTCATGAAACCCAAGGTTGAACCCAAACCCGAGACTAAGTGCTTCTGTTATGAGGGGAACAGTCACTAAGGCGGAACTACCCTAGATACTTGGTAGATGAGAAGGCTGGCAAAGTCGACAAAAGTATATTCGATATACCTAATATTGATGTGTACCTTACTAGTACTCCTAGTAGCACCAGGATATCCGATATTGGTTCAGTTGCTAAGTGTTAGTAACTCGAAATTATAGCTACGAATTACATGGATACTAGCAAGGGTGAGGTGATGATGTGTGTTGGAAGTAATTCTAAGGTTGATGTGACCAAACATCGCGCGCTCCATCTACCATCGGGATTAGTGTTAAACCTAAGTAATTGTTATTTGGTGTTTGCGTTGGGCATGAACATGATTAGATCGTGTTTATTGCAATACGATTATTCATTTAAAGAGAATAATGGTTATTCTATTTGCTTGAATAAATACCTTCAATGGTTTATTGAATCTCGGTCGTCACATGTTCATAATGTTGGTGCCAAAAGATACAAAGTAGTAATGATAGTACCACTTACTTGTGGCACAGTCGCTTGGTTCATGTTGGTACAAAATGCATGAAGAAGCTCCATGTTGATGGATCTTTGTACTCACTCATTTTTTAAATGTTTGATACATGCAAACCATACCTATTGGTATAAATGCATGAAGAAACTCCATGCAGATGGATCGTTTGGACTCACTTGATTTTGATTCACTTGAGACATGCAAATCACACCACATGGGCAAGATGACTAAAGGCCTCGTTTTCCAGTGAGATGGAACTAGAAAGTAACTTATTGGAAGTAATACATCTGGATGTTTGTAGTCCAATGAGTGCTGAGGCACGCAGTGGATATCGTTATGTTCTTACTTCACACATGATTTGAGTAGATACTAGTGTATTTGCTTGATGAAACACACGTCTGAATTATTGAAAGGTTCAAGTAGTTTCAGAGTGAAGTTGAAGATTGTCGTGACAAGAGGGTAACATGTCTACGATATGATAATAGAGATGAATATCTGAGTTGCGAGTTTGGTACACAATTAAGACAATGTGAAAATTGTTTCACATCTCATGCCACCTAGAACACCATAGTGTGATGGTGTGTCTGAACGTCATAGTCGCGCCCTGTTTGATATGGTGCATACTATGATGTCTCTTATCGAATTACCACTATCGTTTATGGGTTATGCATTAGAGACAACCGCATTCACTTTAAATAGGGTACCACGTATTTCCGTTGAGATGACACCGTATGAACTATGGTTTGGAGAAACCTAAGCTGTCGTTTCTTAAAAGTTTGGGGTTGCGATGCTTATGTGGAAAAGTTTCAGCATGATAAGCTCGAACCCAAAGCGGATAAATGCATCTTCAAAGGACACCCAAAATAGTTGGGTATACCTCCTATCTTAGATCCGGAAGCAAAGTGTTTGTTTCTTGAAACGGGTCCTTTCTCGAGGAAAAGTTGCTCTCAAAATAATTGAGTGGGAGGGTGGTGGAACTTGATGAGGTTATTGAAAAACCATCACTTCAACCAGTGTGTAGCAGGGCGTAGGAAGTTGTTCCTGTGGCGCCTAGGCCAATTGAAGTGGAAACTGATGATAGTGATCATTAAGCTTCGGATCAAGTTACTACAAACCTCGTAGGTCGACAAGGTCGCGTACTGCTACAGAGTGGTACGGTAACCCTGTCTTCGAGGTCATGTTGTTGAACAACAGTGAACCTACGAGCTATGAAGAAGCGACGGTGGGCCCAAATTCCGGCAAATGGCTGGAGGCCATGAAATCCGAGTGAGGATCCGTGTATAAAACAAAGTGTAGACTTTGGAAGAACTACTTGATGGTCGTAAGTGAAAGTGCGTTATATCGACTAGAGGGGGTGAATAGGAGATTTTTAGAATTTCATCACTGAGGAAATTCCTTTTGAGGAAATTCCTCACTGATGACTAACTTACAACGGAAACAGTAAAGGATCAGAAGTGCAAAGTTTCACAACAGCAGTTTTTCAGTGTGAGGAATGTGAAAACAGATTGCACAGTGAGCAGGCACGCAGAAAACAGATGAGTATTAACTAGCGTGAAGAATTTGGGTTGAGGAATTTCAGAGAAAGTCTTCTGCAAATTCTTCAAACAGCAACAGTGAAAGTCATCAACACATACTCTGAGGAAAGTAAGGAGTTGAGGAATTAAACCCGTTTCACAGCGAAGACAGTAGTTGATGACCCAGTTCCAACTGCTGTGACAGTTGTACATCTGGTTTGGAGCGGCTTGGTATTGAAACCAAAAGACACACGGTCCCGGGACACATAGTCCCTACCGTATTCTCCTTGGGCTAAGAACACACAATCCTCGCCCAACACTCGTGGTAAGTCTTCAGGGCAGACTTCCAAACCCTCACAAACTTGGTCACCCGGCGATCCACAATTGACTGCTGGATTGCTCTAGACCATGACGCCTAACCGTCTGGAGGATGCACAGTCCTCAAAGGTAAAAGGCTTCAGTCCCACACAGGAACAACTTCTTTAGTGATGCTCAATCACTTGGTTCTAGGTTTGTGGTTTGGTGTTTGGGGTTTTTCCTCACTGATGAATTACTCTCGAAGACTCTGAGGAATTGGGTTGCTCTTATGACAAGTGTCAGTTTCTAACGGAGCAGCCAACCAGCTAATGGTTGTGGGGGCGTCTATTTATAGCCTGGGAGCATCCCGACATGATTTGACACTAATGCCCTTAAATAATATGACCGTTGGTGTGGATAAGACCAATGATGTGGCATGGCAATCGAAACGGTCGGAACCCTCGACTGTGAGAGTCCTCATGTCACTCGTATTCCTCACTTGAGTCTTTTGGTAGGATTAGTCTTGGGTTGAGCATAATGAGGAAATTCATTCCAACGTGTAACTTCGACCCCCTTTAACAGATCGGTGTTCCTATTACTCAAGTGTGAAGAAACTAAAACAGAAAGAGTAAATCTTCATGCTTCAAAGTATTCAAAATGATTTTCTTCAGGACACACCGAATTCCTCAATTTCAATATCTTCATGAGGAATATCAATTTCATCGCAGATTCTTCTTGATTCAATTCTTCAGCTTCAGACCAATTTCTTCAACCGAAGATATACATTTTTAGGGGTCGATATTCATCAAATATTTCAAACTCCTCAGTGACTTATAGATCCTGGGTACACTCAAGAACACATTAGATACTTAACCTATAAGTCTTCAAACCACCAAAATCACTAAGGGGCACTAGATGTACTTACAGTAAGACTATTAAGTACATATGTATCATTAAAAGGAAGACAAACGATGATGGTGAAAAGTCACCATTAAGAAAAGCTTGACTTGTCGGAAAGATGTTTCCGACAAGTTCAAAGAGTTGACTATGATGAGACTTTCTCACTCGTAGCGATGCTCAAAGTCTGTTGGAATTATTTTAGCAGTTTCTGCATTATCTATGAAATATTGCACATAGTATGTAAAAACATTGTTTCCTCGACGTTTTCCTTGAGGAAAGGTTGTATGTGATACAACCAAAAGGTTTTGTCGATCCTAAGGATGCTAACAAGTATGCAAGCTCCAGCGATCCTTCTATGGACTGGTGCAAGCATCTCGGAGTTGGAATATATGCTTTGATGAGATGATCAAAGCTTTTGGGTTTATACAAGGTTTATGAGAAACTTGTATTTCCAAAGAAGTGAGTGGGAGCACTATGGAATTTCTCATAAGTATATGTGGCTGACATATTGTTGATCGGGAGTAATGTAGAATTTATGGAAAGCATAAAGGGTTGTTTGAAAGGAGTTTTTCAAAGGAAAACCTGGAGAGAGCTACTTGAACATTGAGCCTGAAGATCTATAGAGATAGATCAAAACGCTAAATAGAACTTTCAATGAAATGCATGCCTTGACAAGTTTTTGAAGGAGTTCAAAATAGATCAGCAAAGAAGGAGTTCTTGGTTGTGTTGTAAGGTGTGAATTTGACTAAGACTCAAATCCCGACCACGCCAGAAGAAAGAAAAAGGATGAAGGTCATCTCCTATGCCTTAGCCATAGGCTCTAAAGTATGCCATGTTGTGTATCACATCTGATGTGTGCCTTGCCATGAGTTTGTCAAGGGGTACAAACAGTGATCCAGGATTGAATCACTGACCAGCAATCAAAGTTATCCTTAGTAACTGGTGGACTAAGGAATTTTTCTCGATTATGGAGGTGATTAAAGAGTTCGTCGTAAAGGGTTACGTCGATGCAAGCTTTGACACTAACCCGAATAACACTGAGTAGTAAACCGGACTTGTATAGTGGATCAGTCATTTGGAATAGTACCAAATGGCACGTAGTAGCATCATCTATAGGATGACATAGAGGTTTGTAAAGCACCGACGGATCTAAAAGGTTCAGATACGTTGACTAAAAACCTCTCTCACAAGCAAGACATGATCGAACCCCAGAACTGTTTGGGTGTTAGATTCATTACAATCACAAAGTGATGTGAACTAGATTATTGACTCTAGTGCAAGTGGGATACTATTGGAAATATGCCCTAGAGGCAATAATAAATTGGTTATTATTATATTTCTGTGTTCATGATAATCGTTTATTATCCATGCTAGAATTGTATTGATTGGAAACTCAAATACATGTGTGGATACATAGACAACACACTGTCCCTAGTGAGCCTCTAGTTGACTAGCTCGTTGATCAAAGATGGTCAAGGTTTCCTGGCCATATGCAAGTGTTGTCACTTGATAATGGGATCACGTCATTAGGAGAATGATGTGATGGACAAGACCAAAACTATAAACATAGTAAATGATCATGTCAGTTTATTGCTACTGTTTTTCTGCATGTCAATGTATCTGGTCCTATGACCATGAGATCATGCAACTCCCAGACACCTGAGGAATACCTTGTGTGTATCAAACGTTGCAACGTTACTGGGTGACTATAAATGTGCTCTACAGGTATCTCCAAAGGTGTTTGTAGGGCTGGCATGGATCAAGACTGGATTTGTCACTCCGTGTGACGGAGAGGTATCTCGGGGCCCACTCGGTAATACAACATCACAACAAGACTTGCAAACAATGTGACTAAGGAGTTAGTTACGGGATCTTGTATTACGGAACGAGTAAACAAACTTGCCGGTAACGAGATTGAAATAGGTATGGAGATATCGGTGATCGAATCTCGGGCAAGAAACATACAGAAGGACAAAGGGAACAACATACATGATTAACTGAATCCTTGACATAGAGATTCAACTTATAGAGATCTTCGTAGAATACGTAGGAGCCAATATGGACATCCAGGTACCGCTATTGGTTATTTACCAGAGAATGTCTCCGGTCATGTCTGCATAGTTCTCGAACACGCAGAGTCTGCACACTTAAGGTTCGATGACGTTTCGATATAGTTGAGTTATAGGTGTTGGTAACCAAAAGTTGTTCGGAGTCCCGGATGAGATCTTGGACATCACGAGGAGCTTCGGAATGGTTCGGAGGTAAAGATTGTTATATGACAAGTCTTGTTTTGGTCACCGGAAAAGTTTCGGGCTCATCGGTAGTGTACCGGGAGTGTCGGGAGGGTACCGGGGACCATCGGGAGGGTTGTCACGCCCCGAGGGGCCTTATGGGCTGTTGGACGATACAAACAAGCCCCTAGTGGGCCGACATAAGCTTCCACTAAGGACCATGAGGTTTGAGAGGCAAAAACACAAAGGTGGAAAAGGTGGAAAGGGTTTCCAAGTAGAAAAGAGGAATCCTACTCCTAGTAGGATTGGAGTAGGACTCCTCCACCTCCAATTTCGGCCAAACCTTGAGGGTTTGAGGCTGCCTCCTCCCCTCCCTCCCTCCTATATATACTAGAGGTATTGGGGGTTTTTGAGACACACAATTTCAGCCACGTGCTACCCTCTCCTCTAGAGGTATTGGGGGTTTTTGAGACACACAATTGGAGCCACGTACTGGGAGTGTCGGGAGGGTACCGGGGACCTTGCAGGAATAGATCACCGATGACCCACAAGTATAGGGGATCAATCGTAGTCCTTTCGATAAGTAAGAGTGTCGAACCCAACGAGGAGCAGAAGGCTCTGATAAATGAATTCCAGCAAGGTAATAACTGCAAGCAGTGAAAGTAGCGGTAACAAGTGATTGTGTAGCGAGGTGAAACATAGCAAGCAAAGAGTGACAAGTAACAAGTAGTAGAAACGGTGCAGCAAGTGTCCCAATCCCTTTTGTAGCAAGGGACAAGCCTGAACAAAGTCTTATAGGAGGGAAAACGCTCCCGAGGACACACGGGAATTTTTGTCATGCTAGTTTCATCATGTTCATATGATTCGCGTTCGTTACTTTGATAGTTTGATATGTGGATGGACCTGCGCTTGGGTACTGCACTTACTTGGACAAGCATCGCACTTATGATTAACCTCTCTAGCAAGAATCCGCAACTACAAAAGAAGAATTAAGACAAAGTCTATCCATAGCATTAAACTAGTGGATCCAAATCAGCCCCTCACAAAGCAACGCATAGACTGGGGTCTAAGCTTCTGTCACTCCAGCAACCCATCATCTACTTACTACTTCCCAATGCCTTCCTCTAGGCCCAAATATGGTGATGTGTTATGTAGTCGGCGTTCACATAACACCACTAGAGGAAAAACAACATACAACATATCAAAATACCGAACGAATATCAAATTCACATGACTATTATTAACATGACTTATCCCATGTCCTCAGGAACAAAAATAACTACTCACAAGACATAATCATAATCATGACCAGAGGTGTAATAAATAGCATCAAGGATCTGAACATAAACTCTTCCACCAAGTAATCCAACTAGCATCAACTACAAAGGGTAATCAACACTACTAGCAACCTTACAAGTACCAATCGGAGTTGCGAGACGAAGATTGGTTACAAGAGATGAACTAGGGATTGGAGAGGAGGTGGTGCTGATGAAGATGTTGATAAAGATGCCTCCCCTCCGACGAGAGGAGTGTTGGTGATGACGATGGCGATGATTTCCCCCTCCGGGAGGGAAGTTTCCCCGGCAGGATCGTCCTGCCAGAGCTCTAGATTGGATCTGCTCAAGTTCCGCCTCGTGGCGGCGAAGAAACCACGAAAAAGCTCCCTCCTGATTTTTTCTAGACCAGGACACTTCATATAGCAAAAGAGGGGGGCTAGTGAGCCTTCAGGCAGCCCACAAACTTTCCCACCGCCACCAGGGGGTGGTCGCGGAGTGGGGGCTTGTTGGGCCCTGGTGGCCCCCCTTCGGTAGTTCTTTCGCCCAGTATTTTTAATATCATCCAGAAAAAATCCACGTAAATTTTCAGGGCATTTGGAGATGTGCAGAATAGTGGACTAGGATTTGCTCCTTTTCTAGTGCAGAATTTCAGCTGCCTGAATTCTCCCTCTTCAAATAATCCTTGCAAAATAAGAATGGTACCACAAGTAATATAACAGCCCAAAAGGCATAAATATGGTACCACAAGTAATATAACAGCCAAAAAGCAATAAATATCAACATGAAAGCATGATGCAAAACGGACGTATCAACTCCCCCAAGCTTAGACCTCGCTTGTCCTCAAGCGAAAACCAAGTTCCATAAACATGTCCACATGTTAAGGGACGAAGGTGTCGATAAAACATAATACGGACATGAGGGCATCATGATCACACATAGGACAGCAATATATCATAAAGATTCTTATGGGAAAGTAACAATTCCTTCACAAAGCAAAGCATGAAGCAAAAACCTTACCGAGAAGTAACCAACAATAAACCATAGTCATTGAAGAAATTTATCACAACATCAGAAAGAGTCAAATAAGAGCTTGTAAGGCAACCCCACATACTCAATCATCTCTTTTGTTTTCCACAATTGTTACAACTCACGTGGTACTCATGGTGTCAAAGTTTCAGCTGGACACAGAGGAAGATAGGGGCTTATAGTTTTGCCTCCCAACCATTTACCTCAAGGGTAAAGTCAACAACAATAAATCATAAGTACTCAACTCCAAGTTGATATATGAATAGAGATCTTTCCCAAGCATGTGACGGCAGCCAAGACAAAGGCAAAAATAGGGAATTGGTGATGATCACCATGACTCTTACAAGGGTAAAAAGTAAAGGTACAAGATAGGCCCTTCGCAGAGAGAAGCAGAGGTTGTCATGCGCTTTTGAGGTTTGAATGCGTGTCCTCTTAGTGCGGAGGAACGTCACTTTATATTGCCTCCTGTGACAAAGAACTTTATTATGCAGTCTGTCGCTTTTTTGTCTTCCTCATAACATGTTCATACAAAGCTTATTTCCCACACACTAATAGACCATACATATTAGAGAGCAATTTTTATTGCTTGCACCGATGACAACTTACTTGAAGGATCTTATTCAATCCATAGGTAGGTATGGTGGACTCTCATGGCAAAACTGGGTTGGAGGTTTATGGATGCACAAGTAGTATATCTACTTGGTGCAGGAGTTTTGGCTAACATGAGGTGGAAGCAATCATCACATGCTAAGGGATCTCTAATCATATAACATTGTTTGGAACCAAGAAAACACAATTCATTATGTTGTCTTCCTTGTCCAACATCTACTCCTAGGCATGTAATAGTTTGGTGAGTGCTCACAATTGTAAAAGGAGTCTAAGATGATATATTTATATGTGAACCTCTCTTTCCTTATTACTTCTTATTAATTGCAACAATGACCGAGGTCTATGTTGGTTTATTCTCAACAAGTTTCAATCATCATACGTGTCATAAGTGAAGTTATCACTTTCCATAGGATCGTCTCATGATCTTTCATGCTATCGTTCTTTTCATACTTTTGATCATGGAACAAAGCAAAGCCCTTGACTATGACACTCTTTATTATATAGCTCGTAAGCTCGAATACATCGGGGGAGATACAAAAGCAAAAGACTCAAACTAAAAACTAAAGACTTATTCCTCTAAAAGAAGAAATAAAAGCTGAAAAGGAAAGAACTAAAACAAAGGTAAAAGCAAAAGATATAAAGGTGGTACGATACCAGGGCAACTTCCCAAGCTTGGCAGAAGCCAAGGGGATTGCCCATACCAATGCTTAGTTGTCTTCCTTTGGTGGTGATGGTGGTGTTGTTGGACTAGTATGGTCCTCCGTCTTCTAAGGCATAGGTGCTCCATCATGGCAGGATGAACGAGTCGCCGGAATCCTCAAATCTGCAGCCAACCTTATTAATTTAAATCTGTACTCATACTCACAGTTTTGATTCTGCAGGTCATAGACCTGGCCCTGAAGTTGGTCAACCTGGAGAGGTGTTTCCCAATATCAATGGCATCCATCTTGTGATTGCTAGTGAACTCCGTGATCATCGTGTGGTTGGCGTTGAGTCCACGCTCAACCATCCCTTGGCACTTGAAGACTTGTTGCTCCATTGCTTTGAGCCTTGTCTCCACGCTTCCGGTCTTCTTTGGCCCCTCAACATCACGGATGTGCAACATCCCCTCGCTCATCTTGATAGATTGAGGGTGTTTCAGCACTTCCGTGAGGTAGGGATTGATGACCTTCTCGAAGATCTTGTCCTTAGGAGCGTTTGGGGAAGTCATGATGATCCAGATCTATGGCAGAAACAAGCTCGAAACGAAAACACACGAAAACTACGCGATATGGAGATCAAAACCTTCGGGCGACTATATATTGATTTTTTTCTGGGCCAGAAGGAGTCCTCCGCAAGAAAACGGAGTCCGGGAGGCACACGAGGTGCCCACAAGCTTGCCCACCGCCACCAGGGGGTAGTGGCGGAGTGGGCCCTTGTGGCTGCCTCGTTCGCTCTCCGGACTGCTTTTTATTTTTCTAATTTTCCAAAAATTCCAAAACTGAGGAAATTTCCTATTAAAAAAGTATCGGAGTCCAATTTCTTGCCGAAACAGATACATCTTCATTTTCAAGGTCTGAAACAGGCTGATAAACATCCATTATGTACTCCTGTGGAGTTATGGCATTGATGATATTGGTCTCAACTTTTATGGGAGTACCAGAGATGTAATGCTTGATTCTTTCACCATTTACCACTCTAGGAAAATTTCCTTCCGTGTTATTGATTTTGATGGCACCGGAACGATATACTTCCTCGACAACATAAGGACCTTCCCATTTAGAGAGAAGCTTGCCTGCAAAGAATCTCAAAGGAGAATTGTATAGCAAGACATAATCACCTACATTGAACTCTCGTTTCTATATTCGTTTGTCGTGCCATCTCTTAACCTTTTCCTTGAACAACTTGGCATTCTCATATGCCTGGGCTCTCCATTCATCTAACGAGCTGATATCAAACAACCGCTTCTCACTGGCAAGTTTGAAATCAAAGTTGAGCTCTTTGATTGCCCAATAAGATTTGTGTTCCAGCTCAAGAGGTAAATGACAGGCCTTACCGTAAACCATTTTATACGGTGACATGCCCATGGGATTCTTATAAGCAGTCCTATAAGCCCATAGTGCATCGTCAAGTTTGCTAGACCAGTTCTTTCGAGATCTATTGACGGTCTTTTGTAGGATCAACTTGATCTCCCTATTACTCAACTCCACTTGACCACTAGATTGAGGATGATAAGGAGATGCAACTCTATGGTTGACATCATACTTAGCTAACATCGTGCGGAAAACACCATGAATGAAGTGTGAATCGCCATCAGTCATTAAGTATCTAGGGACTCCAAATATGGGGAATATGACTTCTTTAAGCATCTTAATAGAAGTGTGGTGATCAGCATTTTTAGTGGGGAGAGCTTCTACCCAGTTAGTAACGTAATCCACAACAACTAAGATGTGAGTGTACCCATTGGAACTTGGGAAGGGTCCCATATAATCAAAGCCCCAGACATCAAATGGTTCAATGACAAGTGAATAGTACATAGGCATTTCCTGACGCTTACTGATGTTCCCTATCCTTTGGCATTCGTCAAAAGACAAGACAAACTTACGAGCATCCTTGAAGAGAGTGGGCCAATAGAAACCTGATTGCAATACCTTATGGGCAGTTCTATCTCCAGCATGGTGTCCTCCGTAGGCTTCGGAATGACACTTCTGCAGGATCTGTCCCTGTTCATGTTCAGGCACACAACATCTAATAACACCATCTACTCCGTCCTTAAAAAGGTGAGGATCATCCCAAAAGTAGCGTCTCAAATCAAAGAAGAATTTCTTCTTTTGTTGATAGGTGAAACTGGGTGGTATGTATTTGGCTACGATATAGTTTGCATAATCGGCATACCATGGTGCAGTATGTGAAGTGCGGATGACATTTAATTGCTCATCAGGAAAGTTGTCATCAATAGGTAGTGGGTCATCAAGGACATTCTCTAGCCTAGACAAGTTATCTGCTACAGGGTTATCAGCACCCTTTCGGTCAACGACGTGCAAATCAAATTCCTGTAGCAGGAGAACCCATCTGATCAGTCTAGGCTTAGCGTCCTTCTTCTGCATGAGGTACTTAATAGCAGCATGATCAGAGTGAATAGTGACTTTGGAGTGAACTATGTAAGATCTGAACTTTTCACATGCAAACACGACTGCTAGAAATTCCTTCTCCGTAGTGGCATAGTTTCTTTGGGCATTGTCTAGAGTTTTACTAGCATAGTGAATAACATTCAACTTCTTGTCAACTCTTTGTCCTAGAACAACACCAACAGCATAATCACTAGCGTCACACATGATTTCAAAGGGCAAGTTCTAGTCAGATGGTCGAACAATAGGTGCGGTTCTCAAAGCCTTCTTAAGTATTTCAAAGGCTTCCTCACAATCCTCATCAAACACAAAAGGGACATCCTTCTGCAAGAGGTTGGTAAGAGGCCTAGAAATCTTAGAGAAGTCTTTAATAAACCTTCTATAGAAACCAGCATGACCTAGGAAACTTCGTATACCTCTCATATCTGTGGGGCAAGGCATTTTCTCAATTGCATCAACCTTAGCCTTATCAACTTCAATGCCTCTTTCACAGATTTTGTGTCCTAAGACGATACCTTCATTAACCATAAAGTGCCACTTCTCCCAATTCAAGACGAGGTTGGTTTCTTCGCATCTCTGTAAGACTCGATCAAGGTTGCCGAGGCAATCATCAAAGGAAGACCCGTAAACGGAGAAGTCATCCATGAAAACCTCGACAATCTTTTCACAAACGTCAGAGAATATAGCCATCATACATCTTTGGAAGGTGGCAGGTGCATTACATAAGCCAAAAGGCATACGTCTATAGCCAATGGTACCGAAAGGGCAGGTGAAAGTGGTTTTCTCTTGATTAGATTGTGCAACAGGTATTTGCGAGAAACCCGAATAACCGTCTAGAAAGTAGAAGTGTGTGTGCTTTGATAGCCTTTCTAGAATTTGGTCGATGAATGGCAAAGGATAATGATCTGTCCTGGTTGCCTTGTTCAGTTTTCGGAAGTCTATCACCATTCTATAACCGGTAATAATCCTTTGTGGGATTAGTTCATCCTTATCATTAGGAACGACGGTATTACCTCCCTTCTTAGGTACGCAATGTACTAGACTTACCCAATCACTATGAGAAACAGGATAAATTATTCCTGCTTCCAGAAGCTTTAATATTTCTTTTCTAACGACCTCTTTCATCTTAGGATTTAATCTCCTTTGATGATCAGCAATTGGTTTAAAGTCAGGATCGGTTTTAATCTTGTGTTGATATAGAGTAGGACTAATACCCTTCAAATCATCAAGAGTATATCCAATAGCAGCGCGGTGCTTCCTCAGAGTTTTTAGTAACTTCTTCTCTTCGCGCTCTGAGAGGAGAGCACTAATAATGACAGGATATATCTCCTTCTCATCAAGATAGGCATACTTAAGAGTATCACGCAACTGTTTAAGCTCGAACACAGGATCACCCTTTGGTGGGGGAGGATCCCCAAGCAGTTCAACAGGCAGATTATTCTTGAGAATAGGATGTTGTTCCAAGACAATTCTATCTATCTCATCTTTCTCCTCCATATGCATATAATTTTCATGCTCAAGCAGATATTGCTCTAAAGGATCTGTAGGAGGTACGGCAATAGAGGCAAGAGCAATGATTTCATCTCTACCAGACGACTCTCTTTCGTGGGGTTGTCTTCCAAATTTGGAGAAGTTAAATTCATGAGACACACGCTCGAAACTTACTGTGACGGTCTGCTTAATGCAATCAATGTGAGCATTGACAATGTTGAGAAAGGGTCTACCAAATATGATGGGACAAAAGCTATCTTGTGTAGTACCAAGGACGAGGAAATCAGTAGGATACTTCATCTTACCACACAGGACTTCTACGTCTCTCACAATTCCGAGAGGGCAGATATTGTCTCTATTAGCTAGCGTAATAGTGACATCAATGGGTTCTAACTCAGCAGGAGCAATCTCATCTTTGATTTCATCATATAGAGAATGGGGTATTGCACTAACACTAGCTCCCATATCACATAAACCATCGTAACAGTGATCTCCTATCTTAACAGAAACAACGGGCCGACCAACTACAGGTCCGTATTTGTCTTTCACGTGAGGTCTACACTACTGGAATTCACAAATTTGTCGTCTGCCTTTCCTTTGCCATCTGCTGACACATGGCAAAGAGCTTCTTTGCCATCAGCTGGCGCAAAGTAGACGGCAAAGAGAACACCTAAGGCAAAAAAAATCTTTGCCGTCCGCCTTCCCTATGTCGTCGGGCAGCGGACGACAAAGGAACCACAAGCGGACGGCAAAGGGGGTCCCACCGTACACCCCCTCCCACCCCATAACGGGCGCTCCCTTTGCCGTCTGCCCTCCTTCTCTTTGCCGTCGGTGGGCGGACGGTAAAGCGAGCCCCCCCTAACGGCCGTCTCCCTCTCCCGCTCACTCTCATCTGCTCCGACAGTCTCCTCCGCTCCAACAGTTACTCTCAGCCGCTCGTCCCCTGCCTGCTGGCCGCCTCCCCTCCCGCCGGCCGCCTCCTCCCCCGCCCCCTCCTCCCCTCCCGCGGCACCCCTCCTCCCTGCCCGCCGACCGCCTCCCCTCCCGCCCCCTCCTCCCCGCGCCATCCTCCCCGCACCCGCCCACGACACCCCTCCTCCCCACCCGCGGGCCGCCTCCCCTCCTGCCCCCTCCTCCCCGCAGCCTCCTCCTCGTGCCCTCCTCCCCGCGCCCGCCTGCTGCACCCCTCCTCCCTGCCCGCCAGCCGCCTCTGCTCCCGCCTGCCGGCCGCCTCCCCTCCCCCCCGCCGGCCACCTCCCCTCCCGCCCGTCGGCCGCCTGCCGCGCGCCCCCTGCCCCCCTGTCGTCGTCCACCGCCGCCGCCGCCGCCCCCTGCCGTCGTCCACCGCGGTGAGTTGAGTTCTTCTTCTTTTTCTTTTTAAAAAAGTTAATTACTTTAGTTAGTTTATTAGGTTAGTTTTTATTATATATAGGGTAATTTAGTTAGTTTATTTGGTTAGATTATTAGGCTAATTAGGTTAGTTAGTTAGGTTTGAAGAAAAAAAGAGGAAAAGCAGAAGGAAAAAAATGAAAAATAAAAAAGGAAAAGAAGAAAATAATTAGAAGAAGAACGAAAAGAAGAAGGAGAAGAAGAAGAACAAGAAGAAGAGGAGGAGGAGGAGGAGAAAAAAGAAGAAGAAGAAGAAGAAGAAGAAGAAGAAGAAGAAGAAGAAGAGGAGGAGGAGGAGGAGGAGGAGGAGGAGGAAGAGGAGGAGAAAGAAGAAGAAGAAGAAGAAGAAGAAGAAGAAGAACAAGAACAAGAACAAGAACAAGAATAGGAGGAGAAAAAGAGGAGGGGGAGTAGGAGGAGAAAAAAAGAAGAACAAGAACAAGAACAAGAACAAGAACAAGAACAAGAAGAAGAAGAAGAAGAAGAAGAAGAAGAAGAAAAGAAGAAGAATAAGAAAAAGAGGAGAGAGGAGAAGAAGAAAGAAGAGGAAAAGGGAACCCCGGCACCCCGAAACTGACCCTCGACCCCCGACCCCTGACGCCCGACGCCACTGACCCCCGACCCCTGACGCCCGACGCCACTGACCCCCGACCCCCGACGCCACTGACCCCCGACGCCACTAACCCTCGACCCCCGACGCCACTAACCCCCGACCCAGACCCTCGGCCCATGACTCCCGACCCCCGACGCTCGACGCCACCAACCCCCGACCCCCGACGCCACTGACACCCGACGTCACTGACCCTGGACCCCCGACGCCACTGACCCCCCACAACCGACGCCACTAACCCCCCGACCCCCGATGCCACCGACACCCGACACCACCGACCCTCGACGGCACTGACTCCCGACGCCACTAAGCCCCGACCCCCGACACCTCTTCTGCCTTCCTTTGAACGAGAAGGTGCTTTTCGGCCTTCTAGAGGCCCACGAGGTCATAGTTTTGTAAATTATAAGTTAGGTCACATATTTGCCGATTATGTTAATTATAAAAACATCGTATTTGTGTTGATCGTCTGAATTTCAATGTGCAGTTGTTCGACGACCTAACTTAAGCACAAATGCGTTGGACGAGCTCCGCCCTTGCGTTTGTTGGTGAGCACAAATGACTTCTCCTCCTATCCCCTTAATTTGCTCTGTCCCGGTCTTCGTGCCGATGAAACTTTCTAGCTATAGGTTTCTTCAATCATGAGTATGCGTGACCAGTATGCGTCTCCCGTTCGAAAGGGCGACATCTATAAATATGCATTTCTTTGCATATTTATAACCGCCATCCTTTCGAATTGTCCAACATTATCCATGGACAGCCCGAGTATCTGTAGATTGGGTTTGTTTTCCCGTATGTTGTGCTCTAGATCCGATGCGGAATTTCATCGGTGCCTCCCCTGTTGTTCTCCGGGTACACATCCTCTCTGCTTATTGCCGAGACGTGTATCAGGAGAACAGCGGGGAGGTACTGCCAAAATTCTATGTCGCATCTGGAGCAGAGCATGGGAAAACGAACCCAGTCTACACATACTCGGGTGGGATTAGGACCTATCTTTACCTATTAGCGTGTAGGTTGCATGGACGTAATAAAACTGACAAACTTGATTAGCGTATGAATATAGATGATGAATTATATATTTATTTCTTGTGCCCGCATAGGTAGCTAGGCAACATGAGTGATCGTGCTTGGATGTACACTGGTCACCCTAGTCAGAAAGACATGACCCATGAATGGTTAACAAAAACCAGGGGGTTTGTGAGAGCTGCATTTGCAAATGGCCAGCAAAAAACGTGGTGCCCGTGTCCCAACTGCGACAACTGGAAAAAGCAGACAGAGTTTGAAACGGGTAAACACCTGCAAAAGTGGGGTTTTACGCCTAATTATACGGTGTGGACTTTTCATGGTGAGTCTGACCAACGTGCCAGAGCTGAGGTGGTTCGTCGTCGGACCGACGAGCATGGTACCGGGATTGAAGACATGGTGCAAGACTTTGATGATGCTCGGGATTCGGGCGTTGAGATGGAGGAATCTGCAAAGGCCTTCTATGAAATGTTGGGGTCTTCAAAACATCCTCTCCACGAGCAGACTGAGCTTTGTCAGCTGGATGCCATCGCGCAAGTAATGGCTCTGAAGGCTCAATTCAACCTAGGCAGAGAATGCTACGACGCGATGATGACGATATTTGGACGCTTTCTACCCAAAGGCCATGTACTGCCTGCAAACCTGTACCAGTCAGAGAAAATCCTCCGTGTACTTAAGATGCCCTATGAGAAGATACATGCCTGTGAGAATGGATGTGCCTTATTTAGGCTTGAGTATGCGGCCTTGAACTATTGCCCCATTTGCAATTCTTCCAGGTATATTGTGGTAGACAACGGCATGGGTGAGAAGAATCAGACCAAAATCCCCATTAGTGTTCTTCGGTATATACCAATCGTACCACGACTTCAACGTCTTTTCATGGTCAAAGAGACGGCCAGACAGATGACATGGCACAAATTGGGCAAAAGAACCGAACTAGATGCGGATGGGAACAAGATGCTGGTACACACTTCATATGGTTTTGCGTGGAGGCACTTCGATGCATTACATAAGGATAAATCGGAAGATCCAAGGCAACCTAGAGTTGCCATCAGCACGGATGGGTTCAATGTGTATGGTATGACTGTAGCACAATACAGTTGTTGGCCTGTATTTTTCATTCCACTAAATTTGCCACCCGGAGATATTATGAAAAGAAAGAACATTTTCCTGACGTTGATAATTCCAGGGCCCAACTATCCGGGGAAGAATATGAATGTGTACATGCAGCCGCTTAAGGATGAGTTGCAAGAAGCCTGGGATAATGGGATCAAGACCTACGACACGGCTACCAAAACAAATTTCAAAATGCATGTGTGCTACATGTACTCGACGCATGATTATTCGGCATTTGCGCTATTCGCTGGATGGTGTGTGCATGGAAGGTTCCCGTGCACCACATGCAAGGCAGCTCTTCAGTTCCGTTGGTTGCAGGCTGGTCGCAAATGTTCTTGCTTCGACATGCATAGACAATTCCTGGATCCTGACCATAAGTTCAGAAAAGACAAGAAGAATTTCATGTAAGGTAGAGTTGTCAAAAACACAGCACCAGCTGCGTTGACAGGCCAACAGACCCTTGATCAGTTAAACGATCTCGAGCCTGATCCTTTGCGTCCAGGATACTTCAAAGGGTATAATACGGAACACGCGTGGACTCACAAGTCATGCTTATGGGATCTGCCTTACTTCAAAGACCTCCTTTGCCCACACAACATTGACGTGATGCACACTGAAAAGAATATTGTGGAGGCCATTTTTGGTACATTGTTCGGCATAGAGGGGAAGTTGAAAGATAATCCTAAGGCTAGAATCGACCTGGAGGCTCTATGTGATAGACCGTTGCAAAACTTGCGACAACGGAAAGGAAAGCAAAGCATAGCGAAGCCAAAGTCATGGTTCAATCTTGAAAGGCCAGCTATGAGGGAAATGCTATTGTGGGTGAAAATGCAGTTGATGTTCCCCGATGGGTATGCTGCGAATCTAGAGAGGGGAGCGAGTCTTGAGAAATTGAAAATATTTGGGCTCAAGAGTCATGATTGGCACATATGGATTGAGCGGGTAATGTCGGTGATGTTGCGTGGCTTCATCCCTGAGGATGAATGGCTAGTACTGGCAGAGCTGAGCTATTTCTTCCATTCTCTTTGTGCGAAAGAACTATCGCCTGACGTGCTAGATGAAATGGAAGAGTTGGCGCCGGAGTTGATCTGCAAATTAGAAAAGATCTTTCCACCGGGCTTCTTTAATCCAATGCAATACTTGATTTTGCATCTCCCGACTGAGGCTAGAATGGGGTGGGTCGTTCAAAATCGTTGGTGCTACTCAACTGAGAGAATGCAGAAGACGCTTCGAGCTAAGTGTAAAAATAAATGTAGAATTGAAGCATCGATGGCCGAGGCATTCATTACTGAGGAGGCGGCAAACTTCGTGACAGCACACTACGAAGCCAAAAATCATCATTTGCATGACCCGAAGCCTCGGTACAATGATGGCGATCGAAAAAAAGTTTGATCCAACCTCAGCCTATTCAAAGGTAAGCTCGCACCATCCGGTGCTTCGAAAGGGAAATCATTGGATGTCGAAGAATGGCGGACCATTTCATTGTATATCTTCACCAACCTAACAGAAGTGCGGCCGTACATAGAGTAAGTTCTCGGTAATTTATTGTTCCGCAACTTCTAATTGCTTTGAACTACTCTTATTCCCGGATATTTGATATAGTCGATACGTCGCCGAATTCTCGGATGGAGCGGTCATCGAAAAGGATTCCGTCGAAGAGTATGAGCTTCTCGCAAAGCATGGAGGCGACTATCCCGGTTTCATATCTTGGTTCAAACAAAGGGTAATTAATTACCATTAAGGGCCCATTTGATTTCTTGGTCTAATTTGCGGCTAATGCATCCATTCTTTCGTATTAAACTTGTAGGCTAATGCAGAGTCTATGGACGCCGAGTTGAGACAAGTCGCTAATGGTTTTGACTATAAGGTCCGTTCATTTCACAAATACAACATCAACGGGTATCACTTCCGTACCTTTGGCAAAGAGCTATCTATGCTCGACCTAAAGTCTACAAATTGCTCTGTCTCTGCTATCGGCGAAGGAGACACCGAGTATTATGGAAGAGTTGAAGCAATTTATGAACTTCTATTCTATGGTGAAAACCTACCGACCGTCGTAGTCTTCAAATGTTATTGGTTTGAGCAGAGGGAGACTAGAAGGACTCATAAACATATAGGACTAGTCGAAATCAACCAAAACACCCACTTAGATGTTCCCGATGTCTATATTATGGCTCAACAGACGACACAAGTTTTCTATCTACCGTGGGCCTGCCAAATTGATCCAAAACTCAAACGTTGGGATGTCGTTTATGAAGTGCCACCACATTTTAGGCCACCTACCCTCAATGAAGAGGATTACGAACCTCAGATTAACCCAGACACATATGAAGTAGAATTCTTCCAAGAAACACATATGTCCAAGAAACGTTTCAAGAACCGCTCTACTTCACCCCAGAACATTGAAGTAGACACCGACAGTGAATCTGTCTTAACCCCTGAGCCCGAACAGGAAGAGCTGGAAGAAGAAGAGGTTACTGCTGCGGATGACCTGTCACTTCTTGACCGATTACATAATGGTGGCTTTCCACATGTTCTTCGTGATAGTGATGATGATGATGCATTTATTGATGATAGTGATGATCATGATGCATTTATTGACCCCGAAGCATATATAGACGAGCACGATTGTTATTAGTTCATGTCAGGTATTCAACTATTATACTATATATAAATTTTGAGTTCATGTTAGGTATTCAGTTTCTATTAGTCATGTTGGTATTTATGACGATGATACACTTAAATTATATACATTTTATTACTCCTGTTGGTATTTATGTTGTACTAATTTCATTTACTCTTTGTCATGACAGGTGTTGAAAGATGGTGGGAAAGGGTCCAAAGCACTCCGCGGCTCCTTCTTCGTCGACGGGTGATGGGATGGGTACTTCCATTCGTGCCTCGCCTCTTCAGAGAGTGTTGCTCTCTACTATGCAAGGAGCGCCCCCCGTGAGAGGAGGTCGACCCCCCGCGAAGCCGAGAGGCACTAAAGGTACACGTTGTATTCATGTTGGTATTTATGTTGTACTCATGTTGTATGCATATTGGTATTTATATACATTTTATTACTCATGTTGGTATTTATGTTGTACTAAAGGTACACGTGCCGCGGGAGAGGTAGGGCGGTGGCTGCCATGCCTTCTGAGGTGGCGGCTACACGGTCTCCGCCACCACCCCAAATTGATTCACCTAAGCACAGGACTTCTAGGGTGGATTTATCTCAGGTGGAGGCTACACTGTCTCTGGTTCACGAGCCTCGGGTTGACTAGCCTCAGGTTGACGAGCCTTTGACCCACGAGACTCGTGTCCTAGAGGCTTCCTTCCAGGCGACTCCGGAGCAAAGCAGGGATGAGGGTACGTCCCAAGAGACCCAGTGGGATGCTGGTAGCGACTAGGAGCGGGTTGAGGGGGCTGCCGTCTACCAGCGTGGTAGTTCGGGGCTCCCGCTCGTGCCAGCGACCCCCGAGCACAGGTGGTCGATTAGGCCAAATGGGGACAAGTAAGTTAATTTACTCTTATTTAACCTTTTGCCTTCGCGTTTTCTCAAATATCTAATGTTTTGGCTTTAATTTGTCATACAGTAGGGGTTGGATTGTTGCCAAGGGTGTCCGCAAGCCCAACAGCGTCCTTGGTGTTCTTTGTCGTAAAAACTTCCCAGGGTTTGTTACGTTGCCCGGTCGGGAGCGAGAGGTAGGAATGACCTGGGAGCACTACTTGGGTGCCCCGGCCCCGCCGGAGGTGGAGATCGACGGTGTTTTGTGCGACACGAGGGCGGACATGGTGATCCGAAAGTTCTGGGTAATTTCTCCTTCAGACAATTATAAATCAACCATAGCAATTTATTGTACTAATCGGTGTTGTCTCGTTTGCAGACCTACTACAGGTGTGAGGAGGGATACGAGGAGGACGCGACAAAGGTTATCAAAACTGAATGTCGCCGCCTACTTCAAAACTTTCGGCACGAGGCTCAGGTGCAGGCTGTTCGAGACTACTATGCCACGCGGCGTATTAGGATTGACAAGGTGAAGTGTCGTGATGCTAAGATGGAGAAGGAGAATTACATGAAGGTAATTACATATTATTAAGGCTTTGTAGTTAGTTTCCTTGATTTGGTTCTTACGCGCTCAAATTTCTCTTTATTAACTTAGGTGCCCCCGAGATGGTGTGTGGATAAGGTGGATTGTTGGGAGGCCTTGGTGGATCAGTGGTGCTCCGAAACGTGGGAGGCCAGCCACAACAACGCCAAGGAGAGGCATGAAAAATGGTTGGCGTGCCACACCATCAAGGGAGCGTCAAATTAATCCAATTTGGCGAGAACTGGGTATGTGGTTTGCTTCATGCCTCATGCAATTCATTCTTAATGCTATCTTGATCCCTTTACTAATACAATTTTCCTCTCTCTCTCTTTTAGGCGCGTCATAATAAGAAGGAGGTGCCACAGATGTACGACCTGTATGCGATGGCCCATACTGCCTCGTACAAGAAGGTCAAGGCATTCTCTGAGTCTGACCTCGAGCATCCAGAAAACTTCAGCAACATCTCCTCCCACCACAAGCTCGTGAAGTACAGAGATCACGGGAAGGCGAGGAAAGGGGAGGACTTTAACCCGAGCGAGGGGCCTATTGATCCAGAGCTGGTGATGATAGCTGGCAACGGGAGGCCCCATGGCTCGATCGCCATTGGAGACGGCCTTATACGTTGTCCTAGCACTCTCCGGCAGATAAAGGCACGCCAAACGAGCTCTTGTCCGGAGATAACACGTCGTCCACGGCCAGGCGAGCTCGCCATCGAGGTTAGTTTAATGGACTCAACTATCTTTCCGCATTATGTTGTGCGTTGGAACCAATATGATTACATTGCTAACAATGAGTTGTGTTGCAGGCTGCTATTCAGAAAGAGAGAGAGGCAATGCAGGCGGCTATGGCAGAGAAGGATAAGGAAATTAGGGAGTTGGAGGAGAGGACGACTGCATTGGTGGAGGCGGAGAGGGCACGGAATGATGCGTCTAAGAGGGCCATATACGAGCTCTTCGTGGTAAGTTTCTTCTTCATGTTATTTCAAATCTTGCATTTGAATGTCCGTTTCATTAATAAATAAAAAGTTTGACTTGTCGAAACCAAATGTACAGTCTATGTGCGAGAAGAACGGCCAAGTCCCTCCGCCAATGCCAGTCATTAACGTGGCGGGGATGGTGAGTTTCATTTCAGTGCAGTGATCTTAAGAGTGTCCTCATGCTAACTACACATTGCAAATGATGTTTGGTGCAGAATATCTCCCGAAACGCGTCGCACGACCCTTCTACAGTCGAGCCTTCTCCAGGTGAAACAAGCCACAGCCACCGTGATGCACCGCTGTGATGACGATAATGGTATGTTATTTCTAATGTTTTAATAAAAAATACCTAGACTTCCATCTAAATGACATAATTAGCTTAGTTAGCTCCAAGAAAGGCTAAATTGGCTAATTATCCTACGAAATGACCTAATTAGCTTAGTTAGCTCCAAAATGACCTATTTAATAAAAAATGACCTATAGTTAGCTAAGTTCTCTCCTAAATGACATAATAAGGCTTATGTAGCTGCAAGATGACCTATTCCCCCTAACTTAGGTATTAAATGGCCTATAATTAGCCTAGCTAGATCCAAAATGGCTTAACAAGCATAGTTTGCTCCGGAATGACCTATTTTACTCAAGAGCTCCGGAACGACCTATAATTAGCTAGGGTTCCACCTAGATGACATAATTAGCTTAGTTAGCTCCTAAATGGTCTATTTAATAAAACATGACCTATACTTAGCTAATTATCCTCGAAATGACATAATTATCTCCAAAAAGGCATTCTTAGCCAATTTAGCCCGAAGAAGGGGACAAGAGGAGAAGAAAGAGGAAAAATGAAAGGAAGGAAGAAGAAGAAGAGGAGAAGAAGAAGAAGGAGAAGGAGGAGGATAAGAAGAAGGAGAAGAAGGAGGAGAAGAAGGAGAAGGAGCTCCTCCTTGTCCTTCTTCTTCCTCCTTCTTCCTCCTTCTCCTTCTTCTTTTCTTCTTCTTCTCCTCCTCCTTCTCCTTCTCCTCCTCCTCCTCCTCCTCCTACTCCTTCTTTTACTTCTTCTTCTCTTTCTCTTCTTCTACCTAGCTTAGACTCATCCAAGAAAGGCTAACTTGGCTAATTATCCTACGAAATGACATAATTAGCTTAGTTAGCTCCAAAATGACCTATTTAATAAAAAATGACCTACAGTTAGCTAAGTTCTCTCCTAAATGACATAGTAATGCTAACATATCTGTAAGATGACCTATTCCCCCTAACTTAGGTATTAAATGGCCTATAATTAGCCTAGCTAGATCCAAAATGGCTTAATAAGCATAGTTTTCTCCGGAATGACCTATTTTACCCAAGTTAGCTCCCAAATGACGTATAGTTAGCTAGGGTTCCACCTAGATGACATAATTAGCTTAGTTAGCTCCTAAATGGTCTATTTAATAAAACATGACCTATACTTAGCTAATTATCATCGAAATGACATAATTAGCTCCAAAAAGGCATTCTAAGCCAATTTATCCCGAAGAAGGGGACAAGAGGAGAAGAAAGAGGAAAAATGAAAGAAAGGAAGAAGAAGAAGAGGAGAATAAGAAGAAGGAGAGGGAGGAGGATAAGAAGAAGGAGACAAAGGAGGAGAAGAAGGAGAAGGAGCTCCTCCTTCTCCTTCTTCTTCCTCCTTCTTCCTCCTTCTCCTTCTCCTTCTTCTTTTCTTCTTCTTCTCCTCTTCCTTCTCCTTCTCCTCCTCCTCCTCCTTCTCCTTCTTTTACTTCTTCTTCTCTTTCTCTTCTTCTACGTAGCTTAGACTCATCCAAGAAAGGCTAAATTGGCTAATTATCCTACGAAATGACATAATTAGCTTAGCTATCTCCAAAATGACCTATTTAATAAAAAATGACCTACAGTTAGCTAAGTTCTCTCCTGAATGACACAATAAGGCTTACGTAGCTGCAAGATGACCTATTCCCCTAACTTAGGTATTAAATGGCCTACAATTAGCCTAGCCTGTTCCAAAATGGCTTAATAAGCATAGTTTGCTCCCGAATGACCTATTTTACCCAAGTTAGCTCTGAAACAACGTATAGTTAGCTAGGGTTACACCTAGATGACATAATTAGCTTAGTTAGCTCCTAAATGGTCTATTTAATAAAACATGACCTATACTTAGCTAATTATCCTCGAAATGACATAATTAGCTCCAAAAAGGCATTCCAAGCCAATTTAGCCCGAATAAGGGGACAAGAGGAGAAGAAAGAGGAAAAATGAAAGGAAGAAAGAAGAAGAAGAGGAGAAGAAGAAGGAGAGGGAGGAGAATATGAAGAAGGAGAAGAGGAGGAGAAGAAGGAGAAGGAGCTCCTCCTTCTCCTTCTTCTTCCTCCTTCTTCCTCCTTCTCCTTCTCCTTCTTCTTTTCTTCTTCTTCTCCTCTTCCTTCTCCTTCTCCTCCTCTTCCTCCTTCTTTTACTTCTTCTTGTCTTTCTTTTCTTCTACGTAGCTTAGACTCATCCAAGAAAGGCTAAATTGGCTAATTATCCTACGAAATGACATAATTAGCTTAGTTAGCTCCAAAATGACCTATTTAATAAAAAATGACCTACAGTTAGCTAAGTTCTCTCCTAAATGACATAATAAGGCTTACGTAGCTGCAAGATGACCTATTGCCCCTAACTTAGGTATTAAATGGCCTATAATTAGCCTAGCTAGATCCAAAATGGCTTAATAAGCATAGTTTGCTCTGGAATGACCTATTTTACCCAAGTTAGCTCCGAAACGACCTATAGTTAGCTAGGGTTCCACCTAAATGACATAATTAGCTTAGTTAGCTCCTAAATGGTCTATTTAATAAAACATGACCTATACTTAGCTAATTATCCTCGAAATGACATAATTAGCTCCAAAAAGGCATTCTAAGCCAATTTAGCCCAAAGAAGGGGACAAGAGGAGAAGAAAGAGGAAAAATGAAAGGAAGGAAGAAGAAGAAGAGGAGAAGAATAAGAAGGAGAGGGAGGAGGATAAAAAGGAGGAGAAGTAGGAGAAGGAGCTCCTCGTTCTCCTTCTTCTTCCTCCTCTCCTTCTTCTTCTTTTCTTCTTCTTCTCCTCTTCATTCTCCTTCTCCTACTCCTCCTCCTCCTTCCCCTTCTTTTACTTCTTCTTCTCTTTCTCTTCTTCTACGTAGCTTAGACTCATCCAAGAAAGGCTAAATTGGCTAATTATCCTACGAAATGACATAATTAGCTTAGTTAGCTCCAAAATGACCTATTTAATAAAAAATGACCTTACAGTTAGCTAAGTTCTCTCCTAAATGACATAATAAGGCTTACGTAGCTGCAAGATGACCTATTCCCACTAACTTAGGTATTAAATAGGCAATTAGCCTACGTAGATCCAAAATGGCTTAATAAGCATAGTTTGCTCCGGAATGACCTATTTTACCCAAGTTAGCTCCGAAACGACCTATAGTTAGCTAGGGCTCCACCTAAATGACATAACGAGCTTAGTTAGCTCCTAAATGGTCTATTTAATAAAACATGACATATACTTAGCTAATTATCCTCGAAATGACATAATTAGCTCCAAAAAGGCATTCGTAGCCAATTTAGCCCGAAGAAGGGGATAAGAGGAGAAGAAAGAGGAAAAATGAAAGGAAGGAAGAAGAAGAAGAGGAGAAGAAGAAGGAGGAGGATAAGAAGAAGGAGAAGAAGGAGGAGAAGAAGGAGAAGGAGCTCCTCCTTCTCCTTCTTCCTCCTTCTCCTTCTCCTTCTCCTTCTTCTTTTCTTCTTCTTCTCCTCTTCCTTCTCCTTCTTCTCCTCCTCCTCCTCCTCCCCCTTCTTTTAATTCTTCTTCTCTTTCTCTTCTTCTACCGATCTTAGACTCATCCAAGAAAGGCTAAATTGGCTAATTATCCTACGAAATGACATAATTAGCTTAGTTAGCTCCAAAATGACCTATTTAATAAAAAAGGACCTACATTTAGCTAAGTTCTCTCCTAAATGACACAATAAGGCTTACGTAGCTGCAAGATGACCTATTCCCCCTAACTTAGGTATTAAATGGCCTATAATTAGCCTAGCTAGATCCAAAATTGCTTAATAAGCATAGTTTGCTCCGGAATGACCTATTTTACCCAAGTTAGCTCCGAAACGACCTATAGTTAGCTAGCGTTCCACCTAAATGACATAATTAGCTTAGTTAGCTCCTAAATGGTCTATTTAATAAAACATGACCTATACTTAGCTAATTATCCTCGAAATGACGTAATTAGCTCCAAAAAGGCATTCTAAGCCAATTTAGCCCGAAGACGGAGACAAGAGGAGAAGAAAGAGGAAAAATGAAAGGAATGAAGAAGAAGAAGAGGAGAAGGAGAAGAAGGAGAGGGAGGAGGATAAGAAGAAGGAGAAGAAGTTGGAGAAGAAGGAGAAGGAGCTCCTCCTTCTCCTTCTTCTTCCTCCTTCTTTCTCCTTATCCTTCTCCTTCTTCTTTTCTTCTTCTTCTCCTCTTCCTTCTCCTCCTCTTCCTCCTCCTCCTCCTCCTTCTTTTACTTCTTCTCTTTCTCTTCTTCTATGTAGCTTAGACTCATCCAAGAAAGGCTAAATTGGCTAATTATCCTACGAAATGACATAATTAGCTTAGTTAGCTCCAAAATGACCTATTTAATAAAAAATGACCTACAGTTAGCTTAGTTCTCTCCTAAATGACATAATAAGGCTTATGTAGCTCCAAGATGACCTATTCCCCTTAACTTAGGTATTAAATGGCCTATAATTAGCCTAGCTAGATCCAAAATGGCTTAATAAGACTAGTTTGCACCGGAATGACCTATTTTACCCAAGTTAGCTCCGAAACGACCTATAGTTAGCTAGGGTTCCACCTAAATGACATAATTAGCTTAGTTAGCTCCTAAATGGTCTATTTAATAAAACATGACCTATACTTAGCTAACTATCCTCGAAATGACATAATTAGCTCCAAAAAGGCATTCTAAGCCAATTTAGCTCGAAGAAGGGGACAAGACTAGAAGAAAGAGGAAAAATGAAAGGAAGGAAGAACAAGAAGAGGAGAAGAAGAAGGAGAGGGAGGAGGATAAGAAGGAGGAGAAGTAGGAGAAGGACCTCCTCCTTCTCCTTCTTCTTCCTCCTTCTCCTTCTCCTTCTTCTTTTCTTCTTCTTGTCCTCTTCCTTCTCCTTCTCCTCCTCCTCCTCCTCCTCCTCCTTCTTTTACTTCTTCTTCTCTTTCTCTTCTTCTGCGTAGCTTAGACTCATCCAAGAAAGGCTAAATTGGCTAATTATCCTACGAAATGACATAATTAGCTTAGTTAGCTCCAAAATGACCTATTTAATAAAAAATGACCTACAGTTAGCTTAGTTCTCTCCTAAATGACATAATAAGGCTTATGTAGCTGCAACATGACCTATTCCCCCTAACTTAGGTATTAAATGGCCTATAATTAGCCTAGCTAGATCCAAAATGGCTTAATAAGCATAGTTTGCTCCGGAATGACCTATTTTACCCAAGTTAGCTCCGAAACGACGTATAGTTAGCTAGGGTTCCACCTATATGACATAATTAGCTTAGTTAGCTCCTAAAGCGTCTATTTAATGAAACATGACCTATACTTAGCTAATTATCCTCGAAATGACATAATTAGCTCCAAAAAGGCATTCTAAGCCAATTTAGCCCGAAGAAGGGGACAAGAGGAGAAGAACGAGGAAAAATGAAAGGAAGGAAGAAGAAGAAGAGGAGAAGAAGAAGAAGGAGTGGGAGGAGGATAAGAATAAGGAGAAGAAGGAGGAGAAGAAGGAGAAGGAGCTCCTCCTTCTCCTTCTTCTTCCTCCTTCTTCCTCCTTCTCCTTCTTCTTCTTTTCTTCTTCTTCTCCTCTTCCTTCTCCTTCTCCTCAGCCTCCTCCTCCTCCTCCTCCTTCTTTTACTTCTTATTCTCTTTCTCTTCTTCTACATAGCTTAGACTCATCCAAGAAAGGCTAAATTAGCTAATTATCCTACGAAATGACTTAATTAGCTTAGTTAGTTCCAAAATGACCTATTTAATAAAAAAATGAACTATAGTTAGCTAAGTTCTCTCCTAAATGACATAATAAGGCTTACGTAGCTGCAAGATGACCTATTCCCCCTAACTTAGGTATTAAATGGCCTATAATTAGCCTAGCTAGATCCAAAATGGCTTAATAAGCATAGTTTGCTCTCGAATGACCTATTTTACCCAAGTTAGCTCCGAAACGACCTATAGTTATCTAGGATTCCAGCTAAATGACATAATTAGCTTAGTAGCTCCTAAATGGTCTATACTTAGCTAATTCTCTCCGAAATAACCTATATATACACTTCTTCATCTAGTATTATTCTTCTAACTTTCTTATTGTCATTTTGCAGATTACCTTCACTTCACGGGAAGCTTGGGTTATATTGATGGAATGCTTGAAGATGATTTCGTGTACCATGGCTTGTATTGAAACTATTGTAGTATATGGATATATATGAAACTTTGTATGCATGTGGATGAAACTGGTGTAATATATGGTTTGGTACGGATGCAACTTGCATAATATGTATGCACTATGGATGAGAGTTATTTTAATATGGTTATGAGTACGGAAAGAAATTTATTTATGTCAAATATATATATATACATCCTTATTATTGTTAAAAATGTTGGATATAATAAAAAATAAATTAAAAAGGGGCTGGTTCCCCCCTTTGTCGTCTGCCCCCACATGGCAAAGGGGGGATGGCAGACGGCAAAGGGGGGAATCTGCCCCCCCTCTCTCCCCTCTTTGCCGTCTGCCCCCACATGGCAAAGGGGTGTAGGCAGACAGCAAAGGGGGGAATCTGCCCCCTCTCTCTCCCCTCTTTGCCGTCTGCCCCCACATGGCAAAGGGGGCTGGGCAGATGGCAAAGGGGTGAATCAGCCCCCTCTATCTCCCCTCTTTGCCGTCTGCCCCCCACATGGCAAAGGGTGGGATGGCAGTCGGCAAAGAGAGGAGGCCTACCGTTAACACTTAACGGGGCCGTTGCAGTATATGTCGTCCTTGTTAATTTGCCGTCTGCCCCCTCATGGCAAAGATTCTTTGCCGTCCGCTTTACAAAAGCAGACGACAAAGAACCTCCTCACTGGAATTTTTTTACCATCTAGTTTGCCGTCTGCTGACCAACGGCAAAGCCTTTGCCGTCCGTGGTTCCCCCCTTTGCCGTCCGCCGTGGCAGACGGCAAATTTCTGTATTTTAGTAGTGTTAGCAATTCTAGCAGAGTCCTCGCAGAATTTGGTAACATGCCCGTCTATGTCTTCGGCTAAGAGATCTTCGATAATAGCAACACTAGGTTCAACTCTAATCTCCTCAGAGGGTGCAAGTGGTCTAATGTAACCCCTACGTATCACAGTTGGAGCTATAGAATAATCCTTTATCCTAGCAGGGCATGGTGGTTTCTCAGTGTAAGCACAAGGAACAACAGGATCACTAAAAGCTATTATTTTCTCCTCAACTAGATTGGTTTTGGCTATGTTGCTTTCTACAGGAGCATGATTTTTAAACCACTTCTCTTTGGGAAGATCAACATGAGCAGCAAAAGATTCACATAGAGAATCTACCATCTTAGAGTCAAGTCCATACTTAGCGCTAAAATCTCTAGAAGTGTTTGTCTCAACAAAAGATTTAATGCAATCAAACTGGAAATTCATACCTGGGTCCTTACCTTCCTCCAGCTCCCAATCTTCAGAGTTGCGTTTGATTCTCTCCAATAAATTTCACTTGTGATCAATATCTTTCTTCATAAAAGAACCGGCACAAGAAGTGTCAAGCATGGTACGATCTTCATGAGAAAGCCGAGCATAAAAGTTTTGAGTGATGATTTCTCTCAAGAGCTCATGATTGGGGCATGAATATAGCATTGATTTAAGCCTCCCCCAAGCTTGAGCTATGCTTTCCCTGTCACAAGGACAAACGTCATAATTAAAGTTCTGATAACGATGTACTAAATGCATAGGATACAACTTTTAATGAAATTCCAATTTCAAACGATTGTAGCCCCACGATCCAGCATCATCACATAGCCTATACCATGTCAACGCCTTATCCTTCAAAGATAAAGGAAAGACTTTCTTCTTTACCTCATCCTCGGGCAAACCGGCAAGCTTAAATAAACCACAAACTTCATCTACATAGATTAGATGAAAGTCTCGATGTGAAGATCCATCTCCTGTAAAAGGATTAGCCAGCAGTTTCTCAAGCATACCCAAATGAATTTCATAAAAGATATTTTCAGTAGGTACCTCAGGTTGAGGAGCAACTCCTCGTGCTTCCGTTCATGGTGAAGATACCCCGAACAAACTCCTCAAAGGAAGAGTTTCCATAGTGACAAGTGACAACAAATTTCAGCACAGTATAAAAATGTTTCCTTACCAGTTTCCACTTACCAAAGGCTCTTCACTCCCTGGCAACGGCGCCAGAAAAGATTATTGATGACCCACAAGTATAGGGGATAAATCATAGTCCTTTTGATAAGTAAGAGTGTCGAACCCAACAAGGAGCAGAAGGCTCTGATAAACGGATTTCAGCAAGGTAATAACTTCAAGCACTGAAAGTAGCGGTAACAAGTGATTGTGTAGCGAGGTGAAACGTAGCAAGCAAAGATTGACAAGTAACAAGTAGTAGCAACGGTGCAGCAAGTGGCCCAATCCCTTTTGTAGCAAGGGACAAGCCTGAACAAAGTCTTATAGGAGGGAAAACGCTCCCGAGGACACACGGGAATTTCTGTCATGCTAGTTTCATCATGTTCATATGATTCGCGTTCGTTACTTTGATAGTTTGATATGTGGGTGGACCGGCGCTTGGGTACTGCCCTTACTTGGACAAGCATCCCACTTATGATTAACCTCTCTCGCAAGCATCCGCAACTACGAAAGAAGAATTAAGACAACGTCTAACCATAGCATTAAACTAGTGGATCCAAATCAGCCCCTCACGAAGCAACGCATAGACTAGGGTTTAAGCTTCTGTCACTCCAGCAACCCATCATCTACTTACTACTTCCCAATGCCTTCCTCTAGGCCCAAATATGGTGAAGTGTTATGTAGTCGACCTTCACATAACACCACTAGAGGAAAAACAACATACAACATATCAAAATACAGAACGAATATCAAATTCACATGACTATTATTAACATGACTTATCCCATGTCCTCGGGAACAAAAGTAACTAATCACAAGACATACTCATCATCATGATCAGAGGTGTAATGAATAGCATCAAGGATATGAACATAAACTCTTCCACCAAGTAATCCAACTAGCATCAACTACAAAGGGTAATCAACACTACTAGCAACCTTACAAGTACCATTCGGAGTCGCGAGACGAAGATTGGTTGCAAGAGATGAACTAGGGATTGGAGACGAGGTGGTACTGATGAAGATGTTGATGAAGATGCCTCCCCTTCGACGAGAGGAGTGTTGGTGATGATGATGGCGACAATTTCCCCCTTCGGGAGGGAAGTTTCCCCGGCAGGATCGTCCTGCCGGAGCTCTAGATTGGATCTGCACACGCAATACGTAGGAAATTTTTTGTTTCCCATTTGTCATAGTTGACCAGTCAAAACCCTGTTAACAGGTGATTTCATGATGACATCATAATGCTGTCATATTTAATTATCTAATTTCTTGAAATCTGTTTAGTTCCTAATAAATAATAAAACTTCAAAAATTAATATATAATAAACCGTAAGTCAGATGAAAATATTTTGAACATGAAAGTTCATCTACAAAACGAGATGAACCCGGATACGTTGTCCATTCGTTTGTCACGTGTCCCTAGCATAGCAAACATGGAAGTTTTCCACTATTTTCCTGTGACCGGTAGTAGCGAGAGACCCGGGAAATATCATCTGATATTTTCCCGACCCGTCTATAACGGATAGCACTGCGTTAGCTCATGCCTAGACCTGCATATTGAATGTCATGCTTAGTGTTTTCATCTGTGTTTATCTTTATTATTTCTCCCCCCCCCTCTTCTTACCGGTAGACCCCAAGACTGAGGTTGCTGCCGTGTATGACTACCCTCCTGATGACCAACCCTTTGGTGCAGAGCAACAAGGCAAGCAAATCCCCCCTTGACCATTCCTATATCGCTCATTTCTTTCTCCCTCATGCTTGCATGAGAATTTTCCTACTATTGTAGATAGTTCCTATACCTGAAGCATACCCTAATTCTGATGAACTGCTACTTTTAGTACCACACTTTAAACTGCTTAGTATAGGTGGCTCAATCATCCCCTCCGACCCTCATCCAATTGCCGCGCTTTATCATCAAGTCTCAATCCCCGATTGACGATCCAAGACCCGACACAGCACTTACACCCCCCTTAGTTGTATGATGCTAGAGAGCTACTATCGGGTACCGAGGGTGACACCTCGCAAAGTACTCATGATGAAATCTCTGTGGTGCAGCTAGTCGGTCGTGGTTATCAAGGGTGATTCCTCCTTCACCACTCCTGACGATGACTTTGTCGTGCAAACCCTCAAGTGTGAGACCCTCGAGGGTGATTCCTCTAAGTCCACCTTGACGGTTACATCGTTCGGAATCCAACGAGGGTGATACCTCGGATCCCCCTGATGTTACAACCACACAGTTACTTGACCATGTTACTGGGATCATTGATGAATAATGTTAGGCAGGTGGATTCCCGCGTCGATGTGTCAATGAGTTAATTAAAATGTTAATGGATTTGAGTATTTGATCTGGGTTGGCCGGAGACCTTATTTTGCACTAACCGTCTACGTAGGAGGAGTTATGGGTTCTCGACGTCGTGGTATTAGCCGAACATCTTCAGACGTCAGCAATGGAGCGGCGCGTGTCCGAGTGGTCCGAATAGGCATCGCGCTTGTAATAAGGGGTGCTAGGACTGACCTCGGTCAACCACGCATCGTGCAGGAGTGCAAAGGGTGACGGGCCCATGACGCCTGCGCGCTTAGGATTTAGACCGGTGGGCTCACCTCTCTGTTGAGTCTTGGTGGGGCTTCGACGTGTCGATGTTCCGAGGCCGGGCATGACCCAGGAAAGTGTGTCTGGCCAGATTTTATCGAGCGTGACGGGGAATATGTTGTGCACCCATGCAGGGAAGAACTTATCTATTCTAATAGCCTTGTCCACGGTTACAGGACAACTTGGAGTTGTGCTCTAATCTTATACAACTGCAACTGCTACTTGACTGGAATGTTGCTCCGGGATCGCTTCCTCGCACGGAGTCGGGGAAGGATCTCTGGGCGTGACTTTAATCAATATTGTTGCAACAATATGACTATTAATTGTGTTACCTGTTCTACTCTCGTCTGTTGCTGCAAGACCCCTGAAGATGCTAGTCTTTGATAGTACTAGGCCTTCTCTCTCTATTCGTGCATTGCTGCACTGAGTCCACATATAAACCCCTTCATTTGATACCGATGCATATTTAGCATAGTTCTGATGTCAGTCTTGCGAGTACTTTGGATGAGTACTCACCGTTGCTGTGCTCCCCCTTTTCCCCTTGATCCGTTGTTGCGACCAGATGATGGAGCCCATGCAATGGCGTATCCCTCCTATGACGAGGTGCCTACTACTACGTGGAGGCCGCTGAAGACCCGGACTAGTTAGGAGGCTCCCAGGCAGGAGGCCTCGCCTCGTTCAATCGTTGTATCTTTCGTGCTAGCCTTGTCTAAGGCACCCCATGTTTAATGTTTGTACTCAGATATTTGTTGCTTCCGCTGACTCGTGTGTTTGTCGAGCTTATGTATTCTAGCCCTTGAGGCCCCTGGCTTGTAATATGAAGCTTGTATGTTTTATTTGTGTCTAGAGTTGTGTTGTGATATCTTCCCGTGAGTCCTTGAGCTTGGACGTACGCATTTGCGTGTATGATTAGCGTACGATCAAATCGAGGGCGTCACAAGTTGGTATCAGAGTCGACTGCCTTTAGGTAGCCAACTTTCCAACTCCTTGGCCGAAGTAGAGTCTAGTACTTACAAAAAACTTACCAACTTTGATGTTGTAGCTTACGGGCCCACATCTCAATCGGGTGGTATTAGTATCTTTTACTCCTTTTCTATACTTTGGGTTCTACTCTCTCTTCTCTTTCGGGTTAAAGAATTTACTAACTCTAACATTAGGTTCTCGTAATCACATCGACCCACAGAGCTGGATTATTTGTTGTTGTCCTTCTGATAATATATTACACACACTGTCATTTGACATCCTTGAATCTTCCTTTTCACATGCGTCCCGCAAGGCAGCACGTGCGCCTGACACTGACCACTGAGGCGACTGGGTTCCTGGCCATTTTGGTTGACCTCTTGATCAGGATGGGATATCGCTGGTACCCCGAGTACACTGTGTACAAGGACTTTCGCGAGTTCAACCAGTACCAGTGCCAGCCTAAGGTTCGCATGTTCGATCAGATGGGCACCTCCACCCGCGAGCGCCACACCTTCTGTGGTATTGGATTGTCGGTCGAGATGGACGTCCATGATGCGGCCTATATCGCTATCACCCGTCTACGTGGAGCGTACCCTCACCTGGAGGGGACTGCCTTCAGATACATCCTGTATGTTCCTACTGGGGATGAGACTGGATCTGATCTCATTGCCTACACTGATCGCATTCGGGAGCGCAACGACTGGTCCTACGTTGTTGTTTGTGCCCCCCACATGACGCATCGCTATGATGCACAGGTTCTGGTGCAGTACACTGAGGCACTGGATCGTGCTTTTCGAGCTCTGACTATGGATCTGTACGCCATGCGTGCCCGTCTTTACGACGCGTTGATAGAGCTGCAGCCAACAGTCCACCCGAGGGTCCACCCTGCGCACATTCTCGAGCCGAGCAGGACAGAGCTACCACCAGGTCTTGAGTGGATGGATGTTGGAGGTAGTACCCCGACACTTGGACCTCTGCTCCCCGATTGGATGCGGTACCCACACATGAGTCACCACGGGATGCAGGGTCCTGCTCCTAGCTTCTATCACCACTAGCTACTTGGATTTGGTCATCTTCTTCGACGTTGATGTAGCCTTATCGCTATGTCTCGTTGTGGTGCTCTTCCACCGCGTGCCTGCGTGCCGCCTAGTGAGTCCAGGTTATCGTCTAATGCATCCAGGTTATTGATACGTCTCCATCGTATCTACTTTTCCAAACTCTTTTGCCCTTGTTTTGGAATCTAATTAGGATGATTTGAATGGAACTAACCCGGACTAACGCTGTTTTGAGCAGAATTGCCATGGTGTTGTTTTTGCGCTGAAATAAAAGTTCTCAGAATGACCTGGAAATTTATGGAGAATTTTTGTGGAATATATAAAAAATACTGGCGCAAGAATCAACGGAGGAAGTGGAGCGTGGAGCCTACAAGCCCACCAGCCCCCCCCCCCCCCCTGGCCGTGCCTGGCAGGCTTGTGGGTGCTCCACCGCCTCCAATCTCAGGTCTACTTAGCCTCTTTCGTCCGGAAAAAAATCAGGGAGAAGAGTTCATCGCGTTTTATGATACGGAGGCGCCGCCACCAACTGTTCTTCCTCTCGAGGGCAGATCTGGAGTCCGTTCTGGGCTCCGGAGAGGGGAGTTCGTCGCCATCGTCATCACCAACCTTCCTTCATCGCCAATTCCATGATGCTCTTCACCGTTCGTGAGTAATCTCATCATAGGTTGCTGGACGGTGATGGGTTGGATGAGATCTATCATGTAATCGAGTTAGTTTTGACGGGGATTGATCCCTAGTATCCACTATATTCTGAGATTGATGTTGCTACTACATTGCCATGATTAATGCTTGTCACTAGGGCCCGAGTGCCATGATTTCAGATCTGAACCTATTATGTTGTCGCCAATATATGTGTGTTCTTGATCCTATCTTGCAAGTTGTAGTCACCTACTATGTGTTATGACCCGGCAACTCCGGAGTGACAATAGCCGGAACCACTCCCGGATATGACCATAGTATGAGGAGTTCATGTATTCACTAAGTGTTAATTCATTGGTCCGGTTCTTTATTAAAAGGAGAACCTTAATATCCGTAGTTTCCATTAGGACCCTGCTGCCACGGGAGGGATGGAGAATAGATGTCATGCAAGTTCTTTTCCCTAAGGACGTATGACTATATACGGAATACATGCCTACATTACATTGACGAACTGGAGCTAGTTACTTATCTCTCCGTGTTATAGCTGTTGCATGATGAATACCATCCGGCATAATCATCCATCACCGATCCCATGCCTACGAGTTTTTCCTACTGGTCCTTGCTGTTGTTACTTTGCTGCTACTGCTGTCACTTTGCTTCTACTGGTTACTATTGCTGCTGCTTCTATCATACTACCTTGCTACTGATACTTTGCTGCACATACTAAATCTTTCAGGTGTGGTTGAATTGACAACTCAACTGCTAATACTTGAGAATATTCTTTGGCTTCCCCTTGAGTCGAATCAATAAATTTGGGTTGAATACTCTACCCTCGAAAACTGTTGCGATCCCCTATACTTGTGGGTTATCAAGACTATTTTCTGGCGCCGTTGCCGGGGAAGAACAGCTATATTCTCTGAGTCACTTGGGATTTACGTCTGCTGGTCACTATGAGTAATCCGAAAGATCCAAGAACTAAAGTCTTGCCCTAAACTACGAGGATAGGTAAGGAACTGCCATCTAGCTCTGCACTTGATTCACCTTCAGTTATGAGTAAGTTTGCGACACCACCTCGTGCTAGAAATCTTGATATGTCGCATGTGCTTGATGATGCTACTTCTGCTGCCCATGATGCTTATGATGATGCTATGCTTGATACTGCTTTGCCACTAGGTGGATTCCTTGATGAACAAATTGCTAGAGTTGCTGCTAGATGTGATGATGCTTCTGAAACTGCTGATACTATTGAAGTAGAACCTCCTATTTCGCCTGCTAGAACTAGCCCTCCTAGATATGAATTGCCTGATATGCTTGAGTGTTATGTTATGGAGGGAGAGATCGCTGAGGACTTTCTTGCTTGTGAGGATAGCTATGATGTTGAGAATTTACTGCGCAAGTGGAAAGAAAAATCTCTGAATGCTAGGATGAAATACGACCCAAAGTTTGCTACTTCGCCTACCTTTGTGACCGATAAGGATTATGAATTCTCTGTCGACCCTGAGTTAATCACTCTGGTCGAATCTGATCTTTTTCACGGTTATGAGTCTGAAATGGTTGTAGCCCACCTTACCAAACTGCACGATATAGCCACCCTATTCACTAGTGAGGAAAAGATCCGCTACTACTATATCGTGAAGCTGTTTCCTTTCTCGCTAAAGGATGATGCTAAGACTTGGATCACTTCTCTTGCTCCTGGTTGTGTGCGTAGCCCCCAGGATATGATCTACTACTTCTCTGAAAAATATTTCCCTTCCCATAAGAAGAAAGCTGCCTTGAAGGAAATATACAACTTTGCGCAAGTTGAAGAAGAGAGTCTCCCACAAGCTTAGGGAGGCTCGTCCAGCTACTGAATGCTTTGCCTGATCACCCTCTTGAGAAGAATGAAATACTTGATATCTTCCATAACAGACTAACCGATGCTTCTAGAGACCACCTAGATAGTTGTGTCGGTTGTGTTTTTAGGGAACGAACCGTAGAACAAGCTGAGATCCTATTGTATAATATCTTGTGCAATGAGAATGCTTGGACTATTCCCGAACCACCTCCAAAGTCAACTCCCAAGAAAAGAGGTATTCTATTCCTCAGTCCTAAAGATATGCAAGAAGCTAAGAAATCTATGAAAGAGAAAGGCATTAAATCTGAAGATGTCAAAAATCTACCACCTATCTAAGAGATCCATGGTCTCCATAACCTGATACAGGTAGTAGAAGTAAATTCTCTGCGTAGATTCGATGAGAGTGATATTCCTTTTGATAAACCTGCTAGTTTATGCCTGGATGAATTTGATAACTTCGTTGCCAAACAATAGAGTTTCAAGGATTATGTTAGCAGACAATTGGAACAGAATGCTCATATGCTTATTCATTTAAGTGCTTGTGTGGACAGAAATGTCAATGATCTTAAGCTCTTGAGTAAACATGTCTCTATGGTTACTACTCAGGTAGAACAAGTACTTAAGGCTCAGAATGACTTGCTCAATGAGTTGAATGAAAATTCTGTCAGAGTCGTCACTAGAGGCGTTAGAATGACCTAGGAACCTTTGTATCCTGAGTGTCATCCTAAGAGAATTGAACAAGATTCTCAAGGAGTTAGCATTGATGCACCTAGTCATCCTAGAAAGAAGAAGAAAGATGATAGGGATTTGCACGCTAGCAACCCCGTTGCTGCTACACCTGAGAGTCCAAACGATGTCTCTGTCTCTGATGTCGAAACACAATCTGGTGATGAACATGAGCCTAATGATAATATCAATAGTGATGTTCATGTTGATGCTCAACCAAGCAATGATAGGGATGTGGAGATTGAACCTGATGATCTTGATAACCCACAGCCTAAGAATAAGAGATACGATAAGAATGACTTCGCAGGTAGGAAGCATGGTAAAGAAAGGGAACCATGGGTTCAGAAACCCATGCCCTTTCCTCCCAAACCATCCAAGAAAAAGGATGATGAGGATTTTGAGCGATTTGTTGAAATGATTAGACCTGTCTTTCTGCAAATGCGTTTGACAGATATGCTCAAAATGTCTGTGTATGCTAAGTACATGAAGGATATTGTGACTAATAAGAGGAGGATACCTGAGGTCGAGATTTCCACCATGCTCGCTAATTACACCTTCAAGGGTGGAACTCCTAAGAAACTGGGTGATCCCGGAGTGCCCACTATACCTTGCTCCATTAACGGAAACTACATTAGAACTGCTTTATGCGACCTTGGAGCCGGTGTTAGTGTTATGCCTCTCTCTCTTTATCATGGACTTGAACTGGATAAGTTGACACGCATTGAAATCTCTCTGCAAATGGCCGACAAATCAATTGCTTTCCCTATTGGCATTTGCGAGGATGTGAATCTTGTGGTTGCTAACGTTACTATATTGACAGACTTTGTTATTCTGGATATTCCCGAGGATGATGCCATGACAGTCATCCTTGGAAGACCCTTTTTAAACACTGCAGGGGCTGTTATAGATTGCAACAAAGGCAATGTCACTTTCCACGTCAATGGTAATGATCATGCGGTGCACTTTCCGAAGAAACAATATCGAGTACATTGCATCAATGATATCAAAAAGACTTCATCGATTCTTATTGGGAGCTTTGAATGCCCTATAACTCCTGTTAAGATGAAGTATGATCTGCTTATTGGGGATATCCACATCCCCATTGAGGTAACCTAGTGACTATTTGAAAATTCTCCGTCTTCTTTTGCGATTCGAAAAGGATTGTCAAGGAGACTTGATCAACCTCATTGACGGATTTCTTTCGATGACCATAAGATGGATGAATCGAGGAGTCACAACCCTCTGTTCCAAGCTTTCACCTTCGGTTGCTTAGAAGAAAAATGATAGATTTAGTTTAGTTTTCCCTGTTTTCTGTCTTAGCGTCCCGTAGAAAAGTACCCCGAAAATAAAAGTTCTCCGAACGTCCTAAAAATCAAGTATGATTTTCTTGGATTTTTTGAAATATACTGAGACGAAGAGCTAGTCAGGGGGCTGCACCAGTGGGCCACAAGCCCTGGAGGCACGGACCCTCTGGCCGCGCCACCCAGGCTTGTGGGGCCCACGTGCACCCCCTCCACTCATTCTAGCTCCCATCTGCTTCACCTACCTCCAGAAAAAATCGTTTCGCAGCTCAAACTCATGTTCTTGCTCTTCTTGCTGGGTTTTTCGATCTCCTTGTGCAAAGCACCATTCACCAAGCTGTTTGGGGGAAATTACTCCTTGGTAAGTGACTCCTCCATTGGTCCAATTAGTTTTTTCTCTAGTGCCTTATACTTCGCATATTTTTGCTGTCTTGGTGACCCTATTCTTGAGCTTTGCATGCTAATTTTAGCTGGTCCCAAGTAGTTTTGATGCGTAATATGGCCTCTAGGCACTTGTGGGAGTAGTTGCTACGAGTTTAGTTGAGCCTTGTTCACTTTTCCTTTGGGTCACTGAAAATTTCAGAAAAGGAAGATCTTCAGGAGATACTATCATGGTGGTTCCTTAAGCAAGAGAGGTCCCCGTCTCGCGATTCAGGAGCCCGATCCTTACCAACCGAGGAACGCACAGGTACAACCATGTGAATGGCCTTGTGATGAATTCATGATTGAGGTAGGTTTCAAATACGAGTTTGATACACTTGTTCACAACGTCGGACTCGAAGAATTCATCTCCGATAAATGTGAACAGTATGTTACTCTCACTGCCTCTTTTGTTCATAGATTCAAATTTTCAGTTGGCCATGATACATCTGTACTGTTTGATCTCTATGAAAAATCGTATACCATGGATTTAGAGGATTTCAATAGAATTTGCAAGATACCTATTTGGGGTAGTCTCAGTGATCCTCCTAAATCTTCGGTTAGAGATTTTTTTTTTGTGGTACAACTGTTGGAGAAACTAGAGATATTACACAGGCTACCATGGGGAGCATTCATTTTCCTGCCTTGCATTATTTTGCCCTCTTCATAGGCATATGCATTAATGGCAAGATTGAGCATTGTCAGCTCTGCGCACCCGACCTTATTATTCTTAAGAGCGCAGTAACGGGTGATAGAAGTTTCAACATGGGAGCTATAATAGCAAGGAGGCTGAATAATAATGCTAATGAAGGGGATTTCTTTGCTGGGATCTATGCCACTCGCGTAGCAAATTTTCTTGGAGTACCCATTCGCGAAGGAGATCCCCCGCTCCATACAACTTTCCTTGATCGCACCGCTTTGACACGCTATCAGTTCCTTGAGAGGGATGATGAATCCCTCCTATACCGGTTAATATTTAATCGGCAGCGTGTTTTCCATATTACCCTTCCTACTCCTGCCTTCTTTCACTTTTAGGTAAAACGGAGATATTACATAACCAGAGGAGAGGCACAGGAGTATGAGAGGGAGGCAAAGGCTGCTCGTCTCCGTGAGGCAGCTATCCAGGCAATGGCTGCAGCTCCCATACAACCCCCATTATGATTTTGGGTATCGCCCGGACCATCCATGGGAGTAGACCAACTTAGGCCAAAAGCCTAAGCTTGGGGGAATACGTATTTCTCACCGACTTTATATTCTTGCTTACGCTTTCACTTTGTTAGTCGGAGTTCACACTTTGCCACTGTATCATCCATGCTAGTTTATTTCATTCTCTAATTTTCTTTTCGTGTGTTTTTCTAGTTTGAGAAAAACCCAAAAATAATTCTTGTTCTTATTTTGCTTGTTGGGAGCTTTCCCGTGTAAATAGTTTTCTTTTTCTTTGGGTCAAGGTAGAAGACCATGGTTACAATGTTTAGTGGCTCTCGCATGCATATCTGTTTATCTGTCATAGAGCCATATTACTTTGTCTTCTCCTTTGTGTTTGCTTCCAGATTCCAGCTTAGTCCAATGCACGAGCACTCTTATTATTGTTCACATCATTCGGTCATGCAAGTGAAAGGCAATAATGACGATATATGATGAAGTGACTGAGCCAGGAAAAGATGGTATGAACTCGATCTATTTTGTTTTTGTAAATATGACTAGCTCATCATTCCTTATTCAGCTTTGTTGTGAGAGAAACATGTTTGCAATGACAACTTAGAGATCATAGTTTCAAATTCCATGCTTAATTACCTAGGAGCTTATAATGGGTTGTCTTGGACACCAACATGAATTTTGAGATGACTATGATGCAGTATGATAGGATGGTATCCTCCTTTGAATGATTCAAGTGGCTTGACTTGGCGCATGTTTACGCATGTAGTTGAAACAAAATCAACATAGCCTCTATGATATTCATGTTCATGGTGATTTATGTCCTACTCATGCTTGCACTCAATGTTGGTTAATCTCAATGCATTTTGATGACTGTTGTCGCTCTCTAGTTGGTCGCTTCCCAGTCTTTTGCTAGCCTTCACTTGTACTAAGCGGGATACTGCTTGTGCATCCACTTTCATAAACCCAAAGTTGTTCCATATGAGTCCACCATACCTACCTATATGCGGTATCTACCTGTCGTTCCAAGTAAATTTTCATGTGCCACTCTCTAAACCTTCAAGAAATAATCTGTTTTCATGCCCGAACCGCTCTTTGGTGACAGGGGGCTATCAGTATCTTCCATGCTAGGTGTGTTATCCTCGATATGTGTTTATTCACTATCATTCACGAGAAAGGGGTCGGTAATTGGAATGCCCAGTTCCATGCTCAAATCGAAAAGATAATTGCAAAAAAAACTCCCCCTGGATTGTTGTTGGTATGGACGGCACCCGAGTATTCGGCTAGTCGTGGAGTGTGATTGATCGGTGGTGGGGGAGTCAAAACTTTACTGTTCTGTTTGGAAAACCGCCTATAGCATGTGTAGCATGGAAGATGGTGAGAACTCTTGGTCATTACGTTGACAATGAAAGCGTGCCACCCAAAATTATTATCTCTGTTTTCAAAGCTTGAGCTTTGGCACCTCTGCAAATCAATGCTTCCCTCTGTGAAGGGTCTGTCTATTTATGTTCCTGTTGAGTCATCCTCTTCTTATAAAAGCACCAATTAGGGAGCACCTCTGTCATTTTTATGCTTTGCTTTTAACTGTGACTGAGTATGACTGTGACTGGATCTTCCTTACCATGAATTACAATGTTTAGTGAGCCCTTGGTCTTTGAAGGTGCTCTGCATTTATGTTTTGCGGTCTTAGAAAGAGCTAGCGACATACCACCTGTTCACCCTGCTTCATGATTGTCTTGATTGAAGTGTTGACGTTTGAAACTTATTATTATTTGCTCGCTAGTTGATTATGCCATTGATATGAGTTTACCGTGAGACCTAGATGTCATTTGCTTATGTGGTTAGCTTGTGATCTTGCTGAAATTCTGGTTATGAGTTAGACATAGTTGCAACAACAAGACCAAACAGAGTTCGTAAAAGTTTTTCTTTTGTCTCTTTCAGTTTGTCAACTGAATTGCTTCAAGAAAGGTTTTAAGCTTGGGGGAGTTGATACGTCTCCATCGTATCTACTTTTCCAAACTCTTTTGCCCTTGTATTGGACTCTAAATTGCATGATTTGAGTGGAACTAACCCGGACTAACGCTGTTTTCAGCAGAATTGCCATGGTGTTGTTTTTGCGCAAAAATAAAAGTTCTCGGAATGACCTGGAAATTTACGGAGAATTTTTGTGGAAATATATAAAAAATACTGGCACAAGAATCAACAGAGGAAGTGGAGCGTGGAGCCCCCAAGCCCACCAGGCGCCCCCCTGGACGCGCCTGGCAGGCTTGTGGGGCCCATGTTGCTCCACCGCCTCCAATCTTAGGTCTATTTAGCCTCTTTCGTCCGGAAAAAAATAAGGGAGAAGAGTTCGTCGCGTTTTACGATACGGAGGCGCCACCACCACCTGTTCTTCCTCTCGAGGGCAGATCTGGAGTCCGTTCTGGGCTCCGGAGAGGGGAGATCGTCGCCATCGTCATCACCAAGCTTCCTTCATCGCCAATTCCATGATGCTCTTCACCGTTCGTGAGTAATCTCATCGTAGGCTTGCTGGACAGTGATGGGTTGGATGAGATCTATCATGTAATCGAGTTAGTTTTGACGGGGATTGATCCCTAGTATCCACTATGTTCTGAGATTGATGTTGCTACTACTTTGCCATGCTTAATGCTTGTCACTAGGGCCCGAGTGCCATGATTTCAGATCTGAACCTATTATGTTGTCACCAATATATGTGTGTTCTTGATCCTATCTTGCAAGTTGTAGTCACCTACTATGTGTTATGACCCGGCAACCCCGGAGTGACAATAGACGGAACCACTCCCGGAGATGACCATAGTATGAGGAGTTCATGTATTCACTTAATGTTAATGCGTTGGTCCTGTTCTCTATTAAAAGGAGAACCTTAATATCCCATAGTTTCCATTAGGACCCCGCTGCCACGGGAGGGATGGACAATAGATGTCATGCAAGTTCTTTTTCCTAAGCATGTATGACTATATACGGAATACATGCCTACATTACATTGATGAACTGGAGCTAGTTACTTATCTCTCCGTGTTATAGTTGTTGCATGATGAATACCATCTGGCATAATCATCCATCACCGATCCAATGCCTACGAGTTTTTCCTACTGGTCCTTGCTGTTGTTACTTTGCTGCTACTGCTGTTACTTTGCTGCTACTGATTACTATTGCTGCTGCTACTATCATACTACCTTGCTACTAATACTTTGTTGCAGATACTAAATCTTTCAGGTGTGGTTGAATTGACAACTCAACTCCTAATACTTGAGAATATTCTTTGGCTTCCCCTTGAGTCGAATCAATAAATTTGGGTTGAATACTCTACCCTCGAAAACTGTTGCGATCCCCTATATTTGTGGGTTATCAGTTATCGCCAAATTTCGAGTTTGAAATCGATGGTTTGTAATCGAATTTATGTATGGGTATGTGATACGTCTCCAACGTATCTATAATTTTTGATGTTTTCACACTGTTATCTTGCCTTCTTTGTATGTTTTATGTACCTTTTTATATCTTTTGGGGACTAACTTATTAATTCAGTGCCAAGTGCCAGTTCCTGTTTTTTCCGTGTTTTTGACTCTTTTCAGATCTGATTTTGGAACGGAGTCCAAATGGAAGAAAAAACCCCGAAATGATTTTTTCCCGAACGAAAGAAGTCGAGGGGGCTTTTGGACCAAGCCAGGTGGGCTCGAGGGAGCCCACAAGCCCCCACTCCGCCACCAGGGGGAGGCGGCGGTGGGCAGGCTTGTGGCCTCCCTGGCCGCCCCCTAACCTACATCTTTGGCCTATAAATTCCCAATTATTCCGCAAAAAATCAGGGGAGCCTCGAAAATACTTTTCCTCCGCCGCAAGCTTCAGTTTCCACGAGATCTCATCTGAAGACCCTTCCCGGCACCCTGCCGGAGGGGACTTTGAAGGTGGAGGGCTTCTTCATCATCATCATCGCCCCTCTAATGACTCGTGAGTAGTTCACTTCACACCTACGGGTCCGTAGTTAGTAGCTAGATGGCTTCTTCTCTCACTTGGATCTTCAATACAAAGTTCTCCATGATCTTCATGGAGATCTATCCGATGTAATCTTCTTTGGCGGTGTGTTTATCGAGATCCGATGAATTGTGGACTTGTGATCAGATTATCTATGATATATATTTGAGTCTTTGCTGATTTCTTATATGCATGATTTGATATCCTTGTAAGTCTCTCCAAGTCTTGGGTTTTTTTTGGCCAACTAGATCTATGATTCTTGCAATGGGAGAAGTGCTTGGTTTTGGGTTCTGCCATGTGGTGACCTTTCCCAGTGACAGTAGGGCAGCAAGGCACACATCAAGGAGTTGCCATCAAGGGTAAAAAGATGGGGGTTTTATCATTGGTTTGAGATTATCCCTCTACATCATGTCATCTTGCTTAAGGCGTTACTCTGTTCTTATGGACTTAATACACTAGATGCATGCTGGATAGCGGTTGACGTGTGGAGTAATAGTAGTAGATCCAGAAAGTATCGGTCTACTTGTTTCGGACGTGATGCCTATAGAAATAATCATTGCATAGATATCGTCACGACTCTGCACAGTTCTATCAATTGCTCGACAGTAATTTGTTCACCCACCGTCTATTTGCTTTCATGAGAGAAGCCACTAGTAAACACTACGGCCCCCGGGTCTATTCACATCCATCGTTTACATCTCCGCTTTTACTTTGCTTCGTTACTTTTTTTGCTTTCAGTTCTCACTTGGCAAACAATCTATAAGGGATTGACAACCCCTTCATAGCGTTGGGTGCAAGATTTTGTGTTTGTGCAGGATCTTGAGATACTCTTCCGCCGGATTGATACCTTGGTTCTCAAACTAAGGGAAATACTTACCATCGCTATGCTACATCACCCTTTCCGCTTTGAGGGAGCACCAACGCAAGGCTCCAAGGCCACGGGGGAAATCCTTTGCATACTTGCCTAGGAAGTCCCTTAAGGTGTAGCCGTAGCTGAAGGATTCTTGCTGCCGTCGACACAACTATTTCTGGCGCCGTTGCAAGGGATACACAGCAAACATCAGAAGTATTTCTGGCACCGATGTCGGGGAGGAGAAATCAAGATCTATCCAAGTAGGTCTCACAAACTCTTCTCTTGCATTTACTTTTGTTGCCAGTTGCCTCTCGTTTTCCTCTCCCCCACTTCACATTTTCCGTTTTCATTCGCCTTTCGCCTTCGCCGTTTTCTTTTGCCCGTTTCATTCTCTCTTCCTGCTCGTTTGTGCATGAGATAGTCCATCAATGGCTAGACCCACCACTCCAAACGACACCCCTGAAAATGAAGTTCTCAATTTCAGGCAGAATGAGGAAGAAAATTTGAAGGATGCTTGGTACAGGATTTGCAATGCTCAAAGTAGCTCTACTCGTATGCAATCCACTACCGTCCTCCTTCGCAGTTTCTATGTTGGAATTTCTCCTTGGAATAGGTATATCCTTGATACCATTGTAGGCGGGAACTTTTTGGGGAGCCATACTGTTGACTCCTATAGAGCTATCATTAATTTGGTAGGCTCACCCCCGTTCATGGTTAATGGAACTGTCTTGACCTTGGAACATGTGATGCAAAGGCTTGACGCTATTGAAAACAAAATTGCCACAATTGAACTTATTGAGGGTTTGGATAGAAATATCCACAATCAAATTACTCAGTACGGATCCAAAGTGGGTAACTTTTTGAAAAATTTAAAGGATAAGGAACTTATAGTTAATGATTCTTCTAGAATTGGCAAATTAGAAGATGTCATAACCAACTTGGGTTCCGCTTTTGCCGCTGTGCAAAATACTCCAAATCTTACTCTCAAAAAGACCGTCAAGCCTGTTTTTGTTACTAGAGCTAGTGGTGAGTCATCTAATAAAGATGAAAATCTTAAGATGATAAATGATCACGCTACCTATGGTTTGAGTACCAAAGATGACTATACGTGATTCCATCACTTTCGCCTATCTAAGGGCGTTAAACAAAAGCGCTTGTTGGGAGGCAACCCAACGAATCTATCCTTTTTATTTCAGTTTTGTGTTTTCCACACTTTCATAATTCTGTTATGATTGTGTTTTTTGTGTTTCTTTTTGCGTTTGTGCCTAGCAAAACCGTTATAATTAGTCTTGAGGTTGATCGTTTGGTCATGCTGGAAAAGACAGAAACTTTCTGCTCACGAAAAGATTTTTTTTTGTAAGAGCTTTTGAGTTGATTCTTTTTGCTGCTGATTGCTACACAAATGTTTCAGACTGTCGTAATGTTTCAGAATTTTTGAAGTACCAGAGTTATATGAAACATACAGATTGCTACATAATGGTATGTTGTTAACAGATTCTGTTTATGTTGTGTTGGTTCCTTATTTTGATGAAACTATGGATAGTATCCAGGGGTTTTAGCCATGGAAGATTGAAAGTACAGTAACCCAACATCAGCACAAGTAGAATTTAAGTTTGCTACAGTACCTAAGGAAGTGGTGGTTTGCTTTCTTGTACTAATGTTATCACGAGTTGTTGTTTAAGTTTCGTGTTGTGAAGTTTTCAAGTTTTGGGTGAAGTTCTTATGGACAAAAAGATAAAGAGTGGCAAGAGCTCAAGCTTGGGGATGCCCAAGGCACCCCAAGAGATTCAAGGATGTCGTAAAAGCCTAAGCTTGGGGATGCCCCGGGAAGGCATCCCCTCTCTCGTCTTCAATCCATCGGTAACGTTACTTGGGGCTATATTTTTATTCACCACATGTTATGTGTTTTTGCTTGGAGCGTCTTGTATCGTAGGAGTATTTTATTTTTTTTGTTGTGTCACAATCATCCTTGCTGCACACCTAGAGAGAGACATGCACTCACTATGATTTTGTCGAGCTTCGCTTATATCTTTTGGTAGACAATTCAGCTCACATGTGCTTCACTTATATCTTTTGAGCTAGATACTTTTGCTCTGTGTCCTTCACTTATATCTTTTAGAGCACAGCAGTGCGTGGCTTGGTAGTTGATCTATGCTTTGAAAGTAGTCTCAAAAGGGGTAGTTATCCAAAGGGATACGAAAACTTCCACCTTCATGTGCATTGAATAGTTAGAGAAGTTTGATTCATCTCAATTAGTTTTGAGTTGGGGTTATGGTAATATTGAAGTCATGCTAGTAAGGTGTTGTGGATCTAGAAATACTTGTGTTGAATTTAGTGATTCCCGTAGCATGCATGTATGGTGAACCGCTATGTGATGAAATATGAGCATGATTATTATATTGATTGGCATCCTTTGCGTGGCGGTCGGGATCGCGCGATGGTTTATACCTACCAACCCTTCCCATAGGAGTATGCGTTGAATGCTTTGTTTCGATTACTAATAAAACCTTTGCAACAAGTATATGAGTTCTTCATGACTAATGTTGAGTCCATGGTTTAGATGCACTTTCACCTTCCACCATCACTATCTTCTTAGTGCCACGCAACTTTCGCCGATTCACAAAACCCACCATTAGGCTCCCACAAAACAGCCACCATACCTACCTACTATGGCTTTTTCAAAGTCATTCCGAGATATATTGCCATGCAACTACCACCATGATATGTGCCACCACGTCTACATTGCCTTTGCACGATCGTAAGATAGCTAGCATGATGTTTCCATTGATGTCTATGCCATGCTAGATCATTGCCACGGTACACTACCGAAGGCATTCCATATAGAGTCATCGTTGCTCTAAGTTTTGAGTTGAAAGTGTGATGATCATCATTATTGGAGAATTGTCCCATGTGAGGAAATAAAATAGGCCAAAGAAGCCCATAAAAAAAGAGGCCAAAGAGCCCACCAAAAAAAATGAGAGAAAAAGAGAGAAGGGACAATGCTACCACTTTTTCCACACTTGTGCATTTTGAGCACCAGGATCTTCATGATTGAGAGTCTCTCATTTTGTCACCACCATATATCTAGTGGGAAATTTTCATTATATAACTTGGCTTGTATATTCCAATGATAGTATTCCTCAAAATTGCCTTAGGTCTTCGTTAGCAAGCAAGTTGGATGCACACCCACTAGTTTTCTTTAAGAGCTTTCACATACTCATAGCTCTAGTGCATCAATTGTATGGCAATCCCTACTCATTCACATTGATATCTATTGATGAGCATCTCCACACCTCATTGATATGCCTAGTGAATGTGACTATCTTCTCCTTTTTTGTCTTGCAACCTCCACCACATTCCACACCATCTATAGTGCTATAACCATGGCTCACACTCATGTATTGTGTGAGAGTTGAAAAGGTTTGAGAAAGTAAAGGTGTGAAACAATTACTTGGCCAATACCGGGGTTGCGCATGATTTAAATTCATTGTGCAATGATGATAGAGCATAGCCAAACTATATGCTTTTGTAGGGATAACTTTCTTTTGGCCTTGTTATTTTGAAAGTTCATGATTACTTCGCTAGTTTGCTTGAATTATTATTGTTTCCACGTCAATAGCAAACTATTGTTTCGAATCTAATGGATCTGAACATTCACGCCACATAAGAGGAATTACAAAGGACACCTATGCTAGGTAGCATGAAAGCATCAAAAATTCATTCTTTATCACTTCCCTACTCGAGGACGAGCATGAGTTAAGCTTGGGGATGCTTGATACGTCTCAAACGTATCTATAATTTTTGATGGTTTCACGCTATTATCTTGTCTTCTTTGGTTGTTTTATGTACCTTTTATATCTTTTTTTGGGACTAACTTATTAATTCAGTGCCAAGTGCCAGTTCCTGTTTTTTTCCCTGTTTTTGACTCTTTTCAAATCTGATTTTGGAACGGAGTCCAAATGGAAGAAAAACCCCGAAATGATTTTTTCCCGAACGGAAGAAGATGAGGGGGCCTTTGGGCCAAGCCAGGTGGGCTCCAGGGAGCCCACAAGCCCCCACTCCGCCACCAGGGGGAGGCGGCGGTGGGCAGGCTAGTGGCCTCCCTGGCCACCCCCTGACCTAGGTCTTTGGCCTATAAATTCTGAAATATTCCGCAAAAAATCAGGGAGCCTCGAAAATACTTTTCCGCCGCCGCAAGCTTCCGTTTCCGCGAGATCTCATCTAGAGACCCTTCCCGGCACCGTGTCGGAGGGGACTTTGGAGTGGGAGGGCTTCTTCGTCATCATCATCGCCCCTCCAATGACTCGTGAATAGTTCACTTCAGACCTACGGGTCCGTAGTTAGTAGCTAGATGGCTTCTTCTCTCTCTTGGATCTTCAATACAAAGTTCTCCATGATCTTCATGGAGATCTATCCGATGTAATCTTCTTTGGCGGTGTGTTTGTCGAGATCCGATGAATTGTGGATTTGTGATCAGATTATAGCTAGTGGGAAATTTTCATTATATAACTTGGCTTTTATATTCCAATGATAGGCTTCCTCAAAATTGCCTTAGGTCTTCGTGAGCAAGCAAGTTGGATGCACACCCACTAGTTTTCTTTAAGAGCTTTCACATACTTGTAGCTCTAGTGCATCATTTGTATGGCAATCCCTACTCATTCACATTGATATCTATAGATGACCATATCCACAGCTCATTGATATGCCTAGTTAATGTGACTATCTTCTCCTTTTTTGTCTTGCAACCTCCACCACATTCCACACCATCTATAGTGCTATAACCATGGCTCACGCTCATGTATTGCGTGAGAGTTGAAAATGTTTGAGAAAGTAAAGGTGTGAAACAATTACTTGGCCAATACCGGGGTTGTGCATGATTTAAACTCGTTGTGCAATGATGATAGAGCATAGCCAGACTATATGCTTTTGTAGGGATAACTTTCTTTTGGCCTTGTTATTTTGAAAGTTCATGATTACTTTGCTAGTTTGCTTGAATTATTATTGTTTCCACATCAATAGCAAACTATTGTTTTCAATCTAATGGATCTGAACATTCACGTCACATAAGAGGAATTAGAAAGGACACATATGCTAGGTAGCATGAAAACATCAAAAATTCATTCTTATCACTTCCCTACTCCAGGACAAGCAGGAGTTAAGCTTGGGGATGCTTGATATGTCTCAAACGTATCTATAATTTTTTATGTTTTCACGCTGTTATCTTGCCTTCTTTGTATGTTTTATGTACCTTTTTATATCTTTTTGGGACTAACTTATTAATTCAGTGCCAAGTGTCAGTTCCTGTTTTTTCGTGTTTTTGACTCTTTTCAGATATGATTATGGAACGGAGTCCAAACGGAAGAAAAACCCCGAAATGATTTTTTTCCCGAACGAAAGAAGTCCACGGGGCTTTTGGGCCAAGCCAGGTGGGCTCCAGGGAGCCCACAAGCCCCCACTCCGCCACCAGGGGGAGGCGGCGGTGGGCAGGCTTGTGGACTCCCTCGCCGCCCCCTTACCTAGATCTTTGGCCTATAAATTCCCAATTATTCCGCAAAAAATCAGGGGAGCCTCGAAAATACTTTTCCGCCACCGAAAGCTTCCGTTTCCGCGAGATCTCATCTGGAGACACTTCCCGGCACCCTGCCGGAGGGGACTTTGGAGGTGGAGGGCTTCTTCATCATCATCATCGCCCCTCCAATGACTCGTGAGTAGTTCACTTCATACCTACGGGTCCGTAGTTAGTAGCTAGATGGCTTCTTCTCTCTCTTGGATCTTCAATACAAAGTTCTCCATGATCTTCATGGAGATCTATCCGATGTAATCTTCTTTGGCGGTGTGTTTGTCGAGATCCGATGAGTTGTGAACTTGTCATCAGATTATCTATGATATATATTTGAGTCTTTGCTGATTTCTTATATGCATGATTTGATATCCTTGTAAGTCTCTCCGAGTCTTGGGTTTTGTTTGGCCAACTAGATCTATGATTCTTGCAATGGGAGAAGTGCTTGGTTTTGGGTTCTGTCACGTGGTGACCTTTCCGAGTGACAGTAGGGGCAGCAAGGCACACATCAAGCAGTTGCCATCAAGGGTAAAAAGATGGGGGTTTTATCATTGGTTTGAGATTATCCCTCTACATCATGTCATCTTGCTTAAGGCGTTACTCTGTTCTTATGGACTTAATACACTAGATGCATGCTGGATAGTGATCGACGTGTGGAGTAATAGTAGTACATGCAGAAAGTATCGGTCTACTTGTTTCGGACGTGATGCCTATAGAAATAGTCATTGCATAGATATCGTCACGACTCTGCAGAGTTCTATCAATTGCTCGACAGTAATTTGTTCACCCACCGTCTACTTGCTTTCATGAGAGAGGCCACTAGTAAACACTACGGCCCCCGGGTCTATTCACATCAATCGTTTACATCTCCGCTTTTACTTTGCTTTGTTACTTTGTTGCTTTCAGTTCTCACTTGGCAAACAATCTATAAGGGATTGACAACCCCTTCATAGCGTTGGGTGCAAGCTTTTGTGTTTGTGCAGGTTCTTGAGATACTCTTCCGCCGGATTGATACCTTGGTTCTCAAACTGAGGGAAACACTTACTGTCGCTGTGCTACATCACCCTTTCCGCTTCGAGGGAACACCAACGCAAGGCTCCAAGTCCACGGGGGAAATCCTTTGCATACTTGCCTAGGAAGTCCCTTAAGGCGTAGCCGTAGCTGAAGGATTCCTGGTGCCGTCGACACAACTATTTCTCGCGCCATTGCAAGGGATACACAACAAACATCAGTATGTATGTCGAACTCAACTACTATGAAGTATCTATCGCATTTCCCTTTCGTCATGCTTGATTACTTCCTGAGTGCGTACAATGCCTTTGCAATTACCGTATGCTAAACTACCCTTGTTAAATATTTAGCAGGATGGTTAGACCAGCTGGCCGCCCGCGTAGCCCCGCCAACGATGCACCACCCCCGCCTCGTGAATATATGGCGGGGATGATCCAACAGTTTGAACTGAACCACCAGTTTATGCAAGGGTTCGTGGACCAGTTCCAAAGGCCGAACATGAATCGGCAACAAGGCGTGACACTGCAAGACTTCTGCCGCCTCAACCCTGCGATCTACCGCAGCTCAACTCAACCTCTTGATGCTGATGACTGACTCCATGACATTGCTTATGAGGTGGAGTCTGCCAATGTGCCCCTGGGGAGCTATGTGAACTTTGTCGCCTACTTCCTAAAGGGTCACGTTGCTCAATGGTGGGACAGTCATAGGCGCTCTCAGCCCGTTGGAACTGTCATCACTTGGATGGAGTTCAAGGCTGCCTTTCGTGCTTGCTACATTCCTCAGGGAATCATGGACCGGAAGAAGCGTGAGTTACGCAACCTTGTCCAGCGCAACAAGACTGTGGATGCTTATCAGTGGGTGTTTCTGGACTTGTTCCTCTATGTTGAAGAGGACATTGCAACTGATGCATGCAGACAAGAGAAATTCCGTGAGGGCCTCCACCCTGACATCAAGCTGGCGCTCCTTGTTCAAGACTATGCTGATTTCGCCACCCTGGTGAACAAGGCCATTCAGGTTGAGACTGGTCTACAAGAATACAAGGATAGCAGCAAGCGCAACCGTGACATGGTCTCATATTCACAGAGGCGGAAGATCTGGATTCCCAACAACATGTACCATGCACCTACTGCTTCTCCTAGGTCGTCTTATGCTGCACCTCGTCTGCCTCCTCCACCACCTAGGCAGCCGAGGCTTCCAGCTCCACCGCCTCGAGTTCCTCCTTCCCATCCTGAGGACGGGTTGTGCTTCAAGTGTGGCCGTCCAGGTCAACGTGTTAGAGACTACAGGTAGAATCCGAATCAGCTGGCACTTACTTCAACTGACAGTGGCAACAACCAGAACCGCAACAACAATGACAAGCCTACTTATGTCCGTGGTCAGGCCAACAACATTGATATGGGTCAAGCTCAGGACCAGCCTGCTACCGTGATGGGTACACTTCTCATTAACTCAATACCTGCTTCTATATTGTTTGATACACGAGCATCACATTCCTCTATGTCAGAAAATTTTGCATACATGCATGACATTAGGATCGAAGAGATGAACATCCCAATAGTGGTAAACACCCCTCGGGACGAATGTCGAACCTCTGTGGTTTACCCCAATGTTCCGGTTGAAATTGAAGGATTAGAATTCCTTGCCAACCCCATCTTACTAAAGTCTTCCAACATTGACCTTATACTGGGAATGGACTGGCTAAAAGCTCATACGGCTTCCATCGTTTGTGCCACCAAGACCGTCCACCTCCTACACCCTTCAAATGAATTAATAAGCTACCATGCTCATCTTGTCCGAGATGCTGAGGCACGGCTATATGCCTTGAATGCATTAAATGTTTCACCTCTTAAAGGGATCAAAAACATTCCAGTTGTCCGGGAATTCCAAGATGTCTTTCCAGAAGAACTTCTGGGGATTCCCCCTGCTCGAGCTGTCGAGTTTGTCATTGACTTGGTACCCGGTACCACTCCTATCACCAAGCGTCCTTATAAAGTGCCACCACATGAACTTCTTAAACTTAAGCAAGAAATTGACAATTTGCTTCATCTGGGTTTCACTCGTCTGAGTTCCTCTACTTGGGGAGCACCCTCTCTCTTTGTTAAGAAGAAGGATGGGACAAATCGTTTGGTTCAAGACTATCGTCCTATCAACCAGACCACTATTCAAAACATATATCCTCTTCCTTGGATAAATGATCTGTATGATCAACTTGTTGGTTCCTCAGTCTTCTCTAAGCTCGACTTGAGGTTGGGATACCACCAGATGAATGTTCGCAAAGAGGATATCCCAAAGATCGCATTTGTTAGTTGTTATGGATCATACAAGTACACCGTCATGTCCTTCGGCTTAACCAAAGCACCGGCAACCTTCTCTCGATTAATGAATTATATATTCATGGACTACCTCGAAAAATTCGTCATTGTATATCTGGATGATATTCTGGTGTTTTCAAAGAATAAAGAAGAACATGCCGAACATCTTCGTCTTGTACTGGATAAGCTTCGGGAGCATAAACTCTATGCGAAGTATTCCAAATGTGAATTCTAGCTGGACGAAGTGACATACCTTGGTCATGTGATCTCCAAGGATGGTATTGCGGTCAACCCCGAACGAGTTCAAGCTATTCCTGACTGGACTCCCCCGAAGAATTACAAGCAATTCAAACAAATATCGGACTCGCCAGCTATTGTTGTCGATTCGTCGAGAACTTCTCCAAGATTGCGAAGCCCTTAACCAATATGGTTCACAAAGGTGTTAAGTTTGAGTGGACTGATAAATGTCAGGAAAGTTTCCAGGCACTCATGGACAAACTGACATCTGCTCCGGTACTTGCTCCTACGGATACAAAAGGGATTTTGTCATATATTGTGACGCTTCTCGTCAAGGAATAGGTTGTATCCTTATTCAAGATCGCAAAGTGATTGCTTATGCCTCACGTCAGTTGCGTGCTCATGAAGAGAACTATCCAATTCATGATCTCGAACTTTCCGCAGTTGTGCATTCACTGAAAGAATGGAGACAATACCTTCTTGATAATCGTTGTGAGATCTACACCGATCATCAAAGTCTGAAGTACCTGTTCACTCAGCTGAATTTGAACCTCCGTCAGTAGAGATGGATGGAGCGCATAGCATATTTTGGCTGTGATATATTGTATAACCCCGGCAAGGCTAACGTTATGGTTGATGCCTTGAGTCACAAGTCATATTGCAACCACCTCCAGATTCATAAGGTTCATGACCGTCTTGAAGAGGAATTTCCTAAGCTAAACCTCCATATTGTTCCTCGGGGTTATCTTGTTCCCCCTCCTAAAGGGTTTCGCAAGATGAATCTCCGTGTGGTAAATCAGGGATCCCTCGGTAACCTGGTTGTTGAACCTGATCTTGTGGGCACCATCAAGACTCTGCAAGGTTATGACGATGATGTCGACATGATTAAACGTTACCTTACAGAAGGTCAACCCTCCTCATTCACTGTTGCTGAAGATGGTGCCTTGTACTTCAAGTGTCGCCTATTCGTCCCAAATAAAAAGGAAAATCTCAGAATGACCGGAAAGGTGATAAAAGAAGCTCATGATACCCCGTTGTCAATACATCCGGGTAGTACCAAGACATCAGCCAAAGATTTTGGTGGCAAAATATGAAGCAAGACATTACACGCTATGTTGCAGAATGTGATATTTGTTGGCGAATCAAAGCAGAACATCAAAGGCATGTTGGAACTCTGCAGCCTATCTCTATTCCTGAGTGGAAATGGGACCATGTCGAAATGGACTTTGTCACTGGTTTTCCCAACTCTCAAAAGGGTAATGATGCTATTCTTGTCGTCATTGACCGATTGTCCAATGTTGCACATTTTCTGGCCGTCAAAGAAACAATTAATGCTAGTCAACTGGCAGATATTTATAAGTCAAGAATTGTTTCACTTCATGGTATTCTTTTGGGAATCAGCTCGGATCGTGGCAGCTTGTTCACTTCAAAATTCTGGGAAAGTTTTCAGAAGGCTATGGGGACTCATCTGTCCTTCAGCGCCACATTTCACACTCAATCTCAGGGACAAGTTGAATGAGTCAACCAAATTCTCGAGGACATGCTTCGAGCTTGTGTCATTTCTTTCGGTAAGAAATGGGAGGAATCTCTCCCGTATGCCGAGTTCTCTTACAACAATAGCTATCAGGCTAGTCTGAAGATGGCCCATTCAAATATTGTATGGACGAAGGTGTTGAACCCCTCTGAATTGGTCAGAAACTGGGGAACGATCACTCTTCGGTCTAGATATTATCCAACATGCCGAAGATCAAGTCCGCATTATTCATGAGAATCTGAAGGCTGCTCAGTCTCGTCAGAAGAGTCACTATGATCGTCATCATCAAGATATGGTCTATCAACCTGGCGAAAAGGCTTATCTTCGTGTCACACCAATGGGAGGTGCACACCATTTTGGAAATGAAGGGCAAGTTAGCTCCTCGCTATACTGATCCATTCACGGTTCTCAAAAGGCGTGGGAAAGTAGCTTATCAATTGGAACTGTCGGCAAACCTTTCTCAGGTTCACTATGTATTCCATGTGTCTCACCCCATCGCTGCTTCAAAGATCATATTCGAGCAGTGGATCATGATATGCTTGAGCTGCAACAAGACCTCTCTTATAAAGAACATCCGGTCCTCATTCTCGATCAGGTTGAACGTCAGACTCGTTGCAAAGTCACCAAGTTTCTTAAAATGACTGGTCAAATCATTCTGAAGATGAAGCCACTTTGGAACGCGGGGATCATCTTCATGATGATGAATACCCCGATCTATTTCCTTCTACCACTTAATTCTCGGGACGAGAATTCTTATTATTAGGGGAGAGTTGGGACATCCTCAGCTTTTGCTACACTGATCACTGTAATTAAGCTACGGTGATGACCATGATTAGTGTGTAATCATTTTGCTAAACATGATATGATCAAGTTGAAAGTCATATCTCATTTCAAATTCATGTTCAAAAGGCCCTTGAATTTTATTGTCATAAAGTAAAGTTGCAAACAGCAAAAGAAAATTGTTGCACATTTGTTATAAATCACAAAACAAATGTTGTTAAGGAACACAACATCAAGGACCCCACCATAAATAACAAAGCTTTAAAGCATTTAAAAATTCCCCTTTAATTCCTCACATAATTCCAACAATTTCCAAAAATGCTCAAACTATATGAGGCAATGCAGAATATTACAAGATATTTAATAGACAATAACACACATTTTTGTTGAAGGGAATTGTAGCTAAAAATGAAATAAAACTAACTGTAAATGAAATAAAAAAGAAAAGAAAAAAGAAAAAAAACACCCCAGCTAGGCCAACCAGCCCATCTAATCCTACCCAAACCGGCCCACCAACCCATGGGGTATTTAACCCCCCAAACCCTAGCTAACCCTCCCAGCCTCCCTCACTCTCCCTCCCGCAGCCCCCACACCATGCAGCCACCCACCGAGCCCCCCCCCCCCCTACTCCACCAGATCTCCCATGAGACAAACCTCTCCCTCGCTCCCGTGGCTCTCCCTCCCGATCCAAGGTGGATCGAGGCTGGGGAGGCCGACCTCGCCACCTGACGGCCGCCCTCGCACAGGCCGATCCCGCCACCGAACCTCCCCTCCCGCACCACAGCCACCTGCGCCTCGTCGGCCCTCCTCTGGCCACCTCCCCACCGACCAGCCCCTCCTCTTCCTCCTCCCTCCACCGGCTGGCCCTCCTTCATCGCGCCCCGGCTACCAACTCGCGGGCCACCTCCAGCCTCCGTCACCCCCGGCCTCCTCCGACCACTTCCGGCCTCTGTCTCCCCCGGCCACCACCACCTCGCCAGACTGCACCACCGCACCGCCTCTCCCTCGTCGGCTCCACCAATCTCCCCCGAGCCACGTCTTCCTCTACAACACCGGTGAGCCCATTCGGGCTCCCCCCCCCTTCTCTCCTCCTCCCCGTTTTCCCCGCACTCCGGTGAGCTGTCGGCCCGGTGCTCGCATGCACCCTGGCCACCTCCCTGTTAGATATGTATATGCAAAAATATGTCTGTGTATGAATATGTATGATTATGAATGTATGTAAAAAAAGGAAAAAAATGGATGTATATGTATGTATGTTGGTATGTACAAAAACTTGTGTACAGGTGTGTGTGTGCGTTTAGTGTATGTGGTGCTCGTTGTCCCAATGACATGCGGGGCACGCCCCTAAAACATGCAAATAAAAAAGAAAAAGAAAAATAGTTTTATAAATAATTAATATTAATAAATTAATTAACTGGATTAACTATTTAGTTAAGCAGTAAATACTATTTTGGTATATTTAGGATTTACTATGATAATAATAGATAAATAAGTATTTAGTTAATTATAATGTTTAAAGATTAGGTAAGTTAGTTAACCAAAATTTTAGCTAAAACATGTTATTTAGGATAACTAAATAACCTAAGGTGTCAGCGTTCGGGAGATGCGGGTACCCAGACCTGCCTGCCAGCACCACTGTGATAGCCCGATGCCGACGCCACAGAAGATTCCCCCTTTATTTTCGTTTCCGTCGTGTGATTAGTTTTATTTGTTGCATCATCATTTAGTTTGCATCGTCGCATCATGCATGGCATCTTGCATCGTCTGTGGCGTGCGGTGTTTTGAGTGTGTGTGCTTCGAGTGCTCTCCGAGTCTTAGTGCGATAGTAACTCCCCTCCTCTCTTCTCTTTTATTTGTTTTGTGGTTTTGCTAAAGTTTCCGTTTTAACACCTTTTAAAAATCGTCTTATTTTAAAACTCCTTTTGTTAAAAGGTGGGGGGCGCAGCCACCGTCCGAGAGCTTCCCCGCGCGCCGCCTCTTCTCCCGCGAGCTACCCCGCGCCGCCATGCTCACCGCGTTCCTCGCCGCAGCCACCATCCCCCGCGCTGCAAGCCCCGCCGCCGTGCTGCTCCGCCTCCCCGCGTGCTCTGTGCGCCGCCGCTGGCCTCCCTTCACCAGTCCCGAGCCGCAGCAGCGCCCCCGCGCGCCAAGCTCTGCCTCGCCGGGCTCCCGGTCGCCGCACAGACCGCCTCCCCGCACCCCGCGTCCCCTGCCGATGCGCCGTCCTGCGTGATGTGCTGCCTCTCGTGGTGTGTTGTTGTTGTCTCGAGGCCTCTGCGTAGCTTGCCGCGCCACGCCGCCTCGCCTGTCTCCGTCCCCGCGCTGCGCCCCCTCGATCCCGCCTACCTGCGCGCCGCCACAGCAACCTCCCGTGTTGCCCCCGTGCTCGCCCTGTAGCTGCTGCTAAGTTTGCCTCTAGCTGCTGCTGCTGTTGTAGCTGTTGCCTTGCTGCTGTCCGTGTTGCTGCCGAGCCTATGCCTGCAAGTGTTAGATGCTGCTGCTTGCCATTTTGTTGCCTGGCTGATGCTAGCTGCCGCTGCTTATCCCTGTTGCTGCCTGTTCCTGTTGATGCTTGCTGCTAGGTTGCATAGTGTTGTTGGGTGACGTAGCATAAATTCAATTTTTTCCTACGCATATTCAGATCTTCCTATGGAGAGACCAGCAACGAGAGAGGGGTGAGAGCATATTCATACCTTTGAAGATCGCTAAGCGGAAGCGTTGCTAGAACGCGGTTGATGGAGTCGTACTCGCGGCGATTCAGATCGTGGTGTGATTCCGATCTAGTGTCGAACCACGGCACCTCCGTGTTCAACACACGTGCAGCCCCGTGACGTCTCCCGCACCTTGATCCAGCAAGGAGGAGGGAGAGGTTCGGGAAGATCTCCGACAGCACGACGGCGTGATGTCGATGGAGAGACGAGGTCTCCCGGCAAGGCTTCGCCAAGCACCAGCACAGAGGAGGAGAAAGAAGAGCAGGGCTGCGTCGAGGGAGAGATAAAACTATGTCTCAAAACAGCCCCAAACCTCAACTATATATAGGGGGAGAGGGAGGGGCGCAGCCCTTAGGGTTCCCACCCCCAAGGGGTGCGGCAGCCCCCATCTACGCCAGGAGGTGGCGGCGAGGAGGGGAGGAGGGGTGTCGCGCACCCCTGGTGGGCCTTAGGCCCACCTGGCTTAGGGTTTGCCCCCCCTTCCCTCTCCCCTGCGCCTTGGGCCCCTGGTGGGAGGCGCACCAGCCCACTTTAGCCTGGTTCCCTTCCACCTTTTGGCCTATGTCACCTTTTGGGGCTGGTGGCCCCTCCCGGTGGACCTCCGGAACCCTTTCCGGTGGTCCCGGTACGTTACCGGTGATGCCCGAAACACTTCCGGTGTCCGAAACCATCCGTCCTATATATCAATCTTTACCTCCAGACCATTCTGGAGCTCCTCGTGACGTCCGGGATCTCATTCGGGGCTCCGAACAACTTTCTATAACCTCGTATAACAATTCCATATAACCCTAGCGTCATCGAACCTTAAGTGTGTAGACCCTACGGGTTCGGGAGACAGGTAGACATGACCGAGACACCTCTCTGGCCAATAACCATCAGCGGGGTCTGGATACCCATGGTGGCTCCCACTTGCTCCACGATGTTCTCATCGGATGAACCACGATGTCAAGGATTCAATCAATCCCGTATACAATTCCCTTTGTCTGTCGGTATAGAACTTGCCCAAGATTCGATCGTCGGTATACCTATACCTTGTTCAATCTCGTTACCGATAAGTCTATTTACTCGTTCCATAGCACGTCATCGTGTGACTAACTCCTTAGTCACATTGAGCTCATGATGATGTTCTACCGAGTGGGCCCAGAGATACCTCTCCGTCACACGGAGTGACAAATCCCGATCTCGATCCGTACCAACCCAACAGACACTTTCAGAGGTACCCGTAGTGCACCTTTATAGTCACCCAGTTACGTTGTGACGTTGATACACCCAAAGAACTCCTACGGTATCCGGGAGTTGCACAATCTCACGGTCGAAGGAAAAGACACTTGACATTATAAAAGCTTTAGCATACGAACAATACGATCTAGTGCTACGCTTGGATTGGGTCTTGTCCATCACATCATTCTCCCAATGATGTGATCCCGTTATCAATGACATCTAATGCCCATGACCAGGAAAGCATGATCATCTATTGACTAACAAGCCAGCCAACTAGAGGCTTGCTAGGGACACATTGTGATCTATTTATTCACACATGTATCACTGTTTCCTCTTAATACAATTATAGCATGAACAATAGACGATTATCATGAACAAGGAAATATGATAATAACCATTTTATTATTGCCTCTAGGGCATATTTCCAACAAGTGTTTCTGCCGATTGCTTGCTGCTAGCTGTAGTTGATTAGTCTAGGTTGCTAGTTGCTGTCATAGTTGCTTGTTGCTAGCTAGTTGGTCGCCGTTGTTGTAGGTTGTTGTTGCTAGGTAGATTTTGCTGCTGCTTGCTAGTTGTAGCTACCTGATAGATTTAGTTGCTTGCTTGCCCTGCTTGCCGTGTTCCTTGCTTGTGCTGCCGCTTCACGTCGCCGCGTGCACCATCCCGGCCGTCGTGGAATCGATGAGTTCACGAGTACCACGACGTCCTCGACGACCCCGACCATTTTCGGAACGGGTTCGACTACCGTCGCCGAAGACCCATGAACCTGCGCCAAGCGAACGACTACCATCAACGAGACGACGACCATGACTTCCACGACGTCCGCGACGAACCAAACCGCTCCGATATGCACGCGTCGAAGGTATACCGATGGAACGTGTCGAGACCATGTGCATGTGATGTATGAGATGTATCGTATGTTTGCGTCATATGTTTGCCCGTTGCACGTTGTCTTCTTTCGTCGCGCCCTCGACACATGGTAACCCGGTAGCGGGAGCACCCCATCTTTATTTAGCATTCCCGATCATGGCACCGATATCCCGTTGAGTTGTCGGGATAGGAACGTTGTCGTGGCTTCGTTTCCGACTTGCCGCCATGGTTCCCTCTCGCTTGCCGTGGCGACACATGTCTCTTTCTCTTCTTGCCGTGATGTTTGAACTTGCATGCATGACGTATTCATGGCATAATTACCTTGTGTTGCATGCCTCTTGTGCCGTAGCTCGATTCTATGTTCCGCATGTTAGCCGTCTAGGATGCCATGTAGGATCACCGCTTCACCCCTTGCCATGTTAACAACAGTTTAATACTGTCGTGTAACTAATCAGGAGTGAATTTAATAATTACAACGTGGAGTTTCGTCGATATGTAACCCGTTGCATATCGAGCTTCACTTAATGTGTAGTGTCTGCGTCAGGTGAATTCCCATGCCATGCCTTGCATCAGTGAACTGATCATGCATCATAGTAGGTTGTGCATAATGTTGTGCATCGTGTGGTGAATATCTGTGTTGATGTTTGTTTCCGGTTTGCTCCGTCTCGATAGAGTTCCGCAAGCGTGTCGGAATGTGAGGACCCGTTCGACTACATTGGTTCGACTGCTTCTCGGAGTTGTTCTTCTTCCAAGCGGGATCTCAGGCAAGATGACCATTTCCCCAGATACCATTACTACCATTGCCATGCTAGTTTTACCGCTTCTGCCGTTTATGTCTCGTTGCCTACCACCTATTAAATATCAGGCTCTCAACCATGCCATGATAACCTTCAACATGTTCGACCTAGCAAACCACTCATTGACTATGTTACTGCTTGCTTAACCATGTGTTAGCATTGCTAGTTGCAGGTGTAGTTGCTTCCATGTGATAACATGGGTTCCTTGTCATATCACCCTATTAAATGCTAATTAATTTAATGCACCTATATACTTGGTAAAAGGTGGAAGGCTCGGCCTTTTCTAACCTGGTGTTTTGTTCCACCTTTGCCCCCTTAGTATCGGCTACCGGTGTTATGTTCCATAAATGAGCGCTCCTAACACAATCGGGGTTGTTATGGGACCCCCTTGATAATTCATTTTAGATTAAAGCTGGTCTAGCAAGGCCCAACTTTGGTAATACATTTTCCTAACAACTAATGAACTGCATAGGGAGTAATTAATCGGAGGAAATTTAATCAATCCCCGGGCCAGTGCTCCTCATGAGTGTTGGTCCAAAATGGACATACTGCGGGGCCACCACGGGGCAACTCGAGGTTTGGTACCTGTAGGCTTTTCCATTCGTCGTGTCGTGAGAACGAGATATGCGGCTCCTATCGGGATCGTCGACACGTCGGGCGGCCTTGCTGGATTAGTTTTACCTTTGACGGAATATCTTGTGCATCGGGATTCTAGTGATGCTTTGGGTAATCTCAGAGTTGAGGTTTTCCACTAGGGAATCCGACGAGATCGCGAGCTTCGTGATTGAGGATTTCTATGCGGCTTGTGATAATTTGTGATGGACTAGTTGGAGCACCCCTGCAGGGTTAAATCTTTTCGGAAAGTCGTGCCCGCGGTTATGAGGAAACGTGGAAACTTTGTTTAACACTGGTTCTAGATAATTTGAAGTAATTTAATTAAAATATGCCAACTGTGTGCGTAACCGTGATTGTCTCTTTCGTGAGTTCCTTCTCCGATCGAGGACACGGTGGGGTTATGTCTGACGTAGGTAGGTGTTCAAGATCATTCATTTGATCATCCGTAGTTCACGTCCGCTATGCGTAGATCTTCCCCCTCTTATTTCTTGTACTCGTAAGTTTAGCCACCTAATATATGCTTAGCCGCTGCTGCAACCTCATCACTTAACCATACCTCACCCATTAAGCTTTGCTAGTCTTGATACTTTTGGAAATGAGATTGTTGAGTCCCGTGTGGCTCACAGATTACTACAACACCAGTTGCAGGTACAGGTAAAGGTTACTCTTATTCATGATGTCCCGTGTAGCAAGGATGGACGTCGTTCTTATTTTCTCGTTTGTTTTCGTCCGTAGTCGGGCCATGCTCTTATTCATGATGTTGATGTATTGTACTGTTGTGACTCTAATGTAGCTTGTGGCGAGTGTAAGCCAATTCTATTATATATCTCTTCTTTTCAGTACATGTACTTGTAAAGATATCCATTCTTGCGACACAACGAGTATCGCTTCTATCCCTAACGAGGCCCTCGTGCCAAATTGAGGATAGGGTCGCATCTTGGGCGTGAAAAGTTGGTATCAGTGCAGTACCGACCTAGGAGCCCCCTTGATTGATCAAACTTGGCCGAGTCGAGTCTAGTGAAAAATTACTTTGAGTCTAGTTATATATCAGAGAGTAGGATTCTTTTTTCTCCTCTTCTATGCTCTGGTGAGGAATCTTGACGTAATATTTTAATTCTACTCCTCTTCTCACTCAGAAAATTTTTAGGATCACGCGGATATTCTTGGGATCTATATGATGCCGATGTGACGGAGTTCTGTCTTGGTGCCTCCTGTCTGACTTGATTTCTTCCGGGGAGTTCGGCTCCAGGGAATTCTTGAGCACATCGTTATCATTTAGATTTCTTAGTATCTGAGGACGAAGGATGTTCGTAATTGCTTCAATACAAGTAGTGGCGAGATAACCCCGATGTCCCCAGTACTGGTGCAGATTGTTCGGGAGTACTGCCATACTTTGTATCGTTGTGATCACGAGGGTCTGTAGTAGATGAAGGTCCGAGATTCTGGTTGTGTGTTGACGGATGTGATATAGGTGACGGGTTAGTATAGGAGTTGTGTGATATTACTCCTTGTATCCGTGTACCAGATTGCATGACCAGATATTTTGGGAATTCATAGGTGGGAATTCAAGTAGTTGCTTATAGGACAATCTTCCAACAAATGCACGATGTTAGGTTGGGGTTCAACATTTAGTGGATTCGTTTGTTGACGGTCGACTTACAGCGGTTCTCGTTGTGTCTTAAAGAGTCCTTGTAGTTTGCTGCGACTCGGGGACGCTTTGTATGTCAGGTGCACTGCCTTGCACTTGATGTCTACTGTAAGGTTCGAGCCCGTGCGATCCTGTCCACGAAAATATCGAACGGAAATCTTTCTCATGAGTTTGTTCTAGCTTGTTTCATAAGCCTCATCCCTTTGTTTTTGCTGAATATGGTAATTCGAGTTGCTTCGATGTCAAGTGGTGATTTCAGATCTTTCCAAGAGGTGTTCTCATAGTTTTTATGTGAATGCTAATTCTTTTGCTCAATCAATTGTCTTATCAATTCTTGTCAACCGGAGTCGTCTTGTTGATTCTTTTCCAACCGGTGTGCTTCTCTTCAAGTGAATTCATTCCTCTCCAGTATCCGTAAGATTATTCTCTCATTTTATTCCGTAGTTCATCTCATCCGGCCCAAGTTCTCTGTTTTTTTCCTCACCCTCCCACCCTTTGTCTTCGGTGATTGATTTTCATCTAAGAGTTTTCTTTTCATTCTGCTTCCACTGTCTGTTCTTTTCTCTCTTACCCGGTGATTCATTATGAAGATTCTCAGGAGATTCATGTCATATTTTTTCATTCTTGTCATCTTTTCCGGTGAATTTAATTTAGTTGTCCGTGTTCATTATATCCTATTCTTCTTTGTAATTCTTTCCCATGTTGGAGATTCTTTTTAGCCTATATTGTTGTCTTTTCTCTCTATCCTATCCGGAGTGCTGAAGATATCTCAGAGTTTATTGTTTCAGATCTTAATTATTGCGAGGTGCTCAACCTCATCTAGTTTTCTTTGTACCGGTGCAATATCTCTCTTCTAAGCAATCTTTTTTAATGGTGGTTTCTTTCAGTGGGCCCATAACCCACAGGTTCTTTCCCAAGATCTTTCCTAGCTCTTTTAATCTTTTTGTCACACCCTGTTTTTCACCACCAATGTTTTGAGTTGCAAAAATCAGGGCTTGTTAAAACTTTTTCTAATGATGTTGTGAATGCTATGAATGCCTTGTATGAATGTATGCTTGTTTGCTTGTTGAACCATACGCATGGCAAATTTATTTATTTAAAATGAAATTCCAAAAACTCTTTTTTTTACATCAGATCACCTCTACCTTGCTTGGGTTACACTACTAGCTCATGATGCCTAGTAGCACTCCCAACCAAAGTTGGTGATCTGAACTCAAATACTATTATTATTTGCCAAAAACATTATTTAATGATTTCAAACATTATTTTTTCTATTTTAAATGCATGTCTGTTTCTAAGGCCAGGAATGATATTCCCACAAGGAAAAATGCTTCTCTGCCTTAGAAAATTCTGAGTAAAATCATGGAAGCTCAGAAGGACATATATTTTCCATACATAAGATTTTCAACCCTATTTTATATTATAATTAATTGAGTAAAACCATGAAAACCATTCCTGTTTGTTTTAACCTTTTGAGATATTTCCTTTTGGAAATATTCTCAATAAAATCCCGTTAAATTACAGGAGCCTCCCCAAGCCATATTTGGTGCCCACATAAAATCTCACCTTGATCCAAGGTGGGGAAGGTCACCAAATGAGCCTAAAACCCTCTCTGTCCTGAATAGAGTTGGAACAACTCTACATAGCAAAGTTTGTCCAATAGGGCTGAAACTTTGCAGGGGTGTTTGGAACCTCAAATGAGGACTCCACACCAAAAATGAGATTTGCTAGACTCTGTTTAGTCACAGTCCCTTTGGAGAGGACAGATCTGGCCACTTTCATGCATTTTCAAGTTTACAAAGCTAAACTTGTGCAATGGAGCTCAGAATTGGTGGAAACCCCTACTTTAACCCCAAGACCAAACCTGTTAAGTTGCAGTTCCAGTGGTGGAGTGGAAGCACCCCAAACCACTGTTGAACACCTTTTGACAGCAAGGTAAAAACCCACCTAGCCACTGTTTTACCCAATGTCAGAGCCTCAAACTTGGTGTATTAGTGCCTCAGACCAAACTAAACACCTAGTCAACTGGCCCCTCCCCAGTTCAAAGCACAAGTGACAAAAACTCCAATTTGTGCCACATATCAGGACTGGCAGCACTAGTAAAACATGCCCCCCTTGACCAGCCAGTGCTCACACTAGCACACAACGGCTAGATACACTCCCAGCAACACCCAGGACATGAGGGACATGTCTGAAGTGCACCAGAGCGCGCCAGCATGCCGTGGCATGCCAAAACTGTGCTATGGACGCGCTACAGGGAGCAACCGAGAAGGGGACGACGCTCCCAGCCGGTTCCAACCTCCCCCGAAGTATCCAAGACCTCCCCCGACAACCCCTCAGTGTAAAGCAGCCGCCAGGGACCCTCTTCCCCCGCGCTAGACCTCAGGCGACGCATGCCCGCGTGCACCCGACTCGGCCGAGCATGCACGGACGCTGCAGCTCGACCCCACGCCTTCTCCCTCTGCGGCCGATGCTTCAGAGCGTCCTAAACCACGTCCGGAGACCGTGGTTTCACAGCCAGCTCCTCACTGTGCACGCACACGCGCCGCGGTGAGTCACCAGCGCACCAAGTTCGGCTCACCATCGCGAGCCTATAAATAGCCCCCCGGCACCTCAGCACCCCTCCAACAGCCTCTCCACGACCACTAGCTCCCCCCTAGCCACCCAATCAAGCTCGCAGAGAACTGGTGCTCGAGATCGACCGAGGCCCCTCGCCTCGGAGCTCCGGTCGATCTCCGGCTACACGCCGGCTCCTGCGACACTCGACCCACCAGAGCACTCCCCTCGACACCAGGAACCTTCCCCCCAACAGCCCCGAGCTTTTCCGTTCCCCTAGCTATCAGTTCAACCACATCCCGAAACTCCTCCGCCACGACCACCTCGTCACCGACGACTCCAAGCCTCTTCGGCGCTGTCCCGACCACCTGCAGGTAGGCGGAGGCATGCTGAACCCATTCCTGCCCTTAGCTAGGCCCATGGACGACGGTAGCCTCGCCGGCGTTCGTCTCCTCCTCCCTAGCTGGAGGTAGGGGAAGAACACGACAGGTGGGATCCACCTGTCGGCGTCCTGGAGCTGCCCCGCGCGCAGCCACTGGCGTTGACTCCAAGGGCCCGCACGTCAGGTTCAAACCTGGCGCACGCGCGCGTGGTAGCCTGCTAGCTGGCTGGGCCGGCTGCTTCCCAGGCCAGGCTTTGGCCTTTTCTTTTATTTTTAAACCTGAGACAAAAATGATTTTTGTAAAAATAACTATCCAGTGGAAAAATATGATTCTTACACTGATATTTTTCTAAAAATGAGTAGTATTTGATTCTGCCATTGTTGACATTTTTCAAAAACAGAATTTGTTTTATAATAATATAAAGGCATTAAAAGCAATAGTTTGCTCCTATTTTGTCATTATTAAAAAATGCTTTGCTAGTAAAAAAAGATAATATATTTTGAAAGTAACAACCTGATTTTTACCAAGTTTTGCAACATTTTTAAAAGTGGTTTGTGATCTGTTTTTGTGTGGGCTATTTCTTATTTATTCTATTCTCGACGAGAGAATTACCGAGTGATGAAGGATTCGGAGCGGAAGACCTCGAAGACCTAGGATACCAAGCTGACCAAGGCAAGCAGCCCTTTGACCATGACTTGAGCATATGAATTGATGCATGCTAGAATAGCAAGTACTTTTCCGTTGCATGTGATCATAATGTTTGTTCATCATTGGTGTGATGGTACCGAAGGCTTCTTCAAAGCACTTGCATGATGGTGATGTTATACATATGGCTCCTTGGAGCACAAGCATGATGAGATTGACCCTACCATCGATGATGATCATGCTACTGTCATGCTGACTAGTAGAGTTATAGGACCATTGCATTGAGATTGACCCTACCCCCTTGAAGGCCATGCTAATACCATGTTGACAAGTAAAGATAGAAGCATATTATCATGAGCATGATGATGAGTTAAATCAAGAGTTTATGAAAACCCCGTCGGGTGCCACTAATGCCCAAAGGTGATGATGAGTTGGTGGTCACTTTTGGTGAAGTGATGCACCGGTGTTTTGTGTGAGTATGGTTTTGGAAATGGGATTAGATTTATGAAGTGTTGACCGTCCCAACCTTACCAGTACGACCACGTTACCCCTTATGGGACGGGGCTATGTTAATTACTCTGGTCGGTGCTAGCAAAGAGCCACATTACTAGTGGCGGGACTGATTATAGTCGCTCTCATGATGGGGTCGTGCCGGGTAGGACGACTATGCCATTTTTATGAGTTCCAATCACACCGTTGGTCCCCGCATGGTTGGTACGGTCCAGAGTTGGTGCTCGTAAGACGTACGACATGTGGGCTGGGTACCAATCGAGTGGACCTCTTTGTCTAGTATCGTCAGGGGAAAGGCATTGATCGGGTACTTACCTCGGGTATGTCAAATACCACGAGTCGTGGATGACACGGAAGTTTCCCGGATCTCGTGGGTCCAGCGTACTACCTCTGCATAGTGTAAACTATTCAAATAGCCGTGTCCACGGTCAAGGACAGTTGGGTAATCCTGCTTAAACTACGTCCTGATATTTCCGCATAAACCAAGTGTGTGAGTGTGTGTGTGTGTGGTGTTAAAAAGGTGTTGTTATAAAGATAATAATATGACCAAGTTCGGTGACTTGGCATATAGGGTAAACCCGGATGGTTTAACCCTCAGCTGATACATTGAGGTTATGACAAGTCTGATGACTTGGCATATAGGGTGAACCCGGATGGTTCAACCCTTAGCAGATATGTTGATATCTGTAACATGTTCTTCAAATGTAATTCTTTAACTTGATGCATATTCATGATCATTCTACCTAGATGAGTTATACTAGAAATGCATGATATTGTCATCCTTCACTTTCATTGTTCATATCATGAGCTGTTTGCGAGTACATTCAAAGTACTCATTGGCTTGCCACTGGTTATATTATTGACCAGACAAGGAAGGACCGGAATTTGGCGACGAGTACGTCTTCAGAGACGGACCTGCGATCTAGGACGCTTCCAAGTCAGAATGCCTGTCGGTGTAGGCTTGATGGCATGGGCACCCGCTTAGCCCATATGAGATTCCGCTACCCATTGTACCCATTTTATTTGACCTTAGGCCCTGTTTGTGAACCAGACCCTTCGGTCATTTGATGTAATATTCGGTATTTGGATGTAAGACTCTATTATTCAGTATCTGTGTTCAGTGAGCATTGATCCTTGGGATCACTGGGCACGGCGATCTCGACTCACCAGTCGGGGTCCCCACACTTTTCTCGGAGATCTCTAAATCTTTTCAACTATGACGTAAGTATGAATTTCATCAGTCATATCCATTCTCCAAGATCTATAGGAATTAATTCTCATATTGGCTCAACCTTTCATTCTTCATTATTCCGGAGTGTCTCGGTTATTCTTGGTGGTGTTCTCATCATCATTCCAGCTTTGTAGAACGAAGGGGTGTTTCTCTCGAATCTTGGTCCATTCTCTTGCAGATTCTTCATTTCAGCTTTGTGGCATTATCTTATTTGTTCCAATCATGAGTAATCCCTTTCTTGCTATCCGGTGCAGTTCTGAGTTGTTTTTATTTCTCATTCCTCCGAAGGCCATCATTTTAGAAGATTCTTCGTTCTCAGCTTTCAGCTTTCATCCTCAATTCTTCTCAATTGTTGTCTCTTCGTTCGTCTCTCGATTATCTGGTGCCGTGTTCAAGTTTTCTCTCAGGTGGCTCATGAGCTCTTCATTCTCATGTTTCTCCATTAATTCGTGGTGTTCCCATTCAGTTGTGAATTCTTACCGATGCGTCCTTCAATCATGCCTCAAGTGATGCTTATCTCTCTCCTCAATCATTTCTAGAAGAATAAGTTGTATGCTAAATCTGTTGCTAGTCATCAATTAAACTTCATGAAGGATAAGCGTAACATAATTCTTATTCTTGCTTCATTAGATGATTTCAATTCTTCTTCTGGAGTGGCCCACGGTATCAATTCATTTTTCTCAAGTGTTCTTATCTTTTCTTTTACGGAGTTCCAAGTTTTCTCAAGTATCTCTTTGTGAAGCTTCATCGAAGTCTTTCAAGGCTTCAATCTGATTCTTTCATCCTTCTTATCTTGCATCATCCTCTTGATACGGAGGCTCGTCTTGGTGGTTCTTCAAGGATGTGATTTTTCTCAAAGTGTTCTTCAAGATTCCTGTTGGAGTACCTCAAGCATTCTTTCCCTTGCATTTTAGTGCATTTGTTCTTCCTTCATCCTTTGTGGTGGTATTATAGCATTCTTGTTAGTGTAGGAGCCTCGAAGAGTTTTCCTTTCAGGAATGAGATAATTAAACCCACCAATTATATGTTCATGGGATATTTTCAACCCATGGTTTCTTCATTGAGCTATATGGTTTGGATTTCACCTAAAGCTTGTCTAAGGATGTTGCTATTATGGTGTTTGTCATTTATCCAAGTTCTCAATGTATCCTCTTGGTGTAAGAAATTGTTCATACCTTGTTTCTCTCAATCTATCCTTGTTTCTTTTAGTGGTTGGCTGTCACCTCATATTTGTTGAGATAATTTTCATAATCCACTACTATGTTGTTCTTTTCGTTGTTGGTTTTCCAACTACTACATCAATTCTTCTGTCCGGAGGCTCTTCAATTCTATTGTGATAGTAGTTGTCATTCTTTTCTTCATTCTCTTCTTCCGCTTGAGCTACTTCATATTCTCTTGTTCCGGAGGCTTTGTGATGTTGCTCTTTTGGGTCTGTCATCTTGTTATGTCAAGATTGTGGTGTTCCCTTGTTCTATTTAGTTGTTTGTTATGTTTCTTATCGAATTTTTTGTCCCATTTTCCTACCAAAGTGCTGCCGAAATTTTCCGTGAATTCTTGTTTGTTTCTCATATGTTCCTCATCTCTTTGCAACCTTCAAGCATCGTTGCTGTCACTTGTTTGTCAAAGAAGCGACTAAGTTTTTACCTCATGTTCTTTCTCATCCTCTCCCCCTTTCATTCTTGGATCTCGGGGCGAGATCCTTTTGTAGTGTAGGAGAGTTGTGATAACCCGATGTCGACGCCCCAAAAGATTCCCCCTTTATTTCCGTTTCTGTCGTGTGATTAGTTTTATTTGTTGCATCGTCGCATCATGCATGGCATCTCACATCGTCTATCGCGTGTGGTGTTTTGAGTGTGTGTGCTTCGAGTGCTCTCCGAGTCTTAGTGCGATAGTAACTCCCCTCCTTTCTTCTCTTTTATTTGTTTTGTGGTTTTGCCAAAGTTTCCGTTTTAACCCCTTTTAAAATTCGTCTTCTTTTAAAACTCCTTTTGTTAAAAGGTGGGGGCAACCCCTTGGGTTTTTCTATTATTTCTTCTTTTGTTTCATTTCAAAACTAGAGTTGCACTTTTATTTCTAAAAGGGGTTTGATTTTATCATTTTGTAATAAAAGGGTTTTAATTTTAATTCTTCAAAAGGTTTTATTTTTATTCGTTTTAAGAAGATGCCCAAGCTATTTTTATAGTTGGGGTATAATTTTCAAAAGAACCAAAAGCATTTATTTTATTTCCTTTTCTTTAAACCTTTTTCTTTTTGCGGTGTGCTTAGTTTTTTTAAACAAATGGGGAGAGAGGAGGAGCCAGCCCAGGCCCAGCTGACAAGGCCCACGCAGCTCCCCCTGCCCTAGCGACCGATCCCCCCAATCCCCTCTCCCTCGTCCCTCTCTTCCCCTCTTCCCCGCTCCTTATTCTCCCGAGAGCTTCCCCGTGCGCCGCCTCTTCTCCCGCGAGCTGCCCCGCGCTGCCATGATCACCGCGTTCCTCGCCGAAGCCACCGTCCCACGCGCTCCCTGCCCCGCCGCCGTGCTGCTCCGCCTCCCCGCGTGCTCTGTGCACTGCCGTTGGCCTCCCTTCGCCAGTCCCGAGCCGTAGCAGCGCCCCCGCGCGCCAAGCTCCGCCTCGCCGGCCTCCCGGTCGCCGCCCAGACCACCTCCCGGCGCCCCGTGTCCCCTGCCGGTGCGCCACTCTACGTGATGTGCTGCCTGCCGTGGTGTGTTGCTGCTGTCCCGAGGCCTCTACGTAGCTTGCCGCGGTGCGCCGCCTCGCCTGCCTCCGTCCCCGCGCTGCGCCCCCTCGGTCCCGCCTGCCTGTGCACCGCCGCAGCACCTCCCGTGCTACCCCCGTGCTCGCCCGGTAGCTACTGCTAAGTTTGCCTCTAGCTGCAACTGCGGCTGTAGCTGTTGCCTTGCTGCTGTCTGTGTTGCTACCGAGCCTGTGCCTGCAAGTGTTAGCTGCTTGCCATTTGTTGCCTGGCTGATGCTAGCTGCCGCTGCTTATCCCTGTTGCTGCCTGTTCCTGTTGTTGCATGCTGCTAGGTTGTATAGTGCTGCTACCGGTTGCTTGCTGCTAGCTGTAGTTGATTAGGCTAGGTTGTTAGTTGCTGTTAGTAGTTGTCGTAGTTGCTTGTTGCTAGCTAGTTGGTAGCCGCTGATGTAGGTTGTTGTTGCTAGGTAGATTTTGCTGCTGCTTGCTATTTGTAGATGTCATATAGATTTAGTTTCTTGCTTGCCCTGCTTGCCGTGTTGCTTGCTTGTGCTGCCAATTGTCGTCGCCGCGTGCACCATCCCCACCGTCGTGGAATCGACGAGTTCACGAGTACCACAACGTCCTCGACGACCCCAACCATCTTCAGAACAAGTTCGACTACCGTCCCCGAAGACCCGTGAACCGGCGCCAAGCGAACGACTACCATCGACGAGACGACGACCACGACTTCCACGACGTCCGCGACGAACCGAACCGCTCCGATATGCACGAGTCGAAGGTATACCGATGGAACGTGTCGAGACCATGTGCATGTGATGTATGAGATGTATCGTATGTTTGTGTCGTATGTTTGCCCGTTGCACGTTGTCTTCTTTCGTCGCGCCCTCGACACATGGGAACCCGGTAGCATGAGCACCCCATCTTTATTTAGTGTTCCCACACGCGCTCCCTATTCGTTGGCACCGATATCCCATTGAGTTATCGGGATAGGAACGTTGTCGTGGCTTCGTTTCCGACTTGCCGCCATGGTTCCCTCTCGCTTGCCGTGGCGACACATGTCTCTTTCTCTTCTTGCCGTGATGTTTGAACTTGCATGCATGACGCATTCATGGCATAATTACCTTGTGTTGCATGCCTCTTGTGCCGTAGCTCGATTCTATGTTCCGCGTGTTAGCCGTCTAGGATGCCATGTAGGATCACCGCTTCACCCCTTGCCATGTTAACAACAGTTTAATACTGTCGTGTAACTAATCAGGAGTGAATTTAATAATTACAACATGGAGTTTCGTCGATATGTAACCCGTTGCATATCGAGCTTCACTTAATGTGTAGTGTCTGCGTCAGGTGAATTCCCATGCCATGCCTTGCATCAGTGAACTGATCATGCATCATAGTAGGTTGTGCATAATGTTGTGCATCGTGTGGTGAATATCTGTGTTGATGTTTGTTTCCGGTTTGCTCCGTCTCGATAGAGTTCCGCAAGCGTGTCGGAATGTGAGGACCCGTTCGACTACATCGGTTCGACTGCTTCTCGGAGTTGTTCTTCTTCCAAGCGGTATCTCAGGCAAGATGACCATTTCCCCAGATACCATTACTATCATTGCCATGCTAGACTTACCGCTTCTACCGTTTATGTCTCGTTGCCTAACACCTGTTAAATATCAGCCTCTCAACCATGCCATGATAACCTTCAACATGTTCGACCTAGCAAACCACTGATTGGCTATGTTACCGCTTGCTTAACCATGTGTTAGCGTTGCTAGTTGTAGGTGTACTTTCTTCCATGTGATAACATGGGTTCCTTGTCATATCACCCTATTAAATGCTAATTAATTTAAGGCACCTATATACTTGGTAAAAGGTGGAAGGCTCGGCCTTTTCTAGCCTGGTGTTTTGTTCCACCTTTGCCCCATTAGTTTCGGCTACCGGTGTTATGTTCCATAAATGAGCGCTCCTAACACGATCGGGGTTGTTATGGGGACCCCCTTGATAATTTGTTTTAAATTGAAGCTGGTCTAGCAAGGCCCAACTTTGGTACTACATTTGCCTAACAACTAATGAACTGCATAGGGAGTAATTAACCCGAGGAAATTTAATCAACCCCCGGGCCAGTGCTCCTCATGAGTGTTGGTCCAAAATGGACAGACTGTGGGGCCACCACGGGGCAACTCGAGGTTTGGTACCTGTAGGCTTTCCCATCCATCGTGTCCTGAGAACGAGATATGCGGCTCCTATCGGGATCGTTGACACGTCGGGCGGCCTTGCTGGATTAGTTTTACCTTTGACGGAATATCTTGTGCATCGAGATTCCGGTGATGCTTTGGGTAATCTCAGAGTTGAGGTTTTCCACTAGGGAATCCGACGAGATCGCGAGCTTTGTGATTGAGGATTTCTATGCGACTTGTGGTAAATTTTGATGGACTAGTTGGAGCACCCCTGCAGGGTTAAATCTATTTGGAAAGTCGTGCCCGCGGTTATGTGGCAACGTGGAAACTTTGTTTAACACTGGTTCTAGATAATTTGAAATAATTTAATTAAAATATGCCAACTATGTGTGTAACCGTGATTGTCTCTTTCGTGAGTTCCTTCTCCGATCGAGGACACGGTGGGGTTATGTCTAACGTAGGTAGGTGTTCAGGATCATTCATTTGATCATCCGTAGTTCACGTCCGCTATGCGTAGATCTTCCCCCTCTTATTTCTTGTACTCGTAAGTTTAGCCACCAAATATATGCTTAGCCGCTGCTGCAACCTCATCACTTAACCATACCTCACCCATTAAGCTTTGCTAGTCTTTATACATTTGGAAATGAGATTGCTGAGTTCCGTGTGGCTCACAGATTACTACAACACCAGTTGCAGGTACAGGTAAAGGTTACTTGACGCGAGCACGTTGATCGTTCATTTGGAGTTGCTTCTTCTTCTTCTTCTTCATCGATCTAGGATGGTTTCCGGGCCGGCAGCCTGGGTAGCAAGGATGGACGTCGTTCTTCTTTTCTCGTTTGTTTTCATCCGAGTCGGACCCTGCTCTTATTCATGATGTTGATGTATTGTACTGCTGTGACTCTGATGTAGCTTGTGGCGAGTGTAAGCCTATTCTATTATATATCTCTTATTTTCAGTACATGTACTTGTAACGATATCCATTTTTGTGACACGACGAGATGCGCTTCTATCCCTGACGAGGCCCTCGTGCCAAATTGAGGATAGGGTCGCATCTTGGGCATGACAACCACTCAAGGAAAAGCCCTCGTGAGGGGACAAGCCTCACAAAGAGGAACAACATCAAGACCCGCGCGGGAGGCTGGCTCCTCAGGACCCCTCTGGAGCGGGGGAGATTTCAAGGCAAGACCCGGCCTCAGGAATCATGAATGACGCGGGGAAAGGACAGGCGAGCAGCGGATTGCAGGAAGGTGCAGTTTCCCCTTTCGTGCAAGGGGGGAAGGACGTACGCGGGTTCCCAAGGCATCTTCCAAAGGTTTCCTTTCTGGTGCAACAAGGCCGTCGCCATCTGCGAGCAGGACAAACGTCATCACTGGACTTGTCCCTGCTACGCTAGCAGCCACTTTGCACGCGAAAACAACCTTTGGACAGGGGGAGCATGTTCTCTTGTTCCCCCTCAAAAATGGTCGTTCTGGGATCCCTTCCCTGCCTCAGGGAGCGCTCCCGCCTGACCGCCTGACCGTAGGTGTCGGCACGGGCGAACTACGGTGATGGAGACACGCCAGGGTACCGAGGGGGAATTCTGCACCATGCAATGCCGGGACCACCCAACGGCGGCAGCAGGAGCAAACGGCTTTGTGCGGAGGCCCATCGCAAGAAGAACTCCGCGCAACGCGACCGGGGGGCCTCCCCCCGCCGCAGAGAGGGACCACCACCGTCGCGCTGCTGAACGGCCATGGAGGTCGATCGAACACCTACATGGAGCCTTACGTACCGTTTTATGTAACACCACCTAAGCCTCCCGTCGAGGAAGAGCCTCAAGCGCCCACCCCAGGCACCAGTCCTCCTCGGGAGTAAGGAATGCTCTAGGGGTCCTCCTTGAGCTAGATCCTAGGGCCCCCACTGGTGGAGCACTAGGCCCAAGAGGCGCGGGTAGGGAGGCGCCCCCAAGCCGCGGGGCATGATGCCACCCACCGCCCCCGCAGAGAAACTGCGAAGAACCGGATCCCCGGGCTCAGGAGGACGAGTCGGATGAAGCAACGAGACACAAGTGGGGCGGGTCACCCACGGCGACAACGGTGCTGGCGCGGGCGCCGAGGGTCGGGCCTCATGAGGCGCCCCTCAGGCGCGAAGAAGCTATGCGAGGTAATATTTTGGGTTCATTGCTCTAGGGAGTGTCTGCTGGCCGCATGAACTTCAAGTGTTCAGGGCACACCTCTGCCCATCGTATCATTTACACATGCTTCCATAACTTCTACTGCATCCATTCGGCAATCTGACATCTTGCCTTGCTTGCATCTTTGGGCGATCTATCCCCCCCCCCCGCCCGGGGGCTCCGGCCGGTGTGCGTCGCCCTGTCGAGGGACCTGGGGAGGCCTCACGGCCCCACAGGGCCACAATCAACAGGATGAAATGGGGGCCGCTTGAGCATCAAAAGGGGGCTCCTGAGCATCGAGCCTCAGGGGCCTTACCAGTCGTAAGGCCACCTGTCACCCTTGATGCCGTCCACGGACAGTCGGTCGTTATCAGGGGTGGCAGGGCTTGACCCCGTAGTTGTGTTCGTCCATTCGGCCATAAGCAACGGCGGTTGGGAAATGTGTGGGACCGGGTCATGGCGACGCAGAACCGCTCTAACGTCAAAGGGGTCTCCTGAGCATCACACCTCAGGAGCCTTACCAATCACAAAGCCACTTGGCCACCCTGGTGTCGTCCAGGCACATTCGATCGGTATCAGGGGTGTCAGGGCCTTGCCCTCTGAGGCGCCTCGCGACGGCAGGGAAATATGTGGGACTGGGACCTGCCGACGTAGAGCAGTAGAAAAGCCCACAACCAGTCTCAGGAGAAGGAGGAAACGTCACGAAGCCAGAGCGCCCTCGCGTTCGCCCTAAAGTCCCCGCGGGACCTGCATCAACTTGTGGCACCTATGCATCGTCCCACAATCCTTCCGGAACCTACTTCATCACGTGACACTCTCACGTAAAAACGAGTTGTGGTTGTATACGCCCGGGGGCCCCCGAGGACGTGGAGGGGTCCCTCCCATGCCTAGTGTCAGCCCTATGCTCCGCGCTGGGAGAAGATGGTGGCAATCAACACAGTCCACCAATGAACCAAAAGGAATCAGGCGCCTATGCCTCGGGGGTAGGGACACCATGGAGGCCAAAGCATCCTCGTGACCTCCCAGATACACCCCCACCGTGACACTCTCACGTAATAATGAGCTGCGGCTATATACGCTCGGGGCCCCTCGAGGACACGGAGGGGTCCCTCCCACGCCTAGTGGCAGCCCTACACTCCGTGCTGGGGAGAAGACGGAGGCAATCTACTTAGTCCGCCAATGACTATGCCCGCAGCTGGGGGGAGATGGCGGCGGAGATTAGCCTAGGTGCCGGACGCGGCGTTTTCTTGCTTCTTCCTCGAGCTTGAATTATCCTGTGTTGGACTTAAATTTGCCGATTTCAAAAGTTGATGTTTGAAAAACAAAATGCAAGGGAACTTTCTCTTGCGCTTTCTCGTTTCGCCGGCTTTGAAGCCTCCTTTTCTGGATGACATTTTCCGAGGAGCTGAATGCTCTTCATCACCCCTAGGCGCCAAGGAGCATGAAAGCAAGGACTTGCCGTCCTAGGGGCAAACATTTTCAGCGTTCGACCCCCGCTCGAGGGCTCGGATCGAAGCACGATACCACCACAAAGAGTCTCGAGAGGCCTCGGGGCACCCTGGGGTGATGCCCAAAGGGACGAAATGGGGAATCGCTCGAACATCAAAGGGGGATCCTGAGCATCGAGCCTCAAGAGCCTTACCGGTCGTAATGCCACTCGCCACCCCTGGTGCCGTCCTGGAGCTCCGGTCGGTGTCGGGGGCGGCGGGGCCCCGCCCCGTGAAGTGCGTCGAACCTAACGGTGGTGGGGAAATGTGCGGGACCAGGGCCTGTCGATGTAGAGTGGCTTTAGTGTCAAGGGGGGCTCCTCAGCAACATGACTCAGGGGCCTTACTGATCACAAGGCCACTCAGCCACCCAGGTGTCGCCCTTCTCGGCACCCAGGGCATCGGGGCTTTGCCCCGTGAGGAACAACCTTGGTAACGGGTTGCGCCTCACGGCGGCAGGGAAATGTGCGGGACCGGGACCCGCACACATAGAGTGTCGAAAGGGTCTCCACCCCGTCCCACCAACAAAGCATGGGCTACTCAGGAGGAGCTGTGGAATGGACCGGTGCAAACTCACGAGCTAAGTACCCCGCTATCTCAAACGGGGGCCATCTGGTTTTGCGTCGAACCAAGAACGAATTGAAAGCACGCGTACTAACGAAGGGATGCAGGGCCTAAGGACTAAGTTGCGGCAAGTAACGAGGCCATCGACCAAGCATGCAACAGCACAAATGATGCCTCGGGAGGATGGGACCTCCTGAGGAACCTGGCCGCCGTTGCCCCCGAGCAACGGTAGGTCATCAACGGGCCCCATGCAAGGAAGCCAAGCCGCAACGACTACCAGCGAGCAAGCCACCGATTCAAGAGCGGAAGGAGAAAGGGAAAACGACGAAGGTAACATACAAAAGTCTATCGCCCGACAGGGCAGAGTTCATGGTCCAATATTACATGGGCAGGAAAACGGAAGCTGGAGAACGCCTAGGGGAGAGGCCGCCGACACCGCCCTTGGCGCCGGCAGGCTCAACGTCGGAGCCCTCCTCCTCACTGGAGATGGGCACCCAGACGTACCGCTCCACCAGGGCGTCCATGCGCGGGTTCACTTCGTCCCGGAGAAGACGTCGGGACTCAGCGGGCACAGGCTAGACAACGCGCTCGAGATCAAGCTGAGGGACGAGGGGACGCAGGTTGGAGAAGACGAGCGTCAAGGCAAGATCTAGAAGCTCACGTGCGTCGGACGCGTTGTCCTCCTCCACGCGGGAGACGCCAGCCTCCAGCGTCTCCACCACCTTTCGGAAGAAGGCGAGATAGCCCCCGTCGCTGCTCACCCTTGGCAGCGTTGGGGCATCCCCCATGAATCGAAGTGTCGCGCGTGCCGCCCGGCCGACGATGCTCATGAACCGCTTGGCGCGCTGGGACTCCATCATCCGGGCGTACGCCGCCTCGGCCTGGGCGGCCTGAATGGTGTCGGCCGCCTCCTGGACCTGTCTCTGCAGCGACACCAACTCCGCCTTGGCCTCTACTTCGCCCTGGCAGGCAGCCTGGAGGGCGGTCTCGGCACTCTCGAGCTGAGCCCGCAGCCCCTCCGCCTCCTCCTGAAGCTCGCCAAGCTTGAGCTTCTTGGTTGCGGGTTCTCTGGTGAAAAGGGAAGATCAACCACCAAGCAGCAGATGGAACAACAAGGAAAGGGGTGCAAACGAGGAACTTACTCATTAGTTAGAGCCCAATGGCGGCGGACGTGTGGCAACCCTGAGGGCCCTCTGTCGCTGCTCACGGGGGCGGACAAGGGCACGGAAGGGATCCACGCGTTTCCCCCTCCTAGGATCGCCTCTTGGAGACGCCATGCAAGACGAAGAAATGAAGGGGAGAAGAGGTTTTTCTCGACGGAGTAAAGGAAGCAAAGAGGAAACACAAGATTGCGGTGCCTCCCCCTTGCCAGGGGCAGGGCAGATTTATAGGCTCCCTGGGGGCCGCGAGGTGGGCCAGCTGGCGCATTGCCGCCCACGTCGCCTCACCTGACAACCGAGCGATCACGTCCGTGAGGGCCGTTGGGCATGGGCAGGCCGCGCAGATGCCATTCAGTGGGTAACAATGATGGTCGGTGCGGTTCTTGGAGATCCATCCATCATGGTCTGGTGCGCACCGGACGCCTCGAGGAGCGAGAGCGTCGCCGCATGGCAACTGGACACGTGTGTGGCGTGGCTCGCAGGCAATTAGGGCCCGCGATGCTTCTGGCTGCCCTCACGGCTTCGCCGAGAAACCAGCCCAGGCGCGTGTTGACGTGCAACTATTCCTGACTTGATGCCTCCACGGCAACGGAGCCAGAAAAGAGTTGCTTCCAGTTGCTCAACAATTAGAAATTGTCTTGCAATAGCCCACCAGCGCGTGGGATCGCGGCAGTTTTCGAGGGTAGAGTATTCAACCCAAATTTGTTGGTTCGCGCGATGGGAAGTGAAAGAACATTCTCAAGTATTAGCAGCTGAATGCGTCAGATTCAACCACACGTGAAAGATTAGTATCTGCAAGCAAAGTATCAGCAGCAAAGTAGTATGATAGCAACAGTGCCAGAAACGATCTGTTGACAAGGGAGACTATTCCTAACGGTTGTACCAATGGCGCCAATAAGTTGCCCGTGGACGGAAAATATTCTTTCCCGGCAACGGTGCCAGAAGAAGTATTGTAGCAGGTAGCAGCAGTGTAACGAGTAACAGCAGTGGCAAGGAATAGCAGTAGTGACAACAGTAGCAAGTAGCAGCAGTAGCGAGTAACAGCAGTAGCAACAGTAGTGGCAGCAGCAGGACAAAGCAAGTAATAGTGGCAGCAAGTAACAGTAGCAGCAATAGTAGTAACAGCACGAGAGCAAAACAAGTAACACCAGCTGTGGGACAAACTCGTAGGCAATGGATCGGTGATTTGTCGGATTACATTCATCATGCAACAGTTATAACACGGAGAGATATGTGGCTAGATCCCGTTCGACAATGTGATGTAGGCATGCATTCCGTGTGTCGTCATACGTGCTTAGGGAAAATAACTTGCATGACATCTATTGTCCATCCCTCCCGTGGCAGCGGGATGCAAGTGGATACTATGGGATATTAAGGTCCTCCTTTTAATAAAGAACCGGAGCAACGCATTAGAACTTAGTGAACACATGAACTCCTCAAACTATGGTCATCACCGGGAGTGGTTCCGGTTATTGTCACTCCGGAGTTGCCGGATCAGAACACATAGTACGTAACTACAACTTGCAAGATCGGATCTAAAACACTCATATATTTGTGACAACATAATAATTTCAGATCTGAAATCATGGCACTCAGGCCCTAGTGACAAGCATTAAGCATGGCAAAGTAGTAGCAACATCAATCTCAAAACATAGTGGATACTAGGGATCAATCCCCATCAAAACTAACTCGATTACATGATAGATCTCATCCTACTCATCACCGCCCAGCGAGCCTACGAATAGATTACTCACGAACGATGAAGAGCTTCATGGAATTGGAGAGGGAAGAAGGTTGATGATGACGATGGCGACGATCTCCTTGATCCGGAGCCCAAAACGGACTCCAGATCTGCCCTCGAGATGAAAACAGGATGTGGCGGCGCCTCCGTGTCGCAAACACGATGAAATCTTCTCTCCTGATTTTTTTCCGGGACGAAAGGGAATAAATAGCGCTGAGTTTGGGGGCGGCAGAGCCACGTGGGCCCCACAAGCCCTGACGCCACGGCCTGGGGGGTGGCCGCGGCCACACGGCTTGTGGCCCACTGGCTCACCCCCTCCGCTGGATCTTTGTGAAGTATTTTCATATTTTCCAGAACTATTCTCCGTAAATTTTCAGGGCGTTCCGAGAACTTTCATTTCTGCACAAAAACAACACCATGGCAATTCTGCTTAAAACAGCGTCAGTCCGGGTTAGTTCCATCCAAATCATGCAAATTAGAGTCCAAAACAAGGGCAAAAGAGTTTAGAAAAGTAGATACGATGGAGACGTATCAACTCCCCCAAGCTTAAAACCTTGCTTGTCCTCAAGCAACTCAGTTGACAAACTGAAAGAGAAAGAAAAACTTTGACAAACTCTGTTTGATCTTGTTGTTGCAAATATGTCTAACTCATAACCAGAATTTCAGCAAGATCACAAGTTAACCACATAAGTAAGTGATACAAACGTCTCACGGTAAACTACTATCAATGGCATAATCAGCTAGCGAGCAAATAATAATGAGTTTCAGATACCAACAATTCAATCAAAACAAGCATGAAGCAATATGAATAGGTGGTATCTCGCTAGCTCTTTCTCAGACCGCAAAACATAAATGCAGAGCACTTTCAAAGACCAAGGGCTGACTAAACATTGTAATTCATAGCAACGAAGATCCAGTCATAGTCATACTCAATATCAATGAAAAGCAAAGCATAAAAATGACAGAGGTGCTCTCTAATTGGTGCTTATATAAGAAGAGGATGACTCAACAGGAAAATAAATAGACAAGCCCTTCGCAGAGGGAAGCATTGATTTGCAGAGGTGCCAGAGCTTAAGCTTTGAAAACAGGATAATAATTTTGGGTGGCATGCTTTCATTGTCAACGCAATGACCAAGAGTTCTCAATATCTTCCATGCTATTCATGCTATAGGCATTTCCCAAACAGAAAAGTAAAGTTTTAACTCCCCCACCACCAATCAATCACACTCCATGGCTAGCCGAATCCTCGAGTACCGTCCATACTAACATCAATCCGAGGGGAGTCTTGTTTTACAGTTATGTTTTCGATTTAAGCGTGGAACTGGGCATTCCAATTACCGGCCCCTTTCTCGTGAATGACAGTGAATAAACACATGTCGAGGATAACACGCCTAACATGGAAGATACCAATAGCCCCATGTCACCACATGAGCGGTTCGGGCATGCAAAACAGATTATTTCTTGAAGGTTTAGAGAATGGCACATGCAAATTTACTTGGAACGGCAGGTAGATACCGCAAATAGGTAGGTATGGTGGACTCATAGGGCACAACTTTGGTTTTATGGAGGTGGATGCACAAGCAGTATTCCCGCTTAGTACAAGTGAAGGCTAGCAAAAGACTAGGAAGCGACCAACTAGAGAGCGGCAACGGTCATCAAGATGCAATGAGTTTGACTAACATTGAGTGCAAGCATGAGCAGGATATAAATCACCATGAACACGAACATCATAGAGGCTATGTTGATTTTGTTTCAACTACATGCATGAACATGCGCCAAGTCAAGCCACTTGAATCATTCAAAGGAGAATACCATCCTATCATACTACATCATAGTCATCTCAAAATCTATGTTGGCATTCAAGACAAACCATTATAAGCTCTAGCTAATTAAGCATGGCATCAAAAACTATGATCTTTAAGTTGTCATTGCAAACATGGTTCTCTCACAACAAAGCTGAATCTGGGACGACAAGCTAGTCATATTTACAAAAACAAAATAGATAGAGTTCATACCAGCTTTTCCAATCTCAGTCACTTCATCATATATCATCATTATTGCCTTTCACTTGCACGATCAAACGATGTGAACAATAATAAGAGTGCTTGTGCATTGGACTAAGCTGAATCTGCAGGCAAATACAAAGGAGAAGACAAAGTAATATGGCTCTTTGAAAGCTAAACAGGTATGCATGCAAGAGCCACTAAACATTGTAACCAATATCTTCTACCTTGACCCAAAGAAAAAGAAAACTTATCTACACGGGAAAACTCCCAACAAACAAAAGAAGAAAAGAAAATCTTTTTGGGTTTTCTCAAAAGGACACAAAACAAGAAAACAAGAAAACAAAAATAAACTAGCATGGATAATACAGTGGCAAAGTGTAAACACCGACTAACAAAGTGAAAGCATAAGCATGAATGTAAAGTTGGTGCAAACACGTACTCCCCCAAGCTTAGGCTTTTGGCCTAGCTTGGTCTACCCCCAAGGCGGGAAATAACGAGCTCCGGAATACTCCGGAGCGGATTGTGGATCCCACTGATGTGTGAGCTCCTCTGGCTCCCACTGATAAACTGGCGTCTGGTACTCGACTAGCAGCTCGGGCACGAGCACCTGAGGTTGGGCCAAGCCCCAATACGCGTAGATGTCCGAGGGCATAATAATGTACCTGCCTGCATAAAGGTTGAACAAAGAAGGAGCAGGCAAAGTAATAGTCTCTCGAGTACCCTGACTAAATACCAGGTTATAAATCATCCGTCTACTAGCATCTCTATCTAGAAAATCATGGCGAACCATGCTGTCATAATCCAGATATTTCACACGAAGAAGCATCTCTTCTTCCTCCCCGGGTCTAACGGGTATCTCAAAGTGTCTGCCAAGACGGGTAGCATAGACACCTCCATAGACGACACCTTTGGAACGGTTTGTGTTCAACCGCTGAGCTACTATAGCACCTAGGCTATAAGTCTTATTGCTATAAAGGCCTTCGCGCAAAACCGCAAGGTCTGGAGAGCTAAGTGATCCAGCCTCCCCACGGCCAAACAAACATTTTCCCACAAATAATGAGAAGTACCAAAGAACAGGAAAAAGTATGCTAGCAATTCTAGCGAGAGACACTCCTCTCTCCTCTCCAACAGTAATAGTACCGATGAAATCCTCCAAGTCCCGTGGACGAGGATCATGAATATCCCCAACATAAGGTAATTTGCACACATTGCAAAAATCCTGTAGTGTCATGCACTGGGGGATATCGTATAACATGAACTCAACCATAGGAGGATTCTTCCTCGGATAAAAGTTGAAGCTTTGAACGAAAATATTGGTGAGGAGGAGGTATTGTGGGAACTTATTTTCAACGAACGCGGTAAGACCTGCATTCTCCACCAAGTAATAAAAGTCTTCATAAAGCACGGCGGCGCGCAAAAATTCATCACTTGGGCACTCGCACGCTCGAACTTCTGTGACTCGAGGAACCATGTACTTGGGGTGGTTCTTCTCATCCTCCTTGGGGTTACGGCTTGAAGATCCTCTCAAGAACCTCCTCATCTTTTTCCTTTTCTAGCTCTGAAAAATTCTGAAATTTTTAGAGACTTCAAAAGAAAAGTGAATAAATATTAACCCAACTCGTAGCAACTACTCCTACTAGTGCCTAGAGACCGTATCACGTGCTAAAACTACTTGGGACCAGCTAAAATCAACATTTCAAGCTCAAGAACAGGGTCACCAAGGTAGCAAGAATACGCGAAGGATAAAGCACTAGAGTAGAAACTAATTGGACCAATGAAGGAGTCACTTACCAAGAAGTAATTTCCCCCAAAACGGTTCGGAGAATGGTGCTTTGAGCAAGGAGATCGAAAATCACAGCCAAATGAGCAAGAACACGGGTTTGAGCTACGAAACGATTTTTTCTGGAGGTAGAAGAAGAGGATGGGAGAGGGAATGAGTGGAGGGGTCCCTGTGAGCCCCACAAGCTTGGTGGCCACGGCCAGGGGGAGCCCGCGGCGTCAGGGCTTGTGGCCCACTGGTGTGGCCCCCAGGCCAGCTCTTAGTCCCAGTATTTTTCAAATATTCCAGAAAAATCATACTAGATTTTCACAGCGTTTGGAGAACTTTTATTTTTGGGGTACTATTCGACCGGACGCTAAAACAGAAAACAGGGAAACTAAACTAAACCTATCATTTTTCTTCTAAGCAACAGAAAGTGAAAGCTTAAAACAGAGGTATGTGACTCTTTGATTCATCCATTTCATGGTCATCGAAAGAAATCCGTCAATGGGGTTGATCAAATCCTCATGACAAAACTTTCTCGAATCTCAAAAGAGAACGGAGAATTTCGAATAGCCACTAAGTAACCTCAATGGGGATATGAATCTCCCCAACAAGCAAATCATACTTCATCTTGACACGAGGAATAGGGCATTCAAAGCTCCCAATAAGAATCGATGAAGTTTTTCCGATAGCATTGATGCAATGTACTTGATATCGTTTCTTCGGAAAGTGCACTGTATGCTCATTACCGTTGACATGGAAAGTGAAATTGACTTTGTTGCAATCTATAACAGCCCTTGCAGTGTTTAAAAAGGGTCTTCCGAGGATGCCAGCCATGGCATCGTCCTCGGGAATATCCAAGATAACAAAGTCTGTTAAGATAGTGGTGTTAGCAACCACAACAGGCACATCCTCGCAAATGCCGAAAGGGAAAGCAGTTGATTTGTCGGCCATTTGCAGAGAAATTTCAGTGGGTGTCAACTTATCCAGTTCAAGTCTACGATAAAGAGAGAGAGGCATAACACTAACACCGGCTCCAAGGTCGCATAACGCAGTTCTTACGTAGTTTCCTTTAATGGAGCAAGGTATAGTGGGCACTCCGGGATCACCAAGTTTCTTAGGAGTTCCACCTTTGAAAGTGTAATTGGCAAGCATGGTGGAGATCTCAAGATCTGGTATCTTCCGTTTATTAGTCACGATATCGTTCATGTACTTGGCATATGGAGAAATTTTGAGCATATCAATTAACCGCATCTGCAGAAAGACGGGTCTTATCATTTCAATAAAGCGCTCAAAATCCTCATCATCCTTTTTCTTGGATGGCTTAGGAGGAAAGGGCGTAGGTTTCTAAACCCATGGCTCCCTTTCTTTACCACGCTTCCTAACAGTGAAGTCATTCTTATCGTATCTCTTAGGTTGTGGGTTATCAGGATTAACCATAGGTTCAATCTCCACATCCTTATCATTGCTAGGTTGAGCATTATTAGGAACATTGTTGTCCTTATTGTCACCAGGTTCATGTTCATCACCGGATTGTGTTTCTGCATCAGATGCAGAAATATCATTTGGTTCTTCACGTGTGACAGTATTTGGTGAACTGACATGTAGGTTTCTATCATCCTTCTTCTTAGGATGACTGGGTGTATCAACATTAATTCCTTGAGAATCTTGATCAATTCTCTTAGGATGGCCTTCAGGATACAAAGGTTCCTGAGTCATTTTGCCTCCTCTAGTACTGACTCTAATAGAGTTGTCATTTAATTCATTGAGCAAGTCATTCTGAGCTTTAAGTACTTGTTCTACCTGAGTAGTAATCATAGAGGCATGTTTACTCAGAAGCTTCACATCATTGACATTTCTATCTACACAAGCACTTAAATGACTAAGCATACGAGTACTTTGTTCCAAATGTCTGCTAACATAATCATTGAAACTCTGTTGTTTGGCAACAAAGTTGTCAAATTCATCAAAGCATAGGCTAGCAGGTTTGTCAAAAGGAATATCACTCTCATCAAACCTACGCAGAGAATTTACCTCTACTACTTGTATCGGGTTATGGAGACCATCGATCTCTTCGATGGGCGGTAGATTTTTTACATCTTCAGATCTAATGCCTTTCTCTTGCATAGATTTCTTGGCTTCTTGCATATCTTCGGGACTAAGGAATAGAATACCTCTTTTCTTAGGAGTTGGCTTAGGAGGTGGTTCGGGAATAGTCCAAGCATTATCGTTGATCAAGATGTTATTCAGTAGAATCTTAGCTCGTTCTATAGTCCGTTCCCTAAAAACAGAACCGGCACAACTATCTAAGTGGTCTCTAGAAGCATCGGTAAGTCCGTTATAGAAGATATCTAGTATCTCGTTCTTTTTAAGAGGGTGATCAGGCGAAGCATTTTATAGCTGGATGAGCCTCCCCCAAGCTTGTGGGAGACTCTCTTCTTTGAGTTGAGCAAAGTTGTATATTTCCTGCAAGGCAGCTTGCTTCTTATGGGCAGGGAAATATTTCTCACAGAAGTAATAGACCATATCCTGGGGACTACTCACACATCCAGGAGCAAGAGAAGTGAACCAGGCTTTAGCATCATCCTTTAGAGACAAAGGAAACAGCTTAAGGATATAGTAGTAGCGGATCTTCTCCTCACTAGTGAAAAGGGTGGCTATATCGTGTAGTTTGGTAAGATGGGCTACGACCGTCTGAGACTCATAACCGTGGAAAGGATCAGATTCGACTAGAGAGATTATCTCAGGGTCAACAGAGAATTCATAATCCTCATCGGTGATAAAGATAGGTGAAGTGGCAAACTTCGGGTCGAATTTCATCCTAGCTTTCAGAGATTTTTCCTTCCACTTGAGAAGTAATTTATCAGCATCATAGGCATCCTTACATGCAAGAAAATCCTCAGCTATCTCTCCCTCCATAACATAACCCTCAGGTATATCAGGCAATTCATATCTAGGAGAGCTAGATCTAGCAGGAGCAAAAGCAGGTTCTGTCTCAATAGTATCGGCAGTTTCAGAAGCATCACGAGCATTGGCAGTAGCTCTAGCAATATGAGCATCAAGGAATACCCCTAGTAGAATATCAAGCAAAGTAGTATCTCTAGCAGTATCAAGTATAGCATCATCAGGCAAAATGGCATCTCTAGCATCATCAGGCATAGCATCTCTAGCAGTATCAGGCAAAGCAGTATCACGCATAGCATCTCTAGCAGTATCAAGCTTAGCAGCATCATAAGCATCATCAAGCATAGGTGACATATCATGATTTCTAGCGGGAGGTGGTGTTGCAAACTTACTCATAACTAAAGGTGAATCAAGTGCAGAGCTAGATGGTAGTTCCTTACCTCCCCTCGTAGTTGAGGGCAAGACTTTGGTTTTTGGATCTTTCAGATTCTTCCTAGTGATCAGCAGATAAAATCCCAAGTGACTCAGAGAATATAGCTATCCTTCCCCGGCAACGACACCAGAAAAATGTTGTTGACGTGCAACTATTCCTGACTTGATGCCTCCACGACAACGCAGACAGAAAAGAGATGCTTCCAGTTGCCCAACAATTAGAAATTGTCTTGCAATAGCCCACCAGCGCGTGGGGTCGCGGCAGTTTTCGAGGGTAGAGTATTCAACCCAAATTTGTTGGTTCACGTGACGGGAAGTGAAAGAATATTCTCAAGTATTAGCAGCTGAATGCGTCAGATTCAACCACACCTGAAAGATTAGTATCTGCAAGCAAAGTATCTGTAGCAAAGTAGTATGATAGCAACGGTGCCAGAAACGATCTGTTGACAAGGGAGACTATTCCTAACGATTGTATCAATGGCGCCAGTAAGTTGCCCGTGGACGGGAAATATTCTTTCCCGGCAACGGTGCTAGAAAAAGTATTGTACCAGGTAGCAGCAGTGTAACGAGTAACAGCAGTGGCAAGGAACAGCAGTAGTGACAGCAGTAGCAACAGTAGTAGCAGCAGCAGCAGGACAAAGCAAGTAACAGTAGCAGCAATAGTAGTAACAGCAGCAGAGCAAAACAAGTAACAGAAGTAGTGGGACAAACTCGTAGGCAATGGATCGGTGATTTGTTGGATGACATTCATCATGCAACAGTTATAACACGGAGAGATATGTGGCTTGCTCCCGTTCGTCAATGTGATGTAGGCATGCATTCCGTGTGTCATCATACGTGCTTAGGGAAAAGAACTTGCATGACATCTATTGTCCATCCCTCCGTGGCAGCGGGGTCCAAGTGGATACTACGGGATATTAAGGTTCTCCTTTTAATAAAGAACCGGACCAACGCATTAGCACTTAGTGAGCACATGAACTCCTCAAACTATGGTCATCACCGGGAGAGGTTCCGGTTATTATCACTCCGGGGTTGCCGGATCATAACACATAGTAGGTAACTACAACTTGCAAGATCGGATCTAAAACACTCATATATTGGTGAAAACATAATAATTTCAGATCTGAAATCATGGCACTCGGGCCCTAGTGACAAGCATTAAGCATGGCAAAGTAGTAGCAACATCAATCTCAGAACATAGTGGATACTAGGGATCAATCCCCGTCAAAACTAACTCGATTACATGATAGATCTCATCCTACTCATCACCGTCGAGCGAGCCTACGAATAGATTAATCACGAACGATGAAGAGCTTCATGGAATTGGAGAGGGAAGAAGGTTGATGATGACGATGGCAACGATCTCCTTGATCCGGAGCCCAAAACGGACTCCCGATCTGCCCTCCAGATGAACAACAGGATGTGGCGGCGCCTTCGTGTCACAAATGCGATGAAATCTTCTCTCCTGATTTTTTCCGGGACGAAAGGGAACAAATAGCGCTGAGTTTGGGGGCGGCAGAGCCACGTGGGCCCCATAAGCCTGACGACGCGGCCTGGGGGGTGGCCGCGGCCACAGGGCTTGTGGCCCACTGGCTCACCCCCTCCGGTGGATCTTTGCGCGGGTATTTTTCATATTTTCCAGAAATATTCTCCGTAAATTTTCAGGACGTTCCGAGAACTTCCATTTCTGCACAAAAACAACACCATGGCAATTCTGTTGAAAACAGCGTCAGTCTGGGTTAGTTCCATTCAAATCATGCAAAATAGAGTCCAAAACAAGGGCAAAAGAGTTTGGAAAAGTAGATACGATGGAGACGTATCAGTGTGCCTTGGACCTGGGGGCTACTATCGACGTTCTGGGAATGGGGGGTACCAAGACCTACCTGCCCGCGGCCCAGGGCTGGCCCACTTCATCGACCAAAAACTAATAGGCCCGGCACCACTCAAGGCAAGGCCCTCGCGAGGGGCCAAGCCTCGCGAGGAGGAACAACATCAACACCCGCGGGGGGCTCCGCAGGTGTCGGGACCCCGATCCTAAGACATAGGAATCCAGCATGTAACACATTGCATCCCTTTGTGGTCTCACGCACGGTTAACTCCACGGCTGCAGCCTTACCTTAGCCGGGACCGTTTGCGTCTTTTGACTCACGTATGCGATAGTGTCGCTAGCATTCCAATGTCAAAGAACCCGGATCGACATGTCTAGTCATAAACCAAAGTGGCAGTTCCGCACAAGGACAGGCATACATGACCCAACAAAGCAGGTGTCGGTCATCAACGAACGTAGACGAGTCGTAGCAAGCTACAAGGACTCCATTACGTCGCGTGACATTTCCCCAAAGGGGACAGACACAGGAGCTAAGAAGGACACATGCCGGTCAACCAATGTGTCCGGAGCAGTAGCGAACTACCAAGGCTCGTTGGATCACAAAGGGGCATTTCCTTGTAAGGAGTGCTACTAAAGTTCACGACTAGGTATTCGAACCCCATACATATCAAGTAATACACACGTACGCAAGGCATACCGATATGTATAGATACATCGATGGCATCACAACATAACCATAAACATACAAGCTTTATTTAAGAGGCTCGGAAGAGCCACACCCATATTATTACACATTAAGGGTCTCACGACCCATAATATCAGTCACACAATACAAGCCAGCGGAAGAGTTATAAATTGTCTGAGTACAGACAGAGCAACTAGAAGGCACATGGCCTGACTATACTACAGAGCCGACGTAGGGCCAGATCGTAGCTGGGACACCAGCTACTCATCGTCGTCGATGTCTACGAAGAACCCTCCATTAGGGTCATTAGCAACCTCTGCAACATTATTAAGCAAACATGAGTACGAAGGTACTCAGCAAGACTTTAGGATGGCTAACTACTCATGCAAGGTATCAAGAAGGTATCGTGGGGTTTCAAGCGGAAAGCCAGCATTTGACTCGTGGCTAGACAACTTGCTTTTGAAATTAGTTTTGACAACTTGATTTCTTGCACACGAGTCCACTAACACCACAACAATACACCATCGTGGAATCATTCCGTCTCCATACGGAAATGCCGTCCACGACACTCACGCTTATCTTGACAATTTTAGGAGTAGCCATTGAAGTTATCTATGAACAACATATGTCTCCAAGTAGTCCATATCCGCGGACGCGGCTATTCGAATAGATCATAACCCTGCAGGGGTGTACTTCGTCACACACGCTCCCGCCACTTATCGCCATGTGCACGTCATGCACCTCGGCAACCTTCAAGCGGAAGCCCAGCGAGGGAGTCGGCCACGACCGTTAACCACGCTAGTACCTAGTCCGGGTTTATCGCCTATCTGAGAGTAACCCGTACGGAAGTCCGGCTGAGGTTTCCGCCACGGCCTCAAACGATGTGCGCAGGGTTCCCAAGCCCACCATCCGGGTGCCACTTGGTACACCGTGCCACTGCCTACCGCATCACGGTCCACCTCTCAGGTCAGCACCATGCACGGCCTCCAGCATTACTATAAACACCAGAAACTACTTGCAACTCCTGGACCGAGTACTACGCGATTAATAGGCCGAGCGGGGTCATATTTTAGGGCCCAGCATGTGGTAGTATCTAGTCTTGGATTACATACACGGAACTCAGGTCCTAAGGACGGTTCCAATGAAACAACCCGCCATGTACTCCTACACAGCCTTTCACCGGTACCTTTACCAAATCAAGTTTAACACACGACCTTTGCTTACTGAACACATTCCACATTTCTGTTCATCTCCCAGATGACAGACCATACACAACTCTAAGCATAGCATGCATAGCAGGATAAGGCACATCATAGCTCAAGCAACTACCAGGTATGCTAGGTTGCAAGGTTCGGCTATTTACTGTGACAAGGTTAAGTCATGCAAAGGAAGTGGGTCCAACTATCGTGGCAAAAGCAGTTGAAGCATTTGATCCTAATGCATTAAATAGGTGCAGGAGCAAGAACATAGGTGTTATCGGGATGATCAAAAGGGGTGCTTGCCTTGTTGCTCAGAGGAGGAACGATATCCGTCGGACGGATATTCGGTGGAATCCGGGGGTGCGGAGCCTACCGAAATGAACGGCAACATTCAATAACAATCATATGCAATCAAAATGATGCATGAGCATGGCATGAGAGTGCAAAGTGATAAGTTATTATAATCAAGATGTTTTAGGTTTAGAGTTGATTTGAATCACATTCGAATAGCAATTCAAACGGGTATTCCCGGATACCGGTTTAATTGATTCGACCTGATGCTCAGATCAACCTAATGTTAACATGCATGAAATGTCATGTTATGGTACTGATTTACATCTAGGGCAGTGTGTGATCATTACATTTATAATGAAATTTGGATATTTTTGCAAATTCCATTTATAAAGTGATTAAAAGAATTGAATTATTCCTTATTTCACAATTTAGGGTTCTGTAACTTTTTCAAACATAGTTGAAAATAGCATAATCAGAATCCTTGAATTTTTCTGATACTTTTTCATATATAAATTATTTTCATTGGAGTTACAGATTAATTTCTATGATTTTTGCAATTTTTAGCAATTTCCTGAATTATTTTTATACTGGAAATACCATTTATTGCATCAGGCTGACGTCAGCAGGTCAGCCGACCTGTGCAGGTCAAACCTGACAGGGGGGCCCCACTGGTCAGCCTCTCTGGGACTAATCCCGCGCTGACCAGCCCCTAATTGGGGTTTGACCAGGCGTGGGGCCCTCTGTCAGCGACTCAGAGGAGGGCGATTAGGCCCTAATGGCCGGCCACGTCGACGGCCACCGGAGGGTGGTCGCCGGCGACCAAACCCGCGGCGGAGGGCTCGCCGGAGGCGACCTAGACGGCGCTGCTCCGCACGAAAACGCACGCGGTTGGCAACTAAAGCAAGCTCGTGAAGTGGCTGATCTAGCAGGACCAACTCGGGAGGCTAGGGTCGCCGGAAGAGGCGTCGGCGACGAGCCGGAGCGGCGGCCGAAGCTCGGGCGTCGTCGGGGGCTTCGAATCAGGGGGATCCACGCTTAGTTCTTAGCTGCTACGGCATCTACGCGTCGTCCTGGAGCTTCTGGTGCTCACGGGAGGACGAGCTGGACATCAGAGGGCTACCGGCGACGAGCGGCAGCGGCGGTGCTCGTCGGGCTCCGGTGAAACTAGGGCTAGAGGAGGGGATCGACGGGGAAAGCTTAGAGGAAACCACCGCATGCTCACAGGGAGTGCAGAGAAGAGCTCAAACGGCTCGGGGAAGGCCTGGGGGCGACGAATCGACGGGAGATGTCCGGCGGCCGGAGGAAGAAGACGACGGCGTTGCGGGCGTTGCAGGGCTCGAGGGGACTTCGGCTTCTGCAGAGATGACCAGGGTGACGAGGCGGAGCTAATGGCGTGCTCGCGGAAGAGATCCTATGGCCAGGGGCACGGCCAGCTCGAGCTCGAGCTCGGCTCTAATGGCGGCAGCAGGGAGAAGGAGGGGATCCGGGCGGAGGAGGAGAACCGAGGCGGGGAATGGATAGGGGAGGCTCTGGGGAGCTTATCCCCGTCGTCGCCAGCGCGAACCGGCGGCCAGGCAGGCACGCAGGTGCGTGGCCGCGCCGGAGGAGGCGGCGGCCACCTCCTGCTGCCTACTGGCGCGGGGAAGGGGACGAGCGGCGAGATGGGCTGGGCCTGGCTTGGGCGTCAGGTAAGATTTTCTCTATTTTCTCCTTTTCTGTTTTTCTGTTTTGCTATTTATTGCTTTGCTATTTATTTCAGCTCCAAAACAAAAAGTAAAAACTAATTTTGACCTCCCGAAATATTTGTTATAATATCCCCACTCATTTCCAAGACTTTCAACATTTTTGGAAAATTATAGTTTCTGATTTCAAATTTTTAAATTTGAAACCAGTGGTTGCTTTTGCATTTATTTAAAATGCTTAAAGTGTCAAGAAAATAGTTTTCTCCAATGCTTATTTGCTTTCATGATTTATCAGAAAGTTTGAACATTTCTTGAGGCCATTTTGGGTTCATTGATTTTGAACTAGTTGAATTTTCCTTTAATTGAAATGGTGGCTAGGGTTTAGAGTTTCTCCTTTGCCACTTTGTTGTTTTTGTTGGAACTTCTTGGATGCAAATGCAAAGAAGACATGAGCACAATGCTATCTAGCTTAAGGTTTAGGGATGTGACATCAGGAACCCTCCGGAGCGGGGGAGATTCCAAGGCAAGACACGGCCTCAGGAGTCAAGGATGACGCGGGGAAAGGACAGGCGAGCAACGAATTGCAGGATGGTGCAGTTTCCCCTTTCGTGCAAGGCAGGGAAGGACATATGCGGGTTCCCAAGGCATCTTCGAAAGGTTTCCTTTCTGGTGCAACAAGGTCGTCGCCGCCCGCCAGCAGGACAGACGTCATCCTTGGACCCGTCCCTGCAGCACTGGCAGCCACTTTGCAGGCAAAGACAACCTTTGTACAGGGGGAGCATGTTCTCATGTTCCCCCTCAAAATTGGTTGTTGTGGGATCCCTTCCCACCCCTGCGATAAGGGAAGAGGACCCGGGCCACCGCTATATATAGAGGATAGGTTACATCATAGAGGGGGAACGGAGATTCATTCATTCGTCCACTCGGACCACACAAAAGCCACCCAGCCTTCGGAGGCCCAAGAACACTGTACTAGTTCATCCACCAACCTCCACGAGAGGATATCCACCAAAACACGAGTAGGGTATTACGCTTCTCAGCGGCCCGAACCTAGGTAAACTGTCGTGTTCTATGTCTTTCTCACCATCGAGTGAGTTCTCTGATATCCCGAGCGAGTAGCGAGTTAGGTGAGGGGAGCCCACGAGAGATCTTCGTACACGCCCCTGAGTTCGAATCCTTAGGGTTTTGCGACGCTCGAAATCCGACATAAGCAGTGTATGACAGTTGGGTCCCACCCCACTAATTAACCTGATTAAATATTTATTAAACCCTAAAAATAAATGTGCCTATGACACATGGGACCCACTGGTCATAGTTGACCAGTCAAAACCCCGTTGACTACTGATGTCATAATGACATCATAATGCTATCATATTTAATATCTAACTAGCTCGGTCACCAGCGCATTTGCGCGGCTAGCCTTTCGACATATAGTTAAATATACAATTTGGATTGTAATGGTGTATGGTGATCAATAGCTTGATCATTATTTTCGTATCAGTATGATTTATAAATGTTAGTTTTGAAAGAATGTCATCGATGTGTACTGATACTAATTTAACTGGACAATATAAATATTATTATTTATACACTCCTATTTTTTGAAGATTATTCCTGATCATATTTTTAATCTATATCATCGGCTGACTATGTCACCTAAGGATGATATTAATTTATGCTATTTTTATAACTTATAATTTTTTTTAACGCAAGTCATCTTTAGCGTTGTGGTGGATCATGCATTCTTGCCCGCATATTTATTTTATATTTTCATGATGTTTTCCGTGTCTAATCTATACTTTGATGCTAATTTGTATTTCTTTATATTCGGTTCTACATATGTGAAAGTACACATATTTTTTTTTGAATATGACTCAAACTCTTCCTTCTTTTATTTTTTGAATCAGACTCTTAATTGGTTGTCCGGCTGCCTAGCGAATGTGATCAAAAAATATAATGTATGTGAAGTTATCTTATGACTGCTTCAAATTTGTTGGGTTCAGTATTAGTATCGCCTGGGTATATATGATTCAGATTCAGTTTGTAAAACGTACACTTCTTTGCCTTTCCTGGTTCTAAACTTCTTTTTACGTGAAGCTTTCCACCATGTATACCCCGCTGGAGCCTAATTGGAGTCAGATAGCAATGTATATATCCTTTTCTTTCAGGCAACACATATGTGTGCACATATTTTTTACCACTTCTTTTCCTCAAAACTTTTTTAGAAGACCTGGGGACATCTTCTGCCAAGTTAAGGTTGTTGTATCTTAAAAAAAAGAGTTAAGGCTGTTGTATCTCACACGTCTCATAAGATAAAACCTGTAGATATTATTATTGTATGTAATATCTTAAATCATACTGTAGACTTTTGATCAGATAAATCTTAACCGTTCAGATAACATAAAATGTACACCTCTTAGCCCTTCCTGGTTCTAAACTTCTTTTTACGTGAACCTTTCCACCATGTACATCCAGCCGGAGCTTAATTGAAGTCCGATAAAAATGTATATATCTTTTTTTTAGGCAACACATATGCATGCACATCTCTTTTACCACTTCTTTTCCTGGGAACTTTTTTTAGAAGACCCGGGGACTTCTTTTGCCAAGTTAAGGTTGTTGTATCCCACACAGTCTCATAAGCTAAAACCTGTATATATTTTTGTTGTACGTAACACTTTAAATTATATGTGTAGACCTTTGACTACATAGATCTTAACCGTTCAAATAACATAATTTTAGACTGGTGAATCTATACCGTTCCTTTTCTGTCATTTTTAAGTATATAATAGAAGATTCAATAAGTTAACAGTCAAACGGCTTGTATGGTGGCGATATCTATAATATAATCGATTTTGTGTGATTGTTATCTTTTTGGCTGGTTTCTACCACATGAGCTTTCCGATTGGTTTTTCGTGCTTCGTTCGGACAAAGGAGCATACAATATTATTTCATATTATTAAATCTAAGCCGCCATATTTAGGCTATACCATATAAATAACAATGGAGATACCAAAAATACGTCGATGATTATTTGAGGCTTATTATAGTGGAGAGTTAATGTTTATTCATCTAATATGAGGTCTAGATTTCCGGTATATTTTTAGATCCGTCATTTTGTTTTTTTGACACGATTTAATTAAATGCAAAACTTTGGCACAACAAAAATGTAGACGTACACTACTATTAATAATAGCCGAAGATCTGTGTTGTGCATTGGGGTGGCCAGTTTAATATAAGCGATACATGTTTTTGTCAATTTTTTGAATTGAAACAAAGAATTTTTTTTATTTGATAATATAAAGTAAATATAGTACAACCACATGATTTATTCTACTTTCCACTTGAAAATGCTCTTGATTTTTTTCGTTTCGTTCGATCTAATTATAGTGCAGTTAAATTACGTGGTTTACTAGTAGATTTATTTTTGTCTATTTTCTCAATGTTTTTTACTGTGAACCTATTATACACTCAAAATCCCCAAGTGTTGTTCTTTTACCAATGCATATATCGTTTTTTTATCAGTGTCGAAGAGCTTGCCCGGACCGTGTGTCATGTGGACTAACATAGCATGCAACTTTCTTTTAGTTAAATCAATTCAATTTTTTATTTTCCATTGTCCATCTCACATATATCGGTTGTTGTGTCCGGTCAGAATTATTGGCTACACCTTTTTGAGTTGGTCGCTAGCGCCCATGTTGCAGAGGAACTTTGGTTCTAATCGGTTTCCTTTTCATTTTGACAGGTTCCAATTGTTTTACTAATATATATTTTTCTCCTAAATTCAGATTTTGGTTCCTTGTCTACGTGGGGCCTTTGATCAGTTTTTTTAAAAGCTATCCCATTGGTTCGTTATTAATAGGGTCGCACAAGTTTCTAGGTACGTGACACATGCTAAAAATTCTACATAACGCTTTAAATTATATGTGTAGACTTATGACCATATAAATCTTAACCGTTTAAATAACATAACTTTAGATTGGTGAATCTCTACCGTTCCTTTTCTATTGTTTCATAACTTTAGATTGGTGAATCTCTACCGTTCCTTTTCTATCGTTTCATAACTTTAGATTGGTGAATCTCTACCGTTCCTTTTCTATCGTTTTAAGTATATAATAGATTTGTTTAAATCTGTTTAATTCCTAATAAATAACAAAACTGTAAGTCAGATGAAAATATTTTGAACATGAAAGTTCATCTGCAAAACGAAACGAACCCGGATACGATGTCCATTCGTTTGTCATGCGTCCCTAGCATAGCAAAAGTGAAACTTTTCCACCATTTTCATCTGACCGGTAGTAGCGAGGGACCCGGGAAATATCATCTGATATTTTCCCGACCCGTCTATGATGGATAGCACTGTGTTAGCTCATGCCTAGACCTGCATATTTACATGTCATGCTTAGTGATTGCATCTGTGTTTATATTTATTGTTTCTCCCCCCCCCCTCTTCTTACCGGTAGACCCCGAGACTGAAGCTGCTGCCGGGTACGACTACCCTCCTGACGACCAGCCCTTTGCCGCAGAGCAAGAAGGCAAGCAAACCCCCCTTGATCTTCCTATATCGCCCATTTCTTTCTCCCTCATGCTTGCATTAGAATTTTGCTACTGTTGCAGTTAGTTCCTATCCCTGATGCATAACCTAATTTTGATGAACTGCTACTTTCAGTACCGCACTTTAAACTGCTTAGTATAGGTGGCTCAATCATCCCCTCCGACCCTTAGACCAGTTGCCCCATTTTATCATCAAGTCTCGATCCCTGATCGACGAGCCGAGACCCGACACAGCACTTACACCCCCCTTAGTTGTACGATGTTGCAGAGCTACTATCGGGTACCGAGCGTGATGCCTCGCAAAGTACTCATGATGATATCTTTGTAGTGCAGCTAGTTCGTCGTGGTTATCGAGGGTGATTCCTCCTTCACCACTCCCGACGATGACTCTGTTGTGCAACCCCTCAAGTGTAAGACCCTCGAGGGTGATTCCTCTAAGTCCACCTTGACGGTTACATCGTTCGGAATCCAAAGAGGATGATACCTCAGATCCCCCTGATGTTACAACCACACAGTTACTTGACCATGTTACTGGGATCAGTGATGAATAATGTTAGGCGGGTCGATTCCCACGTGGATGTGTCGATGAGTTAATTAAAATGTTAACGGATTCGAGTATTTGATCTGGGTTGGTCGGATACCTTATTTCGCACTAACCGTCTACGTGGGAGGAGTTATGGGTTCTCGACGTCGTGGTATCAGCCAAACCTCTTCAGACATTAGCAATGGAGCAGCGCGCACCCGAGTGGTCCGGATATGCATCGTGCTTGTAATAAGGTGTGCTAGGACTGACCTCGGCCGCCCACGCATCGTGCAGGAGTGCAAAGGTTGATGGGCCCATGACCCCTGCGTGCTTAGGATGTAGACCGGCGGGCTGGCCTCTCTGTTGAGTCTTGGTGGGGCTGCGATGTGTCGGTGTTCTGAGGCCGGGCATGACCCAGGAAAGTGTGCCCGGCGAGACTTTATTGAGCGTCACAGGGAATATGTTGTGCACCCCTGCGGGGAAGAACTTATTTATTCGAATAGTCGTGTCCACGGTTACAAGACGACTTGAAGTTGTGCCCTAATCTTATACAACTAGAACTGTTACTTAAATAGAATGTTGCTCCAGGATCGCTTCCTCGCAGGGAGTCGAGGAAGGATCTGTGGGCGTGACTTTAAATAATATTGTTCCAGCAATATGACTATTAATTGTGTTACCTGTTCTACTCTCGTCTGTTGCTGCAAGACCCCTGAAGATGCAAGTCTTCGATAGGACTAGGCCTTCTCTCTCTATTCTTGCATTGTTGCAGCCAGTCCACATATAAAACCCTTCCTTTGATACTGATGCATATTTATCATAGTTCTGATGTCAGTCTTGCGAGTACTTTGGATGAGTACTCACCGTTGCTTTGCTCCCCCTTTTCTCCTTGATCCGTTGTTGCGACTAGATGATGGAGCCCAGGAGATGGCGTATCCCGCCGACGACGACTGCTACCCCGATGGTGCCTACTACTATGTGGAGGCCGCTGAAGACCAGGAGTAGTTAGGAGGCTCCTAGGCAGGAGGCCTCGCCTCGTTCGATCGTTGTATCTTTTGTGCTAGCATTCTCTAAGGCACCCCATGTTTAATGTTTGTACTCAGATATTTGTTCCTTACGCTGACTCATGTGTTTATCGAGCTTCTGTATTCTAGCCCTCGAGGCCCCTAGCTTGTATATGAAGCTTGTATGTTTTATTTGTGTCTAGAGTTGTGTTGTGATATCTTCCCGTGAGTCCTCGAGCTTGGTCGTACGCATTTGTGTGTATGATTAGCGTACGATCAAATCAAGGGCATCACAACTTAACACGTTCCTCAACTATTTATTTAGTAGGTGGATGATATTTAAACCATTTCTCTTTAGGGAGATCAACATGAGTAGCAAAGGTTTCAGAAAATGAGGCTACTATCTCAGAGTCAAGTCCATACTTAGTGCTAAAATCATTGAAAGCATCGGTATCCATAAAGATTTAACATAATCAAACTCAAGTTTTATACCTGACTATTTACCTTCCTCGAGTTCCCAATCTTAAGAGTTGCATTTAATTACTACCAAAAGATCCCAACCGAATTCAATAGGCTTCTTCATAAAGGAACCACGATAAAGTATCGACCATGGTTTGATCATTAAGAGAAAGTCGAGCATAAAAATTCTGAATAATAATTTCTCTCGGGAGCTCATGATTGGGGCATGAATATAACATTGACTTAAGACTTTCCCAAGCTAGAGTGATACTTTCTCCTTCACGAGGCCAAAAATTACAGATATAATTCCAATCACGATGAACAAGATGCATAGGATATTTTTTTTTGGTGAAACTCCAATTTCAATTGATTCCAATTCCAAGATCTTGTATCATCACATAGCCTATACCATGTCAATGCTTTGGCCCCCATAAAGGGAAAACGTTTTATTGACTTTATCTCCGGATAAACCTGCAAGCTTAAATAATCCACAAACTTCATACACATAGATTAGGTGCATATCGGGATGTGTTGTTCCATCTCCTGTATAAGGATTAGCTAGCAGTTTGTCTATCATACCTGAAGGAGTTTCATAATAAAAAAATAGTAGGTTCAGTATATTGAGGGACAACTCTATTTGTTTCCGGTCGAGGTGAAGACACCCGGACAAATCCCTCAAAGGAATACTTTCCATAGTGAAAAGTGACAATAAATTTTAGCATGTAATATAAATTTTCCCTTACCAAATTCCGCTTACCAAAGGCGCTTCACTCCCCAGCAATGGTGTTAGAAAATAGTCTTGATGACCCACAAGTATAGGAGATCAATCGTAGTCCTTCAGATAAGTGAGAGTGTCGAACCCAACGAGTAGCAAAAGGAAATGACAAGCGGTTTCTAGCAAGGTAATTTCTACAATCACTGAAATAGCGGTAACAAGTTGTTTGACAACAAGATACTTGTAACAAGTGACGAGTAGCAATAGTAATAATATGTTCAGCAAGGTATCCCAATCCTCTTGTGGCAAAGGACAGGCCAAAACAGTTTCTTACAATAGGCAAAGCGTTCTTGAGGGCACACAGGAATTTCATCTAGTCACTTTCGTCATGCTGGATTAATTCACGTTCGGCACTTTGATAATTTGATATGTGGGTGGACCGGTGCTTGTGTGATGTTCTTACTTGAACAAGCCTCCTACTTATGATTCACCCCCTCGCAAGCATCCACAACTACAAGAAAAGTATTGAGAATAAATTCTAACCATAGCATTAAACATAGGGGTCCAAATTAGCCCCTTACGGAATAGCACATAAACTAGGGTTTGAGTTTCTGTCACTCTCGTAACCAATCATATAATAAATACTCCACAATGCATTCGCTTAGGACCAAAGATGGTGAAGTGTCATGTAGTCGACGTTCACATAACACCACTAAGGGAATCACAACGTTCATACCATCAAAATATCAAACAACTATCAACTTCACACGACTACTTGCAACATGACTTATCCCGTGGCCTCGAGAACAAAAGTAACTACTCACAAGTGATGTACATGCTCAGGATCAGTAGGGTATTAAATAACATATTGGATCTGAACATGTGATCTTCCACCAAATAAACCATAAAGCATCAACTACAAAATGTAATCAACACTACTAGTCATCCTCAAGTACCAATTTGAGGTTCCAGTACAAGATTCAGCACAAGAGATGAACTAGGGTTTTGAGAGGAGATGGTGTTGTTGAAGATGTTGATGCAGATTGGCCTCCCAAAGATGAGAGGGTTCTTGGTGATGACGATGGCCTCAATTTCCCCCTCCAGGAGGGAAGTTCCCTTAGCAGAATCGCTCCACCGGATGGCAAAACTGCTCCTAACCAAGTTCCGCCTCGAGACGGTGGCGCTCCATCCCGAAAGTCCTCTCCTCATTTTTTCTAGGTTAAAACTGAATATATATATACCAGAAGATGATCGTCATAAGTGGGTCGGGTGGCCCATTACCCACCAGGGCGCACGACCCGGGGGGGCAGCGTGCCTTGGTGCCTAGTGGGCACCTTGCAGCCCCCCTCTGGTACTTCTTTCTTCCAATATTTGTTATTTATTCCAAAAGTATTCTTCATGAAGTTTCATCCCATTTGGAGATGTGGGGAATAGGTATCTCTGATGTAGCTTTCAGGTCCAGAATTCCATCTGCCGACATTCTCCCTCTTTGTGTGAACATTGCATATTATGAGAGAAAACGCATTAAAATTACTACATAAAGTGATATAATGCATAAAAACACTATAAATAATAGTAGCAAAAGATGGTGCAAAATGGATGTATCATTGTTCTATGTTGACGCTAGAAAAAATATGAAAGCAAGAAGAGGCAACGAATATCGTTTCATCCACAAAGTGACACATTTCGTACCGAAACCGTGAGCCTTGTTGTGAGAACCTTTAGTTTGTGAGAAGCTTGTACCCAAACCTGCCCCAAATGGGACAATTTTTTTACCACAGCATGTTGATGCCGTTCCATGATAGCATGCCAAGTTTCATGAATTTCACACGATTTTTGGATTTACTTGAATTTTAAAACCATGTATCTCAATGTTTACGGCCAAGCGGCGGCACTGAGGTGTTTGACATTCATTCCCATTTCTTGCATGGGACCTAAGCATGCAACCAAGGACACACATTTGATTTTTCAACCCATTTGTATGCACTGAAGCATGTGCCGATAGTTCACATTTGAATTATGCACATAACTGATTAGAAAATTAGTTAATGTATAAAAATGTTGAAATGAACCCTGGAAAATTCCAAAATTGAACACGACACTCCTTTTGTTCTATGTTGACATCTGAAAATAATTTAAAGCAAGAAGAGGCAATGAATATCGTTACATCCACAAAGGTAACACGATGCCTACTAGAACCATGAGGCTTCTTGTGAGAAGCTTATACCAAAACCTGCCCCAAATGGGTCAATTTTGTATACCACGGCATGTTGATGCCATTCTAGGATAGCATGCCAAGGTTCATGAATTTTAGACGAGTTTTGGATTTACTAGAATTTCGAAACCAAGTATATCAACGTTTGTCGACAAGCGACGGTGTCGAGGTGTTTGAAATTCATCCCCATTTCTTGCACGTGACATAAGCATTAACCCATGGACACTTATATGATTTTACAACCCATCTTGGTGCAGTCGAGCATGTGCATGCAATTTAATTTTGAATTGTGCACCTGAAATGCCTAAACCAAGTTAATGTATAGACATGTCCAAACGAACCCTGAATAATTCCAATTCTTTTGACACGCCTATAGTTGCATGTTCACTGAAGATAAAATTTCTAGCAATTCAAACACCATCCTTTGCCGCTATGACCCCATCATGTATTTCAAATCAAGATGAAAAATCGAGTAGACCACACACAATTTATTATCACCAACCGTGTGAGATGCAGTACAAAATATATTGGAGCACCATACCTTCGGAGTAGTACGTATATGGCTTGTGCGATAAGGCGCATTGGCTACAGTCCAAAGCCGATGCGTCAAGCACACTGGATCGCTCCCCAAATATCCTTTCACTATTCAATCGTCGTTGGTGAAAGATGGGGTCGTGGACCCGGATCGTGAGGGCAACTTCGGCGGCCCACTCTGGCGAGAGCACATCCGCATCCGCCATGCGCGTGCTAACAAGTTGCGTGAGCGTGGCCACAATCTGCGACTGGGCAGCCAAGGCAGCCCAAACGGTCATTATTGCTGCTCAGGTGGTGACAACAACATCTGCAACCGGATAGTAACTCGCAAGAACGGCACAACAACTTTCCGTTTCGCAGCGGTGGCCTTAGACCTGATGAAGGCCACCCACACCCAGCTCCTAGCGGTCAAGGCACAAATTGAATATAGATTCTCCAACAACGGTCGACAACCCACAACAGAAGAGTTGGTAATCGTCAAGAGGGTTCGAGCAACCGTTCGTTCCTTCGCGGCATACCTTGCCACGTCGGAGCCCGTCCAAGCCCACATCGTGTCCGCACATACCCATCTCGTGGAAGCCTTTTCCAAAGAGGTGGCGGACGCGGATGTCAAGATGCTTGCTGAGTATGGTGCGATGGATGCCATGGAGCCCCTTCCCCAGGAGATCATCAGGCGCGAGCTGGACAAGGAGGAGGAGGAGGAGATCAACGAGCGCCAGCTGGAGTAGTACTCTTTGTTTAATTTAGAGCGTCGGTCTTTAATTTGTTGGAGTAATGTTTAGGTTAAGTAGCCCTCTTTAATTGCTAAACTTGCTCGATTAAGAAGTGTGTGTGTGTTGTAGTCTCTTTTGTGTACCCAAATTATGCAATGACGAGGATGGCCACTGTAACCAGGGAAATTTGGACCAAAATTTGCACGTTCAAACTCATCACTCACGGGGTAAGCTTATGAATCATTTCTGATGTTCACATATCATACAAAGTGCTGAATAAGGGACCATGTGTGATGAAACTTTGTGCGCCAGTTTTTTCATTCCATCGAACCAAAATTTTCAGCTTCCACAGAAATATATACCTCCCCGCATCATCCCCTTACGAAAAGCCACATTTACCCTATTTTTTCCTTCCTTCTCAAGTTCAAACATTCACTCTTTGCTTGCAGGGCCGCCTCCTAGATGGCGACCCTCCTTCACACTGTCCGGCCTCATCTATCCAGGCACGTAATCCACACCTGACCCCCATCCTCCTCCTCCTTCTAAATCCCACATGCCCCGACCGCCAGTGTTATACCTTCCACCGAAATCACCGACCCCTACTCTAAATAAGTGCCACCCTAAGCCATGGTGCACGTAATATAGCGAGGAGCTCAAGGCGCATTTGGCAGCGGAGAAGCAAATTACGGCTGCATGCGCGGATGAGGTCACGATGGGTGCCATTCGTGTCGACCCCCAAATCTTGGAGGAGTACCTCGTCGTCGAGGCCACCGTCGATGCCTCGCGCGCCGATGTTGCGACGCAATTAGCTGCTTTAAGCGATATCTCATGGCATTTTCTTGAGGCCATCATTGGTGCCTTCGGCGAAGACTACTAGGTGTTTTCTCAGCATGCCCATGCTTACCTCAACTCAAGAGCCAGCGGGTTGGTGCTCTGAGCGGCTCAGCCAACTCACCACTATGAGGAGGGCACCCATGATGTGGAGGCCTCACCCTCTTCCATGTCCAAGGAGTGAATCATCATTGATATCTCCGACGTTGAGGAGTAGCTTGTCTTATTAGCTCACTATAAGGACCTATGTTCAGTTAGCTAGTTACGCCGGTTAAGCATGTTCTCGTTACCCGTTGCATGTGCTACTCCTGCCTTTCTTAACAAATTCTAGTGAATTGTCCTATGTACTTTTACCATGCAATCTAATCCTCTAGTGTTATGTTCTATATGTCGTGCAATGTGGTGCTCACTTATTAACTTTTTGGCTAATTTGTTATCGTGTTCAGTTAACTGTTTGGTTCAACCCTGTAATGTGATGTTCAATTCTTTTGGGTGCAATTTTATATTGTCTTCCATGTGAGAAATAAATAGAATTTGGGTGTACAAAATACATGAGAAACAAATACAATTGATATATTTCCAAGTTCTCAACCATTCTTGGTTTGGTTAACTGACTGATCTTCTAGTATGTTATATATTGTGCAATGTGGTGCTCAGCTAATTTTTGGTACATTTGTTGCGGTGTTTAGTTAAATGTTTGGTTCAATTCTACAATGTGATGTTCAATTGTTGTGTGTGCATTTTTCTATTGTCTACCATGTGAGAAATAAATCAAATTTCGTTGTACTGAAGACATGAGAAACAAATAGAATTGCTATATTCCCAAGTTGTTAAGCATGCTTGGTTTGGTTAACTATGTAATCTTGTATTAGGAGTATGTTATGTCATGCAATGTTGTGCTCGGTTAATGTTTGGTTCATTTGTTGTGGTGTTTACTTAAATGCTTGGTTCAGTTTTGCAATGCGATGTCCAATTGTTGTGGGTACAATTTTGTATTGTTATGCATGTGAGGAATAAATGGAATTTGGATGCACTTAATACATGAGAAGCATATACAATCGCTATATCTATTAGTTCTTAATCATGCTTGGTTTGGATAAATGGCTTTTCTATGTGGCTCAAATTAATGTGCTGAATCTGCAATGTGTTTATTTTTCATCAACATAATTTACTGATAGCATGCCAACTGTCACTTAACCTCATCAATAATTACCTTATATGTGTTGTAGGGAAACAATGGGAAGCATTGAGGTTTACAATCGAGGTTTGCACATGCATGGTACTTTGTCTAATACTCCCTTTGTTTCTAAATATAAGTCTTTCTATAGATTTCACTACGGACTACATACAGAGTAAAATGAGTGAATCTACACTCTAAAGTATGTCCATATACATCCGTATGTAGTGCTACTTCTTGAACTTGCGTTGGTTTTCCCTTGAAGAGGAAAGGGTGATGCATCAAAGTAGATAAGTATTTCCCTCAGTTTGTTGAGAACCAAGGTATCAATCCAGTAGGAGTAACAAGCAAGGCCCCAATCTTAGCACCTACACAAAAAATCAAACACTTGCACCCAACGCTAAAAAGGGGTTGTCAATCCCTTCACGATTATTTGCAAGGATGAGATCTGATAGAGATAGATATAAAAGATTGCTAGAAAGAAAAGTAAAACAAAAGTAAATAAATGGCAACAATATATTTTTGGTATTTTTGGTTTATAGATCTGAAAGTATAATATGGAAAATAGACCGGGGGGGCATAGGTTTCACTAGAGGTTTCTCTCATGAAGGAAAATAACACGATGGGTGAAATAATTAGTGTCGAGCAATTGATAGAAAAGCAAATAATTATGAAGATATCCAACGCAATGATTATGCATCTAGGCATTATGTCTGTGTCAAGTAGTGTGAAACGATTCTGCATCTACTACTATTACTCCACACATCGACCGACTCCTGCCAGCATCTAGAGTGTTAATTTCATGAAGAACAAAGTAACGCATTAGATAAGATGACATGATGTAGAGGGATAAAATCCAGCAATATGATGAAAACCCCATCTTTTTATCCTCGATGGCAATAATGCAATACGTGCCTCGCTACCCCTACTTTGTCACTGGGTGAGGACACCACAAGATTGAACCCAAAACTAAGCACTTCTCCCATTGCAAGAATTACCAATCTAGTTGGCCAAACCAAACCAATAATTCGAAGAGACTTGCTAAGATATGAAATCATGTATATAAGAATTCAGAGAAGATTCAATTAATATTCATAGATAATTTGAACATAAACCCACAATTCATCGGATCTCGACAAACACACCGCAAAAGAGTATTACATCAGATAGATCTCCATGAAGATCATGAAGAACGTGGTATTGAAGAACAAAGAGAGAGAAGAAGCCATCTACCTACTAGCTATGGACCCGTAGGTTTGTTGTGAACTACTCATGCATCATCGGAGAGGCAATGGAGTTGATGTAGATGCCCTCCGTGATCGATTCCGCCTCTAGCAGATTACTGGAAAAGTCTCCCAGATTGGATCTCACGGGAAGAGAGGCTCCCGGCGGCGGAAATGTATTTTTTTGGTGTCGTTCTGGTATTGGGAAATATTTGGAAATTTATAGGACGAATATTAGGGTTAGGACGCCTATAGGGGGGCGCAAGCCAGGGGCGCCCCCCCCCCTAGGGCGTGCCCTGCAGGCTTGTCGTCTCCCGACAGGTCTCGTGCCCCCTTCTCCAAGTGTGGCGGGTTTCTTCCAGTTCAAGAAAAGCATTCCTGAGATTTTATTTTGTTTGGACTCCATTTAATATTCCTTATCTGCAATACTCAAAAACATGGAAAAAAACAGAAACTCGCACTAGGCTCTAGGTTAATAGGTTAGTCCCAAAAATAATATAAAATAGCATATTAATGCATATAAAACATCCAAAACAGATAATATAATAGCATGAAACAATAAAAAAATCTAGATACGTTGGGACGTATCATGTAGTTTGTAGTGGAATCCTTAAAAGATTTATATTTAGGAGCAGAGGGAGTAGCACATTATTATGCAATTGCAGGAACCATTCTTATATTTAGGGTTATAAAAATTTGGTCTTGCACATGTAGGTCCTAGTGTCATAGGTTTCGACCAACTGTTTGACCCCTTTTGCATATGGGGATGAGTTGTCCATGAATATGAGTCAAGTCAATAAACTCAGAAAGATTGTTAGGATAAAGAAACTAGCGACAAAAAACAACAAGATCTTTGTCTGCACAATGAATAAGACATCAATACACTATAGGATGGTACTAACTATTATACCTTGTGTTTTTATTCCTTTACGCCATTTTAAATATATATAATATATTTATGCATACCCTTGTTTTTGGGCCTTTCCAAAGCAGTTCACTAATGATTACCTCTCAAACCACATGTATGATCAGGAGGCGAGGAAGGTATTCATACAACACCAACATTACAATATTGAAGTCTTCCTGAAGAGGACGAAGGATGGATGGTCAACCATCCACACGCACTCGCCTAAAGTTGCAAAGAACTTCAACATCAATGAAGGCTCAATATCCGCCTTCCGCTTTAGCAGTTTTCTAGATAAGATTCATGTGTCTATCTACCATCTATGATGCTAATTTCCAAAGGTCATAGATGTTGCATGTGAAACTTGGTCTTGGTGCAGTTGTGTAATGGGGTAGCTAGATATATGCCTATATGGTGTAACTAAGTGTTTAAGTTATACGATGTTGTACTCTGATGTATTTCAATTACGAAATCCTGGTTCCGTAATACAATGAAATATATTGCATGCTCAATATGAAATGCCAATTTGATTAATAAATAGATTATTAATAATAGGCCAATTATCCTGCTAACTCGATTTTTATATTGGAAACAGTTATTGAGAAAACACCATGGGCAATGACCTAAGACAACGCATATAGTTTCTAGGAAGAAAACATGTTGGACCAATGAACAATCACACACAACTTCCTCTTCAAAACTATTTGCATTAGGCCACCTTGCGCAAATGTTTTCCACATAAAAAGTGTGTGTGTTGGACAACCTATGCCACATAGTTTCTTCTATGCACCATGCGTGATGCATTCAAGAACGCAAACGATAAAATTGTTAATATCGTCTGCAATGGCAATGCTATCACATACGATTTGATGGGTAAAATTGTGTGTGGTGTAGGTGTGAACGGAAACATTTGTATGGGATTCATCGTGTGGGATGTAGATACGAACGGAAACATTCTTCTTGGATTGACTGTGTGGGATGTACACACAAACCGAAACTTATTCCGTGGATTGATTGCATGGGATTTACATACGAAGGGAAACGTTTCTCTCGGATTCACTGTGTGGGATGTACTTATGAACGGAAATGATTGGGCGTGTATGATTGTATGTGATGGCTAGCCCAATCGCAAACGAGCTCATTTTGTGTGGCGTGTGTGACCGGAGGGCCTATCCCCGATGGTTTAGGGGTCGTGTGGGAAGGACCCCCCCCCCTATCGGCCACACTCACTAGGCGATGGTTTAAAATGCCATCGCGGAAAGGGGTTAAAAACCGTTTGTATAGCACATCGCTGCACCAATGACTTGATGGTGTTGATATGGTTCTATCTATTGATACAACCTCTAACGGCGAGGAACACCAAGCCCAACGAATTGCGTAAGCTAGAAACAGAGGGGAGGGGGGAATACCAAGACAGTTCGAGAAGTAGCGACTTTGTGTTAATCGCATTCCCCTATGTTTTTTTGGTGAAACAAGAGATAAAGAAGCTAAGAAGAAAATTCAAGAATTGGTTGTGACTGAAAGCCTTTTGCATTGTAGATAGAAATTGGATGAGCGGTGGTCATGACCTATACTGGTTATGTCGTGGAAGTTTTGGATATACAAAGACGATCATCACATTGATGTTTTGGTCTAGGTGTATGTTGGTGCTGCTTAATGGAGAATTACATGTGTGCATGGTGTACGTACATATTAGAAATAAACACTTGACATGGACAAAGCTACAAAATCTTAGAAATGGCAATGACTTGATGTGTCTACTTATCGGAGATTTCAATAAAGTTTTATGGGATTTCGAGCACACGTCTTCTACTCCTAGAGTGGAACAAGAGATATCACTGTTTGGTGATGCACTCGAAGTGTGCGCCCTAGTGGACTTGGGCTTCTAAGGAGTTCCCTTCACCTACGACAATAAATGAAGCAGCATCGACAATTTCAAAGTGTGGTTAGACTATGCGGTGGCCAACCGTGTGACGGTGTCCTGTACTAGGGGTGCAAACCATGTTGGCTCGCCATTGTTGGGCTGGTCCAAAGACTTGCCGACAACTGTAGAATGTTCCATGCAATCCCTATCCCTTGGCATAATCTAGATGGAATCCTCCGAAGACTTTAAATACACTTGAAGGCATATTTGAATGGTCGACATGTTATCCCTAGTTGTAGCCGACATACCTATAACCCTAGATACCCTTGGTGCCTATATAATCCAAGGGATTTAGTCTGTAGAGTCAAGGTTTTTAGACTAGAACTCATTAATACGATCACGAGGTACATCATCATGTATTTTGTACACCTTCCACAATCAATGCAATACAAGCAGGACGTAGCGTTTTACCTCTTTGAGAGGGCTTGGACCATGGTAAAATATCGTGTCTCCCTTTGTTGTGTTACCATCTATTCAAGATCACAGCTCGGGACCCCCTACCCAAGATCCACCGATTCTAGCACCCACATTGGCGGATCATTCAGGTCCCACTATGTGGTCACAAAGGCTCGATGGATCGTCTTCGGATCAATGATGGCATCCACTATGATAGTACCTTTTTCCATGTCTAGCTCTTCGCCTTTGGAAGCATCATGTTGCACGCCGGCTCACCCGATCACCTCGACAAAATGAAGAACTTATCCCCGGCCAAACCATCAGGTTTGGTAATCTGGAGTACATTATGGATTTCCTTGGTGAACTTTCTTTTTTGGCTGGATGTCAGACCAACTCGGAGATCCTATAAACAAAGTTTCCTTGATGATGTAGGACCGAAAGTATGTCTAGAGGGGGGTGGGGTGATTACACTACTTGACCAAATAAAAACTTAACCTTTTCCCGATTTTAGTTCTATACAAGTTTTAGAAATTGTTGCAAGTCAAGCACACCCTACACATGCAAGTCTAAGAGTATAGCAACAAAAAGTAAAGACATGCACCTATAAGTAGATGGTAGGGATAGGAAGATCAAACGCAAAGTTGACACAGAGATTTTTGGAGTGGTTCTGATAGGTGGTGCTATTGTACATACACGTTGATGGAGACTTCAACCCACAGAGGGTAACGACCGCGAGAGTCCATCGAGGGCTACACCCACAAAGTGTCCACGGATAAGCAACCTTGTTTGTTCCATCATGGCCTACGTCCACGGAGGACTAGCCTTACTTGGGGTAGATCTTCATGAAGTAGGCGGTCTCCTTGCCCTTACAAACTTTTTTGTTAATCTTTCCCTTACAAAATTCTTGGTTCAACTCCACAACACAAAGTAGGAGACTCCCAAGCGACACATAACCAATCTAGGAGACACCACTCTCCAAAAGGTAATAGATGTGGTGGTATGATGAACTCCTTGCTCTTGTGCTTCGAAACATAGTCTCCTCAACACTCAATCATTCTCTCAAAGATTTGTCTTGCATAGAATAGATTGATTGGCTTGAAAGCAACTTGGGGAGGATAGAAATCAAGATTTATATGGTAGGAATGGAATATCTTGATCTCAACACATGAGTAGGTGGCTCTCTCTCTCTTAGAAAAATTGATGGGGTAAGTGTTGGTTCATTCTGAGTGCTTCCTCTCCGAGTGAGAGACTGGTGGAGGGGTATATATAGGCATCTCCAAAAATCCAACCACTAAAACATTATTTCCCAACTTGGTGTAACCGAAGCAGAACTCGGTTGCACCTACTAGTGCGAAATGTGGCTACTTTTGGTATTTTGGTGACACTGATATGGAAATATCGGTCGGTTCGATTTTGGCTGACCTAGGTAGATGGCGAACTCGATTACACCGGTTTGGTAAAATCAGAAATTCCGATTAATCAAATTGACGTTAGTAGGTTTGCCACTGTTTTCGGTTGCACCGAAAATGGACTTGGTAGTAATGAGATGGATAGGGTTTGGCTCTAGATCTGTCTAGGGTAAACTCGGTAGGGCCGAAAGGAAAAACTTGATGGCACCGAATTTGACTTTAGGGTTTGGAAAAAATATTTTGTGGGAGAATTTCATGAGTATTTTTGGTGGCTAATCTCTAAGCACTTGAGCAACCAGATCATCATAGTCATCTCATCACCTTTTAATAGTATTATCTTTCCTATGGCTTCAAGTTTTCTCAGCAATGCAAAATCTACAGTCTTGAAGCCTGTTGCCAACAGATGCTCCTTGCATTTAGGGAATCTCCTCACAAACCTTAGCCAATCCATTCATTGAAATTTTCCTAAAATATACTAGGTAGAATCGTTAGTCCAATGAAATATATATTTTTATTAATTACCAAAACCGCCTAGGGAGAAGTTGTGCTTTGAATCTCCCCCTTTTTGGTAATTGATGACAACATATATATCAAAGCTACGACATAAAATATAATCAATGAATAACAGTGTCACTTTCACAAGTATGTGATAAGCAAGAGCTCCCCCTAAATTTGTGCACTATTTTTAAATTTGTGTTTGAATGCAAATGCACAATCGACTAGGTTCATGGGGTTCTCTTTAATGTCACATACATCTTGGTGGTGCGCATAAATAATAAGAACGAGTAACAATGCGCATCAAAACCAATAATTAGTGAATGGTCATCATCACATATATTAAAGATAGGAAGTAGTAGCATCATCAATCAAAGTGTATGATCAAACACATCAAAGTTTAAGACATCCAAACGATAAACCAATTGTTTTCAAAACGAGAAGAGCAACAAAATGCAACGCACACTCTCTCTCGAAGCCCTATGATCTATAGACTTCTCCCCCTTGGCAACAAGTTACCAAAAAGTTCAAATATATAGAGATAACCGTCACTCTCGGCATGGCCTCCTCTGGTAGCTGATGAAGGAGTCGAGAGAAATGCGTCCACGAAGACTTCAGATGATGTCCGCAAAGGTGGAGGTGTAGAAATTAGAGATCCGGGAGTTGAACGAGGTGTGGCTAGAGAAGATGTTGGATCTGATGAAGATGGTGTCGCCTCTATAACTGGCATGGTAGTAGATCTGGCTCGTGTCATGAATTGAGTGAGAGTCTGGAGAGGAGGACTCTCATCATCATCGATGGAGCTAGGAATGGGCACTACATCAACTTCCTTCTTTAACAGATTGACAGTGGTGGTCAACCCAGTCACCTTCACATCCAGGTCATGAAACTTCGTCTCCATGATCCTCTCTAACATCTCCTGACTGTGAAGAATCTTGTTGATGTTCTTCTCCATCCCTTGGATGGTGCTGATGAGAAGTTCCATCTGATCAGTCTTAGTCTTGGGCATTGGAGCACTAGTGGTTGTGGCTACCTCTGCCTCACCCTGGGTTGTAGATGAAGTGAGATGACTAGGATCCATCACCACAACATTATCCTCAAAGTCTGGTTGGAGTGGTAGGTGTGGACGATTAAGTAGATATGTGCTCTTTCCAATCTTGGAGTTGATGAGAATCTGTATGTATGGAGCATATCCACATGATCTCCTCTGATCAGCAACAATCCTCTTATTTGTATCTACAATCAAATCCATCGCTATGAATCTAGTGTGGGTGTCTACATGGTGCAGCATGCTGATGAAAGACCCCCTCATCATCTTATCATCACCTAATTTGGGCACCAAGGTGTAGCTCATGATGGTGTTGGTGGTGGGTAGTCCTGCTTGCACGTAGTAGACAGAGCCAAGCTTGTGAGACTCTACATAAGCAGAAGGGATAGGATTGTACATGTTGATCATATATTTTTGATTCATATTTGCTTTAGTATACACATCCATATCTCCTTCTGTAGGGGAACGTTGCATGGGAAACAAAAAAAATCCTACGCACACGTAATACCTATCCATGGTGATGATCATCTACGAGAGGGAGAGTGAATCTACATACCCTTGTAGATCGCTAAGTGGAAGCGTATATAACGCGGTTGATGTAGTGGAACATCTTCGTGATTCAAATCGCAGCCCGTCCCGCGATATCATCACGATCCATCCCCGCGATCCCATCACGATCCATCCCGATCTAGTGTCGAACGGACGACACCTCCGCGTCCAGCACACGTACAGCTCGATGACGATACCCGCCTTCTTGATCCAGCAAGAGGGGCGGAGAGGTAGATGAGTTCTCCAACACGACGGCGTGGCGGTGGTGGAGCTGATCCGGCAGAGCTTCGCTAAGCTATACCGAACAAATTTAGAGGAGAACAAATCTAGAGGAAGAAGAGGGCGGCACGTGGCGATTAGGGCTAGGGGCTGACCTCAAAATCCCTTAATATATATAGGAGGAAGGGGAGAGGAGGCAGCCATGGCCCCTACTCCAAGCAGGTTTGGCAGAACCAAACAAGGGAGGAATCCACCTCCCACAAGGGAGGTGGAATCCTATTAGGACTCCTTCCTAATTTGGAAACTCCTTCCACCTTTTGGCTTTTTGCCTTATCCCTCCACTCCATCCGCATGGGCCCTCAGGGGAGGCTTCGGCCAGCCCACTAGGGGTTGGTCTGCCTCCTCTCAAATCCCATGAAGCCCTTGGGTCGTCACACCCATCCCGGTGGTCCCCCGGTACCCTCCTCGCACTCCCGGTACACTATCGATGAGCCCGAAAATTTTCCGGAGACCAAAACAAGACTTCCTATATATCAATCTTCATCTCCCGACCATTCTGAATCTCCTCGTGATGTCTAGGATCTCATCCAGGACTCTGAACAACCTTCGGTTACTAACACATAATTTAATAATACCGAAACGTCACCGAACCTTAAGTGTGCAGACCCTGCGGGTTCGAGAACTATGTAGACATGACGTGAGACATTCTCCGGTAAATAACCAATAGTGGGACCTGGATGCCCATATTGGCTCCCACATATTCTACAAATATCTTTATCGGTAGAACCTCTATGTCAAGGACTCAGTTAATCCCATATGTTGTTCCCTTTGTCCTTCGGTATGTTACTTCCCCGAGATTCGATCGTCGGTATCTCTATACCTAGTTCAATCTTGTTACCGGAAAGTCTCTTTACTCGTTCGGTAATACAAGATCCCATGACTAACTCCTTAGTCACATTGCTTGCAAGGCTTGTTGTGATGTTGTATTATCGAGTGGGCCCCGTGGTACCTCTCTGTCACACGGAGTGACAAATCCCAGTCTTGATCCATGCCAAACCAACAAACACCTTCGGAGATACCTGTAGAGCACCTTTATAGTCACCCAGTTACGTTGCAATGTTTGATACACACAAGGTATTCCTCCGGTGTCTAGGAGTTGAATGATCTCATGGTCATAGGAACACATACATTGACATGCAGAAAACAGTAGCAATAAACCGACATGATCATATGCTACATTCATAGTTTGGGTCTTGTCCATCACATCATTCTCCTAATGATGTGATCCCGTTATCAAGTGACAACACTTGTCTATGGCCACGTAACCTTGACCATCTTTAATCAACGAGCTAGTCAACTAGAGGCTCACTAGGGACAGTGTGTTGTCTATGTATCCATACATGTATTTGAGTTTCCAATCAATAGAATTCTAGCATGGATAATAAACTATTATCATGAATAAGGAAATATAATAATAATCAATTTATTAATGCCTCTAGGGCATATTTCCAATAGTATCCCACTTGCACTAGAGTCAATAATCTAGTTCACGTCACTATGTGATTGTAATGAATCTAACACCCATATAGTTCGGGGGTTCGATCATGTCTTGCTTGTGAGAGAGGTTTTTAGTCAGGTCTGAACCTTTCAGATCCGTGTGTGCTTTACAAATCTCTATGTCATCCTATAGATGTTGCTACCATGTGCCATTTGGTTATATTCCAAATGAATGCTCCACAATACGAATCCGATTTACTACTCAGAGTTATTTGGATTAGTGTTAAAGCTTGCATCGACGTAACCCTTTACGATGAACTCTTTGATCACCTCCATAATCAAGAAAAAAAATCCTTAGTCCACTAGTTACTAAGGATAACTTTTGACCGATGTCTAGTAATCCATTCCTAGATCACTTTGTAACCCTTGACAGATTCATGGCAAGGCACACATCAGGTGCAGTACACAGCATAGCATACTATAGAGCCTACGGCTAATGCATAGGGGACGACCTTCGTCCTTTCTCTTTCTTCTACCGTGGTCGGGTTTTGAGTCTTACTCAATACTCACACCTTATAAAACAGTCAAGAACTCTTTCTTTGCCAATCTATTTTGAACTCCTTCAAAAACTTGTCACGGTATGTATTCATTTGAAATTTCTATTAAGCGTTTTGATCTATCTCTATAGATCTCGATGCTCAACGTTCAAGTAGCTCAGTCCACGTTTTCCTTTGAAGAACTCCTTTCAAACAACCCTTGATGCTTTCCAGAAATTCTACATTATTTCCGATCAACAATATGTCGACCACATATACTTATCATAAATTCTATAGTGCTCCCACTCACTTTCTCGGAAATACAAGTTTCTCATAAACCTTGTATAAACCCAAAAGCTTTGATCATCGCATCAAAGCGTATATTCCAACTCCGAGATAATTGCTCCAGTCCACAGAAGGATCGCTGGAGCTTGCATACTTGTTAGCATCCTTAGGATTGACAAAACCTCCTGGTTGTATCACATACAACTTTTCCTCAAGGAAACTATCGAGGAAACAATGTTTTGACATCCTATCTGCAAGATTTCATAAATAATGCATCACCTGCTAACATAATTCCAACAGACTTTTAGCATCGCTACGACTGAAAAAGTCTCATCATAGTCAACTTTTTGAACATGTCGGAAACATCTTTACGACAAGTCAAGCTTTCTTAATGGTGACTTTTCACCATCATTGTCAGTCTTCCTTTTCAAGATCCATCTATACTTAACAGTCTTACGACCATCAAGTAGTTCTTCCAAAGTCCACACTTTATTTTCATACATGGATCCTCTCTCGAATTTTATGGCCTCCGGCCATTTCTCGGAATCTGGGCCTGATGTCTACTACGCAACCTTCTCCTTGTAGACGTTGTTGGGCCTCCAAGTGCAGAGGTTTGTAGGACAGTAGCAATTTTCCCTCAAGTGGGTGACCTAAGGTTTATCAATCCGCGGGAGGCGTAGGATGAAGATGGTCTCTCTCAAGCAACCCTGGAACCAAATAACAAAGAGTCTCTTGTATCCCCAACACACCCAATACAATGGTAAGTTGTATAGGTGCACTAGTTCGGCGAAGAGATGGTGATACAAGTGCAATATGGATAGTAGATATAGGTTTTTGTAATCTGAAATTATAAAAACAGCAAGGTAATTAATAACAAAATTAAGAACGAACGGTATTGCAATGCGTGGAAACAAGGCCTAGGGTTCATACTTTCACTAGTGAAGATCTCTCAACAATGATAATATAATTGGATCATATAACTAGCCCTCAACATGCAACAAAGAGTCACTCCAAAGTCACTAATAGCGGAGAACAAACGAAGAGATTATTGTAGGGTACGAAACCACCACAAAGTTATTCTTTCTGATCGATCTATTCAAGAGTCCTTAGTAAAATAACACGAAGCTATTCTTTCGGTTCAATCTATCCTAGAGTTCGTACTAGAATAACACCTTAAGACACACATCAACCAAGACCCTAATGTCACCTAGATACTCCATTGTCACCTCAAGTATCCGTGGGCTTGATTATACGATATGCATCACACAATCTCAGAATCATCTATTCAACCAACACATAGAACTTCAAAGAGTGCCCCAAAGTTTCTACCGGAGAGTCAAAACGTGTGCCAACCCATATGCATAGGTTCCCGATGTCACGAAACCCGCAAGTTGATCACCAAAACATACATCAAGTACTCACATGAATATCCCATTGTCACCACAGATAGACACGTGCAAGACATACATGAAGTGTTCTTTAAAGACTCAACCCGATAAGATAACTTCAAAGGGGAAACTCAATTCATTACAAGAAGGGAGAGGGGGAAGAACATCATAGGATCCAACTATAGTAGCAAAGACCGCGGTACATCGAGATCATGACATCTCAAGAACACGAGAGAGAGAGATCAAACACATAGCTACTGGTACATACCCTCAGCCCCGAGGGAAAACTACTCCTTCCTCGTCATGGAGATCGCCGGGATGATGAAGATGGCCACCAGAGATGGATTCCCCCTCCGGCAGGGTGCCGGAACGGGCTCCCAATTGGTTTTTGGTAGCTACACAAGCTTGCGGCGGCGGAACTCTCGATCTAGGTTTATTTCTGGAGGTTTCTGTATTTATAGGAGCGGATGACGTCGAGAACAAGTCAGGGGGACCCACGAGGGAGTCACGAGCACCCCAGGCGCGCCTAGGGGGTGGGCGTGCCTCCCTGGCTCGTGGCTTCCTCGGGACTCCTCTCCGGTATCTTTTTCTTCTAGTATTTTTTATATTTTCCATAAAAAATCACGGCGAAAGTTTTATTCTGTTTGGACTCCGTTTGATATTCCTATCTGAAAAAGGTCAAAAAAAGGAAAAGACAGAAACTTGCACTCGGCTCTAGGTCAATAGGTTAGTCCGAAAAATAATATAAAATAGCATATTCATGTGTATAAAACATCCAAAGTTGATAATATAATAGCATGGAACGATCAAAAACTATAGATACATTGGAGACGTATCAGGGCCCACCATCGCTTCTCCACAGCTCGTAGGTTCATTGTTGTCCAATAACATGACTTCCAAGACAGGCTTACTGTACCACTCTAGAGCAGTATGTGACCTACGAGGTTTGTAGTTGTTGGGGAACGTCGCATGGGGAACAATTTTTTTCCTACGCGCACAAAGACCTATCATGGTGATGTCCATCTACGAGAGGGGATTTCCGATCTACGTACCCTTGTAGATCGCTCAGCAGAAGCGTTAGTGAAAGCGGTTGATGTAGTGGAACGTCCTCACGTCCCTCGATCCGCCCCGCGAACCGTCCCACGAACCGTCCCACGATCTAGTGCTGAACGGACGGCACCTCCACGTTCAGCACACGTACAGCTCGACGATGATCTCGGCCTTCTTGATCCAGCAAGAGATACGGAGACGTAGATGAGTTCTCCGGCAGCGTGACGGTGCTCCGAAGGTTGGTGGTGATCTAATCTCAGCAGGGCTCCGCCCGAGCTCCACAGAAACGCGATCTAGAGGTAAAACCGTGGAGGTATGTGGTCGGGCTGCCTTGGAAAAGTTGTCTCAAATCAGCCCTAATAGCTCCATATATATAGGAGGAGGGAGGGGAGGCTTGCCTTGAGGCTCAAGGAGCCCCAAGGGCTGTGCACCAAGGGGAGGAGGAGTCCTCCTCCAATCCTAGTCCAACTAGGATTGGAAGGTGGAGTCCTTCTCTCCCTTCCCACCTCTTTTTTTTATTTTCTCTTTGATTTTCTATCTATGGCGCATAGGGCCTTCTTGGGCTGTCCCACCAGCCCACCAAGGGCTGGTGCGCCACCCCCAAGGCCTATGGGCTTCCCCGGGGTGGGCTCCCCCCCCCCCCCCCCGGTGAACACTCGGAACCCATTCGTCATTCCCGGTACATTCTCGGTAACTCCGAAAACCTTCTGGTAATCAAATGAGGTCATCCTATATATCAATCTTCGTTTCCGGACCATTCCGGAAACCCTCGTGACGTCCGTGATCTCATCCGGGACTCCGAACAACATTCGATAACCAACCATATAACTCAAATACGCATAAAACAAGGTTGAACTTTAAGTGTGCAGACCCTGTAGGTTCGAGAACAATGTAGACATGACCCGAGTGACTCCTCGGTCAATATCCAATAGCGGGACCTGGATGCCCATATTGGATCCCACATATTCTACGAAGAGCTTATTGTTTGAACCTCAGTGCCAGGGATTCATATAATCCCGTATGTCATTCCCTTTGTCCTTCGGTATGTTACTTGCCCGAGATTCGATCGTCAGTATCCGCATACCTATTTCAATCTCGTTTACCGGCAAGTCTCTTTACTCATTCCGTAATACAAGATCCCGCAACTTACACTAAGTTACATTGCTTGCAAGGCTTGTGTGTGATGTTGTATTACCGAGTGGACCCTAAGATACCTCTCCGTCACACGGGGTGACAAATCCCAGTCTCGATCCATACTAACTCAACGAACACCTTCGGAGATACCTGTAGAGCATCTTTATAGTCACCCAGTTACGTTGTGACGTTTGATACACACAAAGCATTCCTCCGGTGTCAGTGAGTTATATGATCTCATGGTCATAGGAACAAATACTTGACACGCAGAAAACAGTAGCAACAAAATGACAGGATCAACATGCTACATCTATTAGTTTGGGTCTAGTCCATCACGTGATTCTCCTAATGACGTGATCCAGTTATCAAGCAACAACACCTTGTACATAGTCAGAAGACCCTGACTATCTTTGATCAACTGGCTAGCCAACTAGAGGCTTGCTAGGGACAGTGTTTTGTCTATGTATCCACACATGTATATAAGTATTCATTCAATACAATTATAGCATGGATAATAAACGATTATCTTGATATAGGAATTATAATAATAACTATATTTATTATTGCCTCTAGGGCATAATTCCAACAGTCTCCCACTTGCACTAGAGTCAATAATCTAGCCCTCACGTCACCATGTGAATTACATTGTAATAAATCTAACACCCATACAGTTCTCGTGTTGATCATGCTTTGCCCGTGGAAGAGGTTTAGTCAGCGGGTCTGCTACATTCAAATCCGTGTGCACTTTGCATATATTTATGTCCTCCCCTTCGACGTAGTCGCGGATGAGGTTGAAGCGTCGTTTGATGTGTCTGGTCTTCTTGTGAAACCGTGGTTCCTTTGCTAAGGCAATGGCACCCGTGTTGTCACAGAACAAGGTTATTGGATTCAGTGCGCTTGGCACCACTCCAAGATCCGTCATGAACTGCTTCATCCAGACACCCTCCTTAGCCGCCTCCGAGGCAGCCATGTACTCCGCTTCACATGTAGAATCAGCTACGACGCTTTGCTTGGAACTGCACCAGCTTACCGCACCCCCATTAAGAATAAATACGTATCCGGTCTGCGACTTAGAGTCGTCCGGATCTGTGTCAAAGCTTGCATCGACGTAACCCTTTACGGCGAGCTCTTCGTCACCTCCATACACGAGAAACATCTCCTTAGTCCTTTTCAGGTACTTCAGGATATTCTTGACCGCCGTCCAGTGATCCACTCCTGGATTACTCTGGAACCTGCCTGCCATACTTATGGCCAGGCTGTCCGGTCTAGTGCACAGCATTGCATACATGATAGATCCTATGGCTGAAGCATAGGGGACGGTGCTCATATGCTCTCTATCTTTATCAGTTGCTGGGCACTGAGTCTTACTCAATCTCGTACCTTGTAAAACTGGCAAGAACCCTTTCTTGGACTATTCCATTTTGAACCTATTCAAAACTTTATCAAGGTATGTGCTTTGTGAAAGTCCTATCAGGCGTTTCGATCTATCCCTGTAGATCTTAATGCCTAGAATGTAAGCAGCTTCTCCTAGGTCCTTCATAGAGAAACTTTTATTCAAGTAATCCTTTACGCTCTCCAAAAACTCTACGTTGTTTCCAATCAGCAATATGTCATCCACATATAATATTATAAATGCCACAGAGCTCCCACTCACTTTCTTGTAAATACAAGATTCTCCAACCACTTGTATAAACCCAAATGCTTTGATCACCTCATCAAAGCGTTTATTCCAACTCTGAGATGCTTGCACCAGTCCATAAATGGATCGCTGGAGCTTGCATACCTTGTTAGCATTTTTAGGATCGACAAAACCTTTGGGTTGCATCATATACAACTCTTCCTTAAGGAAATCGTTAAGGAACGCCGTTTTGACATCCATCTGCCACATTACATAATCGAAAAATGCAGCTATTGCTAACATGATTCTAACAGAGTTAAGCATCGCTATGGGTGAGAATGTCTCATCGTAGTCAACTCCTTGAACTTGTGAAAAATCGTTTGCCACAAGTCAAGCTTTATAAATGGTCACATTACCGTCAGCGTCCATCTTCTTCTTAAAGATCCATTTGTTCTGAGTAGCCGTGCGGCCCTCAGGTAGTACTTCCAAAGTCCACACTTTGTTTTCATACATGGATCCTATCTCGGACTTCATGGCCTCCAGCCATTTGTTGGAATCTGGGCCCACCATTGCTTCTTCATAATTCGCAGGCTCATTGTTGTCCAACAACATGATTGATAAGACGGGATTACCGTACCACTCTGGAGCAGCACGTGGTCTCGTCGACCTGCGTGGTTCGATAGGAACTTGAACCGGAGTTTCATGATCATCATCATTAACTTCCTCCTCAACCGGCGTCGCAACAACAGGGGTTTCCCCTTGCCCTACGCCACCATCTAGAGGGATGAGAGGTTCGACAACCTCATCAAGTTCTATCTTCCTCCCACTCAATTCTCTTGAGAGAAACTCCTTCTCGAGAAAAGCTCCATTTTTAGCAACAAACACTTTGCCCTCGGATTTGAGATAGAAGGTGTACCCAACTGTCTCTTTTGGGTAACCTATGAAGATGCACTTTTCTGCTTTGGGTTCCAGCTTTTCAGGCTGAAGCTTTTTGACATAAGCATCACATCCCCAAACTTTAAGAAACGACAACTTTGGCCTTTTGCCATACCACAGTTCGTATGGTGTCGTCTCAACAGATTTTGATGGTGCCCTATTTAAAGTGAATGCAACTGTGTCTAATGCATAACCCCAAAACGATAACGGCAAATTGGTAAGAGACATTATAGATCGCACCATCTCTAATAAAGTATGATTACGACGTTCGGACACACCATTACGTTGTGGTGTTCCAGGCGGTGTCAACTGTGAAACAATTCCACATTGTCTTAAGTGAGCACCAAACTCGAAACTGAGATATTCACCCCCACGATCAGACCATAGGAACTTGATCTTCTTGTTACGATGATTTTCAACTTCACTCTGAAATTGCTTGAACTTTTCAAATGTTTCAGACTTGTGCTTCATTAAGTAGACATAACCATATCTACTCAAATCGTCAGTGAAGGTGAGAAAATAACGATATCCGCCGTGTTCCTCCATGCTCATCGGACACACGTTGGTATGTATGATTTCCAACAAGTCACTTGCACGCTCCATTGTTCCGGAGAACGGAGTTTTAGTCATCTTGCCCATGAGGCATGGTTCGCACGTGTCAAGTGAATCAAAGTCAAGTGACTCCAAAAGTCCATCGGTATGGAGTTTCTTCATGCGCTTTACACCAATATGACCTAAGCGGCAGTGCCACAAAAACAAGGCGCTATCATTGTTAACTCTAACTCTTTTGGTCTCAATGTTATGTATATGTGTATTATCACTATCAAGATTCAATATGAACAATCCTCTCGCATTGGGTGCATGACCATAAAAGATGTTACTCATAGAAATAGAACAACCATTATTCTCTGACTTAAAAGAGTAACCGTCTCGCAATAAACAAGATCCAGATATAATGTTCATGCTCAACGCACGCACTAAATAACAATTATTCAAGTTCATAACTAATCCTGATGGTAACTGAAGTGAAACTGTGCCGACGGCGATTGCATCAACCTTGGAACCATTTCCTACGCGCATCGTCACTTCATCTTTCGCTAGACTTCGCCTATTCCGCAGTTCCTGTTTTGAGTTGCAAATATGAGCAACAGAACCGGTATCGAATACCCAGGCACTACTACGAGAGTCGGTTAAGTACACATCAATAACATGTATATCAAATATACCTGATTTTTCTTTGGCCGCCTTCTTATCGGCCACATACTTGGGGTAGTTGCGCTTCCAGTGACCCATACCCTTGCAATAGTAGCACTCTGTTTCAGGCTTAGGTCCAGCTTTGGGTTTCTTCGTTGGATTGGCAACAGGCTTGCCGCTCTTCTTTGAATTACCCTTCTTCCCTTTGCCGTTTCTCTTGAAACTAGTGGTCTTATTCACCATCAACACTTGATGCTCTTTACGGAGTTTAGACTCTGCGACTTTCAGCATCGCAAACAACTCGCCGGGTGACTTGTTCATCCCTTGCATGTTGTAGTTCAACACAAAGCCCTTATAGCTTGGTGGCAGTGATTGAAGAATTCTATCAGTGATAGCCTCTTGCGGGAGTTCAATCCCCAGCTCAGCTAGACGGTTTGAGTACCCAGACATTTTGAGCACATGTTCACTGACAGACGAATTCTCCTCCATCTTGCAAGCATAGAATTTATGAGGGGTCTCATACCTCTCGATCCGGGTGTTATTCTGAAAGATAAACTTCAACTCCTGGAACATCTCATATGCTCCATGATTCTCAAAGCGACGTTGAAGTCCCGGCTCTAAGCCATACAAGACTGCACATTGAACTACTGAATAGTCCTCCTTATGTGTTAACCAAGCGTTCTTAACATCTTGGTCAGCCATAGCGGGTGGTTCATCTCCTAGCGCAGCATTAAGGACATAATCCTTCTTCCCAGCTTGTAGGATCAACTTAAGATTATGAGCCCAGTCTACAAAGTTGCTTCCATCATCTTTCAACTTAGCTTTCTCTAGGAACGTATTAAAATTCAGGGTGACTGTTGCATGAGCCATGATCTACAACACAAATATATTCAAAGTGGATTTAGACTATGTTCAAGATAATTAGAGTTTAACTTAATCAAATTACTTGCTAAACTCCCACTCAAAAAGTACATCTCTCTAGTCATTTGAGTGGTTCATGACCCACTTACACTAGCTCAAGTCCGATCATCACGTGAGTTGAGTATAGTTTCAGTGGTAAGAATCCCTATGCTAATCATATCAACTATATGATTTCTGATATTCCTTTCGGTCTCATGTGTTCCGAGGCCATGTATGCACATGCTAGGCTCGTCAAGCTTAACCCGAGTGTTCCACATGTGCAACTGTTTTGCACCCGTTGTATGTGAACGTTGAGTCTATCACACCCGATCATCACGTGGTGTCTCGAAACGACGAACTGTAGCAACGGTGCACGGTCGGGGAGAACACAATTTCGTCTTGAAATTTTAGTGAGAGATCACTTCATAATGCTACCGTCGTTCTAAGAAAAATAAGGTGCATAAAAGGATTAACATCACATGCAATTCATAAGTGACATGATATGGCCATCATCACGTGCTCCTTGATCTCCATCACCAAAGCACCGGCACGATCTTCTTGTCACCGGCGCCACACCATGATCTCCATCAACGTGTCACCATCGGGGTTGTCGTGCTAGTCATGCTATTACTACAAAAGCTACATCCTAGCAAAATAGTAAACGCATCTGCAAGCACAAACGTTAGTTTAAAGACAACCCTATGGCTCCTGCCGGTTGTCGTACCATCGACGTGCAAGTCGATATTATCTATTACAACATGTTCATCTCATACATCCAATATATCACATCACATCGTTGGCCATATCACATCACAAGCATACCCTGCAAAAACAAGTTAGACGTCCTGTAATTTGTTGTTGCATGTTTTACGTGGTGACCATGGGTATCTAGTAGGATTGCATCTTACTTACGCAAACACCACAACGGAGATATATGAATTGCTATTTAACCTTATCCAAGGACCTCCTCGGTCAAATCCGATTCATATAAAGTTGGAGAAACCGACACTTGCCAGTCATCTTTGAGCAATGGAGTTACTCGTAGCGATGAAACCAGTCTCTCGTAAGCGTACGAGTATGTCGGTCCAAGCCGCTTCAATCCAACAATACCGCGGAATCAAGAAAAGACTAAGGAGGGCAGCAAGACGCACATCACCGCCCACAAAAACTTGTGTGTTCTACTCGAGATTACATCTACGCATGAACCTAGCTCATGATGCCACTGTTGGGGAACGTCGCATGGGAAACAAAAAATTTCCTACGCGCACGAAGACCTATCATGGTGATGTCCATCTACGAGAGGGGATTTCCGATCTACGAACCCTTGTAGATCGCACAGCAGAAGAGTTAGTGAACGCGGTTGATGTAGTGGAACGTCCTCACGTCCCTCGATCCACCCCGCGAACCATCCCACGAACCGTCCCGTGATCCGTCCCACGATCTAGTGCCGAACGGACGGCACCTCCGCGTTCAGCACACGTATAGCTCAACGATGATCTCGGCCTTCTTCATCCAGCCAGAGAGACGGAGAGGTAGATGAGTTCTTCGACAGCGTGACGGCACTCCGGAGGTTGGTGGTGATCTAATCTCAGCAGGGCTCCGCCCGAGCTCCGCGGAAACGTGATCTAGAGGTAAAACCGTGGAGGTATGTGGTCGGGCTGCCTTGGAAAAGTTGTCTCAAATCAGCCCTAATAGCTCCATATATGTAGGAGGAGGGAGGGGAGGCTTGCCTTGAGGCTCAAGAAGCCCCAAGGGATGCGCACCAAGGGGAGGAGGAGTCCTCCTCCAATCCTAGTCCAACTACGATTGGAAGGTGGAGTCCTTCTCTCCCTTCCCACCTCTTTTTTTCTTTTCTCTTCGATTTTCTATCTATGGCGCATAGGGCCTTCTTGGGCTGTCCCACCAGCCCACCAAGGGCTGGTGCGCTACCCCCAAGGCCTATGGGCTTCCCCGGGGTGGGCTGCCCCCCCCCCCCCGCCCGGTGAACACTCGGAACCCATTCGTCATTCCCGGTACATTCCCGGTAACTCCGAAAACCTTCCGGTAATCAAATGAGGTCATCCTATATATCAATCTTCGTTTCCGGACCATTCCGGAAACCCTCGTGACGTCCATGATCTCATCCGGGACTCCGAACAACATTCGGTAACCAACCATATAACTCAAATACGCATAAAACAACGTCGAACTTTAAGTGTGCAGACCGTGCGGGTTCGAGAACTATGTAGACATGACCCGAGTGACTCCTCGGTCAATATCCAATAGCGGGACCTGGATGCCCGTAATGGATCCCACATATTCTATGAAGATCTTATCGTTTGATCCTCAGTGCCAAGGATTCATATAATCCCGTATGTCATTCCCTTTGTCCTTCGGTATGTTACTTGCCCGAGATTCGATCGTCAGTATCTGCATACCTATTTCAATCTCGTTTACCGGCAAGTCTCTTTACTCGTTCCGTAATACAAGATCCCGCAACTTACACTAAGTTACATTGCTTGCAAGGCTTGTGTGTGATGTTGTATTACCGAGTGGGCCCCAAGATACCTCTCCGTCACACGGAGTGACAAATCCCAGTCTCGATCCACACTAACTCAACGAACACCTTCGGAGATACCTATAGAGCATCTTTATAGTCACCCAGTTACGTTGCGACGTTTGATACACACAAAGCATTCCTCCGGTGTCAGTGAGTTATATGATCTCATGGTCATAGGAACAAATACTTAACACGCAGAAAACAATAGCAACAAAATAACACGATCAACATGCTACGTCTATTAGTTTGGGTCTAGTCCATCACGTGATTCTCCTAATGACGTGATCCAGTTATCAAGCAACAACACCTTGTACATAGTCAGAAGAACCTGACTATCTTTGATCAACTGGCTAGCCAACTAGAGGCTTGCTAGGGACAGTGTTTTGTCTATGTATCCACACATGTATACAAGTCTTCATTCAATACAATTATAGCATGGATAATAAACGATTATCTTGATACAGGAATTATAATAATAACTATATTTATTATTGCCTCTAGGGCATAATTCCAACAGTAGTAACTTGATCCAAAGCTTCATGATCACTATCATCACTTCCACTTCAATTGGTGTAGGCGCCAGAGGGACAACTTCATGCGCCCTGCTACACACTGGTTGAAGTGACGGTTCAATAACCTCATCAAGTTTCCACCATCCTCCCACTCAATTCTTTCGAGAGAAAACCTTTTATCAAAAAGGACCCTTTTCTCGAGACAAACACTTTGCTTTTGGATCTTAGATATGAGGTATTCCCAACTGTTTTGGGTATCCTATGAAGATGCATTTATCCGCTTTGGGTTCGAGCTTATCACGCTGAAACTTTTTCAAATAAGCGTTGCAGTCCCAAACTTTTAAGAAACGAAGGTTTCTCCAATCCATAGTTCATACGGTGTCATCTGAATGGAATTATGTGGTGCCCTATTTAAAGCGAATGCGGTTGTCTCTAATGCATAACCCAAAAACGATAGTGGTAATTCAATAAGAGACATCATAGTATGCACCATATCCAATAGGGCGCGGCTACGACATTCAGACACACCATCACACTATGGTGTTCTAGGTGGCATTAGTTGTGAAACATTTTCCACACTGTCTTAATTGTGTACCAAACTCGCAAATCAAATATTCATCTCTACGATCATATCGTAGACATTTTATCCTCTTGTCACGATGATTTTCAACTTCACTCTGAAATTACTTGAACCTTTCAATAATTCACATGTGTGTTTCATCAAGCAAATATACTAGTATCTACTCAAGTCATGTGTGAAGTAAGAACATAACGATATCCACTGCGTGCCTCAGCACTCATTGGACTGCATACATTAAAAATGTATTACTTCCAATAAGTTACTTTCTTGTTCCATCTCACTGGAAAAACGAGGCCTTCAGTCATCGTGCCCATGATTTGCATGTCTCAAGTGATTCAAAATCAAGTGAGTCCAAATGATCCATCTGCATGGAGTTTCTTCATGCGTTTACACCAATAGGCATGGTTCGCATGTCTCAAACGATTTAAAAATGAGTGAGTCCAAAGATCCATCGGTATGGAGCTTCTTCATGCGTTTCTACACCAATATGACTCAAGCGGCAGTGCCACAAGTAAGTGGTACTACCATTACTACTTTGTATCTATTGGCATCAATATCATGAACATGTGTATCACTACGATCAAGATTCAATAAACCATTGAAGGTATTTTTTCAAGCAAACATAATAACCATTATTCTCTTTAAAATAAATAATCGTATTGCAATAAACATGATCTAATCATGTTCATGCTCAATGCAAACACCAAATAACATTTATTTAGGTTCAACACTAATCCCGATGATAGAGGGTGTGTGTGATGTTTGATCACATCAACCTTGAAATTTCTTCCAACACGCATCATCACCTCACACTTGCTAGTATTTGTTTATTCCGTATCTTTTGTTTTGAGTTACTAACACTTAACAACCGAACCGGTATCTAATACCCTGGTGCTACTAGGAGTACTAGTAAAGTACACATCAATATCATGTATATCCAATATACTTTTGTCGACTTTGCCAGCCTTCTCATCTACCAAGTAACTAGGGTAGTTCCGCTCGAGTGATCGTTCCCCTCATAATATAAGCACTTAGTGTCGGGTTTGGGTTTAACCTTGGGTTTCTTCACTAGAGCGGCAACTGGTTTTCCTTTCATAAAGTATCCCTTCTTACCCTTGCCCTTCCCGAAACTAGTGGTTTCACTAACCATCAAAAATTGATGCTCCTACTTGATTTATACTTTTGCAGCATCAAAGATCGTGAATAACTCAGGGATCATCATCTCTATCCCTAACATGTTATAGTTCATCACTAAGCTCAGTAGCTTAGTGGCAGTGACTTTGGAGAACTATGTCAATCGCTATCTTATCTGGAAGATTAACTCCCACTTGATTCAAGTGATTGTAGTACTAAGACAATCTCAGCACATACTCAACGATTGAGCTTCTCTCCATTACTTGGTAGGCCAAGAATCTTGTTGGAGGTTACATACCTCTTAACGTTGGCACGAGCCTGAAATCCCAATTTCAGCTCTTGGAACATCTTGTATGTCCCGCGACTTTCGAAACGTCATCGGCGCCTCAATTCTAAGTTGTTTAAGCATTATGCACTGAATTGTCATGTAGTCATAAAATACATGTATGTGAGATGTTCGCAACATCCACAAACGACGCTTGGGGTTCAATACACCAAGTGGTGCATTAAGGACATAAGCCTTCTGTGCAGCAATGAGGACAATCCTCAGTTTACGGACCCAGTCCGCATAATTGCTACCATCATCTTTCAACTAAATTCTCTCTAGGAACATATCAAAAACAGTAGAGCTACAGCGCAAGCTACAACATAATTTGCAAAGACCTTTTGACTATGTTCATGATAATTGAGTTTAGCTAATCATATTACTAATAAACTTCCACTCAAATTGACATCCCACTAGTCATTCGAGTGTCGCATGATCCAAATTCACTAACTCAAGTCCGATCATCATGTGAGTTGAGTGTAGTTTCAATGGTGAACATATCCATGTTGATCATGTCAACTATGTGATTCATGCTCGAACTTTCGGTCTCTTGTGTTCCGAGGCCATGTCTGTACATGATAGGCTCGTCAAGTTTAACCCGAGTATTCCGTGTGTGCAACTGTTTTGCACCCGTTGTATGTGAATGTTGAGTCTATCACACCCGATCATCACGTGGTGTCTCGAAACGACGAATTGTCAAAATGGTGCACAGTCGGGGAGAATACAATTTTATCTTAAAATTTTAGTGAGGGATCACCTTATAATGCTAGCGTCGTCCTAAGAAAAATAAGGTGCATAAAAGGATTAACATCACATGCAAATCATAAGTGACATGATATGGCCATGAACTTGTGCTTCTTGATCTCCATCACCAAAGCACCAGCATGATCTCCACCGTCACCGGCGGCACACCATGTTCTCCATTATCATGATCTCCATCATTGTACTGTCATCGAGGTTGTCGCGCTAACTATGCTGTTACTACCATAGCTACTACTAGCGATAAAGCAAAGCATCTCCAAGCGTAAAAACCCTATGGTTCTTCCCGGTTGTCATAGCATCGACGTGCAAGTCCATATTTAAACTATTACAACATGATAATCTCATACATCCAATATATCATATCATGTCTTTGGCCATATCACGTCACATGCATACCGTGCAAAAACAAGTTAGACATCCTCTAATTTGTTGTTGCATGTTTTATGTGGCTGCTATGGGTATCTAGTATGATCGCATCTTACTTAGACAAAACCACAACGGTGATATGCAAGTTACTATTTAACCTTCTCCAAGGACCATCTCGATCAAAATCGATTCAACTAAAGTTGAATAAACAGACATCCGCCAGTCATCTTTATGCAACAAGTTGTATGTTAGTCGATGAAATATGTCTCTCGTAAGCATACGAGTAATGTTGGTTCAGGACGCTTCAATCCAACAATACCGTCGAATCAAGAAAACACTTAGGACGGTAGCAAATTGAACATCAACGCCCGCAAACTCTTTCGTGTTCTACTCGAGATATCATCTACGCATGAACCTAGCTCATGATGCCACTGTAGGGGAACGTTGCATGGGAAACAAAAATTTCCCTACGCACACGCAATACCTATCCATGGTGATGATCATCTACGAGAGGGAGAGTGAATCTACATACCTCTCTAGATCGCTACGCGGAAGCGTATATAACGCAGTTGATGTAGTGGAACATATCTGCGATCCAAATCGCAGCCCGTCCCGCGATGTCATCACGATCCGTCCCGCGATCCCATCACGATCCATCCCGATCTAGTGCCGAACGGACGACACCTCCACGTTTAGCACACATATAGCTCGATGATGATCGCCGACTTATTGATCCAGCAAGAGGGGCGGAGAGGTAGATGAGTTCTCCAACACGACGACATGGTGGTGATGGTGGTGGAGCTGATCCAGCGCAGCTTCACTAAGCTATACCGAACAGATCTAGAGGAGAACATATCTAGAGGAAGAAGAGTGCAGCACGTGGCAATTAGGGTTAGGGGATGCCCTCAAAATCCCTCAAAATATATAGGAGGAAGGGGAGAGGATGCAGCAATAGCCCCTACTCCAAGCAGGTTCGGCCGAACCAAACAAGGGAGGAATCCACCTCCCACAAGGGAGGTGGAATCCTATTAGGACTCCTTCCTAATTTGGAAACTCTTTCCACCTTTTGGCTTTTTGCCTTATTCCTCCACTCTAGCTGCATGGGCCCTTAGGGGAGGATTAGGTCAGCCCACTAGGGGCTGGTCTGCCTCCACTCAAAGCCCATGAATCCCTTGGATCGTCACACCCATCCCGGTGGTCCCCCGGTACCCTCCCGGCACTGCCGGTACACTATCGATGAGCCCGAAACTTTTCCGGAGACCAAAATACGACTTCCTATATATCAATCTTTACCTCCGGACCATTTCAGATATCCTCGTGACGCCCATGATCTCATCAGGGACTCCGAACAACCTTTGGTTACCAACACACATAAATCAATAATACCAAAATGTCACCGAACCTTAAGTGTGGAGACCTTGTGTGTTCGAGAACTATGTAGACATGACCTGAGACATTCTCCAGTCAATAACCAATAGCTGGACCTGGATGCCCATATTGTCACACATATTCTATGAAGATCTTTATCGATTGAACCTCTATGTCAAAGATTCAGTTAATCTCATATGTTGTTCCCTTTGTCCTTCGGTATGTTACTTGCCCGGGATTCGACCATCGGTATCTCTATACCTAATTCAGTTTCATTACCGGCAAGTCTCTTTACTCGTTCCGTAATACAAGATCCCATGACTAAATCCTTAGTCACGTTGCTTGCAAGGCTTATTGTGATGTTGTATTACCGAGTGGGCCCCGAGATACCTCTCCGTCACATGGAGTGACAAATCCCAGTCTTGATCCATGCCAACCCAACAGACACCTTCGGAGATACCTGTAGAGCACCTTTATAGTCATCCGATTACGTTGTGACATTTGATACACACAAGGTATTCATCCGGTGTTCGGGAGTTGCATAATGTCATGGTCATAGGAACACATACATTGCAATGTAGAAAACATTAGCAATAAACTGACACAGTCATATGCTACGTTCATAGTTTGGGTCTTGTCCATCACATCATTCTCCTAATGATGTGATCCCGTTATCAAGTGACAACACTTGTCTATGGACCGAAAACCTTGACCATCTTTGATCAACGATCTAGTCAACTAGACGCTCACTATGGACAGTGTGTTGTCTATGTATCCATACATGTATTTGAGTTTCCAATCAATATAATTCTAGCATGGATAATAAACGATTATCATGAATAGGAAATATAATAATAATAAATTTATTATTGCCTATAGGGCATACTTCCAATACCTTCTTCAACCTTTGGGGCTCCTAAGATGGTATTCCACTCATCAACTATAGACGCGTATCTAATACCCTCAGTCATCCATACAATTCTTCCATGTGAATAGAAGTGAGCCGTGGAATAGAAGTGCATGATCATCTCGTCATTCCATGCAGTGAACTATGTGCCAACAAAAGCATCAATGTCAATGGCCTTGAAGTTCCCTAGCACATGAGGGGAGTAATCTTCATTGTTCTTGATGTACTCTGAGTCAACATATCTCATGTCGCTAACTGTCAGACTCTTATTTAATAAGACACTCTCATAGAAGTCCTACTGCTCCTTAGTGTGAAAGCGAGCATCAATAGCAGTCATTCTCCTGATAGCATATGGATCGACAACTCTCCATTTCCTGAGCCCTTGATCCTTTCTCTTTATCATGTCTTCTCCTACTGGATGTCCATCATCGTGTTTAGTCAGATGAGGTCTTAGTTTCCTCAAAACATCAATCTCCTCTTCCTCTACAGTAGCATCCCTTGAGTCACAACCCTTGTTCTTTTTAGCAAGAGGAATATCTGTGGTGGTCGTCTTTGGTTTTGTGGTTGTAGGCTTCTTGTGTGCAGTTGCCTTAGCCTTTGAGGGAGGCTTTCTAGGCATGGCATCAACCAACAACATCTTCCTTTTGGAGGTAGGATTTTCAGCTTGTTCTTCCTCTCCTTCTTTTTCAATTTGCTCAGATGTACCCACCATGGAAGTTGGCTTCCCAATCACATAGATTGTTGTTTTCCTCACCCTCTTCTTGGCAGGTTTCTTTTGAGCTTGGAGGTTGTGTTCTCAAGATAAAGTGTCATCCCTTTCTAGGCTGGCTATGGAGCTCTCATAGCATCTTTGCTGGCATACTCCTTCCTTACAAGATTCTTGGAAGAAGTGACCTCAGCAGTATCCTTCCTGGCAGCAGCTTTTTCCTTCTTTTCTTGCTGCTTCTTAGCAAATACCTCCTCACTCATAAAATCAGCATCCTCCTTATCAGAGTTGATTTTCCTCCTAGCCCTGGTAGCTTCCTTGGTCAGGTCATGGGAGCTAGGGGTGTCTAGGTCCTGTGGAGATGAGCTAGCCTCTAGTCTAGTGTTAACACTGAGAACTGCACTCTACTCTCTTAAATCATTGTCACTATCCTCTGAGCCTAACATACTAACAATTTGATCGTGTGAACAAATATAGGCAAGAGTGGAGGTGATAAGCATCACAAAACACAGAAGTTTTTGCAAATTGAACTCAAAAACATAGTCTTAGTATTCTGTCACGTGGGTTTCGGTTCCACCGGGATTTAATTTTTGGAGCTACCGAGACTGACTTTCTCTTTAACAGAAACTTTGCCACCCGTTTCGGTTTCACCAAAAATGGTAACTCGGTCTCACCGAGAAATTTTTCAGATCCAGAAATCCAAATCGGTAGGACAAATTTGCTTGCACTCGGTGACACCGAAACATAATTGGCGGGACCATAAAGCTAGATTTTCCTGTTCGGTTATTCTAACAAATTTGTTTATAGATGGAACTCTTTCAATCAGTGGCACGATGGGGAGCAAGACCTAATGCGCTAGATTTAGAAATTGGAGTGCACAAGGGGCCAAAACTTTACCCTAACTTTGTGAAGTTTTGCGACGATGACGACAGCGGGGCAGACTGCAGATGATGGCGAAGGACTCTGGTGGCGAGGGCACACATGATACGTGGGGAGACGTTCATAGAGATGAGCGTGACAACAAGGGGTTGAGGAGGACGACGATTGATGATTGAATTTCAAAAGTCGGGTCCATTGGATATATATCCCTCTATTGTTAGTGACACCAATTCAGAAATTTTGGTGCCACCAAGTTTCTTAACTCCGAGGTGAAAGTGAAACTCGGTGAGGCCGAGATTATAGAATCGGTTGTATCGAGGGTCAAAAACAAGATCAACCCTAGTGCTTCGGTGGATCCGAGTTTGTGGAGTTGGTTACACCGAGTTGCACATGGGAGGTTTTGGAAGTCAGCTCTTGCCGAAATGGAACTCTGAGTGCTCCTCACATAGAGGGTCCAAAAAGCGCTTGCTCAAATTTTGTGATGAAGCATGAATAGAATTTTAGATGAGAGAGCATATCTAGCTAGAGGGGGTGCTTAGCATTCTTGTACAACCAACTGGCCAAAGAAAATGAAAGCCAAATAATAACAATTTGATGTCCTTGAATGAGTAAAATATGCATACCAACATGCTCACACAATAAGATGTCGCATAAAACATGGCAAACATGCACACCCACTCTAGTATCTACCAAGCACTTTGGCGATGATGAAGTCATCTATATATGAATATATTTACTTAGGATCCAAGTAAGAATACTTGATCATAGGTCATGTTCATCGTTTAAGCACAAGTGGGGTTGCTACTTTTACATAAACTTTCAATGTGTTCACATCTTACAAGATGCTTTGACTCAAGTCTTAGAGTAAAGCTCCCCCTTGATGTGACATCCCCCCTAAGAGGGATAAACTAACCTTGTGTTTTGTCGTTGAAGACTTCATGTGGGTGATGTAGTAGTGGATGCTCATATTTGACGAAGATCATCTTGAGTTTGGAGCTATCCTTGTTGTTTTGTACTGTCCTCACCTACATGGGTTAGACCCACACAAGGAACAAATACAAGGATATCTATGGACATATAATGAAACAAATGTGATATGATGTCCATTGATACATTTATTACCTTATCCCTTGCTTACCTTTGAGGGAATGTATGACTCCTTGAATTATTGCATAAGGTTGGAGTTGATTGCAAATAGTCCTTGCCAAAATGAATGCGAGTGGATTTTGGTTGGCGGAGTCACCCCTCAAGAACCTTTGTAGTTCTTCTTCTTTGGGACCCACATAAACTTGATGGGTATCCTTGGAGTTGAGGTTGTGGGGACCCCGACTTACTAGTCGAGAATCGTCATGCTCAGTGATCCCAGAGATCAATGCTCACCAAACACAGATACTGATTAAAGAGTCTTACATACAAGTACAGATTATTACAACATGTGACCGAAGGGTCAAGCTCACAAGACAGGGCCTAAGGCCAAATCACACGAGTACACTAATAGCGGAAAAACAAAGGGGTTAAGCGGGTGCCCATGCCATCAAGCCTACACCGACAGGCATTCTGACTCGGAAGCGTCCTAGTTCGCAGGGGCGTCTCCGAAGACGTACTCATCTCCAAACTCCGGTCCTTCCATGTCTGGTCAATAACATAACTAGTGGCAAGCCAATGAGTACTTTGAATGTACTCGCAAATAACCCATGATATAATCAACGAAAGTGAAGGATAACAATATCATGCATTTCTAGTGTAACTCATCTGGGTGGAATGATCATGAATATGCATCTAGTTAAAGAAATACTTTTGAAGAACAGGTTACATATATCAATATATCTGCCAAGGGCTGAACCATCTAGGTTCACCCTATATGCCAAGTCACCAAACTTGGTCATATCATTGCTATCATAGCAACACTTTTCTTATCACCACACACACACACACACCCACGAACACTTGCTTTATGCGGAAATATCAGGACGTAGTTTAAGCAGGATTACCCAACTGTCCTTGACCGTGGACACGGCTATCCGAATAGTTTACACACTACAGAGGTAGTATGCTGGACCCACGAGATCCGGGAAACTTCCGTGTCATCCACAACTCGCGGTATATCACATACCCGAGGTAAGTACCCAATCAATGCCTTTCCCCTGACGAAACTAGACAAAGAGGTCCACTCAATTGGTACCCAGCCCACATGTTGTACGTATTATGAGCACCAACTCTGGACAGTACCAACCATGTGGGGACCAATGATGTGACTGGAACTCATAAAATGGCATAGTCGCCCTACCCGCCACGACCCCATCACGAGAGTGACCACACATCACTCCCACCACTAGTAATGTGGCTCTTGCTAGCACCGACCAGAGTAATTAACATAGCCTCGTCCCATAAGTGGTAACGTGGTCGTACTGGTAAGGTTGGGACGGTCGACACATCATAAATCTAATCCCATTTCCGAAACCTTACTCACACAAATATCGGGAGCATCACTTCACCAAAAGTGACCACCTAACTCATCATCACCCTCAGGCATTCGTGGCACCCGACGGGGTTTTCATAAACTCTTGCTTTATGACAACATCATGCTCATGATAGTACTACTGCTATCTTTACTTGTCAACATGGTATTAGCATGACCCTAAGGGGTAGAGTCAAGCTCAATGCAAAATACTCCGGAGGAGCCTTCGGTAAAATCATATCAAATGATTACCGGCACTTATGATCACATGCAATGGAAATACTTGTTATTCTATCATGCAAAGTAACATCTGCTCAGTCATGGTCAAAGGGTTGCTTGCCTTGGTCAGCTAAGTATCCGGGGTCTTCGAGGTCTTCCGCTCCGATTCCCTCGTCACATGGATTTTCTATCGTCGATAAAACAATAAATAAGGAATAGCTCACACAAAAACAGTCCACAAAGTCATTTTAAAAATGTTCCCTATTACTGATAAATCTAAGATATCATTTTAAAAATATTTGCCTTAATTTTCCTTGAAGGAATATATTTTTAAACAACCAAGCACAAGCAAAACTATTCTATTTTTTCCCTTTTTATTATTATAAAATAGAATAGTTGCTGGAAGAATTCATCTAAGCATATCATTAAATCCTACACATTTTTAGAAAAATAACACTCGAAGAATTATATTTTTACACTCGTTAAATGTTTTTATAAAAATCTTAGAAATCCAGGTTTTAAAATAAAAAGAAAAACAGGCTAGCTCCTGGCCTGGCTCGGCCCAGAGTTGGGCTGGCCCACGGCCAGCTGACGGCCTACCCAGGCACGAGCGCCGTCAGGTTTGAACCTGACGCACGGGGCCCTACGGTAAATGGTCGTGGCCAGTGCGAGGGAGGAGGCTGGCCCACCGACAGGTGGGGCATACCTGTTGGGGTCGTCTCCTACCTTCGGCCAGAGAGGAGGAGGAGGACGCCGATGAGGTTGCCGACGCGCTCATGCTCCAATGAACACGGGAATGGGTTTGCCTGACCGTCACCTACCTGCTGGTGGTCGAAAGAACAACGGGGAGGCAGGGGTTCACCGGCGACGAGGAGGCCATGGCGGAGGAGTTTCGGGAAGTGGTCGAGGGAGTGGCTAGAGACACGGAAAAGCTCGGGCGAGTTGGAGGAAACCTTCCTAGGGTCAAGGGGGTCAGTTTTGTGGGTCAAGGGGCGCACGAGCCATCGTGTAGCCGGAGATCGACCGGAGCTCCAAGGCGGAGGGGCCTCGGTCGATCTCGAGCACCGGGGCTCTGCTGGTTTGCTGGGGTAGCTAGGGAGGTACTAGTGATCGTGGTGAAGCTATCTGAGGGGTGCTGGAGCGAGGGGGAGGACTATTTATAGGCCCGTGACGGTGAGCAGATTCGGGAGCGCCGGTGACTCACTGTGGCGCGCATGGCGGCACAGAGAGAGGTTGGGGTTGAAACCACGGTCTCAGGACGTGGTATTGGACCGCCCTGTTGGAATTATGCCCTAGAGGCAATAATAAATATACTTATTATTATAATTCATGTACCAAGATAATCGTTTATTATCCATGCTATAATTGTATTGAATAAAGACTTATATACATGTGTGGATACATAGACAAAACACTGTCCCTAGCAAGCCTCTAGTTGGCTAGCCAGTTGATCAAAGATAGTCAGTGTCTTCTGATTATGAGCAAGGTGTTGTTGCTTGATAACTGGATCATGTCATTAGGAGAATCACGTGATGGACTAGACCCAAACTAATAGACGTAGCATGTTGATCGTGTCATTTTGTTGCTACTGTTTTCTGCGTGTCAAGTATTTGTTCCTATGACCATGAGATCATATAACTCACTGACACCGGAGCAATCCTTTGTGTGTATCAAACGTCACAACGTAACTGGGTGACTATAAAGATGCTCTACATGTATCACCGAAGGTGTTCGTTAAGTTAGTATGGATCGAGACTGGGATTTGTCACTCCGTGTGACGGAGAGGTATCTCGGGGCCCACTCAGTAATACAACATGACACACAAGCCTTGCAAGCAATGTGACTTAGTGTAAGTTGCGGGATCTTGTATTACGGAACGAGTAAAGAGACTTGCCGGTAAACGAGATTGAAATAGGTATACGGATACTGACGATCGAATCTCGGGCAAGTAACATACCGAAGGACAAAGGGAATCACATACGGGATTATATGAATCCTTGGCACTGAGGTTCAAACGGTAAGATCTTCGTAGAATATGTAGGATCCAATATGGGCATCCAGGTCCCACTGTTGGATATTGACCGGGGAGTCTCTCGGGTCATGTCTACATAGTTCTCGAACCCGCAGGGTCTGCACACTTAAGGTTCGACGTTGTTTTATGCGTATTTGAGTTATAAGGTTGGTTACCGAATGTTGTTCGGAGTCCCGGATGAGATCACGGACGTCACGAGGGTTTCCGGAATGGTCCGGAAACGAAGATTGATATATAGGATGACCTCATTTGATTACCGGAAGGTTTTCGGAGTTACCGGGAATGAGGAATGGGTTCCGGGAATTCACCGGGGGGCAACCCACCCCGGGGAAGCCCATAGGCATTGGGGGTGGCACACCAGCCCTTAGTGGGCTGGTGGGACAGCCCAAAATAGCCCTATGCGCCATAGGAAGAAAAATCAAAGAGAAAAAAAAGAGGAGGTGGGAAAAGGGGGAAGGACTCCTCCTTCCAAACCTAGTTGGACTCGGTTTGGAAGTGGAGATCTCCCCCCCTTTGCTCGGCCGAAGTCCTTAGGGGTCCTTGGACCCCAAGGCAAGGCTCCCCCTCTTCCCCCTATATATACGGAGGTTTTAGGGCTGATTTGACACAACTTTGCCACGGCAGCCCGACCACATATCTCCACGGTTTTACCTCTAGATCGCGTTTCTCCGGAGCTCGGGCGGAGCCCTGCTGAGACGAGATCATCACCAACCTCCGGAGCGCCATCACACTGTCGGAGAACTCTTCTACCTCTCCGTCTCTCTTGCTGGATCAAGAAGGCCGGGATCATCGTCGAGCTGTACGTGTGTTGAACGCAGAGGTGCCGTCCGTTCGGCACTAGATCGTGGGACTGATGGCGGGACGGTTCGCGGGGCGGATCGAGGGATGTGAGGACGTTCCACTACATCAACCGCGTTCACTAACGCTTCTGCTGTACGGTCTACAAGGGTACGTAGATCACACATCCCCTCTCGTAGATGGACATCACCATGATAGGTCTTCGTGCGCGTAGGAAAATTTTTGTTTCCCATGCGACGTTCCCCAACAGTGGCATCATGAGCTAGGTTCATGCGTAGATGTCTTCTCGAGTAGAACACAAAAGTTTTTGTGGGCGGTGATGTGCGTTTTGCTGTCCTCCTTAGTCTTTTCTTGATTCCGCGGTATTGTTGGATCGAAGCGGCTCGGACCGACATTACTCGTACGCTTACGAGAGACTGGTTTCATCGCTACGAGTAACTCCGTTTCTCAAAGATGACTCGCAGGTGTCAGTTTCTCCAACTTTAATTGAATCGGATTTGACCGAGGAGGTCCTTCGATGAGGTTAAAGAGCAACTCATATATCTCCGTTGTGGTGTTTGCGTAAGTAAGATGTGATCCTACTAGATACCCATGGTCACCACGTAAAACATGCAACAACAAAATTAGAGGACTTCTAACTTGTTTTTGCAGGGTATGCTTGTGATGTGATATGGCCAACGATGTGATGTGATATATTGGATGTATGAGATGATCATGTTGTAATAGATAATATCGACTTGCACGTCGATGGTACGGCAACCGGCAGGAGCCATAGGGTTGTCTTTATACTAACGTTTGTGCTTGCAGATGCGTTTACTATTTTGCTAGGATGTAGCTTTAGTAGTAATAGCATGAGTAGCACGACAACCCCGATGGCAACACGTTGATGGAGATCATGGTGTGGCGCCGGTGACAAGAAGATCGTGCCGGTGCTTTGGTGATGGAGATCAAGGAGCACGTGATGATGGCCATATCATGTCACTTATGAATTGCATGTGATGTTAATCCTTTTATGCACCTTCTTTTTCTTAGAACGACGGTAGCATTATGAGGTGATCTCTCACTAAAATTTCAAGACGAAATTGTGTTCTCCCTGACTGTGCACCATTGCTACAGTTCGTCGTTTCGAGACACCACGTGATGATCGGGTGTGATAGACTCAACGTTCACATACAACGGGTGCAAAACACTTGCGCACGCGGAACACTCGGGTTAAGCTTGACGAGCCTAGCATGTGCAGACATGGCCTCGGAACACATGAGACCGAAAGGTCGATCATGAATCATATAGATGATATGATTAGCATGGGGATGCTTACCACCGAAACTATGCTCAACTCACGTGATGATCGGACTTGAGCTGGTGTAAGTGGATCATGAACCACTCAAATGACTAGAGAGATGTACTTTTTGAGTGGGAGTTTAGCGAGTAATTTGATTAAGTTAAACTCTAATTATCTTGAACATAGCCTAAGTCCACTTTGAATATATTTGTGTTGTAGATCATGGCTCACGCGATAGTCACCCTGAATTTTAATATGTTCCAAGAGAAAGCTAAGTTGAAACATGATGGAAGCAACTTTGTAGACTGGGCTCGTAATCTTAAGCTAATCTTACAAGCTAGGAAGAAGGATTATGTCCTTAATGCTGCGCTAGGAGATGAACCACCCGCTACGGCTGATCAGGATGTTAAGAACGCTTGGTTAGCACGTAAGGAGGACTACTCAGTAGTTCAATGTGCAGTCTTGTACGGCTTAGAACCGCGACTTCAACGTCGCTTTGAGCGTCATGGAGCATTTGAGATGTTCCAGGAGTTGAAGTTTATCTTTCAGAAGAACGCCCGGATCGAGAGGTATGAGATCTCCGATAAATTCTATGCTTGCAAGATGGAGGAGAACTCGTCTGTCAGTGAACATTTGCTCAAAATGTCTGGGTACTCAAACCGTCTAGCTGAGCTGGGGATTGAACTCCCACAAGAAGCTATCACTGACAGAATCCTTCAATCACTGCCGCCAAGCTATCAAGGCTTTGTGTTTAACTACAACATGCAAGGGATGAACAAGTCTCCCGGCGAGTTGTTTGCGATGCTGAAAGTCGCAGAGTCTGAACTCCGTAAAGAGCATCAAGTGTTGATGGTGAATAAGACCACTAGTTTCAAGAGAAACGGCAAATGCAAGAAGGGTAATTCAAAGAAGAGCGGCAAGCCTGTTGCCAATCCAATGAAGAAACCCAAAGCTGGACCTAAGCCTGAAACAGAGTGTTACTATTGCAAGGGTATGGGTCACTGGAAGCGCAATTGCCCCAAGTATCTGGCTGATAAGAAGGCGGCCAAAGAAAAATCAGGTATATTTGATATACATGTTATTGATGTGTACTTAACCGGCTCTCGTAGTAGTTCCTGGGTATTCGATACCGGTTCTGTTGCTCATATTGGCAACTCGAAACAGGAACTGTGGAATAGACGAAGGCTGGTGAAAGATGAAGTGACGATGCGCGTAGGAAATGGTTCCAAGATTGATGCAATCGCCGTCGGCACAGTTTCACTTCAGTTACCATTAGTATTAGTTATGAACTTGAATCATTGTTATTTAGTGTATGCGTTGAGCATGAACATTATATCTGGATCTTGTTTATTGCGAGACGGTTACTCTTTTAAGTCAAAGAATAATGGTTGTTCTATTTCTATGAGTAACATCTTTTATGGTCATGCACCCAATGTGAGAGGATTGTTCATATTGAATCTTGATAGTGATACACACATACATAACATTGAGACCAAAAGAGTTAGAGTTAACAATGATAGCGCCATATTTTTGTGGCACTGCCGCTTAGGTCATATTGGTGTAAAGCGCATGAAGAAACTCCATGCCGATGGACTTTTGGAGTCACTTGACTTTGATTCACTTGACACGTGCGAACCATGCCTCATGGGCAAGATGACTAAAACTCCGTTCTCCGGAACAATGGAGCGTGCAAGTGACTTGTTGGAAATCATACATACCGATGTGTGTGGTCCGATGAGCGTAGAGGCACGCGGCGGATATCGTTCTTTTCTCACCTTCACTGATGATTTGAGTAGATATGGTTATGTCTACTTAATGAAGCACAAGTCTGAAACATTTGAAAAGTTCAAGCAATTTCAGAGTGAAGTTGAAAATCATCGTAACAAGAAGATCAAGTTCCTACAGTCTGATCTTGGGGGTGAATATCTGAGTTTTGAGTTTGGTGCTCACTTAAGACAATGTGGAATTGTTTCACAGTTGACACCGCCTGGAACACCACAGCGTAATGGTGTGTCCGAACGTCGTAATCGTACTTTATTAGAGATGGTGCAATCTATGATGTCTCTTACCGATTTGCCATTATCATTTTGGGGTTATGCATTAGAAACAGTTGCATTCACTTTAAATAGGGCACCATCAAAATCCGTTGAGACGACACCATACGAACTGTGGTATGGCAAAAGGCCAAAGTTGTCGTTTCTTAAAGTTTGGGGATGTGATGCTTATGTCAAAAAGCTTCAGCCTGAAAAGCTGGAACCCAAAGCGAAAAAGTGCATCTTCATAGGTTACCCAAAAGAGACAGTTGGGTACACCTTCTATCTCAAATCCGAGGGCAAAGTGTTTGTTGCTAAAAACGGAGCTTTTCTCGAGAAGGAGTTTCTCTCGAGAGAATTGAGTGGGAGGAAGATAGAACTTGACGAGGTTGTCGAACCTCTCATCTTTCTGGATGGTGGCGCAGGGCAAGGGGAAACCTCTGTCGTTGCGATGCCGGTTGAGGAGGAAGTTAATGATGATGATCATGAAACTCCGGTTCAAGTTTCTGTCGAACCACGCAGGTCGACGAGACCACGTGTTGCTCCAGAGTGGTACGGTAATCCCGTCTTATCAATCATGTTGTTAGACAACAATGAACCTGCAAATTATGAAGAAGCAATGGTGGGCCCAGATTCCAATAAATGGCTAGAAGCCATGAAGTCCGAGATAGGATCCATGTATGAGAACAAAGTGTGGACTTTGGAAGTACTGCCTGAGGGCCGCAAGGCTATTCAGAACAAATGGATCTTTAAGAGGAAGACGGACGCTGGCGGCAATGTGACCGTTTATAAAGCTCGACTTGTGGCAAAGGGTTTTTCACAAGTTCAAGGAGTTGACTACGATGAGACATTCTCACCCGTAGCGATGCTTAAGTCCGTCAGAATCATGTTAGCAATAGCTGCATTTTTCGATTATGAAATCTGGCAGATGGATGTCAAAACGGTGTTCCTTAACGGTTTCCTTAAGGAAGAATTGTATATGATGCAACCCGAAGGTTTTGTCGATCCTAAGAATGCTAACAAGGTGTGCAAGCTCCAGCGATCCATTTATGGACTGGTGCAAGCATCTCGGAGTTGGAACAAACGCTTTGATGTGGTGATCAAAGCATTTGGGTTTATACAAGTGGTTGGAGAATCTTGTATTTACAAGAAAGTGAGTGGGAGTTGTGTGGCGTTTCTAATATTATATGTGGATGACATATTGCTGATTGGAAACAACGTAGAGTTTTTGGAGAGCATAAAGGATTACTTGAATAAAAGTTTCTCTATGAAGGACCTAGGAGAAGCTACTTACATTCTAGGCATTAAGATATACAGGGATAGATCAAAACGCCTGATAGGACTTTCACAAAGCACATACCTTGATAAAGTTTTGAAGAGGTTCAAAATGGAACAGTCCAAGAAAGGGTTCTTGCCAGTTTTACAAGGTACGAGATTGAGTAAGACTCAGTGCCCAGCAACTGATGAGGATAGAGAGCATATGCGATCCGTCCCCTATGCTTCAGCCATAGGTTCTATCATGTATGCAATGCTATGCACTAGACCGGACGTTAGCCTGGCCATAAGTATGGCAGGTAGGTTCCAGAGTAATCCAGGAGTGGATCACTGGACGATGGTCAAGAATATCCTGAAGTACCTGAAAAGGACTAAGGAGATGTTTCTCGTGTATGGAGGTGACGAAGAGCTCGTCGTAAAAGGTTACGTTGATGCAAGCTTTGACACAGATCCGGACGACTCTAAGTCGCAAACCGGATACGTATTTATTCTTAATGGGGGTGCGGTAAGCTGGTGCAGTTCCAAGCAAAGCGGCGTAGCAGATTCTACATGTGAAGCGGAATACATGGCTGCCTCGGAGGCGGCTAAGGAGGGTGTCTGGATGAAGGAGTTCATGACGGATCTTGGAGTGGTGCCAAGCGCACTGAATCCAATAACCTTGTTCTGTGACAACACGGGTGCCATTGCCCTAGCAAAGGAACCACTATTTCACAAGAAGTCCAGACACATCAAACGACGCTTCAACCTCATCTGCGACTACGTCGAAGGGGAGGACGTAAATATATGCAAAGTGCACACAAATCTGAATGTAGCAGACCCGCTGACTAAACCTCTTCCACGGGCAAAGCATGATCAACACCAGAACTGTATGGGTGTTAGATTTATTACAATGTAATTCGCATGATGATGTGAGGGCTGGATTATTGACTCTAGTGCAAGTGGGAGACTGTTGGAATTATGCCCTAGAGGCAATAATAAATATAGTTATTATTATAATTCATGTATCAAGATAATCGTTTATTATCCATGCTATAATTGTATTGAATAAAGACTTATATACATGTGTGGATACATAGACAAAACATTGTCCCTAGCAAGCCTCTAGTTGGCTAGCCAGTTGATCAAAGATAGTCAGTGTCTTCTGATTATGAACAAGGTGTTGTTGCTTGATAACTGGATCACGTCATTAGGAGAATCACGTGATGGACTAGACCCAAACTAATAGACGTAGCATGTTGATCGTGTCATTTTATTGCTACTGTTTTCTGCGTGTCAAGTATTTGTTCCTATGACCATGAGATCCTATAACTTACTAACACCGGATGAATTCTTTGTGTGTATCAAACGTCGCAACGTAACTGGGTGACTATAAAGGTGCTCTACATGTATCTCCGAAGGTGTTCGTTAAGATAGTATGGATCGAGACTGGGATTTGTCACTCCGTGTGACGGAGAGGTATCTCGGGGCCCACTCGGTAATACAACATCACACACAAGCCTTGCAAGCAATGTGACTTAGTGTAAGTTGCGGGATCTTGTATTACGGAACGAGTAAAGAGACTTGCCGGTAAACAAGATTGAAATAGGTATACGGATACTGACGATCGAATCTCGGGCAAGTAACATACCGAAGGACAAAGGGAATGACATACGGGATTATATGAATCCTTGGCACTGAGGTTCAAACGATAAGATCTTCGTAGAATATGTAGGATCCAATATGGGCATCCAGGTCCCGCTGTTGGATATTGACCGGGGAGTCTCTCAGGTCTTGTCTACATAGTTCTCGAACCCGCAGGGTCTGCACACTTAAGGTTCGACGTTGTTTTATGCGTATTTGAGTTACAAGGTTGGTTACCGAATGTTGTTCGGAGTCCCGGATGAGATCACGGACGTCACGAGGGTTTCCGGAATGGTCCAGAAACGAAGATTGATATATAGGATGACCTCATTTGATTACCGAAAGGTTTTCGGAGTTACCGGGAATGTACCCGGAATGAGGAATGGGTTCCGGGAGTTCACCGGGGGGGCAACCCACCCCGGGGAAGCCCATAGGCATTAGGGGTGGCGCACCAGCCCTTAGTGGGCTGGTGGGACAGCCCAAAAGATCCCTATGCGCCATAGGAAGAAAAATCAAAGAGAAAAGAAAAAAAAGAGGAGGTGGGAAAAGGGGGAAGGACTCCTCCTTCCAAACCTAGTTGGACTCGGTTTGGAAGGGGAGATCTCCCCCCCTTGGCTCGGCCGAAGTCCTTAGGGGTCCTTGGACCCCAAGGCAAGGCTCCCCCTCTTCCCCCTATATATACGGAGGTTTTAGGGCTGATTTGACACAACTTTGCCACGGCAGCCCGACCACATATCTCCACGGTTTTACCTCTAGATCGCGTTTCTGCGGAGCTCGGGCGGAGCCGTGCTGAGACGAGATCATCACCAACCTCCGGAGCGCCATCACGCTGTCGGAGAACTCTTCTACCTCTCCGTCTCTCTTGCTGGATCAAGAAGGCCGAGATCATCTTTGAGCTGTACGTGTGCTGAACGCGGAGGTGCCGTCCGTTCGGCACTAGATCGTGGGACTGATCGTGGGACGGTTTGCGGGGCGGATCGAGGGACGTGAGGACGTTCCACTACATCAACCGCGTTCACTAACGCTAGTGCTGTACGGTCTACAAGGTTACGTAGATCACACATCCCCTCTCGTAGATGGACATCACCATGATAGGTCTTCGTGCGCGTAGGAAAATTTTTGTTTCCCATGCGACGTTCCCCAACACGCCCGAACCATCTGCTGCAGAGAGAGAGAGACGGGAGAGTCGTGCATTTGTGGCCGTGCAACCTTGGCCAGTTCTGGAGCGTGCGGGCACGCATCGTGCGAGCTCTACCGCGAGAGAGGAGGGGCCCTGAGGCTTGCCCGACGCAGAGGGGATGTCAGGGAAGAGGTTGGACATCTCGGGGGAGGCTGGAACTGGCCGAGGGCGTCGCCCCCACCTCGGTGACTCCCTGTAGCGCGCCCAGAGCGCAGTTTTGGCATGCCACGGCATGCTGGTGCGCTCTGAGGCACTTTGGACGTGTCTAGCATGTCCTGGCACTTGTTGGGGGTGTGGCTAGCCGTTTGATTTTAGTGGGAGCTTCGGCTGGTCAAAGGAGGTAAGAAATACTGGTGCTGTCAGTCATGAACTGAGGTCTAAATTGGGGTTTTTGGCCTTTCCACTTTGAACCAGTGAGGGGCCAGTTGGCTGTGGTTAGATACAGGTGCTGGCCACTTAGTCTAAGAGTTTGAAGCAAAGGAGTTTGGTTTAGCTGTGGCTAAGGTGGCTTTTTCCTATCTGTCAGAAGGTGTTTGACACTGGGTTTAGGGGGTTGCACCCCACCACTGGTGCTGAGACTTAACAGGTTTGGTTTTGGTGGTAAACCATGGAGTTCCACCAAATTTGAGCTCCAAAGGGTAAGTTTAGCTTTGTAAACTTGAAAACACTCTAATATGACCAGATCTGTTCCTTCCAAATGGAGTGTGGGCAAACTAAGTCCCACAAATCCCATTTTTGGTGTAGAACCCTCATTTGAGGTATTAGGCACTCCTGCAAAGTTTTAGACTCATTGGACAAACTTTGCTATGTAGAGTTGCTCTAGCTTAATTCTCGACAGACACGGTTTTTGGGTTATTTGGGGTCCTTATCCACCTTTGATCAAGGTGAAACTTTATGTGGACTCCAAACAAGGCTTAGGGATACCACTGAAGTTTTCTAGGAATTTATTGAGAATATTTCCTTTGGAAATATCTCAAAATGCTAAAACAGACACAAAGAGCTTTTATAGTTTTAATCAATAAATTTAATATAAAATGTGGTTTAAAATCCTATGTACGGAAAATATATGTCCTTCTGATCATCCCTAAATTTAATCAGATTTTTCCAAGGCACAAAAGTATTTTCCCATGTTGGAATACCAATTCTGGCCTAAAAAATGGACATGTTATTTAATTAGGAGAATAATCACAAAAATAATTATTTTTGTGGTTTTGAAATATAAAGATAGGTAAAAATGAGATTACCAAATATGAGTAGAAGCACTGCTTGCCAACAAGGACATGTAGTGCAACTCAAGGTGGTTTTACTTTGGTCAGCAAAGGTTTTTGGAAATCAGTACAATACCAAAGGAATTTAGGGTTTTGAAACCTCACATGATCAAGCATACAAGCATACAGTGTCAATCATTGCACTCACATCACTAGTTTTGAAAAAGTTTTAACAAGCTCAGAATTTTACAACACAGACAGGTGATAGCAAAAACAGGGTGTGACAGACCTATCCCCCTTACAAGAATCTCGTCCCCGAGATTCCTAAGCTAGGTGCTAAAAAGGTCTGGAGACTCAAATCAGAGATAGTCTTCACGCTCCCATGTAGCTTTGGCTTCGGAGTGGTTGCTCCATTGAACCTTGAAGTACTTGATGGTGCCGCTTCGGGTGCATCGCTCTACTTCATCCAGAATGCGGATTGGCCTCTCGCGGTAGGTGAGATCAGACTGAAGGTCAATGGCTCGGTGATCAATGTCCTTGTAAGGATCGGAACGACTTGGCATCTGGAGACACTTCCGAAGCTGTAACACGTGGAAAACATTGTGCACATCCCGAAAGTTCTGGAGGTAACTCCAACTGATAAGCGACCTCTCCACGCCTTGTCGTGATCTTGAATGGCCCAATGAACATTCAAGCGAGTTTCCCCTTAATGTGGAAACGCTTGGTTCCCTTGAGAGGTGTGACACGGAGGTACACCAGATCTCTGGGAATGAACTCCACATTCCTGCGGCGAGAGTCCGCATAACTCTTTTGTCGCGACTTGGCTGCCTTCAGATTTTCTTGGACTAGTTGCACCTTCTCTTCTGCCCGGTGCAAAACTTCCGGTCTGAAAATCAGCCCGTCTCCGGTTTCTGACCAGTTAAGCGGGGTGCGGCATTTCCGTCCGTACAGCACTTCGAACGGGGCCATCTGGAGACTGGACTGGTAGCTGTTGTTGTATGAAAACTCAGCGAACGGCAGACAGTCTTCCCATTTGGCTCTGTGCTCTAGGACGCATGCGCGGAGCATATCTTCGAGTATCTGATTCACCCTTTCCGTCTGTCCTCCTGTCTGCGGGTGGAAGGCGGTGCTGAAAGAGAGCTTGGTACCGAGGGCTTCCTGAAGTTTCCTCCAAAACCTTGAGGTGAACTGCGTGCCTCGATCAGATACAATCTCCTTGGGAACTCCATGAAGGCTTACTATGCGCTCGATATAGAGACTAGCCAACTTGTTCCCGTCATAAGTGATGTTGATAGGGATGAAATGGGCCACTTTGGTCAAATGGTCGACAACAACCCATATCGAGTTATGGCCCTTGCTAGACCTTGGTAGGGCGGTGATAAAATCCATCCCTACCTTGTCCCACTTCCATTTTGGCACCTGGAGAGGTTGTAGCAGTCCTGCGGGTCGTTGATGCTCAACTTTAACTTGCTGACACACAACGCACTTGGCCACATACGACGCGATTTCCCTCTTCATGTCGTGCCACCAGAATCTTTCTCATTGATCTTGATACATCTTGGTACCACCGGGGTGAATGGAGTAGGGTGTATCATGAGCTTCCCGTAGGATGAGTTCCTTGAGTTCAGCCTTGTTGGGTACGCATAAACGTTTCCCAAACCACACCACTCCTTGATCATCCTCCAAGAATCATGGGGCCTTGCCTTCTAGAATCTTCTTCTTGATACCTTCGATGCTCTTGTGACCCTTCTGGCCCTCCTTGATGTCGTCTTCCAGCGTTGGTTTGACTTCGAGATTATCTAGGAATCCTGGTTCCACCAGTTCCAATATGAAGTTCTTTAATTCTTCATACAAGGCGGCTGCCTTTCCTTAAGCATGACGTTTAAGGTGCTAGTCTTCCGACTCAAGGCATCAGCCACTACATTTGCCTTACCGGGGTGATATTGAATGCTGAGGTCGTAGTCTTTGATTAACTCCAACCATCTCCGTTGCCTCATATTCAATTCCCTTTGGTTGAAGATATACTTCAGACTCTTGTGGTTGGTGTATATTTCACATCGCTTCCCTAGAAGGTAATGTCGCCATGTCTTCAGGGCATGCACTACTACTGCCAACTCGAGATCATGGGTGGCATAATTTTCCTCATGCGGGCGCAGTTGCCGTGACAAGTATGCCATGACCCTGCCATCCTGCATTAGAACCCCACCTAGCCCAGTCCTTGAGGCATCACAATATATCACGAACTCCTTGCTTATATCTGGGGTGGCCAATACCGGGGCGGTGGTTAACCTCTTCTTCAACTCTTGGAAGCTTGCCTCACACTCTGGCGTCCATTCGAACTTCTTGCCTTTCTTCAAGAGCTGAGTCATAGGTCACGCGATGCGGGAGAATCCTTCTACGAACTTGCGGTAGTATCCTGCGAGTCCGAGGAAGCTCCTGACTTCCTTCACGTTGATTGGTGATTCCCAATTGGTTACCGTGGTAATCTTAGAGGGATCAACTGCCAATCCACTTGCTGTCATGGTATGACCTAGGAATCCAACTTCCTTCAGCCAAAACTGGCATTTGCTGAACTTGGCATGCAATTGGTGCTCTCAAAGCTTTTCCAATACTAGCCTCAAGTGTTGTTCATGCTCGTCTTCAGACTTGGAAAAGATTAATATGTCATCAATGAATACGACGACAAACTTGTCTAGGTATTCCATGAAGACCTTATTCATGAGGTACATGAAGTAAGCTGGGGCATTCATCAATCCAAAGGACATGACAGTGCATTCGTACAGACCGTACTGGGTCACAAATGCCATCTTTGGAATGTCTTCGGGTTGAATCTTTAGTTGGTAATATCCAGATCGGAGGTCGATCTTGGAGAATACCTTTGCTCCATTCAGCTGGTCGAACAAGTCTTCAATCTTGGGAAGTGGATACTTGTTTTTTGATCGTGACCTCATTGAGAGAACGGTAATCAACGCAAAGTCGGATTGTCCCATCCTTCTTGGACACGAAGAGAACAGGTGATCCCCAAGGTGACGCACTTGGATGAATAAACCCTTTCCTGAGTTGCTCATCCAGTTGCTTCTTCAACTCTGCTAGCTCTTCGGATCCCATCCTGTAAGGCCTCTTATAAATAGGCCTTGATCCGGGCATGAGTTCGATGATGAACTCGATGTCTCGGTCAGGAGGCATCCCTGGTAGCTCATCAGGAAAGACGTCCGGGTATTCACAGACTATTGGCACTCGGTCGAGTCCTTCCTCTAATAGGTTGTTAACTTGTGGCACTCGAGTGGGTACTGGCTCAGAGACATACTTGACTTTGACCCCTTGGTCACTTGTCATGGTAATGGCCCTGTTAGCACAGTCCAAGATACTCTGATGCTTGGCCAACCAGTCCATACCGAGGATTACTTCTAGGCCTTGCGACTTAAGCACAATGAGATATGCTTAGAAGCTCGTCCCATTGATAACTATCCTGACCTTCCTACACCCTAGGTTGGTCCTCAAAACTGCTCCCGGGGTTTGAATTGCCATATGCCCACGAAGCAAGGTAGGTTCTAGACCACACTTTTCCGCAAACTTTTGCATAACAAAGGAATGCGAAGCACCACAATCAAACAATAATGTTGCTGGGGTAGAGTTGACGAGGAACGTACCCAGAATGCAGTCCGGGTCTTCCTGTGCCTATTCTGCGGAAATGTGATTAATCCTCCCCTTGTTGTGATACTGCTGATTGCGGGGAGCCTGGTTCGTGCCTAGTGCTCCTTGGCCTGGATTTGGCGCATTGGGGCGCGGAGCATCGGGTTTCTTATAGGGGCACTGCCTAGAATAGTGCCCTGGTTGTCCACACCCGAAATAGGTAACTTGCGTTGGAAGGTTGGTCTTGCCCCCACCGTTGTTTGGCGGAGTGCTTGCTGGCTTGACGCTGACTTGCTGAGGTTGGTAATTCTGGCGAAACGTTGGGTGCTTGTACTGTTGCTGCTGATAGTTGGGTCTTGCTGGGGCTGACTGCCACGGTCATGGTTTCGAGCTAATCGGTCCTCCACTACCCATTAGCTTGCACTTACGGGTGTCGTCCATTGCACGACGCTTGTCTTCCAACGTAAGAGCCTTATTAACTAGGTCACTGAAGGTCCGACATTCACAAACAACCAACTGATATTGGAGTGACTGCTGCAGTCCTTCCATAAAGCGCTCCACTTTGTCAGCCTCAGTGCTGACATCTTTAGGTGCATACCTTGATAGGAGGTTGAACTTCTGGAAATACTCCTTGACTGATCCACTGCCTTGCCTTAAGGCTCGGAATTCCCGCTTCTTAGTGGTCATCATTCCCGGAGGAATGTGAGCGACGCGGAATCCATCCTTGAACACAGCCCAAGTGATGACTTGCCCGGCTCGCATGATCTGAAATCCATCCCACCAGGCTCTGGCCATGCCTCCGAGACAATGGGTTGCATAGAGGACTTTCTCGTTGTCGTCGGTGCACTTGACCAGTGCGAGAAGGTCTTCAATAGTGCGGATCCAGTCATTGGCATCCAAGGGTTCAGTCGTCTCCGTGAATATGGGTGGCGTAGTCCGCATAAACTCAGAGAGAGTTGAGCGACCGTTTCCATTCCCGTTCTGCGGCGGTTTGTTTACCAAGGTTTGAGCCAGCTGCCGGATAGCGGCGTTGTTGGCTTGATGCTCCTCCCGAAGAGCTTGAAGGAACTGAGCCATAGTCAAGCTTTCAGGGGGAGGCGGCGGCGGAGGAACATCGTCTTGCTGCACATGGTGATCTCCAGCTTGAGCTTCCCCTCCGGTTCCCTGCTGTTGTCCTGAAGAGGCAGAGCCGGGGTTGCCGAAAGTGTTGTTGTGAGTTACATTCACCATCCTGTCAAGGGAGTAGACAGGTCAAATTTTGCCGAACTGGTTGCACTCGAAAGGGATGACGTTCTAGTAAAAGGGGGTCTGGTGTTGTGCTAGTGTTCAAGGTTTTTATGGCAAAGGTTTTAAAAAGAACTACTGCATTAATTTAAAACAAGTGATGTAGTCGCTCACAAGCTGCTTAAGGCAGAATGGGACTTGCATCCAACAAGTTCACACAACATTCGGGTCATAAAATCCTGATACAAGAACTCCTACGTTCGGTACATCCTACGCTGCTAAGCGATCGACTGCACGGTCTCATAAGCCGGCTCTATGGGATCTTCATCTTCATCTTCCTCTCTGTCTTCATCTTCATTTGTGCTTCCCTTCCTCGAGGGAGTAGGGGAAGGAAGCAGACCATCACAACGCCTCTTGGTTGGTGAGGTAGCGAAGATCTCGGTGTACTCTTCTGCGGTTAAACGACGACTCTGAAGAGGAACAGACTGAAGTGGGGGTATTCCTCCTCGGAAAGCAAAGCCAGGTAATATCACAGGTGCTCCTTCTTTCTTCACCTTGCGGTTCTTCATCTTCTCCATACGAAGTATGTCCTTAACTTGGTGCTGCTCTTGGCGGATCCTAGTCGACTCCTTGATCAAGTGATGCGTCAAGGTGTCTGAGGAGAGACTCAAGTAGGTCTGAAACATTAATGGCATCCCGTCCTCGGATGAGGGGTTGAGTGTCCAACTCCCGTCTACCTTATCCTTAACAAAAGGTAGGTGACGAGTAGCGTGCTCGTCCGCCATCTCAGGAAGGATGTCGCGGAGTCGCACGAGTGCCTCTCGTGCTGCAGTCTCCACGGCCAACATCAGATCCTCCATTTGTGGCCCTTCAAAGAACCAGCTAGTTGGGGAGTCATTAGCCTTCACTATCACGTCCACATGATACTCCTTGGTGTCGGCGTTGACCCAGTGTTCGTGGTAGAGAAAGACGGGCGTGCGATGAACTTGACACTTCTCGAGGCTATCACTCAAAAGTAGAGGAAAGCCCGTTTTCCAGAAGCGTCTCGGGTACGGCGGCCATCTACAAGGTGTAGAGGAGAGGGTTAGAATATTTAGTGGGTGTGGTTCTTGGGTCAATCTATGTGCACTAATTGTTTCGGCTATCGCTCATGCTACCTCAGGCTTCCTATAGTCAGGATGGCTCTGATACCACCTCTATGGGGACCCCGACTTACTAGTCGAGAATCGTCGTGCTCAGTGATCCCACAGATCAATGCTCACCGAACACAGATACTAATTAAAGAGTCTTACATCCAAGTACCGATTATTACAACACGTGACCGAAGGGTCAAGCTCACAATACAGGGCCTAAGGCCAAATCACATGAGTACACTAATAGCGGAAAAACAAAGGGGCTAAGCGGGTGCCCATGCCATCAAACCTACACCGACAGGCATTCTGACTCGGAAGCGTCCTAGTTCGCAGGGGTGTCTCCGAAGACGTACTCATCTCCAAACTCCGGTCCTTCCATGTCTGGTCAATAACATAACCAGTGGCAAGCCAATGAGTACTTTGAATGTACTCGCAAACAACCCATGATATAATCAACGAAAGTGAAGGATAACAATATCATGCCTTTCTAGTGTAACTCATCTGGGTGGAATGATCATGAATATGCATCAAGTTAAAGAATTACTTTTGAAGAACAGGTTACAGATATCAATATATCTGCTGAGGGCTGAACCATCCGGGTTCACCCTATATGCCAAGTCACCAAACTTGGTCATATCATTGCAATCATAGCAACACTTCTCTTATCACCACACACACACACACACTCACGCACGCTTGGTTTATGCGGAAATATCAGGACGTAGTTTAAGCAAGATTACCCAACTGTCCTTGACCGTGGACACGACTATTCGAATAGTTTACACTCTACACAGGTAGTATGCTGGACCCACGAGATCCAGGAAACTTCTGTGTCATCCACGACTCGCGGTATATCACATACCCGAGGTAAGTACCCGATCAATGCCTTTCCCCTGACGATACTAGACAAAGAGGTCCACTCGATTCGTACCCAGCCCACATGTTGTACGTCTTACGAGCACCAACTCTGGACAGTACCAACTATGCGGGGATCAACGATGTGACTGGAACTCATAAAAATTGCATAGTCGTCCTACCCGGCACGACCCCATCACGAGAGTGACCACACATCACTCCCGCCACTAGTAATGTGGCTCTTGCTAGCACTGACCAGAGTAATTAACATAGCCCCGTCCCATAAGGGGTAACGTGGTCGTACTGGTAAGGTTGGGACGGTCGACACATCATAAATCTAATCCCATTTCCGAAACCTTACTCACACAAATACCGGGTGCATCACTTCACTAAAAGTGACCACCTAACTCATCATCACCCTCGGGCATTAGTGGCACCCGACAGGGTTTTCATAAACTCTTGCTTTATGACAACATCATGCTCATGATAGTACTACTGCTATCTTTACTTTTCAACATGGTATTAGCATGACCCTAAGGGGTAGAGTCAAGCTCAATGCAAAATACTCCACAGGAGCCTTTGGTAAAATCATATCAAATGATTACCGGCACTTATGATCACATGCAACGGAAATACTTGCTATTCTATCATGCAAAGTAACATATGCTCAGTCATGGTCAAAGGGCTGCTTGCCTTGGTCAGCTAAGTATCCGGGGTCTTCGAGGTCTTCCCCTCCGATTCCCTCGTCACACGGATTTTCTATCGTCGATAAAACAATAAATAAGGAATAGCTCACACAGAAACAGTCCACAAAGTCATTTTAAAAATGTTCCCTATTACTGATAAATCTAAGATATCATTTTTTTTAAAATTGCCTTAATTTTCCTTGAAGGAATATTTTTGAAAACAACCAAGCACAAGCAAAACTATTCCATTTTAGCCCTTTTTATTATTATAAAATAGAATAGTTGCTGGAAGAATTCATCTAAGCATATCATTAAATCCTACACATTTTTAGAAAAATAACAGTCGAAGAATTATATTTTTACACTGGTTAAATGTTTTTATAAAAATCTTAGAATCCAGCTTTTAAAATAAAAAGAAAAACAGGCTAGCTCCTGGACTGGCTCGGCCCAGAGCTGGGCTGGCCCATGGCCAGCCGACGGCCGGCCCAGGCGCTCGCGCCGTCAGGTTTGAACCTGACGCGCGGGGTCGTGCGTTTAGTGGCCGAGGCCAGCGTGGGGGAGGAGGCTGGGCCACCGACAGGTGGGGCACACCTGTCGGGGTCGTCTCCTACCTCTGGCCAGAGAGGAGGAGGAGGACACCGACGAGGTTGCCGACGCGCTCATGCTCCAATGAACACGGGAATGGGTTTGTGTGACCGTCGCCTACCTGCTGGTGGTCAAAACAACGACGGGGAGGCAGGGATTTGCCGGCGACGAGGAGGTCGTGGCGGAGGAGTTTCGGGAAGTGGTCGAGGGGGTGGTTAGAGACACAGAAAAGCTCGGGTGACTTGGGGGAAAGCTTCCTGGGGTCAAGGGGGGCAGTTTGGTGGGTCGAGGGGCGCAGGAGCAGTCGTGTAGCCGGAGATCGACCGGAGCTCCGAGGCGGAGGGGCCTCGGTCGATCTCGAGCACCGGGGCTCTATTGGTTTGCTGGGGTGGTTAAGGAGGTACTAGTGATCGTGGTGAAGCTATCTGAGGGAGAAAAGTATTTTCCCATGTTGGAATACCAATTGTGGCCTCAGAAATGGACAGGTTATTTAATTAGGAAAATAATCACAAAAATAATTATTTTTGTGGTTTTGAAATATAAAGATAGGTAAAAATCATATTACCAAATATGAGTAGAAGCACTGCTTGCTAACAAGGACATGTAGTGCAACTCAAGGTGGTTTTACTTTGGTCAACAAAGGTTTTTGGAAATCAGTACAATACCAATGGAATTTAGGGTTTTAAAACCTCACATGATCAAGCATACAAGCATACAATGTCAATCATGGCACTCACATCACTAGTTTTGAAAAAGTTTTAACAAGCTCAGAATTTTACAACACAGACAGGTGATAGCAAAAACGGGGTGTGAGAGAGGTAGAACTTGATGAAGTAGAGCTAGTGGTGGCCTTGGGAACCCACTTGACCTTGGCTTGGGATTCTTCTTCAAATGAGTCAATGTTCTCTTGAAGCTTGTCATTTCGCTTGATCTTGTGATCTTGTAGTGGAAGGTCAAGTTGGGCATTTGTTCCCTTGGGGAGAATGGGATCATACTTCTCCTTTTGGGGAACAAACTTCATCTTCGTGTATTGACCTTCTCCCCATTCAACTCCATTGGCATTGAAGTAGTCAATGCCTTGGTTCTTCGAGTGTCCTCCATGCTTGCGTATAATCTCCTCAAATTTCTTACTTCCTGCAAGACTTTTGTAGACACCTTTTTCTATAATACCTTTCAAAAAATCGTTTTCTTGCTCAAGTGTAACTTGGCTAAGAGAATTGTTAGTGGAATCAATAGAACTACTAGAAACAACATCATTGGATTTAGCATTAGTGTTGTTGTTACTAGATGAAGAACTTTTCTTGCCTTTGTTACTAGTTTGCTTAGGTTTATCTTGGGGAACAAAAGTAGACAAGAGTAATCGTTTGGCTAGATAAGAGGAACTCTTTCGAAGAACGTCATTGATAGCTTTAAGAAACTCATGCTCTTGCTGTAAATTTAGCTTCTCGAAGCGTAGCTTCTCATTAGTTCTTACAAGCTCTCTATGATCTTCTGGAGTAGATTCATGATCTAACTTAAGAGTGTTTAATTCCTTAGTTACATGCTTAATTTCCTTCTTATCATAATCACATGACTTATATCCATGAAGATCATGGAGAACTTTGTATTGAAGATCCAAGAGAGAGAAGAAGCCATCTAGCTACTAGCTACGGACCCGTAGCTCTATGGTGAACTAATCACGCATCATCGGAGAGGTCATGGTATTGATGAAGAAGCCCTCCGTATCCGAATCCCCCCTCCAGCAGGGCACCCGAACGTGCCCCAGATGGTATCTTGCGGAGACAGAAGCTTGCGGAGGCGAAAAAGTATTTTCGTGGATCTCCTCATTTTTTCTTGGATTTTAGGGAATATATAGGCGAAAGACCTAGGACAGAGGAGGCCCAGGGAGCCCACAAGCCTGGGAGGCGCGCCCCCTGGCCGCGGTTAGGGGGATTGTGGGGTCCCTGGTGACCCTCTGCCTTGGTTCTCAAGTCTCCCGATCGTCTTCTGTTTCAGAAAAAAATCTTTTCGGAAGTTTTATTCCGTTTGGACTCCGTTTAAAATCCTCCTCTGAAAAGGGTCAAAAACACGGAAAAAACAGGAACTGGCACTTGGCACTGAGTTAATAAGTTAGTCCCAAAAAAGATATAAAAGGCATACAAAACATCCAAAGTTTGACAAGATAATAGCATGAAACCATCAAAAATTATAGATACGTTGGAGACGTATCAAGCATCCCCAAGCTTAACTCATGCTCGTTCTCGAGTAGGGAAGTGATAAAGACTAAATTTTTGATGTGGAATGCTACCTAGCATAGTTGTCCTTTGTAACATCTTTCATGTGACATGAATGTTCAGATCCATAAGATTCAAAACAATAGTTTGCTATTGACATGAAAACAATAATACTTCAAGCAAACTAGCAAGGTAATCATGAACTTTCGAAATAACAAGGCCAAAGAAAGTTATCCCTACAAAATCATATAGTCTGGCTATGCTCCATCATCCCCACACAACTAATGTAAATCATGCACAACCCCGGTATTGGCCAAGTAATTGTTTTCGCACTCTTACTTTCTCAAACATTTTACAACTATCACGCAATACATGAGTGTGAGCCATGGATATAACACTATAGGTGGAATAGAGTGTGGTGGTGGTTGTGAGACAAAAAGGAGGAGATGGTCACATTGACTTGGCGTATCAAAGGGTTATGTAGATGCCCATTAATAGATATCAATGTGAATGAGTAGGGATTGCCATACAAAGGATGCACTAGAGCTATAAGTATGTGAAAGCTCAAAAGGAGAACTAGTGGGTGTGCATCCAACTTGCTTGCTCATGAAGACCTAGGGCAATTTGAGGAAGCCCATCATTGGAATATACAAGCCAAGTTATATAATAAAGATTCCCACTAGCATATGGTGGTGACCAAACGAGAGGCTCTCAATCATGAAGAACATGGTGCTATTATGAAGCACAAGTGTGGAAAAAGATAGTAGCATTGTCCCTTCTCTCTTTTTCTCTTTTTTATTTATTATTTATTTGGGCTCTTTGGCCTCTCTTTTTTCCTCACATGGGACAATGCTCTAATAATGATGATCATCACACTTTTATTTACTCACAGCTCAAAGCTTAGAATGATGATGACTCTATAGGAAATGCCTCCGGCAGTGTACCGGGATGTGCAACGATCTAGCTTGGCGTATGATGTTGAAACATCTCGCTAGCTATCTTATGATCATGCAATGGCAATATGAGAGTGACGGCACAAGTCATGAGACGGAACGGTGGGAGTGGCATGGCAATATATCTCGGAATGGCTATGAAAATGCCATAGTAGGTAGGTATGGTGGCTGTTTTGAGGAAGGCATATGGTGCGTTTGTGCACCGGCGAAAATTGCGCGGCACTAGAGAGGCTAGCAATGGTGGAAGATGAAAGTGCATTTATACCATGGACTCACATTAGTCATGAAGAACTCACATACTTGTTGCGAAAGTTTTTATTAGTAATCGAAACAAAGTGCTAAACGCATACTCCTAGGGGAAGGGTTGGTAGGTGTTAACCATCGCGCAATCCCGACCTCAACACAAAGGATGACAATCAATAGATCAATTATGCTCCGACTTCCTAACATAGCGGTTCACCATACGTGCATGTTACGGGAATCACTAACTTCAACACAAGTATTTCTAGATTCACAACACCCTACTAACATAACTCTTAATATTACCAAATCCACGTCTCAAAACTAATTGAGAGGAATCAAAACTTCTCTTTCTACTCAATGTACATGAAGATGGAAGTTTTTGTATCCTCTTTGGGTACCTATCACCTTTGGGACTACTTTCATAGCACAAACCAACTACCAAGTCACGCACCGCCGTGCTCTAAAAGATCTAAGTGAAGCACATGGAGCACAATTATCTAGCTCAAAAGATATAAGTGAAGCACAATGAGCATTCTAGCAAATTCACGATGAGTGCATGTCTCTCTCAAAAGGTGTGCAGCAAGTATGATTGTGACACAACAAAAACAAAATACTCCTACGATACAAGACGCTCCAAGCAAAACACATATCATGTGGTGAATAAAAATATAGCTCCACGTAATGTTACCGATGGATTGAAGACGAAAAAGGGGATGCCTTCCCGGGGCATCCCCAAGCTTAGGCTTTTTGGTGTCCTTGAATTTGTCTTGGGATGCCTTGGGCATCCCCAAGCTTGAGATCTTTCCACTCTTTATCCATTTGTCCATGAGAACATCACCCAAAACTTGAAAACTTCACAACACAAAACTTAAACATAAACTCGTGATATCATTAGCACAAGAAAACAAACTACCACCTCCTTAGGTATTGTAGCAATCTTGATTTCTATTTATATTGGTGTTAGATTACTGTATTCTCAATTTTCCATGGCTAATACCCCCCCCCCCCGATACTATCCATAGTTTCATCAAAACAAGCAACCAACTCAACAAAAACAGAATCTGTGAAAAACAAACCAGTGTGTAGCAATCTGTATACTTTGTATACTTCTGGTACCTCAACAATTCTGAAAAATTACGACTGCCTGGGCAAAAGTCATATCAACCTGCAGCAAAAAGAATCAACTCAAAATATCTTTATGAATAAAAATGAAAAATAATCTCGTGAGCGAAAAGTTTCTGTCTTTTTCCAGCAGGATCAAACAACCATCACCAAGACTAGTCATAAAGGTTTTGTTTGGCTCAAACACAAAAAGGAACACAAAAGACACTATCATAACAGAATTATGATGGTGTGGACTTAACAAAACAGAAAGAAAAAGATAAATTCATTGGGTTGCCTCCCAACAAGCGCTATTGTTTAACGCCCTTAGCTAGGCATAAAGCGATAGAATCACGCATCGTCGTCTTTGGTGCCCAAACCATAAGTAGCCCTCATCATGGATTCATAAGGCAATCTTATTTTCTTTCTAGGAAAGTGCTCCATGCCCTTCTTTAAAGGAAACTGAAATCTAACATTCCCTTCCTTCATATCGATGATAGCACCGATAGTCCTTAGGAAAGGTGTACCAAGAATGATAGGGCATGTAGGATTGCAATCAATGTCAAGCACAATGAAATCCACGGGTACGTAGTTCCTATTTGCAATAATAAGAACATCATTGATCCTTCCCATGGGTTTCTTGATAGTACAATCCGCAAGATGCAAATTAAGAGAGCACTCCTCAATCTCATTAAAACCCAGAACATCACATAAATACTTTGGAATCTCGAAAACACTAGCACCCAAATCGCACAAAGCATTGCATTCATAGTTTTTGATTTTGATTTTGATAGTAGGTTCCCACACATCATGAAGCTTTCTAGGGATAGAAACTTCCAATTCAAGTTTCTCTTCAAGATATTTTATCATAGCTTCAACGATATGATCGGTAAAGGCCTTGTTTTGGCTATAAGCGTGTGGAGAGTTTAGCATGGATTGCATCAAGGAAATGCATTCAATCAAGGAGCAACTATCATAATTGAATTCCTTGAAATCCAAAGTAGTAGTTTCATTACTACTCAAGATTTTCATATCTTCTACTCCACTTCCAATGCTTTTAGCATCAAGATAGATGGACTCCAAATCATTGGGGCGTTTTTCAACCAAAGTGGATTCATATCCAGCCCCATCATCATTAGATTTGACACAAGAAAACAAAGATTCAATGGGAGTCACACCAAGCACTTTAATATCTTCGTGATTCTCATCATGAGTTTCAGGTTTAGCAGCCATTTTATTGACTAAGGTAGCATGTTTATCACAAATCTGGCCTACCAACTTTTCAAGATGAGCAAACTGAGAATTTAGCGCAAGGAATTCTTTGGCCATATCATCAACTTCTTTATTCATAAAGGCCAAAAAAGAATTTTTCTCCTTCAGTTCCCTACGGAAGTAACTGTTATAATCAAACTGTGTAGACATGAGGCCTTCAACACTAGTTTCAATCTCTTCCAACCTCGCATAGTAAGCATCGAAATCCCTTGGTTGGGCCATACAGGTCTTAGCAGGTAGACAAGCGAACATAAAGCAAGCGAGAGAGAAGGGCAAACGAAAAAGGCAAATATTTTTGTAATTTTTTGTTTTCCAGAAGTGGGGGAGAGGAAAACGAGAGGCAAAAAAAGTAAATGCAAGAGATGAGTTTGCGACACTTACTTGGATGAGTTCTTGACTTGATCCTCCGCGGCAACGGTGCCAGAAATCCCCGACAACGGCGCCAGAAATCCTTCTGCTACGGCGACAGAAATCTTTTATCGTCTCTTGAGCTTTCGTTGGTTTTTCCCTTGAAAAGGAAAGGGCGATACATCACAGGAGCAGTAAGTATTTCCCTCAGTTTGAGAACCAAGGTATCAATCCAGTAGGAGAATCGCATCAAGTCCAGAGTACGTGCACAAACACAAAAGAGCTTGCACCCAACACTATAAAGGGGTTGTCAATCCCATCAAGATTGATTGCAAAGTGAGATCTGAAGGCGGAAAGTGCAACGAAGTAAAAGTGTAAGGCTGAAAATATGGTGTGAAGTAGACCCGGGTGCCATAGTGTTCACTAGAGGCTTCTCTCAAAATAGCAAATATTATGGTGGGTGAACAAATTACTGTCGAGCAATTGATAGAACCGCGCAAAGTCATGACGATATCTAAGGCAATGATCATACATATAGGCATCACGTACAAGACAAGTAGACCGATACTTTCTACATCTACTACTATTACTCCACACATCGACCGCTATCTAGCATGCATCTAGTGTATTGAGTTCATGACAAACAGAGTAACGCCTTAAGCAAGATGACATGATGTAGAGGGATAAACTCAAACCAATGATGAAAACCCCATCTTTTTACCCTTGATGGAAACAACACGATGTGTGCCTCGCTACCCCTTCTGTCACTGGGTGAGGTCACCACACGGTATGAACCCAAAACCAAGCACTTCTCCCATTGCAAGAATCATAGATCAAGTTGGCCAAACAAAACCCACAACTCGAAGAGAATTACAAGGATATGAAATCATGCATATAAGAGATCAGAAAAAACTCAAATAAGATTCATACATAATCTGATCATAAATCCACAATTCATCGGATCTCGACAAAAACACCGCAAATAAGATTACATCGGATATATCTCCATGAAGATCATGGAGAACTTTGTATTGAAGATCCAAGAGAGACAAGAAGCCATCTAGCTACTAGCTACAGACCCGTAGGTCTATGGTGAATTACTCACGCATGATCGGAGAGGCCATGGTGTTGATGAAGAAGCCCTCCGTATCTGAATCCCCCCTACGGCAGGGCACCAGAACGTGCCCCAGATGGGATCTTGCGGAGACAGAAGCTTGCGGCGGCGGAAAAGTATTTTCGTGGATCTCCTCATTTTTTCTGGGATTTTAGGGAATATATAGGCGAAAGACGTAGGGCAGAGGAGGCCCAGGGAGCCCACAAGCCTGGGAGGCGCGCCCCCTGGCCGCGGCTAGGGGGCTTGTGGGGTCCTTGGTGACCCTCTGCCTTGGTTATCAAGTCTCCCGATCGTCTTCTGCTTCGGAAAAAATCTTTTCGGAAGTTTTATTCCATTTGGACTCCGTTTAAAATCCTCCTCTGAATAGGGTCAAAAACACGGAAAAACAGGAACTGGCACTTGGCACTGAGTTAATAAGTTAGTCCCAAAAAAGATATGAAAGGCATACAAAACATCCAAACTTTGACAAGATAATAGCATGAAACCATCAAAAATTATAGATACGTTGGAGACGTGTCAAAGAGCAAGTCATCATCTCCAAGTCAATCATCCTCGTCACTTTTAAAGTCAAAGTATTCGAGGTGTGATACACCTTTAGCCATGAAGCAACTTACACTTCCTTCATTTGGTGAATAAAATATGTTGTAGGAATTAGAGGATACGAGTGCTAGACCGCCATCACCTTCATCTTGACTATAGTCAGAGTTGGAGTGGTAGCTTCTCTCAGATTCTTGGTCAGATTCGGAGACGGAAACCCATTCACCAACATGAGCTTGATGTCTTCTTCTTGTGTAGATCGTGGTGTACTTGTCCTTCTTCTCTGAGTCCTTGCTTCTCCAAGAGGGTCTTCGTTCATAGTGATGTTATCTACTCCTTCTCTCTCTACGAGTTAACTCATCTCTTGAGCTTCTTCTTCTAGGTGACTCTTCTCTTCTTTCGTAGGGGTCATGCACTCATTGGAGTAGTGTCCGGGTCTTCCACAATTATAACAATTCCAGCCATGACTAGATGAACGCTTCTCTTCATATCTTGAGTTGGAGCTTCTCTCTTTGCCTCTACTCTTGTAGTACTTGTTGAATTTCTTGACCATGAGGCTTATCTCTTCATTTGTAACAAGGTGTAGGATCCGAAGTATGTCTAGAGAGGGGGTGATTATACTACTTGACCAAATAAAAACTTAGCCTTTTCCCAATTTTAGTTGTGGGAAAGTCTTAGCAATTGTAGCAAGTCAAGCACACCCTACACATGCAAGTCTAAGAGTATAGCAGCGGAAAGTAAAGACATGCACATGTAAATAGAGGGTATGGATAGGAAGATCAAACACAAAGATTGACATGGTGTTTTTTGGGGTAGTTCTGATAGGTGGTGCTATCGTACCTCCATGTTTATGGAGACTTGAACCCACGGAGGGTAACGGACACGAGAGTCCTTGGAGGTCTCAACCCATGAAGGTTCCACAAAGAAGCAACCTTGTCTATTCCATCACGACTTACGTCCATGAAGGACTAGCCTCACTCGGGGTAGATCTTCATGAAGTAGGAGATCTTCATTCCCTTACAAACTTCTTGGTTCAACTCCACAACATGAAGCAGGAGGCTCCCATGTGTCACCTAACCAACCTAGGAGACACCACTCTCCAAAAGGTAATAGATGCAGTAGTACGATGAACTCCTTGCTCTTGTGCTTCAAAAGATAGTCTCTTCAACAATCAATCACTCTCTCACAGATCTGTCTTGGGTAGAAGAGAATGATATGGTGGAAAGAAATTTGAGGAGGCTAGAAATCAAGATTCAAATGGTAGGATTGGAACTTTTTGATCTGAACACATGACTAGGTGGCTATCTCTCGGAAAATAAGATATGGCAAGTGTATGTGTGTTCTGAGTGCTTCCTTTATGAATGAGAGGTGGTGGATGGGTATTGACTCCCCGCTGATTTGCGTTGGTTTCCTTTCAAGCTTAAAGGGTGATGTAGCACAGCGACGACAAGTATTTCCCTCAGTTATGAAACCAATGTATCAATCCAGTAGGAAGATCCACAAGACTATGTAAGCGGTACGTGCACACAAATAGAAAATCCTCACAATCCAACGCGTGTAGGGGTTGTCAATCCCTTGTGGGTAAAGTAAAGGATAGATTGATAGATGAAAATAAACCAATAACATATAAAACGCAACAAGGTATTTTTGCATTTTTGATGATGTAGATCTGAAAATAAAACAGCAAATAAAACAGAAACACGAATAACAAAGTAGATATTGCAAATCTATGATGTGAAATGGACCCGGGGGCCGTTGGTTCACTAGTGGCTTCTCCCGAGAAAATAGCATATGGTGGGTAGACAAATTATTGTTGGTCAATTGATAGAATAGCGAATAATTATGATGATATCCAAGACAATCTCATGTATATAGGCATCATGCCCAAGACAAGTTGTGACGCCCTCAATTTAATCGTACGCTAAACATACACGCAAATGCGTACGATCAAACCCAAGGACTCATGGGAAGATATCACAACACAACTTTAGACACAAATAAAATAACATCAGCTTCATATTACAAGCCAGGGGCCTCGAGGGCTAGAATACGAAAGCTCGATAAACACACGAGTCAGCGGAAGCAACAAATATCTGAGTACACACATAAAACATGGGGTGCCTTAGAGAAGGCTAGCACAAAAGATACAACGATCGAACGAGGCGAGGCCTCCTGCCTGGGAACCTCCTAACTACTCCTGATCATCAGCGGCCTCCACGTAGTAGTAGGCACCGTCGGGGTAGCAGTCGTCGGTGGCGGGGACCTCCATCTCCTGGGCTCCATCATCTGGTCGCAGCAACGGATCGAGGGGACAAGGGGGAGCAAAGCAGCGGTGAGTACTCATCCAAAGTACTCGCAAGTCTTACATCAGAACTATTCTAATTATGCATCAGTATCAAAGAAGGGGGGGTTATATGTGGACTGACTGCAGCAATGCGAGAATAGAGAGAGAAGGCCTAGTCCTATCGAATACTAGCATCTTCAGGGTCTTGCAGCAATAGACGAGAGTAGAACAGGGGGTAACACATTAATAGTCATATTGTTGCAGCAAAATTAAAGTGAGGTCACGCCTAAAGATCCTCGCTCGACTCCCTGCGAGGAAGCAATCCCGAGGCAAACTAATTCCAGTTAAGTAACAATTGTAGTTGTATAAGATCGGGGCACAACTCCAAGTCGTCCTGTAACCGTGGACACGGCTATCCGAATAGTTAATTTTCATCCCTGCAGGGGTGCACCACATGTCCCGTCACGCTCGATAACACTCTGGCCGGACATACTTTTCTGGGTCCTGCCCGGCCTCGAAATATCGACACGTCGCAGCCCCACCTAAGACTAATCAGAGAGGTCAGCCCGCCGGTCTAAATCCTAAGCGCAAAGGGTTCATGGGCCCAGTTCCCCTCCGCGCTCCTGCATGATGCGAGGGCGGCCGACGTCAGTCCTAGCATCCCTTAATCACAAGCGCAATGCTTCTCGGGACCACTCGGGCGCGCACCACTACGATTGCTGACATCTGAAAAGCTTCGGCTGATACCGCGACGCCGAGTACCCATAATTATTCCCGCGTAGCCGGTTAGTGCGAAAAGGTCTCCGACCAACCCAGATCAAATACCCAAATCCATTAACATTTTAATTAGGCCAACAACACAGTCTCACGGGAATCCACCCGTCTTACAACTAATCACCAATGATCCCAGTAACATGGTCGAGCAACTGTGTGGTTGTAACATCGGGGGGAATCCGAGGTATCACCCTCGTTGGATTCCGAACGATGTACCCGTCAAGGTGGGCTTAGAGGAATCACCCTCGGGGGTCCCACACTTGAGGGGTTGCACGACAGAGGCGTCATCGGGAATGGTGAAAGAGGAATCACCCTCGATAACCACGACTGACTAGCTATACTACAGAGATATCATCAGGAGTACTTAGCGAGGTGTCACCCTCGGTACCCGATAGTATCCCTGTAGCCTCATACAACGAAGGGGGTGTATGTGCTGTGTCGGGTCTGGCTCGTCGATCAGAGATCGAGATTTGAAAACAAGCGAGGCAACTGAACTACGGGGTCAGAGGGGATGACTGCTCCACCTATACTAAGCAGATTAAAGGTACAGGACTGAAAGTAGTAGTTCATCAAAAATAGGCTATGCATCAGATATAGGAGCTAACTACAACAGTAGCAAAATACTAATGCAAGCAGTAGGAAGAAAGACATAGGCGATATAGGAATGATCAAGGGGGGTTTGCTTGCCTTGCTGCTCTGCGGCAAAGGACTGATCGGCAGGGTCGTAGATGTACCCGGCAGCAGCGTCAGTCTCGGGGTCTACCGGGAAGAAGAGGGGGAAGAAACAATAAATAATAGCACTGATGCAACACAAAGCATGACATGGCAAGATGCAGGCTAGACATGAGCGAACGCAGCAACATCCGTCATAGACGGGTTGGAAGAATATCTGACGATATTTTCTGGGTCTCGGGCTACTACCGGTTATACTGGAAACGATGGAAATGTTCCATGTTTGCTATGCTAGGGACGCGTGACAGACGAACGGGCCGTGTATCCGGGTTCGTCTCGTTCTCCTGATCAACTTTCATGTTGAAAATATTTTGATCTGACTTACGGATTATTTAATATTAATTTTTAAAGTTTTATTTAATAATTAGGAATTAAAAACAGATTTAAATGATTTAATAAAAAGCTATTATGACATCAGCATGATGTCATGCTGACATAAACAGTTGACTGGTCAACTGACCAGCGGGTCCCGAACGTCATAGGCACAAGTTTTAGTATAGATTAAATATTGATTAATCAGGTTAATTTAATGGGGGACCCACGTGACATACTCTATTATCCAATTAATCAATTTAACTAATATATATGTATTTATTTATTTAATAAAAACATTAACATTATCTTTATTTTTATTTTAACTATCGCGTGGGGCCTCCATGTCATAGACAGTGGGTGCGTTGGCCCCACCGGTAAGTGACCTAAGGCTATATACTCATTTTTTTACAGATACATAACCATGCAATTATCGTATTCCTCCAAATATCTATATACGCAAATACATACATCGCATCTCATACATACATACATACATACATACGCATCTAATACATCATTTGTTTTTATTTTCATTTAACTCTTAGCACTCTCATCTCTCTCTCTGTTAACACAGAGACACAGAACAACTCTGTGCTCTAACTCAACATAGAAGAACACCTTCTTCAAAACCTCCTAACAGTCACTACCGTCGACGGATCGGAGTCCCGTTTGTCAGAACGGAACCGGGACGGTGAGGGGAACGCGACGGTGGGAGGAGCCGGAGGAGGGGCTCACCAACGTTGATGCGACGGCTCGATGAAGCCGGAGTTCTCGTGAGGCGGAGGTGACGGCGGTGATGGCGCGGTTCCGGTGGTGAAGGTGACGGTGAGGATGGTGGTGACGGTCGTTGGAGAGGGCCTCCCCGAGTCGTGGCCGGAGAGGAGAGCCCTCCGGTGAAGAAGGGGTCAGCCGGATCCGGCGAGGGCTGCCCCGGCCTCAAGGGGAGGGAGGCCGGCCGATCATGGTGGTCGCCGGAGTTGAAGGGGGGGGCGAGGTGATTGTCGGGATGGCCGGGGTGGCCTTGCTGCCGGCGGGTGGAGGAGGCCGGGAGGGAGATGGAGATGTAGGGGAGGCCCGGTGGAGGAGGGGCTCGCCGGCGGGGTGAAGGGCCGAGGGGGCCTTGCTGCCGGCTGGAGGAGGAGGCCGGTGGTGGGGGAGCTCGTCGGCCGGGATGGGGGCGAGGTGGAGAGGAGGGCCTGGCGGTGGGATCTGGGGTCTTCGTGGGGCTGTGAGGAAGGGAGTCGGTCTGGGGAGGGAGAGAGCCGAGAGAAAGGGGGCGTGGGGTCTCTCGGTCGTGGGGGGGCTCTGTCGTGGGGAGGGGAGACGAGAGAGGAGGGCTGTCGGTGGGGGTGGGGCCCCCACGAGGGAAAAGGATTCCCTGGCGACGGCGCAAGGGGGAGGGAGGGAGCGAGGCAGGAAGGGGCTCCCTCGCCTAGGGTTTGAGGGGGGGCGCGGGGTGGGCTGGCTCGGCTGGGCCAAAGTTGGCCCACTCGGCCAGGGGGGTGGGGGTTTCCTCTTTTCCTTTTTTTTGTTTTGTTTTGTTTTGTTTTGTTTTCCTTTTCTATTATTTCTTCTTTCTAATTTCTTTTTATTTTCTTTTTAATTTCTTTTCTTTCTTTTGACATTATTATTTTTAATACTTTCTTTCTTTAATAGTTAATATGAATTTATAAATATAATTATCTTTTGTTTTCAATTTCTAAGTCCAGTTAGAAATTCAATGCGGGTCAACGACGGTAATTCTCGATGATGTGGCATCATTTGCGGGTGATCACTGTAGCTTAATTACAATATTTACTATAACAAAAGTCGAGGATGTCACAATTCTCCCTTATTAACAAGAATTCTCGTCCCGAGAATTAAGAGGTAGAGGGAAAGAGCCCGGGGTATTCATCACGAAGATGATCCTCGCGTTCCCAAGTGGCTTCATCTTCAGAGTGATTTGACCACTGCACCTTAAGGAACTTGGTGACCTTGCGACGAGTCTTACGTTCAGCTTGGTCGAGAATGCGGACCGGATGCTCTTTATAAGAGAGGTCTTGTTGTAGCTCAAGCATATCGTGATCCACTGCTCGAATAGGGTCCTTGAAGCAGCAACGGAGCTGAGAAACATGGAAGACATCGTGAACCTGAGAAAGGTTCGCCAGCAGTTCCAATTGATAAGCCACTCTTCCACGCCTTTCGAGAACAGTGATAGGACCAATATAACGAGGAGCTAACTTGCCCTTCATTCCGAAACGGTGTGCACCTCTCATTGGTGTGACACGAAGATAAGCCTTTTCGCCAGGTTGATAGACCATATCTTGATGATGACGGTCATACTGACTCTTCTGACGAGACTGAGCAGCCTTCAGATTCTCATGAATAATGCGGACTTGATCTTCGGCATGTTGAATAATATCCGGACCGAAGAGTGATCGTTCCCCAGTTTCTGACCAATTCAGAGGAGTTCGACACCTTCGCCCATACAATACTTCGAAAGGGGCCATCTTCAGACTAGCTTGATAGCTATTGTTGTAAGAGAACTCGGCATACGGGAGAGATTCCTCCCATTTCTTACCGAAAGAAATGACACAAGCTCGAAGCATGTCCTCGAGAATTTGGTTGACTCGTTCAACTTGTCCCTGGGATTGAGGATGAAAAGCAGTGCTGAAGGACAGATGAGTCCCCATAGCCTTCTGAAAACTTTCCCAGAATTTTGAAGTGAACAAGCTGCCATGGTCCGAACTGATTACCAACGGAATACCGTGAAGTGAAACAACTCTTGACATATAAAGATCTGCCAGCTGACTAGCATTAATCGTTTCTTTGACGGCCAGGAAATGTGCAACTTTGGACAGTCGATCAATGACGACAAGAATAGCATCATTACCTTTCTGAGATCTGGGAAAACCAGTGACAAAGTCCATTTCAACATGGTCCCATTTCCACTCAGGAATAGAGATAGGTTGCAGAGTTCCAGCAGGCTTTTGGTGTTCTGCTTTGATACGCCGGCATATATCACATTCTGCCACATAGCGTGCAATGTCTTGTTTCATATTGGGCCACCAGAATCTTTGTCGGATGTCTTGGTACATCTTGGTACTACCCGGGTGAATAGACAATGGTGTGTCATGAGCTTCTTCCATCACCTTCCCAGTCATCCTGAGATTTTCCTTCTTATTTGGGACGAATAGGCGACCCTTGAAATACAAGGCGCCACCTTCATCAACAGTGAAAAAGGAGGGTTTACCCTTCGCAATATAGCTCTTAATCCTGTCGACATCATCGTCAAAGTCTTGCAGATTCTTTATGGAGCTCACAAGATCTGGTTCAACCACTAGGTTACTGAGGGAACCCTCATTAACAACACGAAGGTTCATCTTTTGACACTCTTCAGGAGGGGGAACAAGGTAACCCTGAGGAACAATGTGGAGGTACAGCTTACGGAATTCCTCTTGCAGACGATCGTGAACCTGATGAACCTGGAGGTGGTTGCAGTATGACTTGCGACTTAAGGCATCAGCCATTACGTTAGCCTTGGCAGGGGTATATGATATACTACAGTCAAAATCTGCTATACGTTCCATCCATCTTTGTTGACGCAGGTTCAGCTCCGGTTGAGTGAACAAGTACTTCACACTTTGATGGTCGGTGTAGATTTCACAGCGATTATCGACAAGGTATTGTCGCCATTCCTTCAATGCATGAATGACTGCGGCAAGCTCGAGATCATGAATTGGGTAGTTCTCTTCATGAGCACGCAGTTGACGTGAAGCATAAGCGATCACCTTGCGATCCTGCATTAGGACACAACCTATTCCTTGACGAGAAGCATCATAGTATATGACGAAATCCCTTTTCATATCTGGAGGAGCAAGTACTGGAGCAGACGTCAGTTTTTCCTTGAGCGCCTGGAAACTTTCCTGACATTTATCAGTCCATTCATACTTAACACCTTTGTGAAGCAGGTTGGTTAAGGGCTTCGCAATCTTGGAGAAGTTCTCGACGAATCGACGGCAATAGCTGGAGAGTGCGAGAAAACTTCTGACTTGCTTGACATTCTTCAGGGGAGTCCAGTCAAGAATAGCTTGAATTCGTTCGGGGTTGACCGCAATACCATCCTTGGAAATCACATGACCAAGGTAAGTCACTTCGTCTAGCCAGAACTCACATTTGGAATACTTCGCATAGAGTTTATGCTCCCGAAGCTTATCCAGTACAAGACGAAGATGTTCAGCATGCTCTTCTTTGTTCTTCAAAAATACCAGAATATCATCCAGATATACCATGGCAAATTTGTCGAGGTAGTCCATGAATATATAATTCATCAATCGAGAGAAGGTTGCCGGTGCATTGGTTAAGCCGAAGGACATGACGGTGTACTCGTATGATCCATATCGAGTAACAAAGGCGGTCTTTGGAATATCCTCCTTGCGAACACGGATCTGGTGGTATCCCAATCTCAAGTCGAGCTTAGAGAAGACGATGGAACCAGCAAGTTGATCATACAAATCATTTATCCGAGGGAGAGGATATTTGTTCTGAATAGTGGCCTGGTTGATAGGACGATAGTCTTGAACCAATCGATTTGTCCCATCTCTTCTTAACAAAGAGAGAAGGTGCTCCCCAAGCAGAGGAACTTGGACGGATGAAACCCAGACGGAGCGAGTTGTCAATTTCTTGCTTAAGTTCAAGGAGTTCATGTGGTGGCATTTTATAAGGACGCTTGGCAATAGGATTGGTACCGGGTACCAAGTCAATGACAAACTCGACAGCTCGAGCAGGGGGAATCCCCGGAAGTTATTCTGGAAAGACATCTTGAAATTCTCGGACCACTGGTATGTTTTCAATCCCTTCAAGAGGCGATGCATTTAATGCATTCAAAGCATACAGCCGTGCCTCAGCATTACAGACGAGATGAGCATGGTAGCTTATTAATTCATCTGAAGGGTGTAGGAGGTGGACGGTCTTGGTGGCACAAACGACCGATGCCGTATGAGCTTTCAACCAGTCCATCCCCAGTATGAGATCAATGTTGGAATAACTTAATAACATGGGAGAGGCAAAGAATTCCAATCCTTCAATTTCAATGGGGACATTGGAGCAGACCATGGAGGGTCGGCATTGGCCCGAGGGGGTGTTTACCACTATTGGGACGTTCATCTCTTCGTACTTAATGCCATGCATGAATGCAAAACTTTCCGACATAAAGGAATGCGATACTCCTGTATCAAACAATACAGAAGCAGGTACTGAGTTAACGAGAAGTGTACCCATCACGGTAGCAGGCTGGTCTTGAGCTTGACCCATATCAATGTTGTTGGCCTGACCATGAACATAAGCAGGCTTAGCGTTGAAGTTGCGGTTCTGGTTGTTGCCACTGCCAGTTGCGGGAAGTGTCAGCTGATTCGGATTGTGCCTGCAGTCTCTAGCACGGTGACCTGGACGGCCAGACTTGAAGCACAGCCCGTCCTCAGGACGGGAAGGAGGAACTCGAGGCGGTGGAGCTGGAAGCCTCGGCTTCCTAGGTGGTGGAGGACGCAGGCGAGGTGCAGCATAGAACGGCCTCGGAGTAGGAGCAGGTGCATGCTACATGTTGTTGGGAATCGAGATCTTCCGCTTCTGTGCAGATGAGCCCGAAGATGAGCCCATGTCACGGTTGCGCTTGCTGCTATCTTTGTATTCCTGCAGACCAGTCTCAACCTGAATAGCCTTGTTCACCAGGGTGGCGAAATCAGCATAGTCCTGAACGAGGAGTGTCAGCTTGATATCAGGGTGGAGGCCTTCACGGAACTTCTCCTGCCTGTGTGCATCAGTCGCAATGTCTTCTTCAGCATAGCGAGATAATTCCAGAAATTCCCGCTGATAAGCATCCACAGTCTTGTTGCCCTGGACCAAGTTGCGGAACTCACACTTCTTCCGGTCCATGATTCCCTGGGGAATGTATCGAGCACGGAAAGCAGCCTTGAACTCTGCCCAAGTGATGATAGTTCCATCGGGCTGAGAGCGCCTGTGGCTGTCCCACCATTGAGCAGCGGGACCCTTCAGAAAGTAGGCGACAAAGTTGACATAGCCACATTGGCAGACTCCAGCTCATAAGAAATGTCACGGAGCCAGTCATCAGCATCAAGAGGCTGAGTTGAGCTGCGGTAGATCGCAGGGTTGAGACGGCAGAAGTCTTGCAGTGTCACGCCTTGCGGTTGGTTCATGTTCGGCCTTTGGAACTGATCCATGAGCCCTTGCATAAACTAGCGGTTCAGCTCAAACTGTTGGATCATCCCCGCCATATACTCAGGAGGCGGGGGTGGTGCATCATTGGCAGGGGCACGCGGGCGGCCAGCTGGTCTAACCATCCTGTTAAATATTTAGCAGGGGTAGTTTAGCTTAAAGTAATTGAAAGGCATCGCACGCATTCATGAAGTAATTAAGCATAATGAAAGGGAAATGCGATAGATAATCCATAGTAGTTGAGTTCGACATACAGACCCATACATAAGTTCGATTACAGACTAATGATTACAAATTCGAAATTTGGCGATAGCCCGGACGCATTAGACGATACCCTGGACTCACTAGGCGGCGCGCAGGCACGCGGTGGAAGAGTACCACAACGAGATGTAGCGATAAGGCTACATCAACGTCGGAGAGGACGATTGAATCCTGGTAGCTGGCGGTGATAGAAGGTAGGGACACGACCCTGTGTCCCGTTGTGACTCTGGTGAGGGTACCGCATCCAGTCGAGGAGCTGAGGTCCAAGTGCAGGGGTTCTACCCCCAACATCAGTCCACTCGAGAGCTGATGGTAGCTCTATCTTGCTCGGCTCGCGGATGCGCATAGGGGGAACCCTCGGATAGTGTGATGGCTGCAGCTCTGTCAACGCGTCGTAAAGACGAGCGCGCGTAGCATACAGCTCCACAGTCAGAGCTCGGAAAGCACGATCCATTGCCTGAGTGTATTGCACCAGAACCCGCGCGTCGTAGCGACGCGTCATGTAGGGGGCGCAGACAGCGACGTAGGAACGGTCGCTGCGCTCCCGAACGTCAGAAGCGTAGGCAGTGAGATCAGACCCAGTCTCATCCCCAGCAGGAGCATGCGGGATGTATCTGAAAGGGCTCTCCTCCAGGTGAGGGTACGCTCCACGGAGACGGGTGATGGCGATGTAGGCCGCATCATGGACGGCCATCTCGATCGACACTCCAATACCACATAACACGTGGCGCTCGAGGGTCTCGCCGCCCCTCCGGTCGAAGATGCGAACCTCAGCCTGGTACTGTTACTGGTTGTACTCGCGGAAATCCTCTAACACACTGTACTCGGGGTACCAGCGATATCCCAGCCTGGTTAGGAGATCGACCAAAATGGCCGGGAACCCAGTCGTCTCAGTGGCCTGTGTCAGGCGCACGTGCTGTCTTGCGGGACGCATCTGAAAACAAGATTGACGGATGTCAATGACAGTGTGTGTAATACATATTCAGGAGAAAAGGAGTAGATAGTCCAGCGCTCCGGGTCGATGTGATGCGAGAACCTAATGTTAGAGTTAGTAAAATCTTTGACCCGAAAGAGAAGAGAGAGTAGAGCCCAGAGTATAGGAAAGGAGTAAAAGATACTAATACCACCCAATTGAGATGTGGGCCCGTAAGCCGCAACATCAGTGTTAGTAAAGTTTTTCAAACACTAGACTCAACTTCGGCCAAGGAGTTAGAAAGGGGGCTACCTACAGGCAGTCGGCTCTGATACCAAACTTGTGACGCCCTCGATTTAATCGTACGCTAAACATACACGCAAATGCGTACGATTAGGGGTGGGCATTTTAACCGAAGACCGAAATGCCGAACCGAAAAAACCGAGACCGAAGCCGAATAAACCGGAACCGATATATTTGGTACTACGATCGGTTAGCATCGTGAGAAAACCGAAATTAATTCGGTGCATTCGGGTTTGACCCGCGGGTACCCGAACAGACCGAAGACCGACTAAAATAGCCCCGCAGGCCGAAGCTCCCCTTATATTTCCCCAAATGTGCTCCTTACCTGCCCTGCTCGTAGATCCCCCAAATCCCCAATTTCCCCTACCCCGACCTGCTGCCATGACCTACCTTAGCTATTCGATTCTCTGTTTAATGCTCGATTCTTTCCAATCCGAAATTCCTGGCCCTTTCCAGTGTTCTGTATGGCCAAATCGTGCATATATCGCCGCCCCGACAGCAAATCATTCACCGAAGACGAGGTACTCGAAACCCTCGCAGGCGCCCCTGAACCGGGAGATGGATCCTTGAGTCCTCCGCGGAGCTCAAGCACCGTTGGCTGCACAACCTCCCTGCAGATTCACCACTCTTGAGAACAAGAACGGGTTGACATCCATAGCCCATAGGACGCTGCTGCTTCCTGCAACTACAATGTAAGTACACGCTTTCACTCCTGGGTAATATTGTTGATTTAATTGTTTTAAGATTCACCTATTTGACTGTGTGGTTTGCTGAGATATAAAAGAATAACTGATTTAATCATTCACGTAACTGGACTTTGGTGCTTTCTTGGCCAATTTTTTTATGCCTGCAACTTCTGAAATTTGTACGCATGTGTAGCAGTGTAGAGTTAAGATGTTCTAGTTTTCTAACTATTCAGTCAGAGTGTCGTTCTGATGTTCTAGACCTAGTTGTTTTCCGATCTGGACAGTTATGCAACTTCTGAAATTTGTACGCATGTGTAGTTATGCCTGCAACTTCTGAATTTTTTTCATAATTTGGCTGATGAATTATGCCTGCAACTTCTGAATTTGGCTGATGAATTTTTTTTCTGAATTTGGCTGATGAATTATGCCTGCAACTTTTGAATTTTTTTCATACTTATGCCTGCAACTTCTGAATTTGGCTTATGAATTTACCATTACTGTTTACTACCATCTACTTCCATCTTTTCATGAGGGAATCCTTATTGATCAAAGCAACTATGTTTGATTGTAGATGTCCTCCGAGCCTCGTGAGTTCATCGAGACAGAAGCTGCTATGCCTACTTCAACTTTGATAGTTGGTGGTACAGTACCTATGGACATGGAGAAGGCTAGTGGGTGTGGTGTCGCTGGTGAGGTGCAAGTAGCACAAGCAGAGAAGGAGGATGACGGGAATGAGACGAGGAAGGGTGAAGTTGTGGAGGTTGAAAAGAAAGACGCCCGAAGGCGGATGGCTTCGAGATCAGAGATGTGGAACCACTTCGAAAAGGTCATAGTTGATGGTGTCTTGCAGAAGGGAAAATGCAACTACTGCAAGAATGACATCAGCGCTCATCCCGTGATTAATGGTACATCAGCTTTACGCAAACATTTTAATATTTGCAAGCGTAATCCCCATAGGAATATTGGTGATGATAAGCAAGCTGTGCTTCAAGTTAATCATGGTGATAGTGTGCATGCTTGGAAATTTGATCCTGATGCTATTAGGGCTGCTTTTGCTGAAATGATAATAGAAGATGAACTCCCATTTGCATTTGGTGAAAAATCTGGGTTTAAAAAGTTCATATCTAAAGCATGCCCAGGTTTCTCTGTTCCATCTAGGAGAACATGCACTAGGGATGTTGTTCGCACATATTTTGAACAAAAGGCTAAACTGAAACTTTTCCTTGAAGAACAATGTGAAAGAGTGTGTCTCACAACTGATGGTTGGACTTCTGAACAAAAGGATAGCTACATGACTGTTACTGCACACTTCATTTGTAAAGAATGGAAACTTCACAAGAAAGTCATTAGCTTTTTCAAGGTTAAGGGTCATAAAGGAGATGATATTGGGTAACACTTGCAAAAAACTTTGATCGATTGGGGGATAGAGAAGGTCATGACCATTACTATTGATAATGCTAGTAATAATGATGGTGGTATTGGTTACATGATAAAGGAACTGAATAAAGCTAAGACTTGCATGGCTGGAGGCAAATATCTCCACATGAGGTGTGCTGGCCATATTGTCAACTTAATAGTTACAGATGGTCTAAAAGAAGTTGATATTTCAATCAAGCGTGTGCGTGCTGCTGTTAGATATGTGAGAAATAGCCCAAGTAGGATGATTAAGTTCAAAGAATGTGTTGACCTTGAGAAGCTTGAAACCAAGGCCTTCTTGATTCTTGATGTGAGCACTAGGTGGAACTCAACATACTATATGTTGAAGGCTGCTGTTAGCTATGAGAAAGTTTTTGCAAGGTATGCGGATGAAGATCCTTACTTTGCAATTGATCTACTTACCGATAAAGGTAAGGAGAAGGGTGTTGGAGTTCCGGATGAGTTGGACTCGGAGAATGTCAAGAAGTTGGCAGATTTTCTTGCACATTTTGCAGATCTAACAACTTGTGTTTCTGCCTCATTGTACGTGACTGCTAATAGCTTTTTCCATGAGATTGGTGAGGTGAATATGTTAGTGAAAAGTTGGATGGAAAGTGAGGATTGGTTGCAAATTGCAATGACAGAGAGGATGAAGGATAAGTTTGATAAATACTGGGGCAATTGGCATGAGCTCGATACCAGCAAGAAGGGGAAGGAAAAGGAGAACTTCAACTTGCTAATTTTCATTGCAACGACACTTGATCCAAGGTAAAAAAAGTACAAGTATTATAGTCAACTATTCTTCATTATGTAATGTTTTCTTATATCGCAGGATCACAAATTAAAGTTTTTATTTTCATTTTGCGATGCAGGTACAAGCTTTCGGAATACACACAGTTTGCCATTTTAGAAATGTATGGGGAGGACAAAGGGCCTAAGGTGTGGGCTGCAGTCAGTACTTGTCTTAGAGATTTATTCGAGGACTATAGGCTGATGTATGCTCCAAATGTTGCATCAGCTCAAAGTAGTGCTTCTCAAGAAGTTGAATCAATCGGAGGGCGTGCAAGCATGTTCAGATCCTTGATTGCCAAAAAAATGAGGTTGAACAGTGGCGGTAGTAGCAGCAGCAAGTCTGAGTTGGACAAGTTTCTTGCTGAGGAGCCTGAAGACGATGGCCCAAAATTTGACATCTTAGATTGTTGGAAGGTTAACTCATCTAGGTTTCCTATATTGGCATGCTTGGCACGGGATGTTTTGGCAATCCCCATATCCACTGTTGCATCAGAGTCTGCATTCTCTACTAGTGGGCGTATTCTCGATGAGTTCAGATCTTCTCTGACTCCATTCATGGTTGAAGCCCTTGTGTGCACTCAGGATTGGCTTCGATATGGTACTCATGTCAGCATAGTAGAGAACGCTGAAGAATTGACCAAGCTCGAACAAGGTAACTTGATTCAATTAATATTCCATTATGTAATATGTGTCCGTTTGTTCTTATTTAATGCTTGCTTCCACCATTGTTGTTTATCAGAGTTAATCGCGGAATATAAGGAGAAAGTCAAGCCCCAAAGCAATGGCAAGCCCCCCACCACCGCAAAGCCTACTTAACGATTGGTGAGCTTCCACTTCTGGGTTATAAGAATTCATCTTGCTGCTTCAATTCAGATCAAAATAATAATATATTTATGTTTCTATCTGTGAACAACTCAACTAAATTATTGTTCATATTCCAGATGTTCTTTTTGGTTGGCTGCGGTTCTGAATAAACTACTAATAGTTGCTGGAGCAGAAGCAATAATACTTGAAGTTTAGAAATTGGGGGATTGCAGCAATAATGCTATTGTACGCTGCCTGTTGCGTTTGTTCCATGTTTTAAATTTAAGTCTTGAAAACTAAGTGTGTTTGTCGTCAAAATTTACCAGTTATTTCCAGTGTTGGGACCCAATTCATGTGCACGCTAAACTATTGTTTTGTGCTGATAATATTCTTATGTCGTATATCGGTATATGTACTAAGTCCACATCATGCTGCTATATATTATCAATTGTTTGTTCTTCCTGATTGTTAAGAATAGATAGGAAAGTGGATAGTTTTGGCAAAAAGGAGCTGGAGAATAGTGTAGCCATTCCTGCACTTATTAAATAATGAGGGTTGTTTCAGTGTGCAGCGATTCCTGCCACTATTAAATTATTAAATGTTCAGGTTGCTCAGAGTGTGCAGTGCAACTCTGCAAGTGTGCAGCGATTCCTGCCATCATTAAATATTCAGGTTGTTTACTGTGCAGTGTAAGTGTGCAATGATTCGGGCAGTTCGGTCAGGGCCGATGACCGAACCGAAATCTCGGTGCGGTTATTCATCGGTTACTGCTTTTTCCATTAACCGATCGGTCAGTATTTTTTGAACAACCGAATTTTCTAAAAGACCGAAGCACCGACCCGAATGGTTCGGGGGAACCAAACGCCCAGCCCTACGTACGATCAAACCCAAGGACTCATGGGAAGATATCAGAACACAACTCTAGACACAAATAAAATAACATCAGCTTCATATTACAAGCCAGGGGCCTCGAGGGCTAGAATACGAAAGCTCGATAAACACACGAGTCAGCGGAAGCAACAAATATCTGAGTACAGACATAAAACATGGGGTGCCTTAGAGAAGGCTAGCACAAAAGATACAACGATCGAACGAGGCGAGGCCTCCTGCCTGGGAACCTCCCAACTACTCCTGATCATCAGCGGCCTCCACATAGTAGTAGGCACCGTCGGGGTAGCAGTCGTCGGTGGCGGGGACCTCCATCTCCTGGGCTCCATCATCTGGTCACAGCAACGGATCGAGGGGACAAGGGGGAGCAAAGCAGCGGTGAGTACTCATCCAAAGTACTCGCAAGTTTTACATCATAACTATTCTAATTATGCATTAGTATCAAAGACGGGGGGGTTATATGTGGACTGACTGCAGCAATGCGAGAATAGAGAGAGAAGGCCTAGTCCTATCGAAGACTAGCATCTTCAGGGTCTTGCAGCAATAGACGAGAGTAGAACAGGGGGTAACACATTAATAGTCATATTGTTGCAGCAAAATTAAAGTGAGGTCACGCCTAAAGATCCTCGCTCGACTCCCTGCGAGGAAGCAATCCCGAGGCAAACTAATTCCAGTTAAGTAACAATTGTAGTTGTATAAGATCGGGGCACAACTCCAAGTCGTCGTGTAACCGTGGACACGGCTATCCGAATAGTTAATTTTCATCCCTGCAGGGGTGCACCACATGTCCCGTCACGCTCGATAACACTCTGGCCGGACATACTTTTCTGGGTCCTGCCTGGCCTCGGAATATCGACACGTCGCAGCCCCACCTAAGACTAATCAGAGAGGTCAGCCCGCCGCTCTAAATCCTAAGCGCAAAGGGTTCATGGGCCCAGTTCCCCTCCGTGCTCCTGCATGATGCGAGGGCGGCCGACGTCAGTCCTAGCATCCCTTAATCACAAGCGCAATGCATCTCGGGACCACTCGGGCGCGCGCCACTACGATTGCTGACATCAGAAAAGCTTCGGCTGATACCGCGACGCCGAGTACCCATAATTCTTCCCGCGTAGCCGGTTAGTGCGAAAAGGTCTCCGACCAACCCAGATCAAATACCCAAATCCATTAACATTTTAATTAGGCCAACAACACAGTCTCACGGGAATCCACCCGTCTTACAACTAATCACCAATGATCCCAGTAACATGGTCGAGCAACTGTGTGGTTGTAACATCGGGGGGAATCCGAGGTATCACCCTCGTTGGATTCCGAACGATGTAACCGTCAAGGTGGGCTTAGAGGAATCACCCTCGGGGGTCCCACACTTGAGGGGTTGCACGACAGAGGCGTCATCGGGAATGGTGAAAGAGGAATCACCCTCGATAACCACGACCGACTAGCTATACTACAGAGATATCATCAGGAGTACTTAGCGAGGTGTCACCCTCGGTACCCGATAGTATCCCTGTAGCCTCGTACAACGAAGGGGGTGTATGTGCTGTGTCGGGTCTGGCTCGTCGATCAGAGATCGAGATTTGAAAACAAGCGGGGCAACTGAACTACGGGGTCAGAGGGGATGACTGCTCCACCTATACTAAGCAGATTAAAGGTACAGGACTGAAAGTAGTAGTTCATCAAAAATAGGCTATGCATCAGATATAGGAGCTAACTACAACAGTAGCAAAATACTAATGCAAGCAGTAGGAAGAAAGACATAGGCGATATAGGAATGATCAAGGGGGGTTTGCTTGCCTTGCTGCTCTGCGGCAAATGACTGATCGGCGGGGTCGTAGATGTACCCGGTAGCAGCGTCAGTCTCGGGGTCTACCAGGAAGAAGAGGGGGAAGAAACAATAAATAATAACACTGATGCAACACAAAGCATGACATGGCAAGATGCAGGCTAGACATGAGCTAACGCGGCAACATCCGTCATAGGCGGGTCGGAAGAATATCTGACGATATTTTCCGGGTCTTGGGCGACTACCGGTTATACTGGAAACGATGGAAATGTTCCATGTTTGCTATGCTAGGGACGCGTGACAGACGAACGGGCCGTGTATCCGGGTTCGTCTCGTTCTGCTGATCAACTTTCATGTTGAAAATATTTTTATCTGACTTACGGATTACTTAATATTAATTTTAAAAGTTTTATTTAATAATTTGGAATTAAAAACAGATTTAAATGATTTAATAAAAAGCTATTATGACATCAGCATGATGTCATGCTGACATAAACAGTTGACTGGTCAACTGACCAGCGGGTCCCGAACGTCATAGGCACAAGTTTTAGTATAGATTAAATATTGATTAATCAGATTAATTTAATGGGGGACCCACGTGACATACTCTAATTATTCTAATTATCTAATTAATTAATTTAACTAATATATATCTATTTATTTATTTAATAAAAACATTAACATTATCTTTATTTTTATTTTAACTATCGCGTGGGGCCTCTGTGTCATAGACAGCGGGTGCGTTGGCCCCACCGGTATGTGACCTAAGGCTATATACTCATTTTTTTACAGATACATAACCATGCAATTATCGTATTCCTCCAAATATCTATATACGCAAATACATACATCGCATCTCATACATACATACGCATCTAATACATCATTTGTTTTTATTTTCATTTAACTCTTAGCACTCTCATCTCTCTCTCTGTTAACACAGAGACACACAACAACTGTGTGCTCTAACTCAACATAGAAGAACACCTTCTTCAAAACCTCCTACCGGTCACTACCGTCGACGGATCGGAGTCCCGTTTGCCGGAACGGAACCGGGACGGTGAGGGGAACGCGACGGTGGGAGGAGCCCAAGGAGGGGCTCACCAACGTTGATGCGACGGTCCGATGAAGCCGGAGTTCTCGTGAGGTGGAGGTGACGGCGGTGATGGCGCGGTTCCGGTGGTGAAGGTGACGGTGAGGACGGTGGTGACGGTCGTTGGAGAGGGCCTCCCCGAGTCGTGGCCGGAGAGGAGAGCCCTCCGGTGAAGAAGGGGTCAGCCGGATCCGGCGAGGGCTGCCCCGGCCTCAAGGGGAGGGAGGCCGGCCGGTCATGGTGGTCGCTGGAGTTGAAGGGGGCGGCCGAGGTGATTGTCGGGATGGCCGGGGTGGCCTTGCTGTCGGCGGGTGGAGGAGGCCGGGAGGGAGATGGAGATGTAGGGGAGGCCCGGTGGGGGAGGGGCTCGCCGGCGGGGTGGAGGGCCGAGGGGGCCTTGCTGTCGGCTCGAGGAGGAGGCCGGTGGTGGGGGAGCTCGCCGGCCGAGGTGGGGGCGAGGTGGAGAGGAGGGCCTGGCGGTGGGATCTGGGGTCCTCGTGGGGCTGTGAGGGAGGGAGTCGGTCTGGGGAGGGAGAGAGCCGAGAGAAAGGGGGCGTGGGGGTCTCTCGGTCGTGGGGGGGCTCTGTCGTGGGGAGGGGAGACGAGAGAGGAGGGCTGTCGGTGGGGGTGGGGCCCCCCACGAGGGAAAAGGATTCCCTGGCGGCGGCGCAAGGGGGAGGGAGGGAGCGAGGCAGGAAGGGGCTCCCTCGCCTAGGGTTTGAGGGGGGGGGGGCGGGGTGGGCTGGCTCGGCTGGGCCAAAGTTGGCCCAGTCGGCCAGGGGGGTGGGGGGTTTCCTCTTTTCCTTTTTTTTTGTTTTGTTTTGTTTTGTTTTGTTTTCCTTTTCTATTATTTCTTCTTTCTAATTTCTTTTTTTTCTTTTTAATTTATTTTCTTTCTTTTGTCATTATTTTTTTAATACTTTCTTTCTTTAATAGTTAATATGAATTTATAAATATAATTATCTTTTGTTTTCAATTTCTGAGTCCAGTTAGAAATTCAATGCGGGTCAACGACGGTAATTCTCGATGATGTGGCATCATTTGTGGGTGATCACTGTAGCTTAATTACAATATTTACTGTAACAAAAGTCGAGGATATCACACAAGTAGACCGACTTCTGCCTGCATCTACTTCTATTACTCCACACATTAACCGCTATCCAGCATTCATCTAGTGTATTGAGTTCATGGAGAAACGAAGTAATGCCTTAAGAACAACGACATGATGTAGACAATATCTATTCATGTAGGAATAGATCCCATCGTTTTATCCCTGATAGCAATGATACATGCGTGTCATGTCTCTTTCTATCACTGAGATTGAGCACAACAAGATCAAACCCATCACAAAGCACCTCTTCCCATTGCAAGACAAAATATCAAGTTGGCCACACAAAAACCAAATATTGGAGAAGAAATACCAGGCTATAATAATCAAGCATGAATGTAATTTCATAAATCTGATCATAAACTCACAAATCATAGGATCCCAACAAACACACCGCAAAAGAAAGAGTTACATCAAATAGATCTCCAAGAGACCATTGTATTGAGAAGCAAAACAAGAGATAAAGCCATCTAGCTACTCCCTACGGACCCGTAGATCTGATATGAACTACTCACGCATCATCGAAGGAGCACCAATGAGGATGGTGAACCCCTCCATGATCATGTTCCTCTTTGGAACAGGCTCTAGATTGGATTTCGTGGCTTTTGGAACTTGAGGCAACTGAAACGATTTTTCGTCGACTCCCCTAAGGTTTCTGGAATAATGGGGTAATTATAAAGCTCATATGCGGTGGAGGAGGTGCCCCAGGCCCCCCAATAGCCACCAGGGCGCGCCGGGGACCCTCGGCACGCCAACCTGGTGCCTAGTGGGCTGCCTGGTCCTCCTCTCGTGGTCATCCTTGGCTCCCAAGTTTCCTTCTGGTCCAAAAAAATCTCCATATAGTTTCTTGGTATTTGGATTTCATCTGATATTGATTTTCTGCAAAGGAAAAAAACAACAACTAGCACCGGACACTATGTCAATAGGTTAGTCCCAAAAAATGATATAAAGTTGCTATAAAATGATCATAAAACATTCAAGAATGATTATATAACAGCATGGAACAATAAAAAATTATATATGCGTTGGAGACGTATCGGCATATTCAAGCTTAATTCCTGCTCATCCTCGAGTAGGTAAATGATAAGAACAGAATTTTTGATGTGGGATGCTGCCTAACATGTTCATCAAATTATTATTATTTTTTAGCATGGACATATGGACTTGTAGATGATGCAAAGAAATAGCCTATAATTTAACATGAAAACTTCAATACTCAAGCATATCAACAAGCAACCAAGTCTTTCAAAATATCAATGCTAAAGAACGCTATCCCTATCCCATCATGCTCCATCATTGATCCATTCATGCAACACACACAAATATTAACTACTTTCAATGCTCAAGTATGATAATGGTGTTCCTTAGTTGGTGCTTTATAAGAGAAGATGGTGACTCAAATTCAAAAATAAAAAATGCATAAAGTAGATAGATAGGCCCTTCGCAGAGGGAATCGGGGATTTATAGAGGTGCGAGAGCTCAAAGTGAAAAATTTAGAGATAAAATATTATTGGTGGTATGCTTTTCCTGTCAATGAAAACGACTAAGGGTTTCCAATATCCTCCATCCTAAACAAATTATAGGCGGTTCCCGAACTAAAACTAAAGTTTATTCCTTTTTCCACCATCCTTTCACACTCCAGGGCTAGCCACATCCACGGGTACCATCGATACCAACAGTTCCCAAGGAATTAATTATTTGACAACATAAAATACATTTTCTTTGCATTTTGGGACTCGACATTCCTATTACCGCCATACTCTTGTGCAATCACAAGTGAATTAACACTCATCTTGAGAATAAAAAATTTAACATGGAATATACCGACCACCCCTCGCCACTTCATGAGCGGTATGGGCACACAAAATATAAATTTATTTTGAGCATTAGAGTTGGCAGGTGCAAATTTACTTAGAACGACGTTGAAATAACGCATATAGGTATGTATGGTGTACTTAGTTTGCATAACTTTGGGTTTAGGATTTGAATGCACAAGCAGTATTCCCGCTTAGTACAAGTGAGGCTAGCAAATAGATTGAGAAGCTCCCAACCAAGGGACAAAAACATCATAAGTGAACATTAAACATAACTAACACCGAATAATGCAACACAAGTAGGATGTAATTTCATGGCACAATTATTGACTTCATGTGCATGCATATGGAATCACAAACTTTAACACCAATATTCTTACTAAGGCATAATTACTCATCAACATACTCACATATCACTATCTTCATATCGCAAAACTATTGCAAAGAATCAACTTTAATATCCAATGATCTTGATGAAAGTTTTTATTGTATCTCCCATGGATATTGATCACTTTGGGACTAATTTCACTGAAAGCAAGTTGCCATTGCAAATAACAAGCCCTCAAACAAATATAAGTGAAGAACGAGAGCACAAGTTTCTTTAAAATTTTCAACTCTCAAAATAATATAAGTGAAGCAAGAGAGGATTTCTTCAAAATTTCTACTACTCTCAAAATAATCTAAGTGAAGCATGAGAGCAAATTTCTTCAAGATAACAACACCACCGTTCTCGCAAATATATAAGTGAAGCGCTAGAGCAATTCCATGGCTCTAAAAAAATTTAACTGAAGCATACAGAGTGATTCTAACAAATCTTAGCATAATTTGCCTCTCTAAAATGGGTGTGCCTAGCAAGGTTTATTATGACAAACTAACTAGCAAAGAAAGCAAAGACACATATAATACAAGACACTCCAAGCAAAACTCATGACATGTGACGAATAAAAATATAGCGCCAAGTAAAATTACCCATGGTTATTAGAAGAAAGAGGGGATGCCTTCCGGAGCATCCCCAAGATTAGTTGCTTGTTACTCTTTGGATATTACCTTGGGGTGCCATTAGGCATCCTCAATCTTAGGCTTTTATCACTCCTTATTCCTTCACCATCCTGACCTCACCCAAAACTTGAAAACTTCAATCACATAAAACTCAACAAAACTTTTGTGAGATCCATTAGTTAAAAGAAAACAAACTTTACTTTAGGTGTTGTTGAAAACCTATTCCAATTTTATTTTTGCATTATACCTACTGTATTTTAACATTATCATGGCTTATACCCCCGATACAAACCATAGAATCATTAAAACAAGCACATAACGCAATGAAAAACAGAATTTGTCAAAAACAAAATAGTGTGTAAAGACTCAAGTTTTTCTCACACTTCTGTAACTCCAAAAATTCTGGAAAATTAGGGAATGTATGGAATTTGTATATCAATCTTGTGTAAACAATTCAGACACTTTTGACACTTATATGATTTTTAGGATTTTTTTTCTACTAGACGCACAAGTTTATGTTTTTCAACACGATTAAAGGAGAATATTTGTGGGAGAATTTCATGTTTTGTTTAGTTTTTGTGCCAAGTAAAACCTTTGGGATCATGTGGATTTTGACAGAATATTCGTGGGAGAATTTCATGAGTATTTTTGGTGGCTATCTCGAAGCACTTGAGCAACGAGATCATCGTAGTCACCTCATCCCCTTTTAATAGTATTGGATTTCCTATGGACTCAAATGTGATTTGTCAAAAAAATAAAATGTAGAGTCTTTAATCTTGTTGCTAATAGATGTTCCTTGCATCTAGGGGTTCTCCTCACAATCCTTAGACAATGCACCATTGAACTTTTCGTGAAATATACTACATGGAATCATTAGATCAATGCCACATATGTTTTTATTAATGACCAAAACCACCTTAGGGAGAAGTTGCGCTTTCAATCTCCTCCTTTTTGGTAATTGATGGCAACGTATAGATCAAAGTTTTGTCATAAAATATAATTACTGAATAGCATTGTCGCTTTGAGAAGTATGTGAAAAGCAAGAGCTCCCCCCTAAATTTGTGCATTATTTTAAATTTGCGTTTGAATGCAAATGCATAATCGATTAGGAGAATGGGTCACTCTTCCATGGCACATACATCTTGGTGGTGGGCATAAATGATACGAATGAATAGTAATGCACATAACACCAAACAATTGAGTGAATGATCATCATATAGATAGCCCAAAAGTATGAAATAGTAGCATTAACAATCAAAGCGTATGATAAAACATGACAAATTTAAGACATCCAAAAGACCAAATGTTGTGATAACCGAAGAGAGCAATAAAAACAACACTCTCTCTCGAAGCCCTATTGATCTATACACTTCTCCCCCTTTGGAAACAAGTTACCAAAAAGTTCAAAGGTCTAGAACTAAGCATCGTCCTCGGCTCGATCTCCTCCGGTGGCACTTGATGGAGTCTACAGGAGAGTGTCAGCGAAGGCTTCAGCAGATCTCCCCTGAGGTGGTGGTTGATACATCTATGTTTTATTTTTAATTTTGGATTGTTCCATGCCAATATTATACAACTTTCACATATTTTTGGCAACATTTTATATGATTTATTGGACTATCATATTGATCTAGTGCCAAGCGCTAGTTCTTGTTTGTCGCATGTTTTTTGTTTCGCGGAATTTCCATATCAAATGAAGTCCAAACGCGATAAAAATTTACGGAGAATTATTTTGGAGTATATGTGATTTTTGGGAGGTGGAATCAATGTAAACGGAGGCCCACGGCCTCCGCTAACCACTAGGGTGCGACCCATACTCCCTAGCGTGCCCTGCCCTCTAGTGGCCACATCGTGAGCCAGTTGGGGATCTTCTTCGGGCGAAAGAAAGATAATTTTGGAAAAAATTCATGTAAAAATTTCAGCCCGGTCGGAGTTACGAATCTCCGAGAATTTAAGAAACGGTGAACGACTAGAAAACAGGAACGCGAAACAGAAGAGAACAGAGAGGGAGATCCAATCTCGGAGGGGCTCCCGCCCCTGCGCCGCCATGGAGGCCATGCCAGAGGGGGAACTCTCCTCCCATCTAGGGGAAGGCCAAGGAAAAAGAAGAAGGAGGGGGATCTCTATCCCTCTCTCCCGATGGCGCTGGAGTGCCGCCGAGGCAAGGAGCGTGACGACGATCTACATCAACAATCTTGCCGCCGTCAACACCAACTCTCTCCCCCTTTATGCAGCGGTGTAACACCACTTTTCCCACTGTAACTCTCTACTTGAAAATGGTGCTCAACACTACATGCTATTTCCCAATGATATGTGGCTATCCTTTGATGTTTGAGTAGATCCGTTTTGTTCTGTGGGTTAATTGTGATATGGTGTTATTGATATGAGTTGTGTGTTGATATGGTTCTATCCTAAGGTGACTTCCGTGGGGCGCACACATGAAGGATACACGTTGGAGGGCTTGCAATATGTTCATGATTCGCTTATAGTTGGTGGCGAGAGTGACACAAACATACACTCGAGTAAGGGAGTTGTGCGCGTATGCGAGTAAAGATGACTTGATGTTTAATGCTATGGTTGGGTTTACCTTAACGATTCTAGTAGTTGTGTATGCTTTCTAGAGGTTCAGTCATAAGTGCATATGATCCAAGTACGGAAAAGTGTGTTAGCATATGCCTCTCCCTCATTGCACATGATAAGTATCTCTCATGTTATATACAATTGCCTATGGACAATCTTTTCTTGTGTCACACAAAAGCTTTCTACTAAACAACACCTAATTTTTATTTCCATGCTCTTTATTTTCTTCCAAAACAGCACCTAAATTTTATTTGCTTGTTCTTTATTATCTTGCAAACCTATATATTACACCTACTAAGTACTTCTAGTTTTATTCTTGTTTTATGTAAAGCAAACGTTAAGTGTGCGTAGAGTTGTATCGATGGTCGATAGAACTTGAGGGAATATGTGTTCTACCTTTAGCTCCTCATTGGGTTCGACACTCTTATTTATCAAAAAGGGCTACAAACGACCCCTTATACTTATGGGTTATCAAGACCTTTTTCGGGCGCCGTTGCCGAGGAGCAATAGCATGGGGTGAATATTCTCATGTGTGCTTGTTTGCTTTATCACTAAGTAGTTTTTATTTTGTTCTTGTTTTCTATCTTTAGTTATTGGTAGGAATATCAAACCAAAAAAGTTAGTTGTACCTACCGAACCAATGGTTGAAGAACCACCCAAAATCTATTATACTTCTGAAGCTTTTTACTTGGATCATCTTCGATCCCTATGTGCTCGTGCTAAAACCCCAACTAGTTTAGTTGAGGGCAAATCATTAGATGAGCATTCTTATTATGTACGACACGGTTTATCTCAAAAGGGAAACTTTTATGGCATCATATTAGTACTTTGCATTGCTACCTATGGTCAAAATGGGCTCTTGTTCAATGGGAGGGGCGTGGCGTACCACAAAACACAGGAAAAAGACTTCCGTTCGACCGACTACGACCAAAATGGGGTCATGTTCAATGGGAGGGGTCTGGCGTACCACCCAACGGAGGAAACATGCTTCTGTTTAGCTGCCTACGGTCAAAATAAGGTCTTGTTCATCGGGAGGGTTGTGGCGTGCCACAAAACGAGGCTCCACAGGCCACTGTTCATCCATCACAGACTTCCTCCACCCTTCACAAGGTCCTTTTCATCTTCCCCAACACCGGATAGGGTGTGGCATACCACGACACGACCTCTTGGGGGTCGGGTTCATCCAGCCCAACCGCCTACTACCACGGGGTCCTGTTCATCTCACCCTCACTTTCTAGGTGGGACGTACGATCAGGCGGTAGTAATGGGAATCCACAACCAACCAACCGGCTAGCTCAACTTACGATGTCCCTTAGAAGGGGCTCGATCGATGAAAGTCTTGACTCGTTCTACTACATCTATCGTGCACGTGGCAACAACAAACAGTGTTCATCGAGAGGCAACCAACCTGCTAGCTCAACTCACATCTCACACGACATTTATATTGATCGATCAATCGAGTTTAGTAATAACCTCCGGCCAAGGGATCGCTCGGGTTCAATTAGCAACGAAGGGCATCGATCGGGTTCAATACATAGTGCGAGGGATCGATCGCTCATGTTTAATATGTAGTGCGAGGGATCAATCGATTGCTCGGGTTCAGTAAGCAAACGCCTTGCTCGGGTTCAGTTAGCGAATGCGTCATACACACACGCATATGAGAGAAAACACAAACCACACTACATCCCTAGGCCCAGACCACCCACCAATTGCCCATCATAACCGAGAAATCGTGAAAATTTCCTCGCCCTCACTCCTATCATGATTTTTTATGTCATGGACGACCCAAATAATTTCATGCATGTCCGTCTTCGGCCCACCCAGGACGAATAGCCATTTCGTGTCATAAGTTTTTGTTATAGATGTAGAAGCCCACCACATCTATGATGATACATGTTTTTGTCACAATTATCATCATGGAAGTGTCTTATACATGAGATAAAAAGTTTTCGTTCAGGTCATAACGTCATGAAAGGGTCATTTTTTTTGTAGTGCAGGTCGCCATGAGGAAAATACTTAGCTCTCAAGACAGTGGCAGATACGGAATCGGGATTGTCAAGAAGATGCCACACTTGTTTAGCCTGTAATGCAATGTTGAAACAATGTAAATCCCGGAAACCCATACGTCCTTGCTCTTTCGGAACACACATCTTCCACCAAGCCATCCAATGCATCCTATTTTAATTGTCCTCGTCAACCCACCACAAATGTCACATAGCGTCAATATTTCCTTTGTTTTTTTAGGAATTTTATAGGACGGACATGGCATAGGTGGGGATAGCTTGAACTACAAAGTTGTGGACAATTTCCTACCTCGTGTGAATAACATTTTTTCTTACCATCCGCTATTTTTCATGGCCACCCGATGAATCGGGAATTGAAAACAATCACTCTTATCCATAACCATGTTAGCTGGTAAGCCCATTTTTTTCATTTGGGGATTCACTCATAATTAGAATTATGAATTTTTTTGCGTTGTCTTCAACTTTTGTATTGGGACTGAAAAAGATGCTTGATTTTTCTACGCTCACCATTTGTCCCGAGGCGGCACAATAAAAATCTAAAACTGATTTTACGGTCCCCGTGTTCGTGGCATTAGCTCTCATAAGTATCATAGATTCATCATCAAAGACAAGATTGGAAATTGGTCGGGCATCTCTGCCAACCTTTACACCGGTCATATTCCCATTCTCGTCCGGATGTGCCAACATGGCAGTAAGGCCCATAGTACACAACAAGAATAAATAGGAAGAGAGGGGATCTCCTTGCCCTAATCTTCTTGTAGGTGTAAAGCTCTCAGTTTCTTCAACATTAGAGCGAACATGATATTCAAGAGTGGATACACAATGCATAATTAAATTCACCCAACTCTCGTGGAGTCCGAGTTTCAGCAAAATTAACTTTAAAAAAGACCCATCCACTTGGTCATATGCTTTGTGCATGTCCAACTTGATGCACAAAGAACCTCATTTCACGCTCTTTTCATCTTAGTTGTGTGGAAGAATACATATGACACCAAAATATTATATGTAATCATCCTTCCACGCACAAAGGCAGTCTGGGTTGGGCTAATAATGTTCGATAGGATTAACTACAAATGGACAACAATCATTTTTGATATAAAATTGTACGCCACCTGATTGGTATGAAATGGATTACCTTTTTAGGATAATTACCTTCGAGATCATTAAAATTGCAGTATCATTCCATCCATGCGGTATAAAATACGCATGCACCGCACGTACGACATCTTTGGTTAGATCATCTCCTAGCATAGACCAAAATATTTAAAAAAACAGCATGAAGGCAATCACCGCCCGACGCTTTTAAATCACCAATCTCAAAAAAAGCCTTCCGAACCTCCTAAGTTGAATATGGTGCGAGGAGACCATCATTCATCTCATTGGTAACCTTTCTTTGTACTAAAGAGATAACCTCATAGTTTGGTTGGGTAATTTTCAAGGAAAAAAGGTTAAAAAATACATATTAAGAGCATCTTCAACAGAAACGCTATCTTTAGCCGCACATAGGAAAAATGTTTTTTTGCGCGCGCGGAGCCGAAACGGGCGCTCCAGCAGTCACGCAATAATCACGCGTGCGGTAAACTTGGTCGAGCACGCACGGTGTATCTGCTGCTTCTGCTCCCGCGCGTTGGACAATGACGATCCGCACGCGACTTCACCAACCGCCAGATCTGAGACCTCCAAGCGCTGGCCTTGCCGCCTGCAACCTTCCCCTTTTGCTCCGGCGATCCGTCTGCACTTCCCCCGCCTATTTCGTGTACCGCCACTGCTTCCTTCACTTCCTTTCCTCGTAGTAGTCCCTCGAGCGCACCATTCTTTCGACGAACAACGCCCGACGGACGTTTGCAGCTCGGCGCCCACAAGGTGTTCGACAAAACGCTTGCAAGGTATGTATTGCTTCAACTTTATATTTTTTAGATGAATTCAGTGCATCTTGTTTGTAGTTTTAAACTAGTTTAAATTCAATACTGTAGATGAATTTGTCCTACAATTCTTCGGACGAAGAATTTGATATTCAAGAGGAGGAGGACCTTGCAATAATCCTAGCTATGCACATCTATAAAAAGCCGAAGCACAGTTGTTCAGATATGGGTCATCAGAAATTATGGAGGGATAAGATCGATGCACACAACAGATTGATGAGAAACTATTTTTGCGGAGGATGCCACATACCCTAAGTCCTACTTTCAGCGTTGTTTTAGGATGAGCATCGAGTTGTTCAAACGCATTGCAGAGAAACTAGTGAGCCATGATCAGGTTTTTCAGCAAAGGAGGAATGCCGCCGAAGAACTCAGGCATAACACATTTCAAAAGGTGACCACAACTTTTCATATGTTGGCATACGGTATTCCGGCGGATCTCGTCGATGATCACTTGGCCACGGGTGAGAGTCAAGCCATCATGTGTGTCAAGCGCTTCACAGTCGAAATTGTGCAATTGTTTGGTCCGAAATATTTGAGAGCTCCCAATGCTGAAGACACCGCAAGGCTTTTGGAGATGACAAAGCTTGCGGGTTTCCAGGTATGCTAGGCTCAATAGATTGCATGCATTAGAGTTGAAAGAACTGTCCTAAGACATGCATTGGACAATTCCACGAGAACAAAAAGGGTTCCGCTATAATCCTTGAAGGAGTGGCCGATCAGGAGACTTGGATTTGACATGCTTTTTTGGAATGCTTGGATATTTGAATGACATCAACGTTCTTAATCGGTCACCACGCATGAATAAGATTGTAAATGGTAAAAATACACTGATGGAGTTTGTAACAAATGATCATACATACAACTATGGCTACTATCTTGCGAATGACATCTACCCAAGGTAGCAAACATTTGTGAAGCCGTTGACGGCACCGCAAGGTAATAAAATCTTGATTTCCACAATGCTCAGGCGGTGGCTAGGAAAGATGTGGTGAGAGCTTTTGGGATTTTGCAAGCCCAATTTGCTATTATGAGAGGACCGACTAGATTTTGGAATCAAAAGATCCTTTGGTACATTATGAACGCTTGTGTAATCATGCATAACATAATCATCGATAATGAGCATGTGCAAGATTTAGACTATTCTCAATATGAGTTGTTGGGACGTTCCGTGCGAGTGCGGAGAAGGGCTACGAGGATGGTCCGATTTGTTGCGTCCTATCATGCCATCCGATGTGCCGAAACACATGATGATCTTTAAAAGGATCTAATCGAGGAGTGATGGGCATGCACATGCGACAAAATCAGTTTGTTGTTGTATGTTTGATGTTATATTGTTGAACTATTTGTTGTATTGGAAGATAAACTATTTGTTTGAGTTGCAATAATAATTGAACTATTTATTGTTGATTTATTTGTTGTGTGTTTGATCTTTTTGGTTCTATTTTGAGTGACATATATTGTTTGTGCTAGGCGTGCATGTTGTAAATTTAGCGCGTCTGCTGGAGCTATAGCGTCACACCATATTTTGCAGCATGTGCTGAAGTAAGCACCCTTCTACGCGCTAAAAAATACAATTTCGGTGTTGTAAAAATAATTTAGCGCGCCGCAAAGTTGTGTGCGTATTGGAGATACTATAATGGGGTCCTTCAATTCCGTGTCTTGCACCCACACACCATAATCATCCAAAAGTTTTTTAATCTGATTTCTTTTCTTTGTGGCTGTTGACGCATCATGGAAAAAGAAGGTGTTACGGTCCCATGCATAAGTTAGTTTGCATGACAACGTTGGAGCGAGTAAATCTATTCTTGTTCCACGTTCCACATTGCATCCATTCACACTCGTTGGACTCCGATTCGTTTGCGAGACCTCCTACGCCGTGCGATGGTGTCACCCGTGTAGTAGGTGGCCATGGTGTCACCCGTGTAGTAGATGGGTCACGACCCACAAGATAATTTAACAAAGATACTTTAAACACCGACCATTGGCTGCCAACAATTGACCTATGACCATTGAACGCACGCCATTGACTTTTGGAAAACCTCATGTTTATTTGCAAGGTTCATTTTTTTTAAAAAGTCATGAAATTTGAAAAATTACCTGAATTTTAAAACTATGTAAATTTTAAATATTTTATAAAAAATTAAAAGTCCACAAATTTGAGAATTTTTATTCAAAAACATTTCATATTTTTTTACAGACTTACGAGTTTTAAAAATGTCCACGAGTTCGGAAAAAGTAAAAAAAAAGGAAAACTAAACGAAAAGGGGAAAACTAACAAATCCAAGAAAAAATTGGTCGTGAACAAACCAAAAGAAACCAACCCGAAAAAGTTGATGGGATCCTAGAATGTTTCCAAAACCGATGCAATACGAGATGCTAGTATGGGTCGACCCGCTTAAAAACATAGTGAAGGGATGTGTGCGGCCTGTGTGAGTAAGAAAGTAAACAACACTAGAGACACCAAATTGGAAATGCATTTGCAGTCCTTAGGTAAAGGGAAATAAGAAGCGTTGGTAAGAGAAGGCCTACTACGAATTTAGCTGAAGAAACGAACTGATTTCGAGCCAATACTTGCTTGCTCAATTTTTCGCCCGTCGCGGTCTTTTTATAAAAAAGTCTCTGTCATTTTTGTTATTCAACCCGCACTACAGTTTTAAGTGTATCGAGGAGAAAACGTTTCATTTTTTATAAAAATACCTTGTATTTTTAAGTATCCAATCCGCGATCCTTTTTACAGGGGTGGCCATGGCAGGGAGCTGGCGCTGCCCACGTTGGCGAGGCCGCAAGGCATCGCTGCCCACGGGAAGCTTCGAGGGGTGGGTCATCACCAACCTCCCGAGCGAGGCATGGCCAGGACGGCGGTACACAACGCCGGCGGGGCGATGCCAGGGGCATGCAGCGAAGGAACGAGGCCGGATCTGGCACGAGGCACCCCGGATCCATTCGTTCCCTGCTGGAATGAAGCAGAGGTGAGATCGGGATGCTGACGGAGCTCCATGGCGCGTGCAGAATGGGAGGCAGAGAGGGATTAGAGAGAAGAAGAGAGGAGAGGAGGAAGAAGAAGGAACAGGGGACCTGGTCGTCGGTGCGGGGATTCGGCGGCCGGTCGGTGACCAACATGGGCGCGGAAACTCGGCTCGCTGGGAGGCGCGAGATCAACGGGCAGCGGCTCTGGATCGGGATCCCCTCCTGTTCAGGCGCTCGCGAGCGCAGCCTCCAGCGCACGCATGGACCTGGCGAGTGACTCTGCGACCTCCTCCAGCCGCGCGAGCTGGCATCCCCTCCTCCCCCGTTTCCTGCTCGTCGGCCACCGCCAACGACGACCCCGCCCCCTTCTCTCCCGACGCGACGACGACGACGAGCAGGAAGAGTAGGAGGAGCAGCGCGGCGGGGGCGCGGTGGGCCATGGCTGTCAGCGACTGCGGGGAGGAGGGTTCTGGGTGCGCATAGCGTAGGGAGGGAGGTTGGGATTAGCTCGGGGGAGCGGAAGCCGATCTGCTCTCGGGGAAAGTGGCAGTGGCACGAGAGGGCCATCCCTTGCCGAGCTCGTCGGTCAGCCGGTGTGCGACGGTTGTGGGGCCCGGTGGTCAGGTGGTGGCCACAGACCATGGGCCCCGCGGGCCAGTCGTGTCTTTTATTTTGGTTTGTTTGCGCTACGACGGCCCTGCCATACTAGGACGCATACGGGCTCACCAAGTACTTCACCGTGTGCGACTCCTAGGGAATTTTTTCTACGGGATTTTGTTTCTACTTTAAATAATTTGGGGCTTCACAAAAATTTCAAAAATTTAAGAAAGTGGGAATTTTGAAATAGAATGTTTAATAAATTATAAAATATTTGTGGATTCAAAAATACTTGCGATCTTGCAGAAAATGTTTAAAATTTTGAAAACAAATATTCGAGAAATCAAACAACGTTCATGATTTTTTAAAAGTTCATGAAGTACTTTTTATAATGAAATTGTTCAAATTTTTGTCAATTCTAAAAATGATCATGAATGGAAAAATATCTAAAAGTTCAAAAAAAGGGTTTGTGACTTATAAAATAATTTTTCATTCATAAAATATTTAATGATTTAAAAATGACCACGCATTTCTTTGTCCCATTGCAACGCACGGGCCCTTTTGTTAGTATATCGAAAGTAATATATTTTGGTACAAGTTTGCTGAGCCTAGTCTCGTTTGCAGCCCTAGGCAAAGGGAAATTTTTTTTGAGGTGTGGCAAAGGGAAATAAGAAGTACTGATTAAGATTCCAGTCCAGTTTTATTCTACTGGGCCTAAACCAACCGAAATGAGTAAAGAAGAGACCTTCCGAACAACGTGAGGCCCAACAAAGGTAATTTCGATCTCGTGCGCCCATCGCAATACGAACGGCTGGCATCCGTCCCCCACGCCCAAACCCTAGCTACGCACGCGGCCGGTACCATTATAAAAGTTCAAGTCGCCCCCAAACCCTACCCCTCCAGCCCACGCGCCGCCGCACCCCGCACCAACAAGCGCCGAGCCGCCGCCGCCGCCGCCGGAGAAGGAGAGGGAGCCGCCGCAGCCATGGGTCGCGTCCGCACCAAGACCGTGAAGAAGACCTCCCGACAGGTCATCGAGAAGTACTATTCTCGGATGACCCTCGACTTCCACACCAACAAGAAGGTGCTCGAGGAGGTGTCCATCTTGCAGTCGAAGCGCCTCCGCAACAAGGTGGCCGGCTTCACCACCCATCTGATGCGCCGCATCCAGCGCGGCCCCGTCCGCGGCATCTCCCTCAAGCTGCAGGAGGAGGAGCGCGAGCGCCGCATGGACTTCGTCCCTGAGAAGTCGGCTCTTGAGGTCGACGAGATCCGCGTCGACAAGGAGACGATGGACATGCTGGCGTTCCTCGGCATGGCCGATCTCCCTGGCGTCGAGCGCGCTCCCGAGGTCACCGCGTCCGCCGCCCCCTTCCGCCAGCCGTACAACGGACCCCGCGGTGGCAACCGCGCCTAGGTTCCCCCGCATCGTCGCCGTACCCCTATCATGCTTTATAAGTTTTTATTAGATCTGTTACTTGTGGCAAGTACTATTTTGAACTCAGCTCTTAAGTTCGAGGTGTTTTGATCTGCGTATGGTGGACATGATCTGTTTATCCAACCGTTAATCTGAAGTGATTCGATATATTGCTGTTGAGCTTTGAAGTTTATGTGATATCTTTGCTATTGTTGCTCGATGATCGATTGATTCGTGAGCTGTCTATTTATAATTATATATGTATGCATTGTCATGTTGATACAACACCTATGCAATGAATTTCTCTATGTAGGCCGATGTCCTGTCATAACCTAGCTATAACGTTCAGTAGTGGGACATGCCTTATAGGTTTGTTATGGGTCTAGTGTGTTGTTCAATTGTTCTTATTTTTTGTCAGCACCAGTGGGTTGCCAACATTAGTTGTGTTTTGGTTTGTTACTTGTGTCTTTGCTCTGATATTTAATTACGATAGTGTCTTTCAGTTTAGGGAGTTCACAGGATCGAACTAGTTCCCTTTTTCTTTGTTGAAAAGGCAACCGTAAACCAAGTCTGGTCATTGTATACCACACTTGGGGTTGCTGATCTTTGACTACTGTATTATGTTCTTTCGCTGCAACATGAGTACCCAAGGACCCTGACCTGCTCTGTGAGTAATCGGGTGCTTTGGTCTAGTTATGCTCCGCATTGCAACCAGATGGGCTAATATTGGACAAGTTTGTTCTGTTCTCCCACTGGAACCTGAGTACCCAAGGACGCAGTCCTGCTCTGTGAGTAATTGGGGTGCTTTGGTCTACTTGTCCTTTGCAATGCAACAACATCGTTGCTTGAACTAATATTGGGCTGGTTTATTATGTTCTCCCATTGGAATCTGTGTACCCAAGGACCCAGTCCTGCTGTTATTATTGGTGTGATTTGGTCTACTTCTGTTCTGCAATGCAAGCAGATGCTGATTCTGCTATTTAGGTTGTTTAGGTTCCAGCCAGGTGAATATTGATTGGTTTTCTTTTTAATTTCCTTTGAAAAAAATCTGTGTTGAATGGCCGGCCCTGCTTTTGATGGGTTTGCTTGGTTATCTTGTGCTCTTGTTTGTTTTTGTTGAATATCTGCAGTTCATTGAGTTTAAACCGGTGATATTTGTACTACGTTGTTATGTTTTTTTTGGCTTCACTGAATATGTTGAATAGGTTCATTGGTTGCACCTGAATACAGGGGTTGACCTTTGTCTCTGTTCTGGTCGAAAGATTGTTGAATATTAGGGAGCTGTATGATGCGCTCTTGTTGGTCTTCTGCTCGTCTTAGACGTATATGATTGAAATACATCTGAGTTTTCATCATTTGAATCCTGTTTTGATACGACATATTGTGTCTTACCAACCACAGTTTAGGACATCTCGATTGGTTGTGAACAAAACGATAGAGAATCCAACTACCTGATGTTTAATCTTGCGCTTGGATGGTGGGACATGGCATGCCGTCTGTATTTCGTGAGACCACTGTCGTGTATGCAGCATTGCTCATTGAATAATCTGTTTGGGCCAAAAGAGTGGACCTCGTTTAAAGGCAGTATTTCCTCGATTTTGCACGATAGCTCAACCCAGCCTTCAATAATGTGTGTTGAGTAGAGAGGCCAAAAGCGTGGATCTCGGTTAAAAGACGACAGTATTTCCTCGATTTTGCACGATAGCTCAACCCAGCCTTCAATAACGTGTGTTGAGTAGAGCATGGTGGATGACATGTTGTTTCAGCATCGGGTTCAACAGATACTGTAAAAGTCTCCTAACAGTAAATTTGGTTTGGGAGGTTTTTTTGCCAGATCAGACCCTATGTACTACTTGCCCTCCCCACTTGTGTTATATTTATGGGTTAAGGATGTTGATATGGTTCACAAATCGCTCAGCTCCGCGGTACTCTCCATTGGCTGAGCAGGCGCCTTAAATCCGTTGATTCGCCGGATTCGGAATTCCGGCCGGCACGACGATGATGACCCCGAGCAAAAGTGTTGCGTCATAGTCGACATGGCGTGACACGCCGCCTTGCATCAGAGTCGACATGGCGTGACACGCTCCGCCTTGCGGTACACTCCCCCCCCCCCCCCCCCCCCCCCCGGCGGAGGCTGACACAATTTTGGCTGCAAGGAAGAGGATCGGCAGCACCGTCAGAGGGAGGACGAGGTCCACACCGTGCTTTACGAGTAGGCCCTAGGCCCTCGCATCGACCCTCACACTTGATGAGAAGGATCAGAGCAGGAGAGGATCTTCGTCGACGTCGCCGCTGGGCTCCGGTGAGCTTGCATGTCAGCCACGACACCATATGAGCTCCGATAAGCTCGATTTTGGCTAGTTCTAGGATAAGGTAGATTCGACACCATATGAGCTCCGATGAGCTCGATTTTGGCTAGTTCTAGGATAAGGTAGATTCGACGAGCTCCGGCGAACTTTTTATGTAATATATCTAGCTATGTATGAATGATCTGCCCCTATGTATGAACATCCTATCCGCATTTGCGTCATAATTTGTCGCGTGAAACTTGTTTTTCAAATTTTATAGTCCAAGATACGGTTTTTGTTCTGCAACGGTGATTTTGCGTCCGTATAGACCCTGCCGCGTGAGCTGTAAACGCGAGGTGTAAACCGCGTTTATAGTTTTGCGGAATACGGGCCTGTTGGAGTTGCTCTTGTAAAATTGAATCAAGAAGCGTTGGTGAACTAGGAGTATTAGCACATTGGTGAGTAAAATCCGTTTCATCTAAGACAACATCCCGAGAGATATAAACCCTGCCAGTGGATACATCGAGACACTTAATCCCTTTATGCATAGGACTATAGGCTAAAAAGACACATCTTTTGAAATGAAACACAAGTTTGCGTGTGTTATATGGTCTAAAGATTTAGCGAACATGCACGGCCAAAGATGTGAACGGATGCAATATCTGGATTTATACCAAAATTACGAGTTATTGGACTCTCAAATTGTATTACTTTACTGGGACGAATTTAGATAAGATATGTGGCGGTGAGAAAAGCTTCATCCAAGAATTTGAGAGGCATGGATGCATGGGCTAGCAATGCTAGTCCTACTTCAACAATGTGGCGATGTTTTTGCTCGGCAGAGCCATTTTGTTCGTGAGCATGTGGACAAGCGACATGATGTGAAATTCCGATTTGTTGAAAAAAGGAATTAACTTTCTCATATTCACCTCCTCAGCCTGTTTGCATGGCAAGGATTTTAGAGTTCAGTTGGCGTTTAACAAGATTTTGAAAATTGAGGAAAACTTGGAAGACATCCGATCGTTTCTTTAGCAAGTAAATCCAAGTAAACTTGCTATAGACATAGATAAAGCTTACATAGTAAGAGAATCTACCATCTGACATGGGAGCTGGCCCCCAAACGTGTGAAAAAATAAGCTGCAAGGGAGCAGTAGATATACTGGTAGAGATGGGATACGGTAGTTGATGACTTTTCGCTTGTTGACACACATCACAAACTGACTCAACACTAGACACATAAGGGAGATTATTTTTACTAAGAACATGTTGAACAATGACTGAAGATGGATCACCTAAACGTTTGTGCCACCGTGCCGAAGTTGGTTTGGTGACACTCCATGCTTGTTTATTTGACCATGATGAAGAAGATGGTGATATGATTGGGTAGAGGCCTCCCTCGCACTTTCCTCTAAGGATGACTCTCCTCGTTGCCAAGTCCTTAATCACAAAAGAGTAAGGATAGAAGATTATGAGAACATTGTTATCAAGTGTAAAATGATGAATGGAGACAAGATTTTTTGAGGCATGTGGAACATGTAAGACATTATTGAGATGCATATTTCTTTGAGGAGTTTTAACAATTGAATTACCAATGTGAGAAATATCCATACCAGTTCCACTTGTCGTATGCACTTGGTCACCACCGTGGTACCTTTCCCGCGTTGTTAACTTGTCGAGTTCCCCTGTGATGTGCTCGGTAGCACCGCAATCTGCATACCAATTGGTGTCAATTCCGTAGGAGTTGGTGATGAGATTTGCCTTCTTCTTCTCTTCACGATCCTCCTCATACTGATGCCAGCAGGCTCTAGCACCACCAGCATGATATTTGTAACATATCTCGCACTTGGGGTAGTCACCTTCATGTTGTTGCTGATGTTGTTGTGGTGGTTGCTGTCGCTGAAGCTGCTGAAAACCACCGCTTCCACCAACACGAACAGGAGAAGGAGAGGCCTAATGATCAGAGCGACCGCGACCCTTGTTTCCTCGCCCACGTCCTCCTTTGGCACGGGACTGTCCGCGAGCTCTGTACACGGTGTTGGCCGACGATCGGAAACCCTTAGGTCCGTCACCTAACATCTCCATCCTTTAACCGAAGGCGGAAATCTGTGCAAAAAGATCATCAATGGTGATGGAGTTTTTGATGGCGTTGACTGTTGCAACGATAGGATCATAGTCCCGATCGAGGCCGGCAAGGATGTAGTCGACCATCTCCTTGTCATATACTAGACGCCCTGCTGCTGCAAGTTCGTCTACGAGGCTCTTCATCTTGGCGATGAAGGAGTTGCTGGACATGTTGCCCTTCTTGGTGTTGGCGATGGCTATCCTCAGATTTGTTATCCGGGATTGTGACTGCGCATCGAACAAGGTGGTAAGAGCAGTCCAGAGATCAAAGGTACCATCCTTACCGATGACTTGCGCAAGGATTTCTTGGGTGAGAGAGTTCAACAGGTAGCTCAGAACCCGCTAATCCTTCGATAACCATGGGCCGTACAGAGGATTGAGCTTTATGGCCATGGTTTTATCCGCCTTGGCAACTTCTACCATCTTGGGCGGTGCGGCATCGCTGCCGTTGAGCATGCCGGTCACTTGCATGCCTTGCAGTGCCGGCATGACCCGCGCCTTCCATAGGAGGTAGTTCCCCTTTGCAAGCTTCTGTGTTGGTGGAGCACCGAGGTTTAGGCCTACGTCGCTTGAGCTTGCACCCACGGCGATGGAAGGGTGTTTGGGTTTTGTATTTGCTAGATGATAGGGAAGAGTCTAGCTCTGTATACCATGTAAAATTGAATCGAGGAAGCGTTCCTACTCCGAGAGGGAGCTGCGTGATGTGTATTTATATTGGGACGAGAAGCCCTCGTTGTGGTGTACAAGCCTCTGATCAGATCGTTACAAAGAGTCCAAGAGGAGAACAAGAATGGGAGGAGGTTGAGATTACATGAGAGTCCAATGCCAACACGACTAACAACTCTGAGTGCTAGTCCAAGTGCTCGACACTCTTTTCAGATACTAAATGATTTGCTCGATTATCAACTCTTTTATTATTTCATTTTGCGCTGTTGCGACTTTTGGTGCAAATCAGGGCTTGCCCCTTATTTTTGTTGGGGAACGTCGCATGGGAAACAAAAATTTTCCTACGCGCACGAAGACCTATCATGGTGATGTCCATCTACGAGAGGGGATGAGTGATCTACGTACCCTTGTAGATCGTACAGCAGAAGCGTTAGAGAACGCGGTTGATGTAGTGGAACGTCCTCACGTCCCTCGATCCGCCCAGCGAACAATCCCGCGATCAGTCCCACGATCTAGTACCGAACGGACGGCACCTCCGCGTTCAGCACACGTACAGCTCGACGATGATCTCGGCCTTCTTGATCCAGCAAGAGAGACGGAGAGGTAGAAGAGTTATCCGGCAGCATGACGGCGCTCCGGAGGTTGGTGATGATCTCGTCTCAGCAGGGCTCCGCCCGAGCTCCGCAGAAACGCGATCTAGAGGAAAAACTATGGAGGTATGTGGTCGGGCAGCCGTGAGAAAGTCGTCTCAAATCTGCCCTAAAAGCCCCATATATATAGGAGGAGGGAGGGGGACCTTGCCTTGGGGTCCAAGGGACCCTCAAGGGGTCGGCCGAGCCAAGGGGGGGAGGACTCCCCCCCCAAACCGAGTTGGACTTGGTTTGGTGGGAGGAGTCCCCCTCCCTTCCCACTTCCTCCCTCTTTTTTTTTCTTTTCCTTTGATTTCCTTCTCTTGGCGCATAGGCCCCCTTGGGGCTGTCCCACCAGCCCACTAAGGGCTGGTGTGTCTCCCCAAAGCCTATGGGCTTCCCCGGGGTGGGTTGCCCCCCCCCGGTGAACTCCCGGAACCCATTCGTCATTCCCGGTACATTCCCGGTACATTCCCGGTAACTCCGAAAACCTTCCGGTAATCAAATGAGGTCATCCTATATATCAATCTTCGTTTCCGGACCATTCCGGAAACCCTCGTGACGTCCGTGATCTCATTTGGGACTCCGAACAACATTCGGTAACCAACCATATAACTCAAATACGCATAAAACAACGTCGAACCTTAAGTGTGCAGACCCTGCGGGTTCGAGAACTATGTAGACATGACCCGAGAGACTCCTCGGTCAATATCCAATAGCGGGACCTGGATGCCCATATTGGATCCTACATATTCTACGAAGATCTTATCGTTTGAACCTCAGTGCCAAGGATTCGTATAATCCCGTATGTCATTCCCTTTGTCCTTCGGTATGTTACTTGCCCGAGATTCGATCGTCAGTATCCGCATACCTATTTCAATCTCGTTTACCGGCAAGTCTCTTTACTCGTTCCGTAATACAAGATCCCGCAACTTACACTAAGTTACATTGCTTGCAAGGCTTGTGTGTGATGTTGTATTACCGAGTGGGCCCCGAGATACCTCTCCGTCACACGGAGTGACAAACCCAGTCTTGATCCATACTAAATCAACTAACACCTTCGGAGATACCTGTAGAGCATCTTTATAGTCACCCAGTTATGTTGCGACGTTTGATACACACAAAGCATTCCTCCGGTGTCAGTGAGTTATACGATCTCATGTTCATAGGAATAAATACTTGACACGCAGAAAACAGTAGCAACAAAATGACACGATCAACATGCTACGTCTATTAGTTTGGGTCTAGTCCATCACGTGATTCTCCCAATGACGTGATCCAGTTATCAAGCAACAACACCTTGTTCATAATCAGAAGACACTGACTATCATCGATCAACTGGCTAGCCAACTAGAGGCATGCTAGGGACGGTGTTTTGTCTATGTATCCACACATGTAAATGAGTCTTCATTCAATACAATTATAGCATGGATAATAAACTATTATCTTGATACAGGAATTATAATAATAACTATACATTTATTATTGCCTCTAGGGCATAATTCCAACAGTCTCCCACTTGCACTAGAGTCAATAATCTAGCCCTCACATCACCATGTGAATTACATTGTAATAAATCTAACACCCATACAGTTCTGGTGTCGATCATGTTTTGGCCGTGGAAGAGGTTTAGTCAGCGGGTCTGCTACATTCAGATCCGTATGCACTTTGCATATATTTACGTCCTCCTCCTCGACGTAGTCGCGGATGAGGTTGAAGCGTCGTTTGATGTGTCTGGTCTTCTTGTGAAACCTTGGTTCCTTTGCTAAGGCAATGGCACCAGTGTTGTCACAGAACAAGGTTATTGGATCCAGTGCACTTGGCACCACTCCAAAATCCGTCATGAACTGCTTCATCCAGACACCCTCCTTAGCCGCCTCCGAGGCAGCCATGTACTCCGCTTCACATGTAGAATCTGCTACGACGCTTTGCTTGGAACTGTACCAGCTTACTGTACCCCCATTAAGAATAAATACGTATCCGGTTTGCGACTTAGAGTCGTCCGGATCTGTGTCAAAGCTTGCATCGACGTAACCTTTTTACAGCGAGCTCTTCGTCACCTCCATACACGAGAAACATCTCCTTAGTCCTTTTCAGGTACTTCAGGATATTCTTGACCGCCGTCCAGTGATCCACTCCTGGATTACTCTGGAACCTACCTGCCATACTTATGGCCAGGCTAACATCCGGTCTAGTGCACAACATTGCATACATGATAGAGCCTATGGCTGAAGCATAGGGGACGGAGCGCATATGCTCTCTATCTTCATCAGTTGTTGGGCACTGAGTCTTACTCAATCTCGTACCTTGTAACACTGGCAAGAACCCTTTCTTGGACTGTTCCATTTTGAACCTCTTCAAAACTTTATCAAGGTATGTGCTTTGTGAAAGTCCTATCAGGCGCTTTGATCTATCCCTATAGATCTTAATGCCTAGAATGTAAGCAGCTTCTCCTAGGTCCTTCATAGAGAAACTTTTATTCAAGTAACCTTTTATGCTTTCCAAAAGCTCTACGTTGTTTCCAATCAGTAATATGTCATCCACATATAATATCAGAAACGCCACAGAGCTCCCACTCACTTTCTTGTAAATACAAGATTCTCCAACCACTTGTATAAACCCAAATGCTTTGATCACCTCATCAAAGCGTTTGTTCCAACTCCGAGATGCTTGCACCAGTCCATAAATGGATCGCTGGAGCTTGCACACCTTGTCAGCATTTTTAGGATCGACAAAACCTTCGGGTTGCATCATATACAACTCTTCCTTAAGGAAACCGTTAAGGAACGCCGTTTTGACATCCATCTGCCAGATTTCATATCGAAAAATGCAGCTATTGCTAACATGATTCTGACGGACTTAAGCATCGCTACGGGTGAGAAGGTCTCATCGTAGTCAACTCCTGGAACTTGTGAAAAACCCTTTTCCACAAGTCGAGCTTTATAAACGGTCACATTACCGTCAGCGTCCGTCTTCTTCTTAAAGATCCATTTGTTCTGAATAGCCTTGCGGCCCTCAGGTAGTATCTCCAAAGTCCACACTTTGTTCTCATACATAGATCCTATCTCGGATTTCATGGCTTCTAGCCATTTGTTGGAATCTGGGCCCACCATTGCTTCTTCATAATTTGCAGGTTCATTGTTGTCTAACAACATGATTGATAAGACGGGATTACCGTACCACTCTGGAGCAGCGCGTGATCTCGTCGACCTGCGCGGTTCAACAGAAACTTGAACTGGAGTTTCATGATCATCATCATTAACTTCCTCCTCAACCGGCGTCGCAACGACAGAGGTTTCCCCTTGCCCTGCGCCACCATCTAGAGGGATGAGAGGTTCGACAACCTCGTCAAGTTCTATCTTCCTCCCACTCAATTCTCTCTCGAGAAACTCCTTCTCGAGAAAAGTTCCGTTCTTAGCAACAAACACTTTGCCCTCGGATTTGAGATAGAAGGTGTACCCAACTGTCTCTTTTGGGTAACCTATGAAGACACACTTTTCCGCTTTGGGTTCCAGCTTTTCAGGCTAAAGCTTTTTGACATAAGCATCACATCCCCAAACTTTAAGAAACGACAACTTTGGCCTTTTGCCATACCACAGTTCGTATGGTGTCGTCTCAACGGATTTCGATGGTGCCCTATTTAAAGTGAATGCAGCTGTTTCTAATGCATAACCCCAAAATGATAACGGCAAATCAGTAAGAGACATCATAGATCGCACCATCTCTAACAAAGTACGATTACGACATTCGGACACACCATTACGCTGTGGTGTTCCAGGCGGTGTTAACTATGAAACAATTCCACATTGTCTTAAGTGAGTACCAAACTCGAAACTCAGATATTCACCCCCACGATCAGACCGTAGGAACTTGATCTTCTTGTTATGATGATTTTCCACTTCACTCTGAAATTGCTTGAACTTTTCAAATGTTTCAGACTTGTGCTTCATCAAGTAGACATAACCATATCTAGTTAAATCATCAGTGAAGGTGAGAAAATAACGATATCCGCTGCGTGCCTCCACGCTCATTTGGACCACACACATCGGTATGTATGATTTCCAACAAGTCACTTGCACGCTCCATTGTTCCGGAGAACGGAGTCTTAGTCATCTTGCCCATGAGGCATGGTTCGCACGTGTCAAGTGACCCCAAAAGTCCATCAGCATGGAGTTTCTTCATGCGCTTTACACCAATATGACCCAAGCGGCAGTGCCACAAAAATATGGCGCTATCATTGTTTACTCTAACTCTTTTGGTCTCAATGTTATGTATATGCGTATCGCTATCAAGATTCAATATGAACAATCCTCTCACATTCGGTGCATGACCATAAAAGATGTTACTCATAGAAATAGAACAACCATTATTCTCAGACTTAAAAGAGTAACCGTCTCGCAATAAACAAGATCCAGATATAATGTTCATGCTCAACGCAGGCACTAAATAACAATGATTTAAGTTCATCACTAATCCCGATGGTAGTTGAAGTGACACTGTGCCGACGGCGATTGCATCAACCTTGGAACCGTTTCCTACGCGCATCGTCACTTCGTCTTTCGCCAGCCTTCGTCTATTCCGCAGTTCCTGCTTCGAGTTGCAAATGTGAGCAACAGAACCGGTATCGAATACCCAGGCACTACTACGAGAGCCGGTTAAGTACACATCAATAACATGTATATCAAATATACCTGATTTTTCTTTGCCCGCCTTCTTATCTGCCAGATACTTGGGGCAATTGCGCTTCCAGTGACCCATACCCTTGCAATAGAAGCACTCTGTTTCAGGCTTAGGTCCAGCCTTGGGTTTCTTCGGCGGATTGGCAACAGGCTTGCCGCTCTTCTTCGAATTGCCCTTCTTGCCTTTGCCGTTTCTCTTGAAACTAGTGGTCTTGCTCACCATCAACACTTGATGCTCCTTACGGAGTTCAGACTCTACGACTTTCAGCATCGCAAACAACTCACCGGGAGACTTGTTCATCCCTTGCATGTTGTAGTTCAACACAAAGCCTTTATAGCTTGGCGGCAGTGATTGAAGGATTCTGTCAGTGATAGCTTCTTGCGGGAGTTCAATCCCCAGTTCAGCTAGACGGTTTGAGTACCCAGACATTTTGAGCACATGTTCACTGACAGACGAGTTTTCCTCCATCTTGCAAGCATAGAATTTATCGGAGGTCTCATACCTCTCGATTCGGGCGTTCTTCTGAAAGATAAACTTCAACTCCTGGAACATCTCAAATGCTCCATGACGCTCAAAGCGACGTTGAAGTCCCGGTTCTAAGCCATACAAGACTGCACATTGAACTATTGAGTAGTCCTCCTTACGTGCTAACCAAGCGTTCTTAACATCCTGATCAGCCGTAGCGGGTGGTTCATATCCTAGTGCAGCATTAAGGACATAATCCTTCTTTCCATCTTGTAAGATTAGCTTAAGATTACGAGCCCAGTCTACAAAGTTGCTTCCATCATCTTTCAACTTAGCTTTCTCTAGGAACGTATTAAAATTCAGGATGACACTTGCGTGATCCATGATCTACAACACAAATATATTCAAAGTGGACTTAGATTATGTTCAAGATAATTAGAGTTCAACTTAATCAAATTATATGCTAAACTCCCACTCAAAAAGTACATCTCTCTAGTCATTTGAGTGGTTCATGATCCACTTACACTATCCCAAGTCCGATCATCACGTGAGTTGAGTATAGTTTCAATGGTAAGCATCCCTATGCTAATCATATCAACTATATGATTCATGATCGGCCTTTCGGTCTCATGTGTTCCGAGGCCATGTCTGCACATGCTAGGCTCGTCAAGCTTAACCCGAGTGTTCCGCGTGCGCAACTGTTTTGCACCCGTTGTATGTGAACGTTGAGTCTATCACACCCGATCATCACGTGGTGTCTCGAAACAACGAACTGTAGCAACGGTGCACAGTCGGGGAGAACACAATTTCGTCTTGAAATTTTAGTGAGAGATCACCTCATAATGCTACCGTCGTTCTAAGCAAAATAAGGTGCAAAAAGGATTAACATCACATGCAATTCATAAGTGACATGATATGGCCATCATCACGTGCTTCTTGATCTCCATCACCAAAGCACCAGCACGATCTTCTTGTCACCGGCGCCACACCATGATCATCCATCAACGTGTTGCCATCGGGGTTGTCGTGCTACTTATGCTATTACTACTAAAGCTACATCCTAGCAGAATAGTAAACGCATCTGCAAGCACAAACGTTAGTATAAAGACAACCCTATGGCTCCTGCCGGTTGTCGTACCATCGACATGCAAGTCGATATTTCTATTACAACATGATCATCTCATACATCCAATATATCACATCACATCGTTGGCCACATCACATCACAATCATACCCTGCAAAAACAAGTTAGACGTCCTCTAATTTTGTTGTTGCATGTTTTACGTGATGACCAAGGGTATCTAGTAGGATCGCATCTTACTTACGCAAACACCACAACGGAGATATATGAGTTGCTATTTAACCTCATCCAAGGACCTCCTCGGTCAAATCCGATTCAACTAAAGTTGGAGAAACCGTCACTTGCCAATCATCTTTGAGCAAAGGGGGTTACTCGTAACGATGAAACCAGTCTCTCGTAAGCATACGAGTAATGTCGGTCCAAGCGGCTTCAATCCAACAATACCGCGGAATCAAGAAAAGACTAAGGAGGGCAGCAAAACGCACATCACCGCCCACAAAACCTTTTGTGTTCTACTCCAGAAGACATCTACGGATGAACCTAGCTCATGATGCCACTGTTGGGGAACGTCGCATGGGAAACAAAAATTTTCCTACGCGCACGAAGACCTATCATGGTGATGTCCATCTACGAGAGGGGATGAGTGATCTACGTACCCTTGTAGATCGTACAGCAGAAGCGTTAGAGAACGCGGTTGATGTAGTGGAACGTCCTCACGTCCCTCGATCCGCCCCGCGAACAATCCCGCGATCAGTCCCACGATCTAGTACCGAATGGACGGCACCTCCGCGTTCAGCACACGTACATCTCGACGATGATCTCGGCCTTCTTGATCCAGCAAGAGAGACGGAGAGGTAGAAGAGTTCTCCGGCAGCGTGACGGCGCTCCGGAGGTTGGTGATGATCTCGTCTCAGCAGGGCTCCGCCCGAGCTCCGCAGAAACGCGATCTAGAGGAAAAACTATGGAGGTATGTGGTCGGGCAGCCGTGAGAAAGTCGTCTCAAATCTGCCCTAAAAGCCCCATATATATAGGAGGAGGGAGGGGGACCTTGCCTTGGGGTCCAAGGGACCCTCAAGGGGTCGGCCGAGCCAAGGGGGGGAGGACTCCCCCCCCAAACCGAGTTGGACTTGGTTTGGTGGGAGGAGTCCCCCTCCCTTCCCACTTCCTCCCTCTTTTTTTTTCTTTTCCTTTGATTTCCTTCTCTTGGCGCATAGGCCCCCTTGGGGCTGTCCCACCAGCCCACTAAGGGCTGGTGTGTCTCCCCAAAGCCTATGGGCTTCCCCGGGGTGGGTTGCCCCCCGGTGAACTCCCGGAACCCATTCATCATTCCCGGTACATTCCCGGTAACTCCGAAAACCTTCCGGTAATCAAATGAGGTCATCCTATATATCAATCTTCGTTTCCGGACCATTCCGGAAACCCTCGTGACGTCCGTGATCTCATCCGGGACTCCGAACAACATTCGGTAACCAACCATATAACTCAAATACGCATAAAACAACGTCGAACCTTAAGTGTGCAGACCCTGCGGGTTCGAGAACTATGTAGACATGACCCGAGAGACTCCTCGGTCAATATCCAATAGCGGGACCTGGATGCCCATATTGGATCCTACATATTCTACGAAGATCTTATCGTTTGAACCTCAGTGCCAAGGATTCGTATAATCCCGTATGTCATTCCCTTTGTCCTTCGGTATGTTACTTGCCCGAGATTCGATCGTCAGTATCCGCATACCTATTTCAATCTCGTTTACCGACAAGTCTCTTTACTCGTTCCGTAATACAAGATCCCGCAACTTACACTAAGTTACATTGCTTGCAAGGCTTGTGTGTGATGTTGTATTACCGAGTGGGCCCCGAGATACCTCTCCGTCACACGGAGTGACAAATCCCAGTCTTGATCCATACTAAATCAACTAACACCTTCGGAGATACCTGTAGAGCATCTTTATAGTCACCCAGTTACGTTGCGACGTTTGATACACACAAAGCATTCCTCCGGTGTCAGTGAGTTATACGATCTCATGGTCATAGGAATAAATACTTGACACGCAGAAAACAGTAGCAACAAAATGACACGATCAACATGCTACGTCTATTAGTTTGGGTCTAGTCCATCACGTGATTCTCCCAATGACTTGATCCAGTTATCAAGCAACAACACCTTGTTCATAATCAGAAGACACTGACTATCATCGATCAACTGGCTAGCCAACTAGAGGCATGCTAGGGACGGTGTTTTGTCTATGTATCCACACATGTAAATGAGTCTTCATTCAATACAATTATAGCATGGATAATAAACTATTATCTTGATACATGAATTATAATAATAACTATACATTTATTATTGCCTATAGGGCATAATTCCAACAATTTTGTGAGTGGTTTAGTAGCTAGCGATATTGGTGAGATATATGGTTAATGGAATAAATGGCATTCCATTGAAAATAAATAAAGCAGATCGGAGCATTAACCAATCGTATCATACATGAGGGCAGTTCTGATGGTGAAGCACAATGGCCGGACTGAAGAACGCGCAATGTAACACCATTGTCATAGCAAACCATACTTTTAGCCAAAACGTGCAATGTAACACCGCTGTCATCAGATCACACCCTAGCTTATGAAATTACACGACGCACACACACGGTGGCCCGTAATTACAGCAAGTAGAACAACATATGCAAAAGAATGGCAATCGTGAATTGATACGTCTCCGTCGTATCTACTTTTCCGAACTCTTTTGCCCTTGTTTTGGACTCTAATTTGCATGATTTTACTGTAACTAACCCGCACTAACGCTATTTTCAGCATAATTGGCATGGCGTTGTTTTTACGCAGAAATAAAAGTTCTCGGAATGACCTGAAAATTTATGGAGAATTTTTCTGGAATTTATGAAAAATACCGGCGCAAGAATCAGCGGAGGAAGTGGAGCCGTGAGCCCACAAGCCCACCAGGCGCGGGCCCCGCTCGCCGCGCCTGGCAGGCTTGTGGAGCCCACGACGCTCCACCGCCTCTCAATCCAGCTCTATATAGTCCGTTTCGTCCGAAAAAAATCAAGGAGAAGAGTTCATCGCGTTTTACAATACGGAGGCGCCGCCACCTCCTGTTCTTCTTGTCGAGGGCAGATCTGGAGTCCGTTCTGGGCTCCGGAGAGGGTAAATCGTCGCCATCGTCATCATCAACCTTCCTTCATCGCCAATTCCATGATGCTCTTCACCGTTCGTGAGTAATCTCATCGTAGGCTTGCTGGACAGTGATGAGTTGGATGAGATCTATCATGTAATCGAGTTAGTTTTGACGGGGATTGATCGCTAGTATCCACTATGTTTTGAGATTGATGTTGCTACTACTTTGCCATGCTTAATGCTTGTCACTAGGGCCCGAGTGCCATGATTTCAGATCTGAACCTATTATGTTGTCGCCAATATATGTGTGTTTTAGATCCTATCTTGCAAGTTGTAGTCACCTACTATGTGTTATGACCCGGCAACCACGGAGTGACAATAGCCGGAACCACTCCCGGAGATGACCATAGTACGAGGAGTTCATGTATTCACCAAGTGTTAATGCGTTGGTCCGGTTCTTTATTAAAAGGAGAACCTTAATATCCCGTAGTTTCCATTAGGACCCCGCTGCCACGGGAGGGATGGACAATAGATGTCATGCAAGTTCTTTTCCCTAAGCACGTATGACTACATACGGAATACATGCCTACATTAGATTGACGAACGGGAGCTAGTTACATATCTGTCCGTGTTATAACTGTTACATGATGAATCACATCCGGCATAATCATCCATCACCGATCCAATGCATACGAGCTTTTTACTACTGGTCCTTGCTATGTTACTTTGCCGCTACTACTGTCACTGCTGCTACTGTTACTGTGTTGCTACTGCTGTTACTGGTTACTGTTGCTACTGCTGCTATCACCCTACTTTGCTACTGATACTTTGCTGCGGATACTAAATCTTTCAGGTGTGGTTGAATTGACAAGTCAACTGCTAATACTTGAGAATATTCTTTCGCTTCCCCTTGAGTCGAATCAATAAATTTGGGTTGAATACTCTACCCTCGAAAACTGTTGCGATCCCCTATACTTGTGGGTTATCATGAATGTGCATCAACAATGATACTGCTAACTTTGACACTGAAGCTAATCAAGCTAACACAGACAAGAGGCGGGGCGAATCTTCAGAGACTAAAAACATATCTCTAATGGTTGTCTACCCTCGGCGGCACGAGCTTCCCCCCTTCCCCTTTTCGCTCGAACCCTAGTCCACATCTCGCCATTCGTGTATCAAATCGGTTATAGCTAGAACTAAAGATTGCTGCTACCAATTGCTATGAGATCCTAGTTCGTCGCTAGTATCTGGTATGAGAGACCACACCACTTCCCTTCCCCGCTCCACTCTGACCTAGTTCATCGAGACGCGACGCCTATGGTTGGCGCGTTTGCAAATCGCCGCCATGGATTTTTTTGAATAAAAGGGGTTCCCCCCTGCTCCATTTTATTGAAGCATCGAAATAGATAGTGTTTACAACCCAAACATCCAGCCATAACATCTCAACCTCGCAAAGTACCAGATAAACGAACCATTGAAAGTAGGAAATTCAACTACAACAACTAGCACAATATATTACCGACGCAAATATATCATCGCCGCCATGGATCCATAGATCGAATCCATCCTCGAGCGTCTCAACACCACCATGAAGTCCCAGCCCAAGGCAATCATAGAGATAGAGGCCTATAGGGATAAAATCAACGAACTGGCTGCCTAGTGGGCCGATCTGGAGAAGCGGATCGCCGATCTAGGTGACGCGATGGCGGCGCTTCAACTAGCGCAGCTGCCTCCCATGGGAGACACATAGGAGAAGCGGGCGTAGGCAAGCAGCCACGCCCCACCTGTGACGGCTCGCGACCAGATCGGTCTCGGGCTCGGTGTGGCCGACACCCCTCCAGGGCGTGCAGGCCACGACGTCTATGACATATCTCGGGGCCCCTCGATGGTGTCGCTTCGAACACCCCCCACCCCCGACAATGGGTAAGGCCAACTCCACCGCACGACCCCAAACGAACGTCCGGTTTGGCCGGATTTTGTCCGTTTGGGACAGTAATGGGTTCGCTCATGTCCGACTCAGTCCGTTTGGTCGTGCGTGCGTCCACCGCGCGGTCGCACCCCAAATCATGTCCATATTGGACTTGATTAAAAAAAAGGAAAACTCAACTAAAAATAAATAAAAGAAGTTAAAAAACTTAAAACATAATAACATTAACATTAAAAATGGCCTAGTTTTCACGGCCACAAAACGGCCGAGTGTGACATAATTAACATAAAAAAGAAGCCCGTCGTTGTCGTCGCCATCTTCACTGGCCGCCGGTGTCGTCGTCGTCGCCGTCGCTGACGAGGTCGACGTAGGCCGGCGGCGTCCAGAGGTGGGCCGGCGGTCCCTGGTGCACGGGGGCGGGCTGGAAGCTGGCATGCAACACCTCCTCCCATGGCGAGGCCTCCCGCTCCGGTGACCGCGGTGGCGTGTGGCACGAGGTCACGACCCACACTGTGTGCGCCATCTCCGGCGCGGTGCATGGCCAGCCCCATGACGCGCCCACCAGTTCCGGAGGGAATACGACCACCTCCTCCTCCTCCATCTGCTCGGGGATGGCAACATCGCCGGTCGCAGAGAGGGCCATGGCGCGGTCCAGGCCCGGCCATTGGCGCTCATCATGCATCGTCATGGAGTCCTCCATGACGCGCTGCATGAGCCGGGCCTCCTCCTCCTCCGTCATGCGAGGAGGTGGAGGTGGTGACAGAGACGGGGAAGGTGACGACGTGGGCGTGAGGCGGCGCACCTGTGTACGCCCGCGCACCTCCCGTGCCCGTCGCGGCCCTGAGACTGTGCCGACAAAGTAGGAGGCACGCCGCATGTCGTGCTCATCCCTGAGCCAGGTGTCCCAAAGGGTGGAGTCAGCAGCGTACCTTTCGTCATAGTAGAGGTCGTCGGGGAGGAGGCGGCGGCGGCGCTCGATCTCCTCACGGCGCGCACGACCGCTCGTAGGCACCGGCGGGATAGGGACGCGGTCGGCAAAGAGGTGCCACGCGTTGGGGAGGTGGACTTCGCTCCACGGGACCGGCATCCTCGTCTCCTAGTAGCGCCGGCATACCTCAACGCTGAGGTACTGCTAGTCGCGATGACCGACGGGCCTAGGAGCGATGGTGAAGGGAGCGTTGTCCTGGCGCGGTGGTGATGCGGCCTCCTCCTTCATGGAGCCGTGGTGGCGTCCCGACGAGGAGCCAACCTCGCGGTCGTGGGTGCCCTTGTGGCCGTAGTTCCACATGCCCATGGCTGCTGCGAGGTGGGCGACCGACGAGTTCGAGGAGGCTGCTAGGGTTCGCGGCTGTCGGGTTTCGAGGAGGCCGTCGGGTGGCGATGGGAACTGTGGACGACGACCGGCCCACGACTTCCCCATTTAAGAAGGACCCCGACCGTTCCCTGGGCGGATGACAGGCGGGCCCGACCGCTCGTGCGCATTGATGTGGGCGGGTGGGAGGTAGGTGGCGGCCTGCCACGCGTCCCCGACACAGACGAGCGCGCGTCCGTTTGATGTCCGCCACGACCCAAATCCCGCGCAAGTTTGCACTCGAAATGAGTCATGCCGGACACAAAACGGACAAGATGGGTCCGGGCCGTCTCGCGCTGGGCCGACCTGTTTGTCCCTTTTACCCCAAACGGACGGGGCCGGACAGAATTGGGTCATGCGGTGGAGTTGGCCTAAGTTCATCCCTACCTCTCCTACTGTTATTTCACCTTTCGTGCACGCGAGTCAGCTTCTCTTGGGTCTGGGTCAAACCCACCCATCCATCTCTTTTCCAGAGTTCACACGGGATAATCCAAACCTTTGAAAATATCTTTGTGAGAAATATTTTCAGATGTTTGGCATTTTACCATCCTTTTGGGTTCCAATGACTGCGCTGATTTTTCTGGTTCGGCTTCACTCTGGTTACAATCCACCCAAAATGCCTCACAGAGTTTGACTGGGATTCTTTTACCACTCTTTTGTGTACCCGTTTCGACCGCGATCGGCACCAAACACTGATCCCACAATTTTACACCATCCGACAAACTTCCACTGTTGCTAATTACATAGAATAATTTGAATTGATTATTAATCAGTTGTCATCGTATTCTCATTCCATTCATCCTTTCTACTGTTGGGTAACTTAGCATAAATTCAAAAAAATTCCTACGCATATTCAGATCTTCCTATGGAGAGACCAGCAACGAGAGAGGGGTGAGTGCATCTTCATACCTTTGAAGATCTCTAAGAGGAAGCGTTGCTAGAACGCGGTTGATGGAGTCGTACTCGCGGCGATTCAGATCACGGTGTGATTCCGATCTAGTGCCGAACCACGGCACCTCTGCGTTCAACACACGTGCAACCCGGTGACGTCTCCCGCACCTTGATCCAGCAAGGAGGAGGGAGAGGTTGGGGAAGATCTACGGCAGCACGACGGCGTGGTGTCGATGGAGAGACGAGGTCTCCTGGCAGGGCTTCACCAAGCACCGACAGAGAGGAGGAGAAAGAAGAGCAGGGCTGCGCCGAGGGAGAGAGAAAACTGTGTCTCCAAAAGCCCAAAAGTGCCCACTATATATAGGAGGAGGGGAGGGGGGTGCCACCCCTAGGGTTCCCACCCTTGGTGGTGCGGCAACCCCCCCATATGGGAGGTGCGGCGGCCAGGGGGGGGGGAGGAGGGGTGGCGCACCCCTTTGGTGGGCCTTAGGCCCACCTGTGCTAGGGTTCCCCCCTCTCCCCTCTTCCTGCGCCATGGGCTGAGTGGGGGGGCACCAGCCCACCTAGGGGCTGGTTCCCTCCCGCACTTGGCCCATCTAGCCTCCCAGGGTCGTTGCCCCCTTCCGGTGGACCCTCGGGGCCACCTCCAGTGGTCCCAGTGGTCCCGATACGTTACCGGTGATGCCCGAAACACTTCCGGTGTCCGAAACCATCCGTCCTATACATCAATCTTTACCTCCGGACCATTCCGGAGCTCCTCGTGACGTCAGGGATCTCATCCGGGACTCCGAACAACTTTCGATAACCTCGGATAACAATTCCCTATAACCCTAGCGTCATCGAACCTTAAGTGTGTAGACCCTACGGGTTCGGGAGATAGGTAGACATGACCGAGACACCTCTCTGGCCAATAACCATCAGCGGGGTCTGGATACCCATGGTGGCTCCCACTTGATCCACGATGAGCTCATTGGATGAACCACGATGTCAAGGATTCAATCAATCCCGTATACAATTCCCTTTGTCTGTCGGTATAGAACTTGCCCGAGATTCGATTGTCGGTATACCTATACCTTGTTCAATCTCGTTACCGGTAAGTCTCTTTACTCGTTCCGTAGCACGTCATCGTGTGACTAAATCCTTAGTCACATTGAGATCATGATGATGTTCTACCGAGTGGGCCCGGAGATACCTCTCCGTCATACGGAGTGACAAATCCCGATCTCGATTCGTACAAACCCAACAGACACTTTCAGAGGTACCCGTAGTGCACCTTTATAGTCACCCAGTTACGTTGTGACATTTGATACACCCAAAGCACTCCTACGGTATCCGGGAGTTGCACAATCTCACGGTCAAAGGAAAAGACACTTGACATCAGAAAAGCTTTAGCATACGAACAATACGATCTAGTGCTACGCTTAGGATTGGGTCTTGTCCATCGCATCATTCTCCCAATGATGTGATCCCGTTATCAATGACATCTAATGCCCATGACTAGGAAACCATGATCATCTATTGACTAACAAGCTAGCCAACTAGAGGCTTGCTAGGGACACATTGTGATCTATTTATTCACACATGTATCACTGTTTCCTGTTAATACAATTATAGAATGAACAATAGACGATTATCATGAACAAGGAAATATGATAATTACCATTTTATTATTGCCTCTAGGGCATATTTCCAACAATCACCCACTTGCACTAGATTCAATAATCTAGTTACATTGTGATGTATCGAACACCCATAACATTATGGTGTTGATCATGTTTTGCTCGTGGAAGAGGTTTAGTCAATGGGTCTGCCACATTCAGATCCGTGTGTACTTTACAAATCTCTATTACTCCACTCTGGACATGGTCCTGGATGGAGTTGTAGCGGCGTTTGATGTGCTTCGTCTTCCGGTGAAACCTGGGCTCCTTGGCTATGGCAATGGTCCCAGTGTTATCACAGAAGAATGTCATTGGACCCGACGCGCTTGGAACCACTCCAAGGTCGGTGATGAGCTCCTTCATCCAAATTCCTTCATGAGCTGCTTCTAAAGCAGCTATGTACTCCGCTTCACATGTGGATGCTGCTACGACTTCTTGCTTGCTGCTGCACCAGCTCACTGCCCCACCATTGAAAACATATACGTATCCGGTCTGTGACTTAGAGTCATCCGGATCTGTGTCGAAGCTAGCGTCGACGTAACCCTTTACGACGAGCTCTTCGTCACCTCCATAAACGAGAAACATTTCCTTAGTCCTTTTCAGGTACTTAAGGATATTCTTGACCGCTGTCCAGTGTTCCATACCGGGATCACTTTGGTACCTCCCTACCGAACTTATGGCAAGGAATATATCAGGTCTGATATACAACATGGCATACATAAGAGAGCCTACGGCTGAAGCGCAGGGGACATAATTCATCTTCTCTCTGTCTGCTGCCGTGGTCGGCGACTGAGTCTTACTCAATCTCATACCTTGCAAAACTGGCAAGAACCCTTTCTTTGAGTTTTCCATATTGAACTTCTTCAATATCTTGTTAAGGTATGTACATTGCGAAAGACCTATGAGGCGTCTCGATCTATCTCTATAGATCTTGATGCCTAATATGTATGCAGCTTCTCCAAGGTCCTTCATTGAAAAACTCTTGTTCAAATAGGCCTTTATGCTCTCCAACATCTCTATATTATTCCCCATCAATAATATGTCATCCACATACAGTATGAGGAAAACTACAGAGCTCCCACTCACTTTCTTGTACAGACAAGCTTCTCCATAAACCTGTATGAACCCAAACGCTTTAATCACCTCATTAAAGCGAATGTTCCAACTCCGAGATGCTTGCACCAACCCATAGATCGAGCGCTGGAGCTTGCACACTTTATTAGCACCCTTAGGGTCGACAAAATCTTCTGGTTGCATCATATACAACTCTTCCTTAAGGTTCCCGTTAAGGAATGTTGTTTTTGACGTCCATTTGCCAAATTTCATAATCATAAAAGGCGGCAATTGCTAACATGATTCGGACTGATTTCAGCTTCGCGACGGGAGAGAAAGTCTCTTCGTAGTCAATTCCTTGAATTTGTCAAAAACCCTTTGCAACAAGTCAAGCTTTATAAACGGTTACATTACCGTTTGCATCAGTCTTCTTCTTGAAGATCCATTTATTTTATATGGCTCGCCGGTCATCGGGCAAATCCACCAAAGTCCATACTTTGTTCTCATACATGGATCCTATCTCGGATTTCATAGCTTCAAGCCATTTGTTGGAATCCGGGCCCGCCATTGCTTCTTCATAGTTCGAAGGTTCACCGTTGTCTAACAACATAATTTCCATTACAGGGTTGCCTTACCACTCTGGTGCGGAGCGTACCCTTGTGGACCTTCGCGGCTCAGTAGTAACTTGATCCAAAGCTTCATGATCATTATCATTAACTTCCTCTTGAGTTGGTGTATGCGCCACAGGAACAACTTCCCGCGCCGCGCTACTATCCTGTTCGAGAGGGGGTGTAATTAGCTGATCAAGTTCTACCTTCCTCCCACTTACTTCTTTCGAGAGAAACTCTTTCTCTAGAAAGGATCCGTTCTTGGCAACAAAGGTTTTACCTTCGGATCTAATATAGAAGGTATACCCAATAGTTTCCTTAGGGTATCCTATGAATACGCATTTCTCCGCTTTGGGTTCGAGCTTTTCTGGTTGAAGTTTCTTCACATAAGCATCGCAGCCCCAAACTTTAAGAAACGACAACTTAGGTTTCTTGCCAAACCATAGTTCATACGGTGTCGTCTCAACGGATTTAGACGATGCCCTATTTAAAGTGAATGCTGCAGTTTCTAATGCGTATCCCCCAAATGATAGCGGTAAGTCGGTAAGAGACATCATAGATCATACCATATCTAATAAAGTGCGATTACGACGTTCAGACACTCTGTTGCGTTGCTGTGTGCGAGGTGGCGTCAGTTGTGAAACGATTCCACACTTCCTTAGGTGTGTGCCAAATTCGTGACTCAAATATTCTCCTCCACGATCAGATCGTAGACACTTAATTTTTCTGTCACGTTGATTCTCGACCTCACTCTGAAATTCCTTGAACTTTTCAAACGTCTCAGATTTGTGCTTCATCAAGTAGATATACCCATACCTACTCAAATCATCGGTGAGAGTGAGAACATAACGATAGCCACCGCGAGCTTCAACGTTCATTGGACCACACACATCAATATGTATTATTTCCAATAAGTCGGTTGCTCTCTCCATTATTCCTGAGAATGGAGTCTTGGTCATCTTGCCCATGAGGCACGGTTCGCATGTGTGAAATGATTCAAAGTCAAGAGACTCTAATAGTCCATCAGTATGGAGCTTCTTCATGCGCTTAACGCCGATATGACCAAGGCGGCAGTGCCACAAGTATGTGGGACTATCATTATCAACTTTTGTAAGTGCATCTAGTGCCCCTTAGTGATTTTGGTGGTTTGAAGACTTATAGGTTAAGTATCTAATGTGTTTATGAGTGTACACAGGATCTATAATTCATTGAGGAGTTTGAGATATTTGAAGAATATCGACCCCTAAAAATGTATGTCTTCAGTTGAAGAAATTGGTCTGAAGCTGAAGAAATGAATCGCGAGGAATCTGCGATGAAATTGATATTCCTCATGAAGATACTGAAATTGAGAAGTCCGGTGGCTCCTGAAGAAATTTTTTTTGAAGAATTTGAAGCATGAAGATTTACACTTTCTGCTTTACTTTCTTCGCATTTAAGTAATAGGAACACCATACTGTTAAAGGGGGTCGAAGTCACACTATGGAATGAATTTCCTCATGATGCTCAACCCAAGCCAAATCCTACCAAAATCCTCAAGTGAGGAATACGAGTGACATGAGGACTCTCACAGTTGAGGGTTCCGACCGTTTCGATAACCACGCCAAGTCACTGGTCTTATCCACTCCAACGGTCATATTATTTAAGGGCATTAGTGTCAAATCATGTCGGGATGCTCCCAGGCTATAAATAGCCACCCCCACAACCACTAGCTGGTTGGCTGCTCCGTTAGGAACTAACACTTGTCATAAGAGCAACCCAAATTCCTCAGAGTCTTCGAGAGTAATTCATCAGTGAGGAAATACACCACCCACCGAAACCACAAACCAAACCTAGTGATTGAGCATCACTGAAGAAGTTGTTCCTGTGTGGGATTGAAGCCTTTTACCTTTGAGGATTGTGCATCCTCCGGACAGTTAGGCGTCATGGTCTAGAGCAATCCAGCAGTCAATTGTGGATCGCCGGGTGACCAAGTTTGTGAGGGTTTGGAAGTCTGCCCTGAAGACTTACCACGAGTGTTGGGCGAGGACTTTGTGTCCTTAGCTCAAGGAGAATACGGTAGGTACTGTGTGTCCCGGGACTGGGTGTCCTCTGGTTTCAATACCAAGGCGCTCCAAACCAGATGTACAACTGTCACAGCAGTTGGAACTGGGTCATCAAAAACTGTCTTCACAGAGAAACGGGTTCTAATTCCTCAACTCTTTACTTTCCTTGTATTGTGTGTTGATGACTTTCACTGTGACTGTTTGAAGAATTTGTTGAAGACTATCTCTGAATTTCCTCAACCCCAAATTCTTCACGATAGTTAATCATCATCTGTATTCTGCGTGCCTGCTTACTGTGCAATCTGTTTTCACATTCTTCACTCTGAAATACTGCTGTTGTGAACGCTTGCACATCTGATCCTTTACTGTTTTCGCTGTAAGTTAGTCATCAGTGAGGAATTTCCTCAAAAGGAATTTCCTCAGTGATGAAATTCTAAAAATCTCCTATTCACCCCCCTCTAGTCGATATAACGCATTTTCAATTGGTATCAGAGCAAGGTACTCCCTTGTTCTGTGTGATTTTGGTTTAACCACCTGGAGTTTTAGTTATGTCGACTGCAGGCATGTTTAAGGTGACTGCAGCATGTCCTACCTACGAAGGAAAGAACTTTCCCTTCTGGAAGAACAAAATGCAAATGCATCTACAAGCTATTGATAATGATCTCTGGTATATTGTTGAAAATGGCGTCCCCATCATCTCTGCGAGTGTCACTACGGCTGATGTGAAGAAATTCAAGCAACTCGATTCTCAAGCGAAGAACATCATCTGTGGCCATCTGAGCCCAGGCCAGTTTGGAAGAGTAAGTGCTTTGGGCTCTGCAACACTGATCTGGGAGAGACTGTGCAAGGTAAATGAAGGAGTATCAACCCAGCGTGACTCTTGTGTTGATATTCTTCGCAATCTCTTCAATCGCTTCAAGAGACATGACAATGAAAGCTGCCCAGACACCTTTGATCGCCTCACTGACATATCAAATGAACTGCAAGCACTGGGAGCTCGAGACATCACTGATCACGAAGTTGTGAAGAAACTGCTGAGATCTTTGGATTCTTCATTTGACACTTTAGTTCTGATGATTCAAGAAAGACCAGACTACAAGATGCTGGATCCAGCTGATATACTTGAAAGGCTAAATACTCATGAATTCGAGCTAGAAGAAAAGAGAGATCTATATGGACAAGGCTATTCCAGACCACGTGCACTGAAGGCTAGAGCAATTTCCTCATCTGAAGAAGAAGACACAGATGACAGCATTTGTGACCCTGAAGAATTTGGACAGGAGCTTGCTATGCTCGTGAGGAAATTCCAGAGATTTACACGACGTGGCTAGTTCGGTAAATCTTCAAGAAGAGACATGAGGAAATCAGAATCTTCATCCGAGGACTACAAGAGACGAACCTGTCACAAGTGCAAGCAATCAGGTCATTACATTGCTGATTGCCCCCGTTGGGGAAAGGAATCAAAGAATAAGAAATACAAGGATGACAGTTCTGATGACTCGAAGAAGAAATCTTCAAAATCCTCATCTTCAAAGCCCTCATCACACAAGAAGACTAGTTTCAGAAAGGCTCGGGCACTTATTGGCAAGGAAATGGACTCCGAGGCAGAATCGGAGCAATGTGATGAAGAAGAGGGTTCTGGAGAAGACTCATAATCTGGACAGGCTAGTCTTGCACTAGCAACCACTTTCGTCAGCAAGTCAATCTTCAATCTTGAAGAAAATGATTGGACCATCCATACTGATGACTATGCTGATGACTTCGCTCCAACCTATTGCTTCATGGCAAAAGGTTCAAAGGTATCAAATAATGCCTCCTCCTCTAATTCAAGTGACTGTGAACCCAATGATTATAAGAAACCCAGTTACAGTAAACTTGCTATCATTGCCACTAAACAACAAACTGCTCTGGAAAAGCTTCAGAAACTGCTAGACAAAAGTGATGATCTGTTGAATGATGAAATGAACCTTACCCAAATCCTCACTGATGACATGAAAAGTCTTTAGTCTAGATTTGATAATCTTCAGGATCGTTATGATACACTCCACACTGATCATGAGAAGCTTTCCTATGAATTTCTTCAAAGGAAGCTTGATCTTGAGAAGCTGAGGATGTCTCATGATGATATTCGTATGGAAAATGATTCATTACTAGCTCAACAGATCAACGCTAGTCAAGTTGAATTTATTCCTTCATGTCTTAAATGCATTGAACGCGAAACTGCTAATTCCTCACCAGAATCATCAAATGCTATCATTGCTACAAATTCTTCAACTGCACCTGTTGTGTCTATTTCCTCACTTGAGGAAAACACAATTGTTACTGATGAAAATGCAGGGTTGAAGGAATTGTACGTGACAGGCATGTACAAAAGCCTCAAAGGACATCAAACCCTTTGTGATGTGCTCAAAAAGAAGATCTTGAACAGGAATCCAAGGAAAGAAGGAATTGCCTTTGAGAGGAAATTAAATGATGATGGATCTTATTGGAAACCAGAGCAGTATCCCAAAACCTCATGGGTTGCTGCTACTGGGCCTCCTTTTGATCCATCTAATCTAACTGGCTTTTCATGTGAATTATCCTATTCCTCGGATGAGTCATTTGATTCCAACTATAAACTGTTCAAAAATCAATCTGGTGAAGTATTTGCTCGATATGTTGGAACTAACTGCAGGAATGGCCCTCCTCTGAGGAAAATATGGGTTCCCAAAAGCTGTCTTGAAAATCTTCAGGTGAATGTCCTCATGACACCACCACTGAAGAATCTGAACCCCAGATCAAATTCCTCAGGAGGACCAAAGTCTTCAAGAGGATCAAAATCCTCAACTGGTCAAAACTATGCTTGTACCCGTGCTTATGCGTCTAACATGCAGGGAAACTACAAGGAATATGAATATGAGCGTTACTCCTCAAATCATTATGTTCATAAATCCTCAAACCAGTTCTCTGCATATTCATATGAGTACTTTAATCCCCCTACTGTTAAGAGAAGTGCATTAGCTTCAATGCCACCTTTCTCATATGGTGCTCGCAGGATGATGAACGCTTTGCCACCCCTTCAGATGTTGGTGGTGAAGAAATCGAACTAATCACTTCTGCAGGTCAGGTCTCCAGATGAAAATCATCATCTGAAGAATTTGCTGGAGACCTGAAGAAATGCTTGATAGGACGCAAGCTAATGATTGATGAAATAGAAATATTTCACACGTCCTTACATTTCTGTTATGATGAAATTACTGACCTGATGAAATTAGTATCATATTCTTCAAATCTGAAGCATATGAGATGGTAAGCTGTACTAATTCATCTGCAGGATGACAAACCCAAAAATACTGAGTGGGTTCTCGATAGTGGCTGCACACATCACATGACTGGTGATAAAAGCTTACTGATGAATATGCCACTAACTCCATCACCTCTGAAGCAAATCACATATGCTGACAAAGGTAAAAGCAAGGTATTGGGACTTGGCAAAGTAGCTATTTCCAAGGATAGGCATATGGACAAAGTGATGCTTATTGAATCCCTTGGTTTTAACCTTATGCCAGTCTCGATGCTTTGTGATCTTGATATGATTGTTATCTTTGGTAGATATAGATGTGTAGTCATCATGGAATCTGACAGATCCAAAGTCTTCGAAGGTGTAAGAAGAGGGGATTTGTACATTGTTGATTCTCTACAGGTCCTCAACCAGCCACTTGCTTACTAGCAAAAACCTCAGAAGGATGGCTGTGGCATCGAAGACTAGGTCATGCATGCATGAGGAATTTGCACACGCTTGCAAAGAAGAAGCATGTCATCGGCATCGAATCAGTCAAATTCCTCAAGGATCATCTCTGCGGTGCTTGTGAATCTGGGAAAATGACCAGATCCAAGCATCCCTCTAAAACCATCATGACCACTACACGTCCATTCGAATTGCTTCATATGGATTTATTTGGACCTACTCACTATGCCACACTAACCAATGCAGCATCTTTATATGGCTTCGTCATAGTTGATGATTATTCCAGATATACTTGGGTGCATATCATAGTGTATAAAACTGAAGTGTAGGAAATCTTCAAACGATTTTCTTCAAGGGCCTCGACGAACTTTTGCATCAAGATCAAACACATCAGGAGTGATAATGGAAACGAGTTCAAAAACACTAGTCTTGATGATTATCTTGATGAACTTGGTATTACTCACGAATTGTCTGCTCCTTATACTCCTCAGTAGAATGGAGTCGTCGAAAGGAAGAACAGGACTCTGGTTGAAATGGCAAGAACTATGCTTGAAGAATATCAGACTCCTCGTCGCTTTTGGCCTGAAGCAATCAACACTGCATGCCATATCATCAACAGGGTATATCTTCACAAATTCCTCAAGAAAACCTCATATGAAGTCCTCATTGACAAGAAACCCAATGTAAGTTATTTCAAAGTCTTCGGTGCAAAATGCTGGATTAGAGATCCTCACCATAGCTCAAAATTTGCACCTAAGGCACATGAAGGTTTTATGCTCGGTTATGGAAAGGACTCACACACTTACAGAATCTTCAACAACTATCACAACAAAGTTGTTGAGACTGTAGATGTGCGGTTCGATGAAACTAATGGCTCGCAAAGAGAGCAATTGCCTTCTGATCCAGATAAGCTGTCTCGTGAGGAAGCAATAAAGCTTAAGCCTACTGAAGACATTGTTCCCATTGAGGAAATTGGTGAAGAAACGATCCCTATCGCTGATAAAAACCAAGAAGATGCTCCTGAGAAAATTGCACCAGCACCACTTCCTCAGCCCAGACAAAATCCTCAACCAGCTCATCCGAGGATTGCAAACGAAGTAGAACTTGACAAAATCCTCAACGACATCAACGCGCCAGGTCCTCTCACTCGCTCAAAAGCTTCACACTTAGTTAACTTTTGTGGGCATTTTTCCTTTGTATCCATCACAGAACCCTCAAAAGTTGCTGAGGCTTTTCTGGAACCGGAGTGGATCCAAGCCATGCAAGGCGAACTTCTTCAATTCAAGCTGAATGACGTATGGGAGCTCGTCAAACGACCAGATCCTTGCAAGCACAACATCATCGGCACCAAGTGGATTTTCCGAAACAAGCAAGACGAAGACGGTCAAGTGGTGAGGAACAAGGCACGACTTGTAGCCCAAGGCTACACCCAGGTTGAAGGAATAGATTTCGATGAAACTTTTGCACCTGTTGCTAGACTTGAAGCTATTCGAATACTACTTGCTTATGCTAATCATCATAACATCACCTTATATCAAATGGATGTGAAAAGTGCATTCCTCAATGGTAAGCTTGAGGAAGAAGTATATGTTGCTCAACCCCTAGGTTTTGAGGATCCAAAGAATCCATACAAAGTCTTTAGACTCAAAAAGGCTCTGTATGGCCTCAAGCAAGCCCCTCGGGCATGGTATGATACATTGAAGGAATTCCTCATGAAGAAAGGCTTCAAACCTGGTTCACTCGATCCAACTCTTTTCACAAAATCTTATGATAATGAGCTGTTTGTATGTCAAATATATGTTGATGATATCATATTTGGCTGTACTGACAAAAGATACAGTGATGAATTTGCCTACATGATGAGTGAAGAATATCAGATGTCCATGATGGGGTAGCTGAAATTCTTCTTAGGTCCTCAAATTCGTCAACAAAGCAATGTAATCTTCATATCACAGGAGAAATACCTCAAGGATGTTCTGAGGAAATTCGACATGCACGAATGCAAAGGTGCCAAGACTCCGATGCCTACCAACGGCCACCTCGGCACTGATGAAAATGTTAAAGATTTCGATCAGCAGGTATACCGTTCTATGATTGGCTCCTTATTGTATCTATGTGCATCTAGGCCAGATATAATACTTAGTGTTTGCATGTGTGCACGTTTTCAAGCAAAACCGAAGGAATCACACCATAAGGCTGTGAAACATATTCTTCGATACTTAGCTCACACACCAACACTAGGATTATGGTATCCCAAAGGCTCCAATCTTCATCTGGTAGGGTATTCTGATTCGGACTATGCTGGTGACCGTGTGGATCGCAAGTCAACTTCTGGCACATGCCATTTCCTCGGAAGATCACTAGTTTGCTGGTCCTCAAAGAAGCAGAACTGCGTATCACTCTCCACTGCCAAAGCTGAGTACATTGCTGCTGGTTCTTGCTGTGCTCAATTGCTATGGATGAAGCAAACCTTCAAGGACTGCTACATCAACATGAAGAATGTACCTCTCTACTGTGACAATGAGAGTGCTATCAAGATTGCATACAACCCAGTACAACACTCGAAGACCAAGCACATCCAGATTCGTCATCATTTTCTTCGGGACCATGTCCTCAAGGGCAATATCCTCATCGACCATGTGAAGACTGATGATCAACTGGCAGATATCTTCACTAAGCCCTTGGATGAGAAAATGTTTTGCAAGTTGCGGTGCGAGCTAAATATCTTAGAGTCTTCAAATGTTTTGTAAAAACATGCACACATCCTAACACTTATGCAAAGTTGATGACTTAGATGTGCAACACATGATGAAACGATTTTCTTCAACTGATGAAGAATGTCACTCTGAATGTGAAGAAATTAACGAAGAAATTGATTCTCAGGGCCCTACGACAATTGTACGCGGCGTCTGTAATCAACATTCTTATATGGTGGGTAACGCCACCGCCCAATGTGAAATTCCTCAAGTTGATTTTCTTCAAATGATCAATTTCCTCACAATGCATTTTTCTTCAAAACAGCTGTTCTTCATTGTGATGATTTATTACAAAATCTTCAAAAACACTTGATGACTTTCATTTGACTAGATAGACTGTGATTTCTATTCCTCAACAACATTCACTTATTGCTATTTCTTCAAGTTGATGTTTCTGCTAAGTGAATGTGATCGGACCCTACTTTCCCTCTATGCTATACTTATCCAGTCTATTCAATTCTTCATATGCGTTCTACTTGAAACTTTGTTCAAAATCCTCACTGCATCCTTGTCAGCTGATGATTTTGTAACGAAAATCCTCAAATCTTCAAAAATTGTTTTCTTTAAAGGCACAGTAACTTAACCCCCACTTCCCACGATCGGATAACCACGATCTCCACTATCTCCACCGCATCGTACGGGAGCTACACGTGTCCTGCGGAGACGTAGAGGCAGGGGCTATTTGGTCCGACATTCTCGCGCCAACAGTAACTTTTGGCTATAAATATGTCCGTATCCCCCTCGGCATCCTCTTCTTCGCCTCATCGCTCTCCTGCCACATCACACTCCACTGAACCCTAGCGCCACCGCTGGTAGTCTCGTCGCTGGTGAGGAAGAGCTTCACTGCCTCAACTTCTCCGTCGTCGGAACCACGCCGGAGTCGGACCATCTTCGTCCGCCGCCGCCGTAGACGTCCTCTGTCGCCGAGTTGCGGTGCATTGGACACTCGAACGAAGAGCCTCTCCAACACAACTTTCTGTGTTCTTCGTGCGCACCTTCCAGGGTAAATATATCCCGTTTTTACAGCAGATTAGATCTGAAATTTTACATCTTCTATGTGAAATCTGTTTTTCCTCAAGATACGATGCGCACATGATTCCTCAAACACTACCTTTCACCACAATCATTGATGAACTATGCTAAGCATCTAAGATTTTCACGAGATTCCTCAATTGTGCGAATTTTCGGATCTGTACAACTCTGGAACCCAAGAACAGTATGCTTAGGCAAATTCCTCAACCACTGGTTATATTCCTCAAACTGTCAAACTTTTTCATTTTCTTCAAATCTGAGAACGCATATGACCTCTCCAAATTCCTCGCAACTATACTCTGTTCACAGGTACACACATGTCAGCTGATGAATCTCTCGGTTCTCATCACATTAACTCATTTGCAACGTTTCTGGAAGAAACTCTTCAAGGCTCATCAGAATCCTCAAGAGTTCAAAATCATCAGCAAAATCCTCAACTGAAGAAAATGGAGGAAGAAAGAAAGCAGAAGGGAGGAAAGAAACTTGAGCAAAACACAGCTGCTGAAATCCGTGAGGACATTTACTTGGACTATTGCACGCCTGATGAAAATGAGACAATGGCCAAGAGAAAGATACGGCTGTAGAAGATTGAACGCCGATGGGCGAAGGAATGGAAGGAGTACAGGTTTGTGACTCCCAAATATGCGAAGAAATTCGCTTTGAAGCCTCCTGGCAGAAGGGACCCACTTGAGGATCATCAAGTAGCACATCCCTCAAGCCTCATGACAATTGATGACTATCCAGATGAGAAAGAAAAACACCTGGCCAAGCTCAAGAAGCAGGCAGAAGCTGCAGTGAGGAAATTTAATGAATCCTCAGCTGCAGAAACCTGAGGCTCAGAAATTCCTCAAATGCAGTCTGTGATAACAAAGCCAAGGGCACCAAAGCCTCACGAGAAGTCTGCTCAGGCTTCTGTCACAAAACCCTCAGCACCAAAACCCTCATTACCAAAACCTTCAACACCAAAACCATCAGCGCCAAAACCCTCAGTACCAATCTCCTCAGCACCAAAATCCTTAGCTCCACCTCCAAAGCCTCAAGAGAAACCAGTACAGAAGCATGTCGTGAAACCTACGACCGCCAGCTCCAGCTCCTCACTCCCAGCTGCAACTAGCTCGGAGACAAAGTCTTCAACACCTCTTGTGAAGACTTTGGCAACTTCTAAACGTGCATCTCTGCCCATCCCCAATAGAATCATCGCAGTCCCGTCTACATCAGAGGGAAGTGATGAATATGATGATGAAACCCTGCAAGCCATCATCAGAAACAAGCAAGAAAGAGTAGCTCAAGCATCAGGCAGCGCTATTCCTCTGGCCATGGACCCCAAGGTCCTCCTTGACTACATCAATATCTGGTATGAGGACCCAAACACTCCTATTGATGATTTCAAACTTCCCCCTGGCATCAGCCACATGGTGTCCACCTTCATAAATAAAGCCAAGTGGAAAGAACAGCAGGCCAGGCAGGCAAAGGTTGCAAAGATCAAAAAGGAGAAATTCCTTAGGCAGAATGTCCTCAAACTGACTCCTGATGCACTAGTGACAACACACGCAGAGCTGCAGAAATTGACTGACAAGTACGCCAAGCTGTCAGATCACAAAAGCCTCAAGAGCAATTTCATCAAGCTGGCCACTAGTGGTGTTGATGACTACAACAAGAGAATCGCACCACCAGCACCAACTCCTCAGCCCTTGGTTGAGGAGCCAGCAGATGCATCTCCTCATGAGGAGGAAACTCCTCAAGCTGAGGAATTACACCAAGAGCGCCGTGTTGATGAACCGGCCATTGAAGAAATCATCATGGAAACTCCAACTGATGAAATTACTGCCGCTGATGAGACTGCTTCTGATCCAGCTGCTTCATCAAAGAAGGCTGATGACTCTGTTCCAGGTGGTTGCTCACTACCAGCTGAAGAAACTGAAGAGAGAACACCTTCACCAAAAGATTCAAAGGTGAAGAAGATAATTCCGTCTGCATCAGACGTGAAGAAAACAAGGGCTGCTGAAAAGGAAGCCAAGAAGAGAAAAGCCTCCTCAGCAGTAGAAGAGACAGAGGCAAAGCGCCTCAAAGAAATTAAAGAAACCGCTCCTCTGGACCCGTTGCCTCTCAATGTCGCCCCTTCCTATGAGATGGTCGTCATTGATGACCCAGCTACGAAGGCAGATGAGGAAATGAAGGATGTCGCCCCTGAGGAACACACTGATGAGGAAATTCAGATTGACGACAGTCCTCAACCTCTTATTCCTCAGACAGAAACTGCTCAAGCATTAGCTGCACCAGCTGATGAAACTGCTTCTGCCACAAAGCCAGCTGAGGAAAAACAAGCTGAAAATCCTCATGCTGACGAAATTCAACATTCTGAGAAGACTCCTCAAGGCGAGGAACAGGCTGACCCAACTCCTCCAACTGAGAAAGATGCAGAAATTCCTAAGCCTGAAGCTCAGCCAGAGCAAGCATCATCTCCTCACCATGAAGTACCAGCTGATGAAATTCCTCACCCTGAGGAAAATGCTGAAGAAAATGTACCCGCCCAAGACAATGAATTCATTGTGCTCAACCCAGAGACTGCTATTGTTGTCTCCTCCCCTATTCCTCAACAAAAGCTTCAGCCAGTTCAGCGTCAGCCATTCTCCAAGCGTCCAAAGTTTCAGAAAGAAAATTTCTTTGAAGAACGCATGTACTTCATCGGAGAGAACCCTTATGACAAGCCTCAAATGAGGCATCTGAAGTTTTGGACAAGGACTCATATGAACTACTATGCCTCTGTGCTCTGTGGACGCAACACGATATTCCAGCACAGGCATATTCCTCATGTTGAGCTTGAAGCAATACCTTGCCTGGAGCCAGTCCTCAGTGTACTGCACGATGCAGGTTTGCTCCCAATGTGCTCAGACATATCAGACTGGAACAACGAGCTTATTCTTCAGTTCTATGCCACTCTTCACATATCTGGCAACGCTGAAGACATCAACACTTGGGTGTTTGACTGGATGTCACAAAACACTCACTACAAGGCTCCAGCTTCTGAACTCCTCAGAGAACTGCCCGTACCAATTCCCTTATATGGGGCTGTGAAGCTTTATGGTGAGCGTGAGCTGCCAAATGGAATGATGGAAGTCCTCATGAAGCCTTTGGCTGCACGCAAATCCTCAAGAACAACCTTCCTCGTCCACGAGCTCAAGTACACACCCCGGTCTGTCGACAGAATCCTCTGCAGTGTGCTCGCGCCAATCAAAGGCCATGACGATGAAGAAGATGTTGTAGGCCTCATGAAGAATATCCTCTTCAACATCATTCACGGTATTCCTATCAATATCCATGATTTCTTCTTGAGGACTTTGGCCGACAATGCCATGTGCCCCTATGATCACAAGATATATGCCCCGTGGATCATGAGTTTCATCAGGACAAGGACAGGCATAAACTTTCATGCTGATTGTCAAAACCATGTTGGTTATATGCCTCCTATCCGGGTCAACAAGAAGACTTTTGAGCCCATTGAAGGAAAAGGAAAATCTGTGATTGAAGAAGGCAGCAGGCCCCTTGATGGCCAGTTCAGAGAGCCAAAAGCATATTCTTCATGGGACGATACTGAGACTCGTCCAGCAAGCCCAGTTCCTCCTCGCGTGCTGAACACCAGAGAGCTCCTCCTCAGTCTTCACCAGAAGGTGGATCGCAACCACAAATGGGTCAAACGCCAGTTTGGCGCCATTGTGAAAACCCTCACTGAAACACAGAACTCTGTGAAGATTAACCATCACTATCTGCATGAGGTTTTCGATCGCACCTGGGCTACACTTGCACATCTGAAGACTCAGACTGAGCTTGAAGAAATGGACTTTGAGCGAGACTTTGACTGGTTGTGGCCTCCCAAGAGGAAGTTCAGACCCATTCGAGTGCCAGACCTTGAAGACAGCTCCTTTTCTTCATTCCGCACTGCTGAATCTGATGAGGAACAAGTCGACGCAGCAACCGGCCCAAGGAAGAAGACTACTCCCAAGAAGCATCACGGCTCTTCCTCAACCGCCAAGAAATGAAGTCTTCATGGGCGTTAGTCCTCAGTTTGTCCCTTTTTGTCACTTGATTACAAAGGGGGAGAAAATCGAGAGTTAGTCTTCAAGCGGGATATTTTTGGGGCTTATAAACTATATTTAAGTTATAAACTCTTGGCTCCTCTGAAGTCTTTATGTAATGAGTTGTAGCTTAAGCCCGATGGTACTCTGACGCTTTTGAACGTTTTTCTTCGCATGCTTATTCCTCAAGTTTTAATGCACTCATGCTGGAATTCGTCAGATACCATTTGCCATCATGCATCTTCATTTTCTTCATATGATATGTTATATGTATGCATGATTTACAAGACTCAGGGGGAGATCTCCATGATATAAATCATCAATGTGCATTTGCTGTGAAAAGCAAAATCCTCAAGATATGCACATCTTCAGGCGGAGTCTCTCTGAATCTTGTTTTCAAATTCCTCAAATGAGTATTTACACTTCATATTTTTGATCCCTGTTGAAGACTTAACCTAATTGTCATCAACCACCAAAAAGGGGGAGATTGTAAGTGCATCTAGTGCCCCTTAGTGATTTTGGTGGTTTGAAGACTTATAGGTTAAGTATCTAATGTGTTTATGAGTGTACACAGGATCTATAAGTCGTTGAGGAGTTTGAGATATTTGAAGAATATCGACCCCTAAAAATGTATGTCTTCAGTTGAAGAAATTGGTCTGAAGCTGAAGAAATGAATCGCGAGGAATCTGTGATGAAATTGATATTCCTCATGAAGATACTGAAATTGAGAAGTCCGGTGGTTCCTGAAGAAAATCATTTTGAAGAATTTGAAGCATGAAGATTTACACTTTCTGCTTGACTTTCTTCGCATTTGAGTAATAGGAACACCGTACTGTTAAAGGGGGTCGAAGTCACACTATGGAATGAATTTCCTCATGATGCTCAACCCAAGCCAAATCCTACCAAAAGCCTCAAGTGAGGAATATGAGTGGCATGAGGACTCTCACAGTTGAGGGTTCCGACCGTTTCGATAACCACGCCAAATCACTGGTCTTATCCACTCCAACGGTCATATTATTTAAGGGCATTAGTGTCAAATCATGTCGGGATGCTCCCAGGCTATAAATAGCCACCCCCACAACCACTAGCTGGTTGGCTGCTCCGTTAGAAACTGACACTTGTCATAAGAACAACCCAAATTCCTCAGAGTCTTCGAGAGTAATTCATCAGTGAGGAAATACACCACCCACCGAAACCACAAACCAAACCTAGTGATTGAGCATCACTGAAGAAGTTGTTCCTGTGTGGGACTGAAGCCTTTTACCTTTGAGGACAGTGCATCCTCCAGACGGTTAGGCGTCATGGTCTAGAGCAATCCAGCAGTCAATTGTGGATCGCCGGGTGACCAAGTTTGTGAGGGTTTGGAAGTATGCCCTGAAGACTTACCACGAGTGTTGGGCGAGGACTGTGTGTCCTTAGCTCAAGGAGAATACGGTAGGGACTGTGTGTCCCGGGACTGGGTGTCCTCTAGTTTCAATACCAAGCCGCTCCAAACCAGATGTACAACTGTCACAACAGTTGGAACTGGGTCATCAACAACTGTCTTCACAGAGAAACGGGTTCTAATTCCTCAACTCTTTACTTTCCTTGTATTGTGTGTTGATGACTTTCACTGTGACTGTTTGAAGAATTTGCTGAAGACTTTCTCCGAATTTCCTCAACCGCAAATTCTTCACGATAGTTAATCATCATCTGTATTCTGCGTGCCTGCTTATTGCGCAATCTGTTTTCACATTCTTCACTCTGAAATACTGCTGTTGTGAACGCTTGCACATCTGATCCTTTACTGTTTCCGCTGTAAGTTAGTCATCAGTGAGGAATTTCCTCAAAAGGAATTTCCTCAGTGATGAAATTCTAAAAATCTCCTATTCACCCCCCTCTAGTCGATATAACGCACTTTCAACTTTACATCTTTTGGTACTCACACTATGAATATGCGTAACATCACGACCGAGATTCATCAAGAATAAACCATTCACCAGCGGAGCATGACCATAAAACATATCACTCATATAAATAGAACAACCATTATTCTCTGACTTAAATGAGTAGCCGTCTTGCATTAAGCAAGACCCTGATACAATGTTCATGCTCAAAGCTGGTACTAAATAACAATTATTAAGGTTTAAAACCAATCCCGACGGTAGATGTAGAGGTAGCATGCCGACGGCGATCACATCAATCTTGGAGCCATTCCCGACGCGCATCATCACCTCGTCCTTGGCCAGTCTCCGCTTATTCCGTAGTTCCTGCTTTGAGTTGCAAATGTGAGCAACAACACCAGTCTCAAATACCCAGGAGCTACTACGAGCGCTGGTAAGGTACACATCAATAACATGTATATCACATATACCTTTAACGTTGCCAGCCTTCTTGTCCGCTAAGTATTTGGGACAGTTCCGCTTCAAGTGACCCTTTCCCTTGCAATAGAAGCACTCAGTCTCAGGCTTGGGTCCATTCTTTTTCTTCTTCCCGGCATCTGGTTTACCGGGCGCGGCAATGGCTTTGCCATCTTTCTTGAAGTTCTTCTTACCCTTGCCCTTCTTGAAACTAGTGGTCTTGTTGACCATCAACACTTGATGCTCTTTCTTGATCTCTACTTCTGCAGACTTGAGCATCGAGTACAACTCGGGAATGGTCTTCTCCATCCCTTGCATGTTGTAGTTCAGCACAAAACCTTTGTAGCTTGGTGGGAGAGACTGGAGGATTCTGTCAATTATAGCATCATCCGGAAGTTCGACTCCAAGTGAAGTCAGACGACCGTGTAACCCAGACATTTTGAGTATGTGCTCACTCACAGAACTGTTCTCCTCCATCTTACAGCTAAAGAACTTGTCGAAGACTTCATATCTCTCGACACGGGCATGAGCTTGAAAAACTAGTTTGAGCTCTTGGAACATCTCATATGCATCGTGTTACTCAAAACGCCTTTGGAGCCTCGTTTCTAAACTGTATAACATGCAACACCTAATGAGAGAGTAGTCATCACTCCGCGTTTGCCAGACGTTCATAATGTCCTGGGCTGCTACGGGAGCGGGAGGGTCACCTAGCGGCGCATCAAGGACATAAGCCTTTTTAGTTGCTTCAAGAATGAGCTTCAAGTTGCGAACCCAATCCGCATAGTTGCTACCATCATCTTTCAGCTTGTTTTTCTCTAGGAATGCGTTGAAATTGAGGTTGACGTTGGCCATCTACAATATTTATAAAGACAACTTTTAGACTAAGTTCATGATAATTAAGTTCATTTAATCAAATTAAGTATGAACTCCCACTTAAATCGACATCCCTCTGGTCATCTAAGTGATACATGATCCATGTTGACTAACCCGTGTCCGATCATCACGAGAGACGGACTAGTCACCATGGTGAGCAACTTCATGCTGATCGTATTCAACCATACGACTCATGTTTGACCTTTCAGTCTCTTGTATTCAAGGTCATGTCTGTACATGCTAAGCTCGTCGAGTCAACCTAGGTGTTTCGCGTGTTTAAATCTGACTTACACCCGTTGTATGCGAATGTTAGAATCTATCACACCCGATCATCACGTGGTGCTTCGAGACAACGATCCTTCGCAACGGTGCACACTTAGGGGAATACGTTCTCGAAATTTTAAGAGGGATCATCTTATTATGCTACCATCATTCTAAGCAATAAGATGAAAAACATGATAAACATCACAATGCAATCATATAGTGACATGATATGGCCATTATCATCTTTGCTCTTTCGATCTCCATCTTCAGGCATCGCATGATCATCATTGTCACCGGCGTTACACAATGATCTCCATCATCATGATATCCATCATCGTGTCTCTGTTAAGTCGTCACGCTAACTACTACTATCACTACTACTATAGCTAACCGTTAGCAATGAAGTAAAAGTAGTAAGCACATGGCGTTGCATCTCACACAATAAATTAAGACAACTCCTATGGCTCCTGCCGGTTGTCATACTCATCGACATGCAAGTCGTGAAACCTATTACAATAACATGATCATCTCATACATCATACATGCAAAATCACAAATTTGGCCATATCACATCACATGTCAAACCGTGCAAAAACAAGTTAGACGTCCTCTAATTGTTGTTGCAAGTTTTACGTGGCTGATTTGGGTTTCTAGCAAGAACGCTTTCTTACCTATGTGACAGCCACAACGATGATATGCCAAAGCTATTTACCCTTCATAAGGACCCTTTTCATCAAATCCAATCCGACTAGAGTAGGAGAGACAGACACCCGCTAGCCACCTTTATGCACGGTGTGCATGTCTGTCGGTGGAACCAGTCTCACGTAAGCGTACGTGTAAGGTCGGTCAGGGCCGCTTCATCCCACAATACCGCCGGAAAAGAATAAGATTAGTAGCGGCAAGAAATTGATAGATCATCGCCCACAACCTTTTGTGGTCTACTCGTGCATAGAATCTACGCATAGAAAACCTCGCTCTGATACCACTATTGGGTAACGTAGCATAAATTCAAAAATTTTCCTACGCATATTCAGATCTTCCTATGGAGAGACCAGCAATGAGAGAGGGGTGAGTGCATCTTCATACCTTTGAAGATTGCTAAGAGGAAGCGTTGCTGGAACGCGGTTGATGGAGTCATACTCGCGGCGATTCAGATCGCGGTATGATTCCGATCTAGTGCCGAACCACGGCACCTCCGCGTTCAACACACGTGCAGTCCGGTGACGTCTCCCGCACCTTAATCCAGCAAGGAAGAGGGAGAGGTTGGGGAAGATCTTCGGCAGCAGGACGGCGTGGTGTCGATGGAGAGACGAGGTCTCTCGGCAGGGCTTCGCCAAGCACCGGTAGAGAGGAGGAGGAAGAAGAGCAGGGCTGCGCCGAGGGAGAGAGAAAACTGTGTCTCCAAAAGCCCAAAAGTGCCCACTATATATAGGAGGAGGGGAGGGGGGTGCCAACCCTAGGGTTCCCACCCTAGGTGGTCCGGCAGCCCCCCAGATGGGAGGTGCGGCGGCCAGGGGGGAGGAGGGGTAGCGCACCCCTCTGGTGGGCCTTAGGCCCACCTGTGCTAGGGTTCCCCCCTCTCCCCTCTTCCTGCGCCATGGGCTGAGTGGGGGGGGGGACCAGCCCACCTAGGGGCTGGTTCCCTCCCGCACTTGGCCCATCTAGCCTCCCGGGGTCGTTGCCCCCTTCCGGTGGACCCCCGGGGCCACCTCCGGTGGTCCCGGTGGTCCCGGTACGTTACCGGTGACGCCCGAAACACTTCTGGTGTCCGAAACCATCCGTCCTATATATCAATCTTTACCTCTGGACCATTCTGGAGCTCCTCGTGATGTCCGGGATCTCATCCGGGATTCCAAACAACTTTCGATAAACTCGTATAATAATTCCCTATAACCCTAGCATCATCGAACCTTAAGTGTGTAGACCCTACGGGTTCAGGAGACAGGTAGACATGATCGAGACACCTCTCTGGCCAATAACCATCAGCAGGGTATGGATACCCATGGTGGCTCCCACTTGCTTCACGATGATCTCATTGGATGAACCCCGATGTCAAGGGTTCAACCAATCCCGTATACAATTCCCTTTGTCTGTCGGTATAGAACTTGCCCGAGATTCGATCGTCGGTATACCTATACCTTGTTCAATCTCGTTACCGGTAAGTCTCTTTACTCGTTCCGTAGCACGTCATCGTGTGACTAACTCCTTAGTTACATTGAGCTCATGATGATGTTCTACCAAGTGGGCCCATAGATACCTCTCCGTCACACGGAGTGACAAATCCCGATGTCGATTCGTACCAACCCAACAGACACTTTCGGAGGTACCCGTAGTGCACCTTTATAGTCACCCAGTTACATTGTGACGTTTGATACACCCAAAGCACTCCTACGGTATCCGGGATTTGCACAATCTCACGGTCGAAGGAAAAGACACTTGACATTAGAAAAGCTTTAGCATACAAACAATACGATCTAGTGCTACGCTTAGGATTGGGTCTTGTCCATCACATCATTCTCCCAATGATGTGACCCCGTTATCAATGACATATAATGCCCATGACCAGGAAACCATGATCACCTATTGACTAACGAGCTAGCCAACTAGAGGCTTGCTAGGGACACATTGTCATCTATTTATTCACACATGTATTACTGTTTCCTGTTAGTACAATTATAGCATGAACAATAGACGATTATCATGAACAAGGAAATATGATAATAACCATTTTATTATTGCCTCTAGTGCATATTTCCAACAGTCTCATCTTGAATCATTTTGTTGAGGAGCTGTGGAGAGACATCCGGGCCATGGTGCTCGTCCAACGACCATCGGACCTGGATACATCATGTGCGCTCACCCTACTTCAGGAGCAAGTAGCAGACGCCGCGTTCGGCACTCTGCCATGACCACCGGATCGAGTGACATGTATGGGCATGCCTTTACCCCTACCTCCTATGCCAAGTTGCCGTGTACCGACTGCGCCAATAGAAGATCGCCGTGGCACCGGGACAGCCGGGCGAACTCTTCCAAGCTCAAGACGGTGCAGAACTATCGACGTGCCCGTGGGTTATGCTTCAAGTGCTGCGAGCGGTGGGGTCATGACCACGTGTGCCCCACCACGGTTTACCTTCACATGGTTGAAGAATTGCTCGACATCTTCGGCCTCAACAACACCAGCAACATGCAACTGCAAGCAGACGACGGCGCGAGCGACACAACTATGGCGATCTCAGTTTCTGAAGTTACTGGTGGAGTTCAACCAAAGCATTCCAACTCCGAGCCTGACTCCCAGGAATAGAAGTTCTGATGTTGGTGGACTCTCGCAGCTCCAATTCATTCATCAATGAGCACCCAACGTGCAAACTTAGAGGCATCCAACCACTCACACAGCCAGGTCGTGTTCGAGTGGCAGACGGTGGGGAACTACTCTGTTCCACTTTGGTGCTTCAATGCGTCTGGTATTCACAAGGCCATGAATTCTACACAGATCTAAAGGTACTCACATTGCGCACTTACCACATCATATTGGGCATGGACTGGCTCGAGGAGCACATCCCCATTACCGTCGAGTCGCATGCTCGTTTCCTGGAGATATAAACCCCAGCCGGACCACTGCGCCTCCTAGGCCATGACGCGTCCTCCACAATATGCAACACCATCAACATAATTCAATTTCAGACCATGTGCAACTCTGGCGCAATCACACACGTCATTCACCTTTGTGTGGTCGTGCCAGAATCACATAACCAATCAACCATACCAGCATGCATCCAACACATTTTAGACCGGTTCCCGGATGTGTTCGAGGAACCAACATGCCTACCCCAAAGATGTGTGTGTGATCACATGATTCCTCTCATACCCGACATACAACTGGTTAACATCAGGCCATACCGCTGCAAGCCAGACCAGAAGACTGAGATTGAAATACATGTCGAAGCGTTGTTGTGACCAGGGGTTATCGAGCGAAATACTAGTCCCGTTTCATCTCTAGTCATTTTGGTCAAAAAAAGGATGGTACCTGGCACCTTTGCAACGACTACATGCATATCAACGCCATTACAATTGTCAGCAAATATCCAGTCCCAGTGATAGAGGAACTCCTCGATAAATTGCATGGTGCAGCCTGGTTTTCTAAGCTGGACCTGCATGCAGGTTACCATCAGATTCGGCTCGCACCAGGAGAAGAAGACAAGAAAATTTCTCCACACACTAGGGACACTTTGAATTCAAGGTGATGTCCTTCGGCTTGGCTGGATATCCTCTCACTTTTCTTGGCTTAATGAACACGACTCTTAAACTCCTACGGGTCTGCGTCATATGTTTCTTTGATGACATCTTGATTTTTAGTGCCACCTTGGAAGAACACCAGATACAAGTGTATCAGGTTCCGGAGATGTTGCGTCGTGTCAACTGGAAGGTCAAGCTCAGTAAGTACGCTTTCGGCTAGAGCAAAACTTCTTATCTGGGGCATGTCATGAGCGCACAGGGAGTGGCGACAGACCCATCAAAAATCGCTACCGTAGCTAGTTGGTCCACTCCTCAAGACATCAAGGGGGTCCGCAATTTCCTGGGGATGGCCCGGTACTACCGACGCTTTGGTTGCAATTTTGGAGTGATAGAACGACCACTGTTCAACCTCCTGAAGAAAGGGGTTCCATTCCCGAGAGAGACAACTTTTCAAATCCTCAAACAACAATTGACCACAGCTCCAGTGCTTGCACTTCCGGTTTTCAATCTGCAATTCACCATGGAGACCGATGCGAGTGACCGTGGGATCGGAGCCATTCTACAAGGGAGAGGGAATCCTTTGGCATTCATGAGCAAAGCACCCAGTCCAAGGTATCAAGGTCTATCAACATATGAGAAAGAGTACATCACAATCATCATCACGGTGGACCAGTGGTGCCCCTATCTTCAACTTGTTGAATTCGACATCTAGACATATCAGAAATGCCTGACACACCTTGAGGAACAAAGGCTGACCACTCCTTGCAACAAAAAGCTTTTACCAAGCTGTTGGGCCTCCACTACGAATCAAATACAAGTAGGGGGTAAAGAACCACCGGGCCGATGCTCTGTCTAGAGCAATGCCAACCGACACACTGTCCGCGATCACTTCATGCCAAATGAGCTGGCTAGAGGATGTCATGGCCACCTACAATAGCAACCCCCATGCTAAGAGACTCCTGAAAGAGTTGGCAGTCAGGGAAGATCCCAAGGGATGTTTTCAGGGGCAGGATCTGGTTGGGAGGAGAGACACAGATTCAACAACGGATCATGCAAGCTTTCCACGATAGTCCAGTGGGAGAGGGCACTCATGGTTCCCCATCACATACAGATGCATTAGAAGGTTGTTTGCATGGCCCAAGATGAAATCTCAGACCAAGCACTATGTTCAATGCTGTCTGGTCTGTCAGCAAGCCAAGCCTGATTGTGCAGCTTCCCCGGGACTTCTCCTTCCTTACCAAACCCCAACAAGCCTTGGGACATGATTTCCATGGATTTCATGGACGGACTACCGTAGTCCAGTAAGTTCAATTGCCTCCTAGTAATCATCAACAAGCGCAACAAGTTCAGCTACTTCCTACCTCTCTCCCATCCTTACACAACAACAATAGCGGCCCAGCTCTACATGTAGCAAATTTACAAAATCCATGGCCTAACAGGCGCTATCATCTCGGATAGACACCGTTTGTTCACAAGTCTCTGTTGGCAGCAGTTATTCAAATCATCCAACACAAAACTTTGCCTCAACATAGCCAACCATCCGCAAACCGGCGACCAAATAGAGTGAGTCAATCAGTGTGTGGAAACGTTCCTTCGTTGCTTTACCCAAGCATGCCCCCGCAGGTGGAGTTTATGGATACCACTAGCTCAGTTTTGGTTTAACAATGCTCAACACTCGGCCATAGGGATGACACCTTTCAAAGCAATGTTCGACTATGAACCCAGACATTGGGGGATCACAGCGGACAACTCCTGTTCGATGCGAGCGCTACATTCATGGTGGAAGAAAGAGACACAGTCCAAGAACTTTTGGAGCAACATCTAAATAGGGCAGAACAACTGATGAATCTCCAAGCGGATAAGAAAAGGCCCTTTCGAACATTTCTAGTGGGTGATCAAGTCTATCTCCAACTTTAACCCTACATCCACACATCAACTGTGCCTCGAGCTAACCACAAGCTCGCCTACAAGTTCTACTGACTATTTCCAATGATCAACAAGATCAATGACGTTGCATTCAAGCTATCATGACCACCACTCATCCCTTTGAATTGTTCCACATGGACCTCTTTGGCCCCACTCATTATGCCACACTAACCAATGCTGCCTCTTTATATGTCTTTGTCATTGTTGATGACTTTTCTCGTTTTAGTTGGGTGCATATTATCTGGTACAAAACTGAAGTGCAGCAAGTCTTCAGACAGTTGTTTTTCAAGGTCCATGACGAACTTCGGCGTCAAGATCAAGCATACCAGGAGTGATAAAGGTTCCAAGATCAAGAACACTGGTCTTGATGACTATCTTGATGAACTTGGTATTACTCATGAGCTATCTTCCCCATATACTCCTGAGCAGAATGGTGTCGTGGAGCGCAAGAACCAGACTCTTGTTGAGATGGCTCACACCATGCTTAATGAATACAAGACCCCTAGTCGCTTCTGGCCTGAGGCTATCAATACTGTCTTCCACATCATCAACAGGGTATATCTTCACAAATTTCTCAAGTAAACTTCATATGAACTCCTCACTGACTAGAAACCCAATGTGAGTTATTTAAAGTATTCAGTGCTAAATGTTGGATTAAAGATCCTCATCACAGTTCCAAATTTGTACCAAAAGCACATGAAGGTTTTATGCTTGGTTACATAAAGGACTCGCACACCTACAAAGTCTTCAACACCTACCACAACAAGGTTGCTGAAACTGTAGATGTATGTTTTGATGAAACTAACGACTCACAAAGAGAGTACCTGCCTCATGTGCTAGATGAAATGCATCGCGAGGAATCCATTAGGTTCAAGGCTACTGAAAGATATCATAACCACTGAAGAACCTCTACCAACTAAGGAAGTCATCCCGAACAATGATGACATTCATCATGGTTGATACTTGTGATCTGCGTTGGATTTTTCCGTGAAGAGGAACGTGTTACCGCATCACAATGTGGGTAAGTATTTCTCTCAGTTATGAAACCAAGGTTTATCGAACCAATAGGAATATCAACCAAAACTGTCTTTAGATGCTGCACACAAAAGAACAAACAACTTGCGCCCAACACGGGCAAGAGGCTTGTCAATCCTCTTGTCTTGTTATTTGCAAGAAAGTGAGGTCTGTAGATAATTGTAGATAGCAAGATAAACAAAAAAGTAAATAACAACTAGGTATTGAAGGTTGTATCAATATGTTGTGAATAGACCCACGGGCCATAGCTTTCCCTAATGGCATCTCTCATGAAAATAGTATACACAGGTAAACAAATTACTGTTGGGGAATTGATAGAAAAGCGGATAGTTATGCGATATTCAAGGCAATGTTCATGTGTATATAGGCATCACATCCATAAACAAATAGGCCGACTCCTGCACCTATTACTATTACTCCACTCATCTCTTGGAGATATGCCCTAGAGGCAATCACGTATGATGATATATCCTATGTGTTTATGAATAAAGGTAGTCCTTGGACATTATTAGTGATGTGTATTAACAAGTACATGACTTGTTTGTGAGACTATACATTATATGACGACTGTCCTAAATGGTCCCAAATCGAAAGAGTTGTGTGGATGCGCAACCACTAGACTAGCATATGATACGGTCGATGGTCCGGTATCACTGACCATGTAGCATTGGATGCTAGCCAAATAATATGGACTCAGAAAGATCTGGTCAGATTCGGCGTTGTCGGATCTGAGTCGAGATAAGGTCTCAGTTGGACAAACCCAACTATGAGACGTAGCTATAGGTCATATATGAGTCTCTAGTACAACATACGTTCTATGTCCTAAGACCTGAGCTCGCACATGTACTCGGGATGGTGACAGACTTTCTTTGGGCCGACCAAACGCTACTCCGTGACTAGGTAGCTACAAAGGTAGGTTTCTGGCTTTTCCAGACCCATGTAGCGAGACGTGGTCGAGGGAGATGAGATTTGCCCCTTCGATCAGGGAGATATACTCTAGGCCCCTCGAGTGATCTGACGTGGATAAGCATGGCCATGCGATGAGGATTATGAGATAATCCGAGTGTTGGTCAAATTCACAGAAACAAGAAAGAGGTCATGTGGCAACAAGGATGACCATGTCGCCTTGAGCATGACAACGTATATTGTGTGGCAAAGGGAACAAATGTATGAAGTACATGATCACCTAACCATCTTCATCGAACACTTGGAGTCGACACGTCCTGCTAGAGACCGCTACTGACTAGCCGAGACGGATGTGGCCTGACTCGCGACCAAGTGAACGAGAACCTAAGGGGTCACACACTTAAGGGAAGGAACACGTGGGCTTTAGGGTCCGTGCGAGGCACAAGAGTTGAGCCTACACGGGCGCCTATATATAGTGTAGGTGCGGCACACTTAATTAGTTATTGCTTTGGTACCGTCATTAGGGCTGTGCATGTGTTGCACCGAGCCACCTCCACTCGCTGCCGTCAACTATGCGATCTGGACCTAGCAGTCTGCCGCATAGTGTTCCTCGTGCATGCATGGATACCATTAGAGGCGCTGCACCTGCGCCGTTCCAGCAAACCTGTATGAGGGATCCGGCGACCCACTGTTCATGCGAGAGGGATCCGACGACCGGCTGTTCGAGGGAGATTGGACGAGGAGGAGACGGACCATGCGGACGCGCTGCCACATCTACTTTCGCTGCACGGAAGTGCGTTTCTAGTGGTAACAATCTGTGATCCATCTTCGTAGCATGTTCTTGGCTGTTCTTCACGTAGGAAAATTTGAATTTGCATGCGATGCGCTTGCGGTAGAACCCAACATCATCGACCGCCATCCAGCATGCATCTAGAGCATTAAGTAAATAAGAGTAATGCATGGAGAACGATGACATGATGTAGACAAAGTAAACTCAATTAATATGAATAAACACCATCATTTTATCCTTAGTAGAATCAACACAAAGACGCATCTTGTCCCCTTCTGTCACCGGGATATAAAAATTCACCAGGTTGAACCTACCACAACACACCTCTCTCACCAAATAAATATCGATCTAGTTGGCCAAACTATTTAAATATATCAGAGAGAATTACGAAGCTATGATAATCATGCACATAAGAATCATATAAGTATTCAGAGGAGACTCAAGTAGTTATCATCAATAATCTGAACATAAACCCAAAATTCATCGGATCCAAACAAATGCACCACAAAAAAGGAATTATATCATATGGATCAAAGAAAATATCCGATGATCATTGTATTGAAGATCAAAGAGAGAGAGATTGCCATCTAGGTACCTATGAGATGAACTGCACATCGGGATTATTGTGGCTATGTTTTTTGTCCATCGGAATCGATGAGGTCGTGACACAACCTACCTCTACCGCCGGTTTCCGCCCTCAGGGTTAACAGTGAAACGTAAATCCGAATCGAGTTCGTGATGATCGATGAGATCGGTTAGATCAGAAAATCCGGCGTGATCGGAGTACAGATTTGATCTATGATTTCCAAAAACTGGACCTCAATGTGCGTAGCGCCGAATATTTTGTACATGACCACACAAACCGGTAGAATGCGATTCTATGCATAAGTTTCTTTTGCATGTTTTATGCGAATAGTATGGCTCATATGTATGTCATGCATGTGTGTAATTTAACATGACCTCCGTGTCATGATTGTCAGCCGATAGGAGCCAAAGTACCGTCATTATATTGTATAACGACCTGCGTGTCGACTTGTGATTCTTTGTAAATTCATTACTAGTTGTAGCAGTTGGAGGACACATATCAAGTTCTAGGTTTTGGTGTCCCGGCGTGACGAACATGATGGAGTTCCGCCCTGGCCATCAGAGTTGGAGCCGTCCTGGAAGGACGACCATGATGGAGCCATACTATTTCACATATTTATGTTTATATGTGATTGATATTGCTTCTTGTTTTCTATGCATGTTATATAATAGAAATATCACTCGTTAATATCAAGCACATTGCCATTCCGTATGCTGCACCTTCGCACGTCAAGTACGTCTAGTGGTGGGCTCATAAAATTGAGGTGCTACTATGTGTCCTTGAACTGGAGGGTTCATGTCTGACATGGACATGCACTGCATTAGGTTAACTTGACAAGGCTATCAAAACGGTTTTTGGCATTGTGGCAAAGACTGTTGGGAGCCGGGGTATAAGATACCTACCCGACCGACATGAGTCGTATAGAGTTATGATTAGCAAGGTGTTGCTTATTGAATAGGCAAGTTGGCTAGCAGTGATGCTAAATCTCACTAGTTGCTCCTGCTAGACAGATCCTGAATCACTGAGAGTTTGCGGAGGGATGCCGACTTCAGTGGGAGTAGTTCTATTTAAGGTTTGAATTACTCTACAAAAACACATTGCTTAGTGATTGCATATTTTCTTTTGGAGATCAATGGCACCACCTGCTCAATAGTTTGCATTGAAATCAATTCTATAAAAGGATAAACTGAATGGAACAAACTTTACCACCTGATATAGAAATCTGAAAATTGTTCTCAAGCATGATAAAAAGGAACCTGTTCTAGAGGATCCACTTTTAGAGATACGTGCTGATAATGCTAATGCCACAACCAAGAATGTCTACCAGAAACTCGTTGATGAAACGAACGAGATCAACTGCGTCATGCTGGCTTGTATGGATCCCAATTGCAACAACATTTTGAAGCATTGCGGCTTTCGATATGATCAAGAGTCTCAAGAGCATGTCTCAGGTGCAGGCTAGGACTGAAAGGTTCAACGTCTAGTGACTCTTGATGGACTGTAGGCTGAAGGAAGATGATCAACTGAGCCCGCATGTGATCAAGTTGATCAGATACGTGCAAGCTTTGGATCATGTGGGCTTCCCGCTCTTGGATGAGCTGGCTACTGATGGAGTTCTCGGTTCTCTTCCAGCTAGCTATGTGTCGTGGTTTTGTCATGGCAGATGTCCTCATGAACGGACTTAGTGGTGAGGTCATCATTGCGGTGTGGCGACTCGAAGGGGTTGATTGGGAAAAGAGAGGCGGATTTACCCCAGTCCGTCCCCTCCGATGGAGGTAAAAGCCCATGTCCTGCTTTGTGTTTGTATTGATGGGAATCTCGATTACAAGGGTGCGGAATTGCTCACCTAGCTCTCGAGGGTTTCTTACTTGATCCCTCTGACTCGAGGGCTCTCCTTTATATATAGGTAGAGTCCCCAAGTTTACACCGGAGTCCGAGTTGAATAATACCCGTGGCCTATTACAAATCTACCTTATCTTTCTTCCCAAGCCAGGGAAACTTCCGGTGTCTCTTGCCTTGTACGTCTTTGAGCCACCGTCTCCTGGAGATGGGCTACTTGGTGGCTTGTCGACTAAGTTTTCCGGCCCATCTTCTCATGTTGTCCTTGTGGCTTGACTCGACCCCATAGGGAGGGTTAAATCCTGGAGTTATATCCCTGACATTAGGCCCCAGGTTGACTTGAGCTTTGTTCATGTCAAGTTATTTTTTGACAAGCAAACGAGCCGGAAGCCAATGCCGGGTCATTGTCTCTTCTTTGAGACTTAACATCCTTTTAGTTTTAATTGACATGACATCATCAAGCGATTGCTGTCGTCTTAGGTCATCCTGGCGTATCTTTTGAAAACAACATTGAATCTGGTCTCGCGTGAAAATCTAGGCGCAAACTTAGTCGCTCATTTCCCATGACCGTTTTGTTTCGGTCCTCCTTTCCATTATAAATAGGTAGGCAACCCCCTGTGCCATTATTTTCCCCTTTATTCTTCCTCGCGTCTTCCTCCATTATCACGCGCGTCAGATCTTGATTGCGCCAAAGGAAACTCTTCGAGCGGCTTGCCTATCCACAAACCTTTGCTTCCTCGCCGAAATTCCCGAAGCCGTCAATCTTCTCTTCCAGCAACATCTGGTACTTATATTTCTTGTTGGCGGTTTGTAGATTTCTCGATAGGTTCATGTCATGTTCTTCGGGTCATCACAAAATAAATTCTCCATAGATCCATAACATGACACAACTTATGTTACTGATGCGGCCTTATCTTGACTTGCATAGTACACAAACTCGGACAAAACCCCTTTAGAATAACTTTGTTCAAAATACTCACGTCGGCCTCCCCACCACTTTTTAGAAAATACATTTTTCTTATTTTCTGTTTGTATTTAGATCTATCATGATGAGAGAACTTGTTTGTATGTTGTTCATGAGGAAGTTTCCTGCCAAGTCTTTCCGGTATCTTTCCCTCTAAATTTCCCTCTTTGTCGTACCGTCTTAAAACCTAGTTGTAACATTGGCCGGCTTAAGATGTCCGTGATGATAATTTTGGCGACTTTAGCATCCAATAAACCTCTCAATATTTTCTTCCTTGGTTTACTTCTGCTTATTTTCTTTTATATCTATCTTGAGTAGCAGATGCCCCCCCAAAACTCCAAGGCTTGTAACTAGGCGAGATGTCAGGAATCCATGCTTACCTTAGATATTCTCGTAAGTCAACGACTTCTGCCACCCAAGAAAGATATAAGACGACGAGCTCCCAAAGAAGCGACTTATCGTCAGCCTCAAGAGGGAGAAGTCATCGTCTTTACTGATCATTTGCAAAGGGGTTTTCGCCCTCCCGGCTCAAAATTCTTCATGGATCTTCTGCATTGTTTCAACGTGAGGCCCCAAGACATCGCCCCGAACTCAATGACCAACATATGCCAGTTCCAGGTTTTATGCGAAATTTATATTGAAATTGAGACAACACCAATCCTTTTCACGGAATTCTTCTATGCCAACTGCAAGACCGAGGTAAAAAACTGCCCACCTTGTGAACTTGGCAGAATTTCTTTTCAGAAAAGGAAGAACAACCTATTTCCCGAGCAAAAACTGGCGAGTCATCCCAAAGGGTGGTACAAAACTTGGTTTTATTTTAAGAACACCGCCCCTGCAAATGAAAATCCCTTGCCGGGTTACATGCTAGAACAGATTGACAAAAACGTGGAGCTACGTGGCTGGCCAACGGGAAAAGAGAGAGAGATGAAATGGCTCCCATCCGTACAAAGCTACGGGTCTTAATCGTTCATGGCTTGACTGGGATTGAGTTGATCCGCAGCTGGCTTCATTGGCGTATCCAACCTGTCAGCATGAGATCCGACCTAATGTGTGATTACTCAGGCTCACCATCTCACCCTCAACGCTTTTCCTCCGACAATATAACCAATGATGTTCTTGTCAGAGAGATGAAGAAGTTATTTTCTGATTCGAAGGAATGGTGCAGTACCACCGGCTTGAATCCATTTTATTTGTTGAATCCGCCTCCTGTGGTATTGATCTTTCCTCTTCCCTTTTTTATATATACTTCTTCAGGAGGGTGCTAGCTTTTGGAATGTCACACCTCAAGCCCATGTTCCCTCTATGAGTCACGAGGATGATACAGCTCAAGATGACCTTGCTCCTGGTTCATCTTCAAAGGAAACATCGGAGGTAGAATTTGACTCATTTGGTCACTTATTTATTGAACTTGCTAATAAGCCTCCTTCTCTGGACGAATCTGAAGCCCAACAAGTCAACAATATTGAGGTAATTTCCATTTCTTCTAGCTCTTCAGAAAAGTTTTTTGCAAGAAGGGAAAAACAAGCCGTCCGAAAGGTAAAAAATGTCAAATCAAGCTTATTTAGCTACCATTTTTGCTCTTGAATAAGATACAACTGGTTGGTCAATCCAAACGCAAGACTCGGAGTGATGCGGACGAGCTAGATCAAGGCTTGCCTCATGCACCACCGGCTCGCAAACCTCGTGTCAAGGAAATAAGTTCGTCGCCTACTTACTCACGCTCATCTTGGTTCAATACAATCTTCAAAACTTGAATCCCTTTAAATTTCAGAAATCTTCCCCATCTTCGGGCGCCTCATCAATGACTTTACTTCCCGCTTTTGACGTCAACCATGGGTAAGTTTCTAAAAACAATTTGACTTCTTATTTTACTTTTTCTGGAATTTGCACTTGACTTATAACTTTGTGCAGGGCGAAGGCTACTTTATCTAGCCGCGTGGTAGGATCATGCTCTGGTAGCGAGAAGCAAGATGCCATGGACCCTTAGGCCAAAAGGACAACCACCAAAGTTGACGCTCTTGACATACATGTCCCGGACGTATCGATTGACCCGACAACTGTTACTGAGGCGCCCACTTCGGATGAGCCGGTATTAGTGGACAAAACCCCAACTCTCATGGCTTCCCCTGCTAAACCGATGAGCCCGACTCGAGATCCTAGCCTTGCGGCTCCTGCTGAAGACCCTACTCCGCTGGTTAATCCAAGTGCCTCCGAGGTTGTTATCATCAAAGAACAATTTCAAGCTCTTACTACTTCCACTGCTCTTGCAAATATCATGGCTAAGGAAGAGATGATGAACCTTGAGAAAGGGAAAGACCAGCTAGTGGTCCCAATTATATCCTCATTGAATGTTGGAGAGGTCCTTCAGTAATACTTGACCCGACACACTGAGAACCGGGATAGTGAAGTTGATATGATTCATGCTTTGAAGGAGAAATACAAGGTAACAAGCTTATTTCAGGAATCACTCTCTCTTTTTCCTATATATCACCTTTATCCCCCAAGGGCCGGCTCATCTCCCTTAGATGAGTCGGGTGCTTAAATATAGACATTGAATTCGACCTGTAGCCCCCAGGGGCCGGCTCATCTCCCTAAGATGAGTAGGGTCTTTTAATATAGACATTGAATTCAATCTGTAGCCCCCAAGGGCCGCTTCATCTCCTGAGATGAGTCGGGTCTTTATACGTCTTTTTAAAGAACTGATGCACATTATCCCCCAAGGACCAAGTATATTGCTTGCAATCTTCTTGGGACTTGTCTATACTTCCTTGTTGTTTATCTTTGTCTTGCCTTCGGCAGAATCTTGTAGGAAATGCCGAATCCACCGCTGCAGATCTGCAAAGGCTTCTCAAGAGAGAAAAGAGGCTTCAAGCTAAGGCTCAATCTACGTCGACTCTTTTCCAAAGCCGTGTTCATCAAATGTAGGATTCTCTTGACCAACTCCAAAAGGACTTTGAAAAAGAGAAAACCGTTTTCTCTTAGCCCGTGCTGAAAAGGTCAAAGGGAAACTTGGTGCTCTTAAAGAGAATTACTCCACCTTAGTGAAGCAAATCAATGACTTGCTCACCGCCATCTTTGGTAAAGTTTTGCAACTTTTATCTCTATTCTTATTTCTGATACTCAAAGGGACGACTCAGAAATGTCTCATATATGTTCTTTTGTGTGTATGCCGAACAGATCAATCCCTCGTACAACTCGGTTGATGAAGGTGAAAACCATTTTTTCCTATGTGCAAAAACTGTATACCGCGTCTGTGTACTCTATCATGGCTATGAAAAATCCCAAGTATCCTTGATGTCTGCTAGAACTACGTCGGTATTTCCCCAAAGAGGAAGGGATGATGCAGTATAGCGACGGTAGGTATTTCCCTGAGTGATGAGACCAAGGTTATTGAACCAGTAGGAGAACCTCCTCACACCATGTAAACAACACCTGCACACAAATAACAAATACTCGCAACCCGATGTGTTAAAAGGGTTGTCAATAACGTGAGGTAAAAGTGGTAGATAGGATAAATAGATCATGGAACAAATAAATTACAGCAAGGTATTTAGTATTTTTGGTTTAATAGATCGGCAATTAAAAGCAAAGGAAAATAGACCACAAAGGCAAATATGATGAAAAGAGACCCGGGGGCCGTAGGTTTCACTAGTGGCTTCTCTCGAGAAAAATAGTGAACGGCGGTAAAACAATTACTGTTGGGCAATTGATAGAACTTCAAATAATCATGACGATATCCAGGCAAGGATCATTATATAGGCATCACGTCCAAGATTAGTAGACCGACTCCTCCCTGCATCTACTACTATTACTCCACACATCGACCGCTATCCAGCATGCATCTAGTGTATTAAGTTCATGAAAAAATGGAGTAATGCAATAAGAACGATGACATGATGTAGACAAGATCTATTTATGTAGAAATCGACCCCATCTTGTTATCCTTAATAGCAACGATACATACATGTCGTTTCCCTTTCTGTCTCTAGGATCAAGAACCGTAAGATCGAACCCATCACAAAGCACCTTTTCCCATTGCAAGATAAATAGATCAAGTTGGCCAAACAAAACCCAAATATCAAGAAGAAATACGAGGCTATAATCAATCACGCATATAAGAGATCAAAGAAGACTCAAATAACTTTCATGGATAAAAACATAGATCTGATCATAAACTCAAAGTGCATCGGAACCCAGCAAACACATCGCAAAAAGACTTACATCATATGGATCTCCAAGATACCATTGTATTGATAATCAAGAGAGAGAGAGAGAGAGGAAGCCATCTAGCTACTAAGTACGGAACCGTAGGTCTATAAAGAACTACTCACGCATCATCAGAGAGGCACCAATGGACATGATGAACCCCTCCGTGATGGTGTCTAGATTGGATCTGGTGTTTATGGACTCTGCGATGACTGGAATTGATTTACGTCCCCTTCCTTGGGTTTCTGGAATATTGGGGCATTTATAGAGCAAAGAGGAGGTTTGGGAGGCCAATGAGGAGGGCACAACCCACCGGGGCGCGCATGGGCCCCCAGGAGCGCCCTGGTGGGTTGTGCTCCCATCAGAGCTCCTCTCCGGTGCATTCCTGGCCCACTGGATGTCTTTTGGCCCAAAACAAATCCATAAAAGTTTCGCTTCATAAAAAACATGCAGAAGACAGCGACTGGCAGTGGGCACTATGTCAATAGGTTAGTACCAAAAAATGATGTAAAATGACTATAAAATGATTGTAGAACATCCAAGAATGATAATATAACATCATGGAACAATAAAAAGTTATAGATACATTGGAGACGTACCAGCATCCCCAAGTTTAATTCCTGCTCGTCCTCGAGTAGGTAGATGATAAAAACAGAAATTTTGATGTGGAATGCTGCCTAACATGTTCATCACATTTCTTTTCTTTATAGCATGGAATTTGGACTTTTATATGGTTCAAAGCAATAGTCTAGTTTTGACATGAAGACTTTAATACTCAAGCATACAACCAAGCAACCATGTCTTTCAAATATCAACACTAAAGCAAGTTATCCCTAGCCCATTATGCTCAATCATTGATCCATTCATGAAACACACTCGAATATAAGCTACACCCAATGCTCAAATACGATCATAGTGCCCCTTAGTTGGTGCTTTATGATAGAAGATGGAGACTCAAATTCAAAATAAAAATTGCATAAGTAAAAGAAAGGCCCTTCGCAGAGGGAAGTAGGGATTTGTAGAGGTGACAGAACTCAAAGCGAAAATTGAGAGATAAAAACATTTTGGGGGTCATACTTTTCCCACCAACGAAAACGACTTAGAGCTCCCAACACTTTCCATGCTAGATACATCATAGGTGGTTCCCAAACAGAAAATAAAGTCTATTCCTTTTTCCACCATTACTTTCACTTTCCATGGCTTGTCCGTATCCACGGGTGTCCTCCATACCAACACTTTCCAAGGAATTTATTATTTGACAACAAAAAGTAAATTCATTTTTTTCATTTCGGGACTGGGCATCCCTAATACCTTTGCCGTACTCTAGTGCAATGACAAGTGAATAAACACTCATCGTGAGAATAACACATCTAGCATGGAAAATATTGGCCACCCCTCACCCCCCCGCGAGTGGTAGAGCACACAAAAGAGAAATTTATTTTGAAAATTAGATGTGGCACATGTAATTTTTCTTAGAACATCATGGAAATACCGCATATAGGTAGGTATAGTGGATTCATATGGCAAAACTGGTTTAAAGGGTTTTGGATGCACAAGAAGTGATCATACTTAGTGCAAAATGAAGGCTAGAAAAAAGATTGAGAAGCGACCAACCAAGAAACGAAAAATATCATACCCAAGCATTAAGCATAAGTAACACCAAATAATGCACCAGAAGTAGGATATAAATTTCATTGTATAACTATTGACTTTTCATGCTTGCATAGGGAATCACAAACCTTAACATCAATATTCTTACTAAAGCACAATTACTCATCAACATGACCCACATATCATATCGTCATATCTCAAAACCATTACTAAGAATCAAGTTTATTTTGTCCAATGATCTTCATGAAAGTTTTTATTATATCCTCCTTGGATATCTATCACTTTCGGACTATTTTCATATGTTGCTTTTGATAAGCTCGAACAAATTTAAGTGAAGAACATGAGCATAATTTTTCTTTCTCTCAAAATAATCTAAGTGAAGCAAGAGAGAATTTGTTAATTTTTTTTACTAACTCCCAAATAAATATAAGTGAGTCATGAGAGCATTTCTTAAAAAATAACAAAGCACACCATGCTAAAAAAGATATAAGTGAAGTACTAGAGCAAATCCATGGCTCTAAAAATTTAAGTGAAACATAGGAGCAAGCATAGCATAATTTTTGGCTCTCTCAAAAAGGTGTGTCCAGCAAGGATTCAAGAATTAAAACACAAATAAAAATAATCAAGGACTCATATCATACAAGACGCTCCAAGGAAAACTCATAATATGTGACGAATAAAAATATAGTTTCAAGTAAAATACCGATGGTTGTTAGAAGAAAGAGGGGATGCCACTCGGGGGCATCCCCAAGCTCAGTTGCTTGATACTTATTGAATATTATCTTGGGGTGCCTCGGGAATCCCCAAGCTTAGCCTTTTGCTAATCCTTATCCCTTCATCCATCGTAATATCACCCAAAACTTGAAAACTTCAATCACACAAAACTCAACAAAACCTTCGTGAGATCCGTTAGTATAAGAAAGCAAACCACTACTATAAGTACTGTTGCAAACCTATTAATATTTTTTTTACATTATATATACTGTATCCCAACTTATCTATGGAAAAAACGCATCAAAGAAAACCATAGAATCATGAAAACAAGCACACAACACAAAGAAAACAGAATGTGTCAAAAACAGAAAAGTCTGTAGCAATCTGACTACTTCGAATACTTCTGTAACTCCAAAAATTCTGAAAAATTAGGACGATGTGAATAATTTTTTTATTAATATTCTTAAAAAATAATGAACTGAAAATAACTTTTATGTTAAAAATGGAAAATAATTTCGTGAGTGCAAATGTTTCTGTTTTTCAGCAAGATCAAATCAACTTTCACCCAAATCATCCCAAAGGGCTTGCTTGGCACAAACACTAATTTAAACCACAAAAACACATCTAACCAGAGGTATAATTGTGTATTTTATTTAAAATAGAAAGAAAACCAAAAAGCAAAAAGATACAAGTTGGGTTGCCTCCCAACAAGCGCTATTGTTTTACGCTCCTAGCTAGGCATAACGCGTAGGATCTAATTGTTGTCATCTTTGTTTGTAGATCCATATGGTGCCCTCATGATTGATTCATATGGTGACCTATTTCTTGTTATAGGGAAATGTTGCATTCCCTTCCTTAGTGGAAATTGAAATTCAATATTGCCTTCTTTCATATCAATCACGGCACCAATAGTACGTAAAAACGGTGTACCGAGTATAATTGGACAAGACGGAGTGCAATCAATATCAAGAACAATAAAATCTATGGGCACATAATTCCTATTTTCAAGAATAAGAACATCACTAATTCTTCCCATAGTCTTTTTAATAGTAGAATCCGCCAAGTGCAAACTTAAAGAGCATTCTTCAATATTGGTAAGACCAAGCACATCACATAAAAATTTCGGAATTGTACAAACATTAGCACCCAAGTCACATAAAGAAAAACACTCATAATTTCTAATCTTGATTTTGATAGTAGGTTCCCACTCATCATGCAATTTTCTAGGGATTGAAACTTCTAATTCCAATTTTTCTTCAAAAACTTTCATCATAGCATCAACAATATGTTTAGTAAAAGCTTTATTTTTCTCATAAGCATGGGGTGAATTTATCATGGATTTCAACAAAGAAATACAATCAACCAAAGATAAACTATCATAATTAAAGTCTTTGTAATCAAAAATAGTGGGCACATCACTAGTTAAAGTCTTGACCACTTCAAACCCACTTTTATCAATTTTCTCAACAAGATTTTCACCCTCCGAATCATAGGGACACCTTCTAACTAAAGTTGACTCTTCTCTAGTGCCTTTTTCATCAATATTAATTTTACTAAACAAAGAATCAATAGAAGAAACACTAATCATTTTAATATATTCATCACTTTTATGAAAGTAATCACTAGAGAACGCTCTTTCTAAAAATTCTCCTTTAGCTCTAAGGATAGAGGTTCTTTTCTTACTTTCATCCATAGAAACATAAAGAGATTTAATTGATTCTTCAACTTTAGGCACATAAAATTTCATCTTGAGAGTTTCTACATCATGAGAAATTCTATCAATACTTCTAGACAAATCATCAACTTTATTCAAGTTTTCTTCTATCGAAGTATTGAAAGCTTTTTCAGTATTGTTAAATTCTTTAATATTGTTCTCAAGATTAGAGGTGTTTCTATTATTATTATAAGTAGGATTACCATAGTAATTACCATAATTATTAGAGCAATTACTAGGAAAAGGCCTAGGATTAAAATTACCTCTATAAGCATTGTTATTGAAATTGTTTCACGAAATAAAATTCACATCTATGGCATCACTATTTTTCTCAATAAAAGTAGACAAAGGCACATCATTAAAATCAATATGAGCACTTTTATTAGCAACCAACTTAATAAGAGAATCATCTTTTTCACTCAAAGAATTTAGTTCTTCTACCGAATTGACCTTTTTACTAGTAGGAGCTGTTTCGGTATGCCATTGTGAGTAATTGGCCATAATATTGTCTAGCAACTTAGTATATTCAGCCAAAGTGATTTCAATAAAAGTACCCCTTGCGGCAAAATCCAAAAGATTATGAGAAACAAATTTCAACCCCGCATAATTTTTTTGTATGATCGTCCAAAGATTTAACCCATGAGTTGGGCAATTCCTTAGCATCAATTTCATCCTTTCCCAAGATTGTGCAACATGCTCATGTTCAAGTTGCTTGAAATTCATGATCTGGGTTCTAAGGGAAATATTTTTTGCGGCGTAAAATACTTAGTAATAAAAGCATCCTTGCACTTGTTCCAAGAATCAATACTATTGCGAGGCAAAGAAGAAAACCAAATTTTTGCACGATGTCGCAAAGAAAAGAGAAATAATTTCAACTTCACAACATCATTGTCCACATATTTTTTCTTTTGAATATCGCATAATTCCACGAATGTGTTAAGATGGGACGCAACATCCTCATTAGGAGTACCAACAAATTGATCTTTCATAACAAGATTCAGCAAGGCATTATTAATATCACAAGACTTTGCACTAGTTGTGGGAGGAGCAATTGGAGTGCTAATAAAATCATTGTTGTTGGTATTGGGAAATCACACAACTTGGTGTTCCCTTGATTCATGATGACTTCACAACAAGATTGCACTCAAAAATAGATCTGATGAGAAAACGGCGAACGAAAAAGAGGGCGAATAAAATGACAATTTTTTGTGAAGAAGGGGAGAGGAAAACAAGAGGCAAATGGCAAATAATGTAAATTGCGAGGAGATGAGATTTGTGATTAGGAACCTGGTTGATGTTGAAGATCCTCCCCGGAAACGGCGCCAGAAATTCCTTTTGATGTCTACTAGAACTACTTCGGTATTTCCCCAAAGAGGGAGGGATGATGCAGTATAGCGATGGTAGGTGTTTCCCTCAGTGATGAGACCAAGGTTATCGAACCAGTAGGAGAACCTCCTCACACCACGTAAACAACACCTGCACACAAATAACAAATACTCGCAACCTGACGTGTTAAAGGGGTTGTCAATCCCTTCCCGGCAACAGCGTCAGAAATTGGCACGTTGGCGGGAGACTATCTTGACTTGATCTTCCTCGGCAACGGCGCCAGAAATTCCTTTCGGGTACGACGCCTCAAGATAGGGAAATAACGTGAGGTAAAAGTAATAGATAGGATAAATAGACCGCGGAACAAATAAATTGCAGCAAGGTATTTTTGTATTTTTGGTTTAATAGATGTGAAAATAAAAGAAAAGGAAAATAGATCGCAAAGGAAAATATGTTGAAAAGAGACCCCGGGGCCATAGGTTTCACTAGTAGCTTCTCTCGAGAAAAATAGCAAACGATGGGAAAACAATTACTGTTGGGAAATTGATAGAACTTCAGATAATCATGACGATATCCAGGGAATGATCATTATATACGCATCACATCCAAGATTAGTAGACCAACTCCTTCCTGCATCTACTACTATTACTCCACACATCGACCGCTATCCAGCATGCATCTAGTGTATTAAGTTCATGGAAAAATGGAGTAATGCAATAAGAACGATGACATGATGTAGACAAGATCTATTTATGTAGAAATATACCCCATCTTGTTATCCTTAATAGCAACGATACATACGTGTCGTTTCCCTTTCTGTCACTGGGATCAAGCACCGTAAGATCGAACCCATCACAAAGCACCTCTTCCCATTGCAAGATAAATATATCAAGTTGGCCAAACAAAATCCAAATATCGTAGAATAAATACGAGGCTATAATCAATCACACATATAAGAGATCAAAGAAGACTCAAATAACTTTCATGGATAAAAACATAGATCTGATCATAAACTCAAAGTTCATCGGATCCCAACAAACACACCGCAAAAAGACTTACATCATATGATCTCCAAGGGACCACTGTATTAATAACCAAGAGAGAGAGAGAGGAAGCCATCTAGCTACTAACTACGGACCCGTAGGTCTACAAAGAACTACTCACGCATCATCGGAGAGGCATCAATGGACATGATGAACCCCTCCGTGATGGTGTCTAGATTATATCTGGTGTTTCTGGACTTTGCGACAGCTGGAATTGATTTTTGTCCCCCTTCCTTGGGTTTCTGGAATATTGGGGTATTTATAGAGCAAAGAGGCAGTGTGGGAGACAACGAGGAGGGCACAACCCATCGGGGCGCGCCTGGGCCCCCAGGAGCGCCCTGGTGGGTTGTGCTCCCATCGGAGCTCCCCTCAGGTGCGTTCCTGGCCTAGTGGATGTCTTCTCGCTAAAATAAATCCACAAAAAGTTTCACTGCATTTGGACTCCGTTTGGTATTGATTGATTTCATGCGATGTAAAAAACATGCAGAAAACAGCAGCTGGCACTGGGCACTATGTGAATGGGTTAGTACCAAAAAATGATATAAAATGACTATAAAATGATTGTAAAACATCCAAGAATGATAATATAACAGTATGGAACAATAAAAAATTATAGATACGTTGGAGACGTATCAATCCTCCAGTTACCGTCAAGGATATGCTGAAAAACCTCTCCGTTGTGTCATAGTGGGTTTCTGAAACCCAGAAATGAGCAGCTCATGGCGGGGCAAAGTGGGCCCTTACCCTTGCCAAAGCATATTTAGCAGAATTGGATTTGGCGGCTTTAAAAGATGGGTTTCCAGAATACAAGTTGGATGATTTGGAATTCACCCGAGCAGACTTTTCTTGTGTCATGAAGGAGACTCAGCCTCTGGCGACCATTCCGGCAAACCAGGTTGACACATCTCATTATTACCGTGCATATACTGCTGATAATGAGTGTTTTCGAGTGCCTCAAGATGGGCCCTCCGAGCTTGTCCCCCTCATTATAAGAAAAAGACTGCTTCTGACACCGGAGCTTCTACTTCAACTGGGAACGATCCAAATTTTGAATCTTTGAAATCAATTTAGTGGATCGAGCAAGGCTAGGAGCATATTTATGATGACGATGAGTCGGAAGAATCGGGCGCTGAATCGGCCGATGAGGAAAACTGATGGCGGGTCATCAATGACTTGCCCAGTGATAAAAACTTTATACTCTCGTATTTTTGTATCAAAATATCTTTGGGTTTTGATGGCTCCGGATGTGAGTCTGTAATAGGGTAGCAACAACTCTGAAATGCCTCTCATCACGCCATAGATGGTGTTTATCTTTAGTTAATTATCAGAATCTTTATAGCCATATCTTTTATGACCCGACTATCCATAATCTGGTAACACAGCTCAATCTTCTTACATCATTGTCGTAAGAGAAAACATAACTTACTTGAAAAATAAAGTCGGTTGTAATATGTTATAATCCTGTTTTTATGATAGATTTTAGATAGTACTTCCTACTGAAAGAGTTCTAAAAAATAACATATCATGTTGAGTATTAATCATGATTCAAAGGGCGGCTCAGTGAGACGCGGTTAAAAATACTGACTTTTGAGGCCTAGCCTTGCTTCAACGAAGCAGGCATAATAACCCATGATTTATCCTAGCTTTCAATATGTCAGCTCTCACATGACATACCCATGTTTTAACCTTGCCGATTCAGGGTCCATAATGGACTAATCGGTCAAGAGTACACAGAGTCACTTTCTTCGGAGTCGCCAAAACATACTTGTAGGTTTGACCATTTTATGGCATATTTGCCGATCAAGAGGGTAAGAAGCTGAACTCTTCGAGTTAGAATCCCCCAAGTGACCTATGATCAAAATAGAAAGGCTTGGCATAGGATTGCACAAGACAATGCTATCACTTCTAAACAACCACGGGGTATGTAGCCCCGAGATAAGCTGGCTTAATTCTATTTACCATGATAATTTATTTGAACTTTGTAGCCCCCAGCTAACATATGGTAAAAAAACTCATGTTCAATTTTTGGCTAAAAACGAGCTTTATTAGATTCAAATATTATAGAAGTATGTGCACATTTTTAGGGATCGGTACAAAAGATAATGAGCCAGTAGCTCCTAGTATGATAGGGCCATCACAAATTGGTCGGGTTGGATTACTCAAACTGGTGGCTTACTTGAGAGAGGCTTTACCAGAGTTGTCCGTGAGGGATTTCATCTTTTCAGCAGCACCCGCCGACTCACCGTAAGCCACGAGTCTTTCCTCACATTCTTGAGCTATCTTTCTAGTGTCTCCTACTGTTATGGTGCCATTGGGACCCGACATCTTGAGCTTGAGGTATATATAACAAGGACGGGTCGTAAACTAAGCATAAGCCGGCCTTCCAAAGAGAGCATGATAAGGACTCTTTATTTTCACCACCTCAAACATTATGGGTTCACATCTGTAATTATGTTCGTCCCCAGAAGCAACATTAAGCTCGATCTGTTGGAAATATGCCATAGAGGCAATGATAAATAAGTTATTATTATATTTCCTTGTTCATGATAATCGTTTATTATCCATGCTATAATTGTATTGATTGGAAACTCAAATACATGTGTGGGTACATAGAAAACACACCGTCCCTAGTGAGCCTCTAAGGACTAGCTTGTTGATCAAAATGATCAAGGTTTCCTGACCATAAACATGAGTTGTCATTTGATAACAGGATCACATCATTAGGAGAATGATGTGATGGACAAGACCCAAATTATGAATGTAGCATGTGACTGTGTCAGTTTATTGCTACTATTTTCTGCATGTCAAGTATTTGTTTCTATGACCATGAGATCATGCAACTCCCGGGCACCGGAGGAATTCCTTGTGTGTATCAAACATCACAACGTAACTGGGTGACTATAAAGGTGCTCTACAGGTATCTCCGAAGGTGTCTGTTGGGTTGGCGTGAATCGAGAATGGAATTTGTCACTCCGTACGACGGAGAGGTATCTCTAGGGCCCACTCGGTAATACAACATCACAATGAGCTTGCTGTGACTAAAGAGTTAGTCACGGGATCTTGTATTATGGAACGAGTAAAGATACTTGCCGTTAACGAGATTGAACTAGGTATGGAGATACCGACGATCGAATCTTTGGCAAGTAACGTACCGATGGACAAAGGGAATAGTATACGGGATTGATTGAATCCTTGACATCATGGTTCGGTCGATAAATATCTTCGTATAATATGTAGGAGCCAATATGGGCATCCAGGTCCCGCTATTGGTTATTGGCTGGAGAGTGTCTCACGTCATGTCTGCATAGTTCTCGAACCCGCAGGGTCTGCACACTTAAGGTTCGGTGACATTTTGGTATAGTTGAGTTATGTATGTTGGTGATCGAAGGTTATTCGAAGTCCCAGATGAGATCCTGTATGTCACGAGGAGCTCCGGAATGGTCCAGAGGTAAAGATTTATATATGGGAAGTCATATTTTGGCTAACGGAAAAGTTTCAGGTTTTTCCGGAATTGTACCGAGAAGCTTCTAGTAGGTTACGGAAACTTACAGAGGAGTCCGAACGTCCACCAAGGGTTCTACCATGTCCCAAGGGTTTGCATGGGCTGAGGGGAGACATTGTGGCCTTATTGGGCCAAGCACACAAGTCTCTCATGGCCCATGCAGTTGGGAAAGGTGGAAAGTCCACCTTTGTATGGGAGGGAAGGAAGGGGACTAGGATTCCACCTCCTCCCCCCTTGCTGCCCCCTAGGGCTTGGAGGGATGTTACCCACACCCCTCCACCTATATATAGAGGGGGGGCACCCCAAGAGGACACACGAGGCCCTTGGCACCCCTCTCTCTCCCTAGATCGTTTTCTCCTCCGTTCGCAGTTTCGGTAGCGCTAGGCCTAGCCCTGCCGGGACAATAACACCAGCACCCCCGTCATGGCATCGTGCTGCTGGAGAACTCATGAACCTCTCCGTCTTCGCTTTCTAGATCAAGGAGGCGGAGAACGTCATTGAGTTGTACATGTGCTAAAGGCGGAGGTGCTGTCCGTTCGGCACTAGGTCGGGACGGATTGTGATGGGATCGCGGGGCGTATTGCGATTTGGATCGCAAAGATATTCCACTACATCAACCGCGTTATATACGCTTCCGCTTAGAGATCTACAATGGTATGTAGATGCACTCCCCCTCTCGTAGATGTTAGTATCCATAGATTGATCTTGCTGTGCGTAGGAATTTATTTGTTTCCAATGCGACGTTCCCCAACAGTAGCATCATGAGCTAGGTCTATGCGTATATGACATCTTGAGTAGAACACAATGGAGTTTGTGGGCGTTGATATTCAGATTGCTTCCCTCCTTAGTCTTTTCTTGGTTCAGCGGTACTGTGGGATGAAGCAGCCCGAACCAAATTTACTCGTCCACGTACGAGAGACCGGTTCCATTGAGTGACATGCAACTTGTTGCGTAAAGATGGCTGGCGGGTGTTTGTCTCTCCTACTTTAGTTGAATCGGATCCGACAGAGGTGGTCCTTGTAGAAGGTTAAATACTAACTTGCATATCATCCTTGTGGTTTTTGCGTAGGTAAGAAGCGTTCTTGCTAGATACCCGTAGCAGCCATGTAAAACATGCAACAACAAATTAGAGGACGTCTAACTTGTTTTTACAGGGTATGTTGTGATACGATATGGCCAAATACATGATGTTATATATTTGATGTACGATATGATCATGTTGTAATAGTTAATATCAACTTGCATGTCGATGCTACGGCAACCGGCAGGAGCCATATGGTTGTCTTTAATTTTTGGGTGTTTAGTGATGCTTTACTTTATTGCTAAATCAGTAGCAATAGTAGTACAAGCATAGATGGTGCGACAACCTCGGTGGCAGCACAATGATGGAGATCATGATGATGGAGATCATGGTTTGGCGCCGGTCACGATGGAGATCATGCCGGTGCTTTGAGGATGGAGATCAAAAAGCACAAGTTCATGGCGATATCATGTCACTTATGATTTGCATGTGATGTTAATCCTTTTTATGCACCTTGTTTTTCTTAGAACGATGGTAGCATTATAAGGTGATCCCTCTCCAAAATTTCAAGACAAAATTGTGTTCTCCCCGAGTGTGCACCGTTGCGACAGTTCGTCATTTCGAGACACCACGTGATGATCGGGTGTGATAGACTCTATGTTCACATACAATGGGTGCAAGACAATTTTGCACACGCGAAACACTCGGGTTAAACTTTTATAGACATGTCCTCAAAGCACAAGAGACCCAAAAGTTAAAAAATGAATCATATAGTTGATATGATCAACATGAAGATGTTCACCATTGAAGCCAGCTCATCTCACATGATGATCAGACTTGGGTTGGTGAATTTGGATCATGTACCATTCGAATGACCAGAGGGATGTCAATTTGAGTGGGAGTTCTTAAGTAATATGATTAATTGAACTCATTATGATGAACATAGTCAAAAAGACTTTGCAAATTATGTTGTAGATGATTAGCTTGCACTGTAGCTCCCCTGTTTTTGATATGTTCATAGAGAAAACTAAGTTGAAAGATGATAGTAGCAATTATGTGGACTAGGTCCGTAAACTGAGGATTGTCCTCATTACTGTGCAGAAGTCTTATGTCCTTAATGGACCGCTTGGTGAACTACCCCGAGCATCATTTGTGGATGTTGCGAACATCTGACATACACATTTTTATGACTACATGATAGTTCAGTGCGTCATGCTTTACGACTTAGAATTGAGGTACCCAAAATGTTTTTGAACGTCATGAAACATATGAGATGTTCCAAGAGCAGAAATTAGGATTTCAGGCTCGTGCTCGTGTTGAGAGGTGTGAGACCTACGACAAGATTCTTTGCCTGCAAAGTAAAGGAGAAAAGCTCAATTATTGAGCATGTGCTCAGATTGTCTAGGTACTACAATCACTTGAATTAAGTGGGATTTTATCTTCCAGATGAGATAGTGATTGACATAGTTCTCCAAAGTCACTGCCACAAAGCTACCGACCTTCATGATGAACTATAGCATACAAGAGATAGAGAAGATGATCCTTGAGATATTCACGATGTTTGACAATGCGAAGGTAGAAATCAAGAAGGAGCATCAAGTGTTCACTACAAGAAAAAGGGCTATAGCTAATATGGACACTAATGGCGCACCATGTATGTGGTGCGCCACTTCTATATAGCAGTGGCGCACTAGAGACGGGTGCGCCATTAGTGTCCATATTACTAAAGGCACACCTTGTGTGTGGTGCGCCATTACTATCTTTGTCCTGGCCCCACACCCTTTCCTAGACATATTAGTGGCGCACCAGGGTAAGAGCGCCATTACTAGTTTTAACTAGTAATGGCGCACCACATCCACGGTGCGCCAGAAGTAACAATTGTTTTTTCAGTTTTTTTTTTCAAAACTACTAATGGCGCATTATTACCAGGTGCGCCATTAGTAACCCTGGTTACCAATGGCGCATTCTTAGGTGGGTGCGCCATTGATAACCAGAAGTGAAAAAAAATCCCGCTCCCCTCCCCTTGTGGCTCTCCTCCCCCGATCCAAATCCAAAAACTCCCACTCTCGTGGCTCTCCTCCCTTTGACCGCCCCTCCCACCGCACCTGCCGCCGCCGGCTGGCCCTCGGCCGCCTCCCCCACCGCACCTGCCGCCGCTGACTGAACCCCCTGCTCCCCCTCGCCGCTGCGCCACTGTCCGCCTCGCACCGCGCCCTCCCCGCTCCCTGCCTCTCCCCACCGCCGCCAGGAACCCCCGAGGATGGGCGACGACAAGGGCGCCGCCGCCTCCCCCTCCGCCTCCGCCATGCTCCCCTCTTTCAGCAGCGAGGTTCACCCCGAGGTTCGCCCCCTCCCTCCCCCGCATTTTTGAAATAATTACCTCAAAAAACAAACAGTAAACTCCATGATCAGTTTTGGAAATAAATGGATTAATTGGATTTTTCCTTACTTAAGCAAAGCTCCTTTGCTGTCAAAATCAATGATAGTGTAGGCCCATATTTTCTGGGTGGAAAAGTTTTAAAACAGAGAGACCCGTCCTCTCCCATTCCGTTTAATTTGGTGGCAGATTTATTTACGCGCATGCTTGCCAAAGCGACTAGTGCGGACATGATCGCATGGATCCTCCTAGATGTGATCCTGATAGTTTAATTAGCATGTAGTATGCAGATAACACAATTTTATTCCTATATCCGAATCCCGAGAATTCTAAAAAACCTGTTAGAGCATATATCTCCATATGTGGTTTTGGTAATTGATGACAATTCCTATGGACTAATGGTTGCCTTAAGTTACATTTATAGGATTTGTCCATAGGCACTTCTTGAAGTCCATCTGTTGGGTTCAAGGAGTTTATATGATGACCAAGATGGTATTCAAGGTATTGTCCAAAGAATGGTCATAGAGACACATTGTTGATCAAGATCTCAGACAAAGAGCAAATCAAGATGATCAACACACAAAGCGTACAAGATGTACCGAGAGGGATCAAGTGATCCCATGGTATGGTAAGCATTCTCCATTACATATTTGTGTACTAACCCATGGTCTTCGTGAGAGTTCTATGTGGGGGTTAGGTGTGTTTCCATGGGTTGCGTCAAAGGGAAGATCTCATACAACCCATGAAGTATGACATCGATGACCAAGATGGTATTCAAGGTATTATCCAAAGAATGGTCATAGAGACACATGGTTGATCAAGATCTCAGACAAAGAGCAAATCAAGATGATCAACACACAAAGCGTACAAGATGTACCGAGAGGGATCAAGTGATCCCATGGTATGGTAAGCATTGTCCATTACGTATTTGTGCACTAACCCATGGTCTTCGTGAGAGTTCTATGTGGGGGTTAGGTGTGTTTCCATGGGCTTGCGTCAAAGGGAAAATCTTATAGCCCCATGAAGTATGACGTCAAGTTGTGATCGTCATCAAGATTGCGATGTGCAAGTTCAAGCGGATCAGCACGAAGATATCATGCTTGAAGCTTGCCGTCCGTTGTGGTGGCAATGGACTTATGAAGATATGCTGAAGAGTGGCTCACCCATAGTGAGTATGGGGGAGCAATCAACTAGTCTTCATCATGCCAACACAATCAAGAAAGGTGGTCCATCTTGAGGAAGCCAAGATCATCATCATCTAGCTCAAGAGGACGAGGTGCAAGGTATAGGTTTTCCCTTGATAGGTTTTCTGTTTAGGATAGATTGCTGTACTATCAAGGGGGGTTCTCAAGTGAGTAGCTTGATCGTATCGTTCGTTGAGAGCTCAAACCATTTGCATCCTTGCATCATACTTCTTGGTTCTTTTTTGGTTTTTCTCTTTGTGAGTTTTAGAGCTTATGGTCATCTTCGTGACAAGCTCGAGTTCATCGAAAACGGAGTCCATATGCATCTACTATGATGTTTTCGATGTTGGAGTTTTTGCCGGTTCTTCATTCATAGAGGACTCACATCTCTATATCATTGGCATTTTCATATCTGCATGGTCTTAAGATTTGGATAGCTCTTGTCGTCCTGAACCCAACAAGCTTGGGTTTGCTCGATTTGGAGCTCGTATGCGAAAGTTATGGCTGTTTCAGTGGCGAGCGGTACTACCGCTGGACCTAGCGGTAGTACCGCTGGACCTAGCGGTAGTACCGCTAGAGTTGGCGGTAGTACCGCTGGCCCTAGCGGTAGTACCGCTGGCTGTCGGTAGTACCGCCCCTGGTCAGCGGTAGTACCACTCCAAGAGCTTAGTACCGCCTGCCTAGCGGTTGTTCGTGGACGGACCTTTTTGCGAAGACTTTCTTGGCGGTGGTAGTGCCTTTGCACTACCAGGGGCCCAGCGGTAGTACCGCTAGGGCCAGCGGTGCCAGCGGTAGTACCGCTGCAACCAGCGGTAGTACCGCTAGCTGGCGGTAGTACCGCCCCTGGTCAGCGGTAGTACCGCTGGAGTGCCAACGGTAGTACCGCTGCAGCCAGCGGTAGTACCGCTGGAGCTCGGGCTATAAGTCGGGGGTAACGGTCTGATTTCTTCCCCCACTATATAAAGGGGGTCTTCTTCCCCCTTGGTCTTATCTATCTATTGAGCTCTTGTTCTACCTCCATCGTTGACATTCTTAGAGCTTGCTTACTCTCAATCCCTCCAATGATTCTTGCTTGTTCTTGAGGGAAAAGAGAGAGGAGATCTAGATCCACATCTCCACCAATCACTTTCTCCTCTATGTGAGGGGAACCCCTTGGATCTTGATCTTGGAGTTCTTTGTGAGCTCCTTGTTCTTCCTCTCATATTTCTCCATAGCTTTCGTTGTTGTGGAGGGATTTGAGTGTGAGGGACTTGACCACTTCGTGTGTTCTTGCCATTGCATTGGTTGCATCGGTTTGAGTTCTCCACGGTGATACGTGGAAGTGAAGGTTGAGAAGCTTATTAACTTTGGTACTTAGTACCCTAGATATTGTTCTTCGTGGATGCTTTGGCGTCCTAGAAGCTTGGTGGTGTCTCGGAGCTCAATCATTGTGGTGTGAAGCTCCGGGAAAGCGGAGGGGTCTCCAATTAGGTTGTGGAGATTGCCCCGAGCAATTTGTACGGGTACCGGTAACCGCCCCCAAGGGTTGCCACGTGTACGGGTTCGGTAACCGCCCCCAAGGTTTGCCATTTGTACAGGTTCGGTGACCGCCCTCAAGGGTCCCTTAGTGGAATCACGACATCTTGCATTGTGCGAGGGCGTGAGGAGATTACGGTGGCCTTAGTGGCATCTTGGGGAGCATTGTGCCTCCACACCGCTCCAACGGAGATTAGCATTCGCAAGGGTGTGAACTTCGGGATACATCATCGTCTCCGCGTACCCCGGTTATCTCTTACCCGAACCCTTTACTTATGCACTTTACTTTGTGATAGACATATTGTTTATTGTAATATATCTTGCTATCACTTAGTTGTTTATCTTGCTTAGCATAAGTTGTTGGTGCACATAGGTGAGCCTAGTTGTTTGTAGGTTTTGTGCTTGACATATTAAACGTTAGTTTTATTCCTGTTTTGTTCAAGCCTAAACCTTAATTATTTTAAAGCACCTATTCACCCCCCCTCTAGGCGACATCCACGTCCTTTTCAAAACCTTAATTGCCTATTGGCCTGTTTCGAGAATCTCTCCCGTATGATAATTAATTATGATAAATGTGAACTTGTTGCGATCAACTTTAGGAGAAGATGATATTAAGACTCTTTCTCAAATTTTTTGTTGTAAAGTTGGGGATTGCCTCCTGAAATATTTGGAAGTACCGCTTCATTAGCTGAAATAAAGGGGGTAAAATATTCAACCTATTATTGATAAAATCATTAAAAGAATTTGTGGTTGGAGAGGCAGGTTGCTTAGCTATGAGGCTAAGCTGATTCTATTGCACACTTGCATTGCTAGTATTCCTATGTATTTGATGTCTCTGATCAAATTTCCAGAATGGTCAATTAAGACCATTACATATCAGATGTCTCACTTTTTTGGGGTAACATGGGGGAGGTTCACAAGTACCACCTTGCTAATTGGGGGTTAGTTTCGAGAAGAAGGACTTTGTGGGACTGGGGGTCATAAACTTGAGGGAGTTTAACATGGCCCTACTTGCATCTTGGTCTAAGAGATATCTACAGGGGTGAGAGAAGCCTTAGATAACTTTGATTAACTACAAATATAGCACCACAGGGCCTAATATTGCACACTTGACAAACGATTGTATAAAAAGGATATGGGATCGATGTGAAATAAGAAAGGAATATAATGTTACCTGAATTCTCAATTATTCTCTGGTTGATGTAGATAACTAAGTAGCTGCTGCTGTCAAGTGTGGATGGTTGCAGCACGCTCGCAGCTGCACGTGCCTTTTGATACTTCATCCAATCCTTCATGATATGAAACAAATGCATTTTCTGGTTGATGTAGATAACTAAGTAGCTGTTGTTGTTAACTTGTGATGGTGCTGTTTAATCCTCACATTCCCCTCCTATGATATGATGTTTGCCAATTATTATCCGAACCAATTATTATCTGACAAAGATGAAAGTAGAATGCTGATGTTCTTTATTCTTGTTCATTCATGCTTTTCCTTTTTGATACTTCCCTTGCACCGAAAGAGTGCTCTTCATGTTTGGTAGCTTTTCTTGTTTTGCCGAAATGTTGATTCATTTCTGTTCCGGCAAATTTCAGGTGCTCCATATGTCCACTTTTTAGTAAATGTCATGCTCAAATTTTCTCTGTTTTAGGAATTGTTGTCTGCCAAAACAAGCGCGGCCTTTGCGACACGCCTTTCCTAGTTGATGATAGGTTCTTCGGCATCATGCTGGATGGGGACTTCGAAGTGGATACAGTAAGTCACAACGACAAGTCTTTTTTCGTAATTAAGCATGACTTCTTTTGCTTCAACTTATAATTTTTATTTTTTACTATTCTACTAGCGTATCCCCTGCCATGCAAGACATTATGTGTTGGATAAGATTAGTTTCAGTACTGAAGAAACTATGGAGGTAAAGATAGTTCACTGGAGGACCGAGCATGGTTATACTTTTGCCGTAAAATTGTACAATGCAGACACCTACTCCTCTTTTGAATGCAAAACTTGGATAGCACTATGCAAGGCTTATGCATTTGAGCCTAATATGCTTATCACCTTTGATATTCGTCCGGAAGATGAAATTGAAGGTAATATCGACATCTGGGTCGATGTGCAGACGCCTCCAATTCTACCATTATGTGAGTTTCTCAACCACATTTATTAAGTAATTTATATTGTTTATTTAAAAATAGTTGACAACTTATTTCCGTTGACAACTTATTTTCATTCTTCAAAAAATGTCCGGAAAATGGTAGACAGAACCTATTACTACAATGATGAAGCAGAATTAACTTGTCAGGAGATACATCATCTTGTCCATTTTATCATTGATCTTGAGAAGTACAATACCAATCAGCAAACTTCCCAACATCATGGTCAATATGTGCCACTAGTGCACGTGGTGAACTACGGTAACATGCATGGAGATTGCAAGGTAAGATTTTCTACTATTACGACATCCATGCATCTTTTGCATAAATTCTTGTAAAACTAAACTACATTGCTAGCTACAAAGCTAATACTATGTTTTTCAACAGAAAATCCCAAAAGATTGTGTGCCTCATCTGATGTTACCAAGAGGTCGCGTTGATGTTATGATGATACGACCAGCGCGGCCAGGTTAGCCTAGGTATCTGATGTACTCCTGTCCATACCGGATTTCTAAAACCGATGAAGTCATGACAATCAAAGATTGGAAAAAATGTATGGTCTATCCTAGAGAGCTACTTGGAAGCAACATTGTGCGTAGGCCAAGAATTGGAGACAAGATGATCTCCATTCTCCATAATGGAGAGTCAGGGCCTATCTTGTTTTTTGATATTCTACCTAAGCAGAGGAGTAGGTCCTAGGTTCAATGTGTTATTATGTGCTACAATGTGATGATGTGCTACAATGTGTTAATGTGATGATGTGCTACAATGTATTAAATAGTATTGGTGGTAATGACTATGATGATTATTAGCTATTTCCGAGATGATGTGATGATGTGCTACAATGTGTTAGAGTTGACGATGATGATGATGATGTGCTACAATGTATTTTGTAACCTGTGCACCATCTAAAAGTGCACAGGTTACAATGATGATGATGACGATGATGATGATGATGTGCTACAATGTGCTTAAAAAATCCTAATATTCATAGTAGTGGCGCACCATCTAAAAGTGCGCCATTAGTAAACCCACAACAGTGGCGCACTTCTAGGCCTACTAATGGCCCACCTGGTGGTGCGCCACTGTTATGTATATTAACAGTGGCGCACCAGGGGTGCACCATTACTATTTATTAGTAGTGGCGTGATAATAGTGGCACACCTATAGTGCGCCATTAGTAGGCAAAATAGGTGCGCCACTAATAGCCTTTTTTCTAGTAGTGGTTGATGGTTAGTAAAACCACTAGTTTCAAGAAGGGCAAGGGAAAGAAGGGGAACTTCGAGAATGACAAGCCAGTTGTCACTCCAATGAAGAAACCCAAACCCGAGACAACGTTCTTCTATGATGAGGGGAATGATCACTAAGGCGGAACTTCCCTGGACACTTGGTAGATAAGAAGGCTGGCAACGTCAATAGAAGTATATTAGATATACATGTTATTGATGTGTACTTTACTAGTACTCCTAGTAGCACCTGGGTTTTAGATACCGGTTGAGTTTCTAAATGTTAGTAACTCAAAATAAAATCTACGGAATAGACGGAGACTAGCTAAAGGCGAGGTGACAATGTGTGTTGGAAGTGTTTCCAAGGTTGATAAGATCACCATCGCACGCTCCCTCTACCTTCAGGAGTAGTGTTAAACCTAGATGTTGTTTGGTGTTTGCGTTGAGCATGAACATGATTGGATCGTGTTTATTACAATACGATTATTCATTTAAAGAAAATAATGGTTACTCTGTTTACTTGAATAATACGTTCAATGGTCATGCACCTAATCTGAATGGTTTATTGAATCTCGATCGTGGTGATACACATGTTCATAATATTGATGCCAAAAGATACAAAGTAGTAATGATAGTACCACTTATTTGTGGAGCTGCCGCTTAAGTCATACTGGTATAAAACACATGAAGAAAGCTCCATGCTAATGGATCTTTTGGACTCACTTGATTTTGAATCACTTGAAACATGTAAATCATGCCACATGGCAAGATGGCCGAAGGCCTCGTTTTCAGTAAGATGGAACGAGCAAGTGACTTATTGGAAATAATACATTTTGATGTATGCAGTCCAATGAGTATTGATGCATGCAGTGGATATCGTTATGTTCTTACTTCACAGATGATTTGAGTAGATACATGTGTATTTACTTGATGAATCACGAGTCTGAATTATTGAAAAGTTCAAGCAATTTCAGAGTGAAGTTGAAGATCATCGTGAGAAGAGGATGAAATATCTACAATGTGATCGTAGAGATGAATATCTGAGTTGCGAGTTTGGTATACATTTAGGACAATGTGGAAATTTGTTCACAATTCATGCCACATGGAATACCATAGTGTTATGGTGTGTCCAAACAACGTAGCAGCGCCCTGTTAGACATGGTGCCCAAACTATGAACGTAGCATGTGACGTGTCAGTTTATTGCTACCGTTCTCTGCATGTCAAGTATTTGTTTCTATGACCATGAGATCATGCAACTCTCGGGCACCAGAGGAATGCCTTGTGTGTATCAAACGTCACAATGTAACTCAGCGACTATAAATGTGCTCTACAGGTATCTCCGAAGGTGTTTGTTGGGTTGGCGTGAATTGAGAATGGGGTTTGTCACTCCGTACGACAGAGAGGTATCTCTAGGGCCTACTCGGTAATACAACATCACAATGAGCTTGCAAGCAATGTGACCAAAGAGTTGGTCACGGGATCTTGTATTACAGAACGAGTAAAGAGACTTGCCAGTAACGAATTTGAACTAGGTATGGAGATACCGACGATCGAATCTCGGGAAAGTAACATATCAATGGACAAAGGGAAGAGTATACGAGATTGATTGAATCCTTGACATCGTGGTTCGATCGATAAAGATCTTCGTAGAATATGTAGGAGCCAATATGGGCATCCAGGTCCCGCTATTGTTTATTGTCCGGAGAGTGTCTCTGGTCATGTCTGCATAGTTCTCGAACCCGCAGGGTCTGCACACTTAAGCTTCAGTGACATTACGGTATAGTTGAGTTATGTATGTTGATGACCGAAGGTTGTTCGGAGTCCCAGATAAGATCTCGGACGTCACGAGGAGCTCGGGAATGGTCCGGAGATAAACATTTATATATGGGAAGTCATATTTTGGCTACTGAAAAAGTTTTGGGTTTTTCCGGTATTGTACCTGGAAGCTTCTAGAAGGTTCCAGAAACTTCAAGAGGAGCACAAAAGTCCACCAATGGTTCTACCACGTCCCAAGGGTTTGCATGGGCTGAGGGGAGACATTTTGGCCTTATTGGGCTAAGCGCACAAGTCTCTCAAGGCCCATGCAGTTGGGAGGGGCTGTTCACCTTTGTTTGGAAGGGAAGGAAGGGGACTAGGATTCCACCTCCTCCCCCCTTGGATGCACCCTAGGGCTTGGATGGGCTGTTCCCCACGCCCATCCACCTATATATAGAGGGGAGGGGCACCCCAAGAGGACTCACGAAGCCCTTGGCGCCCCTCTCTCTCCCTAGATCGTTTTCTCCTCCGTTCGCGGTTTCGATAACGCTAGGCGTAGCCCTGTCGGGACAACACCACCACCACCGCCGTCATGCCATCGCACCGCCGGAGAACTAGTCAACCTCTCCGTCCTTGCTTGCTGGATCAAGGAGGCAGAGAACGTCATCGACCTGTACATGTGCTGAAGGCGGAGGTGCCATTCGTTCGCCACTTGATCGAGACGGATCATGATGGGATCGCGGGACGGATTGCGATTTGGATCACAGCGACATTCGACTACATCAACCATGTTATAGACGCTTCCGCTTAGTGATCTACAAGGGTATGTAGATGCATTCCCCCTCTCGTAGATGTTAGTCTCCATAGATTGATCTTGCTGTGCGTAGGATTGTTTTTGTTTCCCATGCGACGTTCCCCAACATGATCCGCCTGACCGGGTATGCTGACCTCCCAGGAAAGATTCCATGGAAAACTATGGACAAAGTTTGCAAACTATTGTCCCACAAGTTCATCCTCCAGAAAGTGTCATAATATAAAATGTTGATGCTGCTCCCTCCGTCCATGAGAACTTTTGTGAGGGTGTATCCACCAACCTGAGGTGCTACTACCGAAGATAGATCTTCTGAGTTATCAACCCGGGGTGGGTGATCCTCACGACTCCAAACAATTGGTCTCTCGGACCAGTTGAGATATCTGGGGATTGCCGGCTCAATCATGTTGATGGATGTCTGCTTATGCTTCCTATCCTCTTTGCATCCATTGGTGGTAAAAATGTGGTACTGACCATTGTTCAGCTGTTTAGGGTTGCTCCGAAACCCAGACTCATTGTTAGTTTGTTGATTTCCTTGGTCAGAATGTTGCCTGTTACCAGAATTCCCTTGGTGCTGATAATATGATCTAGATTCGCCTTGTTCGTTAAATCCTGACCATGGGAAACCTCCAGATGAGCGGCCTTGCGGGCCAGGTTGTCCATACTGACCTAAAACTCCACCATTAGCCCCAGGTGGCCCTGAAAGGCTTGATTTCTAAACTCCTTCATGATATGTCAATTTTCCCAGGAATACTTAGATGGCTTATCGTGAGTACTATGCTTTGGGCAAGGCGTTTCAATGCCTCCTCATAGTTTTGGAGCTTATTCCCATTATAAGGTCCTCCAAAACGGCGCTGGTGTTTTAACCTAGTGTTGGTGTTGGCCACGAACTCTGAGCCGCCCTCAGGTTCTTCCATTTATTAGTGTGGTTTCCCTGTTTCCTACTTTGTTGGTTACCTTTGCTACCCTCTCCTTTCTTGCCCTTGCCTGTTCTATCCTCATCTGACCCGGGGTCTTTCATGCCATCTGACTCGGCATACCTAGTCAGAACATCCATCAAGTCGCCCATGTCTTGAGTCTTTTACTTCAAATGACCCAACTTAAGCACTAGTGGCTGGAAATGACAATTCTTCTCTAGGATCAGAACGGCTTGCGAGGCTGTTATACTATCTGATGAATGGATTATTTCTGCAACCCGACGAGTCCAATGATGGGCCGACTCACCCGTGCGCTGAACGCAGTGCTGGAGATCCACAATTTTCATCGGGCGCTTGCATGTTCCTTGTGACTTTTTGATGAAATGTTCCTCCAGCTCCGCCCAAGTGTTGATGGAATTAGGTGGAATTTTTTAAGCCAAGTCGGAGCGGCTCTTCCAACATCATCGTCATATACTTTATGCATACCGTGTCGCTGACATCGAGCATGTCCATGGCTAGCTCATAACTTTCAATCCATGCCACGAGCTCAAGATTTGTGGTATAGTTTGGCACCTTACGAGGTCCTTTGAAGTCTTTAGGCATGGGCTCACTTCAAAGAGCCAGAGGCAAATACAGAACACTGATCGTCTTGGTGCTACTTATGGCTCCATGTGTTACTGACTGGGGCTTCGTTATAGGTGGTTGAGCCGCCTGCCTCACAACCGCTTCTGCCTCCGCCTGACGGGCGGCTCTTGCTGCATCCACCAAGTCCTGGGCATTATGCAATCCTAGCCGTGTCGGGGAAACCCAAGGTTGTTGTCGCCATGCGTTACTGGAAACAGTCGACGACTCCCCATGGCGTCTGACATAAGGTGTAGAGTGCATTCGATCTCGACTGTATGAGTACTGCACCTATTTGGCCACTGCCATCTTCAGCATCTCAATGGTGTTCCTAGCTTCAATTTACACCGGGGTGTGTCCGTGTATGGGGAGAGCCTCCAAGTGACGTGTTGCAGCCAACATATTGTCAACAGGGTTGAAAAAATGACCCTGCAGTGTGTGAAAGTGTTGTGGCAATGTGTGAGCCGGCTGTACCTAAGCCGACTGTACCTAAGTCGGCTGTCCCTGATCATGCGGTGAGTTCTGTGCAACGCTATGGGTACGTGGACTAGCGAATAGGCGCGTTGGTGTTACGTCTGGTGGTAACCGAGATTGATGCCTCCTTAGGTGAACCGCCTCATTGGTCTGTTGACGAAGTCCAAGCTGGTACACCTCTATCCCTAGACGCTCTGACCCATCACCGATTCGATCCTGCATCTCTCCCATTTGGATGTTTCTTGGAATTGATCTCTTTCTGAACCTTGATCATGTCTGCACAGAGTTTCACTAGTTCTGCGTTACGCTATTCCCGGTTCTCCTTAGTGACCGTATCTTCCAAGAGTTTAGTTATCCCAGCCACCACGTCAATCATGGCTTGAGCCGGTGTTTTACTCGACCTGCCATTCTCATTAGTAGCTCCTGTTGCAGCTGAATCTGGTGCAGGCGCGACTCTAGCCATGTAAATAGTGACTTGCCGAGGTGGGTCATCTGGTTCCCTGGCTGCTTCTCCCTCCGGAGTTTCCCCAAGCTCGTTACTCAGGGGAAAGATCGATCCGGCGTCTCCCGTGGAGGACTCTCCATCAAGGTTCTGGTTGTCGAGGGCGTCTTCACCGCTTGCGGGTTCATTCGTAAGGCTGAGCCCCTGGGTGAATCCAACAAACACGTGAAGACTACCTGTTTGGAGATGACCGCACCAGTCGCACCAAGTCGTCTCGTTGATGGTGTTGTAGATGCCTGACCCGGGCGTCTTTGCGCAGATCTGATTGAGGGAGATCCGCGAATTAGTTTCTGCTATGTCGTCCTTTAAGCCCAAACTTGTATTATCGATGTAGCGATTGTTGCAGCAACTCTTGATCATCATGGCCACCTGCGACTCCCAAATCTCGGAAGGGTTCCCTTCGAGAACTCAACTTCACCTTGCGATTTCCCCACGGTGGGCGTTAACTGTCATGGTTTTGTCACGACAGATGTCCGCATGAATGAACTTAGTGGTGAGTCCATCGTCGCGGTGTGGCAACTCGAAGGGGTTGATTGGGATAAGAGAGTCAAATTTACCTAGGTTCGGCCCCTCCGATGGAGGTAAAGTCCTACGTCCTGCTTTGTGTTTGTATTGATGGGAATCTCAATTACAAGGGTGTGGAATCGCTAACCTAGCTCTTGAGGGTTTCTTCCTTGATCCTTGTGACTCGAGGGCTCTCCTTTATATATAGTTAGAGACCCCAAGTTTACAACACAGACCGAGTTGAATAATACCCATGACCTATTACAAATCTACCTTATCTTTGTCCTCAAGCCAATGAAACTTCCGACGTCTCTTGCCTTGTACGTCTTTGAGCCGCCGTCTCCTGGAGATGGGCTGCTTGGTGGCTTGTCGACTAAGTCTTCGAGCCCATCTTCTCATGTTGTCCTTGTGGCTTGACCCAGCCCCATAGGATGGGTTAAATCATGGGGTTATATCCCTGACACTTTGTGACGTTCATCTCGAAGTATCATATGCATGGCATGGATAAGAAGCTCACTGAATTGCATGGGATGCACAAGGTGGGAGATCAGGATATTAAGAAAGGCACGCATCAAGTGTTGATGGTGCACAACTCGACAAAGTTCAAGAAGAGTTGGTCCAAGAAAAAGGGTAAGGCAAAAGGCACAGAGAAGGTCTCCGCCGCTGAGCCGAAGTCCGCACCAAATTCAAAGACCATTTTCTTTCATTGCAAGGAAGCTGGTCACTCGAAGAGGAACTATAGCAAGTGGCTTGCTGAGCATGGAAAGAAGGCTGAAGATGCTTCTTCAGGCAAAGGTACACTTGTTACATATGTTATAGACATTTACCTTGCTAACATACCTAGTAGCTCTTGGGCATTTGCTACCAGATCGGTTGTTCATATTTGCAAATTGATGCAGGGTCTAGTAAGAACTAGGCATGTGGCACAAGAGGAGATTGACATCAGGGTCGGCAACAAATAAAGAGTTGCTGAATTGGAGGTCGGAATGATGCAGCTCCAGGTTCCTTCTGGATTTTTTTTGGAATTGAATAATTTCTATTACATTCCTGCACTTAGTCGGAACATTATTTATGCCTCATGCTTGATTATTCAGGGTTAGAATTCAATTTAAGGGACAATGGTTGTTCATTTTATTTTTATGGAATGTTCCACGACTATGCACCCATTGTAGATGGGCTATTTATTTTGACTCTAGAAATGGAACCAGTCTATAACTTGAATGTTAAGAGGCATAAGCCTAATGAGATAAATCAAACATACTTCTGGCATTGCCAGCTTGAACACATTAGTCTAAAATGCATGAAGAAGCTCCATGATGATGGACTCCTCACTTCGTCCGACTTCGGGTCATTCTAGCCATGCGAATCATGCTTTTTAGGCAAGATGACTAAGTCTCCTTTTGCAAAGAGTTGCGAGAGGGCGTCCGAGCTGTTGGAGCTTATACAGAGTGATGTGTGTGGTCCAATGAGCACAACGGCTAGAGGTGGCTATCAGTACTTTGTAACTTTTGCCGATGACTTGAGTAGATATGGATATATCTATTTGATGAGGCACAAGTTAGCGACTTTTGAAAAATTCAAAGAGTTTCAGAACGAGGTTGAAAATCAGCTAGGCAAGACGAGAAAGCTTCTACAATCAGATAGTGGAGGTGAGTACATGAGCCATGAGTTTGATGATCATCTGAGAAGCCGAGGTGTTGTACCTCAGCTCACACCTTCGAGTACACCACAGAGAAACGGCGTGTCAGAACGCAGAAATTGAACCTTGTTGGACATGGTCTAATCGATGATGAGAAAATCTGAAAGTGCGTTGTATCGACTAGAGGGGGCTTAATAGGCGATTTTTATGAATTCATCACCGAGGAAGTTCCCGGCGAGGAAAGTCCTCAGTCACAAAGTGCGTGCAATGGACTTAGTACTCAAACAGGTGTGTAAAACAGTGAAAGCATTGTCATCAGAGTGAAACAAAACGTTCAGATTGCACAAGTAGCGTGATCACGACATGCAAGTGATGAATAATTAAGTGAATAATTTGGTGCGAGGAAATTGAGAAAGCCTTCAGTAAAATTCTTCAAACAATAAAGATCAAAGTCGTCAATATACAATTGAGGAAATGAAAGGGTTAAGGAATTTAAACCCGGTGCTCGATGAATACAATGATTTGATGACCCAGTTCCAACTGTTGTTACACTCGCATGTCTCGTTTGGTGCGGCTTGGTAGATAAACCAAATAACACACAGTCCTAGGGCACTGAGTCCTTACCATATTCTCCTTGAGCTAAGGAGACACAGTCCTCACCCAACACTCGTGGTATGTTTTCAGAGTGGACTTCCAAACCCTCACAAACTTGGTCACTCAGCGATCCAAAATTCACTGCTGGATGCTCTAGACCATATCGCCTAACCGTGTGGAGGATGCACAGTCCTTAAAGGTAACAAGCGTCAGTTCCACACAAGAACAATCTCTTAAGTGATTCTTAATCACATTGGGGTTTCTGGGTTTTGGTTTGGGTGTTTGGGGTTTTTCCTCACCGATGAATTTCCCTCAAAGTCTTCGAGATATGGGTTGCTCTCAAATGACAAGTGTAAGTTTCTCTCGTGGAGCAAACAACCCATTAGTGGTTATGGGGGCAACTATTTATAGCCGGGCAGCAATCCTGATATGAATTGACATAAATGGCCCAATGATATGACCGTTAGGTGGATATGAACCTTGGTCGGAATGTTTCAGTTATGAAAGTCCTCATGTCACTCATGTTCCTCACTGGTAGGTAATTTGCACTCGCGAAAACCTAACTCCTCAGTTAGAGCAAATTCCTCACAGATGAGAAGATCTTCGTCTCTGCCACTAAAGAATTTGACTAAGCTTTTGAAGATTTCCAAAGGCTTCATCCGAAGGGTTTGTATGTGTAGGCTTTGAGATGAGCATCACTTGGAAACTTTTCCTTAGTTTTACCTCGACCCTCTTTAATAGTATGGTGGTCCTATGCCACAGAATACAGAAAATTAAACTATGAAAATGGAAGTCTTCACGCTTCAAAGTCCTCGCATGGATTTCTTCACGAACACACCAATTTCCTCACTTTAAAGGTCTTCAGAGGAAATACCAAAGTATTCAGCCGACATACATTTTTAGGGGTCGATATTCTTAGAATAACTCAAACTCCCCAGTGACTTATTATAACGCCCCGGACACACCCGCCGGCGGTCGATACTCCTGGCGGGATCTAGACTGGCCCCACATATCAATACTAGTCTTTTCTACGCACTTTGTCCTCACTCATGCGCACCCGAGATCAGCTTCCCGGTCAGTCACCGCGAGGGTCGGCTCTGATACCAAACTTGTAACGCCCCAGACACACTCGCCGACGGTCGTTACTCCTGGCGGGATCTAGACTGGTCCCACGTATCAATACTAGTATTTTCTGCGCACTTTGTCCTCACTCATGCGCACCCGGGATCAACTTCCCGGTCGGTCACCCATCCTAGAACTACTCAAAGCCAATCACGCTTTACCTGGGAGTTCTGTTTGAATGGGCTCCCGGAAAAGAAGGAATTCCTTATTGATATGAGTAGTCTATCATCCCTAATAAGCCAGGCTATCACACTTATAGAACCTATGTACACTCCCAAACATATCAGTCTCTTAACTTATAAGTCTTCAATACACCAAAATCACTAAGAGGCACCAGATGCACTTAAAATCTCCCCCTTTTTGGTGATTGATGACAAATGGGTTAAGTTTTCAACGGGGATAATAATATGAAGTGTAGGTACAGAGTTTGACGAATTTGAATGCCATATATAGAGAAACTCCCCCTGAAGACGTGCATGTTTGAGGAATTTGCTTTGGACAATAAATGCACATTGAGGATTTATACCATGGAGATCTCCCCCTATATCTTGTAATCCATGCAAGCATTTGACATATATCATGGGGAAATTGAAATTCATGATAGAAAGTGGAGTTTGACGAATTTCAGCATGCGTGCATTAATTAATGTGAGGAATAAGCATGCAAGGAAAAACTGTTCAAAAGTGTGAGACCACCACCGGGCATAAGTTTGCAACTCATAAAACCAAACACTTCAGAAGAACGAGAGTTGTAACTTAAAGAAAATATAGTTCAAAAGGCCATAAACTAATAAAGTAGGCCCGCTTGAAGGCTAACTTAGATTTCTCCCCCTTTGTCATCAAGTGACAAAAAACGACGAAAGTGAGGACTAACACCCTTGAAGAATATCACTTTATTAGTGGAGGAGGAGCGTTGGGGTCGTTCGTCGCAGCTGTGTCATCAAGATATTCAACTTCATCAGTTGTGCGCGTTGAAGAAAATGAGCTGGCCACCAGTTGAGGAACTGGAATATTCTTGAACTTCTTCTTTGGTGGCCAGGAGTAGTCGAAGTCTTGCTGGAACTCCATTTCAGTGACTTCCTCAGGAGTCTTGTTGTGAGACAGAATGGCCCATGTACGGTAAAAGATCTCATCATTGGTGGAATATGACGCAACTTTGTGAAATTGGGCATCAAGGGGCCGATATCCTTCATCAATCCCAAATTTCCCTTTGCCTTCAATTATCTCAAAAGATTTCTTGATGACTTCAAGTGGAGGCAAGTAGGTGAGGTGATTCAGAATATATGCCTTGTAAGGAATAGTAGATCTGGCCGTGATGAATTAAATAATCCACGGAGCATAAGGCTTCAGATCAAAAGGTGGCAGTGCTGTGTTGGCGAGAGTCCTCATGAAGAAATCAAGAAGATTTATTGAAATCCCATGGATGATATTGAAGAGCAAATTCTTCATGATGCCCACAATTTCTTCATCGGTAGATTCATGACCCTTTATTGGATAGAAGATTTTGGACAAGATGCGGTAAACTGTCATGGGCACATAAAGTAATTCCTTCATGAGGAATGTGGTTCTTGGCTGCATTCCAGTAGCCAAAGGCTTCATCAACACTTGCATCACATGATTTGGCAGTATAGTTTCGTCATAGATGCATCTAGCTCCTTCGAAGGGAATTGGAACTGGTACTGCACAAAGTAATTCCTTGGCAGGGGCATTGTAGTGAGTGTTTTGAGTCATCTAGTCCAGAACCGAAGTGTTGACATCTGAGACATCTCCTGAGATGTACAATGTAGCATAGAATTGAAGAATGATTTCTTCATTCCAATCACAGATGTCCATGCAGAATGGCAGTAGTTCACCATCACGAAGAACACAAAGATCTGGAGTAAAGCAAGGAATATTCTCCATATCTGCATGAGGAATTCGTGGTGCGTAACAACCTTGTCCTTGTTGAAGAGAACAATGCCATAGTAGTACATCTGACTGAGGGTCCAAAATACTTTGCGCCTTATCCTTGGAGAGTCAAAAGGATTTGCGCCGATGAAATAGTGATGTTCATCAAAGAATTTTTCCTTGTCAAACTTGGCCTTTTTGTTCCCGTGTAAGGCTCAAGACTCTCCGGTTGAAGATTTGGCTTGAATCTCCCCACAAGTCTTCGAAGACCTTCAGTTTAAGGAATTTCAGCCATGACCACTGTAGACTCAGGATTTTCAACATGAGGTTCACATGCAGTGTCTTCACTCACAGGAACATGTTCTTCAGCTACATTCTTCTCAGTTTGAGGAATATGCTATGCAGATTCATCAAGTTTAGGTGCATCAGTTTCCTTAGTAACTGTTTGATTGGCAGCGTCTTCAGCTCATGCAGCTGATTCAGTCTTCGGGATGGACTTCATTGGAGTGCCCTTGGCATCAGACCCGATATGAATTTTAGTGGCAGCAGGGGACCGGGGAACTTGAGGAATTGGAGTGGTTAATGGTGAGTTGAGATGGGCCTCTTCCCAATAGTCGTCATTGATCACACGTGTTGTGCTGCTAATGTCCACATATTCATCTTTTTCTTAATCTCTCACATCTGTATTCTGTTGTGGCCGAGGAGATGAGGCTTGAGGAATTGAAGTATTTGGATCAGCTTCAATTTCTTCATCAATTGGTGTGGAAGCAGTAGAGTGAGTGTCTTCCATTTCTTCATCCCCTTCTTGGATGACGTGCTCGATACCAAATGGCACAATCACATAGGAGGGTGCTGCGTTGATAGGGGTGGCATCAACTGGAGTAGTTAAGGAATTTGTGAGAGTCCTCAAGAGTTTTGCTTCTGAGGACTCTGAGCTCGTTCAGGCCTTTCTCTTCTTTGCTGCTTCCTTTTCACCAGCCTTTGTTTTGATGTAGACGGAAGCTATACTTTCTTCGCTTGTGAATATTTTGGAGCAGGAGGAGTTTCTTCACGCACGATTGATGCACTCGTCCTGGCAGTAACAAATTGTTCAGGCACAACCATTTCTTCAGTTGCCCTGGCATGTTCGTTAGTTGCAGGAATTTCATCATCAGAATCGTCACGCAGTCAGCTATGTAGTTAGCCTAAGGAGTTTGAGGTTGCATTTTGGCCGCAACCTGCTTGTTGTGGTTAGTGATGACTTTGTTGGCAACGTTGACGAATCTGACTTTTGCGCCCTACCAGTCCGCATGAAAGCGATTGTATTCTTCACTGAGCTACTTAATCTCAGTTTGAGTGGCCAGGATCTGATCAGGGGTCATATTCAGAATGTTGTTCTTCAGAAAGCTCTTTCCGAGTCTGAGCCTTTCTAGCTTGATTGGCCTTCTACACCTTCCAGTTTTCCTCATTGATGAAGGGTGTCAACATGTGACTTGGTCGAAGTGGAAGCTTCAAGTCATCAATCGGTGTTTGAGGATTGTTATACCAGATATCTATGAAGTCTAGTATCACCTTTGGATCCATCATGAGGGGAATGGTAGTGCCTTTGGCCTGTGTGACCCTTTCTTGCTTGTTTCTGATGATTGCTGTAAGTACTTCATCATCAGCTCCATCTTCTTCTTCTGATGCAGAAGGAACATTGAGGACTTTGCTTGGGCTGGGCCTTCTTCCTTTCCCAGCGGTCATTTTCTTCTTAATATTAGCACTTGAAGAAGTATGCGCAGAGCCTGAAGCAGATGGCCCTGAGGGAATTGAAGTCCCTGTTGGATTCTAACTGGTTGTCAGCTTCAGTGATGGTGAAGACTGTGTGGCAGTAGCGGAGGACTTTGCTGCCACCTTAGGAGCGGACTGAGGAATTTTCCGTGAGATTTTTTCTAGTGAAGACTTTGGTTTGACAGCAGACTTCTTCAAAATACTTCACTTCAGAGAAGTCCCAGTGCCAGAAGCCACAACAATAAAGGAGGAGGCAGCAGCAGCTATAGCAGCAGATTCCTCATTGAATCTCTTCATGGTCTGGTGTGCAACTTTCTGCAGTTTGGCCTGCTGCTTGGCATATTCTTCAGGATAGTCTTGAATGGTTGCAAGACTTGTTGGATCAACAACTTGTTGATTGCCCAGAGGAGGACTTATGCATGGAGGCTTTAGGGCGAATTTCTTCATGTATTTGGGAGTCACATACCTGTACTCCCGCCATTCTTTGGCCCATCTCGTATCAATTTTCTACAGGCGCATTTTGCGTTTTCTTTTGTCTCTTTCCCATTAATTTCTTTATAAGGGGTGCAATATTCATCATAGATGTTGTTAGGAATCTCAAAAGGTGTGTTGGTATTAGCCTTGTTTCCACCCTTATGTTTCTTCTCATCAAACATTTTCTTCACTTAGGAATATGAACTTTTGAGGAATCTAATGAGGTATGCAAATGTTCTTCAAGAAATGCTGCAAATGAGTTAAGTTGATGAGAGCCTAGTGATTCGTCAGCAGACATTTTGTACTTGTGAATAGAATATAGGTACGAAGAACTTGAACAAGTCATATGCGTTCTCAGAAAATTTCAAAAATGACTCAAGCTGAGGAAATTGACCAATACCATTTTTGAGGAATTTTGCTAACTGTCCTTGTCTTGGGTTCGAGAGTTGTGAAGATTCAAAAATTCACACAATTGAGGAATCTCTTGAGGAATTGTGTAACTTTGTGAAATTTATCAAGAGTTCTAGTGATGGAAGTGTTCATCTTATGGATTTGCTGAGGAATAACACTTTTCGAAGATTGTATGGAAACAGAAAGATCTATACGGGTAGTAAAATTAGATTTAGTTACCCTGGTTGAAGACCAAGAAGAACACGACAAACTGTAGACGATGAAAACAGAAGCTCGTCGGTTCAGATCTTCAGTGCCCTAACTCAGCGGCTGGAGACATCTACAACGACGGTGGAGGAAGGAGATCCGCGATCGCCGTGAGTACGACAATGATGTGGTCGAGGGAGTGAAGCTTTTCCTCACCGGTGACGATGATTTCCATCGGTGGCGCTAGGTTTGGCTTCAAGTGGTGCGAAGTGGAAACGAGAGGAAGAAGTGACCGTGGGGCTGAGAGTGGGGTATTTATAGCCGAGGTGAGAAACGGTCCGGCCCAAAAAATTTGGACGAGAATGCCCCTGGCCCTTCCTCTCCGCTCGACACGTGGAACACACGTGTGAAGCATTGGAGTTAGTGGAGATCGTGCTTATCCAATCGTGGGTAGTGGGTGCGGTTTGAGCGGTAACAGTTGGAATTTTTTTGAAATAAATTTTGAGGACTTTGTTTGCAAATTGTTTAGCTGACAAGGATTCAGTGAAGACTTTGAACGAGGTTCAAATAGAACGCATATGAAGAATTTGAGAACAGATTGGGTTGAGCTTAGCATAGAGGGGGATCGGGTCCAATCACATTCACTTAGAAGAAAAACACAACACGAAGACTTAGCTATAAGTGAATGCTATTGAGGACTTTGAAAGGTCACACATAATTATATAGTCAATGAAGAAATCATTTTGAAAAGTTTGAAGAATTTGAACTTTCGAGGAATTTGCAAACTTGAGGAATTTTAAAAAATAAAGATTTTGAAGATTTGAAGGATTTCCGAAGATCTCAACTTTGAAGAATTTCAACTTGATGAATTTCAAAGCGGGTTGGTGGCGTGTTTCACTGTATAAGAATGATGATTTCAGGCACGTCGTACAATTGTCGTGGGGTCCCGAGAATCAAATTCTTTGTTAATTTCTTCACACTTAGTGAGTTATTCTTCATTGATTGAAGAAAGACGTTACTTCATGTGTTGTATATCTAAGTCATCAATTTTGCTTAAGTGTTAGGATGTTTGTCCTTTCATAGAACATTCGAAGATTGCAAGATATTTAGCTCACACCGCAACTTGCAACATCTCTTTTCAGCCAAGGGCTTACTGAATATATCTGCTAGCTGTCCTTCAGTCTTCATGTGATCGATGATGATGTTGCCCTTGAGTACATGATCACAAAGAAAATGATGCCGAATCTGGATGTGCTTGGTCTTCGAGTGTTGTACTGGGTTGTATGCAATCTTGATTGCACTCTCATTGTCGCAGTAGAGTGCATATTCTTCATGTTGATGCCGTAGTCCTTGAGGGTTTACTTCATCCACAACAGTTGAGCACAACAAGAACCAGCAACAACGTACTTAGATTCAGCAGTGGAAAGTGACACACAGTTCTGCTTCTTTGAGGACCAACAGACTAAGGATCGTCCAAGGAAATGGCAAGTGCCTGATGTTGACTTGCGATCCACACGATCACCAACATAGTCAGAGTCAGAATATCCAACTAGGTGAAGATTTGAGCCCTTGGGATACCATAATCCAACCGTTGGTGTGTGAGCTAGATATTGAAGAATATGTTTCATAGCCTTATGGTGTGATTCCTTCGGTGTTGCTTGGAAACGGGCACACAATCAAATACTAAGCATAATGTCTGGCCTAGATGCACATACGTACAATAAAGAGGTAATCATGGAGCGATATACCTACTGATCAAAGTCTTTACCATTTCCGTTAGTGTAGAGGTGGCCGATAGTAGGCATGGGAATTTTGACGCCTTTGCATTCATGCACGCTGAATTTCTTGAGGACATCCTTGAGGTATTTCTCTCGAGAAATGAAAATGTCGCTGCATTGTTGACGAATATGAAGCCCTAGGAATATTTTAAGCTCCCCATCATGGACATTTGATATTCTTCACCCATCATGTAGGAAAATTCGTCACTGTAATGTTTGTCAGTACAATCGAAGACAATGTCATCCACATATATATTTGGCACACAAATTGTTCATTATCATAGGATTTTGTGAAAAGAGTAGGTTCAAGTGAACCGGGTTTGAAGCCTTTCTTCACTAGGAATTCCTTCAATGTGTCATACCACGCTCGAGGGGCTTGCTTGAGGCCATAGAGAGCCTTGTTGTGTGTGAAGACTTTGTTAGGATGCTCGGGTCTTCAAAACCTCGGGGCTGAGCAACATATACTTCTTCCTCAAGCTTACCATTGAGGAATGCACTTTTCACATCCATTTGATACAATGTGATATTGTGATGGTTAGCATAAGCAAGCAATAAACGAATAGCTTCAAGTCTGGCAACAGGTGCTAAAGTTTCATCAAAGTCAATTCCTTCAACCTGTGTGTAGCCTTGGGCTACAAGTCAAGCCTTGTTCCACACTACAGGACCATCTTCATCTTGCATGTTTCAGTAGATCCACTTGGTACTGATGACATTGTGCTTGCGAGGATCAGGTCGCTTGACGTTCTCCCACACATTGTTCAGCTGGAATTGATGAAGTTCTTCTTGCATAGCTTGAATCCACTCAGGTTCCATGAAGGCTTCGTCAACTTTTGAGAGTTCTCTAATAGACACCAAGGAAGAGTGCCTACAAAATTTAATCAAATGTGATGCTTTTGAGAGAGTGAGGGGACATGGCACATTGATGTCATCGAGGATTTTGTAAATTTGCACTTCCTTAGCAATCCTAGGATGCATAGGTTGAAGACTTTGATCGGGTTGAGGAATTTGATCAGGAAAATTGTCGAGGCCCTTGAGGAAAATCGTTTGAATACTTCCTGCACTTCAGTTTTGTAAAGTATAATGTGCACCCAAGTATAACGAGAATAATCATCAACGATGACAAAGCCATATAGAGATGTTGCGTTAGTTAGAGTAGCATAATGAGTAGGTCCAAAGAGGTCCATGTGAAGCAATTCAAAAGGAAGAGTGGTGGTCATGATAGTCTTGGAGGGGTGCTTGGATCTGGTCATTTTTCCGGACTCACAAGCCAAGCAAAGATGATCCTTGAGGAATTTTATGCTTTCGATGCCAATGACATGCTTCTTCTTCGCTACAGTGTGCAAATTCCTCATTCTTGCATGACCAAGTCGTCTATGCCATAGCCAACCCTGTGAGGCTTTTGCAAGTAGACACGTGGCCAAACGTGGACCTGTATAGAAATCAGCAATGTACAAGTCTCCTCTCCTAAAGCCTTCGAAGACTTTGGATTTGTCATATTCCATGATGACTACGCATCAATATTTGCCAAAGAGGACAATCATATCAAGATCACGAAGCATTGAGACTGACATGAGGTTAAACCCAAGGGATTCGACAAGCATGACTTTGTCCATATGTCGTTCCTTAGAAATAGCCACCTTACCAAGTCCCAATACCTTGCTTTTACCTTTGTGTGCGTAGGTGATATGCTTCTGTGGTGATGGAGTCAGTGGGATACTCATGAGTAAACTCTTGTCTCGAGTCATGTGATTTGTACGCCCACTGTCAAGAACCCACTCTGTGGTTTTGGGTTTGTCATCGTGTAGATGAATTAGTACTGCTTACCATCTCATATGCTTGAGAGTGAAGAATATGATATCAAATTCATCAGTCTTTAATTTCATCACATAAAGTAGAATTAAGACATAGTGAGGACGTGTGAAATGATAAAGATTTCATCATGTTTAGCTTGCATCCTTTCAAGCATTTTCCTCACGTCTCCATCAAATTCTTCAGATGATGACTTTCATGTGGAGACCTGACCTGCAGAAGTGAGTAGTTCAATTTCTTCACCACCCACATCTGGAGGGGTGGCAAATAGTTCATCCTGCGAGCACCATGAGAGAATTGAGGCATTGAAGCTAATGCACTTTGTTTCACAATAGGGGGATTATAGTACTCAAATGAATAAGCTAAGAAATTATTGGAGGATTTATGAATATAGTGATTTCAGGAATAGTACACATATTCATGTCCCTTGTAGTTGCCCTGCATATCAGAAGCATTAGTGCGAGTACTAGTAGAGTTTTGACCTTATGATGAATTTGATCCTCATGAAGACTTTGGCCCACTTGAGGAATTTGATCAGGGTTCCTGTTCTTCACTGGTGGTGTGATGAGGAGATTCACCTGAAGACTTTCCAAGATGCTTTTGGGTACCCAGATTTTCCTCAAGGGTTGTCCATTCCTGCAGTTAGTTCCAACATATCTAGCAAATACTTGATCATTCTGATTTTTGAATAGTTTATAGTTTGAGTCAAATGACATATGAGAGGAATATGAAGTTTCACATGCAAAGCCCGATAGAGTAGATGGATCAACTGGAGGTCCTTTTGCAGCAACCTATGAGGTTCTGGGATACTCCTCAGGTTTCGAGTATGGCCCATCAATATTCAATTTCCTCTCAAAGGCAATACCCTCTTTCCTAGGGTTTCTCTTCAGAATCTGTTTTTTGAGCACATTGCAAAGGGTTTGATGCCCTTTGAGGCTTTTGTAAATGCCCGTGACATACAATTCCTTCAACCCTGCATTTTCGTCAGTGTCATTTGTGGTTTCCTCAAGTGAGGAATTTGTAACCACAGATACAGTTGAAGAATTTGTAGCAATAGAAGCATTTGAAGTTTCATGTGAAGAATTATCAAATTAGCGTTTGATGCATTTCAAACACGCTGGAATGAATTCATCCTCATTGGTACTGATCTGTTGAGCAAGCAAAGAACCATTTTCAATTCAAAGATAATCATGAGACGCCCTTAACTTCTCAAGATCTTGCTTTCTTTGAAGAAATCATAATAAAGTTTCTCATGATCGGGCAAGAGGGTGACATGATGATCCTGAAGACTATCAAACCTAGACTGAAGACTTTTGACATCATCAGTCGAGATTTGAGTCCGATACATTTCCTCATTCAAGAGGTCATCGCTTTTGTCTAGGAGTTTCTGAAGCTTTTCATAGCAGTTTGTTGCTTAGTGGCAATATTAGCAAGATTGTAGGAAGTGGGTTTTTGATAGTCATCAGGTTCACAATCACTAGAGTCAGAAGAGGAAGTGTGGCTGGGTACCTTAGAACCTTTTGCCTTGAAGTAATAAGTGGGAGCAAAGTCGTCATCTAGTCATCACTGTTGTCGACGTTGTCATTTTCTTCAAGGTCAAAGATGGAATTGCTGACGAATGTGGTAGCAAGAGCTAGGCTTTCCACACCAGACTCTGACTCCTCTTTAGAACCTTCCTCTTCATCACATTCTTCAGATTCTTTCTCAGAATCCATTCTTTGCCAATAACAGCCCAAGCCTTTCTCAAGCTGTTCTTCTTGTGCGATGAGGACTTTGAAGATTTCTTCTTTTTCTTTGGGTCATCATAGCTGTCGTCCTTCTACTTCTTCTTCTTTGATTCCTTCACCCAACAAGAACAATCATCAATATAGTGACCAAATTTGTTGCATTTATGGCACCTCCTCTGCTTGTAGTCCTCAGATGAAGATTCTGATTTCCTCATATCTATTCTTGAAGACTTTCCAAACTGGCCTCATCTTGAGAATTTCTGGAATTTTTTCACGAGCATAGAAAGTTCCTTACCAAGTTCTTCAACATCACCAAGGCTACAATCAGAGTCTTATTCTTGAGATGAGGAGACAACCTTTGCCTTCAGTGCACAAGGTCTTTCATATCTTGATCCATAAAGGTCTTGTTTCTCAACTTGTTGGAATTCATGATTATTGAGTCTCTCAAGAATATCAGCAGGATCTAGTGCCTTATAGTCTCTTTGTTCTTGAATCATCAGAACTAGTGTATCGAATGAAGAATCAAGAGATCTCAGTAGTTTCTTCACTACCTCATGGTCAGTGATTTCTCTAGTTCTAAGATCATGTAGTTCATTGGAGATGTTAGTGAGGCGGTCGAAGGTTTCTTGGCAGCTTTCATTATCAAGCCTCTTGAAGCGGTTGAAGAGATTGCGAAGAACATCAACACGAGAGTCACATTGAGTAGTTACTCCTTCATTGACCTTGGATATCTTTCCCAGATTTGCTCTGCAGAGCCCAAAGCACTCACTCTGCCATATTGACCTTTTCTCACATGGCCACAGAGGATATTCTTCGCTTGAGAGTCAAGTTGTTTGAATATCTTCACATTAGCAGCATTGTTAGTTTCACACACGGTGGGAACACCTCTTTCCACAATATACCAGAGATTGTTGTCAATTGGTTCAAGGTGCATGCATATCTTGTTCTTCCAGTAAGGGAAGTCCTTTCCTTCAAATGTAGGACAACCCGTAGTGACCTTGATCATACCTGCGGTCAACATAACTAAAACTTCAGGAGGTTAAACCAAAATCACACAGAACAAGGGAGTACCTTGCTCTGATACTAATTGAAAGTGCATTATATCGACTAGAGGGGGGGGGGGTGAATAAGCATTTTTATGAATTCATCACTGAGGAAATTCTGTGTGAGGAAAGTCCTTAGTGATGAAGTGCGTGCAGCGGACTTAGTACTCAAACAGGTGTGCAAAATAGTGAAAGCATAGTCATCAGAGTGAAACAAAACATTCAGATTGCACAAGTAGGTTGATGAGGACATGCAAGTGTTGAATATGTTAAGTGAAGAATTTGGGGTGAGGAAATTGAGAAAGTCTTGAGTCAAATTCTTCAAACAGTAAAGATCAAAGTCATCAACATACAATTGAGGAAATGAAAGGGTTGAGGAATTTGAACCAGGTGCTCGATGAAGACAATTATTTGATGACCCAGTTGCAACTGCTGTGACAGTCGTATGTGTGGTTTGGAGTGGCTTGGTATTTAAACCAAAGGACACACTGTGCTAGGACACTGAGTCCTTACCGTATTCTCCTTGATCTAAGGACACACAGTCCTCGCCCAACACTCGTGGTAAGTCTTCAGGGCATACTTCCAAACTCTCACAAACTTGGTCACGCGGCGATCCACAATTCACTGCTGGATGCTCTAGACCATGATGCCTAACTGTCTAGGGGATGCATAGTCCTCAAAGGTAAGAAGCGCCAGTTCCACATAGGAACAATCTCTTCAGTGATGCTCAATCACTTTGGGGTTTTTGGGTGTTGGTTTGGGTGTTTGGGGTTTTTCCTCACTGATGAACTTCTCTCTAAGTCTTCGAGGAATGGGTTGCTCTCAAATTACAAGTGTCAGTTTATCTCATGGAGTAACCAACACACTAGTGGTTATGGGGGAATATTTATAGCCGGGGAGCAATCCCCACATGAATTGACATAAATGCCCCAATGATATGACCGTTATGTGGATAAGGTTGGGGACAGCTGGTGCGCAGCACAGCATCGGTCGGAATGTTTCAGTTATGAAAGTCCTCATGTCACTCATGTTCCTCACCGGTAAGTAATTCACACTGGCGAAAACCTAACTCCTCAGTTATAGCAAAATTACTCAGAGACCAAAATATCTTCATCTCTGTCACTAAAGAATTTGGCTAAGCTGTTGAAGATTTCCAAAGGCTTCATCCAAAGGATTTGTATGTGTAGGCTTTGAGATGGGCATCACTTGGAAACTTTTCCTTAGTTTTACCTCGACCCCCTTTAACAGTACGGTGGTCCTATGACACAGAATACAAAAAATTAAACTATGAAAACCAAAGTATTCACACTTCAAAGTCCTCGCGTCAATTTCTTCACGGACACACCAATTTCCTCACTTTCAAAGTATTCGGAGAAATTACCAAAGTCTTCAGCCAAAGACAGACATTTTTAGGGGCCGGTATTCTTCGAATAACTCAAACTCCTCACCGACTTATAGAGCATGTGTACACTCACAAACATATGAGTATCTTAACCTATAAGTCTTCAATACACTAAAATCACTAAGGGGCACTAAATGCACTTACAAAATCAGATTTACCCCTATCATTCTGGGGATATGCTCTACAAACTGCAGCTTTCACACTTAATAGGGTACCTTCAAAATTCCTAGACAAGACACCACATGAGATGTGGACTCGGAAGAGTCCTAGTTTGTCTTTTCTAAATATTTGGAGTTGTGAAGCATTTGTCAAACGACTCATGTCGGAGAAGCTTACACCCAAGTCGTATAAATGCATATTCGTGGGATATCCGAGGGAAACCTTGGGATACATCTTCTACAATCGAGGAGCGAACAAAGTATTTGTTTCTCGAAAAACGGTTTTCCTAGAGAAGTAGTTTCTCAGTTGGGAGGCCAGTGGGAGAACAGTATGACTCGAAGAAGTTCGAGAGACACTCGAGGACGACTCGGCTGGTGATGAAATCATACCGGAGTCGTCTAGGAAACCCATAGTGGAGCCGGCACCGAAGCCACGGAGATCGGATAGATTGCGCAAAGTGTGTGATGTGTTGTTGCTACAAAGCGATGAACCGACCGCATATGCAGAAGGGATGGTAAGCCGAGATTCCGAGTCGTGGCTTGAGGCCATGAGATCTGAGTTAAAGTCCATGGATGATAATCAAGACTGGGACTTGGTTGATCCGTCGCTTGTCATAGTAGCCATTGGTTGGAAATGTGTCTTTAAGAAGAAAACCGATGTGGATGGAAATGTTCAGATCTACAAAGCTTGGCTTCTCGCTAAAGGTTATGGACAAGTTCAAGGAGTTGACTACAACGAGACCTACTCGCTGGGAGCGATGCTAAAGTCGGTGAGGATCATACTAGCTATAGCTTCATATTTTGATTATGAGATATAGCAGATGGATTTCAAAATGACTTTCGTTCATAGAAATTTAAAAGAGGATGTATACAAGATACAACCTGAAGGTTTTGTGGATCCAACTAACACTGGTAAAATGTGCAAGCTCAAGAGATCCATTTATGGATTGAGGCACGCAACTCACAATTGGAATATTCGTTTTGATGAAGTCATCGTTGGCCTTGGTTTCATCAAGAACGAAGAGGACTATTGTTTATACAATAAGTCTAGTGGGAGCTCGGTAGTATTTTTGATCTTGTATGTGGATGACATACTACTGATCGGAAATGATGTTTCGATGCTGAACTCGGTCAAGGAATCATGTAATGGCAAGTTTTCAATGAAGGACCTTGGAGAGGCAGTGTGCATTTTAGGCATCAAGATCTATAGAGATAGATCGAGGAGGATTCTCGGCTTAAGCCACAACACATACATAGTGTTGAAGCGGTTGAACATGAGTGAGGCCAAGAAAGGGTTCTTGCCCGTCTCACATAGTATAAGGCTAAGCAAGACTCGGAGTCCTATGACTTGTGATGAGTGAAACGGGATGAGTCGGATTCTGTATGCTTCGGCAATAGGATCCATCATGTATGCCATGCTATGTACACGGTCTGATGTTGCCTATGCAATAAGCTTAACAAGCAGATACCAGGCCGACCCAGGTGATAGTCACTAGGCAGCCGTGAAATCTATCTTGAATTATCCGAAAAGGACTAAAGAGATATTCCTAGTTTATGGAGGCGAGGAGGAGCTAAGCGTAAAGGGTTACATTGATGCTAGTTTCCAAACCGACAAAGATGATTGTCGATTGCAAATTGGATTCGTGTATGTCATGAATGTAGGAGCAGTGAGCTGGAGGAGTTCCAAGCAAGATACAGTGGTAGACTGCACAACACAGGCCGAATACATTGCGGCTTCTGAAGCTGCAAAGGAAGATGTTTGGATTCGGAAGTTCCTGGAGGATCTTCGTGTGTTCCCGCGCTGGTAAAAACCGTTGGACCTCTATTGTGATAATTCAGGTGCCATCACAAGGGCCAAGGAGCAGAGACAACACCACAAGACAAGGCACATAGACCGAAAGTATTACCTGATACGAAAGCTCGTACAGAATGGTGATACTAATTTATGCAAGATTCACACGGATGCAAATGTCCCAGATCCGTTGACTAAGCTGTTTCTACAATCCAAGCATTAGGGGCATGTTATAGCTATGGGCATTCGATGTCTATTTGATTCACTCTAGTGCAAGTGGGAGACTATTGTAGATATGCCCTAGAGGCAACCATTTATGATGACATTTCCTATGCGTTTATGAAGAAAGATAGTCCTTGGACATTATCAATGATGTGTATTAACAAGTACATGACTTGTTTGTGAGACTATACATTGTATGATGACTGTCCTAAATGGTCCCTAGTTGAAAGAGCTGTGTGGACGTGCAACCAACTAGACTAGCATATGATACGATGGATGGTCTGGTCTCATTGACCATGTAGCATTGGATGCTAGCCGAATAATATGGACTCGGAAAGATCTGGTCGGATTCGACATAGTCAGATCCGAGTCGAGATAAGGTCTGAGTTGGACAGACCCAACTATGAGATGCAATGATAGGTCATGTGTGAGTCTCTAGTACAACATATGTTCTATATCCTAAGACCTGAGCTGGCGCATGTACTCGGGATGGTGACAGACTTGCTTTGGGAAGACCAAACGCTACTCCATGACTAGGTAGTTACAAAGGTAGGTTTTGGGCTTGTCCAGTCCCATGCTATGAGACGTGGTCGAGCAAGATAGAATTTTTCTCTCCAATCACGAGAGAGATACTCTTGGCCCTCGGGTGATATGACCTCGATAAGCATGGTCATGCGATGAGGATTATGAGATAATATGAATGTTGGTCTGATTCACGGGAACGAGAAAGAAGTCGTGCGGTAATAAGGATGACCATGTCGCCTTGATCACGACAACATATATTGTGTGGCAAAGGGAACAGAAGTATGAAGTACAGGTTCGCCTAACCAGCTTCATCGGACACTTGGAGTCATCACGTCTTGCTAGAGACCGCTATCGACTAGCCGAGTCAAACGTGGTCTGACTCGCGACCAAGTGAATGAGAACCTAAGGGGTCGCACGCTTCAAGGAAGGAACACATGGGCTTTAGGGTCCGTGTGAGGCCCAAGAGTTGAGCCTATACGGGCGCCTATATATAGTGGAGGTGTGGCATACTTAATCAGTTGATCGCTTCGGTGCCGTCCTCAGGGTTGTGCATGTGTTGAATCAAGCCACCTCCACTCGCCGCTGCCAACTGTGTGATATGGACCTAGCAGTCCGTCGCATAGTGTTCCTCCTACATGCGTGGATACCATTAGAGGTGATGCACCTGCGATAGAACCCAACATCATTTACCACCATCCAACATGCATCTAGAGTATTAAGTAAATAAGAGTAATGCATGAAGAACGATGAAATGATGTAGACAAAGTAAACTCAAGCAATATGAATAAACACCATCATTTCATCCTTAGTAGTAGCAACACAAAGACGCATCTTGTCCCCTTCTCTCACCAGGATATATAAATTCACCGGGTTGAACCTACCACAACACACCTCTCTCACCGAAGAAATATCAATCTAGTTGGCCATACTATTTCAATAGATCTGAGAGAATTACGAAGCTATGATAATCATGCACATAAGAATCATATAAGTATTCATAGGAGACTCAAGTAGTTATCATCAATAATCTGAACATAAACCCACAGTTCATCGGATCCCAACAAATGCACCACACAAAAGGAATTACATCATATTGGGTCAAAGCAAAGATGTGATGATCATTGTATTGAAGATCAAAGAGGGAGAGAGAGAGAGAGAGAGAGAGATTGCCATCTAGGAACTGCCTATGGACTCATAGGTTTGTGGTGAACTACTCACGCATCATTGTGAGGGTAGCAAGGTTGATGAAGAGGCCCTCCACGATCGACCCCCCTCCGTTAGTGTGCCGAAACAGAGCTCCAAATGGCCTCCCTTTGGAACAGAGACTCGTGGTGGTGTAAAAAGTCTTTCGTGAGTCCCTCTCGTGTTTCTAGGCTAGATGAGATTTTGTAAGCCAAAGAACAGAGTTGGGAGGACCACGAGGGAGGCACAAGCCATCAGCCCCCCAAGTCACGCCGTGTTGGCTTTTGGGACCCTCGTGAGGCCTCCAACCTTCTCCCAATGCTCATTGGTCTTCTTTTGGTCCACATAAAATCACCAAAAAGTTTCAGGGCAAGTGGACTTCATTTGGTATAGAAAACCTGAAAAGTGTAAAACACACAGAAAACAGCAACTGGCACTGGGCACTGGGTCAATAGGTTAGTGCTAAAAAATTGGTAAATAAATACCCCAAAAGTACATAGTCATAATATTTTAGCATGGAACAATCAAAATTATAGATATGTTGGAGACGTATCAATCATCCCCAAGATTAATTCCTGCTTGTCCTCGAGTAGGTAAATGATAAAAACAGAATTTTTGATGTGATATGCTATCCATGATGTAACTTATGTGTAGCACCCCGATAGAGGGCCGACGCACATCCGTCCCTAGGATAAGACCGGACACACGCCAAAGACATGATACCGAAATTCCAGGAAAAAGTGGCTTTATTAATATAAGAGAGTATTACGATACTGATGCTTACAACAATATTACACAACTCCAAGGCTAACTAAGTGGCAGCAGAGGTCTTAATACAGCGACAACGACGTCCCTCGCTGGGCTCCATAACTCGCAGGACTGGCTTGGTTACGATCTAGCACGACGAGTCTTCTCCTGCAACTGGCCACATGCAAGGCCAGATGAGTACTCTGAATGTACTCTCAAGACAACCAAATACATGGCATCCAAGCAAGCATGTAACAAAGCAAGCACAATGATTGTATAATAGCTATTCTAAGCATGGCGTGGTATTGATAGGAAAATATGCACCAAGCATGGCATGACATGAGCTAAACATGTAATCTACCTTACTAGCGTGACAAAGATCACAACAAGTGCTTAACTAACTTATTGTCACCGAATATCAACTTACTCTCTTCTCGGTTGTACCACAACCCTCGACAAACTCGTAATTTAATCTGAACGGATTCAAATCTCATCACACGGTCATCGGACCAGTCATCATATAGCCTTCTCTTGGCTGACACATCATGTTATCAACATCCTCTGATGTTCACACGAGATGAGTTCTTCCATCATTACTGACACTCCTATGGTTGACCATCTACTCAGGTCTGGTCGGGCTGTCCATTACCATGGACTCGGCTATTCGAATAGGTTTACACTCTGTAGAGGTTGCACACTTTATCCACACTATGGAGTACTAGCCTCATGATCACATTCGGGTGGACCAGCATTACTCCAATGAAACTTTCCTGACTCGTGACTCTTTCATCGTACCACCGGCAATCATCCTCCCTTCCGGAGTCCTGCCCTGGGTGGCCCTGTGTCCTCATGACACCTGCCACCGTCGTGGCCAAACTAAACAACTTAACTGGCTCACAAGGTTATCACTGCCTACCTGCTCAGGGTATCACGCGTGCATAACCCTCCCTCTTTGGAAGTACCGGTGAAAAATCACACGATCAACCCAAGTCACGGCCATCCCACAACGGAAAATGTGGTTGCACTGATGAGCCCGGACAGGTGACTCTGATCAACCAACTAGGTATCTTATCCCGAATAATATCTCTGTCATAGCTGACGCTACGATGTCATAGCAATCCGATAATTAATAAGCTAAAGCTACTACTATTAACGCCTGTTCATAAAATGTTGGATGAAACACAAAGTAATTATAGACAGTAATATCAATAGTACAATGCAAATGGCAAACTATTATTTTACAGATTCTAGCTACAAGTTAGACCTTTGGAACCCTCGCATACAATCGGCAGATAAATCGGTAGCCACCAGAACGGTCTTTACAACGCAGATCTGGGACATTACCGGAATAACTCAACCCCGACTCAAGACGGCTGGAAAGCAGCTCAGAGCATGAGGCGGTGTTGATAAGAAGAATGTAGCAATTCCCTAAGATGGCTGAAGAACAGCTCAGAGCATAGGGTCACCGCCACGTAAAGAAATTCAACAGTTGCCCGCGACGGTCGAAAAGCAGTGCAGAACACGGGACAACTGCTGACAAAAGAAATATAAAATTGGCATCCACCCCGGATGGCCGGAAATAGCTCAGAATCACGCATGGTGCCATTATTGAAAAAAAATGCGAGCAAGGGTTCGTCAGAATCACACACATCACATCACTATACATTCGGACACAAGTATTATAAATTTAATATGCAAGAGCATCACAGAGCAAAGTTTGAGGGCATATATTAGATGAAAAGTAGTACTAGGAACTATTACTAATGTCATCACAGTTATATGCAAATGCAGGCTAAGAGGTGATACAGATAATCACACAGAGTGCAAGCAAAATTATCACGCAGGTCCGGAGCTCATGGTAAGAGATTTCTTGCTTGGGGGTCAACGAATACTCCGGGAAGAAGCGCAATAAAACACTCGAAAGATTTGCCGGAGAAGGTTTCCCTCTCGGAAGGCTCAAACAAAGGGCAAGGGGAAAACAATCATTTCTATTGTGCAAACATATTATGAAAATGATACTATCGAAACGGGCTGGATGAGATTAAGACATGGGCGCTGGTTTTACCTCCATCAGAGCTACGGTTGCAGAGATATGCTTGTTAGGCCACCATGGACCAATGTGTAAAAATAATAACTACAAACAGGTCCCTGGCGCTGAAGTAGATGGCACCTTTCGTCAGAATACATTTTCCCAACATGGAAAACATATTTTTCGGAAATGCGTCTCCACTTAAACTGTGCGGGCCCGGGGGGTTGACTTTCTCTATCTTACAGGCGGGTCCCACCTTATCCACTCCTCCCTCTCTCTTACATGCGGGGCCTACCCCTTCTTCTCTCTCTCTCCTCCATGGCTCCTTCTCCTACCTCGCGATATAGGAGAGAGCTGGGGCGCTTGGCCGCCGGTGCTGCCGTCGCCTCGCCGCCCGAGGGGACCTGGCCGGAGGGCGCAACGGCACCGCTGCTTCCTGCCGCGCCCGAGGATGGCCGCGGGCTCGCCTGGGGTGCCCTGCAGCGCCCTCGCCAATTACAAGGCCGCGCGAGATGGGGAGCTGCAGGGGAACCTCGCCTGCGGGGCTTCCCTGACCAAGAGGAGGACGGTGGCGACCCGACAAGCTCCTAGGGGGTGCTCTGCCCATGGATAGAAGAGAGGGGGAGGGCCACAGAGCTAGAATCGCCGCGGAGGTCCGTCGGCGGCCTTCGGCCATTAGAGAGGTGGGGAGCTCCGGGACTTGGGAAAAGGGGACCGGGGCTTGCTCGTCGATAGAAGGGGCTCGATCACGCTTAAATACCCTCGGAAGGGAGATTCGCGGAGATGGCGGAAGCTTTATGACGATGGCCGAAGCTTCGGGACCATGGCAGCGTCATCCTTGGCAACGAATCGAGGGGGAGAGAGCTCTAGAGTGTGCCGGAGAGTAGTGGGGATCTTGCCGACACCTTGAGACAAGATAGAACCCACTGTAGTCGAGCTCCCATCAACTCGAACGCATAGAGCTCTCTTTCCGCATGATCTGCACGTGGTCACCACGGTGCCACGGCATTGCCTTGCCCCCACAAGCTTTCAAAACATGTCTAGGGTTATCTACACACTGCTCTGAGTTGACCTATGCATTAGGATAGTACTGTGGAGCAATGATGTGACCATACCAAAGTCAAATAGGTTTCAACAGCAAGGTGTTTATGATGTGGTGTCACCACCACAGTGCACCTCTTGTCATGATTTTTGGCTGAGATTGACCACTCACTAAGGTCACTATCCTGTCCAAAATTCAGCACCATCCAATAAGTCTAAGGGGTACTTCCTTTGTAACTTGGCATACTGACCGGAAATGAAGAAGATGATGCTGGGGGCAAATGGCTAAATGGAAATGGCTGAAATTTGGAGGAGACTCATGATTTAGGCATATGAAGGCATTGGCAAAGTTTCATACCATTTGCACAAATATAAATGGTACTTCCTTCACAATGCTCCAATCTGGACAGAATCTTAAATAATTTGCTGGGGAAGAATGGGGTGATCCAATGGGCTATATTTCTGTGGACAAATATGGTTTAACATAATGAACCACTCTGCAAAATTTCAACTCAAGGGGAACAAGGAATCAAGCACTTCCTTTGCAAATGGAAGATCTGGACAGAATTTGCAAAGGGATATTGTGCTCAATTTTTGAATTGGGGAACTTGATATATGAGTGGAAATGATGAAATATGAGGATGAGAAGCACCACAAATTATTTGGGATTTTTCCTAGCTACAAAAATGGTAGTTCCTTTGGAAAGCCCCAAATGGAAATATTGGCTTAAAATAGGAAAATGCAATTTTCCTTTATTCTATGATGGCCAATATTTTATGAGAGCTTCATAGGATCTCAAAGAACATTTATACAAGTTTTCATGAGCATTGGAGATGGATGGATATTTTCTTGGATTTAATTCCTCAGAAAGGCAGAAAGAGGAATTAATTCCAAAGGGGAAATATTGCCTATGACTTGGCAATATTTTTGCATATCTGAGGGTCATGAGGGATGAATGATCTCTGGGAAGACTTGGAGGATCAACCGAGCAAGGGAAATGCTAGCTCCTTTGTAAACACAAAGGCAGGAGTCCCAGTTCCAATACTTCGCAGCTAGGATTCCAAAAGTGGTTCGAGGTTTTATCAGCAAGGGCAAGGTGGCGCAGGGACATGGGAAAGCACTGAGAGGCTGAGAATAAACTGGGTTCACCTGGTCATTTGCCAAATTCCAGAGGAAAAATCTGGGAGAGAAAAGCTAGGAAGGAATAACAACACAAAAATCGATAGCCCGATTTTTGGGGTGTTACATTATGCATGTATGCTCATTAAGAAACAATGAATTAACTAATATTAACACATAAATACTTATAGGTATAAGGAGGAAATCATTAATTTTTCAAAGTATACGACCTTCAAAGATTGTTTTACCCCCATCTATCTTTATTATATTAGCAAGGCATGGCTCCATCTTCACCACATTAATACGAATGTCAAGAACCACGATGTCCAAGTCACGCAATTGGATCGTACTTTTTCAATATGCATCAACTTTTTATTCTTCACACAATACATGAGCATGAACCATTGGACATAGCATAAAGGTGGAATAAAATATGGTGCTAGGTTTCAAAGGGTTAAAAGTGGAGAAGATAGTTTCACATCAACTAGGCATACCAACAAGCTATGGAGATGCGCGTCGATAGATATCGATGCGAGGAGTAGGGATTGCCATGCAAATGATGCACAAGAGCTATACGTGTATGAAAGATGTGCTGAAGCTAAGTGGGTTGTGCATCCAACTTGCTTGCTAATGAAGACCTCGGGCATTTGAGGAAGCCCGTTACCTGAATATACAAGCAAAGTTTATGAAAAAATGATTCCCACTAGAATATGAATGATGTAACATGAGATTCTCTATATGATGAACAAGGTGCAACTTTGAGGCACAAGTGTGGTAAAGGATACTAGCAAAGTCCCTTATGTATTTTTCTCTCAATAATTTTTTATTATTATGGTGGGCTCATTTGGCCTCCCTATTTTTATTTCCTCACTCACACAATGCTCTAATAATGATGATCATCACACTTTGATTTACTTAGAACTCAACATGAAAACTGTCAGGACTATATGACTCTCAATGAATGCCTCTCGCAGTGTACTAGGATGTGCAAAGATATAGCATGACATGTATAAAAATACGATGAACGGTGGCTTTGCCACAAATACTATGTCAGCTCTATATGATCATGCAAAGCATTACGATGATGAACGAACTAGTCATGTGAAGTGACGATGGTATTTGCATGGCAATATTTCTCGGAATGGCTATGGAAATGCCATGATAGGTAGGTATTGTGGATGTTTTGTGGAGGATATAAAAAGGTTTATGTGCAATAGAGCGTGTCATGTCACAGGGTTTCGATGCACCAATGAGAGTTGCACCGATCCTCAAGGTGAGAACGGGAAATGCACGGTATCGAAGAGGCAAGCAAATATGAGGAGGTGAGATTGTGTATGTACACGGTGTCACGCTAGTCATGAAGAACACATATACTTATTGCAAAGTTTTATTAGTTTTATCACATATCAAAGTATTACTCACATGTCCCAAGGGAGAGGGTTGGAAGGAATTAACCATCGTGCGACTCCGACTCAAAACAACACTAGGATTTTAACGAGGAATAGAAATGCTCACACATCATCACCATGCCTTTTAAAGTTTTTAGATAAACAAGAAGTTTAACATCTCTTAATATCGACACCTATCTGAATTATTAATAATGCACAACTGGATGAGGCGTGGCAACCCCTCGAACACGTTGGATGATACCAACTACAATAAATCAACAATAAACCAACTCCGGCCAAAGCCGCCATCATCACCACTCAAGAAGTTGCGCCAACCACATCGCCAGTCGGGCACCTGTTGACCCTGATGTCGTGTGTGTTCAGCTCCAAGAAAGCACAAAAGAGGCTAGTGACCCTCAAGGCAACACCTCCAAGGGGGTAGAGCGACATGGAAGAACGACGCCGTCACCCGACTCACTTCGGAGTCTTAGGCTTTCGCCCGATGTCCATGGTCCGAAGGTGCTGGGCAAGGAAGGGCTCCAGAACGACTCCCAAGGAGGAAAAACGATGTTCGTGGACGCCGTGTCGTCTAGGCTTTCGCCCGGAGCCACCTCGCCGAGCTTCCCCATGCAACCGGTGGAGCATCACCACCGGTTTGCAAGCCCGCTGTCCCACACACCTCCTACAAGACGACGATGCCACCCTCATGCACGAGCCACCAACCTCACCGTCTGCAAACACCAGCGAGCCGGATCTAGCCAAACCGGCCAGATCTGGCGCCCAACACCGCATGCGTGCCAGATTCGCCCCGTAGTAGCAAAAGCACACCCCGTGTCAGCTCCAGCCGCATCCTCCAGCATCAACCACGACATCGTCACCTCCAACTGGATGGCCAACACATCCACGACCACCGGAGACACCAGCCTAAATGACGGCGCCGTGTCGCCATCCAAACCTGCGGCTCACCGCCATCACCGCAACTCCATAAGCCAAGGGAGGATCCCGTGGCACTGTAGCATCAAAGCCTGGAGCAACGGAGCAGCGCCGGCCCCACACTCGAGAACGATGACCGAGGGGTCCCACTGCTGCTGCCCCGTCAGGGCTTTTCCCTACGTCGCCTTCGGAGGTGGCGAGAAGAGAGGAAGGTGCATAGGGCTTGCTCGAGCCTGTAGGGGCTCCTCGGTGCGGCCTGGCACAGCCGCACATGAGCAGGACCGGGAAAGGAGGAGGTCCCGACGCAAGCCCCTCAGTGGGGAGAGAACCGGTGAAGATGACACCGGACTTCAGAATGGATGGAGAGAGGACGTCGGGAGGGTCTCAGATCTGTACTTGGCTGGGCCGGAGGTGGCCGAAAGAGGGAGATGAGCCGGCGGCGGCGGCTATCTCTACACAAGCGTGTGCATGAGTGGTGGTGTGTTTTTCTTTCCAATGCTATTAGGGTTGAATATTAGTTCCCAAGCTTTGGTTCTTTCTGCTCCTTATTGTCCATATTTTGTTATCTCACCCAAAATTTGAAAAGTTCAATCACATAAAACTCAACAAAACTTTGTGAGATCGGTTAGTATAAGCAACATATTGCAAACCCTACAACGAGAATTCCCTCACGTGTGTGCTGCACGAAGGACACCATAGAACAACAGCAAAATGAAACATACACCCAAATCAATCAAGATCATCAATCAACCCAAAGGACAACATAAATCTACTGAAAGATCATAAGATGGCAACATATCATTGATTAATAATATGTGGCATGGAACACGATGTTCAAGTAGGGGATTACAGCGGGGTGCGAGAGAGTGGACCGTGAGAGATAGATGAGGGAAGGTGGTGGAGACGGTGATGTTGATGAAGACGATCACCGTGGCGATGGTTCTTCCGATGGCACTCTGGCACCACCGGAAGAGAGGGGGAGAGAGTCCCCCCTTAGTATACATCCTCCGTGTCCTCTCCCCATCTAGGGAGAGGTTCTTCCAATGGTCCTTGGTCGTCATGGCAATCGGAGGGGCGAGAGCCCTCCGAGATTGGGTCTCTCGTTCTGTTTCCTTCATGTTTTCGCTGTTGTTTGCTGGCGCTTCATCATTTCTTAAATATCAGGAGATCCGTAACTCCGACCGGGCTGAAATTTTGAGGGAAATTTTAGAGGAAAATTTTATTTCTTGCGGCCAAACGAGAGATCTAACCGACTTAAGGGCTGTCCACAAGCTATCAGGGCGCGAGCCCACCCCCTGGCCACGCCCTCTTAGCTTGTGGGCCCTGTGGCACCGTCTTGTGTTGATTCCGACTCCCAAAATTCACATATATTCCAAAATATCTCCGTAAATTTTTATTGTGTTTGGAGTCCGTTTGATATGGATTTACTGTGAAACGGGGGAACACACAAAACACTAGAACTCACACTCGCATTGGGTATGTAAGTTAGTCCCAAAAATAATATAGAATGTTTCGAAAAGTATATGAAAGTTGTAGAACATTGGCATGAATATTTCATAAATTATCGATACGTTGGAGACATATCAAGCAACTCCTAAGCTCAAAAGATATAAGTGAAGCACATACAGTATTCTAACAAATTGTGATGATGTGGTATGTCTATCAAATAGGTGTGTCCAACAAACAATTATTGTGGCAAAATCAAAGTAAAAGAAAACAAAATAAAATGACGCTCCAAGAAAAACTCATATCATGTGACGAATAAAAATGTAGCTCCAAGTAACATACCGATGGATTGAGACGAAAAGAGGGGATTCCTTCCGGGGCATCCCCAAGCTTACATGCTTGAGTCTTCCTAGAATATTATCTTCGTGTACCTTGGGCATCCCCAAGCTTAGGCTTTTGCTGCTCCTCAATCCTTTGTCCATCGGGACAATACCGAAACCTTGAAAACTTCAATCACATAAAACTCAACAAAACTTCATGAGATTCGTTGGTATAAGCAACCTATCAAATACTTTCTGGTGTTGTTACAAGTTGATTCTTGATACGTCTCAAACGTATCTATAATTTTTGATGGTTTCACGTTGTTATCTTGTCTTCTTTGGATGTTTTATGTACCTTTTATATCTTTTTCGGGACTAACTTATTAATTCAGTGCCAAGTGCCAGTTCCTATTTTTTGTGTGTTTTTGACTCTTTTCAGATCTGATTTCGGAACGGAGTCCAAATGGAAGAAAAACCCCGAAATGATTTTTTCCCGAATAGAACAAGATCAGGGGGCCTTTGGGCCAAGCCAGGTGGGCTCCATGGAGCCCACAAGACCCCACTCCGCCACCAGGGGGAGGAGGCAGTGGTAGGGCTTGTGGACTCTCTGGCCGCCGCGTGACCTAGATCCTTGGCCTATACATTCCCAAATATTCAGGAAAATTCAGGGGAGCCTCGAAAATACTTTTCCTCCGCCGCAAGCTTCCGTTTCCACGAGATCTCATCTAGAGACCCTTCCCAGCACCCTGCCGGAGGGGACTTTGGAGTTGGAGGGCTTCTTCATCATCATCATCGCCCCTCTAATGACTCGTGAGTAGTTCACTTCAGACCTACGGGTCCGTAGTTAGTATCTAGATGGCTTCTTCTCTCTCTTGGATCTTCAATACAAAGTTCTCCATGATCTTCATGGAGATCTATCCGATGTAATCTTCTTTGGCGGTGTGTTTGTCGAGATCCGATGAATTGTGGATTTGTGATCAGATTATCTATGGTATATATTTGAGTCTTTGTTGATTTCTTATATGCATGATTTGATATCCTTGTAAGTCTCTCCGAGTCTTGGGTTTTGTTTGGCCAACTAGATCTATGATTCTTGCAATGGGATAAGTGCTTGGCTTTGGGTTCTACCATGTGGTCACCTTTCCCAGTGACAGTAGGGGCAGCAAGGCACACATCAAGTAGTTGCCATCAAGGGTAAAAAGATGGGGTTTTTATCATTGGTTTGAGATTATCCCTCTACATCATGTCATCTTGCTTAAGGCGTTACTCTGTTCTTATGGACTTAATACACTAGATGCATGCTAGATAGCGGTCAACGTGTGGAGTAATAGTAGTAGATGCAGAAAGTATCGGTCTACTTGTTTTGGACGTGATGCCTATAGATATAATCATTGCATAGATATCATCACGACTTTGCGCGGTTCTATCAATTGCTCGATAGTAATTTGTTCACCCACCGTCTACTTGCTTTCATGAGAGAAGCCACTAGTAAACACTACGTCCCCCGGGTCTATTCACATGCATCGTTTACACCTCCGCTTTTACTTTGCTTTGTTACTTTGTTACTTTCAGTTCTCACTTGGCAAACAATCTATAAGGGATTGACAACTCCTTCATAGCGTTGGGAGCAAGCTTTTGTGTTTGTGCAGGATCTTGAGATACTCCTCCACTGGATTGATACCTTGGTTCTCAAACTGAGGGAAATACTTACCACCGCTACGCTACATCACCCTTTCCGCTTCGAGGGAACACCAATGCAAGGCTCCAAGGCCACGGGGGAAATCCTTTGCATACTTGCCTAGGAAGCCCCTTAAGGCGTAGCTGCAGCAGAAAGATCAAGCCAAGTATTCTCCCGTCGACGTGCCTATTTCTAGCGCCATTGGAAGGTCTTTTGTTGCAGTAGCAGAAGTATTTCTGGCGCCGTTGCTGGGGAGGAGAAATCAAGATCTATCCAAGTAGGTCTCACAAACTCATCTCCTGCATTTACTTTTGTTGCCAGTTGCCTCTCCCCCACTTCACATTTGCCGTTTTCATTTGCCTTTCTCCTTTGCAGTTTTCTTTTGCCCGTTTCACTCTCTCTTCCTGCTCGTTTGTGTGTGAGATAGTCCATCAATGGCTAGACCAACCACTCCAAACGACACCCCTGAAAATGAAGTTCTCAATTTCAGGCAGAATGAGGAAGAAAATTTGAAGGACGCTTGGTACAGGATTTGCAATGCTCAAAGTAGATCTACTCGTAAGCAATCCACTACCGTCCTCCTTCGCAGTTTCTATGTTGGAATTTCTCCTTGGAATATGTATATCCTTGATACCATTGTAGGCGGGTACTTTTTGGGGAGCCATACTGTTGACTCCTATAGAGCTATCATGAATTTTGTAGGCTCACCCCTGCTCATGGTTAATGGAACTATCTTGACCTTGGAACACGTGATGCAAAGGCTTGACGCTATTGAAAACAAAATTGCCACAGTTGAACTTATTGAGGGTTTGGAGAGAAAGATCCACAATCAAATTACTCAGTACGGATCCAAAGTGGGAAACTTTTTGAAAAATTTAAAGGAGGAGGAACTTATAGTTAATGATTATTCTAGAATTGGAAAATTAGAAGATGTCATAACCAACTTGGGTTCCGCTTTTGCCGCTATGCAAAATACTCCAAATCTTACTCTCAAAAAGACCGTCAAGCTTGTTTTTGTTCCTAAAGCTAGTGGTGAGTCATCTAATAAAGATGAAAATCTTAAGATGATAAATGATCACAATACTTATGGTCCGAGCACCAAAGATGACTATACGTGATTCCATCACTTTTTGCCTAGCTAAGGGCATTGAACAAAAGCGCTTGTTGGGAGGCAACCCAACGAATCTATCCTTTTTCTTTATGTTTTGTGTTTTCCACACTTTCATAATTCTGTTATGATTGTGTTTTTTGTGTTTCTTTTTGCGTTTGTGCTAAGCAAAACCGTTATGATTAGTCTTGGGGATGATCGTTTGGTCATGCTCGAAAAGACAAAAACTTTGTGCTCACGAAAAGAAATTTAATTTTTTTCTGTAAGAGCTTTTCAGTTGATTCTTTTTGCTTCTGATTGCTACGCAAATTCTTCAGACTGTCATAATTTGTCAGAATTTTTGAAGTACCAGAGGTATACGTAATATACAGATTGCTACAGACTGGTCTCCTGTTAACAGATTCTGTTTTTGTTGTGTTGGTTGCTTATTTTGATGAAACTATGGATAGTATCGGGGGGTATTAGCCATGGAAGATTGAAAGTATAGTAACCCAACATTAGCACAAGTAGAATTTTAGTTTGCTACAGTACCTAAGGAAGTGGTGGTTTGCTTTCTTGTACTAATGTTATCACGAGTTTCTGTTTAAGTTTCTTGTTGTGAAGTTTTCAAGTTTTGGGTGAAGTTCTTATGGACAAAGAGATAAAGAGTGGCAAGAGCTCAAGCTTGGGGATGCCCAAGGCACCCCAAGAGATTCAAGGATTCCGTAAAAGCCTAAGCTTGGGGATGCCCCGGGAAGGCATCCCCTCTTTCGTCTTCAATCCATCGGTAACGTTACTTGGGGCTATATTTTTGTTCACCACATGTTATGTGTTTTTGCTTGGAGCGTCTTGTATCGTAGGAGTCTTTTATTTTTTTTATTTTTGTTGTGTCACAATCATCCTTGCTGCACACCTAGAGAGAGAGAGACATGCACACACCGTGATTTTGTCGAGCTTCACTTATATCTTTTGGTAGATAATTCAGCTCACATGTGCTTCACTTATATCTTTTGAGCTAGATACTTTTGCTCTTTGTGCTTCACTTATATCTTTTATAGCACAGCGGTGTGTGGCTTGGTAGTTGATCTATGCTTTGAAAATAGTCTCAAAAGGGGTAGTTATCCAAAGGGATACGAAAACTTCCACCTTCATCTGCATTGAATAGTTAGAGAAGTTTGATTCATCTCAATTAGTTTTGAGTTGTGGTTATGGTAATTTTGAAGTCATGCTAGTAAGGTGTTGTGGATCTAGAAATACTTGTGTTGAAGTTAGTGATTCCCATAGCATGCACGTATGGTGAACCGCTATGTGATGAAATCTGAGCATGATTAGTATATTGATTGTCATCCTTTGCGTGGCGGTCGGGAACGCGCGATGGTTTATACCTACCAACCCTTCCCCTAGGAGTATGCGTTGAATGCTTTGTTTCAATTACTAATAAAACTTTTGCAACAAGTATATGAGTTCTTCATGACTAATGTTGAGTCCATGGTTTAGATGCACTTTCACCTTCCACCATCACTATCTTCTTAGTGCCGTGCAATTTTCACCGGTGCACAAAACCCACCATTAGCCTCCCTCAAACCAGCCACCATACCTACCTACTATGGCTTTTTCAAAGTCATTCCGAGATATATTGCCATGCAACTACCACCATGGCATGTGCCACCACGTCTACATTGCCATTGCATGATCGTAAGATAGCTAGCATGATGTTTCCATTGATATCTATGCCATGCTAGATCATTGCCACAGTACACTACTGAAGGCATTCCATATAGAGTCATAATTGCTCCAAGTTTTGAGTTGAAAGTGTGATGATCATCATTAATGGAGCATTGTACCATGTGAGGAAATAAAAGAGGCCAAAGAAGCCCACCAAAAAAAGAGGCCAAAGAGCCCACCAAAATAAATAAATAATAAAATGAGAGAAAAAGAGAGAAGGGACAATGCTACCACTTTTTCCACACTTGTGCATATTAAGCACCATGATCTTCATGATTGAGAGTCTCTCGTTTTGTCACCACCATATAGCTAGTGGGAAATTTTCATTATATAACTTGGCTTGTATATTCGAATGATAGGCTTCCTCAAAATTGCCTTAGGTCTTCGTGAGCAAGCAAGTTGGATGCACACCCACTAGTTTTCTTTAAGAGCTTTCACATACTCGTAGCTCTAGTGCATCATTTGTATGGCAATCCCTACTCATTCACATTGATATCTATTGATGAGCATCTCCACAACTCATTGATATGCCTAGTTAATGTGACTATCTTCTCCTTTTTTGTCTTGCAACCTCCACCACATTCCACACCATCTATAGTGATATAACCATGGCTCACGCTCATGTATTGCGTGAGAGTTGAAAAGGTTTGAGAAAGTAAAGGTGTGAAACAATTACTTGGCCAATACCGGGGTTGTGCATGATTTAAATTCGTTGTGCAATGATGATAGAGCATAGCCAAACTATATGCTTTTGTAGGGATAACTTTCTTTTGGCCTTGTTATTTTGGAAGTTCATGATTACCTTGCTAGTTTGCTTGAATTATTATTGTTTCCACGTCAATAGCAAACTATTGTTTTGAATCTAATGGATCTGAACATTCACGTCACATAAGAGGAATTAAAAAGGACACCTATGATAGGTAGCATGAAAGCATCAAAAATTCATTCTTTATCACTTCCCTACTCGAGGACGAGCAGTAGTTAAGCTTGGGGATGCTTGATACTTTTCAAACGTATCTATAATTTTTGATGGTTTCACGCTGTTATCTTGTCTTCTTTGGATGTTTTATGTACCTTTTATATCTTTTTTGGGACTAACTTATTAATTCAGTGCCAAGTGTCAGTTCCTGTTTTTTCTGTGTTTCTGACTCTTTTCAGATCTGATTTTGGAATGGAGTCCAAATGGAAGAAAAACCCCGAAATGATTTTTTTCCCGAACAGAAGAAGATCAGGGGGCCTTTGGGCGAAGCCAGGTGGGCTCGAGGGAGCCCACAAGCCCCCACTCCGCCACTGGGGGGAGGCGGTGGTGGCAGGGCTTGTGGCCTCCCTGGCCGCCCCCTGAACTAGATCCTTGGCCTATATATTCCCAAATATTCAGCAAAAAATCAGGGGAGCCTCGAAAATACTTTTCCGCCGCCGCAAGCTTCCGTTTTCGCGAGATCTCATGTGGAGACCCTTCCCGACACCCAGCCGGAGGGGACTTTGGAGTTGGAGGGCTTCTTCATCATCATCATCGCCCCTCCAATGACTCGTGAGTAGTTCACTTCAGACCTACGGGTCCGTAGTTAGTAGCTAGATGGCTTCTTCTCTCTCTTGGATCTTCAATACAAAGTTCTCCATGATCTTCATGGGGATCTATCCGATGTAATCTTCTTTGGCGGTGTGTTTGTCGAGATCCGATGAAGTGTGGATTTGTGATCAGATTATCTATGATATATATTTGAGTCTTTGCTGATTTCTTATATGCATGATTTGATATCCTTGTAAGTCTCTCCGAGTCTTGGGTTTTGTTTGGCCAACTAGATCTATGATTCTTGCAATGGGATAAGTGCTTGGTTTTGGGTTCTACCATGTGGTCACCTTTCCCAGTGACAGTAGGGGCAGCAAGGCACACATCAAGTAGTTACCATCAAGGGTAAAAATATGGGGTTTTTATCATTGGTTTCAGATTATCCCTCTACATCATGTCATCTTGCTTATGGCGTTACTCTGTTCTTATAGACTTAACACTAGATGCATGCTGGATAGCGGTCGACGTGTGGAGTAATAGTAGTAGATGCAGAAAGTATCGGTCTACTTGTTTTGGACGTGATGCCTATAGATATAATCATTGCATAGATATCGTCACGACTTTGCGCGGTTCTATCAATTGCTCGACAGTAATTTGTTCACCCACCGTCTACTTGCTTTCATGAGAGAAGCCACTAGTAAACACTACGGCCCCCGGGTCTATTCACATCCATCGTTTACACCTACGCTTTTACTTTGCTTTGTTACTTTGTTACTTTCAGTTGTCACTTGGAAAACAATCTATAAGGGATTGACAACCCCTTCATAGCGTTGGGAGCAAGCTTTTGTGTTTGTGCAGGATCTTGAGATACTCCTCCACTGGATTGATACCTTGGTTCTCAAACTGAGGGAAATACTTACCACCGCTACGCTACATCACCCTTTCTGCTTCGAGAGAACACCAACGCAAGGCTCCAAGGCCACGGGGGAAAGCCTTTGCATACTTGCCTAGGAAGTCCCTTAAGGCATAGCCGCGGCAGAAAGATCAAGCCAAGTATTCTCCCGTCGACGTGCCTATTTCTGGCACCGTTGGAAGGTCTTTTGTTGCAGTAGAAATTCTTATTTTATTTTAGCATAGGGCACTATACCTTAACTCCTCCATGGCTTATACACCCCAATAGTATCCATAGCATAATCAAAACAAGAAAACTACGCATGTTAAAACAGAATCTAACTGAAATTGAAAAATTTGTAGTAATCTGTAGAACCTATACTTGTGTAACTCCAAAAATTCTGAACAATTAGGACACCGTGAGGAATTTGTATGGCAATACTGTATAAAAGTTCACTTAAAAAGATATTCTAGTAAAATCACAAAAATTCTGCACTGGACGTCAAACTTTCTATTTTTGCATCATAACAATTCTACTCATCATACAAATCATCCCAAAGGCTTTACTTGGAAAAACACTAATTGAAACATAAATACACAATCATTACAGAGGCAATAATCATGGTGTCACATACTAACAGAAAGTGAAAAGAAAAAATAAAGAGCAAAAGTAAAGATAGCTACTGGGTTGCCTCCCAACAAGCGATATTGTTTTAGGCCCCTAACTAGGCGTATTCCATAGTTTCAAGTGTTGTAATCTTTGTTCATAAGGGGTGCGATCTCTTTTATAAACTTGTTTTCCCTAGCACAAAGAACATCAAGTTTTTGTTCCATGGTTGTTAGACCATCTATCTCCATATGTGGTTTTGGTAATGGATGACAATCCCTATGGAATAATGGTTGCCTTCAGTTTTATTCGAAGTATTTGTCCACATGCACTTCTTGAAGTCCGTATGTTGGTTTCAAGGACTTTATATGATGACCAAGGTGGTATTCAAGGTTTTATCCAAAGATTGGTCATAAAGACACAAGCTTGATCAAGACTAAGTCAAAGAGTGAATCAAGTGGACCAACACACAAAGCATCCAAGATATACCGAGAGGGATCAAGTGATCCCATGGTATGGTAAGAATTGTCCATTATGCTTTGTGTACTAACCCATGGTCTTAGTGAGAGTTCTGTGTGGGGTTAGGTGTGTTACCATGGGCTTGCGTCAAGAGGAAGATCTCATACAACCCATGGAGGATGACATCAAGTGGTGATCGTCATCAAGATTGCGGTGTGCAAGTTCAAGTGGAGCATCGCGAAGATATCATGCTTGCAGCTTGCCGTCTGTTGTGGTAGCAATGGACTTGTGAAGATGTGTTGAAGAGTGGCTCAACTATAGTGAGTATGGGAGTAATCAACTAGTCTTCATCGAGCCAACACAACCAATAAAGGTGGTCCATCTTGACGAAGTCAAGATCGTCATCATATATCTCAAGTGGACAAGTGCAAGGTACGGGTTTGCCCTTGATAGGTTATCTATTTTACCGGTCTCACAATGGTAGTTGGGAGACTGGTTATATGATAGATTGTCGTACTATCAAGGGGGGCTCTCAAGTGAGTAGCTTAGTCGTATTGTTCGTTGAGAGCTCAATCCAGCTACATCCTTGCATCATATTTCTTGGTTCTTGTTTGGTGTTTCTCTTTGTGAGTTTTAGAGTTTATGGTCATCTTCATGACAAGCTCGAGTTCAGTCCATATGCATCTTCTATGATGTTTTTGATGTTGGAGTTTTTGTCCGAATCGAGCAAAAACGAGCTTGATGGATTCAGGGCGACAAGAGCTATCCAACAGCGACGGTAAATCTTAAAAACATGCAGTTATGAAAATGCCAATGATATAGAGATGTGAGACCTGTGTGAATGAAAAACCGGCAAAAACTTCCAACATAGAAAACATCATAGAAGATGCATATGGACTTCGTTTTCGATGAACTCGAGCTTGTCATGAAGATGACCATAAGCTCTAAAACTCACAAAGAGAAACACCAAACGAGAACCAAGAAATATGATGCAAGGATACAAATGGTTTGAGATCTCAACGAACGATATGATCAAGCTACTCACTTGAGAGCCCCCCTTGACAGTACGTCAATCTATCGTAAAATAGAAAACCTATCAAGGGCAAACCTATACCTTGCACCTAGTCCTCTTGAGCTAGATGATGATGATTGCTACCTCTTGAGCTTGCGTTGGTTTTTTCCCTTGAAGAGGAAAGGGTGATGCCGCACAATAGCAGTAAGTATTTCCCTCAGTTTGAGAACCAAGGTATCAATCCAGTAGGAGTATCAAGATGAGGCACCAATGTACCTGCGCAAAGATAGCAAACTCAAAAGATATAAGTCAAGCACATGTGAGCTAAATTGCCTAACTCAAAAGATATAAGCAAATTCATGATGAGCGCATGTCTCTCTCAAAAGGTATGCAGCAAGGATGATTGTGACACAACAAAAATAAAAGACTCCTATAATACACGACGCTACAAGCAAAACACATATCATGTGGTGAATAAAAATATAGCTCCAAGTAATGTTACCGATGGATTGAAGACGAAAGAGGGGATGCCTTCCCGGGGCATCCCCAAGCTTAGGCTTTTTGGTGTCCTTGAATTTGTCTTGGGATGCCTTGGGCATCCCCAAGCTTGAGCTCTTTCCACTGTTTATCCCTTTGTCCATGAGAACATCACCCAAAACTTGAAAACTTCACAACACAAAACTTAAACAGAAACTCGTGATATCATTAGCACAAGAAAACAAACTACCACCTCTTGAGGTACTGTAGCAAACTTGATTTCTATTTATATTGGTGTCAGATTACTGTATTCTCACTTTTTCATGGCTAGTACCCCCCGATACTATCCATAGTTTCATCAAAATAAGCAATCAACACAACAAAAACAGAATCTGTCAAAAACAGACCACTCTCTAGCAATCTGTATACTTCGTATACTTCTAGTATCTCAAAAATTCTGAAACTTTACAACAGTTTGGGAATTTTGCATATCAACCAGCAACAAAAAGAATCAAATAAAAAAAATCTTTGTGGACAAAAATGAAAAATAATTTCGTGAGTGAAAAGTTTCTGTCTTTTTCCAGCATGATCAAACAACCATCACCAAACTAGTCATGAAGGTTTTACTTGGCTCAAACACAAAAAGAAACACAAAAGACACAATCATAACAGAATTATGATGGTGTGGATGCAACAAATAAAGCAAAAAAGCAAATATAAATTCATTGGGTTGCCTCCCAACAAGCGCTATTGTTTAACGCCCTTAGCTTGGCATAAGGCGATAGAATCACGTATCGTCGTCTTTGGTACTCAAACCATAAGTACGGTGAACACTCATCATCTTAAGGTCTTCATATCTCTTACTAGATGATTCACCACTATTTTTAGGAAACAAAACAGACTTGGTCGCCTTATTGTGGGCAAAATTTGGAGTATTCTGCACAGCGGCAAAAGCGGAACCCAAGTTGGTTATAACATCCTCTAGTTTGCCAATCCAAGAGGAATCACGACCTAGTTTTTCGTTAACTGTGGGTTCCCTCTCCTTTAATTTTTTTCAAAGTCATTCCCACCTTGGATCCGTACTGAGTGATTTGATTGTGGATCTTTTTATCCAAATTCTCAATAAGTTCAATCGTAGCAACTTTATTTTCAATGATATCCAGTCTACGCATCACATGTACCAAAGTTAAGGTAGTTCCATTAAACATGAGTGGGGGTGAGCCTACAAAATTTATTAAAGCACCGTAAGAAACAACGGTATGGCTACCCAAGAAATTTCCGCCTACGATGGTGTCAAGAACATACCTATTCCAAGGGGAAATACCCACATAAAAGCTGCGAAGCAGGGCGGTAGTAGATTGCTTACGAGTAGATCTACTCTGAGCATTGCAAATCCTATACCAAGCATCCTTTAAGTTTTCTTCCTCAATTTGTTTGAAATTGAGAACTTCGCTCTCGGTAGTATCATTCGAAGCAGTAGGTCTAGCCATGGGGACAGGTAGACTATCCCACACAAGCAGGCAGAAAGCAATCGAAAGAAAAGGGCGAACGAAAAAGGCAAATATTTTTGTAAATTTTTGTTTTTCAGAAGTGGGGGAGAGGAAAACGAGAGGCAAAAAAGTAAATGCAAGTGATGAGTTTGCGACACTTACTTGGATAAGCTTCACTTGATGCTGCCCGGCAGCGGCACCAGAAATTCTTCTTGCTACGTCTTGAGCTTGCGTTGGTTTTTTCCCTTGAAGAGGAAAGGGTGATGCAGGACAGTAGCAGTAAGTATTTCCCTCAGTTTGAGAACCAAGGTATCAATCCAGTAGGAGTATCAAGATAAGGCACCAATGTACCTCCGCAAAGACAGCAAACTTGCACCCAACGCTACAAAGGGGTTTTCAATCCCTTCACATTTGATTGCAAGGTGAGATCTGAAGGTGGAAAGTGCAACAAAGTAAAAGTGTATGTCTGAAAATATTATGTGAAGTAGACCAGGGGGCCATAGTGTGCACTAGAGGCTTCTCTCAAGAAAGCAAATATTACGGTGGGTGAATGAATTACTGTCGAGCAATTGATAGAACCGTGCGAAGTCATGACGATATCTAAGGCAATGATCATACATATAGGCATCACGTCCGAGACAAGTAGACCGATACTTTCTGCATCTACTACTATTACTCCACACATCGACCGCTATCCAGCATGCATCTAGTGTATTGAGTTCATGACAAACAGAGTAACGCCTTAAGCAAGATGACGTGATGTACAGGGATAAATTCATGCAATAGATATAAACCCCATCTTTTTACCCTTGATGGCAACAACACGATGCGTGCCTCGCTACCCCTTCTGTCACTGGGTGAGGTCACCGCACGGTATGAACCCAAAACCAAGCACTTCTTCCATTGCAAGAATCATAGATCAAGTTGGCCAAACAAAACCCACAACTCAAAGAGAATTACAAGGATATGAAAGCATGCATATAAGAGATCAGAAGAAACTCAAATAAGATTCATAGATAATCTGATCATAAATCCGTAATTCATCAGATCTCGACAAACACACCGCAAAAGAAGATTACATCGGATAGATCTCCATGAAGATCATGGAGAACTTTGTATTGAAGATCCAAGAGAGAGAAGAAGCCATCTAGCTACTAGCTATGGACCCGAAGGTCTATGGTGAACTACTCATGCATCATCGGAGAGGCAATGGTGTTGATGAAGAAGCCCTCCGTATCCGAATCCCCCCTCCGACAGGGCACCAGAACGTGCCCCAGATGGGATCCTGCGGAGACAGAAGCTTGTGGCGGCAGAAAAGTATTTTCGTGGATCTCTCTCGTGGTTTTGGATTTTTCGGGGATTTATAGGCGGAAGAAGTAGGGCAGAGGAGCCACAGGGGGACCACAAGCCTGCTAGGCGTGGGCACCCCAAGCCGCGACTAGGGGGCTTGTGGCCTCCCCTGGCGCCCTCTGCCTTGGTTCTCAAGCTCCCTGCATATCTTCTATTCCAGAAAAAAAAATCGTTTTAGAGCTTTTATTCTGTTTGGACTCCGTTTAATATTCTCCTATGAAAAGGGTCAAAAACACGGAAAAACAGGAATTGTCACTTGTCACTGAGTTAATAAGTTAGTCCCAAAAAAGATATAAACGGCATACAAAACATGCAAAGTTTGACAAGATAATAGCATGGAACCATCGAAAATTATAGATACGTTGGAGAAGTATCAATGATCTTTGCTTCCTCAAGATGGACCACCTTTCTTGTTTGCGTTGGTTTGATGAAGACTAGTTGATTGCTCCCCCATACTCACTATGGGCGAGCCACTCTTCAGCACATCTTCACAAGTCCATGGCCACCACAATGGAAGGCAAGTTTCAAGCATGCTATCTTCGTGATGCTCCACTTGAACTTGCACACCGCAATCTTGTTGATGATCACCACTTGTTGTCATCCTTCATAGGTTGAATAAGATCTTTCTCTTGACGCCAACCCATGAAGACACACCTAACCCCACATAGAACTCTCACAAAGACCATGGGTTAGTACACAATAGCGTTATGGACAATGCTGATCATACCATGGGATCACTTGATCCCTGTCGGTATATCTTGTACACTTTGTGTGTTGATCATCTTGATTTACTATTTGCTTAGTCTTGATCAACCTTGTGTCTTTATGACCACTCTTTGGATAATACTTTGAATACCACCTTGGTCATCATATAAACTCCTTGAAACCAACAGATGGACTTCAAGAAGTACCTATGGACAAATCCTTCGAATATAACTCAATGCAACCATTAGTCCATAGGGATTGTCATTAATTACCAAAACCACATACAGAGAAATATGCTCTAACATCATGGAATTCTCACAACCTCTCATGATGATATTCTAGTATCCCATAATGTACTAAGGTTAGATCATGAGGCTGTTACTGCAAAGGTAACATCAAGTGAGCCTCATGTGGAAGTAGCACTACTTTTAGTCAAAATGCTATATTTTCGTGTGCTATTCCTCGCAATTCATCTACTCATAATGTTGCTACATCTTGTGATGAATTACTTTCCTTGCCTTGTTTCTCTAACAATGATGCTTATACTTCCTCTAGTACTTGTGTTGATACTAACCATGTAGAGGAAATCAAAGAGCTCAAGGCCCAAGTCACTTCCTTGAAGAAAGACTTGGAAAAGGGTGATGAAGGGATGTCCACTCTCAACAATATCTTGTATACAAAAAATCCCCAAATGACAAAGGTGGACTTGGATTAATCTCCAACAAGAAGAATAAGTCCAAAAGCTTCAAGAAGAAGGGTCAAGAACAAGTCAAGAATTCGGCCAAGATTATATGCTTCAAGTGCAAAATTTAAGGGCGCCATGTTAGATCTTGCCAATTAAATAAGAAGTCCCATAGTCACAAGCAACAAGGGAAGCGGCCACAAGTTCAATCACATACTCAACTACAAGTTGAAGAAAGGCCTCTTCCTAAGAAGACCCAAGCCAACGCTTCTCAAGTTGAGAAATCAATTGGGAAGAAAGTAAAGGGTACATGTTGCTACTTATCTCATGAGAAGGGTCACTTCGCTTCTTCTTGCATGAAAGGTAACTTATCTGACCAAATCATTATTGATGATATCTATTCTCTTGGGAAGGATAAGGTTGGCAATGTGTTTGCCAAGTTTGTTGGTACTCAAAGTGGTGTCAAGAAAAGTACCATTTGGGTTGCCAAGCCTATTGTGACAAACCTCTTAGGACCCAACTTGGTTGGGGACCAACAATCTCAAACTTGATCAATAGGTGATGTTGGAGGGGATTAGAGACTTGGCTACATCCTTAGGAATTAAGGGATCTTCATCTTTCATATTATCTCAAGCCAAGTCATTTGGATTATTGAGTTTATAAGTTATATCCAATGTGCCTACTTACGGTAACTTGTACTTAAATTGTTTACATTTTTAATTACTTTCCCCTTTGCATGTTGTGGTTTTTGTACCTTGCATGTGTTTGTATTTTTTCTACTTCCAACTTACTTATCTTGAGTAATCAAGTACGTGTATATTGATTTGCACATCATGTACATGTGAGTCTTGTGTTGAGCCTTTTTGCATCTTGTTTGTATCTTTGTTGGCTCCTTCGAGAGATTAATGGATTATCCCATTTTGAGGGAGTGATATGCTTTGAGCACCTCACAATCCTATAAATGTGTATACATGAGGAATACCACTTAGTATTGATATTTCAAGGTTATATAGTCTCTATGTGGTATATCTTACTCATGAGAAATTCAAATTCTAAATGGCCCATTAATTATCTCTCGTTGGTTTTCATTTGCCACTTGTTAATAATGTAGGGTTATGACATTATGGGGGAGTAATATGCTATGTGCATATTACAAGCCTAGAAAATGTGTATATTTGAGGTATTGCCACCTAGTGTTGATATTGTAAATTATCGTGTTCCTAGGTGGCATGTCAGCTCTACAAGTGCCATTTTCTTGTGTTTTAGGAGTAAAGATGATGTTGGATATATTTGCAATCTACCAATGGGAATTATTTCCAAATACTTCTTCTCCTTTGACAATTTGTATTCCCTTCATGTGGTAGAAAATTCTAATCATCTTTACATTGGATTTTGTGTATCGTTTGTCTTCCTTGCCTCTTGTGGATCCTTTTGAACATGTCTAGTGTTTCTCTACATATAGAGGAAGTGATTATCCCATCTTGTGCATTTTATATTCAAATGCAAATTCTATATAATGCACATCTCTTGGGGGAGCTATCCTTTTTTTAAAACACTCTCTTTATGCGTTTATCATAAAATCTTTTGATCCCCATCAAGTCTGTGTTAGTGGGAGGCAATTCTTGTTTTTATGGTACTTTGTGCCATCATGAAATTTGTTGAGGGTTTGGTTTTTTTGGAACGAAGCTCTCCTTCGGGAACTTGATACCTCTTGTTTGTTTTCCTTCAATTGGTATCTTGTTTCCTTTTATTTGGAATGTGTCAATGGATATCACATTCATTGATGCATCTTTTAATTGGTATCCTTCAAGTGATAGTTTTTCATTTGGTATTTTATTCTCACTTGATACCTTGTTTTTTGGCATCTTATCAACTATGTGTTGGTTTGGTTCTTGAAAGCCTTGAGCATGCATATTTACTATATGTGCCTTCTTTGGCATGTTATCTTTCTTTGACCCAATATATAGGGGAAACTCCACCATGTCATAAATTGGCTAAAAGTGTGCATGAAATTCAATTTCATATCCATATGCACATATTTATGTGGAGTTTGTCACATCTATTGTTGGTTCTCTAACTCTTTGGTCCCAATGAGTTTGGGAACCATTTTATTTGTGTTGTTGCTATAGGAACAATTGGAGATGCATTGGATGCTCGTCTCACCTACAAGGAAGGTGTTGACACCATGTGCATATTGGAGCCAAGTTAGGATGATCGGTGAACAATTATCTACCTCAAGAATATAATGCTTTCTCGGTAACAAGTGTCTACTTCATGCATACATTTCTTGCATTCGACCTTTCGTAGGTTGCATCATAGCATGAATTTCTTAATTCGTTCTTGTGATACTTGTTTGCTTTCTCAAAGCATCCCAACGATGATGTCTTAATGCTAGTTGTGATTTCTTTGATGTTCGTGAGTTGGAAGTTCATTTATGTACAATAACGAAATATTAGGCCATGTGCTATGCTTTCAATTAAAGATCTTATTGGCATATTTATGACTTCTTTTTGGAGATCTTGTTCATTCTTTCTTGTAACTATTTCGTGTGTACATTCCTCTTTGTGGATATATATCATCATGATTGTCTTCTACCTAGAATATTTTAAACATGGGAGAATTTACATCTCTAGTTGATATCCACTTTTCTTTCATGTTCACTATTGCATTTCCTTTTTCAGTTTTTGGTGGTTTCGTGAAAGGATTTGTCTTGAGTTCGGATCTTATATCCTTGCATGTTGATGCACTCATTGCTGGTGAAGATTATTTTCCCTCGTGCTTCTCTTGACGAGGGTTTGCCACTCGATTGGTATCCCTCCTGTTGAAAAGGATATTATTTCCTATCTTCACCATGGGTTGTCACAAGAGTTGGTTCTTAATTTGTTTATTAGTAAGCTTGTGAACCCAATTGCTAGTAGTGTGTGTGGGGGAAGGATATGGCTAGCACTTTGTGCCTCATTTCATCAAAACTATGTTGATGCTTAATGCTCATCCTTATATTAGTCTTCTTAAAGTGCTTTGCCGTGACTCACGCACATCATTTTGGTTGAGCCTATTATTAAGTTGCCTCTTGTACATGTTTCTCAACCATATGTTTGGTGCAAGTGCTATGATTATTGTCTCATCTATTTGCTTGCACTTGTTCTGTGTTTTTACTGATACTGGGGGAGTAATGATCCTATTTTTTGTACATGTATGATATAAAAAAATTAATAGTGCACAAATCATGGGGAGCTTCTCTAGTTTCTATAAAACACTCATTTTCCCTACCATAATTTATTTTATTCATGTGGCTCCTAGGACCATGTGATTGTTTGTTTCAATTGGTATCTTTTGATTGATTGCTTTACTCTTTGGTATGTCTTTGTGACATATCATGCTTTTTGCATTCTTTGGATCCTTAGTATAGTTTGTCTTCCTCCAACTATTCATCATTGGATATGTATATTTCATTGCACTCATATTTTGAGAAATACACACTTTTTGGAGGAACACATATTATATTGGCTTTATGAGATTTTCATCCATTTTGGCAATCGAAGCCAATGGGGGAGAAGTTTAGAGAGTTTAGTTTGGAGTTTTTAGAGAGTTTTTCTTTTGTTGCTTAAGCATTTGAATCTCATACCCATGCATTATTGCTTTGCATGGGTGTGCTTGGTTATGCTTATTTCTTTATATAAAATCTCTTGAAAGTGATTGTCATCTATTACCAAAATGGGGGAGATTGTTAGATCATATTTTTCCATATGTGGTTTAAGTAATGGATGACAATCCCTATGGACTAATGGTTGCCTTGAGTTATATTCGAAGGATTTGTCCATAGGCACTTCTTGAAGTCCATATGTTGGTTTCAAGGAGTTTATATGATGACCAAGGTGGTATTCAAGGTTTTATCCAAATATTGGTCATAAAGACACAAGGTTGATCAAGACTAAGTCAAAGAGTGAATCAAGTTGATCGACACACAAAGAATGCAAGATATACCGAGAGGGATCAAGTGATCCCATGGTATGGTAAGCATTGTCCATTACTCTTTGTGCACTAACCCATGGTCTTCGTGAGATTTCTATGTGGGGTTAGGTGTGTTTCCATGGGCTTGCGTCAAGAGGAAGATCTCATACAACCCATGGACGATGACATCAAGTGGAGATCATCATCAAGATTGCGGTGTGCAAGTTCAAGTGAAGCATCACGAATATATCATGCTTGAAGCTTGTCGTCCATTGTGGTGGCAATGGACTTGTGAAGATGTGCGGAAGAGTGGCTCACCCATAGTGAGTATGGGGGAGAAATCTACTAGTCTTCATTGAGACAATGAAATCAAGAAAGGTGCTCTATCTTGAGGAAGTCAAGATCGTCATCATATATACCAAGTGGACTAGTGCAAGGTATTGGTTTGCCCTTGATAGGTTTTCTATTTTACCGGTCTCACAGTGGTAGTTGGGGGACTGGGTTATAGGATATATTGTCGTATTGACAAGGGGGGATCTCAAGTGAGTAGCTTAATCGTATCGTTTGTTGAGAACTCAAACCAGCTGCATCCTTGCATTATCTTTCTTGGTTCTTGTTTAGTGTTTCTCTTTGGGAGTTTTAGGGATTATGGTCATCTTCATGACAAGCTCGACTTCATCAAAAACAAAGTCCATATGCATCTTCTATGATGTTTTAGATGTTGGAGTTTTTTCTGGTTCTTATCTCATAGAGGTTTCTCATCTCTATATCATTGGCATTTTTATACTGCCTCTTCTTAAGATGACTTTTGTCACTCTTGGATAGCTCTTGTCGTCCTGAATCCAAAAGGCTTGAGTTTGCTCAATTCGGAGTTCGTATGCGAAAGTTATGGCCGTTCTGGCATTCATGCTTTTCATCGTGAAAAGGGTACTAACACCGAGGTTAGTGGTAGTACCGCTCTGGGGCGGTAGTACCCTCACGGGTGTCGCTGCCTCGGGGTCTTGACACTTTTCGTGTCGGACTAAGAGGTTTCTCGAGCGATAGTTCTGAGCGGTAGTACCTCCCAAGCGGTACGACTTCTCCCACGAGTGGTACTACATGTGATAATAAGTACTACCTCTCCCCCGAGCGGTACTACCCGTCAAGCGGTACTACATCTCCCCCGGTCGGTACTACACTCGTGTTTTTCTATGTCGTTGGGATGTTTCACCATGCTAAGCGGTAGTACCGCTCCCCTGAGTGGTTGTACCGCTTAAGCACGACTTGTGGGCATAATGGTTGGATTTGGAGGAGCCTATTTAAGGGGGCCTTCTTCCCCAATGGTCCCTATCTGTTGAGCTCGTGTTTTCCCCCCATTGTTGACCATCTTTGAGCTTGCTAACTCTCAATCCCTCCAATGATTCTTGCTAGATCTTGAGGGAAAATATAGAGGAGATCTAGATCGACATTTCCACCAATCGCTTTCTCCTCTAGGTGAGGGGAACCCCTTGGATCTAGATCTTGGAGTTCTACGTGTTAATCTTCGTCTTTGTCGGGACCCCGATCCTAAGCCATAGGAATCCAGCATGTAACACATCGCATCCCTTTGTGGTCTCACGCACGGTTAACTCCACGGCTGCAGCCTTACCTTAGCCGGGACCGTTTGCGTCTTTTGACTCACGTATGCGAAGGTGTCGCTAGCAATCCAATGTCAAAGAACCCGGATCGACATGTCTAGTCATAAACCAAAGTGGCAGTACCGCACAAGGACATGCATACATGACCCAACAAAGCAGGTGTCGGTCATCAGCGAACGTAGATGAGTCGTAGCAAGCTACAAGGACTCCATTACGTCGCGTGACATTTCCCCAAAGAGGACAGACACAGCAGCTAAGAAGGACACATGCCGGTCAACCAATGTGTCCGGAGCAGTAGCGAACTACCAAGGCTCGTTGGATCACAAAGGGGCATTTCCTTGTAAGGAGTTCTACTAAAGTTCACGACTAAGTAATCGAACCCCATACATATCAAGTACGACACACGTACGCATGGCATACCGATATGTATAGATACATCGATGGCGTCACAACATAACCATAAACATACAACCTTTATTTAAGAGGCTCGGAAGAGCCACACACATAATATTACACATTAAGGGTCTCACGACCCATAATAGCAGTCATACAATTACAAGCCAGCGGAAGAGTTATAAACTGTCTGGGTACAGACAGGGCATCTAGAAGGCACGTGGCCTGACTATACTACAGAGCCGACGTAGGGCCAGATCGTAGCTGGGACACCAGCTACTCGTCGTCGTCGATGTCTACGAAGAACCCTCCATTAGGGTCATTAGCAACCTCTGCAACATTTATTAAGCAAACATGAGTACGAAGGTACTCAGCAAGACTTTAGGATGACTAACTACTCATGCAAGGTATCAAAAGGTATTGTGGGGTTTCAGGCGGAAAGCCAGCATTTGACTCGTGGCTAGACAACTTGCATTTTTAAATAATTTTGACAACTTGATTTCTCACACACGAGTCCACTAACACCACAACAATACACTATCGTGGAATCATTCCGTTACCGTAAGGAAATGCCGTCCGGGACACTCACGCTTATCTTGGCAATTTTATGAGTAACCATTGAAGTTATCTATGAACAACATATGTCTCCAAGTAGTCCATATCCGCGGACGCGGCTATTCGAATAGATCATAACCCTGCAGGGGTGTACTTCGTCACACACGCTCTCGCCACTTATTGCTATGTGCACGTCATGCACCTCGGCAACCTTCAAGCGGAAGCCCGGCGAGGGAGTCGGCCACGACCGTTAACCACACCAGTACCTAGTCCAGGTTTATCGCCTATCTGAGAGTAACTCGCACGGAAGTCCGGCCGGGGTTTCCGCCACGGCCTCAAACGATGTGCGCAGGGTTCCCAAGCCCACCATCCGGGTGCCACTTGGTACACCGTGCCACTGCCTACCGCATCACGGCCCACCTCTCAGGTCAGCACCATGCACGGCCTCCAGCATTACTATAAACACCAGAAACTACTTGCAACTCCTGGACCGAGTACTACGCGATTAATAGGCCGAGCGGGGTCATATTTCAGGGCCCAGCATGTGGTAGTATCTAGTCTTGGATTACATACACGGAACTCAGTTCCTAAGGACGGTTCCAATGAAACAACCCGCCATGTACTCCTACACAGCCTTTCACCTGTACCTTTACCAAATCAAGTTCAACACACAACCTTTGCTCACCGAACACATTCCACATTTCTTTTCATCTCCCAGATGACAGACCATACACAACTCTAAGCATAGCATGCATAGCAGGATAAGGCACATCATAGCTCAAGCAACTACCAGGTATGCTAGGTTGTAAGGTTCGGCTATTTACTGTGACAAGGTTAGGTCATGCAAAGGAAGTGGGTTCAACTATCGTGGCAAAAGCAGTTGTAGCATTTGATCCTAATGCAATAATTAAGTGCAGGAGCAAGAACATGGGAATTATCGGGATGATCAAAAGGGTTGCTTGCCTTGTTGCTCAGAGGAGGAACGATATCCGTCAGACGGATATTCGGTGGAATCCGGGGGTGAGGAGCCTACCGAAATGAATGGCAACATTCAATAACAATCATATGCACTCAAAATGATGCACGAGCATGGCATGAGAATGCAAGGTGATAAGTTATTATTTTCAACATGTAATAGGTTTAGAGTTGATTTGAATCACATTCGAATAGCAATTCAAACGGGGTATTCTCGGATACCGGTTTAATTGATTCGACCTGATGCTCAGATCAACTTGATGTTAACATGCATGAAATGTCATGTTATGGTACTGATTGGTAATTAGACAGTGTGTGATCATTGCATATATAATGAAATTTGAATATTTTTGCAAATTCCATTTATAAAGTGATTAAAAGAATTGAATTATTCCTTATTCCACAATTTAGGGTTCTGTAATTATTTTAAACATGGTTGTAAATAGCGTAATCAGAATCCTTGAATTTTTCTGATACTTTTTCATATATAAATTATTTTCATTGGAGTTACAGATTAATTTCTATGATTTTTACAAATTTTAGCAATTTCCTGAATTAGTTTTATACTGGAAATGCTATTTATTGCCTCAGGCTGACGTCAGCAGGTCAGCCGACCTGTTCAGGTCAAACCTGACAGGGGGGGCCCCACTGGTCAGCCTCTCTGGGACTAATCCCGCGCTGACCAGCCCTAAACGAGGTTTGACTTGGCCTTGGGCCCACTTGTCAGCGAGTGATTAGGTCCCTAAGCTGCTGGGTTAGCTTGCCACGTCGACCCCCACCGGAGGGTGGTCGCCGGCGACCAGGCCCGCGGCGGAGGGCTCGCCGGAGGCGACCTAGACGGCGCTGCACAGCACCAAAACGCACGCGGTTTGCAGCTACAGCATGCTCGCGAAGTGGCCGATCTGGCAGGACCATCTGGGGAGGCTAGGGTCGCCGGAAGAGGCATCGGCGACGAGCCGGAGCGGCGGCCGAAGGTCGGCCTTCTATGAGGGGCGGTTCTAGGGCACGGGGAGGGCAGCTGGAGGGCTCGGCACGCTCCTGGAGGCTCCAGGAGCTTGAATCCTAGCTCGGGCGCGTGGATCAGTCATCACAGCGACGGCAGCGACATGGCCGGCGGCGAGAAGCTCTCGGCCTTGGTGGGGAACTAGGCTACGATGCACGGGAGAGCGTGGGGCGAGAGGGGAAACGACGACGAGCTCACGGCGGTTCCGATGGCGCTGAAGAGGGGCTCGGGGATGCGTCGGAGGAAGCGAATCGACGGGAGAGGTCCGGCGGCCGGAGGTGGAAGACGACGGCGTTGCAGGGCTCGAGGAAGCTTCGGCTTCTGCAGAGATGACCAGGGCGACGAGGCGGAGCTAATGGCGTGCTCTGGGAGGGAAACCTATGGCCAGGGGCACGGGCAGCACGAGCTCGAGCTCGGCTCTAATGGCGGCAGCGTGGAGGAGAAGGAGATCCGGGAGGAGGAAGAGAACCGAGGCGGGGAATGGATAGGGGAGGCTCTGGGGAGCTTATCCCCGTCGTCGCCAGCGCGAGGCGGCAGCCAGGCAGGCACGCAGGTGCGTGGCTGCGCCGGAGGGGGCGGCAGCCACCTCCTGCTGCCTACTGGCGCGAGGGAGGGGACGAGCGAGGGAGATGGGCCGGGCCAGGCTTAGGCGATAGGTAACTCTTTTCCTTTTTCTTCTGTTTTTTTCTGTTTTGCTAATTATTGTTTTGCTAATTAATTCAGCTCCAAAACAAAAAGTAGAAACTATTTTAGACCTCCTGAAATATTTGTTATAATATCCCCAACCATTTCCAAGGTTTTCAACATTTTTGGAAAATTATAGTTTCTGATTTCAAATTTCAAATTTGAAACCAGTAGCTTTTTGCATCAATTTAAAAAGCTTAAAGTGTCAAGAAAATAGTTTTCTCCAATGCTCATTTACTTTCATGATTTATCAGAAAGTTTGGACATTTCTTGAGGCCATTTTGGGTTCATTGATTTTGAACTAGTTTGAGATTTCCTTTAATTGAAATGGTGGCTAGGGTTTTGAGTTTTTCCTTTGCCACTTTGTTGTTTTTGTTGAAACTTCTTAGATGCAAATGCAAAGAAGACATGAGCACAATGCTATCTTGCTTAAGGGTTAGGGATGTGACAACTCACCCCCACTCAAAAAATCTCGTCCCGAGATTTAGAAGTCGTGGGGAATAACGCAGGATATTCAAGTCTGAGACGATCCTCTCTTTCCCAAGTTGCCTCCCTTTTAGAATGATTTGACCATTGAACTTTAAGAAACTTGAGGTTTCGACGTCGAGTGGTACGCTCAGCTTGATCAAGAATACGCACGGGGTATTCTCGGTATGAAATGTTATCTTGTATATCAAGTGTTTCGTGGTCCACTTCACGGATAGGATCCGAAAAGCAACGCCTGAGTTGCGAGACGTGGAAAACATCATGAACCTTGGAAAGATGCGGAGGAAGTTCCAACTGGTAGGCAACTTCTCCTCGTTTGGCAAGAATGCGAAAAGGACCAATGTAACAAGGAGCCAACTTGCCCTTGATACCGAAACGATGGGTACCCTTCAAAGGTGTAACCCAAAGGTAAGCCTTCTCGTCAACTTCAAAGGTCACAGCCTTATGATGACGATCATATTGGCTCTTTTGACGAGACTGGGCTGTTTTCAACTTTTCACGAATAATGCGAACCTGCTCTTCTGCATCCTGGATCATGTCCGGGCCAAAGAGTTGCCTCTCTCCGGTTTCTGACCAATTAAGAGGGGTTCGACATCTTCGTCCATAGAGAACTTCAAAAGGGGCTTTGCCCAAGCTTGATTGATAACTATTGTTATAAGCGAATTCGGCGAATGGAAGGCACTTCTCCCAATTCATACCGAACGCAATAACACAGGCTCGGAGCATATCTTCTAGGATTTGATTCACTCTTTCTACTTGACCACTTGATTGAGGATGGAAAGCAGTGCTAAAAGATAAGTGAGTCCCCATGGCATTCTGAAAACTTTCCCAGAAGCGAGAAGTAAAGATACTTCCACGGTCCGAGTTAATTTCCAGGGGAACACCATGAAGAGACACTATTCGAGAGATATATAACTCTGCTAGCTGGCTAGCTGTTATACTCTCACGAACGGGAAGAAAATGAGCCACTTTGGAAAGACGGTCAATGACCACAAAGATAGCATTATTTCCTTTCTTGGTCTTGGGAAATCCGGTAATGAAATCCATGCTAACTGTATCCCATTTCCATTCAGGAATAGCTAAAGGTTGAAGGGTGCCAGCAGGCCTTTGATGTTCTGCCTTAACTCGGCGACAAACGTCGCAGTTAGCAACGAACTCAGCAATTTCTCTCTTCATCCTAGTCCACCAGAACCTCTGGCATAGGTCCTGATACATCTTAGTACTACCGGGATGAATGGTGAGAGGAGAATCATGAGCCTCCTTAAGGATTAACTGCCTTAGATGTGGGTTCTTAGGAACCACTAAACGATTCTGGAAGAACACAACACCTTGATCATTCATGGAAAATTCTTTAGCGTTTCCGCTAAAAATATTCTCCTTGATCCGTGATATACCCTTGTCACGCTTTTGGCCAGTTATAATTTGATCCTTAAGAGTAGGCTTCGCCACCAGGGTAGAAAGGAATCCTTGAGGAACAATATGAAGATTCAACTTCCGAAAGTCCTCATGGAGATGTGGTTGACCATGTTGTAGCATCAAATTGTTACAATAGGATTTACGACTTAGTGCATCGGCCATAACATTGGCCTTCCCCGGGGTGTAAGTTATCCCTAAGTCGTAATCCGAGATCAACTCAACCCACCGTCTTTGCCTGAGATTCAAATCCGGCTGGGTGAAGATATATTTCAGACTTTGGTGATCAGTGAATATTTCGCAGCGATTACCCAAAAGGTAATGTCGCCAGGTTTTTAGTGCATGGACCACAGCTGCAAGCTCAAGGTCATGTGTGGGATAATTATCCTCATGTGGACGCAACTGTCGAGATGCGTATGCGATCACATGACGATCTTGCATGAGAATGCAACCTAATCCTTGTCGTGAGGCGTCGCAATAGATAACAAAGTCCTTAGAAAAATCTGGTGGTAGCAACACAGATGCGGAAGTCAGGCATCTTTTCAGTTCCTGAAAACTATGCTCACACTGTGGTGTCCACTCGAACCTTTTATCCTTCTTGAGGAGTTCAGTTAGAGGCTTTGCAACCTTGGAGAAATTCTCGACGAAGCGGCGACAATAGCTCGCTAGACCAAGAAAACTCCTAACTTGCTTAACCGATTCAAGTTGAGTCAATCAAGGACAGCTTGAACTCTCTCGGGATTGACAGCAATACCCTTACCAGAGATTACGTGGCCTAGATAGGTCACTTCTGGTAACCAGAATTCACATTTTGAAAATTTGGCATAAAGGCGATGCTCTCGAAGTTTCATCAATACCAGCCTTAGATGCTCGGCATGTTCTTGTTCATTCTTTCAGTAGATGAGAATATCATCGAGGTATACTACGACGAATTTATCCAAATACTCCATAAAGATTGACTTCATCAGCCGAGAGAAAGTGGCTGGGGCATTGGTTAAACCGAAGGACATAACGGTGTACTCATATTGGCCATAACAAGTAACAAAAGCCGTTTTTGGAATGTCCCCGTTCTTAATCTTGATTTGATGGTATCCCAACCTCAAATCCATTTTGGAGAAGACTGAGGATCCAGCGAGCTGATCATACAGATCGTTGATCCTGGGGAGCGGATACTTGTTCTTTATGGTGACCAGGTTAACTGGTCGGTAATCTACAACCATACGGTCCGTTCCGTCTTTCTTCTTGACGAAGACGATGGGACAAGCCCAAGGAGAAGAGCTAGGACGAATGAAACCCTTGTTCAAGGCCTCATCTAATTGCTTCTTAAGTTCGGCTAGCTCTAGGGGTGCCATCTTATATGGTCTTCTGGCTATTGGGACAGTTCCCGGAACAAGATCTATCACAAACTCTACATCTCTGTCAGGTGGAATTCCTGGCAGTTCCTCCGGAAAAACATCCGGGAAGTCACGGACTACCGGAATGTCTTCAAGTTCCGGAAGAGGGTTGGCATTTAGGGAATAGAGTTGGCATTTGGCAACTCGAGTAGAGACATTTACTATCTCACCCGAGGGATGGGTAAGCTGGACATTTCTAGAGTGAGTATTAATCCTGGCATAGTGAGCTGACATCCAGTCCATGCCCAAGATGATATTAATATCCGAAGATTTCAATGCTATCAATGAGGCTAGAAAAACTAGCCTGTCTACTAGAATTTCATTGTCATAGGTTATCCTAGAGGTTTGCCATTTACTACCAGGGGTTTGGACAACCAATGGGATTGGCATATCACAAAATGACATGTTATGCAACTGTGCATAACTTTCTGAAATGAAGGAATGAGAAGACCCAGTGTCAAAGAGAACGGACGATGGGTGATGATTCACAAGAAGCGTACCCAGCATGACGTCGGGATCCTCTGCAGCTTCTTCTGCTGACACATAGTTCACACGGCCACGTGCAGGAGTTGGCTTCACATAGTATGCTTTGCCCGACTTGGCCTGCCCGACGGACTTTCCGGGTTGCTTGGCACCCACATTCTAAGGACACGGGAATAGTGCCCTGGTTCTCCACACTTGTAGCATATCACCTGGTTGGCACGTGGTGCAGCATTGCTAGCTGGACCACCATAAGCTTTTGCTGGAGGGTTGGCCTGATTCATCTGAGGCGCCACGTAGGATGGCCTCGGAGTGTATCTTGGCGGCAGAGAACTGTTTGGAACCCACAGCCTGCATTTTGGAAACGCGGAACCAGAAGACGAGCCAAATTTACAGGAATGCTTCCTTGTGGCTTCGAAGTCAGTATGACCAGTCTCGGCACTGATCGCTTTGTTGACTAGGGCTTGAAAACTTGCACACTCATGGAGGCGCAGATCACGACGGAGCTCAGGGCTCAGACCCTTACGAAACCTTGCTTGCTTCTTGGCGTCGGTAGAAACCTCCTCTGTTGCATAGCGGGCGAGGTTACCGAACTCGCGGCTATAGGCATCCACAGACAACTTGCCCTGAGTGAAGGCACAGAACTCCTCTCTCTTTCTGTCCAGCAGGCCCTCTGGAATATGGTGCAGACGAAAAGCTGCACTGAAGTCTGCCCATGTGGCCATTGGTTCAGCAGGACGCATAGCTTCAAAATTCTCCCACCACAGATTGGCGGGTCCCTCCAGAAAATACGCCGCAAAGGTCACCTTGTCGGCCTCAGACACATTCGCCGAGCGAATCTTGCGTGAGATCCTGCACAGCCAGTCATCAGCGTCGAGGGGATCGACAGAATGATGAAACTTTGGAGGATTCAGCTTCACAAAGTCATTGAGGGACATTGCAGCATTCCTAGGCTGTCGAGCCGTATTCTGCTCAATACGCTCTAGCAGTCGGTTGGTCTCCCTTTTGTTTCTTTCTGCCTCAAGCATCACTTCTACCAGAGAAGGTGGGTGAGGCAGGTCTTCCTGCGACGCTTGACTACCCTCACCTTGCTCATGAGCAGGGGCACGGTTCAACCTGGTGAACACCATCCTGACAAACCAACTCATAGCTTAGACCAATATCATATCAATACTAGCTATGGATTAAGAATGTACTGAACACACGGAATGCGGAAATGAATATCCGAACAACATGGTAACAAGCAACTGCTATATATACACCATGGTTCATACACACCCTTACATAGTTCAGTACAAACTTACCCGAAGAGCAAACTACTGAAATGGTGGAACTACTCATCAGAGGCTTACAAGCTTCCTATACATTATTTATCTAGGCCTCCGGAATTCATTTCACATTACTACCATACTATCCTTCCGCTCACAGCTCAGGCATCCGCATAGAACATCTCATAGAGATTACCTCCATGACCTGGAAGCTCAACCTGCGGATCAGGAAACACTCTAGCCTGAGATCCCTGGGATCCATAAGGACACGGATGTGGCCTTGGTCCCCTGACTGGTGGTAAGAGGGGTCCCCGAAGAGGTGTGACTCCTCCTATAGCTGGCCAGTCAACGTGAGCCGGAAGATGGGTCCTAACAGGGTTCAGCATCTCCATCTCTCCATACCCTGTCTGGACTACCGGTGCCAGCTGCGTCAAAGCTGTCCACAGACGGGCACGGGTAGCATAAAGCTCCATGCGGAGAGCACGAGCATCCTTGTCTCTATTCTCTAGCATCTCAACAGTGGTCTGCAGAAGTGGATCCTCCATAGAAGAATCAAAATAGACTCCACTGAGGTATCCCTCTTCACCGGACTGACAGGCCGGAACATAGCAGAACTCTGAATTCTACAGCAGTGCATGTCTCGCTCTCATAATAGTCAGCATTGAATAGGCAGCATCCTGTACTGCCATGTCAACGGTGACCCCCAACCCATAGGACCAATGGATTGGCTTCTCCGCTCCATGGTAGTCTGGAAATACCCTAGCAGTGCAGATGTACTGGCTCTGGTTGAAGTCCCGGTACTGTTCCTCCACTGTGTACTCGGGGTACCAGCGGTAACCGCACACCGACATCACCCTGACCAGCATGGCCGTATGACCCGGTACATCAATGCACCTGGTCAGACGTACCACCTGACGAGAAGGACGGCCAGGCATCTGTAAATAGAGAGTAATGCAAAAGCATTAGAGCTCTGAATGCAAAATTTGGGCAGCATAACGGCTGTAAATGCTCAAAACAAATTAAGGACAACCCAAAATGGAATAGCGTAACCACTCAACTATCAAGTTCAACTCTCTGGTCACCAAACTTACTTCCTGCTTCCTAGGAATAAAAGAAACCCAATATCTCTTGACCCGTAGTCCTATAAGCTACCGATCAGAAACACGAGCCTAGGAGAAGATGAGTAACCTAGTCCTTAATTCCCGCGGAAGAGACGAGGATGACCAGAATAGAATAACTTGACAAGAGAACAAGAGTCTTACGTTCCCTTCCACAAACAATTCCCTTATATATAACTAAAGCAATTCTAGACTCAACTTCGACCAGTTTGGCTTAGTAATCCTACAGTCAGTCAGGCTCTGATACCAACGCTGTCGGGACCCCGATCCTAAGCCATAGGAATCCAGCATGTAACACATCGCATCCCTTTGTGGTCTCACGCACGGTTAACTCCACGGCTGTAGCCTTACCTTAGCCGGGACCGTTTGCGTCTTTTGACTCACGTATGCGAAGGTGTCGCTAGCAATCCAATGTCAAAGAACCCGGATCGACATGTCTAGTCATAAACCAAAGTGGCAGTACCTCACAAGGACAGGCATACATGACCCAACAAAGCAGGTGTCGGTCATCAGCGAACGTAGACGAGTCGTAGCAAGCTACAAGGACTCCATTACGTCGCGTGACATTTCCCCAAAGAGGACAGACACAGCAGCTAAGAAGGACACATGTCGGTCAACCAATGTGTCCGGAGCAGTAGCGAACTACCAAGGCTCGTTGGATCACAAAGGGGCATTTCCTTGTAAGGAGTGCTACTAAAGTTCACGACTAAGTAATCGAACCCCATACATATCAAGTACGACACACGTACGCATGGCATACCGATATGTATGGATACATCGATGGCATCACAACATAACCATAAACATACAACCTTTATTTAAGAGGCTCGGAAGAGCCACACACATAATATTACACATTAAGGGTCTCACGACCCATAATAGCAGTCATACAATTACAAGCCAGCGGAAGAGTTATAAACTGTCTGGGTACAGACAGGGCATCTAGAAGGCACGTGGCCTGACTATACTACAGAGCCGACGTAGGGCCAGATCGTAGCTGGGACACCAGCTACTCGTCGTCGTCGATGTCTACGAAGAACCCTCCATTAGGGTCATTAGCAACCTCTGCAACATTTATTAAGCAAACATGAGTACGAAGGTACTCAGCAAGACTTTAGGATGACTAACTACTCATGCAAGGTATCAAAAGGTATTGTGGGGTTTCAGGCGGAAAGCCAGCATTTGACTCGTGGCTAGACAACTTGCATTTTTAAATAATTTTGACAACTTGATTTCTCGCACACGAGTCCACTAACACCACAACAATACACTATCGTGGAATCATTCCGTTACCGTACGTAAATGCCGTCCACGACACTCACGCTTATCTTGGCAATTTTATGAGTAACCATTGAAGTTATCTATGAACAACATATGTCTCCAAGTAGTCCATATCCGTGGACGCGGCTATTCGAATAGATCATAACCCTGCAGGGGTGTACTTCGTCACACACGCTCTCGCCACTTATCGCTATGTGCACGTCATGCACCTCGGCAACCTTCAAGCGGAAGCCCAGCGAGGGAGTCGGCCACGACGGTTAACCACACCAGTACCTAGTCCAGGTTTATCGCCTATCTGAGAGTAACCTGCACGGAAGTCCGGCCGGGGTTTCCGCCACGGCCTCAAATGATGTGCGCAGGGTTCCCAAGCCCACCATCCGGGTGCCACTTGGTACACCGTGCCACTGCCTACCGCATCACGGCCCACCTCTCAGGTCAGCTCCATGCACGGCCTCCAGCATTACTATAAACACCAGAAACTACTTGCAACTCCTGGACCGAGTACTACACGATTAATAGGCCGAGCGGGGTCATATTTCAGGGCCCAGCATGTGGTAGTATCTAGTCTTGGATTACATACACGGAACTCAGTTCCTAAGGACGGTTCCAATGAAACAACCCGCCATGTACTCCTACACAGCCTTTCACCTGTACCTTTACCAAATCAAGTTCAACACACAACCTTTGCTCACCGAACACATTCCACATTTCTGTTCATCTCCCAGATGACAGACCATACACAACTCTAAGCATAGCATGCATAGCAGGATAAGGCACATCATAGCTCAAGCAACTACCAGGTAAGCTAGGTTGCAAGGTTCGGCTATTTACTGTGACAAGGTTAGGTCATGCAAAGGAAGTGGGTTCAACTATCGTGGCAAAAGCAGTTGTAGCATTTGATCCTAATGCAATAATTAAGTGCAGGAGCAAGAACATGGGAATTATCGGGATGATCAAAAGGGTTGCTTGCCTTGTTGCTCAGAGGAGGAACGATATCCGTCAGACGGATATTCGGTGGAATCCGGGGGTGCGGAGCCTACCGAAATGAATGGCAACATTCAATAACAATCATATGCACTCAAAATGATGCACGAGCATGGCATGAGAATGCAAGGTGATAAGTTATTATTTTCAACATGTAATAGGTTTAGAGTTGATTTGAATCACATTCGAATAGCAATTCAAACGGGGTATTCTCGGATACCGGTTTAATTGATTCGACCTGATGCTCAGATCAACTTGATGTTAACATGCATGAAATGTCATGTTATGGTACTGATTGGTAATTACACAGTGTGTGATCATTGCATATATAATGAAATTTGAATATTTTTGCAAATTCCATTTATAAAGTGATTAAAAGAATTGAATTATTCCTTATTCCACAATTTAGGGTTCTGTAATTATTTTAAACATGGTTGTAAATAGCATAATCAGAATCCTTGAATTTTTCTGATACTTTTTCATATATAAATTATTTTCATTGGAGTTACAGATTAATTTCTATGATTTTTACAAATTTTAGCAATTTCCTGAATTAGTTTTATACTGGAAATGCTATTTATTGCCTCAGGCTGACGTCAGCAGGTCAGCCGACCTGTTCAGGTCAAACCTGACAGGGGGGCCCCACTGGTCAGCCTCTCTGGGACTAATCCCGCGCTGACCAGCCCTAACCGAGGTTTGACTTGGCCTTGGGCCCACTTGTCAGCGAGTGATTAGGTCCCTAAGCTGCTGGGTTAGCTTGCCACGTCGACCCCCACCGGAGGGTGGTCGCCGGCGACCAGGCCCGCGGCGGAGGGCTCGCCGGAGGCGACCTAGACGGCGCTGCACAGCACCAAAACGCACGCGGTTTGCAGCTACAGCATGCTCGCGAAGTGGCCGATCTGGCAGGACCATCTGGGGAGGCTAGGGTCGCCGGAAGAGGCATCGGCGACGAGCCGGAGCGGCGGCCGAAGGTCGGCCTTCTATGAGGGGCGGTTCTAGGGCACGGGGAGGGCAGCTGGAGGGCTCGGCACGCTCCTGGAGGCTCCAGGAGCTTGAATCCTAGCTCGGGCGCGTGGATCAGTCATCACAGCGACGGCAGCGACATGGCCGGCGGCGAGAAGCTCTCGACCTTGGTGGGGAACTAGGCTACGATGCACGGGAGAGCGTGGGGCGAGAGGGGAAACGACGACGAGCTCACGGTGGTTCCGATGGCACTGAAGAGGGGCTCGGGGATGCGCCGGAGGAAGCGAATCGACGGGAGAGGTCCGGCGGCCGGAGGTGGAAGACGACGGCGTTGCAGGAGTTGCAGGGCTCGAGGAAGCTTCGGCTTCTGCAGAGATGACCAGGGCGACGAGGCGGAGTTAATGGCGTGCTCTGGGAGGGAAACCTATGGCCAGGGGCACGGGCAGCACGAGCTCGAGCTCGGCTCTAATGGCGGCAGCATGGAGGAGAAGGAGATCCGGGAGGAGGAAGAGAACCGAGGCGGGGAATGGATAGGGGAAGCTCTGGGGAGCTTATCCCCGTCGTCGCGAGCGCGAGGCGGCAGCCAGGCAGGCACGCAGGTGCGTGGCTGCGCCGGAGGGGGCGGCGGCCACCTCCTGCTGCCTACTGGCGCGAGGGAGGGGACGAGCGAGGGAGATGGGCCGGGCCAGGCTTAGGCGACAGGTAACTCTTTTCCTTTTTCTTCTGTTTTTGTTTTTTCTGTTTTGCTAATTATTGTTTTGCTAATTAATTCAGCTCCAAAACAAAAAGTAGAAACTATTTTAGACCTCCTGAAATATTTGTTATAATATCCCCAACCATTTCCAAGGTTTTCAACATTTTTTGGAAAATTATAGTTTCTGATTTCAAATTTCAAATTTGAAACCAGTGGCTTTTTGCATCAATTTAAAAAGCTAAAAGTGTCAAGAAAATAGTTTTCTCCAATGCTCATTTACTTTCATGATTTATCAGAAAGTTTGGACATTTCTTGAGGCCATTTTGGGTTCATTGATTTTGAACTAGTTTGATATTTCCTTTAATTGAAATGGTGGCTAGGGTTTTGAGTTTTTCCTTTGCCACTTTGTTGTTTTTGTTGAAACTTCTTAGATGCAAATGCAAAGAAGACATGAGCACAATGCTATCTTGCTTAAGGGTTAGGGATGTGACAGTCTTCCTCTCATTTTCTTCCATAGCATTAGTTGTTGTGGAGGGATTTGGGAGAGAAGGACTTGGGCACTCCGTGTGCCCTTGCCATTGCATTTGGTGCATAGGTTTGAGTTCTCCACGATGATACGTGGAAGTGAAGTTTGAGAAGCTTATTACTCTTGGGTGCTTGGTGCCCTAGTACTTGTTCTTCTTGGGTGCTTTGGCATCCTAGAAGCTTGGTGGTGCCTCGGAGCTCAATCATTGTGGTGTAAAGCTTCGGGAAAGCTGCGGGGTCTCCAATTAGGTTGTGGAGATTGCCCCGAGAATTTGAGGTTACCTCGAAGCCATATTCCATTATGGTGAAGCTTCGTGGTGTTGTTGGGAGCCTCCAATTAAGTTCTGGAGATTGCCCCAACCTTGTTTGTACGGGTTTGGTGACTGCCCTCATGGGTCCCTTAGTGGATTCACGACATCTTGCATTGTGCGAGGGCGTGAGGAGATTACGGTGGCCTTAGTGGCATCTTGGGGAGCATTGTGCCTCCACATCGCTCCAAACGGAGATTAGCATCCGCAAGGGTGTGAACTTTGGGATACATCGTCGTCTCCGCGTGCCTCGGTTATCTCTTACCCGAGCCCTTTACTTATGCAATTGACTTTGTGATAGCCATATTGTTTCTTGTTATATATCTTGCTATCACTAAGTTGTTTATCTTGCTTAGCATTAGTTATTGGTGCACATAGGTGAGCCTAGTTGTTTTAGGTTTTGTGGTTGAAAATTAAACGTTAGTTTTATTCTGTATTTGTTCAAGCCTAAACTGAAATTATTTTAAAGCTCCTATTCACCCCCTCTAGGCAACATCCACGTCCTTTGAGGAGAGAACCTCACTCACATCCAAACAATTGTCTATAGTTTTCATGCTCTTCCTTGGCATGTCCAAAATAGAACAATTCACTCTTGTTGAAATTGATTTTCAACCCATACAGTTGTTCGAAGAGACACAAAACCAATTTCACATTTCTATCATTTGCCAAATTATGTTCCCTGAAAACAATAGTGTCATTGTTGTATTGAATAATGGAAACCCCACCATCCACGAGATGAGGGATTAGCCCACCCACATAGCCGTCTTCTTTGGCTCGACCAATTAGTACCTTGAGGGGATGGACCTCCAAATGTGACATGAAGCTTGTGATGCATGTGAACCAAGTTTTTCTTGCTGCCACACACTAAAGAGAGATGTGATCTATGTTACCTTCCTCCTGGTCGACATAGGAAATATGGTTAAGTTCCATCCTACAAACCATGCCTAGCCCTCCTATCTTAGGTCCACAAACGATGTTGTAAAGTCAACCAAGCGAAGATCTTGCATTCATATTCCTCACTTTGTAGAAAAGAGAATCTATGAACCTAGGGTGGACTCAAATGTTTTTGGCATGGTCTCTTAAAACTACTTAGTTAATGATCCTCTCCCCAAAATCAACTTCTAGGTATTATAAACTGTCAATATCGCTTGCTTTTGTCCTTGCTTGAAATATCAGGGTAGAAGAACAAAAAAGAAATTCTACCCTTCCAGTAAGAAAAGAAAAATATGTTGTGTGATACGTCTCCAACGTATCGATAATTTATGAAGTATTCACGCCATATTTACCTATGTTTACAATACTTTTATATGGTTTTGATTCACTTTATATGATTTAATTAGAACTAACCTGGACTGAGCTGTTTTCAGCAGAATTATTGTGGTGTTGTTTTTTTGTGTGCAGAAAATAAAAGTTCTCACAATCGCCCGAAACTTTTTGATGATTTTTTCTGGATCAAATAAGAAATACCAGAGCGAAGAAACACCAGAGGGGGCCACCTATTGGTCCCAAGCCAACAGGACGCGCCCACGGGTGGGCACGCCCTGATGTCTTGGGACCACTCATACGTCTCCTTTGTATCTATAATTTTTTATTGTTCCTTGACAATAGTATACAACTTTCACATATTTTGGCAACATTTTATATGATTTATTGGACTAACATATTGGTCGAGTGCCAAGTGCTAGTTCCTATTGGTTGCATGTTTTTGTTTCGCAAAATATCCATATCAAACGAAGTCCAAACGCGATAAAAATTTACAGAGAATTATATTGGAATATATGTGATTTTTTGGAGCTGGAATCAACACAAACGAAGGCCCACAACCTCCACTAGGTACCAAGGCGTGACCCATACCCCCTAGTGTGGGGTTGTTCCTAGTGGCAACCTGATAAGTCAGTCGAGACTCTTCCTCAGGCGCAAGAAAGCTAATTTCTGGATAAAACCCCACTCAAAATTTCAGCCCGATCGGAGTTACGGATCTATGGGAATTTATGAAACGGTGAATGGTCAGAAAATAGAAACACGAAACAGAAGAGAACATAGAGGAAGATCGAATCTCGAAGGGCCGCCATGGAGGCCATGTACTAGAGGGGGAACTCTCCTCCCATCTAGGGGGGAGGCCAAGGAAGAAGAAGAAGGAGGGGGCTCTCCCTCCCTCTCGATGCCGCCAAAGTGCCGCCGGGGCAAGGAGCGTGATGACGATCTACATCAACAATCTTGTCACCGTCAATACCAACTCTCTCCCCCTCTATGCAGCGGTGTAACACCTTTTTTCCTATTGTAACTCTCTACTTAAACATGGTGCTCAACACTACATACTATTTCCCAATGATATTTGGTTATACTATGATGTTTGAGTAGATCTGTTGTCCTACGGGTTAACTGTGATATGATGTTATTGATAGGAGTTGTGTGTTTATATGGTGCTGTCCTAAGGTACCTTCCGTGATGCGCACATGTGAAGGATACACACTGGAGGGTTTGCAATATGTTCATGATTCACTTATAGTGGGTGGGGAGAGTGACACAAACTTACACCCGAGTAAGGGAGTTGTGCGCGTATGGGAGTAAAGAGGACTTGATGTCTAATGGTATGGTTGGGTTTACCTTAATAATTTCTAGTAGTTGCGGACGCTTGGTAGAGGTCCAATCGTAGGTGCATATGATCCAAGTACGGAAAGTGTGTTAGTGTATGCATGTCCCTCATTGCACGCAATAAGTATCTATCATGTTATATTCAACTACGTATGGACAATCTTTATCTTGCATTACACAAAAAGCCTTCTACTAGACGACCCCCAATTTTTATTTACTTGCTCTTTATTTTCTTGCAAAGTACTTCTAGTTTTAGGTAAAGCAAACGTTAAGTGTGCGTAGAGTTGTATCAGTGATGATAGAACTTGAGGGATCATTAGTTCTACCTTTAGTTCCTCGTTGGGTTCGACACTCTTACTTATCAAAAAAGGCTACAAACAGTCCCCTACACTTGTGGGTTATCAAGACCATTTTCTGCCGCCGTTGCCGAGGAGCAATAGCGTGGGGTGAATATTGTCGTGTGTGCTTGTTTGTTATATCACTAAGTATTTTTTATTTAATTTTATTAGTTGTTTTATATCTTTAGTTATGGATATGTAACACGAAACACCAAAAATTAGTGGTACTTGCTACTCATGGAGATGGGGAATCTCCTAAAACCCTCGATGCTAGTTATGTGAAACACATTAATTACTCATTTGATAATCCCGAGAAATCCTCATTAAACTTTATCATGGGAGACACGTTGGACAAACATGAGTACTTTAGGGATTATCATTTATCTCAAAAAGGGAAACACTTATGGGATCAAATTAGAATTTTGCATTGGTTTGATTGGGATGCATGTTTGAGATTTGACTATACTTGTTGCTCCAAATTTAAGGGTCTACACCTTCCCTTTCAATGTGAATTTAATTGTAATAAAACATTGGCTTCTTATGCTAACTGTATATATGATTACTATGCCATGGAACGAATAGAAGAATTTGTTGCTTTCAAAGGTGCTTATGAAATTCCTTCTCTACTTGAAAGTATGATGATTTTCCTTCCAAATCTGAAATTTTTGCCATACTTAAATATTGCTATGATAATTATGAATACAATGCTGATACTAATGAATTTATTGAAATAATTACGGCTGCCTTGGAAGAGATTATATTTTGCAGGAATCTATGGAAGAAAAAATTGCTCAAAGTATTAGCTCACAATACTAAAAAGATGAGGAGGAGAGTGAAGAACAAAAGGAGGAAGAGCGGATTAGCTAGCCGTGCCCATCTTCTAATGAGAGTAACTCTTCAACTCATACATATTTTTAATTTCCCTTTTCACATACTAAAGGATGAATGCTATGATGATTGCTATGATCCCTTGGATTGGTTTGAAATATCCCTTTTTGATGAACTTGATGCTTGTTATGATTGTGGCCATGATGCCAATATGAATTATTGAAAGCACAATTGCTCCCTAGGGTGGTTTTGATAATTGATCACACCATATGCACCATTGGACTAATGTGTTTTCCAAGTATATTACAAAAAAGTTCAAAAGATGCTATGGCTTAAGGTTTATGTGGAGATACCCCTGGATGCAAGAAAGGAATAATATAGGCTCAAGCTTCAAGCTAGAAGACTCTTCATTTTATATTCGTGAGAAATCAATTTTGAGTCCATAGGAAAGACAATACTATTAAAAGGGGGTGATGTAGTAAAATGAACTGATTGCTCAAATGCTCAAAGTTAGCCACCAACATATACACTTTGTCAAATTCCACATTGTTTGGTGTCACCAACATTTCCACATTGAACCCACCGAGTTTGAACCTCAGACAAAACCCTAGTCATTCCCACCAAATCAGTGCAACCAAAACTACATTGGTGCCACCGAGTTCAGTGTGACCAACATTCTATTGCCAAGATACACAAAATCGGAATTTCCGAGTTTGAGTATCATTGCCACCGAGTTTGGCCATCTGACCATTAGTCACCTTTTCGGTGCCTCCAAGTTGTGTATATCGGTTTCACCAAGATTCAAAATTTCACACCTTTAGTGCTAGTCGGTACCACCGAGTTTCCAACTTCATGTGCCCTTGCCATTGCATTTGGTGCATAGGTTTGAGTTCTCCCCGATGGTACGTGGAAGTGAATTTTGAGAGGCTTATTACTCTTGTGTGCTTGGTACCCTACTGCTTGTTCTTCTTGGGTGCCTTCGCATCCTACAATCTTGGTGGTGCCTCGAAGCTCAATCGTTGTGGTGTAAAGCTCCGCGCAAGCATAGGGGTCTCCAATTTGGTTGTGGAGATTGCCTCGAGCATTTGAGGTCATCTCGGAGCCACAATCCATTGTGGTGAAGCTTCATGGTGGTGTTGGGAGCCTCCAATTAACTTGTGGAGATTGGCCCAACCTTGTTTGTACGGGTTCGTTGACCACCCTCAAGGGTCCTCTTAGTGGAATTACAACCTCTTGCCTTGTGCGAGGGCGTGAGGAGATTACGGTGGCCTTAGTGTCTTCTTGGGGATCATTGTGCCTCTACACCGCTCCAAATGGAGATTAGCATCCGCAAGAGTGTGAACTTCGGGATACATCGTCGTCTCCATGTAAATCGGTTATCTCTTACCCGAGCCCTTTACTTATGCACTTTACTTTGTGATAGCCATAGTGTTTCTTGTTATATATCTTGTTATCACTTAGTAGTTTATATTGCTTAGCATAAGTTGTTGGTGCACATAGGTAAGCCTAGTTGTTTTAGGTTTTGTGCCTGACTAATTAAACATTAGTTTTATTCTGCATTTGTTCAAGCCTAAACCATAATTATCTTAAAGCGACTATTCACCCCCCTCTAGGCGATATCCACGTCCTTTCAATGGTATCAAGACTTTTATTGCATATCATGATGTTACCTTGGGTCTTAGAGATAGAGTTGAACACCCCACCCCCCACCCCAAAAAAAGTTAGACTACATACTAGTTCTAGTCTCTTTGATTAGCTCGATTTGGTGGCGCCACACTAGTATAGCCGGTTCTATGGTTTGTATTTTAGGTCGCCCAAATACATTTTTCATCTTATCATAGGCATTAAAAGCATTGTTTTCAAGGAAATATTTTCCGAACATATAATCCAAGACACGTCTATGGGAATGAGATAAACAAACATAAAAATTTCTGAGAAGCAATTTAATATGACTCTTAGGATTAGCTCTAGTTTGTATTGTTAGTAGTCTGTCACAAGCTTCCTGGAGCGACTCATCACCTACTTGCTTTAAATTCCAAAGTGGCGAACCCTCTCCAACATAGGGAGGAGGAGGCATATCCGTAGTGGAGGTAGCCATGGCGTCAAACAATTAAACTAGAGAGAGAAGATGCAATATAGTGACAAGCTAAACAAGCAAAGATAAAAAAATTGCATTTTTTTATGAGACAAACTAAATACAGAAGAAAATAAAAATAGGAACAAGTGAATGAAATTTTGTGTGGAGTTACTTGGTAGTTGGTGATGATATTCCCCGGCAACGGTGCCAGAAATCCTTCCCGGTACCTGTGATCTGTGTTGGGTCTTTCCGTGAAGAGGAACATGTTATCGCAATACAATGTGGGTAAGTATTTCCTTCAGTTATGAAACCAAGTTTATCGAACCAATAGGAATATCAACCACAACCATGTTCAGCAGTTGCACACAAGAGAGCAAACAACTCACGCCCAATGCGGGCAAGAGGGTTGTCTATCCTCTTGTCTTGTTATTTGCAAGCAAGAGAGGTGTGTAGATAATTGTAGATAGCAAGATAAAATAAAAACAAGTAAATAACAACAAGGTATTGAAGGTTTTATCAATATGTTTTGAATAGACCCATGGGCCATAGCTTTCCCTAATGTTATCTCTCATCAAAAATAGCATACAGTGGACAAACATATTATTGTTGGGCAACTGACAGAAAAGCGGATAGTTAGGCAATATTCACGAAAATGATCATGTGTATATAGTCATCACATCCATAGACAAATAGGCCGAATCCTGCCTGCACCTATTACTATTACTCCACTCATCGACCGATGTCCCCCATGCATCTAGAGTATTAAGTAAAACAGAGTAATGGATGGAGAATGATGACATGATGTAGACAAAGTAAACTCAATCAGTATGAATAAAATCCATCGTTTTATCCTTAGTAGCAGAAACACAAAGACGCATATTTTCCCCTTTGTAACTGGGATATAGAAATTGGCGAGGTTGAACCTACCACAACGCTCCTCTCCTCACCGAAGAAATATCAATCTAGTTGGCGAAACTATTTCAATGGACCGGAGAGAATTATGAAAATATCATAATCATGCACATAACAATCATATAAGTATTTAGAGGAGACTCATATACTTATCAGGAACAATCTAAACATAAACCCACAATTCATATGATCCCAACAAATGCATCGCACAAAAGGAATTACATCATATGGATCAAAGCGAAGATGCTATGATCATTTCATTGAATATCAAAGAGAGAGATATTGCCATCTAGGTACTGACTATGGACCCGTAGGTCTATGGTGAACTACTAACACATCTTCATGAGGGCAGAAAGGTTGATGAAGAGGCCCTCGGTGATCGATCCCCTCTCTGGAAGGGTGTCGGACCGGAGGTCCACATGGTCTCCCATCGGAATAGAGACTTGCGACGGCTTAAAAAGTGTTTCGGGATTCCCTCTAGTCTTTTTATGATAGATGAGAATTTATAAGCCAAAGAATGGAGTACGGAGGGTACGAGGGAGGCACACGCCATCAGGGCGCCCCCAGGTCGCACCCTATTGGCTTGTGGGCCCCTCGTAAGGCCTCGAGCCTTATTCCGATGCTCGTTGGTCTTCTTTTGGTCCAAAAAAATCACCAAAAAGTTTCAGGGCAATTGGACTTCGTTTGGTATAAAAACGTGAAAGGTGAAAAACATGCAGAAAACAACAACTAGCACCGGGCACTGGGTTAGTAGATTAGTGCTTAAACATAATATAACTTGGTAAATAAGTACCCCAAAAGTATTCTAGAATGATAATATATCAGCATGGAACAATAAAAAATTATAGATAAGTTGGAGACGTATCAATAGTGTACATGAGGAAAATGGCGCAGATGAGAATCCTCAGCCCCAACAAAGTTGTCAACCTGCTCATCGAAGAGTGGATAATGAATTGCAAATTGAAAACATCGTTGAGGATATCAATGCACTAGGTATCCTCACTCACTCAAAAGCTACACACATGACTGACTTTTGTGGGCACTTTGCTTTTGTCTCTATCTTAGAGCCCACTAAAGTAGATGAAGCATTTATGGAGCCAAAGTTTATTCAAGCTATGCAAGAGAAATTGCTTCAATTTAAGCTCAAGAATGTGTTGGATCTTGTCAAGCGGCTAGATCATCGCAAGCATAACATTTTAGGCACCAAGTGATCTACCGCAAGAAACAAGACGAAAACGGTCAAGTGGTGAGGAATAAGGCCCGTATTGTAGCATAGGGCTATAGACAGGTTGAGGGAATTGACTTTGATGAAACTTTTGCACCTATTGCTAGACTTGAAGCTATTTGTACATTCCTTGCTTATGCTAACCATCACAATATCATATTATATAAAATGAACGTGAAAAGTACAATCCTTAGTGGTAAGCTTGACGGAGAAGTATATGTTGCACAACCCCGAGGTTTTGAAGACTCTAAGCACCCTCACAAAGTCTTCGGACTCAACAAGGCCCTATATGGCCTCAATCAGGCCCCTCACGCGTGGTATAACACTTTGAAGAAATTACTCATGAAGAAAGGCTTCAAAGCCAGTTCACTTGACCCAACTCTTTTCACAAAATCCTATGACAATGAATTGTTCATGTGCCAAATATATATGGACGATATTATCTTTGGCAATACTAACGAACGTTACACTGACAAATTTGGCTACATGACGAGTGAAGAATATCAAATGTCTATGATGGGGGAGCTGAAATTCTTCTCAGGCCTTCAATTCATCAACAACACAATGGCATCTTCATCTCTCAAGATAAATACCTCAAGGATGTCCTAAAGAAATTTGGCATGCAAGATTGCAAAGGCGTCAAGATTCATATGCCCACAAACGGTCACCTCTACACCGCTGAAAATGGTAAAGATTTTGATCAAAAGGTATATCGCTCCATGATTGGCTCTTTATTGTATCTATGCACATCTAGGCGAGTTATTATGCTTAGTGTTTGCATGTGTGCTCGTTTCCAAGCAATGCCGAAGGAATCACACCATAAGGTTGTGAAGCATATTCTTTGATATCTAGCTCACACACCAATGCTTGGATTATGGTACCCCAAGGGCTGGGATCTTGATATTATTGGATATTCTAACTCTCACTATGTTGGAGATCGCGTAGATCGCAACTCAACATGAGGGACATGCCATTTACTTGGACGATCCCTGGTTTGTTGGTCTTGTAGAAATAGAATTGTTGTCACTATCTACTTCTAAAGTTGAGTACATTGTTGTTGGTTCCTATTGTGCATAGTTGTTGTGGATGAAGCAAGCCTTCAAGGACTATGACATCAAATTGAAGAACGTATCTCCCTATTGGGACAACGTGAGTGCCCTCAAGATTGATCACAACCAGCATTTGAACACAAAGCACATTTAGATCCATCATCATTTTCTTCATGATCATATGTTAAAGCGCAACATCTTCATCAACCACGTGAAGACTGAAGAATAGTTGGCTGATATATTCATTAAGCCCTTGGATGAAAATGGATTTTGCAAGTTGCGGTGTGAGCTAAATATCTTAGAGTGTTCGAATGTTCTCTGAAAGAACATACATCCTAACACTTATGCAAAATTGATGACTTAGATGTGCAACACACGAAGTAACTTTTTTCTTATATAAATGAAGACAAACCCTCTAAGTGTGAAGAAATCAATGAAAGATTTGATTCTAAGAACCCTACGACAACTGTATGTGGCGTCTGAAGTAATCATAATTCTTATACGTTGGGTCACGCCACCAACCATAGTTGAAATTCTTCAAACTGAGTTTTTTTTTCATTTTTGCAAATTCCTCCAAATTTCAAAATCCTCAAGTTTGCAAATTCGTCAAAATTTTCAAATTCTTCAAATTTTACAATTGGGTTTCTTCATTGACTACACACACACACACACATACACACACACACACACACATGTTTGAGTATTCAAGTCCTCAACAACATTCACTTATAGCTGGTTCTTCAAGTTGATTTTTGGTCTAAGTGAATGTGGTCGGACCCGTTACCCCCTCTATGCTAAACTCAGCCCAATATTTTCACAAATTATTCATATTTGTTCTATTTGAAACCCGCTCAAAGCCTTCATTGTGTCCATGTCAAGTGAATAGTTTGTGAACGAAAGATTAAAATTTCATGTAAAATGTTGGCACTTGCCGCTCAAGCCTATCGCACTTCCCACGACTAGATTAAAATATTCACCCACAATCTACCAGGATCTCCAACTCTTTATACGTGAGTGACATATGTTGATACGATAGTAAGGGTCAGGGGTATACATGTCCAAAATCTTCGTACTGCTTAGTTATTCACCTCTCTCTATATATACCCCCTCCCTTTCACTAGCTAAAAGTTACTTCGCACATCCTCACTTCTCCATTGCCCCATCTCTATACCTAGCGCCGCCACAAAAAATCATCATCGTCGAAGAGTAACAAATTCACTGCCTCAACCTCCTTGTCATCGTAATCGCGCCGGCTGTGGAAATCTTCACTCCTTCGTCGCCTTAGACAAGAACACTTAGCGAAAATCTTCCATACTATTCTGGTCAAATTAATCAACTTGATATCTTTTAAAACATTTCTTAGAACGCATATGACCTCTTCAAATTCTTCACACCTATACTTTGTTCATGGGTACAAAATGTCTGCCGATGAATCCATAGGTTCTCATCAACTTAACCCATTTGCAGCATTCCTCGAAGAAAAATTGCATAGATCCTTAGAACTCTCAAAAGTTCAAAGTCCTGAGTTGAAGAAAATGTCTAGTGGCAAAATACCTCAGAAAGGAGGAAAGGAGCAACAAGTGCACACTTCTTTTGAAATTCGAGAGGGCATATATGATGAATATTGCAGACCAGATGAAGCCACACATGGCAAGAATCCTAGAAGCGGCGAAAAATGTGTCTGCAAAACATTGAGAGGATATGGGATAAGGAATGGAGGGCATACAAAATATGTGACTCCCAAATTTATGAAGAAATTCATAGTAAAGCCTCCTTGCCAAAGACCTCCATTGGCTGAAAGCGAAAGAGTTGATCCCACAAGCATCATGCGAGGGGAGGAATTTCCTCAAGAATGGGCAAAGCACCAAGCTTAACTATAGAAGCAAGACACTGATGGAGTGAAGAAACTCAATAAGGACTCTCAAGCTATTGTTGAGGCCTTGAATTAAGTAGTGAGCACAATGTGATATATATCATGTGACAATGAATTCTAACTCTCTTCTTATGCATTGGCATGTCATAAAAGAACAATTCATTCACACAAAGTAAAGGCCAATACATAGCATAAGTAATTGAAACATATAGAGGTGAAGATTTGGTTACTCTCTCATAATAATTGCAAGTAGGAGTAGAAAGCACATGCATATTATATTCATCAAAATCATCATGTAGTGGTAAAACGCAACCCATCAATATAATCATTAATAAGTGCAAACTTCTCTGATATAGTGTAGTTGGGAGAATTCAAAAATATAATAGGACTATCAGGTGTGGATGCAATAGCAACAATTTCATGCTTAACATAAGGAATATAGCAAGTTCATCTCCATAAGAATAATTGTAGGATCGAAAGTATGTCTAGAGGGGGGGGTGAAGAGACTACTTGACAAGATAATTTTTTGCCTTTTCCCAATTTCACTTAGAGGCAGCTACGGCAGTTATAACAAGTCAAGTATACCCTACACATAAAGTTCTAGTAGTAGAGCAGCAGAAAGTAAACATGAAAGTGTAATTAGAGGAGTAAGGTAGGGAGGTCAAACACATGAGGTTGACACGACGATTTTTTGCATGGTTCTGATAGGTGGCGCTATCGTATGTCCATGCTAGTGGAGACTTCAACCCACGGAGGGTAACGGCTGCGAGAGTCCACAGAGGGATCCACCCACGGAGGGTCCACAAAGAAGCGGCCTTGTCTATCCCACCACGGCTTACATCCATGGAGGACTAGCCTTACTCATGGTAGATCTTCACGAAGTAGGCGATCTCCTTGCCCTTACAACCATCTTGGTTCAACTCCACAACACAAAGTAGGAGGCTCCCAAGAGACACCTAACCAATCTAGGAGGCACCACCCTCCAAAAGGTAATAAATTGGGTAGATCAATGAACTCCTTGCTCTTGTGCTTCTAAAGATAGTCTCCTCAACACAAATCACTCTCTCACAGAATATGCATGGGTAGGAGAGGTTGATTTGGTGGAAAGCAGTTTGGGGAGGCAGAGATCAAGTTTCAAATGATTGGACTGGAATATCTTGGTCTCAACACATGAGTAGGTGGTTCTCAATCAGAAAATGGACGTTGAAATGAAGTGTGTATTCTGAGTGCTTCTCCCATGAATGAGAGGTGGGTGAAGGGGTATATATAGGCAGCAACCAAAATCCGACAGCTACACACAAAAGAGCAAACTCGGTGACACCGAAGTTGGAAACTCGGTGGTACCGACTAGCACTAAAGGTGTGAACTTTTGAATCTCGGTGAAACCGATATACACAACTCGGTGGCACCGAAAAGGTGACTAATGGTCAAATGGCCAAACTCGGTGGCAATGATACTCAAACTCGGAAATTCCGATTTTGAGTATCTTGGGAATAGAATGTTGGTCACACTCAACTCGGTAGCACCAATGCGTTTTGGTTGCACCGATTTGGTGGGAATGGCTAGCGTTTTGTTTGAGGTTCAAACTCGGTGGGTTCAATGTGGAAATGTTGGTGACACCAAACAATGTGGAACTTGACAAAGTGTATATGTTGGTGTCTAACTTTGAGCATTTGAGCAATCAGTTCATTTTACTACCTCGCCCCTTTTAATAGTATTGGTTTTCCTATGGACTCAAAATTGATTTCTCGCGAATATAAAATGAAGAGTCTTCTAGCTTGAAGCTTGAGCCAATATTATTCCTTTGTTGCATCCAGGGGTATCTCAACATAAACCTTAAGCCATAGCATCTTTTGAACTTTTTTTGAAATATACTTGTAGAACACATTAGTCCAATGGTGCATATGGTGTGATCAATTATCAAAACCACTCTAGGGAGAAATTGTGCTTTCAATAATTCATATTGGCATCATGGCCACAATCATAGCAAGCATCAAGTTCATCAAAAAGGGATATTTCAAACAAATCCAAGGGATCATAGCAATCATCATAGCATTCATCCTTTAGTATGTGAAAAGGGAAATTAAAAAATGTATGAGTTGAAGAGTTACTACCATTAGAAGATGGGCACGGCTAGCTAATCCGCTCTTCCTCCTTTTGTTCTTCACTCTCCTCCTCATCTTTTTAGTCTTGTGAGCTAACAGTTTGAGCAATTTTTTTCTTCCATAGATTCCTGCAAAATATTAATCTCTTCCAAGGCAGCCGTCATTCTTTCAATAAATTCATTAGTATGAGCATTGTATTCATTATTATCGTAGCAATATTTAAGTATGGCAAAAATTTGAGATTTGGAAGGAAAATCATCATACTTTCAAGCAGAGAAGCAATTTCATAAGCACCTTTGAAAGCAACAAATTCTTCTATTTGTTCCATGGCATAGTTATCATATATACAGTTAGCATAAGAAGCCAAGGTTTTATTACAATTAAATTCACATTGAAAGGAAAGGTGTAGACCCTTAAATTTGGAGCAACAAGTATAGTCAAATCTCAAACATGCATCCCATTTAAACCAATGCAAAATTCTAATTTGATCCCATAAGTGTTTCCCTTTTTGAGATAAATGATAATCCCTAAAGTACTCATGTTTGTCCAACGTGTCTCCCATGATAAAGTTTAATGAGGATTTCTCGGGATTATCAAACGAGTAATTAACGTGTTTCACATAACTAGCATCGAGGGTTTTAGGAAGTTCCCCATCTCCATGAGTACCAAGTACCACTAATTTTTGGTCTTTCGTGTTACATATCCATAACTAAAGATATAAACAACTAATAAAATAAAATGAAAATTACTTAGTGATAAAGCAAACAAGCACACACGACAATATTCACCCCACGCTATTGCTCCTCGGCAACGGCGGCAGAAAAAGGTCTTGATAACCCACAAGTGTAGGGGACTGTTGTAGCCTTTTTCGATAAGTAAGAGTGTCGAACCCAACGAGGAGCTAAAGGTAGAACAAATGATCCCTCAAGTTCTATCATCACTGATACAACTCTACGCACACTTAACGTTTGCTTTACCTAAAACTAGAAGTACTTTGCAAGAAAATAAAGAGCAAATAAATAAAAATTGGGGGTCGTTTAGTAGAAGGCTTTTTGTGTAATGCAAGAGCAAGATTGTCCATACGCAGTTGAATATAACATGATAGATACTTATTACGTCCAATGAGGCACAGGCATACGCTAACACACTTTCCGTACTTGGATCATATGCACCTATGATTAGACCTCTAGCAAGCGTCCGCAACTACTAGAAATTATTAAGGTAAACCAAACGATACCATTAGACATCAAGTCCTCTTTACTCCCATACGCGCACAACTCCCTTACTCGGGTGTAAGTTTGCGTCCCTCTCCCCACCCACTATAAGTGAATCATGAACATATTGCAAACCCTCCAGTGTGTATCCTTCACATGTGCGCATCACGGAAGGTACCTTAGGATAGCACCATATAAACACACAACTCCTAACAATAACATCATATCACAATTAACACGTAGGACAAAACAGATCTACTCAAACATCATAGTATAACCACATATCATTGGAAAATAGTATGTAGTGTTGAGCACCATGTTTAAGTAGAGAGTTACAGCAGGAAAAGAGGTGTTACACCGCTGCATAGAGGAGGAGAGAGTTGGTATTGACGGCGACAAGATTGTTGATGTAGATCGTCATCATGCTCCTTGCCCCGGCGGCACTCCGGCGCCATCGAGAGGGAGGGGTGAGCCCCTTCCTTCTTCTTCTTCCTTGGCCTCCCCCTAGATGGGAGGAGAGTTCCCCCTCTAGTACATGGCCTCCATGGCGGCCCTTCGAGATTCGATCTCCCTCTATGTTCTCTTCTGTTTCGTGTTTCTATTTTCTGACCATTCACCGTTTCATAAATTCCCGTAGATCCGTAACCCCGACCAGGCTGAAACTTTGATTGGGTTTTTATCCATAAATTAGCTTTCTTGCGCCCGAGGAAGAGCCTCAACTGACTTATGAGGTGGCCACTAGGCACAACCCCACCCTAGGGGGTATGGGTCGCGCCTTGGTACCTAGTGGAGGTTGTGGGCCTCCGTTTGTGTTGATTCCACCTCCCAAAAATCACATATATTCCAATATAATTCTCTGTAAATTTCTATCGCGTTTGGACTTTGTTTGCTATGGATATTCTGCAAAACAAAAACATGCAACCAATAGGAACTAGCACTTGGCACTCGACCAATATGTTAGTCCAATAAATCATGTAAAATGTTACCAAAATGTGTGAAAGTTGTATACTATTGTCAAGGAACAATAAAAAATTATAGATACAAAGGAGACGTATCAGTGGTCCCAAGACATCAGGGTGCGCCCACCCGTGGGCGCGTCCTGTTGGCTCGGGACTAATAGGGGGCCCACGGTGGTTCTTCGCTCCGGTATTTCTTATTTGATCCAGAAAAAATCAACAAAAAGTTTCGGGCGATTGTGAGAATTTTTATTTTCTGCACACAAAAAAATAACACCACAATAATTCTGCTGAAAACAGCTCAGTCCAGGTTAGTTCTAATTAAATCATATAAAGTGAATCAAAACCATATAAAAGTATTGTAAACATAGGTAAATATGGCGTGAATACTTCATAAATTATCGATACATTGGAGACGTATCACACAACATATTTTGCTTTTCTTACTCGAAAGGTAGAATTTCTTTTTTGTTCTTCTACCCTGATATTTCAAGCAAGGACAAAAGCAAGTGATATTGACAGTTTATAATACCTAGAAGTTGATTTTGGGGAGAGGATCGTTAACTAAATAGTTTTAAGAGACCATGCCAAAAACATTTGAGTCCACCCTAGGTTCATAGATTCTCTTTTCTACAAAGTGAGGAATATGAATGCAAGATCTTCGCTTGGTTGACTTTACAACATCGTTTGTGGGCCTAAGATAGGAGGGCTAGGCATGGTTTGTAGGGTGGAACTTCCCCATATTTCCTATGTCGACTAGGAGGAAGGTAACATAGATCACATCCTTCTTTAGTGTGTGGCAGCAAGAAAAACTTGGTTCACATGCATCACAAGCTTCATGTCACAATTGGAGGTCCATCCCCTCAAGGTACTAATTGGTCGAGCCAAAGACGACGGCTATGTGGGTGGGCTAATCCCTCATCTCGTGGATGGTGGGGTTTCCATTATTCAATACAACAATGACACTACTATTTTCATGGAACATAATTTGGCAAACGATAGGAATGTGAAATTGGTTTTGTGTCTCTTCGAACAACTGTATGGGTTGAAAATCAATTTCAACAAGAGTGAATTGTTCTATTTTGGACATGCCAAGGAAGAGCATGAAAACTATAGACAATTGTTTGGATGTGAGTGAGGTTCTCTCCTCAAAGGACGTTGATGTCGCCTAGAGGGGGGTGAATAGGAGCTTTAAAATAATTTCAGTTTAGGCTTGAACAAATACAGAATAAAACTAACGTTTAATTTTTCAAGCACAAAACCTAAAACAACTAGGCTCACCTATGTGCACCAACAACTTATGCTAAGCAAGATAAACAACTAAGTGATAGAAAGATATATAACAAGAAACAATATGGCTATCACAAAGTCAATTGATAAGTAAAGGGCTCGGGTAAGAGATAACCGAGTCACGCGGAGACGATGATGTATCCCAAAGTTCACACCCTTGCGGATGCTAATCTCCGTTTGGAGCGGTGTGGAGGCACAATGCTCTCCAAGATGCCACTAAGGCCACCGTAATCTCCTCACGCCCTCGCACAATGCAAGATGTCGTGAATCCACTAAGGGACCCATGAGGGCAATCACCAAACCCGTACAAACAAGGTTGGGGCAATCTCCACAACTTAATTGGAGGCTCCCAACAACACGACGAAGCTTCACCATAATGGAATATGGCTTCGAGGTAACCTCAAATGCTCGGTGCAATCTCCACAACCTAATTGGAGACACCGAAGCTTGCCTGAAGCTTTACACCACAATGATTGAGCTCTGAGGCACCACCAAGCTTCTAGATGCCACAGCACCCAAGAAGAACAAGTACTAGGGTATCAAGCACCCAAGAGTAATAAGCTTCTCAAACTTCACTTCCACGTATCACCGTGGAGAACTCAAACCTATGCACCAAATGCAATGGCAAGGGCAAACGGAGTGCCCAAGTCCTTCTCTCCCAAATCCCTCCACAACAACTAATGCTATGGAAGAAAATGAGAGGTAGAATGAAGAAGAACATGAAGAACTCCAAGATCTAGATCCAAGGCATTCCCCTCACACAGAGGAGAAAGTGATTGGTGGAAATGTGGATCTAGATATCCTCTCTCTTTTCCCTCGAGAACTAGCAAGAATCATTAGAGGTATTGAGAGTAAGCAAGCTCGAAGAAGGTCAACAATGGGGGGCAAACACGAGCTCAAAGGATAGGGACCTTTGGGGAAGAAGGTCCCCTTAAATAGGAAGGGGAAAATCCAAACGTTACCCCCTCAGCCAGCACATGAGCGGTACTACCGCTGGGGAAGAGGGCGGTAGTAAACGAGGGAGGCAGAGACCGGTACTACCATTGCCAGGAGCGGTACTACCGCTGCTAGGAGCGGTACTACCGATCATAAGAGGTAGTACCGTGTCCTACATCCGCTCGGGGAACAGCCGCGGTCCCAGCCCAGAAGAACCAAGAATTTACGACGTGGTAGTAACACGCGGTACTACCGCCCAATTGACAGTACTACTGCCGAGTATTACTAGAAAGCCCGACACCAAAAGAGTCGAGACCCAAGGATAGCGGTACTGACCAGCGATCGAGCTGGGCCACTACCGCCCTGGAGCAATACTACCACCGGCCCGGGAGATACTACCGATGATAAGAGGTAGAACCACTCTAGGAAGCGGTACTACCGCTCGGAACATTCGAGGTAAACCACGTGCAACAGATGAAAAGCATGAATACCAGAACTGCCATACTTCCACATACGACCTCCAAATTGAGAAAATCTTAAGAACATGCAGTTATGAAAATGTCAATGATATAGAGATGTGAAACCTCTATGAATGCAGAACCGGCAAAAACTCCAACATTCAAAACATCATAGAAGATGCATAGAAACTTCGTTTTCGATGAACTCGAGCTTGTCATAAAGATGACCATAAGCTCTAAAACTCACAAAGAGAACCACCAAACAAGAACCAAGAAAGATGATGCAAGGATGCAAATGGTTTTAGCTCTCAACGAACGATACGATCAAACTACTCACTTGAGAGCCCCCCTTGGCAGTACGGCACTCTATCCGATAATTGAAAACCTATCAAGGACAAACCTATACCTTGCACATAGTCCACTTGAGCTAGATGATGATGATCTTGATTTCCTCAAGATCGGCCACCATTCTTGATTGCGCTGGATCAATGAAGACTTGTAAATTTATCCCCCATACTCCACTATGGGTGAGCCACTCTTCACTACATCTTCATAAGTCCATTGCCACCACAATGGACGTCAAGCTTCAAGCAGGATATCTTCTTGATGCTCCACTTGAACTTGCACACCGCAATCTTGATGACGATCACCACTTGACGTCATCCTCCATGGATTGTATGATACCTCCCTCTTGACTCAAGCCCATGGAAACACACCTAACCCGACATAGAACTCTCACGAAGACCATGGGTTAGTACAGAAAAGCATAATGGACAATGCTTACCATACCATGTGATCACTTGACCCCTCTCGGTACATCTTGTACACTTTGTGTGTTGATCAATTTGATTTACTCTTTGACTTAGTCTTGATCAACCTTGTGTTTTTATGACCAATCTTTGGATAAAACCTTGAATACCACCTTCGTCATCATATAAACTCCTTGAAACCAACAGATGGAATTCAAGAAGTGCCTATGGATAAATCCTACAAATATAACTTAAGGCAACTATTAGTCCATAGGTATTGTCATCAATTACCAAAACCACATGTGGAGAAATATGCTATAACATCTGCCATTATGATATTCAGGGATACCAAATCATCATCAAAAACTTACCAACAAAAAATGGAAATGCATAGAGGATCGACTTGGGAAAAAGCTTAGGTGCTAGAAAGGAAAGCTTATGTCTTATGGGGGTCGGCTAATCCTGATAAACTCAGTGCTTAGAAGTATGCAGATGTTCCTATTTTTATTCTTTGAAGTGTCTGTAGGGGTACCAAAAAGATTGGACTTCTATCGATCACGTTATTTTCTGGCACGGCGATGAGACTAAACCAATATATAGGTTGGCAAAGTGGGATATAATGTGTAGGTTGAAGGATCAAGGGGGTTTAGGGATAGAAAACCTCGAGGTAAAGAACATATGCCCACTTAGTAAGCGGTAGTACATATTTTCTATTGAGAGCGTGGGTGTGTGGATACAATTATTGTGAAACAAGTATTTACATTCAAAATCCTCGCATAAATAACTGCGCAGCTGACTGATTCACCTTTTTGGAAGGGGTTGATGTAGACAAATGTAACATTTTTCAATATGACCAAATTCATTGTTGGGAACTGCAATGCAACTAGGTTCTCGGAAGATACATGGCTAGGGACACGTCTTTAGCCATACAGTATCCAACTCTCTACAACATTGTACAACGAAAATAGACTTTTGTGAATACAATTATAGGATTGGTTCCCTTAAATATCCAGTTCAGAATATCCAGTTCAGAATGTCCCTAGTAGGTTGATCTCTTTTAGCTCACAGGAGTTAAGGGCGTTTCGAAAGCGCACCAAGCGTGCATTGTTTCGGGGCAAAGGTCGGGGTACTTATTGACGGCTTTCATTCAAAAAGAGCTTTGCTAAGAAGGACATGGGTTTGATTGGCTGGTGATTCTCATCTCTTGAAATCTATGGAAGCAAAGGAATGGAGCGTTTTCGGGATGTTAGGCTGCAGCGAAGGTGCCTGACTTCGTGGATGTCATTTTTGAGGAATGGGGAGATTGAAAGAGGGTGGGTGCAGGTGGACTGAACAATTTTGTGAAAAGTTAGAATTGAATCACCAGGCTTGGTGGTGGGTGTTTACTTGTGTGTTACTCCTTCCGTATTAGTGTAGTGTTAGAAATGTTTTTATATTACGAAACTGGGGGAGTAGATATAAAAAAGAAGCTAAAATTGAAACTGACGATTACTACAAAGCCAAAATTAATACATGTCTACACAAGTAATCTACTTGTGATAGTGAGAACATGTTTTCCCCTACAAAGTTTCTTGTAATATCGAAGGTGCTAAAAATAAATCATAATACTACATGAAAAGGTTCAAAACATAAGGACTCAAAGTGCACAAAAAGTTTCATGTTTTAAGTTTATTTAACTTTATGTTTAATGTAATATGGACTAGGGCCGGCTTTTCAGGCCGGCATTAAATGTATAATTCATGGTTTTTGTAATTTTAAGATGTTTACTTATGTTTCGTTATGTTGCCTAAAAATGGATCGTTGGTCGCGCTGGACGCAAGCGTCAACTTAATTGCAAAAGCGGAGACCAATGCCCGTCGGACCGACCCGAACGAACAAAATATAGACAAATACGTCGTCCGTTTGGGTCGATGTGTTGGAGTTGCTCTTATTCCCTCCATATTAGTGTAGTGTTTAAAACACTTTTATATTACGGAACTGAGGAAGTAGATGTAAACAAAGGGAGCCAAAATTGAAACTGACGATTACTGCAAAGCCAAAATTAATACATCTCTACACAAGTAATCTACTCCATCTGTCACGATTTAGAAGGCATGTACGTGTATCTAGGTCGTCAATTTGATTTATATAAAATATATTGTTTAACATAAAAATTATATCATTAAAAAATAGAACATCTAAAGTTGGTCAAATTGACGATCTAGATACATGTGCCGGACTTGTAAACTCAGACGGAGGAAGTACTTGTGATAAATATTTTGGATACCGGATGACCAAATTTTCTTGTGAGGGACCCAGATTCTCGGTTACCACGGTTACTGAGAAATACCGAATAAATTTCGTACGAATTTTAAATTCAAATTTTTAAAAGTAGAAATACAAAATACTTGAACATAGATAGATAACAAAAGTGTTAGTAGCTCAGTGGTATGCCCCGTACTTTCTCCCTAATGGCGGGAAATGCAGTTACCATCCGGTCAGGCCTTGTTTGGTACTAGTGTATTTTAAAAAATTACTATGGATAATTCCGGTCAAACCCTTAAATCTCCACATATCCCATAACACCATTTGGTTCTAGTGTATTTGACATGTTTCATTCCTACATTTTCCCATAAATTCTCAAATTCTAGTATACTTTTTTTAATACCCAATACACTATTCCTATCTAATGGATTGAGGATAAATGAGGATTTAAAGGGATTGGATGAAGGTTGGGGTTTCATCCAATCCCTATAAGGATTATCCTCACCAATCTTCTTAAAAATCCTAATATCAAACAAGGCCTAACCATTTTTCTCGGACGGCACGTAAAACGTTGCTTGTGATATGGTGAGAACATGTTTTCCCTTGCAAAGTTTCTTGTAATATCGAAGGTGCTAAATATAAGTCTTAATAATGCACGAAAAGGTTCGAAACATAACGATTGAGAGTGCACAAACATCTGGAACTATAGTTCTTTAACTAAACCTGAAAAAAGCGGGGCCTAAAGCAATAACTTAACACTTAAGCTGACAAGTCTTAGCACCAAATCAAACGAGGAGCGCGCACTCCACGACGATCAGTTGGTGACGCCGTCCTTGGGCAGCGCGCCCATCCACGCCGGCGGTAGCATCCCAGTCTGCTCGTGCACCGTCGACAGAAGCGGCGGCAGCATCTTGTACACCCCGGCCACCTGCTGCAGCGCGCTGCCTCCCGCGGCCTCTTTGCCGGCACTCACGGCGCCGTCCGCGCCGCCGCCGTTGCTCCAGATGCTGATCTTGGGCTGCATGCCGTTAACGGCGCCGGCGTTGATGCGCGCCATGTCCGTGTACATGCCGCCGTCGATCATTAGGTAGTCCCTGAGGGCGTAGTAGTTGCCGCCCAGCGCCTGGAGCATGGACGCCGCGTACTCCGTCTTGGCCCTGCCCAGCAGGGCCAGGGACTCGGCCTCCTTCTGCTTCGCGTACAGCTTAGCGTCCTCGGCCATCTTCTGCTCGAAGAACTGCGCGTCGGCCTGCGCCTTGCGCGCCTCCGCCGACCTCATCTGCTCGAACAGCGCCGCCTCCGCCGCCTTCTGCCTGCTGTAGAACAACGCGTTTGATTCTTGAACCTACAGGCAAAAATGACACGCGCATGTTTGCATGCATGCATGCATGCATGAGATTGATGATACCAGTATTTTTCTTTTAAAAATCTTATATTAATGTATATATACATATTTTAAAATATATATTTATTTATTTTTGTTTTATATGTGGTCGTATCAAAGGTCTGGGCACATGCATGCGTGTATAGATACCTGTGTTTCGTACTGGACTGTGGCCTTGCTGAGCTGTTCGGCCTTGAGCTTCTCGGTCTGGCGCATCGCGTTCTTGCGCTCGACCTCCATCTGGAGCTCGGCCTCACGGATGGCGACGGCCTTGGCCGCCTCAACCTCGGCCACCTTGGCCTGCTTGTCCAATCCGGCCTTCTTCATGGCAAGCTCGGCCTTGGCCGCCGCTATGTCGGCCTCCCTTGCAGTCTCAAACACCTGCACCTCGGCCTTCACCTTGGCCTCCTCCTTGAGCCCCTGACCCTGCTGCCGCACCGACAACACCTTGGTCTCGGCATCCACCTTGGCGGCGTTCTGCCGGGTCAGCCCCTCCCTCTCCTTGGCACCCACCTCTCCCTTCATCCGGGCCTCGGCCACGTCCACCTTGGCCTGGTTCGCGGCATCCTGCTGGGTCTTCTGCCCGAGGTAGGAGAAGTACTCGTGTCCGGGCACATCCACCAGCTGCTTGACGTTGGCATTGTAGATGACGAGTCCGAACTGATTGAGCTCCAGCTGCACCCTGTTGAAAACTCTCTCCTTGAACGTCTTGGTCCCCTTGAAGATCTCCTCCATGGTGAGATCGGCGGCGAGCACGCGGGTCTCGCCCTCGATGATCCCCTTGACGAGCTCGTGGACGTGGCTCCTCGACTTGTGCAGCGGGGCGATGAGCTTGGCGTAGAGGAGGAGCTGCGCCTCAAGGTCCCTCCTGTCTGACGGCTCTGCCCCGGTGGCGGTGATCTTGGGGCCGATGGTGAAGACGGCGGGGAGGATGAAGGGCAGCTTCTCGGCGCTCATGGCGTGCACCTCGAACTCGTAGTTGACCGGCGAGATGCTGAACCTCTTGCACTGCTGCCCCACGAAGACCCACGCCTTCTTGGCGAGCTTGACGTCGTGGATGCCCCAGCCGGTGATGGCCAGGTACTCCGACGCGTCCGCGACGCGGAAGGTCGCCATCTCCGACGATCTCTGGCTAGGTTCGTTGTAGGCTAACTACGTACGGGGAAACAGAACCGGCGAATAAATTGGAAATCTCGCTCACATATGAACGAATGGGGTGGCGAGCCCGTTGGCCCTTATATGCAGCAGGTTGTTGCCCGATGATAGATACCGTTAGTCTGTTACTGGCTTACTGCTGGAGTAGAACGCAATCTCCGTCTAACTAATCTACTGAGTCCAAGGAGATAGTCGCCACACGAGCGAGGAGCACGCACGGCATGCAATCCGGGAATTAACAACAGCAAACTATATATCTACTCCCCCTTTATATTATATATAAAGCAAATATTCCAGCATCCATACAACCATAACCCAACATAATAAAAAAACAGAAAATGGCTAGGGCCACAGCACGGTCACGCCAAGTGAAAGAAAAGGAAACATAAAAGGCCACCATAGGGGCAAGCTAAGAGGGAGGCGAACGGACGGAGAGCCGTCGGGCGGACGTCAGCAGCGGGTCCAGATATAGCTGAAGCCGGTCACGGTCTCGGGGCCTAGCGAGCGGATGCCGGAGCTGCAAGAAGGCAAGAAATTTGAAGAACGAGTCAGAGACACGCCGCTGGAACACACGCTCAATCACATTTTATTGCGGGTAGTCCAAAGAGTTTACATCATTGCTGCGAAGACAAGCCAGAACAATCGGCGCTTACGGCCAACCTGGATGGCCCTTACCTACAGAAACTCTGCAAGATCATGAACCTCCCACTCCGGACCCAGAGCCTCACGTACAAAGCACCAGACGGCCTGTGCAGCTACGCAGGAGAATAGAATGTGCGTTCCCGTTTCCGGGACGTGGCACAGGGGACAAGTGTCGTTGCTCAGACCATGGCGTTTCAACACCTCAGTCCCCGAAGGCAGACGGTCACGGAGAAACTGCCAAACGAAAATCTTGATCTTCAGGGGCATCGGGGCCTTCTAAAGTGGGGATAGCCATGGAAGAACCGGCACCCGACAGAGCGCCTGATAAGTTGAACTAACGGAGAATTCTCCCGAAGGAGAGAGACTCCAAGAAATATTGTCATTGACCGAAGAGACCGGGAGAGGGACCACTTCCTTGAAGACATCCCATTCCTCAACCTCGGCTGCTCCGAAGGAGCGGCGGAACGCAAAATGCCATCCGTCCTCCAAAGCACCCGCAGATACAAGGACAGTCGGGTCGTCACAAATAGCAAAGAGCCTCGGAAACCGCAAGCGCAGAGGCTCTCCAGCAAGCGAGCGGTCCAACCAAAACTGGGTCCCAAACCCATTGCCCACCGCGAACCGCAAACCCAACCTAATATCATCGTTGATGTCCTGGATTGATTTCCAAAACTGGGACCCAGCCGAGTGCGGGCAGGCCAAGAGGGGGCTTACCCTGCATGTACTTGGCCTCAATCAGCTGTAGCCACAAACCCCCATCTTCCCGCAGGATCCGCCACACCCAACAAAGCATGAGGGCAACGTTCATACGGCGAGACGCAGGGATGCCCAACCCCCCTCGGTCCTTCGGCAGGCAGATTTCGGCCCACTTCACCATATGGTATTTGGGTCGACCATCCCCTGCCTGCCAGAAGAACCTAGCCAACTCCTTGTCAAAGGCGCTATGCACACCTTCGAGCAAGATGTACATCCCCATCATATACATGGGGAGGCTCGCAAGGTTAGAGGTAATGAGGACGGTGTTGCTGCCCTTGGACATGAATCTACCGCACCAGGGCTCCACACGGGACGCTACTCGTCCCACAAGCGGATCAAACCCGCTTATCAAGATCCTGGACTCAGCCATGGGAAGAAATGGGGAAGGAAGCCAGCCTGCAATTGAGGTTGTCCGCGATCCTGCCTGCTCAGCCTCGGAGTAGCCAAGGACCACAACCTCGCTCTTATCAAAGTTAATCTTAAGTCCAGACATTTCCTCGAAGTAGAGCAAAAGGAACTTAAGGTTAACAATGTCCGAGTCGGAGCCTGCAACCATGATCATGGCGTCGTCCGCATATTGCAAGTGGGAAACTCCACCGCCCGGAATGAGGTGGCCAACCACCCCCTGAAGATGGCCGGCTAGCTTGCCCTTATCCAGGATGCTGGCGAGGGCATCCACAGCGATGTTGAAAAGCAAGGGGGATACAAGATCCCCTTGCTTTACCCCCTGGAAGCCTGGAAAAAGGGTCCCACTTCACCGTTGATGTTGATCACCGTGTTACCAGATCTAATCAGTTGCATGATCCAGGAACGCCATCTCTTGCCAAATCCGCGTCGCTGCATCACCAACCTCAAAAAGGACCAATCGAGACGGTCATACGCTTTCTGGAAGTCTAATTTGAGGAAGACCCCCTAAAGCCCCTTCGACGCCACCTCGTGGACAATCTCGTGGAGGGCAAGAATCCCATCATGGATCCGCCTTCCCTTCAGGAACGTGGACTGAAGGGGTGGGCAATCCGTTCTGCCATGGGGGACAAACAAGTCGAGCAAACCTTTGCAAAGATTCGCGCCAACACGTTGATCACCGTGATGGGACGGAATTGCCGTATATCCGAGGCCCCAACTACTTTGTGTTGGAATTATGCCCTAGAGGCAATAATAAATATAGTTATTATTATAATTCATGTATCAAGATAATCGTTTATTATCCATGCTATAATTGTATTGAATGAAGACTTATATACATGTGTGGATACATAGACAAAACACTGTCCCTAGCAAGCCTCTGGTTGGCTAGCCAGTTGATCAAAGATAGTCAGTGTCTTCTGATTATGAACAAGGTGTTGTTGCTTGATAACTGGATCACGTCATTAGGAGAATCACGTGATGGACTAGACCCAAACTAATAGACGTAGCATATTGATCGTGTCATTTTGTTGCTACTGTTTTCTGCGTGTCAAGTATTTGTTCCTATGACCATGAGATCATATAACTCACTGACACCGGAGGAATGCTTTGTGTGTATCAAACGTCGCAACGTAACTGGGTGACTATAAAGATGCTCTACAGGTATCTCCGAAGGTGTTCGTTGAGTTAGTATGGATCGAGACTGGGATTTGTCACTCCGTGTGACGGAGAGGTATCTCGGGGCCCACTCGGTAATACAACATCACACACAAGCCTTGCAAGCAATATGACTTAGTGTAAGTTGCGGGATCTTGTATTACGGAACGAGTAAAGAGACTTGCTGGTAAACAAGATTGAAATAGGTATGCGGATACTGACGATCGAATCTCGGGCAAGTAACATACCGAAGGACAAAGGGAATGACATACGGGATTATATGAATCCTTGGCACTGAGGTTCAAACGATAAGATCTTCGTAGAATATGTAGGATCCAATATGGGCATCCAGGTCCCGCTATTGGATATTGACCAAGGAGTCACTCGGGTCATGTCCACATAGTTCTCGAACCCGCAGGGTCTGCACACTTAAGGTTCGACGTTGTTTTATGCGTATTTGAGTTATATGGTTGGTTACCGAATGTTGTTCGGAGTCCCAGATGAGATCATGGACGTCACGAGGGTTTCCGGAATGGTCCGGAAACGAAGATTGATATATAGGATGACCTCATTTGATTACCGGAAGGTTTTCGGAGTTACCGGGAATGTACCGGGAATGACGAATGGGTTCCGGGTGTTCACCGGGGGGGGGGCAACCCACCCCGGGGAAGCCCATAGGCCTTGGGGGTGGTGCACCAGCCCTCAGTGGGCTGGTGGGACAGCCCAAGAAGTCCCTATGCGCCATAGGAAGAAAATCGAAGAGAAAATAAAAAGAAGAGGAGGTGGGAAAAAGGGGAAGGACTCCTCCTTCCAAACCTAGTTGGATTCGGTTTGGAAGGGGAGGACTCCCCCCCTTGGCTCGGCCGAACCCCTTGGGGGTCCTTGGACCCCAAGGCAAGGCTCCCCCTCTTCCCCCTATATATACGGAGGTTTTAGGGCTGATTTGAGACAACTTTGCCACGGCAGCCCGACCACATATCTCCACGGTTTTACCTCTAGATCGCGTTTCTGCGGAGCTCGGGCGGAGCCCTGCCGAGATAAGATCATCACCAACCTCCGGAGCGCCGTCACGGTGCCGGAGAAATCATCTACCTCTCCGTCTCTCTTTCTGGATCAAGAAGGCCAAGATCATCATCGAGCTGTACGTGTGCTGAACGCGGAGGTACCGTCCGTTCGGCACTAGATCGTGGGACTGATCGCGGGACGGTTTGCGGGGCGGATCGAGGGACGTGAGGACGTTCCACTACATCAACCGCGTTCACTAACGCTTCTGCTGTGCGATCTACAAGGGTACGTAGATCGAATATCCCCTCACGTTGATGGACATCACCATGATAGGTCTTCGTGCGCGTAGGAAAATTTTTGTTTCCCATGCGACGTTACCCAACAGTGGCATCATGAGCTAGGTTCATGCGTAGATGTCTTCTCGAGTAGAACACAAAAGTTTTTGTGGGCGGTGATGTGCGTTTTGCTGCCCTCCTTAGTCTTTTCTTGATTCTGCGGTATTGTTGGATTGAAGCGGCTTGGACCGACATTACTCGTACGCTTACGAGAGACTGGTTTCATCGCTACGAGTAACCCCGTTGCTCAAAGATGAATGGCAAGTGTCAGTTTCTCCAACTTTAGTTGAATCGGATTTGACCAAGGAGGTCCTTGTATAAGGTTAAATAGCAATTCATATATCTCCGTTGTGGTGTTTGCGTAAGTAAGATGCGATCCTACTAGATACCCATGGTCACCACGTAAAACATGCAACAACAAAATTAGAGGACGTCTAACTTGTTTTTGCACGGTATGCTTGTGATGTGATATGGCCAACAATGTGATGTGACATATTGGATGTATGAGATGATCATGTTGTAATAGATAATATCGACTTGCACGTCGATGGTACGGCAACCGGCAGGAGCCATAGGGTTATCTTTAAACTAACGTTTGTGCTTGCAGATGCGTTTACTATTTTGCTAGGATGTAGCTTTAGTAGTAATAGCATGAGTAGCACGACAACCCTGATGGCGACACGTTGATGGAGATCATGGTGTGGCGCCGGTGACAAGAAGATCGTGCCGGTGCTTTGGTGATGGAGATCAAGGAGCACGTGATGATGGCCATATCATGTCACTTATGAATTGCATGTGATGTTAGTCCTTTTTTTTGCACCTTATTTTGCTTAGAACGACGGTAGCATTATGAGGTGATCTCTCACTAAAATTTCAAGACGAAATTGTGTTCTCCCCGACTGTGCACCGTTGCTACAGTTCGTCATTTCGAGACACCACGTGATGATCGAGTGTGATAGAATCAACGTTCACATACAACGGGTGCAAAACAGTTGCGCACGCGGAACACTCGGGTTAAGCTTGACGAGCCTAGCATGTGCAGACATGGCCTCGGAACACATGAGACCGAAAGGTCGATCATGAATCATATAGATGATATGATTAGCATAGGGATGCTTACCACTGAAACTATACTCAACTCACGTGATGATCGGACTTGGGATAGTGTAAGTGGATCATGAACCACTCAAATGACTAGAGAGATGTACTTTTTGAGTGGGGGTTTAGCAAGTAATTTGATTAAGTTAAACTCTAATTATCTTGAACATAGTATAAGTCCACTTTGAATATATTTGTGTTGTAGATCATGGATCATGCGACAGTCACCCTGAATTTTAATACGTTCCTAGAGAAAGCTAAGTTGAAAGATGATGGAAGCAACTTTGTAGACTGGGCTCGTAATCTTAAGCTAATCTTACAAGCTGGGAAGAAGGATTATGTCCTTAATGCTGCGCTAGGAGATGAACCACCCGCTACGGCTGACCAGGATGTTAAGAACGCTTGGTTAACACGTAAGGAGGACTACTCAGTAGTTCAATGTGCAGTCTTGTATGGCTTAGAACCGGGACTTCAACGTCGCTTTGAGCGTCATGGAGCATTTGAGATGTTCCAGGAGTTGAAGTTCATCTTTCAGAAGAACGCCCGGATCGAGAGGTATGAGACCTCCGATAAATTCTATGCTTGCAAGATGAAGGAGAATTCGTCTGTCAGTGAACATGTGCTCAAAATGTCTAGGTACTCAAACCGTCTAGCTGAGCTGGGATTGAACTCCCGCAAGAGGCTATCACTGACAGAATCCTTCAATCACTGCCGCCAAGCTATAAAGGCTTTGTGTTGAACTACAACATGCAAGGGATGAACAAGTTACCCGGCGAGTTGTTTGCGATGCTGAAAGTCGCACAGTCTGAACTCCGTAAAGAGCATCAAGTGTTGATGGTGAATAAGACCACTAGTTTCAAGAGAAACGGCAAAGGAAAGAAGGGTAATTCAAAGAAGAGCGGCAAGCCTGTTGCCAATCCGACGAAGAAACCCAAAGCTGGACCTAAGCCTGAAACAGAGTGTTACTATTGCAAGGGTATGGGTCACTGGAAGCGCAACTGCCCCAAGTATCTGGCTGATAAGAAGGCGGCCAAAGAAAAATCAGGTATATTTGATATACATGTTATTGATGTGTACTTAACCGGCTCTCGTAGTAGTGCCTGGGTATTCGATACCGGTTCTGTTGCTCATATTTGCAACTCGAAATAGGAACTGCGGAATAGACGAAGGCTGGCGAAAGATGAAGTGACGATGCGCGTAGGAAATGGTTCCAAGGTTGATGCAATCTCCGTCGGCACAGTTTCACTTCAGTTACCATCAGGATTAGTTATGAACTTGAATCATTGTTATTTAGTGCCTGCGTTGAGCATGAACATTATATCTGGATCTTGTTTATTGCGAGACGGTTACTCTTTTAAGTCACAGAATAATGGTTGTTCTATTTCTATGAGTAACATCTTTTATGGTCATGCACCTAATGTGAGAGGATTATTCATATTGAATCTTGATAGTGATACACACATACATAACATTGAGACCAAAAGAGTTAGAGTTAACAATGATAGTGCCATATTTTTGTGGCAGTGCCGCTTAGGTCATATTGGTGTAAAGCGCATGAAGAAACTCCATGTCGATGGACTTTTGGAGTCACTTGACTTTGATTCACTTGACACGTGCGAACCATGCCTCATGGGCAAGATGACTAAAACTCCGTTCTCCGGAACAATGGAGCGTGCCAGTGACTTGTTCGAAATCATACATACCGATGTGTGCGGTCCGATGAGCGTAGAGGCACGCGGCGGATATCGTTATTTTCTCACCTTCACTGACGATTTGAGTAGATATGGTTATGTCTACTTAATGAAGCACAAGTCTGAAACATTTGAAAAGTTCAAGCAATTTCAGAGTGAAGTTGAAAATCATCGTAACAAGAAGATCAAGTTCCTACGGTCTGATCGTGGGGTTGAATATCTGAGTTTGGAGTTTGGTGCTCACTTAAGACAATGTGGAATTGTTTCACAGTTGACACCGCCTGGAACACCACAGCGTAATGGTGTGTCCGAACGTCGTAATCGTACTTTATTAGAGATGGTGCGATCTATGATGTCTCTTACCGATTTGCCGTTATCGTTTTGGGGTTATGAAATAGACACAGCTGCATTCACTTTAAATAGGGCACCATCAAAATCCGTTGAGACGACACCATACGAACTGTGGTATGGCAAAAGGCCAAAGTTGTCGTTTCTTAAAGTTTGGGGATGTGATGCTTATGTCAAAAAGCTTCAGCCTGAAAAGCTGGAAGCCAAAGCGGAAAAGTGCATCTTCATAGGTTACCCAAAAGAGACAGTTGGGTACACCTTCTATCTCAAATCCGAAGGCAAAGTGTTTGTTGCTAAAAATGGAGCTTTTCTCGAGAAGGAGTTTCTCTCGAGAGAATTGAGTGGGAGGAAGATAGAACTTGATGAGGTTGTCGAACCTCTCATCCCTCTAGATGGTGGCGCAGGGCAAGGGGAACCTCTGTCGTTGCGACGCCGGTTGAGGAGGAAGTTAATGATGATGATCATGAAACTCCGGTTCAAGTTCCTGTCGAACCACACAGGTCGACGAGACCACGTGCTGCTCCAGAGTGGTACGGTAATCCCGTCATGTCAATCATGTTGTTAGACAACAATGAACCTGCAAATTATGAAGAAGCAATGGTGGGCCCAGATTCCAACAAATGGCTAGAGGCCATGAAGTCCGAGATAGGATCCATGTATGAGAACAAAGTGTGGACTTTGGAAGTACTACCTGAGGGCCGCAAGGCTATTCAGAACAAATGGATCTTTAAGAAGAAGACGGATGCTGACGGCAATGTGACCGTTTATAAAGCTCGACTTGTGGCAAAGGGTTTTTCACAAGTTCAAGGAGTTGACTACGATGAGACATTCTCACCCGTAGCGATGCTTAAGTCCGTCAGAATCATGTTAGCAATAGCTGCATTTTTCGATTATGAAATCTGGCAGATGGATGTCAAAACGGCGTTCCTTAACGGTTTCCTTAAGGAAGAGTTGTATATGATGCAACCCGAAGGTTTTGTCGATCCTAAGAATGCTAACAAGGTGTGCAAGCTCTAGCGATCCATTTATGGACTGGTGCAAGCATCTCGGAGTTGGAACAAACGCTTTGATGAGGTGATCAAAGCATTTGGGTTTATACAAGTGGTTGGAGAATCTTGTATTTACAAGGAAGTGAGTGGGAGCTCTGTGGCGTTTCTAATATTATATGTGGATGACATATTGCTGATTGGAAACAAAGTAGAGTTTTTGGAGAGCATAAAGGATTACTTGAATAAAAGTTTCTCTGTGAAGGACCTAGGAGAAGCTGCTTACATTCTAGGCATTAAGATCTACAGGGATAGATCGAAACGCCTGATAGGACTTTCACAAAGCACATACCTTGATAAAGTTTTGAAGAGGTTCAAAATGGAACAGTCCAAGAAAGGGTTCTTGCCAGTTTTACAAGGTACGAGATTGAGTAAGACTCAGTGCCCAACAACTGATGAGGATAAAGAGCATATGAGCACCGTCCCCTATGCTTCAGCCATAGGTTCTATCATGTATGGAATGTTATGCACTAGACCGGACGTTAGCCTGGCCATAAGTATGGTAGGTAGGTTCCATAGTAATCCAGGAGTGGATCACTAGACGGCGGTCAAGAATATCCTGAAGTACCTGAAAAAGGACTAAGGAGATGTTTCTCGTGTATGGAGGTGACGAAGAGCTCGCCGTAAAAGGTTACGTCGATGCAAGCTTTGACACAGATCCGAACGACTCTAAGTCGCAGACCGGATACGTATTTATTCTTAATGGGGGTGCGATAAGCTGGTGCAGTTCCAAGCAAAGCGTCGTAGCAGATTCTACATGTGAAGCGGAGTACATGGCTGCCTCGGAGGCGGCTAAGGAGGGTGTCTGGATGAAGCAGTGCATGACGGATCTTGGAGTGGTGCCAAGCGCACTGAATCCAATAACCTTGTTCTGTGACAACACGGGTGCCATTGCCCTAGCAAAGGAACCACGGTTTCACAAGAAGTCCAGACACATCAAACGACGCTTCAACCTCATCCGCGACTACGTCGAAGGGGAGGATGTAAATATATGCAAAGTGCACACGGATCTGAATGTAAAAGACCCACTGACTAAACCTCTTCCATGGGCAAAGCATGATCAACACCAGAAATGTATGGGTGTTAGATTTATTACAATGTAATTCGCATGATGATGTGAGGGCTAGATTATTGACTCTAGTGCAAGTGGGAGACTGTTGGAATTATGCCCTAGAGGCAATAATAAATATAGTTATTATTATAATTCATGTATCAAGATAATCATTTATTATCCATGCTATAATTGTATTGAATGAAGACTTATATACATGTGTGGATACATAGACAAAACACTGTCCCTAGCAAGCCTCTAGTTGGCTAGCCAGTTGATCAAAGATAGTCAGTGTCTTCTGATTATGAACAAGGTGTTGTTGCTTGATAACTGGATCACGTCATTAGGAGAATCACGTGATGGACTAGACCCAAACTAATAGACGTAGCATATTGATCGTGTCATTTTGTTGCTACTGTTTTCTGCGTGTCAAGTATTTGTTCCTATGACCATGAGAACATATAACTCACTGACACCGGAGGAATGCTTTGTGTGTATCAAACGTCGCAACGTAACTGGGTGCCTATAAAGATGCTCTACAGGTATCTCTGAAGGTGTTCGTTGAGTTAGTATGGATCGAGACTTGGATTTGTCACTCCGTGTGACGGAGAGGTATCTCGGGGCCCACTCGGTAATACAACATCACACACAAGCCTTGCAAGCAATGTGACTTAGTGTAAGTTGCGGGATCTTGTATTACGGAACGAGTAAAGAGACTTGCCGGTAAACGAGATTGAAATAGGTATGCGGATACTGACGATCGAATCTCGGGCAAGTAACATACAGAAGGACAAAGGGAATGACATACGGGATTATATGAATCCTTGGCACTGAGGTTCAAACGATAAGATCTTCGTAGAATATGTAGGATCCAATATGGGCATCCAGGTCCCGCTATTGGAAATTGACCAAGGAGTCACTCGGGTCATGTCTACATAGTTCTCGAACCCGCAGGGTCTGCACACTTAAGGTTCGACGTTGTTTTATGCGTATTTGAGTTATATGGTTGGTTACCGAATGTTGTTCGGAATCCCAGATGAGATCACGGACGTCATGAGGGTTTCCGGAATGGTCCGGAAACGAAGATTGATATATAGGATGACCTCATTTGGTTACCGGAAGGTTTTCGGAGTTACCAGGAATGTACCGGGAATGACGAATGGGTTCCGGGTGTTCACCGGGGGGGCAACCCACCCCGGGGAAGCCCATAGGCCTTGGGGGTGGCGCACCAGCCCTTAGTGGGCTGGTGGGACAGCCCAAGAAGGCCCTATGCACCATAGGAAGAAAATCAAAGAGAAAAAAAAAGAGGAGGTGGGAAAAAGGGGAAGGACTCCTCCTTCCAAACCTAGTTGGATTCGGTTTGGAAGGGGAGGACTCCCCCCCTTGGCTCGGCCGATCCCCTTGGGGGTCCTTGGACCCCAAGGCAAGGCTCCCCCTCTTCCCCCTATATATACGGAGGTTTTAGGGCTGATTTGAGATAACTTTGCCACGGCAGCCCGACCACATATCTCCACGGTTTTACCTCTAGATCGCGTTTCTGCGGAGCTCGGGCGGAGCCCTGCCGAGATAAGATCATCACCAACCTCCGGAGCGCCGTCACGCTGCTGGAGAACTCATCTACCTCTCCGTCTCTCTTGCTGGATCAAGAAGGCCAAGATCATCGTCGAGTTGTACGTGTGCTGAACGCGGAGGTGCCTTCCGTTCGGCACTAGATTGTGGGACTGATCGCGGGACGGTTCGCGGGGCGGACCGAGGGACGTGAGGTCGTTCCACTACATCAACCGCGTTCACTAATGCTTCTGCTGTGCGATCTACAAGGGTACGTAGATCGAATATCCCCTCTCGTAGATGGACATCACCATGATAGGTCTTCGTGCGCGTAGGAAAATTTTTGTTTCCCATGCGACGTTACCCAACACTTTGGGGATGAGAGCAATGGCTCCAAAGTTAATCCTACCCATGTCCAGGGTGCCGATATAAAATTCATAGAACATGGGCATGATGACCGGACGCAAGATCTCCCAGAATTTCTGAAAGAAAACTACCGGGAGACCATCCGGCCCCGGGGCCGAGCAAGCCTTCATAGAGGCAATCGCCCTACCCACCTCCTCAGGGGAGAATGAGAGAGTAAGCTCCGCATTCTCTGCCTTGGATACCTGACGAGCAAGCGGCCAGAAGTCCTCACATAGGGAGGTGCCTCCACGCGGCTCAGCCGAGAACAACTCCTTATAAAAGGAGTAAATATGGGATGAGATGTCCTCTAGGCTTTCCAGGAGAACATCCCCATCCCAGAGGAAAGGAATGGCACATTTCCGCCTACGGCCATTAGCAATCGCTTGAAATTAGGCAGTGTTTGCATCCCCCTTAAGGAGTCAGTTCTGGCCCCCTCGACGCTGCCAGAACAGCTCCTCGCTCTTGAAGATATCCATGAGAGAGGCCTCGAGGGAGTATCTCCTCATCCAGTCATCAGGGGACAGACCCGACCCGTCCGCCAGGTCATCTAGCACCATAATCTTATCCAGCAAGGCCCCTTTACGGGCACGGAGGTCAGCGCCCAAGTTCGCCCCCCAACCCTTCATGGCCTGACGAGCCAACTTAGCATAGTGATGCCATACATCCACCGCACAGAACACACGAGGCTGGGACGAGACCGCCTCACGCCAGCGGTCGCGAACCAGCTCGAAGAAACCTGGTTGCTCCAGCTAGTAAGTCTCAAAGCGGAAGCGACGAGGTCTAAGGGGAACCCTCCCCCAACGAGAAAATCAGGGGCGTATGATCGGAGCCAATCCGAGTGATTGCCTTGAGGGAGCAGAGTGGGAACATCACTTCCCACTGAGCCGACACAAAGACCCGATCCAAGACACTCTGAATGGGGTCCACCTGTTTATTCGACCACGTGAACCTAGCCCCAACGCCGGCTATCTCACGGAGCGCCAGGTCAGCAATGCAGTCATTGACGAGACGCATTCGGGCCCAATCCACATTAGGAGAGCTTTTATCGGAAGCCCACCTAATGAGGTTAAAGTCGCCGGCCACCACACCGGAGTGGTGCACCTCTCCACCTTGTTTTTCAACTCGGCGAGGAAGTCAGCAGAGCGGCCATGGTCCGCCGGACCATAGACGATAATCACCTCCCAACTGAGGTGAACTCGTGGTCAGTGACGGACATGCTCACGAATAATTACCCACGATCCATATCCTCAACCGAGAAAGCATCATCCCTTACTCCAAGGAGGATGCCCTCAGAGTGGTCAGCAGCAGGCAACCACTGCCAGGAAAACTGGTGACGGGAATGCCTCTGGAGCTCATGCATGCTAAAATCCTGGCAAATCATCTTGTGTAATTCCACTATGTCAATATCTTCCCGTCGCACATACCCGATGAGCTGCCGTCGACGGCCAGTGAGGCCGAAGCCCGTGATGTTCCAACATAGGAGCTTCATTTAATAACCCCAGAGTAGTTCCTAGGCCCCGCAAGCAGGGCCGAGCTAGCTCGCCCGTCAATCGCGGGTCGGGGGAGGACCTTAGACGGGCGGCCACGTCGCCCCCGCATAGAGGGGGCAGCGGTGGCCCCCGGTCCGAGGGAGGCAGACCTGGAGCTAGACCCACACGCCTTGAGACGATGTTTAGTGGGGTTGAGACGTGTGGGGGGGCGTCCGCGTAGCACCCTCACCAAGGAGGGAACTGACAGGGAGGTCCGATCCACAGTCACCATCGAGGGGGTCGCACCACTCCTGGTCTCTCTATGACCAGGGTCAGTGGGCTTAGGGGGGCTGGGTTCGCCATGTGTAGCACAGGCACGGGCTTCCGCCAGCGCCCCCTCAAGCTTCTCCTTGGCACAAATAGCGGAAATCTGCTCCATGATGGGCCCCTTCTCACCACGGAACACAATGCCACTATCGGTAGCCACTTCTGCCAGATGAGCCACCGACTCGCAATCAAGAATAGAAAACCGAGAGTCGAAGCGAGAAGGAGCGGGAGGGATGGTGGAGTTACCTGGGGACAGGTCGCAAGCAGTCGCGCGCAGGGTGGCCTTATCATGGATCGTAGGCACACGACCATCCAGGAGGAGCCGAGACGGGCTGAGCCTCGCACTCTGGCGCGCTGACACCACCGGAGAAGCCCCACCCCGAGCCTTGGGGCCGGCTGCTGCAGGGGTGACAGCCGTCATGCCCAGGTCCAGGGGCGGCGGCGGCTCTCGCTCCGGGGACCCCAAGGCTGGAGAAGAGGGGGACCCCAGCAAGCGCGAGTAGCAGACCATCCCCAGCGAGCACGGCGATGACGAAGGGCACACCCCCATCCCCACACTCAGCACGTCCGCCTCCACGATCTCCAGGTCAGCCGCCGTGGTTGCGACATGGGGAGGGCCGTCCATGACCACTGCCACAACCCCAGGCGCCACCTGAGAAGTCGGACAGTCCTGACCGGAAGAGCCACCACTAGTAGAGCTCGGGCTACGCCGGCCATCAGACGGGGCCGGAGGAATCCAAACATCACCAGCATCCTCCTCACACAAGGATCTCTCCCCAAAGGAACCCCCATCCCCCTTGTGCCCCTCATCGCGAGGCACAGAGGCAGCGGGGGCCGGCCGGAGCCGATCCTCAGGAACTGGAGACTCAAGCTCAAAGGTGAGGCGCCTCCCCTTGGCGCCAAAAAAGAAAATAAGGGACAGGCCATCAATCTTCGACGGAGCGGGGCAAAGGATCTCGATGCGGGTGGGGCCATCATCCTCGAAGGACGCCAAGTCTGCGGTCACCAGCTTGCCCACCGGCTCAGAGATCGCCTTGAGGATGTGAGTTAGCTTGCCGCCCCGCGGTGCCGACCTGCCACCTCTAGGCAAGCCGTAGACAAGGACCCACACCTTCTCAAAAGGGGGCACGGAATCAGGCTCCGATGCCGCCGCATGGACGGAGATCGGGAACTGGTTGATGGGGCAGCGGATGAATTCGTGAGAACACACCCGGAGTAGCTCAGCAGAGGGGAAGGGGACCGAGAAGACGAGGGGATCCATCTCAATCACCTCCCAAGCGAAGTCGGAGCCGCAAACGTCATCGATGTAGGCGGCGAGCTCGACCTGGATAAGGTCGGCCGAGATCACCACCCCCTGCGGCAACACCTGCTCGGGGGCCAGAGTGACCGTCGCCAGGTGCGGCCTGATACGTCCATTTTGCATCATGCTTACATGTTGATATTTATAGCTTTTTGGGCTGTTATATTACTTGTGGTACCATATTTATGCCTTTTCTCTCTTATTTTGTAAGGATTATTTGAAGAGGGAGAATTCAGGCAGCTGGAATTCTGGACTGGAAAAGGAGCAAATCCTAGTCCATTATTCTGCACATCTCCAAATGCCCTGAAAATTTACGTGGATTTTTTCTGGAATATATTAAAAATACTGGGCGAAAGAACTACTGGAGGGGGGCCACCAGGGCTCCACAAGCTTGCCCACCGCCACCACCCCCTGGTGGTGCAAGGCAAGCTTGTGGGCTCCCTGAAGGCCCACTAGCCCCCCTCTTTTTCTATATCAAGCGTTCTGGTTTGGAAAAAATCAATAGGGATCTTTTTCATGGTTTCACCGCCGCCACGAGGAGGAACTTGAGCAGATCCAATCTAGAGCTCCTGTAGGACGATCCTGCCGGGGAAACTTCCCTCCCGGAGGGGGAAATCGTCGCCATCGTCATCACCAACACTCCTCTCGTCGGAGGGGAGGCATCTTCATCAACATCTTCATCAGCACCATCTCCTCTCCAATCCCTAGTTCATCTCTTGTAACCAATCTTCGTCTCGCGACTCCGATTGGTACTTGTAAGGTTGCTAGTAGTGTTGATTACTCTTTGTAGTTGATGCTAGTTGGATTACTTGGTGGAAGAGTTTATGTTTAGATCCTTGATGCTATTCATTACACCTCTGATCATGATTATGATTATGTCTTGTGAGTAGTTAATTTTGTTCCTGGGGACATGGGATAAGTCATGTTAATAATAGTCATGTGAATATGATATTCGTTCGGTATTTTGATATGTTGTATGTTGTTTTTCCTCTAGTGGTGTTATGTGAACGTCGAATACATAACACTTCACCATATTTGGGCCTAGAGGAAGGCATTGGGAAGTAGTAAGTAGATGATGGGTTGCTGGAGTGACAGAAGCTTAAACCCCAGTCTATGCGTTGCTTCGTGAGGGGCTGATTTGGATCCACTAGTTTAATGCTATGATTAGACTTTGTCTTAATTCTTCTTTTGTAGTTGCGGATGCTTGCGAGAGAGGTTAGTCATAAGTGCGATGCTTGTCCAAGTAAGGGCAGTACCCAAGCGCCGGTCCACCCACACATCAAACTATCAAAGTAACGAACGCGAATCATATGAACATGATGAAACTAGCATGATAGAAATTCCCGTGTGTCCTCGGGAGCGTTTTTTCTCCTATAAGACTTTGTTCAGGCTTGTCCCTTGCTACAAAAGGGATTGGGCCACTTGCTGCACCGTTGCTACTACTTGTTACTTGTTACCCTTTGCTTGCTACGTTTCACCTCGCTACACAATCACTTGTTACCGCTACTTTCAGTGCTTGCAGTTATTACCTTGCTGAAATCCGTTTATCAGAGCCTTCTGCTCCTCGTTGGGTTCGACACTCTTACTTATCGAAAGGACTATGATTGATCCCCTATACTTGTGGGTCATCAAGACTCTTTTCTAGCGCCGTTGCCGTGGAGTGAAGCGCCTTTGGTAAGTGGAAATTGGTAAGGAAACATTTATATACTGTGCTGAAATTTATTGTCACTTGTCACTATGGAAACTGTTACTTTGAGGAGTTTGTTCGGGGTATCTTCACCATGAACGGAAGCACGAGGATTTTCTCCTCAACCTGAGGTACCTACTGAAAATATCTTTTATGAAATTCCTTTGGGTATGCTTGAGAAACTGCTAGCTAATCCTTTCACAGGAGATGGATCTTCACATCCAGACTTGCATCTAATCTATGTAGATGAAGTTTGTGGTTTATTTAAGCTTGCAGGTTTGCCCAAGGATGAGGTAAATAAGAAATTCTTTCCTTTATCTTTGAAGGATAAGGCGTTGACATGGTATAGGCTATGTGATGATACTGGATCATGGGGCTACAATCGGTTGAAATTGGAATTTCATCAAAAGTTCTATCCTATGCATTTAGTACATCGTGATCAGAACTTTATTTATAACTTTTGGCCTCGTGACATGGAAAGCATAGCTCAAGCTTGGGGGAGGCTTAAATCAATGATATATTCATGCCCCAATCATGAGCTCTCGAGAGAAATCATCATTCAAAACTTTTATGCTTGGCTTTCTCATGAAGATCGTACCATGCTTGACACTTCTTGTGCCGATTCTTTTATGAAGAAGGATATTGATCACAAGTGGAATTTATTGGAGAGAATCAAACGCAACTCTGAAGATTGGGAGCTGGAGGAAGGTAAGGAGTCAGGTATGAATTTCCAGTTTGATTGCGTTAAATCTTTTGTTGAGACAAACACTTCTAGAGATTTTAGCGCTAAGTATGGACTTGACTCTGAGATAGTAGCTTCTCTATGTGAATCTTTTGCTGCTCATGTTGATCTTCCCAAAGAGAAGTGGTTTAAATATTATCCTCCTGTAGAAAGCAACATAGCCAAAACCAATCTAGTTGAGGAGAAAATCATAGCTTTTAGTGATCCTGTTGTTCCTTGTGCTTACAGTGAGAAACCACCATACCCTGCTAGGATAAAGGATTATTCTAAAGCTCCAACTGTGATACGTAGGGGTTACATTAGACCACTTGCACCCCCTGAGGAGATTAGAGTTGAACCTAGTGTTGCTATTATCAAAGATCTCTTAGTCAAAGACATAGATGGGCATGTTATCAAATTCTGTGAGGACTCCGCTAGAATTGCTAAACCTCACGTGAAAGACAAACACGGACCTGTAGTTGGCCTGCCCGTTGTTTCTGTTAAGATAGGAGATCATTGTAACCATGGTTTATGTGATATGGGAGCTAGTGTTAGTGCAATACCCCGTTCTCTATATGATGAAATCAAAGATGAGATTGCACCTGCTGAGTTAGAACCCATTGATGTCACTATTACGCTAGCTAATAGAGACACTATCTTCCCTCTAGGAATTGTGTGGTAAGACGAAGTATCCTACTGATTTCCTCGTCCTTGGTACTGCACAAGATAGCTTTTGTCCCATCATATTCGGTAGACCCTTTCTCAACACTGTCAATGCTCACATTGATTGCATTAAGCAGACTGTCATACCAAGTTTCGATGGCGTGTCTCATGAATTTAACTTCTCCAAGTTTGGAAGACAACCCCATGAAAGAGAGTCGTCTGGTAGGGATGAAATCATTGCTCTTGCCTCTATTGTCATACCTCCTACGGATCCTTTAGAGAAATATCTGCTTGAGCATGAAAATGATATGCATATGGAGGAGAGAGATGAGATAGATAAAATTGTCTTAGAACAATATCCTATTCTCAAGAATAAGCTGCCTGTTGAACTGCTTGGGGATCCTCCCCCACCAAAGGGTGATCCTGTGTTCGAGCTTAAACAGTTGCCTAATACTCTTAAGTATGCCCATCTTGATGAGAAGGAGATATATCCTGTCATTATTAGTGCTCTCCTCTCAGAGCGTGAAGAGAAGAAGTTACTAAAAACTCTGAGGAAGCACCACGCTACTATTGGTATACTCTTGATGATCTTAAGGGTATTAGTCCTACTCTATGTCAACACAAGATTAAAACCGATCCTGACTTTAAACCAGTTGTTGATCATCAAAGGAGATTAAATCCTAAGATGAAAGAGGTCGTTAGAAAAGAAATATTAAAGCTTCTCGAAGCAGGAATCATTTATCCTGTTGCTCATAGTGATTGGGTAAGTCCAGCACATTGCGTACCTAAGAAGGGAGGTATCACCGTCGTTCCTAACGATAAGGATGAACTAATCCCACAAAGGATTATTACCAGCTATAGAATGGTGATAGACTTCCGGAAACTGAACAAGGCAACCAGGAAAGATCATTATCCTTTGCCGTTCATCGACCAAATGCTAGAAAGGCTATCAAAACACACACACTTCTGCTTTCTAGACGGTTATTCAGGTTTCTCGCAGATACCTGTTGCACAATCTGATCAAGAGAAAACCACTTTCACCTGCCCTTTCGGTACCTTTGCCTATAGACATATGCCTTTTGGCTTATGTAATGCGCCTGCCACCTTTCAAAGATGTATGATGTCTATATTCTCTGACTTTTGTGAAAATATTGTCGAGGTTTTCATGGATGACTTCTCCGTTTACGGGTCTTCGTTTGATGATTGCCTCAGCAACCTTGATCGAGTCTTACAAAGATGCGAAGAAACCAACCTCGTCTTGAATTGGGAGAAGTGCCACTTTATGGTTAATGAAGGTATCGTCTTAGGACACAAAATTTCTGAGAGAGGCATTGAAGTTGATAAGGCAAAGGTTGATGCAATTGAGAAAATGCCTTGCCCCACAAATATCAGAGGTATACGAAGTTTCTTAGTTCATGCTGGTTTCTATAGAAGGTTCATTAAAGACTTCTCTAAGATTTCTAGGCCTCTTACCAACCTCTTGCAGAAGAATGTTCCTTTTGTTTTTGATGAGGATTGTGAGGAAGCCTTTGAAATACTTAAGAAGGCTTTGATAACCGCACCTATTGTTCAACCACCTGACTGGAACTTGCCCTTTGAAATCATGTGTGACGCTAGTGATTATGCTGTTGGTGTTGTTCTAGGACAAAGAGTTGACAAGAAGTTGAATGTCATTCACTACGCTAGTAAAACTCTAGACAATGCCCAAAGAAACTATGCCACTACTGAGAAGGAATTTTTAGCAGTCGTGTTTGCATGTGAAAAGTTCAGATCTTACATAGTTGACTCCAAAGTCACTATTCACTCCGATCATCCTGCTATTAAGTACCTCATGGAGAAGAAGGACGCTAAGCCTAGGCTGATCAGATGGGTTCTCCTGCTACGGGAATTTGATTTGCACGTCGTTGACCGAAAGGGTGCTGATAACCCTGTAGCAGATAACTTGTCTAGGCTAGAGAATGTCCTTGATGACCCACTACCAATTGATGACAGCTTTCCTGATGAGCAAATAAATGCCATCCACACTTCACTTAGTGCACCGTGGTATGCCGATTATGCAAACTATATCGTAGCCAAATACATACCACCCAGTTTCACCTATCAGCAAAAGAAGTAATTCTTCTTTTATTTGAGACATTACTTTTGGGATGATCCTCACCTTTATAAGGAAGGAGTAGATGGTGTTATTAGACGTTGTGTGCCTGAACATGAACAGGGACAGATCCTGCAGAAGTGTCATTCCGAAGCCTACGGAGGACACCATGCTGGAGATAGAACTGCCCATAAGGTATTGTAATCAGGTTTCTATTGGCCCACTCTCTTCAAGGATGCCCGTAAGTTTGTCTTGTCTTGTGACGAATGCCAAAGGATAGGGAACATCAGTAAGCGTCAAGAGATGCCTATGAACTATTCACTTGTCATTGAACCATTTGATGTCTGGGGCTTTGATTATATGGGACCCTTCCCGAGTTCCAATGGGTACACTCACATCTTACTTGTTGTGGATTACGTTACTAAGTGGGTAGAAGCTATCCCCACTAAAAATGCTGATCACCACACCTCTATTAAGATGCTTAAAGAAGTCATATTCCCAAGATTTGGAGTCCCTAGATACTTGATGACTGATGGCGGTTCACACTTCATTCATGGTGTTTTCTGCAAGATGCTAGCTAAGTATGATGTCAACCATAGAGTTGCATCTCCTTATCATCCTCAGTCTAGTGGTCAAGTGGAGTTGAGTAATAGGGAGATCAAGTTGATCCTACAAAAGACCGTCAATAGATCTCGAAAGAACTAGTCTAGCAAACATGACGATGCACTATGGGCTTATGGGACTGCTTATAAGAATCCCATGGGCATGTCACCATATAAAATGGTTTACGGTAAGGCCTGTCATTTACCTCTTGAGCTCGAACACAAAGCTTATTGGGCAATCAAAGACCTCAACTTTGATTTCAAACTTGCCGGTGAGAAGCGGTTGTTTGATATCAGTTCGTTAGATGAATGGAGAGCCGAGGCATATGAGAATGCCAGGTTGTTCAAGGAAAAGGTTAAGAGATGGCACAACAAACGAATACAGAAACGAGAGTTCAATGTAGGTGATTATGTCTTGCTATACAATTCTCTTTTGAGATTCTTTGCAGGCAAGTTTCTCTCTAAATGGGAAGGTCCCTATGTTGTCAAGGAAGTATATCGTTTCGGTGCCATCAAAATCAATAGGAAATTACATCAAAATTTTCCTAGAGTGGTAAATGGGCAAAGAATCAAGCATTACATCTCTGGTACTCCCATAAATGTTGAGACCAATATCATCAATGTCATAACTCCACAGGAGTACATAAGGGATGTTTATCAGCCTATTTCAGACCATGAAAACGAAGATGTATCTGTTTCGGCAAGAAATTGGACTCCGATACTTTTCCAATAGGAAATTTCCTCAGTTTTGGAATTTTTGGAAAATTAGAAAAATAAAAAGCAGTCCGGAGAGCGAACGAGGCGGCCACAAGCCCCCACTCCGCCACCACCCCCCTGGTGGCGGTGGGCAAGCTTGTGGGCATGTTGTGTGCCTCTCGGACTCCATTTTCTTGCGGAGGACTCCTTCTGGCCCAGAAAAAATCAATATATAGTCGCCCGAAGGTTTTGATCTATGTATCGCGTAGTTTTCCTCTATTTTCGTTTCAAGCCTGTTTCTGTGACAGATCTAGATCATCATGACTTCCCCAAACGCTCCTAAGGACAAGATCTTCGAGAAGGTCGTCAATCCCTACCTCACGGAAGTGCTGAAACACCCTCAATCTATCAAGATGAGCAAGGGGATGTTGCACATCCGTGATGTTGAGGGGCCTAAGAAGACCGGAAGCATGGAGACGAGGCTCGAAGCAATGGAGCAACAAGTCTTTAAGTGCCAAGGGATGGTGGAGCGTGGACTCAACGCCAACCACACGATGATCACAGAGTTCACTAGAAATCACAAGATGGATGCCATTGATATTGGGAAACACCTCTCCAGGCTCTACGATAGGGTTGACCAACTTCAGGGCCAAATCTATGACCTGCAGAATCAAAACTGTGAGTATGAGTACAGATTTAAATCAATAAGGTTGGCTGCAGATTTGAGGATTCCGGCGACTCGTTCATCCTGCCATGATGGAGCACCTATGCCTTGGAAGACGGAGGATCAGACTACTCCAACCACACCACCATCACCACCAAAGGAAGACAACTAAGCATTGGTATGGGCAATCCCCTTGGATTCTGCCAAGCTTGGGGGAGTTGCCCTGGTATCGTATCACCTTTATATCTTTTGCTTATACCTTTGTTTTAGTTCTTTCCCTTTCAGTTTTTATTTCTTCTTGTAGAGGAATAAGTCTTTAGTTTTTAGTTTGAGTCTTTTGCTTTCGTCTCTCCCCCGATGTATTCGAGCTTACGAGCTATATAATAAAGAGTGTCTTAGTCAAGGGCTTTGCTTTGTGCCATGATCAAAAGTATGAAAAGGACGATAGCATGAAAGATCATGAGACGATCTTATGCAAAGTGATAACTTCACTTATGACACGTATGACGGTTGAAACTTGTTGAGAATAAATCAACATAGACCTCAGTCATTGCTGCAATTAATAAGAAGTAATAAGGAAAGAGAGGTTCACATATAAATATATCATCTTAGACACTTTTTGCAATTGTGAGCACTCACCAAACTATTACATGCTTAGGAGTAGATGTTGGACAAGGAAGACAACATAATGAATTGTGTTTGCTTGGTTCCAAACAATGTTATATGGTTAGAGATCCCTTAGCATGTGATGATTGCTTCCACCTCATATTAGCCAAAACTCCTGCACCAAGTAGAGATACTACTTATGCATCCATAAACCTCCAACCAGTTTTGCCATGAGAGTCCACCATACCTACCATTGGATTGAATAAGATCCTTCAAGTAAGTTGTCATTGGTGCAAGCAATAAAAATTGCTCTCTAATATGTATGATCTATTAGTGTATGGAAAATAAGCTTTGTACGAACCTGTGATGAGGAAGACATAAAAGCGACAGACTGCATAATAAAGTTCTTTATCACACGAGGCAATATAAAGTGACGCTCCTCCGCACTAAGAGGACACGCATTCAAACCTCAAAAGCGCATGACAACCTCTGCTTCCCTCTACGAAGGGCCTATCTTGTACCTTTACATTTTGTCCTTGTAAGAGTCATGGTGATCATCACCAATTCCCTTTTTGCCTTTGCCTTGGCTACCGTCACATGTTTGGGAAAGATCTATATTCATATATCAACTTGGAGTTGAGTACTTATGCTTTATTGTTGTTCACTTTACCCTTGAGGTAAATGGTTGGGAGGCAAACTATAAGCCCCTATCTTCCTCTGTGTCCAGCTGAAACTTTGACACCATGAGTACCACGTGAGTTGTAACAATTGTGGAAAACAAAAGAGATGATTGAGTATGTGGGTTTGCCTTACAAGCTCTTATTTTACTCTTTCTGATGTTGTGAAAATTGCAATTGCTTCAATGACTATGGATTATTGTTGGTTACTTCTCGGTAAGGTTTTTGCTTCATGCTTTGCTTTGTGAAGGAATTGTTACTTTCCCATAAGAATCTTTATGATTTATTGTTGTTCCATGTGTGATCATGATGCCCTCATGTCTGTATTATGTTTTATCGACACCTTCGTCCCTCAACATGTGGACATGTTTATGGAACTTGGTTTTCGCTTGAGGACAAGCGAGGTCTAAGCTTGGGGGAGTTGATACGTCCATTTTGCATCATGCTTTCATGTTCATATTTATTGCTTTTTGGGCTGTTATATTACTGGTGGTACCATATTTATGCCTTTTCTCTCTTATTTTGCAAGGATTATTTGAAGAGGGAGAATTCAGGCAGCTGGAATTCTAGACTGGAAAAGGAGCAAATCCTAGTCCACTATTCTGCACATCTCCAAATGCCCTGAAAATTTACGTGGATTTTTTCTGGAATATATTAAAAATATTGGGCGAAAGAACTACCGGAGGGGGGCCACCAGGGCTCCACAAGCTTGCCCACCGCCACCACCCCCCTGGTGGCGTAGGGCAGGCTTGTGGGCTGCCTGAAGGCCCACTAGCCCCCCTCTTTTGCTATATGAAGTGTCCTGGTCTAGAAAAAATCAATAGGGAGTTTTTTCGTGGTTTCGGCGCCGCCACGAGGCGGAACTTGAGCAGATCCAATCTAGAGCTCCGGCAGGACGATCCTGTCAGGGAAACTTACCTCCCGGAGAGGGAAATCGTCGCCATCGTCATCACCAACACTCCCCTCGTCGGAGGGGAGGCATCTTCATCAGCACCATCTCCTCTCCAATCCCTAGTTCATCTCTTGTAACCAATCTTCGTCTCGCGACTCCGATTAGTACTTGTAAGGTTGCTAGTAGTGTTGATTGCTCTTTGTAGTTGATGCTAGTTGGATTACTTGGTGGAAGAGTTTATGTTCAGATCCTTGATGCTATTCATTACACCTCTGATCATGATTATGATTATGTCTTGTGAGTAGTTACTTTTGTTCCTGAGGACATGGGATAAGTCATGTTAATAATAGTCATGTGAATTTGATATTCGTTTGGTATTTTGATATGTTGTATGTTGTTTTTCCTCTAGTGGTGTTATGTGAACGTCGACTACATAACACTTCACCATATTTGGGCCTAGAGGAAGGCATTGGGAAGTAGTAAGTAGATGATGGGTTGCTGGAGTGACAGAAGCTTAAACCCCAGTCTATGCGTTGCTTCGTGAGGGGCTGATTTGGATCCACTAGTTTAATGCTATGGTTAGACTTTGTCTTAATTCTTCTTTTGTAGTTGCGGATGCTTGCGAGAGAGGTTAATCATAAGTGGGATGCTTGTCCAAGTAAGGGCAGTACCCAAGCGCCGGTCCACCCACATATCAAACTATCAAAGTAACGAACGTGAATCATACGAACATGATGAAACTAGCATGACAGAAATTCCCGTGTGTCCTCGGGAGCGTTTTTTCTCCTATAAGACTTTGTTCAGGCTTGTCCCTTGATACAAAAGGGAGTGGGCCACTTGTTGCACTGTTGCTACTACTTGTTACTTGTTACTCTTTGCTTGCTACGTTTCACCTCGCTACACAATCACTTTACCGCTACTTTCATTGCTTGCAGTTATTACCTTGCTGAAATCCATTTATCAAAGCCTTCTGCTCCTCGTTGGGTTAGACACTCTTACTTATCGAAAGGACTACGATTGATCCCCTATACTTGTGGATCATCATGGCCGAACCGCCTCTTCCTCAATCTCAGCATCCACATAGTAGAAACTACCCCCCTCAGTACCGTACCCAAGGTAGGCAAGGGTCATGGGGCATCGCGGAGGGGCCTCTCACTCCGAGCGGAAGTGACCCACGCATCCACAGTTGATGCACATCGTCTCGTCGTGAGTCCATTAGCGGCCAGCCCGAGAAGGGATCTCCGGGGCTGACTGCTAAGGAGCCCCAGACGGAGCAGGTCCGACGGCCACCCCAGGGACCGCCACCGCCGCCTTCTTCTTCTTGGACTTCTTTTTCTTTTTAGGCAGTGCCGACATCACAGGGGCCTCCGCAGACCGACGCCCAGGGGATCTCAGCCTGGGAGGCGAAGCATACCGACGCCAGGCCGGGCCATCCGCCTGAGGGGAACGCCAGTCATCCCGACGGCCCTCCTCACGAGAGAGTCGCCGGTCTCCATCACACACACGGGCAGGAGCACGGGACCCATGGACCCATCATCCCAGCGCTCCCCACACGCATACTCTCCCCGGCCCCAGCGCCAGTCATAGTCCGATGGCCGGGATGCCGAAGCCCAAGTAGCCGGCATCCGGGGAGCCAGGGGCTCCCTGTCTCGAGCATCCGCAGGGAGGCGGGCCGCCAACTCCACCCAGAGCGTGCCCTCCTTGTCAACATCGGCCTACCGCAGTCGGTCGGCCTCCCGACGTCGATCGTCACCCGACGAACCTGGGAGCAGGAGATGAGGATCCCTGGCCGGGTCACGGGGAGGAGGGAGCAAGCGAAGTGAGGTGCCCAGGTAGAATTCCGGGGACCTCGCCAGCCGTAGAGCCTCGCCCCGGCTGCAGCTGGGTGGCGCACCAGCAACACCAGCTGCAGGACGGGAGGAGGAGGAGTCGGCCTCAGGGCGGGGGGGCGACCGCGACGGCAGCGGCCGTTTCGGGCGCGCAAGCCCGTCCCAGGCGAGGTAAGACCACGGTGGCAGGGACACGGAGGTGGAAGGGATGGAATCGGGGCAGTGGGACAGGGGGTCGAGCGAACGAGAAGCGGGCGGCACGATCTTGGAACGGGAGACGGACGAGGCAAACCTACCCCGTCGCCTCACCTCATCCCACGTGGCAGGTCATCCTGCCCACGGGCCGGGACCTCCACGGTGGATCCAGATCCACCTAGTAGGGTCCTCATGGGCCAGGCCCCATTCGCAGTTGACTGAGCCCACCGCCAGCTGCAACCGTCGAATGCCCTCTGCCACTTCCTGGGCTGCGAAAGCACCCAACCCAGCCCCACGCGGCCCACTAGGGCGACGGCGGGCCCAGTCGCCAGCCGCCCCCTTCCAGCGCTAGGGTCCAAGCCCCTCATCCGCGCCGCCCTCGCAGGGCCGGACCACGGCACGCACTCTACCGGCGTGGCCTGGCGCGGCGGGCCGTCCACCGGCAGCACACCGCCAGCCTTGGAACCGGGCACCACCACGGGGGATAGCCCGAGCGGCGCGGCAGGTCGAGCCACGGCGGGGGAGGGGCGAGGCACGCTGGCCTGAGAGGAAGGCGACCGCCGGGCAGAAAGGGCGCTCCGATGCGCCATCACTGACTTCCCCCACTACCAGGCAGGGTGGGCTACCGCCCAGAACACCTCCAGCAGTGGCGGCGCCAGCGAGACCGGGAGCTCCATCGGATCCCCCCTCCTCCTCCTCCGCCCAATCAGCTAGCGAGGTAGACGAGCGTGAGAAGCAGAGGGTAGGCCCGCCGCTCCCAGCCGTGGCCACCGCCGGAGTCGCGCCGGCGGCCATCCCCGCGCCCCGTGCCGGCAACCGAGGAGGAACTACGCTCGAGCCAGGCTCCCTTCACAAGTTTGAATTTTCCTGGCTTCATTACTACTGAGGAACACACACGGGTACTTCCACTGCTAGGCCTTGTTCCTTCTCGCTGTCGTCCATCGATGTCATCGAAGCACGGCCACCGTTGGCGCTATGAATTGGTGGAGGTGGAGCTCAACGACGGGGGTTGGTGGCGCAGAGTAAGGGGGTACAGAGGATGTACCAGGTGGACGGGGGCGGGGCTCGGGGTCGAGGGGCGCGAGCGGCCAGGATCCGGAGCGACGACCGACAGGTGATGACCCACAAGTATAGGGGATCAATCGTAGTCCTTTCGATAAGTAAGAGTGTCGAACCCAACGAGGAGGAGAAGGCTCTGATAAACGGTTTTCAGTAAGGTAATAACTGCAAGCACTGAAAGTAGCCGTAACAAGTGATGGTGTAGTGAGGTGAAACGTAGCAAGCGAAAAGTAAGAGTAACAAGTAGTAGCAACGGTGCAGCAAGTGGCCCAATCCCTTTTGTAGCAAGGGACAAGCCTGAACAAAGTCTTATAACAGGAAAAACGCTCCCGAGGACACACGGGAATTTGTGTCATGCTAGTTTCATCATGTTCATTAGATTCGCGTTCGTTACTTTGATAGTTTGATATGTGGGTGGACCGACGTTTGGGTACTGCCCTTACTTGGACAAGCATCCCACTTATGATTAGTGTTGGGGAACGTCGCATGGGAAACAAAAAATTTCCTACGTGCACGAAGACCTATCATGGTGATGTCCATCTACGAGAGGGGATGAGTGATCTACGTACCCTCGTAGATCGTACAGCAGAAGCGTTAGAGAACGCGGTTGATGTAGTGGAATGTCCTCACGTCCCTCGATCCGCCCCGCGAACAATCCCGCGATCAGTCCCACGATCTAGTACCGAACGGACGGCACCTCCGCGTTCAGCACACGTACAGCTCGACGATGATCTCGGCCTTCTTGATCCAGCAAGAGAGACGGAGAGGTGGAAGAGTTCTCCGGCAGCGTGACGGCGCTCCGGAGGTTGGTGATGACCTTGTCTGAGCAGGGCTCCGCCCGAGCTCCGCAGAAACGCGATCTAGAGGAAAAACCGTGGAGGTATGTGGTCGGGCTGCCGTGGAAAAGTCGTCTCAAATCAGCCCTAAAACCTCCGTATATATAGGTGGGAGGGAGGGGACCTTGCCTTGGGGCTCAAGGAGCCCCAAGGGGGTCGGCCGAGTCCAAGGGGGAGGGCTCTCCCCCCCCAAACCGAGTTGGACTTGGTTTGGTGGGAGGGAGTCCCCCTTCCTTCCCACCTCCTCCTTTTTTTTCTCTCTTGATTTTCTTCTCCTTGGCGCATAGAGCCTTTGGGGCTGTCCCACCAGCCCACTAAGGGCTGGTGTGTCACCCCCAAGGCCTATGGGCTTCCCCGGGGTGGGTTGCCCCCCCCCCCCCCCCCCGGTGAACTCCCGGAACCCATTCGTCATTCCCGTTACATTCCCGGTAACTCCGAAAACCTTCGAGTAATCAAATGAGGTCATCCTATATATCAATCTTCGTTTTCGGACCATTCCGGAAACCCTCGTGATGTCCGTGATCTCATCCGGGACTCCGAACAACATTCGGTAACCAACCATATAACTCAAATACGCATAAAACAACGTCGAACCTTAAGTGTGCAGACCCTGCGGGTTCGAGAACTATGTAGACATGACCCGAGAGACTCCTCGGTCAATATCCTATAGCGGGACCTGGATGCCCATATTGGATCCTACATATTCTACGACGATCTTATCGTTTGAACCTCAGTGCCAAGGATTCATACAATCCCGTATGTCATTCCCTTTGTCCTTCGGTATGTTACTTGCCCGAGATTCGATCGTCAGTATCCGTATACCTATTTCAATCTCGTTTATCGGCACGTCTCTTTACTCGTTCCGTAATACAAGATCCCGCAACTTACACTAAGTTACATTGCTTGCAAGGCTTGTGTGTGATGTTGTATTACCGAGTGGGCCCCGAGATACCTCTCCGTCACACGGAGTGACAAATCCCAGTCTTGATCCATACTAACTCAACTAACACCTTTGGAGATACCTGTAGAGCACCTTTATAGTCACCCAGTTACGTTGTGACGTTTGATACACACAAAGCATTCCTCCGGTGTCAGTGAGTTATATGATCTCATGGTCATAGGAATAAATAGTTGACACGCAGAAAACAGTAGCAACAAAATGACACGATCAACATGCTACGTCTATTAGTTTGGGTCTAGTCCATCACGTGATTCTCCTAATGACGTGATCCAGTTATCAAGCAACAACACCTTGTTCATAATCAGAAGACACTGACCATCATCGATCAACTGGCTAGCCAACTAGAGGCATGCTAGGGACGGTGTTTTGTCTATGTATCCACACATGTAAATGAGTCTTCATTAAATACAATTATAGCATGGACAATAAACAATTATCTTGATACAGGAATTATAATAATAACTATATTTATCATTGCCTCTAGGGCATAATTCCAACAGTCTCCCACTTGCACTAGAGTCAATAATCTAGCCCTCACATCACCATGTGAATTACATTGTAATAAATCTAACACCCATACAGTTCTGGTGTCGATCATGTTTTGGTCGTGGAAGAGGTTTAGTCAGCGGGTCTGCTACATTCAGATCCGTGTGCACTTTGCATATATTTACGTCCTCTTCCTCGACGTAGTCGCGGATGAGGTTGAAGCGTCGTTTGATGTGTCTGGTCTTCTTGTGAAACCGTGGTTCCTTTGCTAAGGCAATGGCACCCGTGTTGTCACAGAACAAGGTTATTGGATTCAGTGCGCTTGGCACCACTCCAAGATCCGTCATGAGCTGCTTCATCCAGACACCCTCTTTAGCCGCCTCCGAGGCAGCCATGTACTCCGCTTCACATGTAGAATCTGCTACGACGCTTTGCTTGGAACTGCACTAGCTTACTGCACCCCCATTAAGAATAAATACGTATCCGGTTTGCGACTTAGAGTCGTCCGGATCTGTGTCAAAGCTTGCATCGACGTAACCTTTTACGGCGAGCTCTTCGTCACCTCCATATACGAGAAACATCTCCTTAGTCCTTTTCAGGTACTTTAGGATATTCTTGACCGCTGTCCAGTGATCCACTCCTGGATTACTCTGGAACCTACCTGCCATACTTATGGCCAGGCTAACATCCGGTCTAGTGCACACCATCGCATACATGATAGAACCTATGGCTGAAGCATAGGGGACGGAGCGCATATGCTCTCTATCTTCATCAGTTGCTGGGCACTGAGTCTTACTCAATCTCGTACCTTGTAAAACTGGCAAGAACTCTTTCTTGGACTGTTCCATTTTGAACCTCTTCAAAACTTTATCAAGGTATGTGCTTTGTGGAAGTCCTATCAGGCGTTTTGATCTATCCCTATAGATCTTAATGCCTAGAATGTAAGCAGCTTCTCCTAGGTCCTTCATAGAGAAACTTTTATTCAAGTAACCTTTTATGCTCTCCAAAAACTCTACGTTGTTTCCAATCAGTAATATGTCATCCACATATAATATTAGAAACGCCACAGAGCTCCCACTCACTTTCTTGTAAATACAAGATTCTCCAACTACTTGTATAAACCCAAATGCTTTGATCACCTCATCAAAGCGTTTGTTCCAACTCCGAGATGCTTGCAACAGTCCATAAATGGATCGCTAGAGCTTGCACACCTTGTTAGCATTCTTAGGATCGACAAAACCTTCGGGTTGTATCATATACAACTCTTCCTTAAGGAAACCGTTAAGGAACGCTGTTTTGACATCCATCTGCCAGATTTCATAATCGAAAAATGCAGCTATTGCTAACATGATTCTGACGGACTTAAGCATCGGTACGGGTGAGAAAGTCTCATCGTAGTCAACTCCTGGAACTTGTGAAAAACCCTTTGCCACAAGTCGAGCTTTATAAATGGTCACATTGCCGTCAGCGTCCGTCTTCTTCTTAAAGATCCATTTGTTCTAAATAGCCTTGCGGCCCTCAGGTAGTATCTCCAAAGTCCACACTTTGTTCTCATACATGGATCCTATCTCGGACTTCATGGCTTCTAGCCATTTGTTGGAATCTGGGCCCACCATTGCTTCTTCATAATTTGCAGGTTCATTGTTGTCTAACAACATGATTGATAAGACGGGATTACCGTACCACTCTGGAGCAGCACGTGATCTCGTCGACCTGGGTGGTTCAACAGAAACTTGAACTGGAGTTTCATGATCATCATCATTAACTTCCTCCTCAACCGGTGTCGCAACGACAGAGGTTTCCCCTTGCCCTGCGCCACCATCCAGAGGGATGAGAGGTTCGACAACCTCGTCAAGTTCTATCTTCCTCCCACTCAATTCTCTCGAGAGAAACTCCTTCTCGAGAAAAGCTCCGTTCTTAGCAACAAATACTTTGCCCTCGGATTTGAGATAGAAGGTGTACCCAACTGTCTCTTTTGGGTAACCTATGAAGACGCACTTTTCCGCTTTGGGTTCCAGCTTTTCAGGCTGAAGCTTTTTGACATAAGCATCACATCCCCAAACTTTAAGAAACGACAACTTTGGCCTTTTGCCATACCACAGTTCGTATGGTGTCGTCTCAACGGATTTTGATGGTGCCCTATTTAAAGTGAATGCAGCTGTTTCTAATGCATAACCCCAAAACGATAACGGCAAATCAGTAAGAGACATCATAGATCGCACCATCTCTAATAAAGTACGATTACGACGTTCGGACACACCATTACGCTGTGGTGTTCCAGGCGGTGTCAACTGTGAAACAATTCCACATTGTCTTAAGTGATCACCAAACTCGAAACTCAGATATTCACCCCCACGATCAGACCGTAGGAACTTGATCTTCTTGTTACGATGATTTTCCACTTCACTCTGAAATTGCTTGAACTTTTCAAATGTTTCAGACTTGTGCTTCATCAAGTAGACGTATCCATATCTACTCAAATCGTCAGTGAAGGTGAGAAAATAACGATATCCGCCGCGTGCCTCCACGCTCATCGGACCACACACATCGGTATGTACGATTTCCAATAAGTCACTTGCACGCTCCATTGTTCCGGAGAACGGAGTCTTAGTCATCTTGCCCATGAGGCATGGTTCGCATGTGTCAAGTGAATCAAAGTCAAGTGACTCCAAAAGTCCATCAGCATGGAGTTTCTTCATGCGCTTTACACCAATATGACCTAAGCGGCAGTGCCACAAAAATATGGCGCTATCATTGTTTACTCTAACTCTTTTGGTCTCAATGTTATGTACATGCGTATCGCTATCAAGATTCAATATGAACAATCCTCTCACATTCGGTGCATGACCATAAAAGATGTTACTCATAGAAATAGAACAACCATTATTCTCTGACTTAAAAGAGTAACCGTCTCGCAATAAACAAGATCCAGATATAATGTTCATGCTCAACGCAGGCACTAAATAACAATGATTTAAGTTCATCACTAATCCCGACGGTAGCTGAAGTGACACTGTGCCGACGGCGATTGCATCAACCTTGGAACCATTTCCTACGCGCATCGTCACTTCATCTTTCGCCAGCCTTCGTCTATTCCGTAGTTCCTGATTTCTCTTTGCCCGCCTTCTTATCTGCCAGATACTTGGGGCAATTGCGCTTCCAGTGACCCATACCCTTGCAATAGTAACACTCCGTTTCAGGCTTAGGTCCAGCTTTGGGTTTCTTCGGCGGATTGGCAATAGGCTTGCCGCTCTTCTTCGAATTTCCCTTCTTGCCTTTGCCGTTTCTCTTGAAACTAGTGGTCGTATTCACCATCAACACTTGATGCTCTTTACGGAGTTCAGACTCTGCGACTTTCAGCATCGCAAACAACTCGCCGGGAGACTTGTTCATCCCTTGCATGTTGTAGTTCAACACAAAGCCTTTATAGCTTGGCGGCAGTGATTGAAGGATTCTGTCAGTGATAGCCTCTTGCGGGAGTTCAATCCCCAGCTCAGCTAGACGGTTTGAGTACCCAGACATTTTGAGCACATGTTCACTGACAGACGAGTTTTCCTCCATCTTGCAAGCATAGAATTTATCGGAGGTCTCATACCTCTCGATCCGGGCGTTCTTCTGAAAGATAAACTTCAACTCCTGGAACATCTCAAATGCTCCATGACGCTCAAAGCGACGTTGAAGTCCCGGTTCTAAGCCATACAAGACTGCACATTGAACTATTGAGTAGTCCTCCTTACGTGCTAACCAAGCGTTCTTAACATCCTGATCAGCCGTAGCGGGTGGTTCATCTCCTAGCGCAGCATTAAGGACATAATCCTTCTTCCCAGCTTGTAAGATTAGCTTAAGATTACGAGCCCAGTCTACAAAGTTGCTTCCATCATCTTTCAACTTAGCTTTCTCTAGGAACGTATTAAAATTCAGGATGACTGTCGCGTGAGGCATGATCTACAACACAAATATATTCAAAGTGGACTTAGACTATGTTCAAGATAATTAGAGTTTGACGTAATCAAATTATATGCTAAACTCCCACTCAAAAAGTACATCTCTCTAGTCATTTGAGTGGTTCATGATCCACTTACACTATCCCAAGTCCGATCATCACGTGAGTTGAGTATAGTTTCAGTGGTAAGCATCCCTATGCTAATCATATCATCTATATGATTCATGATCGACCTTTCGGTCTCATGTGTTCCGAGGCCATGTCTGCACATGCTAGGCTCGTCAAGCTTAACCCGAGTGTTCCGCGTGCGCAACTGTTTTGCACCCGTTGTATGTGAACGTTGAGTCTATCACACCCGATCATCGCGTGGTGTCTCGAAACGACGAACTGTAGCAACGGTGCACAGTCGGGGAGAACACAATTTCGTCTTGAAATTTTAGTGAGAGATCACCTCATAATGCTACCGTCGTTATAAGAAAAATAAGGTGCATAAAAGGATTAACATCACATGCAATTCATAAGTGACATGATATGGCCATCATCACGTGCTTCTTGATCTCCATCACCAAAGCACCGGCACGATCTTCTTGTCACCGGCGCCACACCATGATCATCCATCAACGTGTTGCCATCGGGGTTGTCGTGCTACTCATGCTATTACTACTAAAACTACATCCTAGCAAAATAGTAAACGCATCTGCAAGCACAAACGTTAGTATAAAGACAACCCTATGGCTCCTGCCGGTTGCCGTACCATCGACGTGCAAGTCGATATTTCTATTACAACATGATCATCTCATACATCCAATATATCACATCACATCGTTGGCCATATCACATCACAATCATACCCTGCAAAAACAAGTTAGACGTCCTCTAATTTTGTTGTTGCATGTTTTACGTGGTGACCATGGGTATCTAGTAGGATCGCATCTTACTTAGGCAAACACCACAACGGAGATATATGAGTTGCTATTTAACCTCATCCAAGGACCTCCTCGGTCAAATCCGATTCAACTAAAGTTGGAGAAACCGACACTTGCCAGTCATCTTTGAGCAAAGGGGGTTACTCGTAACGATGAAACCAGTCTCTCGTAAGCGTACGAGTAATGTCGGTCCAAGCCGCTTCAATCCAACAATGCCGCGGAATCAAGAAAAGACTAAGGAGGGCAGCAAAACGCACATCACCGCCCACAAAAACTTTTGTGTTCTACTCGAGAAGACATCTACGCATGAACCTAGCTCATGATGCCACTGTTGGGGAACGTCGCATGGGAAACAAAAAATTTCCTACGTGCACGAAGACCTATCATGGTGATGTCCATCTACGAGAGGGGATGAGTGATCTACGTACCCTCGTAGATCGTACAGCAGAAGCGTTAGAGAACGCGGTTGATGTAGTGGAACGTACTCACGTCCCTCGATCCGCCTCGCGAACAATCCCGCGATCAGTCCCACGATCTAGTACCGAAAGGACGGCACCTCCGCGTTCAGCACACGTACAGCTCGACGATGATCTCGGCCTTCTTGATCCAGCAAGAGAGACGGAGAGGTGGAAGAGCTCTCCGGCAGCGTGACGGCGCTCCGGAGGTTGGTGATGACCTTGTCTGAGCAGGGCTCCGCCCGAGCTCCGCAGAAACGCGATCTAGAGGAAAAACCGTGGAGGTATGTGGTCGGGCTGCCGTGGAAAAGTCGTCTCAAATCAGCCCTAAAACCTCCGTATATATAGGTGGGAGGGAGGGGACCTTGCCTTGGGGCTCAAGGAGCCCCAAGGGGGTCGGCCGAGTCCAAGGGGGAGGACTCTCCCCCCCCCCCCATACCGAGTTGGACTTGGTTTGGTGGGAGGGAGTCCCCCTTCCTTCCCACCTCCTCCTTTTTTTTCTTTCTCTCTTTTTTTTCTTCTCCTTGGCGCATAGAGCCTTTTGGGCTGTCCCACCAGCCCACTAAGGGCTGGTTTGTCACCCCCAAGGCCTATGGGCTTCCCCGGGGTGGGTTGCCCCCCCCCCCCCGGTGAACTCCCGGAACCCATTCGTCATTCCCGGTACATTCCCGGTAACTCTGAAAACCTTCCGGTAATCAAATGAGGTCATCTTATATATCAATCTTTGTTTCCGGACCATTCCGGAAACCCTCGTGACGTCCATGATCTCATCTGGGACTCCGAACAACATTCGATAACCAACAATATAACTCAAATACGCATAAAACAACGTCGAACCTTAAGTGTGCAGACCCTGCGGGTTCGAGAACTATGTAGACATGACCCGAGAGACTCCTCGGTCAATATCCAATAGCGGGACCTGGATGCCCATATTGGATCCTACATATTCTACGACGATCTTATCGTTTGAACCTTAGTGCCAAGGATTCATATAATCCCGTATGTCATTCCCTTTGTCCTTCGGTATGTTACTTGCCCGAGATTCGATCGTCAGTATCCGTATACCTATTTCAATCTCGTTTACCGGCCACTCTCTTTACTCGTTCCGTAATACAAGATCCCGCAACTTACACTAAGTTACATTGCTTGCAAGGCTTGTGTGTGATGTTGTATTACCGAGTGGGCCCCGAGATACCTCTCCGTCACACGGAGTGACAAATCCCAGTCTTGATCCATACTAACTCAACTAACACCTTTGGAGATACCTGTAGAGCACCTTTATAGTCACCCAGTTACGTTGCGACATTTGATACACACAAAGCATTCCTCCGGTGTCAGTGAGTTATATAATCTCATGGTCATAGGAATAAATAGTTGACACGCAGAAAACAGTAGCAACAAAATGACACGATCAACATGCTACGTCTATTAGTTTGGGTCTAGTCCATCACGTGATTCTCCTAATGACGTGATCCAGTTATCAAGCAACAACACCTTGTTCATAATCAGAAGACACTGACCATCATCGATCAACTGGCTAGCCAACTAGAGGCATGCTAGGGACGGTGTTTTGTCTATGTATCCACACATGTAAATGAGTCTTCATTCAATACAATTATAGCATGGACAATAAACAATTATCTTGATACAGGAATTATAATAATAACTATATTTATCATTGCCTCTAGGGCATAATTCCAACAATTAGCCCCTCTCGCAAGCATCCGCAACTACGAAAGAAGAATTAAGACAACGTCTAACCATAGCATTAAACTAGTGGATCCGAATCAGCCCCTTACGAAGCAACGCATAGACTGGGGTTTAAGCTTTTGTCACTCTAGCAACTCATCATCTACTTACTACTCCCCAATGCCTTCCGCTAGGCCCAAATATGGTGAAGTGTTATGTAGTCGATGTTCACATAACACCACTAGAGGAAAAACAACATACAGCATATCAAAAAGCTCCACCCTGATTTTTTTTCACACGAAACCCTTCATATAGCAAAAGAGGGGGCAGTGGGCCACCAGGGTGCCCACAAGCCCTGTTGCCGCGACCAGGGGGTAGGCCGCGGCAACCAGGCTTGTTAGCCCCTGGTTGCTCCCCTCTCACACTTCTTTCGCCCAGTATTTTTTATAAAATCCAAATAAATCCACGTTTATTTTCAGGGCATTTGGAGTTGCGCAGAATAGAGGACTCAGACTTGCTCCTTTTCCCGTCCAGAATTCCAGCTGTCGGTATTCTCCCTCTTCAAATAAACCTTGCAAAATAAGAGAGAAAAGGCATAAGTAAGGTTCCACAAAGTATAATAACAGTCCATAAAGCGATAAATATCAACATGAAAGCATGATGCAAAATGGACGTATCAACTCCCCCAAGCTTAGACCTCGCTTGTCCTCAAGCGAAAACCAAGACCCAAAACATGTCCACATGTTTAGGGATGAAGGTGTCAATAAAACAAAATACGGACATGAGGGCATCATGATCACACATAGAACAGCAATGCATCATAGAGATTCTTATGTGAAAGTAACAATTCTTCACAAAGCAAAGTGTGAAACAAAAACCTTACCGAGAAGTGGCCAACAACCATCCAAAGTCAATGAAGCAATTGCAATTTATCATATTATCAGAAAGACTCAAATAAGAGCTTGTACAGCAAGTCCACATACTCAATCATCTCTTTTTTTTCCACAGTTGTTACAACTCACGTGGTACTCATGATATCGAAGTTTCAGTTGGACACAGAGAAAGATAGGGGCTTATAGTTTGCCTCCCAACCATTTACCTCAAGGGTAAAGTCAACAATAATAAAGCATAAGTACTCAGCTCCAAGTTGATACATGAATATAGATCTTTCCCAAGCATATGACGTTCACCAAGAAAAATGCTAAATAAGGAATTGGTGAAGATCACCATGACTCTTACAAGCGCAAAAAGTAAAGGTACAAGATAGGCCCTTCGCAGAGGGAAGCAGAGGTTGTCATGCGCTTTTGATGTTTGGATGCGTGTCCTCTTAGTGCGGAGGAACGTCACTTTATATTGCCTCGTGTGATAAAGAACTTTATTATGCAGTCTGTCGCTTTTATGTCTTCCTCATCACGGGTTCGTACAAAGCTTATTTTCCACACACTAATAGATCATACATATTAGAGAGCAATTTTTATTGCTTGCACCGATGACAACTTACTTGAGGGATCTTAATCAATCCATAGGTAGGTATGATGGACACTCATGGCAAAACTGGGTTGAAGCTTTATGGATGCACAAGTAGTATCTCTACTTGGTGCAGGAGTTTTGGCTACTATGAGGTGGAAGCAATCGTCACATGCTAAGGGATCTCTAATCATATAACATTGTCTGGAACCAAGCAAACATTGTCGTGTGATTGACAAGGATTAGGTTGCATTCTCATGTGGGATCATCATGTGATTGCATACGCATCTCGACAGTTGCGTCCACATGAGGATAATTATCCCACACATGATCTTGAGCTTGCAACTATAGTCCATGCACTTAACACCTGGCAACATTACCTTCTTGGAAATCGTTGCAAAATATTCACTGATCACCAAAGTCTGAAATATATCTTCACCCAGCCGGATTTGAATCTCGCGCAAAGAAGGTGGGTTGAGTTGATCTCAGATTACGATTTAGGGATAACTTACACCCCGGGGAAGGCCAATGTTATGGCTGATGCTCTAAGTCGTAAGTCTTATTGTAACAATCTTATGCTACAACGAGGTCAACCACGTCTCTATGAGGAATTTCGGAAGTTAAACCTCCACATTGTTCCTCAAGGATTCCTTTCTACCCTGGTGGCGAAACCTACTCTTAGGCATCAAATCGTAGCTGGCCAAAATCGTGATAAGGGTATATCACGGATCAAGGAGAATATTATTAGCGGAAATGCTAAGGAATTCTCCATGAATGATCAAGATGTTGTGTTTTTTCAGAACCGTTTAGTGGTTCCTAAGAATCCACATCTAAGGCAGTTGATCCTTAAGGAGGCTCATGATTCTCCTCTCACCATTCATCCTGGTAGTACTAAGATGTATCACGACCTTCGCCAGAGGTTTTGGTGGACCAAGATGAAGAGAGAAATTGTTGAGTTCGTGGCTAACTGCGACATTTGTCTTTAACTTAAGGTAGAACATCAAAGGCATGCTGGCACCTTTCAACCTTTAGCTATTCCTGAATGGAAATGGGATAAAGTTAGTATGGACTTCATCACTGGATTTCCCAGGACCAAGAAAGGAAATAATGTTATCTTTGTGGTCATTGACCGTCTTTCCAAAGTAGCTCATTTTCTTCCAGTTCGTGAGAGTATAACAGCTAGCCAGCTAGCAGAGTTATATATCTCTCAAATAGTGTCTCTTCATGTTGTTCCTCTGGAGATTAACTCAGATCATGGGAGTATTTTTACTTCTCGCTTCTGGAAAAGTTTTCAGAATGCTATGCGGACTCACCTATATTTTAGCACTGCTTTCCATCCTCAATCAACTGGTCAAGTAGAACGAGTGAATCAAATCCTAGAGGATATGCTCCGACCTTGTGTTATATCGTTCGGTATGAATTGGGAGAAGTGCCTTCCATTCTCCGAATTTGCTTATAACAATAGTTATCAATCAAGCTTGGGCAAAGCCCCTTTTGAAGTTCTCTATGGACGAAGATGTCGAACACCCCTTAATTGGTCAGAAACCGGAGAGAGGCAACTCTTTGGTCCGGATAAGATCTAGGAAGCAGTGCTAAAAGATGTGTCGGCTCAAACCAACCATTGTTATTTCAACCAGCCGATTGATTTTATTATTATTTTCTATATTTTTAACCCAGTACAAACGTAAGCGTTCATATACACACCCATATATTTACCCTTATAAACGCGCACACGCATAACTTATCCCAATGAACACCTTCGAGAGACTGAGCCGACATGTCATCTTAGATTTACGAAATCATCGTAGGTGTCTCATCATCGACGGAAACATCGCCTTTTACTCGATGTGCAACGCCGAAGATCCTGAAATAAATTCAGAAATAAATGCGAGCACCAGGACTTCAATTTCGATGGGCTAAAAATATCACAGTCATTTTAACCATTCAATCATAGATTGTTCGCTAATCCTTTCCTACTAATTAAAAAAAAGAACATGCACGATGCGTTTTCTTAGCAAGTTCACGATGCATCTTTTTTTAGATCAAATGCACGATGCATCTACCCATGCTGGAAAGACGCATGAGAAGAAAGTTTAAATTTTTCTTGTGTTTGCCCTAGAATGACTATTATGAATGAAATAAATTCTAGTAAATCAAACAATCTTCAATAAGAAACAAAAATCCTACATAATAAAAATAGTAATAATATAAGGTGTCGGTTCTGTAACGAAGCATGGGCACATGTAGGATGCTTGAACAAAAAGAGGATTAAGAGGAATGAACTTTTTGGTTACGATGAATCTTGAGAACATCACTTGACTATAGCATCCATGTACATCTGAATTTTCCCATTGAATGCACTGGTCCATGAGCTAAGTATATGAAAATATATATATTCCATTGCAACGTACGGGCATTATCCTAGTGTTAATCAAGTAAGATCCCTTAAGAAGGTGTAGCATTGCTCCATGATGCAACCGCAACGATGCTCAATCACGGCCAATGCTACACTGATACATGTGGTTTAGTGATTAAAGAATGACATGATATCATTTGGTTGTTTTTAAGAGCAATCAACACCAATAGCAAGGGCCGGTTACAAGCTATGAGCATAAGAGTATCTTCAATAGATGATGTATATTTTGATGTTTTAAATCAATGATGATTCAAATTTAAAGCATCAAAAAATATTTTTTACATCTTCGGAAAAGTCTCAACTTCAATAGATAGTCTAAAACGGAGATGTAAAAAAAAGCAACTTCAACAGATGGTCCAAAACGAAGCTGCAAACCGGCCGGCGGCCGCGGGGCTACTGTTCAGCCACTGTACAGCCGCACATATTATAAAAAACATTTAAAAACAACATAAAAAATTATACATTTTCACAATATCAAATTATTACATAGTTATTCGAACTGAATCTGAAAAGATATAGTTTGACAGGAGTAAATTCAGTATTGTCTGATGGTATGAGATGAGTAGGCCAATGCAGTTACTGAATCTGAGTTTCATTCTTTCAGCCATACAGTATCATTGGGCAAATTTAATTGAAATCATTTCAGTTTGAGCACTGTTAGCAACTGACTAAAGAGTTTATACAATTTGAAGGATACTTAAAGTGACAAGACACGCCCAGGTGAGGCGTCGAAGCAACCAACCACGGTCCAAGAGTTGTGCCATGGCAGGCAGGGGTCGTCGGCCAGTCCGGTGGTGGGTTCTTGAAGCTCCTCGCGAGATCATCCAATGCACAATGTAGAAGAAGCATGCACCTTTTGTCTGCTCGCTCATACTCGCGCGCTCACTTCTGCTGCTCACTCCCGCCCTACCGCCACAATGTCAAGGAGAAGGACCTGGAAATGGCCATCGCTGCCCCGTACATGGCCGCGTGTTTGTGTGTGTGTGAGGTGGGTTTGGCGAGAGTCGAATTCGGAGAAGGGCGTCGTTGTCGGAGAGTAGATCGAAAGAAAAATCGGGCCTTCTCCCCTTCGATCACGGAAGGGGGAGGGGACAAGGAGTGGGCAGCCAGAGAGGGAGGCACGGGGCGAGGGAGGCGTGGGGCAGATGAGCTGCGGCGACTCATGGGGGAGCTGAGGAAGGGAGCTCCGGTGCGGGGGAGCGGACCTCCGGCGGGGAAGAGGAGTGACGAGAGGAGCGGCGGAGGGCAGCGGCGGCGATTTGGGCCGGTGGCGGCGATGGCGACGGCGGATTGGGCGGTGCCGGCGGTGACTTTCGGCTGCTGGTGCTCGGTCGCGGGCGGGCGGTCGTGAGGCGGAAGGGGAATGAACTAGTTGTTGGTCGTTTGGCGGGCGGCCGCGGTTTTACATCAGTTGTATTTCGTGATGTGAATTTGCATCACGAAGTTGTCATTTTTACATCTTCGGGAGGGGGTGATGTAAATATTTTTACATATGGGACATCTATCTTCGCGGAGATCCAAAAGTTAAGTATTTTTACAAATGAACCGTTTATTGAAGATGCTCGAACAAACTTTACGGATTTAATCTGTCGCGGGGAGCCAACTGGTGATTGCTCGCCACATGAAAATTTTGATCTAAAGAGGGATTTTACAACGCCAAACATCTTTAAATTTCAAGCTTGGAGGCCCTACAATCAGCCTAGAGTAAAGAAACTTAACAGAAAACGGGCCAGCGTCCGAATGGGGCGAGGTAACTTGGTCTGCCTCCTCCGAGGGCATAGGAAATAGCTCAGCAAGTTGCTGCCACTGAATCAACTCTTTAGGAACGAGGGTGTGACGAAGCTGCAAATCCCAGCCACCAAGCGCAAGATCCGAGATGGAAATCTGACACCGAGAAACATAAGAAGGCCAGTGCTCTGCACCGGCGCGCCGACCGCGGCCCCACGATCCGCTAACCGCCGCGCGTCCATACCGTTAGATCTTAATACAACATTTTTTTCGATGCAGCAAAATTTCAGGGCGATGCAGCAATTTTCGTCAACGGGTACAACAAAAAAAATTGTAGCAAAAAAATGTCCACGTGATCGTAGCAAAAAAACGAAGCTGATGGTGAGTGGTAGCAAAAGTTAAACGCCGGTTGTAGCAAATATCTATGTGAACGTGGATGCAACTTTTGTATTGAACAGTTGCAACAAAAAATGATGCTGGTTCTAGCAAAAATTAACACGGTTGTAGCAAAAGTAAAAAACATCGATTGTAACAAAAAATCCGACAAACTAGAGTTGCAACCAAACGTATATTCAGTTTTTTTACTGAACAAATATAGAAAATAAAAAACGCTTGTAGTAAATATGAACACTGATTGCAATAAATTTAGACAAAAAAAGTTGCATGTCTAATCAACGCTCAGCGCGGGTCGCGTGCGGCCGGCCGAACGGTTCGACCGGCGCACCGACCAAAAACGTTTACCCATAAAAAAGATAGTCGAAAACGTAAGACAAAAAAAGTTTGTCACCACACGACTAGTCTGTCTAGAACCGAACATTGACACTATTGCCAACCACAAATTCGACATGAGATAAAAAGATATTCCTAACCAAATCAAACAAATATTTAAAACCTTCACACGCGGGAGCATATATCATATTACTTGCTAGAGTTGTATCAAATATAATGTATTGTGTTTAGTAGGATATAAAATCGTGTCCTAATAAGACACTTGTATCTTAGAGCATCACCAGTCGCGTCATCAAGAGGCCTTTTCAGGTCATTGTTTTCGACGGAGAAAAAACGGCCCAGTCGTGTCCCCAGGAGCCCGTTTTTCGTCGGTTAGGACCGAAATTGGCCCCGGCGGTTTCAGACCGAACCGAGTGTGCTGGGGGCGCCGGTGAAAACATTTTTGGCAGGAAAAAATTGTGGAGTCATCATCCTCATCGCCTCGTTTCCCGCGGGAATCACTGTGAAGGTTGCGCCGTCGGTCAGACTTCCATTGATTCACGGGCGGCGCAGCGACGCACGTCCCGTCCGTTCCTACCACGCGTTCACACGGCACCGCTCCGCATGCCCGTCCGCCCACGACTATATAAGGCACCCTCTCCCTGTCGGTGGCCACACACCTCGCTCGCCAGAATCTCTCCGCCGACACCCTCTCCTATTTCGTCACCGGCGCCTCTCTCTCTCCCTCTTTCTCCCCAAAAATGGTCGAACGCTTCCTCGACCACGGAGCGACAGCGAGTGGCTTCGGCCAACGTCACCTCCACGAGGACGATGCCGTCTTCTCTAGGAGGCGGGCTATCCGACGCCTCCAGACATGTGGGTGTCGGGCTCGTGGAGGCTGAGAGCCGGCGGAGTCCCGGTGCCACTACCGCCCTCTGGAGCTGACCGGCGGACGGAGATGGGGCGCATCCAGTCGTCGATGCCGGAGAGCTTGCGGAACCTGCCAAAGTACGCCCCCGACAGCAACACGCTGTGGACGGCGTACTTCAAAAGCCGGCACGCTTACCAGCTCGCCGCCACCAACTGGGTCGAACCACGCAGCCGCTACAACTCCGTGGGGCGCCGCCAATGGTGGGACGTCCCCGGCCGCACATTGGAGGTCATCCTCGAGCACATCGAGGGCGGCAACTCGTCGTGGTTCGAGTACACACCGCCACCCGCCTTCTAGCGCCGTCGCGGCAGCTCCTGGACGCCGAGACGGGTGGAGAAGGTGTCGTCCTCCTCGTCCGGCTCCTGCTCCTCCGGGTCGCCGGCGCTCCTTCACGTCAAACTGGAGCCGCAGGAGATGCCGCTGGGCGACGCACGCGCAGCGGCGGCGTCGTCGTCATCAACTAGCCCGGCGCCTCTGCCCGCCTCGACAAGCCGAAGACGGAGCCGACACTCCTCCCCGTCAAGCAGGAGCTCGTGGCCATGGCTGTCTATGACGAGACCGCCCTCAAATGGGCGCGGGACGACTACGTGCCGCGCCCTTGAAGAGCTCGCCGCCCGGCGCTGTGGTCGCGAGGACGACGGCGTCGTCATCCTCGACGATAACGACGAGGAGGCGTCCGGGCCTTCCAACCCCGTTCGCCACAGCGACCCAGGACAGGGGTGCAGTAAGGTCGGCGGCGGAGCGCAGGACGACGACGGCAGTGATTACACCAACTTCTACAAGCTTCTCGGAATGTAGAAGGCGGCAATGGTGGCGACGTAGTTTCCATTTAGAGTTTAATTATGTTTTTATTTTACTTTTGTATAAATTTCAATGAAAATTTATGAATTTTCTTTGAATTTGAGTAGTTTTTAGCCGAATTTGAATTGAATTTGTTTTTTTCAAAAACAAGTTGGGGCGACTAGGAACCCAAGCCTCCCACCCCCACCACCATGCCGATTTTTTCCGCCGACACGCCCAGGCGACGCTATTTCACGCCCCTGGGGGGCCGAACGACTGGAGATGCTTCTCGGCCTCTCATATATAACGGGGCTAACACACGATATAACATATGCCAACATAATAGCACATGAACGCAGGGGGAAGCCGACGGCGTATGTTGACACTCACGACAGCGAGTGTGCGGTTTTGTGACAGTGTTACGGGAAGGAACGCGTGTAGTCATGTATCGAAGATGTGGCCATATCGATGAACCTTGTTAACAAATCTCAATGCCATGCCTCGTGTAATTGCTTGGTTTTTGATGATTGATGAAGTGTCTTGAATTTATTTTAGCAAGTGGTATCATGAGCTGGTTGTTGAGAGGTTGCGGATTGTTGATATAGACGAGCTCCCGCTGGCGATGGATCGATGCATCTTTGAAAATCAGGTTTTGCGGCATTTGCTCCGCGTGTTCGGCTGGCGATGATTAGAGGCACGGCGGGACGCTACCGTGTGAAATTATCAAGACGGACAAGAAACGTGTGAGTATAGGCTGGCTTGAAACCGATGGGATCTTAATGAAGCAAAGTATCCGTGTCAAGCTGCGTGCAGCCATCGGAATTGGCAGGAAATAGCGAGATTTGTTTGGACAAAAAGTACTGAGGCATCAGATCGATTTGACGGAAGGAAACTATCCACTGTTGTACTCCTTCCGTTTATTTTTAATCTACATATAAGGTTTAATTAAAGTCAAGCTTTATAAAGTTTAACTAACTTCATATTAAAAAATATTAACATTCATAACATGAAATCAATATTATCAGATGCACCATGAGATGTATCTTCATACTATATAATTTTAATATAGTAGATATTCATATTTTTTAATATAAATTTGGTTAAACTTTATGTTGTTTGACTTTGATCAAATCTTATATACGGAGTAAAAAGAAACGGAGAGAGTACATCCATCGAAATTAGTTGGAGGCATTCATAAAGCAATTAAAAAATTTATTTTAGTCCCATGTGAAATAAACAGGAGGGACTTTTAGGGACTAAAATGAGGTATTTGTGACTAAAGGAAGAAGTCCCTATGGGAGAGACTTTTTGGGACTTTTTGACACTTTTTACAACAGTGCCCCTACTTTTAACATGTTGTCGTGGGTATAAGCCTGACAGTAGATGTGTAGGGTACGAATGAGATGGGCAGAGTCCTAGCTACGGCGAGGTTGTATGAGTTCAGACCCCTCTACGGTGGAGGTAATAGCCCTACGTCTCAGTGCTCTTGGAGCTTGTTACCGACTGTAATATGGAGTACAATGTTTTTCTAACCCTTTTACCAGTGGGGGAGGGTGGCTTATATAGAGTGCGTTGTCCTCCACAACGGTTCTGATTCAAGGGTGGAGTAGTGGCGATTGAATGCATGCGTTACAGGTAACGTATGCTATAAATGCTAGTTAATGCACCCGGAAACGTACGGCAGTTTCCCTCCAGGGAGATTACGACGCACCGAGTGTATCCAGTCGGTAGGTCCGGTGTCCTTCGAGTCTTAGTCTCCGACTGGATGATTCTGGGCCCGTTACCGACTGGATGATGGGGACACCTTAATACAGTCGGGCATACTTAAGGTCCTGTCCCTTGCGTGGGGTAGTCCTTGGGTAGGACCTGTAGGACAGGCCTATGACCCTACCCTAGGACTATGACCCCATCATTAGTCCCCGAATGGATTGGGGTTGAAACGTCAAAGCAGTGCTCGATGCTCAGATCCGACTGGACTAGGTTCGACTTGGGCGTTGCTTGCTTCTATCCATTCTATCTCTCCTGGCCAATGATCCGAGTGAATGTGTTCTGCGGAACGGACTGTCGGGAACCGAGTGCTTTCGCGGCATCTTTTGACACGACCGGTCAGCTGACAGCGGCGGATTTTCTGGGATCTCAAATTTCGGGTTCCGCGCGCTTAGCGGGGGCGACGTGAGCGCGCTCGAGTAGCGCCTGACTCCTCGATCCTCGCGCCTTCAACTCTTCCGCCGATATCGCCGCGGCTGGTTGGGCGGATAAGATTTCGGGCCCGCTCGCCAGCGACCCAGTCGGTGTTCTATTTAACTCTGGCCGACGAGACCCTTCGGTTACGCTCGCCGAATCCTCTGCTCTTGCTTGCTCCGTCTTCCTCGCCACCTCTTGCGCTCATACACCTTTCTCTTCCCATCCTTCTCGAAAGCTTGCCATCGCCGCCATGACCAAGGGCCAGACCAGCAAGATGGAGGCAAGGAAGAAGAAGGGCAAGGCGGCGGCTGCTCAGCGGCGGCAGCGGCCATTGCCAGCGGGATGGATCCAGGGAGACTTTCTCCCCTCCACAGTGACGGAGGGGGACCTGCTGGAGCTGGTAGAGCACGGCCAGCTCATGCATAAATCTTGGAGGTTGCCGGCGGACGACGAGGTTGAGCCGGCGCCACGGGAGGGGGAACGCGTCTTGCTCCTCAGCCACGTTCACCGAGGTTTCTCTCTGCCCCCCCACCCTTTCTTCAAAGGCATCATGAATCATTTTGGTGCTCAACTCCATCACTTCCCTCTGAATGCCATTGCCCACCTTTCTGCCTTCATTGTTCTGTGCGAATGCTTTATCGGTTGCTCCCCTCATTGGGGTTTATTCAAACATATCTTCTCCGCCCGCTCTCAAACCATCAAACGTCTTAGTCAGTCGGATGACAAGACGCATCTCCTCCAGCTCTGCGGGGGTTTAGGGTTTCAGAAAAAGATTCAGAGTAGCTACCCTGCTCTCCAGTTGAACGAGTCGGTTAGGAACTGGCAGTCGACGTGGTTCTACTGCCAGGACATAGCCTGTCCGAACGCGTCGACTGGGCTGCCTCCATTTAGTCTAGACCGCCCTGCTCCACCCAAGCAACTCGCCCTCTCGAAAGCCGAGAGGGATGACATCCAGCCTTTGGTCGAGGCACTCGCGGATGTTGTCAGGAGGGGGGTCACCGGTATTGACCTGTTGGAAGTCTTCATCGGTCGGCGGATCCAGCCTCTTCAAGCTCGCCACCATGCTATGTGGCTCTACACAGGGCCCGAGGATTCCACTCGGACCGTCGCGGTGGGCATACTCGAGGAGAAGGTGACCTCGATAGTGCTCCAAATCACGGGACCTTGCGAGAACCCTAAAGAAGCTCGCCGAGTGGTGCCTTACAGCGCGGACAACCCGCCACCGAATCAGGTGAGTAGCGTTAGCCGAATATATCGAACTGTTTTGATTTTAGTCGTTCATTTATATCCTCGTGTGATGCTTAATGTTTCCGACTGAATCTCATGTAGGAATGGACCAACTGGTCCTCCCCTGTCTCGAACGGGGATCCGGAGGAGGAGGAAGAAGGTAGCCAGGAGGGGAGCGTGGATAGCGTTGAATATGTCTCCGACAGCAGGGAGTCGGAGGAGGAGGACAGCGAGGAGGAGGAAGAAGACGAAGAGCGCGACTCTCCGCCTCCACCGCCAGAACAGCGGAGTAAGCGTCAACATGAGCCTGTCGTCCCTTCGGCTCCCCCCGCGTTGTCGAGTGCTCTACCTACCGCTCCGGCGGTCCCGAGTGCTCGAGGCACGAAGAGGTCCAGGGACGCCCCTGCTGAGCCTGTAGGCCAATCTCCCAGGGCGCCCAAACTGAGTGGGCCCAAACCTCGGAGGGCTCTGCCGCGCATGAGGGTTGCCATCCCCATCACATCCACGTAAGCGAATCCAACTCTTGGATTTTTATGTTATCCGAGTGAACTCCCGCTTTACAAGTCGAATGGGCTTCACTTGACAGGGTCGCCACTTCTACAACCTCTCCGGTCCGCCAAGGGGATGACCCCATGGATACAGACAACATCGTCTCGTCCCAGCCGGGTATGTTGTAGGAGAGTCAGGTGTTTTATTCCTGTAGACTGTACTATCCTTTTCTTTTTCTGAACCATCATGCCATTCGGCTTGTCAGGGGCGATTCACCCGGACGAAGACGGGCAAGGGAGAGCCGAGGCGGCCGCGGAGCCTGTCGTGGAGCCTGTCCTTGAGGCTGCTCTTCCTGCTGCTGCCCCTGCCGCCGACGCTCCGCCGACTGAAGTGCCTCCACCGACCGAACCAGTGCCGGTGGGCGACGAACCGACTGGGGCGAATCTTGGGATGCCCCAGGATCTTCCCACAATTCCCGGTTCGTCGAATGTTGAATTCAGCATTCGGTGTGTCCCAGAGGAGCAGGTGGGAGCGGCCAAGGGAGCCATCATCCAAGCGGAGCTGATGACCGGGGAGGCCAAGAAGGCTTATGACTCCGTTGCGGCTTTGTACCAGCGGAGCTTGGAGCTGCGCGACGATATCCGAGTAAGTAGTCTAGTAAGTACTTACTTTTCTTTTGTAACCCACTGGGTGTTGTCGTAGTCTGTTGTTTGCAATGGGTTCACTCCGAGTGAACCCAGTGGGTGTAGTCCCCGAGACTTCTGTCGAGTGCTTGAACCGACAGTTGTCTTTATACATTTGGTCTTTTTTTTGTCGTGTCCGTAGACAAGATTTCTGAGTGCAAGTTCTTACTGCAGTCGGAGCACTCTTGCGGTAAGAGTTCCCTAGAGTAAACTGCACACAGGTGGAGTAGCTTTAGCCGCGGAGGCGTAGGTGAAAACGTGCACCTCAATAGTGCAGACCTGCTTGAGGTGCATGCCAGTGGGGTCACTCTTAGTGAACCCACTGGGTGTAGTCCCCGAGACCACTGTCGACTGCTTGCGTCGGCAGGGGTCTGAAGAACGTAGTGTGTATTGAGAAAGTTGCTGATAACCCTTTGTTGCGTGTTGTAGAAAACTTGTGATATGGGAACTTCTTATGAAGCCCTCAGAGCGGAGAGGAATCAATATGTTGGTGAACTGGAAGCTGCAATGCTTGCCATGGCTGGTATGAAGGACGCTCTGGAAGCGCGAGAAAAGTCTTTGGAAGAAGCTCGGGAGGCAAACAGGGTATTGACGGCGGAGACGCAGATGATGAGGAAACATAGGACCGATCTGCATAATCAGATGGGCGTCCTGAATAGAAGGTGCACAGCTCAAGAGAAGTATGTCACCGACTGGGCTGAGCAAATGATGACTTGTCTGGCTGGTAAGTCTTATGCTTTGTCGAGTGGCTTTATCGTGTGCCATACATTCGGTTTTAATTGCGTGCTTGCTTGTTGATGGCAGACTTTTGCGGAGACTCTGAAGCTGAAACGGCGGCTGTGGAACGGACTGTTAAGGACAAAGTTCCACTCAGTGAGGACGCCAATCGGGATCTGCTTCGAGCACAAATCCGCGCTAGCAAAGTAGGTCCTTTCATCGGTCGACTGAGAGAAGTCTTCGGCCGAATTAACAAAGAACTTTGGCCGGAAGACGAGTCGCGGGAGGAGATGGAGACCCTAACGAGCCGACTGGACAGGTGCCGAACCAAGTGCAATCTTGGAAGAAATCGGCAGCGCGGTGCGGTGCTGATGTCGCGATGTCTTTGGTCCGAGTCCATTGCAAGGAGGTGCGGGAAGATAAGCTGAAAGCGTTGAAGGTCGCCAACATGAAGAAACTTCAATTCGAAGACTTCATGGAGACGTTCCTCGAGACTGCCACCCGCATTGCTGATGGAATTGACTTGGACACTTTTGTGGAGTCCTCTAGTTCTGACGCCGGCCCAGCTGACGCGTAACCAGATGTTATGCTCGGTATGCCGAGTGTTTGCCTGTAAGATATTCTGGCCACTCCTGTTGGCCGTCATACTTTTGGATCGGTGCGGGTAAGCTTGATCCGCACCGAGTCCGTTATCGTTTCTAGACTGCTGGAGTCACAACGAAAACACTTATTCTTTTGCTTGAGTGTTGTTTGGAGTTGAACACTTAATGTGTACTCGTAGAATATTATGACTTAGGTGATTCATGATCAGTGCTAAGTTCCCGAGTGTAACGTATAGAGCACACTCGGAGGAGCGATTAGTACTTAGGCGATTCAGGATCGGAGCTAAGTCCTCGAGTGTGACGTGAAGTGCACACTCGAAGGAAGATTATTACTTAGGCGATGCGTGATCGCAGCTAAGTCCCCGAGTGTGACGTAAAGTGCACACTCGGAGGAAGTTAATACTTAGGCGATGCGTGATCGTAGCTAAATCCCCGAGTGTGACGTAAAGTGCACACTCGGAGGAAGTTAATACTTAGGCGATGCGTGATCGCAGCTAAGTCCCCGAGTGTGACGTAAAGTGCACACTCGGAGGAAGTTAATACTTAGGCGATGCGTGATCGCAGCTAAGTTCCCGAGTGTGACGCAAAGTGCACACTCGGAGGAACTTAATACTTAGGCGATGCAGGATCGCAGCTAAGTCCCCGAGTGCGACGTGAAGTGCACACTCGGAGAAGTTAATACTTAGGCGATGCGTGATCGCAGCTAAGTCCCCGAGTGCGACGTGAAGTGCACACTCGGAGAAGTTAATACTTAGGCGATGCATGATCGCAGCTAAGTTCCCGAGTGTGACGCAAAGTGCACACTCGGAGGAAGTTAATACTTAGGTGATGCAGGATCGCAGCTAAGTCCCCGAGTGCGACGTGAAGTGCACACTCGGAGAAGTTAATACTTAGGCGATGCGTGATCGCAGCTAAGTCCCCGAGTGCGACGTGAAGTGCACACTCGGAGAAGTTAATACTTAGGCGATGTAGGATCGCAGCTAAGTCTCCGAGTGCAACGGGAAAGTGCACACTCGGAGGAAGTTAATACTTAGGCGATGCGTGATCGCAGCTAAGTTCCCGAGTGTGACGCAAAGTGCACACTCGGAGGAAGTTAATACTTAGGCGATGCAGGATCGCAGCTAAGTCCCCGAGTGCGACGTGAAGTGCACACTCGGAGAAGTTAATACTTAGGCGATGCGTGATCGTAGCTAAGTCCCCGAGTGCGACGTGAAGTGCACACTCGGAGAAGTTAATACTTAGGCGATGCAGGATCGCAGCTAAGTCTCCGAGTGCGACGAGAAGTGCATACTCGGAGAAGTTAATACTTAGGCGATGCAGGATCGCAACTAAGCTTTTTTTTTTGTGACCATACTCTGCAACCATGGAAGAACTCTGAATCTGCAAAAGAAATTGAATCTGCTGTATATTATTTCTCCAAAACTTGTTCGTTACACTGCTTCAGTCGGCGATCACGTATAAAAACGCTTGAGGAGGTCTCCGTTCCACGTGCGGGGTTCGTCAGTCTCCTTCTGAATGTTGTAGAGTCTGTATGCCCCGTTGTTCAGCACCTTTGAAATGATGAAAGGACCTTCCCAGGCCGGAGCCAATTTGTGTGGTCTCTGCTGATCCACTCGGAGCACCAAATCGCCAGCCTGGAACGTGCGGCTTCTGACATGTCGTGCATGAAAACGTCGCAGGTCTTGCTGATAAATTGTTGAGCGAGTAAGTGCCATCTCGCGCTCCTCCTCTAGAAGATCGACTCCATCTTGCCTTGCTTGTTCTGCTTCGGCTTCGGAGAAGAGTTCGACTCGCGGGGCATTGTGAAGCAGGTCACTCGGAAGGACCGCTTCTGCTCCATAGACGAGGAAGAACGGTGATCGCCATGTTGATCTGTTCGGAGTGGTGCGGAGACCCCAAAGTACTGAAGGTAACTCGGTTACCCACGCACCAACAGCATGTCCTATCTCTCGTAAGAGTCGAGGCTTCAAACCTTGAAGGATAAGTTCATTTGCACGCTCAGCTTGTCCATTGGATTGCGGATGTGCTACGGAAGCAAAATCCACTCGGATACCTTGACTCGCGCAGAAACCTTTGAATCTGTCCGAGTCGAAGTTTGTCCCATTGTCCGTGATTATGCTGTGAGGCACTCCGAATCTGGAGATGATGTCTCTGACAAACTTCGCAGCTGTGGAGGCGTCGAGTTTCTTGATGGGTTTGGCTTCTATCCACTTTGTAAACTTGTCGACTGCCACCAACAGATGTGTGTAGCCTCCTTGGCCTGTCTTGAATGGTCCGACTGTGTCTAATCCCCAAACTGCAAACGGCCACACAAGTGGGATTGTCTTTAGTGCAGATGTTGGCTTGTGGGACTTGTTGGAGTAGAACTGACAGCCTTCGCATCGATCGACCATAGCTTTGGCCATTTCGTTAGCCTACAGCCAGAAGAATCCAGCCCTGAACGCCTTGGCGATGATTGCTATTGAAGAAGCATGATGGCCGCAGGTTCCCGAGTGGATATCCTCTAGGATCAACTGCCCTTCCTCTGGGGAAATGCAACGTTGGAGAACACCTGAAACACTCTCCTTATACAATTGACCGTCAATGACAGTGAACGCCTTCGACCTGCGAACTATTTGTTGGGCTTGGACTTCGTCTTCTGGAAGTTCTTGCCTTAGGATATATGCCATAATCGGCACAGTCCACTCGGGGATGATTAACAGAATCTCTGTGACCAGATCAACCATAGCAGGCACATCGACTTCAGTCGGGTCTGTTGCGCTCTTGGGTTGCACTGGCTCTTCCGTGAAGGGATCTTCTTTGACTGAAGGAAGATGGAGGTGCTCGAGGCAGACATCACTCGGGACGGGTCTCCGAGTGGATCCGAGCTTCGCCAATTCGTCCGCCGCTTGGTTCTTCAGTCTTGGAACATGATGAAGTTCTAGACCTTCAAACTTCTTCTCCAGCTTCCTGACTGCATTGCAGTAGGTTGTCATAGTGGGGTTCCTTACGTCCCACTCTTTCATTACTTGGTTGACCACCAAGTCTGAATCGCCGTAGACCATCAGGCGACGGACGCCGAGTGAGATGGCCATGCGCAATCCGTAGAGAAGAGCTTCATACTCTGCCTCATTGTTAGAGGAATCAAAGTGTATCTGAAGCACATACTTGAGCTTGTCACCCTTTGGTGATACGATCACAACACCAGCACCGGATCCATTCAACATCTTAGACCCATCGAAGAACATTGTCCAATGAGCCGAGTAGATGTGAGTCGGTTGCTGTTGTTCTACCCATTCTGCTATAAAGTCAGCCAGGGCTTGAGACTTAATAGCTTTCTTGGCCTCGAACTTGATGTCACAGTACAGCATCTCCATCGCCCACTTCGCCACTCGGCCTGACGCATCTTGATTGTGGAGAATTTCCGACAAAGGAGAATCAGAAACGACAGATACCGAGTGGTCTTGGAAATAATGGGCAACCTTCTTCGCAGTCAAATAGATCCCATAGATAAGCTTCTGATAATGGGGATACCTCTGCTTGGAAGGGGTCAGAACCTCGGAAACGTAGTACACTGGCCACTGAACTTTGTAAGCTTTGCCCTCCTCCTCTCGCTCGACTGTAAGAACAGTACTAACCACTTGATTTGTGGCCGCGATATATAGAAGAAGGGGCTCTTTACTGCGCGGAGCAGTAAGAACCGGCTGGGTGGAAAGTAGGACTTTGAGGTCGTCGAACGCGACTTGGGCTTCGTCTGTCCACTCGAAGGTATCTGATTTTTTCATGAGTCGGTACAGAGGAAGTGCTTTTTCGCCGAGTCGACTGATGAACCTGCTCAAAGTTGCTAAGCAACCCGTGAGTCGTTGAACATCGTGTATTCTGACCGGCCTCTCCATTCGGACGATGGTCCCAATCTTTTCGGGGTTAACATCGATCCCTCGTTCGGAAACGAAGAAACCGAGTAACTTTCCGCTGGGAACACCGAATGAACACTTGGCAGGATTTAACTTGATATCGTACCTACGAAGGTTGGCGAATGTTTCTACCAAGTCAGTCAGCAGGTCGGAACCTTTGCGGGACTTGACTATGATATCATCCATGTATGCCTCCACATTGCGACCGATCTGGTCTAGGAGACATTTTTGGATCATGCGCATAAAGGTGGCTCCTGCATTCTTCAGACCGAAAGGCATGGTGATGTAGCAGAAGCACCCAAACGGGGTGATGAAAGCTGTTTTCAACTCATCGGGACCATACAGACGGATCTGATGATAACCCGAGTAGGCATCAAGAAATGATAAACGCTCGCACCCCGCAGTCGAATCGACAATTTGATCTATGCGGGGGAGCGGAAAATGGTCTTTCGGGCAGACCTTATTGAGGTGCTTGAAGTCAATGCACATTCGGAGTGACTTGTCCTTCTTGGGCACCATGACTACATTGGCGAGCCACTCGGAGTGGTGAACCTCGCGAATGAATCTGGCAGCTAGCAGCTTAGCCACCTCTTCTCCGATTGCCTTTCTTTTGTGCGCGGCGGACCGACGCAGGCGCTCTCGGATGGGCCGAGCAGCGGGATCCACATGCAGTCGGTGCTCAGCCAACTCCCTAGGTACACCCGGCATGTCAGATGGCTTCCATGCGAAGATGTCCCAGTTCTCACGGAGGAATTGGGTGAGCTCGGCTTCCTATTTGGGATCCAGGGTGGTGGAGATGTTTGTCGGGGCGGCAGACTCGTCCGTCGGGTGGATGCTGACCTTCTTAGTCTCTCCCGCCGACTGGAACGCGGACTCAGAAGCTGGCTTCTTTGAGCGCATTAAGTCGGCGGGGTCGACTGTCTTCTTGTACTCTTCGAGCTCGAGTACAGCCATCTGCTGGTCGGCGATCCTCGACCCCTCTTGCAGACACTCCTCGGCTCGCTGGCGGTTGCCGGTGATGGTGATGACGCCTTTTGGACCGGGCATTTTCAACTTCAAGTACACATAACACGGTCGTGCCATGAAACTCACATATGTCGGGCGGCCCAGAATTGCATGGTAAGCGCTCTGGAAGTCCACCACCTCAAACGTGAGCTTCACCTTACGAAAGTTCTTGTCGGAGCCGAAGATGACCTCCAATGCGATCTGGCCGAGTGATTTGGCCTTCCACCCTGGGACGACTCCGTGGAACTGCATATTGCTCTCGCTGAGTCTGGACATCGGAATGCCCATCCCCTTGAGAGTGTCGGTGTACATAATATTCAATCCACTGCCGCCGTCCATTAGGACTTTGCGCAGTCGGACTCCTTCCACCACCGGGTCGACGACCAGAGCCTGCCTTCCTGGGGTGGGGACATGTGTTGGATGATCCGACTGATCGAAGGTAATCGCAGTCTGAGACCATTTGAGAAACTTGGGGGCAGTCGGAACGGCCATGTTGACTTCTCTATTTACTAGCTTCAGTCGACTCTTGCTTTCGACGTCAGCAAAGATCATGAGGGTTGCATGGACTTGGGGGAACAGATCCTCCTTGTCCTCCTCATCCTATTCAGGATTCTTCTCACTCGGCTGCCCTTCGCTGAAACCCTGGATCAGGAGACGGCACTGCCGAGTGGTGTGCTTTGCGTATATGGGGTTACCTTCCTCATCCATCTTCGTATGGATTGGACAAGGCTGGTCCAGGATGGGATTGTTGAAAGGATTTTTCTTGGGGGTGAACTGCGCTTTCCCTTTGCCCTTGAATTTGGCGCTGGTTACAGCTGCAGCTTCTGCTTGCGGTGTGGGCGAAACCTTCGGTTTCTGCTTCCGAGTGTTACCTCCGTCGGCATCGCCGACTGTCTTGTGTTTACCGCCCCGGATGCGGTCTTCTTCTTCGCCATTTGCATAGCGAGTTGCTATCTCCATCATCTTGCTCATGGAGATGTCGCCGGTTTGACCAAACTTCAAGTACAGCTCCCTGTACCGCACGCCTGCCTTGAAGGCGCAGACTGCTTGATGCTTGGTGACATTCTCCACCGTGTGGTAAAGAGTCGTCCATCGCTGGATGAAGTCGCGCAAGGGCTCATTCGGCTTCTGGACACAGTGCTGAAGCTCCACAAGACCTGCAGGGCGCTTGCACGTTCCTTCAAAGGTTCTGATGAACACTCGGGCTAGATCTGCCCAACTGTAAATGCTTGAGGGGGCCAACTGATTCAGCCAAGCTCGGGCCGAGCCATCGAGCATCAGAGGGAGGTGCTTCATAGCGACATGGTCGTCTCCTCCTCCGATCTGGACCGCCACTCGGTAGTCGTCTAGCCATGTTTCGGGCTTGGACTCTCCTGAGAATTTACCGATTCCCGCAGCCAATCGGAAGTTGGGCGGGATATCAGCCGAGCGGATGGCTCGACTAAAACACTCGGGACCAGATACGATGGCCCTGCTTCCACTCGGACGGTCCATATCGCGGCCATCGCGGTGGGCTCGACCCCTGTCGACTCTTCGCTGAGCGATTCGGCCCCTTGCGTCGGGTCTTGGGTCGTAAGTGTCGCCGACTGAATGCCGATCATCATGATGCCGGGACCCGTAGGGCCCACCCCATCGAGGGGTGCGCGAGCGACGGCGATACTGATGAGATCTAGGGCTGTGAACCGATCTATGCGTGTTTGCATGGACGGAACTATTGCGGATCCGATTGTGTGACTGGGAGACTGCCGAATTCTGCTGCTGCGCCGTGCGCAACAGGGTTCGGATTTGTTCGATTCCCCTTCCTGCCTCTGAATCAGTCGGCTGGAGGGAATCGGCAATCTGAGCAGCCGCGGCCAGGTTGAGGAGAGGCGTGCGGAACACCTCCACGTTGCTCCGCCGAGTGTGTCGGCTGGCCGAACGACGAGGCGGACGACGCGCACCGGATGCTTAGCCAACTTCACCTTGGTCGGCTTGACGAGGATCTTCATGGGAGTTGGCCATGTGTACTTCTGCTGCAGGCCCACGACCCACGTACTCGGTAGGAAGCTCAGTCGGAACCGAGTCCGAGCACTGGGAGCGTGGGGCGACTACAACAGACTCCAGGACTGCCACCTGAGAGGACGCGAACTTGCGCGCTCGGGCATGCTACACCCAACGTTGTAGACGCGGACTGCGAGATCGCCTGCTGCGGCGCATGACGAAGGTGCAAGCCGGCAACGGAGCCGATTGTTGGAGAAGAAGAACGCCGCGAGCGCCGGCACAAAAGTGTGTGGCCCCGCGACGGGGAAGCGCCTTGACGTCAAGGGGTGCCTCCCGAAGCCACGCCGAATCGTCGACAACGAAGGAGAGAGCACCGAAGAGGATCTGGTGACCCATGCTCGAAACTCCACCGTACGACATGACGAAAGGAAGTAGTCGCAAACTCACCGGAAGTCGCTTAGACGCCTGCCCCACGGTGGGCGCCAACTGTCGTGGGTATAAGCCTGACAGTAGATGTGTAGGGTACGAATGAGATGGGCAGAGTCCTAGCTACGGCGAGGTTGTATGAGTTTAGGCCCCTCTACGGTGGAGGTAATAGCCCTACGTCTCAGTGCTCTTGGAGCTTGTTACCGAGTGTAATATGGAGTACAATGTTTTTCTAACCCTTTTACCAGTGGGGGAGGGTGGCTTATATAGAGTGCGCTTCCCTCCAAAACGGTTCTGATTCAAGGGTGGAGTAGTGGCGATTGAATGCATGCGTTACAGGTAAAGTATGCTATAAATGCTAGTTAATGCACCCGGAAACGTACGGCAGTTTCCCTCCAGGGAGGTTACGACGCACCGAGTGTATCCAGTCGGTAGGTCCGGTGTCCTCCGAGTCTTAGTCTCCGACTGGATGATTCTGGGCCCGTTACCGACTGGATGATGGGGACACCTTAATACAGTCGGGCATACTTAAGGTCCTGTCCCTTGCGTGGGGTAGTCCTTGGGTAGGACCTGTAGGACAGGCCTATGACCCTACCCTAGGACTATGACCCCATCACATGTCATTTAATAACTTCTAGTACATTACTAGGGGTAACATGATCTTTTTGCATGTCATTTAATGACCTCTAGTCCCTGTTTAGTCCCTGGAAAAAAACGGATAGGAACTAGGGACTTTTTAGTTGGGACTAAAAAAGGTCCTAGGACTTCTTAAAGAAACAAGGCCTAACCAGCATCGGGGATTGAGCCAGGAGACAACACGTGAAGACCGGAAAGGTCTTTTGGTCGGAATTGCTGTTAGTACGCGGAGGTCGTTCGTGTATTTGACGCATCGTGTGAAAAACTCACATAATTTTTTATAGGGTCAGTCATATGAAGAATCATGATGTCAATGGATACTAGGTTTGAGGTGGAGAAATTCGTGGAACCACGAAACCTTAGGTTATGGAAAATAAGGGTGAAAAAATTGTTTGCACAACACGGATGCTTGAAGACGTCGTTGAAGAAAGTCAAGCCAGTTAAGATGGAATTATCATGTGATGGATGTAAATTCGTGGAAGATGATTTGCGGACCTGAAGCGTGTCGTGCAGTCAAACAAGTTTGATTGCGCTCGACTGAACAGTCTGACGGATCAACGAAAGTCGGTTGGAACAGAAGATGATGGTGGGATCGGCAACGACGACATAGAAGCGTGATGTTGATGGTGACCGCCTTCTGGGCGTCGAAACACGTGGCGCAAGCCCCGAGGGCTTGTGTGGCTTCGACAAGACTATGGTGCGGGGTTGATTCAAGATGGTGTACACACGAAGCTTGAAGTCGACGGGGCACGGGGGTGGACTGATCATCAACCATGGAGTTATGTCGAAGGTGGAGCTGGATTGAGGGGCTATGGTGTAAGGATCCACAGAATCAAAGCCTATTCAGCGGGAAAAAAAAGAGTGACACGCAATTCAGATTGGAGCCCAGCGGTGTGATGGAACTGTGAAACTCATCATCGGTCGATAATGATCGGTGGTACTCTGCAATGGGGGTTGAGTGATGTGGGTTCCCGAGCCTCGAGACTCAACCGGGACAGCAGAGGCTCGACGCGGTAATAGCGGCAAGGCCTCCAGTATGCACGTGACATGGAGACGGGTGAGGGTTCCGGTGGTCATACATGTGGTGAGACAAGTGCGAATTTGAGTAGGAATGACAATAAGCAACGATGAAATTCCTTCCAGTTTCAGACAGGCGGTAAAGGAACAGCAGTGATGTAGAGTTTAGGTAATTCTTATGTATGACATCCTGTCACACACTGTGTTTGTACCACTTTATCACATATTGTTTTTGCAAAATGTGGAACCAATTAATACTTTTTGAGTGTTTGTGATGGTTGTTTTGATTGCAACATGCTTGCGTGATTGATTGTGTTCTAGAATCTAAAGTTATTCTTCTCTCCAAAATTTCTCTCCTTGATCCAAACCTGTGACGCCCTCGATTTATCGTATGCTAATCATACACGCAAATGCGTACGATCAAATTCAAGGACTCACGGGAATATATCACAACACAACTCTAGACACAAATAAAACAATACAAGCTTCATATTACAAGCCAGGGGCCTCGAGGGCTAGAATACGAAAGCTCGATAAACACACGAGTCAGCGGAAGCAACAAAATCTGAGTACACACATTAAACAAGAGGTGCCTTAGAGAAGGCTAGCACAAAAGAAACACGATCTAAAGAGGCGAGGCCTCCTGCCTGGGAACCTCCTATATACTCCTGGTCTTCAACGGCCTCCATGAAGAAGTCACCATCGGGGTGGCAGGCGTCGGCAGGAAACTCCATCTCGTGGGCTCCATCATCTGGTCGCAGCAACGGATCAAGGGGGCAAAGGGGGAGAAAAGCAACGGTGAGTACTCATCCAAAGTACTCGCAAGTCTTACATCAGAACTATGCTAAGTATGCATCAGTATCAAAGAAGGGGGTTATATGTGGACTGACTGCAGCAATGCGAGAAAAGAGAGAGAAGGCCTAATCCTATCGAAGACTAGCATCTTCAGGGTCTTGCAGCAATAGACGAGAGTAGAGCAAGGTAACACAAATAAAAGTCATATTGTTGCAACAATATTAATATGAGGTCACGCCCAGAGATCCTCCCTCGACTCCCTGCAAGGAAGCAATCTCGGGGCAACTAATTCCAGTTAAGTAACAGTTGTAGTTGTATAAGATTAGGGCACAACTCCAAGTCATCCTGTAACCGTGGACACAGCTATCTGAATAGTTAATTTTCATCCCTGTAGGGGTGCACCAAGTTTCTCGTCACGCTCGATAACATTCTGACCGGACACACTTATCTGGGTCACGCCCGGCCTCGGAATATCGACAAGTCGCAGCCCCACCTAAGCTCAGCAGAGAGGCCAGCCCGCCGGTCTAACTCCTAAGCACAAAGGGGTCGTGGGCCCACTTACCCTCCGTGCTCCTGCATGATGCGAGGGCGGCCAATGTTAGTCCTAGCACCCCTTAATACAAGAGCGATGCATCTCGGGACCACTCGGGCATGCGCCGCTACATCGCTGACGTCTGAAGAGCTTCGGCTCATACCGCGACGTCGAGTACTCATAATTCTTCCCGCGTAGCCGGTTAGTGCGAAAAGGTCTCCGACCGGTTAGTAGCGTCGCACAACTAAGGGGGGTGTAAGTGTTGTGTCGGGTCTGGCTCGTCGATCAGGGATCGAGACTTGAAAACAAAGCGGGGCAACTGGACTACGGGTCAGAAGGGAAAGACTGCTCCACCTATACTAAGCAGATTAAAAGTAGAGTATTCAAAGTAGCAGTTCATCAAAAATAGGCCATGCATCAGATATAGGAGCTAACTACAACAGCAGCAAAAATTCTAATGTAAGCATGAGGAAGAAAGAATAGGCGGTATAGGGATGATCAAGGGGGTTTGCTTGCCTTGTTGCTCTGCGGCAAAGGGCTCGTCGACTGGAGGGTAGGTGTATCCGACAGCAGCCTCAGTCTCGGGGTCTACCGGTAAGAAGAGGGGGAAGAAACAAAAAATAATAGCAACAGGTGCAACACTAAGCATGACATGGCAATATGCAGGCTAGGCATGATCTAACGGAGTAACATCCGTCATAGACGGGTCGGGAAAATATCAAATGATATTTCCCAGGTCTTTGGCTACTACCGGTCAGACTGAAAACGATGGAAAAGTTCCATGTTTGCTCGTGACACACGAACGGATGGCGTATCCAGGTTCGTCTCGTTTTGCTGATCAACTTTCATGTTGAAAATATTTTGATCTGACTTACGGTTTATTTAATATTAATTTTTAAAGTTTTATTCAATAATTAAGAATTAAAAACATATTTAATTAATTATTAAATGCTATTATGACATCAGCATGATGTCATGCTAACATCAGCAGTTGACTGGTCAACTGACCAATGGGTCCTACGTGTCATTGACACAATTTTGAATTAAGGTTTAATTATTAATTAATGAGATTAATTTAGTGGCGGACCCACGTGTCATATGCTATAGGATAATCAAGGGTCTATATTAAGAGATTCTAATTTATCTATTTATTTATTTTATTAATAGGAACATATATATATATATATATATATTTATTTATTTATTTATTTATTTATTTATTTATTTATTTATTTTATACTAATCTGTTTAGGGGGGTTGGCGCCCCCGTGTCATAGACAGTGGGGTGGGGCTGGCCCCACTAGTTAGTGGCCCATGGCCACACACACACACACACGCATATACATAAAGTATTTTCCTTACATACATGATATTACATACATACATGCATCTCATACATACATACATACATACATACACATGTACACATACATATTTTTATTTTCTCTTTCTTTCTCTCACATTCTCTGTGTGCCAACTCTGTGTGTTATATCTCTCAACAAAGAGAGGGGGCAACCTCCACCTCGACCAACAAGACCTAACGACGCCTGAACGCGGCGGTATTTGCCGGAACGGAACCGGAACGGGGGTAAGTAGGAGAGGGTGGCCGGGAACCGAAGCTCACCGGCGTTGCTGGGGAACGGGGCGACGAGGCTCGGTGGAGCCATTGAGGAGGAGGACGGGAAAGCCGGTGGAGGAGGCCGATGCGGTGGTGGTGGCGTGGTTCTGGCGAGGAGGAGGCCGATGTGGTGGTGGTGGTGCGGTTCCGAGGCGTCGCGATGGAGGGTGGCAGTCGGTGAAGGTCGCCGGAGGGCCGACCGAGGGCGTAGCCCCGGTACGGCGACGTGGGGAGGCGAGCAGGACGCCGGCCGGTGGGGTGGCGTCGCAGGGGAGGGTGAGGGAGGGGCGGCGCGAGGCAATGACGGAGGCGTCGCGGGAGAGGGAGGGAGCAGGAGGGTGCCGGGGGGATGGCGACGGGGAGGCACGGGGCGATGGGATCCAGGAGGGGGCGATGTGGTGGTGGGACGCAACGGCGGGGAACAGGAGGCGGGGGTGAGCGAGCGTGGGTGGCGAGGGGCGAGCAGAGGAGGGAGGCACGAGCGCGTGGGGAGGGGCTGATGAGGGGCTCGATCCCCTCGTCGGATCTGGCGGTGGGTGGGGCGACGGGAGGAGTGGCGGCGGGGCAAGTGGGGTGAGAAGGGGCAACCGCTAGGGTTCCCTCGCGCCCCAGCGTCGTCCTTATAGCGAGGGGTTGGCTAGATAGATTAGGTGGGTCAGCGGCCCAGTAGGGGTGGGGGGGTTTTTGTTCTTTTCCCTTTTTTGGTTTTATTTCTTTATTATTATTATTATTAATTATAGTTTTAGATTTATTTTATTTCAGTGCAATAAATACCTCTCACATTTAATTTATTTTATTTTCCCCACGTAATTTTGACAAACATCGAACTTTTTTATTTTTATACTCGAAAACTTTTATCATGTGTCTTTATTTTAAACTTGAATTCGAACCATTTTGAACTAATGCGAGATCGACGATAGCAATTACAGTGACGTGGCATCATTTGCATAGTTTTACTGTAGTTTAATTACAGAGGTTACTGTAGCAACAGTTGGGGATATCACAGCTCTCCCCTACTAACAAGAATTCTCGTCCCGAGAATTAAGAGGTAGAAGGAAAGAGCCCGGGGTATTCATCACAAAGATGATCCTCGCATTCCTAGATGGCTTATCTTCAGAATGATTTGACCACTGCACTTTAAAAAACTTGGTGACTTTGCGACGAGTCTGACGTTCAGCCTGGTCGAGAATGCGGACCGGATGCTCTTTATAAGAGAGGTCTTGTTGCAGATCAAGCATATCATGATCCACTGCTCGAATAGGATCCTTGAAGCAGCGGCGGAGCTGAGACACATGGAAGACATCATGAACGTGAGAAAGGTTCGCCGGCAGTTCCAATCGATAAGCCACTTTTCCACGCCTTTCGAGAACAGTGAAAGGACCAATATAGCGAGGAGCTAACTTGACGTTGATCTCAAAACGATGTGCACCTCTCATTTGTGTGACATGAAGATAAGCCTTTTCGTCGGGTTAATAAACCATATATTGATGATGACGGTCATACTGACTCTTCTGACGAGACTGAGCAGCCTTCAGATTCTCAAGAATAACGTGGATCTGATCTTCAGCGCGTTGAGTATCGTCCGGACCGAAGAGTGATCGGTCCATTGATCGGTGGATCTGGAATTCCATACGAAGCCAAGTGTAAAGGATACTTTGGAGTCAAAGATGTACAGGAGAGTCAGGTTTCAATCCTGTGGAACTTTGGGTTATGGGTCCAACATGTGGGCCGAGAGTAGGCAGAGGGGTGACATATTATACGGTCTTGGTAGCAAGACATGTCAGAGGTTAACCTGCTAGTTATGTCGGTAACAACATCGGTACCAAGGGCACGGGACGACTAGAACCAATTTTCCTGCTCGTTGAAACGAGGTGGACCAATAGGCAAGGCTCTCGTCCACCGGCGGCTACCGGAATGTTATCCACAATAGTAACAGGGTCTTACTGACAGAGTTGTATACCGAGAATTTTACCTAAGCAAGGAATTAACACTGCATAGATAAGTTATGCCACAAGAAAGGTCAAACAGACCAATAGGAAGGAAAATGTGTTCACACATATAGGTATTAAAGTATACCATTCCCGAGGAAAAACATAGAGTATGGTATACATGATAGGTCATCAAGTACATAACCACTTAGACAAGGATGCAAGAAGAATCATGATGTTTACCCATAACACAGAATTTGATAATTGATCAGGAACACTTTAGCATTGCGCTCCCATTGTTCCTGTTGGACTTTGAAGTACCACATTTGTGCTTCGGGTAGCATCGACATGGTCATCAGGTAAAGGTCGGACCTTGGGTATACAAAAGGATCCATGAGGAACAACTTATAAAACTTAGTCCTACAATTTCCTCATGGTAGAATTGGCCATCCTTACACATGGAAGAAATTATAACAATAGGTCCTTCGGCCAGCTATGCCAGCCAAGGCATCACCGTATCGGGTTATATAAGACCAAAGTTATAATTATTGGAAAATGTTCCAACCATCATATCTTCCCGAGATTCAGATCTGATTGGTGTCGGGACACCTCAGACTCAAGATGCCTGAGAAGAAAGATGAAGCTGCAAGATTCTCAGGATATGTACTACACAAGCAATCCTTGGATCACGAGTTGGATTGTAAGACATATGAACACAATGTCAATACATTCGTGCCCACATAAAATTCTTACCTCAAAATGCATCTGAGTCCTCATTTGGAAACCATCATCGAGGACAACAAGGTTCCTTGTGTAAGCCTCGACTAGCTCTTATGAAAGGAACTTCTTTTCCTTGATCAAATCAGTCAGTGGCTTCGGGTGCTAAGAGAAAGTTATATGAAGTGAAGATAGCAAATCTTCAAAACATATAACACTTTGAACATGCGTGAATGACTTGGGAAGATCCTAGAGGAAGCAAAACAAAACTTCCACGTATTCACGGTGGCAAGAATGCACATGAACTTTGGGGAAACATTTCTACTATCAAGTACATTCTTCATGAGCTAGGCGCAAGGATAATGCTTTCAAGAGCTTCATCGCCGAACCATGAATAAGTTGAGGGTGTGGTCGATGGGCTCAGCAACAATCCCTCAAGATTTTGACAGGGTTAGATTTCCAAAATTCATAACATCAAGGAGATAGCATTTGTCAAGTCAAATGGTAAAATGGCGTAAGCTCGAGGGAACAACAACAATTAGACACCGGTTGAATGGTGCGCTCAGAAATACAGACGAAGTAGCACAACCGATGTCAAAAATGATGAGTCAACACCCCACACACTAAGAATGAAACAATCAGTTGTTAACCTCAAGGCAATAGGGTTGCCAAAAGTATTGGGATCACACATGAGAGCTCACTTGTTGGTATTCTAGTTTGAAATGACACGGGACCTAGAAATGACTGGTGATGTCGAGAAGTATTACTATATCAAGAATTCTTAAGGCGTGTGCAATTTTCACGACATTCTTGACATACCAGATAGTAAAACTCCAAGGGAGAAGATAACATAAGCTGAATTAGCAAGGAACTCAAAGGACAACACAAAACATGAACACGTTTGTGTTGGAGGGGAGGCAATAAGGTTGACGATGATTTCACAAATCATCGAGGGGAAGGGATGGTATTTCTCATCATGCATTCGATTGATACCCTGCAAGAGCTTGGGGTGCTGATGATGATCACGACACGTTGTCGAGAAGCTTCACAAAGATGTAATCGTTCAGCGACAACATCAAGCAAGGGAATGATGAAGCAAGAGGTTGTCGGAATCACAGATAAGATTGCTAGCTTAGAATTGAGATTGCCTTTCAGGACAACCAACATGATGTGGAAAGCTCGATGCAAGCTTAGCGTACAGTTGGAATTGTGTTCCAGGGATGAAGGGTATAGATAGCATGGTCGAGCTCCAACATGACGATGATGATGTAGTTTAACAGCATTGGAATTACATGATCGAGTACAAACTCGTAAACAAGGAAGATTACTAAAAGTTGTTGAATTGCAATGCGTACTTGATTCAGTTATCGATGAACTCGCGTGTCCAACAACTCAAACACGAGGAAACTGGAATTAATGAAAATATCATAGTTGATGAGGAGCTCACAAGAAGTTATATAGCTCCGTGATATCCTCGAGCCACAAGGAATATTACTCAGAGGTAGATCAACATTAAGGCTTGGACCGATGTATTGATCTAAATAAGACAAGTACTTTAACTCGTCTGAGAATGAATCAAGGTAGGATAACATGGTCGGAACCACGATTGCAAAGGACAAGATCACAGATACCAGATTTAAACCACAGAATGAATGATTATTCATACGAGAAGTTTCTATGATAGGATCAACATCGTTTCCATAGGCATGAACACAAAGTTCAAGGTCGACTCCTACTTCATCAATGCATCACCTGCCATTTACTCCTCGCCTTTTATCAAGTTGTAGCTTTGAAAGAACATTCGGCAAAACACCAGAAGAGCAAGACTCGTGAAAACATTACGAGTCATATTGATTTAGGAAGGCATAGGTTCAACCCGTCGGGGCATCTTAGGAACATATACCACAAACTTCAAGACTAATCAACACATGCTTGACAACAGAGCATGGCCGACAAAACTACAGGATACAATTTATCAGAGGGAGAAGACACAATTTACCAATGGCATTATGTATCACTGGAACACTATCACAAGAATTTTTGAATGTAAAGGGATGTCGTCGATTAATAACCCAGCAATGGGTCAGGCAATCCACAAAGGACCTGATGTGAGTATTGGTACTCAATCAGAGGGAGATAGGATGCAATGCATCGGGTTATAGAACATCTGAAAATATTGATACTTAATTACCAAAGGAATTGGGATTTCCAGGTTGGTGTACCATAATCAGATGCTCCGATCAAATACAAGTAAGTTGAATGTACTTAGATGGACAACCAACCAAAGTTGATTTGTCGAGAACCAGCTCTGTCTGGAAGGACGTCTGAGCCGGAAAGATAATTTATGAGTATCAACATATGATTGTGTGCATTCACACAAAGGCAGAATCAATAAGATCATAGGAAACTCACAAAGGATTTTAATGAATGCTGCTAGACATATGGATTTAAACATAACACAAGCAGGTGAGAAGTCAAAAGCAATAGGCTACTCGAGATTCCGAAAGATCGAATAGTAATACGGAGAACTTTAGAAACCCATGACAACTGATGATGGACGAATCCCCGATAAAATAATTCGTTGCATCTCGTAAAACAAGAGCAATTTGAAAATAAAGTATGGACGACATTTGTATGTTGTCATCCATAGGGGTTGTCGGAGGAAGGGAAATTGCAGAAGCGATGAGCACAAGTTCTCGAGAGAACATCAGAGAGTATCCTTGGAGTCTTCTGAGGAATCAAACCATCGTCTGGCAGGGTGGCTCTCCGGGAGGAAGTATTTATGCGAACCTAATGTTAGAGTTAGCAAAGTCTTTATCCCGAAAGAGAAGAGAGAGTAGAGCCCAGAGTATAGAAAAGGAGTAAAAGATACCAATACCACCCGATTGAGATGTGGGCCCGTAAGCCACAGCATCAGTGTTAGTAAGGTTTTTCAAACACTAGACTCAACTTCGGCCAAGGAGTTGGAAAGGGGGCTACCTACAGGCAGCCGGCTCTGATACCAACTTGTGACGCCCTTGATTTAATCGTAGGCTAATCATACGCGCAAATGCGTACGATCAAATTCAAGGACTTACGGGAAGATATCACAACACAACTCTAGACACAAATAAAACAATACAAGCTTCATATTACAAGCCAATGGCCTCGAGGGCTAGAATACGGAAGCTCGATAAACACACGAGTCAGCGGAAGAAACAAAATCTGAGTACAGACATTAAACAAGAGGTGCCTTAGAGAAGGCTAGCACAAAAGAAACACCATCGAACGAGGCGAGGCCTCCTGCCTAGGAACCTCCTATCTACTCCTGGTCTTCAGCGGCCTCCATGAAGAAGTCACCATCGGGGTGGCAAGCATCGGCAGGAAACTCCATATCCTAGGCTCCATCATCTGGTCGCAGCAACGGATCAAGGGGGCAAAGGGGGAGCAAAGCAACGATGAGTACTCATCCAAAATACTCGCAAGTCTTACATCAGAACTATGCTAAGTATGCATCAGTATCAAAGAAGAGGGTTATATGTGTACTGACTGCAACAATGCGAGAAAAGAGAGAGAAGGCCTAGTCCTATCGAAGACTAGCATCTTCAGGGTCTTGCAACAATAGACGGGAGTAGAGCAAGGTAACACAAATAAAAGGCATATTGTTGTAGCAATATTAATATGAGGTCACACCCAGAGATCCTCCCTCGACTCCCTGCGAGGAAGCAATCTCGGGGAAACTAATTCCAGTTAAGTAACAGTTGTAGTTGTATAAGATCAGGGCACAACTCCAAGTCGTCCTGTAACCGTGGACACGACTATCCGAATAGTTAATTTTCATCCCTACAGGGGTGCACCAAGTTTCCCGTCATGCTCGATAATACTCTGGCCGGACACACTTTTCTGGGTCATGCCCGGCCTCGAAATATCGACACGTCGCAGCCCCACCTAAGCTCAGCAGAGAGGCCAGCCCGCCGGTCTAACTCCTAAGCAGAAAGGGGTCATGGGCCCACTTACCCTCCGTGCTCCTGCTTTATGCGAGGGCGGCCGATGTCATTCCTAGCACCCCTTAATACAAGAGCAATGCATCTCGGGACCACTCGGACGCGCGCCGCTACATCGCTGACGTCTGAAGAGCTTCGGATGATACCGCGACGTCGAGTACCCATAATTCTTCCCGCGTAGCCGGTTAGTGCGAAAAGGTCTCCGACCAACCCAGATAAAATACCCAAATCCATTATCATTTTAATTAAGTCATCGACACAAACAGCGGGAATTCACCTGCCTAACATCTATTCATCAAAGATCCCGGTAACATGGTCAAGTAACTGTGTGGTTGTAACATCGGGGGAATCCGAGGTATCACCCTCGTTGGATTCCGAACGATGTAACCGTCAAGGTGGACTTATAGGAATCACCCTCGAGGGTCCCACACTTGAGGCGTTACACGACAAAGGCATCGTCGGGAATGGTGAAAGAGGAATCACCCTCGATAACCACGACCGACTAGCTATACTACAGAGATATCATCAGGAGTACTTCGCGAGGTGTCACCCTCGGTACCCGATAGTATCTCTGTAGCGTCGCACGACTAAGGGGGTGTAAGTGTTGTGTCGGGTCTGGCTCGTCGATCAGGGATCGAGACTTGAAAACAAAGCGGGGCAACTAGACTACAGGGTAAGAGGGGAAAGAGTGCTCCACCTATACTAAGCAGATTAAAAGTACAGTATTGAAAGTAGCAGTTCATCAAAAATAGGCTATGCATTAGATATAGGAGCTAACTACAACAGTAGCAAAAATTCTAATGCAAGCATGAGGAAGAAAGAATATGCGATATAGGGATGATCAAGGGGGTTTGCTTGCCTTGTTGCTCTACGGCAAAGGGCTGGTCGACGGTAGGGTAGGTGTACCCGGCAGCAGCGTCAGCCTCGGGGTCTACCGGTAAGAAGAGGGGGAAGAAACAATAAATAATTACAACAGGTGCAACACTAAGCATGACATGGCAATATGCACGCTAGGCATGATCTAACACAGTAACATCCGTCATAGACGGGTCGGGAAAAATATCAGATGATATTTCCCGGGTCTTTGGCTACTACCGGTCAGAGTGAAAATGATGAAAAAGTTCCACGTTTGCTATACTAGGGACACATGACACACGAACGATGGCGTATCCGGGTTCGTCTCATTCTGCTGATCAACTTCCATGTTGAAAATATTTTGATGTGACTTGCGTTTATTTAATATTGATTTTTAAAGTTTTATTCAATAATTAGGAATTAAAAACAGATTTAATTAATTATTAAATGCTATTATGACATCAGCATGATGTCATGCTCACATCAACAATTGACTGGTCCTCAAGTGACCAATGGGTCCTATGTGTCATTGACACAATTTTTAATTAAGGTTTAATTATTAATTAATTAGATTAATTTAGTGGGGGACCCACGTGTCATATGCTATAGGATAATCAAGTATCTATATTAACATATTCGAATTTATCTATTTATTTATTTTATTAATAAAAACATATATATATATATATTATTTTATACTAATCCGTTTAGGGGGGTTGGGCCCCCGTGTCATAGACAGTGGGGTGGGGCTGGCCCCACTGGTCAATGGCCCATGGCCACACACACATATACATAAATTATTTTCTTTACATACATGATATTACATACATACATACATACAAAATACACACATGCATCTCATACATACATACATACATACACATCTATACATACATATTTTTATTTTCTCTTTCTTTCTCCCACATCTCTGTGTGCCAACTCTCTTTGTTATCTCTCTCAACAGAGAGAGGATGCAACCTCCACCTCCACCAACAAGACCTAACGGCGCCGGAACGCGGCAGTATTTGCCAGAACAAAACATGAACGGGGGTAAGGACGAGAGGGTGGCAGGGGCCGGGAGCTCACCGGCGTTGCCGGGGAACGGGGCGGCGAGGCTCGGTGGAGCCGTTAAGGGGGAGGACGGGGAAGCCGGTGGAGGAGGCCGATGCGGTGGTGGTGGCGCGATTCCGGCGAGGAGGAGGCCGATGTGGTGGTGGTGGCGCGGTTCCAGCGAGGAGGAGGCCGATGTGGTGGTGGTGGCACGGTTCTGAGGCGTCGCGGTGGAGAGTGGTGGCCGGTGAAGGTCGCCGGAGGTCGGCCAGTTGCGGAGGAGGACCGGCCAAGGGCGCAGCCCCGGTGCGGCGATGTGGGGAGGCGAGCGGGACGCCAGCCGTTGGGGTGGCGGCGTAGGGGAGGGTGAGGGAGGATGGGGCGGTGTCGGGCGGTGAGGGAGGTGCGGCGCGAGGCAATGAGGGAGGCGCCGCGGGAGAGGGAGGGAGCAGGAGCGACAGAGGGTGCGGGGGGATGGCGGTGGGGAGGCACACGGGCGATGGGATCCAGGAGGGGGCGATGTGGTGGTGGCGCGCAGCGGCGGGGAACGGGAGGCGCGGGGGTGAGCGAGCGTGTGTGGTTAGGGGCGAGCAGAGGAGGGAGGCACGAGCGCCTGGGGAGGGGCTGACGAGGGGCTCGATCCCCTCGTCAGATATGGCGGTGGGTGGGACAACGGGAGGAGTGGCGGCACGGAAGGTGGGGTGAGAAGGGGCAACCGCTAGGGTTCCATGGCGCCCCAGCGTCGTCCTTATAGCGAGGGGCTGGCTAGATAGATTAGGTGGGTCGGCGGCCTAGTTGGGGTGGGGGGGTTTTGTTCTTTTCCCTTTTTTATTTTAGTTCTTTTATTATTATTATTATTATTAATTATAGTTTTAGATTTATTTTATTTCAGTGCAATAAATACCTCTCGCATTTAATAATTTTTACAGGACAATTCCCCACGTAATTTTGACAAACATCGAAAACTTTTATTTTTATACTCAAAAATTTTTATCGTGTGTCTTTATTTTAAACTTGAATTCGAACCATTTTGAACTAACGCGAGATCGACGATAGCAATTACAGTGACGTGGCATCCTTTGCATAGTTTTACTGTAGTTTAATTACTGAGGTTACTGTAGCAACAATTGGGGATGTCACAAAACCCTTTTCCAATGATCATGCCATGTGTATAGGACCAGAAACTATTTTTATAAAAATGTTATCTCAACAAAAGGGCATTTATTTATTTAAAAGTTTCAAAATCCCTGAATTGGGATTTGTACTACAAGTCCTTGCTTTAGGAGGAATGCTTTGCCCCAAAGATTTTATTTTGATTCTATTATCAAAATGCCTTCCCAAAACGACAAAATAATTATTTTAAAAGTTATTTTCCTATTTTATTTAAACACCCTTTTCTCAGGCCAGAAATGGTATGTCGTAGAGAAAAATTACTTTCTTGCTATAAAAATATTTGAGAAAATTTAGGAAAACTCACTGGACATATATTTTTCCTTACATATGAGTTTCAACACATGATCATGTTCAAAATATTGAACAAAATCCCTCAAAACCTTTTCTACCAATTTTAAGCTTTTGAAATATTTACAAAGGAAATATTATCAATAAAATTCCAGGAAAAATCTAGCAAGTCACCCATGGTATATGGGGTGACCTTGCAAAATTTCATCTCAAACCAAGTAGATTTGGTTCACCTAAGAACCCCAAAACTTTTCATGTCTAGTGTCAAGTTTATTCAATTGATCTCAAATTTTGCAGAGGTGATCTAGGCCCCAAATAAGGATTCTACACAAAGTTGTGCATTTGTGGGACTTGATTTCATCACCAAAGTCATCAGGAATCTGATTCTGTCAATTCTAGGGTATTTTCATGTTTGCATTGCCAACTTTGCTCAAATGAGCTGAAACTTGGTGAATTCTCTTGGTTTCTACCACCATGCAATCCTGTCAACTTTCAAAGCAATTGGGTAAAGGTAACTTGTCCAAGCAATCATTAAACACATTCTGGTAGTTTGGTAAACTTGCTGCTTTCACCACATTTACTCATCTCCTTCACTTGATTTTTCTACCACAGCTTCTCCTCGTGATTCTTCTCACCCGAGTAACTTTCCCACAACCATAGCTCAATTATTGGGGGGGGGGGGTAAAACTCCCAAATCTCCTCCTGGACAGCAAGATCGCACCTCTCTCGAATCTCCAGAGCATCCGAAGCCTTTGCCCACTTGTTTATTTCCCCCTTGACCCCCTGGACACGCTTGGCCGCGCAAAAGTCGTCGTTGGCGTGCCTGGCATGCAATTTGGGCGCTCTGGAGCACGCTACAGTGCCCAACCGCACTGTAGCCGCCCTCTGCCCAACACTGCCAACCGCATCGAGCCTCTCCCTTGCGCAAGTCAAGGCGCGTGGGCATCCGCAACCTTCTCCCTTGTCGGCCCCTCCTCTCTCCCTCTCCAATGGCCTCCCACGGTGTGTGCCCCACGTCGCCCATTTCGGCCAACCGCGGGCCTCGCACGTGCAGGCTACCCTGCTCCCCCCTTCTCTCCTCTCGCCCTGGACTGGCCCCATGAGCACCCCCTGACTCGCTCGCTTCTCTCCCGTGTGCCCCTGGCCTCGAACCCAAGCTCGTTGGTGCACCAAGCTTTCGGTGCACCGCGGTCTCTCCTATTTAAAGGACCCCGAGCCTCTCTCTCCTTCCCTTCCGCTCTCACCCGACCCCAATCGCCCCTGCACCACTCCCACTCCATTTCCCCCTCTTGGTGCTCGGAATCGAGCTCGGCGCCGCCGCTTCGCGCCGCCGGTTCCCGCGTTAGGTGGCATCTCCGGCTATTCTCTCTCTCTCCCTCTGGAACCGCACCAAGTTGTTGATGCTTTTCCCTCCATTCCCCGTGCTTTTTTGCATCCTGGAGTGCCAACTCCGATCACCTCCCAAGCTCCTCCGCTACGGGTGCTCATTGCCAGCGACCTGTTGCATCTCCGGCCACCCTTCGACCTCCAGCAGAGCAGCGGCTCCCTCCCGAGTCCATTCCCGCCGCTAGCTCCTCCCACCATCGCCGCAATCATCATTGGTGAGCTTCCCCTCGCCCATATTGGGAGGTAGAAGAAGATCGTTGGGTGGGACCCGCTCGTCAACCTCTCCTTCGTCTCCTCTCTCTCGCTCGCAAGCAGGGTCCGCGTGCAGGTGTAAATTAAACCTGTCACGCGCGCACAACCTCGCCCGCTTGGGCTGGTTTCTCTTGGTTGGCCCACTTGCTGGCGCCTCTGGCTGCTCTGAGGCCTTATCCTTTTCCTTTTTATTTTTTTCCATTTTCTTTTGTTTTGGAAAAATTACATAGGAGCCAATATGTCTCCAAATGCATTTATTCTTTCACCACAAATATTGTAATAATGTGTAGTATTTAATAACATCACTTGTGTAATTTTTACAAAAACTTTTATAGACAGATTTATTTTAAAACCTAGTTTTAAACAGTTTAACCTTCTGTTAAAATCTTTTTCACAACTTTTTATACCTTAAAAATGAAACCTAGTTATTTTTACAATGCCTACAATCCCCCTAGTATTTTACAAAAAACAGGGTGAAATTTTTCTGAACAAGTTATTTTCCCTGTTTTGTGGTGTGCTTATTTTTGCTCGTTAATATGACGACGATAGATTGTGTTGCTCGCGAAGGACTTGGCCCAGAAGATTTTGAAGACCCAGAGATGTTGTTGAGCAAGGCAAGCAGCCCTTTGACCATGTCTAAGAAAGCATTTATTTTTGCATGACATGTAGCACTATATTTCGTTGCATATGATTCATGATGAGTCGGTGACCACCTTGGTGGGTTGTCTCCCAGAAAACCTTTATTGATACTTGCACATTAGCATGACCCTACCACCTATGAGGGTTGTGCGGGTGGGAAATAGCTAGTATGCAAGTAGCCACTATGCAAAAGGGATGGGATTATGCATGAGGCAATGAAAGAAATGATTTTAGAGCTTTTTCGAAAACCCCGTCGGGTGACACTAATGCGTGAGGGAGAAGGTGTGAGAATGGGGGACCACTTGAGGAAGAAGAGGTGTACCTAGAAAAGTTTCGTGTGAGTAGTTTCGAAAATGGGATTAGATTTAAGATTTGTCGACCGTCCTAACCTTACATGTGCGACCAGATACCCGTTATGGGATGGGGCTTTGTTGATTACTTTGGTGGATGCTAACAGAGAGCCCGCATTACTAGTGCCGAGAGTGGCATGGTCACTCATGACGGGGTCGTGCCAAGTAGGGCGACCATGAGCTATTTTCACAGGCATCGGGCACACCATTTGTCCCTTCATGGATGGTACGATCTAGAGCGAGGCTCGTATGATGTACATCATGAGGGTTGGGTACCAATCGAGTGGACTCTTTGTTTAGTGTCGCTAAGGGAAAGGCATTGTTCGGGTGCTTACCTCGGGTATGTGATATACTGCGAGTCATGGATGACACGAAAGTTCCCCGAGTCTCGTGGGTACATCACGCAACCTCACTAGAGTGTAAAACTATTCGAATAGCCGTGTCCACGGTCAAGGATAGTTGGGTGGTGTTGCTTAAACTACGTCCAGCTGTTTTCGCATAAACCAAATAAGTGTGTGTGTGTGTGTGTGTGTGTGTGTGTGTGTGTGTGTGTGTGTGAGAGAGAGAGAGAGAGAGAGTATGTAGAAAAGAGGATGATATGAGAAAGATGATACTTGAGCTAAGTATGACAACTTGGTACGGGAATTGAACGTGGGACATTGTCGGTGCACTGAAGTTTGGGCCTCTAGTGCTCCTTTACTTGTGCACGGGCAGTTGCAGCCACTCCCACAGCAAGGCTTGCTGGGAGACTGCAGAAGACCACCACAAATATGTTCAAGTCAACAAGCCAGAAGACTGAAGACCGCAGACACAGCCCTCGGCAAGATCCTTGCCTCGGAAGGCTAGCGAAGCCCCGGCAAGATCCTTGCCAGGGGACTTAGCAAAGCTCCAGTGCGGCCCGCTCCCGGCGGCCAGCTGCCCCTCACCACTTGATATGTGTCGATTCGCAAGACGTGTGTCGAGCGATGTCTGGGAAAAGAGTGCCGAGGGGACGCGTCCGTGTTCCATGTCTGGAGCACCTGACGAAGCATTTAATGTGTCTGCTTAGACGTAGAGACACTGTACTTAGTCGTACGCCCCGTGAGTGCACTGCTTCACTGTGAACCCCGTGGGAGTCCTGTGATGCCACTGTTGGAGACCCCTTTGACCTATAAAAGGAGGCCCAGGGCATGCACTTAAGGGGAGGGGCTAGTTAATCATCCGACATTTACGAAGGGAATCAGCCGACCCTGGAACACATCGAATACACACACAAAGCAGGAGTATGGTATTACGCTTCCGAACGGCCCGAACCTGGATAAATCTCCCCTTCTGCTTGGTTGCTTGTTCTACTCTTAGTGCGTCCCTCTCCCTCGCTGAACCACAAGGGATCCTCTCGGTCCCATAGGTGTCGTTCGCCCCGACAGACGTTCAACCCCGGCTTATGATGGTAACCAAAGCTGGTTCATATGGTTATGTATGACAAGTTGATGCATGCTTTTACAAGTTTAATCATGTCATTGCACTCAAAAATTAACGTCCCTCAAAACCTACTTACTTAGTGTTATGCCATGCATTATTATTACCTTGTTCCACTTCATAGGTTGCTTGTGAGTACATTTAAAGTACTCATTGGCTTGTCACTGGTTATTTAATTGGTCAGGCACGAAAGAGCAGGAATATGGAGAAGAGTTCGTAGGAGACGAACACGCGAACTAGGACGCTTCCAATCAGAATGCCTGTAGGTTTAAGGAAGATGGCTCGGGTTCACGCTTTCGATCAAGATTTCCGCTGGTAGTTATGTTTGGTGTGTCGGCCTTCGAGGCCCTATCTATGTAAGACTTGACCTTAATGGTCTCTATTTGTATCAGACTGTATGTATGGATGTAAGACTTCTGTTATTCAGTTTCTGTGTGATCAGTGAGCATTGATCTCTAGGATCACTATACACGTGCATTCGGTGATCTCGACTTATAAGTCGGGGTACCCACACATCTAATATGTGAGTTGTTCACTTTCATGCAGGTCAGTGGTTGGTATGTGATGGCATTGAACGGATAGTCTGGAAATTGGGAGCGCAATCTATAGTAATGTGGAACTTAATTTCGCTCGAGTCTTGACCATGGTCAAGAAAAAAGAGACTACAAGTTGCATGTGGAGTCATATGATGTCTCGGGGTAGCAGCGGTGCTCCTAGATAAGCTCAAGTCCAATGTACATGAAAGTTTGACGCATGAACAAATTCAAGGTGATGAATACTATTCGCCAAGGTGATGTTTGTTAGAGTTGTGTCAAATATAGTGTACAAGGTAGGTTATGATTGGACTTGAAGTTGTATTGTGTTTAGTAGGATATGGAGTCGTGTCCTAATAGGACACTTGTATCCTAGGCCTCTCATATATAGCGGGGCTAGACACACGATGTAACATATGTCAGCATAATAGCACAGGAGCGCAAGGGGAGCCGGCTGCGTGTGCCGAAGCCCACGATAGCGCGGGTGCGGTATTGTGACGGTGGCACATGAAGGAGCGCCCGTAGTCATGCCTTGAGAATGTAGCCATATCGATGAACCTCGTTAACAAATCTCAGTGTCGTGTCTAGTGTGATTGCTTGATCCTCGAATGATCGATGGAGCGCCTTGGATTTATTCTAACATTACCAGAAGGAAAGTATTTTGCCTTAAGGATGTCACGCCACAACATGCTCTCCAAAGCATGGAAGATCGCCATCACCATTTGATAATGAGACATGACCGCAGTGTTCAGAATACCAAGACCCTCTCAAACACTTTGGTTTACACATCAATTTCCACTTGACCAGGCGGTATTTAAGCTTGTTCTCAGCCGACTCTCCAAAGTATGGAAGATCTGCCACCACCATTTGATAATGAGACATGACCGTAGTGTTCAGAATACCAAGACCCTCCCAAACACTTCGGTTTACACATCAGTTTCCACTTGACCAGGCGGTATTTAAGCTTGTTCTTAGCCGAGTTCCAATGAAAAGCACTATGGTGTTTATCAAAGCCCTCGTTAATTTCTTTGGATAACTGATAGAAACCTATTAGGTACTTCCTCCGTCCGGAAATACTTGTCCTAGAAATAGATGAATCTAGACTTATTTTAGTTATAGATACATCCATTATATTCATTTTTAGAACAAGTATTTCCGGACGGAGTGAGTACATAGGAAGAGACGAGAGACATGAGTTAATAAGGCGGACTTTGCTCACACTGCAATTATACCGTCCACGCCATGTCATAGCCCTATTGCCCACTTTAAGCACCGTCGGGGCAAAGTCCTTAGCAAGGAGAGGCTCTGTAAAAACTAGAAGGCCCAGATATTTAAGAGGAAAGGAGCCCAGAGAGCAGTTGAGACATTGGGCCACATGGATCGCCTCGGTGGGGGATCTGTTAAGTAAAGTAACCTCACTTTTTAAGATATTAATTTAGACATGGCTTCAAAACATAAAAGAATGAACTTAAGGTTCGCGAGACATTGCTCACTATACTCCACCAGGATAATGGTATCATCGGTGTATTGCGGATGTGACACGCCTTTCGACGTCATACTAGAGATCATGGGAGTGATGTGATCAGACACTGCTGCCCTGTTAAGAATGCAGGATAGGGCGTCTGGCGCGAAATTAAAGACCAGAGGGGAAAGTGGGTCACCTTGACGCAGGCCTCGCCCATTACATAAATTTACCAATCAAATGTCTGAGCCCATGGTTTATCTATCGCTTTAAAGTACTTGGTGAATTAGATAAGCTAAAGGTCATAACAAGCCACTTACATTGTGCAATCGGAGTAGCTCAAGAGTGGAGGTCGATGTCGCGGGAGTTAACCTAGGTGTCGTACGAGCCGTTCGTGCTAGCAGTCGAGGCATGTTTCCCTTGGTTGCTTGGAAGAAGCGGGGAGCTCAGGTTGAGGTGGCGGGCGAGATATTCACATCGACGAGAGACAAGTAAGTAAGTTGAGTTGACGGAAAGGAGGAGAAACAGGTGAGGTGGCATGTTTTTAGAAAGATACCCAAAGGCATCTAATAATTGTCAAGAAAATAATAGCCAATACAATCAAAAGACAACATGACACAAACGACTAAAAAATGGAACTACCCTTGAGCTATACTAGTTGTATTTTCCTATGATTGTGTGCCACCTGATAGAGCTTGAAAATTGAATTGAACCGACCGTAGGAAGAAGAGACACATGAGACACATCAGCCGGATGCCATAATTTTTTGTTCACAAAAAAATTAAAGTCACCGCACCAAAAGACAGCCAAATGCTTCCCTTAATTGACACATCAACTACAAAGATACAAGGAGAAACATATCTAGCAACAATTACCAATACTAGCCCTTCAACGATGTTGGGTCGAACAAACCCCAGACTTCTGCCTGGGACGTGAGGCCAATCTCCTTTGTGCACTGATTTAGATCCTCCGTAAGCAAGCGCAGGAAGTATGTCTTTTGAGCCGTAGCTACAATGCACAAAGGCTGCCTGGGGCTTTGCCTAATCCTGACGCTTAGAAGTGAAGTCGAAGACACCTTATTCCAGCACAAATCAACCGTATTCCAACACAAATCATTGCCGCAATCACCCCGTCAATACCATCAAGGAACCAAACCACAACTGAAATAATGAACTATTCTAACTAGTAGGAAAGCAAAAGAAAAGGGACCCCAAGGCAGTGGCATGGAGATCTTGGGTGGCAGATAGGAGACAACAATTATCAAAACGTTAGTAAAAAACGGATTCAACCACATAGACATGATTCGCTGGGACAAAACCAGTGAACCATGGATACAGGGAGTTATGATTTTGTGAGTTTGAGGGGCATTTTCAACAAAATTGAAGTTTCAAGGTTGTAATACAAATTCCGGGACAAGTTCAGGGCATAATGTTGACTTACACCAGGATACCACCATTTTAGCATATGTAAGTTCTACATGGTACACAAAGCAGCCACACGCTGAATAAAATTACATGATACTTATGCTCTAGTACAACACCTTGTTACATGATTCCACAGACAAGGAAGGTATATCCATGTCAGTTTTTTATGATCATTTGTTTCCGTAATCAAAGAATACACCAAAAGGCCAAGCAAAGGTCAAACCACTGGCGAATTCATCCACAACCGCCATGGTTTCAATCACTTGTTACTTCTCCATTATTCTTTCGTGCCTTGCTGACTTTTTTTTCCCTAAGTTTCAGTGTTACATGAGCCAGAAAAGAAATCACAAAAGGTTGAAATGGGCGCCTAGTCCAAATACAGCTAAAGAAGGAAAAGTATGAAGAAACAGTTTGCTTTCTAAAATAAAATAAAATCTGTGGTATTTTACACAAAGCACTATGAAAAGATTTGTTGGATCACTGTCTCTGCATTTCCACTGTACTGAATGAGTAGTTGGATAGCGTCCGCCCTTGGCAAAGCAAGGAATTCCTGCCAACAGGAGATAAGGCTATACAATTAATCGATGAATCATATGTGGAACTGGTGTGAAGATGGTAGTACTGACAGAGTTTGTGTGCAGTGTACATATCATTTCATCTTAGAAGTACATGCATAAGCATATTGTATAAATATAAAAGAAGTAGGAAATTCAACTTCGTTCCTCTGGATATAAAAGAAGTAGGAAATTCAACTTCGTTCCTTTGGATATAAGTTATTTACAAGGTATGAACCACAAATACCACCTCAGTTACAGATTAGATGACCTCTGAAAAATCATGCGTCAAACTCAAACCTTTCTATCTTTAACTGACTAGTACAAAAATCTTTGGGTAAGTTAGGTGCACACGGCACCACTAAACTTGTGATTGTAAATACTCTTAGTTATTAGGTACACTATTTTTTGTGATCTTTTACCTCCATCTTCATACAAAAAGTAGTGGTCAATGGTCACAGCTGCATACTTAAAACTGTGCACTGTAAAATGTCTGATATTTGAACTGAGGGATTTACTGGTAAGGGTGTCCATGTGTAACGCCAAGCCACAAACTGAAATTCGTTGAGTTCCATCGATTTAATTTGCCCTCAGAATGCTATTTCTCCTTTAGCCAAGTGTTTTATAATATCCAACATAGGTCAACCTCATTGACATCGCCTTTCCTACAGCCTCTTTTGTTGTAAGTTTAACCGTAATTACCTATTGTTAATTGCTTCGTCTCCTGCTGCTACTGCATTAAGTAATTTGTCCAATGCAAACTAGGGGTGTTTGCCTTTAAATAGAAGTGACAGTTAGATTCAGAATTTGAATTGTATATGTTGCCACCCACTGGGGAAGCCATTAGCAGAAGTGCAATCAGTTAAAAATGTGGAGATAACATTGGTATGCACAAAGGGTAAATGGGTCTTCCACGCCAAACATAATCTTTGACTAACGGTCACTGATGGCATGAATGGCACCAATTTTTGCAAAATGATGGCACACGAGTGATAACAAGTAATTCCATGGCTTATCATGAAAGGAGTTGATCAGCAGCAAAAAACAAACGCTATTAGGATATATACCACTTACCATAACTTTGAGTATAGCGGTTTCATCGCAGACAACTTCTGATGACACCTGAGGACTACTACCTTCATCCAGCACCTTGCCACTTGAGCATGTTGTGATCTGAGAAGATCCATTTCCACATTCATCTGTAAGAACCTTAGACATAGTGTGACTCACAGGTGGATCAATCTCTTTTAGAGAATCGATCTTCAAAAAATGATCAAAACGGTCCTTGCACATCTGAAGCTTAAACCATTCGGTGTGTGTATGAAGTGTTGTCCTAAGTATCTTCATCAGCTGAGGTTCTTCAATACCAAGCCTCCTGCTTATTGCAAGCTACAGAAGAGAAGATGTCATGATACCATCCAAATTCACACTAAATAAACACTATGGAACACGGCCCAATTCCTTGTACTGTTGCTACTAACCAACCACAGAAGGGGTGATGGTGTCTTCTATCGTGAACATAGGAGATATGGCACAAATTGAAGTCTAATACCACAAGTACACAACGGATACTGAAAATGGCGACCGATTACAATAGATAGGTGAGACTTCATATCGACTTACAACATATAAACATCAAATATACCTGCAGAGAACTTGCAAGAACAGGCAACGATACTGCCTTTGTGAGTACATCTTCACTGAGTTGAATCAGTGTTACCAAAGTTTCCTTCAAAGGCTTCAGTAAAGCTTGGTTACTGGCAGCAAGAGGTCCCAGGTGAGCAGATGCAACCTTGAGAGCAGCTACATGATCACCACCAGCTACTAGCTTAAGAAATTCAACCTGAAATGGTAGATTCAAAATGTGTTAAGGTACTTCCTTCCTACCTACAAGGCCTGCAGAAAAACGTGATTGCAATGTTGGGCTCACACCTGTTTTAGCTGAAACAGAAGAATAGGGTTTTGCGAAAAGAAATCAGGATCTATGCTGTTTATTTCATCCACAACTTTGGAAGCCATTCCTTTGCGTGTGAGGTCCCTCATCTCTAAAATAACCTCATACTTCTGATCTTGCATATTCCTAGTATCAGACAAACCAGTATCTAACACAGTATCCTAAAACAGGGAAATTATTATGAATATCATGAATTAAACTTTTTGAACAATTTAGATTAAAAAAAACAATTATTTGAAAATAAAGCTTACACGTTCTCCTATTACAACATCTTCGTCCATGTCAAAGGCAGGAGAAAGGGTATCACGATTTGCATCAACTTGGGTCTCACAAGCATAATTAAGATCATCTGCTCGACCTCTCCATCTCTTTCGCCTTCCCTGCCCTGATGTACTGCTTCTAACTCTGCGTAATCTCTTCGACCAGGAATCATGATGAGTAATATCACTGGTGCTACAACCGCCATACTGCTTGCCAGCTGGTTCACAATCAAGCTGTGCTTCATTATTGGCTCCTTGATTATTTACGAAACTAACATCAACGTTTTGACTACATTGCAAGTCAGCAGTTCCTACAGATTATCCAAAAGATGATTCTCTTTAGTGCACACAGGATTAAATAAATATAATTCTAAGAGTCAACTAAGCAATAGAGAGCACTGTATTTATTTATTTTTGAGATAGCTCACTAATGCCAAATGGTGAGAGCACTATATGAAAGTACTTTGAAGCAATAAGATCGTCAAGTATGCTCAACTACAGGTTCAGTCAATTACCAGGAAGGGCATAAGAACAGCCTTCAACGATTCCCCTGTATATACAGTACTCATGTACAAGTTTATCCAGAAGTGACAGGTCCATCTTCATTCGGCACAGTTCATTCTGGCATTTTGCAGAGTAAACATACATTACAGATAATGGATATTCAGGAAGGCAAAAGAAACTATTGCCGAAATATAAATACAAACAGAGAGCTAGCCTTGCTGTTGCTAGGGCTGTCAGACTCAATTCGGTATGGGCTCGATTTGAGCCCCAGTAGACTAAAATTCAAGCCAAACTCAAGCTCGTCATTACTCACTAAGCTCGTGAACATCTGCCAAGCAAGTTCAAATAGCTCGTTTAGACTCGACAGAATATGCCTGGGTCTACAACGAGAGGCCCAGCCCAAAGGCCTGCACGCATGCAATAACACACACTGTATGACCTAGGGCATCCACGATTTCCAAAAGCTCAAGTCCACAAGAAGCTATGCTTAGCAAGGAACACATAGCCCTCAAAAAAAAGCAAGGAACACATAATCACATGGCCGTCATTTATTGCTCGCTAAAAACAGGATGGTCAGTACCTGTTTAGTACCACCTCGACCGTCATACAAGGGTGAGGCTGGATGACTTGGCTATAAGAGAATGAAGGCTCGCGACCTGAGGCACTGGAAGTCTATGCCTAACGCATTGGCACGACTGCTAAGACAAAAATAATTAATATCTTTTTGGCGGTTTAGCTGAGCCCCAATGAGCCGAGTTCTTTCAAACTTCCAGTGAGTTGTGAGCTCGAGTTGTTCTGTAGGCTCCATTGACCGAGCTAGAGCCTGACATTTGGCTCGAAGCTTAAATCAAGCTCGAGTCCAGCCAGGGTATATTCGCTCAAGCTCAGCTCGTTCACAGCCCCCAGTTGTTACGTGTTAACTAGCAACAAGCACACATCAGTAGCTTTCGCCTTTTGCCCTACAACTATCAAAACGTTTTAACTTTTCACCTAATCTCTAATCTCTCAACCCCCACCACACTTCACGGCACAATCCATATGCTGCGGCTTGCCGCTTCTTCGATGGGTGCACTCACGCCTTCCTATCCTTTTGCAACTTCACGCCTTCTGAATTTTATCTTCCAAGATTAGTTGTTCCATTTTCTTGCTTATAGATGCTAATTTCTGAAGCTTGCGACCCCATCAACAAACCATTAATTTGCTTCCTTATAAAATCAGTCCATGCTAGCTAGGGCTCCTTGCCTACAGCATGCATGCAACTGCTACCCTGCTCAACGAAATGCCCAAACAGACAAATCATTGTTACATCACAGAATCTTGCTGTGTGGGGTAGAATGCAACTGAGAGATTGTGACGCAGCATCACAAATCCTCAATCAAAGGCGCCGTGGTTCCGTTGTAGGTCCATCAGCAATTCGTCCTCTGACGGTGATTCCACACAACAGAGCTCATGACAGACAACAGAGAATGAAGTCGTCACATGCTCCATTCCGCACATGGCCTTGCCTCAGCTGAAGCTGCATGGAAGAGGTTGCCAGAGGCGCCCATGCTTGGAAAGAGAGGAGGTCAAAAGTGGAAAAGAGTAACACAAGAGGGAGAATGGGAAGAGAGTATAGTTAGTAGACAAAAGCAGTGATGTAACTGCCAACATGCATGGGACAAGTTTACATTTTGATAGTTGAAGGTGCCAAAAAATACTAATGGAATGGCACAGGTGAGAGAAGTGAACAATTTTGATAGTTGGAAGGGGGAAGGCGAACATCTTTGTTTAGGATGTGTTTGGTTCGAGTCACGGGGTGAAACGGAATGGGTCCAACTGCACCTGGGCCTCATTCTCGTGTTTGGTAGACAAGAGGAACCGGAAGCCACTCATTCCCCCGAAGTGAATATTCGACAAAGATCCGGAATTGGCCCGTGCCCACGAATCGGAGGAATATGCTGAACTGAGTCTCACTGTCACCTTCCCCACTCTCTCATCTCCGAAACCTATCTACGCCACATCTCCCTCTCTCGATCTGCCCAGCTTCTCCCCCTCGTTTCCCTCTATTGATCTACCCCGCCGCAGTGGAAGCAGATGGGTTGGTAGACTGAAGGGGAGTGGGGGCGGCAGGCGAGCGGCTGCTACGGTGGGCTACAGGCAGAAGAACAGGCGAAGCACCTGCTTCTTCTCCTGGAGGTACAAACCTCCCCTCCTCCCCCTTGTATATGTTCTAGCTTGTGCCTCCTGTTCATGTCCTTGAGAGGGAGGGAGGGAGGGAGGGAGGGAGGGAGGAGGGAGGGAGGGAGGAAGAGATCTATATGATGTTCATGCCTGGTTATACACTCAAGTTACTAAACAGTCCTTTCTTTTCAAGACATGTTGATTTAAGCTTACTAGAACTACTGTATACCATGATTTGAATTTTCAGATTTACTTAATGGACGCTAATATATATCTCTAATGGCAGCAGGCAGAACACATATCTCTAAGTCCGGAATGGCACACATCTGGTGAAGAAGATTCTACCATGGCCAAGACGACACGACTCAGCAGCAAACCTAAATAGCCAATGCTGAGATAATGCAATTCTTCGGTATTTTAGGCATAAAGGGCTGCCCACAGTAACTTTCCTTTGAGAATCCGTGGTGAAGTAATGATTTGTTAACAGGAAAGCAAGTACTCCCAAAACTTGTGTTCCGGCTTCTAGCGGATGTTGGTAACACTTTTAACCATACTTGTGGGGAAGTACAAATTATTCTGTAGCTCACATCTCACACCAATTGGCAATTGAATATTACAATTTACAATCAATTACAAGTGTTTTCAGTACTAGGTCTTTGTGCATGATGTTATGCTGAAGCTATATTTGAATTATATGATGTCTAATTGAAAAAAGCTGAGCCAAACTAGATTCTTCACATTCTACCTTTCCCACCAAACATAGGAACGGAAATCAATTCCACCTTTCTGCCCCTACCAAACACAGGAATGGAACTGACCCCGTTCCTCTGGAATGGAACCATGGGATTCCATTCCAGTTGGTTCCCAACCAAACACACCCGTAGAGTAGCTGTTTTCTGGACTTAAAGGGCAGTTCAAGACTGTAAAATGAACTTTATCTTAAATATATATTTCCAGCCAGTAAAATAGTGCTTTGATTGACAAACCATCTGAAGGAGTAAGAACTAACTAAAGGTGCAGCTTATACACATGCAAAAAAATCCAAAACATTTTTATCCCTTTGACAGGTATTTGAAATGGAAGTGGTAACACAAATATCTATATTCATAGATAAATACTAGTTTATACTCAATTTATTTGGTAATAAGACCTGAAATGCTTGATACAAATCTCCTTTTGCAAACTTCAAGCTGTCGATAGCGCCTTGTCTTGTCAACTCAACCGCATGTGCCAGGGCTTGAACATCAACCTAAGAGTTGATTATTAAAAGCTGGCATATGGAGCATAGTACAGTATAATTAATAGAAGTTACCAACAAGACTTGCCTCATCAAATGGTGGTGCTTCTACTGAACATTCCTGAGTAACTGCAGGTGGATCACGATCCTCAAATAATAGCCGCTCAGTCAGATCAGATATAGGTGATGAAATTCCTTGGCGCGAGCAAAATAATTTGTGAATGCTTTACAAAATGATGTAAGATTGTCAGACAATGAGGAAGTAGCCCAGCAACCTATGTTAGGCAAGATGAGGATGTAACATATGAAGTACCTTATTAAGTATCTTAAGGACATGGAGAGAATAGGATCATAAGCTTGTAAATGAGCTCTTAATATGGACGATAGCAACCCAGCAAGTTCAAATCTCCTCATTATAGACCACTGCCGAGCAAAGAATTTCAACAGGAAGAATTAGGCCATATATCAAAAAGTAGCAGCTTGCAGGGGTGTTTGGTTGGGCTTTTCCTTGGCTTTTGCACTTTGGCTTATAAGCCAAAGAAAACCTCCTATTTAGGGGTTTTCGGCTTTGACTTTTGGCTTCTGTCTCTAAATAGGCAAAAAGCCAAAGCCAAAAGCACCTAAATAGGTGCTTTTTTGGCTTATAAGCCAAAGTGCAAAAGCCAAGTAAAAGCCCAACCAAACACCCTGCAATAAAGCTGGAGATGTAAAATAGCACTCTCCCATCCAAAAATAGAGGTTCCACAAAGCAACAAACATAGCAATTAATAGCATGAGTAGGTCAATCTTAAAGCTGCTCTAGTTATACACACAAAACTGTCATGAAACAAAAGCAGTCGAAAGCTATCTGGACAAGTGAAATAATTCAGAATCCTTACTTTACATGGACAATTAAAGCTTCATTTCCTCTCTCAAGTCTAGTAATAGAGAAAAGGGACCTCTAAATCGCTACCTAAAGAACTAGATATGCTCAAAGATAAATGAAAAGAAAATCTAAGCTGCCTTATAATTATTCTTAAAAAGTGTATATGGACAGTTAGGATTGTGCATACCTCATTGGCGACCGGGGAAGATTGATCATCTTGGTCATATATTAAAACCAGCAGTATATGTTTGAATTCCTCGTAAGCTTCCTTTGGAACATACCGACACACCAATATTCATTATGCAAGATTCAAATGAAAACAATGAATATGCATGACAGAAAATAAAGGTGACTGTATACGAATATGTAGGAACTCGATGATAGTAAAGTAAAATATATATATCACAGGAAAGTTCACATTAAAGGTATGACATATCAGTTTAGCTAAAACACATGCATCCTCAATTGTGGGCAGTGGACATCGGACACAACAATAGTTAGGGCCGACAGGAGCAACAGCAAGCTGAGATGCAGCATCTGCAACACAGCAATTCAGAGACATTTGAAGTACTCTGTTAATAAATTAGCCTAGCACAGACACGCAAGCAATGACATCCTTCAGGTAGTGTCATTGTACATCAAGTCGTCCTCTGCACGATGGATTTCTACCCCTAATTCACAACAGCTCATTACTGGAATGATGCAAAGTTACCCTCTACCTTTTCAGTATTTGTGTTCAATATGTGAGTGTCTAATAGATCTGAAATTTGCCCTCCCAGGCTGGAGAAGGAAAAAACTGGAAATTAGGTTAATAAACACTGAAACCTTCTGAAATAGGAAGATGGCATAGTGCACAGGCCTCTAGTAATTCAATTCTATTTTCACGGTGCTTGTAGGAAAACAGAAGTACAGCTGTACGAAGGAATTTAGTGAAAGTGGTAAAAAACAGTTTGTTGCAGCATCTTGTTCCAATATATTTGCTCAAAGAAACCCTATAGGATACAAAATGCTGCAAACTTGCTACCAAAGTCCTACGTTCCAGACAAGGTTCGCGCAGAATTCATGTGATCCAACCGGACACATGCAGACTAGTATACCCAATAGGAAACCAACGCAAATGCAATAATCAATCAATTCAGGGGCTCTTAAGGTGAGAGAAAGAGGGTCGATGCAGCACTCACAGGGTAGGCGTCGAGAGCACAGGGTGCGAGAGCTGTGCGGAGACAGTCGAGCGCCGCCTCCCTGTCCGACTCCGTACCCTTCCTCACCAGCTCCACGAATCTCTGCACAACAACACAATTGACATCCTGCCTGCGTGTGGGAAAACATAAAACGAGAGAGAGAGAGAGAGAGAGAGAGAGAGAGAGAGAGAGAACAGACAAGAGTTTAGGTACCTGCTTGTGTAGGTGAAAGAGGAGGCGGTGGTCGAGTAGCGCGGCAGGGGCGTGAGCTCGGAGGAGCGCGAGGGCGGCGTCGACGTCACCAGCCTCGAGCGCGCGACGGGCCCGGCGGATGAGGATGCGCGAGCAGTAGGACGAGGAGGTCGAGGTGGATGGGGATGAGGAGGTGGCGGTGGTGGTGGAGGAGGATGGGGATGAGGGCGGCGATGGGGAGGCAGGAGGGGCGATGAGGCGATCGGATCTGACGAAGTCGAGCACGAGAGCGTCGAGCGAGTCCCAGTTCACCGGCGAAGGGGGCAGCGGGTCCATCGCCGGCGAGGAGACGGCGGTGGCGTGGGGCTAAGGGGGAACGGGTGGGATTGGGAAGTTGAGATGATGAAGTCGGTGGAAGGTAGCAAGGTCTGATGCCTACGTGTAACGAAAACGAACCGTGAGAAGTTTTCTTTTATTTTTCTTGTTCTTATTATCTTATTATTATTATAAAATGATGGGTGACAATCAAGGTGTCATAAAGACATGTACAATGGTGATATCCGTCCCATAATTCTTGAAACTTAATCAAAGTGATTGATCTATCATTGTCGATGGTTACAGGGAGTATATATAACTCCTGGAGAGACGCGACGACACAGAGGAGATGCGTCGGTTCCAGGGAGTCAGGAAAGAGACGTCCGTGCGGGAGGAAACCGCTCGAGCGGTTACATCAAGAGGAGATTTTCCCCTAATTTATGTAATTAGTTTTAACACTCCCCCTAATCTACGTTTGACCATGTGGAGTCATCTTCATGATTGTCCGGGAAGCTTTATCATCAAAAACTCTTCTTCAAAAGTTCTTCATAAAGACTTTGTTGAAAACCTGAAATATAAACTCACAAAGAGATAGCATAATGTGATGTTATTGAACAAGGATATCTCAAGAAGATACTCCCCCTGTTGCCTGCAAGTCTCTAAGTCGTCGCATACCAATTCCGTGAACATATTTCTGGAATGTTGAGTTTGGTAGAGACTTAGTAAACAAATCAGCAATGTTGTCACATGATTTGACTTGCAGAATGCTTATTTCCCCGCTTTTCTGAAGATTGTGGGGGAAAAACCATTTAGGAGAAATATGCTTAGTGATATTGCTCTTGATATATCCTGTCTGCATCTGTGCAACACATGCCGCATTATCCTCATAGATAATGGTGGGTGATTCAATAGAACCAATTCCACATGGTTGTTGTATGTGGTTTATCATTCTGCGAAGCCATACACATTCACATGACGCTTCAATTAATGAAATTATTTCAGAATGATTGGTAGATGTAGCCACTAGAGTCTGTTTGGAAGACTTCCATGATATAACTGTACCACCATGTAGGAACACAAAACCGGTCTGAGATCTGTCATTACGGGGATCAGACAAATAACCGGCATCTGCATACCCAATCATATCAGAGTCCAGATTTTGGTGGAACTGAAAAAATAGGCCAAGATCCTTTGTGCCTTGGAGATATCAAAAGATATTCTTTACTCCAGACCAATGTCGTTTGGTGGGAGATGCGATGTATCTAGCAAGTAGATTCACTGCAAATGCAATATCAGGTCTTGTGCAATTTGCAAGATACATAAGCGCTCCAACTACACTGAGATATGGAACTTCAGGTCCCAACACCTCTTCTCCATCATCCCTCGGTCTGAATGGGTCTTTCTCTACGTCTAGAGATCGAACCACCATAGGAGTTTTAGATGGATAGGATTTGTCCATATTGAATTTCTCCAATATTTTCTGGATATAGGTAGCTTGGTGTACCATGATTCCTGAGGGAAGGTGCTCAAGTTGAATACCTAAGCAAAATTTGGTTTTACCCAAATCCTTCATCTCAAATTCCATCTTTAGGTGATTGCGTGCGTCATCAATGTCTGGTGCACTGCCAATGATGTTGAGATCATCAACATACACAGAAATGATGCAAAATCCTGTAGAGGACTTCTTGATGAAGACACATGGGCAATCATCACTATTGGTGTAACCTTTCTGAAGAAGGAACTCACTTAGTCGGTTGTACCACATCCGTCCCGACTATTTTAAGCCATACAATGACTTATTCAGCTTTACACAGTACATGTTGCGTTTTGCACTGTTATTCGGGACGGAGATTTCGTCAGGAACCTTCATATATATGTCCGAATCTAGTGACCCGTAAAGATATGCGGTCACGACGTCCATCAACTGCATGGATAGACGATTTTGTACTGCCATAGATATAAGATATCGGAAAGTTGTTCCACTCATTACTGGAGAGTATGTTTCATTGAAATCAATGTCGGGTTTCTGCGTAAAACCTTGTGCTACGAGCCTTACTTTATATCTCACCACCTCATTGTTCTCATTCCGTTTCCGGAGGAAAACCCATTTGAATCCCACGGGGAAAACATTGGGGGGTGTAGGTATTGCTTCAGTGAATACCTTCCTTTTGTTAAGCGAGGCAATTTCTGCTTGGATTGCATCCTTCCATTTAGGCCAGTCGGAGCGCTTTTGGCAGTCGACGATAGACCTTGGATCATGATCAGTGATAAGGGTATCTGCAATCTTTTCAGCAAAATATATGTCGAGAGTCGTAGTCTTGCGGTCAAATGATTCTTCAGCATCAACATAGTTGATAGAAACTTCCTGCACCCCTAGAGACTCTTCGTGATTTTCCAATACGGTTGAGTCTGGGTGTTCCGATGTTCCAGCCAGTTTGTGCACACTGGAGCTGGGTTGTGGAGGTTGTCCTTCCACTGGGTGTGAACTACCCATCAGGTGTTTGTCAACGTTGAGTTGACCTGCATTTACTGACTCTGAGGACTTTCTCCTCGATTTCCTTTGCTGCTTGCTAGAAGCTAGCTCCAGGTCAGAGGTCATACTACTCCCCCTCTTTTTAGGAACAGGGAGTTGAGTGGTTTTTATTGGTACCTCCACTCTTTCTGGCGCGTTTCTAGCCGGATTTAAGGATTTTGTAACACCTTTTAGATCAGTAAATGAATTTGGCAGATTATTTGCAAGATGTTGCAAATTAATGATCTTCCGAACTTGAAGTTCGGTCTCATGGGTACGTGGATTAGAGGATGAAATGGTATGAGCATTCCAATCAATTTCCGGGCATTCTTTCTGGTACTTGAAATCTCCCCTAATGCCGGAAAATGTTCCTCATTAAATATGCAATCAGCGTGACGGGCTGTGAACAGATCCCGAGTTAGGGGTTCCAAGTACTTGATAATCGACGGTGATTTGTACCCCACATAGATCCCCAACTTTCTGTGTGGGCCCATAGATGTCCGTTGTGGTGGTGAGATCGGGATGTATGCAGCACATCCGAACTTACGCAGATGGGAAATGCTAGGAGGATTTCCACGTACCAATTCCAGAGGGGAAGAACTGTGATATGCAGTTGGCCTCAATTGTATCAAGTCAGCAGCGTGTAAAACTGCATGACCCCAACAAGAGGTTGGCAAGTTGCAATTCGTCAACAAAGGTCTTGCAATGAGTTTAATCCTCTTAATTAATGCTTCAGCCAAACCATTTTGTGTATGGACATATGGAACAGAGTGCTGAACTTCAATCCCCAAAGCCATGCAATAATCATTGAAAGCACGTGAGGAGAATTCTGCAGCGTTGTCCATTCGAATTGTCTTAATTCGACTTTCAGGATAACGGGCTTGCAACTTAATGACTTGCCTCATTATTTTGGCAAATTCATGGTTTCGTGTGGACAGAAGACACACATGTGACCATCATGTAGATGCGTCAATCAGAACCATGAAATACCGGAATGGTCCAGATAATGGCTGAATAGGACCACAAATGTCTCTTTGAATACGTTCAAGGAACTGAAGTGGTTCAGCTTGTATTTTGAGATGCGAGGGCCTCAAAATTAGCTTTCCCGTGGCACAAGATGTGCACACAAAATCAGAAGATTGAGGAAATTTTGACTCAAGCAAATTATGACCAATGGAATTGCTAGTAATTTTTCTCATCATCCCGATTCCGGGATGGCCCAGGCGATCATGCCAGGTTTGGAATGCATCAACATTCTGAAAAATTACTTTGTATGCAACATGTTCCACGGGTTTGATGTACGTATAGTACAAACCAGACGATAGAGAAGGAATTTTCTCATGTACCTTTTTGCCATATCCGTGATCTTTAGTAAAGAGTAAATACTCCTCTTTGTTGTCTTCATGGGTTTCAATATGAAAACCATTCTTACGAATATCTCGATAACTGATCAGGGTACGTGATGAGTCAGGATACAATAAAGGATCCTCTATCGTCACTTGTGTACCACTTGGGAGTGTGAATATGGCACGTCCAGTACCAACAATCACTGTATCGCGTCCAACGATAGTTAGAATATCTCCATTCATCTTTTTCAGAGTTTGGAAATATTTTATCTCCCTCAGTATGGAGTTTGTGGTACCACTGTCCACAAGGCATAATTCCTCTTCCATCGGATTGTCCCCGTAGAAAAACTATATAAAACGAAAGAATTTTCAATAAGAAAACCTTATGTTAATACATAGAATACAATCTTTATTATATCAAATGTACTGATACAATACAATATAAAGACAACAACAAACTCATGTTCTTATTACAATCATCACAAATGGACATAGTTAAATAGATCACTAAGGAGGTCGAGGGACTAGTCAAAGTCACCAAACACATCGTTTGAGGTGTACTCAAGTAACATGGCCTCCGTTTCAGCAGGGTCCTCAAGTGGATAAGGAATCTTGGCGTTGCTTGGTCCAGGAGGAATATCCTGTGAATCGCCAGCTCCATTTGCGCTATGTAGATGTAGGTTGAAGTTAGCTTCAAGCCTTCTCCCTTGAGGTGCTTTGCATCCCTGAGATTGCTGGTACAGCATGACCAGATGCTTGGGCATTGAGCACTTTTCAGTAGAATGCGAGTAGCATCCACACTTGTTGCAAAGTTTAGTTTTATCGAACTTTGGCTTTGCAGTGCCTTTGCCCTTGCCCATGTTTCTGAATTTTCTGTTCCCATTGCACTTGTGCTTGTGCTCAGAATTGGAATGTTTACCTCGAAAGGTACCATTAAACTTCTGTCTATTCGCGACATTCAGATGGACTTCAGGTAAAGGTTGTGCCCCAACTGGGCGCTGAGAGCCATTCTTAGCGAGTAGCTCATCATGCTTTTCAGCCTGAAGTAACATGTGAATAAGCTTGGAATAGACAGTGTAGTTGCGAGCACGGTATTGCTGTTGGAGGATCCTATCATAAGAGAGCATAGTAGATAAAGTTTTCTCTATCATCTCCCCTGAGTAGGTTCCCTCTCACAAAAACGCAGTTTGGAACATATCTTATGAACAACATGATTGTACTCACCAATGGACTTGAAATCCTGAAGGCGGAGATGAGTCCAATCATGGAGTGCTTCAGGCAGGACCACTGCCTTCTGCTGTTCATACCTCATTTTGAGGGCCAGAAACAAAGTAGTAGGAGATTCCTCCTGTAAATACTCAGACTTGAGATCTGGATGAATATGGTGCCTTATGATGTATAAGGCAACATAATTCTGCTGTTCTGTCAGCGGCGTGGCTCCAGCCGGGAGAGGAGTCTCCGGGGGCTGGATTGCACGCGCTATCCCATGGGATGCAAGACTGATCTTGATGTCCATAGCCCATGTAGGGTAATTGTGTCCATTGAGGGCAAGCTCCTCAAATTCTTTGGGAGTCATCTTTGCCTACATGGAGAACCAGAGATAATTAATTTACGAGCGGTAAATTAAAAACCATCATGGTTGTGTAATAAGAATGCAAATATTTGATAGTCAAGTGTAAAACTTGAAAAATTCTCAACCTCAATTATGTGAACATTACCTTGTGTATGCTACAATTTAGATATAAGTAATACATGTTGAAGGTAATCGCATGTCAAGATTGACAAAGCGTAGACCTCACAGTAAGAGAGGATAGTCTGCACATGTGCAGTAGATCACAACTCATTACCTTGTGATTCCAAATAAGACGAGGGAGAAATATTCAAAAATTTGCAAGTTTGAGATGCGAGAGAAGCTAATCTCAATCGCAATAAGAAACATGTTCAAAAAAAATATGTGGTAAACACATGAAATATGTCATTATGCCCAGATGAAATCCGGTACTTTATTTATATCATCAATCCATTGCATAATATAAACACACTTATAATTACACAAATCTTAAACTAGAATAAATCTAGAACTAGACTAAGTGTAAATAGTAGTACTAAGACAGTACTAAACATAGTCTAAAACTATACTATTTACAATAATTAGTACTAACTAGTACTAAACAGAGAAATAAGAAAAAGAAAGAGAGAGGAAAAAAAATTATAGAACAGCGGCCGACCGACCGGCCAGGGCAACACATGCGCTCGCTTGGACATCCTTTGGCTGGCCAAAACACAACACGTGTGTGGGCCTGGACAGCACACCGCCGCATAAGGCAGAGAGAGGAGGTGGGATCGGTTCCCAGATTCGGTTCCAGATCCATCCCAAGCACCGCTCCTCTCCCCAACTAGCACCGCTCCTTTCTTCCCCACCACCACGCGAAGACCACAGGAAGCCCGCCGACGGGAGTGAGGGTTGCCTCCCTGGCTTCTCCGGTGATCATCGACGCAGCACGGAGGATCCCTCCTCGCCAGAAGAAGAGGAAACGACGACCGGGTCCTCGGGGACAGCTCCGAGGCTTGCCGGAGCCCATGAGCCGACGCGGCGGCCGGGCCGGCGGTTGATGGCGGCGACGGCCCGCTCGAAGAGGCGGCCGAAGCTCCGCTCGGCACGGCTGCTTGAGCCTGCAGCCGATTCCATCCGCGGTGGGGCTACACCGTTGGATTCGATCCCGGCCCCGAAGCGGATGACGTGGAGGCGCCGGTCGGCGCGGAGACGAAGGCGAGCCCCTCCTCCGTGGTCACCTCCGCGCGCATCGGCACGGGTAAGTAACCGGGTGGGCGGCGACTTGGGCCTGCGTCCTCGGCAGCAGGCGTCGGCGTGTGCGAGGGCAGCCAGTGCGCCGGCGGAGGAGGGGGCGAAGGCGGGTCCTCGTGCAGCATCGGCGCGGCGTGGCCGGCGAGCAGCCACGGGTCAAGGCCGACGGGAGGAGGTGCGGCGGTGCCAAGGCCGACGGGAGCGCCCTGGGCGGCGTCCTCTGTGGCGCGCTGGCCACCCGCATGCCTGGGGGCGGTAACCGCCCCGTGCGAAGCCACCGGCGGCATTCTGACCGCGTCCAGTGGCACCCCGGCCACGTGCAGTGGCGTTCCGGCCACTTCCAGCGGCGTTCAGGCTGCGTCCAGCGAGGGTACGGTGGCGACGGGCAACGAGACGGTTCCGGCGTTTGTACTCCCTGATGAGGCAAAGGAAGAAAGTAGTCAGGGGCGACATCTCACCAGCGGTGAGTCTTCCTTCCCTTCTCTGTTTCTCTATTTGCTCCTTTTCTGGTAGACTCGTGTTGATAACGTGAAACGAATCAAAGTGATTGATCTATCATTGTCGATGGTTACACGGAGTATATATAACTCCTGGAGAGACGCGACGACAAAGAGGAGATGCGTCGGTTCCAGGGAGTCGGGAGAGAGACGCCCGTGCGGGAGGAAACCGCTCGAGCGGTTACATCAAGAGGAGATTTTCCCCTAATTTATGTAATTAGTTTTAACAATTCTTATCGTGCTGGCAATTTTATACAAAAATCCTTGAAAAATTTCCAACACAATCCGCACTATCAGCGTCTCTCCTGCTCGTCTCCTCTGCATCGGAGCTCCACCGCTCATCTGTTAGTACGATCTTGATGTTTAGGTTTAAAGCATAGTTAGCTAGGAGCCTAAGAAGTGTGTCCTAGTAAATTTGGCTAATTGTCTAGGTGAGTTCATGTCAAGGAGTAAGAATAAGTAATTGAGTTGAGTAACTCAATTACTTATTGTCATGTTGAGTAACAATAAGAATGGTTGACGCAGGTAAAGAATAACTTATTCCTCATCCTAGTCATTTCACCGAGCCACATTTTTTCTCATATGCGAAACGTAATTTTCTAGCGTGCATGTTGTAAAATTACCTTGCTTCTAATTAAAATTACCGAAATAACTTCTAGTGTCATATTGTCATGCAATATTTTTTCTCACATGGAAAACGTAAGTTTATATCATGCATGTTGTAAAATTACCTCACATTCTTTTGTACATGGAAGACAAACTTCCTTACTCGATAATATAATATTACTTCAAGTCTATTTTTTCTTAAGTTTTCATGTCATGGTGGTGGAATTGGATTTGGGTGAGGAATAAGAATTCCTCACCCAGGGTGATGAATAGCGCGACCATATATATATATATATAGAAACTCTATTCATCATCCAGGGTGGAGAATAGGTTATTCTTCATCCGAGGTAATCTTACGAGCTTTTCGCAAACAAATTATATTTAAAATAGAAATAGTTACATTCATATTGATCACTATGTAAAATTTGCATAATTTTTTTAAAAATATAGGCTGTAAGACAAAAAAGTATGCATTTTATGTACATTTTACACTGTACTTTTACGTTTGTAATTTCACGTAACAAAAATATTTTTTATGGTGATTATATATTTTCTTACGGTCTCTTTTTACGTATGGAATAAGAAAAAAAAATTACATAACATAAAATTACGATGCATTGATGTTAAAATAAAGGAGTGAAGAATAACTATTCCTCATATATATATATATAAACTCTATTCATCATCCAGGGTGCAGAATAATTTATTCTTCACCCGAGATAATCTTACGATTAATTTACAAAGAAATTATTTTTAAAATACAAATAGTTATATTTGTATTGATGCACAACGTAAAATTTGATAAAAGGAAAACAAAAACATAGGTCACAACATCAGAAAAGAATGAATTTCTTATATTTTTTGCACTATTTTTGTATGTTCGTAATTTTACGTGACATAAAATATTTTTACGTTGATTATATTCTTTTACGGTCTCTTTTTTACATATAAAATAAGAAAAAATTTACAGAACATAAAATTACGGTGCATTGATATTAGAAATAGAGAGGGGTGAAGAATAACTATTCCTCACCCACTGTGACGAATAGCGCGATATTTGAGACACCTAGGTGCCCACGCACCTAGACACCATGCAATTATTGCCATATATATAATTGATTCCTTTCCAAATATTGATGTGTGATATACCTATCATTAAATGCAAATCGTTATCATACCATGTGATTCATTTCCATATATTATGCGACATATTAATTTTGCTGTAAATATTTTTTTGTAATGTACAAACTAAAATACTTTGTGTACGTTCTTTTATTTTTGTCTTGTCTTTGCAATTGGAATGCAATGCACGCAGACATATGCTACACTCTTCTTTACTTTTTGTTCATTAAAATAAAAATACGCATGTACACTCATGGGGTTATAGTCCTAGGGTGGGGTCATAGGCCTGCCCTATAAGTCCTACCCAAGGACTATCCTTCATAAGGGATAAGGCCCTTATTCAGTTCCGACTGAACTAAGGACTTCCCATCATCCAGTCGGTAACGAATCCTCCACCATCCAGTCGGAGGTGAGCATTCGAGTGTATCAAACTAACCGACTGGATTTCACTCCGTGCATCGTACCCCCCTGGAGGGAAACGGTCGTACGTTTCCCTGTGCCTTTATTAGCATTTAAGACATACGTTACCTGTAACGTAGGCATTTATTCGCCACTACTCCATCCCTGTGCACCGAACCGGTGTGGAGGGCAGCGCACTCTATATAAGCCGCCCTTCCCCACTGGTGCAAGGGTTGGCAATTCACTGTAATCCATATTCCACTCGACAACAAGCTCCCAGAGCACTGAGACGTAGGGCTATTACCTCCACCGTAGAGGGGCCTGAACTCATACAACCTCGCCGTAGCTAAGGCTCTGCCCATCCTTTCGTACCCTACACATCTACTGTCAGACTTATACCCACGACAGTTGGCGCCCCCTTGGGGCAGGCGTCTAAGCGACTTCCGGCGAGTTTGCGACTACATCTTTTCGTCATGTCATCCGGTGGAGATTCGAGCATGGGTCACGAGATCCTCTTCGGCGCTCTCTCCTTCATCGTCGACGATTCCGCATGGCTACGGGACGCCCTCTCGATGTCGAGGCGCTTCCCCGTCGCGGAGCTACGCACTTTCGTGCCGGCGCCCGCGGCATTCTTCTTCTCCAGCAGTCGGCTCCGGTGTCGACCTACACCGCCGTCACGCGCCGCAACAAGCGGTCCCGCCATCCGCGGCTCCAGCGTTGGGTGCAACACGCTCAGGCGTGCCAGAACGCGTCTTCACAAGTGGCGGTCCTAGAGTCGGTTGTGGTTGCCCCGCCGTCCCAGCGCTCGGACTCGGTTCCGACTGAGTTTCCTTCCGAGTACTTGGGTCGCGGGCCTGCAGCAGAAGTACACATGGCCAACTCCCATGAAAGTCCCCGCCAAACTGACCGGAACGAGCACGAGATCGGCGAAACATCCGGCGCTCGCTGTCCACCTCGCCGTTCTGCCAGTCGGCACACTCGGCGGAGCAACGTGGAGTTGTTCCGCACACCCATCCTCAACTTGGCTGCCGCTGCCAAGATAGCCGATTCCCTTTAGCCGACTGATTCAGAGGCTGGCAGGGGGATCGAGCAAATCCGCGCCCTGCTGCACACGGCGCAGCAGCAAAACTCGGCGGTCTCCCAGTCGCACAACAGGATCCACAATAGTTCTGTTCATGCGAACACACATCGGTCAGTTCACAGCCCTGGTTCTCATCAGCGACCCAGGGGAGGCAGCCGTTCCATGAATCCCGAAGATCGTCGCCGTTCACGCACCCCTCCGCGGGGTGGGCCCTACGGGCCCCGACATCATGATGACCGGCGTTCAGTCGGTGACACTTACGATCCAAGGCCCGCTGCGAGAGGGCATATCGCCCAGCGGAGGGTCGACAGGGGCCGAGCCCACCGCGATGGTCACGATATTGACCGTCCGAGTGGAAGGAGGACCATCGTTTCTGGTCCCGAGTGTTTCAGTCGAGCCATCCGTTCGGCTGACATCCCTCCCAACTTCCGATTGGCGAAGGGGATCAGCAAGTTTACAGGAGAGTCCAAGCCAGAAACGTGGCTGGATGACTACCGAGTGGCAGTCCAGATCGGAGGAGGGGACGACCACGTCGCCATGAAGCACCTCCCTCTGATGCTCGATGGCTCGACGCGAGCGTGGCTGAACCAATTGGCCCCCTCAAGCATCTACAGCTGGGCAGATCTGGCCCGAGTGTTCATCAGGACCTTCGAAGGGATGTGCAAGCGCCCTGCTGGCCTCGTGGAGCTCCATCACTGTGTCCAAAAGCAGAATGAGCCCCTGCGCGATTTCATTTAGCGTTGGACGACCCTCTACCACACGGTGGAGAACATCACAAAGCACCAAGCAGTCTGCGCCTTCAAGGCAGGCGTGCGGTACAGGGATCTGTACCTGAAGTTTGGCCGAACAGGCGACATCTCCATGAGCAAGATGATGGAGATAGCGGCACGCTATGCAAACGGCGAAGAAGAGGACCGCATCCGTAGCGGCAAGCACAAAACAGTCGCCGATGGAGATGGGAATAACACTCAGAAGCAGAAGCAGAAAGCTCCGTCCACTCAGCAGGCAGAAGCCGCAACTGTTACCAATGCCAAGTTCAAGGGCAAGGGGAAGGCTCAGTTCACCCCCAAGAAGAAGCAGTTCAACAACCCCATCCTGTACCAGCCATGTCCGATTCACACGAAGATGGATGAAGAGGGCAACGCCATATATCCGAAGCATACCACTCGGCAATGTCGCCTCCTGATCCAGGGGTTTGGCGAAGGGCAATCGAGTGAAAAGGGCAATGAACAGGATGAGGAGGATAAGGAGGATCCGTTCCCCCAAGTCCATGCAACACTGATGATTTTTGCTGATGTTGAGAGCAAGAGTCGACTGAAGCTAGTGAACAGGGAGGTGAACATGGCACGCCTACCAACCCCAAGTTCCTCAAATGGTCTCAGTCTGCGATCACCTTTGACCAGTCGGATCATCCAGCACACGTACCCACCCCAGGGAGACAGGCTCTGGTCATCGACCCGGTGGTGGAAGGAGTCCGACTACGCAAAGTCCTCATGGACGGCGGCAGTGGCTTGAACATCATGTACGCCGACACTCTCAAGGGGATGGGCATTCCGATATCCAAACTCAGCGAGAGCAGCACGCAGTTCCATGGAGTCGTCCCTGGACGAAAGGCCAAGTCACTCGGCCAGATTGCGTTGGACGTCGTTTTCGGCTCCGACAAGAACTTCCGCAAGGAAAAGCTGACGTTCGAGGTGGTGGACTTCCAGAGCGCGTACCACACAATTCTGGGCCGCCCGGCGTATGCGCGTTTCATGGCCCGTCCATGTTACGTGTACCTGAAGCTAAAGATGCCAGGCCCGAAAGGTGTGATCACTATCACAGGCAATCGACAGCGGGCCGAAGAGTGTGTGCAGCAGGGTTCAAGGATCGCCGATCAGCAGATGGCTGTCCTCGAGCTTGACGAGTACAAGAAAACAGTCGACCCTGCTGACTTGATGCGTGCGAAGAAGCCAGCTTCGGAGTCTGCATTCCAGTCGGCGGGAGAGACGAAGAAGGTCAGCATCCACCCGACGGACGACACCGCTACCCCGATGAACATCTCCACCACCCTCGATCCTAAATAGGAAGCCGAGCTCACCCAATTCCTCCGTGAGAACTGGGACATCTTCGCATGGAAGCCCTCTGACATGCCAGGTGTACCCAGGGAGTTGGCCGAGCACCGACTGCATGTGGATCCCACCGCTCGGCCTGTTCGAGAACACCTGTGTCGGTCCGCCGCGCACAAGAGGAAGGCAATCGGAGAAGAAGTGGCCAAGCTTTTGGCAGCCAACTTCATTCGCGAGGTACACCACTCCGAGTGGCTCGCCAATGTTGTCATGGTGCCCAAGAAGGACAAGTCGCTCCGAATGTGCATCGACTTCAAGCATCTCAATAAGGTCTGCCCGAAAGACCATTTTCCGTTCCCCCGCATCGATCAAATTGTCGATTCGAGTGCGGGTTGTGAGCGTTTGTCATTTCTTGATGCCTACTCGGGCTATCATCAGATCCGTCTGTATGGCCCCGATGAATTAAAAACCGCCTTCATCACCCCATTCGGGTGCTTCTTCTACATCACTATGCCATTTGGTTTGAAGAATGCAGGAGCAACCTTTATGCGTATGATCCAAAAATGCCTCCTCGACCAGATCGGTCGGAACATGGAGGCGTATATGGATGATATCGTAGTCAAGTCACGCAAAGGTTCCGACCTGCTGACTGACTTGGCAGAAACATTCGCCACCCTTCGTAGGTACGATATCAAGCTCAACCCCGCCAAGTGTTCATTCGGCGTTCCCAGCGGAAAGTTACTCGGTTTCTTTGTTTCCGAACTAGGGATCGATGTCAACCCCGAAAAGATCGGGACCATCGTCCGAATGGAGCGGCCGGTCAGAATACACGATGTTCAACGGCTCACAGGTTCCCTAGCGGCTTTGAGCAGGTTTATCAGTTGACTCGGCGAGAAAGCACTTCCTCTGTACCGACTCATGAAGAAATCAGATACTTTCGAGTGGACAGACGAAGCCCAAGTCGCATTCGACGACCTCAAAGTCCTACTTTCCACCCAGCCGGTTCTTACTGCTCCGCTCAGTAAAGAGCCCCTTCTTCTGTACATCGCGGCTACAAATCAAGTCGTCAGCACTGTTCTCACAGTCGAACGAGAAGAAGAAGGCAAAGCATAGAAGGTTCAACGGCTAGTGTATTACGTCTCCGAAGTCCTGATTCCTTTCAAGTAGAGGTATCCCCACTATCAAAAACTTATCTACGGGATTTACATGACTGCGAAGAAGGTGGCTCATTATTTCCAAGACTACTCGGTGTTTGTCGTTTCTGATGCTCCGTTGTCGGAAATCCTCCACAATCGGGACGCATCGGGCCGAGTGGCGAAGTGGGCAATGGAGATGTTGTACTGCGACATCAAATTTGAGGCCAAGAAAGCTATAAAGTCTCAAGCTCTGGCTGACTTCATAGCAGAATGGGTAGAACAACAGCAACCGACCCACATCTACTCGGCTCATTGGACAATGTTCTTCAATGGGTCCAAGATGTTGAATGGCTCCGGCGCTGGCGTTGTGATCGTATCGCCAAAGGGCGACAAACTCAAGTATGTGCTGCAGATACACTTTGATTCCTCCAACAATGAGGCAGAGTATGAAGCTCTCCTTTATGGACTGCGCATGGCCATCGCACTCGGCGTCCGTCGCCTGATGGTCTATGGCGATTCGGATTTGGTGGTTAATCAAGTGATGAAAGAGTGGGATGTCAGGAACCCCACCATGACCACATACTGCAATGCACTGCGGAGGCTTGAGAAGAAGTTTGAAGGTCTAGAACTCCACCATGTTCCGCGACTGAAGAACCAAGCAGCTGATGAGTTGGCAAAACTCGGATCCACTCGGAGACCAGTCCCGAGTGACGTCTGCCTCGAGCACCTCCACCTTCCCTCAGTTAAAGAAGATCCTTTCATAGAGGAACCAGTACATCCAAAGAGCTCGACAGATCCGACTGAAGTCGACGTACCTGCTGTGGTTGATTTGATCATGGAGATTCTTGCTGTCATCCCCGATTGGACTGTGCCGATCATTGCATACATCCCGAGGCAGGAATTACCAGAAGACGAAGTCCAAGCCAGGAAGATCGTCCGCAGGTCAAAGTCGTTCATTGTCATTGATGGCCAGTTGTACAAGGAAAGCATTTCAGGCGTTCTTCAATGATGCATCTCCCTTGAGGAGGGACAGTTAATCCTGGAAGAAATTCACTCGGGAACCTGCGGTCATCACACCTCTTCAAGAGCAATCGTCGCCATAGCATTCAGAGCTGGCTTCTTCTGGCTGCAGGCAAACGAAATGACTAAAGATATGGTCGACCGATGTGAAGGCTGTCAGTTCTACTCCAACAAGTCCCACAAGCCAACATCTGTGTTGAAGACAATCCCTCTTGTTTGGCCGTTTGCAGTATGGGGATTAGATACAGTCGGTCCATTCAGGACAGGCCAAGGGGGATACACACATCTGTTGGTGGCAGTCAACAAGTTCACAAAATGGATTGAAGCCAAGCCCATCAAGAAGCTCGATGCCCTAACGGCCATCAAGTTTGTCAGGGACATCATCTCTAGATTCGGGGTACCTCACAGTATAATCACGGACAACGGGACAAACTTTGACTCGGACAGATTCAAATGTTTCTGTGCAAGCCAAGGTATCCGAGTGGATTTTGCATCTATGGCGCATCCTCAAACAAACGGACAAGCAAAGCGGGCGAATGGACTTATTCTGCAGGGTTTGAAGCCTCGACTCCTGCGAGAGGTGGGACATGCCGCTGGCGCATGGGTCACCGAGCTACCTTCGGTGCTTTGGGGTCTCCGCACAACCCCGAATAGATCTACAGGGCGATCCCCGTTCTTCCTCGTTTATGGAGCAGAAGCGGTCCTTCCGAGTGACTTGCTTCACAATGCTCCACGAGTTGAACTCTTCTCCGAAGCTGAAGCTGAACAAGCAAGGCAAGACGGAGTGGACCTTCTAGAGGAAGAGCGCGAGATGGCACTGACTCGCTCAACCATTTATCAACAAGATCTGCGGCGCTTTCACGCACGACACGTCAGAAGTCGTACATTCCAAGCAGGCGACTTGGTGCTCCGAGTGGATCAGCAAAGACCTGACAAGTTGGCTCCCGCCTGGGAAGGACCCTTCATCATCTCCAAGGTGCTGAACAATGGAGCATACAGACTCTACAACATCGACAGAGAAACGGACGAGCCGCGAGCATGGAACGGAGATCTCGTGAAGCGCTTCTACACGTGACCGTCGACTGAAGCAATGTAAAGAACAAGTATTGGTGGAATAACACAAAGCAGATTGAGTTTTTTCAGATTCAAAATTCTTCCGCGGTCGCAGACTCCGGTCTCAAAAAAAAACTTAGCTGCGATCCAGAATCGCCTAAGTACTAACTTTCTCCGATTGTGCTCTAAACGTCGCACTCGGGGGCTTAGCTACGATCAAGAATCGCCTAAGTACTAACTTTCTCCGAGTGTGCACTAAACGTCGCACTCGGGGACTTAGCTGCGATCAAGAATCGCCTAAGTACTAACTTTCTCCGAGTGTGCACTAAACGTTGCACTCGGGGACTTAGCTGCGATCAAGAATCGCCTAAGTACTAATTTTCTCCGAGTGTGCACTAAACGTCGCACTCGGAGACTTAGCTGCGATGAAGAATCGCCTAAGTACAAACTATCTCCGAGTGTGCACTTCACGTCGCACTCGGGGACTTAGATGCGATCAAGAATCGCCTAAGTACAAACTATCTCCGAGTGTGCACTTCACGTCACACTCGGGGACTTAGCTGCGATCAAGAATCGCCTAAGTACAAATTTTCTCCGAGTGTGCACTAACCGTCGCACTCGAGGACTTAACTGCGACCAAGAAACGCTTAAATAGAAAGCTTCCTTCGAGTGTACACCACAGATCCACTCGGAGGCTTAGCAGACCCTCTTTGAGACTCATGTAGATGTCAAGACTACTGACAATTACGTGAGTAGCAGAACCTCATTGAGGCTCATGTAGATGTCAAGACCACTGACAATTACATGAGTAACAACTCGCTCCGAGTACGACCTTACAGTCGCACTCGAAGACTTAGCCGCGATCACGAATCGCCTAAGTACTCAATTACCTTCGACTGTATCCTACTCTTTGGCAAAAGAAGAGCAAAAGATTGGATTCAAATTCAAAGTTCACCTAAGGATAGTTGGCTCGGTGTAGATCAAGCTTATCCACACCGAACCACGAATGTGACGGCCAATAGCAGTGGCCAAAGTTTCTTACAACCAACACTCAGCATACGGAGGTAAAAGTTTTCTTAAATGTCGTCAGGACTGGCGCTGGGACTGGCAGGCTCCACGAAGGTGTCGAGGTCGATCCCGTCGGCGATGCGAGTGGCGCTCTCAAGGAAGGTCTCCATGAAGTCTTCGAATCGAAGCCTTTTCGTGTTGGCGACCTGCAACGCCTTCAGCTTCTCTTCGCGAACCTCCTTGCAGTGCACTCGGACCAGAGACAAAGCAACGTCCGCACCACAGCGAGCCGCAGACTTCTTCCACGCCTACACTCGGTTCGGGACCTCCTCCAGCCGAGTCATCAAGCCTTCCATCTCGTGCCGAGACTCGTCTTCAGGCCAAAGCTCCTTGTCAATTCGGCCGACGACCTTTCTCAGTCGACCAACTTCGCCCAGGCGAATGTGCGCTCGGAGCATATCTCGATTGGCATCTTCGCCGAGTGGAACGTTCTCAAGAATCGACCGCTCGACGTCAGCTGCTTCAACCTCAGCGTCCATGCAAAAATCTGCAAAGACAGGACGAGCAAACAGTCAGCGCAGAATGAAATGCACAGTCCACAAGCACTCGGAAAAACAGGACTTACCACCGAGAAGCACTATCATCTTCCGGGCCCAATCACTGACGTAATTTTCCTGTGCTATGCACCGCCTGTTCAACACTTTCATCTGCCCCATCAGCTCCGTCCTTTGTTTCCCCATTTTTTCCACTTCAGCAGTCAATGCCTTGTTTGCCTCACGGGCCTGCTCCAAGGACTTTTCTCGTTCCGCCAGAACATCCTTCATACCAGCCATTGCAACCATTGCTGCATCCAGTTCACCAGCAAACTGAACCTTTTCAGCCCTCAGAGTCTCGTACGCTGCTCCCATCTTGCAAGTTTTCTGCAAGTCAGCGCCAAGAGACGATTAGACAAATTCAACAAGGACAACAATACAATTTCTAAGTTCTTCAGACCCCTGTCAACGCAAGCAGTCGACAGCGGTCTCGGGGACTACACCCAGTGGGTTCACTAAGAGTGACCCCACTGGCATGAAACTCAAACAGGTCCGCCCTATTGAGCTACATGACAACAAATAAGCCTATGAGGCTACTACTACCCGACCTGAGTAAAATTACTCTCGAGGACTCATCCAGTAGGTGTACTCCGAGTGCCCCAACTGTTAACATTCGAACAGATTAATTTTTGATCTGATCAAGTTAAAGAAAATGTGTATAAAGACAACTGCCGGTGCAAGCACTCGACAGAAGTCTCGGGGACTACACCCACTGGGTTCACTAAGAGTGAACCCATTGCAAAAAATCATACGATATCCGAGCACACCCAGTGGGTTACAAGAGGAAAGTAAATACTTACTAGCCCACTTACTTGGATATCGTCCCGCAGTTCCAAGCTTCGCTTGTACAAGGACGCGATGGAGTCGTACGCCTTCTTGGCCTCTCCCGCCATCAGCTCCGCCTGCACCATGGCCCCCTTGGCAGCTCCCACCTGATCTTCTGGGAGGCGCTGGACGTTGTACTCGAGAGTCGACGGGCCTGGCATCGTAGGAAGCTCCTTGGGCATCCCAAGGCTTGCTCCAGTCAGTTCAGCAGCGATCGGCGCCGTTTCAGTCGACGACATCATCGCGTCCATGGCGAGAGTGGTAACCGGCGGAACAACCTCAAGGCAGGCACCACAGCTTGCTCGGACCTCCTCTGGTCTCCCTCCTCCACATAGATCACCTCTGAAGGAAACCCGACCGAACGGCGTGAGACCACAGAAAAAAGACAAGACCAAAGACAGAATTCATGATGCAGTAATATAAACTCTCGGAATCTCCACGACGCACCTGGCTGGGATGTGACAACGTTGTCCATGTCCATGGGATCGTCCCCTTGGCGTGCCGGAGATGTGGCAGAGGTAGCAGCTCTGTCGAGTGCCATTCATTCGACCAATAAGCATGAGTTCAATCAAATACTAAAGGAAGATAGAAGGATAATGCACTTACGTTGAGGTGACAGGATCGTCCCCTTGGCGTGCCGGAGATGTGGCAGAGGTAGCAGCTCTATCGAGTGCCATTCATTCGACCAATAAGCATGAGTTCAATCAAATACTAAAGGAAGATAGAAGGATAATGCACTTACGTTGAGGTGACAGGAACCGTGACCCTCATCCACGGCAAGGCCTTCCGAGGCTTAGATCCACTCGGTTTAGCCGCTTTGGAGGGTTGGCCCGCGGGCTCAGCAGCAGAGTCCCTGGTCCTCTTTGTGCTCCGAGCACTCGGAGCCACAGGAACGGCCGGCGAAGCACTCGGTACCACAGGAATAGCTGGCGGCGCACTCGAGGATGCTGGAGGGGCCGAAGGAGCCACGGGTTCATGGCGGCGTTTAGTTCGAAGCTCTGGCGGTGGAGGTGGCGAGCTCTGCTCCTCATCTTCCTCCTTTTCTTCTGCAGACTCCTCTTCCGTCTCCCCACTGTCGGAGACGTACTCGACGCTCTCCACACTGCCCTCCTGGCTGCCTTCCTCCTCCTCGGCTGGATTCCCGTTCGAGACAGGAGAAAACCAGTTAGTCCACTCCTGCACAAGATACGATCGACAACATCAGACGTCAGACAGTGATTCAAGAAAGCGATAAATCTAAGACAGTTGTGTGCACTCGACAAGTTATACTCACTGCATTCGGAGGAGGGTTGTCCGTGCGGAAGGCCTTCACTCGCCGGGCGCCTCTAGGGTTCTCGCAAGTGCCTGTGATGTTGAGGACCCACGACGCCACCGTCTCCCTGAACACACACTCGACGTTGGTCCGAGTGGAGTCCTCAGGCCCTGTGTAGTGCCACATGGCGTGGTGTCGAGCTTGCAGAGGCTGGATACGCCAACCCAGGAAAACCTCCAGCAAATCTATGCCGGTGACTCCCCTTCGGACGACCTCTACAAGCGCATCGACCAGAGGCTGGATCTGGGTCTTCTCCGCCTTCGTGAGCGCGAGCTGCCTAGGAGGAGCCGGTCGGTCTAAGCTAAAGGGAGGAAGTCCAGTGGTAGCATTCGGGCAAGCAACGTCCTCGCAGTAGAACCATGTCGACTGCCAGTTCCTAACAGATTCACTCAGCTGAAGAGCAGGATAGCTACTTCTACTCTTCTTTTGGAAGCCTAAACCTCCGCAAAGCTGGAGGAGGTGAGTTTTATCATCCGACTGGCTAAGTTGTTTGATGGTTTGGGATCTAGCAGAGAAGATATGTTTGAAAAGCCCCCAATGGGGAGGACAGCCGATGAAACACTCGCACAGCACGACGAAGGCAGAAAGATGAGCTATGGCATTGGGAGGAAAATGGTGGAGCTGCGCCCCAAAGTGGTTCATGATACCTTTGAAGAAGGGGTGTGGAGGCAGAGAGAAACCTCGGTGCACGTGGCTGAGGAGCAAGACGCGCTCCCCCTCCCGGGGCGCCGGCTCGGTCTTGCCTTCCGCCGGCAACCTCCACAACTTGTGCGCAATCATCCCATGCTCCACCAACTCCAGCAGGTTCTCCTCCATCACCGTTGAGGGGAGGAAATCCCCCTGGATCCAACCCGCCGGTAGCGCTCGCTGCCGCCGCTGAGCAGGAGCCGCCGCCTTCCCCTTCTTCTTCTTCGCTTCTAGCTTGCTAGTATGCCCCTTTGTCATGGCGGAGGCTGCGGATTCGCGAGGGAGAAGGAGAGGGAAGGAGCTCAGGATGCGCAGGGGATGGCGAGAGGAGCGGAGCAAATGCAAGTTATCCGGCGAGTGCAACGCAAAACCCCTCTCCGTGGAGGGTTAAATAAGGTTCCGACTGGGTCGCTGGCAGGTGGCCCCGAAATCTTATCCCCCGACCGGTCGCGGCGATATTAGTGGAGAAGATGAAGGTGCGGGAATCGAGGCGTCGGGTACTACTCGAGCGCGATGTCGTCATCCCCGCTGAGCGCGCGGCAACCGAAATTTGAGGATCCCGGAAAATCCGCCGCTGTCAGTTGACTGGTCACGTCAGAAGATACCACGGAAGCACTCGGTCTCCGACAGTTCGTTTCACAAATACTTCCACTCGGATCGTTGGTCAAAGAAGATAAAATGGATCGAGGCAAGCAACGCCAAAGTCGCATCCGTACCAGTCGGATCCGTACTCCAAGCATCGCTTCGTCGTTCCAACCCCAATCCATTCGGGGACTAATGATGGGGTTATAGTCCTAGGGTAGGGTCATAGGCCTGCCCTATAAGTCCTACCCAAGGACTACCCTTCATAAGGGATAAGGCCCTTAGTTAGTTCCGACTGAACTAAGGACTTCCCATCATCCAGTCGGTAACGAATCCTCCACCATCCAGTCGGAGGTGAGCATTCAGAGTGTATCAAACTAACCGACTGGATTCCACTCCGTGCATCGTAACCCCCCTGGAGGGAAACGGTCGTACGTTTCCCTGTGCCTTTATTAGCATTTAAGACATACGTTACCTGTAACGTAGGCATTTATTCGCCACTACTCCATCCCTGTGCACCGAACCGGTGTGGAGGGCAGCGCACTCTATATAAGCCGCCCTTCCCCACTGGTGCAAGGGTTGGCAATTCACTGTAATCCATATTCCACTCGACAACAAGCTCCCAGAGCACTGAGACGTACGGCTATTACCTCCACCGTAGAGGGGCCTGAACTCATACAACCTCGCCGTAGCTAAGGCTCTGCCCATCCTTTCGTACCCTACACATCTACTGTCAGACTTATACCCACGACATACACATTTACATATTTCGATGTGAAATTTTACATACATACGTGTAAATATATATATATGCTGAATTACATTTATATGTATATACCCATAAATGTACATACCTATAAATATACGTAAATGTACATACATATCTGCATACCCTGATGTGAATTTTATGGGTATATATATCCATAAATCTACGTATCCCAACGTTAAATTTATGGGTATATACTTGGACAAAAAACATAGGCGTACACATTTCAATGTGAAAATTTATATACATATCTACAAATATATATGATGACTTAAAATTTATATGTATATAGTCGTAAATGTACATACGCGACTTGATATTTAAGTACACATACTCTTAAATACACATACCCAATATAAAATTTATACATACATACCTATAAATATACGTAACCAATGTGAAATTTATATCTGCTTACCCCGATATCAAATTTATGGGTACAAATCCATAAATGTATATATCCCAACGTTAAATTTATGGGTCTATACTCGGATAAAAAATATGGGCATACATTTCCTAACATGGAAATATGTGTACATACCCCGACGTAAAATTTATGTGTATACCTGATAGAGATGTATCCAAGATATAATACTCAAGGAACATAATAATTAAATTATACTGCTACATATGTGTGTGTGAAAATAAAATACTCTATCATAAATGGTTGCCATGCATGCATGCATGCTTACCATACTCATTAACTAATGCCATAAATACTCAAGATAATGAGCCGAGGCACCTAGGTGTCCCAAACGGACGTCCTATACGGAATAATTAAATTATTTGTAATTAATCTAAACTATATTAAGTTATAAATTCAGGTTTTAATGTTGATATACGTGATTACGTATACGAGTTATTAAAGTAAATACAAACTTATTTATTTATTTTTATATTATTTTTAATACGAAGTGTTTTTAAATTATTTCGCTTATATTGCAGGATCTTTGAGGGGTTGTCGAGGCCAACAAGACGACTGAGGTGTACGCAGTGGTGTAATATCCTACTCAGTACTCACTATATTTATCATTATGTTGTTTCACATGTAGCTAAGTTCGTTCACTTGATGTTTTAGTTGCAAATTTATGGAGAAAATTCATATCGTCTTCCCAGACAGTTCCACCCGAAAGGAACACTTCTCTACGGCCATAAGGTTCTCATTCAAATGTCATAATAGGCTACACAGAGAACTACCGGCAGAGTTTTCTCCTATAGGTTCCCTAGCATAAGAACTCGTTCCATAAATTCGAAAATAAAATACCAAGTGAAAACACGAAACTACATCATTTCCACAACATAATTTGCATATGGTTTTCCCTTCCGGGAACCCCCGAAGGGTTTACACAAGGATAAAGAAATTACCTTCTAACTACCTTCGCGAGCTTACAAATGCTCTAAATATTGCAGCTCTTTATTACACGATGAGGAAGTACTACTGCTACTGCTATGTAACGACTAAGATGCGGTTCTTTCCGATTTAGGGAACGAGGCCCCGAATTGGAAAGAAGTGCATCTAAGCGTTTCGCAAGCACGGTAACATAGCACATACATAATAATAGTAGAATGACAATAAGGAATTCAACTGCCATCTCATAAATATATCAGAGTTACATCACTCATCCAAACAAGGTAGTTCCGCTATGGACTACAAAACATGAGAAATGACTATGATACCCTGCAAGCTTGCCCATGATCACGACCACGCCTCAGTCTTCTGGATAGTTCACGTACAGGCGGTCATTCTCCTCATCGTACTGCCACGCCAGCTGCGTGCCGTCGGGATCACCTGTCTCGGGGGTAACTGAACCTGTTGGTGTTTTGAAGGAATCTGTAAGCCACGGGGACTCAGCAATCTATGACCTCGGTGCCAAAACTAGTCAAGTTATTAGGTAAGGAAGATGGAGTATTTAGGTTGCAGCATCCTAAGCATATATGGTGGCTAACTTACGTAGAACATGTATTGAAGGTGGTCTATAGTAGCGGTCGATGATTAGCTAATCACTAAGTGATCCTGACCACCTACTTACGTCAACCATAACCCCGCCATGTTCCCGATCGAAGAGAGGTCTTCGAAGGGGACAGTCACTTTACGCACACAGTTGATAATTTTATTAGATTAGGTTCAAGTTATCTATTACCAGATGTTAACAAACATTCCAAGTTGCCACATAATCGCAGGCATGACTTTCCGAAAGATTAAACCCTGCAGGGGTGCTCCGACTAGTCCATCACAAACGGTCACAGGCCGCAAATTAATCATGTATCACGAATCTCGTGATCTCGTCGGATTCCTTAGAGGAAAACCTCAACTCTGGGGAGAACCAAAGCTTCACCGGGATTCCTACACGCAAGATATATCGCTAAGGTAAGACAAGACTAGCAGGACCTCCCGTCGTGTCGACGACCCCGATAAGAGCCGCGTGTCTCAGTCTCAGGACACGACGGATGAGTCACACTACAGGTATACCAAACCTCAGATTGCCCTGTGGTGGCCCCATAGTCTGCTCAATTTGGACCAACACTCATGAGGAGCACTCGCCCGGGTTGTTGATTAAATTCCTCGGGGTAGCTATTCCCTATGCAAATTATTATTAAGTGATTAGCAAATTAACACCAATGTTGGGTCCTGCCGGACAAGTCTTAACACTACACGATTTATCAAGGGGGGTCCCCATAACAACCCCGAACGTGTTGGGAGCGGTCAGTTATGGAATCAAACACCGGTAGCCGGTAACTAGGGCGGCAATAACGGAACAAAACACCCGGCAAAAGGCTAGGCCTTCCGTTATTTATCAAATATATAGGTGCATTAATTAAATAACAGATTTAACATAATGATATGAAACTCATGTTATCACATGAGACAATGCACCTGCAACTAGCAACACTAGCATTAGTAGCTGAGCAAAGCCTACTTAGCCATTCAAGATTTGCTAGGTAGGGATAAGTGTTTGGGTTTCATGGCGATATCAGGAGGCGATTATTTCAGTGGTAGGCAGCGAGCATATGACGAAGGAACGTGAATCTAGCATAACAAGTCTAGAGATGGAATCAAGGTCATATCATCTTGCCTGTGATATCCTCAGCTTGAAACTGCTCTTGTTCGTCCTGCACGTACTCTCCCGGATCCACGTAATCGTTCTCCGTTCCCGGTGCTACCCAACATAAGAATAACATCCAATGAAAAACAACACAACAAGATGCAACAAGCACATGATGCATGAGATGAAAATGAACATGCATCTCTATTCTAGTCACTAGAACAAGCATGAGAAGTAAATACAAGTTCCTGGACATAACTGCACTCTAAGCTATCTTGACATGCATGAGGATGACATGAACAGACGCGTCACGCGAAAATGATGCAAAAGCATATAAAGAATGTAACGATCGGAGCTACGGATCAACAGGAAACAACAAAACAAGAAATGACGTCCTACGTCTCAAAATCATCACAACACACTCCAATGGCATACTTATGGTATTCACAGGTTGCCAAGACATAAAACAAACAGTAATGGATGGGGTGGTGCAAATAAATATCACTACAACATCATCTATGCACTCACAAGCATCAAAACATCAAAACTACACAATTTGCCATAAACAACATCATAGCACTTTGAGGGCTACATGCAAAGCACCTAAAGCCACCCAAATATGCCAAATAGGATATGTGGCAGTAGGTATCCAAGAGTACTACAAGCACAAGCAAAACGATCACACAAAGGAGTTTCACACAGAAAGTTACACAGCTGCTAACTTGGACAAAAATATCAGTTTTCAGGGACTTAGTGAAAATTCAAGATTCTCACTAGGTGTTTATGCTCTGAAGCATTTTGACAACACCCAAAACAATATCTACAGGACTCCAAATGGAATGAAAATTTACAGAGAGCTATACAAACACATAAGCTACAACTTTCCAGTTGATAGCAAAGGCTGATTCCCAACACATGGACCTCTACAAGCACAACAACAGGAGAAGAAAATATAAGCAGATTCTCAGACTTAGTGAAAATCACAGATTTTCACTAGATTGGAATTTTAGCCACATGCCTACTTTGACTAGGCACAACCTTCACATATGAATCCTAAGCATGAAACAAAACCAACATGCCATAGAGGGGGTCATCCTCTAATGCCACAACAAGGAATCAACCTCTTGGGCTCACCACATCTCATGGAACCAAGCTCCAAACATTGAACAAAACTGAAATATGACATTCCCACGAAGTGTTCCAAAGGCAAAACTGACTTCAACATTGGATTCCTGGGATGATTCTACCCCCAAAAACATATATAGAACCTATGTACTTGCATAGAATAAATGGGCACAAGACTAAGAAGAAGATAAGCATGGAATCACATATAGTGAATAGTGCATCATCACATGTGCTATTCACTAGCACACCACCTACACAGGCACTTGCACACTCTCACAAGTCCAATGGTGACATGAGGGTTTAGACCTCATGCATGTGTGCCATAGCACATCACCATTCCCACACACATACAACAAGCACAAGCATCACAACACCTACATATGCTAATGAGGACACACACACTAGATGACACCACATCCTCTATACCCCTACACATATAAACATGCTCGAGTGCTCATCCAAGGCTCACAAAGCCTTGGGCATGTGTGGGTCACCACACACTTACCACACACTCACATCACAACATGGTGCATGAGTTCATCACCATGCACATGGACACACCCCACACACATATATATCATGATATACATCCACACATGCATAGGCTAGCTCAATTCTACAGTTGCACACAAGGTCTGCACATGCACAAACACCACACTAGACATGCCACAAGGCCTACACCATCATAACTACCACATACATGAAACTAACACATGCATATATGCACTCAACCTACACATGCTTATACAACTACCAAGCTAGCAAATACTAGCAACACATGCTGTTGGAGGCAAGCAAAAATACCCACATGAAGATCTAACACCCCACTTACATCTATGCAAGCATACAATGCAAAAACAGAAAAGAATGCAACAAAAATATAAAAGGTTTTGGGGGGGGGGATCGAACCACAGAGCCCCTGATCCACCAACAGACAAGCCACCACTCTGCTAACACGCTCTAGCTCGACAGAGAAGGGGAGCCAAGCAAGGTAAACTTCTCTACTGCTGCTTATGCTACTGTCGAAAACAAAATCAAAAAGGGGGGTGCTTCTCTGGGACTCGAACCCGCAACGCACCAGATCCACCACAACACACTGCGCCACTACGCTATGCTACAGATCTCGACAGAACAGGGGCAACAAACAAGGTAAGCTACGAGGCCGCCCTGCTCTGCATCTTACACGGACGACGATGACAACAGAGACGTCACTGAGGCATGCCTACTTGCTCTACTGCTGCTCTACGTGCAGGGATCCATCTACACATATGCTACGACGCTGTTGGAGGTCCTGAGCCACGGCGAGCCAAACACCACAACACAACTATCGACACAACGCCTGCACTTGTCGTTCTCTTCTCTGATCAAGGAAGCACGACGACGAACTCCAACTGCTCATCTACCGAGGGGGAAGGAAGGAGGAGAGCTAGCTCACCTAGGGGAAAGAGAAGGGGGCGCCGGTCGAGGAGGAAGAAGCCCGAAGAGGAAGGCGTAGATGAACTGAAGGAGACTGCAGAGGTACTGTCGCCGAACCGAAGAAGAGCTGGGCCGCCGAGAACTCGCCGTTGACGTGGTGCAACCTGTCGGTGTGGTCGCTCCCCGACCTCAGCGACGGTGGGAATGGAGCACGGGGTCCTGCCCCGAGCCCCTGGACATGGTTGCCGGCGCCGGAGTCGACGGCAGCATGGGATCGACGGCGGCGCTCTTCTCTCTCTCTCTACTACGTGCACTACAGAGACTTACGAGGGGAGGAATAAGATGGAGGGAGATGGTGGCGGTGCTAGATGGGGAAAGGGAGGAACCCTAGGGAAAGGAGGCACGCACGCCGAGGCTATAAGAGGGCCTCGACGTCCGTGAGCCCTCACGGCGTGCTCGTTCTCTCTCTGTTGCTGACCGAAAGCGTGCACTGGGGAGGAACGGCGTCAGAGAAAGGAGAAGGAGGTGGTGCGCTTGGGCTGCCGCGGGACAGAGAGGAGAAATGGGCCTGCTAGTGGGAGGAACCCCACTAGTGGCGCGAGATAAGAGGAAAGAATTCCTGGGGGCTTTTCTATTTAAAACCAACACCAGAAAACCAAATAAAAGCACATGCTAGACTATAGATGCTAAAAATAAAACAAGCACACCCCTGGTCATAAGGAATTATGACCTAATAGAATAAAATGAAAAAAGGATTTTAGGAGCAAGTAAATATTTACAAAACAGAATATGTTTGATCTGTTTTGTGAATATTTGCACCTTTAAAACTTGGATCAAAATAGCAACTTCACATGCTCACAATCACCACAAAATATCCTAAAACATAGGCATTTTTAAAATAGGAAAGGATCAAGTGAAACTTGACCTTGAGATTAAAGAGAGGAGGAAGTTTTTAAAACCCTAGTGCAAACCACATAGAGCTAACTACAATCCAACCACATCCACATAACTCCACTTATCACACATATCATCATCACATAACAACTCATGTCACCACACCTCCACATATGACCACAAGGCAACAAACACAAGTAGGGAATGGATGGAATGCATGCATGCAAAGGAAAACAAATCAAGGTGACATCACATGAAATAATATGCATTGAGCTCTCATATCAATGACAAGGTGGATCCACATAGAGAAGGTTCTAAAAAGGGAAAGATACACTCTTGGGGCATTACAAACTCTCCCACATTACAAAAAGATCTTGCCCCGAGATCTAAGACTCAAAGAACTCTAGAAATTCAGAACGGAGGTGATCCTCGCGTTCCCAAGTAGCCTCTTTATCGGAATGGTGTGACCACTACACTTTGAGAATTTTGACAGTCTTGCTGCGGGTCTTGCGCTTAGTCGCCTCGAGAACCACAACTGGATGCTCACGATAAGATAGGTCGGGTTGAAGGTCGATGTCTTGAAGATGAACAGTGTGCTCGGGGGTCTTGAAGCACCTCCGGAGTTGAGAGACATGGAACACATCATGCACATTTGCAAAATTTGACGGGAGCTCGAGCTGGTACGCAAGCTCACCTCTCTTGCCCACAACTCTGAACGGGCCCACGAAACGAGGCGCAAGCTTGCCTTTGACGCCAAAGCGCTGCGTACCTTCATAGGCGACACCTTGAGATAGAGGAAGTCATCGAGCTCATAAGACATGTCACGATGCTTGCTATCATAATAGCTCTTCTCACGGGACTGAGCTGCTCCGAGGTTATCACGAATGACCCTACACATCTCTTCAGCTTCTTCTATCAAGTCATTCCCAAGAATCTGACGCTCGCTGGTCTTGGACCAGTTGAGCGGGATACGACACTTCCTGCCATAGAGAATCTCAAACGGAGCTTTGCCAGAACTAGCTTGATAACTATTTTTATACGAGAACTCAGCAAAAGGCAGGCAATCTTCCCACTTCATGCCAAAAGAGATAACACAGGCTCTTAGCATATCCTCAAGAACTTGATTGACTCGCTCCACTTGACCACTAGTCTGAGGATGAAAAGCTGTGCTGAAGCGTATCTTCATGCCCATCGCAGACTGAAAAGAGTCCCAAAACTTGGAAGTGAAGATACTTCCGCGATCCGAAGAGATCATCATAGGCGCGCCGTGCAAAGACACTATCCTGGAAGTGTGCAACTCTGCAAGCTGAGCTGCCGAAATGGATTCCTTGACTGGAATGAAATGAGCCACTTTACTCAACTTGTTGATGACGACGAAGATGGCATCATTACCCTTCTTGGACTTCAGAAACCCGGTGACGAAATCCATCTCAATATGATCGAACTTCCACTCGGGAATGGGCAAAGGATGCAAAAGACCTGCTGGACGTTGATGCTTTTCTTTCACCCATCGACATACATCACATTCATTTACGAACTGAGCAATCTCACGCTTCATGCGAGTCCACCAAAAGGTCTGTTTCAAGTCCTGATACATCTTGGAGCTTCCAGGATGAATAAAGAGCAGAGAGTTATGAGCTACTTCCATGATTACCTTTCTGAGATCACCTTTCGGAACGACAAGACGATCCTCAAATAACAACGTGTCTCTGGCATCAACACTGAAGCACTTATATTTGGGAAGACCCTTTGCCACACCAATCTTTACTTTCTTCACCATTTCATCAAGAAGTTGTGCTGCTCGGACCTGATCTTCCAAGGTAGGAGAGATCTGATGGTTTGCAAGAAATCTCTGAGGTACTAGCTGAAGGTTGAGCTTTCTGAAAGACTCACAAAGGTCAGGCTGGAGAGGTTTCAGAATAAGACTGTTGCAGTAAGCTTTCCTGCTCAAGACATCTGCCACGACATTAGCTTTGCCTGGCGTATACTCAACACTCGGATTAAAATCTTGGAGCATTTCCACCCAACGAGTTTGCCGGAGATTCAGGTTAGGTTGAGTGAAGATGTACTTGAGACTCTTGTGATTGGTGAACACTTCAACCTTTCGTTCCAACAAGAGGTGTCTCCAAGTCATCAGAGCGTGTACCACAACTGCTAGCTCAAGATCATGCACATGATAATTCTTCTCCGCTGGCTTCAACTGCCTGGAGGTATAAGCAACCACTTTCTTCTCTTGCATTAGAACTGCACCAAGACCCTGGAGAGAAGCGTCGCAGAACACCTGATAAGGCTTGGAATCATCCGGAGGAACCAAGACTAAAGTAGAGGTGAGCTTCTCTTTGAGTGTGTCTAAGGCCAACAGACACTATAGAGACCAAGCATACTTCACACCTTTCTGAAGAAGACTTGAGAGCGGCTTAGCAATCTTGGAGAAGTTCTCAACAAACCTTCTGCAATAGCTTGCGAGCCCGAGAAAGCTTCAAAGCTGCTTCACATTCTGCGGAGGCTCCCATTCAACAATGGCCTGCACCTTCGACGGATCAACTTTGATGCCCTCGGCAGAGATAATGTGACCAAGATAGATGACTTCTTTCGACCAGAAGTCACACTTGGAAAACTTGGCATACAATTACTCTCTCAGCTTATCAAGCACCAATTTGAGATGTCCTTCATGTTCTTCCTCAGTTTCAGAAAAGACCAGAATGTCGTCGAGATAAAGCAAGACGAAGTCATTCTTGAACGGATAGAATATGTAGTTCATCAATCGACAAAATGTCGGAGGAGCATTTGCCAGACCAAAAAACATGACCGTATACTCATACGAGCCAAAACTAGTCCTGAAAGGAGTCTTCGGAATATCCTCTTCGCGAATGCGAATTTGATGATAGCCCATTCTGAGATCGAGCTTGGAGAAGATCTTAGCCCCTTTCAACTGTTCGAACAACTCAGTTATGTTCGGAAGTGGATACTTGTTCCTGATTGTCTTCTTGTTCAATGGACGATAATCGACACACAACCGGTTCGTGCCATCCTTCTTCTTGACAGACAGAACTCCACAGCCCCACGGAGACGAGCTTGGTCTGATCAGACCCAAACGCTCCTCCTCATCGAGTTGCCTCTTGTCACGCCCAAGATGCGATCATATCCTCAATTTGGCACGAGGGCCTCGTCAGGGATAGAAGCGCATCTTGTCGTTTTGCAAGAATGGATATCGTTACAAGTACATGTACTGAAAACGTGATATATATATATATATATATATATATATAGAATTGGCTTACACTCGCCACAAGCTACATCAGAGTCACAACAGTACAAGACATAAACAACATGAAGAAGAGCAGGGTCCGACGAAAACAAACGAGAAAAGAAGAACGACGTCCATCCTTGCTATCCCAGGCTGTCGGCCTGGAACCCATCCTAGATCGATGATGAAGAAGAAGAAGCAACTCCAAATGAAAAATCAATGCGCTCGCGTCAAATAACCTTTACCTGTACCTGCAACTGGTGTTGTAGTAATCTGTGAGCCACAGGGGACTTAGCAATCCCATTTCCAAAGGTATCAAGACTAGCAAAGCTTAATGTGTGAGGTATGGTTAAGTGGTGAGGTTGCAGCATCGTCTAAGCATATATTTGGTGGCTAACTTACGAGTACAAGAAATAAGAGGGGGAAGATCTACGCATAGCGGACGTGACTACTGATGATCAAATGAATGATCCTGAACACCTACCTACGTCAGACATAACCCCACCGTGTCCTCGATCGGAGAAGGAGCTCACGAAAGAGACAGTCATGGTTACGCACACAGTTGGCATATTTTAATTAAATTAACTTCAGGTTATCTAGAACCAGTGTTAAACAAAGTTTCCACGTTGCCACATAACCGCGGGCACGACTTTCCGAAAAGATTTAACCCTGCAGGGGTGCTCCAACTAGTCCATCACAAATTACCAGAAGCCGCATAGAAATCCTCGATCACGAGACTCGCGATCTCGTCGGACTCCTTAGGGGAAAACCTCAACTCTGAGATTACCCAAAGCATCACCAGAATCTCGATGCACAAGATATCTCGTCAAAGGTAAAACTAATCCAGCAAGGCCGCCCGACGTGTCGACGATCCCGATAGGAGCCGCGTATCTCGTTCTCAGGACACGACGGATGAGCGATGGTTACCACGCCAGACACTGAGTTGCCCCGGGTAGCGTTAGTAAGCTGCTCTGTTTTGGACCAGCACTGGCCCTCCCTGTATTATGTAGAATTACTCCTCGGATAGCGCTAACTCCCTATGCATTTCAGTTTAACAGAATTATTATGTTGGGCAAATGTAGAACCAATGTTGGGCCTTGCCAGACCAGCTTTAATCTAAAACGAATTATCAAGGGGTCCCCATAACAACCCCGATTGTGTTAGGAGCGCTCAATTATGGAACATAACACCGGTAGCCGAAACTAAGGGGGCAAAGGTGGAACAAAACACCAGGCTAGAAAGGCCGAGCCTTCCACCTTTTACCAAGTATATAGGTGCATTAAATTATATAGCAATTAATATGGTGATATAACAAGGAAACCATGTTATCACATGGAAGCAACTGCACCTGCAACTAGCAACGCTAACACAGGGTTAAGCAAGCGGTAACATAGCCAATTAGTGGTTTGCTAGGTTGTACAGGTTGAAGGTTTTCATGGCATTGTTGAGAGGCTGATATTTAACATGTGGTAGGCAACAAGACATAATTGATAGAAACGGTAAAACTAGCATGTCAATAATAGTAATGGTATCTGGGGAAATGGTCATCTTGCATGAGATCCCGCTTGGAAGAAGAACGACTCCGTGAAGCAGACGAACCGATGTAGTCGAATGGGTCCTCACAATCCGACACACTTGCGGAACTCTAACGAGACGAAGGAAACCGGAAACAAGGATCAACACACGATATTCACCACACGATGCACAATGCATATGATGCATGAACGGATAATACATGCAAGTCATGACATGACAAATCACACAATCAAACACTACACATTTAATGATGTTCAATATGCAACGAGTTGCATATTGACGAAACTCCATGTATGAATTGATTAGTTCTATCCCGATTAGATACACGACAATATTAAATGTGGTTAAACATGGCAAGAGGTGAAGCGCAATTAATCTACCTATCTAGGCATTTTAAATGAGGTCGGAAATGACATATAGCACCTCCGAAACGACCTCACATGTTAATTTACAATTTGGTCCAGATTTGAACTAACACATTTAAATAGTTGTTAAACAGCAAAACAAATAGGTTCACGTGATTCTACGCGTCATTACAAGCAATTTACACATAGAGAACATCTCCAACAGAGCTACAGTTCAAAAGATACGAGCACCACAAGATATGATGGCATGAAGGCAATATGTGTGCAACAACGGTCACGAGCACTTCAAAACATGCAACCAGCAAGAGAAAATGAAACTACACGAGATTCTAAGCAAGTTTCATATAGGACACGATCAAATCGGAGCTACGGTTCAACATCTACGAGCAAAACAAGAAATCACTACAATCTGCCAAAATCAGCCACATATCACTTTCTACACCCCACAACTACGAACTACACAACTCCAATATAATCAACCAAGGCATGAGACAATAGAGGGCAAGAAGCACTACAACATACAACTAACAACAACTAGCATGGCAGCATGGACAACTAGGAGAAGAAGTCACAAAATGGCTTCTCACACACTATTTCAGACTTAGTGAAAATAACAGTTTATGAAGCTGCAGTTTTCGATCTGAAGGCATATTGACAGCAGAAAAACCAATAGCTACATGACTCCAAATGGCATGAAAATTCATAGCATGCTAGAGAATCCCAAAGTCTACACCTAACTCCATTGCACCAACCTCAAAAGAGCTACAGATCAAAAGATAGAAGCAAGACAAGATAGCAACAAAACATAACAGATTTCATACTTAGAAATATTTCAGCATCTCTAAAACATCACTATTTCCTAGCAAGTAAAGAACAACCAAACCACACCTAAACATGGATTTCTATTGCAACCAAAAATACCAGGGGCTAGACTAAACATCAAAGGGCAACTCTCTAGTTGACAACTCCTTCAAATGAAGCATGGAATAAAACCTACGAAATAGACAAGAGGGCAACATGGCAAAATATCGCGCGCACTAACTTGCTCAAAAGCTGAAACTAAATACACAGAAAAATCCACCCCGAAAACATATAAAACATGTGGGGTTGCACAACAAAAATATCGCCACACGTAAATGCGAGATTATGTCCTAAACACGGAAAATAAACTAGCGGCAATTCCCTACACGCAAAAATACCAACGACTACTCTAAAATACATGGCAAAGGGGTTCCTAAAACATGGACATTTCTACTACGACATTCAGGCAATCCGGACACGCGCGAAAAATAAACACGGGCAATATCCTATTGGGACAACACGTAAAACTATGCATTTGGCATGGCAAACCACATCAAACAAATATGCAAGTTATAAATTTGGATTCTACGCGAAATTCTAGCCAAGAAACATATGCTACACGTCGCGAACCGATTTACGGATTAAAAGATACGGGCATCTAAATATATCCCTATTATCTGGAATTTAATTAATTCTGAAAAAATAACCTAATTATCTACCGGGCCGAAGCTAAGGCGCAAAATAACTACAGAGCGATGGGGGCGAGGAATAGGGTACATGGGGCTCACCTTGGGGAAAGGCCTCTTGGGCCGGCTCGAACTAGGCCGAGGCGGAGGTGGGCCCCGGGGCGAATCGGCCAGCCTGGGCGCTGGGCAAGCGAGGCTTCGGGCGGCTGGCACCAGCTGGGCCGGCGGTCAGGGCGAGGCAGGCCCATGCGGCCAGGGGCGAGGCTCTCGTCGCCAACTGCTTCCCCGATCCAGATCGGGATCGCGGCGGGGGGGGGGGGGGGGGGGAGCAGAGGCGGCACACTCCGGCGGCCGGCGCGGGCACAGGGCCACGACGCGACACCGGCGAGCGACGAGGGGCACACGGGCGCGGTTCTGCCGGCGCCTCGAGGAGAAGGCGGCGGGGCGCAGAGAAGCCGGCGCCTTCAGGGCACTACATGCAAGCGGGCAGGGGGCGAAGCAGGGACGAGGCATCTCCGGCGGCTCCGGAAGGTCGCGAGTGACGAGCTCCGACACGGTGCGACACCTGATCTGGCCGGCGGCGCGGCACAAGGCGGTGGGGCACGCGGCAGCGAGCGGCGCGGACCAAGGGCACTGCTCGGTGCCATGGGCAGGAGCCAGCGGCGGCTGATGTTGCTCGGTCCAGATCGGGCCCGGGCGGGTCGGTTGCGGGCTCTGCGGGCCCACGACGGCTGGGGAGAGAGAGGCTGCGGGAGAGAGTGTGGGGATTTGGGTTAGGCATGGTTTTCGAGGCACAGGGGGGTTGGCTGCCTAAAATTTAGGAGGGGGTCTATATATAGAGAAAAGGGGGGCTAGGTTTAACGGAATTCCGTTCCGGATCCAACCGCGCGGTCGGATTCGAGTAATTCCGAATGCGGGAACGATTAAGTGGCCGTGTAGAGTAGTTATCCAGAGACGAGAGGGAAAACGGGCGGCCCGGCAACGTATTTTAAAACACCGACAAACGTCCGACGAATAACCGAAGACGGTGCCGCTACGGTCGACCGTTTGGGTACCAGACGGACTCCGATCGCGATGGAATTTGACAGGCGACCTACCTATATTCAAATAAGGCCGCACGTCAAACCTCAACCCAATTATAGAATGTTTTACACACACTTTTAAAAACAAGATTTGACGATGCCGTGGGCGCGTACGTGTGTGGTCGGGCTCAGAACGGACAACGACGAGAACCGACAACTAACAACAGACGCGAGTTTTGAAAACTGGCGGCAACGGGATGCCGATGCAATGCTGATGGTGCGCATGATGCGATGATGATAGAACAAAAGAAAATAGACACACGACGAAAATGGAAAGAAAATGGGAATCTTCTGGAACGCCGACATCGGACTGTCACACCTCTTAAGTTCCTTCAACTCTTCTGGACCCAATTTGTATGGCCGTTTGCACACAGGCTCAGTACGTGGTTCAAGCTCAATGACAAATTCAACTTCTCGGTGCAGAGGCATGCCTGGCAGCTCTTCTAGAAACACGTCTTCATATTTGCAGACCACTGGGACTTGCGAAATAGGATTAATCTCACCCTTTTCATTCAAAGAGAACAAACAGATTGTATCATCGCGTGTCGCGAATATAATCACGTCCTCCGAAGAGTGAGTAAGCTTCACTTCTTTAGCTTCACAATCAATCGATGCCTTGTTCATGGCCACCCAGTCCGTACCAATGATCAAATCAATGTCGGAATTGCCCAAGACATACAGAGAAGCCAGAAAAGAATAACTGCCTATCTTGACAGAAGCATCCGAAACAACCCAACGAGAACTCATAAGCATACCCGGAGAAACAATGTCCAAAGACTTAGCCAACTCTTGAAGATGGAAATCATGCTTTGCCGCAAAAGGATATGACAAGAAAGAATGCGATGCACCAAAATCAAACAACACTTTAGCAGGAATATCATTAACGAGGAGGTTACCCATGATCACATCTGACGAGTTTTCTGCCTGAGCCGCATTCACCATGTTGACTCGAGCTGACCTGGGGTTGAACTTCAAGAGAGCATTGCTTGGAGGTTTGCCTGGAGGAGGAGGCGGCAGACGGAGCTGAGAAGTGCACTTGTTGGCATAATGACCTTTCTGCCCACACTTGTGACAAGTAACCTCTACTGGCTGACGGTACTGTGTTTGAGGAGGCCCTTGCTTATGTTGTTGGAATCTGTGCTGAAAGACTGGGTTGGGTGGGTGGGAAGAACCACGACCACCAGAATGCTTGAACTACTGCGAGTGCCGACGAGGAGGAGGAGACACCCAAAACTTCTGTTGCTTCTGAACCACCTGAGTAGAGGAAGAGGAGCTAGAATCTCTGAAGCGCTTCTTAGAATTCTCCACCCTGAGCAAGGCTGCCTCAGCCCTGAGATCTAAGTTGTAGAACTTGTCGAAATCCTCAGGATCATGCAAAGCGAGAGCTAACTGCAAATCTTCTTTCAAGCCACCTCTGAACTGATAAATCTTGCTCTTCTGATCAGGGATATCCTGCAAGGCGTATCGGGCTAGCTCGTGGAACTCGACGTTGTACTTGTACACGAAGTTATCACCCTGCTTCAAGCGCCTGAACTTATCACGCATTTCCTCCACGAAGCTGGAAGGAATGTAGTGGGATCTGAAGTCACGGCAGAACTCATCCCAAGTAATCACTCTAGCACCCCTGGAATCCTTCAACTGTTGCCACCAGATAGATGCTTGCCCCTTCAGCTAGAATGTAGCAAACTTGACGAAATCCTCAGGACGAACATTGTTGCACTCAAAATGCTTGTTCATGTCACGGATCCAATCCTCAGCATCAAACGGCTGGTCACAGGAAGTGAAAGTCTTCGGCTGATTCGACAGGAACTGACTCAGATTAGCAAACTGATTGCCACCATGCTGGAAATTGTCTTGCTGCTGATTAACCCTCTCTTGCAACAATTGTAGCAGCATCTGAGTGTTAGCATTTGTAGCAGCCATCACCGCTTGCCAAGCCTCAGCAGGAGGAGGCGGCGGAGGAGGAGGATTCTCCGGAGGAGGAGGTGGTGGCGGCACATCCTCATGCCCTGGATTCTAACGAGTTGGTGGAGCCATCCTGAAGACGGACAACACATTAGCCCACAGAATAAATTGAAGGTATAGCTGTATCAAAAACGACAGGAATATCTGAACAGGAATATAATAATTGCACTCGAACAAAATAGTAAGAATGCTTCCTCAAAGTGACGTCGACAAAATTCTGATTAAGACCACTTGCAAACAAGTATGAGCTAAAACTACTCGGAACAAACATATGATCGAGATTTCATCCGATATCTTCATGGATAAGATCGCACGGGCTCGAATTTACAGTAGCCATCCTGTGCAAGGTAGTGCACACGACTTACGAAGTATCCCCGAGTCGTAGCGAGCTACAAGGACTCTTTAAGATACAATGAGAACCGCTGTAAGACGACCGTGAACAAACACACCCACTGAATATCGAATCCCAACCTCACATCATGCATCTGTAGGAAGATTGTCCTATAAGTTACTACTTGATATCCCACCTATGAATTCCCGAAATATCTGGTCATGCAATCTGGTACACGGATACAAGGAGTAATAATCACACAACTCCTATACTAACCCGTCACCTGAATCACATCCGTCAACACATAACCAGAATCTCGGACCTTCATCTACAACAGACCCTTGTGATCACAATGATACAAAGTATGGCACTACCCCCAAACAATCTGCACGAGTACTCGGGACATCGGGGTTATCTCGCCACTACTAGTATTGAAGCAATTACGAACATCCTTTGTTCTTAGATACTCAGAAATCTGAATGATGGCGATGTGCACAAGAATTCCCTGGAGCTCAACTCCCCGGAAGAAATCAAGGCAGACAGGAGGCACCAAGACAGAACTCCGTCACAAGAAATCATATAGATTTCAAAAATACCCGCGTGATCCTAAAAAAAATTGAGCGAGAAGATGAGTAGAATTAAGATTTCCTAAGTCGGGAACCTCACCAGAGCATGGAAGAGGAGAAAAAAAGAATCCTACTCTCCGATATAACTAAGACTCAAAACATTTTACTAGAGCTTGCTAGCTGAGTTGCAACTCTGTGCTCTATCTGTGGTTGGTCCTTCTCCGTCTGGTGTCCCTCTTCGCACCAAGACTCCTCCTTTTATAGGCAAGAGAGCACCTCTTGGATGGCTTCTGGGAGAAGGCTCCTCTATTATTTCCTCCTTCTTTCTCCTTGTCCATCATGCACCTAGTTTTTAGGCCTTCTAGGCTTTATAGGCTTTGTAGCTATTATAGCCCTTCTTTCTAGGGTATTGAGTGCATGTTGGAGAGGTTTGCACTGTTGGGGAACGTCGCATGGGAAACAAAAATTTTCCTACGCGCACGAAGACCTATCATGGTGATGTCCATCTACGAGAGGGGATGAGTGATCTACATACCCTTGTAGATCGTACAGCAGAAGCGTTAGAGAACGCGGTTGATGTAGTGGAACGTCCTCACGTCCCTCGATCCGCCCCGCGAACAATCCTGCGATCAATCCCACGATCTAGTACCGAACGGACGGCACCTCCGCGTTCAGCACACGTACAGCTCGATGATGATCTCGGCCTTCTTGATCCAGCAAGAGAGACGGAGAGGTAGAAGAGTTCTCCGGCAGCGTGACGGCGCTCCGGAGGTTGGTGATGACCTTGTCTGAGCAGGGCTCCGCCCGAGCTCCGCAGAAACGCGATCTAGAGGAAAAACCGTGGAGGTATGTGGTCGGGCAGCCGTGAGAAAGTTGTCTCAAATCAGCCCTAATTGCTCCATATATATAGGAGGAGGGAGGGGGGGCCTTGCCTTGGGGTCCAAGGACCCCCAAGGAGTCGGCCAAGCCAAGGGGGAGGACTCTCCCCCCCAAACCGAGTTGGACTAGGTTTGGTGGGAGGGAGTCCTCCTCCCTTCCCACCTCCTCCCTCTTTTTTTTTCTTTTCCTTTGATTTCTTATCCTTGGCGCATAGGCCCCTTTGGGGCTGTCCCACCAGCCCACTAAGGGCTGGTGTGTCTCCCCAAAGCCTATGGGCTTCCCCGGGGTGGGTTGCCCCCCCCGGTGAACTCCCGGAACCCATTCGTCATTCCCGGTACATTCCCGGTATCTCCGAAAACCTTCCGGTAATCAAACGAGGTCATCCTATATATCAATCTTCATTTCTAGACCATTCCGGAAACCCTCGTGACGTCCGTGATCTCATCCGGGACTCCGAACAACATTCGGTAATCAACCATATAACTCAAATACGCATAAAACAACGTCGAACCTTAAGTGTGCAGACCCTGCGGGTTCGAGAACTATGTAGACATGACCCGAGAGACTCCTCGGTCAATATCCAATAGCGGGACCTGGATGCCCATATTGGATCCTACATATTCTACGAAGATCTTATCGTTTGAACCTCAGTGCCAAGGATTCGTATAATCCCGTATGTCATTCCCTTTGTCCTTCGGTATGTTACTTGCCCGAGATTCGATCGTCAGTATCTGCATACCTATTTCAATCTCGTTTATCGGCAAGTCTCTTTACTCGTTCCGTAATACAAGATCCCGCAACTTACACTAAGTTACATTGCTTGCAAGGCTTGTGTGTGATGTTGCATTACCGAGTGGGCCCCGAGATACCTCTCCGTCACACGGAGTGACAAATCCCAGTCTTGATCCATACTAACTCAACTAACACCTTCGGTGATACTTGTAGAGCATCTTTATAGTCACCCAGTTACGTTGCGACGTTTGATACACACAAAGCATTCCTCCGGTGTCAGTAAGTTATATGATCTCATGGTCATAGGAATAAATACTTGACACGCAGAAAACAGTAGCAACAAAATGACACGATCAACATGCTACGTCTATTAGTTTGGGTCTAGTCCATCACGTGATTCTCCCAATGACGTGATCCAGTTATCAAGCAACAACACCTTGTTCATAATCAGAAGACACTGACTATCATTGATCAACTGGCTAGCCAACTAGAGGCATGCTAGGGACGGTGTTTTGTCTATGTATCCACACATGTAAATGAGTCTTCATTCAATACAATTATAGCATGGATAATAAACTATTATCTTGATACAGGAATTATAATAATAACTATACATTTATTATTGCCTCTAGGGCATAATTCCAACATGCACACCGTGTCTTGGCTGCCAATGGATGTGGCATTGTCTTCCTTTTTGATTTTCTTCTTTGTCATGATTTTGTCTTGGACTTTAATCTTCAGGAATATTACAATCTTTGGATATGCATGTGCCCATACACTGCCTGCTGATATGTGTATGTGGGCATACTTGGCTGCAAACATGCACATATGTGTGCATTGGCTATTGACATGCTGCATTTTTTTGAAGAGGGGTCTTCCCTACCCATATAATTGATATTTCATATCAATATACACTAAGATTCTTGATTCCTATCAGTATTCGGTCGGGGTATATGTCCTCCGCACCCGAATAATTGATAGTAATATCAATTCAAATTCAGTGATACGTGAAGTTGGGTTTTACTCAGGTGGCTGCCCATGCCCTGCGATATCCATATGATCCTCATCTAAGAGATGGAAATCATACTTCGTATCACATTCTTTCTTTATATCTTCAAATCTTATTTTCATTTCAATCCTTATTTCTTCTAATATCTCTTCCTTTAATTCTTTCTTCATTATTTTTGACAATTCTTCAAATCTTTTGTCCATTTCTTGATCTATATATTCACTATCCAAGGGGTCTAGGCCCTTCAGCACGCATTCTTTATATGTATAATTTTTTTGGAGAACCTTCTTCCTTTATATACTTTCTAAGGATTCTCCCTTTGTAGTTTTAAATATTGGCATATTAGATGCATTGTTATCTGCAATCTTTCTCTTCTGGATATAATCTTTAGCCTTGGGGTCAATATAATAGTTTTCCCCTATCATTTTTCTTGCCCAAAACAAGGCACCATCAATACTTTCATATTTTTTGAATGTTAAGTCTTGTCCCATTCGTTTTGCCTCTAGTTTCTCTATCATGATGTCTTCCCATGTCAAATATATTCCGGGTTTATTTCCGTCAAACAAAACATATAATATTTCTCCTTTTTGTATTTCAACCCTTTCTAGTTTTGCCGCCTTCATATTCATTTGGTTAAAATATTCTGCCAAGCTATTTAGAATTGATAGCATATATCCTTTTTCATCTCTCTTATTGGTATATTGGAACCATAAATTGTCCAATATGCACCTCTGGATTTCATCAAGCTTGATATGGGCCTTTAGCTTGAAATTGAAGGTATTTGGCTGAAATATCTTCAACATGTTCTCCTCTCCAAAGAAGAAGCATTCGTCCCTGGTGGGGAATAATCCTTTCTTCATTTCTGCAAATTTGATGCACGAGAAAATATGTCAGGTAAGGTATTATCTTTTCCCTTAATATGCTCAAAAATAACTTTATAACCATTCCCAGCTATGGTGTCTTCAAATAAGACCCATCTTCTGGTTGAACTTTTCTTACTATTAATTTTATTATAATATCGACATATGGCTTCACAATCAGTTCAAACTATAAATTCTTTGAATCCTAGATATAACCTAAAAGCATTTATTGCATTTACAACCGCGAGGATTTCTCTATCAATATTATTTACCCTTTTTAACTTGTAACTTCGTGAAGCATATCTACATATTTTTTCATCTGCTTTTGGGGAATATTTATTAGGTTTTTGTTTTAATATAGCACCCCATCCTACTTTAGATGCATCTATTTCAATAATAAAATAAGTATCTTCTAGAGGCAATTCTAGGGGCTTTAAATTCTTGACTTTTTCTTTGATGGCCTTTACTAATTTTATATCTTCAGAATTAAAATATCTCTGACCATCCTTTCTTAATTTAGCATATAAAGGTCCGGCTAGCTTTGCTAGGTTATCTATGTAATTTCTTGCATAGTTTACAATTCCTAAGAATTGTTGTAGAACTTTTTTATCACTCATATTATCAGGAAACTCTAAAATTTTCTTTGCAATGTGTTCTTGCAAATATATTTTTCCTTCTCCTATTTCATGGCCAAGGAAATTTATTCTATCTTTACAAATTTCCATCTTCTTTTTTGATAATATGAGCCCATTTTGTTCTACCATACGAAAGAACACTTCGAGATGGGCTATGTGCTCTTTATATGATTTTGAGAATACTAACAAATCATCTACGTATACTAATATAAACGCCTGGTTCTCATTAAATATATTTTGCATTTTCCTTTGAAATAGTGCAGGCGCATTCTTTAGACCCAATGGCATTACTAGCCATTCATAATGGTCTTGTGGACAAGTAAAGGCAGTCCATGGAATGGATTCTTCGTCCATTTTCACTTGCCAAAACCCTGCTTTTAAGTCAAATTTAGAGAAAAAATTGCTTCCTTGTATTCTATTGATCCATTCCTATTTATTAGGTATGTTGTATGCATCATCTACCGTATTATCATTAAGCCTTTTAAAGTTAATTACCATTCTGTATTTACCTCTCACCTCTTGAGCATGATTTCTCACTATAAAAGCAGCAGACCTATGAGGACTTCTACTTTCTCTAATTGCTTTTAATTTTAATAATTCCTCAATATGCATTTTGAACTCTTCAATATCTTTAGGAGTAGCTTCTATTGGCCCTGACTTAATGGTATAGTCTGGATTTATAATATTTATTTTGCAAACTATAGAGCTCCTTTCCCAATGTTTCATCGGTATTTCCCCTATAATTTGTATGTTTTCTAATCTTTGCACTATCTTATCTATATATTTTTTGGATTTTATATCTCTATACCAATTTGGTGAAAATGATTGTAATGCTATGCATTCTGTACTTGTATTTACTATATGATATTCTTCTATGGTCTCACTAAGTTCTCCATCTTTACAGGATTCAAGGGCTACCTCCTGACTTGTACTATATTCGCCATCCAAATTAGATATCTCTACATTTTGCAAAGCTTTTCTTTGCTTTCTTACTTCAGATATGTATGGGAGATTATCTTGATAAGGGATAAATGTAACCCCTTCATGTATAATTATAGTTTGTAAAGACTGTTGTAAAAACCTTAACCCTATTATCATGTCATTGTTTATTACTGATAAATCTCTTATTGTAATTTCATCTATTATATATTTCGTGCCATTTATGTATGCTTCAATATTATATGCTAACTGGTTGTGGATTTTCTTTATTCCTGACATATCGGTTAATACTTCAGCTTTATTATTATCTATACTTTCAACTATTTCTGGGCATCTCATGAAATATTTATCATGTATGATGTTCTTTGTGCATCCCGTATCTAATAGCGCTAACACTTTATAAGAAATGTTTGGATTTAGAACTATTCTTACTGGGATCCTTATCCCTAGCACTTCTTTGAATGGTAATCGAACAATATATTTGTTTCCAAAACTAGTTATTGCATATTTTAATTATATTAATTTATCTCCTTTTTTATCCCTTATCGTTATCATTTGTTCTTTCATCTCTGTGATTTTTGCAACCTTATTATCTTGCTCTTTACTATTTTCTAATTCATCCTTTAGCTTTTTCTAATTCTGCTTCTAGCTTATTTATTCTATTTTCTAACTTTCTAACCCTACTGGATAATATTCTTTCTTCTGGTTCCCATTCTATTTCCTCTCTCCATTTTTGATTATTGACTTTTAGACAAGAGGTACATGCTTGCTTTAAGCATAAAATACATGTGAATCTATTATCTTGGCTATGATAATATATACAGAAAGCACATTTTATGTTATAATCCCCTTTTCCTTTAATCCAGTCATGTTCACAATCTACTTGATTCATCATTTCGATCTTTAAACCGGCTAATTCATCAATTAGGTCTATTTCATCATCGCTTGATTCATATTCTTGAGTCTCATTTTCTACTTCATATGTCTCTATGATTGAATATATTAACTTGTCGTCTTTTATTTCATCATCACATACCAATATATTCTCATTAACACTATCTATAATTAATACTCTCTCTTGCTCCTCAGATTTGCTAGAATACCTTTTCCGGTCTTTATTAGGGAAAGTTCTACTTAAGTGATCGGGAGAGTTACATATGAAACACCTGCATGTTTTATCATATGATTTCTTATGATTATATCTTCTTACATTTCTTTTATGTAAGAATGGGGCTCTATTATCGGACCTTCTTAAGAAATATATTTTATTTGTTCTAAAATTTCTATTATCTCTCCTTTGTGGTTTATAATATTTGTTTCTTCAATGCCTTTCTTCTCCATAGGTAAGCGGTATTTGGACAATGTTATTGCAAAAATTGTAATATGACTTCTTCATAGACCTTTGGGCTTGTATGCATGTACATACCTTTCTTAATTGTTTAAAAACAAATGTTATGGCTTGAGATATATTTACCACGTTTCCGCCTGTTTATTTTTTATATTCTTCAAATATTATGGATCCTAGAGGGTGCGGCAACTTATTAAAATATCTTTCTACTACACCTACATTAAACCCTTGCTTCGCAGTGGTAGCATTATATAAATAATGTTGAGAGAACTCTTTTATTCCTTTCCAGCTAGTTAATGTTAGTTTTTCTATTTCTCTCAACCTTTCGTTTTGTAGTGAGGTATATCCTAATTCTGGGTCTTCTGCGATGATCATATTTGAAATAACATTTGCAAAGTTATTAGGGTTATTTCCGGCCCTTTTTAATTCTTCATACTGATTAGGATATGTCTCTACTCATTGTTCCCATAGAACTTTTACAGATTCTCCTAAAAATGTTTCAAGATATGTTAACATATCTCCTACCTTAGTTCCTATATTATACTGGTTTTGTATATATTTTTGAACTATTAAACCTTTCCATATGCTGTTTATATTCGGCCAATCTATCGGGTCATGAGCTGCTAGGTTTAAAATAGCGCCATCATTCTTATAATTTTGAAATTGCATTGGCTTTTCAAAATCTCTTCTTTTAGCACCCATATATCTATATTGTCCAGGGATATATGTAGGTTGATAATCATCCTTTTCTGGAGGCCATTGTCCAGTTGATCTGGCAGGTCTCTCTCTCTCTCTCCTTCTCTTTTTACCGAAGACTCGCCATATCCCTTTCTTCTTTTATTACTACTTTCTACTTCCATAGCTTCCATTGCATTGTCTAAATTTTGTAGTCCCACATCATCTAGTGAGTTATAAAAATCACTGTTTTGCTCCGAATCATTATAATTTTCATCTTCTAACCACATATCTTTTACTAATTCCTCTTCCTCTTCATAATTTTCTAGTAATAACTTATTATCTGTATCCCATTGCTCTTCTTCACTAACAACTTCTTCTTCCTGAGCAATATTCTTATCTTTATTAGTGATAGAATCATTACTACTACCAGCATGTTCTCCCCTTTCAATTGATGATGTATTTGGCATAACTGAACCACTAGTTACCAACTTTTTCTCATTTTTTAGTTTTTTTTAACCTTGCAATTTCTCTAATTGTAAGATATTCTCTTTCTCTTATCTTAGGCCAATCTTTTATCATAGAATTTTTATATTCCCAATCTATATGCTTTAGCTTATTTTCCCACTGAATTATTTCACCATCTAAATTAGCCTTTTCCATGCATTCGGTCACACCTTTATTCTTATCATCAATAGATTATGTTTCTGACAGAAAGGATTCTGCGTCTTCTATTGATGCCGATTTGTAGTTCATAAATCTAATGCTACTACTTCCTTCACAATTTCGATAACTTATATAGTTTTCAGGTTGCTTTAATTCTTTTTTCTCTATTAATTCACCAATCTTCCACTCTTCTCCCGCTCTTTCTTCAGAACCAATTTTAAGTGGATTCATAAATTTAATACCCTTTGATTGCATACTATCAATTACATCGCCCACATTAACTCTATATCTAGAGTTACTTCTGTTAGTGAGCCTTCCTATAAATTCTATGCTTACTAACAAATTTGTTCCTTTAAAATCTTCATATCCCTTAGTTTGGAAACAAAAACTCATTTTTTCAATAAATTCTTTTACAGGCATCATTAGGTCTGAAGCTATATAGGTTATTAATATATTTTCATTCATGTCTCCTTCTAAAAATCCTAATGCTGCTTTATCTACTGAGTCCCACCTTCGGTCTAATAGAGTTATAAACAAATTGCTCCTAATTTATTTCTTATCATACCTTTAACTCCTATAATATACATACCTTGATGAATATATTTGTAACCACAATATTTTAGTTCATTTTCAATATTTTTGCTTACTATTCTTAAATCAACTGGGTGTGTTAACACACTTAGTTCTACTTCTCTTGATATTCGGTATAACCCGCTCTTACTCTCAAACATACCCATGTGATATACCTATTGCGGTTTTATTTTTCTTAGGGTATCCTTTTGATATCTTTCGAGGTCTCTCTGAATATCTATAACTTCTTCAATACTATCAATATCTGTGGGGACCCCGACTAGCAAGTCGAGTTCGCCGTGCCCAGTGACCCCAAGGATCAATGTTCACTGAACACAGATACTGAATAATAGAGTCTTACATCCAAGTACCGAAATTATTACATCAAACCAGAAGGTCTGGTTCAAGAGCGAGGCCTAAAGCCAAATTAAACAGATACATCGAGTAGCGGATACTCGTAAGGGCTAAGCGGTGCCCATGCCATCAAGCCTACACCGACAGGCATTCTGACTTGGAAGCGTCCTAGATCGCAGGTTCGTCTCCGACGGCGTACTCGTCGCCAAACTCCGGTCCTTCCATGTGTGGTCAATAATATAACCAGTGGCAAGCCAATGAGTACTTTGAATGTACTCGCAAACAGCCCACGATATGAACATTGATAGAGAAGAATAAAAGTAACATGTATCTATGGTGGAATGCAATTTGGTGGAATGATCAGGTATATGCAACAAGTTAAAGAACTACTCTTGAAGAACAGGTTACAGATATCAACATATCTGCTAAGGGTTGAACCATCCGGGTTCACCCTATATGCCAAGTCATCGGACTTGTCATAACCTCAATGTATTAATGAGGGCTAAACCATCCGGGTTTATCCTATATGCCAAGTCACCGAACTTGGTCATATTATTACTCTCATAACAACACCTTTTTAACACCACACACACACACACTTGGTTTATGCGGAAACGCTCGACGTAGTTTAAGCAGCACCACCCAACTGTCCTTGACCGTGGACACGACTATTCGAATAGTTTGACACTCTGCAGAGGTAGTACGCTGGACCCACGAGAAACGGGAAACTTCCGTGTCATCCACGACTCGCGGTATATCACGTATACCCAAGGTAAGTACCCGATCATCATCTTTCCCCTGACGATACTAGAAAAAGAGGTCCACTCGATTGGTACCCAACCCACATGTTGTACGTCTTACAAACATCGACTCTGGACTGTATCAACCATGCAGGGACCAACGGTGTGCCTGGAACTCAGAATAATGGCATAGTCGTCCTACGTGGCACGAACCCATCACGAGAGTGACACCGATCACTCCCGCCACTAGTAATGTGGCTCTTTGCTAGTACCGACCAGAGTAATCAACAAATTCCCGTCCCATAAAGGGGTATCGTGGTCGTACTGGTAAGGTTGGGACGGTCGACACATCATAAATCTAATCCCATTTCCGAAACCATACTCACACAAAAACACCGGTGCATCACTTCACCAAAAGTGATCACCAACTCATCATCACCCTCGGGCATTAGTGGCACCCGACATGGTTTTCATAAACTCTTTATTTAACTCATCATCATGCTCATGATAATATGCTCTATCTTTACTTGTCAACCTGGTATTAACATGACCCTCAAGGGGTAGGGTCAAGCTCAATGCAATGATCCTATAACTCTACTAGTCAGCATGACAGTAGCATGATCCTCATAGATGGTAAGATCAAGCTCATCACGCTCATGCTCCGAGGAGCCATGTGAATAACATCATCAACATGCAAGGGCTTTGAAGAAGCCTCCGGTGCCATCACCACAATGATGAACCGGCATCGTGATCACATGCGACGGGAAAATACTTGCTATACTAGCATGCAACAATGTTTATGCTCAAGTCATGGTCAAAGGGCTGCTTGCCTTGGTCAGCTAGGTATCCGCGGTCTTCGAGGTCTTCCGCTCCGGATCCTCCGTCACTCGGTAACTCTACCGTCGAGAAAGGAATAAATAAATAATAGCTCACACCAAAACAGATCACAAGGTGCTTTTAAAAATGTTGCAAAGCTTGAATAAATTCAGTTTATTATTTTGGAAAATGTTTCCTATGGTTTTTATTAGCTAAGCATATTTATTTAAAAGCAAATAGGAGCAAACAAATGCTTTTAATATCATTTTATTATACCAAAACAGTTTTTGTTTTTGATAAATGTCAAACTCTACAGAATCAATTACTACACATTTTTAGAAAATTGTTGGTGGAAGAATCATATTTTTCTACTGGCTAAATATTTTTATAAAAATCATTTAAGCTGCAGGTTAAAAATAAAATAAAAAGGCGAGGGGGGAGACCCAGCCGGCCCAGCCAACACACCGGCCACCAGGCACGCGCGGGCCAGGTTCAAACCTGACCTGCGGGCCCTTGGGGTCAGTGTCAGCGACTGCGCTCGCTGGCTGCCCCAAGACACCGACAGGTGGGCTCCACCTGTCGGGTCCTTCTCCTACCTCCAGCCAGAGAGCTGGAGACGGACGCCAGCGAGGCTACTGTTGCCCTCAGGCCAATCTAGGAGCGGGAATGGGTCCCTCGTTCCTCCGCCTACCTGCTCGTGGTCGGGACGTCACCGGCGACGAGGTGATCGTGGCGGAAAGGCTTCAGGTTGGCGTCGAGCTAGTGGCTAGGGGCACAGATTAGCTCGGGGAAGTTAGGGGAAATGATCCTGGCGTCAAGGGGAGTGCAATGGGAGGTCGGGCGGCGCAGGAGCCGGCGTGTAGCCGGAGATCGACCGGAGCTCCGAGGCGGAGGGGCCTCGGTCGATCTCGAGCACCGGGGCTCTGCGAGCTCGATTGGGCGGCTAGGGGGAGTCTAGTGGTTGTGCTGAAGCTGCCTGGGGGGTGTTGGGGTGCCGGGGGGACCTATTTATAGGCCAGCGGCGGTGAGCCGACTCGGGCGCGCCGGTGACTCACCGTGGCGCGCATGCGTGCACAGTGAGGTGCTGGCCACGAAACCATGGGTTCGGGATGTGGTTTAGGACCTCCTGGTGCATCGGCCGCAGAGGGAAAGCGAGTGGGGTCGAGCCGCAGCGACCGTGCATGCTCGGCCGCGTTGGGCGCGCGCGGGCACGCGTCGCGTGAGCTCTTGCGCGAGGAGAGGGGGCCCCTGATGGTAGCTTTGCACAGAGTGGGTGTGGGGGGAGCGTTTGGACATTACTGGGGGGTTGGAACTGGCCGGGGCGGCGTCCCCTTGCTGGAGGCTCTCTGTAGCGCGCCGAGAGCGCAGTTTTGGCATGCCACGGCATGCTGACGCGCTCTGGGGCACTTGGGACGTGTCCTCCATGTCCTGAGTGTTGCTGGGAGTGTGTCTAGCCGTTGTGTGTTAGTGGGAGCACGAGCTGGTCAAAGGAGGCAAGGAACACCAGTGTTGCCAGTACTGGCCTGCGACTCAAATTTAAGATCTTGTCACTAGTGCTTGGAGTTGGTGAGGGGCTGGTTGACTGGGTGCTCAGGGTGTTCTGGGGCTCTAACTCACCAAGTTTGGGGCTTTGCCATTGGGTAAAATAGTGGCTAGGAGGGTTTTTACCTTCCCGTCAATAGGTGTTCGACAGTGATTTGGGGTGCTTCCACTCCACCACTGGAACTGAAACTTAACAACTTTGGTCTTGGGGTAAAAACATGGGGTTTCACCAAATTTGAGCTCCATTGAACAAGTTTAGCTTTGTAAACTTGAAAATGCCTCAAAATGACCAGTACTGTCCTTTACAAAGGAAGTGTGGCCAATCAGAGTCTCACAAATCCCATCTTTGGTGTGGAGTCCTCATTTGGGGTGTCAAACACCTTTGCAAAGTTTCAGCTCCATTGGAGAAACTTTGCAATGTAGAGTTGTTCCAACTCTTCTCTGGACAGAGAGGGTTTTGGGCTCATTAGGTGCACTTCCCCACCTTGGATCAAGGTGAGATTTTATGTGAGCACATAATATGTCTTGGGAGGGCTCCTGTAATTTTATGGGAATTTGTTGAGATCATTTCCTTTGGAAACATCTCAAAAAGCTAAAACAGGCAGAAATGGTTTTTAGGGTTTTACTCAAATAATATTAATATAAAATAGGGTTGAAAATCTTATATATGGAAAATATATGTCCTTCTGAGCTTCCATGAATTTACTCAAAATTTTCTAAGGCAGGAAAGCAATTTTCCTTGTGGGAATATCATTCCTGGCCTTAGAAACAGACATAAGTATAAAATAGGAAAATAATATTTTAAATCACCAATTAATGTTTTTAATGAATGAAAATAATATCTGGATCAGATCACCAACTTTGGTTGGAAGTGCCACTTGGCTTCATGAGCTAGTAGTGTATCCCAACATGATGAGGGTGATCTTGATATAAAGGAAAAAGGGTTTTTGAAGAGAGCAAAATAATAAGTTTTTCATGGGTTTGAGTCATCAAGCAAGCAAGCATTCACTCATACAAGGGCTGACATTGCACTCACAACATTGTTTGAAAAAGTTTTAACAAGTTCTGATTTTTGCAACATAAAAATACTTGTGATGAAAAACAGGGTGTGACAATATCATCGGCTTTACATGATAATCTATGCTTCATTGCGTGTGGTCTTGAGTCTCGCCTTACTAACTGGAGGGTTTTATCTCTTCTAAGGAAGCCATTAGATATGTCCATTTTTCTGAATTAATATTTCTTGATGATGTTACGATTCCAGATGACGATAGCACAATTTCTTTGTTGTTTTGGACACTTTTTAGCTTGTCTAAAACTTGGATTAATAGCTAGAATTGTATTATTTTGTTTTATTATAATTTTAGAGTCTTGTTTTGGTGAGTCGTGGTCAGAAAATCCTACAGGAGGTGACAAGTATTTGGCTACTTCGTTTAATGCTTGGCTATATTCAGTCATATAATTATGAGACGATCAAAGTTTTAACTTCTTGCAGCAACTTCTTTATTTCAAGTATATCTTGTCTTGCTTCTGTGCGAGGCAGTGAGTCTTTGCCTTTACTTAGGTAATGACAAATTGACAACACTTCTTCTTTAATATAATCTTTATTCTTGCAGAGTACGTTCTTCCTGACCTTTGCTTCTTCTAGCTTATGTAAGGCGAGATCAATTTTATTGTTTACACCAGAATATTTATCCGCGATCTTTTGGTATTCTTTGGATAAACTCTCAAATTTTTGGTCTAAATTATCTTGTCTTTTCCCCCAAAATATGTAGAAGTTATATATCAAATCGACGACTGTATTTAGGTGGCTATGAGATGTATGCCAGGTATGCTCTTTAGAAGGATTTATTCTGCATCTTATATTAATATTCTCTTTAGTATTTATTACTTTACCTGCGCTAGCTTCTAAGTTTAAATACTTTAACCTATCAATGTTTAAAACGTTGGACCTGATACCAAATATACGGAATAATTAAATTATTTATAATTAATCTAAACTATATTAAGTTATAAATTCAGGTTTTAATGTTGATATACGTGATTACGTATACGAGTTATTAAAGTAAATACAAACTTATTTATTTATTTTTATATTATTTTCAATACGAAGTGTTTTTAAATTATTTCGCTTATATTGCAGGATCTTTGAGGGGGTGTCGAGGCCAACAAGACGACTGAGGTGTACGCAGTGGTGTAATATCCTACTCAGTACTCACCATATTTATCATTATGTTGTTTCAGATGTAGCTAAGTTCGTTCACTTGATGTTTTAGTTGCAAATTTATGGAGTAAATTCCTATCGTCTTCCCAGGCAGTTCCACCCGAAGGGAACACTTCTCTACGACCATAAGGTTCTCATTCAAATGCCATAATAGGCTACACAGAGAACTACAGGCAGAGTTTTCTCCTATAGGATCCCTAGCATAAGAACTCGTTCCATAAATTCAAAAATAAAATACCAAGTGAAAACACGAAAGTACATCATTTCCACAACATAATTTACATATGGTTTTCCCTTTCGGGAATCCCCGAAGGGTTTACACAAGGATAAAGAAATTACCTTCTAACTACCTTCGCGAGCTTACAAATGCTCTAAATATTGTAGCTCTTTATTACACGATGACGAAGTACTACTACTACTACTACTACTGAGCAAACAACTTGCTAGCTGAGTTGCAACTATGTGCTCTATTTGTGGCTGGTTCTTCTCCATCTGGTGTCCCTCTTCGCACCAAGACTCCTCCTTTTATAGGCAAGAGAACACCTCTTGAATGGCTTCCGGGAGAAGGCTCCTCTATTATTTCCTCCTTCTTTCTCCTTGTCCATCATGCACCTAGTTTTTAGGCCCTCTAGGCTTTATAGGCTTTGTAGCCATTATAGCCCTTCTTTCTAGGATATTGAGTGCATGTTGGAGAGGTTTGAACACTGTGTCTTGGCTGTCAATGGAGGTGGCATTGTCTTCTTTTTTGATTTCTTCTTCGTCATGATTTTGTCTTGGACTTTAATCTTCAGGAATATTACAATCTTTGGATATGCATGTGCCCGTACACTGCCTGCTGATATGTGTATGCGGGCATACTTGGCTGCAAACATGCACATATGTGTGCATTGGCTATTGATATGCATACGCATACATGCTGCATTTTTTTAAAGGGGGGTCTTACCAGCCCATATAATTGATATTTCATATCAATATACACTAAAATTCTAGATTCCTATCAGTATTCGGTCGGGGTATATGCACGGACTTGGATGAGTTTTTGTAACATGAGGTGAAGAAAAGCAGAAAATAATAAAGAGAAAATTAGGATACGACAAGGGCCCCTGGCTATCAATTTTGTGTGCGCGTGTTCATCGTGATTTGATGTGATCGATCCGTGGGCGAGTTCCAACAATTGGTATCTAGAGCAAGCTTTGAGACGAAGCTGTGCTTGCCCCGGGGTGGCGACCTACTAGCACCTCGGGGCGGGCCATGAAGTCGCTGGGTGGAGCAGCGACGAGGAGGCTCTGGCGACTGTCGTTCAGCGGGGCGGCATGGAGGGAGACGACATGTTGTCGTCGGCAAGGCGATGAAAGAAGATTATTGACAGGAGCGGTGGTGCCGGGGTGCGGTGCCGGTATGTCGTCAAGATCATCGTCTGCGGGAGATATATGAGTCAAGGAGTCGTGTGGATTTCCACTGTCAGTCGGTCGATCGGTTGTCGTTGTTGCGTCGGAGTCGACATGTCCAATTGCTTGTCTCTTTGAGGATCAATTGAAGATGAAGCGTCCAGGTCGTTTGTTTGTCTCGACAAGAGGATCAAGTTCAACTATGTGGTGACGGTAAACCAGTGAAGGTGAGTCTCTTCAATGAGGCCATGTCTCTACATGAGGCTGGAGTGCATGGTGTAGTGCACAGGGTGGTGTGATCCACAAGGAGCCGACATGTATCTCGTTAGGGTGGACGGTGTAGTCCACCGGGTGATGTATTCCACACGTTACTAGCGAGGCTGGGTAGTCCAAGGCATATTTGAAGGTGGTCCGTAAATTCGCCAAGTTGAAAGGGGAGAGATTCTTGTGATCAATAAAGCCTGTCAATTTAACTTGTCGTGGTGCGAGCGGATAAGTCGACAAGGGGTGAATCATCAACGAGCCAAGATCAGAGAAGAATACAAGACAAAGTGTCAAGATTAGGGAGAGATTGTTAGTATGATCTTGATGTTTAGGTTTAAAGCATAGTTAGCTAGGAGCCTAGGAAGTGTGTCCTAGTAAGTTTGGCTAATTGTCTAGGTGAGTCTGTGTCCTGGTACGGTTGGTAGCCGTGTATACCAAGGAGTTAGAATAAGGGTTTAAAAAAAAGGAGTTAGAATAAGTAATTGAGTTGAGTCCGGCAAGGACTTTGTTTTGGTTTAGCTTCAGGTTAGCTTTCGAGTCGGTAACTCCTCGTTTGGTTGACGCGTCACCCTGGGTGAGGAATAGTTATTCTTCATCGCCCTTTATTTTAACATTAATGCACCATAATTTTACATTTCATTTTTTATATGAAAAAAGAGACCGTAAGAAAATATAATCAACGTAAAAATATTTTATGTCACGTAAAATTATGAACATACGAAAATAGTGCAAAAAATACGATAATTTTTTTTCTTGTCTTGTGACCTATATTTTTCTTTTTCTTTTGTCAAATTTTACATAATGATTCAATATAAATGTAACTATTTGTATTTCAAATGTAATTTATTTGTAAATTGATCGTAAGATTATCTTGGATGAAGAATAAACTATTCTGCATCCTGGATGATGAATAGAGTTTCTATATATATATATATGCGCGAACTTGGTTGAGTTTTTGTTACACTAGGTGAAGAAAAGCAGAAAATAATAAAAGGAAAATTAGGGTACGCCAAGGGTCCTTGGCTATCAATTTTGTGTACATGTGTTCATCGTGATTTGATGTGATCGATCTGTGGGCGAGTTCCAACATCATCTCCCCTGCATCGGAGCTCCCCCGCTTGTCTCCCATGCACCGAAGCTCCCCGCCTCGGATCCCCGCGCTCCCCTGCTCGGCTCCTTGAAGGACCTGCCCCGCCCACGTCTCCGCTGCTTCCCTCTTTGTTCCTATCCTCGTTCCGCTTGGTGAACCACGACGAGGAGAAAAGTTACTTCTTTTATCTGGCTCTGCCCATCCGACGGCGACCACCGCGACGTTCGAGGGTGGCGACCTGAAGCTGGACTGTCCTTCGTGAACTACCTCCTCGTCGGCTGACCGCCATCGACCATGAATCCGGCGCTGCCTCGCCGCCCAGCAGCCACCACTGTCCACCTTGCTACCAACCTCGTCCACCACTATCCACTAGAGCCGGCAGAAGCTCTCCCCCGAAAGCAGCAGCAACCATCCCCACCTTCGCCGCCCATCTTGCGTTGGTAGGAGAGCTACTGCCTCGCGCGACGACAGAGCAAAGGTGAAGATGCTTGACTGTCAAAAATGAAAATTTAAGATCTTCTTGTGAAACTGACATCAGCTTGTAAGCATACCGTGAAGATCCTAGCTATTACTATAAAGTTCTCAAGGTGATCTGCTTCTAAACTGAGACTTTGGACTTCCATGTAATTTCCAAAACTTGAGTTGTTCCAGTGGGTTGTTTCGATGTTCACTAGCTGTGAAATTTAGTTAATCAGACCTTCCACTGATTCATCATTTTGTGCAGTCCTCTGTTTCGGATTACACTACTGTCATAATTTTCAATTTGTAAAACTGAGAAGTGTATTTGCGTAAGCCGTGCTGGCCCACCTGGCCGGCGGCAACAACTACTACCTCTCTGATCTGTACGACCTCATCGTCGACCTTCGGGTTGTAGAATCTCTGTCTCTGTTGGCGTTGTACAATTCCATCTGTTGGTGGTGGTGGTGGTGTGGGTTTGTCTAGTTGTCTCCATTAATGGATTATCATGTGTGAATATGATAATCATGTTTGTCTAATTGTCTCCATTCATGGATTATCATGCTGCTGGAGGCAGTGTGTGTGTGATTTTGTCCTAAATTTATCATGTGTGAATAAATTTATAATGTGTCTAGTTTCTTTCTTTCTGATTGAATGAAGTGTAAATGAATGGATACTGGTTGAGCTTGGGAAACCAATGTAAATCTAGTGCAAAAGTTCAGTAATCCTAGGCTAAGAGAGATGATTTTTGAATGCAAATAGATGAGTTTTGATTGATGCTTATTGCTGAACTTTGATGATTCTCTCGGGTTTGAACTTTAATGATTTTTTAGTTCAAAGCACTTTGAGTACTCCACAAAATTCAGTAAACTTTCCTACACTGGGCACTGTAAATTTTCAGTACACAAAAATCAGTTATCTTTTCAGTAGGAAAATTGATGTAACGAATTTTAGAAGCTCGCATTTTCCTACTCTTGTTGGCAATAGTCATTATCAGTTTACTCTCCATTTTAGCCTAGCATTCACTTATCTTTTCACCCATTTTTCTGTCCATTCAGTTATATTTTCAGTAGAAAAATCTCCGTAACAAATTATTGTCCAAAAGGTGCAGCAGGTTGATGGAATGTCCTCTGATCATCTTATCATCACGTGATTTAGGCATCAAGGTGTGTCTAAGAATAGTGTTTCTTGTGGGTATTCCTGCTTGCAAGAAGTACACAGAGCCCATCTTATACATATTGGCTTGTACATATTGGACATAGAGTTTTGACTCTTCTTCGCTTCAGAATACACATCGACATCTCGATCTTCCTGCTTAGGGCACCAATGTTAGTGGCCCACTCATCAATTGTTGATTCATACTTGTGACCATCAGTCATCCAAACCAAAGAACCATCTTCATAGAAATGAACAGTTGAGTAAAATTGCATGATCAACTCATCATTCCATGGGGTCATCTCCTTTCCAACAAATTCTTCAATGTCCACTAGCCTGAAATTTTCTCGGACATGGGGAAAGAAGTCTTCATTCTCCTTGATATATTCCCAGTCAACATACCTCATATCATTGACAGCTGGACATTTGACAAACATGACAGTCTCATAAAAATCTTGTTGTTCCTTGGTGTGAAACCTTGGATCAACAACAATTCTTCTTCTGATAGCATATGGGTCAACATCTCTCCATTTCATCAAACCAACATCCTTTATCTTCCTCATATCTTCTGCTACAGGGTGAGCAACATTGTGTATTGGCAAAGTTGGACGGAGCTTCCTCAGAATGGATGCATTCTCATCTTCTTCCTCCTCTATAGCAAAAGTACTGGAAGCATGACCTTTATCCTTGGTAGCTGCAGGAATGTCCTTTGTAGTCCTCTTCGGAGCTACAACCTTCTTTGCCTTGGATGGAGGCTTAGGAGCATATTTCTTGGTCATGGCATTTGCCATGAGCTTCTTCTTCTTAGGAGGAACTAGGATCTCATGAGGAACTTCCTCTTCTTCAGCTGCTTCTAGATCTTCATACATAGAAGTTGGTCTCCCCACAACATGAACAATCCTCTTCCTTGCTCTCTTCACACCAGCCTTCTTGGCAGGTTCATCAATGGAAAGTGTTGTGCTTTTCTTTGCATAAGGAGGTGCTCTCAGATGAGCAGGATTAGCAGTTACCTTCCTGACTAACTTCCTTGGAGCCTTTGGAGGAGCTGAAGTTTTCTTTGCACAAAGTTCGAGTCCTCTTCATCAGAATTCAGTTTCTTCCTCTGCCTGGTGGCTGCCTTGGACAAACCATGAAGCTGTAGGATCCAGGGTCAGAGTCAATCTTCTATGGACTAGTGCTTGAGTCCATCTCAACACTCGGTTCTGTGAAGTGATTTTGACTATCATCTAAACCAGACATCTTGGCAGACAAGCAAGCAACCTAGCAGCAAACAACAAATCTTGCGAAGTAGATATAGGAAAGACAGAACGGTTGAGCATCACAAAATTCAGATATTTTCGAAAATTTGAACAAAGAAATTCTTAGTTTTAACTTTCTGCAGATCACATATCGGTAGCACCGAGTTTGAAATTTTGAAGTCACCGAGACATACGAACTCCTTAACAAAAACTTGATCATCACTTTCAGTGGCACCAGAAATGACAACTCAGTTTCACCGAGTCCATTCTCAGGAACCCTAGGTTCAAAATCGGTCTGCGGACACCGAGATGGGGTCTGCGGACAGCTAAACCTAAAATCTTCTCGTTCGCTAACCTATAGGAATTTCTGGTGGATGGAGAGATTGCACATGGTGGCTTGTGGATAGGACTTCTAATGCGCATGAGATAGATTGGGAGGCGCAAAAGAAAGGGGCGTATCTGTACCCTAACTCGGCGACGACGACAGTGAAGAATCCGTCGGCGACGGGGATTCCCTGCGGCGGAGAAACACGGGGAGTCAAGGGTGACGACCAGGGGTCTAGGGAGGCAACTTAGGGCACGAGGCGAAACGACTTTGACGAACTGAAATCAAAGATTCGGTCCGCTGGATATATACCCTTGCGCTGTCGGTGTCACTAAGATTACGAAATCGGTGTCACCGAGTTCCTCTACTATTAGTTGATAGGGGAACTTGGTGTAACCGAGTTTGTGATTTCGGTGGTACCGATATGGAAAAAACACACTAGTTTTGGAAATTCGGTGCAATCGAGTTTGTGAAGTTGATCTCACCGAGATTTTCCAAGAGGTTTTGGAAGTTACCCATTGATGATCCGAGTGCACCTTCACACAGAGGGATCGACAAGTGCTTGTTCAAGTTTTGTGATGAAGCATGAATAGAACTTGAGATTAGATAGCATAGATAGCTAGAGAAGGGTCCTATGCATTCTTGTCCATCCAATTGGCAAAAGATAAATCAAGAGCCAAACAACAACAATTGGGTGTCCTCGAATGAGCAAACACATGCAGACCAACATGCTCACACAATAAGAATGATGAATAAAACATGGTGAACATGCAAAAACATCCAAGCAGCTATCAAGCACTTGGGCGATGACAAAAGTCGTCTATATATGAGTATATTGACTTAGGAGCCAAGTAACAATACTTGATCATACGTCATACTCATCGTTAAGCACAAGTGGGGTTACCACTTTTACATAAGCATTAATGTGTTCATATCCTTATGATATACTTATACTCAAATCTTATAGTAAAGCTCACCCTTGATATGACATTCCCCCTAAGAGGGATCAACTAACCTTGGGTTTTGTCATAGAAGACTTCAAGTAGGTGAAGTAGTAGTGGATGCTCAATGTTGATGAAGATCATCTTGAGTTGGGAGCAATCCTTGTTGTTTTCTTACTCTTATCACCTACATGGGTTAGTCCCAAAGCAAAAGAACATACACAAGAATATCTATGGAGATGGAGTGAATCACAAATGGAATGATGTCCAAAGATGCATTAATTAGCTTGTTCCTTGCTTACCTTTGAGGGAATGTGTGACTCCTTGAAGTAATGCATATGGTTGAGGTTGATTGCAAATAGTTCTTGCCAAAAAGAATAAGAGTAAATTTCATTGGCGGAGTCACCCCTCAAGAACTTTCTAGTTCTTCCTCTTGGGAATCCACATCAACTTGATGGGGATTCTTGGAGCCGTGGTAGCACTAGATGAGGTAGTGTTATAAGTGTCCTTGGAAATCCACTTGACCTTGACTTGGGGTTCTTCTTCATATAGGTCAATTTCATCTTGAAGCTTTCCCTTGCCCTTGTGGTCTTGTGGTGGAAGGTCATCTCGTGAGATTGTTCCCTTGGGGGAGTAGGATAATACTTCTCCTCTTGAGGAACAAACTTAGGAATGGGATATGGACCTTCTTCGCAATCATCTGTGTTGACGTTGAAGTAGCCAACACCTTGTTTCTTCCGATGTCCTCCTTGCTTGCGCACAATTTCCTCGAATTGCTTACTTCCGGCAAGACTCTTGAAGACACCTCTCTCTATAATCCCTTTCAATAAATCATTTTCTTGCTCAAGTGTAACTGTTGGAAATATGCCCTAGAGGCAATAATAAAATAGTTATTATTATATTTCCTGTTTCAAGATAATCGTTTATTATCCATGCTATAACTGTATTGAATGGAAACATAAATGCATGTGTGGATATATAGACAAAACGGTGTCCCTAGTGAGTCTCTAGTTGACTAGCCTGTTGATCAAGGATGGTTAAGGTTTCCTAGCCATAGACAAGTGTTGTCACTTGATGACGGGATCACATCATTAGGAGAATGATGTGATGGACAAGACCCAAACTATGAACATAGCATATGATCGTGTCATTTTGTTGCTGTTGTTTTCTGCATGTCAAGTATTCATTCCTATGACCATGAGATCATGTAACTCACTAACACCGGAGGAATGCCTTATGTGTATCAAATGTCGCAACGTTGCTGGGTGACTATAAAGGTACCTGTAAGTGCATCTAGTGCCCTTAGTGATTTTGGTGGTTTGAAGACTTATAGGTTAAGCATCTAATGTGTTCATGAGTGTACACATGATCTATAAGTCGCTGAGGAGTTTGAGTTATACGATGAATATCGACCCCTAAAATTGTATATCTCCGGCTGAAGAAATTGGTCTTATGCTGAAGATTTGAATCGCGAAGAAATTGCAATTAAATTGATATTCCTCATGAAGATACTATAGATGAGGAACTCGGTGTGTCCTGAAGAAAATCAGTCCGAAGACTTTGAAGCATGAAGATTTATTCTTTCTATTTCATTTTCTTCACTCTTGAGTCATAGGAACACCATACTGTTAAAGGGGGTCCAGGTAACACTACGAAATGAATTTCCTCATGATGCTCAACCCAAGCCTAAACCTACAAAAGCCTCAAGTGAGGAATATGAGAGACATGAGGACTCTCACAGTTGAGAGTCCCGACCTTTGCCGCGATTCGCGCCATCTCACTGATCTTATCCACACCAACGGTCATAATATTTAAGGGCATTAATGTCAAATCATGTCGGGATGCTCCCAGGCTATAAATAGCCGCCCCCACAACCATTAGCTAGTTAGCTGCTCCGCGAGAAACTGACACTTGTCATTTAGAGCAACCCAAATTCCTCAGAGTCTTCGAGAGTAAATCATCAGTGAGGAAATACCCCAAACACCAAACCACAAACCATAAACCAAGTGATTGAGCATCACTGAAGAATTTGTTCCTGTGTGGAACTGAAGCCTTTTACCTTTGAGGACCGTGCATCCTCCAGACGGTTAGGCGTCATGGTCTAGAGCAATCCAGCAGTCAATTGTGGATCGCCGGGTGACCAAGTTTGTGAGGGTTTGGAAGTCTGCCCTCAAGACTTACCACAAGTGTTGGGCGAGGACTGTGTGTCCTGGGACTGTGTGTCTTTTGGTTTCAATACCAAGCCGCTCCAAACCAGACATTCGACTGTCACATCAGTTGGAACTGGGTCATCAACCATGGTCTTCACTGTGATATGGGTTCTATTTCTTCAACTCTTTCAATTCCTCAATATTGTATGTTGAAGATTTTCATTGTCTCTGTTTGAAGAATTTGCTGAAGACTTTCTCTGAATTTCCTCAACCTCAAATTCTTCACACTAGTTAAGTCCTCACCTGCTTACTCTGTGCCTGCGTACTGTGCAAACTATTTTTCATATTCCTCATCTAGAAAACTGTTGTAGTAATACTTTGCACCCCTGATCCTTTGTTGTTTCCGCTGCAAGTTATTCATCAGTGAGGAATTTCCTCAGTGATGAAATTCTAAAAATCTCCTATTCACCCCCTCTAGTCGATATAACGCACTTTCAGTACTCTACAAGCATCTTCGAAGGTGTCCTGGAGTTAGCATGGATCAAGACTGGGATTTGTCACTCTGTGTGACGGAGAGGTATCTCGGGGCCCACTCGGTGATACATCACATATAAGCCTTGCAAGCAATGTGACTAAAGAGTTAGTCACGAGATCTTGTATTATGGAACGAGTAAAGAGACTTGCCGGTAACGAGATTGAAATAGGTATGGAGATACCGACTATCGAATCTCGGGCAAGTAACATACCGAAGGACAAAGGGAATGGTATACGGGATTATATGACCGATAAGATCTTTGACATAGAGGTTCAACCGATAAGATCTTCATAGAATATGTAGTATCCAATATGGACATCCAGGTCCCGCTATTGGATATTGACCGGAGAGTGTCTCATGTCATGGCTGCATAGTTCTCGAACCCGCAAGGTCTGCACACTTAAGGTTCGATGACGTTTCGGTATAGTTGAGTTATAGGTGCTGGTGACCGAAGTTTTGTTAGGAGTCCCGGATGAGATCCCGGACATCACGAGGAGTTCTGGAATGGTCCGTAAACAAAGATTGATATATAGGAAGTTGGTATTTGGATTTCGGAAGGATTTCGGGCATTGCCGACAGTGTACCGGGGGCCCACCAGGTGGGCCCAGCACTCCCCAAGAGGGACACATGGACTTGGTGGTGGCATAATAGCTCTTAGTGGACTGACTAGTCAACCATAGAAAGCCCATGAGATAAAAGTGGAAAAAACCAAAAGGTGGACAACTTGGGGAGGAGTCCTACTCCAAGTAGGATTGGAGGAGGACTCCTCCTCTCCTAGTTCGGCCGAGCCCAAGAGGGTTTCCCTTGGTGATCAAGGCTAGCCCCTCCTTCCTCCAATATATACTAGAGGTTTTAGGGTTTTTGAGACACAATTTCAGCCACGTGCAACCCTCTTCTCTAGTTTGTAGTTCTTCCTCTAGATCGGATTTCTGCAGTGCTTAGGCAAAGCCGTGCAGGAATAGATCACCACCATCACCGGCGCGCCGTCACGCTGTAGGAGAACTCATCTACTTCCCCGTCTCTCTTTCTGGATCAAGAAGGCGGAGATCATCATCGAGTTGTACGTGTGCTGAACGCGGAGGTGCCATCCATTCGGTGCTAGATCGAGACGGATCGTGGGACGACAACGATTTGGATCGCGAAGATGTTCCACTACATCAACCGCGTTTCTTAACGCTTCCTGCTTAGCGATCTATAAGGGTATGTAGATCCGATCTCCCTCTATGGATGATCATCACCATGATAGGTCTTTGTGTGCGTAGGAAAATTTGTGTTTCCCATGCAACGTTCCCCAATAGTGGCATCATGAGCTAGGTTCATGCATAGATGAAATCTCGAGTAGAACACAAAAGAGTTTGTGGGCGGTGATGTTCAATTTGCTGCCCTCCTTAGTCTTTTCTCGATTTGGTGGTATTGTTGGATTGAATCGGCTCGGACCAACCTTACTCGTACGCTTACGAGAGAACGGTTTCATCGACTAACATGCAACTTGTTGCATAAAGATGACTGGCGGGTGTCTGTTTCTTCAACTTTAGTTGAATCGGATTTGACCGAGACGGTCCTTGGAGAAGGTTAAATAGCAATTTTCATATCACCGTTGTGGCTTTGCGTAATTAATATGCGATCATACTAGATACCCATAGCAGCCATGTAAAACATGTAACAACAAATTAGAGGACGTCTAACTTGTTTTTGCAGGGTATGCATGTGATGTGATATGGCCAAAGACATGATGTGATATATTGGATGTATGAGATGATCATGTTGTAATAGTTAAATATCGACTTGCGCGTCGATGCTACGGCAACCGACAAGAGCCATAGGGTTGTCTTTAAACTAACGTTTGTGCTTGCAGATGCATTTACTATATTGCTAGGTGGTACCTTTAGTAGTAATAGCATAGATAGCACGACAACCTCGAGGGCGGTACAATGATGGAGGTCATGATGATGGAGATCATGGTGCGACGCCACTGACGATGAAGATCATGCCGATGCTTTGGTGATGGAGATCAAGAAGCACAAGCTCATGGCCATATCATGTCACTTATGAATTGCATGTGATGTTAATACTTTTATGCACCTTATTTTGCTTAGAACAACGGTAGCATTATAAGGTGATCCCTCACTAAAATTTCAAGATAAAAATGTGTTCTCCCAGACTGTGCACCATTGCGACAGTTCGTCGTTTCGAGACACCACGTGATGATCGGGTGTGATAGACTCAACGTTCACATACAACAGGTGCAAAATAGTTGCACACGCGGAACACTCGGGTTAAACTTGATGAGCCTAGCATGTACAGACATGGCCTCGGAACACAAGAGACCGAAAGATCGAGCATGAATCATATAGTAGATATGATCAACATGGAGATGTTCATCACTGAAACTATACTCAACCCACGCGATGATCAGACTTGAGTTAGTGAATTTGGATCATGTGACACTCGAATTACTAGAGGGATGTCTATTTGAGTGGGAGTTTATAAGTAATATGATTAGATAAACTCAATTGTCTTGAACATAGTCTAAGTAATCTTTGTAAAATTTCATGTTGTAGATCAATGGCTCGCGCAGTAGCAACCCTGAATTTCAATACGTTCCCAGAGAAAGCTAAGCTGAAAGATGATGGTAGCAACTTTGTAGACAGGGCTCAAAATCTGAGGCTTATCCTTCAAGTCGGGCAAAAGAATTATGTCCTTGATGCAGCGCTAGGAGATGAACTACCCGCTACGGCTGACCAAGATGTTTTGAACGCTTGGCAAGCTCGTAAGGATGACTACTCATTAGTTCAATGTGCAGTTTTGTATGGCTTAGAACCGGGACTTCAACAACATTTTGAACGTCATGGAGCATATGAGATGTTCCAGGAGTTAAAGTTTATCTTTGAAAAGAATGCCCGGATCGAGAGGTATGAGACCTCCGATAATTTTTATGCTTGCAAAATGGAGGAGAATTCGTGTGTCAGTGAACATGTGTTCAAACCGTCTGGGTACTCAAACTGTCTAGCCAATCTGGGGATCACTCTCCCACGAGAAGCTATCATTGACAGAATTCTTCAATCACTACTCAAAGGATCGATATGGTTGACTAGAGGGGGGGGGTGAATAGGCAACGACCACTTTTTAATTAATCTTAGCAAGTTAGGGTAAACAACATACGGGTTCACAAATATTACAACAATGGGGTGAACCCTAATGAAGCTAACAACGAGAGCTACTAATACAAGTAAGAGATAGACGACAACATAAGCATACACAAAGTAAAGGTTAGAGATAACCACAAGTGGAACCGATGGAGACGAGGATGTGTTACCGAAGTTCCTTCCCTTTGACAGGAAGTACGTCTCCGTTGGAGCGGTGTGGAGGCAAAATGCTCCCCAATAAGCCACTAAGGCCACCGTATTCTCCTCACGCCCTCGCACGATGCAAGGTACCGTGATTCCACTATATGTGCCCTTGAAGGCGGCGACCGAACCTTTACAAATGAGGTTGGGGCAAACTCCACACAAAGCTTGGAGGCTCCCAACAAGACCACGAAGCTTCACCACAATGGAATGTGGCTTCAAGGTGACCTCAACCGTCTAGGATGCTCAAACACCCAAGAGTAACAAGATCCGCAAGGGATTGGTGGGGGTATCAACTTTTCTCTTGGTGGAAGTGTGGATCTAGGCCTTCTCAACCAATCCCTAAAGAATCAACAAGTTTGATTGGCTAGGGAGAGAGATCGGGCACTTTTGAGCTTAGGGAGCAACAATGGAGTTTGGGAGGGTAAGAGATAGGGTTCCACAGCTAGAAGAACCCTTTATATAGTGGGGGAAAAATCCAACCGTTTTCCCACTCACAACCCGAGTCTAGCGGTACTACCGCTGGCTGCAGCGGTACTACCGCTGGCCCCCTGGTAGTGCATAAGCACTACCACTGCCAAGAAAGTCTTCGCAAAAAGGTCCGTCCACGTACAACCGCTAGGCAGGCGGTACTAAGCTCCTGGAGCGGTACTACCGCTGACCAGGGGCGGTACTACCGCCAGCTAGCGGTACTACCGCTAGCACTCCAGCGGTACTACCGTTAGGCCGAGCTGTACTACCGATGGGGGACTATTTGCAAAGAAGAAGGAAACACAAAGGCGGGAGCCACTCCAAAGATGCCGACAAGGGGGAAAATATGTGAAGTGTGCGCGTGCAAGGTTGATTCCACCCAAACCTTTCCACTACAGTTCCCCTCTTAATAGTACGGCTTTCCTATGACTCAAATAAAGAGAATCGTAGAGAACGCCGTCCTTCTGTTCCACGAACGAGGGGGCGGGTTGTCTTGTGCCATTGACGTGTGTTATCTGAAATCTTAACACACACGGTTAGTCCTTTGCGGTACTGTCATCAATCACCAAAATTACTTAGGCATAAACTAGGCCCCAACAATCTCCCCCTTTTTGGTGGATTGATGACAATACCGGATTTGCACAGAGAATAATATGAGAACAAAAAGGTAGAGATATATGACAATAAGGAGCATATGACTCACAACATATGATGGAAATAAATCTCACACAAGTTCATGTCTCACAAAAGATAGCAAAATAGAAGCAAACCAAGTTCGAAGAAAAACACGAAAGATAAGCAAAGCAAAGCAAAGTTCGACTCTCAAAGCAAATCCAGCTCCTAGACTCTCTTCCCCTTTGGCACAAGACCCCAAAAAGGGGCACACCTAACACCACAAGTGGTTACTCCTCATCCTCAGCATCGCCAGACTCGTCCGTACCCTCCGGATCATCCTGCTCCTCTTCATTGTCCTCTTCCTCCTCAGCGCCAGACCACTGGTAACCTTGAGCCAGCATCCAAGCAGCCTGTGGAGTGATGTCGTCCTCTGATCCACTGGAGATGTCAACATCAAGAGTCCTTAGGACACGCTTGTGCCTCTGACGGTTCTCCTTCTGAGCCACGTGCGTCTGATACTGGCCCTTAGCCTACATACAGAAGAGAGTCTTCATGTTATCCTGCAGTTTCATGGCCCAAGATGGCATGGCAGAAGAGCGGGACTGAGAGGCGGTTCCTCTGTCAGCAACAGTCTCTGTGTCAGTGTCCATGTGTTGAGATGAAGTTGATGGGTTGGACCATTTGTCCTTGACGCGAAGCTTGACAGGATCGTGCACAATGTAGTCCGCCTGAATGTATAACTCCTCCTGTGGAGAGGTGTCTTGCCATTTCTGACGGATATAAGCAAACAGGTAGGGCCCGTAGATGGGAACCTTGCGCATCATGATGCAGTTCCAGAGCTCAGTGAACATCACATCAGAAATATCAAGAGGGGCAGACTCCTTAGTCATAGCCTCCTCACAGAGTAGTAGCATCTCAGCCAGAGAGCCATGTACCTCGTCGAAGTTGCCAATGCGAGGAAAGAGGGTGTTGCGGAAGATCCTATGCATGATGTCCAGATGCCTGGGGAGCACACCTTTCTTCACATAGAGTTGCTGCAATCTGTCCTTGACGGAAGCCCTATGAGTGGTAGCTGCAGCATGAGGACGCGACCCAAGTGGAGTGTCAGCGCCCTGGAAATCAACCTTGAGGAATGCCATGAATTCACGCCAAGTACCGGTCATCTTCTGAGTCCCAGTCATCCACACCATGGAGCGCTCGTCATCAGGAGAGAAGTGACACGTGACATAGAACTGGGCAACAACATTGGGGTCAAAGTCTGTCTTGAAAGAGATGATCTCCTTGATGCCCAGTTTGTCAATCAGAGAGAGAGCATCAACAAAATAGTCCATGTTCCGCTGAAGGTGAGCCAGGTCAATCCACTGAACGGGGACAAAGTTCTTCTTGAAATGGTTGATGATATCACGGTAGATCCTGCAGTGATCCCTTGCCCAAACATGCTCGACATTCTTGATCACAACCCGCTCTTGGAGATAGTGGTTTTGAGTGCGGAACCGCAGAAAGTCCTTAGGGGGCATGGTGCGGACGTTGATCCCCTTGTCCTTGTGAGCGGTCTTCTTGAAGGCATGCTTTTTGGGTTGCAGACCTGAAGTGGCGGAGCCCTCTGGAGCCTCTGGATTGTGAAAATGCTTGGACTGTGTGTCCCGTGGGGGGTTCGAGCGGCGAGCACCACCTGTGACACAAAACACACACCGAAAAAGAGCGACAAAAAGGAGTCAAGGCAATGAACAAGAAAAGGCAGAAAAGTAAACACTCATTGCCAAGCACATGAGAAGAGTACACAGAGAATCCTCCTGGCGATAGTACCGCTACTCCTGGCGGTAGTACCGCTGGGGTCCTGGCGGTAGTACCGCTACCCCTGGCGGTAGTACCGCCGGTGTGACAGCTCGATGCCGACGTTCCAGAAGCTTCCCCTTTTCTTTCCGTTTTCGTCGTGTGGGTATTTTCAGTTGCCGCATCATCATCGCATCATGCGCATCATCTGCATTGCATCGGCGCCTCCATTGCCGCCCGTTTTCAAAACTTGCATCCGTTAGTAGTTGCCGGTTCTCGTCGTTGCCGTTCTGAGCCCGACAGCACTCGCACGCGCCCGCGGCACCGTCGAAACCCTGGTTTTAAAGTGTGCGTAAAAATTTCTCCGATTGAGCTAGAATTTTTTGTGCGGTATTATTTATATATCGCTAGACCGCCTGTCGAATTTCGTCGCGATCGGAGACCGTCTGGTACCCGAACGGTCGACCGTAGCGGCACCGTATTCGGGCTACCGTCGGACGTTTGTCGGTGTTTTAAAAATTCGTGCCGCGCCGCCCGTTCTCCCTCTCGTCTCCGGATATTCCCTCTACACGGGCACGTAGATCGTCCCGCGTTCGGAATCGTCCGAATCCGACCCCGCGGTTGGCTCCGGATCGCGATTCCGGTTAACCGAGCCCCCGATTTGTCTATAAATAGACCCTCCTATTATTTTGGGACAGCCTCCCCCTAATCCCTCCTCGTTTTCCGCACCAAACCCTAGCCGCCCCCACAGCCTCTCTCTGTCCCGCAGCCGCCGCCGGCCCGCGAGGCCCGCAGCAGGCCCGGATCCGGCCGCCGCCCGAGCCCGCATCGCGCCGCCGCCCATGTTCTGCCGAGCTCCCGAGCTCCCCATCCATGGCTGCCCGTGCCCGAGGCCGCACCTCCCCGTCAGCCCAACTCCGGCCGCCGCTCGCCGGAGAGCTGAGGCGGCCGCCTCCCCAAGCCGTCGCCGCCCCGATCTCCATGGACCGCCTCCCCAAGCCCTCGTTGCGCCCGGACCTGCGAGCCCCAGCTCCAACAGCCGCGGCGCCGCCCTCGCTGTAGCTGCGCCGTCGCCAAGGGTGCCGCCGGCCGGATCTGGCCAGATCCGGTCCGGGGAACCTTCTCCGGCCAGCGCCAGTCGCCGTCCTCGCCGGGACCCGTCGGCTCCGTTGCCCTGGAGGTCGCCGCCGCCAGCCCTCGCCTCGTCGGGTTGGGAGCGCCTCGCCTCGCGCGTTGACCGACCGAACGAGGGGCTGCCTCGCCCGTCTGCCGTCCTGGGCCGTCCCAGCGACGCGGCCCACCTCGGCTGGCCCACCCCCTCGGCCTCGTTCCCCCCTGCGAGGCCCCGGCTCCCACAGCGCCTCCTCCAGGCCGGCCTCGGCCCAACGCCTCCCCAAGCCGGCCCGTCACTAGAGCTGCACCGAGCTAGGCCCAAGTGGCCCAAGGTGAGGACCAGATTCCCCTCTATTTGTCGCTCGGGCGAGATTTAGTTGTCCAGCGCCCACCAGATTCGGCCCGTTAGAATTTAGGAGTTTTCGATTTAGTTTTATTTCATGAATTAGACGAATATAGTTTCGCCCGTAACGTTTAATCCGTATGTCGGATCGCGAAGATTTTTATATGCTTTTCATGTAGAATTTCGCGTAGTATCCGTTTTTGAGACTTGCATATTTATTTGACGCCATTTAGAGTGTCTAATGCGTGGATTTATGTGCTGTCTCCATAAGTAGGTGCATTAGAAATGCATGTTTAGGTGTTGTTTGCTAGCTCCCAAGTTGCTAGAAATAGTGCTGTTTTAGACGTGCTGAAATATTTCCAAGTCTGGAATTTGTGATATTTTTTTGCTGTCTTGTCTTGCTTGCATCTTGTGATCTGTAGCTCTTTTGGGGTTGGTCCAATGGAGTTAGTTGTACCCCTTGTGTTTATCTAGCATGCTGTGAAGTTTCATGCCATTTGGACTCCTGTAGCTATAGGTTTTTCTGCTGTCAATATTGCTTCAGGATGAAAACTGTACTTTGACGAGGTGTTATTTTCACTAAGTCTGAAATAGTGCGTGAGATGCCATTTTGTGTCTTCTTTTCCTAGTGCTCCTTGCTGCCATGCTAGTTGTTGTTAGCTGTTCGTAGTAGTGCTTCTTGCCCTCTTCCGTGCCATGCCTTGCTTGAGCATATCGGAGTTGTGTAGCTCGTAGTAGTGAGGCGTAGAAATTGCTATGTGGCTGATTTTGGCAGATTGTAGTGATTTCTTGTTTTGCTCGTAGTTTTCGAACCGTAGCTCCGTTTTGATCGAGTCCTACATGAAACTTGCTTAGAATCTCGTGTAGTTTCATTTTCACTTGCTGTTTGTATGTTTTGAAGTACTCGTAGCCATCGTTGCACACATTTTGCATTCATGCCATCATATCTTGTGGTGTCCGTATCTTTTGATCCGTAGCTCCGTTGGAGATGTTCCTTATGTGTAGATTGCTTGCCTTGACGCGTAGAATCACGTGAACCTAATTGTTTTGTTGTTTAACAACTAATTAAATGCATTAGTTCAGATCTGGACAGAATTGTAAATTAACATGTGAGGTCATCTCGGAGATGCTATATGTCATTTCCGACCTCATTTAAAAATCCCTAGATAGGTAGTTTAATTTTCGCTTCACCTCTTGCATGTTTGACAACATTAATATTGCCGTGTAGATAACCGGGAGCGAACTAAATAATTAACATGGAGTTTCGTCAATAAGCAACTCGTGCATATTGAACTTCACTTAATGTGTAGGTATGATTGTGTGAATTGACATGCCGTGACTTGCATGTATTCAGTAGCTCATGCATCATATGTGTTGTGCATCGTGTGGTGATTATCGTGTGTTGATGCTTGTTTCCGGTTTCCCCGTCTCGTTAGAGTTCCGCAAGCGTGTCGGATTGTGAGGACCCGTTCGACTACGTCGGTTCGTCTGCTTCATGGAGGCATTCTTCTTCCAAGCGGGATCTCAGGCAAGATGATCATTTCCCTAGATACCATTACTATCATTGCCATGCTAGTTATTTCGATGCTATCGATTATGTCTCGTTGCCTACCACATGTTAAATACCAGCCTCTCAACAATGCCATGTTAACCTTCAACCTGTTCGACCTAGCAAACCACTGATTGGCTATGTTACCGCTTGCTTAACCCTATGTTAGCATTGCTAGTTGGAGGTGCAGTTGCTTCCATGTGAAACATGGGTTCCTTATCATATCACCATATTAAATGCTATTTAATTTAATGCACCTATATACTTGGTAAAAGGTGGAAGGCTCGGCCTTTCTAGCCTGGTGTTTTGTTCCACCTTTGCCCCCCTTAGTTTTCGGCTACCGGTGTTATGTTCCATAAATGAGCGCTCCTAACACGATCGGGGTTGTTATGGGGACCCCCTTGATAATTCGTTTTAGATTAAAGCTGGTCTGGCAAGGCCCAACTTTGGTACTACATTTGCCTAATAACCTAATAATAATGCATAGGGACCCGCCGGCACCCGCGGACTAATTTAATCAACCCCCGGGCCAGTGCTCCTCATGAGTGTTGGTCCCACCTGAGCGATGTCCGGCGCCCCTCTGGTCACCCGGAGGTTTAGCGATCCCGACGTCTAGCTCATCCGCCGTGTCCTGAGAACGAGGTACGCGACTCCTATCGGGATCGTCGACACGTCGGGCGACCTTGCTGGATTAGTTTTACCTTTGACGAGATATCTTGTGCATCGGGATTCCGGTGATGCTTTGGGTAATCTCAGAGTTGAGGTTTTCCACTAGGAGATCCGACGAGATCGCGAGCTTCGTGATTGAGGATTTCTATGCGGCTTGTGGTAATTTGTGATGGACTAGTTGGAGCACCCCCGCAGGGTTAAATCTTTTCGGAAAGCCGTGCCCGCGGTTATGTGGCAACGTGGAAGCTTTGTTTAACACTGGTTCTAGATAACTTGAAGTTAACTTAATTAAAACATGCCAACTGTGTGCGTAACCGTGACTGTCTCGTTCATGAGTTCCTTCTCCGATCGAGGACACGGTGGGGTTATGTCTGACGTAGGTAGGTGTTCAGGATCATTCATGTGATCATCAGTAGTTCACGTCCGGTATGCGTAGAACTTCCCTCTCTTATTTCTTGTACTCGTAAGTTAGCCACCACATATATATGCTTAGCCGCTGCTGCAACCTCACCACTTAACCATACTTCACCCATTAAGCTTTGCTAGTCTCGATACCTTTGGAAATGAGATTGCTGAGTCCCCTGTGGCTCACAGATTACTACAACACCAGTTGCAGGTACATGTAAAGATTACGTGATGCGAGCACGTTGATTGCTCATTTGGAGTTGCTTCTTCTTCTTCTTCTTCTTCTTCTTCTTCATCGATCTAGGATGGGTTCCAGGCCGGCAGCTTGGGATAGCAAGGATGGACGTCGTTCTTGTTTTGTCGTTTGTTTTCTCCCGTAGTCGGACCCTGCTCTTACTCTTGATGATTATGTAATGTTCTGATGTGACTCTGATGTAGCTTGTGGCGAGTGTAAGCCAACTCTTTATATATCTCATCTTTTCAGTACATGTACTTGTAACGATATCCATTCTTGCGACACGACGAGATGCGCTTCTATCCTGACGAGGCCCTCGTGCCAAATTGAGGATAGGGTCGCATCTTGGGCGTGACAAGTTGGTATCAGAGCAAGGACCGACCTAGGAGCCCCCTTGATTGATCGAACTTGGCCGAGTCGAGTCTAGTGAAAAACTATTTGAGTCTTAGTTATATATCGGAGAGTAGGATTCTTTTTTTCTCCTCTTCTAAGCTCTGGTGAGGAATCTTGACGTAATAATTTATTCTACTCCTCTTCTCACTCAAATTTTTTTTAGGATCACGCGGATATTCTTGGGATCTATATGATGCCGATGTGACGAAGTTCTGCCTTGGTGCCTCCTGTCTGACTTGATCTTCTTCCGGGGAGTTGAGCTCCAGGGGATTCTCGAGCACATCGTTATCATTCAGATGTCTTAATATCTTAGAACGAAGGATGTTCGTAATTGCTTCAATACTAGTAATGGCGAGATAACCCCGATGTCCCCAGTACTGGTGCAGATTGTTCGGGAGTACTGCCATGCTTTGTATCGTTGTGATCACGAGGGTCTGTTGTAGATGAAGGTCCGAGATTCTGGTCGTGTGTTGACGGATGTGATACAGGTGACGGGTTAGTATAGGAGTTGTGTGTTATTACCCCTTGTATCCGTGTACCAGATTGCATGACCAGATATTTCGGGAATTCATAGGTGGGAATTCAAGTAGTTGCTTATAGGACATTCTTCCAACAAATGCGTTTGTTCACGGTCGACTTACAGCGGTACACGTTGTGTCTTAAAGAGTCCTTGTAGCTTGCTACGACTCGGGGACGCTTCGTATGTCGGGTGCACTACCTTGCACTTGATGGCTACTGTAAAATCGAGCCCGTGCGATCCTGTCCACGAAAATATCGGACGAAATCTTTCTCATGAGTTTGTTCTGGCTTGTTTCTTAAGCCTCACCCTTTGTTTTGTTGGAATGTGGTAATTCGTGTTGCTTCGATGTCAAGTGGTGATTTCAGATCTTTCCTAATCTGTGTTCTCATATTTTTATGTGAGAGTGCTAATCCTTTTGATCAATCAATTGTCTCATCAATTTTGTCAACCGGAGTCGTCATGTCAATTCTTTTTCAACCGGTGTGCTTCTCTTCAAGTGTAGTCTATCCTCTCTAATTTTGCAAGATCGTTCTCTCATTTCATCCGGAGTTCGTCTCATCTGTCCCAAGTCGTCTTTGTTTTTTTCCCGCCCTCCCGCCCTTTTTCTTCGATGATTGGATTTCATCCAAGCGCATTCATTTCATGGTGCTTCAGCTGTTTTTTATTCCGTGTCCTATCCGGTGTTTCATTGTGAAGATTCTCTGCAGATTCGTGTCATATTTGTTCAATCTTGTCATCCTTACCGATGATTTTAATTCAGCTATACGTGTTCATTATATCCTAATTATCCTTGTAATTCTTTTTCATGTTGGAGATTCTTTCAGCCTATTTTGGTTATTCATTCCTCTCTTTTCATCCGGAGTGTTGAAGATATCTCAGAAGTTTCGTGTTTTCAATTCTTTTTATTCTTTCGAGTTGCTAAACCTCATCTAGCTTTGTTTTTACCGGTGCTATATCAATATTTCTAGTAATCTTTTCAACGGTGATTTCTTTGAGTGGGCCCATAACCCACAGGTTTTTCCCAGGATCTTTCCTGGCTCTTTTAATCTTTCCGGAGATCTTTAATTCTTTTCAACTATGACGTAAGTATGAATTTCATCAGTCATATCCTTTCTTCAAGATCTATTTGAATTAATTCTCTTATTTGGCTCAACCTTGCATCCTTCTTTATTCCGGAGTGTCTCATTATCCTTGGTGTTGTTTCTCGTCATCTTTTTCAACTTGGTAGACCGAAGGAGTGTTTCTGTGAAATCTTGGTCTATTCTCATGGATATTCGTCATTTCAGCTTCGCGTTACCATCTTGAATTTGTTTTCAATCATGAGTGATTCATTTCTTGATATCCGGTGCTTTTCTGAGTTGTTTTCATTCTCGATCCTCCGAAGGCCATCATTTAAGAAGACTTTTTCGTCTTCAGCTTTCAGCTTCATCCTCAATTCTTCTTAATTGTTGTCCCTTCGTTCGTCTCTCGATTATCCGGTGCTTTGTTCAAGTTTTCTCTCAGGTGGCTCATGAGCTCTTCATTTTCATGTATCTTCATTAATTCGTGGTGTTCCCATTCAATTGTGAATTCTTACCGGTGCTTCCTTCAATTTTGCTTCAAGTGGTGCTTAGCTCTCTGTCTCTTCAAGATTCATTTGTAGTAGAATAAGTGATATGCTAAATCCGCTGCTTGTCATCAATTAAACTTGATGAAGGATAAGCATAACATAATTCTCATTCTTGTTCATAAGTAATCTGAATTCTTCTTCCGGAGTGGCTCATGGTTTCAATTCTTTTCTCGTGTGCTATCTTTGTTTTCCGGAGTTCCAAGTTCTTTTAAGTATCTCTTTGTGAAGCTTCATCTAAATCTTGGCAAGGTCATAATCTTAGTCTCTTCTACCTTCATATCTTTGCATCGTTCATTTGTATACGGAGGTCCTTCTTCGTGGTTCATCAAGGATGTGATTCATTCTCATGTGTTCTTCAAGATTCCTGTTGGAATACCTCAAGTATTCTTTCTCTTCCATTTTCGGTGCAATTGTTCTTCCTTTATCCTTTGAGGTGGTATTATAGCATTCTTGTTAGTGTAGGAGCCTCGAAGAGTTTTCCTTTCAAGAATGAGATAATTAAACCCACCAATTCTTTGATCATGAAATATTTTCAACCCATGATTTCTTCATTTGAGCTGTCTTGGTTTGGATTTCACCTAAAGCTTTTCCTATGGATTACGCTATCATGGTGCTTGTCATTAATCCAAGTTCTCAATGTATCCTCTTGGTGTAAGAAATTGTTCATATCTTGTTTCTCCCAAACAATCCTTGTTCTGTTAGTGGCTGGTTCTCACTTCATTAGTGTGAAAAGGTCTCCATAAGCCCACTACTATCTTGTTCTTTTCGTTGTTCTTTTTCCAACAACTCCGTCCAATTTTTCTTGCAAGGATGCTTGCCAAGTTCATTGGAGTTAGTAGTTGTCATTCTTTTCTTCATTCTTCTTTCGTATGAGCTAGTTCACATTCTCTTGTTCCGGAGGCTTGTGATGTTGCTCTTTTGGGTCTATTATCTTGTTCTATCAAGATCATGGTGTTCCCTTGTTCTATTTACTTGTTTGTTGTGAATATTGTCTATTTCTTCCATCTTATCGAATTTTTTGTCCCATTTTTCTACCGAAGTGCTGCCGAAATTTTCCGTGAATTCTTGCTTGTTTCTCATATCATTCCTCATCTCTTTGCAACCTTCAAGGATTGTTGGTTTCACTCGTTTTTCAAAGAAGCGACTAAGTTTTTACCTCTTGTTCTTTCTCATCCTCTCCCCCTCTCATTCTTGGATCTCGGGGCGAGATCCTCTTGTAGTGTAGGAGAGTTGTGACAGCCCGATGCCGACGTTCCAGAAGCTTCCCCTTTTCTTTCCGTTTTCGTCGTGTGGGTATTTTCAGTTGCCGCATCATCATCGCATCATGCGCATCATCTGCATTGCATCGGCGTCTCCGTTGCCGCCCGTTTTCAAAACTTGCATCCGTTAGTAGTTGCCGGTTCTCGTCGTTGCCGTTCTGAGCCCGACCGCACTCGCACGCGCCCGCGGCACCGTCGAAACCCTGGTTTTAAAGTGTGCGTAAAACTTTCTCCGATTGAGCTGGAATTTGTCGTGCGGTATTATTTATATATCGCTAGACCGCATGTCGAATTTCGTCGCGATCAGAGACCGTCTGGTACCCGAACGGTCGACCGTAGCGGCACCGTATTCGGGCTACCGTCGGACGTTTGTCGGTGTTTTAAAAATTCGTGCCGGGCCGCCCGTTCTCCCTCTCATCTCCGGATATTCTCTCTACACGGCCACGTAGCTCGTCCCGCGCTCGGAATCGTCCGAATCCGACCCCGCGGTTGGCTCCGGATCGCGATTCCGGTTAACCGAGCCCCCCATTTGTCTATAAATAGACCCTCCTATTATTTTGGGACAGCCTCCCCCTAATCCCTCCTTGTTTTCCGCACCAAACCCTAGCCGCCCCCACAGCCTCTCTCTGTCCCGCAGCCGCCGCCGGCCCGCGAGGCCCGCAGCAGGCCCGCACCAGGCCCGGATCCGGCCGCCGCCCGAGCCCGCATCGCGCCGCCGCCCATGTTCTGCCGAGCTCCCGAGCTCCCCGTCCAGGGCTGCCCGTGCCCGAGGCCGCAGCCCCGAGCTGCACCTCCCCGTCAGCCCAACTTCGGCCGCCGCTCGCCGGAGAGCCGAGGCGGCCGCCTCCCCAAGCCGTCGGCGCCCCGATCTCCATGGACCGCCTCCCCAAGCCCTCGTTGCGCCCGGACCTGCGAGCCCCAGCTCCAACAACCGCCGCGCCGCCCTCCCTCTAGCTGCGCCGTCGCCAAGGGTGCCGCCGGCCGGATCTGGCCAGATCCGGTCCGGGGAACCTTCTCCGGCCAGCGCCAGTCGCCGTCCTCGCCGGGACCCGTCGGCTCCGTTGCCCTGGAGGTCGTCGCCGCCAGCCCTCGCCTCGTCGGGTCGGGAGCGCCTCGCCTCGCGCGTTGACCGACCGAACGAGGGGCTGCCTCGCCCGTCTGCCGTCCTGGGCCGTCCCAGCGACGCGGCCCACCTCGGCCGGCCCACCCCCTCGGCCTCGTTCCCCCCTGCGAGGCCCCGGCTCCCACAGCGCCTCCTCCAGGCCGGCCTCGGCCCAGCGCCTCCCCAAGCCGGTCCGTCACCAGAGCTGCACCGAGCTGCACCGAGCTAGGCCCAAGTGGCCCAAGGTGAGGACGAGATTCCCCTCTATTTGTCGCTCGTGCGAGATTTAGTTGTCCAGCGCCCACCAGATTCGGCCCGTTAGAATTTAGGAGTTTTCGATTTAGTTTTATTTCAGGAATTAGACGAATATAGTTTCGCCCGTAACTTTTAATACGTATGTCGGATCGCGAAGATTTTTATATGCTTTTCGTGTAGAATTTCGCGTAGTATCCGTTTTTGGGACTTGCATATTTATTTGACGCCGTTTAGAGTGCCTAATGCGTGGATTTACGTGCTATCTCCATAAGTAGGTGCCCGCATTAATTTTCCTCGCGTGTTTGAATTGCTCGCATGCCATGATAGAAATGCTCGTGTTTTAGGGACCATTATCCCTTGTATTTTAGAGGGGTCACCCGTATTTTTGCGTGTAGGGATTGCCGGTAGTTTAATTTCCCGTATATAGGTGTTTTTCCGCATTAATGTGTGGCTTTATTTTGTGTTGCAAACTCCACATATTATATATGTTTCCGGGGTAGAAAAATCCCATGGATTTTTCTGTGCAATTAGTTTTAGCTTTTGAGTAACTTAATTTGCGCGATATTTTTGCCGTGATGCCCTTTTGTTTAATTCGTAGGATTTATTCCGGGCGTCGTTTGACGGAGTTGTCAACTAGAGAGTTGATCTTGGATGTTGTGGTTAGCCCCTGGTATTTTTGGTTGCATTAGAAATGCATGTTTAGGTGTTGTTTGCTAGCTCCCAAGTTGCTAGAAATAGTGCTGTTTTACACGTGCTGAAATATTTCCAAGTCTGGAATCTGTGATATTTTGTTGCTGTCTTGTCTTGCTTGCATCTTGTGATCTGTAGCTCTTTTGGGGTTGGTCCAATGGAGTTAGTTGTACCCCTTGTGTTTCTCTAGCATGCTGTGAAGTTTCATGCCATTTGAAGTCCTATAGCTATAGGTTTTGCTGCTGTCAATATTGCTTCAGGCTGAAAACTGCACTTTGACGAGGTGTTATTTTCACTAAGTCTGAAATAGTGCGTGAGATGCCATTTTGTGTCTTCTTTTACTAGTGCTCCTTGCTGCCATGCTAGTTGTTGTTAGCTGTTCGTAGTAGTGCTTCTTGCCCTCTTCCGTGCCATGCCTTGCTTGAGCATATCGGAGTTGTGTAGCTCGTAGTAGTGAGGCGTAGAAATTGCTATGTGACTGATTTTGGCAGATTGTAGTGATTTCTTGTTTTGCTCGTAGTTTTCGAACCGTAGCTCCGTTTTGATCGAGTCCTACATGAAACTTGCTTAGAATCTCGTGTAGTTTCATTTTCTCTTGATGTTTGTATGTTTTGAAGTACTCGTAGCCATCGTTGCACACATTTTGCATTCATGCCGTCATATCTTGCGGTGTCCGTATATTTTGATCCGTAGCTCCGTTGGAGATGTTCCTTATGTGTAGATTGCTTGCCTTGATGCGTAGAATCACGTGAACCTAATTGTTTTGTTGTTTAACAACTAATTAAATGCATTAGTTCAGATCTGGACAGAATTGTAAATTAACATGTGAGGTCGTCTCGGAGATGCTATATGTCATTTCCGACCTCATTTAAAAACGCCTAGATAGGTAGTTTAATTTCCGCTTCACCTCTTGCATGTTTGACAACATTAATATTGCCGTGTAGATAACCGGGAGCGAACTAAATAATTAACATGGAGTTTCGTCAATAAGCAACTCGTGCATATTGAACTTCACTTAATGTGTAGGTATGATTGTGTGAATTGACATGCCGTGACTTGCATGTATTCAGTAGCTCATACATCATATGTGTTGTGCATCATGTGGTGAATATCGTGTGTTGATGCTTGTTTCCGGTTTCCCCGTCTCGTTAGAGTTCCGCAAGCGTGTCGGATTGTGAGGACCTGTTCGACTACGTCGGTTCGTCTGATTCATGGAGGCATTCTTCTTCCAAGCGGGATCTCAGGCAAGATGATCATTTACCTAGATACCATTACTATCATTGCCATGCTAGTTATTTTGATGCTATCGATTATGTCTCGTTGCCTACCACATGTTAAATACCAGCCTCTCAACAATGCCATGTTAACCTTCAACCTGTTCGACCTAGCAAACCACTGATTGGCTATGTTACCGCTTGCTTAACCCTGTGTTAGCATTGCTAGTTGCAGGTGCAGTTGCTTCCATGTGAAACATGGGTTCCTTGTCATATCACCATATTAAATGCTATTTAATTTAATGCACCTATATACTTGGTAAAAGGTGGAAGGCTCGACCTTTCTAGCCTGGTGTTTTGTTCCACCTTTGCCCCCTTAGTTTTCGGCTACCAGTGTTATGTTCCATAAATGAGCGCTCCTAACACGATCGGGGTTGTTATGGGGACCCCCTTGATAATTCGTTTTAGATTAAAGCTGGTCTGGCAAGGCCCAACTTTGGTACTACATTTGCCTAATAACCTAATAATAATGCATAGGGACCCGCCGGCACCCGCGGACTAATTTAATCAACCCCCGGGCCAGTGCTCCTCATGAGTGTTGGTCCCACCTGAGCGATGTCCGGCGCCCCTCTGGTCACCCGGAGGTTTAGCGATCCCGACGTCTAGCTCATCCGCCGTGTCCTGAGAACGAGGTACGCGACTCCTATCGGGATAGTCGACACGTCGGGCGGCCTTGCTGGATTAGTTTTACCTTTGACGAGATATCTTGTGCATCGGGATTCCGGTGATGCTTTGGGTAATCTCAGAGTTGAGGTTTTCCACTAGGAGATCCGACGAGATCGCGAGCTTCGTGATTGAGGATTTCTATGAGGCTTGTGGTAATTTGTGATGGACTAGTTGGAGCACCCCCGCAGGGTTAAATCTTTTCGGAAAGCCATGCCCGCGGTTATGTGGCAACGTGGAAGCTTTGTTTAATACTGGTTCTAGATAACTTGAAGTTAACTTAATTAAAACATGCCAACTGTGTGCGTAACCGTGACTGTCTCGTTCGTGAGTTCCTTCTCCGATCGAGGACACGGTGGGGTTATGTCTGACGTAGGTAGGTGTTCAAGATCATTCATTTGATCATCAATAGTTCATGTTCGTTATGCGTAGAACTTCCCTCTCTTATTTCTTGTACTCGTAAGTTAGCCACCACATATATATGCTTAGCCGCTGCTGCAACCTCACCACTTAACCATACCTCACCCATTAAGCTTTGCTAGTCTCGATACCTTTGGAAATGAGATTGCTGAGTCCCCCGTGGCTCACAGATTACTACAACACCAGTTGCAGGTACAGGTAAAGATTACGTGACGCGAGCGCGTTGATTGCTCATTTGGAGTTGCTTCTTCTTCTTCTTCTTCATCGATCTAGGATGGGTTCCAGGCCGACAGCCTGGGATAGCAAGGATGGACGTCGTTCTTCTTTTGTCGTTTGTTTTCTTCCGTAGTCGGAACCTGCTCTTACTCTTGATGATTATGTAATGTTCTGATGTGACTCTGATGTAGCTTGTGGAGAGTGTAAGCCAACTCTTTATATATCTCATCTTTTCAGTACGTGTACTTGTAAGGATATCCATTCTTGCGACACGACGAGATGCGCTTCTATCCCTGACGAGGCCCTCGTGCCAAATTGAGGATAGGGTCGCATCTTGGGCGTGACAGCCGGGGTCCTGGCGGTAGTACCGCTACCCCTGGCGGTAGTACCGCTGGGGTCCTAGCGGTAGTACAGCTACCCCTGGCGGTAGTACCGCTGGGGTTTGATTTTTCAGATCTGAAAATATGAATAGAACCCATAGAGATGGCTACATGGATTTTACGAGGGTCATGGGCTGTGTACGATCACTACGAACTCCACCACAGCCCTAACCACATGAGGACCACAAGTATCATCTGAATAAGCACATGCCTAGTCAAGAGAGTGCAAGTTTTAGATCTAATCCAAACATAGTTCAAGTGCTTGATCTAAAACATGTAAATCCTAGGGCATGGCAAAATAAACAGCAAAGATTCATAGGACCTACACTCCCCTCAAATATCTCCTTCATGCCATCCAAGAACAAGGCACAATATCAAAGACATGGATCCAAACCACCAATGCTCCTAACCCTAGTACAAGAACATCAACCAAGAGAAGAAGGGGAGGAGCTTTACCGGGGTCCATGGCACTTGGAGGAGGAAGGAGAAGTGGAGCAAACCCTCAAACTCAATGGAGAGAAGGGGCTCCACGAATAGAGATCGAAATAGGGGGAGTTCGGGGTTGGGAGGCAGGAGCCGCGAGGAAGAAGAAAGAGGCAGGAAAAAACGGGCTCCCCCTCCTTTATATAGCCCAAGGGGTACGGGCCAGTGGTAGTAACGCCGTGGTCCTGGCGGTAGTACCGCTAGCTACAGCGGTAGTACCGCTGGGGTCCTGGCGGTAGTACCGCTCCCCCTGGCGGTAGTACCGCTCCCCCTGAGACAGCCCTAAAAATTTCCTAGTTAGGTCGTGGTAGATTGGGATCCTGGCGGTAGTACCGCTATCCCTGGCGGTAGTACCGCTGGGGTCCTGGCGGTAGTACCGCTACCCCTGGCGGTAGTACCGCTGGGGTCCTGGCGGTAGTACCGCTGGGGTCCTGGCGGTAGTACCGCTACCCCTGGCGGTAGTACCACTGCAAATGTCACAACGGGACCTAGGAGGAGAGAAGAACGTGGGCAAATGACAAGTTAGTGGAAAAAGAAGATAGCACCAGAAAGATATACTGACTTGTCATTTTATATCCTTTCTTCTATATGAGAGAAAGGTGGGGGGCGGTGGCCGAGGCCACCTATGTTTGAGACAAAGGTATGACACCGCGAAGAATTATCCTTGGGTTCATGACCAATGCTCGTCTTTGAAGCACAAGTGCCATTTGACAATGGCTAAAGTGAAAGACTAGATCGATTTATGCATAATGGGGGGGAGGAAAAGTTCATTGAGAGAACAACACTCCCCCTATGTCCATGCCTACATCTAGAACAAGATAGAATGCATAGTGAGGTGCAACGTGCCTAGCTTCAATCCACATTACTTGAATCAATGATATTTAGCTCATGCCTTAACTCCCGGAACCTTGCTTCATCTAGGGGCTTAGTGAAAATATCTGCAAGTTGCTCTTCAGTGTGGATGAAGTGAACCTCAAGATCACCTAGCTTGATATGTTCACGAATGAAGTGATGGCGAATATCAATATGCTTGGTTTTGCTATGTTGCACTGGGTTGAGGGAAATCTTGATAGCACTTTGATTGTCACATAGAAGAGGCACTTTGTCACAAGTGACATCGTAATCCTTTAAAGTTTGCCTCATCCATAGCAATTGTGCACAACAACTTGCAGCTGCCACATACTCAGCTTCGGTGGATGATAGAGAGACGCAATTCTGCTTCTTTGAAGAACAACTTACCAATGAGCGACCAAGGAATTGGCATCCTCCAGAAGTTGACTTCCTCTCCACACAATCTCCTGCCCAATCTGAGTCAGAATAGCCAACTAGGTTGAAGTTTGCTCCTTTGGGATACCAAAGGCCAAAGTTTGGGGTATGAGCCAAATATCGAAAGATTCGCTTAACAACCATATAATGACTTTCTTTTGGTGCGGATTTAAACCGTGCACATATCCCTACACTCAACATAATATCCGGTCTAGATTCACAAAGGTAAAGGAGGGATCCAATCATGGAGCGACATACCTTTTGACCCACTACTTTACCATTGGGATCACTGTCAAGCTTGCATCTTGTTGGCATGGGGAACTTGACCGGTTTGACATCTTCAAGCTCGAACCGTTTGAGCATGTCTTGAGTGTACTTGGCTTGTTTGATGAAGGTCCCTTCTAGGCCTTGTTTAATCTCGAACCCGAGGAAGAACTTAAACTCTCCCATCATGGACATCTCAAATTTCTTAGTCATTAGTGCAGCAAATTCTTCATTGAAGGAAATGTTAGGAGAGCCAAAGATAATATCATCAACATATAGTTGGCATATGAACAAATCCCCTTTAACCCTCTTAGTAAAAAGAGTGGGATCTATCTCCCCAATTTCAAACCCACGATCTTGTAACAACTCAGTAAGATACTCATACCACGCACGTGGGGCTTGTTTAAGGCCATAGAGTGCCTTATTAAGTTTGTACACATGATTGGGGAGCTTGGGATGTTCGAATCCCGGGGGTTGTTTGACATAGACCAACTCATTTAAAGGACCATCAAGAAAGGCACTTTTCACATCCATTTGTTGTAATTTGAAGTTACGATGAGAAGCAAATGCAAGCAACATGCGAATAGATTCTAGACGAGCAACAGGGGCAAAGGTTTCACCGTAGTCGATACCGTCGACTTGGGAGTAGCCTTGAGCCACCAATCTTGCCTTGTTTCGAATCACAATCCCATTGGCATCTTGCTTGTTCTTGAATATCCATTTGGTCCCGATGACATTATGTTCCTCCGTTGGCCTAGGCACTAAATCCCAGACTTGGTTGCGCTCGAAGTTGTTAAGTTCTTCATGCATGGCCATAAGCTAATCCTCATCATCGAGCGCTTCCTGTACCTGTTGAGGTTCACAATACGAAACAAACGCGTGATGCTCACAATAATTCCAAATCTGTTGACGGGTGGATACTCCCCTTTTTAAACTGCCAAGTACATTCTTCATCAGATGTGACTTGACTCTGAGCTTGTTCGCAATCTTGGCTGCTCGACGCTCCAAGAGTTCTTCATTGGATAATGGGGGAGCATCGACTTGTTTACTTTGCTTGCGCTTGCGTCTTGAGCCTCCCTTGGCACCGGCTGTTGGTGTTGCAGAAGGGAATTGTGAGACAGTATCCTGAACATCTTGTCCTTCGACTCGAGCAGGTTCACTAGTTTGTTCTTGTATTTGTGGTCGCTCTTGAGCTCGATCTTGTGCTTTTACTTGGTCTGGATCTCGTGGTTGCACTTGATCTTGATCATGAGCAGGTTCGGAGTCTTGGGAGAGTGCTTGAATATCATGAGACACATCATTATTGTTGGGCAATTTATCTTGACCTTGAGCTTGTTCATTTTGTTGAGAGTCTTCTCTTTGTTCATCGGAAGCGTGTGGGGCTTGTGGAGGTGATGGCTCCACTTGAGTAGAGCATTGTCCTTCTCCTTCGGCCACAAGGGGTTCCTCAATGGGGAGTATTTGACCAATCCCCATTCTTCTTATGGCTTGGGGAGGAATTTCATCACCTACATCACAAAGACCACTTTGCTCCACTTGGGAGCCATTATTTTCATCAAACTCCACGTTACACGTCTCCTCAATGAGTCCGGTGGACTTGTTGAGGACACGGTAAGCATGAGAGTTTGTAGCATAACCAACAAAGATGCCCTCATGTGCTCTAGAATCAAATTTAGCTAAACGTGCACCTTTCTTGAGAATGAAACACTTACAACCGAATACCCGGAAGTACTTGAGATTGGGTTTGTTTCCAGTTAGAATCTCATACGGAGTCTTGTTCAAGCCTTTGCGGATATAGAGCCGATTGGACGCATGACATGCTGTGTTGATGGCCTCTGCCCAGAAGTTATATGGAGATTTGAATTCTGCCATCATTGTCCTTGCAGCGTATATCAAGGTCCGGTTCTTCCTTTCTGCCACGCCGTTTTGTTGAGGGGTATATGGTGCTGAATATTGGTGTTTTATTCCCTCATCACCTAGAAACTCATCCAAGGTGTAGTTCTTGAACTTGGTGCCGTTGTCACTTCTAATCATCAAGATCTTTGCTTCATGTTGACGTTGGGCTTCATTAGCAAAGTTGATGACAGTTTGTTGAGTTTCACTCTTCTTTTTGAAGAAATATACCCAGGTATATCTTGAGTAGTCGTCAACGATAACCAAGCAATACCTTCTGCCTCCAAGACTATCAAATGATGGAGGGCCAAACAGATCCATATGGAGAAGCTCCAATGACCTCTTAGTGTAGATAAGAGTCGTTGGACGATGAGCAGTTTCATGAATCTTTCCTCCAATGCAGGCACTGCAAACACGATCTTTAGCAAAACTCACATTTGTTAGTCCACGAATATGGTCCCCTGTCAGAAGACTTTGCAAAGATCTCATATTGACATGAGCTAAACGGCGATGCCAAAGCCAGCCCACATCAACTTTAGCCATTAAACACGTCGCGGTCTTAGTGGGTCGCTTTGAGAAGTTCACCACATAAAGACCATTTTCGACATATCCAACATAGGCTACTTTAAGAGTCTTGCTCCTCAGGAGGACCACAATATCAAGTTTAAAGAATGTGGAAAAACCCATAATTGCAAGTTGACGAACCGAAAGTAAATTGTAGGCAAGTGACTCAACAAGCATGACCTTCTCAGTAGATAACTCTTGAGAGACGACCACCTTACCAAATCCCAATACCTTTGACAAGGATGCATCGACGAATTGGACATGGGTGGGCATAGATGGAGAAGGATGCACATCCACCACTAAGTCCTTCCTTCCGGTCATATGATTTGTTGCTCCACTATCGAGCAACCATGACACCCCACCGGAAGCAAACTCCTGCAATAGATCAAGGCTTGGTTTTAGGTACCCATTTTTTAATGGGTCCTTTCATGTTAGAGACAAGGGTCTTAGGAACCCAGATAGCCCATTCAATATACTCATCGTAGGAACCAACAAATCTGGCATAAACATGCCCATCACTAGAACGACATAAGACATAAGAAGAATTGAGTTTGTCGGCTGTGTTAGTAGGAATGGTTTTGCCCTTCTTGAGGTTTCCACAGTCCACCTTGTTCCTGTTCACCTTCTGAGTCCCCTCACCCTCTTTGACAAAGATGTCCATGAGGGTAGGAGATCGTTTGTTCCTGTTCCTCCTTTTACCTTTTGACTTGGAGGTAAGTCCAAGTCCCTCCTTTCCTACAACACCTTTTTGAGTGCTCAAGAGGTCGTTCAGGCTCTTCTCACCTTGTATGCATGCCACAAGGCCCTTCTCAAGTTTCTCCTTTAACTTGGCATTTTCCTCCACAAGATGTACATGCTCACAACAGGGATTAGTTGCACAAGCATTATCAATTAACACAAAGGGAGGACAAGTAGAGATCTCCTTGGTAAGCTTTGCTTGGAGTTGATCATGAGACTCTTTCAGAGAGAAATGAACACCTTTCAAGACCTTGTGCGCCTTGTCAAGTGTGTCAAACTCCTCTTTGAGTCTGTCATGGACAACCCCGAGAGCATACTTTTCAGACTTAAGCATACGAGTAAGAACAACATCATGATCTAGTTTCTTTTGCATTTTACCGCAGTCATCGTTATATGACTCCTCAAGAGCCAAACGAAGAGTGCGCTTCTTTTCTATAGCAATAGATAATTCAGCAATTTCATTGGCATAGTCACGACTGTGTCCCTGAAGCTCGGAGATGGTCTCCTCATGAGATTCAATGAGGTCAGTGGCCTCATCCAGTTGTTCCAAGAGAGCAACAAAGTGCTTCTTGGATTCTCCCTTAATAGTGCACAGAAACTTGTCAAGATCATGCTCATTAAGTTCCCCAACATCACTATCATCAACACAATTTAACAATGAAGGAGCAGTAGCGATGTTGGTCTTAATGATGGGGGTTACCTGATTGATACCTTTTGCCATGAGGCACTTGGTGATGTGGTTCTCGTTGTGGGTGTTGAAGAGGGGCACCTTCTGGGGAGAGGTAGTGGCAATAGCAACAGTTGCCGTTGCCACTGTATCATCATCATCATCATCATCGGAAGGGTACTCTTCAAGGGCCACCATCCCTTTTGGGTGGGGTTTCTTCACAAAGTTGTTCTTGATTGCAAATGATTTGGTTTTGTCTTTGCGAATGAGCTTGCCCCCGTTGTCTTCCCTTTTCTCATAGGGACATTCGGCCACGAAGTGACTCACATTACCACAGTTATAACATGTCCTTACTCGTTGTTTGGGTTTGAATCCACTCGAGTTGTTCTTGGTGAAGGTGGGTCTTGAGTTCCTCTTGTTGCCCCAGAATTGCCTTGATGCAAGAGCCATGTGCTCATGATAGGCATACTTTGTGTCTTCAGGGAAGCTCTCCTCTTCCTCATCCTCTTCTTCTTCTTCTTCTTCAAACATTGCTTTTTCTTTCAACGCAAGGTTGGGTGAAGTTTTCTTTGAGAGAACACGAGCAAGTGCATTGTCGGCTGTTTCGTTCATGATTGACATTGCAATGAATTCATCCAACACCTCACTGGAAGACAAGGAGTGGAAGTCTGGCCACTGACGAATGACAGATGACATGGCTTTGTTGAAAGGCATGATGGCTTTGAGAAACTTGCGCTTGACCCATGTATCATCCACATCCTTGCTCCCATGATCCTTGAGTGCCACATCAATAACAGTCACCCTCCGATAGAGATCACGAGGGTCCTCGTCTTCCTTCATCACAAACTCATCGGCCTTATCAAGTATCACTTCATAGTTGGATCGTTGAATGCTTGAGCTTCCCTTGTACAACACCATAATATGCTCCCAACAATCCTTGGCCAAAGTGAAGGGACGCAAGTGAGGAAGATCTTCAGGTGGCACTGCGGACTGGAGAATAAACAAAGCGGAGTGATTGTATTGATTGTCTGCATCTTCTCTTGGAGTGAGGTTGCTTGGATCATGGGGATAATATCCTTGCTCGATGATTCTCCACAAGTTTGTTGAGCTGTGATTCAAGTGAGACTTAATAGAAAATACCCAGTTAGCAAAGTCACCTTTTACAAGCTTAGGAGGAGGACCAACATGATTAAGACACGGTGCGGGAACGGATCCTCCATAGACCATGGGGGGTGGAACTGAGGTATATGTTCCAGTCCCATCCCTTTCGTGAGATGAGGATGGTCGCATACCTTTAGCCGCTTCCTTAGAGGAGTTGGCCTCTGAATCGGTGACGGTGGGTTTAACCACTATCGCCGGTTCGGGTGGACTTTTAAATCCCTCAATTAACTCTTTAAGCATGGTCTTGACTTCGTTCGTCAAGGACGTCTTGAGGGCGGCCATAGCCGTATTCAAGTCGTCCCTTGTGACCGAAGTCAAGTCCATGGCCTCGGGTTGCCCATGGTTAATTCCCTCTTCGCCTTCCATACTCTTCGGGTGGTTAAACCCTTAATAAAGAGACGTGGCTCTGATACCAATTGAAAGGATCGATATGGTTGACTAGAGGGGGGGGGGGTGAATAGGCAATGACCACTTTTTAATTAATCTTAGCAAGTTAGGGTAAACAACATACGGGTTCACAAATATTACAACAATGGGGTGAACCCTAATGAAGCTAACAACGAGAGCTACTAATACAAGTAAGAGATAGACGACAACATAAGCATACACAAAGTAAAGGTTAGAGATAACCACAAGTGGAACCGATGGAGACGAGGATGTGTTACCGAAGTTCCTTCCCTTTGACAGGAAGTACGTCTCCGTTGGAGCGGTGTGGAGGCACAATGCTCCCCAATAAGCCACTAAGGCCACCGTATTCTCCTCACGCCCTCGCACGATGCAAGGTACCGTGATTCCACTATATGTGCCCTTGAAGGAGGCGACCGAACCTTTACAAATGAGGTTGGGGAAAACTCCACACAAAGCTTGGAGGCTCCCAACAAGACCACGAAGCTTCACCACAATGGAATGTGGCTTCGAGGTGACCTCAACCGTCTAGGATGCTCAAACACCCAAGAGTAACAAGATCCACAAGGGATTGGTGGGGGAATCAACTTTTCTCTTGGTGGAAGTGTGGATCTAGGCCTTCTCAACCAATCCCTAAAGAATCAACAAGTTTGATTGGCTAGGGAGAGAGATCGGGCACTTTTGAGCTTAGGGAGCAACAATGGAGCTTGGGAGGGTAAGAGATAGGGTTCCACAGCTAGAAGAACCCTTTATATAGTGGGGGAAAAATCCAACCGTTTTCCCACTCACAACCCGAGTCTAGCGGTACTACCGTTGGATGCAGCGGTACTACCGCTGGCACTCCAGCGGTACTAGCGCTGGCTGCAGCGGTACTACCGCTGGCTGCAGCGCTACTACCGCTGGCCCCCTGGTAGTGCATAAGCACTAGCACTGCCAAGAAAGTCTTCGCAAAAAGGTCCGTCCATGTACAACCGCTAGGCAGGCGGTACTAAGCTCCTGGAGCGGTACTACCGCTGACCAAGGGCGGTACTACCGCCAGCTAGCGGTACTACTGCTGGCTGCAGCGGTACTACCGCTAGCACTCCAGCGGTACTACCGCTAGGCCCAGCAGTACTACCGTTGGGGGACCATTTGCAAAGAAGAAGGAAACACAAAGGCGGGAGCCACTCCAAAGATGCCGGCAAGGGGGAAAATATGTGAAGTGTGCGCGTGCAAGATTGATTCCACCCACACCTTTCCACTACGGTTCCCCTCTTAATAGTACGTCTTTCCTATGACTAAAATAAAGAGAATCGTAGAGAACGCCGTGCTTCTGTTCCACGAATGAGGGGGCGGGTCGTCTTGTGCCGCTGACGTGTGTTATCTGAAATCTTAACACACACGGTTAGTCCTTTGCGGTACTGTCATCAATCACCAAAATTACTTAGGCATAAACTATGCCCCAACAACTACCACCTAGCTACAAGAGCTTTGTGTTGAACTATAACATGCAAGGGATGAATACGTTACCCAGCGAGTTATTTGCGATGATGAAAGTCGCCGAGTCAGAAATCCAGAAAGAACATCAAGTGTTGATGGTCAATAAGACCACTAGTTTCAAGAAGAACGACAAAGGCAAGAAGGGTAACTCCAAGAAGAGTGGCAAAATTGTTTCCCCTGCGATGAAGAAACGCAAGGCTGGGCCTAAGCCGGAAATTGAATGCTATTTTTGTAAGGGGACTGGTCACTGGAAGCGCAACTACCCCAAGTATCTGGCCGATAAGAAGGCGGCCAACGCCAAACAAGGTATATATGATATACATGTTATTATGTGTACCTCACCAACTCTCGTAGTAGTGCCTGGGTATTTGATACCGGTTCTGTTGCTCACATTTGCAACTCGAAACAGTAACTGCGGAATAAACAAAGGCTGGCGAAGGATGAAGTGACGATGCGCGTGGGAAATGGTTCCAAGGTTGATGCGATCGCCGTCGACACGGTCTCACTTCAGTTACCATCGGGATTAGTTATGAACTTAAATAATTGTTGTTTAGTGCGTGCGTTGAGCATGAACATTATATCTGGATCTTGTTTATTGCGGGACGGTTACTCATTTAAGTCTGAGAATAATGGTTGTTCTATTTATATGAGTAATATCTTTTATGCTCATGCACCCAATGTGAGGGGGTTGTTCATATTAAATCTCGATTGTGATGACAGTCACATCCATAACATTAAGACCAAAAGATGTAGAGTTAACAATGATAACACCACTTTCTTGTGGCACTGCCGCTTAGGTCATATTGGTGTTAAGCGCATGAACAAACTCCATGCTGATGGACTTTTGGAGTCACTTGATTTTGAATCACTTGACACATGCGAACCATGCCTCATGGGCAAGATGATTAAGACTCCGTTCTATGGAACAATGGAGCATGCAAGTGACTTATTGGAGATTATACATACTGATGTGTGCAAACCAATGAGCATAGAGGCGCACGACGGATATCATTATTTTCTCACCTTCACTGGCGATTTGAGTAGGTATGGCTATATCTACTTGATGAAGCACAAGTCTGAAATGTTTGAAAAGTTTAAGCAATTTTAGAGTGAAGTTGAAAATCATTATAGCAAGAAGATCAAGTTCCTACGATCTGATCGAGGAGGAGAGTATCTGAGTTACGAGTTTGGTGCTCACTTAAGACAATGTGGAATGGTTTCACAGTTGACACTGTCTCAAACACCATAGTGTAATGGTGTGTCCGAACGTCGTAATCGTACTTTATTAGATATGGTGCGATCTATGATGTCTCTTACCGATTTGCCATTATCGTTTTGGGGCTATGCATTAGAGACAACTGCATTCACTGTAAATAGGGCACCATCAAAATCTGTTGAGACGACACCATATGAGCTATGGTATGTCAAGAAGCCAAAGTTGTCGTTTCTTAAAGTTTGGGGATGCGATGCTTATGTCAAAAAGCTTCACCCTGAAAAGCTGGAACCCAAAGCGGAGAAGTGCGTCTTCATAGGTTACCCAAAAGAGACAGTTGGGTATACCTTCTATCTCAGATCCGAGGGCAGAGTGTTTGTCGCTCAAAACGGAGCTTTTCTTGAGAAATAGTTTCTCTCGAAAGAATTGAGTGGGAGGAAGATATAACTTGATGAGGTTATAGAACCTCTTCTTCAACAAGATGGTGGGGCAGTGCAGAAAGAAATTTCTATCAAGGCAACACCAGTTGAAGAGGAAGCTAATGATGATGATCATGAAGCTTCTGATCAAGTTACTGTCGGACCTCGCAGGTCGACAAGAGCATGTACCGTTCCCGAGTGGTACGGGAATCTTGTCTTGTCTATCATGTTGTTAGACAACAATGAGCCTGTGAGTTATGAAGAAGCAATGGTGGGCCCAGATTCCAACAAATGGTTAGAAGCCATGAAATCCAAGATAGGATCTATGTATGAAAACAAAGTGTGGACTTTGGAAGTATTACCTGAAGGTCGCAAGGCTATTCAGAACAAATGGATCTTTTAGAAGAAGACGGACACGGACGATAATGTGACCATTTATAAAGCTCGACTTGTGGCAAAGGGTTTTTCACAAGTTCAAGGAGTTGACTATGATGAGACTTTCTCACCCGTAGCGATGCTTAAGTCCGTCCTATTCATGTTAGCAATAGCTGCATTTTTTGATTATGAAAACTCGCAGATGGATGTCAAAATGGTGTTCCTTAACGAGTTTCTTAAGGAAGAGTTGTATATGATACAACCTGAAGGTTTTGTCGATCCAAAGAATACTGACAAGGTGTGCAAGCTCCAATGATCCATTTATGGACTGGTGCAAGCATCTCGGAGTTGGAATCAGTGCTTTGATGAGGTGATCAAGGCATTTGGGTTTATACAAGTTTTTGGAGAAGCTTGTATTTACAAGAATGTGAGTGGGATCTCTATAGCATTTCTAATATTGTATGTGGATGACATATTGCTGATTGGAAACAATGTGGAGTTTTTGGAAAGCGTAAAAGATTACTTGAATAAAAGTTTTTCAATGAAAGACCTAGGAGAAGCTGCTTACATATTGGGCATAAAGATATATAGAGATAGGTCGAGGCGCCTGATAGCTCTTTCACAAAGCACATACCTTGATAAAGTTTTGAAGAAGTTCATAATGGAACAATCCAAGAAGGGGTTCTTGCCTGTGTTACAAGGTATAAAGTTGAGTAAGACTCAATGTCGAGTAACTGCAGAAGATAGAGAAAATATGAGCGTCGTTCCCTATGCTTCAGCCATAGGGTGTATCATGTATGCAATGCTGTGCACAAGACTGGATGTCAGCCTGGCCATAAGTATGGCAGGTAGGTTTCAAAGTGATCCAGGAGTGGAACACTGGGTGGCGGTCAAGAATATTCTGAAGTATCTGAAAAGGACTAGGGAAATGTTTCTCGTTTATGGGGGTGACGAAGAGCTCGTCGTAATGGGTTACGTCGATGCAAGCTTTGACACTGATCCGGATGACTCTCAGTCGCAAATTGGGTATGTATTTATTTTTAACGGGGGTGTGGTAAGCTGGTGCAGTTCCAAGCAAAGCGTCGTAGCTGATTCTACATGCGAAGCGGAGTACATAGCTGACTCAGAGGCGGCCAAGGAGGGTGTCTCGATGAAGCAGTTCATGTGAGATCTTGGAGTAGTGCCAAGTGCACTGGATCCAATCAATCTGTTCTATGACAACACTGGTGCCATTGCTCTAGCCAAGGAACCAAGGTTTCACAAGAGGACCAGACACATATAGCGACGCTTCAACGCCATCCGCGATTACATCAAGGAGGAAGACATAAATATTTGCAAAGTGCACACAGATCTGAATGTTGCAGATCCGCTGACTAAACCTCTACCACGAGCAAAGCATGAACAACACCAGAACTGTATGGGTGTTAGATTCATTACATTTTAAATCACATGAAGATGTGAGACTAGATTACTGACTCTAGTGCAAGTGGGCGACCGTTGGAAATATGCCCTAGAGGCAATAATAAAATAGTTATTATTATATTTCCTGTTTCAAGATAATCGTTTATTATCCATGCTATAACTGTATTGAATGGAAACATAAATGCATGCGTGGTTATATAGACAAAACTGTGTCCCTAATGAGTCTCTAGTTGACTAGCCTGTTGATCAAGGATGGTTAAGGTTTCCTAGCCAAAGACAAGTGTTGTCACTTGATGACGGGATCACATCATTAGGAGAATGATGTGATGGACAAGACCCAAACTATGAACGTAGCATATGATTGTGTCATTTTGTTGCTATTGTTTTCTGCATGCCAAGTATTCATTCCTATGACCATGAGATCATGTAACTCACTGACACCGAAGGAATGCCTTGTGTGTATCAAATGTCGCAACATTACTCGGTGACTATAAAGGTACTCAACAGGCATCTCCGAAGGTGTCCATTGAGTTAGCATGGATCAAGACTGGGATTTGTCACTCCGTGTGACAGAGAGGTATCTCGGGGCCCACTCGGTAATACAACATCACATATAAGCCTTGTAAGCAATGTGACTAAAGAGTTAGTCACGAGATCTTGTATTACGGAACGAGTAAAGAGACTTGCCGGTAACAAGATTGAAATAGGTATGGAGATACCAACGATAGAATCTTGGGCAAGTAACATACCGAAGGACAAAGGGAATGGTATATGAGATTATATGAATCCTTGACATAGAGGTTCAACCGATAAGATCTTCGTAGAATATGTAGGATCCAATATGGACATCCAGATCCTGCTATTGGATATTGACCGGAGAGTGCCTCAGGTCATGTCTGCATAGTTCTGGAACCCGCAGGGTCTGCACACTTAAGGTTCGGTGATGTTTTGGTATAGTTGAGTTATAGGCGCTGGTGACTGAAATTTTGTTCGGAGTCCCGGATGAGATCCCGAACGTCACGAGGAGTTCCGGAATGGTCCGGAAACAAAGATTGATATATAGGAAGTTGGTATTTGGATTCCTTAAGGATTTCGGACATTGCTGACAGTGTACCAGGAGTGACGAATGGGTACCAGGGGCCCACCACTCCCCAAGAGGGCCACATGGACTTGATGGTGGCGCAATAGCTCTTAATTGGCTGACTAGTGAACCAAAGAAAGCCCATGAGGTAAAAGTGGAAAAAACCAAAAGAGGTGGACAACTTGGGGAGGAGTCCTACTCCAAGTAGGATTGGAGGAGGACTCCTCCTCTCCTAGTTCGGCCGAGCCCAAGGGGGTTTCCCTTGGTGCTCAAGGCTAGCCCCTCCTTCGTCCTATATATACTAGAGGTTTTAGGATTTTTGAGACACAATTTCAGCCACGTGCAACCCTCTCCTCTAGTTTGTAGTTCTTCGTCTAGATCGGATTTCTGCGGTGATTAGGCGAAGCCCTACAGGACTAGATCACCACCATCATCAATGCGCCGTCACGCTGTCGGAGAACTCATCTACTTCCCCGTCTCTCTTGCTATATCTTTAAGGCGGAGATCGTCATCGAGCTGTACGTGTGCTGAACACGGAGGTGCCGTCCGTTCGGTGCTAGATCGAGACGGGTGATGGGAGAGTGGTGATTTGGATCGCGAAGATGTTCCACTACATCAACCGCGTTTCTTAACGCTTCCCGCTTAGAGATCTACAAGGGTATGTAGATCCGATCTCCCTCTCGTAGATGATCATCTCCATGACAGGTCTTCGTGTGCGCAGGAAATTTTTTGTTTCCCATGCAACGTTCCCCAAGAGTAACTTGGCTAAGAGAATCATTAGTGGAATCAAGAGAGCTACTAGCAACAATATTATTGGATTTATCTTTTATATTGTTGTTACTAGATGAAGAAACTTTCTTGCCTTTGTTAAGTGTTCTTAGGTTTAACTTGTGGAACAAAAGTAGATAAGAGTAATCGTTTGGCTAGATAAGAAGAACTCTTCTTTCGAAGATCATCATTGATCGCTTTGTGGAACTCATGCTCTTGCTCCAAATTGAGCTTCTCGAAGCGTTGCTTCTCATGAGTTCTTGCAAGCTCTCTATGGTCTTCTAGAGTAGTTTCATGAGCTAACTTAAGAGTGTGTTTAATTCTTAAGTTAGTCATTCAATATCTTTCTTATCATCATCATTCAATTTCTCTTGACTAGCATGATAATTAGCAAGTTCATTTTCAGTGCAATCACTAGTTTTATCAAAGAGCAAGTCATCTTCTCCTAACAAGTCATCCTCATCACGTTTGAAATCAAGATACTTAGGGTGTGATACCTTGGGGACTTTAGCCATGAAGCAGTTTCCGAACCCCTCATTTGGTGAATCAAATAAGTCGTAGGAGTTGGAGTAAACAAGTGTAATGCCGGCAACACCTTCATCTTGACTATAGTCGGAGAGTGAGTGATAGCTTCTCTCGGAGTGGTTGTGAGACTGGGAGCCAGAGACCGATTCACCAACATGAGCTTGATGTCTTCTTCTTGAGCTGCTCTTGGTGTATTTGTCCTTCTTCTCTGATTCCTTGCCTTTCCATGAGTGTCTTCGTTCATAACGATCTTCTCTACTCCTCTCTCTACAAGTGACTCATCTCTTGAACTTTGTCTTTGAGGTGACTCTTCTCTTCATTTGTAGGGAGCCGAGCACTCATTGAAGTAGTGTCCAGGCTTCCCACAATTGTAGTAGTTTCGGTCACGACTGGACGAACGCTTCTCATCATGTCTTGAGCTTGAGCTTCTCTCTTTGCCTCTACTCTTGTAGAACTTGTTGAATTTTCTGACCATGAGGATTATCTCTTCATGAGTGACAAGATTGTCCTTTGAAGTAGCAGGAGTATCACATGAATCTTTATAAGCACCGCTTGACTTGTTGTGCATCTCATCTTTGTCCTTGAGTGACATCTCATGAGCGACAATTCTACCAATGACTTCAGTTGGCTTGAGATCTTTGTAGTTGGGCATCATTTGAATCAATGTGCACACTGTGTCATACTATCCATGAAGAGCTCTAAGTATCTTATTGATGATGAATTTGTCGGTCGTCTCTTCGCTTCCTAAGCCGGCAATATCATTGGTGATGAGAGCTAGCCTAGATTCTCTAACACCTTCACCATCCTTCATCTTGAATTTGTCATGCTGACTTTGAAGAACATCCAACTTAGATTCTTTGACAGAATCAGTACCTTCGTGCATATCGATCAAGGTATCCCAAATTTCTTTTGCATTCTCAAGGCGGCTGATTTTGTTGAATTCTTCGGGGCATAGACAATTGAAGATGATGTTGCAGGCTTGTGCATTAAGTTGAAACATCTTCGGTTCATCGGCTGTCGCATCACGATCTGGTTCACGCACTTCTCCGAAGAAATCACCTTGCACACCAACACCAATAACAACCCAACCATGAGGATTAAAACCAAGAATACGCATCTTCATCTTATGCTTCCAACCAGCAAAATTAGTGTCATAGAGATATGGACCTCTACGATGATAATTTCCCTCACTAGATGCCATACTCTCCTAGATTGTTAAACCAATGAAATGGATACCAATGCTCTGATACCACTTGTAGGATAAAAAATATGTCTAGAGGGGGATTATACTAATTGACAAGATATTTTTTTTTTGCCTTTTCAAAATTTTAGTTGAGAGGCAGCTATGGAAGTTATGTCAAGTCAAGTACACCCTACACATGCAGTTGTAAGAATATAGCAGCGGAATGTAAAACATGCAAGTGTAAAGGAAAGGAATAATATAGGGAGATCAAACACATAAAGTTGACACGACGATTTTTGGCATGGTTCCGATAGGTGGCGCTATCATACGCCCATGTTAGTGGAGACTTCAACCCACGGAGGGTAACGACTACGAGAGTCCACGGAGGGCTCCACCCACAGAGGGTCCACAAAGAAGCGGCCTTGTCTATTTCACCACAGCTTCTGTCCACGGAGGACTAGCCTTACTCACGGTAGATCTTCACGAAGTAGGAGATCTCCTTGCCCTTACAAACATCTTGGTTCAACTCCACAACACGAAGTAGGAGGCTCCCAAGCGACACCTAACCAATCTAGGAGGCACCACCCTCCAAAAGGTAATAGATGTGGTAGATCAATGAACTCCTTTCTCTTGTGCTTCTAAAGATAGTCTCCTCAACACAAAATCACTCTCTCACAGAATATGCATGGGTAGGAGAGATTGATTTGGTGGAAAGCTGCTTGGGAAGGCTAGAGATCAAGTTTCAAGTGATTGGATTGGAATATCTTGGTCTCCACACATGAGTAGGTGGTTCTCTCTTAGAAAATAGATCTGGCAATGAAGTGTGTGTGATTTGAGTGCTTCTCCCACGAACAAGAGGTGGCCGAAGGGGTATATATAAGCAGCACACAAAATCCAACCGTTACACACAAAGGGGCAAAGTCGGTGACACCGAAGTAAAAAACTCGTGGTATCGACTAGCACAAAGGTGGCAACTTTTGAATCTCGATGGCACCGAAAAGGTGGCTAACGGTGAGATGGCCAAACTTAGTGGCACCGATTCTCAAACTTGGAAAATCCAATTTTGTGTACCAAGGCACCCGAAATTTGGTCACCCAAACTCGGTAGCACCAATATGGATTCAGTTGCACCAATTTGGTGGGAATGGCTAGGGTTTCTGTTTGAGGTCAAACTCGGTGGGTCTGATATGGGAAAGTTGGTGACACTGAATTTGTGTATATGGAATTCGACAAAATGGTTATGTGGGTAAAATGATTGAGTATATTGGTGGCTAACTTTGAGCATTTTGAGCAATCTGTTCATTTCACTACCTGACCCCTTTTGATAGTATTGTCTTTCCTATGGAATCAAACGTGATTTCTCACAAAAATAAAATGAAGAGTCTTCTAGCTTGAAGCGTGAGCTAATAATATTCCTTTCTTGCATCAAGCGACATCTCCACATAAACCTTTAGCCATAACATCTTTTGAACTTTTCTGAAATACACTTCGAAAACATATTAGTCCAATGATGGATATGTTGTGATTAAGTATCAAAACCACCCTAGGGAGCAATTGTTCTTTCAAAAGGAATGAATCACAATCAATATTTAATCAATTGTCGGTATATTTGGTAACTTTTGTAGGTTGTTCGTTTGCTCCCACATGACCATGCCCGCTAATTTTATGTATCTATCCCACCCCACACCTTCCCTCCTATGGTCCTAGTGGTTTTCCTCAACATATCAATACCCGAGGCTGCAATGACAGAAAAATGATGGAGAAAAATAGGTCAGTGAAATCCGCCTCTGCCCCCACCCATATAACCACATCCGCGAACCCTAGTTGTTGCATGTCTCCCGTTTAGTCCGTCTGATATTGATGGTGCATGCCGCCACTGCTGCCTCATGCTCCAATGATCCTAGAACACTTCCACTGTCGATTCAAGTCCTTCACCGCCGCCTCTAGGTCAGCGTATCCATCGCCACTACGAACTACAAGCACTCATGTATGAGACCTCGACCACCACCCACCGCAATCCCCCAAGTCCCTCCTTCCCTCCTTGTCCGTCGATGCAGACAGAGGTGTGGGTGGGCGGCGTGGCCTCGTCGTCTGTGGGCCGTATCTATGTCCCACCACTAGGAGCACCAACAACGTCACATTGGCACCATCGCGTACATCATCGGCGGTGGCTTTGCCGCCGTCGTCACCAAGAAGTGTATTTCAATCCTCGTCCACTCACCATCCTCTTCCAGGTAATAGGCTTTCCGCCCCCTCTTTTGTATCATGCATTCTTGTGTGCATGTATTTGGCAGTTGCAAAGGAAGTTCATAAGACGGACAACAACAGGAAGGAGTAATTAAGCTTCAATTTGACTTATGAGATTCTATGTCTAGGACATGATTTGATGACAAAGGATCCACCTTTAAAGGAACTCCCCTTCAAGGACCAACATTTCCATGGTGGTACCCTAGAAATTGTTCTTCGTGGATGCTTTGGTGTCCTATAAGCTTGGTTGTGCCTTGGAGTTCATCATTGTCGTGTATAGCTCCGGGCAAGTGTCGGGGTCTTCAATTAAGTTGTAGAGATTGCCCCGAGCATTTGAGTTCATCATGGATCTACAGTTAATTGTGGTGAAGCTTTGTGGTGTCCTTGGGAGCCTCCAATTAAGTTGTGGAGATTGCCCCAACCTTGTGTGAGGTCATCTCGGAGCAACAGTCCATTGTAGTGAAGCTTCGTGGTGTCATTGGGTTCCTGCAATTAAGTTGTGGAGATTGCCCCAACCTTGTTTGTACGTATTCGGTGACCACCCTCAATGGTTCCTTAGTGGAATCACGACATCTTGCATTGTGCGAGAGCGTGAGGAGATTATGGTGGCCTTAGTGGCATCTTGGGGGGCACTGTGCCTCCACACCACTCCAAATGGAGATTAGCATCCGCAAGGGTGTGAACTTCGGGATACATCGTCATCTCCGCGTGCCTCAGTTATCTCTTATCCGGGCCTTTTACTTATGCACTTTACTGTGTGATAGCCATATTGTTTCTTGTCATATATCTTGCTATCACTTAGTTATTTATCTTACTTAGCATAAGTTGTTGGTGCACATAGGTGAGGCTAGTTGTTTTAGGTTTTGTGCTTGACAAATTAAACGTTAGTTTTATTCCGCATTTGTTCAAGCCTAAACCGTAATTATTTTAAAGCGCCTATTCACCCCGCCCCCCTAGGTGACATCCACATCCTTTTAGCTGGCTCCATAGAGGACATTTCTGGCATTGACTTTAGCTGAACTCCTTCAAATTTTTAGAGACCGAAGTAATATATGACACCGTCGATGTCGACCGGCGTTGGAGCTTGGATGCAAAAAAACATACCTCGGATGCAGTACAGCGTTGGAGCTCGAATGCAAAGAGACACCTCGGGTACAGTTCGGAGTTGGAGTTCGTACGCAAAAGGACTTCACCGCACAGGAAAAACTTTGAACTCGAGGTGTGGTACAAAAAATAACAAGGCATTGATAAAGGCCGAACACTTAAAGGGGCTCCTCGGATGCCCGACATGTGAACCCTTCGGATTCACCTTGGCGATCCTCAAGATCAGTGATGGGAAGATTTGTTGAACCAGTTTTCAAGACCGACGACCAAAGATGAAGAACAGTTCGGAAGAAATGAGGAGCGTCCCCAACTTGAAGACCTATGCTCGGAAATAGGGAAGTCATCAACGGCCGAACTGGTATTGTCCAAACATAAATGGGGAGAAGAACTCACCCCACAAGCTGAAGACTTTGGACGCGTGAAGATGTTGAGGATCAAGATTTCGACATTGGTGTCCAGTTTAGGGGCTACTAAGGGAGTCCAGGACTAAGAGGTCCTCGGGTCGTCGACCTATTTCTACGAGCCGGACTCATGGTCCACTTCGTACAGCCAATGACATATACAAGGAAGATTCCACAAGACATGGTGATCAAGACAAGGACTCCTCTACACCGACTTAGCCGCCTAATACTCTTGTTATCCTAGGCCTATGGTGCATTATATAAACAGAGGCCAGACTAGTCGATTGACAATCTAATATGATCATAAGTTAAGATTATTATTCATAGGGTTTTAGACCACAACATATGATCTCGACATAGATCAACTTTCTACTTGATACTTCGTCATCAATATAAACAACTGCATGACGTATGGTTTTACCTCCATCAAGAGGGCCCGAACCTGGGTAAATATCGTCTCCCCTGTCTCGTGTTACCCATTGATCGAAGATCCACAATTCGGGAACCCCTACCCAAGATCTGTCGGTTTTGACACCGGAAATTGCTTGTTCAAGAAAGAACATCACCTTAGCACAGGTCCACCCACATATCAATTATCAAAGTAACGAACGTGAATCAACTCAACATGATGACATAACTAGATAGAAATTCCCATGTGTCATAGGGAGTGCATGCTTCATATATGAGTACTTTCACGCTTGTCTTTTGTTATAAAAAGGATTGTGATATCTTGATGCACACTTGCTACTATTATTACTTGCCATTTGTTACGAATTATGTTGCTACAAAATTATCTATCATTGTTACTCACAACACTTGCACAGAATACCTAGCTGAAACTGCTTATTATATCCTTTTGTTCCTCGTCGGGTTCGACACTCTTACTTATCGAAAGTACTATGATTTATTCCCTATACTTGTGGGTCATCAAGAATCTTTGCTGGTACCATTTTCGAGGAGTGAAGAGCCTTTGGTAAGTGGAATTTGGTAAGGAAACATTTTCGATACATGCTGAAGTTAACCGTTGGTTGTTACTATGGTTAATAACCCTTTGAGTGGTTTGTTCGGGGCAACTTCACCTTGAAGGAAAGTGGAATTTTTGCTCCTCAACCTAATGAACCTACTAAAAATATTTATTATGAGATTGCTTCGGTTATGTTAGAGAAACTGCTAGCTAATCCTTATGCGGGAGATGGTATAACTCATCTTGATTACCACTTGATATATGTGGATGAGACTTGTGGATTATTTAAGCTTGCAGGTTTATCCAAGGGCAAAGTCAAGGAGAAGCTTTTCCCTTCAATTTGGAGGCAAAATCATTGATGTGGTATAGGCTATTTGATGATATTGGCTCATGGGACTGGAATTGCTTGAAGGTGGAATTTCATTAGAAGTTTTATCATATGCATCTAGTTCATCACGATCAAAACTTTATATATAATTTCTGGCCTTGTGAAGGACAAAGCATGCCTCAATCTTGGGGGAGGCTTAAATCTAAGATGCACACTTTCCCCAATCATGAGATCTCAAGAGAAATGATTATAAAAAACTTTTATGCTCGACTTTCTCATGATGATCAATTAATTCTCGATTCTTCTTATACTGGTTCCTACATGAAGAGAACTATTGAATTCAAATGTGATATTTTGGAAAGAATTGAACACAACTCTGAAGATTGGGAACTCAACAAAGGTAAAGATTCAGGTATAAAGCTTGAGTTTGATTGAGTTAACTCTATTATGGAAACTGATACTTTTCATAAGTTTAGCAATAAATATGGGCTCGACTCTCAGATACTAGCTTCTTTCTGTGAATCATTTGCTACTCATGTTGATCTCCCTAAGAACAAGTGGTTCAAGTTTCATCCACCCATTAAAAAATTACTAGAGGTACCCATTAAGGTCAAGGAAGAAATGATTGTTAGCCATGTTTATCCAGTTGTTCCTACTGCTTACATTGAGAAACCACCTTTTCTTGTTAGGATTAAGGAACATGCTAAAGGTTCAACTGTGGTGAATAAAAGTTATATTAGGACACCTAAGCCTTTTGAACAAATAAATGTTGAGCCTAATATTGTTATGGTTAAAGATCTCCTAGTTGATAATATTGATGGACGAGTTATTTAATTCTATGACGAAGTTGCTAGAATTACAAAACTTGTTAGAAACAAAGAGGATTAGCTGAATAAAAATAAACCAGTTGTTGGCATGCATGTTGTTTCTATTAAGATTGGAGATCATTGTTATCATGGCTTGTATGAGATGATTGCTTGTGTTAGTGTTATACCTTTTACCTTATACCAAGAAATTATGCATGATATAGCACCCGCAGAGATTGAAGATATTGATGTCACTATTAAACTTGCAATCACAGACAATTTCACCACTTGGGATTGTTAGAGATGTTGAAGTCTTGTGTGGAAAACCAAATATCCTACTGATTTCTTGGTACTTGGTTCAAAACAAGATAGCTTTGTCCCATCATATTAGGTAGACCTTTCTTGAATACCGTTAATGCTTAAATTAATTGTGTTACTAAGAAGGATAAAGTAAAATTTGGTGATGTGTCTGATGAATTAATTTCTCCAAGTTTAGTAGACAACCACATGAGAAAGAATTACCTAGTAAAGATGAAATTGTTGGTCTTGCTTCTATTGCTATGCCTCCCACTGATACTTTACACCAATACTTGCGAGAGCATGAGAATCATATGCATATGAATGTAAAAAAATGAAATAGATTAAATTTTCTTTAGAGAACACCTATTCTGAAACACAACTTGCCTACTTATATTTTAGTGGATCCTCCTCCACCAAAGGGAGATCTCGTGTTTGATCTAAAGAAACTACTTGATACTTTGAAATATGCATATCTTGATGAAAACAAGATATATCTTGTTATTGTTAGTGCTAACCTTTCAGAGCATAAACAAAAGAGATTACTTAAAACTCCAAGGAAGCACGGAGCTGCTATTGGGTATATGATACGTCTCCAATAAATATATAATTTTTGAATGTTACATGCTATTATATTATCATTCTAGGATACTTTTTGGGTTTTTATTTACCAATTAATATTATTTTTAGCACTAACCTATTAACCCATGCCCAGTGCGAGTTGTTGTTTTCTGCATGTTTTTCGATTTTCAGGTTTATAGTACCAAACGAAGTGCAATTGTCATAAAACTTTAATATGATTTTTTCTAGACCAAAGAAGACATGGAAGCTTTGGTAGGAGAACAAAGGCCCCACTAGGGAAGAACAATCCAATAGGGCGTGTCGTGGGGTGTAGGTCGTGCCTGGTTACCTCATGCACCCCTCGGTTGCCTCCCGGTGCCCCTCTATGGCCTATAAATTCACATATATTAAAAAAACTAGAGAGCCACCCATAACATTTTTTATTACACCTCCGCAATGATGGAAGCACAAGACAACTAGGCGTGGTCGGGGGGTAGGGCGCGCCTGGTTGGCTTGTGCCCCCCTTGGCTGCCTCCTCACGTACCTCTTCGTCCTCTAAATTCACATTAATCGCAAATACCCTAGATAGTCAACTGGAACATTTTTTCCTCTATCGCAAGTCTCTATTTTGCCATGTGCCTGATACATCTCCATCGTATCTACTTTTCCTAACACTCTTGCTCTTGTTTTGGACTCTAATTTGCATGATTTCAATGAAACTAACCTGAACTGGCGTTGTTTTCAGCAGAACTACCATGGTGTTGTTTTTGTACAGAAATAAAAGTTCTCGGAATGGAACGAAACTTTTTGGAGATTTTTCTGAAACATATAAAAATATTGGAACCAAGATCCATCGGAGGGGGTGCCACAGAAGCCCACTAGACACCATGGCACGCCAGGGCCCCTGGTGCGGCCTGGTGTCTAGTGGGGCCGACATGGCTCCGCTAACCCTAATTCCAGCTCTGTAAATTCCTTTTTTCATAGAAAAAACCAGAGAGGAAGTTTCTTTGCGTTTCATGATGCGGAGTGACCGCCACCTCATGTTCTTCATCGGGAGGCCTAATCTGAAGTCCGTTTGGGGCTCCGGAGAGGGGAATCTTCGTTCTTCATCATCACCAACCCTCCTCCATCGCCAATTCCATGATGCTATCCACCGGGAGTGAGTAATCCCTTCATAGGCTTGTTGGTCGGTGAAGAGCTGGATGAGATTCATCATGTAATCGAGTTAGTTTTGTTAGGGTTTGATCCCTAGTATCCAGTGTGTTTGGAGATATATGTTGTTATGACTTTGCTATGCTTAATGCTTGTCACTAGGGCCCGAGTGCCGTAATTTCAGATCTGAACCATTTATGTTTTCACCATTATATCTATGTTCTTGATCCGATCTTGCAAGTTATATGCACCTACTATGTGTTAGGATCCGCATACCCCAAAGTGACAATAATTGGGATTCTTTTCGGTGATTACCGTAGTTTGAGGAGTTCATGTATTCACTATGTGTTAATTCTTTGTTCTAGTTCTCTATTAAAAGGATGCCTTAATATCCCTTAGTTTCCTTATGGATCCCGCTGGCACGGGAGGGTAGGACAAAAGATGTCATAGAAGTTCTTTTCCATAAACTCGTATGACTATTTACGGAATACATGCCGACATTATATCGATGAACGGGAGCTAGTTCTTTGTCGCCCTATATTGTGACTATTATATGATGAATATTATCCAGCAATATCACCGATCTAGTGCCTATGAGTTTTCCACATATCGTGCTTGCTGAGCTACTACTGTTGCTAGTGCTGTTACAACTGCTACAAAACTGCTATCACTCTTACTGTTATTGTTGCTACTCTTACCACTTCTATCAGAACTATCATATTACTGTGCTACTTATCACTGTGTTGTGGATACTAAATCTCGAAGTGTGGTTGAATTGACAACTAAGCTGCTAATACCTGCAAATATTCTTTGGTTCCCCTTGTGTCGAATCTATAAATTTGGGTTGAATACTGTGCCCTCGAAAACTATCGCGATCCCATATACTTGTGGGTTTTCAGTGCCCATCTAGAGCCATCTTTTGGTGCCCTGCCAGAGGGGGATCGATCTGGCGGGCCTCTACATCATCTTTGCTACTCCCTGGTGATGTGTGAGTAGTTCACCATAGACCTACGGGTCCATAGTTAGTACCTATAAGGATCTCTCTCTCTCTCTCTCTCTCTCTCTCTTGATCTTCAATACAGTCATCAACGCGTCTTTGCTTTGATCTATTTGATGTAATTCTTTTGTGCAGTGTGTTTGTTCTGATTCGATGAATTGTGAGTTTATGTTCAGATTATTCATGATAAATATTTGAGTCTTCTCTGAAATATTTATGATTCTTATGTGCACGATCATTATAGCTTCGTAAACCTCTCTAATCTATTGATTTGCTTTGGCAAAGTATATTCATCTTTCTTCACTGAGAGGGGTTCATTGTAGTGGCTTCAGTCTCACGGGTTTCTATATCCCAGTGATAGAAGGGGACAAGATACGTATTTGTATTGTTTCCACTAAGGATAAAAAAATGGGTTCAGTTTATATTAATTGAATTCTCTTTGCCTACATCATGTCATTTTTCTCCAAGCATTAGTTTGTTTTACTTAATACTCTAGATGCATGCTGGATAGCTGTGGATGGGTGGAGTATTAGTAATAGTTGCAGGGAGAAGTCGTCCTATTTTATTATGGCCATGATGCCTATATACACATGATCATTGTCGTAAATATCACATAACTATGCAATTCTCTATCAGTTGCCCAATAGTAATTTGTTTACTTACCGCATGCTTATTTCCATGAGAGATGCCACTTGCAAAAACTATGCCCCCCGGGTCTATTCACTTACAAGTTTACAAATGCTACAATACCTTGCTTCTCTTATTTATTTTTTATTTTATTTATCAATTTAAAATTATCTACCACCAACCACACTACCTACAAGCTTGCATATACCGAGTCCAAGCGGATTGACAACCCCTTGCCCGCGTTGGGTGCAAGTGTTTGCTATTTTGTGTGTAGCCGCTGAAGATGGGGGTTGGTTCTCTACTGAGGGAAACACTTATTGGTTTGATAAACCTTGGTTCTCTACTGAGGGAAACACTTACCTATATTGTGTTGCATCACCCGTTCCTCTTCACGAAAAACCCAGCGCAGATCAAAAGTATCAGGAAGGACTTCTAGCGTCGTTGCGAGGGAGTATCATCAACCTACTATCAAGTAACTTCACGCAAATTATCATTCACTTGTCCTTCTTTTTTTTTGCTATTATATTTTTCTTTCTTCGTGAAACTCAGAAATGCAAAAATATTTACCGTTGCTAGTTACTAGTTTACTTCTTTGCTTATTGTTATGGCTAGCTCTTCTTTTGTTCCCTTTACCCCCGATAATGAGGTACTCAATTTTAAACAAAGGGGAGGAGAAAGTTTAAAACATGCATATAGTAGGATTTGTTATGCTCAAAATAAATCAAATTATAAGCAACCCCCCAACATCTAGCTACGTAATTTCTATGTTGGTATTACCACTTGGTATAGATTTGTACTTGATACGATTATCGGTGGTAATTTCTTGATGAGTCACACTTCATATGCTTTTAAGGCCATGGAAAATTTAGTAGGTCACCACCTATTATCATTAATGAAACTATTTTGACCATGGAACATGTTATGCAAAGGCTTGATGCTATTGAAAATAAAATGGCTACTAATAAACAAATTTCAAAGTTAGATAAAAAGCTTCACAATCATATAACTCAATTTGGGTCACGAGTAGGAATAACTTTGAAAACTTTAAAGGAGAAGGATGCAATTATTGATGAGAGGGTAGAACAAAGCAGGAATAGGATTGATAACATGGAGAAAATCATTGATAAATTAGGTTCCGCTTTCACACCCTCAAAAACTAATGCTAGTACCTCTCGAAATAAAAGTCCCAAATTCATATATGTTCCTAAAAGCATTAGTACCCCTCCTACCAAATGAAACAAAGATTTCAAAATGATTAGTGTGCATCCAAACTTTGTAAACTTGATAAAGGGTCCTATTTTCAAGCCTCCTATTGTTCATATTATTCATGGTTGTGTTATTGAGGAGCTTGATGTCAAAGATGACAACACTTGATCATATGCATTATGCCTAGGTCGGGGCATAACACAATAGTGCTAGTTGGGAGGTAGTCCGATAGTTATCTTTGATTTTGATTTTGATTTTTTGTTTGTGTGTCATAGCATGCTTATTGCTACTATAATGATTGCGTTTTTGTGTTTAAATTAGTGTTTGTGCCAAGTAAAGTCTTTGGGATGACTTGCATGATTAGTAGAATTGATACGGTGCAAAAACAAAAACTGTAGCATCCACTTCAGAATTTATCTTATTTTATGTCTTTTTGAAATGAAACATTTACACGGAATTGCTATAAAAATTCCCGAGAATGTCCTATTTGTTCAGAATTTTTGGAGTTCGAGAAGTATGGTACTTAACTATATCTTTACAGATTATTCTATGTTAGATAAATTCTATTTTTTTTGCTTTCATAGTTTGCTTGTTTTGATTATGTATGTATTATATCAGGGGCTATAAGTCATGGAGAAGTTAGAATATAGTAACTTATGAAATAATAAAATATGAATGAATTTAGAATGGTACCTAAAGTATTTCATATTTTTATTATACTAACGGATCTCACGAAGTTTCTGTTGAGTTTTGTGTGCTGAAGTTTCCAAGTTTTGGGTGTTACCGCGATAGACGAAGGAGTATGGAGAGGAAAGAGACTAAGCTTGGGGATGCCCAAGGCACACCAAGGTAATATTCTAGGAAAACTCTAGTGCCTAATCTTGGGGATGCCATGGAAGGCATCCCCTCTTTCATCTCAATCCATCGGTATGTCATTTGGAGCTATATTTTTATTCATCACATGGTATGAGTTTTGCTTGGAGCGTCGTTTGCTGTAGTTTGCTTTTTTTTTAGTTTGCCATAATAATTTTTTGCTGGACACACCTATTTGATATATACACACTATAACCATGATTTATTAGAATACTCTTTGTGCTTGAGTTATATCTTTTGAGCTTAGTAGTTGATCTAGTGCTTCACTTATATCTTTTAGAGCACGACGACGTATAGATTTTATAGAAATAATTGCACTCTAATTCTTCTCTTATATTTTTTTGGGATTTAATAAATAGCAACGGTAATTTGCATGGGTTATAAGATTAGTTCAAAAACAATAAGTATTCAATGAGTACATAATCAAAACCACATGTAGCACATAAAAGAGAGAACATGGTTAATGGTATTAATGTGGTAATGTGAAAGAACATGAGTGCATGATCATTGGTTAATAAGAGTATGATGAATTAGATGTTGTTAACTTGCTTCTCATCCAAATATTTTATGGTGTGGTGATGATGTGTGAGCATACTTATTCCTCATTGAAAGCGTAGTGTTGTTTGAGTCGGGGCGCACGATGGTTAACTCCTACCAACCTCCTCCCTAGGGGCATGTGAGAAGTTCTTTGGTTCGAGAGAGCTAATAAAATCGTGCAATAAGTAGCATGTGATTTCTTTAGGACTAATGTGAATCCATGGATATACGTAGTCTCACCTCCACATATTTGCTAGCCTCTTCGGTACCGTGTATTGTCCATTCTCACCTCGAGGATCAGTGCAACTTTTGGTGGTGACATGGTTTCCTCTCTTGCACATAAGACTCGTTATATCTTCCTCAAAACAGCCACCATACCTACCTATCATGCCATTTCCATAGCCATTCTGGGATATATTGCCATGCAACTTCCGTCGTCCCTTCATATGACTTATACATCCGTTGTCATATTGCTTTGCATGATCGTAAGATAGCTAGCACGATATTTACATGGATTGTCCTTTTCTGAAATCTTTTGGTATGCTATATAATTGCACATCTGTAGGATCGAAAGTATGTCTAGAGGGGGTGATTAGACTACTTGACAAGACAAAAACTTAGCCTTTTCCCAATTTTAAGCGTGAGCTACTTTTAGCAATTATGACTAGTCAAGTATACCATACACATACACATCTAAGAGTATAGAAGCGAAAAGTAAAACATGCAAGTATAAAGTAGAGGGTAAGGTAGGGAGGTCAAAGGCAAAGGTTGACACAACGATTTTTGGCATGGTTCTGATAGGTGGCGCTATCATACGTCCATGTTAGTGGATACTTCAACCCACAGAGGGTAACGACTGCGAGAGTCCAAGCTCCACCCACAAGGGGTCCACGAATAAGCGTACTTGTCTATTCCACCACGACTTTCGTCCACACAGGACTAGCCTCACTCACGACAGATCTTTGGGAAGTAGGCGATCTCCTTGCCCTTACAAACATCTTAGTTCAACTCCACAACACAAAGTAGGAGGCACCCAAGCGACACCTAACCAATCTAGGAGGCACTGATGGGGTTATATCCCTAGGGTAGGGTCATAGGCCTGACCTATAAGTCCTACCCAAGGGCACCTCATTATTAGCTTAAGGATCACAAGATACTTACCGACTGGATTAAGACAACCTCTAATCCACTCGGTAAAGAACCACTCGGAAGATTACTTAATACTCGACGACTGGATTACACTCGGTAAAGACCAGAAGCCAGTCGACATAGAAGTCCAGAAGCCACTCCAGCGAGGCTAATGGTCATACGTTAGACTACTGTAGTTAATGTCATTTATGTCATATGTAACCTGTAATGTATGCATTCAATCTCACTTATTGCACCCTTGAAGGTTGGACACTTATGAGGGGCAACACACTCTATATAAGCGACCCCTCTCCTCTAGCACAAGGGTTCGCATTCTGTAACATTCATATTCCACTTGACACTAAAGCTCCAAGAGCACTAAGAGTAGGGCTGTTACCTCCACCACATAGAGGCATGAACTCATACAACCTTGCCGTAGCTAGGACTCTGCCCTCTACTTTCGTACCCTACACATCTACTATCAGGCTTATATCCACGACAGTTGGCGCCCACCTTGGGGCAGGCGTCTAGGCGACTTGCGGCAAGTTTGCGTTTTTTCCTCTTCACCATGTCTTCCAGCGGTGATTTGTGCCTGGGCCACGAGATCGTGTTTGGCACACTCGTCTTCATCGCTGATGATTCGGCATGGCTTTGGGAGGCGCCTCTCGACGTCGAGGCGCTTCCAGTTCGCGGGGCGACGTTCTTCCGCGCTAGTTCCTGCGGAGTTCTTCTTCTCCAACCGTCATGTAACAGCCCAGATGTTTCCCTTTCCATATTTGTACTATTTTCCTTGGTTGTGGAGGCTTTGATGAGTCATGTATGGGGTTATAAAGAGGTTATCATTTCATGTGGCATCATTTTATGTCATCATCTTGCATCATGACATTCATTTGCATTCATGGCAATCCCATTCTTGTGTTGCTAGTGTTGGTTCATCTTGGAAGTGCTAGTGTGCATAGGTGTGTTGGGATGAGTGTGGTGTTTAGAAAACAATGCAATTCAAAACAATGCTAAAACCCTTACCCCATTAATTATTTAACTTGTGTCTTAAACTTTGCTTGAACCTGTTATAAAGATGTTAATTCTTTAGAGGTTTTATTTGTGGTTGAGGGGGTAGCTCTCACTGTTATTTTGGACTTTGATTATTGAGTGTTTTAAAAACAAAACAACACTTAAATTCCTGTTTTAGGTGTATTTTATTTTGTCCTAAAAATCTGATTTATATTTTTGTTAAATAAGGCATAATTCCCTCATGCCCTATCTATTTTTATTTTTCCCAAATCCCTGTGTTTGCCTCTGAGGTATTTTAGTTTGAAGTATTATTGAAAAAAAAGGAAAACCTTTTGTGCCCTGCCTTAGCCGCGTGCAAGAGAGAGCCAGTGCGTCGGTTCCCTCTTTTCCCTCCTTGGCCCGCCTCCTTCTGCCGCAGAGAGGCCCGCAGAGCGCGCCTTCTTCCTCCTTTCGAGCGCGGCAGCCAGGCCCCACTCGTCAGTGGCTCCTCTCCGCCACCTTTTTCCTCCCGACGTTCCTCTCCTCCGCTCGGGCGAGCACATGGGCCTGCCGTGCGCCATTCCTCCCTCTCCTTCCCCTTTGTAAGCGCGTGGGCGTCCGTGCCTAGGGTTCCCCCCTAGCGCCGCCACCCTCTCCTCCTCCTTCTCCATCTTTCCCCCCTCCTAGGTAAGCTTCTGTAGTTAGGCAGAGAGCTGACCCGAGAGAGAGGAGCTCGCCTCCGTCTACCTCCGCGATATCGTCGTCTCCGGCGTCGGCGAGCATGTCCAGGGGCTCGGGGTGGTTCCCCGCATTCCGTTCCCGGCGCTAGGAGCCCCGGAGAACCACCACGGTGACGGCTATGTCCTCGTGTGCATCGCCATCGTCCTGCTCCATGTGGGGGCATCCTGCTTCAACTTCGGCGAGCCTTCCTCAACTTCTTCTCCCCTGCGTCGACTACGTTTGATTCCAGGGTGAGCACGCCGTCTCCTCCCCCTCTTCCTTCTCTCGTAGGCGTGCCGCAGCTTCTCGCCGCTCTACTGTCGCCGCTGTGGCAGGGGAGAGCCGCGCCGGCCAGCCGTCGGTGCGGGCTCCCTCCCGCCGATCTGAGCTCGGGAATGGGTTCCCGAGGGACCCCGCGTCTAGCGCCAAGGGTCGTCGTGTTGAGTAGGTCACCGAAGCGTCGCCGGAGAGTCGCCAGAGTAGATCCTCTGTTTTGGCCGCTTGGGATGCAGTTAGAGCAGAGGGGGCTGCTCAAAAGAGCAACCCCCCTCTCTGCTAAGCTTCGATCGACTAGCGTAGTGGTGTTGGGACTCGGGGGCAACCAGTAGGTTGTGGGTTCGAATCCCACATCCCCCCTTTTTCATTTTATTTTCTTTTGTTTTTGTTTTATTTACTGCCAGGGCTTTGATTGTTGTTTTTCTTTATGTCTTGTTGCACTAGGGTTTGTAGCATGTGTGTGTGTGTGTTGTAGGTGTAGGTGTGGAGTGTATGTGTGCATGTGTTTGCACATACACTTGTGCAAGTGGGCATAGTCATATGTGTGTGCATATATACATATACGTGATGGGTGTTTCTACTATGTGTATGTGTGTGTGTGTGAGTAGATCCTTGTCTGTGGATGTATGTGTATATGTAGGGGTGTTTGTGTGTGTGTGTGTGTGTAAGTCCACATATACATGTGCATGTGTGAGCACATATGCCTTGGGCATGTGTGTGTGCTCATGTGTGTGTGTTTGTGGCTGAACACATCTCCCCATGTTAGTGTAACCTTGTTAATGATGCTATGTTAAGCCTAGATAGCTTAATATTTCCTAGTGAGAGTCCATATGTAGATATTGCCAAACGTGGTAGCTTCTACATGTTACAATAAGTCACTTATAGCTGATAGGAATCCTTGTGAAATTTTCGAGCTAGCTTTGTGCATTGATGTTTCATGCAAGTACCCATGTATCAATATGAGTTTTGGGGTAGAATCATCCCAGGAATCCATTGGTGCAATCAGATTTCACTTTAGAGCAACTTCATAAAGCTGTTATTTTCTGATGTGATGCCATGTTTAGAGCTTTACATTAGGTGGTGCTTTGGTCCTTTGTGGATGATTCCTTGATGGAATGGTAGTGGGTGAACCCCTCTACAGCTTGGGACATTCATTTTGTTCTTAGGTTTTTGTATGCACCTATTGTGCCCTGCCAAAGTGGACACTTGGCTGAATCTGTCAGATTTGTGAAGCCCTGAGAATTTCACTAAGTCTGGGAATTTGGAGTTATTTTCTTCCCTTGTTGTCTTGTGTGAAGTAGCTCGTGTGTTGGGAATTAGCCCATGCAACGAACTAATGTTTGTTAGCTGTTATGTTGGACTAGCTCCCTGTAAAATTTCATGCTTATACACCTCCTGTAGATATCATTTTGGAGGCTGCCAAAATTCTTCAGAGCATAAGCAGCTGCCAGCTGGTGAAAATCTGTAATTTTCACTAAGTCCCAATCTGTGATATTTTGTCCAAGTTAGAGGCTATAGATCTGCTCGTGGGTGATTCCTTTGCCTTAGATTTTTGTCCAGGGTTGTAAATATTTTGGATGGCATCAGTTTCATACCTTGTTTGATTATTTAGAGGGCTGTAACTACTGTGGATCTTGTAGTCAAACTGCTATGTTGCTGTTAAAAACAGATTGTAAGCTTATGTGGTTTTAGAGCTTGTGTGGGTATTGGGTGTTGGTGTGGTGTGATCCCAAGCACCATTTCACTTGTATTTTTTTGCTTGATCATGTGGCAACCTGGTTACACGAGTGAGTGCCCATATGTTTGTGTTTGTGGCTGTTTTGAACCGTAGGCCTTATAACTTGTTTTGTAGTTTCCGGTTGATCCGTGACTCCGTTCATTACGTTCTTTATATGTTTTTGCAACGTTTTCTCGTGATGCACACGTTCATGCCATGTTCATGCATGTCAAGACAACTTAATATGAGGTTCTGTCCAGAATTCAATTAACTCAAGTAATGCATATGAAAGTGACTAGAATAGTAATGCATGCTTCCTTCTTCACACATCCATCATATTGGTTGTTGCATTATGTTTTGCCGGTGTTAATTGGCTGTTATCTTATCTTGGGTAGCACCAGGAATGGAGAGCGAGTACGTGGATTCTGGAGAGTACGTGCAGGAAGAACAAGAGCAGTTCCACGCTGAAGAAATCACAGGCAAGATGACCGTGACCTTGACACCGTTTCTAGCTTTGTTATGCTTAGAATCACGTTTTCTTCGTTACATGCTCGCTTCCTACCTCTTGATAAATATGCCAACTATCTTTTCCATGGACCCCATACACTTCCCTCTCCTAGCAAATGTTGTTTGGCTAAGTAGGCTTGCTCAACCCCTAATGGATAGCTTTGCTAGTTGCAGGTGCCAGCTAGCCCATGTGATAACATGGGCATGTTGATATCGTTATGTTCAGTTGTTATTTAATTAATGCACCTATATACTTGGTAAATAACGGAAGGCCTGGCCTTTCGCTGGGTGACTTGTTCCATTGTTGCCGCCCTTAGTTTCGACTACCGGTGTTTGATTTCATAACTGAGAGCTCCCAACACATTCGGGGTTGTTATGGGGACCCCCTTGATAAATCGTATAGTGTTAAGGCTTGTCCAGCAGGAACCAACTTTGGTTTTAATCTGCTAATAACTTAATAATTAAATGCATAGGGAATAGCTACCCCGAGGATTTAATCAACCACCTGGGCCAGTGCTCCTCATGAGTGTTGGTCCAAACTGGACTGCCTATGGGGCCACCGCGAGGAAACTTGAGGTTTGGATTCCGTAGCTAGTTCCATCCGTCGTGTCCTGAGACTGAGATACACGACTCTTATCGGGGTTGTCGACACGTCGGGCGGTCCTGCTAGATTTGTCTTACCTTAGCGATATATCTTGCGCATTAGAATTCTGGTGAAACTTTGGGTCTCCTCAAGGTTGAGGTTTTCCTCTTAGGAATCCGACGAGATCACGAGTTTCATGAAAGAGGATTACTATGCGGCCTGTGGTAATTTGTAATGGACTAGTTGGAGCACCCCTGCAGGGTTTAATCTTTTGGAAAGCCGTGCCCGCGATTATGTGGCAAATATGGATATTTTGTTAACATACGGTTCTAGACAACTTCAAGTAATTCTAATAAAACTGCCAACTGTGTGCGTAACCGTGACTGTCTTTTGGAGATCATCTCTAATCGAGAACACGTTGGGGTTCGACCGCCTAAGGTAAGTAGGTGTTCAGGATCACTTAGTGATAAATCTAGTGTTCGACCGCCTTGCGTAGACCACCATATTTTCACTCTGATCATCGTAAGGTAGCCACCATATAAGCTTAGGTTGCTGCAAACTCATACACTTAACCTTCCTCACCCAACAACTTGGCTATATTCGATACCAAGGTCATTCGATTGCTGAGTCCCCGTGGCTCACAGATTACTAGAAACACCAACAGGTACATGTATGTCTGACGCAGGAGATCCTGATGACAGCCAACTGAAGTGGGAGTTTGATGAGGACTCGTGCAGACTGTACGTGACTTACCCGGAGGAGTGAGGCCGTGGTCGTGATCGTGGGGCCTGTTGGAAATATGCCCTAGAGGCAATAATAAATTAGTTATTATTATATTTCTTAGTTCATGATAATCGTTTATTATCCATGCTATAATTGTATTGATTGGAAACACAATACTTGTGTGGATACATAGACAAAACACTGTCCCTAGTAAGCCTCTAGTTGACTATCTCGTTGATCAAAGATGGTCAAGGTTTCCTGGCCATAGGCAAGTGTTGTCACTTGATAACGGGATCACATCATTAGGAGAATCATGTGATGGACTAGACCCAAACTAATAGACGTAGCATGTTGATCGTGTCATTTTGTTGCTACTGTTTTCTGCGTGTCAAGTATTTATTCCTATGACCATGAGATCATATAACTCACTGACACCGGAGGAATGCTTTGTGTGTATCAAACGTCGCAACGTAACTGGGTGACTATAAAGATGCTCTACAGGTATCTCCGAAGGTGTTAGTTGAGTTAGTATGGATCAAGACTGGGATTTGTCACTCCGTGTGACGGAGAGGTATCTCGGGGCCCACTCGGTAATACAACATCACACACAAGCTTTGCAAGCAATGTAACTTAGTGTAAGTTGCGGGATCTTGTATTACGGAACGAGTAAAGAGACTTGCCGGTAAACGAGATTGAAATAGGTATGCGGATACTAACGATCGAATCTTGGGCAAGTAACATACCGAAGGACAAAGGGAATGACATACGGGATTATATGAATCCTTGGCACTAAGGTTCAAACGATAAGATCTTCGTAGAATATGTAGGATCCAATATGGGCATCCAGGTCCCGCTATTGGATATTGACCGAGGAGTCTCTCGGGTCATGTCTACATAGTTCTCGAACCCGCAGGGTCTGCACACTTAAGGTTCGACGTTGTTTTATGCGTATTTGAGTTATATGGTTGGTTACCGAATGTTGTTCGGAGTCCCGGATGAGATCACGGACGTCACGAGGGTTTCCGGAATGGTCCGGAAACGAAGATTGATATATAGGATGACCTCATTTGGTTACCGGAAGGTTTTCGTGCATTACCGGAAAAGTTTCGGGCTCATCGGTAGTGTACCGGGAGTGCCGGGAGGGGTGCCGGGGACCATCGGGAGGGGTGTCACGCCCCAAGGGGTCTCATGGGCTATGGGAAGAGATAAACCAGCCCCTAGTGGGCTGTAATAAGTTCCCACTAAGGCCCATAAGGTTTGAGAAGGAAAAACACAAGGTGGAAAGAGTTTCCAAGTGGGAAGGTGGAATCCTACTCCAAGTAGGATTGGAGTAGGACTCCTCCACCTCCAATTTCGGCCAAACCTTTAGGTTTTGAGGCTGCCTCCTCCCCTCCCTCCCACCTATATATACGGAGGTTTTAGGGCTGATTTGAGACGACTTTCTCACGGCTGCCCGACCACATACCTCCATAGTTTTTCCTCTAGATCGCGTTTCTACGGAGCTCGGGCGGAGCCCTGCTGAGACAAGATCATCACCAACCTCCGGAGCGCCGTCACGCTGCCGGAGAACTCTTCTACCTCTCCGCCTCTCTTGCTGGATCAAGAAGGCCGAGATCATCGTCGAGCTGTACGTGTGCTGAACGCGGAGGTGCCGTCCGTTCGGTACTAGATCGTGGGACTGATCGCGGGATTGTTCGCGGGGCGGATCGAGGGACGTGAGGACGTTCCACTACATCAACCGCGTTCTCTAAAGCTTCTGCTGTACTATCTACAAGGGTACGTAGATCACTCATCCCCTCTCGTAGATGGACATCACCATGATAGGTCTTCGTGCGCGTAGGAAAATTTTTGTTTCCCATGCGACGTTCCCCAACAGTGGCATCATGAGCTAGGTTCATGCGTAGATGTCTTCTCGAGTAGAACACAAAAGTTTTTGTGGGCGGTGATGTGCGTTTTGCTCCCCTCCTTAGTCTTTTCTTGATTCCGCGGTATTGTTGGATTGAAGCGGCTTGGACCGACATTACTCGTACGCTTACGAGAGACTGGTTTCATCGTTACGAGTAACCCCCTTTGCTCAAAGATGACTGGCAAGTGACGGTTTCTCCAACTTTAGTTGAATCGGATTTGACCGAGGAGGTCCTTGGATGAGGTTAAATAGCAACTCATATATCTCCGTTGTGGTGTTTGCGTAAGTAAGATACGATCCTACTAGATACCCTTGGTCACCACGTAAAACATGCAACAACAAAATTAGAGGACGTCTAACTTGTTTTTGCAGGGTATGATTGTGATGTGATATGGCCAATGATGTGATGTGATATATTGGATGTATGAGATGATCATGTTGTAATAGAAATATTGACTTGCACGTCGATGGTACGGCAACCGGCAGGAGCCATAGGGTTGTCTTTATACTAACGTTTGTGCTTGCAGATGCGTTTACTATTTTGCTAGGATGTAGCTTTAGTAGTAATAGCATAAGTAGCACAACAGCCCCGATGGCAACACGTTGATGGATGATCATGGTGTGGCGCCAGTGACAAGAAGATCGTGCCGGTGCTTTGGTGATGGAGATCAAGAAGCACGTGATGATGGCCATATCATGTCACTTATGAATTGCATGTGATGTTAATCCTTTTATGCACCTTATTTTGCTTAGAACGACGGTAGCATTATGAGGTGATCTCTCACTAAAATTTCAAGACGAAATTGTGTTCTCCCCGACTGTGCACCATTGCTACAGTTCGTCGTTTCGAGACACCACGTGATGATCGGGTGTGATAGACTCAACGTTCACATACAACGGGTGCAAAACAGTTGCGCACGCGGAACACTCGGGTTAAGCTTGACGAGCCTAGCATGTGCAGACATGGCCTCGGAACACATGAGACCGAAAGGTCGAGCATGAATCATATAGTTGATATGATTAGCATAGAGATGCTTACCACTGAAACTATTCTCGACTCACGTGATGATCGGACTTGAGATAGTGGATTTGGATCATGTACCACTCAAATGACTAGAGAGATGTACTTTTTGAGTGGGAGTTCTTAAGTAATATGATTAATTGAACTAATTGTCATGTACATAGTCTAATGGTCTTTGCGAGTTACGATGTAGCTTGCGCTATAGCTCTACTGTTTTTATATGTTCCTAGAGAAAATTTAGTTGAAAATTGATAGTAGCAAACTTTGCAGACTGAGTCTGTAAAACCGAGGATTGTCCTTGTTGCTACGCAGAAGGCTTATGTCCTTAATGCACCACTCGGTGTGCTGCACCTCGAGCGTCGTCTGTGGATGTTGTGAACATCCGACATACACGTTTCTGATGACTACACGATAGTTCAGTGCAAAATACTTAAATGGCTTAGAAGCAAGGCACCGAAAACGTTTTAAAACGTCACGGAACATAAGTGATGTTCTAAAGAGATGAAATTGTGATTTCATGCTTGTGCCCTTGTTAAGAGGTACGAGACCTCCAACAAGATTCTTTGTCCACAAAGTAAAGGAGAAAAGCTCAATCGTTGAGTGTGTGCTTGGATTGTCTGAGTACAACAATCACTTGAATCAAGTGGGAGTTAATCTTCCAGATGAGATAGTGATGGTTCTCCAAAGTCACTGCCACCAAGCTGTGAGAGCTTCGTGATGAACTATAACATATCAAGGATAGATACAATGATCCTTGAGCGATTCGCGATGTTTGACACTGCGAAAGTAGAAATCAAGAAGGAGCGTCAATAGTTGATGGTTTGTAAAACCACTAAGTTTCAAGAAAGGCAAGGGCTAGAACGGATACTTCGTGAAATGGCAAAACAGTTGCTACACTAATGAAGAGACCCAAGATTGAACCCAAACCCGAGACTAAGTGCTTCTGTAATGAGGGGAACAGTCACTGAGGCGGAGCAACTCTAGATACTTGGTAGATAAGAAGGCTGGCAAAAGTCGAAAGAAGTGTATTTGATATACATGATGTTGATATGTACTTTACTAGTACTCCTAGTAGCATGAGGGTATTGGATACCGGTTCGGTTGCTAAGTGATTAGTAACACGAAATGAAATCTACGGCATAAACGGAGACTAGCTAAAGGCGAGGTGACGATACGTGTTGGAAGTGTTTCCAAGGTTGATATGATCAAACGTCGCACGCTCCCTCTACCGTCGGGATTGGTGTTAAACCTAAATAATTGTTATTTGGTGCTTGCGTTAAGCATGAACATGATTGGATCGTGTTTATTGCAATACGATTATTCATTTAAAGAGAATAATGGTTACTCTATTTTCTTGAATAATCACATTCAATGGTTTATTGAATCTCGATCGTAGTGTTACACATGTTCATAATATTGGTTCCAAAAGATACGAGTTAATGATGATAGTACCACTTACTTGTGGCACTGCCGCTTGAGTCATGTTAGTATGAATTGCATGAAGAGGCTCCATGCTGATGGATCTTTGTATTCACCTGATTTCGAATCACTAGTGACATGCAAATCATACCACATGAGCAAGGCCTCGTTTTCATTGAGATGAAACAAGATAGTAACTTGTTGGAAGTGATACATTTTGATGTATGCAATCCAATGGGTGCTGAGGCACGCAGTGGATATCATTATGTTCTTACTTCAATGATGATTTGAGTAGATACTAGGGTATTTACTTAATGAATCACAAGTCTGAAATATTGAAAAGTTCAATTCTGTTTCAGAGTGAAGTTCGTCGTAACAAGAGGATAAACTGTCTACGATATGATCATGGAAATGAATATCTGAGTTACGAGTTTTGGTACGCAGTTAAGACAATGTGGAAATTGTTTCGCAGTTCATGCCACCTGGAACATCATAGTGTGATGATGTGTCTGAACGTCATAACTACGCACTATTTGGTATGGTGCATACTATGATGTCTCTTATCGGATTACCACTATCGTTTATGGGTTATGCATTAGAGACAACCGCACTCACTTTAAATAGGGCACCGCGTATTTCCGTTGAGATGACACAGTATAGACTGAGGTTTAGAGAAATCTAAACTGTCGTTTCTTGAAAGTTTGGGGCTTCGATACTTATGTGAAAAAGTTTCAGTCTGATAAGCTCGAACCCAAAGCGGATAAATGCATCTTCATAGGATATCCAAAACAGTTGGGTACATCTCCTATCTCAGATCCGAAAGCAAAGTGTTTGTTTCTAGAAACGGATCCTTTCTCGAGGAAAGGTTTCTCTCGAAAGAATTGAGTGGGAGGGTAGTAGAACTTGACGAGGTTATTGAACCATCACTTCTACCAGTGTGTAGCAGGGCACAGGAAGTTGTTCCTGTGGCGCCCACACCAATTGAAGTGGAAGCTGATGATGGTGATCATCAAGCATCGGATCAAGTTACTACAAGCCTCGTAGGTTGACAAGGTCGCATACTACTACAGAGTGGTACGGTAACCCTGTCTTGGAGGTCATGTTGTTGAGCAACAGTGAACCTACGAGTTATGGAGAAAGCGATGGTGGGCCCAGATTCCGACAAATGGCTGGAAGCCATGAAATCCGAGAGAGGATCCATGTATGAAAACAAAGTGTAGACTTTGAAAGAACTACTTGATGGTCATAAGACTATTGAGTAAAGATGGATCTTTAAAAGAAGACAGACGATGATGGTGATAAGTCACTATTAAGAAAAGCTCGACTTGTCGCAAAGATGTTTTCGACAAGATCAAACAGTTGACTATGATGAGATTTTCTCACTCGTAGCGATGCTAAAAGTCTGTTAGAATTATGTTAGTTGTTGATGCATTATTTATGAAATATTGCACGTAGGATGTCAAAACATTGTTTTCTCAACGGTTTCCTTGAGCAAACATTGTATGTGATACAACCAGAAGGTTTTGTCGATCCTAAAGATACTAGCAAGTATGCAAGCTCCAGCGATCCTTCAATGGACTGGTGCAAGCATCTCGGAGTTGGAATATATATATTTTGATGAGATGATCAAAGATTTTGGGTTTGTACAAGGTTTATGAGAAACTTGTATTTCCAAAGAAGTGAGTGGGAGCACTATAGAATTTCTGATAAGTATATGTGGTTGACATATTGTGGATCAGAAGTAATGTAGAATTTCTGTAAAGCATACAAGGTTGTTTGAAAGGAGTTTTTCAAAGGAATACCTAGATTGCGCTACTTGAACGTTGAGCATCAAAAATCTATGGAGATAGATTGAAAGCGCTTAATAGAAGTTTCAACAAGATGCATGCCTTGACAAGTTTTTGAAGGAGTTCAAAATAGATCAGTAAAGAAGGAGTTCTTGGTTGCGTTGTAAGGTGTGAATTTGAGTAAGACTCAAAACCCGACCACGGCAGAATAAAGAAAATAGACGAAGGTCATCTTCTATGCCTTAGCCGTAGAATCTAAAGTATGCCATGCTGTGTACCGCACCTGATGTGTGCCTTGACTCAAAGTCTGTTCAGAGGTACAGAGAGTGATCCATGATTGAATCACTAGCAGCGGTCAAAATTTATCCTTAGTAACAAATGGACTAAGGAATTTTTCTCGATTATGGAGGTGGTTAAAGAGTTCGTCGTAAAGGGTTACGTCGATGCAAGCTTTGACACTGATCCGAATAACTATGAGTAGTGAAACGGATTCATATAGTAGAGTAGATATTTGGAGCATTTCCGAATAGCACGTAGTAGCAGCATCTATAAGATGACATAAAGATTTGTAAAGAACGCACGGATCTGAAAGTTTCAGAACCGTTGACTAAAACCTCTCTCACGAGAAAGACGTGATCAGACCCCATAACTATATGGGTGTTGGATTCGTTGGAATCACATGGTGATGTGAACTAGATTATTGACTCTAGTGCAAGTGGGAGACTGTTGGAAATATGCCCTAGAGGCAATAATAAATTAGTTATTATTATATTTCTTAGTTCATGATAATCGTTTATTATCCATGCTATAATTGTATTGATTGGAAACACAATACTTGTGTGGATACATAGACAAAACACTGTCCCTAGTAAGCCTCTAGTTGACTAGCTCGTTGATCAAAGATGGTCAAGGTTTCCTGGCCATAGGCAAGTGTTGTCACTTGATAACGGGATCACATCATTAGGAGAATCATGTGATGGACTAGACCCAAACTAATAGACGTAGCATGTTGATCGTGTCATTTTGTTGCTACTGTTTTCTGCGTGTCAAGTATTTATTCCTATGACCATGAGATCATATAACTCACTGACACCGGAGGAATGCTTTGTGTGTATCAAACATCGCAACGTAACTGGGTGACTATAAAGATGCTCTACAGGTATCTCCGAAGGTGTTAGTTGAGTTAGTATGGATCAAGACTGGGATTTGTCACTCCGTGTGACGGAGAGGTATCTCGGGGCCCACTCGGTAATACAACATCACACACAAGCCTTGCAAGCAATGTAACTTAGTGTAAGTTGCGGGATCTTGTATTACGGAACGAGTAAAGAGACTTGCCGGTAAACGAGATTGAAATAGGTATGCGGATACTAACGATCGAATCTTGGGCAAGTAACATACCGAAGGACAAAGGGAATGACATACGGGATTATATGAATCCTTGGCACTAAGGTTCAAACGATAAGATCTTCGTAGAATATGTAGGATCCAATATGGGCATCCAGGTCCCGCTATTGGATATTGACCGAGGAGTCTCTCGGGTCATGTCTACATAGTTCTCGAACCCGCAGGGTCTGCACACTTAAGGTTCGACGTTGTTTTATGCGTATTTGAGTTATATGGTTGGTTACCGAATGTTGTTCGGAGTCCCGGATGAGATCACGGACGTCACGAGGGTTTCCAGAATGGTCCGGAAACGAAGATTGATATATAGGATGACCTCATTTGGTTACCGGAAGGTTTTCGTGCATTACCGGAAAAGTTTCGGGCTCATCGGTAGTGTACCGGGAGTGCCGGGAGGGGTGCCGGGGACCATCGGGAGGGGTGTCACGCCCCAAGGGGTCTCATGGGCTATGGGAAGAGATAAACCAGCCCCTAGTGGGCTGTAATAAGTTCCCACTAAGGCCCATAAGGTTTGAGAAGGAAAAACACAAGGTGGAAAGAGTTTCCAAGTGGGAAGGTGGAATCCTACTCCAAGTAGGATTGGAGTAGGACTCCTCCACCTCCAATTTCGGCCAAACCTTTAGGTTTTGAGGCTGCCTCCTCCCCTCCCTCCCACCTATATATACGGAGGTTTTAGGGCTGATTTGAGACGACTTTCTCACGGCTGCCCGACCACATACCTCCATAGTTTTTCCTCTAGATCGCGTTTCTACGGAGCTCGGGCGGAGCCCTGCTGAGACAAGATCATCACCAACCTCCGGAGCGCCGTCACGCTGCCGGAGAACTCTTCTACCTCTCCGTCTCTCTTGCTGGATCAAGAAGGCCGAGATCATCGTCGAGCTGTACGTGTGCTGAACGCGGAGGTGCCGTCCGTTCGGTACTAGATCGTGGGACTGATCGCGGGATTGTTCGCGGGGCGGATCGAGGGACGTGAGGACGTTCCACTACATCAACCGCGTTCTCTAAAGCTTCTGCTGTACGATCTACAAGGGTACGTAGATCACTCATCCCCTCTCGTAGATGGACATCACCATGATAGGTCTTCGTGCGCGTAGGAAAATTTTTGTTTCCCATGCGACGTTCCCCAACAGGGCCGGCATGCGGGATTTCATAGTTTTACTTGTTTTCATGTTGTCCGTAACTAGAATAAACTAAGCTTTGAATAATATGTGTATGCAAGCTATATGCTATACTCTTATCAGATGGCAAGTGTATGCCCTACTTGTCACTCTTTCAGTTATGTAATGTTATGATTATCTCGCTCGCAAAATGTTTAGATGCGCCCCTTTCCCTTTTGAGGCCTCGCCCCCAAACAAGGAGAGGGTCGCATCTTAGTCGTTACAAGTTGGTAATCAGAGCCTTACGACCATAGGAGCCTTTGTGTGATCGAACTTGGACGATTCGAGTCTAGTAAAATGATTTGAGTCTTAGTTATATCTGAGAGTAGGTTTCTTTTTTCTCCTTTTCTTTGCTCTGGTGAGGTTCTTGACTTAGGAAATCTTAATTCTACTCCTCTTCCTGCTCAAATGTTTTCTAGGATCACGCGGATATTTGGAATCTATATGATATCGATGTGACCGAGTTATGTCTTGGTGCCTCCTGTCTGACTTGATTTCTTCCGGGGAGTTGAGTGTCATGCCCAAGATGCGACCCTATCCTAAATTCGGCATGAGGGCCTCGTCAGGGATAGAAGCGCATCTAGTCGTGTCGCAAGAATGGATATCGTTACAAGTACATGTACTAAAAAGAAGATATATATATATATATATATATATATATATAGAATTGGCTTACACTTGCCACAAGCTACATTAGAGTCACATCAGTACAATACATAAACATCATGAAGAAGAGCAGGGTCCGACTACGGACGAAAACAAACGAGAAAAGAAGAACGACGTCCATCCTTGCTATCCCAGGCTGCCGGCCTGGAACCCATCCTAGATTGATGATGAAGAAGGAGAAGAAGCAACTCCAAAATAACAATCAACGAGCTCGCGTAACCTTTACCTGTACATGCAACTGGTGTTGTAGTAATCTGTGAGCCACAGGGGACTCAGAAATCTCATTTCCAAAGGTATCAATACTAGCAAAGCTTAATGGGTGAGGTAAGGTTAAGTGGTGAGGTTGCAGCAGCGGCTAAGCATATATGTATATGGTGGATAACTTACGAGTACAAGAAATAAGAGAGGGAAGATGTACGCATAACGGACGTGAACTACTGACGATCAAATGAATGATCCTGAACACCTACCTACGTCAGTCATAACCCCACCGTGTCCTCGATCGGAGAAGGAACTCACGAAAGAGACAGTCACGGTTACGCACACAATTGGCATCTTTTAATTAAGTTAACTTCAAGTTATCTAGAACCAGTGTTAAACAAAGTTTCCATGTTGCCACATAACCGCGGTCACGGCTTTCCGAAAGATTTAACCCTGCAGGGGTGCACCAACTAGTCCATCACAAATTACCACAAGCCGCATAGAAATCCTCGATCACGACACTCGCGATCTCGTCAGATTCCTTAGTGCAAAACCTCAACTCTGAGATTACCCAAAGCATCACCGGAATCCCGATGCACAAGATATTTCGTCAAAGGTAAAACTAATCCAGCAAGGCCGCCCGGCGTGTCAACGATCCCGATAGGAGTCGCGTATCTCGTTCTCAAGACACGACGGATGAGCGACGCGTACGGTGGCCTGATAGAAATCACCCAAGTTTCCCTGGGTTGGCCCCGCACAGTGCTCTGTTTTGGACCAGCACCATCAGCACTGGCCCCCCTGTATTATGTAAAATTACTCCTCGGGTTCATGACGCCCTATGCTTTCAGTACTAACAAATTATTACGTTGGGCAAATGTAGTACCAATGTTGGGCCTTGCCAGACCAGCTTTAATCTAAAACGAATTATCAAGGGGGTCCCCATAACAACCCCGATCGTGTTAGGAGCGCTCAAATATGGAACATAACACCGGTAGCCGAAACTAAGGGGGCAAAGGTGGAACAAAACACCAGGCTAGAAAGGCCGAGCCTTCCACCTTTTACCAAGTATATAGGTGCATTAAATTAAATAGTAATAATATGGTGATAAGACAAGGAACCCATTTTATCACATGGAAACAACTACACCTGCAACTAGCAACGCTAACAACATGGTTAAGCCAGCGGTAACATAGCCAATCAGTGGTTTTGCTAGGTCGAACTGGTTGAAGGTTTTCCATGGCATCGTTGAGAGGCTAATATTTAACATGTGGTAGGCAACAAGACATAAACGATAGAAGCGATAAAACTAGCATGGCAACGATAGTAATGGTATCTGGGGAAATGGTCATCTTGCCTGAGATCCCGCTTGGAAGAAGAACAACTCCCTGAAGTCGGCGAACCAACGTAGTCTAACAGTTCCTCACATTCCGACACGCTTGCGGAACTCTATCGAGACGGAGCAACCCGGAAACAAGCATCACCATAGTTATTCACCACACGATGCACAACATGATGCACAACCTAATATGATGCATGATCAGTTCACTCATACAAGGCATGGCATGGCAATTCACCTCACGCAAACACTACACATTAAGTGAAGCTCGATATGCAACGAGTTGCATATCGATGAAACTCCACGATTAATTATTTAGTTCACTCCCGGTTATTTACACGCAATATTAAATGTTGTTACACATGGCAAGGGGTGAAGCGGTGATTCTACATGTCATCCTAATCGCTTAACACACGGGACTTAGAACAAAGCTACGACACAAGAACATGCAACACAAGATATCATGCCATGAATGCCTCATGCATGCAAGGTACAACAACACGGGAAAGAAGAGATAGAAACATGTGTCGCCACGGTGTGCGAAAGGGAACCATGGCGGCAAAACAGAAACGATGCCACGACAACGTTCCTACCCTGATAACTCAACGAGATATCGGTGCCAACGAATAGGGTGCGCGTGCGGGTCAAGCCAAAATAATGATGGGGTGATCCCGTTTATCGGGTTCCCATGTGTGAGGGGCACAACCAGAGAGAGATAACGTGCAACGGGCAACATATATAGGCGCAAACATACGGGTACATCTCATACATCACAAGCACTCGGTACACGACACGTTCCAACAGTATACCTTCAAAGCGTGCATATCGGAGCGGATCGGGTCGTTGTGGTATGAACTTGGGTCGTCGTGGAAGTAGTTGTACACGTCTCGTAGGGGAAGTAGTCGTACACGGCGATCTTGTCGGCGGTGGTCGTACATTTGACGTCAGGTAGACGGTCTTCGCATCGGTAGTCGAACTCGCTCTGCAGATGTCTGGGGGTCGTCGAGGACGACGTGGTGCTCGACGAACTTGTCGATTCCACGGCGGCAGGGATGGTGCACGCGGCGACGACAGGCGACACACAGCAACAGCTAGCAGCAATGGCGGAATAGCAACAACAGCATGCTACGGCAACTAGCAATGGCAGCTAGCAACCTACAACGCCTAGCAACTAGCAGCAATAGCATCAGCCGGCAACAACTAGCAGCATCTACAGCAGCAGCCAGCATCGGCAGGCAGCTATCTAGCAGCAACAAGCAACAACCAACACAGCCAGCAAGAGCACGCAGCAGCAACTGCACCTGCAGGCAAGAAGCATCAACTCTCGGCAACAGCAGCTAGCCAGCAACAGGCAGGCAAGCACGGCAAGCAGCAACATAGCAGCGGCTACAGCATGCATCGACGACGACAGCAAGCACAGCAGCAACTGTGATAGTAGGAGGCAGCGGGAAGCAGCAACTAAACGTTGACAACAGCAGCAACAACGGCGTCAGGTCGGCACGGAACTATGGGAGGCGCAGCTGAGGCTGCCGGCGGCGGGGTTGGTGAGCTCGGCGGCAGGGACGGAGGCTGGCGCGCGGGGAGGCGCGAGCACGGCTCCGGCAGGGGAGCTGCGGCGGCTCAGGGTTGGTGACCGGGATGGGGCAGGGAGGCGAGGTCGAGGCCATGGCAGGGCGGCGCCGGTGGAGGCCTTGGGCCGACCATGGCGGCGGCCGTGCGACTCGGGAGGGACGAGGCCGCGGGCCCCTGGCGCGGGAGGCGAGCTCCATGGGCGGCGACCATGGCGAGGGCGAGGCCGAGGGTGAGGGGAGGCTCCGGCGAGAGGAGGTGCGCCGGTGACGGGAGGACGAGAGGGATCAGGCGGTGTAGGTGGCTCGCGACAGCACGAGGAGAGGGAATCGGGAGGCGAGCTCGGGAGGATGACGACGCACGGGGGGGGGGGGGGGGGGGGGGGAACACAGGGATCGAGGAGGATCCCCCTGCGCTAGGGTTGGGCCGGTTGCCTGGACCGGCTGGGCCTCTCTTTCCTTTTCAAAAAAGAAAAAAATAGCCGGTTAAAAGAAAAAGAAAAAGAAAGGAACAAATAAAATAAAATACCACAACCAAAAGGATAAGAAATTTTTAACTAAAAAAATAGCTTTAGTCTCCTTTAAACATGCCCCAATAAATAAAAATAGATTGGGACTTTTTTTAACAAATAAAAATAAAACTTTTTTTGAAGAATAAAATAAAGCCCCTTTTTTATAATTAAAATGGGACTCTATTTTGAAATAAAACAAAATAAAAAAATAAAGAAAAACCAGAGGGGTTTCCTCCACCTTTAATAAAATGATTTTTAAAAGAAGACGAATTTTTTTAAAGGGGTTAAAACTGAAACTTTAACGCAGCCACAAAAATAGAATAAGAGAGGAGAGAAGGGGTTTTACGTCCTCGGTGCAACATGGTTTTGAAGTGGCTCTGTTGCACCCACTCTCATCACTCCAACAACACAACGCCACTCACAAAGCACTAACACCCAACAACAAGGAGCTACAAGCAACACCGACAATAACACAGTTGACATGATGCCATGCATGATGCCATGATGCAAACTAAATGATGATGCAACAAATAAAATAATGACGCGACGGAAACGGAAATAAAGGGGAATCTTCTGGAACATCGGCATCGGGCTGTCACAACTCTCCTACACTACAAGAGGATCTCGCCCCGAGATCCAAGAACGAAAGGGGGAGAGGATGAGAAAGCAAGAGGTAAAACTTAATCGCTTCTTTGGCAAGCGAGTGAAACCAACGACCCATGAAGGTTGCAAGGAGATGAGGAATGATATGAGAAACAAGCAAGAATTCATGGAAAATTTCGGGAGCACTTCGGTAGGAAAATGGGACAAAAAATTCGATAAGAAGAGAGAATTAGACAATATACATAACAACCAACTAAATAGAACAAGGGAACACCATGATCTTGATAGAATAACATAATAGACCCAAAATAGCAACATCACAATGCCTCCGGAACAATAGAATATGAGCTAGCTCAAGCAGAAGAAGAGAATGAAGAAAAGAATGACAACTATCATCACAATAGAATTTAAGAGCCTCCGGACAGAGAATTGACATAGTAGTTGGAAACCAACAACGAAAAACAAGATAGTAGTGGGCTTAGGAAGATCATGTGAACATATATGAGGTGACAACCAACCACTAAAAGAAACAAGGTTAGATTGGGAGCAACAAGATATGAACACTTCTTTCACCAAGAGGATACGTTGAGAACTTGGATCAATGACAAGCACCATGATAGCAACAATCCATAGGAAAAGCTTTAGGTGAAATCCAAACCAAGATAGATCAAAGAAGAAATCATGGGTTGAAATATCTCATGATTAAAGAATTGGTGGATTTAATTATCTCATTCTTTAAAGGAAATCTCTTCGAGGCTCCTACACTAATAAGAATGCTATAAATACCACCTCAAAGGATAAAGGAAGAACAAATGCACTTGGAAATGCAAGAGAAGAAAACTTGAGGTACTCCAACAAGAATCTTGAAGAACACTTGAGAAAAAGGAATTGATGTCGTGAGCCACTCCGGAAGAAGCATTGAAATCATTTGATGAAACAAGAATAAGAATTATGTTATGCTAATCCTTCATCAAGTTTAATTGATGACAAGCAACGGATTTAGCGTAGCACTTATTCTTCTAGAAATGATTGAGGAGAGATATGAGCACAAACTAGAAGAAATGTTGCAAGAAACACTGGTAAGAATTGAAATAAATGATGCAACCAAGAATGAATGGAGATACATGAGAATGAAGAGATCATGAGCCACGTGAGAGAAAACTAGAACAAGGCACCAGAATAATTGAGACACGAACGAAGAGACAACAATTGAGAAGAATTGAGGATGAAAGTTGAAAGCTGAGAACGAAGAATCTTCTAAAATGATGGCCTTCGGAGGATCGAGAATGAAAACAACTCAGAAATGCACCGGATAGCAAGAAATGAATCACTCATGATCGACAACAATTAAGATGATGGCACAAAGCTGAAATGATGAATCTACAATAGAATGGACCAAGATTCGAGAGAAACACTCCTTCAAATTGCAAGCTAAGAATGAAGAGAAGAACACCACCAAGAATTAATGAGACACTCCGGAATAAATGAAGAATGAAAGGTTGAGCCAAATATGAGAATTAATTCTAATAGGTCTTGGAGAAGGGATAGACTGATGAAATCATACTTACGTCATAGTTGAAAAGAATTAAAGATCTCCGGAAGGATTACAAGAGCCAGATAAGATCCTGGGAAAGAACCTGTGGGTTATGGGCCCACTCAAAGAAACCACCATTGAAAGGATTGCTTAGAAGATAGATATTGCACCGGTAAAATGAAAACTTTATGATGTTGAGCACCTCAAAATAATTAAAGAATTGAAAACAAGAAACTACTGAGATAACTTCAACGCTCCGGGTAGAATAGAAAGAAATGACAACAAGAAGACTGATAATACTTTCCGACACGGGAAAGAATTACAAGGATGAATAGGATAAGATGACACGGATAACTGAATTGAATTCACCTAAAAAGATTACAAGATTTAATAAAGATGAACATGAAGCTCCTGAGAATCTTCCCAACGAATCACCGGCTACAAAAGGAAGAAGAGATAGCGGAAGCATCATTGAATATGAAGGCACTTGGATGATAAACTACTCACTAAAGAAAAGGGCGGGAGGGCGAGAAAAAACAAAGACAACTTGGGACAGATGAGACAAACTCCAGTAAGAATTGAGAGAATGATCTGCAAATATTGGAGAGGATTGAATTCACTGAAGAGAAGCACACCGGTTGAAAAAGAATTAACATGACAACTCCGGTTGACAAGAATTAACAAGAGAATTGATTTGAGAAAAAGAATTAGCATTCCCATAAAAATATGAGTACACCTCTTGGAAAATATATGAAATCACCATTTGACCTCGAAGCAACTCGAATTACCATATTCAACAAAACAAAGGGAGAGGCTTATGAAACAAGCCAGAACAAACTCATGAGAAAGATTTCGTCTGATATTTTCATGGATAGGATCGCACGGGCTCGAACCTTACAGTAGCCATCAAGTGCATGGCAGTGCACCCGACATACAAAGCGTCCCCGAGTAGTAGCAAGCTACAAGGACTCTTTAAGACACAACGAGAACCGCTGTAAGTCGACCGTCAACAAACGAATCCACTAGATGTCGAACGCCAACCTAACATCATGCATTTGTTGGAAGATTGTCCTATAAGCAACTACTTGAATTCCCACCTAAGAATTCCCAAAATATCCGGTCATGCAATCTGGTACACGGATACAAGGAGTAATAATCACACAACTCCTATACTAACCCGTCACCTGTATCACATCCGTCAACACACAACGAGAATCTCGGACCTTCATCTAAAACAGACCCTTGTGATCACAATGATACAAAGTATGGCAGTACTCCCGAACAATCTGCACCAGTACTGGGGAAATCGGGGTTATCTCGCCACTACTAGTATTGAAGCAATTACGAACATCCTTCGTTCTGAGATAATAAGAAATCTGAATGATAACGATGTGCTCGAGAATTCCGTCGAGCTCAGCTCCCCGGAAGAAATCAAGTCATACAGGAGGCACCAAGACAGAACTCCGTCACATCGGCATCATATAGATTCCAAAAATATCCGCATGATTCTAAATTTTTTTTGAGTGAGAAGAGGAGTAGAATAAATTATTACGTCAAGATTCCTCACCAGAGCATAGAAGAGGAGAAAAAAGAATCCTACTCTCTAATATATAACTAGACTCAAATAGTTTTTCACTAGACTTGACTCGGCCAACTTCGATCAATCAAGGGGGCTCCTAGGCCAGTACTGCTCTGATACCAACTTGTCACGCCCAAGATGCGACCCTATCCTCAATTCGGCATGAGGGCCTCGTCAGGGATAGAAGCGCATCTTGTCGTGTCGCAAGAATGGATATCGTTACAAGTACATGTACTGAAAAGAAGATATATATATATATATATATATATATATATATATATATATATATATATATATAATTGGCTTACACTCGCCACAAGCTACATCAGAGTCACATTAGTACAATACATAAACATCACGAAGAAGAGTAGGGTCCGACTACGGAAGAAAACAAACGAGAAAAGAAGAACGATGTCCATCCTTGCTATCCCAGGCTGTCGGCCTGGAAACCATCCTAGATAGATGATGAAGAAGAAGAAGAAGCAACTCCAAAAGAACAATCAATGTGCTCGCGTCAAGTGACCTTTACCTGTACCTGCAGCTAGTGTTGTAGTAATCTGTGAGTCACAGGGGACTCAACAATCTCATTTCCAAAGGTATCAAGACTAGCAAAGCTTAATGGGTGAGGTAAGGTTAAGTGGTGAGGTTGCAGCAGTGGCTAAGCATATATGTATATGGTGGATAACTTACGAGTACAAGAAATAAGAGAGGGAAGATCTACGCATAACGGACGTGAACTGCCGACGATCAAATGAATGATCCTGAACACCTACCTACATCAGTCATAACCCCACCGTGTCCTCGATCGGAGAAGGAACTCACGAAAGAGACAGTCACGGTTACGCACACAGTTGGCATCTTTTAATTAAGTTAACTTCAAGTTATCTAGAACGAGTGTTAAACAAAGTTTCCACGTTGTCACATAACCACGGGCACGGCTTTCCGAAAGATTTAACCCTGCAGGGGTGCTCCAACTAGTCCATCACAAATTACCACAAGCCGCATAGAAATCCTCGATCACGACACTCGCTGAAAGGACGTGGATGTCGCCTAGAGGGGGGGGGGGTGGATAGGCGCTTTAAAATAATTAAGGTTTAGGCTTGAACAAATGCGGAATAAAACTAATGTTTAATATGTCAAGCACAAAACCTCAAACAACTAGGCTCACCTATGTCCACCAACAACTTATGCTAAGCAAGATAAACAACTAAGTGATAGCAAGATATATGACAAGAGACAATATGGCTATCACAATGTAAAGTGCATAAGTAAAGGGTTCGGGTAAGAGATAACCGAGGTACGCGGAGACGATGATGTATCCCGAAGTTCACACCCTTGCGGATGCTAATCTCCGTTGGAGCGGTGTGGAGGCACAATGCTCCCCAAGATGCCACTAAGGCCACCGTAATCTCCTCACGCCCTCGCACAATGCAAGATGTCGTGATTCCACTAAGGGACCCTTGAGGTTGATCACCGAACCCGTACAAATGGAAAACCTTGGGGGCGGTCACCGAACCCGTACACGTGGCAACCCTTGGGGGCGGTTACCGGTACCCGTACAAATTGCTCGGGGCAATCTCCACAACCTAATTGGAGACCCCGACACTTGCCCGGAGCTTCACACCACAATGATTGAGCTCCGAGACAACACCAAGTTTCTAGGACACCAAAGCATCCACGAAGAACAATATCTAGGGTACTAAGTACCAAAGGTAATAAGCTTCTCAAACTTCACTTCCACGTATCACCGTGGAGAACTCAAACCGATGCAACCAATGCAATGGCAAGAACACACGAAGTGGTCAAGTCCCTCACACTCAAATCCCTCCACAACAACAAAAGCTATGGAGAAATATGGAGCTATCTAGATCCAAGGGGTTCCCCTCACATAGAGGAGAAAGTGATTGGTGGAGATGTGGATCTAGATCTCCTCTCTCTTTTTCCTCAAGAACAAGCAAGAATCATTGGACGGATTGAGAGTAAGCAAGCTCTAAGAATGTCAACAATGGAGGTAGAACAAGAGCTCAACTAATGGATGAGACCAAGGGGGAAGAAGACCCCCTTTATATAGTGGGAGAAGGAATCAGACTGTTACCCCTACTTACAGCCCGAGCCCAGCGGTACTACCGCTGACCCTCCGGCGCTACTACCGCTGGCTGCAGCGGTACTACCGCTGACCCTCCAGCGGTACTACCGCTGGCCGCAGCAGTACTACCGCTGAGCCCATGGTAGCGCAAAGATACTACCGGGCCAACCACCGCCAAGAAAGTCTTCGCAAAAATGTCTAACGTAGTACAACCGCAAAGATGACGGTACTAAAATCTTGGAGCGGTACTACCGCTGACCAAGGGCGGTACTACCGCTGGGACAGCGGTACTACCGCCAGCTCTAGCGGTACTACCGCTATGGCCAGCGGTACTACCGCCAACTTTAGCGGTACTACCGCTAGGTCCAGCGGTACTACCGCTCGCCACTGAAACAGCCATAACTTTCGCATACGAGCTCCGAATCGAGCAAACCCAAGCTTGTTGGATTCAGGACGACAAGAGCTATCCAAATCTTAAGACCATGCAGTTATGAAAATGCCAATGATATAGAGATCTGAGTCCTCTATGAATAAAGAACCGGCAAAAACTCCAACATCGAAAACATCATAGTAGATGCATATGGACTCCATTTTCGATGAACTCGAGCTTGTCACGAAGATGACCATAAGCTCTAAAACTCACAAAGAGAAACACCAAACAAGAACCAAGAAGTATGATGCAAGGATGCAAATGGTTTGAGCTCTCAATGAACGATACGAGCAAGCTACTCACTTGAGAGCCCCCCTTGATTGTACATCAGTCTATCCTAAACAGAAAACCTATCAAGGGCAAACCTATACCTTGCACCTCGTCCTCTTGAGCTAGATGATGATGATCTTGGCTTCCTCAAGATGGAACACCTTTCTTGATTGCGTTGGCTTGATGAAGACTAGTTGATTGCTCCCCCATACTTACTATGGGTGAGCCACCCTTCAGCATATCTTCACAAGTCCATTGCCACCACAATGGACGGCAAGCTTCAAGCACGATATATTCGTGCTAATCCTCTTGAACTTGCACACCGCAATCTTGATGACGATCACCACTTGACGTCATCCTTCATGGGTTGTATGAGATCTTCCTCTAGACGGAAGCCCATGGAAACACACCTAACCCCCACATAGAACTCCCACAAAGACCATGGGTTAGTACACAAATACGTACTCGACACTGCTTACCATACCATGGGATCACTTGATCCCTCTCGGTACATCTTGTACGCTTTGTGTGTTGATCATCTTGATTTACTCTTTGTCTGACGATCTTGATCAACCTTGTGTCTCTATGACCATTCTTTGGATAATACCTTGAATACCACCTTGGTCATCATATAAACTCCTTGAACCCAATAGATGGACTTCAAGAAGTGCCTATGGACAAATCCTATAAATATAACTTAAGGCAACCATTAGTCCATAGGAATTGTCATCAAATACCAAAACCACATATGGAGATATATGCTCCAACACTCGCGATCTCGTCGGATTCCTTAGTGGAAAACCTCGACTCTGAGATTACCCAAAGCATCACCGGAATCCTGATGCACAATATATTTCGTCAAAGATAAAACTAATCCAGCAAGGCTGCCTGACGTGTCGACGATCCCGATAGGAGCCGCGTATCTCGTTCTCAGGACACGACGGATGAGCGATGCGTACGGTGGCGTGATAGAAATAACCCAAGTTTCCCTGGGTTGGCCCCGCACAGTGCTCCGTTTTGGACCAGCACCATCAGCACTGGCCCCCGTGTATTATGTAAAATTACTCCTCGGGTTCATGACGCCCTATGCTTTCAGTATTAACAAAATTATTACGTCGGGCAAATGTAGTACCAATGTTGGGCCTTGCCACACCAGCTTTAATCTAAAACGAATTATGAAGGGGGTCCCCATAACAACCCCGATCGTGTTAGGAGTGCTCAAATATGGAACATAACACCGGTAGCCGAAACTAAGGGGGCAAAGGTGGAACAAAACACCAGGCTAGAAAGGCCGAGCCTTCCACCTTTTACCAAGTATATAGGTGCATTAAATTAAATAGCAATAATATGGTGATAAGACAAGGAACCCATGTTATCACATGGAAGCAACTACACCCGCAACTAGCAACGCTAACAACATGGTTAAGCCAGCGGTAACATAGCCAATTAGTGGTTTGCTAGGTCGAATTGGTTGAAGGTTTTTCATGGCATTGTTGAGAGGCTAATATTTAACATGTGGTAGGCAACGAGACATAAACGATAGAAGCGATAAAACTAGCATGGCAATGATAGTAATGGTATCTGGGGAAATGGTCATCTTGCCTGAGATCCCGCTTGGAAGAAGAACAACTCTGTGAAGTCGGCATACCAACGTAGTCGAACGGGTCCTCATATTCCGACACGCTTGCAGAACTCTATCGAGACGGAGCAACCCAGAAACAAGCATCACCACAGTTACTCACCACACGATGCACAACATGATGCACAACCTAATATGATGCATGATCAGTTCACTGATGCAAGGCATGGCATGGCAATTCACCTCACTCAAACACTACACATTAAGTGAAGCTCGATATGCAACGAGTTGCATATCGATGAAACTCCACGATTAATTATTTAGTTCACTCCCGGTTATTTACACGCAATATTAAATGTTGTTACACATGGCAAGGGGTGAAGCGGTGATTCTACATGTCATCCTAGTCGCTTAACACACGGGACTTAGAACGGAGCTACGGCACAAGAACATGTAACACAAGATATCATGCCATGAATGCGTCATGCATGCAATTTACAACAACACGGGCAAGAAGAGATAGAAACATGTGTTGACACGGCGAGCGAAAGGGAACCATGGCGGCAAAACGGATACGATGCCACGGCAACGTTCTTATCCCGATAACTCAATGAGATATCGGTACCAATGAATAGGGTGCGCGTGCGGGTCAAGCCAAAATAATGATGGGGTGATCCCGTTTATCGGGTTCCAATGTGTCAGGGGCATAGCCAGAGAGAGACAACGTGCAACGGGCAACATATATAGGCGCAAACATATGGGTACATCTCATACATCACAAGCACTCGGTACGCGACATGTTCCAACGATATACCTTCGAAGCATGCATATCGGAGTGGATCGAGTCGTTGCGGTATGAACTTGGGTCGTCGTGGAAGTAGTTGTACACGTCTCGTAGGGGAAGTAGTCGTACACGGTGATCTTGTCATTGGTGGTCGTACATTTGACGTCAGGTAGACGGTCTAAGCATCGGTAGTCGAACTCGCTCCGCAGATGTCCGGGGGTCGTCGAGGACAACGTGGTGCTCGGCGAACTTGTCGATTCCACGGCGGCGGGGATGGTGCACGCGGCGACGGTAGGCGACACACATCAACAACTAGTAGCAACGGCGGAATAGCAACAGCAGCACGCTACGGCAACTAGCAAAGGCAGCTAGCAACCTACAGCGCCTAGCAACTAGTAGCAATAGTATCAGCTGGCAACAGCTAGCACCATCTACAAGCAGCAGCTAGCATCGGCAGGCAGCTATCTAGCAGCAACAAGCAGCAGCCAACGCAACCAGCAACAGCACGTAGGAGCAACTGCACCAGCAGGCAAGCAGCAGCAACTCTCGGCAACAGCAGGTAGCCAGCAACAGGCAGGCAATCATGGCAAGCAGCAACATAGCAGCGGCTACAACATGCATCGGCGACGACAGCAAGCACAACAGCAGCTGCGACAGTAGGCGACAACAGCAAGCAGCAACAAAACGTTGACAGCAACAGCAACAACGGCGGCAGGTCGGCACGAGACCGCGGGAGGCGCAACTGAGGCCGGCGGCAGCGGGGCTGGCAATCTCGGCGGCAGGGACGGAGGCTGGCGCACGGGGAGGCGCGAGCACGACTCCTGCAGGGGAGCTGCGGTGGCTCGGGGCTAGTGACCGGGATGGGGCAGGGAGGCGAGGTCGAGGCCATGGCAGGGCGGCACCGGCGGAGGCCTCGGGCCGACCATGGCGGCGGCCGCGCGAGCTCGGGAGGGATGAGGCCACGGGCCCCTGGCGCGGGAGGCGAGCTCCATGGGCGGCGACCATGGCGAGGGCGAGGCCGAGGGCGAGGGGAGGCTCCGGCGAGAGGAGGTGCACCATCGACGGGAGGACGAGAGGGATCGGGCGCTGGAGGTGGCTCGCGACAACTGGAGTAGAGGGAATCGGGAGGCAAGCTCGGGAGGATGACGACGCATGGGGGGGGGGGGGACACAGGGATCGAAGAGGATCCCCCCTGCGCTAGGGTTGGGCCGGTTGCGTGGACCGGCTGGGCCTCTCTTTCCTTTTAAAAAAAGAAAAAATAGCCAGTTAAAAGAAAAAGAAAAAGAAAGGAACAAATAAAACAAAATACCACAACCAAAAGGATAAGAAATTTTTAACTAAAACAAAAAAAACTTTAGTCTCCTTAAAACATGCCCCAATCAATAAAAATTGTTTGGGACTCTTTTTTAACGAATAAAAATAAAACCCTTTTTGAAGAATAAAATAAAACCCCTTTTTTATAAATTAAATGGGTCTCTATTTTGAAATAAAACAAAAGAAAAAAATAAAGGAAAACCTGAGGGGTTGCCTCCACCTTTAATAAAATGATTTTTAAAAGAAGACGATTTTTTTAAAGGGGTTAAAACTGAAACGTTAACGCAGCCACAAAAATAGAATAGGAGAGGAGAGAAGGGGTTTTACGGCTTCGGTGCAACTGGGTTTTGAAGTGGCTGTGTTGCACCCACTCTCATCACTCCAACAACACAACGCCACTCACAAAGCACTAACACCCAACAACAAGGAGCAACAAGCAACATCGATAATAACACAGTTGACATGATGCCATGCATGATGCCATGATGCAAACTAAATGATGATGCAACAAATAAAATAATCACACGACGGAAACAGAAATAAAGGGGAATCTTCTGGAACGTCGGCATCAGGCTGTCACAACTCTCCTACACTACAAGAGGATCTCGCCCCGAGATCCAAGAACGAAAGGGGGAGAGGATGAGAAAGCAAGAGGTAAAACTTAATCGCTTCTTTGGCAAGCGAGTGAAACCAACGACCCATGAAGGTTGCAAGGATATGAGGAATGATATGAGAAGCAAGCAAGAATTCACGGAAAATTTCGGCAGCACTTCGGTAGGAAAACAAGCAAGGAGATGAGGGATGTTCGTAATTGCTTCAATACTAGTAGTGGCGAGAGGAGTCCGGCTTCCCCAGTACTGGTGCAGAGAGTTCCGGATGTATCGCCACACTTTGTATCATTGTGATCACAAGGGTTTGTGTTAGATGAAGGTCCAAGATTCTCGTTATGTGTTTACGGATGTGATACACTGGACGGGTTAGTATAGGAGTTGTGTGACATATTACTCCTTGTATCCGTGGACCAGATTGCATGACCAGATATTTCGGGAATTCATAGGTGGGATATCAGGTAGTGACTTATAGGGAAATCTTCCTACATATGCATGATGTGAGGTTGGGATTCGACATTCAGTGGTATGTTTGTTGACGGTTGTCTTACAACGGTTCTCGTTGTGTCTTAAAGAGTCCTTGTAGCTTTCTACGACTCGGGGACGCTTTGTATGTCGTGTGCACTGCCTTGCATAGGATGGATACTCTAAGTTCGAGCCCGTGCGATCATATCCATGAAGATATCGGATGGAATCTCTATCATACATTTGTTCCGAGCAGTTCTAGTTCATACTTGGTTTGCAAGTGGTCTTTAATCAGATGTTGTCGGCAGTCACTTTGAGGAAGCATTCTTACTATTTTGTTCGAGTGAAATTGCTAAATATTCTTGTTCAGATATTTCTACCTATTGATTCAGCTTTACCTTGAATGTTATTCTCTGGGCTAATGTGTTGTCCGTCTTCAGGATGGCTCCACCAACTCGCCAGGCTCCGGGTCGCGAGGGTGCTGATGCTCCGCCACCACCTCCTCTTGCAGAGGCATGGCAAGCGGTGATGGCTGCAACAAATGCTAACACCCAGATGTTAATTCAACTGTTGCAAGAGAGGACCAATCAGCAGCAGGACAATTTCAACCATGGTGCTCATCAGTTTGCATCTCTGAATCAATTCCTGGCGAAGCAGCCGAAGTCCTTCACGTCTTGTGACCAGCCATTCGACGCAGAGGACTGGATTCAGGACATGATCAAACACTTTGAGTGCAACAATGTCCGTCTAGAGGACTTCCTCAAGGTTGCTACATTTCAGCTCAAGGGTCACGCAGCAGTATGGTGGCAGCAGTTGAAGGACTCCAGGGGAGGCAGAATGATCAGCTGGGACGATTTCTGTAAAGATTTGAGGACTCACTATATCTTGTCTAGCTTTGTGGAAGAGACGCGTGAGATGTTCAGGCGCTTGAAGCAAGGAGGATTCTTTGTGTACAAGTAAAGCGTCGAGTTCCACAAGCTGGCTCGATACGCTTTGCAGGACATTCCAGATCAGAAGAGCAAGATCTATCAGTTCAGAGGTGGTCTGAGAGAGGACTTGCAGCTGACCCTTGCCTTGCACGATCCTGATGAGTTTGATAAGTTCTACAACTTGGATCTTAGGGCTGAGGCAGCTTTGCTCTGAGTGGAGAATTTGAGGAAGCGTTCCAGAGAGTCCAGCTCATCGCCCTCAACTTAGGTGGTCCAGAAGCAACCGAAATATTGGGTGTCTCCTCCTCCTCCTCGGCAGACTCAACAGTTCAAGCAGTCAGGTGGTCATGGTTCTTCCCACCCACCCAACCCAGCTTTTCAGCAGAGGTTTCAGCAGCAGAAGCAAGGGAATCCTCAGGTGCAGTTCCGTCTGCTGTCACATGTTACTTGTCACAAGTGTGGGCAGAAGGGTCACTACTCCAACAAGTGCACCTCTCAGCAGCATCTTCTGCCCCTCCTCCAGGGAAGCCTCCAGGCAATGCTATGGTGAAGTTCAACCCCAGGTCTGCGAGAGTCAATATGGTGAATGCAGCTGAAGTAGAGAACTCCACAGACGTGATAATGGGTAATCTCCTGGTTAATGATATTCCTGCAAAGGTTTTATTTGATTCAGGTGCATCGCATACTTTTATGTCATTTCCCTTTGCATCTAGCAATAATTTTGCGACTGAGTTTTTACCAAAGTCGTTGCAAGTTGTGTCTCCGGGCAGTCGTCTCAGTTCCAATATGGTGGTCCGGGAGGTCTCTGTCAAGATGGGTGATTATGCCTTTCTGGCTTCTCCTATTGTCCTTGGCAACTCTGATACTGATTTGATCCTTGGGATGGATTGGTTGTCTATGAACAAGGCGTCTATTGATTGTGAAGCTAAAGAAGTGAAACTAACTCATTCTTCGGAGGACGTGATTATCTTCGCGGCGTGTGATGACACGGTCCGTCTGTTTTCCTTGAATGAGAAGGGTGAGATCTCTCCAATTTCTCAAGTCCCGGTGGTCTGCGAGTATGAAGATGTTTTTCTGGAAGAACTGCCAGGAATGCCTCTGCACCGAGCAGTTGAGTTCGTAATTGAGCTTGAACCGGGTACTGAGCCAGTGTGGAAGCGGCCGTACAAACTGGGTCCAGAAGAGCTGAAGGAGCTGAAGAAACAACTTGATGAGCAAGAGCGTCTGGGTCTGATCAGGCCAAGCTAATCTCCTTGGGGTTTTGGAGTTCTTTTCGTCACGAACAAGGATGGCATGGAATGACTCTGTGTCGATTACCGTCCATTGAATAAGAAGACGATAAAAAACAAGTATCCACTTCCGAACATCAATGAGTTGTTTGAGCAATTCAAAGGGGCTAAGGTCTTCTCGAAGCTTGATCTCAGGATGAGTTATCATCAGATTCGCATTCGCCAAGAGGACATTCCCAAGACTGCCTTCAGGACAAGCTTTGGCTCGTATGAGTACATGATGATGTCTTTCGGTCTGGCCAATGCTCCACCGACCTTCTGTCGGATGATGAATTATATCTTCTCCCCATTCAAGAATGAATTTGTCTTGTTGTATCTGGATGACATTCTGGTCTTCTCAGAAACTGAGGAAGAGCATGAAGAACATCTCAGGCTTGTGCTTGATAAGCTAAGAGAGCATAAGTTCTATGCTAAGTTTTCCAAATGTGAGTTCTGGTTGAAGGAAGTTGTGTACCTTGGGCACATCATCTTTTCCGAGGGCATCAAAATTGATCCATCAAAGGTGCAGGCCATTGTTGAGTGGGAACCTCCGCAGAATGTGAAGCAGCTTTGAAGCTTTCTCGGGCTTGCAAGCTATTGCAGAAGATTCGTTGAGAATTTGTCCAAGATTGCTAAGCCTCTCTCAAGTCTTCTCCACAAGGGTGTGAAGTATGTTTGGTCTCCAGAGTGTCAGTTGGCCTTCGACACACTCAAAGAGAAGCTCACTTCTACAACAGTCTTGATTCCTCCTGATGATTCCAAACCTTATCAAGTGTTCTGCGATGCCTCTCTTCAAGGTCTTGGTGCAGTTCTGATGCAAGAGAAGAAGGTGGTAGCTTATACCTCGAGGCAGTTGAAGCCAAGTGAGAAGAATTACCCCACTCATGATCTTGAGTTGGCGGCAGTGGTACATGCTCTGATGACTTGGAGACATCTCTTGTTGGAGAGAAAGGTTGAAGTATTCATCGATCACAAGAGTCTCAAATACATCTTCACCCAGCCTAACCTCAATCTTCGGCAAACTAGTTGGGTGGAAATGCTCCAAGATTTTAATGCGAGCGTTGACTACACTCCAGACAAAGCTAATGTAATTGCAGATGCTTTGAGTAGAAAGGCTTACTGCAAGAGTCTCATTGTGAAGCTTATCCAGCCTGATCTTTGTGATTCTTTCAGAAAGCTCAACCTTCAGTTAGTACCTCAAGGATTTCTTGCTAATCTTCAGATTTCTCCTACCTTGGAAGACCAAGTCCGGCAAGCTCAACTTCTTGATGCAATGGTGAAGAAAGTTAAGATTGGCCTGACAAAGAGCATACCCAAATATAAGTGCTTCAGTGTTGATAACAGAGATACATTATTCTTTGAGGATCACCTTGTCATTTCAAAAGGGGATCTCGGGAAGGTTATCATGGAAGAAGCTCATAACTCTCTTCTCTCGATACATCCAGGAAGTTCCAAGATGTATCAGGATCTGAAACAGACGTTCTTGTGGACTCGCATGAAGCGTGAAATTGCTCAGTTCGTAAATGAATGTGATGTCTGTCGAAGAGTGAAAGCAGAGCATCAATGTCCAGCAGGTCTTTTGCATCCCTTGCCCTTTCCCGAGTGGAAATTTGACCATGTTGAGATGGATTTCGTCACCGGGTTTCCGAAGTCCAAGAAAGGTAACGATGCCATCTTCGTCGTCATCGACAAGTTGAGCAAAGTCGCTCATTTCCTTCCAGTCAAGGAGTCTATCTTGGCAGCTCAGCTTGCAGAGCTCTATACATCTAGGATAGTCTCATTGCATGGTGTTCAAATGCTGATTTCTTTGGATCGCGGAAGCATCTTTACTTCCAACTTCTGGGATTCTTTTCAGTCTGCGATGGGTACTAAGATTCGATTTAGTACAGCCTTCCCTCCTCAGACTAGTGGGCAAGTTGAGAGAGCCAATCAGGTCCACGAGGATATGCTAAGAGCTTGTGTCATTTCCTTTGGCATGAAGTGGGAAGACTGCCTACCTTTTGGTGAGTTTTCATACAACAACAACTATCACGCAAGTTCAGGCAAAGCTCCGTTCGAAATTCTTTATGGCAGGAAGTGTCGTACCCCGCTCAATTGGTCAGAGACTGGTGAGCATCACATTCTTGGGAATGACATGCTTGCTGAAGCAGAAGAAATGTCTCGTGTCATTCGGGATAATCTCAAAGCAGCGCAAACCCATCATAAGAGCTACTACGATAGCAAGCATCGTGACATGACTTATCAACTTGATGATTTCGTCTATCTCAAAGTGTCTCCCATGAAGGGCACTTAGCGTTTCAGCATCAAAGGAAAGCTTGCTCCTCGTTTTGTTGGGCCTTTCAGAATTGTTGGCAAGAGAGGCGACCTTGCATATCAATTAGAGATCCCTTCCAACTTCTCAAATGTGCATGACGTGTTTCATGTCTCTCTGCTTCGGAGATGCTTCAAGAGTCCCGAGCGCACAATTTATCTTCAGGATATCGACCTCCAACCCGACCTATCCTAGCGTGAGCATCCAGTTGCAGTTCTTGAGTCGACTGAGCGCAAGACCCGCAATAAGTCAATCAACTTTCTCAAGGTGAAATGGTCACATCATTCCGACAAAGCGGACAATTGGGAGCGCGAGGATCACCTCCGTTCTGAATTTCCAGAGTTCTTTGAGTCCTAGATCTCGGGTCGAGATCTTGTTGTGGTGTGGGAGAGTTGTAACAGCCCAGATGTTTCCCTTTCCATATTTGTACTCTTTTCCTTGTTTGTGGAGGCTTTGATGAGTCTATGGGGTTATAAAGAGGTTATCATTTCATGTGGCATCATTTTATGTCATCATCTTGCATCATGGCATTCATTTGCATTCATGGCAATCCCATTCTTGTGTTGCTAGTGTTGGTTCATCTTGGAAGTGCTAGTGTGCATAGGTGTGTTGGGATGAGTGTGGTATTTTCAAAAACAATGCAATTCAAAACAATGCTAAAACCCTTAACCCCATTAATTATTTAACTTGTGTCTTAAAACTTTGCTTGAACCTGTTATAAAGATGTTAATTCTTTAGAGGTTTTATTTGTGGTTGAGGGGGTAGCTCTCACTGTTATTTTGGACTTTGATTATTGAGTGTTTTAAAAACAAAACATCATTAAATTCATGTTTTAGGTGTATTTTATTTTGTCCTAAAAATCTGGTTTATATTTTTGTTAAATAGGGCATAATTCCCTCATTCCCTATTTATTTTTATTTTTCCCAAATCCCTGTGTTTGCCTCTGATGTATTTTGGTTTGAAGTTTTATTTAAAAGAAAAGGAAAATTTTTCTCCCCTACCTTAGCCGCGCGCAAGAGAGAGCAAGTGGACCGGCTCCCTCTTTTCCCTCCTTGGCCCGCCTCCTTCTACCGCATAAAGGCCCGCATAGCGCGCCTTCTTCCTCCTTTCCAGCGCGGCAGCTAGGCCCCACTCGTCAGTGGCTCCTCCCCGCCACCTTTTTCCTCCCGACGTCCCTCTCCTCCGCTCGGGCGAGCACATGGGGCTGCCATGCGCCGTTGCTCCCTCTCCTTCCCCTTTATAAGCGCGTGGGCGTCTGTGCCTAGGGTTTCCCCCCTTGCGCCACCACCCTCTCCTCCCACTTATCCATCTCTCCCCCTCCCAGGTAAGCTTCTATAGTTAGGCAGAGAGCAGACCCGAGAGAGAGAGGAGCTCGCCGCCGTCTACCTCCGCGCTGTCGTCGTCTCCGGCATCGGCGAGCAGGTCCAGGGGCTCGGGGTGGTTCCCCCCGTTCCGTTCCCGGCGCCAGGAGCCCCGGAGAACCACCACGGCAACGGCTACGTCCTCGTCTGCATCGTCGTCGTCCTGCTCCGCGTGGGGGCCTCCTGCTTCAACTCCGGTGAGCCTTCCCCAACTTATTATCCCCTGCCCCGACTACGTTTGACTCGAGGGTGAGCATGCCGTCTCCCCCCTCTACCTTCTCCCGTAGGCGCGCCATAGCTTCTCGCCGCTCTGCTGTCGCCGCCATGGCAGGGAAGAGCCGCACCGGCCAACCATCGATGCGGGCTCCCTCCCGCCGATCTGAGCCGGGGAATGGGTTCCCCAGGGACCCCGCGTCTAGCGCCAAGGGTCGCCGTGTCGAGTAGGTCATTGGAGCGTCGTCGGATAGTCGCCGGAGTAGATCCTCTATTCCGGCCGCTTGGAGTGCAGTTAGAGCAGAGGGGGCTGCTCAAAAGAGCAACTCCCCCCTCTCTGTTAAGCTTCGATCAACTAGTGCAGTGGTGTTGGGACTGGGGGCAACCAGTAGGTTGTGGGTTCGAATCCCACACCCCCCTTTTTCATTTTCTTTTCTTTTCTTTTTGTTTTATTTATTGCCAGGGCTTTGTTTGTTGTTTTCTCTATGTCCTGTTGCACTAGGGTTTGTAGCATGTGTGTGTGTGTGTTGTAGGTGTAGGTGTAGAGTGTATGTGTGCATGTGTTTGCACATACACTTGTGCAAGTGAGCATAATCATATGTGTGTGCACATATACATATAGGTGATGGGTGTTTCTACTATCTGTGTGTGTGTGAGTAGTTCCTTGTGTGTGGATGCATGTGTAGATGTAGGGGTGTTTTTGTGTGTGTGTGTAAGTCCACATATACATGTGCATGTGTGAGCACATATGCCTTGGGCATGTGTGTGTGCTCATGTGTGTGTGTGTGGTTGAGCACATCTCCCCATGTTAGTGTAACCTTGTTAATGATGCTATGTTATGCCTAGATAGTTTAAAATTTCCTAGTGAGAGTCCTTATGTAGATATTGCCAAACATGGTAGCTTCTACATGTGACAATAAGTCACTTTTAGCTTATAGGAATCCTTGTGATATTTTCGAGCTAGCTTTGTGCATTGATGTTTCATGCAAGTACCTATGTATGAATATGAGTTTTGGGGTAGAATCATCCCAGGAATCCATTGGTGCAATCAGATTCCACTTTAGAGCAACTTCATAAAGCTGTTATTTTCTGATGTGATGCCATGTTTAGAGCTTTACATTAGGTGGTGCTTTGGTCCTTTGTGGACGATTCCTTGATGGAATGGTAGTGGGTGAACCCCTCTACAGCTTGGGACATTCATTTTGTTCTTAGGTTTTTGTATGCACCTATTGTGCCCTACCAAAGTGGACACTTGGCTGAATCTGTCAGATTTGTGAAACCGTGAGAATTTCACTAAGTCTGGGAATCTGGAGTTATTTTCTTCCCCTGTTGTCTTGTGTGAATTAGCTCATGTATTGCGAATTAGCCCATGCAACAAACTAATGTTTGTTAGATGTTATGTTTGACTAGCTCACTGTAAAATTTCATGCTTATAAACCTCCTATAGATATCATTTTGGAGGCTGCCAAAATGCTTCAGAGCATAAGCAGCTGGTGAAAATCTATAATGTTCACTAAGTCCCAATTTGTGATATTTTCTCCAAGTTAGAGGCTATAGATCTGCTCATGGGTGATTCCTTTGCCTTAGATTTTTTTCCAGGGTTGTAAAGCTTTTGGATGGCTTCAGTTTCATACCTTGTTTGATTATTTAGAGGGCTGTAACTACTATGTATCTTGTAGTCAAAGTGCTATGTTGCTGTTAAAAACAGATTGTATGCTTATGTGGTTTTAGAGCTTGTGTGGGTATTGGGTGTTGGTGTGGTGTGATCCCAAGCACCATTTCACTTGTATTTTTTTTCTTGATCATGTGGCAACCTGGTTACACCAGTGAGTGCCCATATGTTTGTGTTTGTGGCTGTTTTGAACCATAGGCCTTATAACTTGTTTTGTTGTTTTCGGTTGATCCGTGTAAACGTTCGTTACGTTCTTTATATGTTTTGCAACGTTTTCTCATGATGCACACGTTCATGCCATGTTCATGCATGTCAAGATAACTTAATATGAGGTTCTGTCGAGAATTCAATTAACTCAACTAATGCATATGAAAGTGACTAGAATAGTGATGCATGCTTCCTTCTTCACACATGCATCATATTGGTTGTTGCATTATGTTTTGCCGGTGTTCATTGGTTGTTATCTTATCTTGGGTAGCACTGGGAACGGAGTGCGAGTACGTGGATTACGGAGAGTACGTGCAGGAAGAACAAGAGCAGTTCCAGGATGAAGAAATCAAAGGCAAGATGACCGTGACCTTGACACCGTTTCTAGCTTTGTTATGCTTAGAATCACGTTTTATTCGTTACATTCTCGCTGCCTACCACTTGATAAATATGCCAACTGTCTTTCCCATGAACCCCAAACACTTCCCTCTCCTAGCAAATGTTGTTTGGCTAAGTAGGGTTGCTCAACCTCTAATGGATAGCTTTGCTAGTTGCAGGTGCCAGCTGGCCCATGTGATAACATGGGCAGGTTGATATCATTATGTTTAATTTTTATTTAATTAATGCACCTATTTACTTGGTAAATAACAGAAGGCCTTGCTTTTTGTTGGGTGACTTGTTCCGTTGTTGCCGCCCTTAGTTTCGGCTACCGGTGTTTGATTCCATAACCCAGCACTCCCAACACGTTCGGGGTTGTTATGGGGACCCCCTTGATAAATCGTATAGTGTTAAGGCTTGTCCGGCAGGTCCCAACTTTGGTTTTAATCTGCTAATAACTTAATAATTAAATGCATAGGGAATAGCTACCCCGAGGATTTAATCAACCACCCGGGCCAGTGCTCCTCATGAGTGTTGGTCCAAACTGGACTGCCTGCGGGGCCACCGCGAGGAAACTTGAGGTTTGGATTCCGTAGCTAGATTGAGATACGCGACTCTTATCGAAGTCGTCGACACGTCGGGCGGTCCTTCTAGATTTGTCTTACCTTAACGATATATCTTGCGCATTGGAATTCCAGTGAAACTTTGTGTCTCCTCAAGGTTGAGGTTTTCCTCTTAGGAATCCGACGAGATCACGAGTTTCGTGATAGAGGATTACTATGCGTCCTGTGGTAATTTGTAATGGACTAGTTGGAGCACCCCTGCAGGGTTTAATCTTTCGGAAAGCCGTGCCCACGGTTATGGATATTTTGTTAACATCCCGTTCTAGACAACTTAAAGTAATTCTAATAAAACTGCCAACTGTGTGCGTAACTGCGACTGTCTCTTTCGGAGATCGTCTCTGATCGAGAACACGGTGGGGTTTTGCCTGACGTAAGTAGGTGTTCAGGATCACTTAGTGATCAATCTAGTGTTCGTCCGCCTTGCGTAGACCACCATATGTTCACTCTGATCATCGTAAGGTAGCCACCATATAAGCTTAGGTTGCTGCAAACTCATACACTTAACCTTCCTCACCCAATAACTTGGCTAGATTCGATACCATGGTCATTCGATTGCTGAGTCCCCATGGCTCACAGATTACTACAAACACTAACAGGTACAGGTACGTCTGACGCAGGAGATCCTGATGACAGCCAGCTGAAGTGGGAGTTCGATGAGGACTCGGGTAGATTGTACGTGACTTACCCGGAGGACTGAGGCCGTGGTCGTGATCGTGGGGCCAGCATGTGGGATTTCATAGTTTTACTTGTTTTCATGTTGCCCGTAACTGGACTAAACTATGCTTTGAATAATGTGTGTCTGTAGGCTGTATTCTATACTCTTATCAGATGGCAAGTGTATGCCCTGCTTGTCACTCTTTCAGTTAGGTAATGTTATGATTATCTCGCTGGCGAAACGTTTAGATGCGCCCCTTTCCCTTTCGAGGCCTCACTCCCAAACAAGGAAAGGGCCGCATCTTAGTCATTACACATCGACTCCGTCGTGGACTGTGCTCCCCATCGCACGTCGTAACAAGCGATCCGGCCACTCACGGCTCCACCGCTGGGTGCGCCATGCTCTCGCGCGTCAAGCGTCTTCGCCGCAGGTGGAAGCCATTGAACCTGCTACACCTCCGTGTGCTGCATCTCATTCGGTGTCAGATCCGTCCGGCTCTCCTTCCGAGTGTGAGAACCGTTGCCCTACGGCGGAGGTATTCATGGCCGGCTCACACGAGAGCTCGCCAAGGACCAATCGGGACAAGCACGAAACCGAAGAGACTTCGGTTGCGCGTCATCATCCACGCCCTCCAGCATCCGGTCGGTGTTCCCATCACGACAACATCGAGTATTCTGCACGCCTATCCTCAACTTGGCCGCGACCGCAAGGATTGCACACTCCATCCAGCCGTCAAATTCATCTGCGGGCAGAGGAGTGCAGCTGATCCGTGCCCTGTTGCAGGAGGCACAACAACATAATTCTGCTGCATCTCAGTCTCACAACAGACTGCACATCAATTCCGTCCGAGCAAACACAGTTTGGTCAGTTTACAACCCAGGTTCTCCTCAACGTCGCAGAGGAGGAGATCACCGAGAAGATCGGTACAGAGACCAGGGGCGGAATCCGCTTCCCCCCGGTTCAATCGTGAAGATCGCCATCGCTCACGCTCTCCTCCGCGGAGTGGTTTGTACGCGCCCCGGCGCAATGACGAAAGGCGATCGGTGGGCGACGACCGTGACCAGAGGCGTGATGTAAGGGACTATCTCACTCAGAAGAGAGTTGATAGAGGCCGAGCCTATCGTGACGGATACGACGGTGATCGTCCGAGTGGAAGTGGCTCTGTCATCTCCGGACCCGAGTGTTTCAGCCGAGCGATCCGCTCTGCTGATATTCCCCCCAACTTCAGGTTGGCGGCCGGAATAAGCAAGTTCACTGGAGAATCCAAGCCAGAGACGTGGCTAGATGATTACCGAGTGGCAGTTCACATCGGCGGCGGCAATGACAACGTCGTAATGAAGCACTTGCCCCTGATGCTTGATGGTTCGACCCGTGCCTGACTAAATCAACTAGCTCCATCAAGCATATACTGTTGGGCAGATTTGGCCCGAGTGTTCATCAAGACCTTCGAGGGCACCTGCAAGCGCCTTGCTGGTCTCTCAGAGCTACAACATTGTATCCAGAATCTGAGTGAGTCTTTGCGTGATTATATCCAGCGCTGGACCACTCTTCACCACACCATGGAGAACGTCACCAAGCATCAAGCAGTCTGCGCTTTCAAGGCAGGCGTCAGGTACCGCGAGTTGTACTTGAAGTTCGGTCGGACAGGAGATATGTCCATGAGCAAGATGATGGAGACAGCAACCCGCTATTACAATGGAGAAGAAGAAGACCGCCTCCGTAGCGGCAAAGGCAAAGCAGTCGACAGAGATGCCAATTCCAACCAAAAGCAGAAGCATAAGGTGGAGCGCACACCGCCGGCAGAAGCAGCCGCTCTGGGAGCGGGAAAGTTCAAGGGAAAGGGCAAGAGCCAATTCCCCCTAAATAAATTCAAGAAGCAATCGGGACTAGATGTCCTTGATCAGTCGTGTGCAATTCACACGAAGATAGATGAAGAAGGCAACACCATAGTGCCTAAACATACCACTCGGCAGTGCAGACTGTTGATCCGGAGATTTGGAGAGGATCAGTCGAATGAGAAAGACCAAGAGAAAGAGGACAAAGAACGAAAAGACCCCTTCCCAAAGGTCCATGCCACTCTGATGATCTTTTCTGATGTCGAAAACAAGAGTCGACTGAAAGTGGTCAACCGAGAGGTCAACATGGCAGTTCCTTCCGCCCCGAAGTATCTCAAGTGGTCGCAGACTGCCATCACCTTCGACCAGTCGGATCACCCGACCCATGTCCCCACTTCGGGACGTGAGGCTCTTGTTGTCGACCCGGTGGTAGAAGGAGTTCGACTCCCGAAGGTGTTGATGGATGGAGGGAGTGGTTTGAACATCATGTACGCCGACACGCTCAAAGGGATGGGCATTCCGATATCCAAGCTCAGCGACAACAATATGCAGTTTCACGGAGTGATCCGAGGGAAGAAGGCCAAGTCACTCGGCCAAATCGCGTTAGATGTCGTCTTCGACTCTGACAAGAACTTCCGCAAGGAGAAACTCACGTCCGAGGTGGTAGACTTCCAGAGTGCCTACCACACCATACTTGGTCGACCACCGTATGTATGTTTCATGGCCCGACCATGTTATGTTTATTTGAAGATGAAGATGCCAGGACCGAAGGGAGTCATCACCATCACTGGTGATCGACACAGAGGAGAAGAATGTTTGTAGTAGGGCTCCAAGATCGCCGACCAGTAGAAGGCGATGGCAGAGCTTGACGAGTACCGGTAGACAACAGATCCCGCGGAACTGATGCGTGCGAAGAAGCCAGCTTCCGAGTCTGCATTCCAGTCGGCAGGTGAAATCAAGAAGGTCAAAATCCACTCGACGGATCCTAAGGCTGCCCCGACCAACAGCTCAACAACCCTTGACCCTAAATAGGAAGCCGAGCTGATCTAGTTCCTCCATGAGAACTGGGACATCTTCACATGGAAGCCCGCTAACATGCCTGGTGTACCCAGGGAACTGGCTGAGCACCAACTGAGGGTTGACCCCAAAGCTCGAACCATCAAGGAGCATCTGCGTCGGTCCGCCACGTGGAAAAGGAAAGCAATCGGCGAGGATGTGTCTAAGCTCCTAGAGGCCAAGTTCATTCGCAAGGTTTACCACTCCGAGTGGCTCCCGAATGTTGTCATGGTGCCTAAGAAGGACAAGTCACTCCGAATGTGCATCGACTTCAAGCATATCAATCGGGTCTTCCCAAAAGACCACTTCCCACTCCCCCACATAGATCAAATCATCGACTCGACTGCGGGATGTGAGCGATCCACCAGATCCGTCTATATGGCCCAGATGAAATAAAAACAACCTTTATCACCCCTTTTTGGTGCTTTTGCTACATCACTATGCCATTCGGTCTAAAAAATGCAGGAGCCACTTTTATGCGCATGATTCAGAAATGCCTCCTCGACCAGATCAGTCGGAACGTGGAGGCATACATGGCCGATATCGTAGTCAAGTCACGCAAAGGTCCCGACCTGCTGACTGACTTGGCTGAAACAGTCGCCAACCTTCGAAGGTACGACATCAAGCTCAACCCAGCCAAGTGCACATTCGGAGTACCCAGCGGCAAGTTACTCGGTTTTCTCGTTTCCGAACGAGGAATCGATGTTAACCCCAAAAATATCAGGGCAATCGTCCGAATGAAAAGCAACATGCGAGTGCACGACGTCCAGAAACTTACAGGATGTTTGGCAGCATTAAGCAGATTCATATCTCGACTCAGAGAGAAAGCCTTACCACTGTATCGACTCATGAAGAAATCAGATACATTCGAGAGGACTCCCAAAGAAGAAGCTACATTCATCGAGTTAAAAACTCTGATATCCACCCAGCCGGTTCTTGCTGCTCCGTACAGCAAAGAGCCACTCCTCTTGTACATAGCAGCCACAAATCAAGTTGTCAGCACAATCCTGACAGTCGAGCGAGAGGAGGAAGGCAAGGCTTACAAGATTCAACGCCAAGTATATTATGTTTCTGAGGTCTTGACTCCTTCCAAGTAGAGGTATCCCCACTATCAGAAGCTCCTTTATGGGATTTATATGACTGCAAAGAAGGTAGCTCATTATTTTCAAGATCACTCGGTGTCTGTGGTCAGTGATGCCCCATTCTCAGAAATCCTTCACAATCGGGATGCATCGGGCCGAGTGGCGAAATGGACAATGGAGATATTATATTGTGACATAAAGTTAGAAGCCAAGAAAGCCATTAAATCTCAAGCTGTGGCGAATTTCATGGCCGAATGGGTGGAACAACAGCAACCAGCTCCAACTCACTCGGCACATTGGACTATGTTCTTTGACGGCTCGAAGATGCCGAGTGGTTCTGGTGCCGGCGTAGTTCTTATATCCCCGAAGGGTGACAAACTCAGTTATGTATTGCAGATTCACTTCGTTTCCTCTAACAATGAAGCAGAGTATGAAGCTCTCCTTTATGGGTCGCGTATGGCCATTTCACTCGGCGTCCGTCGCTTGATGGTATATGGTGACTCGGATCTAGTGGTTAATCAAGTAATGAAAGAGTGGGATGTGAGAAACCCTGCCATGACTGGATACTGCAATGCAGTCAGAAAACTTAAGAAAAGGTTTGAAGGTTTGGAACTTCATCACGTTCCTCGATTGAAGAATCAAGCTGCTGATGTATTAGCAAAAATCGGGTCCACTCGGAAAATTGTGCCCAGTGATGTTAGTTTGGAGCACATACACACACCTTCAGTCCAAGAAGATCCATTCACTGAAGAACCTCCTCAGCCTACAAGTGCAGTTGATCTGAGTGAAGTTGAAATCCCGGCAGTTGTCGACCTAATCATGGAGATTCGAGTGGTCACGCCCGATTGGACAGTGCCATATATTGCATACATCCTGAGGCAAGAACTACCCAAAGATGAAGACGAAGCTAGACAGATCGTTCGTAGATCAAAAGCTTTCACAGTCATGGGAGATCAGCTCTATAAGGAAAGTGTGTATGGCGTAGCTAAAAAATCGCATTTCCCGTGAAGAAGGTCGACTAATTTGGGAGAAAATTCATTCGGGAATCTGTGGTCATCATGCATCCTCCAAAGCCATTGTTGCTAAAGCATGCCGAGCTGGATTCTTCTGGCCACGTGCAAGTGAAGTGGCCAAAGAGCTTGTAGACCGTTGTGAAGGATGTCAATTCTACTCCAACAAATCGCATAATCCGTCATCTTCTCTAAAGACAATCCCCCTCATATGGCCTTTTGCCATGTGGGGATTGGACATGGTTGGACCCTTCCGTACAGGGCAAAGTGGATTCACTCATTTGCTAGTTGCAGTCGACAAATTCACCAAGTGGATAGAAGCCAAGCCAATCAAAAAGCTAGATGCATGCACTGCAATCAAATTCATGAGGGAAATCAGTGTGAGATTTGGGGTCCCACACATCATTATCACTGACAATGGATCAAACTTCGATTCGTATGAATTCAAGAGTTTTTGCTCCAACCAAGGAACCAGAGTGGACTACGCATCCGTTGCTAATCCCCAAACAAATGGCCAGGATGAACGAGCGAATGGACTCATACTTCAAGGGTTAATACCTCGTCTCACGAGGGAGATTGGACACGCTGCAGGTGCTTGGGTCACCGAGTTACCCTCTGTGCTCTGGGACTCAGAACGACCCCGAACAGGTCGACTGGGCGGTCTCCATTCTTTCTCGTGTACGACGCGGAAGCTATCCTTCCGAGTGATTTGCTTCACAATTCCCCTAGAGTTGAGACCTTCTCAGAAGCCGAAGCTGAACAAGCCCGACACGATGGAGTCAATCTCTTGGAGGAGGAGTGTGAGATAGCTTTGATTCTATCAACGATCTACCAACAAGACCTGCGACGATTCCATTCAAGACACGTCAGGAGTCGGACATTTCAAGAAGGCGATTTTCTGCTCCGAGTGCATCAGAAGAGACCACACAAGCTGGCCCCCGCCTGGGAAGGACCCTTCATCATTTCCAAGGTGCTGAACAACGGAGCATACAGACTCTACAATTTGGAGAAGAGGATCGACGAGCCGCGAGCATGGAACGGAGACTTACTTAAGCGTTTTTATGCTTGATTTATGACGATTTTGATGTAACGAACAAGATTCCCTAAAGCAATTTACTTGCGAGAAGCTTCGACTAATTCAATATGTTTGTTGACTCCGGTCTAGAAAAATTCTCCGAGTGAAGAGCTACCCTCTCACTCGGGGGCTTAGCCGCGAACCAGATTCTCCTAAGTTAGAAAAATTCTCTGAGTGAAGAGCTACCCTTTCACTCGGGGTCTTAGCCGCGAACAAGATTCTCCTAAGTTTAAAAACTTCTTTGAGTGAAGAGCTACCCTCTCACTCGGGGCTTAGCCACGAACCAGATTCACCTAAGTTAAAAACTTCTCCGAGTGAAGAGCTACCCTTTCACTCGGGGGCTTAGTCACGAAACAGATTCGCCTAAGTTAAAAAACTTCTCCGAGTGAAGAGCTACTCTCTCACTCGGGGCTTAGCCACGAACCAGATTCGCCTAAGTTAGAAAAATTCTCCAGGTGAAGAGCTACCTTCTCACTCGAGGGCTTAGCCGCGAACAAGATTCGCCTAAGTTTAAAAACTTCTCTGAGTGAAGAGCTACCCTCTCACTCGGGGGCTTAGCCGCGAACAAGATTCGCCTAAGCTCAAAAACTTCTTCGAGTGAAGAGCTACCGTCTCACTCGAGGGCTTAGCCGCGAACCAGATTCACCTAAGTTAAAGAACTTCTCCCACTGAAGAGCTACCCTCTCACTGAGGGGCTTAGCCGCGAACCAGATTTGCCTAAGTTTAAAAAATTCTTCGAGTGAGAGCTACCCTCTCACTCGGGGGCTTAGCCGCGAACAAGATTCGCCTAGTGAAAAAATTCTTCGAGTGAAGAGCTACCCTCTCACTCGGGGGCTCAGCCGCGAACCAAATTCACCTAAGTTAGAAAAATTCTTCGAGTGAAGAGCTACCCTTTCACTCGGGGGCTTAGCCACGAACCAGTTTCACCTAAGTTAAAAAACTTCTCCGAGTGAAGATCTACCCTCTCACTCAGGGGCTTAGCCACGAACTAGGTTTGCCTAAGTTAAAAACTTCTCCGAGTGAAAAGCTACCCTTCCACTCGGAGGCTTTGTCGTGAATTAGATTTGCCTAAGCGACAAAATCCCGCCCAAATCCCTGCCCAACTGCGAATCAAGCTTCGCTTGGGTGAGAAGACTTTGTGTATGCCCAGAGCATCCCCAAAAAAGAAAAAGTTCATTCGACAAAGATAAACTCAAATTCAGTCGAAGCAAGCAAATTAACGATACCCGGCGCAGATCAAGGTTATCCGCACAGGACAAAAGCACTCAGGTTTTTACCCAAATGAAGTTTAAAGTGTTTACATAAACCACTCCGCATACCAAGGCAAATCAATGTTTTTTCTCACGACTGGTCGTCTTTTCACGGCTCACCTAGACTAGCCGGCTCCACGAAGGTGGCGGGTTGCAGCATCAATGAAGGTCTCCATGAAGTCTTCAAACCGAAGCTTATTCGTATTTGCAACCTGCATTGCCTTCAACTTCTCCTGTCGAGTCTCCTTACAGTGGACCCTGACGACAGACAGAGCCACATCAGCCCCACACTAAGCAGCTGATTTCTTCCATGCTTGGACTCTCTCAGGGATACGACCCAGGCGCTCCATCATAGCATCCAGACCGACGAGAAACGTTTCTTCAGGCCATAGCTCTTTGTCGATTCTTCCCACAGCAGCTCGCAGACGAGTGAAGTAAACTTGGACTTTAACGAGGCGACAGTTGAGGCAATGCATATCCACGACCAGGTCATCGGGAACATGAAACTTGATAGGATCCAAGTATGGCTCCACCTCGAACGTCTCTTTCTCGAAATCGGGACATAATTCTGCAGCACAAGACCAACGAAATATCAGCTGCACGTCAGTCGACAAAAAATGCAAATACTCACTCAGTAAAGAAAACATACCAGTGAGAGACTCAAGCATCTTTGCTAGGAAGTCTCTTACAAAACTTTCTAAGGCATTTCCTCTTTTCGAAATGGAGTGGAGTTTCTTCGCCCATTCGTCTCTTTCGGTCTTCATCTGTTCATTTTCTCCCTTCAACTTCTCAACGTCCGCAAGCTTCAATTCATAGGCTTCGGACTTCTTCTTCAGATCGCCAAGGACCAAATCCTTCTCCTCCATTAACTTTTTCATGGCATCACACTCCAGCTTCAGCTTGTTCCTCTCAGATTCCACCTGGGCGTACTGTGACCCTATCTCGCAAGCCTTCTACAAAAAACTTTCGAGTGGAAAAATCAATTTCACTCGACATGAATATTCTTCTACTTTTGAGTGGAGAAACACAAGTCATTCGACAAATAATGCAAGCATTCAAATCCAGACTCCTGATGATGCAAACAGTCAACAGTAGTCTCGGGGACTACACCCAGTGGGTTCACTCGGCGTGACCCCACTGGTTTAACACTCGACAAGGTCTGCCATGCCGAGTCAAATACACTATACACTCAAGTACTTTAGACTATTATCACTCACCCCCGACTAATAATAGTCTCGGGGACTACACCCAGTGGGTGCACTTAGCGTGCCCCCACTGGATTCAGAACTCGACTAGATCATCTCTGGTTGATTTTGAACGGCAAGAAAGTCTCTACTGATTAAGACCACCGCAAGTGCAATCATTCGACAACGGTCTCGGGGGCTACACCTAGTGGGTTCACTCGGAGTGACCCCACTAGAACGCAAATGAAACAAAGACAATTCTATAAAAAAGCAACCCCTAGTGGGTGTGAATCGGAATTCAAACTTACGGTCGAACTTACTCGGACGTTTTCTTGCAGCACCACGTTGTTGTTGTACACAGAGACGATGGCGTCATAGGCTCCTTTTGCTTGTTGTGTCATCAGTCCTGCCTGGATCATAGCTTCCTTGGCAGCGCCAGTCTGATCTTCAAGGACACGATGCGTGGCGTACACGGTCACGGGGGACATCCATCCTGATGCCGCGGCAGAAACAACCGGAGCACTCGAATGCAATCTAGTCGGAGTCGTGGTGACAACGAGTGAACTAACTGGTGGAGCACTCACAACAGCAATTGTAGCCGCAGACACCTCGGACACAACAGGTTCCACCATAGCAGCTGGTTGCCTTTGGTCGTCGTCGTCCAACTGGATGACTTCTTTCGCAGCAGGCACGACTGGCAGACAGAAACATCAGAAGTTACCGTCAGGAAAACAGACATGCGGAAGAGTGACACGGAATGAGAAATCAACTTCATACCTAATTGTGAGGTGGCTGCGCTCGCGGTGTCAACTTGCATGAGATCTTCGTCTCCTTGAAGCGGCGATGTGAAAGAAGTGGCAACTCTGTCAAGACAATTTCAGTCGGTCGTCAGCGACCAAAATGTTCACTCGGATAAGAGCATAAGATCAAGCACTTACGCGGAGGCGACTGGAACAGTAATCCTCATCCTAGGCTGTTCCACTGGCTCTCCAGATGATCCCCTGACGCGTGGCAATCCTGCCACTCGGCACAAAAGGTTTACTTGGAGTGCCTGCATGGTCATGACGCTGCTTGGTCCGAGGCCCAGGGCGAGAAGTAGACGAATCTTCCTCCTCGCTCTCCTCCGACTCCTCCTCCGTCTCTTCGTTGTCGTCGACGTAGTCCTCACTCTCCGCACTGTCCTCCATGCTCCCCTTGTCAAGGTCGAGTGTGTTGCCATTCGGGACCGGAGAATGTAGGTTCGTCCACTCCTGCAAGATACAACCCACAAACTCATTCGACAAGGAAATCACAAGCACTCGGTCTGAACGCGACAATTTTTAACAAAGCAGAGATAACCTTGTTGGTTGGTGGATTGTCAGCTGAGAAGGGAGGACCCTTTTCGCCCCATTGGATTATCGCAAGGACAAGCTATTCCGTGGATCCACTTTACTATGGTGTCTTCACTCACTTCCTCGGGATGAGACCGAGTGGAGTCTTCAGGACCAGTGTAATGCCACATGGTGTGGTCCCGAGCCTGGAGAGGCTGGATGCGTCTACCCAGGAAGGCCTCCAATAGGTCCATTCCTATCACTCCGTTGTAGACCAGTCCAATCAGTGCTTTGACCAAGGGATCAACGTGAGTTTTGTCCTCCTTCGTGAGCGTTAACATCCTCGGAGCACTTGGTCGCTCTAGAGTAAAGGGAGGGAGTCCACTCGACATGTTCGGGCAAGCAATATCAGTACAGTAGAACCAAGTAGCCTGCCAGTTATGAACCGATTCAGGAAAGGTCATGGCAGGGTAACTACTTTTGGCTCTCTTCTGGAGCCCTAAACCTCCGCATAACTGGATGACATTAGTCTTGTCATCAGTCGGATTAACTTTTTTCACCGACTGAGATCGCATGGTGAAGATAGATTTGAAGAGTCCCCAGTGAGAAGGACACCCCAAGAAACACTCGCACAAGGTGATGAAACAAGAAATATGTGCAATGGCGTTTGTAAGAAAATGATGCAGTTGCGCCCCAAAGAAGTTCAGGAACCCCCAAATGAAAGGATGGGACGGCAGAGAGAAACCTCTTTCGACATGAGTCAGGAGGAGAACCCGTTCTCCCTCCTACGGCTCGGGCTCGGTCTTGTCTTCAGGGAGCCTCCAAGATTTGTCCGCCAGCGTGCCGTGCTCGACAAGTTCGAGGAGATCCTCCTTCCGCATAGTGGATCGGAGGAAATCCCCGTGGATCCAGCCCGGCGGCTGAGTTTGCTTCTTCGACTTGTCGACGTCCTTCTTCTTTGCCTTCTCTATCTTGCCGGTTTGTCCCTTCATCATGGTGCCGGCAATGAGATTGATTGCTTTGGTCTGCATTGGTGGCTAAAGAATAGGTAGGACAGGCGAGAGGAAGAAGACGATGCCGTTCCAAACCATAGCGCTTGATGCTTTTATATCCAGCCGACTGGGCCGCTGGCAAGTGGACCCTCGACTTATCCCTTCACAGGCCACCGCGAGATGCGTGGCGGAGATAGAGGCGCAGGAATCGAGGCAACAAGATCCACTTGATGGCGATGACGTCATCATCGGATAACGCGCGGCAACCGAAATTTTCGAATCCCAGAAAATCCAGAACAGACAGGGTGATTGGTCACATCAAAAGATTTTGTCACACGCACTGCTTCATTCGCTCACTCGGATCTTCTAATCCACTCAGATATTTTGTTCCAAGCAGAATCAATCAAGGCGAATGATGAAGATCGCAATCGACATCCAATTCGGCGAAACTTTGAAGAACACTCAAATTCAGTCTGCTATACCAAGATTTGCGGTTGCACCTTCACAACTCTAATGCTGGGGTTATAGCCCTAGGGTAGGGTCATAGGCCTGAGCTATAAGTCCTACCCAAGGGCACCTCATTATTAGCTTAAGGATCACAAGATACTTACCGACTGGATTAAGACAACCTCTGATCCACTCGGTAAAGAACCACTCGGAAGATTACTTAATACTCGATGACTGGATTCCACTCGGTAAAGACCAAAAGCCAGTCGACATAGAAGTTCAGAAGCCACTCCAGCGAGGCTAACGGTCAGACGTTAGACTACTATAGTTAATGTCATTTATGGCATACGTTACCTGTAACGTATGCATTCAATCTCACTTATTGCACCATTGAAGGCTGGACACTTATGAGGGGCAGCACACTCTATATAAGCGACCCCTCCCCTCTGGCACAAGGGTTCGCATTCTGTAACATTCATATTCCACTCGACACTAAAGCTCCAAGAGCACTGAGACGTAGGGCTGTTACCTCCACCGCAGAGGGGCATGAACTCATATAACCTTGTCGTACCTAGGACTCCGCCCTCTACTTTTCGTACCCTACACATCTACTGTCAGGCTTATATCCACGACATTCACCACCATCCAAAAGGTTATAGATGTGGTAGAACGATGAACTCCTTGCTCTTGTGCTTCAAAAGATAGTCTCCTCAACAATCAAACACTATTTCTCAGATTTGGCAGGGGTAGGAGAGATTAATCTTGTGGAAAACAACTTGGGGAGGCTAGAAATAAAGGTTCAAATGGTTGGAATGGAAACTCTTGATATCAACACATGAGTAGATGGATCTCTCACAGAAAAATGGATCTGGCAAGTGTAAGTGTGTTCTGAGTGCTTCCTCTACGAGTGAGAGGTAGGTGGAGGGGCATATATAGCCATCCCCCAAAATCAACCGTTACAACATTATTGCCCAACTCGGTGACACCGAAATGAATCTCGATGGTGCCGAGTTGCACTAAATGTGGCAACTTTTGAATTCTCGGTGAGACTGGTATAGGAATCTTGGTGGTACCGATACAATGACCTAGACCAGTTTCCAAATCTCGGTGATACTAATTACAAACTTGGAAATTCCGATTTGTGGAATCTTCTGAACAGAAAGTTGGTCACTGAATCTCGGTGGCACCGATAAGAATGTTGGTGGTACCGAGATGGTAGGGTTTGGCATAGGTTTGTCAAGTGTAAAACCGGTAGGGACGTGTGGAAATTGTTGGTTGCACCGATTTTGCTGATTTGAGTTTGGACATAGATTTTTTTTTGACCGGCTACTGTAGGGAATCACCCCACAGTCTTTTCTATTTATTCTATAAAGAGTTTATATGTACAAAGGAGGGTAAAGAATGTACAAGAGATAGAGGGGAGATACAAACCTGAAGGAGGTAAAAATGCTATCCATCTAAGGAGATCATCCCTAAAACTAGGTTTAATCCTTTGCGCTAGGAGTGAAATATCCTGAATAAAGCTAGCCCTCCATTTTCTAAACCTGGGTTGCTGATGATGAAAAACTTTGGCATTTCTCACAGTCTAGATGTTCCAGCAAGCAATGAAGACCACTTCAGAGAAGAATGGGTGATGAAAGTCTCTTCTTGCAGCTAAAGAAGTAGCCCACATAGAATTTCCCTGCCATGAGATCTGAAGATAATTCCAAATTCTGGTACTGAAAAGACAGGTGAAAAACAAGTGATCTCTGTCCTCCTTGATCCTGGCATGGCAAAGAACACATAGATTGGAATCAGACACATTCCAGTGACGCCTCTCCAGCATATCTTGAGTGTTGAGTCTGTCCATGATCAGCAACCAGGCAAACATCTTAATTTTCATGGTGCAGCGGCTCTTCCAGATCCAGCTAAGCAAGGGGTTTGGTGTGATGGGTTGGTGGATATGGAGATAATACTTCTTGGCAGTGTATGGTATAGAGTCTTGACTCCAGAGCCATATATCATCAGCATTTTGGTTTATATGAGTGTCGTGAAGAAGAGTGTTTACAATATCCACCTCTTGGTAAGCTTGTTCAGAGAGAGGTAAGTGGAACATGGGGAGCATATTGTTCTCTTGGAAAGCATGGAAAACTTCCTCAGCAGTTCAAAAATAATCCATAACAAAAGAGAACAGTCTGTGGAACCTAGAAGCCAGTGGTCTGATAGAGTCTCCAATCAACCAGGAAGCAGACCAAAACAAGAATGTATCACATCTATTTGGTTTAACATAAGTCATAGTTCTGAAATTATCCATACGTTTGCAGATGTCCTTCCACCAAAAGGAACCACAAAGTGAGGTACCTTGGTGAACTGTGTTATGATAGTATGTGTTCCAAATCAGCTTGACCCAGGGAATATCAGCTTTATTCAAAAACTTGTCTGCATGTTTGAGGAGCAGGGCCTCATTCTGGATCGCAAGGTTCATGATCCCCAACCCACCCTTCATCTTAGGTCTGTATACAAGGTCCCAGGCAGCAAGAGAGGGGGCATGATCTTGACCATTCTTTCTCCATAAACATTGTCGTTGGATTCGTTCTAGCTGCTTAAGGATCCCTGGAGGAACATCTATGCTGCAGAGAAAGAAGATAGGGACCGAAGACAGAGCTGAGTTCAAATATTGCAAACGCCCCCCCTGAGCCAGGAAGGATGAACTGGCACTGAGTCTTCTTTCCATGTTATCCACTAATGGCATGAGATCAATTATCCTTGGTTTAGTTGTTCCTATAGGTAAACCAAGATAGGTGAATGGCAAGGAACCCACCTTGCAACCAATATCATCTGCCAACCTTTGGAGCTGTCCTTGATCTATGTTGATGGGGAGCAGGGCAGACTTGTGATAGTTCACCTGAAGACCAGTAGATTGGGAGAACAGAAGTAGCATTTGTTTGAACTCTAGCAATTGAGATTCTTCTGCAGGTAGAATGATAAGAGTATCATCAGCATACTGTACTATGGGGAAGTATCTGTCATGACAAGGAATTGGCAATTGAATGAGGCCATCCTCCAATAGCTTATTGACCAAAGTTTGCAAAAAATCTGCTGCAATTGCAAAAAGAAGAGGGGACATGGGGTCTCCCTATTTGACCCCTTTCCTACACATGAATTTTCTTCTAGGAACTCCATTGAGAAGTATAGAGGAGGAGCCAGAAGTGAGCAGCTGTTGCACCCATAGGAGCCAGCTATCATTAAAACCCTTATATTTGAGAATCTGAAAGATGAACTCATGTTCCACAGAATCAAAAGCCTTTTCAAAATCCAGTTTCGGGATGACAACAGGTTTCTTGGACTGATGACATTGGTGCAAGTACTCTAGTGTTCAGCCAACACAATCTTGGATGGTTCTGGATTTGATAAAGCCATACTGATTTTTGTGTATGCATTTCATAACTTGCAGTTGCAGTCTGTTGGCCACCATTTTAGACAAAAACTTAAGTCCCATCCCTGTGAGAGAGATAGGCCTATAATCATCAACCTGCTCAGGGGAGCTCTTTTTGGGAATCAAAGTTATATATGATGAGTTCATGTTTTCAATCTTGGCATTGCCACCATGGAAATCAGCTGCAAGTTGATAAAATTTAGGGCAGATAATAGACCAGCATTTCTTGAAGAAAAGGCCATTAAAACCATCAGGACCAGGGGCCTTATCAGTGGGCATTTCTTTCACTGTCTGATCTATTTCAGCCTCGGTAAAAGGTTCTGTGAGCACATCCAGCCCATCCACCTTCTGAATTAGGGACTGTAGGTCGAAAGCTATATTAATACCCTGAGAGGAGCCCATCCTATCCTTGAAAGAAGTCTAGAAACATCCATCAATTTGCTCATTATCAGAGATGACAGAGCCATCATTTAGCTTAAGAGATGAAATGGAATTTTTCCTATATCTTTCAGTTGCCATGGCATGGAAAAATTTAGTGTTCTCTTCTCCAACTTTCATGAAACGTATTGTAGCTCTTTTTTTCTAGTAAAGTAATTGCAGATGCAAGAGATGATTCAAATGCAACTTTACAATGACCCTGAAATTAGCTTCAAGTCTGTATAGGGGTCATAGCTCTTCCAGATCATCAAGGCAAAGTACAACCTAGTTGCACCTATCAATAAGAAGCTTGAGCTGAGAGAGGTTAGTTTGCCATTTCTTTAGGGCCTGCCTTAGGTGCTTGAACTTGTCCATGATGATGGTAGTGATATGCCCTTTCCTGGATGGAATCTTCCAAGAGTCCCTCACACAATCCATGAAGCCATCCATTTCAACCCAGTAGTTTTCAAAGCGAAAGAGATTGCATTTTGGGATGGAAGTGTTGACTGTAACTACACCGGGGACATGGTCGGGTGCAGTTTTAGCCAAAGGGAGGACCTGTGTCAGAGGATATGATGAGATCCAAGAAGCAGATGTAAAAAAACCAATCCAATTTCTCTAGCAGGGGTGAAACTTGCATATTGGACCAGGTGAAAGATCTTCCCTTAATAGGCAATTCAAGTAGACCTAGGTGACCAATGATCTCATTGAAGATGAACATGTCATTTACATCAGCCCCGGGAAGGTTTCTATTTGATGGTGATCTAATAAAATTAAAATCCCCAAGGAGTAACTAGTTGTCATCAGCAGGGATGTTGAGATTATATAACGAGCTGACAAAAAGATCTCTAGCCTCACCCTGACAAGGCCCACAGACATTTACCAGGGTCCAAGATTATGCAGACTGATTGGATGTAAAAGAGATAACAAGACTAAAAGGTTGACACTCAACTAAGGTTCCAGTAAGAACAAATGAGTTCCACAAAGTGATCAGCCCACCAGAGGCACCACGGGAGAGTGAGTATGCAAACTGGTCAAATCTTTTAGGACAAAAGCTTCTTGCTGATCGAAAGTCAATGTGTTGCATTTTTGTTTCCTGTAAACATACTACAGAGGACAAGCTCTCATCGACTTTGTTACGAACAGCTCTCTGTCTATGATCAGAATTGAGGCCAAGCACATTGCAGCAGATAACACGCCAACTTCGCATAGATCTACTATCCAATAAGAACTTATAGATATATCAAAAGTGGAGTTACATAATAACTCACACAACCAAGGTTCAGAACACTGTAACAAAGGACAAGCAGTAGTCTGACAAACCGAACAACCAGCGAAACAGAGCAATAACAACATTGTTTTAAACATCAGAAGACGGGGTCTTGGATTTAGCAGGATCCTCCATAAGACGATCCACAGAGAGCTTCTCAGCAGCAATCCCAAGCTTCTGACGAGTTGCTTGCAGTACAGGGATTGGCATTGCTGGCGGTACCTCTTCTTGGGCTTGTTCCCCCTCCGGGTTGTCCATAGGTTTGGCCTTGGGCTTCCTCTTCTTGGGAACATGCATTGGGAGTTCCTACAACACTGGTTTGAAGCCGTCACGCTTGATCGAGCCTCTCATGCAGCGGCGCACCGAGGATTCGACGATGGAAGTGGCCTGCTTGTGAGAACCTTTCTTCTTGACAACAGGTGAACTAAAAGCGAACTCCCCTGTTGGTGGAAGCGAGTTGTCATATGTTACCTCAATGGAAGGAGCAGGGGTGATCTCAATGGGCGCCAAGCTTGATCCTGCAGCCTCATCATCAAAAGTAGACGACCATGATCGCTTGGGGATCATGATCGGCAGCACTCGTGGCAGCTGAATATGGCGAGGGACATGCATAGTACATGCCGTGCCCATAAGAGATTCAAAAGACCTGGCCCAGCGTAGCACAGGTGGTAGTGGTGGACCATAGAAAACCCTTGCTGCGCCAACAACCAGGTTCGTTTGCTGCATCACAGGACGCTGGTATGGGACGATCGCCAAGGGGTTAAATACAGGCGCCTCCTCAGCATGATCTGCTTCCACGGGCTCTTCGTCTTCGACATTGTCGGCTGCCGCTGCAGCAGCACCATTGGGAGGGGCAGCATTAGGAGCAACTGCCTCATCAACCGCAGGTTGGACAAGAGGCATGTCCACAACATCATCGTCAGCGGCAGCAGGCTGAGGGTCAAGAACCACCAATTCCTGAATAGAATCAGAGGAGGTTGGTTGATCAATAACCATCAATTCTTGATCTTGTACATGTGCATCAGGTTGTGGCTCTGGCTCTGGTGCTTCAGGTTCCGAACCCCATCCTCCACCGACTGGGGCTTCTGGCTCTGGCTCTGGGGGAGGTGGTGGCACCGCGTTCCATCCCAGAGCTCGGTATGGTGGCAGTGCAAATAACAGATTGTCATTGACTAGTTGACTAGGAAGTGGGTGTGGGTTGCCATTGAGGGGCATGGGATCTTCGTCGTTGGGCATATGTTCACAAAAATTTGCACCCAGTATGTAGACTGGCGCAGACCATGAGACCTTTACCCCTCCCCAGGCAGCATATTTAGAGAAAGTGACGCTCCTTGGCACCAGATTATCTTCAGGGAAAGATGCAAATACAATGGATCGAACCAAATATGGGTCATCGCTGACCCAATGATGGAACTCTCCAAAAGTGTTAACAGCAGCCCGAAGATCATTGGTATTGCGGAAGTCTAAAGGAACTCCAAGCAACATCAAGCAGCCCTGACGAAAACCTGTTTGTCCCCGAAAACCTGCACCGTCGCTATGACGCATGAAGCGAACAAAGGTATCGTTCCCTAGTGCTTGAGGGACCATTTCAACTGTAGCAAAGCTTTCCGCAACATCTCTAAGCTCGAACAGACCAACCCCCTCAATCCACGGCTGGGCCGAGCGAACATGAAAACCCCTATTGAGTAGTAGGAGAGTGGATGAGTATTTTTGGTGGCTACCTCTAAGCACTTGAGAAACCAATTCATCATAATACCTCATCCCTTTTTCATAGTATTGGCTTTCCTATGGACTCAAAAGTGATTTCTCACAAAGTATAAAATGAAGAGTCTTCTTTCTTGAAGCTTGAGCCAATCCTATTCCTTCCTTCATCAAGGGGCATCTCCTCACAATCCTATAGCCAAATCATCTTTGAAATTTTCTAGAATATACTTGAATAAACTCATTAGTCCAATGATGCATATGTTGTGATTAATTACCAAAACCACATTAGGGAGTAATTGTGCTTTCATTCTCCCCCTTTTTGATAATTGATAACAACATATAGATCAAAGCTTCAACAAAAGATATAATAAATGATTAGCATCGGCGCTTGGAGAAGTATGTGAAAAGCGAGAGCTCCCCGTAAATTTGTGCATTATTTTAAATTTTTGTTTGAATGCAAATGCACATTCGATTAGGATCATGGGTCACTCTTCCATGTCACATAAAACTTGGTGGTGCGCATTAATGATATGGATGAAAAGTAATGCACATAACACCAAACAAGACGTGAATGATCAACATGTTGATAGTTCAAAAGTAATAACACGGTAGCATCAAACTACCATAGCGTATGATCAAACACACCTCTAAACGGATAAAGTCATCCAAAATATCAAAAGTTTTGAAAAAATAAATGAGAGCAAATAAAATGCAAAGCTCTCCCTCTCGAAGCCGTATTAGATCTATACACTTCTATCACTTTGGAAACAAGTTACCAAAAAGTTCAAAGGTCTAGAACTAAGTGTCTCTCTGGGAACGATCTCCTCCGGTAGCTGAAGATGGAGTGGACAAGAGAGCATCAACGAAGACTTCTACAGATGTCGCTGGAGCTGGAGGTGTAGAAACTGGAGGTGCAGGAGCTGAAGGTGAAGCTTGAGCTGGCGAAGATGGTCTTGCTTCCGATACTAGCACAACTGCTGACCTAGTCTGGGTCCTGAACTGAGTGGTAGTCGGAAAAGGCGAATCATCATCATCATCATCATTGCTTGAGCGTGTAATCTTCACTGAGTCAACCTCATGTTGAAGTTGCTGAACAGTGGTGGTCAACTCCATCACCTTGACATCGAGTTCATGGAATTTTGTCTCCACGATCCTCACTAGGGTCTTCTGGTTCAGCAAAATCTTGGTAACTTTCTTCTCCATCCCTTGGATGGTGCTGACCAAGAAGGAGATCTAATCATCTCTGGTTCTGAGTTGTGGGGGTTGAGGTGGAGCATTCCTAACGGCCCCAGTAGTTGTTGCCTCTACTGTTTCTCTAGTAGTAGCTGAGCTGGGATGGGTATCATCCATCACAACTTCATTGTCCTCAAAATCGGGTTGAAGAGGAACGTGGGGATGATCAAGTTGATATGTATGTTTGCCAATCTTGGCATCGATGAGCATCTGAATGTATGGAGCATACCCACAATATCTCTTTTGATCTGCAGCAGTCCTCTTGATAGTCTCAACTATCAAGTCCATCACTCAGAACCGGGTGCGGGTGTCTAGATGGTGCGGCATGTTGATGGAATAACCTCTAATCATCTTTTCATCACCTGACTTGGGTGACAGGGCGTGTCTCATGATATTGTTTGTAGTAGGTATTCCTTCTTGCAAAAAGTAGACATAGTCAAATTTGTGAGACGACAGATAATTATTGGGCAGAGCCTTGTATATGTTGAACATGGAGTTGTGATTCATCTTGAGCTGTGAATACACATCCCAGTCCTCTTCTCATGCTTTAGAAGAACCAATGGTAGTGGCCCATTCATTAGCTGTAGACTCATGCAGGTGACCCTCAGTCATCCAAACGATTCTTCCATCAGAATAGAAATGAGTGGTGGAATAGAATTGCATGATCATCTCATCATTCCAAGCAATCATCTTTTTGCCAACAAAATCTTCAATATCAACCATCCTGAAATTTTCTCTCATATGGGGAAAGTAGTCTTCATTGGCCTTGATGTATTCCTAATTGGCGTATCTCATGTTGCTGACTGCATGATTCCTTTCGAGAAAGACCGAGTCATAGAAATCTTGTTGTTCCCTTGTGTGAAAGCAGGGATCAACATCAGTTCTCCTTCTCACAACATATGGGTCAATAGATCCCCACTTCCTGAGACCTGCATATTTGCTATTATTCATGTCCTCGGCAACTAGGTGAGATGCATCATGAGTTGGCAGATGATGTATCAGCTTCATAAGCACAGGAGCATCCTCATCTTCCTCAGCAGCAAAATCTGTGGACGCAGAGCCTTCATTTTTCTCAGCTGTAGGAATATCCATTGTAGTCCTCTTGGGAGCTACGGGCTTCTTACGAGCACAAGACTTCTTGGGACCAGAAGGCTTCTTTGGCATAGCATCAACCATCAACTTTGTCTTCTTTGGAGGAGGAACCTCGGCTGGAATTTCCTCCTTGTCATCAGCTTCACTACTGGAAAATAGTTTTTTGCCATCTGCCTAGTCTTTGCCGTCTGCTAGCTGATGGCAAAGAGTGTTTTTGCCGTCAGCTTCAGCAAAACAGACGGCAAAGCACAGGCTGATGGCATAAAGCCTTTTTGCCAGCTGTCACATCTTTGCCGTCTGCTAGCGGACGGCAAAGAGTCCAGAGGCAGACGACAAAGATATAGATAGGCCCACCTGACCGCGGGGTGGCTAGGTCAAACTGGAGTCGGACCTTTGTCGTCTGCTAGCGGACGGCAAAGAGTCCGGAGGCAGACGACAAAGAGTCTAGAATCTTTGCCGTCCGCCGGCAGACAGCAATGCTCTAACACCGTTAACGACTCCTTCCCCCCACCCGGCCCCTCCATCTCTCCGTAACGGTCACCCCGCGCGCCCCTCTCTCTCTCTCTCCCCACCCCGCGCGGCCCTCTCTCTGTAACGGCCGCCGCCACCACCGTCGCACCCCCGCCCCCGTCGCGTCGCCGCCCCTGTCTCCCCCGCCGCCGCCCCTGTCGCACCCACTGCCGCCCCTGTCGCCCTTATCGCCCCCGCCGCCGCCCCTCTCTCTCTCCCACCTCGCCCCCGCTGCCGCTGCCACCACCGTCGCGCCGCCGCCCCTGTCGCCCCCACAGCCGCCCCGCCACACCACTGCCCCCCGCCGCCGCACTGCCCCCGGCGACGCCCCACTGCCCCGTCGCACCCGTCCTCCTCGCAGCCCCGACGCCCCAGCCGCCCCCGCCGGTGAGTCCCCCCAATTTTTTGTTTTTCCTTATTTTTATTTATGTTAAATTAGTTAGGTTAGTTTTTTAGTTTATTAGGTTAGTTAGGCTAGTTAGTTAGGTTGTTAAATTAGTTTAGTTTAGGTTCAGTTTTAGTTTAGGTTTAGTTAGGTTAGTTTCCTATTTAGTAAAGGAGAAAAGGATAAGAAGAAGAAGGAGAAAGGAGAAGAAGAAGAAGGAGAAAGGAGAAGAAGAAGAAGGAGAGAGGAGAAGAAGAAGAAGGAGAAAGGAGAAGAAAAAAATAAGAAGAAGAAGGAAAAGAAGAAGGGGAGAATTGATTATCACCCCCCTGTTCGTGCGCCACCACAACATAAGCCCCCCTGTTTGCCTGGCTCCCTTTTAACCCCCAGTTTTCACCATGCTGTAGCTGATGCCCCCCTTTGCAATGTTTAACAGATTTGTCAATGGATAAATAACAAATAGGTACATCAATAGACCAAACTAGTTCACAGTTCACTTAATTTCTTCTTCTTTGGAGTCATCTTATTCTTCTTTCCTTTTGCTGGAGACTTTGTTGGTGTAGCAGCAGCAAAAGTAGTTCATGGCAGCACAAACGAGTTCACAGTTCACTTAATTTCTTCTTCTTTGGAGTCATCTTCTTCTTCTTTCCTTTTGCTGGAGACTTTGTTGGTGTAGCAGCAATGGGGCGGCTAGGGAAGGGAAGAGGCTTGCCTTACCTTGGAGCAGCAATGGAGATGGGACGGCTGGGGTAGATGCGGCGGCTAGGGCAGCTGCGGCGGAGGCGAGGCGCAGCAGCGCTTGGGGTGGCTAGGTCAGGGAGGGGAACGAGCAGAGAACGGAAGCTGCTTCTGCCCAGCTCGTGTGACTTATAATAGATGAGGGAGGGCAGTTTTGTCATTTCACAAAATAATTAGACTAGTCTGTGCTATTATTTGCTTAATGTGGAGCTAATCAACTCAAAGGGGGCCATTGGCAACATTGTTAGCACAACTGGGGGTTAAAAGGGAGCCAGGCAAACAGGGGGGCTTATGTTGTGGTGCGGCACGAACAGGGGGTTTAAAAGGAAAAGGAAGGGAAGGAGAAGAAAGAAGAGGAAGAAGAAGAAGGAAAAGGAAGGGAAGGAGAAGAAGAAGAAGAAGAAGAAGGAAAAGGAAGGGAAGGAGAAGAAAGAAGAAGGAGAAGAAGAAGAAGGAGAAAGAAGAAGAAGAATAAAGAGAAAGGAGAAGAAAAAAAATAAGAAGAAGAAGGAAAAGAAGAAGAAGGAAAAGGAAGGGAAGCAGAAGAAAGAAGAAGAAGAAGAAGAAAAATAGGAGATGAAGAGAAGAATAAGAGGAAAAAAGAAAATAATAATAATAATAATAATAATAATAATAATAAGAAGAAGAAGAAGAAGAAGAAGAGAAGAAGAAGAAAACAAGAAGAAGGAGAAGAAGAATAAGAGGAAAAAAGAAAAAAGAAAATAAGAAGAAGAAGAATAAGAAGAAGAAGAAGAAGAAGAAGAAGAAGAAGAAGAAGATGAAGAAAAGAAGAAAAGAAGAAGAAGGAGAAGAAGAATAAGAGGAAAAAAGAAAAAAGAAAATAAGAAGAAGAAGAAGAAGAAGAAGAAGAAGAAGAAGAAGAAGAAGAAGAAGAAGAAGAAGAACAAGAAGAAAAAGAGAAGAAAAGAAGAAGGAGAAGAAGAATAAGAGGAAAAAAGAAAAAAGAAAATAAGAAGAAGAAGAAGAAGAAGAAGAAGAAGAATAAGAGGAAAAAAGAAAAAAGAAAATAAGAGTTAGGTCACATATTTTTTGATTATCTTATAAAAACATCATATTTGTGTTGATCGGGTGAATTTCAATGAGCAGTTGTTCAACGACCTCCACGTGCGTTGGACGAGCTCCGCCCCTACGTTTGTTGGTGAGCACAAATGACTTCTCCTCCTACCCCCTTAATTTGCTCTGTCCCGGTCTTCGTGCCGATGAAACTTGCTATCTATATATATAGGTTTCTTCAATCATGAGTATGCGTGACCAGTATGCGTCTCCCGTTCGAAAGGGCGACATCTATAAATATGCATGTCTTTGCATATTTATAACCGCCATCCTTTCGAATTGTCCAACATTATCCATGGACAGCCCGAGTATGTGTAGATTGGGTTCGTTTTCCCTTATGCTGTGCTCTAGATCCGATGCGGAATTTCGTCAGTGCCTCCCCCGTTGTTCTCCGGATGCACATCCTCTCTGTTTATTGCGAAGACGTGTATCATGAGAACAGCGGGGAGGTGCTGCCGAAATTTTGTGTTGGATCCGGAGCAGAGCATGGGAAAACGAACCCAATCTACACATACTTGGCTGGGATTAGGACCTATCTTTACCTATTAGCGTGTAGGTTTCCTGGACGTAATAAAAATGGCGAACATGATTAACCGATGAATATAAATGCTAAATTATATATAAATATATTTCTTCTGTCTTTAGTAGCTACGCAAGATGAGTGATCGTGCGTGGATGTATACCGGTCACCCTAGTCAGAAAGAGATGACGAAAGAATGGTTTGTAAAAACAAAGGAATTTGTGAAAGCCGCATTCGCAAATGGCCAGGAAAGAAACTATTGCCCCTGTCCTGGATGCGACAACTATAAAAAGACGACAGAGGCTGTAATGATTAAACACCTGCAGAGGAGGGGTTTTAAGCCTAATTATACGGTGTGGACATTTCATGGTGAGTCTATACAACGCACAAGAGCTGAGGTGGTCCGTCGTCGCACGGACGAGCATGGTACCGGGATCGAAGAAATGTTGCAAGACTTTGATGATGCTCGGGATTTGAAAGATGAGATGGAGGAATCTGCAAAGGCCCTTTATGAAATGTTGGAGTCTTCAAAACGTCCTCTCCATGAGCACACTGAGCTCTGTCAGCTGGATGCAATTGCACAAGTAATGGCTCCGAAGGCTTAGTTCAACTTGGGAAGAGAATGCTACGACGTGATGATGACACTATTTGGACGTTTCCTACCCAAAGGCCATGTCATGCCTGCAAACCTGTACCAGTCGGACAAAATACTTTGTGTACTTAAGATGCCCTATGAGAATATAGATGCATGTGAGAAAGGATGTGTCTTATTTAGGAAGGAGTATGCACACTTGGACTATTGTCCCAATTGCGAGTCTTGCAGGTATCTTGTGGTAGACAACGGTATGGGTGAGAAGAGGCAGACCAAAATCGCAGTTAGTGTTCTTCGATATATGCCAATCGTACCAAGACTTCAACGTCTTTTCATGGTCGAAGAGACAGCCAGACAGATGACATGGCACAAATTGGGCAAAAGAACCGAACTAGATGCAGATGGGAATAAGATGATGGTACACACATCGGATGGGGAAGCATGGAAACATTTCGATGGATTGCATCAGGATAAAGCAGCAGATCCAATGAATCCTCGAGTCTGCGCCGCCACGGATGGTTTTAATCCCTTCGGCATGACGGCAATCGAATACAGTTGTTGGCCTGTATTTGTCATTCCACTCAATCTCCCCCCCCCCCCGGGCAGATTATGCAAAGAAAGAACATATTTCTGACGTTGATAATTCCAGGGCCCAATTATCCGGGGAAGAATATGAATGTGTACCTGCAACCGCTTAAGGATGAATTGTAAGAAGCTTGGGATAATGGGGTGAAGACATACGATGCCGCTAGAAAAGAAAACTTCAAAATGCATGTGTGGTACATGTACTCTATGCATGACTTTCCAGCGTAAGCGCTATTCTTTGGATGGTGTGTGCATCGAAGGTTCCCGTGCCCCCAATGCAAGGCAGCTCTTCAGTTTCATTGGTTGCAGGAGGGTCGGAAGTATTCTTTCTTTGACTTGCATAGACACTTCCTCGATCCTGACCATCAGTTCAGAAAAGACAAGAAGAACTTTACGAAAGGTAAAGTTGTCAAAAACTTGGCACCACCTGCGTTCACAGGCCAACAGATCCTGGATCAGTTAAACGCCCTCGAGCCTGATCCAGAGCGTCCACGGTATTTCAAGGGGTATAATTCAAAACACGCCTGGACTCACAAGCCATGCTTCTGGGATCTGCCTTACTTCAAAGACCTCCTTCTTCCACACAATATCGACATGATGCACACTGAAAAGAATATCGGAGAGGCTATTTTTGGTACATTGTTCGACATAGATGGGAATACAAAGGATAATATTAAGGCTAGAGTCGATCAAGAGACACTATGTCATAGACCGTTACAAAACATGCGAGAAGGCAAAGGAAAGCAGAAGTGGTCGAAGCCAAAGGCCTGGTTCAACCTTGGAAGGCCAGCTATGAGGGAAATTATCTTGTGGGTCAAAATGCACTTGATGTTCCTCAATGGGTATGCAGCGAATCTAAAGAGGGGAGCGAGTCTTGAAAAAATAAAAATCTTTGGTCTCAAGAGTCATGATTGGCACATATCGCTAGAGCGGGTAATGCCGGTGATGTTACGTGGCTTTATTCCTGAGGATGAATGGCTAGTACTGGCAGAGCTGAGCTATTTCTTCCGTGTTCTTTGTGCGAAAGAATTGTCGCCTAGCGTGGTAGAAGACATGGAGGAGTTTGCACCGGAGTTGTTGTGCAAGTTAGAGAAGATCTTTCCACCGGGCTTCTTTAATCCAATGCAGCATTTGATTTTACATCTATCGACCAAGGCAAGATTGGGTGGGCCCGTGCAAGATCGTTGGTGCTATGCAACTGAGAGGATGTAGAAGACCCTTCGAGCTAAATGTAAAAATAAGCGTAGAATTGAAGCATCGATGGCTGAGGCATTCATTACTGAGGAGGTGGCAAACTTTGTGACAGCACACTACGAAGCCAAAAACCATCATTTGCATAATCCGTAGCCTCGGCACAATGATGCAGACCCTAAAAAAGGTGGGTCCAACCTCAGCCTATTCAAAGGGAAGCTCGCACCAGCCGGTGCTTCGAAACCAATAACGTTGGATGTCGACGAATGGCGGAACATTTCGTTGTATATCTTCAACAACCTAACAGAAGAGCGGGCATACATCGAGTGAGTTCTCGACACATTTTCCCGTAACTTCTAATTCATTTGAACTGCTCTTATTCCCCGATATTTCAAACAGCCGTTACGTCGTCAAATTCTCGGATGGAGCAGTGATCGAAAATGATTCCGTCGAAGAATATGAGCTTCTGTCAAAGAAAGGAGGCGGCTATCCCGGTTTCATCTCTTAGTTCAAACAAACGGTAATTATCAATAATGGACCATTTCATTCTTGGTCTAACTTGCGGCTAATGCAACAACCGTTTCGTATTAAACTTGTAGGCTAATTCAGAGTCTATGGACGCCGAGTTGAGACAAGTCGCTAATGGTTTTGACTATAAGGTCCGTTCATTTGAGAAATATAACATCAACGGGTATCTCTTTCGTACCTTTGGCAAAGAGCTATCTATGCCCGACCGGAAATCTACAAATTGTGGTGTCTCTGCTATCGGCAAAGGTGTTATCGAGTATTATGGAAGAGTTGAAGCAATTTATGAACTTCAATTCTATGGTGAAAACCCACCGAACATCGTAGTCTTCAAATGTTATTGGTTCCAGCCGAAAAAGACTAGAAGGACTCATGAACATATAGGACTAGTCGAAATCAATCCAAACACCCATTTAGATGTTCCCGATGTCTATATTACGGCTCAACAAGCGACCCAAGTTTTCTATCTACCGTGGGCATGCCAAACGGATAAGAATCTGGAAGGTTGGTATGTTGTTTATGAAGTGCCGCCACATGTCAGACCACCTCTCCCAAATGAACAGGATTATGACCCTCACATTAACCCAAACACATATGATGGAGAATTCTTCCAAGAAACACGTCTTTCCAAGAAACATTTCAAGAACCGCCGTGCTTCACCCAAGAACATGGAAGTAGACAGCGACAATGAATCCGACTCCAGCCCTGAGCCGGAACCAGAAGACCTGGAACTCGTAGAGGTTACTGATGCGGATGACCTGTCAATGCTTCAATGATTAAAGGAAGGCCTTTCACAACTTCACGCCATTGAACCCGACGAGCACGTCATTCATGAAGACATGCGTGATAGTGATGATGATGATGCATTTATTGATGGTGAATATTAGTTTGTAAGATTCACAACTTAAATTATATATATTTTAATCTTTATTATTCTTGTACATATTATTATTCCTGTCAGTTATTCAATTTTTTTATGTTGTACTAATTTCTTTGAATCTTTATCATGGCAGGTCACCAGGTGTGGAAAGATGGTGGGCGCTGGTCCAGATCGCTCGACGGGTTCTTCCCAGGTGCCCCGCACGAGGTTGGTACTTCCCTTCCACCCCTATCTCTCCGTAGAGCCTTGGCAGACAATCTGTCGACACCACCCGTGGGTTCTTCTTCGTCAGCGGCATTGCCCACTGGGAGAGGTGCTGGTCAGGTAGGGAAGAAGGGGAAGGGTACAGGGAGAGGTGGTGGCCGCAGAAGATCCAGGAGGACTGTTGAGCCGTCCTCGCCACCACCACCAACTCATTCACCCGAGCATAGGACTAGTATGGTCGACCCGTTTGCGGAGGAGGCTATGGGGACTCCGTTCCAGGAGTCTGTTGTTGATGGGCATTCGTCCCATGAGACTCCGGTCCAGGAGCAGCCTCGGGTCGAGGTGCATTCGACCTAGGAGCAGCCGGAGGAGACTACGGTTCCGGAGGCTTCACCCGACGTGGAGAGGCCCGGATGGGAGACCTGGCCGGATCGTACCGAGTTGCCGGATTGGACCGAGGGTCCGGGTGGCTCAGGGGGCGAGGATGGCAGGGATGAGCTTACGGATAGTGAGGGCGATGTGCAGGTGGACGGGGCCACCGTGTACAAGCGTGGTAGTACATGTCTCCCGGTCGCCCCGGCTACACGCGAGCAGAGGCCGGTGATTAAACCTGGAGGAGATAGGTAAGTACATTTACCCTTTTTTTAGCTTTTGCCGTCAAGTTTGTTCAAATATCTAATGTGTTGACCTTATCATACTGCAGGGGATGGGTACACCCTCTTGGAGTCCGCAGGCCGAACTCCGTCCTTGGTGTGCTTTGCCGGACAAATTTCCCGGGGTTTGTCACGTTGCCTGGAGAGGGTCAGGTTCCTACCAGGCTGCGCAGGCCCCACTAGAGGAGATTATAGATGGTGTCTTGTGCCACACGAGGGCCGAGATGGTGATCAAGAGCTTTTGGGTAAATTATCCTTTTACAGAATCTAAAATTAACAATATAGCTAATTATTGTACTAATCGGTGTTTTCACGTTTGATTGCAGACCTTCTATAGGTGTGAGGATGGATATGAGGAGGCCCCATGGCTCGATAGCCATTGGAGATGGGATAATATATAGTCCACTCACTCTTCCGGAGATCAAGGCGCACTAGTCGAGCAGCTGTCCTGAGATAACGCGTCGTCCACGGCCAGTCGAACTTGCCATCGAGGTTAGTTGTACGGACTAAGAACACTTTCATCCATTTCATTATGTGTGTCACCATAGAACATTACTGTGGTAACGAGGAATGGTGTTTCAGGCTGCTCTTCAGAAAGAGAGAGCAGCAAACCAGGCTGCTCTTGTGAAAGAGAGATTGGCAAGCCAGGCTGCTCTTCAGGCTGCTCTTGATGAGAGGGACCAGACCACGTCACGATTGCTTGAGGAGGAGAGGGCCCGGAATGAGGCGGGTCAACGGGACCTATACGAGATTTTTGTGGTATGTTTTTTTCACATTAGCCAAATCATGTGTGTAATGTGTGTTTCATTACTAACTAATACGACCCACTCTTCAGGGTCTGTGCGAGAAGAGGGGTCAAGTCCCTCCACCGATGCTCGTCTTCTCTTCGATTGGCACGGTGAGTTTCGTTATAAACTAGTATTAATAATTGAGTGTCATCATGCTAACTGAGACATTGCAAAATATCTTTTCTGCAGAATAACTCCTGAGCGGCATCGCACGACCCTTCTCCAGGGCAACCGTCTCCAAACGAAGCCGCCGCGAGCAACCGTGGTGTTTCTCCTCCTTGATGACCACTACGGTAAGTTTCTCTTCTCCTCTTTCATATTATCCTTGCTTTAATTTCCCCAAAAAGACATAATTAGCCCATTTAGCTCCAAAATGCCATAGTAACCTCAAAATGGCATAAGAACCTTGGATAGCTCATGAATATTATATACTTAGCTTGTTTTCCTCTAAAATGAGATAATTAGCCCATTTAGCTCCAAAAAGACATAATTAGGTAATTTAGCTCCAAGAAGAGGAGAAGAAATAGGAAAAATGAAAAGAAAGAAGAAGAAGAAGAAGAGAAGAAGGAGAAGGAGGAGAAGGAGGAGGAGGAGAAGGCCAAGGACCTTCTAGTCCTTCTCCTCCTCCTCCTTCTCCTCCTTCTCCTCCTTCTTCTTGATTTCTTCTTCTTCTCCTCCTCCTTCTCCTCCTTCTTCTTGATTTCTTCTTCTTCTCCTCCTCCTCCTCTTTCTTCTCCTCTTTCATATTATCCTTGCTTTAATTTCCCCAACAATGACATAATTAGCCCATTTAGCTCCAAAATGCCATAATAAGCTCAAAATGGCATAAGAACCTTGGTTAGCTCATGAATATTATATACTTAGCTTGTTTTCCTCTAAAATGGGATAATTAGCCCATTTAGCTCCAAAAAGACATAATTTGGTAATTTAGATCCAACAAGAGGAGAAGAGGAGAAGAAATAGGCAAAATGAAAAGAAATAAGAAGAACAAGAAGAAGAGAAGAAGGAGAAGGAGGAGGAGGAGGAGGAGAAGGAGAAGGCCAAGGACCTTCTAGTACTTCTCCTCCTCCTCCTTCTCCTCCTTCTTCTTGATTTCTTCTTCTTCTCCTCCTCCGCCTCTTTCTTCTCCTATTTCATATTATCCTTGCTTTAATTTCCCCAACAATGACATAATTAGCCCATTTAGCTCCAAAATACCATAATAAGCTCAAAATGGCATAAGAACCTAGGTTAGCTCATGAATATTATATACTTAGCTTGTTTTCCTCTAAAATGGGATAATTAGCCCATTTAGCTCCAAAAAGACATAATTAGGTAATTTGGCTCCAACAAGAGGAGAAGAGGAGAAGAAATAGGCAAAATGAAAAGAAAGAAGAAGAAGCAAAAGAAGAAGAAGAAGAAGAGAAGAAGGAGAAGGAGGAGGAGGAGGAGGAGAAGGAGAAGGCCAAGGACCTTCTAGTCCTTCTCCTCCTCCTCCTTCTCCTCCATCTCTTCCTTCTTCTTGATTTCTTCTTCTTCTCCTCCTCCTCTTTCTTCTCCTCTTTCATATTATCCTTGCTTTAATTTCCCCAACAATGACATAATTAGCCCATTTAGCTCCAAAATACCATATTAAGCTCAAAATGGCATAAGAACCTTGGTTAGCTCATGAATATTATATACTTAGCTTGTTTTCCTCTAAAATGGGATAATTAGCCCATTTAGCTCCAAAAAGACATAATTAGGTAATTTGGCTCCAACAAGAGGAGAAGAGGAGAAGAAATAGGCAAAATGAAAAGAAAGAAGAAGAAGCAAAAGAAGAAGAAGAAGAAGAGAAGAAGGAGAAGGAGGAGGAGGAGGAGGAGAAGGAGAAGGCCAAGGACCTTCTAGTCCTTCTCCTCCTCCTCCTTCTCCTCCATCTCTTCCTTCTTCTTGATTTCTTCTTCTTCTCCTCCTCCTCTTTCTTCTCCTCTTTCATATTATCCTTGCTTTAATTTCCCCAACAATGACATAATTAGCCCATTTAGCTCCAAAATACCATATTAAGCTCAAAATGGCATAAGAACCTTGGTTAGCTCATGAATATTATATACTTAGCTTGTTTTCCTCTAAAATGGGATAATTAGCCCATTTAGCTCCAAAAAGACATAATTAGGTAATTTAGCTCCGACAAGAGGAGAAGAGGAGAAGAAATAGGCAAAATGAAAAGAAAGGAGAAGAAGAAGAAGAAGAAGAGGAAGAAGAGAAGAAGGAGAAGGAGGAGGAGGAGGAGGAGAAGGAGAAGGCCAAGGACCTTCTAGTACTTCTCCTCCTCCTCCTTCTCCTCCTTCTTCTTGATTTCTTCTTCTTCTCCTCCTCCTCCTCTTTCTTCTCCTCTTTCATATTATCCTTGCTTTAATTTCCCCAACAATGACATAATTAGCCCATTTAGCTCCAAAATACCATAATAAGCTCAGAATGGCATAAGAACCTTGGTTAGCTCATGAATATTATATACTTAGCTTGTTTTCCTCTAAAATGGGATAATTAGACCATTTAGCTCCAAAAAGACATAATTAGGTAATTTAGCTCCAACAAGAGGAGAAGAGGAGAAGAAATAGGCAAAATGAAAAGAATGAAGAAGAAGCAGAAGAAGAAGAAGAAGAAGAAGAAGAAGAAGAAGAGAAGAAGGAGAAGGAGGAGGAGGAGGAGGAGAAGGAGAAGGCCAAGGACCTTCTAGTCCTTATCCTCCTCCTCCTTCTCCTCCTTCTCCTCCTTCTTGTTGATTTCTTCTTCTTCTCCTCCTCCTCCTCTTTCTTCTCCTCTTTCATATTATCCTTGCTTTAATTTCCCCAACAATGACATAATTATCCCATTTAGCTCCATAATACCATAATAAGCTGAAAATGGCATAAGAACCTTGGTTAGCTCATGAATATTATATACTTAGCTTGTTTTCCTCTAAAATGGGATAATTAGCCCATTTAGCTCCAAAAAGACATAATTAGGTAATTTAGCTCCAACAAGAGGAGAAGAGGAGAAGAAATAGGCAAAATGAAATGAAAGAAGAAGAAGAAGAAGAAGAAGAAGAAGAGAAGAAGGAGAAGGAGGAGGAGGAGGAGAAGGCCAAGGACCTTCTAGTCCTTCTCCTCCTTCTCCTCCTTCTTCTTGATTTCTTCTTCTTCTCCTCCTCCTCTTTCTTCTCCTCTTTCATATTATCCTTGCTTTAATTAACCCATTTAGCTCCAAAATGCCATAATAAGCTAAAATGGCATAAGAACCTTGGTTAGCTCATGCATATTATATTCTTAGCTTGTTTTCCACTAAAAATGACATAATTAGCTGAAAAACATCATATTTTGTTCTTCTTCTGACTTTCTTATTCACATTTTTGCAGATTGGATATACTACATGCATGGAAGCTGGCATTCATGGAGTTGAACAATGTCGATGGATGAACTTTATATGTATATCATCTAGTTTTCATTTGAGTTGATGAACAATGTCGAACTATATGTATATGTATATATGGATAAACAGTGCAATACTTTGTATGTTGGTTCTTTCGATATATGGGGATGTACATTGATTTATATGTATATCATATATGTGTGGTGAATTATATATATATGTGTTGGCAAGTATATGTGTGGTGAACTATATATCATATATGTGTGGTGAATTATATAAATGTGATGTCAAATATATATATATATATATATATATATATATATATATATATATGCTGTGAAATAATATAAAACAAAAAAACAGGTACTATATGGGCTCTTTGCCGTCTGCCAGCTGATGGCAAAGACATGTGCCATCAGCTGGCAGATGGAAAGGTGCCACATGGCACCCAACTGTGCATCCTGGGGTGTCTATATAGGCTCTTTGCCGTCTGCCTCCAAGGTGGGCAGACGGCAAAGAAGAGGGCTCAAAGGAGGGGGGGAGGAGGAGGCATACGGCAAAGAGTGGAGGGGGGAGGAGGAGGAGGCAGACGACAAAGATAAAGGGGGAGGCAGACGGCAAAGAGTGGAGGGGGGAGGAGGAGGAGGCAGATGGCAAAGATAAAGGGGGAGGCAGACGACAAAGATAAAGGGGTAGGCAGACGGCAAAGCCTCCGTTAACCCCTAACGGAGGCAACGCCTGTCGGCTGCCGTCTCAAGCACTTTGCCGACTGCTCCTAAGGAAAGCTGACGGCAAAGAGCTTTGCCGTCCGCTTTGGGGGGATAGACGTCAAAGAAGGTCCTATGCCGTCGTAGGCTGACGCAGAAATTTTGCCGGCCGTGAGATTCTTTGCCATTTGTTGTTTTGTCTTTGTCGTCTGTGATGGCAGACGGCAAAGAAGGTGATTCCTGTAGTGCTTCATCAGTTTCTGTTGGATCTTCATACATAAAGGTTTGACTACCAATAGCATGGACAATGCTACTCCTTGCTCTCTTCACACCTGGCTTCTTGGCAAGCCTAGCCTCTACAACTCTAGTGCTGAAGGTTTATCATACTCCTTCCTCATAGTCTTCCTGACTGTGGTCTTCTCCTTCGGCTTCTGGGGAACAGATTCCTCACGGATGAAATCGGCATCTTCTTCATCAGAACTGAGCTTCCTTCTGGATCTGGTAGCTGCCTTGGGCATGCCATGGGAGCTAGGAGTACCTGGGTCAGAAGAGGTCCTCTCAGGACTAGTGCCTGAGTCAGTTTCAGCATGGGGCTCACCGAAGTTGTTCGCACTATCCTTTGAACCTGACATCTTGCAAGACCAAGAACACAAGCAGACTGGCAGACTGGCAGACAAGTGGACCATGTGAAAAGATATAGAAGAGCATGAAAAGATAAGCATCACAAAATTGCAGAAGTTTTGCCAAATTTGAACTCTGTAAAATTTAGTTTTAACTTTCGGCAAAATAGGATTTCGGTCCCACCGAGTCAGAAATTTCATCACTTTAATAGAAACCTCACACCCTTTTGAGAACTCGGTTCCACCGAGAGCATTCTCAGTAACCCTAAAACCAAAATCGGTAAGACCAATTTTTGCAACTCGGTGACACCAAGATTCAATCTTGCGGACAGCTAACCCTAAAATTTTCTTTGCTCGCTAATCTAAAGAATTTTTCTGTTGGATACAACTTGTGACAATCGCGAGAAGATAATGGCAGTGACTAATTGTGCAAGGTATCAGGTTGGAGCGCAATAGGAGATCGAATACATAATCTAACTCAGCGTGGATTCACTACGACGGCGACGACGGTGAAGAATCCGGCAGTGGGAGGACTCCTGGCGAAGGCACACAGGAGAATCAAGTAGATGTCCGGAGACTAGGGCGCAGCAGCAAAAGGAGTCCGGTGTTTGATGTTTGAAGAAATTTCCAACCGTCGGGTTCTGCTGGGTATTTATATCTCTTATCTGTGGTGCCACGGAGTTCCACAACTCTGAGCTGATCGTGAAATTTGGTGAGGCCAAAAAGCTAAACTCAGTTGCACCGAGATGATGAAACCTGATCAACCCTAGGCTTCGATGGGACCGAAATTTTGAGGTTGGTCACACCGAGATGCATGATATTATTGAATGATATTTTTTATTGTACCATGCTATTATATTATCTATTTTGGATGTTTTATATGCATTAATATATTGTTTTATATTATTTTTGGGATGAACCTATAAATTCCCAAATATTCCCCCATCGCTAAAAAGAGCCACACAAATACTTTTCCGCCATCGAGAGCCTCTGTCCCCATGATATCCAATCTGGGAGCCTTTTTCGATAATCTGCCGGAGAGGGAATTGATCACGGAGGGCATCTACATCAAATCCATAGCCCCTCCGATGATGCGTGAGTAGTTCACCACAGACCTACGGGTCCATAGCTAGTAGCTAGATGGCTTCTTCTCTCTCTTTGATCTTCAATACCATGTTCTTCATGGTCTTCATGGAGATCTATCCGATGTAATACTCTTCTGCGGTGTGCTCGTCGAGATCCGATAAATTGTGAGTTTATGTTCAGATTATCTATGAATATTATTTGAATCTCTTCTGAATTCTTATATGCATGATTTCATATCTTAGCAAGTCTCTTTGAGTTACTGGTTTGGTTTGGCCAACTAGATTGGTAATTCTCGCAATGGGAGAAATGCTTAGTTCTGAGTTCAATTTTGTGGTGTACTCACCTAGTGACATAGTAGGGGTAGCGAAGCACGTATTGTATTGTTGACATCGAGGATAAAAAGATGGGGCTTTCATCATATTGCTTGAGTTTATCCCTCTACATCATGTCATCTTACTTAATGCGTTACTCTATTCTTCATGAACTTAATACTCTAGGTGCAGGCAGGAGTCGACCGATGTGTGGAGCAATTGTAGTAGATGCAGAATCGTTTCAGTACACTTGACACGGACGTGATGCCTATATGCATAATCATTGCCTTGGATATCTTCATAATTATTCTCTTTTTTATCAATTGCTCGATAGTAATTTGTAAACCCACTGTATTATTTTCCTTTAAGAGAGAAGCCTCTAGTGAAACCTATGCCCCCCGGGTCTATTTTCCATATTACACTTTCAGATCTATAAACCAAAAATACCAAAAATATGTTGCTGCAATTTATTTACTTTTCCACAATCTTTTATATCTATCTCTATCAGATCTCATACTTGCAAATAACTCTGAAGGGATTGGCAACCCCTTTTTAGCATTAGGTGCAAGTGTTTGAATATTTGTGTAGGTACTACGATTGGGGTCTTTCTTGTTCCTCCTACTAGATAGATACCTTGGTTCTCAACAAACTAAGTGAAATACTTATCTACTTTGCCGCATCACCCTTTCCTCTTCAAGGGAAAACCAACGCAAGCTCAAGAAGTAGCAAGAAGGATTTATCACGCCGTTGCCGGGGAGGATACATAGCAAGATCAAGCCTACCAAGTACCCATCACAAACTCATATCTTGCATTTACATTATTTGTCTCTCGTTTTCCTCTCCCCCACTTCACCAATTTGCCGTTTCGTTCGCCTTTTTTAACCGGATCTCTTTTTGTCTACTTGTGTTACCATGTGCCTTATATTTGTTTGCATCTTTGCTTGCTCAAAATTAATTGATATGGATCCTCACCCACTTGCTAATATTTTCAAGAGATCCAATTATGATGAACCAACTGCTAGTGAGTTGAGTGTACTTGATTATCTCCATGAAGTTTTGTTTGAGATTCGTGAATCTGAAAATTATGATGAAGTGATTCACCATGTTTCCTTGAATAAAAAGCATGATTGCAATGGTATTGTTATAAATTCTATTAATATTAATTGTGCTAATGACATGCAAACCCACAAGCTTGGGGATGCTATATTTGATGAGTTTGCCATGACCACTACTTATTGCAATGATCATGATTGGGGTGATAATGCTTCTTATGATCTTGATAATTTATTTAATACTCTTGGTAAATATGATACCGAAAGTGGGTTTGTAAGAGTGTCCACTTTAGGTAAAAATAATCCCACATATTTGGAGAGTGTTCAATCTTATGATTTTTTTGATAAAAGTGGGTTTGGAGAGGTCATGACTTTATTAATGTTAATCCCACTACCTTGGAAGATTGTAAGACTTTTATGCATGTGGATCATGAAAATAATGCCTTATGTGGTAGTTATGTTGTTGAATTTATTCGTAATGCTACTGAAAATTACTACGAGAGAGGAACATATGCTTTTACATATTGTAATAATATCAAGTTTCTTCTCTATGTGTTGGAAATTTTGAAGTTATACTTGTTTTCCCTTCCTATGCTAATTGATTCTTGTTCCCATAATTTGTTTTCTTACAAAATACCTATGCATAGGAAGTGGGTTAGAATTAAATATGCTTTCCATATGATTCATGATGCTCTGTTTACGTTTTAGTTCTTTACCTTTATGCGAGCATCATTGAAATAGTTATGCCTAGCTAGGGGCGTTAAACAATAGCGCTTCTTGGGAGGCAGCCCAATTTTATTTTTATTTTTATGATTTTGTTTTTGATTCTGTTTTTTAGTGCTGCACACATTATTACCTCAGTCATAATTGTGTTTTATTGTTTTAATTAGTGTTTGAGCCAAGTAAGACCTTTGGGATGGTCTACGGTGTTTGCAAGTTGATTTTGCTAAAAAACAGAAACTTTTGCTCTCAGTCCAGGAATTTTGTAAATTCACTGGAAGGTGCTTTTGATATTAAATTTTTATACAAGATTGATTTACAAATTTCCCAGATTTTCCTAATGTTTCAGAGTTTTTGGAGTTACACAAGTATTCGAAGTAAAAAAATTGCTACAGACTGTTCTGTTTTGTTTGTGTTGTTTGCTTATTTTGATGAATCTATGGGTTATATCGGGGGTATGAACCATGGAGCAGTTGGAATATAGTAAATATTACATCAATATAAATAAATAATGAGTTCACAACAGTACCTAAAGTGGTGATTTATTTTTCTTATACTATCGGATCTCATGAGTTTTCTGTTGAGTTTTGTGTGGTGAAGTTTTCAAGTTTTGGGTAAAAAATTGATGGACTATGGAATAAGGAGTGGCAAGAGCCTAAGCTTGGGGATGCCGAAGGCACCCCAAGACATACTCAAGGATACCAAAGAGCCTAATCTTGGGGATGCCCCAGAAGGCATCCCCTCTTTCGTCTTCAATCCATCGGTAAATTTACTTGAGGCTATATTTTTATTCACCACATGATATGTGTTTTGCTTGGAGCGTCTTGTATGATATGAGTCTTTAATTTTTATTTTTCCACAATCATCCTTGGTGCACACATATTTTGGTAGAGACACGCTGAATCGTGAATTTATTATAATACTCTTTGTGCTTCACTTATATCTTTTGAGCTAGGCAATGTTGCTCTACTGCTTCACTTATATCTTTTAAAGCACGGCGGTGTTGTGTTTTATATAAATTATTAAACTCTCCTGCCTCACTTATATTATTTTGAGAGTTCTTTAAACAACATGGTAATTGGTTTAGGTTATGAATTTAGTCCTACTATAATGGGAATCCAAGAGGGATATAATAAAAACTTTCATATTAAGAGCATTGAATATGATGAGAAGTTTGATTCCTTGCATATAGTTTTGAGAAATGAACATGGTAATATGAGAGTCATGCTATTAAGTAATTGTGAATTATAAGAAATACGTGTGTTAAAGCTTGTGATTCCTGTAGCATCCACATATGGTTAACCGTTATGTGATGAAGTCGGAGCATGATTTGTTTAATGATTGTCAACCTTTGTGTGGAGGTCGGGATCGCGGGATGGTTAACTCCTACCAACCCTTCCCCTAGGAGCATGCGTCTAATACTTTGCTTCGATAACTAATAGGCTTTTGCAATAAGTATGTGAGTTATTTATGACTAATGTTGAGTTCATGGATTATACGCACTCTCACCTTTCCACCTTTGCTAGCCTCTCTAGTATCGCGCAACTCTCGTCGGTACATTAAACCCACCTTAATCTTTGAGTTGTAAGTAAATAAAGGGTGATGATTTGCATTATTAGAGCCTTGTCCCATGTGCGAAAAGGATGATGGAAGCTATGATTCCCTCATAAGTTGGGATGAGTCTCCGGACTTTACAAAAAAAAGAGCCCAGCGAAGCCCATAAAAAAGAGGCCAAAGAAGCCCACCAAAAAGAAGAAGAAACAGAAAAGAAAAAGGAAAAATGAGAGAAAGAGAGAAGGGCCAATGCTACTATCTTTTTCCACACTTGTGCTTCAAAGTAGCACCATGTTCTTCATAGAGAGTCTCCTATTTTGTCACTTTCATATAACTAGTGTAATTACATCTTTTGCACAACCACTTAGTTTCCTTTTTGAGCTTCCATACACTTATATCTCTAGTGTATTTTTTTCATGGAAATCCCTACTCACTCACATTGAAATCCATTGATGGGCATCTCCATAGCCCGTTGATATGCCTAGTTGATGTGAGACTATCTTCTCCTTTTTTTGCAACCTCCACCATACTCTATTCCACTTATAGTGCTATATCCATGGCTCACGCTCATGTATTGCGTGGAAAAGGTTTGAGAACCTAAAAAGTATGAAACAATTGCTTGATTTTCATCGGGGTTGTGGATGATTTAGATACTTCGTGTGGTGAAGATGGAGCATAGCCAGACCATATTATGTTGTAGGGATAACTTTCTAAGACCATGTTATTTCGAAAGGAAGAAATTGCCTTATTAGTACGCTTGAAGTATTATTGTTTTCATGTCAATAATAAACTTTTGTTTTGAATCTTATGGATCTGAATATTCATGCCACAATAGAGAATATTACATGGATAAATATGTTAGGTAGCATTCCACATCAAAAATTCTATTTTTATCATTTACCTACTCGAGCACGAGCAGGAACTAAGCTTGGGGATGCTTGATGCGTCTCCAATGTATATATATTTTTATTGTTCCATGATATTATATTATCTATTTTGGGTGTTTTATATGCATTAATATGATGTTTTATATTATTTTTGGGGCTAACCTATTAATCTAGAGCCTAGTGCCAGTTTTTGTTTTTCCATGTTTTTGAGTATTGCATATAAGGAATATTAAACGGAGTCCAAACGGAATAAAATCTCCGGAATGATTTTTCTTGGACGAGAAGAAACCCGGAAGACTTGGAGTAGGGGGCAGGGCACCTGCCGGGGGGCTACAAGCCTGCAGGGCGCGCCCTAGGGTGGGCCGCGCCCCTGGCTTGTCGGTCCCCTGCAGGTATCCTAACCCTATTCTTTGTCCTATAAATTCCCAAATATTCCCCCATCGCTAAAAAGAGACACAAAAATACTTTTCCGCTGCCGAGAGCCTCTGTTCCCATGATATGCAATCTGGGAGCCTTTTCCGATAATCTGTCGGAGAGGGAATTGATCACGGAGGGCATCTACATCAACTCCATAGCCCCTCCGATGATGCGTGAGTAGTTCACCACAAACCTATGGGTCCATAGCTAGTAGCTAGATGGCTTGTTCTCTCTCTTTAATCTTCAATACCATGTTCTTCATGATCTTCATGGAGATCTATCCGGCATAATACTCTCTTGCGGTGTGTTTGTCGAGATCCAATAAATTGTGAGTTTATGTTCAGATTATCTATGAATATTATTTGAATCTCTTCTAAATTCTTATATGCATGATTTCATATCTTAGCAAGTCTCTTCGAGTTATTGGTTTGGTTTGGCCAACTAGATTGATAACTATTGCAACGGGAGAAGTGCTTAGTTTTGGGTTCAATCTTGCGGTGTCCTCACCGAGTGACATAGTAGGGGTAGCGAGGCACGTATTGTATTGTTGCCATTGAGGATAAAAAGACGGGTTTTTCATCATATTGCTTGAGTTTATCCCTCTACATCATGTCATCTTAGTTAATGTGTTACTCTGTTCTTCATGAACTTAATACAATAGATGCAGGCAGGAGTCGATCGATGTGTGGAGTAATAGTAGTAGATGCAGAATCGTTTCGTTCTACTTGACACGGACGTGATGCTTATATTCATAATCATTGCCTTGGATATCTTCGTAATTATTCGCTTTTCTATCAATTGCTCGACTGCAATTTGTTCACCCACTGTATTATTTTCCTTTGTGAGAGAAGCCTCTAGTGAAACCTATGGTCCCCGGGTTTATTTTCCATATTATACTTTCAGATCTATGAACCGAAAATACCAAAAATATCTTGCTACAATTTATTTACTTTTCCGCAATCTTTTATATCTATCTCTATCAGATCTCATCCTTGCAAATAACACTTAAGGGATTGACAACCCCTTTTTAGCGTTGGGTGCAAGTGTTTGATTTTTTGTGTAGGTACTATGACCGGGGCCTTCCTTGTTCCTCCTACTGGATTGATACCTTGGTTCTCAACAAACTGAGGGAAATACTTATCTAGTTTGTTGCATCAGCCTTTCCTCTTCAAGGGAAAACCAACGCAAGCTCAAGAAGTAGCAATGCACTTTGGGAGGTTATGGAGTTCACCCTTGTCGAGACGGATCTACGAGTGCTCCTCACACAGAGTGTCCCCAAAGTACTTGCTCAAATTTTGTGATGTAGCATGAATAGAATTTGAGACGAGAAAGCATAGAGAGCTAGAGGAGGGTACTTAGTCACTCTTGTATATTTAATTGACCAAAATAAATATAAAACCAAATAACAACAATTGGATATCCTCGAATGAGAAAAACATGCATACCAATGTGTTCACACAATAGAATGTCACATAAAACATGGTGAACATGCACAATCATTCTAGCATCTATCAAGCACTTTGGCGATGATGAAGTCATCTATATATGAGTATATTGACTTCGGAGGCAAGTAAGAATACTTGATCATAGGTCATAATCATCAATTAAGCAGAAGTGGGGTTACCACTTTTACATAATGCATTAATGTGTTCACATCATTTAGGAGACACTTATACTGAAGTCTTAGAGTAATGTTCCCCTAGATGTGACCCCCCCCCCTAAGAGGGATAAACAAACCTTGGGTTTTGTCGTAGAAGACTTTAAGTAGGTGTAATAGTGGTGGATGCTCATTGTTGATGAATATCATCTTGAGTTGGGAGAAATCCTTGGTGTTTCTTACTCTTCTCACTTACATGGGTTAGTCCCAAAGCAAAAGGAACAAATGCAAGGATATCTATGGACATAGAGTGAAATACATGGGAGGTGATGTCCAAAGATGCATTAAATACCTTGTCCCTTGCTCACCTTTTGAGGGAATGCGTGACTCCTTGAACTAATGGATATGGTTGGAGTTGATTGCATATAGTTCTTGCCAAAACGAATATGAGTGAATTTCATTGGCGGATTCACCCCTCAAGGACTTTCTAGTTCTTACTCTTGGGGACCCACATCACCTTGATGGGGATCCTTGGAGTTGTGGTAGCACTAGATGAGGTAGTACTAGAAGTGCCCTTGGGAACCCACTCAACCTTGGCTTGGGGTTCTTCCTCGAATGAGTCAATTTCCTCTTGAAGCTTTCCCTTGCCCTTGTGGTCTTGTGGTAGAAGGCCATCTTGAGAGCTTGTTCCCTTGGGAGGAGTAGGACCATACTTCTCCTCTTGAGGAACAAACTTGGGAATCGGAAATGGACCTTCTTCCAAAACATATCCTTCGATGTTGAAGTAGCCAACACCTTGCTTCTTCCGATGTCCTCTTTGAATTGCTTACTTTCGGCAAGACTCTTGAAGACACCTCTCTCTATAATCCCTTTCAATAAATCATTTTCTTGATCAAGTGTAACTTGGCTAAGAGAATCATTAGTGGAATCAAGAGAGCTACTAGCAACAACATCATTTGATCTAGATTTAGCACTGTTGTTACTAGATGAAGAAACCTTCTTGTCTTTGTTACTAGTGTTCTTAGGTTTAGCTTGTGGAACAGAAGTAGACAAGAGTAATCGTTTGGCTAGGTAAGAAGAACTCTTCTTTAGAATATCATCATTGATTGCTCTTAGAAACTCATTCTCTTGCTCTAAATTTATCTTCTCAAAGCGTAGCTTCTCATGAGTTTTTGCAAGTTCTCTATGATCTTCTAGAGTAGTTTCATGACCTAACTTAAGAGTGTTTAATTATTTAGTTAGTCGTTCAATCTAGTTCTTATCATCATCATTCGATTCCTCTTGACTAGCATGAATATTATCAAGTTTATTTTCAGTGTTATCACTAGTCTTATCAAAGAGCAAATCATCTTCTCCTAACAAGTTATCCTCATCACTATCCAAGTCAAAGTACTCAGGGTGTGATACATTGGGCCTTTTGCTGTGAAGCAGTTTCCAATCCCTTCATTTGGTGAATCAAATAAGTCATAGGAGTTGGAGGAAACGAGTGCAATGCCGGCAACACCTTCATCTTGTCTGTAGTTGGAGTTGAAATGATAGATTCTCTTGGATTGGTTGTCATACTCGGAGCCGAAAACCCATTCACCAACGTGATCTTGATGTCTTCTTCTTGAAAATCTCTTGGTGTACTTGTCCTTCTTCTTTGATTCTTTGCCTCTCCGGGAGTGTCTTCATTCATAATGATCTTCTGTACTCCTTCTCTCTTTGCGAGGTGACTCATATCTTGAGCTTCGTCTTCTAGGTGACTCTTCTCTTAATTTGTGGGGATCTGAGCACTCATTGGAAAAGTGTCCGGGCTTTCCATAGTTGTAGCGGTTTCGGTCATGACTAGACAAACGCTTCTCATCATATCTTGAGCTTGAGTTTCTTTCTTTGCCTCTACTCTTGTAGAACTTGTTGAATTTGTTGACCATGAGGATGATCTCTTCATTGGTAACAAGGTTGTCACTCGAAGTAGCAGGAGCATCGAGTGAAGCTTTGTAGGCACCGCTTGACTTGTTCTACAACTCATCTTTGTTTTTGAGAGACAATTCATGCGCAACAATCCTTCCAATGACTTCAGTTGGCTTGAGATCCTTGTAATTACGCACACGGTGTCGTATCTTCCATCCAAGGCTCTAAGTATCTTCTTGATGATGAATTTGTCGGTCATATCTTCACGTCCTAAGCTGGCAATCTCATTTGTGATGAGATCTAGCCTAGAGTACATCTCAGTAACTCCTTCACCATCCTTCATCTTGAACTTGTCAAGCTGACTTTGAAGCACATCCAACTTAGATTCCCTGGCAGAATTAGTTCCTTCATGCATATCAATCAAAGTATCAAAAAATTCCTTTGCATTCTCAAGGTGACATATTTTGTTGAATTCTTCAGGACACAAGGAATTGAACAGGATATCATAGGCTTGAGCATTGAATTACAACATCTTCAGTTCTTTTGTTGTTGCATCACGATGCAGTTCTTTTCCTTCTCCGAAGAAATCACCTTGTTCACCAACACAAACTACAGCCCAAACAGCAGGATTATGACCAAGAATATGCATTTTCATCTTATGCTCCCAACTAGCAAAATTAGTACCATCGAAATATGGACTTCTATGATGATATTTCCCTCACTAGACGCCATACTCTCCTAGGTTCTGAAACCGATGCAATGGAGACCAAAACTCTGATACCACTTGTAGGATCGAAAGTATGTCTAGAGGGGGGTGATTAGACTACTTGACAAGATAAAAACTTAGCCTTTTCCCAATTTTAAGTGTGTGCCTCTCTTAGCAATTATGACTAGTCAAGTACAACCTACACATGCACATCAAAGAGTATAGGAGAGGAAAGTAAAACATGCAAGTGTAAAGTAGAGGGTAAGGTAGGGAGATCAAATGCAAAGGTTGACATGGCGATTTTGGCATGGTTCCTATAGGTGGTGCTATCGTACGTCCATATTAGTGGAGATTTCAACCCACAGGGGGTAAAGGATATGAGAGCCCACAGAGGGCTCCACCCACAAGTGGTCCACGAAGAAGTGGCCTTGTCTATTCCACCAAGGCTTCCGTCCACACAAGAATAGCCTCACTCACGATATATCTTCACGAAGTAGGCGATCTCCTTGCCCTTACAAACATTTTGGTTCAACTCCACAACACGAAGTAGGAGGGTCCCAAGCGACACCTAACCAATCTAGGAGGCACCACACTCCAAAAGGTAATAGATGTGGTAGAATGATGAACTCCTTTCTCTTGTGCTTCTAAAGATAGTTTCCTCAACACCCAATCACTCTCTCTCTCCCGGATTTGGCAGGGGGAGGAGAGATTAATCTTGTGGAAAGCAACTTGGGGAGGCTATAAATCAAGGTTCAAATGGTTGGAATGGACTCTCTTGATCTCAATACATGAGGACGTGGCTCTCTCTCTAAAAAAATGTATATGGCAAGTGTAAGTGTGTTTTGAGTGCTTCCTCTATGAGTGAGAGGTAGGTGGAGGGGTATATATAGGCATCCCACAAAATCCAACCGTTGCAACATTATTTCCCTACTCGGTGACACCAAAATGAATCTCGATGGTACCGAGTTGCACTAAATGTGGAAACTTTTGTATTCTCGGAGATAGCGATATAGGAATCTCGGTGGTACCGATACGATGACTAAGACCAGTTTCCAAATTTCGGTGAGATCGATTTCAAACTTGGAAATTCGGATTTGTGAAATCTTCTCAACAGAAAGTTGGTCACTGAATCTCAGTGGCACCGATAGGAATGTTGTTGGTACCTAGATGGTAGGGTTTGGCATAGGTTCTGTCAAGTGTAAAATTGGTAAGGCCGAGTGGAAATTGTTGGTGGCTCCGATTTTGCAGATTTGGGTTTGGAGATAGATATTTTGTGGGAGAGTGGCTGAGTATTTTTGGTTGCTACCTCTAATCACTTGAGAAACCAATTCATCATAATACCTCATCCCCTTTTAATAGTATTGGCTTTCCTATGGACTCAAAGTGATTTCTCTCAAAGTATAAAACGAAGAGTCATCTTTCTTGAAGCTTGAGCCAATCCTATTCCTTCTTTCATCAAGGGGAATTTCCTCACAATCCTATAGCCAAAGCATCTTCTAACTTTTCTGAAATATATTTGAATAAACGCATTAGTCTAGTGATGCATATGTTGTGATTAATTACCAAAAACACCTTAGGGAGCAATTGTGCTTTCAATCTCCCCTTCTTTGGTAATTGATGACAACATATATATGAAAGCATCGACAAAAGATATAATCAATGATTAGCATCGAAGCTTTGGGAAGTATGTGAAAAGCAAGATCTCCCTGTAAATTTGTGCATTATTTTAAATTTGCATTTGAATGCAAATGCACCATCGATTAGAATCATGGGTCACTCTTCCATGTCACATACAACTTGCTGGTGCGCATAAATGACATGAATGAAAACTAATGCACATAACACCAAACAAGACATGAATGATCAACATGTTGATAGCTCAAAAGTAAAAACATGGTACCATCAAACAACCATAGCGTATGATCAATCACACCTCTAAACGGATAAAGTCATCCCAAAGACCAAAAGTTTTAAAAAACCAAACAAGAGCAAATAAAATGCAAAGCTCTCCCTCTCGAAGCTGTGTTAGATATGTACACTTCTCCCCCTTTGGCTCCAAGTTACCAAAAAGTTCAAAGGTCTAGAACTAAGCGTCTCTCTTGGAACCATCTGCTTCGACAGCTGAAGATGGAGTGGACAAGAGAGCATCAACGAAGGCTTCTGCAGATGTCGCTTGATCTGGAGGTGTAGACACTGGAGGTGCATGAGCAGGAGGTGAAGCTTGAGATGACGAAGATGGTGTTGCTTCCGGTACTGGCACAGCTGCTGACCTAATCTGGGTCCTGAACTGAGTGGGAGTCGGAAGAGGTGAATCATCATCATCACCACTGGTGGAGCATGGAATCTTCACTGAGTCAACTTCATGTTGAAGTTGTTGAACGGTGGTGGTCAACTCCGTCACCTTGACATCTAGGTCATGGAATTTTGTATCCACGATCCTCTCTAGGCTCTTTTGGTTGAGAAAAATCTCAGAAACTTTCTTCTCCATCCCTTGGATAATGCTGACCAAGAAGGACATCTGCTCATCTCTGATTTTGATCTGTGGGGGTTGTGCTGGAGCATTCCTACCAGCCTCTGCATCGGATTCATGTGCTGCTGCTCTAGCAGTAGCTAAGCTGGGATGGGTATCATCATCACAACTTCATTGTCCTCAAAATCAGGTTGAAGATGCAATGGGGATGATCAATTTGATATGCATGCTTGCCAATCTTGGCATTGGTGAGCATGTGAATTTATGGAGCATATCCACAAGATCTCTTCTGATCTGCAATAGTCCTCTTGACAGTCTCAACTATCAAGTCCATCACTCGGAACCAGGTGTGGGTGTCTAAATGGTGCGTCATGTTGATGGAATAACCTCTAGTCATCTTGTCATCAACTGACTTGGGCATTTGGGTGTGTCTCATGATAGTGTTTGTAGTGGGTATTCGTGCTTGCAAAAAGTAGACTCAAACAAATTGGTGAGACGACAAATAATCATTGGGCACAGCCTTGTACATGTTGTCCATGGAGTTGTGATTCATCTTGAGCTGTGAATACACATCCAATTCCTGTTCCCGTGCTTTAGGAGCACCAATGATATTGGCCCATTCATCAACTGTAGAGTCATACCGGTGACCCTCAGTCATCCAAGCGATTCTTCCATAAGAATAGAAATGAGCAATGGAATAGAATTGCATGATCATCTCATCATTCCAAGTAGTGATGTCTTTGCCAACAAAATCTTCAATATCAACCATCCTGAATTTTTATCTCAAATGGGGAAAGTAATATTCATTGTCCTTGATGTATTCTCAATCGACATATCTCATGTCGCTGACTAAAGGATTCTTGTCGAGCATGGCTATCGCATAGAAATCTTGCCTAGTCCGAATTGTTGTTTTCTGTATTTTTTTGGCTTTTCAGATTTACAATGCCAAATGAAGTCCAATTGTCATGAAACTTTAATATATATATATATATATATATATATATATATATATATATATCTGGACCAAAAGAAGACCTGGAAGCTTCAGGAGGAGACCATAGGCCTCATGAGGGAAGCACGAGCCAACATGGCGCGCCCTGGGGGGTAGGTCGTGCCATGTTGCCTCATGCCCCCTCGAGTGCCTCCCTATGCTCCTCTCAGGCCTATAAATTCACATATATTCAAAAACACCTAGAGAGCCACCCTAAACACTTTTTCCGCTACCGCAAGCTTCTATTTTGTCGTGTGTCCATTTGGAGTCCTGTTCTGGTGCCCTATCGGAGGGGGGATCGATTATGGAGGGCCTCTACATCATCTTTGTTTCTTCCATGGTGATGTGTGAGTAGTTCACCCTAGACCTATGGGTCTGTAGTTAGTACCAAGATGGCTATCTCTCTGTCTCTTGATCTTCAATACAATGATCATCGCTTATTTGCTTTGATCTATCCGATGTAATTCTTCTGTGCGGTGCATTTGTTGGGATACGATGAATTCTTAGTTTATGTTTAGATTGTTCATGAAAATTATTTGAGTTTTCTCTGAAATCTATTATCATTCTTATGTGCATGATCATTATAGATTTGTAAATCTCTGTGATATATTGATTTTCTTTGGCCAAGTAGACTGATCTATCTTTAGTGAGAGGGGTGTGTTATAGTGGGTTCAGTCTGACGGGTTTCTATATCCCACTGACAGAAGGGGCAAGATACGTCTTTGTATTATTGCCACTAAGGATAAAACAATGGGGTTAGTTCATATTAATTGAATTCTCTTTGTCTACATCATGTGATTGTTCTCCAAGCATTACTCTGTTTTACTTAATACTCCCGATGCATGCTGGATAGCGGTCGATGGGTGGAGTAACAGTAATAGGTGCACGCAGGAGTTGTCATATTTTCTTGTGATGTGATGCCTATATACACATGATCATTGTCGTGAATATCTCATAACTATGCTCTTTTCTATCAATTGCCCAACAGTAATTTGTTTACCCACCATTTGCTTCTTTCATGAGAGATGCCACTAGGCAAAACTATGGCCCCGGTATTAAACTCTTATAAGTTTACAAATGCTACAATACCTTGATACTCTTATTAAAAATTTATTTCTTTTGCAATTTACAATTATCTACCACCAACCACACTATTTACAAGCTTGCACATAGCGAGTCCAAGGGGATTGACAACCCACTTGCCCGCGTTTGGTGCAAGTGTTTGCTCTCTTGTGTGTAGCCACTGAAGATGAGGGTTGGTTGTTACTCATGTTGGTTCAATAAACTCGGTACTCTATTGAGGGAAATACTTACCTATATTGTGTTGCATCACTGTTCCTCTTCATAGGAAACCGAACGCGGATCACAAGTGTCAATATACTCTTGATTATCTTAAAGGCTTTAGTCCCACTCTAACTCATCACAAGATTAATATGGAATGAGATGCTAAACATGTCGTGGATCATCAATGCTGCTTAAACCCTAAGATGAAGGAAGTGGTAAGAAATGAAATATTAAAGCTTTTGGAGGCAGGTATAATTTATCCTAGTGCTGATAGTATATGGGTAATTCATGTTCATTGTGTTCCAAAGAAAGGAGGTATAACTGTTGTTCCCAATGGTAACATGAACTTACCCCACAAAGAATTGTAACTGGTTATAAGATTGTAATATATTTCAGGAAATTAAACAAAGCTACTAGAAAATATCATTACCTCTTGCCTTTTATTGATCGAATGTTAGACAAATTATCTAAGCACACACATTTTTCCTTTCTAGATGGATATTCTGGTTTTTCTCAAATACCTATGTCAAAGGAGGACCAAGAGAATACTACTTTCATTTGCACTTTTGGAACTTATGCTTATAGATGTATGCCTTTTGATTTATGAAATGCACCTTCTAACTTTCAAAGATGTATGAATTCCATATTCTATGACTTTTGTGAAAATATTGTTGAGGTCATCATGGATTATTTTTCCGGTTACACGATTTTTTTTGATGATTGCTTGAGCAACCTTGATCGAGTTTTTAGAGATGTGAAGAAACGAACATTGTCTTGAACTGGGAGAAGTGTTACTTTATGGTGAATGAAGGCATAGTACTCGGGCATAAAATTTCCGAAAGAGCTATTGATGTAGACAAAGCTAAAGTTGACGCAATAGAGAAAATGCCATGTCCAAAATATGTTAAAGGTATAAGAAGTTCTCTTGGTCATGTTGGTTTCTATAGGCGTTTTATTAAAGATTTCTCCAAGATTTCTAGGTCATTAACTAATCTTCTTCAAAAAGATATTTCATTTTTTTTTATGATGATTGTGTAGAAGCCTTTGAAATACTTAAGAAAGCCTTAATTTAGGCGCCTATTGTTCAACCACCTGATTGGAATTTGCCATTTGAAATTATGTGTGATGCTAGTTATTCTGTTGTTGTTGTTGTTGTTCTAGGGAAAAGAGTAGATAATAAATTGAATGTTATCCATTATGCTAGTAAAACTTTAGACGATGCCCAAAGAAATAATGCTACTACTGAGAAGGATTTTTTAGCACTTGTGTTTGCATGTGATAAGTTAGACCTTATATTGTTAATTCCAAAGTTACTATTCACACCGATCATGCTGCTATTATATACCTTATGGATAAGAAAGATGCTAAGCCTAGACTGCTTAGGTGGTTGCTTTTACTTCAATAATTTTATTTGCATATTGTTGTTAGGAAGGGAGTTGAAAGCCCTATAGCAGATAATTTGTCTAAAATGGAAAATGTTCTTGATGACTCAATACCTATTGATGATAATTTTCCTGATGAGCAATTAGATGCTATAAATATACAGTGTTCAGGAATTCATGTGATTAATCAGCTAATTAGCTAGTAAATCATTACTCGTCAGGTGGTCGAATCGACTAACACATATTCACTGCGTTAACTTGATAGGCCGATTAAATGGTTTGTTGGGCCGATTAAATGGTTTGCCAGACCGATTAATTGTATGTGAATCCTATTAATCGTAGTTGGCCCACTAACTCGTGGGCAAACAGAACTCAATTATTTGGCCAATAAACCCTCCCAACCTCTCCTGCTCCTAAATAGCTAGGGTTTAGCCCTCTACCCACCACCTCTCGCTCATCTCATCCCCTTCCGACCTAGATGGCAGCTATGTAGGTCCTCATTGGTGCATTGCTCCTTCCCCTCCTCCCTTGTGTGTCGTCACTTTATCTTCTCCCTCTGCCCGCTGCTACTTACACTCCTCCTTCATGATCTGCCACCTCTAGCAACTCGCTCGTTCAGACGCCCCGCATGGCCGCCATCACTTTCCTTCCATTTATCGCCATCATCTGGACGTCATCTCTCGGATTTGTGTCCCAAGTGGAAATAACCAAAAAATTGTTGTTGTATACAAGTTTGTTAATGCTTTTTATGCCCACGTGGATGATTGTTGTTGTATACATGTTTGTGATCTATTGGGAAATGAAAATGGTGCCATTTTCTTCTCATTTGCAAGGCAGATTTTTTTCTCAATATGAAATTTACTTCTATTGAATTTAAAATTACACAAACTAACAGTCGACCTATTAATCTAGTTAATAGGCTGATTTAATGATTAATTGTTGATCCAAAAGCCAACCGAGCAGCTACCAGTTAATGATTTCTTGAACATTGTAAATATATACAACCATGTTTCACCTATCAATAAAAAAAGTTCTTCTATGATTTAAGACGTTACTTTTGGGATGACCCACATCTTTATAAACAAGGAGTAAATGGTGTTATTAGCATTGTGTACCTGAGCATGAACAAGGACATATCCTATGGAAGTGTAATTCTAAGGCTTAAAAAGGGCACCACGCCGGTGATAGAACTACACACAAGGTATTACAATCGGATTTCTATTGGCCTACTCTTTTCAATGATGCTCTTAAGTATGTCGTTTCTTATTCCACTACTGCAGGATGGTCCAAAGAGACACTACAATCAGAGACCCCTCGACGAAACTTTGTGTGAGCCACCAATCACAAGCTGTATAGTTCAAGCTCCATCGCTAATGACACAAACTGTGTGCGATGGTGGACCCATCAAATACGATTCAGAAAATAGTTGCATGCGTGATATATGGCAAACAATTGACTTTTACAAACTGTTTGTGATGAGGTGAAAAGGCACAAACGGTTAATCAAACATAGTTGTGTGCGATGTAAGGCATACAATTCAAAATGTAGGACTGTTTGCGATGACACTATATAATGCAAACAGTTATGCAGATCCAGATGTGTGTGTTGTAGAAGGCATACAGGTCCCTCGGATGAATCGTTTGCGATGAGATCGACATCACATATGATTTGTTGTTCTGAATTGTGTGCTTGACAAGGAACACAATTCAAGAAACGAACTATGTGTGATATTGTGAGTGATCACTTTTGAATCTGTATTCTTAACCGTGTGCGAAAGATTGACAGGGTAGATAGAGTTAAGGAATAAATATGAGCAAATGAGAACAGAGTTAAGGAGTGCAGTCTGTTTTACTTCTTATTCCTGTTGTTGTTGGATGGCCCCACGTCGTCGTCTTGACGTGAAACTTCTTTCTCCAGACTGTTGGCTTTTCATCGCCATCATTGTCACCATCGTTGTTGATGTCCTCGTCGTCGTCCTCCTAGTTCGACCATTCCTCCTCCTTCTCATCGTCGTCGTCTTCTTCATCCTTTTACGGATACTCATCGTCATCCTCCTTGCTCGACTATTCCTCCTCCTCATCATCATAGTCTTCTTGTTCGTCCTTAGGTGGCTCCTCGTCGTCGTCCTCCTTGTTCGACCATTCCTCTTCCTCCTCATTGTTGTTGTGTTCTTTGTCCTTGGGTGGCTCCTTGCCCATCTGGTCATCATTCGATGATTTGGTGGCAGCATCCCTTCCATGAACCAGATAAAATGGAGGTCAGGGCTCGGCGCCAGACTCATGGAAGACGAGCACGATGATTCTGAGGTTGACCCTATATCAGGTGCCAAACTAGCGGAACTGTCATCCTCGTTGTTGCTTGACATTGTCGGCGTACATAATTAAACAACCAAAAAGGAAGCGAGATTGCAGAGTGTGTGGAAGTGTAGAGTGGCCAGACGGGATGATGAAAATGGTGACAACTGAAGGTGGTGTGAAGACAAGAGGAATGGCAATTGAAGCGGGGGATTAACGGATTTTATTGGCGCCTTGGCATGTGGTTAGAATTCTGATATAATCAACCGCCATTGTGTGTACCCGTCCTGCCGCTCTAAATTTTCCGCTATTGTGTAGTTCTCAATGTGATAATTACGCACAAGGTTTGGAACGTCCAAATGTGTGCAATATGCCAATTGTTTCACATGTCTACATTTTAACAGTTCACACGGTTCGCTAGATGCATTGTTTAACTAACCACACGCTTATATGAAACACAATGGGTGTGAAACAAGCATTTAACATAGGACAATTGGTAAGCAATAGATGAGCTCTGCTTATTGATGTAACCATTAATAATCAAATGAAACCCCTAATGATCATTGCAAACAGTGCATAGAAGATGCATAATGCGGCAAGTACAACCACACATGCTAGTTCCTTCTTGTCTCTTGATTTCGTCTGTTGCGTTTGATTGATTCTTTCTTGCTTCATCTTTGTGATTATACACTCCAGATCAGTCAGTTTCTTCTTCACCTTTACGTTATCTTCTACAAGCTTTGTGATAACACTCTGAGCCCTGCCATGCCATTCATCATCCAACTAGTTAACAAAGGCACAAGCCTCATATCCATGTGAATGTTAAATAATCACGATGTGGTGGCATTACTTGAACTTAAGGGATTATCTTATCACTAACCTCTAAGGGACAACCTAGAAACTGTCTACCAATGTCGAATCACTTCGTGCAGACACGTCGAGCGGGAGTGAATCCGTGCACACAACTCAACTTTTGGTACTTCTCGGTGGCGCAGAACTCAGAATTGAACTCATGTTGCGGGAATCTGCTGGAGTCATACTCTAGATCAGGCAATTGATCACTTCCCTAAGAGAGATTGGGGGTACAATTAAGGACGGATTGAGTGAGTTGCTTGCTTTTTAACATGTAAAAGGATGAGGAATGATTGGGACCTGACAAGAAGATATGGATCCATAGTACACCGGCCTCTTGATGACCTTTGGAAAGTGCTCGATGGTGACCGCCGTCGTGGTGGCGCCCCAATGGTGCTACCAAGAGCAATTGTATGAATCGGAGGAACCACACTAAAACCATCATCACCACTCGTCCGCATTCCCACAATATCAGTGCCACAGTAGGGAATTTGGGGGCTATGGATTTTGGGAAGATTGGGGAAACTATGGGGATCTCACAATGGTCGAGGGAACTATTTATCACACTATTGTATACGGCACACGGTTTCCAAAACCACATCATGTGAGATGGAACATGACTGTTTGTGATGTGCTACCCAGTACATATGGGGTGGTAAACAACCTCTCTCTGAAAACCCCCAAAAAATGTTATCCTGATAGAGATGTGGGCCGTGAACGAGGTAGCGACTACCGGATAGGAGGCCAATCCCCGATTGGTCGGAGGTGTCAGCGCTATAGGAAGTCCATCCACGGTCGGTCGATGGTGGCGGTGTGATAGCAGGTCAATCCTCGGTCGGCAGCAAGAGATATAGGAGGATCTCAATCCTCGTGGTCGGCGCCAGCATGACTTGAGCACGTCCCTCGCGGTCATAGGCGGGATAGTGGAGCCCGGACTTCAGGCAGGTTCCCCCACTAAGCTCTGCTCCTCGACCATGTTGTCTCATCGTGCCACTGTTAATTAAGGTGTCGGTGCACTAGACACTGGGGTCCCTTGTGCCCCAGACTTGTGCACGGGCATCGGCGACGCCCCCGACAGCAATGTATCGGGAAGAGTAGCAGGAAGGCAGTCCACAACCCACCAAGGCCACACCCTTCCACCTCTCCAGGGGCGTGGAGTACAAAGGCTCCAGACATAAGGCCCCGGCAACCCCTCCTTGCTGGGAAGATTCCCAGGGCCCCGGCAAGCCCACTTCGCCGGGAAGACTACTCGAAGAATAGCAAGACCCTGGCAAGTTTCCCTTGACGGGAAGGCTCCCACAGACTGATGAGGCCCCCAACAAGCCCTCCTTGTCGGGAAAGTATTCAAGCCCCCAGCAAGCCTTCCTTGCCGGGAAGGTGACCAAGTCATCTCACAGGGACTCCAAGCCAGCAAGCCCCTGTTCGTTCGCCAGGTGTCTCCCCCCAAGTTTCTACCACAATTCGACCGCTCCAGCACATCCCTCGTGTGCGAGCACAAGGCCTAGGTGTCGATTAACCTGGGTACATGTCACAACCATCTTGCGGCAGGTCAGGGGTCAGACAAGGCATTTACTTCCCGTGACACCACCGAAGAAGTAGAGCGGTGAACATTGTTGACTGTACACCTCGTGAGCACACTGTTGGTGACCCCTTTGCCTATAAAAGGAGGCCCAAAGCTCATTCTTGGGGACCTTTGGTTGGACTTTTGGGGGATTAGAGACTCCCTAATCACCTATTAAGTTACTATAGCAAAACCACCATACAATAAGCACACAATACAAACTAAGCAGGAGTAGGGTTTTACGCGCCAAGCGGCCCGAACCTAGGTAAAAAGGACCTTGCTGGTGATCGCTAGTTCCGCTCTCGACGCCGTACCTCTCTCTCCCCGCCAAACGATCAAGGGGATCCTCGAGTTTCCCATAGGTGTCGGTTTCCCCGACATCTTTGGCACCCCAGGTAGGAGGAGTGATGGCTGAGAGCTTTTTCGCGGATTCGAGCAAGTTCCGCGTCAGATCTTGGGAAGTAGCGCGCACCACTATGGTCCCTCGAAGCAGGGCGCAACGGTGCTTGCTCTACTTCGCCACGGCCTCCTACGCCTGCGCGAGCGCCCCACTATGCGAACGCAGGCCAGGGAGACGGACACCTTGAGCTTGAAGACATCAAGCTGACGCGCCGCTCCGGGACAATGCGCTGCTGTCGAGGGTGTGCCTGGGGGCTTCGGTGAGGCCTCCGGTGCATACTCCACCCGACGCACCACCGCGGAGTGATGCATAGCCCTCAAGAATGCGCTTACAGGCCCCGGAACCCAGGCACGCACTCCAGCCGAATGCTTTCCCCCCAGAAGCATCACATCTTCGCCAAAGGTGCGCTCGGGGGCTCCGTCAGCACGGCCTCGCAAAACAGTAAAAGGAGTTATGCTCCGGCAACCCCCCTTCTATACGACAGTCGAGAAGTGTCGGCAAGTACCTTGCCGGAGGGGAAGTTGCCGGAAGAGTATAGTCTCCTACTTGCCGGGGAACTGAGGCCCCGGCAAAGGACCCAAGCGCCGCGGGGAGACGTGTTGCGGCACGACAGATAAGTGCTAAATATTTCAGATGAGATTTCAGAAGATAGGTTTCTCCCTTTCTAGAAGATCCCAAACCTTGTTTGAGAAACCTGCGCGTAGATGGAACCTTGTCAGGATCTGTGCACCTTAGTTTTGTTTCAAACTAGTTCAATGACCCGAACGGCCACAGAGCGCCTTCACACTGTTTCGAACCTGTTCAACAGTCTAAGTGTCTACATAGCACCTTATTTTGCCTCGATCCGCGCTCGACGATGTCATGGTTGCACTGAGTGCAGCAAGGAGCCTTGCCAGTAATGACCCCTCAAGCGAACTGCTAAGGATCCGTTCCTTAAAGCACTAGCGGCAGGACCAGTCACACCGGCAAGCTTCCAGAAAATGCAAAAGGTGTATCATACAAGGAGAAGGAATAGACACAAGGGAAACAACATTTCATTCATTTGTTCGAAACGAACTCAGGCAGATTACATGAATGATTTTTGCTACTCTAACCTATTGTACTGTCTTTTGGCGAGGGACATGCTCTCCGGATGGAAGTTCGAGAAGACAAAAAGCGGCAAGGCCCCCGGCACGGCCAGTGCTGGCCCTTCCTGGACGAGCATTGCATAGTGGAGAACGGGGCCTGAAGGGACGGCGGGAACGGAAACCAGGTGATCCCGCGGTATGCGGCAGCGTCGGTTCTTCCATCTCGTCGGTCCGGGCTCGGGAGGAGTAGGACCGTGAACTGACGGTGATGGTTTGACCGACGGTTAGTCCGAGGACAGATCCTCGTACCCAGGCTTAGCCTACCGAGGATCTGACCCGTACTCGCCGTCGCTACCATCTGACCCGTCCTCTTCGCTCTCGCGTGAGGAAGGGTTGTCAGTCCTGCACGAGCTTTCTTCGAAGCAGCCAAGGCGCGCACCCGAGCTCCCGTATATCTTGACGGAGAGCAGGTTGTCCGCCATCAGCTTGATGCAAAGAACATGCCCATCCCAAAGGTTATGGGCACGGGCGAAGCTCTTCCACCCACGGCTGAGGAACAAGAGCCGAGGCCTCGGCTACTCCACGGTCATCAGGACCGCGTCGTTGCCGCAGCCGTGCACCTGAAGCCGCAACATCACGAGCTTCTCTTCGCTCATCACCTTGGCGAAGGCGGTGGGGAGTTGAAGCCGGGTCCGAATGCGGCCTTGCAGTCTGACAAGAAACTCCAACGGAGTCCTTTCCACGTGAGTCCCCGCAGGAATAAGCGGAGGAGAAGACGGAGGTGCTGGAGTAGCACTCCGCCTCCCCCGGCCACGGCCTCCACGACGACCGCGGCTCCTCGCCCCTACGCCACCAAGGGTGCTTGTGCCGCCCTCTGCAGCTGCGCCCCCTGAAGTTGTGGCATGATCCGAGTGGGATCCCCTTGCCGCCCTGGCGGCCGATGGTGGCCTCCCTCGTCCCCTAGCCATGGTTGGGGGCGAGCACCACCTTGAACTGGAGAAGATTCTACAGATGCAAGCTAGGGGTGGTGGATGTTTCAGGAGCTGATGGATGAGAAAAACCCCCTCGCAGACTTCCTAATTTATAGGGCGAGGTTCGGGGGGCTAGCTCCCCTCACTCCAGAAACCGCCGCCCCTCTCATCCAATCACCCATGATCATGGACGAACAGGGAACCGCCCTACTGCACAAATGCATGCGGGGGCGGGCCCTGCCACGACTATGGCCTTTATGGCCACGAACGCCAATTGCCTAACTATTACTGCGCATGCTTCATGCATGGCAGTAATGCGTCGGGAGGTGGGGAGGCTATTGTGCGCGCACTTCTCCACCTCGCACGATGGATACACGATGTAGGGAAGGGTCGTCCACAATGGCTCCAAAGCTACAGAGTCCCCTGCTAAGGAAGCCCGTGCATTACTTTGAGCCTGGCCCAGCAACGCCCCACGCGCGTGTGTGGCCCAGGCCCGAGGGATCCTATCGGTGCACTAGAGACTAGGGTCCCTTGTGCGCCAGACTTGTGCACGGGCATCGGCGACACCCCCGACAATAGTGTACCGAGAAGAGCGGCAGGAAGGCAGTCCAAGACCCACCAAGGCCACGCCCTTCCCCCTCTCCAGAGGCGTGGAGTACAAAGCTCGAGACGCAAGGCCTCGGCAAGCCCTCCTTGCCCGAAAGATTCCCAAGGCCCCGGCAAGCCCGCTTCACTGAGAAGACTACTCGAAGAATAACAAGACCCCCGACAAGTTTCCCTTGTCGGGAAGGCTCGCACAGACTAACGAGGCCCCCCGCCAAGCCGTCCTTGCCACGAAAGTATTGAAGCCCCCGGCAAGCCTTCCTTGCCGGGAAGGTGACCAAGTCATCCGACAGGGACTCCAGGCCAGCAAGCCCCTGTTCGCTCGCCAGGTGTCCCCCCCCCCAGTTTCTACCACAATCCGACCGCTCCATCACATCCCTCATGTGCCAGCACAACGCCCAGGTGTCGATTCACCTGGGTACGTGTCACAACCATCTTGCGGCAGGTCAGGGGTTAGACAAGGCATTTACTGCCCCTGACACCACCGAAGTAGTAGAGCGGTGAACATTGTTGACTGTACACCCCGTGAGCACACTGTTGGTGACCCCTTTGCCTATAAAAGGAGGCCCAAAGCTCATTCTTGGGGACCTTTGGTTGGAATTTTTGGGCATCATAGACTCCCTAATCACCTACTAAGTTACGGTAGCAAAACCACCCTACAGTAAGCACACAATACAAACTAAGCAGGATTAGGGTTTTACGCGCCAAGCGGCCCGAACCTAGGTAAAAAGAACCTTGCCGGTGTTGATCGCTAGTTCCCCTCTCGATGTCATACCTCTCTCTGCCCGCCAAACGATCAAGGGACTCCTCGCGTTTCCCATAGGTGTCGGTTTCCCCAACATAAGGTATTCATCAAATTAAGATATTAAATTCATATAAGGGTACTGATGTCTACTACACAATTTTATTCTTGTAGACTCGTGTTGGGCCTCCAAGCGCGGAGTTTTGTAGGACAGTAGCAATTTTCCCTCAAGTGGATGACCTAAGATTTATCAATCCTAGGGAGGTGTAGGATGAAGATGCTCTCTCTCAAACAACCCTGCAATCAAATACAAGAAATCTCTTGTGTCCCCAACACACCCAATACAATGGTAAATTGTATACGTGCACTAATTCGGCGAAGAGATGGTGATACAAGTGCAATATGGATGGTAGATATACGTTTTTGTAATCTAAAAATATAAAAAACAGCAAGGTAACAAGTGGCAAACGACAAGCAAAATGTTGCATTAATGTTTGGAAATAAGGCCTTGGGTACATACTTTCACTAGTGCAATCTCTCAACAATGCTAACATAGTTGGATCCCTCAACGTGCAACAAAGAATCACTCCAAAGTTCATATCTAGTGGAGAACAATGAGACGAAATTGGTGTAGGTAGTAGAACCACCTCAAAATTACTCTTTCCGATTAATCTATTCAAGAGTTCGTACTCAGATAACATCAAGCTATCATTTCCGTTTGATCTATATAAGAGTTCATAGTAGAATAACACCAATGATACATATCAATCGACCCTAATGTCATCTGGATACTCCAATGTCACCTCAAGTATCCGTGGGTAAATTATGCGACATGCATCAAACAATTTCAGAGCTATCATATTCAATCCAACACAAAGAATGTGCAAGGAGCACCCCAAGATTTCTATCGGAGAACATGGTACGAAAACGTGCAATCAACTCCTATGCATAGATCCCAAAGGTCACAAGAACCCACAAGTTGATGCCTCAACATATATCAAGTGAACCAATAGAATACCCCAATGTCACTACGGGTACCCCACGCAAGACTTACATCAAGTGTTGTCATACCAATATGCTCAATCCAACATGACGTGATCTTAAAGGGCAAGACTCAAGTCAACACAACTAGATGGTAAGGGAGATATATCATATGATCCAACTATATTAACAAAGCCCATGTTCTTGAGATCGTGCCATCTCAAGAACACGAGAGAGAGAGAGAGAGAGAGATTGAGCACATAGCTACTAGTATATACCCTCAGCCTCGATGGTGAACTACTCCCTCCTCGTCATGGCCTCCGCCGGGATGAAGAAGATGGCCACCGGTGATGGTTTTCCCACTCCCGCAGGGTACTGGAATCTCTCCAGGTTGGTTTTTTGGCGATACAGAGAGTTGCGACAGCGGAGCGCAAGTTCTCTCTTTATTTCTGGGGTTTCTGGGATTTATTGGATTTTTCAGCGTTGGAATTACGTGCAACGGAGCAACATAAGCCCCATAAGCCGTCAGGGTGCGACCAAGGCCCAGGCCGCGCCATGTTGTCTTGTGCCTCCGTGGCAGCCCTCCTTTGGTGGTTGTTCGATCCAACGTTTCTCATATGTTCTAGAAAAAATAAATGAAGAAGTTTTGGGTGATTCCGAGAACTTTCATTTTCTCCACAAAATAGAACACCATGGTAATTCTGCTGAAAACAACGTCAGTCCGGGTTAGTTCTAAATAAATCATATAAAGTGCATCAATACCATATAGAGTTATAATAAACATAGGCAAATATGGCATGAATACTTCATAAATTATCAATACGTTGGAGACGTATCAGCATCCCCAAGCATAATTCCTACTCGTCCTTGAGTAGGTAAATGATAAAAGAAATAATTTTTGAAGTGTGAATACTAGCATAATGTATAATATTGATCAAGGATAATTTTAGCCATTTTTCTATCATCATAACCAGCAAGTATTTCTCATAAAGCTTCTCAAGATCGAGCAGCAAGTTATTCACATTTTAAAGTATAGACCATAAACTTTCTTGAAAAATAGCAAACTATATTTTCAGTCATCAAACAATTACAATTCATCTTATTTTCAGGAAGGGTCTATGTAAGAGCTTTGGTTCAGCAAATTCCATATACTCAACTACCATTTAGCCTTCCATGATTGCTGACACTCAAAGTATTTTTTTAGAACAAACAGTTTTAGTCAAACACAAGGAAGATAGGGGCTTAAAGTTTCGCCTCCCAACTTATTTATCTCGGGGATAATGTCAACAAATAATGAATCATGATCACCTATATTCAATTGGATATATGTGTCTCGATCCTTCCCCACCACATGATGCTTGCTAACTAAGTAATTAATAGATTGGAATAACAAGTTGACTCGGCATGAAAAGTAAAAGAGAGGCCCTTCACAAAGGGAAGCAGAGGTTGTCATGCGCTTTTTATTTTTGGATGTGCAATCTGTTAATGAAAAGGAACGTCACTTTATATTGCCCCTTGTGATGGCAACATTTATTATGCAGTCCGTCACTTTTATTTCTTCACCATATCAAGTTTGTACAAAGCTTATTTTCCCTTCCAATAAAAGATCATACATATTTAGGAGGAATGTTTATTGCTTTTTGTACCGATGACAACTTACTTGAAGGATCTTACTCAAACGATAGGTAGATATGGTGGACTCTCATGGTAAGAAACTAGGTTCAAGGATTTGGATGCACAAGTAGTATCTATACTTAGTACGAAGTTCTGGCTAGCAAAAGGTGCTAAACAAGCACCACATGTTAGAGGATCCATGACAATATAACTGCTATGTGAATATAAACAGACATAACCATTAAGTTGTATTCCTTGTCCAACGTCAACTACTTAATCAAGTTTGAAAATAATTAATGGGGCTCACATCATAGAAGATGTACAAGATAGTATATCTATATGTGAAACCTCTCTTCCTTCAATGTTCTTTCATGAATAGTTTTAATGACCAATGTTATGTTTCCTAACTTCCAATAAATTTTACCGCTTATACTCCTAGTATGTGAAGTCACTACTCCCCATGGGATAATCATATGAAGCATATATATAATTTCCCATTTATTATATTCAATTCATTCAACATTTTACTCTTAGGATATAAGTGAAGCAGAAGAGTAAACATCAAACTACTCTCAAAATATATAAGTGAAGATCAATGAGTAGTCAAACAACTAAGTAGCTATATGAGGACTCTTTCTCAGTAAAGATTTTTTAGATATTGATATTTTATTCAAACAGCAAACAAAATAAAAATAGCACTCCAATAATATCATATATCATTTGAACGAATAAAAATTTAGGCTCAACATAGGCTAACTGATAGTTGACAAAGAGGGGTGGGATGCGTAGCATCCCCAAGCTTAGATGCTTGATACTTCTTGTAATATTGTCTTTGGGTGCCTTGGGAATCCACAATCTTGATCTTTTGTATCTCATTCAATCCTCTCATGTCCCGGTTTCACCTATGTCTCAAAACTTCATCGACGCAAAACTTGAAAAGAACTCGTGAGATAGGTTAGTACACATAAGTATAAATTAACATTTCATGTACTACCAAGACAAGTTGAATAATAATTTGCAAACATTACCTACTTTACACTATCATTTCCACAATTTATATCTACCAATATAAGTCATGAATACTATAGAAGAAGTAGATAACAAAACTATGACAACGATGTGTCTAAACAGGGCTGTGTGTAGCAATTTATTAAAATAGTGTACTTATGTATCTCTAAAAATTATGAAACTTTAGGACATGATAAATATTCTTTATGAACCTGCTGTCTAATAATTTGAGAAATTTTCCACGTTCCAGTAAAATTACATAATTCAAATACTACAGCAACAATTTCTGTTTTTATACAACACAAATCACACATGCAATTCAAGCATTCTAAAGGAAATTCTTGGAAATTTTTATTGAAAAGCAAGATTATAAATAACACAAATCAAATACTAACAAGATAAAATGACTCTCCAAGAAAAACTCATATTATGTGATGAATAAAAATATAGCTCTAAGTAAGATATACCGATAGTGTTGAAGACTAAAGAGGGGATGCCTTCCGGGGCATCCCCAAGCTTAGACACTTGAGTCTTATTTGAATATTACCTTGGGGTGACTTTGGAATCCCCAAGCTTAGGTTCTTGTCACTCCTTATTCTCCTCATTTCAGTGTCTCACCCAAAACTTGAAAACTTCAATCACACAAAACTTAACGGAACTTCGTGAGATGGGTTAGTATAAGAAAGATAGATCATTCACTTAGGTACTGTCAAGACAAGATTCATAATTGTTACCACATGAAACATACTGTATTTTATCATTCCCATAATATATATCACTCAATATAAGCTATAGAAACACTAAAACAAGCAAACTATGCATGCAAAACAGAATCTGTCAAAAAACCGAACAGTCTGTGAAGATCTAATTGACCACCATACTTACCTGACTCTAAAAATTCCGAACCATTAGAAAAACACATAGAATTTGCATATAGAAATTGTGTAAAAAATTCAGAATTTTTTGACTTTCTAGTAAAATCACATAATTAATATACTGGAGGCAAAATTTTCTGTTTTTCCATAGATTCAAACTAACAAGTTTCCACACTATTCCAAAGGTCTTACTTGGCACTTTATTGAAGTAAAAGGCACAAAACATAATTAATAAATTAGCTTAATCATGTGAATACATCAAAACAGAAAGTAAAAGTGTTGGGTTGTCTCTCAACAATCGCTTTTCTTTAATGCCTTTTAGCTAGGCATGATGATTTCAATGATGCTCGTATAGGAATATAAGTTGAAAATGCAAGAGAGCATCATGAATCACATGACAAGCACATTTAAGTCTAACCCACTTCCTATGCATAGGTATTTTGTGAGCAAAAACTTCATGGGAGCAGGAATTAACTAGCATAGGAAGGCAAATGAAGCATATCTTCAAAAAATTGAGCACATAGGGAGGAAACTTGATATTATTGCAATTTCTACAAGCATATGTTCCTCCCTCATAATAGTTTTAAGTAGCATCATGAAGGAATTCAACAATATAGCTATCACATACAACATTCTTTTCATGATCTACAACCATAGAAAATTTATTAATCTCCACATAAGCAAAGTCATTCATGGTAGTGGGAGCAAACTCAACAAAATAGCTATCATGTGATGTTTGAGTGGCATAATCCAGATGGAAATTAAAATCATGATGACAAGTTTCATGTTTATTATTATCTTTTATAGCATATATGTCATCACAATAATCATCATATATAGGGGGCATGCCATCATCATAATAGTTTTGATCATCGAAACTTGTGGGACTAAATATATCATATTCATCAAACATATCATCCCCAAGCTTGTGACTTTGCATATCATTAGCATCATGAATATTCAGAGAATTCATACTAACAAAACTGCAATCATGCTCATCACTCAATGATTTAGTGCCAAACATTTTAATAACTTCTTCTAACACTTGAGCACAATTTTCCTTTCCATCATTTTCACGAAAGACATTAAAAAGATGAAGCATATGAGGCAACCTCAATTCCATTATTTTGTTGTAGTTTTCTATTATAAAACCAAACTAGTGAAAAACAAGAAACAAAAATATTTGATTGCAATATCTAAAGATATACTTTCAAGCACTCACCTCCCGGCAACGGCGCCAGAAAATAGATTCATGTCTACTACACAACTTTATTCTTGTAGACTCGTGTTGGGCCTCCAAGTGCAGAGTTTTATAGGAAAGTAGCAATTTTCCCTCAAGTGGATGACCTAAGGTTTATCAATACGTGGGAGGTGTAGGATGAAGATAGTCTCTCTCAAACAACCATGCAATCAAATACAAGAAATCTCTTGTGTCCCCAACACACCCAATACAATGGTAAATTGTATAGATGCACTAGTTTGGCGAAGAGATGGTGATACAAGTGCAATATGGATGGTAGATATAGGTTTTTGTAATCTGAAAATATAAAAACAGCAAGGTAACAAGTGGCGAGCAACAAGCAAAACATTGTATTAATGCTTGGCAATAAGGCCTAGGGTACATACTTTCACTAGTGCAATCTCTCAACAATGGTAACATAGTTGGATCCCTCAACGTGCAACAAAGAATCACTCCAAAGATCCTATCTAGTGGAGAACAATAAGATGAAATTGGTGTAGGTAGTAGAACCACCTCAAAGTTATTCTTTTTGATAAATCTATTCAAGAGTTCGTACTAAGATAACATCAAGCTATCATTTATGTTTGATCTATCTAAGAGTTCGTACTAGAATAACACCAATGACACATATCAATCGACCCTAATGTCACCTAGATACTCCAATGTCACCTCAAGTATTCGTGGGTAAATTATGCGACATGCATCAAACAATTTCAGAGCTATAATATTCAATCCAACACAAAGAACGTGCAAGGAGCACCCCCAATATTTCTATCGGAGAACATGGTATGAAAACGTGTAATCAACCCCTATGAATAGATCCCAAAGGTCACCGAAACCCACAAGTTGATGCCCCAACATATATCAACTGAATCAATAGAATACCCCAATGTCACTACGGGTATCCCATGCAAGACTTACATCAATCGTTGTCATACCAATATGCTCAATCCAACATGACGATATCTTAAAGGAAAAGACTCAATCCATCACAACTAGATGGTAAGGGTAATACATCATATGATCCAACTATATTAACAAAGCTCGTGTTCTTGAGATCATGCCATCTCAAGAACACGAGAGAGAGAGAGATAGAGAGAGATTGAGCACATAGCTACTGGTATATACCCTCAGCCTCGAGGGTGAACTACTCCCTCCTCGTCATGGCCTCCGCCAGGATGATGAAGATGGCCACCGGTGATGGTTTTCCCTCTCCGGCAGGGTACTGGAATTGCTCCAGATTGGTTTTTCAGCAATACAGAGAGTTGCGGCGGCGGAGTGGAAGTTCTCTCTTTTTTATCTAGGGTTTCTAGAATTTATAGGGATTTTCTGTGTTGGAATCACGCGCAACGGAGCCACATGGGCCACACAAGCCATCAGGGCACGACCAAGGCCCAGGTTGCACCGTGTTTGCTTGAGCCTCTGTGGCATCCCTCCTTTGGTGGCTCTTCGCTACAACATTGCTCATATGTTCCATAAAAAATAATAAAAAAGTTTTGGGCGATTCCGAGAAGTTTCATTTTCTTCACAAAAAATAACACCACGGTAATTCTGTCGAAAACAGCGTCAGTCCGGGTTAGTTCTAAATAAATCATATAAATTGCATCAATACCATATAAATTTATTATAAACATAGAAAAATATGGCATGAATACTTCATAAATTATCGATACGTTGGAGACGTATCACGTACTACTGATGATACATGTAAGTTGACTAGTCATTGATTAGTGTTATCGCACGAGTGGATAACGTTATGTAGCGCCCTCTATAAATTTTGAAAATAAAATCTTGTGATTTATTCACAGTTCTTTGTGCATTTATGATCCATATATTAATGTTTTTTGAATTACCAAGTGCGTGTGTAGATGGAACAATCTGAATGGATGGGGGATCGGACGAGCTCAAGGTATGTGGATGGCATGCGGGAGTTCATGGCTTTCACTGAACAGACAAACAAGATAATTGGCAAAGAAGATTACGTCATCTGTCCATGCAAGGATTGTACCAATACGGTGTCACTTCTAGTTGATGTTGTCTAGTTATACTTATACAAGAGGGGATTCATGGGTGGATATACACAATGGACTAGACACGATGAAGAGCCAGTTATGGATGAAGATAATAACCTGCATGTCGGCGAGGTGCCAAACCCCAATCAGAGTCATATGGGTGTTGAATTTAACCTCGGGGCTCAAAATCAAGCTACAGACACAATACTCGCATGCCAAAACTCCCAAAGAAAAGCCAAGAGTGTGAACCACACAACACAGACCTTGATGATATGCCAGATTTTGCTGCTATGATTGCAGATTTTGAGGGTCCCGAAGAAGTTACCTAGGTTCGGCCCCTCCGATGGAGGTAAAAGCCTACGTAATGCTTGTGTTTCATTGATGAAGATGATGATCTCGATTACAAGGGTGCGAAATCGCTACCTCTAATCTCGAGGGTGTCTAATATGTCTATCTCTAATGACTTTACCTTGTCCCTCTTGCGGCGCCTTACCCCGCCTTATATAGGTGGAAGGGGTAGGTTTACATGTAGAGTCCTACTAGGAGTAGTACTAGGACTAGTGTCTCTTGAATCCTAATCCGGGTCTTGTTTCCTTTATGAGGGAGTCCTTCCTTTCCTTGGGCCTTCTCTGTGAGACGGCCCTCCCATGAGCCACCTTCTGGGCCGTTGGGTCTTGTAGTTTGTCTGACTCGCCTAAGGGGTCATATACGATCCACCTTTCGGGTCACTAATGAGTCGCCAAACCTGGTCGGGTCACGAGTAAATCGCCAAGTCCGAGCCGGGTCATGCTTCAAGCCGGGTTATACCACGGGGTATATCCCCGACATTAGCCCCGAGGTTAGCTTGAATTTATTCATGGTAAGCTCCTGAAATAGGAATAATAAATATGTTTAAGGGGCCGGCTTGCTCTTTGGCCGTCTTATTTCAATGAAGTGGCTCCTCGAAAATCCTTGTTTATTCAAGTCGTCTTCACAATCATCTTGCAGGTACGTGTCCTTTGCAATAAAATACATATGCCATTGAGTCGGCCTCCAATGCTTTGGCTTGATGAAAATATTAGACTTAAAATATCCTTCTGGTGCTGAGCTAGCTTTGAATACTTTCGGCTTGACGATGTTTAGAGCTTGTCAAGTTGTGATCGTCGAAGTTATTGGGTTATGATTGATAATGTCGGGTCATGATTGTTGGTAATGCCCGGTCAAACAACTGAACTCCAATTGAGTTGATCAAATTATTGGGGATAAATAATTCCATGCGATGTTGAGCCGGTCTTTCAATGCTTCAGCTAGATAAAAATATGTTCAGCCGGTCCCTCAATGCTTCAGCTCCATGATGAAGTGAGACCAGTCTCGCTCACAATTGACATCTTGAAAGTGCTCATCGATTCTTGATATATCCATATTACCTGTAGCCCTAAGCTCCAAGTTTATCAGTTTGTGATGACTTGGTGATTTATAATAATATCTTTGACTATATAGCCCCCAAGTGTTGGGTTGTCTTGCCTGCACCAGCCTGGGACTTGAAATCATCTTGTATTTATAAAGTTTCAGCTGGTGTGGCCCCGAAGGGCCGGCTCATCAGTGTGTGACGGGCCGAGTCTTCAATTTGGACCTCATGATTTGTCAAACAACCGAGTATTGTAGCCCCCAAGTGTCGGGTTGTCTTCCCTACAGCAACCTGGGACTTTATATTTGTCTCATGTTCATAAAACTTCAGCTAGTGTAGCCCCCAAGAGTCAGATCATTATGCAATAATGAGCAGGGACTTTGTAGATCTGATTATGTAAACTTGACCAGCAATGTGTAGCCCCAAGGGTCGGGTCATTATAAAAATGATGAGACGGGTCTTCTTTCAATCCATACTTGAATAAAGAGAAACATGTAGCCCCCCAGGGTCGGCTTATCTCCTTGAGATAGCGGGGTTTGTTGATGATGTGATGATTTGAAAGAGCAGTTTGCATTAGCCCCCAAGTGTCATGGTGCATGTTTGCACCGATATGGGACTTCCATACTTTGAAGTAATCTTGATTTGAATAATGTAGCCCCCAAGTGTCAGGTCGTGTGCGTGCAGCGACTCAGGACTATTCCTTCCATTGTAGAATAAAATCATATCCATTCTGTGAACTGATGATGCCTTTGTGATGAAAGAAATCCTTGACCATGGTTCCAATTTAACCCGACAACTATATGTTTGAAAAATCCATAAGTGTTGTAGTTTACTACAAAGCACAAGTTGAAAAAAATCTAAGAGTCGGTCAATTAGATGACCCGACATTATATGTGATAGAGCGGCTCTTCGAAAATAATCAATTCTTTTGAGCTGGCTTAAAAAAACCAATCACTTAACACTGGTTATGATAAACCATGATGAAAACTCAACCATATTGGCTATCAAAGATTTATTCGCTCCTGTAGAAGTTTATGCGTTGACCAGGTTTGAAGACCGGCATGATATGTATGTATGATGCATGATGCAATGCAACACGATGCATGTACATGATAGAATAGTGTCGGTTTTCTGTGAAAAGGTAATACCATATAATGGCAATAAGTCACTTTTAATAGGCCGACTCAGTGAGACTGGCTCGCAAGGCTCTAGTCATGCCCTAATATGGGTTTTTGCAATAACCCTTTATGATATAGACTAGCTGATCAGGCTCAAGTCAAGCTTCAGTGAAGCGGGTACGTTAACCCATGTTTTTTTCCATATGCCAGCTCTCACACGACACACTCAATGTTTTAACATTGGCAAGTTCAGGGTCCACAATGGATTGACTTGTTAAGAGTACAGGGGTCGCACAAACATACAGTCATGTCTAACCATCATATAGCGTTAATTTTTCGCAAGCCAAAAGGGTGATAAAGCTAAACTCAGTGAGTTGGAAGCCCCCAAGTGACCAATGATCAGGTAAAAGCCTAGCATAGGATTGCATAAGACAATTCTATTACTACTAAACAATCTGGGAACCAGTGGCCTCCAGATAAGTCGGCTTTAATCCACTGACCACAATTGGCGGCTATGTTTGAACCACGCATCATGAAAGCTGGTCCTCTTTGGCTCATAACACCTATGTTTGGACGGTCGCATCATGGCGGCCCATCCTCTTTGGCATCGTTAATGTCCATGTTTGAATGGCCACATCATGGCGGCTCATCCTCTTGGAAAACTTTAAAATCACCCGCCAATGAGGCAGGGCACCTATGTTTGAACGGTCGCATCATGGCGGCCCATCCTCTTGGACGAGTTTAAATATTTTCTCTAATGAGGCGACAGCCCCCGGGACCGGCTTAACTTTCTTGTAACGACCCGGGGTTCATGAATTATTTAGCCCGGTTGAATCTGTCGAGCAATGTCTGTGTAGCCCCCTAATCTTAAGTCCACTCAAGGAGGCGGCTTGAGAGTCTCATACATGATTGTTACATAAGCAGACATAAGGTTAATGGTTTGAACGATGGATTTTATCCAGACTAGAGACGACGCAGTGAGCTGATGATCTTTGTGACGCTCATCAGATGTCTTTGGCAAATATCATGGCCAAATTGAGTGCATATATCTCTTGGCCCATGCTTTATTCTCATGTAGTTCGGCTCTCGTGGCTCCTCCAGGGCCATATTCCTTTTTCTTTGCTACTTGGCTTTTGAATTACCGGCTCAATGTTTGGCCGACTCAAATTATAACTTCTCCACGTATATTTCCTTCATGGCAGCTCTTCTTGTTTCTTTTGATATGTTGAAGTAGATAGAATTTGGCAATGCGTCTATCCATTGAGAAACCCGACACGAGTGGGAGTTGGTCCGTGTTTTGACGATGTTGTGTAAGGCATGAATGCCATTTTTTTCTTTTGCTCCAATGTTGTTGGAGAAGACAGGCCGCAGGGGCGGTTTGCATACGTCTATTGGACGGCTCGTATAGGTGAGCGTAGCACTGGCGTGTTGGCGTAAACCGGACCGTGGGGGCGGCGTTTTGCACGCGTCTGTTGGACAGCTCATACAGGCGAGCACCGCACTGGTGGGTTGATGTCGTCCGAACAGCGGGGACGGTGTCTTGCGCACATCTGCATCGGCGGCTCGTATAAACGACCACTGCACCGATATTGGTCACGCGGTCGTGAGAGTTGGCCGCGTCATTGTAAATTGTATTGGTCGCGCGAACAAACGCCAGTCCGATATTGGTGTGCCTCTATCTACGCGGTATCGTGACGCTTTGGTAATGAATAATTTCCTTGCTTAGAAATATTGTAGGCCAAAGTAATTGTTTTCGGAGCAATTTAATATGTACTAGTAAATAGATAAGGCAAATAGCACCTGACTTCTTTGTCGGACGAATGTCGATGTTGGCGATGGATAATCCTTACCAACCGGCTACCACCTCTCTCCTTTTATTCTCCAACCGGCCGCATGTGCTGGGTAGAGCCCGCTAAACCAGCAGGTGATCAGGCCATGGGAGAGGGGGTCGGGCCGGAGCGGCGCGACGAGGAAGTGGCCTGGCGGGGTGGCTCACGGCTCTAACTCGGTCGGCGTGGCAAGGGAGCGGTCTGGTGGGGCCGCTGCGCAGGATGGAGGCAGGTGTGGTGGCTGCGTAGGGTGGAGGGAGGTGTGGCGGCTGCGTAGGATGGAGGCAGGTGTGGCGGGTTGTTGCTACAGCTTGGCGCGGTGGATCCGACGGCCAGGGGTTAGGCGCACGGGTGGGAGCGAGCCTTCGGGCGGCAGTACCGGCGGCTAGGGGTAGGGCGGAGCCGATGGTCCGCCAGCCACGGTGAACCAAGTCGGAGTCAGTGCTCATAACGGGTGAGTTTGAATCCGGACGGGAGATGACAAGGTCGGCTCACATACGGTCGCGTCGGGCCAGACGGGAGCTGCGACAATAAAATCGAGGCCTCTTGATGTGTGATAGTTGCAGTAGCTCGAAGACGGAAGCGACCGGAGTGTGGCGAGGTGGAGCCAGATCGCGATGCAGACGCGCGGACGTGGCATCATCGAGCAGGCGTACGAGGAGCAGCAAGAGGCAAAGCGGAGCCCGGCCAGCTCGAGATGAGTGGGCGACGCAAGGCTAAGGTGAAGCCAAATCCGGCCATGCGCGAGTGCTAGTGATCGCGATGCGAAGGCGAGCCACAGCCAGCCACAAGCACGCGCGGTCGGGGCCGTGGAGGAGTCCGGAGACGAGCCAGATCACAGCGACGGCCTAACCGGACCGTGGCCTACTCTCCTTTTTTGATTCTCGTTTTCTTTTACTTTGAGTCATTGCTCCTTTGTTTTATCTGGTTGTCTAGAGCATCATGTAATCAAGATGAATCTTTCGTGTTTTCCCTTCTTCCGATTTCGAGCCGACGAGTTTTCATGAATCGCACGAGGTGACATAGAGACAATATCGAAATCTTGTCGGCCTCGACGGATTGCAGGTCACGGGAGTGTAAAGATGCAACCCTATTTTTCTCTTGATCTCAAATATTGTATATGTTGCTTTAACTGTTTGTCAATGATGTGATCTTTTGCGCCGACCTCGTGGATCTGGCGAGTCATAAACTTCTCGATCCCTAGGAGAGATCCCTTCAAGAACACAATTCCACCATCCGATCAGACCCACGGTAGGCACCAAATGTCATGGTTTTGTCATGACATATGTCCTCATGCAAGGACTTAGGTCTGGAGCCATCGCAACTATGCGGCGGCTTGAGAGGGGTTGGTCGGAATCGAGAGACGCGAGTTTACCCAGGTTCGCCCCCTCCGATGGAGGTAAAAGGCTACGCCATGCTTGTGTTTCGTTGATGAAGATGATGATCTTGATTATAAGGGTGCGGAATCGCTACCTCTAATGTTGAGGGTGTCTAATCTGTCAATCTCTAATAACTTTACCTTGTCCCTCTTGGGGCGCCTTACCCCTCCTTATATAGGTGGAAGGGGTAGGTTTACATATAGAGTCCTACTAGGAGTAGGACCAGGACTAGTCTCTCTTGAATCTTAATTCGGGTCTTGTTTTCTTCGTGAAGGAGTTCTTCCTTTCCTTGGGCCTTCTCTGTCAGCCGACCCTCTCATGAGCCGCTTGTCGGGGGGATAACCCCGGGGTAGGCTCATCAATCCTGCTCCTTCATTTCCTGTCCTAAGGATATGAACAAATACAGTTTCCCAAGGCCCAAGTCTTCTGGCCGGCTAGGCTGCGCCTGCCGGCTGGAGGACGAGGCGGCCAACTCTCTGTCCGGCCAGGCAACCCTTTCCGGCTAGAGGCGAGACGGCTACCTCTTCCTGACCGTCTTGGCCAAGCCAGCCGGCTAGGGACAAGGCGATCGTGCCCAAGCTGGTTAGCCAAGCAGGCTAGCCGACCGGAGATCACAAGTCACATCAGATCGTAGGTCAGGACGAGACCTTACAATTAAAGGTGGCTACGCGTAAGAAAAGGTACTGGATCGGAGAATCCGGCAGGTACGAGCGTCGGCGGCCACGCCGCTGACCTACCCCGACTCTGATCCATCATCTAGCATAGTGTCGTACCGTCACACTCCCACTCCATTACTGCACTCAGCGTGGGGAACAGTGGAGGCGGTCGTACTACCTGCCCATGATGAATCTCGCTGGACGACGCTCGACGTACAGCGCGTGCTCGACGTCAACCTTACGCGAGAGCTTCATTGGCCAGCCTGCGGGTCCCACAACCAAACGAGACCATGCAGCCGGTGGGCCCCTCAAGCGACAAGACAAGACCCTCGTGGGCCCCTGGTCAGCCAGTCAGGCTGGCAGCCGGGTCCCACTCTTGTACCCTTTATCCATATTGTAGGTTGACGGGTTCGTCTATAAAACCCCCCGATCACCCTACATGCAGAGGGTCGGTCGAACAACATCTCACGTCCACCAACCACATAGAGAGAGACAAAGACGAGCCGGCTGCTCCCCTCTTCCTCCTCCCAACACAGCTCCAAAAGCAACCTTGTAATCCATCCATATACATCAAACACTCCGGCAGGACTAGGGGTCTTATCTCTACGGAGAGCCCTGAACCTGGGTACATCGTGCGTTCCATGCTTGTACCAACCTCGTTCCCAGCGTCCTTGTCTGCCCCTTCGGTTCTCACCGACTTTAGCCTACCTATGGCATATGTTGTGAGTATTCACCAACATTTGGCGCCCACCGTGGGGCCGAACGCGGCATCGGCTCGCTTTACACGCTGGGCGGGGCCCCGCACCTACGCCACCGGATGCATCATCTCCGGATCCGTCTGCATGCCCGTGGAGCCCGCTTTCAACGAGGCAACACCGATGATGATCGACGTCCCCGTTTGCCATGCGGATTCGGACGAAGATTTTGATGACGAGGCGCTTCCTAGCGTCGTCGTCGCTGCTATGGAGAACCTCAGCATTCTCTTTAGAGACTTGCGTCTCAACGACGGTCCTTGCTACTTCGGCGAGGACTTCGACGTTGAGGCGCTCTGCGCCAGCTTCAACAGGCTCTCTATCGCTGAGATGCCTGCACATGACGTGTACCCCAGCAACGTACTCGTCTTCGACGGCCCTCCGCCGTTGGTGGGCTTCTTCACCCCATACCATGTCGCCGTCGTCTCTAGCGTCGTGGAGGTGATGGTTATCGGCGCTGGCACCAGCATGGCTCATGGCAAGGCGTCGGCGGACGCTGGTGAGCCTGCTGCTGTCACCGCCGATACGCTTCAGGACGCTATCGCCGGTCTGACTACACCTATCGCTACCTCGGCGAACCCTAACGACGCCCGAGCCTCACTGGAGGAGGCTCGCAAGCATATCTTGGAGGAGGGCATTGCCGTCGCCTCGGAAAAGTGTCGGATGGAGGCCACGCAGCGCGAGTATAACTCCGCATACGGCCTCACTCCGATTTCTGAGGCTCCCAGCCGGCTTGGATCGGTCTGCAGCCGCAGCCGGTTCATTGCTAAGATTCTAGGCGGCAACCAGCCCACCTAGGAGACCCCTGCTCCCAACATGCGGGCGGCGCAGGCGGCCATGGAAGAAATGGCAAGCTTGGAGGGCGAGGAGCGCGCCTTCGAGGAGAAGCGGGTCAAGGATCTTCTTGACGCCGCCGACGAACAGCATACTCGGCTTGACCCCAGTGAGGCAAAGTGAGAGTCTCTGGGACCCAACTCCGGAGCACGCCGCAACCCTAGCGGTCAGCATCACGCGGAGGGATCTTCCTCGCATCGCACCTCCGGCCGGAGGGGTGAGGGAAGCCAAGACCGGTGCTCCCAGCGCCAGAGCGAGCACACTTCGAGCAAGCGTCGCGGTGGCGACGATAGAGATTCGGCGTGTGAGGTTCCTTGCCCGGGAAGGACCCATGTCTCCTGTTCACGAGGTGCCTCCCCTATCGCTACTCGGATTGGCGCTCGCATTCCCCAGGATGATCGGGACGCCCGCAGGCGTCTCATCACCATGGCCCAATCAGCCCTCCCGGAGGAAGACGGCCCCATCGGTCCGGCCTGCTTCGGCCCCCGGATCTGAGGGGAGACATTCCCCCGAGGCTTCACCTTCCCTCGGGACACGCCCAAGTATAACGGCACGGCCAAGCCAGAGGACTGGCTGATCGACTACACCACAGCCGTCGGCATTGCCAGGGGCAACAAGCGCGTAGCGGTCCGCTACGTGCCACTCATGTTGGCCGACTCGGCTCGGATTTGGCTTAACAGCCTTCCGGCCGGCAGCGTCAACTCCTGGGTGGATTTCGAGGAGGCGTTCGTCCGCAACTTCATTGGCACCTACAAGCGCCCTGGCCGGCCTCGCGAGTTGGCCATGTGCGTCCAGAGGCCTGACGAACCCCTTCGCGACTACGTCACTCGGTGGACGGAGCTCCGCAACTCCTGCGAGGGGGTGCATGAGGTACAAGCCATCTAGTACTTCATCGACGGTTGCCGAGACGGCATCCTCCTCAAACACAAGCTCATGTGCTCCGAGCCCACCTCTCTGGCGGTGCTCATGGCCAAGGAGGACAAGTACGCCACGGCCTACTCGGCGATGTGCGTCAAGGTGACCGCCTCGGACAAGGCTGTCCCCACGCCGGCTACTCCCAAGCCGGCTGGAGACGGTCGAGGCGGCCAGAACAACAACAAACGCAAGGCGGATCAGATGGATTCGCGCTCCAACAACAAGTTGGTAGCCCACATGGAGGGCGAGACGTCAGCTCCTCAAGCCGGCCCACCGCGGAAGTGTTCCAACAGGAACAACGCCAACTGGCTGCCCAAGCAGTCCTTCGAGCAACTGCTTGACGGCCCCTGCAAGATACATTCTAGGGCGCAGCCGTCTAACCACACCCTTCGACAGTGCAGTTTCGCACGCCGGCTGTCGCAAGGGGATGGCCTGCCGGCTGCCTCCACGTGCGCAGGCAGCGCCTCATGCACCGGCTGCTGGTTCTGCTCCGGCTCCACCGCCGCCGCCTCATGATGACGGCCGCCTCCACGACGACTACCCCCATCAGGATGGAGCATTCGTCGTCTTCACCAGTGAAGGCGACGACAAGCATAGCCTGCGCCAGAGACGGTGCGAGGTGAATGCCATGGTTCCCCCGGTTCCCCAGTACATGCATTGGTCTGACAGACCAATCACGTGGAGCCGGGTGGACCATCCTGCGATGATGCCCAACCCGGGCTCATACGCGCTCGTCCTCGACCCCACCTTCGCCTTCAAGAGGCTCACCTGCCGGTTCTCCCGGGTGTTGGTCGACGGCGACAGAAGCATCAACATCCTCTACCTCGACACTCTCCTCAAGCTCGGGCTCAAGGAGACGGACGTCCTGCCGACCAGCACTGTCTTCCACGGCATCGTGCCTGGATAGTCCTGCTCGCCTATCGGCAAAATCCAGCTGGACGTCCTCTTCGGCGACAAGGCTCACTTCCACCGAGAGTCCATATGGTTCGAGGTAGTGGACCTCAGCAACCCGTATCACGCGCTGCTGGGCAGATCGGCTCTGGCCAAATTCATGGCTATTCCGCACTATGCCTACCTAAAGATGAAGATGTCGGGTCCAAAGGGCATCATCACTGTTGCTAGCGACTACAAGAAGTCGCTCGAGTGTGCCCAAGATAGCAGCCTCCTCACCGATGCCCTGGTGATCGCTGAGGAGAAGCGGCAGATCGACCGGCTCATGGCTCAGGCTACCGAGCAGCCGGCGATTCCTTCTCCTCCATCCTAGTCGGCCAGGGAGGGCTCTTTCAAGCCGGCCAAAGAGACCAAGCAGGTCCCACTCGACCCTGCCAACCCCAAGCAATGCGTCACCATCGGGGCTGGCCTCAGCCCCAAATAGGAAGGCGAGCTCGTTGACTTCCTCCGTGAGAATCGGGACATCTTCGCATGGTCCCCCAAGGACATGTCGGGTTTTTCGAGGAAGTACGCCAAGCACAAACTTCACGTGCGACCGGATGCAAAGCCGGTGAAACAACCTTTGCGCCGCTTCGCCGAGGGGAAACAACGCACAATTGGAGAAGAGACCACCCGGCTCCTTGCAGCCGGCTTCATCATGGAGGTTTTCCACCCGGACTGGTTAGCTAATCCAGTCCTGGTGCTGAAGAAGAACAACACCTAGCGAATGTGTATCGACTACACTAGCCTGAATAAGGCTTGTCCGAAAGACCCTTTCTTGTTGCCTAGGATAGATTAAGTGATTGACTCCACTTCAGGCTGCGAATTCCTGTCGTTTCTGGATGCTTATTCAGGCTACCATCAAATCAAGCTGGATCCAGCTGATCGCCTGAAGACCTCCTTCATCACGCCCTTCGGGGCCTACTGCTACACCACCATGACGTTCGGTCTGAAGAACGCTAGTGCGACATTCCAACGCTGCATGCAGTAGTGCCTACTGCCTCAGATCGACAGAAACATCCACGTCTATGTGGATGACATCGTCGTTAAGACAAAGCAACACTTCAGTCTCCTCGACGATCTGCGGGAGACATTCACCAACCTGGGTGAATACAAGATCTGGCTCAGCCCGGAGAAGTGCGTCTTCGGGGTTCCTGGCGGCAAGCTCTTGGGGTTCTTGGTGTCCGCTCGTGGCATCGAGGCGAACCCCGAGAAGATCGGCACCATCGAGCGGATGGTGCGGCCGGCTCGAATCCTAGACGTCCAGAAGTTCGCCGGCTGCCTGGTGTCCCTTAGCCGGTTCGTCAGCCGGCTTGGCGAGAAGGCCCTTCCACTCTATCAGCTCATGAAGAAGACGACGAAATTCAAGTGGAACGACCAGGCGGATGAAGCCTTCCGCAACCTCAAGCGGGTCATCTCGAGCCTGCCAATCTTGGCTGCGCCAGCTGAAAGGGAACCCATACTCATATACATTGCCGCGACCACTCGCGTGGTTAGTGTAGTGTTGGTAGTTCAACGCAAGGAGGAGGTCAAGGTACTATTAGTGCAACGCCCTGTCTACTACCTCAGCGAGGTCTTGTCCGCCACCAAGCAGAACTATCCCCATTACCAAAAAATGTGTTCTGGTGTTTACCTTGTTGCAAAGAAGTTGAAGCAATACTTCCAAGAGCATGCCATCACTGTGGTGAGCACTGCTCCACTTTCAGAGATCATGGGCAACCGTGATGCAACGGGAAGGATTGCCAAGTGGTCCATCGCCATGGCGGACCATGATATTCGCTACAAGCCTCGCACCGCCATCAAATCTCAGGTGGTGGCCGACTTCTTAGTCGACTAGGCCGAGACCTAGTTCGAGCCGCCACCTCCATACTCTACGCATTGGCGGATGCACTTCGACGGCTCGAAGATGCGGACGGGTCTGGGAGCCGGCATCGTTTTGACGTCTCCGAAAGGAGACCAGCTCAAGTATGCTCTCCAGATCCACTTTGCCGCCTCCAACAATGTCGCCGAGTACGAAGCGCTGGCTCACGGCCTCCGGCTCGCCAAGGAGATTGGCATCCGGCGGCTCATATGCTTTCGCGACTCAGTCTTGGTGGTGCAGCAAGTTTCTGGAGAATGGGATGCCAGGGACGCCAACATGGCAAGCTACCGCTTCCTCATACAGCAGCTTAGCGGCCCCTTCGAGGGCTGCGAGTTCCACCATGTTCCCACAGAAGACAATGAGGCAACTAATACTCTAGCCAAAATTGGCTCCATGAGACAGGCTATCCCAGCCGGCGTCTCCCTCGAGAAACTCCACAAGCCGTCTATCAGGTCGTCTCCTGCGTCGGCATCGATCTTCGTACCGGCTGATTCTACGGTGCAAGCACCGTCGGCTCCACCAGCTACGCTGGCTACAGTTCCTGTGCCGGCTACGTTGGCCACGCCGACTTCAATAGCGGCATCGGCTGAGTCTACGGTGCACGCGTCGTCGGCTCCACCAGCTAGGCCGGCTACAGTTCATGTGCCGGCTACGCCGGCCTTGCCGACTCCAATAGCGGCACCGGCTGAATCTACGGTGCAAGTGTCGTTGGCTCCACCAGCTACGCCGGCTACAGTTCCTATGTCGGCTACGCTGGCCATGTCGACTCCAATAGCGGCTCTGGCTGAATCTACGGTGCAAGCGTCCTCGGCTCCACTAGCTACGCTGGCTACAGTTCTTGTGCCTGCTACGCTGGCCATGCCGACTCCAATAGGGCCACCGGCTACAACAACAACTCCGGCTCCGCCCTGCCTCGAATCCTGTCGTCTCGACACCCAGTGGGTGGACGTCCTGGAGGTAGCCAACAAGCCAGCTGCCACAGCAGCACCAGAGACACCTCGTCTCGAGTCCAAGACCGCTGCTCCACCAAGTGCGCGGGCTGCAGAAGCCCCTAACAGTCAGGTTGAGGCGGAGCCAGCCCTTGTGTCAGCTCCGTCATGGGCTCAACCTATCCTGGCCTTCCTCCTTTGCGGCGAGCTTCCTCAAGATGAGGCGGAGGCGAGGCAGATCCAGCGCAGGTCTGCAGCGTACGCCATCATCAATCGCGAGCTGGTACGGCGTAGCGTGACAGGCGTGTTCCAGCGCTGCGTCAAATCAGAAAAGGGACAGGAGATCCTCAGAGACATTCACCAGGAGGAGTGCAGGCATCATGCCCCCTCTAGAACCCTGGTGGCCAAGGCGTTCCGCCACGGATTCTACTGGCCCACGACCCTCGAGGAGGCCGTGGATCTGGTCGACAAATGCGAAGGCTGCCAGTTCTTCAGCGCAAAGAGCCACATGCCGCCTTCGGCCCTCAAAACCATCCCCTGTCATGGTCGTTCGCTGTCTGGGGACTGGACATGGTAGGGCCCTTCAAGAGGGCTCGTGGTGGTATGACCCATCTCTTGGTAGCCGTCGACAAATTCACCAAGTGGATCGAGGCCAGACCTATCAAGAAGCTTGATGGCCCCACATCTGTCAAGTTCATCACGGACATCTCTGTTCGATATGGCGTCCCCCACAGCATCATCACCGACAATGGCACTGATTGCAATCCCTGGCAATGGTGCGAGAGCAATGCTTGATGTCAACTGTTCTTCCCCTTTGCAACGGTACCATAAGAATGCTGCTAGCACTCCCCGGCAACAAAACTAGAAGAATTTTGTTGATGGCCCACTAGCGCGTGGGTTCGCAGCAGTTTTCGAGGGTAGAGTATTCGACCCGAATTTGTTCATTCGCACGACAGGAGGTGAGAGAATACTCTCAAGTATTAGCAGTTGAATTGTCAGATTCAACCACAACTGAAAGATTAGTATCTTCAAGCAACGTAGTAACAGCAAAGTAGCGAGTAACAGCAGTGTAATAAGCAATAGCAGCGGCAAGGAAAAGCAGTAGTGACAGCAGTAGCAAGTAGCAACAGTAGCAAGCGACAGTAGTAGCAGCAGCAGAGCAAAACAAGTGACAGCAGTAGCAACAGTAGTAGCAGCAGTAGAGCAAGACAAGTAACAGCAGTAGGACAAACTCGTAGGCAATGGGTCGATGATTTGTTTGGATGATATTCATCATGCAATAGTTATAACACGGAGAGATATGTGGCTAGCTCCCGTTCGTCAATGTGATGTAGGCATGCATTCCATGTGTCGTCATACGTGCTTAGGGAAAAGAACTTGCATGGCATCTATTGTCCATCCCTCCCGTGGCAGCGGGGTCCAAAAATAAACTACGGGATATTAAGGTTCTCCTTTTAATAAAGAACCGGACCAACGCATTAGCACTTGGTGAACACATGAACTCCTCAAACTATGGTCATCATCGGGAGTGGTACCGGTTATTGTCACTCCGGGGTTGCCGGATCATAACACATAGTAGGTAACTACAACTTGCAAGATCGGATCTAAAACACACATATATTGGTGACAACATAATAATTTCAGATCTGAAATCATGGCACTCGGGCCCTAGTGACAAGCATTAAGCATGGCAAAGTATTAGCAACATCAATCTTAGAACATAGTGGATACTAGGGATCAATCCCCATCAAAACTAACTCGATTACATGATAGATCTCATCCTACTCATCACCGCCCAGCGAGCCTACGAATAGATTACTCACGAACGACGAAGAGCTTCATGGAATTGGAGAGGGAAGAAGGTTGATGATGATGATGGCGACGATTTCCCTTCTCCAGAGCCCAAGACGGACTCCAGATCTGCCCTCCAGATGAAGAACGGGTGGTGGCGACACCTCCTTATCGTAAACGCGACGAAAAATTCTCTTTTTATTTTTTCTAGGACGAAAGGTATCTTATAGAGCTGGAATTGGGGGCGGCAGAGCCGTGTGGGCCCCGCAAGCCTGCCCACCGCCACCAGGGGGTGGTGGCGGAGCCAGGGCTTGTGGCCCACAGGCCCACCCCCTGAGGTGGAACTTGGCGCACATATTTTTCTTATTTTCCAAAACTGCTCCCCGTAAATTTTCAGGACGTTTGGAGAACTTTGATTTGTGCACAAAAATAACACCAAGGCAATTCTGCTGAAAATAGCGTCAATCGAGGTTAGTTCCATTCAAATCATGCAAATTATAGTCCAAAACAAGGGCAAAAGAGTTTGGAAAAGTAGATACGATGGAGACGTATCAGGCACCAACTTCGCTAAAGGCGCTCTGGCACTGTACTGCTCCAAGGTCGGCATCCGGCTCGACTTGGCATCAGTGGCCCATCCCCAGTCGAATGGCTAGGCGGAGAGGCCAACGGCCTGATCCTGGCCGGCATCAAGCCAAGACTGGTGGCACCACTTGTTAGGTCGGCCGGCTGCTGGATCGAAGAATTGCCGGTTGTACTATGGAGCCTCCGCACCACGCCCAACCGGTCGACCAGCTTCACTCCGATCTTCCTCATATACGGGTCTGAGGCTATTATTCCTACGGATATCAAGTTTGACTCGCCTCGGGTGACCCTATACACGGAAACGGAGGCGAAGGAGGCAAGAGAAGGTGGTGTGGATCTCCTCGAAGAAGCGAGGGACTTGGCCTTAAGCCGGACGGCCATCTATCAACAGAAGCTGAGATACTACCATAACAAAAAGATTAAACCTCTCTCTTTCAGGGAGGGAGACTTGGTCCTCAGAAGAATCCAGCGCACTGCCGGCCAGCACAAGCTCTCATCTCCATGGGAGGGACCCTTCATCATCAGTAGGGCATTGCACAACAACGCATGCTACTTGATCGATGCCCAAAAGCCAAGGAAGCGCAAGAGGGACGACTCCGGCTAGGAGACGGAACATCCATGGAACGCGGTGTGCTTCGCCCGTTCTACTGCTAGAAGGCAAGTACCAAAACACGGAAAGAGCATGCACAAATGTATCTTTCTCCCTCTTCAGGGATTCTCAATGAATACAATGAAAAGAGCATGCCTCATGCTTCTTTTTAAAATTCATATCTAGAGTGCTCACTCTGCGAAGCCCCTTGCTGGCTCTAATAAGCTTGGGGCTCGCTAGCCGCCCGGACGCCTTCCTTATGTTGTAGAAGGACACATAGTGCAAGCCGGGCCGATCTCTGGTCACCTCGTAGCAGCTTGCAGACCGGTTCCGTCCGTTCGGCTAGCGAGGCGACGCCGGGTAAGGCCGGATGCATGTAAAGTTTGACTACAAAAGGTTGCCGGCTTGGGTTGGCTTGATCTATTTTACGATCTCATTTAGGCCGGTCTCTGCTGGTTTATGTCTGAATCTTTAAGTCTTGATGGCTTCGAAAAATCTAAGTCTTGTGTTCTAAGGCCAGAAACCTCGACCCAGTCATAGACCGGCTCCCGGTTGTCGGGCTGCCGGGGTGAAAACTTGGGAATACACGGGTTGGATAAAAAGAAGTCAACCATGAATCAAAAGATAAATATATAAAACAACACGCATGGCAATACGAATATAATGCTGAATTATACATTCAAAATGCATTGGCCCACGGCCGAGGTTCATTACACCCCCCAGTGGGTGGAACTGTTGGACTGATAAGAAAATTGCAGACAACGAAAATAGGACACCGGCTACAGGGCTGCGGCCTCATCAGTCACCCCGGTTGCTGCTCCTGAAGTGGTGGCTTCACCATCCCCGACCGCTCCCAAGGAGGTTGCATCGTCTCCTCTGCGAGGGCTCCCGGCTCCGTCTGCACCGGAGTCGGCGTACGCCGCCCTGGTGGAGGCGGTAGCATTATCCATGTCGTGGGCCGTCTCGTCGGAGCTGCCATCGGGGTCATAGGGCTGAAGGCCGTGTAGATCTTCAGGGATCACATTGCCGCCTTCACCCCTCTCCAAGTTAATCACGTCCCAAGCGGCGTACTCAGCGATGTCGCTGGCCCTCACGCGCAGCGCCTCCTCCATGGTCTGCAGCTCCGCCTCTAAGCCGTCATGTTGAGCGATGAGCTTGCCCAAGTCCAGGTTTCGATACCAGGACTTGGCCAAGCTCAGGGCCATGTAGGCTCCAGCATGCGCGGCCGAGGTGCACCAAGCGTCAAGGCGATCCCCGCCAGCTGCAAGCTAGCGGGCGAGCCGGCTCATCGACGCCGACTCCACGCCATCCGGCCACAGGGCCGCCACCATCAACGAACGTGCGACCTGGAGCCGAGCCACAGACTCACCCAGAGCGCGCAGGCGGGCCCTGAGGCCCACTCTGATCTCCTCCACGCTCCAGCCGGAGGTAGCATGTACCTCCTGCCTAACCGTGCGGCGCTCCTCACGGCTCACCTCGATGGCCGTGTCGGCTGCGCCCTAGGTCTTAGGGAAGAGGACTGAGACAGGAAAAGGGGTGCAAAAACGAGTAAGAAGAGGAGACAGCCAAGAAAGCTCAAGACAAAACAAAAAAGAAATACTCACGATGGAAGACGCCATCGGTCTCATGGGCGCTCTCCAGGACCTCGAGCTCCCGCACCTTGCTCGCTTGAGTAAGGCGGGCAACTTCCTCCTAGAGAGTCGCCGCAGATTCCAGGGCCTTGACTAGCTGCGTCTGCTTCTGGACAAGGGCCTCCTCCATCTCCCTCAAGGCGGCATCCTTGAGCTTCATCTCCTTGAGATGAACCGACGCGAGGCATTCCACGTCGGCAGAGTGGGAGGCGTCCTTCTCCTGCAGCACAGCACGCAGCTGCTCCAGCTCGACCCGGCTGGCCGCCTCAAGCTCCTTCTTCTCCATCTGGAGAAGAGCCAGTTGCTCCTGGAGCCGGTTGCCTGCGTCACGCAGGGCGTCCCGCTCCACGGCGACTTCACCCAGCCGGGCTTGGAGCCCGGGAACCTGGCCATCGGCCGCCTGGTGCTGAGCCCGCAGCTCGTTGTAAGCCTGCACCTGGGCATCATAAATATCCTGCAAAAGCAAAGAAGAAGCAGAACTAAGATTCGGCCTGGTTAAGTCATAACCAGCCCCCTGGACGCCTCCCTTATGTTGTAGAAGGACACATAGTATAAGCCGGGCCGATCCCTGGTCACCTCGTAGCAGCTTGCAGACCGGCTCCGGCCTTCCGGCTAGCGAGGCGACGCCAGGTAAGGCCGGATGCATGTAAAGTTCGACTACAAAAAGGTTGCCGGCTAAAGTTGGCTTGATCTATTTTGCGATCTCATTCAGGCCGGCCTCTGCTGGTTTATGTCTGAATCTTTAAGTCTTGAGGGCTTCAAAAAATCTAAGTCTTGTTTTCTAAGGCTAGAAACCTCGACCCAGTCACAGACCGGCTCCCTGATGTCGGGCTGGCGGGGTGGAAACTTGGGAATACAAGGGTTGGAGAAAAAGAAGTCAACCAGGAATCAAAAGATAAAGATATAAAACAACACGCATGGCGATACGAATATAATGCTGAATATATACATTCAAAATGCATTGGCCCACGGCCGAGGTTCATTACACCCCCTAGTGGGTGGAACTGTTGGACTGACAAGAAAATTGGAGACAACGAAAGCAGGACACCGGCTACGGGGATGCGGCCTCATCGGTCGCCCCGGCTGCTGCTCCTGAAGTGGTGGCTTCACCATCCCCGACCGCTCCCAAGGAGGTTGCATCGTCTCCTCTGCGAGGGCTCCCGGCTCCATCCGCACCAGAGTCGGCGTACGCCGCCCTGGTGGAGGCGGTAGCATTATCCATGTCGTGGGCCGTCTCGTCGAAGCTGCCATCGGGGTCATAGGGCTGAAGGCCGTGTAGATCTTCAGGGATCACATTGCCACCTTCACCCCTCTCCAAGTTAATCACGTCCCAAGCGGCGTACTCAGCGATGTCGCTGGCCCTCACGCGCAGCGCCTCCTCCATGGCCTGCAGCTCCGCCTCTGAGCCGTCATGTTGAGCAACGAGCTTGCCCAAGTCCAGGTTTCGATACCAGGACTTGGCCAAGCACAGGGCCATGTAGGCTCCAGCACGTGCGGCCGAGGCGCGCCAAGTGTCAAGGCGATCCCCACCAGCTGCAAGCCAGCGGGCGAGCCGACTCATCGACGCCGGCTCCACGCCATCCGGCCACACGGCCGCCACCATCGACGAACCTGCGACCTGGAGCCGAGCCACAGACTCGCCCAGAGCGCGCAGGCGGGCCCTAAGGCCCACTCCGATCTCCTCCATGCTCCAGCCAGAGGTAGCATCTACCTCCTGCCCAGCCGTGCGGCGCTCCTCACGGCTCACCTCGATGGCCGTGTCAGCTGCGCCCTGGGTCTCAGGGAAGAGGACTGAGACAGGAAAAGGGGTGCAAAAACGAGTAAGAAGAGGAGACGGCCAAGAAAGCTCAAGACAAAATAAAAAAGAAAGACTCACGATGGAACGCGCCATCGGTCTCATGGGCGCTCTCCAGGACCTCGAGCTCCCGCACCTTGCTCGCTTGAGTAAGGCGGGCAACTTCCTCCTAGAGAGTCGTCGCAGATTCCAGGGCCTTGACCAGTTGTGTATGCTTCTAGACAAGGGCCTACTCCTTCTCCCTCAAGGCGGCGTCCTTGAGCTTCATCTCCTCGAGATGAACTGACGCGAGGCGTTCCACGTCGGCAGAGTGGGAGGCGTCCTTCTCCTGCAGCACACCATGCAGCTGCTCCAGCTCGACCCGGCTGGCCGCCTCAAGCTCCTTGTTCTCCGTCTGGAGAAGAGCCAGTTGCTCCTGGAGCCGGTTGCATGTGTCACGCAGGGCATCCCGCTCCACGGCGACATCATCCAGCCGGGCTTGGAGCCCGGCAACCTGGCCATCGGCCGCCTGGTGCTGAGCCTGCAGCTCGTTGTAAGCCTGCACCTGGGCATCATAAATATCCTGCAAAAGCAAAGAAGAAGCAGAAGTAAGATTCGGCATGGTTAAGTCATAACCAGCCCGATTCTCGGGGGCTACACCTAGTGGGTGCGCTAACGCGCCCCAACTAAAGAAGCAGAACAAGAAGAGAGGCTCAAAAGAGATTCGGCCCGGCCGATGCTCGGCCGGCCCGACTCTCGGGGGCTACACCCAGTGGGTGCGCTGTCGCGCCCCCAATGACGCAAGAAGAAGAAAGAGAAAAAATTCAAGACCAAGATGAGGCACTTACCCTGGTGCAGGCCTCCAGGCGCTCCAAGTCGCTGGCCACCACGCGGGCCGACTGCTCTACCTTGGACCGGCTGCTGGAAAACAGCGACACCAGCTCGGGGGCACCGGTGAGCACAATACCGGCGGGTAGTCGCTCGCGCGCCGAATTGGTCGCCCGCCACGACTTCATGGGTCGGCTCCCGACCCGGCCACCAGCTCCCGACGTAGCTGGACCATGGTGGGGGAAGACGATGGCGCCAGCTCCAGGTGCCGGCGCGGAGGCCGGCTCTGCCGATGTCCCGGTCGGTGCAGCCTCCTCGATGGCAGGTGGATGGGCCGCATCCGGCGCATCCATGGTCACCCCGGGTGCATCTGGGGCCGCGTCTGGCACGTCCAGGATCAGTTCCTGCGCGTTAGGTGCCGCCTCGGCCCTGCGGGAGTCATGGATCGTCTCCAGGTCCACGGGTGCGGAAGTGTCCGGCTCGGAAGGCTCGGCCCCCTCAACCCTCGGGGCGTGCCTCGGGGCCGCCTCGCTAGCTAGCTGCTCCACGTGAGCATGCGCGGAGGGGTCATGTCTAGCCTTCATACGCTTCTCCACCGGCTTCTCAGCCCGGTTGGGACGAGACTGGCCCTCGGCCGTCTTCCCCACGGCCGTGTCCCACCGGCGCTTGGACTGCTCCTCAAGTCCCTCTGGGCAGCATCAACTGCTGCCCAGCCGGCCCGCTCGGTTACGGAGGCAGTGTCTTCCTCCACTTCCTCCACCTCCGTGTCGGGCGACGTTCCTAAGGAATAAATCTTTACACCAGAAAAATGAAGAAAAGGGGGAGGAAATCTTACCCTGCGACTATGGGAACCTGCCTTCTGTCGGCACCATGGCGCTTCTTGGGACCGCCTACCTGTCCTCCGGCTGGAGGACCCGGCACCGGGCGCTTAGGAGCCGGCCTGGAAGCGGTGGCACCCTTTCCCTTCTTCCCGGCCGCCTCGTCAGCGACGGTTGCCCCGGTCCTTTGACGCCGATCGCGCGTCAGCGGCGGGCTGGTAACCTCCTCCACCCCGTCGGAGTCTTCCTCGAAGGCTGCATCAGATAGGAATGAGGAAGTCTCGTCATCATCCGTAAAGTCTGCGACGAAGGGCCGCGGGTACTCACCGGACGGCTCTGTCCCTTCTGACTCCAGCGCATTCTCCGAGCCTGCGGAGGAGTCCGAGCGGGACTCGATCATGCCCTCATCCTCGATCTCCGAGGCATCGGACATGGCCACGTCGGGAGCAGGCGGACGGAGGTATGCCTGCAGCCTCTCGAACATCTACGAAAAAGGATTCGACAACCGGCTCAGCGAGATGGCCAGTCGCAAGACAAACAACAGAGAACAAAGAAAACACTTACCACCAGAGGCGGACGGGACCTGTTGAAGGGGGTCATCCCCCACGACCAGTTCCCGCTATCGTCCATGCGGGCGGTGGAAATCAGTTTCACCGTTCGCGCCACCGCCCTGGGGGTGAACCTCTAGGTGGACGTCCTGCAGGGGTCATGCCGGCCGCTTATCTGGCAGACCAAATGTGGTCGCCTCTGCAGCGGCAGGATCCTGTGGATCACCATGGTGGTGAGCAGGTCGCGGCCAAGGAGGCTGCCCTTCTCCAGAATCTCGAGGTAGGCGCCAATCTACGCCACCTCGGGGATCGGCTTGGGGGTCTTCGCCGCCCAGTTCAACTTCGTCGGCGGATCAATGTTGAACGGGGGCATGTTGAAGGCGTCCTGGGCGGGGTCGGCGTTCTCCACGTAGAAGAAGCCCCTCTGCCACTGCTTGATGGACTCCTGCAGCGGCAGCTGGGGGAAGCCGGACTTTGAACGATGATGCACCAGTGCGGCTCCACACGGTGTCATCGAACGCGGTCCGGCGAGATTCTCTACCTCGGCCTTCTCCATCGCGATGGACTGCTGCTTGAAGAAGAACAAGCTATGCCAGAGATCGACGCGGGGCTCGATCCCCAGGAAACCCTCGCACAAGACCACGAAGCCCGACAGCTGCAATATGGCGTTCGGCGCCAGGTGATGTGGCTGCAGGCCGAAGATGTGGAGCCACTCGGAGAAGAAGGCGCTCGGCGGGAGCCCGAAGCCCCGGTGGAAGTGCTCGTTGAAGACAACGACCTCTCCCACCACAGGTGTGGGAGCGGTCTCGGCGCCTGGGATTCGCTACAGCACCTGGGAGGCCGGGGGCAGCAGCCGGTGATGGCGGAGCGCCTCGATGTGGCCTTCGCAGATCTCGCTGCCCAGCCAGGCTCCCTGCAATGAGGACTTCTGCGACGAGGACTTTTTCGAGGTGGAGCCCCTGGCCATGGCTGCGGGCGGCTAGAGCTCGAAAGGGTTGGTGGCTCAGCGGCGACGAAGGCGATGAAGATGGAGAGGACGGGCTCTTTCTCTCTGGGCTCAGGGAGGAAGAGAGCATCGATGCGGGGCAAGAATGGGGGGCGAATGGCCTCCTCGGAACCTCTGCATCCCATTTAAACCCCACGAAGCGTCGTGGGCAGGGGATCCGGTGCGTGCGGAACCCCCACTAACCCCGTGTATTACGGACGGTAGAGCTTCCCTAAGCCCAACCGTCGCGGAGTAAATCCGTAGAGGATCTCTCGCACGGAGGCCGAGGGGGCGTCATGGCGGGACCCAGGACCCAGGCCCGGTCCCGTCACCACTAATCACCATCATTACATCAGGCGGGGCCTGGCACGTGGCGTAGTCTGAGCGGCCTATGACGAAGCCGAAGCGTCGCTTCGAAGAAAACCGGTTTCGGAGCCGGCATCCCGTGCCGCGGATGGCGGCAGAAATACCAAGACAAAACATCAAGCCGGTGATGCTGCCCGTCCGCAGACGGCAGGCCTCTCCAGCTTCGGGGACTACTGTCGGGGGGATAACCCCGGGGTAGGCTCATAAAGCCTGCTCCTTCATTTCCTGCCCTAAGGATATGAACAAATATAGTTTCCCAAGGCCCAAGTCTTCTGGCCGGCTAGGTTGCGCCTGCCGGCTAGAGGACGAGGCGGACAACTCTCTGGCCGGCCACGCAACCCCTGCAGGTTAGAGGCAAGACGGCTACCTCTTCCTGACCGTCTTGGCCAAGCCAGCCGGTTAGGGACGAGGCGGCCGTGCCCAAGCCAGTTAGCCAAGCAGGCTAGCCGGCCGGGGGTCACAAGTCACATCAGATCGTAGGTCAGGATGAGACCTTACGATTAAAGGTGGCTACGCGTCAGCAAAGGTACTGGATCGGAGTGTCCGGCAGGTACGAGCGTCGGCGGCCACGCCGCTGACCTACCCTGGCTCTGATCCATCACCTAGCATAGTGTCGGATCGCCACACTCCAACTCCATTACTGCACTCGGCGTGGGGAACAGTGGAGGCGGCCGTACTACCTGCCCATGACGAATCTCGCTAGACGACGCTCGACATACAACGCGTGCTCGACGTCAACCTTACGTGAGAGCTTCATTGGCCAGCTGGCGGGTCCCACGGCCAAACGAGACCATGCAGTTGGCGGGCCCCTCAAGCGACAAGACAAGACCCTCATGGGCCCCTGGTCAGCCGCCGAGGCTGCCAGCCGGGTCCCACTCTTGTACCCTTTATCCATATTGTAGGCCGTCGGGTTCGTCTATAAAACCCCCCGGTCACCCTCCATGCGGAGGGTCGGTCGAACAACACCTGACATCCACCAACCACATAGAGAGAGGCAGAGACGAGCCGGCCGGTCCCCTCTTCCTCCTCCCAACACAGCTCCAGGAGCAACCTTGTAATCCATCCATATACATCAAACACTCCGGCAGGACTAGGGGTCTTATCTCTACGGAGAGCCCTGAACCTAGGTACATCGTGCATTCCATGCTTGTACCAACCTCGTTCCCAGCGTCCTCCTTTGTCCCTTCGGTTCTCACCGACTTTAGCCTACCTATGGCATATGTTGTGAGTATTCACCGAGACCGCCTTCTGGGCCGTTGGGTCTTGTAGTTTCTCTAACTCGCCTGCCTCGTCATATGCGAGCCACCTGTCGGGTCACTAATGAGTCGCCAAACCCTGCCGGGTCACCAGTAAATTGCCAAGTCCTAGCCGGTTCATGCTTCAAGCCGTGTTATACCGCAGGTTATATCCCCGAAAAGATGGGTCCCTCTTGGTAGTGTAAAGCTTGATGCTTACAGGAAGACATATGTTGACCGCAGAAATGTGGCATATCACAAGGACCCATTTATTTTTGCCAGTGATGCTACCCAGATTTTCTATGTACTAGAAACCTTGCATAAGCACTGCCATGTAGTGATGTATGGAAAGAGGAGGATACCAGGCGTCGAGAATGTTAGCGATGAGGAGGAGTACAATCAATATGATGTGTTTCCACCTAAGGGGCCACGCGACATAAAATAGGAGAAGCGTAAAATCTTAAGAAAACCTAAGTTCATTAGGGGTGAACCTAATGATCGCGATCACCCCATGTACATGAAATTAATTCATAAAAGCAATCATTATGTCTATTGTACTGAATTGTTGCATGTACTCAATCGTGACTTATGTGTGCTAAGTTCATTGTGTTAGAAGTTTCGCATGTATTGTATTGTGAGGTATGCATGGCCTTATGTTGATCTAGATTAATTGAATTTGAACTATTTATGATCATTTACCCTACGACTAGAACGCTTAGTTGGTCTCACTCTGATATGTATGAATTGAACATGTGGAGTGTTGTTTACCAATCGCAGATAGTTCATTCACTCAAGCCATGTGCCTCCCAAACCGTGGCTGATGCCCCTAATGCGCATAACGTGAGTTGTGCGTTATGACTGGCCGATACCCAAGCCACACGGATCTTACATCTGCACTGTAGGATGCACCCTGATCAAACGGCAGTCTTTATCCCTCTCGTCAACACACGTTGTTGAAGTTGGGATTTGATTTATATGCACTAAATGCCATGTAAGTGCTAAAGATGGCTTAAATATAGCAAATGAGCCTAGAAATTCGCTAGAAAATCAGACCTGTCATATAATGATGATTGACTACCATGGGAAAAAAGTTGGAGGAGAGGCGATGAAGATACCGTCAATTGGAGTTTGATTTGCCACTTCTCCCTTTGAAACTATGATCCTTCTACTAAGATGTTATGGTTTCCAAGGAGCGATTATCCTAACTTTTGTCAAAGTTTACCAAATTGTTGCCATACTGTCTCGAGATCACACCACAATGACACATCGATTTTCGTGATTTTCTGAGTCTGTCTACATTTCTTGTAATTAAATTACCGACATTTATTGTGTAGGTGGACGCATCTCATCTGAAATGTTTGGATATTCTTTTCATTGCTTGGACAATGACATAAATCATGCAAAGTGACGCACAAATAATTTGTAAGAGATTCTTTGCCAGCACCCACATGTAGTTGCAGTTGGGATTTTATTTGTATGCACTAATAATGCATGGTAAATGCAAAAAATGCCTTAGATATAACAGATGAGCCATGTAATCCACCAGAATATCAATAATAGGAGTACAACGGTTTTTGCGTACCATGGTGAAAATTGATGTGAAACGATGAGGTTCACACCGATTAGAATCCGAAATGCCAACTCTACTTCTGAAAACTATGATCCTTCTTCTGAGATGCCTTGGTTTCCAATGGGACGGTCATCAAAACTTCCGCGAGACATTACCAATTTTTTCCCACACGGTATTCACATCATGCCATGGTGACACAACCATTTTTGTGATTTTTGGAATACATCCGCATTTCCTCCAATTAAATTACTAACATGCCCTATGTTGGTAAGAAAAATATCGGAAAATTAACAAACAAGTGATGAAATGCGTCCGAAAATCAATACAGGGGTTAAAAGTGTTGGAATTATGCCCTAGAGGCAATGATAAATATAGTTATTATTATAATTCCTGTATCAAGATAATTGTTTATTGTCCATGCTATAATTGTATTGAATGAAGACTCATTTACATGTGTGGATACATAGACAAAACACCGTCCCTAGCATGCCTCTAGTTGGCTAGCCAGTTGATCGATGATGGTCAGTGTCTTCTGATTATGAACAAGGTGTTGTTGCTTGATAACTGGATCACGTCATTAGGAGAATCACGTGATGGACTAGACCCAAACTAATAGACGTAGCATGTTGATCGTGTCATTTTGTTGCTACTGTTTTCTGCGTGTCAAGTATTTATTCCTATGACCATGAGATCATATAACTCACTGACACCGGAGGAATGCTTTATGTGTATCAAACGTCGCAACGTAACTGGGTGACTATAAAGGTGCTCTACAGGTATCTCCAAAGGTGTTAGTTGAGTTAGTATGGATCAAGACTGGGATTTGTCACTCCGTGTGACGGAGAGGTATCTCGGGGCCCACTCGGTAATACAACATCACACACAAGCCTTGCAAGCAATGTAACTTAGTGTAAGTTGCGGGATCTTGTATTACGGAACGAGTAAAGAGACTTGCCGGTAAACGAGATTGAAATAGGTATACGGATACTGACGATCGAATCTCGGGCAAGTAACATACCGAAGGACAAAGGGAATGACATACGGGATTATATGAATCCTTGGCACTGAGGTTCAAACGATAAGATCTTCGTAGAATATGTAGGATCCAATATGGGCATCCAGGTCCCGCTATTGGATATTGACCGAGGAGTCTCTCGGGTCATGTCTACATAGTTCTCGAACCCGCAGGGTCTGCACACTTAAGGTTCGACGTTGTTTTAAGCGTATTTGAGTTATATGGTTGGTTACCGAATGTTGTTCGGAGTCCCAGATGAGATCAAGGACGTCACGAGGGTTTACGGAATGGTCCGGAAATGAAGATTGATATATAGGATGACCTCATTTGATTACCGGAAGGTTTTCGGAGTTACCAGGAATGTACCGGGAATGACGAATGGGTTCCGGGAGTTCACCGGGGGGGCAACCCACCCCGGGGAAGCCCATAGGCATTGGGGGTGACACACCAGCCCTTAGTGGGCTGGTGGGACAGCCCAAAAGGCTCTATGCGCCAAGGAGAAGAAAATCAAGAGAGAAAGAAAAAAAAGGAGGAGGTGGGAAGGAAGGGGGACTCCCTCCCACCAAACCAAGTCCAACTCGGTTTGGGGGGGGAGAGTCCTCCCCCTTGGACTCGGCCGACCCCCTTGGGGCTCCTTGAGCCCCAAGGCATGGTCCCCTCCCTTCCACCTATATATACGGAGGTTTTAGGGCTGATTTGAGACGACTTTTCCACGGCAGCCCGACCACATACCTCCACGGTTTTTCCTCTAGATCCCGTTTCTACGGAGCTCGGGCGGAGCCCTGCTGAGACAAGGTCATCACCAACCTCCGGAGAGCCGTCACGCTGCCGGAGAACTCTTCTACCTCTCCGTCTCTCTTGCTGGATCAAGAAGGCCGAGATCATCGTCGAGCTGTACGTGTGCTGAACGCGGAGGTGCCGTCCGTTCGGTACTAGATCGTGGGACTGATCGCGGGATTGTTCGCGGGGCGGATCGAGGGACGTGAGGACGTTCCACTACATCAACCGCGTTCTCTAACGCTTCTGCTGTATGGTCTACGAGGGTACGTAGATCAATCATCCCCTCTCGTAGATGGACATCACCATGATAGGTCTTCGTGCGCGTAGGATATTTTTTGTTTCCCATGCGACGTTCCCCAACAAAAAGGTGACTGTGTGTGGATGAAAATAATTCAAAGCTTAACTATGAAGTCACAAACTCATTTGAAATGAAAACATAATTGTTGTGCATAAATAAATAACACACGGTTCGTAAATTAAAGACGTGTGCTTCCCAAATCGTGGTCGATGATACCTAATGCGCGCATAGTGAGTCGTGCCTTCTGATTGGCCAAAACACAAACCACACGGATCGTACGTGTGCATGGTAGGATGCACCCAGATTGAAGGACAGTCCTTATCCCTCTCGTCAACACATGTAGTGGCAGTTGGAATTTGATTTATATGCACTAAACGCCCCGTAAATGGTAGAATAGACTTAAATATAGCAAACGAGCCCATAAATATGTCAATAAATCTAGCATAATATGATGTTTTCCTATGGTGTGTAAAATTGGAGGAGAGGCGATGAAGACACCGTCAATAGGAGTTTGATTTGCCACTTCTCCCTTTGAAACTATGATCCTTCTACTGAGATGATATGGTTTCCAAGGAGCGATCATCCTAACTTCTGTCAAAGTTTACCAAAACAAATCCACGTTGTCTCAAGATCACGCCATGATGACACACCGATTTTCGTGATTTTCTGAGTCCATCTACATTTCCTATAATTAAATTACCAACATGCCTTATGTAGGTGGACGTATCTCACATCCAAAATGTTTGAAAATTCTTTTCATTCCTTGGACAACAAATGAAAATACACAAAGTGACACATAAATGATTCATAATTCCTTCTTTGCAAGAACCCACATGTAGTTGCAGTTGGGATTTGATTTGTATGCACTAAACATCCGGTAAATGAAAAAATGGCCGAAAATATCAAACGATACTTGAAATGTGGCACAAAATCAATACTAGGGTACAACGATAGCTGTGTACTGTGGGGAAATTTTCAAGACAAAACAATGAGGGCACGCCTACATTTCAAAGTTGTCACATTTTCATTTCAAACAAATTTATGCTAGTTCTGCACGCGTGTTACTATACAAAACCGTTTACATAGGCATTTCCATGTGGTGCTCAGCTCTCTTTTTCACCATTTTCATCGAAGCCACCAACATGCCCCCCCTCGCACGCCCTCCCCCCATTTTCTCAACAACCCGCATATTCTACCCAAACTCCATCTCGACAACTCCCTCCCGTCACCCAGATCGACACCAAAACCCTTTCCAGCATCGTTGTGCTCAATCCGTCGATGTACCCGCTTCCCGGCGACAACCCTAACCTTTATTTCTCCTCCGAACACACGATTACCCATGCCTTGCCGTCTTTATTTGCTCGCCAGCCGCCCTCGAGCATATCGATCCTATACCCTCCCCTCTCCTGTTGGATTTGCACAAAAAAACCTATCAGTTGTTGCCCTATGTCGTGGTGAGGTCTATTATCTCGCGATCCCTTTTCCTATTTGGTTTTGTTTGTCCCCAAATAGGTTAAAATAATGGAGAGGGTATTTATGTACATCATCTACCTTCTAACTACATATATGCCCAAAATATAGTGTGTGCGATATGTTCCGTGTGCATTCATCGATCACCATCGCCGACTATTTTTCCGTGTCATATGGGATGGACCCCCTACCACCCACAGATGCAAGGCAGCGGTTTAAACATTTGTCATGGAAAGGTAAAAACTGTTTGTATAGGATGGACCCCCCAACTAGTGTTCTATCAGTGAAAGGGTAAGAAATATTTGCGTATTCACGAAAAAAAAGTATGTCTTTCTCGTCATGAATGTCAAAGGATTGGTACCATTGGTAGACGTCAAGAAATGCCTATGAATTATTCACTTGCAATTGAACCATTTGATGTTTGGGGATTTGATTATATGGGATATTTTTCGTCCTTTACTGGGTATACTCATATTTTAGTTGATATTGATTATGTTGCTAAGTGGGTAGAAGTTGTTCCAACTTGTAGTGTTGATCATAACACTTCTATTAAAATGCTTAAGGATATTGTTTTCCCGAGGTTTGGAGTCCATAGATATTTAATGACTGATGGTGGTTCATATTTTATTCATGGTGCTTTCAAAACCTTCTAGCGAAATATGATGTTAACCATCAAACTTCATCACCTTATCATCCTCAGTCTAGCGATCAAGCCGAGTTGAGTAATCCAGAAATGTAATTAATCTTGCAAAATACTATTAATAGATCTAGAAGGAATTGGTCTAAGAAAATCACTACTTGGCCATCTCACATCACAGCATACCTTGCAAAAACAAGTTAGACGCCCTTTACTTTGTTATTACCAGTTTTATGTGGCTCCTATGGGCAACTAGCAAGAACCATTCTTACCTATGCAAGGCAACAACGGTGATAATCAAGTTTCCTTTTAACCTTCTACAAGGATCGCCTTTGTCAAATCCGACTCAACTAAAGTGGGAGGGACAGACACCCGCCAGCCACCTTTATACAATAAATATTTCATGTTTCTTGGTGGAACCGATCTCTTGTGTGAGTACAAGTAAGGTTGGTGTGCGCCACTTCATCCCACAATACTTTTGAATCATAATAAGACATGGGATTTGAGTAGTCTGAACATCAACGCCCACAACTTGTTTGTGTTCTACTCGCGCATATCATCTATACATAGACCTAGCTCATGATGCCACTGTTGGGGAACTGTAGGATCGAAAGTATGTCTACAGGGGGGATGATTAGACTACTTGACTAGATAAAAAAATCATTTTCCCAATTTTACGACAACTATAACAAGTCAAGTACACCCTACACATGAAGTTCTAATAGTATAGCAGCGAAAAGTAAACATACAAGTGTAAAGAGAGGGGTAAGGTAGGGAGATCAAATGCATGAGGTTGACACGCGATTTTTAGCATGGTTCCGATAGGTGGCGCTATTGTATGTCCATTTTAGTGGAGACTTCAACCCACGGAGGGTAATGGTTATGAGAGTACACGGAGGGCTCCATCCACAGAGGGTCCACGAAGAAGCGGTATTGCCTATCCCACCACGGCTTCCGTCTACGGAGGACTAGCCTTACTCACAATAGATGTTCACGAAGTAGGCGATCTCCTTGCCCTTGCAAACATCTTGGTTCAACTCCACAACACGAAGTAGGAGGCTCCCAAGCGACACCTAACCAATCTAGGAGGCTCCACCCTCCAAAAGATAATAGATGGGGTAGATCAATGAACTCCTTGCTCTTGTGCTTCTACAGATAGTCTCTTCAACACAAATCACTCTCTCACAGAATATGCATGGGTACGAGAGGTTGATTTGGTGGAAAGAGGTTTGGGGAGGCTAAAGATCAAGTTTCAAATGATTGGGTTGGAATATCTCAGTCTCAGCACATGAGTAGGTGGTTCTCTCTCAGAAAATGGATCTGGAAATGAAGTGTGTGTTCTGAGTGCTTCTCCCACGAATGAGAGGTGGGTGAAGGGGTATATATAGGCAACAACCTAAATTCAACCGTTAGACACAAAAGAGCAAACTCAGTGACACCGAAGTTGGAAACTCGGTGGTACCGACTAGCACTAAAGTTGTGAACTTTTGAATCTCGGTGAGACCGATATATACAACTCGGTGGCACCAAAAAATTGACTAACGATCAGATGGCCAAACTCGGTGGCATCGATACTCAAACTCGGAAATTCCGATCTTGTGTATCTTGGCAACAGAATGTTGGTCACCCAAACTCGGTAGCACCGATGCAGTTTCGGTTGCACCGATTTGGTGGGAATGGCTAGGGTTCTTTCTAAGGTTCAAACTCGGTGGGTCCGATGTGGAAATGTTGGTGACACCGAATTTGTGAATGTGGAACTTGGCACAGAGGATATGTGGGAAAAATGGTTGAGTGTTTTGGTGGCTAACTTTGAGCATTTGAGCAATTATTTCATTTTACTACCCGAGCCGCCTTTTAACAGTATTGGCTTTCCTATGGACTCAGAAAGTGATTTCTCACAAATATAAAATGAGGAGTCTTCTAGCTTGAAGCTTGAGCCAATATTATTCCTTTTTGCATCAAGGGCCATCTCCACAAAAACCTTAAGCCATAGCATCTTTTGAACTTTTTTGAAATATACTTGAAAAACACATTAGTCCAATGATGCATATGTTGTGATCAATTATCAAAACCACCCTAGGGAGCAATTGTGATTTCAATCTCCCCCTTTTTGGTAATTGATGACAACATATACATCAAAGCTTTGATAAAACTTATAATCAATGATTAGCATCGACGTTTTGAGAAGTATGTGAGAAGCAAGAGCTCCCCCTAAATTTGTGCATTATTTAAAATTTGCGTTTGAATGCAAATGCACAATAGATTAGGATCATGGGTTACTCTTCCATGTCACATACATATTGGTGGTGCATAAAAATAATAGCAATGCACTTGACACCAACAAGATAAGTGAGTGATCAACACAAGGATAGCTAAGAGTTGATATTGTAGCATCACACAGGATAAAACATATGATCAATCACACAGATAGGATAAAGTCATCCAACAACCAAAGTTTTTAAAACCAAATGAGAGCAAATAAACTCAAAATCTCTCTCTCACATGAAGTCTATGATCTATACGTTTCTCCCCCTTTCGCAACAAGTTGCCAAGAAGTTCAAGAGTATAGAACTACTCGTCTCTCTCGGTAGGTGATGATGGAGTCGATAGAACAGCGTGTGCGAAGTTGTCTGCTGATGTTCCTGGAGCTAGAGGAGTTGATACTGGAGGTGCTTGAGCTGGAGCTGGAGCTGGTGTTGAAGGTGTTGAAGCTTGTGCTGAAGATGTCTGACCTGTCTCCTGAGCTAGAACAGCAGCTTGCCAAGGCCAGGTGGTGAACCTAGTAGTAGTGGGAGGAGGAGACTCATCCTCGCCATCATCATCATCTTTATCTTCATCTTCGTCCAGTGAGCATGGAATCTCCATAGCGTCAATGTCATGTCGAAGCTGTCTGATAATGGTGGTCAACTCAGTTACCTTCACATCCATGTTGTGGAATTTTGTCTCCACAACTCTCTCAAGACTCTTCTAATTTTCATGATCTCTTGGATGTTCTTCTCCATGCCTTGGACAATGCTCACTAGAAATGCCATTTGCGCAGATGGGGTTCTGAGCTGTGGAACTAGAGGTGGCCTACTTCTAGCAGCTTCAGCCTCTGCTGCCTCTGCTGCCATTCTTGCTGCAGCTGAGTTGGGATCATTGTCATCCATCACAACCTCATTATCTTCAAATTTAGGCTGAATAGGTAGATGGGGACAATAAAGTGGATATACATGCTTTCCTAGCTTGGCATTGATGAGCATCTGAATGTAAGGTGCATATCCACAAGATATCTTCTGATCTACAGCAGTTCTCCGGATAGTCTCAACTATCAAGTCCATCACTCTAAATTCGGTATGTGTGTCTATCAGGTGCAGCAGGTTGATAGAATATCCTCTGATCATCTTCTCATCACCTGACTTAGGCATGAGGGTGTATCACAGCATAGTGTTTGTCGTGGGAATGCCAACTTGAATAAAATACACTGAACTAAACTTGTGACTGACCAAGTACTGATGTGCAATGGTCTATTGGCCATGGAGTTGTGATTCTGCTTAACGGCTGCATACACAACTACATTTGATTCTTCTTGCTTGGGGGCATCAATGATAGCAGCCCATTCAGCAATTGTAGCTTCATACTTGTGACCATCAGTCATCCAGACTAAAGAGTCAACATAGAAATGAAAAGTTGCATAGGATTGCATGATTAGCTTGTCATTCCATGGGGTCATCTCTTTGCTTCGTAAGCCGGCAATCTCATTGGTGATGATAGCTAGCCTAGAGTACATTTTAGTGACTCCTCCACCATCCTTCATCTTGAACTTGTCAAGCTGACTTTGAAGCACATCCAACTTAGATTCTTTGACAGAATTAGTACCTTCATGCATATCAACCAAAGTATCCAAATTTCTTTTGCATTCTCAAGATGACTGATTTTGTTGAATTCTTCGGGGAAAAGGCAGTTGAAGATGATATCGTAGGCTTGAGCATTAAGTTGCAACATCTTCAGTTCATCAGTTGTCGCATCACGATCTGGTTCATGCCTATCTCCAAAGAAGTTACATTGCACACCAACACGAATAATGGCCCAAACATGAGGATTAAAGTCAAGTATATGCATTTTCATTTTATGCTTCCAACTAGCAAAATTAGTGCCATCGAAGTAAGGACCTCTACGATGATAATTTCCCTCACTAGATGCCATACTCTCCGAGGTTGCTAAACCAATGAAATGGAGACCAAACCTCTAATACCACTTGTAAGATCAAAAGTATGTCTAGAGGGGGTGATTAGACTACTGGACAAGATATTTTTTTCCTTTTCCCAATTTTACTTGAGAGGCAGCTACGACAGTTATAACAAGTAAAGTGCACCCTACACATGCAGTTCTAATAGTATAGCGGCGGAAAGTAAACATGCAAGTGTAAATAGAGGAGTAAGGTAGGGAGATCAAACACATGAGGTTGAAACGGCAATTTTTGGCATGGTTCCGATAGGTGGCGCTATCGTACGTCCATGTTAGTGGAGACTTCAACCCACGAAGAGTAACGACTGCGAGAGTCCACGGAGGGATCCACCCATGGAGGGTCCACAAAGAAGCGGCCTTGTTTATCCCACCACGGCTTCCGTCCACGGAGGACTAGCCTTACTCACGGTAGATCTTCACGAAGTAGGCGAACTCCTTGCCCTTACAAACATCTTGGTTCAACTCCACAACACGAAGTAGGAGGCTCCCAAGCGACACCTAACCAATCTAGGAGGCACCACCCTCCAAAAGGTAATAGATAGGGTAGATCAATGAAATCCTTGCTCTTGTGCTTCTAAAGATAGTCTCCTCAACACAAATCACTCTCTCACAGAATATGCATGGGTAGGAGAGGTTGATTTGGTGGAAAGCAGTTTGGGGAGGCGAGAGATCAAGTTTCAAATGATTGGATTGGAATATCTTGGTCTCAACACATGAGTAGGTGGTTCTCTCTCAAAAAATGGATCTGGAAATGAAGTGTGTGTTCGGAGTGCTTCTCCCACAAATGAGAGGTGGGTGAAAGGGTATATATAGGCATCAGCCAAAATCCAAACGTTACACACAAAAGAGCAAACTTGGTGACACCAAAGTTGGAAACTCGATGGTACCGACTAGCACTAAAGGTGTGAACTTTTGAATATCGATGAGACCGATATATACACCTAAGTGGCACCGAAAAGGTGACTAACGGTCATATGGCCAAACTTGATGGCACCGATAATCAAACTCGGAAATTCCGATTTTGTGTATCTTGGCAACAGAATGTTGGTCACCCAAACTCGGTACCACCGATGTTGTTTCAGTTGCACCGATTTTGTGGGCGTGGCCAGAGTTCTGTATTAGATTCAAACTCGGTGGGTCCAATGTGGAAATGTTGGTGACACCAAATTTGTGAATGTGGAACTTGATAGAGAGGATATGTGGGAAAAATGACTCAGTGTTTTGGTGGCTAACTTTGAGCATTTGAGAAATCAGTTCATTTTACAACCTCACCCCTTTTTAATAGTATTGGCTTTCCTATGGACTCAAAAAGTGATTTATCACAAACATAAAATGAAGAGCCTTCTAGCTTGAAGCTTGAGCCAATATTATTCCTTTCTTGCATCAAGGGGCATCTCCACAAAAACCTTAAGCCATAGTATCTTTTGAAATTTTCTGAAATATACTTGGAAAAGACATTAGTCCAATGATGCATATGTTGTGATCAATTATCAAAACCACCCTATGGACAAATTGTGCTTTAGGGAACAAAGCAAGAAAAACAAAAAAAATCTACGAACACAGAAGGTCTATCCAGGGAGATGCATAGCAATGAGAGGGAGAGTGTGCCTACGTATACTTGTAGACCGTTAATAGGAAGAATATATTGCGCGGTTGATGTAATCATACTTCTTCACGATTCAATCGTCATCCGATCCGATCTAGCGTCGAACGGATGGCACCTCCTCGTTCTGCACACTTGTGACTTGAAGACGTCTCAACTCCTTGATCCAGAGAGCAAGGGCGGAGTAGTAGTTGGACTCGTTTGTAGCACAACGGCGTGGTGGCCATTGTGGTGGAGCAATCCCGGCTTCGCCAAGCGCTATCGAAACTACAAATGGATGAGAAAACGGACTAGGAAGAAAGGGAGGGTTGCGCCAAGGCTCGGGGTGCGGCTGCCCTCCCTCTCACTGTTGGAAATATGCCCTAGAGGCAATGATAAATAGTTATTATTATATTTCCTGTTTAAAGATAATCGTTTATTATCCATGCTATAATTGTATTGAATGAAAACATAGATACATGTGTGGATACATAGACACAACAATGTACCTAGCAAGCCTCTAGTTGGCTAGCCAGTTGATCAAGGATTGTCAAGGTTTTCTGACTATGTGAAAAGTGTTGTTGCTTGAGAACTGGATCACATCATTAGCAGAATCATGTGATGGACTAGACCCAGACTATGAACGTAGCATATTGATCGTGTCGTTTTATTGCTATAGTTTTCTACATGTCAAGTAGTTGTTCCTATGTCCATGAGATCGTATAACTCACTAGGCACCGGAGGAATGCCTTGTGTGCATCAAACGTCACAACATAACTGGGTGACTATAAAGGTGCTCTACAGGTATCTCCAAAGGTGTCCGTTGAGTTAGTATAGATCGAGACTGGGACTTGTCACTCCGTGTGACGGAGAGGTATCTCGGGGCCCACTCGGTAATACAACATCACACACAAGCCTTGCAAGCAATGTGACTAAGTGTAAGTCACGGGATCTTGTATTACAGAACGAGTAAAGAGACTTGTCGGTAACGAGATTGAAATAGGTATGCGGATACCGACGATCAAATCTCGGGCAAGTAACATACTGTAACGACTAAGATGTGGCCCTTTCCTATTTTGGGGGCGAGGCCTCAAAAGGGAAAGGGGCGCATCTAAACGTTTCGCAAGCGAGATAATCACAACATTACCTAACTGAAAGAGTTACAAGTAGGGCATACACTTGCCATCTGATAAGAGTATAGCATTAAGCTTACAGACACACATTATTCAGAGCATAGGTTAGTCCCTCTATGGACAATAAGAAACAAGTAAAACTATGAAATACCGCATGCTGGCCCCACAATCACGACCACGGCCTCAGTCCTCTGGGTAGTTTACGTACAGTCTCCCAGAGTCCTCAGCGAACTCCCACTTGAGTTGGTTGTCACCAGGATCTCCTGCGTCAGTCGTACCTGTACCTGTTGGTGTTTGTAGTAATCTGTGAGCCATGGGGACTCAGTAATCGAATGACCTTGGTATCGAATCTAGCGAGGTTAATGGGTTAGGAAGGTTAAGTGTATGAGTTTGCAGCAACCTGAGCATATATGGTGGCTACCTTACGATGATCAGAGTAATCATATGGTGGTCTATGCGAGCGATCGAAGACTAGGTTGATCACTAAGTGACTGTGAACACTTACTTACGTCAGTCATAACCCCACCGTGTTCTCGATCAGAGAACGACCTCCGAAGGCGACAGTCACGGTTACGCACACAGTTGGTAGTTTTATTATCATTACTTTAATTTGTCTAGAACCGGATGTTAACAAAATATCCATGTTTGCCACATAACCGCGGGCACGGTTTCCGAAAGATTAAACCCTGCAGGGGTGGTCCAACTAGTCCATTACAAATTACCACATGCCGCATAGTAATCCTCTATCACGAAACTCGTGATGTCGTCGGATTTCTAAGAGGAAATCCTCAACTTTGAGGAGACCCAAAGTTTCACCGGAATCCCAATGCGCAAGATATATCGCTAAGGCAAGACAAATCCAGCAAGACCGCCCGACGTGTCGACGACCCCGATAAGAGCCGCGTATCTCAGTCTCAGGACACGTCGGATAAGCTACATGCATGGTGCCTAATAGAGATCACCCAAGTTGCCCTGGGTTGGCCCCGCACAGTGCTCTGGTTTGGACCAACACTCATGAGGAGCACTGGCCCGGGTTGTTGATTAATTCCTCGGGGTAGCTATTCCCTATGCATTCGATTATTAGGTTATTAGAAGATTAAAACCAAAGTTGGGTCCTGCCAGACAAGCCTTAACACTACACGATTTATCAAGGGGTCCCCATAACAACCCCGAACGTGTTAGGAACGATCAGTTATGGAATCAAACACCGGTAAGCGAAACTAAGGCGACAACAATGGAACAAATCACCCGGCAAAAGGCTAGGCCTTCCGTTATTTACCAAGTATATAGGTGCATTAATTAAATAGTAGTTTAAACATAATGATATCAAAATACCCATGTTATCACATGGGACAGCTGGCACGTGCAACTAGTAAAGTTATACATTATAGGTTGAGCAAGCCTACTTAGCCAAACAACATTTGCTAGGAGGGTGAAGTGTTTGGGATTCATGGCAAAGACAGGTGGCATTTATATCAAGTGGTAGGCAACGAGCATGTAACGAAGGAAACGTGATTCTAAGAATGACAAAGCTAGAAACGGTGTCAAGGTCACGGTCATCTTGCCTGTGATGTCTTCAGCTTGAAACTGCTCTTGTTCTTCCTACACGTACTCTCCAGAACCCACGTACTCGCTCTCCATTCCCGATGCTACCCAAGATAAGATAACAACCAATGAACACTCGCAAAACATAATGCAACAATCAATATGATGCATGTGTGAAGAAGGAAGCATGCATCACTATTCTAGTCACTTTCATATGCATTAATTGAGTTAATTGAATTCTGGACAGAACCTCATCTTAAGTTATCTTGACATGCATGAACATGTGCATCACGAGAAAACGATGCAAGAACATATAAATAATGTAGAGAACGGAGTCACGGATCAACCGGAAACTACAAAACAAGCTTCAAAGACCTACGGGTTCAAAACAGTTACAAACACAAACCAATGGCACTCACTGGTGTAACCAGGTTTCCACATGCTCAAGAAAAAGAATATAAGTGGAATGGTGCTTGGGATCACACCACACCAGCAACCAATACCCACACAAGCTCTAAAACCTCATAAGCATACAATCTGTTTTCAACAGTAACATAGCAGTTTGTCTACAAGAACTACAGTAGCTACAACCCTCTGAATAAATCAAAGAAGGCATGAAACTGAGGCCATCCAAAAGCACTACAACCCTGGACAAGAAGCTAAGGCAAACTAATCATCCATGAGCAGATCTATAGCCACTAACTTGGAGAAAATATCAATCTTTGGGACTTAGTGAAAATCACATATTTTCACCAGCTGCTTATGCTCTGAAGCATTTTGGCAGTCTCCAAAATGATATCCACGGGAGGTGTATAAGCGTGAAATTTAACAGGGAGCTAAACAAACATAAAAGCTCACAAACATTAGTTTGTTGAATGGGATAATTCCCAACACAGGAACAAATACACCCAAGACAACAAGGGAAGAAATTAACTCCAGATTCCCAGACTTGGTGAAATTATCAGGGTTTCACAAATCTGACAGATTCAACCAAGTGTCTACTTTGACAGGGTACAATAGGTGCATACAAAAACCTAAGAACAAAATGAATGTCCCAAGCTGTAGAGGGGTTCACCCACTACCACTCCATCAAGGGATCATCCCCAAAGGATCAAAGCAACACCTAATGTAAAGCTCTAAACATGGCATCTCATCAGAAAATGACAGATTTATAAAGTTGCTCTAAAGTAAAATCTGATGGAACCAATGGATTCCTGGGATGATTATACCCCAAAACTTATATGAATACATGGGTACTTGCATGTGACAACAAAGCACAAAACTTGCTCGAAAATATCACAAAGATTCCTATAAGCTACAGTTGACTTATTATCACATGTAGAAGCCATGATATTTGGTAACATCTACACATGCACACTCACTAAGACAAGTTCAACCTATATGGCAAAGCATGGAACCATCAACAAGGTTACACTAACATGGAGAAATGTGTTCATCCACACACACACACACATGTGCACACACATACACATGCACATGTATATGTGGACTCACACCACACACACCTTCACCTACACATGCACACACACAAGAAATTACTCACTGATACGTCTCCATCGTATCTACTTTTCCAAACTCCTTTGCCCTTGTTTTGGACTCTAATTTGCATGATTTGAATGGAACTAACCTGGACTGACGCTGTTTTCAGCAGAATTGCCTTGGTGTTATTTTTGTGCAGAAATCAAAGCTCTCCAAATGTCCTGAAAATTTATGGGGAACAGTTTTGGAAAATATAAAAAATATATGCGCCAAGTTCCACCTCAGGGGGTGGGCCAGTGGGCCACAAGCCATGGCTCCGCCACCACCCCCCTGGTGGCGGTGGGCAGGCTTGTGGGGCCCACACGGCTTTGCCGCCCCCAACCTCAGGTCTATAAGTGCCCTTTCGTCCCAGAAAAAATAAGAAGAGAAGTTTTCGTCACGTTTTCGATACGGAGGCGCCGCCACCACCTGTTCTTCATCTGGAGGGCTGATCTGGAGTCCGTCTTGGGCTCCGGAGAGGGGAAATCATCGCCATCGTCATCATCAACCTTCTTCCTTCTCCAATTCCATGAAGCTCTTCGTCGTTCGTGAGTAATCTATTTGTAGGCTCTCTGGGCGGTGATGAGTAGGATGAGATCTATCATGTAATCGAGTTAGTTTTGATGGGGATTGATCCCTAGTATCCACTACGTTCTAAGATTGATGTTGCTACTACTTTGCCATGCTTAATGCTTCTCAGTAGGGCCCGAGTGCCATGATTTCAGATCTGAAATTATTATGTTGTCACCAATATATGTGTGTTTTAGATCCGATCTTGCAAGTTGTAGTTACCTACTATGTGGTATGATCCAGCAACCCCGGAGTGACAATAACCGGAACCACTCCCGGTGATGATCATAGTTTGAGGAGTTCATGTGTTCACCAAGTACTAATGTGTTGGTTCGGTTCTTTATTAAAAGGAGAACCTTAATATCCCGTAGTTTCCTTTTGGACCCCGCTGCCACGGGAGGGATGGACAATAGATGTCATGCAAGTTCTTTTCCCTAAGCACATATGACGACACACAGAATGCATGCCTACATCACATTGATGAACGGGAGCTAGCCACATATCTCTCTGTGTTATAGCTGTTGCATGATGAATATCATCCAAACAAATCACCGACCCATTGCCTACGAGTTTGTCCTACTGCTATTACTTGTCTTGCTCTGCTGCTGCTACTACTGGTGCTACTGCTGTTACTTGTTTTGCTCTGCTGCTGCTGCTACTGTTGATATTACTGTCGCTTGCTACTGTTGCTACTTGCTACTGTTGTCACTACTGTTGTTCCTTGCCGCTGCTATTGCTCGTTACACTACTTCTACCTGCTACAATCTTGATTCGCTGATCATTGACGGGAACTGACAATTTCCGTCAATGAGGGAACTTGGCGCCATTGATACAATCGTTGGGAATAGTCTGTCGTCAACAGATTGTTTCTGACACTATTGTTATCATACTACTTTGCTACTGATACTTTGCTTGCAGATACTAATCTTTCAGGTGTGGTTGAATCTGACATATTCAGCTGCTAATACTTGAGAGTATCCTCTCACCTCCTATAGGCGAATCAACAGATTTGGGTTGAGTACTCTACCCTCGAAAACTGCTGCGAACCAACGCGCTGGTGGGCCATCAACAACATTCTTCTAGTTTTGTTGCCGGGGAGTGCTAGCAGCATTCTTGTGGTGCCGTTGTAGGGGAAGGTTTGTTGTCATCAGCATTCGTCTAGCCATCGCCAAAGATTGCAATCAGCATTTTTCTGGCGCCGTTGCCGGGGAGGTATTGCTATATTCTCTGAGTTACTTGGGATTTATATGTGCTGATCACTATGAAGAATCTGAAGGATCCGAAGACCAAAGTCTTGCCCTCAGCGACGAGGGGAGGTAAGGAATTGCTATCTAGCTTTGCACTTGATTCACCTTCAGTTATGAGTAAGTTTGTGACATCACGTCCTGCTAGAAATCTTGATATGTCGCATGTGCTTGATGATGCTTGTGGTACTACTGCTAGAGATGTTATGCTTGATACTATGCCTAATGATACTATGCTTGATACTATGCCTGATACTGCTAGAGATGCTATGCTTGATACTGCTTTGCCTGATGATGCTAGGGATGCTATTTTGCCTAATGCTGCTATGCTTGATACTGCTAGGGATACTCCTTTGCCTGATGTTCCACTAGGAGTGTTCCTTGATGCTCATATTGCTAGAGTTACTGCCAATGCTCGTGATGCTTCTGAAACTGTCGATACTATTGAGATAGAACCTGCTTTTGCTCCTGCTAGATCTAGCTCTCCTAGATATGAATTGCGTGATATAACTAAGGGTTACGTTATGGAGGGAGAGATAGCTAAGGATTTTCTTGCGTGTAAGGATGCCTATGACGCTGAGAAATTACTTCTCAAGTGGAAGGAAAAATCTCGGGAAGCTAGGATGAAAAATGACCCGAAGTTTGCCACTTCGCCTATTTTTGTCACCGATAAGGATTATGAATTCTCTGTCGACCCTGAGATAATCTCTCTAGTCGAATCTGATCCTTTTCACGGTTATGAGTCTGAGGCGGTCATAGCCCATCTTGCCAAACTATCCAAAATAGCCAACCTTTTCACTAATGAGGAGAAGATCCGCCACTACTATATCCTTAAGTTGTTTCCTTTCTCTCTAAAGGATGATGCTAAAGTCTGGTTCACCTCTCTTGCTCCTGGATGTGTGCGTAGTCCCCAGGAGATGGTCTATTACTTCTGTGAGAAATATTTCCCTGCCCATAAGAAGCAAGCTGCCTTGCAGGAAATATACAACTTTGCTCAACTCCAAGAAGAGAGTCTTCCACAAGCTTGGGGGAGGCTCGTCCAGCTACAGAATGCTTTGCCTGATCACCCTCTTAAGAAGAATGAGATACTTGATGTCCTCTATAACGGACTTACCGATGCCTCTAGAGACCACCTAGATAGTTGTGCCGGTCGTGTTTTCAGGGAACGAACTATAGAACAAGCTGAGACTCTACTGAATAACATCTTGATCAACGATAATGCTTGGACTATTCCCGAACCACCTCCTAAGCCAACTCCTAAGAAAAGAGGTATTCTATTCCTCAGTCCCGAAGATATGCAAGAAGCCAAGAAATCTATGCAAGAGAAAGGCATTAGATCTGAAGATGTCAAAAATCTACCACCTATCGAAGAGATCCATGGTCTCGATAACCCGATACAGGTAGTGGAAGTGAATTCTTTGCGTAGGTTTAATGAGAGTGATATTCCTTTTGATAAACCTGCTAGCCTATGCTTTGATGAATTTGACAACTTTGTTGCCAAACAACAGAGTTTCAATGATTATGTTAGCAGACATTTGGAACAAAGTACTCGTATGCTTAGCCATTTAAGTGCTTGTGTAGACAAAAATGTCAACGATCTGAAGCTTCTGAGTAAACATGCATCTATGATTACTACTCAGGTAGAACAAGTACTTAAAGCTCAAAATGACCTGCTCAATGAATTAAATGAAAACTCTGTCAGAGTCATTACTAGAGGAGGCAAGATGATTCAGGAACCTTTGTATCGTGAAGGTCATCCTAAGAGAATTGATCAAGATTCTCAAGGGATCAATGATGATACACCAGTCATCCTAAGGAGAAGAAGAAGGATGATAGAAACCTGCACGCCAGTTCACCAAATACTGTCACACCTGAAGAACCTAATGGTATCTCTGCGTCTGATGCAGAAACACGGTTTGGTGATGAACATGAACCTGGTGACAATATGGACAGTGATGTTCATAATAATGCTCAACCTAGAAATGATGAGGATGTGGAGATTGAACCTACGGTTAATCCTGATAACCCACAACCTAAGAAGTACGATAAGAATGACTTCACTTCTAGGAAGCATGGTAAAGAAAGGGAGCCATGGGTTCAGAGACCTATGCCATTTCCTCCTAATCCATCCAAGAAAAAGGATGATGAGGATTTTGAGCGCTTCGTTGAGATGATAAGACCCGTCTTTCTGCAGATGCGGTTAACTGATATGCTCAAGATGTCTCCACATGCCAAGTACATGAAAGATATCGTGACTAATAAACGGAAGATACCAGATCTTGAGATCTCCACCATGCTTGCCAATTACACTTTTAAAGGTGGAACTCCTAAGAAACTTGGTGATCCCAGAGTGCCCACTATACCTTGCTCTATTAAAGGAAACTACGTAAGAACTGCCCTATGTGACCTCGGAGCCGATGTTAGTGTTATGCCACTTTCTCTTTATCGTAGACTTGAATTGGATAAGTTGACACCCACTGAAATTTCTCTGCAAATGGCCGACAAATCAACTGCTTTCCCTATCGGCATTTGCGAGGGTGTGCCTGTTGTGGTTGCTAACACCACTATCTTAACAGACTTTGTTATCTTGGATATTCCCGAGGACGATGCCATGGCTTTCATCCTCGGAAGACCATTTTTAAACACTGCAGGGGCTGTTATAGATTGCAACAAAGGCAATGTCACTTTCCATGTCAATGGTAATGAGCACACAATGCAATTTCCGAAGAAACGATATCCAGTACATTGCATCAATGCTATCGAAAAGACTTCATCGATTCTCATTGGGAGCTTCGAATGCCCTATTCCTCGTGTCAAGATGAAGTATGATTTGCTTGTTGGGGAGATACATATCCCCATTGAGGTGACTTAGTGGCTATTCGAAAATTCTCCATTCTCTCTTGCGATTCGAGAAGGTTTTGTCATAAGGACTTGATCAATCCCGTTGACGGATTTCTTTCGATGACCATGAAACGGATGAATCAAGGAGTCACATACCTCTGTTTTAAGTTTTCCTTTTCTTTTGCTTAGAAAAAAATGATAGAATTAGTTTAGTTTTTCCTGTTTTTAGTTTTAGCGTCCCGGAGAAAAATACCTCGAAAATAAATGTTCTCCGATGGTCCTGAAAATTTAGTATGATTTTTTCTGGAATTTTTGAAAATTTCTGGGCCTGAGAGCTGGCCTGGGGCCCTGACCAGTGGGCGACAAGCCCTGCCACCGCCACCAACCCCCCTGGTGGCGGCTAGCAGGCTTGTGGGGCCCACAGGGACCCCCTCCACTCATTCCAGCTCCCATCCTCTTCTTCCACCTCCAGAAAAAATTGTTTCGCACCTCAAACCCGTGTTCTTGCTCATTTGGCTGTGATTTTTGATCTCCTTGCTCAAAGCACCATTCTCCGAACCGTTTTGGGGAAACTACTCCTTGGTAAGTGACTCCTCCATTAGTCCAATTAGTTTTTGCTCTAGTGCTTTATCCTTCGTGAATTCTTGCTACCTTGGTGACCCTGTTCTTGAGCTAGAAATGTTGATTTTAGCTGGTTCCAAGTAGTTTTAGAGCGTGATACGGTCTCTAGGCACTAGTAGGAGTAGTTGCTACAAGGTGTGGTGGGTCTTTATTCACTTTTTCTCTTGAACTTCAAAAATTCCAGCAAAAGGAAATTATGTTCAGGAGGAAGTTTCATGGTGGTTCCTCAAGTAAGAAGGGTCCTCGTCTCTCCTTTCGGGAGCCCGAACCTTTTCAACTAAGGGGCGCACCGGTACAACCATGTGAATGGCCTTCCGATGAGTTCATGATTGAAGCAGGTTTCAAGGATGAGTTTGATGCACTTGTCCGCAATGCCGGGTTAGAAGAATTCCTCTCAGATTAATGTGAACAGTATGCTATGCTCACTACCTCTTTCGTGCGAAGATTTATATTCTCAGTTGGCCGTGACTCATCCATACTGTTTGATCTGTATGATAAATCTTATACCATGGATCTGGAGGATTTCAATAGGATTTGCAAGATACCCAATGGGGGTAGTGTTAATGATCCTCCTAAGTCCTCGGTCAGAGACTTTGTCTCCAGTATAAATGTTGGAGAAACCAGAGATATCACGCAAGCCACCATAGGAAGCATCCATTTCCCTGCCTTGCACTACCTTGCCCTCTTCATAGGTAGGTGCATTAACGGCAAGGGTGCACATTGTCACCTATGCTCTTCCGACCTTAGTATCCTTAGGAGCGCAGTAACAGGTGACAGGAGCTTCAATATGGGAGCTATAATAGCAAGGAGGCTGAATAAAAATGCCAGTGAGGGAGATTTCTTTGGTGGAGTTTATGCTACACACTTAGCAAATTTTCTTGGCTATCCATCCGTCCAGAAGACCCTCCTCTCTATACTTCCTACCTTGATCGTGTCGCTCTAACACGCTACCAGTTCCTTGAGAGAGATCATGGATCCCTCCTATACCGCTTGATATTTAACCGGCAGCGTTTTTTCCATATTACCCTTCCTGCTCCTGCTTTCTTTGACTTTCAGGTTAAACGAAGATACTACATAACCATAGGAGAGGCAGAGGAGTATGAGAGGGAGGCGACGGCTGCTCGACTTTGTGAGGCAGCTATTCAGGCAATGGCTGCAGCACTCCCGTATAACACCCATTATGACTTTGGGTTTCGCGAGGATCATCCATGGGAGTAGACCAAGCTAGGCCAAAAGCCTAAGATTGGCGGAGTACGTGTTCTCACCGACTTTACATTCATGCTTATGCTTTCAATTTGTTAGCCGGTGTTTACACTTTGCCACTGTATTATCCATGCTAGTTTCTTTTCGTTTTCTTGTTTTCTTGTTTTGTGTCCTTTTGAGAAAACCCAAAAAGATTTTTCTTTCTTCGTTTGCTTGTTGGAAGCTTTCCCGTGTAAATATTTTTCTTTTTCTTTGTGTCAAGGTAGAAGATATTGGTTACAATGTTTACTTGTTGTTACATGCTTACCTGTTTAGCTTTCAAAGAGCCATATTATTTTGTCTTCTCCTTTGTGTTTGCCTGCAGATTCAGCTTAGTCCAATGCGCTTATTATCGGTTTCATCGTTCGATCATGCAAATGAAAGGCCACAATGATGATATATGATGAAGTGACTGAGACTGAAAAGCTGGTATGAACTCTATCTATTTTGTTTTTGTAAATATGACTAGCTTGTTGACCCAGATTTAGCTTTGTTGTGAGAGAGCCATGTTTGCAATGACAACTTAGAGATCATAGTTTCTGATGCCATGCTTATTTAGCTGAGAGCTTATAATGGTTTGTCTTGAATGCCAACATAGATTTTGAGATGACTATGATGTAGTATGATAGGATGGTATTCTCCTTTGAATGTTTCAAGTGGCTTGACTTGGCGCATGTTCATGCATGTAGTTGAAACAAAATCAACATCACCTCTATGATGTTCGTGTTCATGGTGATTTATATCTTGTTCATGCTTGCATTTAATGTTAGTCAAACTCGTTGCATCTTGATGACTGTTGTCGCTCTCTAGTTGGTCACTTCCCAGTCTTTTGCTAGCCTTCACTTGTACTAAGCGGAATACTGCTTGTGCATCCACTTCCATAAACCCAAAAGTTTTTCCATGAGAGTCCACCATACCTACCTATTTGCGGTATCTACCTGCCGTTCCAAGTAAATTTGCATGTGCCATTCTCTAAACCTTCAAGAAATAAATCTGTTTTGCATGCCCGAACCGCTCATGCAGTGACAGAGGGCTATCGGTATCTTCCATGCTAGGAGTGTTATCCTCGACATGTGTTTATTCACTCTCATTCACGAGAAAGGGGCTGGTAATTGGAATGCCCAGTTCCACGCTTAAATCGAAAACATAACTGTAAAACAAGACTCCCCCCTGGATTGATGTTAGTATGGACGGTACCCGAGGATTCGGCTAGCCGTGGAGTGTGATTGATTGGCGGTGGGGGAGTTAAAACTTTACTTTTCTGTTTGGGAACCGCCTATAGCATGAGTAGCATGGAAGATATTGAGAACTCTTGGTCATTGCGTTGACAATGAAAGCATGCCACCCAAAATTATTATCTCTATTTTCAAAGCTTGAGCTCTGGCACCTCTGCAAATCAATGCTTCCCTCTGCGAAGGGTCTGTCTATTCATTTTCCTGTCGAGTCATCCTCCTCTTATATAAGCACCAATTAGAGAGCACCTCTGTCATTTTTATGATTTGATTTTGATTGATATTGAGTATGACTATGACTGGATCTTCGTTGCTATGAATTACAATGTTTAGTCAGCCCTTGATCTTTGAAAGTGCTCTGCATTTATGTTTTGCGGTCTCAGAAAGAGCTAGCGAGATACCACCTATTCATATTGCTTCATGTTTGTTTTGATTGAAGTGTTGGTATTTGAAACTCATTATTATTTGCTCGTTAGCTGATTATGCCATTGATATTAGTTTACCGTGAGACCTTTGTGTCATTTGCTTTTGTGGTTAACTTGTGATCTTGCTGAAATTCTGGTTATGAGTTAGACATAGTTGCAACAACAAGATCAAACAGAGATTGTCAGATTTTTTCTTTCTCTCTCAGTTTGTCATCTGAATTGCTTGAGGACAAGCAAGGTTTTATGCTTGGGGGAGTTGATACGTCTCCATCGTATCTACTTTTCCAAACTCTTTTCCAAATTCTCCAAATGTCCTGAAAATTTACGAGGAGCAGTTTTGGAAAATATAAAAAATATTTGCGCCAAGTTCCACCTCACGGGGTGGGCCAGTGGGCCACAAGCCCTGGCTCCGCCACCACCCCCCTGGTGGCGGTGGACAGGCTTGTGGGGCCCACACGGCTCTGCCGCCCCCAACCTCAGGTCTATAAGTCCCCTTTTCTCCTAGAAAAAATAAGGAGAGAAGTTTTCGTCGCGTTTTCGATACAGAGGCGCCACCACCACCTGTTCTTCATCTGGAGGGCAGAACTGGAGTCCGTCTTGGGCTCCGGAGAGGGGAAATCATCGCCATCGTCATCATCAACCTTCTTCCCTCTCCAATTCCATGAAGCTCTTCATCGTTCGTGAGTAATCTATTTGTAGGCTCGTTGGGCGGTGATGAGTAGGATGAGATCTATCATGTAATCGAGTTAGTTTTGATGGGGATTGATCCCTAGTATCCACTATGTTCTCAGATTGATGTTGCTACTACTTTGCCATGCTTAATGCTTGTCACTAGGGCCCGAGTGCCATGATTTTAGATCTGAAATTATTATGTTGTCACCAATATATGTGTGTTTTAGATCCGATCTTGCAAGTTGTAGTTACCTACTATGTGTTATGATCCGGCAACCCCGGAGTGACAATAACCGGAACCACTCCCGGTGATGACCATAGTTTCAGGAGTTCATGTGTTCACCAAGTGCTAATGTGTTGGTCCGGTTCTTTATTAAAAGGAGAACCTTAATATCCCGTAGTTTCCTTTTGGACCCCGCTGCCCACGGGAGGGATGGACAATAGATGTCATGCAAGTTCTTTTCCCTAAGCACGTATGATGACACACGGAATGCATGCCTACATCACATTGACGAACGGGAGCTAGCCACATATCTCTCCGTGTTATAGATGTTGCATGATGAATATCATCCAAACAAATCATCGACCCATTGCCCACGAGTTTGTCCTACTGCTGTTACTTGTCTTGCTCTCCTGCTGCTACTACCGTTGCTACTGCTGTTACTTGTTTTGCTCTGTTGCTGCTGCTACTGTTGCTATTACTATCGCTTGCTACTGTTGCTACTTACTACTGCTGTCACTACTGTTGTTCCTTGCCGCTGCTATTACTCGTTACACTGCTGCTACCTGCAATTTCCGCTGATCGTTGACGGGAACTGACAATTTCCGTCAACGAGGCAACTTCGCGCCATTGATACAATCATTAGGAATAGTCTACCATCAACAGATCATTTCTGACACCGTTGTTATCATACTACTTTGCTACTGATACTTTGCTTGCAGATAATAATCTTTTAGGTGCGGTTGAATCTGACATATTCAGCTGCTAATACCTGAGAGTATCCTCTCACCTCCTATAGGCAAATCAACAAATTTGGGTCGAATACTCTACCCTCGAAAACTGCTGCGAACCCATGCGCTGGTGGGCCATCAACAACATTCTTCTAGTTTCATTGCCGGGGAGTGCTAGCAGCATTCTTCTGTTGCCGTTGCAGGGGAAGGTTTGTTGTCATCAGCATTCGTCTAGCCATCGCGAGTAATTCAATCACTCACCCACATACACACATAGAAGAATCACCCATCCCACTATATGTGGAGATGCACACATGTATGTGTTTGTGCACACTACACAAGTGTGTGTGTGCAAACACATACACACATGCACACACATCTCCATCTACACACACATACACACACTACAATCCCTGGGCATCAGGAGAAAAGACAAACAATAAGCAAAAAACCCTGGCAGTAAAATGAAACAAATCAAAATAAAAGAAAAAGGAAAAAAATAAAAGGGGAGATGTAGGATCGAACCCACAACCTGTCGGTTGCACCCGCGGAGCTACACCACTACGTTATGCGCTCGAAGCTTAACAGAGAGGGGCTATACAGAAGGTAAGCCACCTCTCTAGCGCTGCACAGGAAAAAGAAGGAAAAGAAAAGAGCGCCAGGGGGGATCGAACCCGCGTCGCTGAGATGGAACGTGTCTCGGTTGCCACTGTGCTAGTCGATCGGATCTGAACGGAGAGGGGGTGTTTCTCTTTTGAGAAGCCCCGTGTGCTCTACCTGCAACTACGCGACCGGAACAGAGGAACCGCTCCGGCGAAGCTCCGGTGACCTACTCGTCGCGGCGATACTTGGCGCTTGACGTGGGATCCCTCGGGAACCCATTCCCCGGCCCAGATCAACGGGAGGGACCCGCAACGATGGATGGTCGGCACGGCCTCTTCCTGTCACGGCGGCGACAGCAAGGCGGCGAGTTCGCCTACGATGCTACTATGGGAGAAGGAAGAGGGTAAAAGAGACGGTGTGCTCACCCTAGGCTCACACGTAGTCGTCGCAGGGGGAAGAAGGGTTGGGGAAGATGTCAGAGCCGAAGCAGGTCGACCACGGGCGGAGCACCACGACGGCGACGTTCGCGAGGATGTATCCGTCTCCATGGAGGATCTCCGGGGCTCCTAGCACCGAGAATGGAATGAGGGGAGCCTCCACGAGCCCCTGGGCATCCTTGCCGACGCCGGAGACGACGGCAACGCGGAGGTGGACAGCGGCGAACTACTCTCTCTCTCTCTCTCTCTCAGGACTGCTCTCTGTAACCTACAGAGACTTACCTGGGAGGGAGAGAGATGGAGGACGAGGAGGAAGAGAGTGGCGGTGCGATGGGGAATAGGGGGAAACCCTATCGGGCACGCACGCCAAGGGGGAACTAAATAGGGGAAGGAAGGGATGGTAGATGGCGTTGCATGACCTCCCTCTCTCTCTGAACTCTGACGAAAAGCAACGCGAGGGAGACGGTGTTAGAAGGAGGAAGAAGGAAAGGGGAAAGGTCCGCGCGAGAGAGAAAAGAGAGATGGGCCTAGGTGGAGAGGAGGAAGTCGGCCCACCTAGGCTTCTCTAGCGCCATTAAGCAGGGGAAAGAAAAGGTTTTCTCTTTTAATAACGTTCAAACCTAAAATTTAAACAGAGGCAAACAAAAGGGATTTGACAAAAAATAGAGAGGGCATGAGGGAATTATGCCCTATTTAATAAAAATGCAACCCAGATTTTTAGGCAAAATAAATTACAACCAAAACAGGAATTTAAATGTTGTTTTTGATTAAAACCCACATTTAAACTAAAGTATAATACAACAAAGGGAGATAACCCCCCTCAACCACAACTAAATCCTCTAAATGAATAACTTTTAAAACAGGACCAAGCAAAGTCATACACACAAGTTAAAATAATCAAGGGGAGGGGTTTTTGCAAGAGTTGACAAAACCACAAACAGCCCAAACACTCATGAGCATACTAGCACTACCATGATGGATCAACTCCTAGCAACACAAGTAAGGGGAAGCAATGCAATCGAAAAGGATGCCATGATGCAAGATGATGACATGGATTGATGCCACATGAAATGATAAACTTTATATAACATCCAAACATGGTTCAACATAGCCTATATCAAATAGGGAAGGAGTACAATCATGTAAAGGAATACATCTGGGTTGTTACACATACCGAAGGACAAAGGGAATGACATACAGGATTATATGAATCCTTGACACTGAGGTTCAACCGATAAGAGCTTCGGAGAATATGTAGGATCCAATATGGGCATCCGGGTCCCGCTATTGGATATTGATCAAGGAGTACCTCGGGGCTTGTCTACATAGTTCTCAAACCCGCAGGGTTTGCACACTTAAGGTTCGGCGATGTTTTAGTATAGTTGAGTTATATGTGTGGTTACCGAATGTTGTTCGGAGTTCTGGATGAGATCACGGACGTCACGAGGGTTTCCAGAATGGTCTGGAGACGAAGATTGATATATAGGTTGACTTCATTTGGTTACCGGAATGTTTTCGGGCATTACCAGGAATGTACCCGGAGTGACGAATGGTAACCAAAAGTTCACCGGGAGGAGGACAACCCTCCCGGGAGAAGCCCAAAGGACTTATGGGTGGCGCGCCAGCCCTTAGTGGGCTGGTGGGACAGCCCAAGAAGTCATATGCGCCATAGAGAAAAAACCAAAGAAAAGAAAATAAAAAGAAAGGTGGGAAGGGAGAGAAGTACTCCACTTTCCAATCCTAGTTGGACTAGGATTTGAGTTGGACTCCTGCTCCTCCTAGTCGGCGCACCCTTCAGGGCTTGGCTCTCAAGGAAAGCCTCCGCCCCCTCCCTCCTATATATAGTGGTGATTTAGGGCTGATTTGAGACAACTTTTTTTGCCACGTGCAACTCAGATCTAGACACCATAGTTTTATCTTTAGATCGTATTTCTGCGGAGCTCGGGCGAAGCCGTGCAGGAGTAGATCCTTGACCACCACCGGAGCACATTCACGCTGTCGGAGAACTCATCTACTTCTCCGTCTTGCTTGCTGGATCAAGAAGGCCGAGATCATCGTTGAGTTGTATGTGTGCTGAACGCGGAGGTGCCGTCCGTTCGGCACTAGATCAGAGCGGATCGTGGGAAGGATCGCGGGACGGTTCGTGGGACGGTTCGTGGGACGGTTCGCGGGGCGGATTGAGGGACGTGAGGACTTTCCACTACATCAACCGCATTTCTTAACGCTTCCTGATGTGCGATCTACAAGGGTACGTAGATCCAAATCTCTTTTAGTAGATGGACATCACCATGATAGGTCTTCGTGCGCGTAGGAAATATTTTGTTTCCCATGCGATGTTCCCCAACAGTGGCATCATGAGCTAGGTTCATGCGTAGATGTAATCTCGAGTAGAACACAAAGGGTTTTGTGGACGGTCATGTTCGATTTGCTGCCCTCCTTAGTATTTTCTCGATTCGGCGGTATTGTTGGATTGAAGCGGCCCGGACCGACATTATTCGTACGCTTACGAAAGACTGGTTTCATCGCTTGACATGCAACCTCGCTGCATAAAGATGACTAGCGGGTGTCAGTTTCTTCAACTCTAGTTGAATTGGTTTTGACCGAGGCGGTCCTTGGAGAGGTTAAATAGCAATTTGCACATCTCCGTTGTGATTTTTGCGTAAGTAAGATGTGATCTACTAGATACCCATAGCAGCCACGTAAAACATGCAACAACAATTAGAGGACGTCTAACTTGTTTTTGCAGGGTATGCTTGTGATATGATATGGCCAATGACGTGATGTGATATATTGGATGTATGAGATGATCATGTTGTAATAGTTAATATCGACTTGCACGTCGATGGTACGCCAACCGACAGGAGCCATAGGGTTGTCTTTAAACTAACGTTTGTGTTTGCAGATGCGTTTACTATATTTCTAGGACATAGCTTTAGTAGTAATAGCATAAGTAGCACGGAAACCCCAATGGCGACACGTTGATGGAGATCATGATGACGGAGATCATGGTGTGGCGTTGGTGACAAGAAGATCGTGCCGGTGCTTTGGTGATGGAGATCAAGAAGCACAAGATGATGGCCATATCATGTCACTTATGAATTGCATGTGATGTTAATCCTTTTATGCACCTTACTTTTCTTAGAACGATGGTAGCATTATGAGGTGATCTCTCACTAAAATTTCAAGACGAAATTGTGTTCTCGCCGACCGTGCACTGTTGCTATAGTTCGTCGTTTCGAGACACCACGTGATGATTGGGTATGATAGACTCAACGTTCACATACAACGGGTGCAAGACAGTTGCACACGTGGAACACTCGGGTTAAGCTTGACGAGCCTAGCATGTGCAGACATGGCCTCAGAACACATGAGACCGAAAGGTCGAGCATGAATCGTATATTTGATATGATTAGAATAGAGATGCTTACCAATGAAACTATCCTCAACTCACGTGACGATCGGACTTGAGCTAGTGAATTTGGATCATGTACCACTCAAATGACTAGAGAGATGTACTTTTTGAGTGTGAGTTTAGCAAGTAATTTGATTAGTTAAACTCTAATTGTCTTGAACATAGTCTAAGTCCACTTTGAAAATATTTGTGTTGTAGATCAATGTCTCACGCGACAGTCACCCTGAATTTTAATACGTTCCTAAAGAAAGCTAAGTTGAAAGATGATGGAAGCAACTTTGTAGACTGGGCTCGTAATCTTAAGTTGCTCCTGCAAGATGGGAAGAAGGATTATGTCCTTAATGCTGCGCTAGGAGATGAACCACCCGCCACGACTGACCAAGATGCTAAGAACGCTTGGTTAGCACGCAACGAGGACTACTCAGTAGTTCAATGTGCAGTCTTGTATGGCTTAGAGCCGGGACTTCAACGTCGCTTTGAGCATCATGGAGCATATGAGATGTTCCAGGAGTTGAAGTTTATCTTTTAGAAGAACGTCCGGATCGAGAGGTATGAGACCTCCGATAAATTCTATGCTTGCAAGATGGAGGAGAATTCATGTGTCAGTGAACATGTGCTCAAAATGTGTGGGTACTCAAACCGTCTAGCTGAGCTGGGGATTGAACTCCCGCAAGAAGCTATCACTGACATAATTCTTCAATCACTGCCACCAAGCTATAAGAGCTTTGTGTTGAACTATAAAATGCAAGGGATGAACAAGTCACCCAGCGAGTTATTCGCGATGCTGAAAGTCACAGAGTCATAACTCCGTAAAGAGCATCAAGTGTTGATGGTGAATAAGACCATTAGTTTCAAGAGAAACGACAAAGGAAAGAAGGGTAATTCAAAGAAGAGCGGCAAGCCTATTGCCAATCCAATGAAGAAACCCAAAGATGGACCTAAGCCTGAAACAGAGTGCTATTATTGCAAGGGTATGGGTCACTGGAAGCGCAACTGCCCCAAGTATCTGGCTAATAAGAAGGCGGCCAAGGAAAAATCAGGTATATTCGAGATACATGTTATTGATGTGTACTTAACTAGCTCTCGTAGTAGTGCCTGGGTATTCGTTACCAGTTTTGTTGCTCATATTTGCAACTCGAAACAGGAACTGCGGAATAAGTGAAGACTGGCGAAGGATGAAGTGACGATGCGCATGGGAAATGGTTCCAAGGTTGATGCAATCGCCGTCGGCATAGTTTCACTTCAGTTACCATCAGGATTAGTTATGAACTTAAATAAATGTTATTTAGTGTCTGCATTAAGCATGAACATTATATCTGGATCTTGTTTATTGCGAGACGGTTACTCGTTTAAGTCAGAGAATAATGGTTGTTCTATTTCTATGAGTAATATCTTTTATGGTCATGCACCCAATGTGAGAGGATTGTTCATATTGAATCTTGATAGCGATATACACATATACAATAACATTGAGACCAAAAGAGTTAGAGTTAACAATGATAGTGACATGTTTTTATGGCACTGCCGCTTGGGTCATATAGGTGCAAAGCACATGAAGAAACTCCATACCGATGGACTTTTGGAGTCAATTGACTTTGATTCACTTGACACGTGCGAACCATGCCTCATGGGCAAGATGACTAAGACTCCGTTCTCCGGAACAATGGAGCGTGCAAGTGACTTGTTGGAAATCATACATACCGATGTGTGCGGTCCGATGAGTGTGGAGGCGCGTGGCAGATATCGTTATTTTCTCACCTTCACTGACGATTTGAGTAGATATGGTTATGTCTACTTGATGAAGCACAAATCTGAAACGTTTGAAAAGTTCAAGCAATTTCAGAGTGAAGTTTAAAATCATTGTAACAAGAAGATCAAGTTCCTATAGTCTGATCGTGGGGGTGAATATCTGAGTTTTGAGTTTGGTGCTCACTTAAGACAATGTGGAATTGTTTCACACTTGACACTGCCTGGAACACCACAGTGTAATGGTGTGTCCGAACATCATAATCGTACTTTATTAGAGATGGTGCGATCTATGATGTCTCTTACCGATTTGCCATTATCGTTTTGGGGTTATGCATTAGATATAGCTGCATTCACTTTAAATAGGGCACCATCAAAATCCATTGAGACGACACCATACGAACTGTGGTATGGCAAAAGACCAAAGTTGTCATTTCTTAAATTTTGGGGATGTGATGCTTATGTCAAAAAGCTTCAGCCTGAAAAGCTGGAACCCAAAGCGGAAAAGTGTGTCTTCATAGGTTACCCAAAAGAGATAGTTGGGTATACCTTCTATCTCAAATCCGAGGGCAAAGTGTTTGTAGCTAAAAACGAAGCTTTTCTTGAGAAAGAGTTTCTCTCGAAAGAATTGAGTGGGAGGAAGATAGAACTTGATGAGGTTGTCGAACCTCTAATTCATCTTGATCGTGGCGCTGGGCAAGGGGAAACCATGTTGCTACGGTGCCGGTTGAGGAGCAAGTTGATGATGATGATCATGAAACTTTGGATCAAGTTACTATCAGACCTCATAGGTCGACAAGATCACGTACTGCTCCTGAGTGGTACGGTAATCTTGTCTTAACGATTATGTTGTTGGACAACAATGAACTTGCGAATTATGAAGAAGCAATGGTGGTCCCGGATTCCAACAAATGGCTAGAGGCCATGAAGTCCGAGATAGGATCCATGTATGAGAACAAAGTATGGACTTTGGAAGTACTACCTGAAGGCCGCAAGGTTATTTAGAACAAATGGATCTATAAGAAGAAGACAGATGCAGACGGTAATGTGACCATTTATAAAGCTCGACTTGTGGCAAAGGGTTTTTCACAAGTTCAAGGAGTTGACTACGATGAGACTTTCTCACCAGTAGTGATGCTTAAGTCCGTCTGAATCATGTTAGTAATAGTTGCCTTTTACGATTATGAAATCTAGCAAATGGATGTCAAAACGGCATTCCTTAATGGTTTTCTTAAGGAAGAGTTGTATATGATGCAACCCAAAGGTTTTGTCGATCCAAAGAATGCTAATAAAGTATGCAAGCTCCAGCGATCCATTTATGGACTGGTGCAAGCATCTCGGAGTTGGAATAAGCGCTTTGATGAGATGATCAAAGCATTTTGATTTATACAAGTGGTTGGAGAATCTTGTATTTACAAGAAAGTGAGTGGGAGCTCTGTGGCGTTTCTAATATTATATGTGGACGACATATTGCTGATTGGAAACAGCGTGGAGCTTTTGGAGAGCATAAAGGATTCCTGGAATAAAAGTTTCTCTATGAAGGACCTAGGAGAAGTTGCTTACATTCGAGGCATTAAGATCTATAGGGATAGATCGAAACGCCTGATAGGACTTTCACAAAGCACAGACCTTGATAAAGTTTTGAAGAAGTTTAAAATGGATCAGTCCAAGAAAGGGTTCTTGCCAGTATTACAAGGTATAAAATTGAGTAAGACTCAGTGCCCAGCAATTGCGGAAGATAGAGAACAAATGAGTTTCGTCCCCTACGCTTCAGTCGTAGGTTCTATCATGCATGCAATGGTGTGCACTAGACCAGACGCCAGCTTGGCCATAAGTATGACATGCAGGTTTCAGAGTAATCAAGGAGTGGATCACTGGACGGCGGTCAAGAATATTCTGAAGTACCTGAAAAGTACTAAGGAAATGTTTCTCGTGTATGGAGGTGACAAAGAGCTCGCCATAAAAGGTTACGTCGACGCAAGTTTTGACACCGATCCGGATGACAGTAAGTCGCAAACCGGATACATATTTATTCTTAATGGGGGTGTGGTAAGCTGGTGTGGTTCCAAGCAGAGCGTCGTAGCAAATTCCACATGTGAAGCAGAGTACATGGCTGCCTCGGACGTCGCAAAGGAGGGTGTCTGGATGAAGCAGTTCATGACAGATCTTGGAGTTGTTCCGAGCGCACTAGATCCATTGACTCTGTTATGTGACAACACTCGTGCCATTGCCTTAGCAAAGGAACCAAGGTTTCACAAGAAGACCAGACACATCAAACGACGCTTCAACCTCATCCGCGGCTAAGTCAAACGAGAGGACGTGAATATTTGCAAAGTGCACACGGATCTGAATGTAGCAGACCCGCTGACTAAACCTCTTCCACGGACGTGAATATTTCCAGTTTATAGATAATCGTTTATTATCCATGCTATAATTGTATTGAATGAAAACATAGATACATGTGTGGATACATAGACACAACAATGTCCCTAGCAAGCCTCTAGTTGGCTAGCCAGTTGATCAAGGATAGTCAAGGTTTTCTGACTATGTGCAAAGTGTTGTTGCTTGATAGCTCGATCACATCATTAGGAGAATCATGTGATGGACTAGACCCAAACTATGAACATAGCATATTGATGGTGTCGTTTTATTGCTATAGTTTTCTGCGTGTCAAGTATTTGTTCCTATGACCATGAGATCATATAACTCACTGGCACCGGAGGAATGCCTTGTGTGCATCAAACGTCACAACATAACTGGGTGACTATAACGGTGATCTACAGGTATCTCCAAAGGTGTCCGTTGAGTTAGTATGGATCAAGACTGGGATTTGTCACTCCGCGTGACGGAGAGGTATCATGGGGCCCACTCGGTAATACAACATCACACACAAGCCTTGCAAGCAATGTGACTAAGTGTAAGTCACGTGATCTTGTATTACGGAACGAGTAAAGAGACTTGCCGGTAACAAGATTGAAATAGGTATGCGGATACCGACGATCAAATCTCGGGCAAGTAACATACCAAAGGACAAAGGAAATGACATACGGGATTATATGAATCCTTAACACTGAGGTTCAACCGATAAGATCTTCGGAGAATATGTAGGATCAAATATGGGCATCCAGGTCCCGCTATTGGATATTGACCGAGGAGTACCTCGGGGCATGTCTACATAGTTCTCGAACCCGCATGGTCTGCACACTTAAGGTTCGGTGATGTTTTAGTATAGTTGAGTTAAATGTGTGGTTACCGAATGTTGTTCAGAGTCCCGGGTGAGATCACGGACGTCACGAGGGTTTCCGGAATGGTCCAGAGACAAAGATTGATATATAGGATGACTTTATTTGGTTACCGGAAATTTTTCGGGCATTACCGGGAATGTACCGGGAGTGACGAATGGGTTCCGAATGTTCACCGGGAGGGGGGAAACCCTCCCGGGGGAAGCCCAAAGGACTAATCGGTGGTGCACCAGCCATTAGTGGGCTGGTGGGACATACCAAGAAGGTCTATGCGCCATAGAGAAAAAACCAAAGAAAAAAAAGAAAGGTGGGAACGGAGAGACGTACTCCACTTTCCAATCCTAGTTGGACTAGGATTGGAGTTGGACTCCTCCTCCTCCTAGCCGACGCACCCTTGAGGACTCGGCCCTCAAGGCAAGCCTGCTCCCTCCCTCCTATATATAGTGGTGATTTAGGGCTGATTTGAGACAAAAAAAATTGCCACGTGCAACTCAGATCTAGACACCATAGTTTTACCTCTAGATCGTATTTCTGTGGAGCTCGGGTGGAGCCCTGCAGGAGTAGATACTTCTACACCACCGGAGCATCGTCACGCTGCCGGAGAACTCATATACTTCTCCGTCTTGCTTGATGGATCAAGAAGGTCGAGATCATCGTCGAGTTGTACGTGTGCTGAACGCGGAGGTGTCGTCCGTTCGGCACTAGATCGGAACGGATCATGGGACGGATCGCGGGACGGTTCGTAGGATGGTTCGTGGGGAGGATCGAGGGATGTGAGGACGTTCGACTACATCAACCGCATTTCTTAACGCTTCCTACTGTGCGATCTACAAGGGTACGTAGATCCAAATCTCCTCTCGTAGATGGACATCACCATGATAGGTCTTCGTGCGCGTAGGAAATTTTTTGTTTCCCATGCGAAGTTCCCCAACACTCACCACATACATATAGGGGGAAGAGGGAGGGGCGCCAGCCCTAGCCCTTCCTCCAAGGTAGGGGTGATGGCCTAGGGGTGCCTTTGCCCCCAACACAAGGGGGTCACCCCCTTACGGTTTCCCCATATCCTAAGGCACGTGGCCCTTGGGAGGAGGGTCACCCAGCCCACCAGGTGTTGGTGCGCCTTTCCTCTCAGCCCATGAGGCCCTCACGAATGGTGGGACTCTCCTGGTGGATCCCCGATGACCCCTTGACACTCCCATACTATACCCGAAAATCCCAAAACCTTTCCTGAACCCAAATATCACTTTCCCATATATAATTCATTACCTACGGACCATTCCGGATTTCCTCGTCATGCCCGGGATCTCACTCGAAACTTCGAACAACATTCAGTCACCAACGTACATATCCTAATACTACTCTAGCGTCACCAATTGTTAAGCGTGCGAACCCTACGGGTTAGAGAATCATGTAGACATGACCGAGACACCTCTCCGTCGAATGACAAACAACGGGCCCTGAGTGTCCATATTGGTTCCCACATATTACACAGAGATCATTATCGGTCGAACCACGATGTCAAGGATTCAGTCAATCTCGTATGTAGTTCCCTTTGTCCGTGAGTTGATACTTTCCCGGGATTCGATCGTCAGTATCCCATACCTACTTCAACCTTGTTACCGGCAAGTCTCTTTACTTATTCTATAATAAAAGATCCCATGACTAACTCCTTAGTCACATTGCTTGCAAGCTTCGTGTGATGTTGTATTATTGAGAGGCCCCATAGATACCTCTCTATCATACGGAGTGACAAATCCCAGTCTCGATCCACATCAACCCAACAGACACCCTCGAAGATACCTATAGAGCACCTTTATGATCACCCAGTTACCAAGTGACGTTTGATATCACACAAGGCATTCCTCCGGTGTCAGGGAGTTGCATGATCTCATGGTCTTAGGAACATACACTTGACATGAAGAAAGTAGTAGCAACAAACTAAGTGATACGAACAAATGTTGTGCTTACGATCGGGTCTTGTCCATCACATCATTCTTCTAATGATGTGATCCCGTTGTCAAATGACAAATCATGTCTATGGTTAAGAAACCTTAACCATCTTTGGTCGACAAGATAGTCTAGTAGAGGCTCACTAGGGACACATTGTTGTTTATGTATCCACACATGTATTTAAGTTTCCGCTCAATACAGTAATAGCATGGATAATAAACAACTATCATGAACAAGGAAATATTATAATGACCTCCTTATTATTGCCTCTAGGGCATATTTCCAACAGATATTTACTATGAAATTCCTTCAGGTATGTTAAAGAAATCGCTAGCTAACCCTTATGCAGGAGATGGAACAATACATCCTCATATGCACTTCATCCATATAGATGAAATTTGTGGATTATTTAAGCTTGTAGGTTTATCCGAAGATGGTGTTGAGAAGGAGGTTTTCCCTTTATATTTGTAGGGAAAGTCATTAATATGGTATAGACTATTGGATGATACTGGAACATGGGACTGGAATTGACTGAAGCTGGAATTCCACCAGAAATTTTATCATTTGTATTTGGTTCATAGTGATCGGAACTATATATACAACTTTTGGCCTCGTGAAGAAGAAAGTATCGCTCAAGCTTGGGGGAGCCTTAAGTCTATGCCATACACATGCCCCAATATTGAGCTCTCAAGGAGTATAGTCATACAAAACTTTTATGCTCGACTTTCTCATAGTGATCAATCAATGCTCGATACTTCTTTTACCCGTTCCTTTATGAAGAAAACTACTGAATTCAAATGTGACCTTCTAGAAAAAAAATGTAACTCTAAAGATTGGGAAATCTACAAAGTTAAAGAGTCGAGTATAAATTTTGTATTTGATTGTCTTAAATCCTTTATGGAAACTGATGCTTTTCATAAGTTTACAAAATATGGACTTGACTCTGAGATAGTAGCTACTTTGTGTGAATAATTTGCTGCTCATGTTGATTTCCCTAAGGAGAAGTGGTTGAAATATCAACCACCTATTGAAGGAACTTGTGAGTAACTTATCTTAGCTAAATAACAAACAATCATTTATAATATCGATCCAGTTATACCTACTGATTACATTGAGAAACCCCCTTTTCGTGTTAGGATCAAGGAACATGCTAAAGTTGCAACCATGGTTAATAAAAGTAACATCAAAACACCCAAACCCTCTAAACAAATGAAATTATAACCTGAAGTTGCATGCTTAAAGATTTAGTACTGGAAAATGTTGATGGTCATGTCATAAATTTCTACAAGGAGGCAACTAGGATTGCTAAGGTAGACCCTAAAGATAAAAAAACATACCTATGGTTAGCATGCATGTTGTTTTTGTTAAGGTTGGAGATCATTGCTATCATGGTTTATGTGATATTTGTGCTAGTGCAAGTGCTATTCCATATTCTCTTTATCAACAACTTATGCATGATATTGCACCTCTTGAAATAGAAGATATTGATGTTACTATTAAGCTTGCAAACAAACAGACCATTTCACCGCTTGGGATTGTTGGATATGTTGAAGTCTTGAGTGCTAAGATCAAATATCCTACTGATTTTCTAGTTCTTGGATCCTCACAAGATGATTTTTGTCCCATTATATTCGGTATACCTTTCCTGAATAATGTTAGTGCTAACACTAATTGTAATAGGGGAACAATTAGTGTTAATTATGGTGATGTATCTCATGAATTCAATTTATCTAAGTTCAATATGAAACTTTGTGATAAGGAATTACCTAGTAAATATGAAATAGTTGGTCTTGCTTCTATTGTTGTGCCTCCTCCCGATCCACTAGAACAATACTAGCTAGACCATGAAAATGACATGCAAACGAATGAAACAAATGAGATAGATGGTATATTCTTCAAACAAGAAACTATTCTTAAACATGATTTGCGTGTTGAAACTTTGGGGGTTCCTCTCCCACCTAAGAGTGATCCCGTGATTTAATTAAAGAAGCCACCTGATACACTAAAATATGCTTATCTCAATGAAACGAACATATATCATGTTAATATTAGTGCTAACCTTTCATAGCATGGAGAAAAGAGATTACTTAAAATTTTGAGGAACCATCGTGCTGCAATTGGATATAATCTTGATGATCTTAAGGACATCAGCCCCACCTTAGGCTATCACAACATCAATATAGTGCGTGATGCTAAACCAGTCATTGATCATCAACGTCGTTTGAATCCAAAATGAAGGATGTGGTAGGAACTGAAATAGTAAAGCTTCTGGAAGCAGGTATAATTAATCCTATAGCTCATAGTAGATGGTAAGTCATGTTCATTGTGCCCCTAAGAAAGGAGGCACTACTGTGGTTCCTAATGATAAAAATGAACTTATCCCTCAAAGAATTATAAGTCGTCATATGACGGTAATTGATTTTAGGAAATTAAATAAAGATAATAGAAAATACTATTACCCCTTGCCTTTTATCGACCAAATGTTAGAAAGATTATCTAAGCATACACACTTTTGTTTCCTAGATGGATATTCTATTTATTTTTCTCAAATACTTGTAGCAAAAGAAGATCAAGTGAAAACCACCTTTATTTTTCCTTTTAGAACTTATGCTTATAGATGTATGCCTTTTGTTTTATGCAATTCACCTGCTACCTTTCAAAGATGTATGACTCCTATATTCTTTCATTTTTATGAAAAGGTTGTTGAGGTATTCATCGATGATTTTTTTCGTTTACGGAATCTCTTTTGGTGATTACTTAAACAACATTGATTGAGTTATGCAGAGATGTGAATAAACTAACCTTGTCTTGAATTGGGAGAAGTGGCACTTTATGGTGAATGAAGGTATAGTCCTTGGGCATAAAATCTCTGAATGAGGTATTGAAGTAGATAAAGCTAAAGTTGATGCGATTGATAAAAGTTCATGTCCTAAGGATATTAAAGGTATTAGAAGTTTCCTATGTCATGTTGGTTTCCAGAAAAGGTTTATAAAAGACTTATACACAAAATATAGGCCCCTTACCAATATTTTGCAAAAAGATGTTCCATTTGTTTTGTATGACGATTGTGTAGAAGCCTTTGAAATGCTTACGAAAGCTTTAATTTCTGCACCCATTGTTCAACCACCTTACTAGAACCTACCCTTTGAAATAACTTGTGATACTAGTGATTATGTTGTTGGTGTTGTTTTAGGACAAAGATTTGATAAGCAATTGAACGTTATTTATTATGCTAGTAAAACCCAAGAAAATGCTCAAAAGAATTATGCTACTACCGAGAAAGAACTGTTAGCAGTTGTGTTTACATGTGATAAATTCAGATCTTATCTTGTTGATCCTAATGTAACAATACACACTGATCATGCTCACATTAAATATCTTACAAAAAAGAAAGATGCTAAACCTAGACTGATTAGGTGGGTTCTTTTACTACAAGAGTTTGACTTGCATATTGTTGATAGAAAAGGAGCTGAAACGCTATAGCAGATAATTTGTCTAGGATGAAAAATGTTCTTGATGACCTACTTCCTACTGATGATAGTTTTCCTCATGAGCAATTAGCTGCTATAAATGCTTATACTTCTCGCAATAATCGTTGGTATGCAGATTATCCTAATTACATGTATCTATTATATACTTAAGACAGGAGGCAAATAAGCCATTATGTTTATCTACACAGATTAAATTACCTCTTTAATATAAACGGCTAAGATTTAAAGATGGATATAACGTTACATACAAATATTATGTATAGACATACATTGCGTTGCACAAGCCAAATCCATCACGTACACGCATCAACAAGCCAGGAGAAAACGTAGAAACAGCCATGATTCTCATCCTAAAAAGGTAAAATCAATTCTGTACCTACATGGGTGAAGCAAACAAATCTGTACATGCCACGAATCATAAATTCAGAAGTTGTCACGATTGCACTCAGAAAAAAAAAAGCTGACATGATTTTCTAAAAAAAATCATGATACGGATCCTACAAACTAACACAAATCACGTACCTAGCTACATGGTGGAAATAAATCTTAAGCCTACCTTTGCATACTCAGACTAGATGACAATTATTTTACTAGGTCTGCGTGCACATGCAAATGTGAGATAAGCACCCGTCTGGCAGTACGATCGTACTCCCTCCGTTCCTAAATATAAGTCTTTTTAGAGATTTCACTGAAGGACTATATACGGAACAAAATAAATGAATCTACACTCTAATATATGTCTACATCTGTATGTAGTTTCCTAGTGAAAACTCTTAAAAGACTTATATTTAGGAACGGAGGGAGTACTAACGAGGGAGGCATACGTGCACGGACGGCTAGCGAATCAAAATCATAAGGTTGTCCGTAATGGGAGTATTATATGTAGCATGTCAACTAAGCAATTTTGATGAGGTGACATAGTATTAAATGAGGAAAGAGAGGGTTGAGTATCATATTAAATGATGTGCTACTATGTGTCTTGCATGTCAATAAATGACATACCCTATGATACTAACATATGATACTATGCATTACGAATGTGGTATCATGCACATGATACTAGTGTACGATACTACCCATTAGCTGCCCGTAATGGGAGTATCATAGGTAGTATCATGCATGCCAACTAGACAATTTCGATGAGGTGTTATAGAATTAAATGAAGAAAGAGAGGGTTGACACTAGTGGAAAACGGGCCTTTGGCCTGGACCCTTTAGTCCCGGCCTCCCTCTGGGCCGGGACTAAAGGCCCCAAATCGCAATGCCGCCCACGAGGCTTTGGTCCCGTCCCGTAAGAAGCCTTTAGTCCCAGTTTGTGTCTCAAACCGGGACTAAAGGGCTACGCGGTGTGCAGCCCGCATGTGCACCACCTTTAGTCCCGGTTTGTGTCTCAAACCGGGACTAAAGTCCTCTGTCTATATATAGCACAGCCCCCCTCTCCCCTCTTCCTTGCATTTTTCTTGGATGGAAGAGTGTGGGTGTGTGCTAGCTCTCCATTTTTTTATGCACTAGAGGTGTTTGTTAAAATGTGTGTTAGAGCGATGCTGCTTCAGTTCACCGAACACAACTACGATATGAGATGGCTGAGCCATGCTTAAACCTCTTCCTCTTTATTTCTACTTATTCTAAAAGGTTAGCAACTATATTTCCTCGTTTAGACCGTGCGGTACTAATTTTTAGGATCGTGATTGTATTTGATATACTGTCGTATAACACAGATGAGCCATCCATGGATGTACGGTGATCGACGCACAGCTGCTTACAGAGAAGGCGTGCATTCTTTTCGAGATGCAGCCGATGCGAACAAGCATGGTGGTGGCTTTATGTTTTGTCCATGTGTTGAATGTCGGAATGAGAAGGATTACACTTCCTCAAGAGTCATTCAGAGCCACCTGCTTCAGTCCGGTTTTATGTCGGGCTATAATGTTTGGACCAAGCACGGAGAAAGAGGGGTTATGATGGAAGACGACGATGAAGAAGAAGAGAACGATGATAACAACTACCGATCTATGTTCCCTGAGTATGTTGATAACGCAATGGAAGACAATGAAGAAGAAGATCAGGATGAAGAACGGGAACCAGATGAGCCCGCTGATGATCTTGGCCGGGTCATTTCTGATGCACGGCGAGGTTGCGACACAGAAAAGAAGATGTTGCAGTTCGAGCAGATGTTACAGGACCACAAAAAATTGTTATACCCAACTTGTGAAGATGGCCAGAAGAAGCTGGGTAGCACACTGGAATTGCTGAAGTGGAAGGCAAAGACCGGTGTGACTGACTCGTCATTCGAAAAGTTGCTGCTACTGATAAAGAAGATGCTTCTAAGAAAGAATGAATTGCCCGCCAGCACGTACGAAGCAAAGAAGCTTGTCTGCCCTCTAGGATTAGACGTGCAGAAGATACATGCATGCCCTAGTGACTGCATCCTCTACCGCGGTGAGAAGTACGAGAATATGGATAAATGCCCGGTATGCACTGCATTGCGGTATAAGATCAGAAAAGATGACCCTGGTGATATTGAGGGCGAGCCACCTAGGAAGAGGGTTCCTGCCAAGGTGATGTAGTATGCTCCTATAATACCACGGTTGAAACGTTTGTTCAGAAATAAAGATCATGCGAAGTTGTTGCGATGGCACATGGAAGATCGTATGAAAGACGATAAGTTGAGGCACACAGCTGATGGTCGGCAGTGGAGAAAAATCGAGAGAGAGTTCCCGAGATTTGCAGCTAACGCAAGGAACTTATGGTTAGGTCTGAGTACAGATGGCATGTATCCTTTTGGGGAGCAGAGTTGCAGCCACAACACCTGGCCCGTTACTCTATGTATCTACAACCTTCCTCCTTGGTTGTGCATGAAGCGGAAGTTCATTATGATGCCAGTGCTTATCCAAGGTCCAAAGCAACCCGGCAACGATATTGATGTGTACCTAAGGCCATTAGTTGATGAACTTTTACAGCTGTGGGCCGAACCAGGTGTACGTGTGTGGGACGAGCACAAACAAGAGGAATTTGACCTTCGAGCGTTGCTTTTTCGTAACCATCAATAATTGGCCTGCTCTTAGTAACATTTCAGGACAGTCAAACAAGGGATACAATGCATGCACGCACTGTTTGGATCGGACAGAAAGTATATATCTGGACAAATGTAGGAAGAATGTGTACCCGTACAATCGTTGTTTTCTTCCGCCCAAGCATCCCTTAAAGAAAAAAGGCAAGCATTTCAATGGCAAGGCAGAACCCCAGGGAAGCCTGTCATCCGTACTGGTGCTGAAGTATTTGATATGGTCAAAGATTTAAAAGTAATCTTTGGAAAGGGTCCTGGCAGCCAACCTGTTCCTAACGGCCTCATAAGCGCGTACCCATGTGGAAGAAGAAGTCTATATTTTGGGAGCTACCCTACTGGGAAGTCCATGAGGTCCGCTCGGCAATCGACGTGATGCACCTGACGAAGAATCTCTGCGTGAATATTCTAGGCTTCCTGGGCTTGTATGGGAAGTCAAAAGATACACCGGAAGCACGGGAGGACCAGGAACGTCATAAAGGAAGAGATGGCATGCATCCAGGGCAGTTTCAAGGGCGTGCCAGCTACGCTCTTACTAAGGAAGAGAAGGAAATCTTCTTTGAAGTCCTTTTCAGTATCAAGGTCCCGACTGGCTTCTCGTCGAATATAAAGGGAATCGTAAATATGAAAGACAAAAAATTCCAAAACCTAAAGTCTCATGACTGCCACGTGCTTATGACGCAATTGCTTTCAGTTGCATTGAGGGGAATTCTACCGGAAAATGTTCGCCTGGCAATTATGAAGGTATGTGCATTCCTCAATGCAATTTCTCAGAAGGTAATCGATCAAGGAAGTCTCATATTAAATGATGTGCTACCATTTGTCTTGCATGGCAATAAATGACATATCCTATGATACTAACATATGATACTATGCATTACGGATGTGGTATCATACACTAGTATCATATGCATGATATTAGTATATGATACTACCCATTACAACCAGCCTTACAACCAGCCTCAAGAAAAACTCCATCTCTTTGTCCCAGATATGTTGTTCTATTCACAGGTCAACCATGGCGCGCAACAATCCCGATCATCATGTCCGCAGGTTATGGATGACGAAATAGTTGTAGATCACATGGATGGTTGATATGTAGTTATAGATCACATGGATGGTTGAGTATGCATTGATGGAAGGGCATATAGCATAAAACATCTATGCATGTCGAATGCCCGTTGAAGGATCTTGATATGAACAGTGCATACAACGGTCCAACATAAAGCACAAATAAGCTAAGGATGTGATTGTGATCTCGCGCCAAGAAGCCGATGAATACACATAGGTAAATGGAATGTATGGCAAAGTTCACAACAAGTATGCATGGCCATCATCATTCTAGCAAGTCCGCGGCAAGGTCTATAACAAGTCGGTACGTCGACATCGATCTAGCAAGGATCTATAGTGTCGAAAGGCCTCGACACAGGACCTTGAGTCTAAGGTAAGTCCTAATAAAATATATATTACTCTAATAATAATTTTATTAGTGGGTACGTCGACATCGATCTAGAAGGATCTATAGTGTTGAAAGGCCTCAGACACAGTACTTTGAGTCTAAGGTAAGTCCCAATAAAATATATATTACTCTAATAATCATTTTATTTATCTTAGATTACCATACATGCATTACTTAGTAACCGATTGATAGGTGAAACCATGGATGGCTACGCCAAGCAAAAAAAAACTAAAATAACCAAGGTACATTATTACTAGATAATGATTAATGGATTTCAACTATGACCATAGAATGCTTTGAAGTAACGTGCATGCTTTTCGCGAAATGAATTATATGCATACAGTAACTTCTCAAAGCAACATGGATTATGTATCAAAAATAACTATTAATTTATGGATATTTGAGGTCTAAGTTTTACTCTCGTTATTTTGATTGATCTGAAGTGTATAAAGGGATAAATGATTAAATTTAGCAAGTATGTCACCAAAATAAAATACTTTCAAAACGTGTACTAACAAGGTTGTAAGTGTGCATTCTTTGAAAGCAATACTTTGAACAAAAGGCATCTTTGGGTTTATTTTTTATTAACTTTACACTACTATATGGCCGACGGTGAAGCGAGTGGTTGAACTGAACAACAAATTTATTTATGATCTATATTGAGATTAAATACATCTTCAGAAATACTACAAAACTATTGCAGATGGGAGGACAAATGATGAGATTAAGCTTATGGTTTTAAATTGCGAGCGACACACTTCTATATCTTTTCTCTTCAGTTACCAAATACTCTGATCTTTCCCAAGAATGTAATACACCTGATGAGAAAATTTACCAAAACCATGATTGGTCAAGACACTTATTTGGCTATATTTGTTTCATCAAATCTAATGATATGTGAGCCTTGATACATCAAGAAATAATATCAAATAAGAATTATAATATGTGCAATTAATTGACATAAAATATAAAATATCTGATCGGGTCATTCAAAAATAGATGTCATCCTAGAATACATGTGATTAATGTGTTCTAATTTTGTGTGTAAATATACAGTACATATTCTGATTGGGCAAGTAGCTTATCATTGCAAATGATAATGATTTTAGAAATATACTAAAGACCATCCGACAATTTAAAGTAATTGGGATAACAACATGGGCCAAATATGTAGTTGTTATCCATTTACAACGAAAACAACCCAAAAAGTACGTGTGAGGTAATTTAGTGTGAGGTAATGTTTATTAAATTTGATATTAGGACATGTGCAATTAAACTAAAAGGGCTATCCAATTTGAGTTTCATTTGGTAGCACTAATATGCACTAAAGAATAACCAATGTTAATGTAGCATCCCTCGGGTCCGATGTACCAACAATTCAAAGAAAATAGGTCACATAGAAGTGCAAACATGCATGCACTCTGCAGAACAAAAAGTGATTGGTGAAGTAGAATACAGATAACCGTTGGCATGCATATTATAACTCACTCTTGCAGACCATGTTAGTTGGTATCAAATTAGAAGTGTTAAATTGGGAAGAATATGTGCATGCCCGGAAATACCATCGACGACATGCATAGCATCCGATAATAATATCAAGGTATAGCCAATGCTTAAGCGAGCATATTATATGGAAGAAAAAGGTAACAGAACATATAATATTACCAAAACATACAAAAGGAAACTTTACCAAAAGAGTACAAGTATTGAGAAACAACATGTTACAACGAGAATGACCATACCATATTTTTTTGTTTTATGGAAAACTGGTCAGCTTGGTAACTGATATGTCCGTTTTGCATCATGCTTTTATATCAATATTTATTACATTATGGGTTGTTAATGCACATTATGGTATAATACTTATTTATTTTCTCTCTTATTTTAAAAGGTTTACATGACGAGGAGAATGTCGGCAGCTGGAATTCTGGAGTGGAAAAGGAGCAAATCTAAGAGACCTATTCTGCACAACTACAAAAGTCCTCAAAAGTTATGGAGAATTGTTTTGGAATATATAAAAAATATTGGGCGAAAGAAATACCGGAGGGGACCCACCAGGAGGTCACAAGCCAGGGGCCATGGCCTACCCACCTGGTCGCGCCCTGTAGGCTTGTGGGCCCCCTGGTATGCCTCGGTGCCCATCTTGTGCTATATGAAGGGTTTTGACATGGAAAAAAACATATCACAGCTTTCGGGACGAAGCGCCGCCGTCTCGAGGCGGAACTTCGACATAACCAATATAGAGCTCCAGCCGAGCTATTCCGCTGGGGAAACTTCCCCCGCGGAGGGGGAAATTGAAGCCAGTGTCATCACCAACGATCCTTTCATCGAGAGGGGGTTAATATCCATCAACATCTTCATCACCACCATCTCCTCTCCAAACCCTAGTTCATCTCTTGTATCCGATCTTTGTCTCTAAACCTCAGATTGGTACATGTGGGTTGCTAGTAGTGTTGATTACTCCTTGTAGTTGATGCTAGTTGGTTTATTTGGTGGAAGATTATATGTTCAGATCCTTAATGATTATTAATACTCCTCTGATTATGAACAAGAATATGCTTTGTGAGTAGTTATGTTTGTTCCTGAGGACATGTGATAAGTCTTGTTATAAGTAATCATGTGAATATGGTAGTCGTTCGATATTTTGATAAGATGTATGTTGTCTCACCTCTAGTGGTGTCATGTGAACGCCGACTACATGACACTTCACCATTATTTGGGCCTAGGGGAAGGCATTGGGATGTAATAAGTAGATGATGGGTTGCTAGAGTAACAGCAGCTTAAACCCTAGTTTATGCATTGCTTCGTAAGGGGCTGATTTGGATCCAAATGTTTCATGCTATGGTTAGATTTATCTTAATTCTTCTTTCGTAGTTGCGGATGGTTGCAAGATAGGCTAATAATAAGTGCGAGGTTTGTCCAAGTAAGGGCAGCACCCCAGCACCGGTCCACCCACATATCAAATTATCAAAGTAACGAACGTGAATCATATGAGCATGATGAAAACTAGCTTGACATAAATTCCCATGTTTCCTTGGTAGCGCTTTTCTTTATATAAGAGTTTGTTTAGGCTTGTCCTTTGCTACAAAAAGGATTGGGCCACTTTGCTGCACCATTGTTACATTTGTTACTTGCTACCCGCTACGAAGTACCTTATCACAAAACTACCTGTTACCGATAATTTCAGTGCTTACAGAGAATACCTTACTGAAAACCGATTGTCATTTCCTTCTGCTCCTCATTGGGTTCGACACTCTTACTTACCAAAAGGACTACGATAGATCCACTACACTAGTGGGTCATCAGGACTCTTTTCTGGCGCAATTGCCGGGGAGTGAAGCGCCTTTGGTGAGTGGTACTTGGTAAGGAAAAATTTATATATTGTGCTAAAATTTACTGTCACTTGTTACTATGGAAAATAATCCTTTGAGGGGCTTGTTCGGGGTATCTTCACCCCGAACAGAAGCACAAAGATATGCTCCTCAACCTGCTGCACCTACTGAAAATATTTATTATGAAATTCCTTCGGGTATGATAGAAAAACTCCTAGCTAATCCTTATGCAGGGGATGGCACACTACATCCTGATTTGCATCTAATCTATGTGGATGAAGTTTGTGGATTATTTAAGCTTGCAGGTCTGCCCGAGGATGATGTCAAGAAGAAGGTATTCCCTTTATATTTGAAGGAAAAGGCGTTGACATGGTATAGGCTATGTGATGATATTGGATCATGGAATTACAACCGATTGAAATTGGAATTTCATCACAAGTTTTATCCCATGCATCTGGTTCATCGTGATCGGAATTATATTTATAATTTTTGGCCTCATGAAGGAGAAAGAATCGCTCAAGCTTGGGGGAGGCTTAAGTCAGTGTTATATTCATGCCCCAATCGTGAGCTCCCGAAATAAATTATTATTCATAATTTTTATGCTCGGCTCTCTCGTAATGATCAATCCATGCTCGACACTTCTTGTGATGGTCCTTTATGTAGAAAGATATTGAATTCAAATAGGACTTATTGGAAAGAATTAAACGCAATATAAGCCTTAAGTTTGATTGTGTTAAATTCTTTATATACACCGATGCTTTTCGTGATTTTAGCACTAAATATAGACTTGACTGAGGTAGTAGCTTCATTCTGTGAATCTTTTGCTTCTCATGTTGATCTCCCCAAGGAGAAGTGGTTTAAATATCATCTACCCGTTGAAGTTAAAGTGGTTGAACCTATTAAAGTTGAAGAAGAAACTATTATTTATAATGTTGATCCTGTTATTCCTACTTCTTATATTGAGAAACCATCATTTCCTATTAGGATAAAGGAACATGCTAAAGCTTCAACTGTGGTTCGTAAGAGTTGTACTAGAACACCTTGCTATTGTTAAAGATGTCTTGGTTGATAATATTGATGGGCATTCCATTCATTTCTGTGATGAAGCTGCTAGAATTGCTAGACCTAATACTAAAGGTAATCATAGACCTATTGTTGGAGTGCCTGTTGTTTCTGTTAAAATAGGAGATAATTCTTATGATGGCTTATGTGATGTGGGTGCTAGTGTGAGTGCAATTCCCTTTGCCTTATACCAAGAAATTATGAATGACATTGCGCCAGCCGAATTAGGGGAAAATGATGTTACCATCAAGCTTGCTAATAGAGATACTATTGCACCAATTGGGATTGTTAGAGATGTTGAAGTCTTGTGTGGGAAAATAAAGTATCCTACTGATTTTCTTGTTCTTGGTTCCCCAAAAGATGATTTTTGTCCCATTATATTCGGTAGACCCTTCTTGAATACTTTTAATGCTAAGATTGATTGTGAAAAAGAAACGGATACTGTAAGTTTTGGGGATGCATCCCATGAGTTCAATTTCTCTAAATTCGTAGACAACCCCATGACAAAGAATTGTCTAGTAAAGATGAAATTATTGGTCTCGCTTCTACCGATGTGCCTCTTACCGATCCCTTGGAACAATATTTGCTAGACCATGAAAATGATATGCATATGAATGAAAGTAATTAAATGGATAAGATTTTCTTTAATCAACAGCATATTCTGAAACACAACCTACGTGTTGAAATACTCGAGGATCCTCCTCCACCTAAGGGTGATCCCGTGTTTGAGCTTAAACAATTATGTGATACTCTGAAGTATGCTTATCTTGATGAAAAGGAGACATATCCTCTTATTATTAGTGCTAACCTTTCAGAGCATGAAGAAAAGATATTATTGAAAACTCCGAGGAAGCACCATGCCGCTATTGCATATACTCTTGATGATGTTAAGGGCATTAGCCCCACTCTATGTCAGCACAAAATCAATATGGAGCCTGATGCTAAACCAGTTGTTGATCACCAACAACGATTAAATCCTAAAATGAAGGAAGTGGTAAGAAATGAAATACTAAAGCTTCTGGAGGCACGTATAATTTATCCTATTGCTGATAGTAGATGGGTTAGCCCCGTTCATTGTGTCCCTAAAAAGGGAGGTATTACCGTTGTTCCTAATGATAAAGATGAATTGATCCCGCAAAGAATTGTTACACGATATAGAATGGTAATTGATTTCAGGAAATTAAATAAGGCTACTAGGAAAGATCATTACCCGCTACCTTTTCTTGATCAAATGCTAGAAAGACTATCCAAACATACACATTTTTGCTTTCTAGATGGTTATTCTGGCTTCTCTCAAATACCTATATCAAAAGAGGATCAAGAGAAGACCACTTTTACTTGCCCTTTTGGTACCTTTGCTTATAGACGTATGCCTTTCGGTTTATGCAATGCAGCTGCTACCTTTCAAATATGTATGATGGCTATATTCTCTTTACTTATGTGAAAAGATTGTTGAGGTTTTCATGGATGATTTTTCCGTTTACGAAACTTGTTTTGATGATTGCTTGAGCAACCTTGATCGAATTTTGCAGAGCTGTGAAGAAACTAATCTTCTCTTGAATTGGGAGAAGTGCCACTTTATGGTTAATGAAGGCATTGTCTTGGGACACAAAATTTCTGAAAGATGTATTGAAGTTGATAAAGCTAAAGTTGATGCCATTGAAAAAATGTCGTGTCCAACATATATCAAAGGTATAATAAGCTTCCTTGGTCATGCTCGTTTCTATAGGATATTTATTAAAGACTTCTCTAAGATTTCTAAGCCTCTCACTAATCTTTTGCAAAACGATGTTCCATTCGTTTTTGATGATGATTGTGTAGAAGCATTTGAAATTCTTAAGAGAGCCTTAATCATTGCACCTATTGTTCAACCACCTGATTGGAACCTACCCTTTGAAACTATGTGTGATGTTAGTGATTATGTTGTTGGTGTTGTTCTAGAACAAAGAGTTGATAAGAAATTAAATCTCATCCATTACGCTAGCAAAACTCTAGACACTGCTCAAAGAAACTACGCTACCACTGGAAAGGAATTTTTAGTAGTTGTGTTTGCTTGCGATAAGTTTAGACTTTATATTGTTGATTCCAAAGTAACTGTTCACACTGATGACACTTCTATTAAGTACCTTATGGAAAAGAAAGATGATAAACCTAGACTTATTAGATGGGTTCTTCTGCTACAAGAATTTGATCTGCATATTATTGATAGAAAGGGCGATGATAATCTCGTAGCATATAACTTGTCTAGATTAGAGAATGTTCTTGATGACCCACTACCTATTGATGATATCTTCCCTGATGAACAATTAGTGTTGGAAATATGCCCTAGAGGCAATGATAAAATAGTTATTATTATATTTCTTGTTTCAAGATAATTGTTTATTATCCATGCTACAATTGTATTGAATGAAAGCATAGATACATGTGTGGATATATAGACGAAACAATGTCCCTAGTAAGCTTCTAGTTGACTAGCCAGTTGATCAAGCATGGTTAAGGTTTTCTGACCATATGCAAGTGTTGTCACTTGATGACTCGATCACATCATTTGGATAATGATGTGATGGACAATACCCAAATTATAAACGTAGCATGTGATCATGTCATTTTGGTGCTATTTTTTCTGCGTGTCAAGTATTCATTCCTGTGACCATGAAATCATGTAACCCACTAACACCGGAGGAATACCATGTGTGTATCAAACGTCACAACATTACTGGGTGACTATAAAGGTGCTCTACAAGTATCTCCGAAGGTGTCCGTTGAGTTAGCATGGACCAAGACTGGGATTAGTCACTCCGTTTGATGGAGAGGTATCTCGGGGCCCACTCGGTAATACAACATCACATATAAGCCTTGCAAGCAATTTGATTAAAGTGTTAGTCACGGGATCTTGTATTACGGAACGAGTAAAGAGACTTGCCGCTAACGAGATTGAAATAGGTATAGGGATACCGACGATCAAATCTCGGGCAAGTAACATACCGAAGGACAAAGGGAATGAAATAAGGGATTATATGAATCCTTGGCACACAGGTTCAACCGATAAGATCTTCGTATAATATGTAGGATCCAATATGGACATCCAGGTCCCGCTATTGGATATTGACCAGTGAGTGTCTCAGGTCATCTCTACATAGTTCTCGAACCCGCAGGGTCTGCACACTTAAGGTTCGATGACATTTCGGTATAGTTGAGTTATAGGTGTTGATGACCAAAGGTTGTTCGGAGTCCTCGATGATATCACAGACGTCACGAGGGTTTCGGGAATGGTCTGGCAACAAAGATTGATATATATGATGGTTTCATTTGGTCACCGAGAAGATTTCGGGCATTACCGGCAGTGTACCGGGAGTGACGAATGGATTCCGGGTTTTCACCGGGAGGGGCCCACCCACCCGGGAGTGAGCCCAATAGTCCTAGGGTGGCGCACCAGCCCTTACTGGGCTGCTGAAGCCAGCCCAAGTGGGCTATGGCACTACAAGATAAAAAAAAGAAAAAAAAAGGAGGGAGGTGGGAAGGGAGAGGAGGACTCCTCCTTCCCCAAACCGAATTGGACTTGGAGTCCTCCTCTCCACTTCGGTCGGCGCCCTAGGGGATCCCTTGAGCCCCAAGGCTAGCCCCTCCCCTCCTCCTATATATACTAGAGGTTTTAGGGTTTTTGAGACACAACTTTGCCACGTGCAACTCAAACCTATACCTCGTAGTTCTACCTCTAGATCGGATTTCTGCGGAACTCGGACGGAGCCCTGTAGGAATAGATCATCACCATCACTGGCACGTCGTCACGCTGCCGGAGAACTCGTCTACTTCCCCGTCTCTCTTGCTGGATCAAGAAGGCGGAGATCGTCATCGAGCTGTACGTGTGCTGAACGCGGAGGTGCCGTTCGTCCGGTGCTACATCGGGACGGACCGTGGGACGACGGTGATTTGAATCACGAAGTTGTACCACTACATCAACCGCGTTTCTTAACGCTTCCCGCTGAGCGGTCTACAAGGGTATGTGGATCCGATCTCCTTCTCGTAGATGAACATCACCATGATAGGTCTTCGTGTGCGTGGGAAATTTTTTGTTTCCCATGCAACGTCCTCCAACAATTAGTTGTCATAAATGCTTCACGCAATGCTCCTTGGCAAGTTGATTATGCTAACTACATGGTTGCTAAATTTATACCGCTTAGCTTCACAAGCCAACAAAAGAAAAAGTTCTTCTATGATTTAAGACGTTACTTTTGGGATGATCCACACATTTATAAAGAAGGAGTAGATGGTATTATTAGACGTTGCGTACCTGAGCATGAACAGGGACAGATCCTACACAAGTGTCACTCCGAGGCCTACGGAGGACATCACGCTGGAGATAGAACTGCACACAAGGTATTACAATCTGGTTTTTATTGGCCTACTATCTTCAAGGATGCTCGTAAGTTTGTCTTGTCTTGTGATGAATGTCAAAGAATTGGTAATATTAGTAGACGTCAGGAAATGCCTATGAATTAGTCTCTAGTTATAGAACCATTTGATGTCTCGGGTTTTGATTATATGGGACCTTTTCCAAAGTCCAACGTGTATACTCATATTTTAGTTGTTGTTAATTATGTTACTAAGTGGGTAGAAGCTATTCCAACTAGTAGTGTTGATCATAACACTTCTATTAAAATGCTGAAATAGCTTATTTTCCCTAGATTTGGAGTCCCTAAATATTTAATGACTGATGGTGGTTCACACTTCATTCATGGTGATTTCCATAAATTGCTTGCTAGGTATGATGTTAATCATAGAATTGCATCTCGTTATCATCCTCAGTCTAGTGGGCAAGTAGAATTGAGCAACACAGAAATTGAATTGATCTTGCAAAAGACCGTTAATAGATCTAGAAAGAATTGGTCTAATAAACTTGACAATGCATTATGGGCTTATAGAACCGCCTACAAAAACCCTATGGGTATGTATCCTTATAAAATGGTTTATGGTAAAGCATGTCACTTACCTCTAGAGCTAGAACATAAAGCTTATTGGGCAATTAAAGAGCTTAACTATAATTTAAAACTTGCTGGTGAAAAGAGGTTATTTGACATTAGCTCACTTGATGAATGGAGAACCTAGGCCTATGAGAATGTTAAGTTGTTTAAAGAAAAGGTTAAGAGATGGCATGATAGAAGGATACAAAAGCGTGAATTCAATGTAGGTGATCATGTCTTGCTATACAACTCTCGTTTAAGTTTTTTTCCAGGAAAACTTCTCTCTAAATGGGAAGGGGCTTACATCATCGAGGAAGTATATCGTTCCGGTGCCATCAAGATCAACAACGCCGAAGGAACAAATCCGAAAGTGGTGAATGCACAAAAAATCAAACAATATATCCCAGGTACTCCCATAAATGTTGAAACTAATATTACCAATACCATAACTCCGGAAGAGTACATTAGGGAGACCTATCAGAATGTTTTGGACTCCGAAAAGGAATAGGTATGTGTTACGGTAAGCAAATCGACTCCAAAACTTTTCCAATGGCAATTTTTATCAGTTTTGGAATATTTAAAAATTAGGAAAATTTAAAGCAATCCAAAGAGTGCACGAGGAGGCGACAAGCCAGGAGGGCGCTGCCTACCCCCCAGGGCGCGCCCTGCAGTCTTGTGGCCACCACGTGCACTCTCCGGACTCCGTTTTCGTGTGGAATACTCCTTCGGGTCGGCAAAAATTCATTATATAATCTCCGAAAGCTTTTGACCTCCGTATCATGACAATATCTCATGTTTTTTGTTTTGGGCTGTTTCTGTAAGAGATTTTGATCAACATGATGTCTTCAAGTACTCTGAAGGACAAGTTCTTTGAGAGCATCATCAACCCCTACCTTGCGGAGGTGCTGCAACACCCTCAAACCATTGAGATGCATGAGGGGGTGCTGCGCATTCGTGATGTTGAGGAGCCAAAGAAGATCGGAGGCGTGGAGACAAGGCTCGAAGCAGTGGAGCAACAAGTCTTCAAGTGCCAAGAGATGGTGGAACGAGGACTTAATGCTAATCACCTGATGACCATGGAGATTAACCATAAGAACAATCTAGAAGCAAGGACCTCTGGGATCACGTCTTCAAGATTTACGAGAAATCGAGCATCTCCAAGCCGAGATCTATGACCTGCAAAACCAAAACTGTGAGTATGAATACATATTTAAGAAAATGAGTTTGGTTGCAGGCTTGAGGATCCCAGAGACTAGTTCATCTTTTCATGATGGTGAGCCCATGCATTAGAAGACGGAGGACAAACCTTCAACCTCACCAACAACTCAAACATCACCACCTCCGAAGAAAGACAACCAAACACATGGGTATAGGCACTGCCCTTGGCTTGTGCCAAGCTTCGAGGCGGTTCCCCGGTATCGTATCACCATCACACCTTTTACTTTCTTCGTTTTTCTTCATTCGATCCTTTTGGTTATATCTTGATCTAGTAGAATAAAGTTTTAGTGTGATCTAGTTTTGAGTTTTTCTTTATGTTCCCCCTATGTAAGCAAGTCCGAGAGTTATATAATAAAGAGTAGTTTTGAGTTGAGAAATTTGCTTGCTTGCTATGATCTTGAGAAATAGACATAAAAGAAGTTTAGAATGAAAGTGAAAGAGCATACATAATGATCTTATGGGGGGTGATGACTTCACATATAAAAAGTATGTCGGTTGAAATTTGTTGTGAGTTGAAAAACAAAGCTATTGGTCATTGTTGCAATTATAAGGAAGTAATAAAGAAAGAGAGGTTCACATATAAATATATTATCTTGGACATCTTTTATGATTGTGAGCACTCATTAAAATATTATATGTTAAAAGGTTGATGTTGGACAAGGAAGACAACATAATGAGTTATGTTTTCTTATTTCCGAATAGAAGTTATATGGTTGTAGATCCTTCAATATGTGTCGTTTGCTTCCACCTCATGTTAGCCAAAAAATTCTGCACCAACTAGAGAGACTACTTGTGCATCCAAAAACCTTTAACCCAGTTTTGCCTTGAGAGTCCACCATACCTACCTATGGATTGAGTAAGATCCTTCAAGTAAGTTGTCATCGATGCAAGCAATAAAAAATGCTATTTAAATATGTGTAATTCATTAGTGCGAGGAAAATAAACTTTATACAAACTTGTGATATAGAAGAAATAAAAGTGTGAAAGGATCGATATGGTTGGCTAGAGGGGGGGTGAATAGACAACGACCACTTTTTAATTAATCTTAGCAAGTTAAGATAAACACTATGTGGGTTCACAAATAATATGACAAAGAGGTGACCCCGATAGAATCTAACAACGAGAGTTATTAAGCCGACTAAGATAAAGTCACAAGCAAAAGCAAATACAAAGTAAAGGATAGAAATAACCCCAAGTGGAACCGATGGAGACGAGGATGTGTTACCGAAGTTCCTTCCCTTTGACAAGAAGTACGTCTCCGTTGGAGCGGTGTGGAGGCACAATGCTCCCCAAAATGCCACTAAGGCCACCGTATTCTCCTCACGCCCTCGCACGATGCAAGGTACCGTGATTCCACTATAGGTGCCCTTGAAGGCGGCGACCGAACCTTTACAAACAAGGTTGGGGCAACTCCACACAAAGCTTGGAGGCTCCCAACAAGACCACGAAGCTTCACCACAATGGAATATGGCTTCGAGGTGACCTCAACCGTCTAGGATGCTCAAACACCCAAGAGTAACAAGATCCGCAAGGGATTGGTGGGGGAATCAACTTTTCTCTTGGTGGAAGTGTGGATCTAGGCCTTCTCAACCAATCCCTAAAGAATCAACAAGTTTGATTGGCTAGGGAGAGAGATCGGGCACTTTTAAGCTTGTGGAGCAACAATGGAGCTTAGAGAGGTAAGAGATAGGGTTCCTCAGCTAGAAGAACCCTTTATATAGTGGGGGGAAAATTCAGACCGTTTTCCCACTCTCTGCCCGAGATCCAGCGGTACTACCGCTGGGAAGGAGCGGTACTACCCCTGGGTGCAGCGGTACTACCGCTGGGGCTTCCAGCGGTACTACCGCTGGCCCCTTGGTAGTGCATAAGCACTACTACCGCCGGGAAAGTCTTCGCAAAAGGGTCCGTCCACGAACTACTGCTAGGTAGGTGGAACAAGGCACCTGGAGCGGTACTACCGCTGACCAGGGGGCGGTACTACCGCTGGCTAGCGGTACTACCGCTGACAATGGGCGGTAGTACCGCCATACAGCGGTACTACCGCTGGCTGCAGCGGTACTACCGCTGGGGACCATTTTGCAGAGATGCTCAAGACGAATAGGCGAGGGCCGCTCCAAAAGATAAGGAAAGGGAGAAAGCAAAGTGTGCGTGTGTAAAGATAGATTCCACCCAAACCTTTCCACTACGGATCCCCTCTTAATAGTACGGCTTTCCTATGACTCAAACAAGGAGAATCGTAGAGAGCGCCGTGCTTCCGTTCCAGAAGAGAGGAGACGAGTTGTCTTGTGTCGTTGACAAGTGTTACCTGAAACCTTGACACACACGATTAGTCCTGTACGGTACTGTCATCATTCACCAAAATTACTTAGGCATAAACTATGCCTCAACAATCTCCCCCTTTTTGGTGGATTGATGACAATACCGGATTTGCACAGATAATAATATGAGAATAAAAAGATAGAGATATATGACATATGACTCACAGCATATGATGGAAATAAATCTAATCTCACATAAGAAAGATCATGTCTCACACAAGATAGCAAACGAATCAAACCAAGTTCAAAGCAAACCATACGAGATAAAGCAAAGCAATGCAAAGTTCGAAGTGAAAGCAAATCCTAGACTCTCTCCCCCTTTGGCACAAGACACTAAAAAGGGGCACACCTAATGCCACAGTTAACTACTCCTCGTCTTCAGGATCACCAGACTCGTCTGTCCCCTCCTGGTCGATCTGCTCCTCCTCTGTTGCCTCATCGCCAGACCACTGGTACCCCTGAGCCTGCATCCAAGTTGCCTCCGGAGTGATGTCGTCCTCGGAGCCGCTGGAGATGTCCACATCCAAGGTCCTGAGAACACGCTTATGCCTCTGGCGGCTCTGCTTCTGAGCCACATGTGTCTGGTACTGTCCCTTGGCCTGCATACAGAAAAGTGTCTTCATCTTGTCCTGCAGTTTGATAGCCCAAGATGGCATGGCAGACGAGCGGGGCTGAGGGGCAGGTCCTCTGCCAGCAGCGGTCTCTGTATCAGTGTCCATGTGCTGAGAAGATGAAGATGGGTTGGCCCACTTGTCCTTGACGCGCAGCCTGATTGGGTCATGCACAATGTAATCAGACTGTGCGTAGAGCACCTCATCCGGAAACGCATGTTCCCACTTATGGCAGATGTATGCGAACAGGTAAGGCCCGTAGATAGGAACCTTACGGTTGATGATGCAGTTCCAAAGCTCTGTGAACATCACATCTGCAATATCCAGTGGAGCAGACTCCTGAGACATAGCTTCCTCACACAGTAACAGCATCTCAGCCAAGTAGCCATGGACCTCATCGAAGTTACCACTCCGAGGGAAGAGGGTGTTGCGAAAGATGCGATGCATGATGTCCAGGTGCTTGGGAAGCACCCCCTTCCTCAGGTACAGTGACTGCAGTCTGTCCTTTGCGAGGGCCCTATCAGTGGGGGCTGGAGCGTGAGGACGCAGCCCAAGAGGAGTGTCAGCACCCTGAAAGTCAATGTGAAGGAACTGCATGAACTCTGCCCAAGAACCGGTCATCTTCTTTGACCCAGTCATCCATATCATGGAGCGTTGTTCATCATGGGAGAAATGGACTGTGACATAAAACTGAGCAACTGCCGTGGGATCAAAATCCGTCTTGAAGGAGATGATGTTTTTGATGCCCAGCTTGTCAATCAAAGCGAGGGCATCACCAAAGTACTCCGTGTTCCGCTGAAGATGTGCCAGATCAATCCACTGGACAGAGACAAAGTTCTTCTTGAAGTTGGCAATAACATCCCGATAGATCCTGCAATGGTCCCTTACCCAGACATGGTCAACACCATCAATCTCATCCCTCTCCTGGAGATAGTGGTTCTTGGTGCGAAATTGTAGAAAGTCCTTGGGGGACATTGTACGGACATTCACCCTCTTATGAGCGATCTTCTTGAAGGACTTCTTCTTGGGAGGCAGGCCAGACGTGGCAGACCCCTCGGGCGCCTCTGGGTTGCGTAACTGTTTGGATTGCGTTTCCCGTGGGGGGTTCGAACGGCGAGCAGAGCCACCTGTGACACAGACCACAAAGCAAAAAAAAGGCGACAAGAAGAGTCAAGGCAATGAATCTTGAAAACGTGAAACAAGTAAACACGCATTGCTAAGCAAAAACAAGCAGAAAATACACTGTGAATGCTCTGGCGGTAGTACCGCCACCCCTGGCGGTAGTACCGCTGGGGCCCAGCGGTAGTACCGCTAGACCTGGCGGTAGTACCGCTGGGGGTCATAGCGGTAGTACCGCTACCCCTGGCGGTAGTACCGCTGGGGTCCTAGCGGTAGTACCGCTACCCCCCTGGCGGTAGTACCGCTGGGGTTTGACTTTCAGATCTGACAAATAATACTTGTTTTCGAGGGCATGGGCTGAATATGAACACTAAGACGTACAACCCAGCCCTACTGTCATGAGGAACACATAGCATTAAGAGATACAAACATGCCTAGGCAAGAGAGAGCACGTTTTAGATCTAAACCAAAAATTCAAGTGATCGATCTAAGACGAATAAATCCTAGGACATGGCAGCAAACACAACAACACATCATCGGACCTATACCCCCCTCTAATATTTCCTCCATGCCATCCAAGAACTAGCCATAGGATCAAAAATATGAGTCCAATCCCCAATGCTCCTAACCCTAGAACACGAGTAATCAAAGAGAAGAAGGGAGGAGCCTTTTTTACCGGGATTCATGGCTTTGGAGGAGGAAGAAGAAGTGAAGCAGCCCTTCCACACCAACAGGGAGAAGGAGCTCCACGAAGAGAGATCCAATCGGGGGGTTTTCGGGCTAGGAGAGGGAGGAGCCGCGAGGAAGAAGAAACAGATGAAAAACGGGCTCCCCCTCCCTTTATATAGCCCAAGGGGTACGGGCAGCGGTAGTACCGCTGGGGTGCAGCGGTAGTACAGCTGACCTGGCGGTAGTACCGCTGGCGTGTAGCGGTAGTACCGCTGGGATCCTGGCGGTATTACCGCTCCCCTGGCGGTAGTACCGCTCCCCCTCGAAGCCCTAGAAATATCCCAGCTGGTCGTGTTAGATTTTGAATCCTGGCGGTAGTACCGCTACCACTGGCGGTAGTACCGTTGGGGTCCTGGCGGTAGTACCGCTACCCCTGGCGGTAGTACCGCTGGGGTCCTGGCGGTAGTACCGCTACCCTGGCGGTACTACCGCTGTACATGTTTCAACACGGCTAGGAAAACGGGAAACTTGGGCACATGACAAGTGAGTAAAAAGGGATGACTTCCAAGAAAATGTACTGACTTGTCATTGTATATCCTCTCCTTTATACGCAAGAGAGGATGGAGGGGCGGTGGCCGTGGCCACCTATGTTTGAGACAATGGTATGACACCGCGAAGAATTATCCTTGGGTTCATGACCAATGCTCGTCTTTGAAGCACAAGTACCATTTGACAATGGCTAAAGTGAAAGACTAGATTGATTTACGCATAATGGGGGGAGGGAGAGTTCATTGAGAGAACAACACTCCCCCTATGTCCATGCCTACATCTAGACCAAGATGGAATGTGAAGTGAGGTGCAATCTGCCTAGTTTCAATCCACATTACTTGAATCAATGATATTTAGCTCATGCCTTAACTCCCGGAACCTTGCTTCATCTAGTGGCTTGGTGAAAATATCTGCAAGTTGCTCTTCAGTGTGAATGAAGTGAACCTCAATATCACCTAGCTTGATATGTTCACGGATGAAGTGATGACGAATATCAATATGTTTGGTTTTGCTATGTTGCACTGGGTTGAGGGAAATCTTGATGGCGCTTTGATTGTCACATAGAAGAGGCACTTTGTCACAAGTGACACCATAATCCTTTAAAGTTTTCCTCATCCATAGCAATTATGCACAACAACTTGCAGCTGCCACATACTCAGCTTCGGCGGATGATAAGGAGACACAGTTCTGCTTCTTTGAAGACCAACTTACCAAAGAGCGACCAAGGAATTGGCATCCTCCAGACGTTGACTTCCTCTCCACACAATCTCCAGCCCAATCTGAGTCAGAATAGCCAACTAAATTGAAGTTTGCTCCTTTGGGATACCAGAGACCAAAGTTTGGGGTATGAGCCAAATATCAAAAGATTCGTTTGACAGCCATGTAATGACTTTCTTTTGGTGCGGATTGAAACCGTGCACATATCCCTACACTCAACATAATATCCGGCCTAGATGCACAGAGGTAAAGGAGGGATCCAATCATGGAGCGGTATACCTTTTGATCCACTGCTTTACCATTGGGATCACTGTCAAGCTTGCATCTGGTTGGCATGGGAAACTTGACCGGTTTGACATCTTCGAGCTCGAACCACTTGAGCATGTCTTGAGTGTATTTGGCTTGTTTGATGAATGTCCCTTCTAGACCTTGTCTAATCTCGAATCCGAGGAAAAACTTCAACTCTCCCATCATGGACATCTCAAACTTCTCAGTCATTAGTGCAGCAAATTCTTCATTGAATGAAATGTTAGGAGAGCCAAAGATAATATCATCAACATATAGTTGGCATATGAACAAGTCCCCTTTAACCCTCTTAGTAAAAAGAGTGGGATCAATCTTCCCAATTTCAAACCCACGATCTTGTAACAGCTCAGTAAGGTACTCATACCACGCGCGTGGGCTTGTTTAAGGCCATAGAGTGCCTTATTGAGTTTGTACACATGATTGGGGAGCTTGGGATGTTCGAATCCCGGGGGTTGTTTGACATATACCAACTCATTCAAAGGACCATTAAGAAATGCACTTTTCACATCCATTTGCTGTAATTTGAAGTTATGATGAGAAGCAAATGCAAGTAACATGCGAATAGATTCTAGACGAGGAACAGGGGCAAAGGTTTCACCGTAGTCGATACCCTCGACTTGGGAGTAGCCTTGAGCCACCAATCTTGCCTTGTTTCGAATCACGATTCCATTTGCATCTTGCTTGTTCTTAAATATCCATTTGGTCCCAATGACATTATGTTCCTTCGTTGGTCGAGGTACTAAATCCCAAACTTGGTTGCGCTCGAAGTTGTTAAGTTCTTCGTGCATGGCCATAAGCCAATCCTCATCATCGAGCGCTTCCTGTACCTGTTGAGGTTCACAATACGAGACAAACGCGTGATGCTCACAATAATTCCAAAGCTGTTGACGAGTAGACACTCCCTTTTTTAAACTGCCAAGAACATTCTTCATAAGGTGTGACTTGACTCTCAGCTTGTTCGCATTCTTGGCTGCTCGACGCTCCAAGAGTTCTTCATTAGATAATGGAGGAGCGTCGCCTTGTTTTGCTTGTTTGCCCTTGCGTCTTGAGCCGATTGTTGGAGCTCCAGACGGGAATTGTGAGACAGTCTCCTGATCATCTTGTCCTTCGACTTGAGCAAGTTCACTGGTTTGATCTTGTATTAGTGGTTGCTCTTGATCTTGATCTCGTGCTGGTTCAGAGTCTTGTGGAAGTGCTTGAATGGGCATATCACCATTGTTAGGCAATTGATCTTGACCGAGAGCTTGATCAATTTGTTGAGAGTCTTCTCTTTGTTCATCAGAAGCGTGTGGGGCTTGTGGGGGTGATGGCTCCACTTGAGTAGAGCATTGTCCTTCTCCTTCGGCCACAAGGGGTTCCTCAATGGGGAGTATTTGACCAATCCCCATTCTTCTTATGGCTTCGGGAGGAATTTCATCACCTATATCACAAAGACCACTTTGCTCCACTTGGGAGCCATTATTTTCGTCAAACTCTACGTTACACGTCTCCTCAATTAGTCCGGTGGACTTGTTGAGGACACGGTAAGCATGAGAGTTTGTAGCATAACCAACAAAGATACCCTCATGTGCTCTAGAATCAAATTTAGCTAACCGAGTACCCTTTTTAAGAATGAAACACTTACAACCGAATACCCGGAAGTACTTGAGATTGGGTTTGTTTCCAGTTAGAATCTCATACGGAGTCTTGTTCAAGCCTTTGCGAATGTAGAGCCGATTGGACGCATGACATGTTGTGTTGATGGTCTCTGCCCAGAAGTTCTGTGGAGATTTGAATTCTGCCATCATTGTTCTTGCAGCGTCTATCAAGGTCCGGTTCTTCCTTTCTGCCACGCCGTTTTGCTGAGGGGTATATGGTGCAGAATATTGGTGCTTTATTCCCTCATCACCTAGAAACTCATCTAGAGTGTAGTTCTTGAACTCGGTGCCGTTGTCACTCCTAAACATCAAGGTCTTTGCTTCATGTTGACGTTGCGCTTCATTAGCAAAGTTGATGACCGTTTGTTGAGTTTCACTCTTCCTTTTGAAGAAATATACCCAGGTATATCTTGAGTAATCGTCAACAATCACTAAGCAATACTTTCTGCCTCCAAGACTATCAAACGTTGGGGGACCAAACAGATCCATGTGGAGAAGTTCCAATGGCCTCTTAGTGTAGATAAGAGTCATTGGACGATGAGCAGTTTCATGAATCTTTCCTTCAATGCAAGCACTGCAAACACGATCTTTAGCAAAGCTCACATTTGTTAGTCCACGGACATGGTCCCCTGTCAGAAGACTTTGCAAAGATCTCATATTGACATGAGCTAAACGGCGATGCCAAAGCCAGCCCACGTCAACTTTAGCCATTAAACATGTCGCAGTCTTAGTGGGTCGCTTTGAAAAGTTTACCACATAGAGACCATTTTCGACATGTCCAACATAAGCTACTTTAAGAGTCTTGCTCCTTAGGAGGAACACAGTGTCAATATTAAAGAAAGTGGAAAAACCCATGATTGCAAGTTGACGAACGGAAAGTAAGTTGTAGGCAAGAGACTCAACAAGCATGACCTTCTCAATAGACAAATCTTGAGAGACGACCACCTTACCAAATCCCAATACCTTTGACGAGGATGCATCGGCGAATTGGACATGGGTGGGCATAGATGGAGAAGGATGCACATCCACCACTAAGTCCTTGCTTCTGGTCATATGATTTGTTGCTCCACTATCGAGCAACCATGACACCCCACCGGAAGCAAACTCCTGCAATAGATCAAGGCTTGGTTTTAGGTACCCATTTTTTAATGGATCCTTTCATGTTAGATACAAGGGTCTTAGGAACCCAGATAGCCCATTCAATATCTTCATCGTAGGAACCAACAAATCTGGCATAAACATGCCCATCACTAGCACAACATAACACATAAGAGGAATTGAGTTTGCCGGCTGTGTTAGTAGGAGCGGTTTTGCCCTTCTTGGGGTTCCCATAGTCCACCTTGTTCCTGTTCACCTTCTGAGTCCCCTCACCCTCTTTGACAAAGATGTCCATGAGGTTGAGAGATCGTTTGTTCTTGTTCTTCCTTTTACCTTTTGACTTGGAGGTAAGTCCAAGTCCTTCCTTTCCTACAACACCCTTTTGAGTGCTCAAGAGATCGTTCAGACTCTTCTCACCTTGTCTGCATGACACAAGGCCCTTCTCAAGTTTCTCCTTTAACTTGGCATTTTCCTCCACAAGATGAACATGCTCACAACAGGGATTAGTTGCACAAGTATTATCAATTAACACAAAGGGGGGACAAGTAGAGATCTCCTTGGTAAGCTTTGCTTGGAGTTGATCATGAGACTCTTTCAGAGAGAAATGAACACCTTTCAAGGCTTTGTGGGCCTTGTCAAGTATGTCAAACTCTTCTTTGAGTCTGTCACGGCCAACCTCAAGAGCATACTTTTCAGATTTAAGCATGCGAGTAAGAACAACATCATGATCTAGTTTCTTTTGCATTTAGCGCAGTCATCGTTATATGACTCCTCAAGAGCCAAACGAAGAGTGCGCTCTTCTTCTAGAACACTAGATAATTCGGCAATTTCATCGGCATAGTCACGACTATGTCCATGAAGCTCGGAGATGGTCTCCTCATGAGACTCAATGAGGTCAGTGGCCTCACCCAGTTGTTCCAAGAGAGCAACAAAATGCTTCTTGGTTTCTCCCTCAATAGTGCATAGAAACTTATCAAGATCATGCTCATTAAGTTCTCCAACATCACTATCTTCTACACAATTTAACAATGAAGGAGCAGAAGCAATGTTGGTCTTAATGATAGGAGTTACCTGATTGGTACCTTTTGCCATGAGGCACTTGGTGATGTGATTCTCGTTGGGGGCGTTGAAGAGAGACACCTTCTGGGAAGGGGTAGTGGCTATAGCAACAGTTGTCGTTGCCACTGTATCATCGTCATCGTCATCATCAGAAGGATACTCCTCCAGGGCCACCATTCCTTTTGGGTGAGGTTTCTTCACAAAGTTGTTCTTGATTGGAAATGATTTGGTTTTGTCTTTGCGAATGAGCTTGCCTCCGTTGTCTTCTCTCTTCTCATAGGGACATTCTGCCACGAAGTGACTCACGTTGCCACAGTTATAACATGTCCTTACTCGTTGTTTGGGTTTGAATCCACTTGAGTTGTTCTTGTTGAAGGTTGGTCTTGAGTTCCTTTTATTTCCCCAGAATTGCCTTGATGCAAGAGCCATGTGCTCATGATAGGCATACTTTGTGTCTTCCGGGCAACTCTCCTCTTCCTCTTCTTCTTCTTCTTCAAGCATTGCTCTTGCTTTCAACGCAAGTTTGGGTGAAGTGGTTTTTGATCGGACACGAGCAAGTGCATTGTCGGCTGTTTCGTTCATGATTGACATTGCAATGAACTCATCCAACACTTCACTGGAAGACAAGGAGTGGAAGTCTGGCCACTGACGAATGACAGATGACATGGCTTTATTGAAAGGCATGATGGCTTTGAGAAACTTGCGCTTGACCCAAGTGTCATCCACATCCTTACTCCCATGGTCCTTTAGTGCCACAGCAATAGCAGTCACCCTTCGATAGAGATCACGAGGGTCCTCTTCTTCCTTCATCACAAACTCATCGGCCTGATCAAGTATCACTTCATAGTTGGATCGTTGAATACTAGAGCTTCCCTTATACAACACCATAATATGCTCCCAAAAATCCTTGGCCAATGTGAAGGGACGTAAGTGGGGAAGATCTTCAGGTGGCATAGCAGACTGGAGAATAAACAGCGCAGAGTGATTATATTGATTGTCTGCATCTTCTCTTGGAGTGAGGTTGCTTGGGTCATGGGGGTAATATCCTTGCTCGATAATTCTCCACAAGTTTGTTGAGCTGTGATTCAAATGAGACTTAATAGAGAATACCCAGTTAGCAAAGTCACCTTTCACAAGTTTAGGAGGAGGACCAACAGGATTAAGACGAGGTGCGAGAACGGGTCCTCCATATGTCATGGGAGGTGGAACAGAGGCATGTGTTCCAGTCCCATCCTTTTCGTGAGGTGAAGCAGGTTGCATACCTTTAGCCGCTTCCTTAGAGGAGTTGGCCTCCGAATCGGAAATGGTGGGTTTAACCACTAGAGCCGGTTCGGGTGAACTTTTAAGCCCATCAATTAATTCCTTAAGCATGGTTTTGACTTCGCTCATCAAGGACGTCTTGAGGGCTGCCATAGTCGTATTCAAGTCGTCCCTTGTGACCGAAGTCAAGTCCATGTCCTCGGGTTGCCAATGGTTCACTTCCTCTCCGCCTTCCATACTCTTCGGGTGGTTAAACCCTTAATAAAGAGACGTGGCTCTGATACCAATTGAAAGGATCGATATGGTTGGCTAGAGGGGGGGGTGAATAGACAACGACCACTTTTTAATTAATCTTAGCAAGTTAAGATAAACACTATGTGGGTTCACAAATAATATGACAAAGAGGCGACCCCGATAGAATCTAACAACGAGAGTTATTAAGCCGACTAAGAAAAAGTCACAAGCAAAAGCAAATACAAAGTAAAGGATAGAAATAACCACAAGTGGAACCGATGGAGACGAGGATGTGTTACCGAAGTTCCTTCCCTTTGACAGGAAGTACGTCTCCGTTGGAGCGGTATGGAGGCACAATGCTCCCCAAAATGCCACTAAGGCCACCGTATTCTCCTCACGCCCTCGCACGATGCAAGGTACTGTGATTCCACTATAGGTGCCCTTGAAGGCGGCGACCGAACCTTTACAAACAAGGTTGGGGCAACTCCACACAAAGCTTGGAGGCTCCCAACAAGACCACGAAGCTTCACCACAATGGAATATGGCTTCGAGGTGACCTCAACCGTCTAGGATGCTCAAACACCCAAGAGTAACAAGATCCGCAAGGGATTGGTGGGGGAATCAACTTTTCTCTTGGTGGAAGTGTGGATCTAGGCCTTCTCAACCAATCCCTAAAGAATCAACAAGTTTGATTGGCTAGGGAGAGAGATCGGGCACTTTTAAGCTTGTGGAGCAACAATGGAGCTTAGAGAGGTAAGAGATAGGGTTCCTCAGCTAGAAGAACCCTTTATATAGTGGGGGGAAAATTCAGACCGTTTTCCCACTCTCTGCCCGAGATCCAGCGGTACTACCGCTGGGAAGGAGCGGTACTACCGCTGCCTGGCGGTACTACCGCTGGGTGCAGCGGTACTACCGCTGGGGCTTCCAGCGGTACTACCGCTGGCCCCTTGGTAGTGCATAAGCACCACTACCGCCGGGAAAGTCTTCGCAAAAGGGTCCGTCCATGAACTACCGCTAGGTAGGTGGAACAAGGCACCTGGAGCGGTACTACCGCTGACCAGGGGGCGGTACTACCGCTGGCTAGCGGTACTACCGCTGACAATGGGCGGTAGTACCGCCATACAGCGGTACTACCGCTGGCTGCAGCGGTACTACCGCTAGCAGTCCAGCGGTACTACCGCTAGGGACCATTTTGCAGAGATGCTCAAGACGAATAGGCGAGGGCCGCTCCAAAAGATAAGGAAAGGGAGAAAGCAAAGTGTGCATGTGTAAAGATAGATTCCACCCAAACCTTTCCACTACGGATCCCCTCTTAATAGTACGGCTTTCCTATGACTCAAACAAATAGAATCGTAGAGAGCGTCGTGCTTCCGTTCCAGAAGAGAGGAGACGAGTTGTCTTGTGCCGTTGACGAGTGTTACCTGAAACCTTGACACACACGATTAGTCCTGTACAGTACTGTCATCAATCACCAAAATTACTTAGGCATAAACTATGCCTCAACAAAGTGACAGACTACATAATAAAGTTCTTTATCATAAGGGGCAATATAAAGTATTGTTCTTTTGCATTAAGGGATTGCTCATCCAACTAAAAAAGCGCATGACAACCTCTGCTTCCCTTTGCGAAGGGCCTATTTGTTACCTTTACTTTTTGGTACTTACCTTTATGTAAGAGTCGTGGTGATCTTGACAATTTCCTTTATTTCGCCTTTAGCTTTCGACAAGCGTCATGTGTTGGGGAATGATCTAGAAAAATATATCCACTCGGATGTTGGTGATCATGAGTTATTATTGTTGACATTACCCTTGAGGTAAATAGTTGGGTGGCAAAATTATAAGCCCCTGTCTTTCTCTGTGTATGGTTGAAGCTTTGACCTCATAGGTACCGTGTGAGTGTTAGCAATTATAAAATACCATAAGTTGATTGAGTATGTTGATTTTCTTTACAAGCTCTTATATTGACTCTTTCCTACGTTGTGATAAATTGGAATTGCTTCAACGATTGAAATCATAGTTTGTTAGTTCTCAATAGAGTTCTTGATTCATATTTTGCCTTGTGAATGAATTGTTACTCCAGCATAAGATATTCTATGCCAATATATGTTTCTGTTCTAAAGATAACCATGATGCCTTCATGTTCGTATTTTATTTTATCGACACCTCTATCTCTAAACATGTGGGCATATTTATCGATCTTGGCTTTCGCTTGAGGACAAGCGAGGTCTAGGCTTGGGGGAGTTGATACGTCCATTTTGCATCATGCTTTTATATCAATATTTATTGCATTATGGGTTCTTAATACACATTATTGTACAATACTTATGCCTTTTATCTCTTATTTTACAAGGTTAACATGAAGAGGGAGAATGCCGACAGATGGAATTCTGGACTGGAAAAGGAGCAAATCCGAGAGACCTATTCTACACAACTCCAAAAGTCCTGAAAAGTTACGAATAATTGTTTGGAATATATGAAAAATATTGGGTGAAATAAATACCGGAGGGCACCCACCAGGAGGTCACAAGCCAGGGGCGCGATCTACCCCCTGGTCGCGCCCTATAGGCTTGTGGGCCCCCCTGGCAGGCCTCCGGTGCCCATCTTCTGCTATATGAAGAGTTTTGACATGGAAAAAATCATATCAGAGCTTTTGGGACGAAGCGTCACCGTCTTGAGGCGGAACTTTGACAGAACCAATCTAGAGCTCCGGCGGAGCTATTCCACCGGGGAAACTTCCCGCCCAGAGAGGGAAATTGAAGCCATCGTCATCAACAACGATCCTCTCATCGAGAGGGGGTCAATCTCCATAAACATCTTCATCAGCACCATCTCCTCTCCAAACCATAGTTCACTCTTGTATCCGATCTTTGTCTGAAAACCTCAAATTGGTACATGTGGGTTGCTAGTAGTGTTGATTACTCCTTGTAGTTGATGCTAGTTGGTTTATTTGGTGAAAGATTATATGTTCAGATCCTTAAAGATTGATAATAACCCTCTGATTATGAACATGAATATGCTTTGTGAGTAGTTACGTTTGTTCCTGAGGACATGGGATAAGTCTTGTTATAAGTAATCATGTGAATTTGGTATTCGTTAGATATTTTGATAAGATGTATGTTGTCTCACCTCTAGTGGTGTCAGGTGAACTTCAACTACATGACACTTCACTGTTATTTGGGCCTAGGGGAAGGCATTGGGAAGTAATAAGTATATCATGGGTTGCTAGAGTGACAGAAGCTTAAACCCTACTTTATGTGTTGCTTCATAAGGGGCTGATTTGGACCCATATGTTTCATGCTATTGTTAGATTTATCTTAATTCTTCTTTCCTAGTTGCAGATGCTTGCTAGAGAGGTTAATCATAAGTGGCAGGTTTGTCCAAGTAAGGGCAGCACCCAAGCACCAGTCCACCCACATATCAAATTATCAAAGTACCGAAAGTGAATCATATGAGCATGATGAAAACTAGCTTGACATAAATTCCCATGTGTCCTCGGGAGCGCTTTTCTTTATATAAGAGTTTGTTCATGCTTGTCCTTTGATACAAAAAGGATTGGTCCACTTTGCTGCACCATTGTTACATTTTTTACTTGCTACCCGTTATAAATTACCTTATCACAAAACTATGTGTTACCGATAATTTAGTGCTTGTAAAGAATACCTTACTAAAAAACCGCTTGTCATTTCCTTTTTTCCTTCTTGGGTTCTACACTCTTACTTATCGAAAGGACTACGATAGATCCCCTACACTTGTGGGTCATCAGTAAGCTATCAACAAAAATTACAATCAATGTGTAGAGGAAGAGAAAACAAACTTTAAGCAAACGCCATCTCGGCATATTAAATTGTCGATAGAAAATTATCAAATTACATGCGAAACGATTAATACTAATGGGTGACAATTGTGCGGGAGAAGGATGTATATTAGTGAGAAATACAATGATTTTCATGGCAGGCTACATACGTCTTATTTTCATTGTCATGCACGAAAGTTAATGCAAAGGAAAAATTCACATAAAATATCAAATAAGTTCAACATTATGTAATTGTGATATTCCATCATATGGAATTCTAAATGTATTTCTAATAGTAAACCAGCATGTAAATGCGAATATACCAAATATGTAAAAACACAAGGAACAAAATACATCAAATTCTAGCCGTGCAAATGCGCAGGTCACCCTACTAGTTGTTACTAAATATATACCACCTAGGTATACCTACCAACAAAAGAAAAGGTTCTTATTTGATTTAAGACATTACTTTTGGGGTGACGCACATTTATAAAAAGAAGGAGTATATGGTGTTATTAAACGTTGTGTACCTAAGCATGAATAGGTGGAAGTGTCATTACGAGGTATACAGAGTGCACCACGCTCGAGACAAAACTGCACATAAGCTATTACATACTAGTTTTTATTATCCTACTCTCTTCAAGGATGCACGTAAGTTTGTCCTTTCTTGTGATGAATGTCAAAGAGTTGGTAATATTGGTAGATTTTATGAAATGCTTATGAATTATGCACTTGTTATTGAACCAATTGATTTTGGGGTTTTGATTATATGGGACCTTTTCCTTCCTCTAATGGGTATACTCATATTCTAGTTGTTGTCAATTATGTTACTAAGTGGGTAGAAGCTATTCCAGCTAATAGTGCTGATAACAACACATTTATTAAAATGCTTAAAGAAGTTATCTTACCGGGGTTTGGAGTCCCTAGATGTTTAACGACTTATTGTGGTTCACATTTTATTCATGGTGCATTTAGTAAAATCTTAGTTAAATATGATGTAAACCATAGAAATGCTTCACCTTATCATCCTCAATCTAGTGGTCAAGTTGAATTAAGTAGTAGATAAATAAAGTTAATCTTGCAAAATACCGTTAATAGATTGAGGAAGAATTGGTCTAAGAGACTTGAGGATGCATTGTGGGCATATATAATTGCTTATAAGAGTCGTATGGGTATGTCTCCATACAAAATGGTTTATGGAAAATCTTGCCATTTACCTCTAGAATTAGAACATAAACCTTATTGGGGAATTAAAGAATAAAACTACGATTTTAAACTTGCCGGTGAAAATATGTTATTTGACATTCGCTTGTTAGACGAATGGAGAACACAAACCTGTGAAAATGCCAAGTTGTTTAAAGAACAAATTAAAAGATTGCATGACAAAAGAATACAAAAATGAGATTTTAATATTGGTGACCAGATTCTATTATACAACTCTTGTTTTAAAAAATTCACACGAAAACTTCTCTCCAAATGGGAAGGACCCTATATCATCGAGAAAGTTTACCGCTCGAGCGCTATCAACATTACCAATGCCGAAGGCACAAACCCTAAGGTGTTTAATGGGCAAATAATTAAACATCATATTTTAGGAACACTAATTAACAAGGAAACCAACATTATCGAAACAATGACATCTGAGGAACACATAAAAGAGACCTTCCGGAACGCTCTAGAATCCTAAAAAGGAGTAGCCAATTAACAAGGAAACCAACATTATCCAAACAATGACATGTGAGGAACACATAGAAGAGACCTTCTAGAACGCTCTAGAGTCCTGAAAAGGAGTAGGTATGTGATATTGTAAGTAAACCGACTCCAAAAGTTCCATAAAAGTATTTTTTGTTCATTTAGGAATATATGAAAAAATAGAAAAATAATAAACAATCCAAAAAGTGCACGAGGGGGCGATGAGCTCGGGGGTCACGCCCTACCCTCCAAGGCGGGTCGTGTGAGCTCGTCACTCCCATGTGCACTTTCCCGACTCCGTTTCCCTTTTGTATACTTGCCTTGCATGGGAAAAATACATTATATGTACTCCTCACTGTTCTGACCACTGTATCGCTAGTTTCTCCTCTGTTCTTGTTTCAGGCTATTTTCATGCAGATCTAGATCGTCATGTCTTCATAATATTTATCAAAGGACAAGTTCTTCGAGAAGGTCATCAACCCTTACCTTCCAAAAGTGATGAAGGACCCTCAAACCATGGAGATGCGTGAGGGGTGCTTCACATCCGGGATGTTCAAGGATCGAAGAAGGAGGGGAGCGAGATGGTCAGGCTTGCAGCAGTGGAGCAGGAAATCTTCAAGTGCCAAGGGATGGTTAGGCGTGGGCTAAATGCTAATCACTCCATGATCACGGATTTTATTCATGGACATAAGATGGAAAACAAGGAGATTGCGGAGTCAATCTTTAAGCTGCACACCCAGCTCCAAGATCTGCAAGCCCAAAACTATGATTTACATAACCAAAACTGTTATTATTAATCTCGATTCAAAAGGATGAGCATAACTGCAGATTTTAGGATTCTGGAGACCCGCACTTCCTTCTTCGATGGAGAACCTATGCGTGGAAGATGCAACCCAAGACTGCTGCTTCATCACCACCACCGCCCAGGAAAGAAACTTGTGTACACGGGTATGGGCACCACCCTTGGCTTGTTCCAAGCTTGGGGGAGGTGCCCCGGTATCGTACCACCATTAGTTTTACCATAATTACATATTTCAGTTCAATCCTTAGTTATTTCATGATTTATAAGAATAAAGGTTTAGTATGATTTAGTTTCGAGCTCTTATTTCGTGATACATCTATGTATGTAATCGGTGTGAGAGTTATATAATAAATAGTAGTTTGAGTTTGGTTGCTTCACCTTTTTTCAATCTTAGTAATGAAAATAACAAAAATATCATATGTTAATCCCATGGGGAGTGATGACTTCACATAAAATAAGTATAATTGATAAAAATTACTGGAAGTTGACAAACATAGCCTTGGGCATTGATGCAATTCATGAAAAAGTAATAAAGAAACAGAGGTCTCACATATATATATTGTCCTGGACATCTCTTATGGTTGTGATCCCCCAATTGAATATTCTATACTAGATCAATTAGTTGGTGTTGGACAAGGAAGAAAATGTAATATGTTCTCTTTGCTTATATTCACACAAGTTATATTGTCATGGATCCTCTAACATGTGGTGCTTGCTCATAATCTTTTGCTAGCCAAAACTACGCACTAAGTAGAAGTACTACTTGTGCATCCATAAACCCTTAAAGCCAGTTTCTTGCCATGAGAGTCCACCATATCTACCTATGGACTGAATAAGATCCTTAAAGTAAGTTGTTATTGGTGCAAAAAGCAGTAAAAACTGCTCCTAGATATTTATGATATTTTATTGTAAGGGAAAATAAGGTTTATACAAACTTGTGATGGAAAGAAATAAAAGCGACAAAGTGCATAATAAAGGTTGCTATCACAAGGGGCAATACAAAGTAATGTTCCTTTCCATTAAGGGCTTGCACATTCAAACGAAAAGTGCATGACAACATGTGACTCCCTCTATGAAGGGCCTATCTCTTACTTTTTTTGTACTTACTTCTATGCAAGAGCCAATAATTATTCATCCCTATTCCACTCTCATTTATTCAACACATGGAAATCATCATATGGTAGGGAAAGATCCAGGCATATATCTACTTGGATGTAGGTAATCATGAGTTATTATTGTTGGCATTATCCTCGAGATAAATAAGTTGGGAGGTGAAAACTATAAACCCCCATCTTCCTATGTATTTGACTGATTTTTTTTGCTCCATAAGTATGACTTGAGTCTTAGCAAAAATGGAAGACTAAATGATAGTTGAGTATGTGAACTCGTTGAACAAAGCTTTTACAAAGAATCTTTCTGAAAATTTGATGGATTGTAATTGTTTCAAAGACTAAGGTTGTAGTTTGTTAGTTTCTAATGACATTTATGGTTCATACTTTAGTTTGTGAATGAATTATCACTTGGTCATGAGAATTTTTATGGTGAAATATTTCTTATATGATAATGAACATGATGCTTTCATGTCTGTATTTTATTTTATCGACACCACCCTCTCTAAACACATGGTCATGATTATCGAGTTCTGCTTTCGCCTGAGGACATGCGAGGTCTAAGCTTGTGGGAGTTGATACGTCCATTTTGCATCATGTTTCCCTACTTAAATTTATTATGTTTTTATCGTTATTGCCCTTTATGATGCAATCCTAATGCCTTTTCTCTCTTATCTTGCAAGTTTCATACAAAGAGGGAGATTGCTGGCAACTGGAATTCTGGACCGAAATAGGTAATATCAGTGTTGGATATTCTCTAGAACTCCAAGTGACCTGAAAATTTATGGAAAATTATTTTGGAACGTATAAAAAATAATGGTGAAGGAATCACCAAAGGGGAACCCGCAAGAGAGTCATGAGCTCACGTGCCGCACCCTACCCCCTAGGGTGCGCCATGCAGGCTCGTGGCTCACCTGGTCGGCCCCATTGGCCCATCTTTTCCTACAAGGTGCTATTTTACCTAGGAAAAAATAAGAAAAATACTTTCGGGACGAAGCATCGCCTTCTCAAGGCAGAACCTGGGTAGGAGCACTTTTGCTCCCTGACTAAGTGATTCCGCCACGGATACTTCCCTATGAGAGGGGGAAATCAAAGTCATCATCATCAACAACGCTTCCTTCGTCGTGGCATATCCATCAACATCATCACTAGACCATCTCATCTCAAACCCTAGTTCATCTCTTATATTCAATCTTTGTCCCTAAACCTCGGACTAGTACATGGGGTTGCTAGTAGTGTTGATTACATCTTCTAGTTGATGCTAGTTGGTTTATTTAGTGGAAGATTATATGTTCAGATCCTTAAGCATATTCAATACCCCTATGATCTTGAACATGAATAAGATTTGTGGGTACTTACTATTGTTCTTCGGGACATGGGAGAAGTCTTGTTATTAGTAATAATGTGATGTTGGTATTCGTTCGATATTTTGATGATATGTATGTTGATCTTCTCTTAGTGGTGTCATATGAACGTCGACTACATGATTCTTCACCATACTTGGGCCTAAGGGAAAGCATTGGGGAGTAATAAGTATATGATGGGTTGCGAGAGTGATAAAATCTTAAAACCTAGTTTATGTGTTATTCCGTACGGGTTTTTGGATCCATATTTTTCATGATATGGTTAGATTTATCTTAATTATTTTTTCGTAGTTGTGGATTCTTGCGAGAGGGGTTAATCATAATAGGATTGTTTATTCAAGTTAGAACATTACCCACCCACATAGCAAGTCATCAAAGTAACGAACATGAATCAACTAACATGATGAATGTGACTAGACAAAAATTCCCCTATGTCCTCAAGAATTCTTTGCTTAGAGAAATTTCCAGCTTGTCCTTTGCTAGAAAAAGGATTGGGCCACCTTGTTGCACCTTTGCAATAATTTTCACTTGTCACTTGTTATGAATTATGATGAGGATATCCTTGGTTCACCTCATTTGTTGTCTTCTCCTCATGATAAATCTTAGCTATCAAATGAAGCTTCTACAAAGAAGACCTATTTGGGTCCCATGACAAGGACCATGCCAAAAAAATAAAAAAATAGGTGAATGTTCTCCTAACTGATATAATTTAACTATGCATGAGAACTTTATACTACCTAAATCTTGTGTGTTGATTTTACTCAGGTACAATGCTGAGGGCAACCAACAACTTTCAGCACATGAAGAAACAAGTTCTGAAGCCCATACAACAAGTTTGAAGAGAACACGCTTCAACTCTGATGCAAACCATGTTTTGGTGACAAGAGAAACTAGTTACATCCCAGAGAAGAATAGCAATCCATCCCAACAATCTATTGTTGCATGCCCAGTTCCAGAATTCATCCCAAAACTTGGTGCACCATGTCGCACAGATATATGAGTATCCAGCATGTGTGGGAGTACAAAATGGAGACCATATGAAGTCTACATTCAGAAAAATCAAACGGTGCATCATTTGGAGTCCTCGGTGCAACCAGAATCTTGTTTGAGAGTTCAGCAATTTGATTTTAGCATCGGTTAGTTGAGTGCAACCAGAATCTTGTTTGAGAGTTCACTTCCTCCTTAGCTCTTGTAATGTTTCCTTGTGAAAGGGCAAACTCACTTTGTGATTTTACAACAGCAGCCGTTCAGGCGGTGACCAGTTCGTGCTTGCAACTTCGTGCGTGGTTGCGTGGATTGGAACCTTGAGAATGTGGTTGGGCGAATACTTGTTGCTGGTTGTTGCATATGCATTAGCTAGCTTCGGTCTCGTCAGGTTGCACTAGTTATCCATTACCCGGCAATGTTGTTGGTTGGGATCGAGGGTTTCCTTCATACCCATCAGGTGGCATTTATTCATTCGTCAACTAGATACCCCGTGAAGATCAGGCAACCCCATATCATCTTGGCATGAGAGCTTCATTTCACACGGCAGGATCTTGTATCCATATCTTAGTTATTGTTCTTATTCATCCTAAAGTCCACAAAATATCCCCCAAAAAAAATTACCTTTACCTAGCCCCTTTGCAACCTTTATTCTGTTATTTGGTGAGTTTTATCAAGTTCTTATCCATTAGATTTTTGTTTTCGTTTGTTGAGTTTCGCCTGTCCAGTCTTGTGTGTTTGTGTTTATTTTCATGCACAGATTTTAGATCTTTATGCTCCACCAAATTGTGTGTATCTTTGTCATTTGCAGTTTATTTTGAGTGTTTTTGTGCATTTGGAAAAATCCCACTTTTTGCTATTTCCATCCATCCGTGTGAGATGTGATTCCCACCGTGTTTACCACCCACAAAAATCAGATTAGTGCGTATGTGTTTGTTGTGAAAGTTTCAGCTGCAAGTTCTTGTTGTTTGAGCTCATCCATTGCAATTTTTTGATTCCCCCAAAGTGTGTGTTCAGATCCAAGTCCCTTATTGAAAGTTTGTAAAAGGTAGTGAAAAAAAGAGAACGAAAGATCAACCAAAAAAGGTGTGTGCAAGAAGCAAAAGGGAGAAATTTTGTATTGTTCTTCACTTATTGAATTCCTTGTTCGTATTGTGAGCTGAAACGTGTCAAGTGTGCAAAGCCTTCAATCCTTGCTTGCATCCAATATGATTTCTTGGTGTGAGTTCCATGTTCTTCACTTATATCCTATTCAGCAACTAAGGCATTAGAATCTTGTGTGGATTATTACTTGGTTCAACAATACCTAGATTGCAGATTAGTATATCTTTTTCTACATATATACCCCACCCAAGCTCCAAAAAAGCCCTGCCATATCCAACCCTTGACTTGTATTCGCTAGATTATCACTCTTTGTATACCAACCATCGGCGCCACGGATGAGCACGATTTTGCTCTCACTTGGAAGTTACATGAGCTTCGGTTGGTAAGCGATGTGATCTTGAGTTGTTACCCACATATATGCTTCTAGTACTATAAGGATTTTTTTCAAAACTAATCATGGTAGGTGATGAACACAAGTATGATGTTGAAGGAAATGGCCATCTCAGTCAGTCCGTCACACGGTTTCACTTCAATGTCTTGTGTGATCATCTACGCTGAGAATTCAGAAATAGCCTTGATCCAATTGAAGAGAAGCAAGACAAGTTGTCAAGAGATTTGTAGCAACTTATGTGTAATGTTAATGAGCACCTCACTCAGAACATGGCAGACATGAGGGCCAATATTGTTGTTGATATTGTGTGAGAGCTTCGCCAAGACCGTGAAGATGCAACTATCCATGGTGATGAACATAATGCAGCTAATGGGGAAGTTGATGCATCCAATGCACAAGCAAGAAGAAACTATGCCCCTGCTCCCCATGCCACGAGACCTCCCGGTCCCGGACGTGGAAATGCTCATGCTAATGGTCATGGTCATCATAAAGATGTTGCTGTCGTGATCTTTGAGGAGGCCATCGGAGAGAAAATACGCACCATGAGGATAGTGAATATGAGTTTGATGAAGGTGAGTATGGCCGGCATCATAATGATAGGTTTCATCCTTGTAGAAACTATGGTCTTGGGCGGCACGAGGAGGACAGGTTTGGAAAGCGAGATTTACCATGCCCAAGTTTGATGGTGGATCTGATCCAGAAAGTTATCTTACATGGTAATTGAAGGTTGACAACATTTTCTGCATGCACAACTACTCTGAATAGAAGAAATTAGCTATGGCTTCACTTGAGTTTGAAGAATATGCTCTAATCTTGTGGGAGCAAGTTCAGATTCAGCAAGGAGAATTTGTTGTTGCTAAATGGAGTGAAATGAAAAGAGAGATGAGAGCAAGATTTGTCCCAAGGCATTTGATGTATGTGATCTGCATTAGGTTTTCTGTGAAGAGAAATGGGTAATCTTTTGCATGTAAGCTCGCTGAGAAATGATGAATTAACAAAGATCAACATAGTAATATTTATAAGCACAAGAAACACAATCATCAATTTTTGAAAGTATACGGTCCTGGAAGAGTGTTTTACTCACGTTTATTTTTTTCATACTTGTAATGCATGGCTCGGTCCTCACCACATTAGTACAAATGTCAAGCACCACGATGTCCAAGTCACGCAATTGGATCATACTTTTTCAAAGCGAATCAACTTTTTATTCCTCACGCAATACATGAGCGTGAACCATTGACATAGCATAAGGGTGGAATAGAATATGGTGGTACATTTCAAAGGGGTAAAAAGTGGAGAATAAAATCTCGCATTAACTAAGCGTATCAACGGGCTATGTAGATGCCCTTCGAAAGATATCAATGGAAGGAGTAGGGATTGCCATGCAACATGATGCACTAGAGCTATACGCGAATAAAAGCGCAACTGAAGCTAAGTGAGTGTGCATCCAACTTGCTTGCTCTTGAAGACCTCGGGCTTTTGAGGACGACTGTCATCGAAATATACAAGCCAAGTTCTAGTAATGAAAAATCCCACTAGCATATGAAAATGAAAAACATGAGACTCTTTATATGAAGAACATGGTGCCACTTTGAGGCACACGTATGGTAAAGGATAGTAGAAAAGTCCCTTCTCTCATTTACTATCTTTTTTATGGTGGGCACATTTGGGCTCCCCCATTATTTATTTCCTCGCTGGGACAATCCTCTAGTAATGATGATCATCACACTTTTATGTACTTACAACTTGGTATTACAACTCGATATGAAGAACTATGAAGCAATATGACTCAATATGGATGCCTCTAGTAGTGTACTAGGATGTGCAAAGATATAGCATGACATGTATCAAAAATTATGGTTGGTGGCTTTGACACAAATACTATGTCAGTCCTATATGATCATGCAAAGCAATATGTAGATGAATGAACTAGTCATGTGATATGATGATGGAAGCTGCATGGCAATATATCTCGGAATGGCTATGGAAATGCCATCATAGGTAGGTATGGTGGCTGTTTTGAGGAAGATATTAAGGAGGTTTATGTGCAACAGAGCTTATCATGTCATAGGGTTTGGATGCACCGGCTAGGTTTGCACCGATTGTCGAGATGAGAATGGGTGGTGCACGGTACCGAAGAGGGTAGAAATATATGAGGAGGTGAGGTTGTGTATATCGACAGATTTGCATTAGTCATAAAGAACTCACATAATTATTGCAAAGTTGTATTAGTATTATCTCGAATCAAAGCACTACTCGCATGCCCCTATGGAGGAGGTTGGGACGAGTTAACCACTGCGCGCCTCTGACCCAAAACAACACTAGCATTTTGACGAGGAATAAAAATGATCATACATCCTCACCATGCCTTTTACCAGTACTTGGACAACCGAAAAGTTAACACCTCTTAATACCGATGCTCTTACGAACCGACAACCATGTATTCATACCATTTCATATTACCACATTAATATCATTACCTCAAAAATTCTATTTCAAATGATACATGAAGGTTTTGATTATCACTCGTTGAATACATATTAATTTTTGGGCTAATTCTACAACCTACGCAATTACCATCACTGTTATAATTCTCAAACAAATATAAGTGAAGAACGAGAGTGCAATTATTTCTATAAAATCTACACGTCGTCGTGCTCAAAAAGATATAAGTGAAGTACTACAACAACTGCTAGCTCAAATGACATAAGTGAAGCACAAAGAGTATTCTAACAAATTATGGTAAAAGGGTGTCTCTCTCAAATAGGTGTGTACAACAAACAATAATTGTGGTAAACTAAAACAAAGGCAAGAAAAAACAAACGACGCTCCAAGCAAAACTCATATCACGTGATGAATAAAAATATAGCTCCAAGTGTCATACCGATGGTTTGGAACGAAAGAGGGGATGCCTTCCCGGGGCATCCCCAAGCTTAGACGCTTGAGTCTTCCTAGAATATTATATTAGGGTGCCTTGGGCATCCAAAATCTTAGGCTCTTGCTGCTCCTTATTCCTTGTCATCGTGATAACACCCAAAACTTGAAAACTTCAATCACACAAAACTTAACAAAACTCCATGAGATCCGTAAGTATAAGCAACATATAAAATACTTTAGGTAATGTTATAAATTGATTTATATTTCATTATTGCATAATAGGTACTGTGTTCCAACTTCTCTATGGCTTATACCCCCCCCCCCGATACAATCCATAGCTTCATCAAAACAATCAAACTATGCAAGCAAAATCAAATCTGTCTAAAACAGAACAGCATGTAAGGATCCATATTATAGCCATACTTATGTAACTCCTAAAATTCTGAAAAATTAGGACAAGCAGAAGAATTTGTATAGAAACACTATGTCAAAATTTCAGATCAAAAAGGCGTTCTAGTAAAATCATCAAAATTCTGCATTGGACGCTAAAGTTTTTGTTTTTGCACCATATCAATTCTACTTATCATGCAAGTCGTCCCAAAGGCTTTACTTGACACAAACAGTAATTTAAACATGAAAACACAATTATTACAAAGCCAACAAGCATGTCATGACACACAAACATAATGTATTGGGTTGTTTTCCAACAAGCTCTTTCTTTATAGCCATTAATTAAGATAGGCTTGAAATTTAAATGATGCTCACATAATAGACAAGAATTGAAGCACAAAGAGAGCATTATAAAGAATGTGAAAAACACATATAAGTCTAACATACTTTCTATGCATAGGCATTTTATAGGAAAACAAATTCTCAAGACAAGTGAAATCTAGCATATGGAAATAGGAAGAGTGAAGCATTAATAATTTCAACACAAAGAGAGGTAATTGAGTAACATGCAAATTCATATAACCATATTTGCCTCTATAATTACATGTAGGATCATAATCGAACTCAACAATATAACTATCATGCAAGATACTTTCTCCATGATCCACATGCATAAAAGTTTTATAGTCTTCCAAGATAGTGGGATTAACATCAACTAAAGTCATGACCTCTCCAAACCCACTTTTAGTAGTATTGAAAATATCCTTATCAATAAGACATTCATCATGAAGCTCATAATTCTCAAGATCACAAGAAAAATCATGATTATGACCCAAATCATGATCATTAGCACAATTGATAGTCATAGAATTTATACTAACAAAATTGCAATCATGCTTTTATTCAATAAATGTATCCCAATAGAATTTTCATTCATCACCTCATTATGAGCTATTGGTTTACAATAAGCACCAAGTTTAAAAAGATTAGCAAGTGGATGAGCTTCCATTTTATCTTAACTTTTTCTTTTTACTTTCTGTTTTTGTGTGACAACATAAAGATAGCATAGCTAGGCAAGTAAGCTAGCAAAGATAACTATTTTTGTATTTTAAATTTTTATGAAGCACACAAAATATAACAACAAATAAAAAGTAGAACAAGTGAAAGATAATTTGTGCGAAGTTACTTGATAGTAGATTGGTGATACTCCCCGACAACGGCGCCAGAAATCCTTCCCGATGTGTGCGATCTGCGTTGGGTTTTCCATGAAGAGTAACGTGCAATTGTAGCAAATACGGATAAGTATTTCCCCTAGTTAAGAACCAAGGTTTATCGAACTAATAGGAGTAACACACAACCACCATCTTCAGTGGCTGCACACAAGAAAAGCAAACACTTGCACCCAACGCGGGCAAGAGGGTTGTCAATCCCCTTGGGCTCGTTATTTTCAAGCAAGTGAAACAAGTAGATAGTAATGGATAATTGCAAAATAAAATAAAAAGTAAATAAAGGCAGCGAGGTATTGAAAGCTTTTTGTAATTTATAAGTGAGAAGACCCGAGGGCCGTAGTGTTCTCTAGTAGCATTTCTCATGTAGGTAACATACAGTGGGTAGACAAATTATGGTTGGGAAATTGATAGAAAAGCGAATAATCATCTTCATATTCATGGCAATGATCATGTGTATATAGGCATCACGTAAATAAACAAATAGGCCGACTCGTGTGTGCACCTATTACTATTACTCCACTATCCAGCATGCATCTAGAGTATTAAGTAAAATAGAGTGATACTTGGAGAAAGATGACATGGCGTCAACAAATTAAACTCAATCAATATGAATGAATGATGTCTACTACGCAAATTTGTTCTTACAGACTCTTGTTGGGCCTCCAAGCGCAGAGTTTTGTAGGACAGTAGCAATTTTCCCTCAAGTGGATGACCTAAGGTTTATTAATCCGTGAGAGGTGTAGGTTGAAGATGGTTTCTCTCAAAAAAACGCAATCAAATAAAAGAAATCTCTTGTGTCCCCAACACACCCAATACAATGGCAAATTGTATAGGTGCACTAGTTTGGCGAAGACATGGTGATACAAGTGTACTAATGATATTAGATATTGATTTTTATAATCTGAAAATATAAAAACATCAAGGTAGCAAGTGATAAAAGTGAGCACAAACGGTATTGCAATGTTTGAAAACAAGGCTTGAGGTTCGTACTTTCACTAGTGCAATCTCTCAACAATGCTAATATAATTGGATCACATAACCATCCCTCAACGTGCAACAAAGAATCACTCCAAAGTTCTTATCCAGCACAGAACATAATAAGAAATTATTTGTAGGGTACAAAACCACCTTTAAGCTATCATTTCCGATAAATCTATCCAAGAGTTCGTACTAAGATAATAAGTTATCCTTTCCGATTGATCTATTCAAGAGTTCGTACTAAAATAACACCATATGATACACATCAACCAACTCTAATGTCACCTAGATACTCCAATGCCACCACAAGTATCCATGAGTTAATTATATGATACGCATCAAACAATTTCAGTTTCATAATACTCAATCCAACACAAAGAACCCCAAAGAGTGCCGCAAGATTTCTACCGGAAAACATAGTACGAACACATGCAATCAACCCCTATGCCTAGATTACCCCATTATCACCTCAGGAATCCGCAAGTTGATGCCACAACATATATCAAGTGAATCACTTGAATACCCCAATGTCACTATGGGTATCTGCATGCAAGTCATATATTATGTGCTCTCAAACCTGAATGTTCAATCCAACATAACGAAATCTCAAAGGGAAAACTCAATTCATCACAACAAGATAGAGAGGGAATAACAACATATGATCCGACTATATTAACAAAGCCCGTGATAAATCAAGATCGTGACATCTAAAGAACACGAGAAAGAGAGAGAGAGAGAGACTGAACACATAGCTACTGGTGCAAACCGTCAGCCCCGAGGGTGGATTACTCCCTCCTCGTCATGACCTCCGCCGGGGTGATGAAGATGGCCACCAGAGATGATCTACCCTCTTCGACAGGGTACTATTTTCTCTACAGATTGGTTTTTCGTCGATACAAAGACCTTGCGGTGACGGAACTTCTCATCCAGGGTTATTTCTGATGGTTTTTATATTTATAGGAATTTTGGGCGTCTATTTCACGCGAAGATGGGCCACAAGGAGAGTAGAAGACACCAAGGCGCACCTGGGGCCTCTAGCACGCCTTGGTGGGTGGTGCCCACCTCTTGGCTCTTATGTCCTGCTTCTTTGGTCCCTCGGATGTCTTCTGGCCTAGAAAAAATCATCAAAAAGTTTCGAGCGATTCCGAGAACTTTAATTTTGTGCACAAAAACAACACCATGGTAGTTCTGCTCAAAACAACGTCAGTTCGGGTTAGTTCTAAATAAATCATATAAAGTGCATCAAAACCATATAAAAGTATTGTAAATATATGTGAATATGGCATGAATACTTCATAATTATTGATACGTTGGAGACGTATCAACATCCCCAAGCTTAATTCCTACTCATCCTTGAGTAGGTAAATGATAAAAGAAATAATTTATGAAGTGTGAATGCTAGCATAGTGCATAAGTTTGATCAATGATAATTTCAACCACTTTTCCTAGCATCATAACAGCAACTCTTTCTCATAAAACTTATCATGATAAAGTAGCAACCAATTCACGTGTTAAGGTTCAGATAATGAATTCTCTTGAAACTGAACAACATGCATTCTTAGTCACCAAACAATTGCAATTCAACTTATTCGATAGAGTCTAAGTAAGAGCTCCACATAATCAATCATCATATATTCTTCCATGATTGCTAGTACTCAAAGCATATTCTTAGAACAAACGGCATCCATCAAACACACAAAAAGATAGGGGCTTAATATTTCGCCTCCCAACTCATTTATAATAGAGATAATTGTCAACAATAATAAATCATGATCAAATATATTTGACTGGTCATATGTGCCAAGATCTTTCCCCACCACATAATGCTTGCCAACTAGAAAATAATTGAGGTTGAAATGAGAATGCATATTATTGAATCTTGCATAAAAGTAAATACTGAAAAGTAAAAGATAGGCCCTTTGAAGAGGGAAGCAGAGGTTGTCATGCGTTTTTTATTTTTGGATGCACAAACTCTTAATGCAAAAGAAGTCACATTATATTGCCCCTTATGATAGCAACCTTTATTCACTACAGAATCACCTTCTTTGTCGTCTGCCATCACAGATGGCAAAGACAATATCCCTGACGGCAAAGACAATACCACAGACGGCAAAGATTGTCACGGACGGCAAAGATTGTCACGGCCGGCAAAATTTCTGCGTAAGCCTACGACAGCATAGGACCTTCTTTGTCGTCTGCCCACGGAAGGCGGACGACAAAGCTCTTTGCCGTCAGCTTTCCTCAGGAGCTGTCGGCAAAGCTCTTGAGACTGCAGCCGACACGCGTTGCCTCCGTTAGGGGTTAACGGAGCCTTTGCCGTCTGCCTCCCCGTGAATCTTTGTCGTCTGCCTTCTCCTCCCCTCCCCTCCCCCTCCATCTTTGTCGTCTGCCTACACGACCATCTTTGCCGTCTGCCGGGTCCTCCCATCCCCCCTCTCTCCACTCTTTGTCGTCTGCCTCCTCCTCTGTGCCCTCTTCTTTGCCGTCTGCCCCCCGTGAAGCAGACGGCAAAGAGACTATATGGCCAGCTGCTACTGCCCAGGTTGCACAGCTGGGCGCCACGTGGCACCTTTGTCGTCGGTCAGCTGACGGCAAAGGCCTTTGCCATCAGCTGGCAGATGGCAAAGAGCCTATATTGTCACATTTTTATTTATTTTTTCTATTTCACAACACATATACATATAATTCATAGCACATATATCATAAATAGGTCACAACACATATATGATATACATATAAAGCTCATCAATGCCATTTGTTAATCAACGTACATCCCACATATCAAAAGAACCAACACATACAAAGTTTCATCCATATATACATACATATAGTTGCACATATATTGTTCATCAACACATTGTTCATCAACACATACAAAAAACCAACACATTGTTCATCAACTCGAATAAAAACGGAAACTAAAGCACTCCAACGCCAGCTTCCATGCATGTAGTACATCCAATCTGCAAAATGGGAACAAGAAAGTCAAAAGAAGAAGAACAACAACATATATATGACAAATAAGCTAAATTGAAGAAGAAAGAGAAGAAGCAAGAAGAGAACAAGGAGAATAAAAACAAGAAGGAGGAGGAGGAGGAGGGGAAGGGGAAGGAGAAGGAGAAGGAGGAGGAGAAGAAGAAAAAAGAAGAGAAGAAGAAGGAGAACAAGGAGGAGAACAAGGAGGAGAACAAGGAGAGAAGAAGAAGGAGAACAAGGAGGGCTCCTTCTCCTTCTTCTCCTCCTTCTCCTTCTTCTTCTCTTCTTATCCTCCTCCTCCTTCTTCTTCTTCTCCTTCTCCTTCTCTTCTTCTTCTATTCTTCTTCTTCTTCTTCCTTCTCCTTCTTTTTGAGCTAAATGGGCTAATTATGTCATTTTAGAGGAAAACAAGCTACGTATATAATATTCATGAGCTAACCAAGGTTCTTATGCCATTTTGAGCTTATTATGGTATTTTGGAGCTAAATGGGCTAATTATGTCATTGTTGGGTTAATTAAAGGAAGGATAATATGAAAGAGGAGAAGAAAGAGGAGGATGAGGAGAAGAAGAAGAAATCAAGAAGAAGGAGGAGGAGGAGGAGAAGGACTAGAAGGTCCTTGGCCTTCTCCTCCTCATCCTCCTCCTCCTCCTCCTTCTCCTTCTTCTCTTCTTCTTCATCTCTTCTTCTTCTTCTATCTTTTCATTTTGCCTATTTCTTCTCCTCTTCTCCTCTTGTTGGAGCTAAATTACCTAATTATGTCTTTTTTGAGCTAAATATTCCAATTATGTCATTTTAGAGGAAAACAAGCTAAGTATATAATATTCATGAGCTAACCAAGGTTCTTATGCCATTTTGAGCTTATTATGGTATTTTGGAGCTAAATGGGCTAATTATGTCATTGTTGGGTTAATTAAAGCAAGGATAATATGAAAGAGGAGAAGAAAGAGGAGGAGGAGGAGAAGAAGAAGAAACCAAGAAGAAGGAGGAGGAGGAGGAGAAGGACTAGAAGGTCCTTGGCCTTCTCCTCCTCCTCCTCCTACTCCTCCTCCTTCTCCTTCTTCTCTTCTTCTTCATCTCTTCTTCTTCTTCTATCTTTTCATTTTGCCTATTTATTCTCCTCTTCTCCTCTTGTTGGAGCTAAATTACCTAATTATGTCTTTTTTGAGCTAAATATTCCAATTATGTCATTTTAGAGGAAAACAAGCTAAGTATATAATATTCATGAGCTAACCAAGGTTCTTGTGCCATTTTGAGCTTATTATGGTATTTTGGAGCTAAATGGGCTAATTATGTCATTGTTGGGTTAATTAAAGCAAGGATAATATGAAAGAGGAGAAGAAAGAGGAGGAGGAGGAGAATAAGAAGAAATCAAGAAGGAGGAGGAGGAGGAGAAGGAGGAGGAGGAGAAGGATAGAAGGTCCTTGGCCTCCTCCTCCTCCTCCTCCTCCTCCTTCTCCTTCTTCTCTTCTTCTTCGTCTTCTTCTTTCTTTTCATTTTGCCTATTTCTTCTCATCTTCTCCTCTTGTTGGAGCTAAATTACCTAATTATGTCTTTTTTGAGCTAAATGGGCTAATTATCCCATTTTAGAGGAAAACAAGCTAAGTATATAATATTAATGAGCTAACCAAGGTTCTTATGCCATTTTGAGCTTATTATGGTATTTTGGAGCTAAATGGACTAATTATGTCATTGTTGGGGAAATTACCCTGCTGCATGGACATGCACCTACCACGCAAAGTTCGCATTTGAGGATGGCAATATTATAAACGATACATTATTAACTTTTCAGTTTATATAAAACTTTTCGATATTTTCTACATTTGAGGATGGCAATATTATTTAAGTTCTCCTCTTTTGCTCCGGTACCAATAAATATAGACGATACATTATTTTGACAGACTTGATTTCAACAAAAGAACATGTGATCTTCTTTGAAGTAGTCTTGAACCTAAGCAATAATGATGGGCGAATAAACTAACAGAATCTACCACTAAATCTATTAATTAACTAAAAGAATCTACCACTAAAACTACTAATTAATTCCAAAAAACTAAATACCAAACATGTGATCTTCTTTTTGTCTTCTCCTCCTCCTATTCTTCTTCTTCTTCTTCTCCTCCTCCTCCTCCTCTTCTCCTCTTCTCCTCTTCTCCTCCTCCTCCTCTTCTTCTTCTTCCTATTCTTTCTAGTAAGCTAACTAACTAACTAACCTAACTAACCAAGCTAACTAAACCTATCGCTAAACCTAGATAGCACTAAACAGCAAAAAAATAACAAAAACAGAATCTACCACTATAACAAAAACAGAATCTACCACTAAGTAACTAAAAAAGAATCTAGCTACCACTAAATACCAAACAATAAAAAATCAACTTCTTCTGTCACATCCCTAACCCTTAAGCAAGTTAGCCTTGTGCTCATCTCTTCTTTGCATTTGCATCTAAGATTTTTCAACAAGAACAACAAAGTGGCAAAGGAAAAACTCAAAACCCTAGCCACTATTTCAAATAAAGGATTTCTCAAACTAGTTAAAATCAATGAACCCAAAATGGCCTCAAGAAATGTTCAAACTTTCTGATAAATTATGAAAGTAAATGAGCATTGGAGAAAACTATTTTCTTGACACTTTAAGCATTTTTAAATTAATGCAAAAGCCACTGGTTTCAAACTTTAAATTTGAAATCAGAAACTATAAATTTTCAAAAATGTTGAAAACTTTGGAAATGGATGGGAATATTATAACAAATAATCAGGTGTGTCTAAAATAATTTTTACCACCTTTTTGGAGCTGAAATAAATAGAAAAACATTAGTTAACAAAACAGAAAAGAAAAAGGAGGAAGAAAACCTTACCTGACGCCTGAGGAGGCCCAGCCCACCAGGGGCAGGGTCGTCTTCTTCCTCTGCCTTCTAGCAGAGGGGAGATCGACCACGGCGGCCCCCTCCACCTCCTGCTTCGCCGTGGCGAGCTCCAGAGCCTCTGTGCCAGCGCGACGATGGGGATAAGCTCCCCAGGGTCTCCTCTATCCATTCCCTAGCACCGTTTTCCCTCTCCTCTCGGATCTTGCCCTCCCTCCTGCTGCCGCCATTAGAGCCGAGCTCGAGCTCGAGCCGCAGCGCTTCTAGCCACGGGAACATTCCTCTGAGTAGTTCGTTAGCTCCGCCTCGTCAAGCCGGTCCTCCCTGCAGAAGCCGAAGTCTCCCCAAGCTCAGCATCGCCCCAACACCGTCGTCTTCCACCTCCGGCCGCCGGACTTCTCCCGTCGATTCTCTCCCTCCGGCGCACCCTCGAGCCCCTCAACAACACCATCGGAACCGCCGTGAGCTTGTCGTCGTTTCCCCTCTCGCCCCACGCTCTTCTGTGCATCGTAGCCCCATTCCCCACCAAGGCCGAGAGCTTCTCACTGCCGGTCATGTCGTCGCCGTCGCTGTGGTGTTTGATCCACGCGCTCGAGCTAGGGATCGAGCTCCTGGAGCCTCCAGGAGCGTGATGAGCCCTCCAGCTGCCCTCCCCGTGCCCTAGAGCCATCGCTCGTAGAAGGCCGAGCTTCGGCCGCCGCTTCGGCTCGTCGTCGGCGCCTCTTCCGGCAACCCTAGCCACCCCTGATGCCCCTGGCAGATCGGCCACTTCGTCAGCGTTCCGTAGCTACAAACCGCGTTCGAATTGGTGCAGCGCAGCGCCGTTTAGGTCGTCTCCGGCGAGCCCTCCGCCGCGCCCGTGGTCGCTGCCGGCCATGCTCCGGTGGGGGTCGACGTGGCAAAGCTAACCCAGCAGCTTAGGGGCTTAATCACTCGCTCACAGTGGGCCCAAGGCCAAGTCAAACCCCAATTAGGACTGGTCAGCGCGGGATTAGTCCCAGAGAGGCTGACCAGTGGGTCCCCCCTGTTAGGTTTGACCTGAACAGGTCGGCTGACCTGCTGACGTCAGTCTGATGCAATAAATAGAATTTCCAGTATAAAACTAATTCCAGAAAATTGCTAAAACTTGTAAAAATCATAGAAATTAATCTGTAACTCCAATGAAAATAATTTACATATGAAAAAGTATCAGAAAAATTCAAGGATTCTGATTATGCTATTTTCAACTATGTTTGAAAAAGTTACAGAACCCTAAAATGTGGAATAAGGATTAATTCAATTCTTATAATTACATTTAAAATGGAATTTGGAAAATATTCAAATTTCATTATGAATGCCATGATCACACACTGTTCTAATTACAAATCAGTACCATAACATGACATTTCATGCATGCTAACATCAAGTTGATCTGAGCATCAGGTCGAATCAATTAAAATGGTATCCGAGAATACCCCGTTTGAATTGCTATTCGAATGTGATTCAAATCAACTCTAAACCTAATACATGTTGAAAATAATAACTTATCACTTTGCATTCTCATGCCATGCTCATGCATCATTTTGATTGCATATGATTGTTATTGAATGTTACCATTCTTTTCGGTAGGCTCCGCACCCCCGGATTCCACCGAATATCCGTCTGACGGATATCGTTCCTCCTCTGAGCAACAAGGCAAGCAACCCCTTTGATCATCCCGATAATTCCCATGTTCTTGCTCCTGCACTTATTTATTGCATTAGGATCAAATGCTTCAACTGCTTTTGCCACGTTAGTTGAACCCGCTTCCTTTGCATGACCTAACCTTGTCACAGTAAATAGCCGAACCTTGCAACCTAGCATACCTGGTAGTTGCTTGAGCTATGATGTGCCTTATCCTGCTATGCATGCTATGCTTAGAGTTGTGTATGGTCTGTCATCTAGGAGATGAACAGAATTGTGGAATGTGTTTGGTGAGCAAAGGTTGTGTGTTGAACTTGATTTGCTAAAGGTACCGGTGAAAGGCTGTGTAGGAGTACATGGCGGGTTGTTTCATTGGAACCGTCCTTAGGAACTGAGTTCCGTGTATGTAATCCAAGACTAGATACTACCACATGCTGGGCCCTGAAATATGACCCCGCTCGGCCTATTAATCGCGTAGTACTCGGTCCAGGAGTTGCAAGTAGTTTCTGGTGTTTATAGTAATGCTGGAGGCCGTGCATGGTGCTGACCTGAGAGGTGGGCTGTGATGCGGTAGGCAGTGGCATGGTGTACCAAGTGGCACCCGGATGGTGGGCTTGGGAACCCTGCGCACATCGTTTGAGGCCGTGGCGGAGACCCCGGCCGGACTTCCGTACGGGTTACTCTCAGATATGCGATAAACCTGGACTAGGTACTAGTGTGGTTAACGGTCGTGGCCGACTCCCTCGCTGGGCTTCCGCTTGAAGGTTGCCGAGGTGCATGACGTGCACATGGCGATAAGTGGCGAGAGCGTGTGTGACGAAGTACACCCCTGCAGGGTTATGATCTATTCGAATAGCCGCGTCCGCGGATATGGACTACTTGGAGACATATGTTGTTCATAGATAACTTCAATGGCTACTCATAAAATTGTCAAGATAAGCGTGAGTGTCGTGGACGGCATTTCCGTACGGGGACGGAATGATTCCACGATAGTGTATTGTTGTGGTGTTAGTGGACTCGCGTGCGAGAAATCAAGTTGTCAAAATTATTTTAAAATTGCAAGTTGTCTAGCCACGAGTCAAATGCTGGCTTTCCGCATGAAACCCCACAATACCTTTTCATACCTTGCATGAGTAGTTAGTTGTCCTAAAGTCTTGCTGAGTACCTTCGTACTCATGTTTGCTTAATACATGTTGCAGAGGTTGCTAATGACCCTAATGGAGGGTTCTTCGTAGACATCGACGACGACGAGTAGCTGGTGTCCCAGCTACGATCTGGCCCTACGTTGGATCTGTAGTATAGTCGGGCCATGTGCCTTCTAGTTGCCCTGTCTGTACTCAGACAGTTTATAACTCTTCCGCTGGCTTGTAACTGAATGACTGCTATTATGGGTCGTGAGACCCTTGATGTGTAATATTATGTGTGTGGCTCTTCCGAGCCTCTTAAATAAAGCTTGTATGTTTATGGTTATGTTGTGATGCCATCGATGTATCTATACATATCGGTATGCCATGCGTACGTGTGTCGTACTTGATATGTATGGGGTTCGATTACCTAGTCGTGAACTTTAGTAGCACTCCTTGCAAGGAAATGCCCCTTTGTGATCCAACGAGCCTTGGTAGTTCGCTACTGCTCCGGACACATTGGTTGACCGGCATGTGTCCTTCTTAGCTGTTGTGTCTGTCCCCTTTGGGGAAATGTCACGCGATGTAATGGAGTCCTTGTAGCTTGCTACGACTCGTCTACATTCGCTGATGACCGACACCTGCTTTGTTGGGTCATGTATGCCTGTCCTTGTGCGGTACTGCCACTTTGGTTTATGACTAGACATCTCGATCCGGGTTCTTTGACATTGGATTGCTAGCGACACTATCGCATACGTGAGTCAAAAGACGCAAACGGTCCTGGCTAAGGTAAGGCTGCAGCCGTGGAGTTAACCGTGCGTGAGACCACAAAGGGATGCGATGTGTTACAAGCTGGATTCCTATGGCTTAGGATCGGGGTCCCGACAGCGTTGGTATCAGAGCCTGACTGACTGTAGGATTACTAAGCCAAACTGGTCGAAGTTGAGTCTAGAATTGCTTTAGTTATATATAAGGGAATTGTTTGTGGAAGGGAACGTAAGACTCTTGTTCTCTTCTCAAGTTATTCTATTCTGGTCATCCTCGTCTTTTATGCGGGAATTAAGGACTAGGTTACTCATCTTCTTCTAGGCTCGTGTTCTGATTGGTAGATTATAGGACTACGGGTCAAGAGACATTGGGTTTCTTCTATTCCTAGGAAAAAGGAAGTAAGTTGATGATCAGAGAGTTGAACTTGATAGTTAAGTGGTTACGCTATTCCATTTTGGGTTGTCTCAAAATTTGTTTTTGAGCATTTACAGCCGTTATGCTGCCCAATTTTTCATTCGGAGCTCTAATGCTTTTGCATTACTCTCTATTTACAGATGCCTGGCCGTCCTTCTCGTCAGGTGGTACGTCTGACCAGGTGCATTGATGTGCCGGGTCATACGGCCATGTTGGTCAGGGTGATGTCGGTGTGCGGTTACCGCTGGTACCCCGAGTACACAGTGGAGGAACAGTACCGAGACTTCAACCAGAGCCAGTACATCTGCACTGTTAGGGTATTTCCAGACTACCCTGGAGCTGAGAAGCCAATCCATTGGTCCTATGGGTTGGGGGTCACCGTTGACATGGCAGTACAGGATGCTGCCTATTCAATGCTGACCATTATGAGAGCGAGACATGCACTGCTGCAGAATTCAGAGTTCTGCTATGTTCCGGCCTCTCAGCCTGGTGAAGAGGCATACCTCAGTGGAGTCTATTTTGATTCTTCTATGGAGGATCCACTACTGCAGTCCACTGTTGAGATGCTAGAGAACAGAGACAGGGATGCTCGTGCTCTCCGCATGGAGCTTTATGCTACCCGTGCCCGTCTGTGGACAGCTTTGACGCAGCTGGCACCGGTAGTCCAGACAGGGTATGGAGAGATGGAGATGTTGAACCCTGTTAGGACCCATCTTCCGGCCCACGTTGACTGGCCAGCTATAGGAGGAGTCACACCTCTTCGGGGACCCCTCTTACCACCAGTCAGGGGACCAAGGCCACATCCGTGTCCTTATGGATCCCAGGGATCTCAGGCTAGAGTGTTCCCTGACCCGCAGGTTGAGCTTCCAGGTCATGGAGGTAATCTCTATGATATGTTTTATGCGGATGCCTGAGCTGTGAGCGGAAGGATGGTATGGTAGTAGCCGTACGTTCACAGTCCTGCATGACTTGTGAAGTATGCATGTAATGTGAAATGAATTCCGGAGGCCTAGATAAATAATGTATAGGCAGCTTGTAAGCCTCTGATGAGTAGTTTCACAATTTCAGTAGTTTGCTCTTCGGTTAAGGGTATACTGAACTATGTAAGGGTGTGTATGAACCATGGTGTATATATAGCAGTTGCTTGTTACCATGTTGTTCGGATATTCATTTCCGCATTCCGTGTGTTCAGTACATTCTTAATCCGTAGCTAGTATTGATATGATGTTGGTCTAAGCTATGAGTTTGTTTGTCAGGATGGTGTTCACCAGGTTGAACCATGCCCCTGCTCATGAGCAAGGTGAGGGTAGTCAAGCGTCACAGGAAGACCTGCCTCACCCACCTTCTCTGGTAGAAGTGATGCTTGAGGCAGAAAGAAACAAAAGGGAGACCAACCGACTGCTAGAGCGTATTGAGCAGAATACGGCTCGACAGCCTAGGAATGCTGCAGTGTCCCTCAATGACTTTGTGAAGCTGAATCCTCCAAAGTTTCATCATTCCGTCGATCCCCTCGACGCTGATGACTGGTTGTGCAGCATCTCACGCAAGATTCGCTCTGCGAATGTGTCTGAGGCCGACAAGGTGACCTTTGCGGCATATTTCCTGGAAGGACCCGCCAATCTGTGGTGGGAGAATTTTGAAGCTATGCGTCCCGCTGAACCAGTGGCCACATGGGCAAACTTCAGTGCAGCTTTTCGTCTGTACCATATTCCAGAGGGCCTGATGGACAGAAAGAGAGAGGAGTTCTGTGCCTTCACTCAGGGCAAGTTGTCTGTGGATGCCTATAGCCGCGAGTTCGGTAACCTCGCCCGCTATGCAACAGAGGAGGTGTCTACTGACGCCAAGAAGCAAGCAAGGTTTCGTAAGGGTCTGAGCCCTGAGCTCCGTCGTGATCTGCGCCTCCATGAGTGTGCAAGTTTTCAAGCCCTAGTCAACAAAGCGATCAGTGCCGAGACTGGTCATACTGACTTCGAAGCCACAAGGAAGCACTCCCGTGACTTTGGCTCGTCTTCTGGTTCCGCGTTTCCAAAACGCAGGCTGTAGGTTCCAAACAGTTCTCAGCCGCCAAGATACACTCTGAGGCCATCCTACGTGGCGCCTCAGACGAATCAGGCCAACCCTCCAGCAAAAGCTTATGGTGGTCCAGCTAGCAATGCTGCACCCCGTGCCAACCAGGTGATATGCTACAAGTATGGAGAACCAGGGCACTATTCCCGTGAGTGTCCTTAGAATGTGGGTGCCAAGCAACCCGGAAAGTCCGTCGGGCAGGCCAAGTCGGGCAAAGCGTACTATTGAAGCCAACTCCTGCACGTGGCCGTGTGAACTATGTGTCAGCAGAAGAAGCCGCAGAGGATCCCGACGTCATGCTGGGTACGCTTCTTGTTAATCATCACCCAGCGTCCGTTCTCTTTGACACTGGGTCTTCTCATTCCTTCATTTCAAAAAGTTATGCACAGTTGCATAACATGTCTTTTTGTGATATGCCAATCCCATTGGTTGTCCAAACCCCTGGTAGTAAATGGCAAACCTCTAGGATAACCTATGACAATGAAATTCTAGTAGACAGGCTAGTTTTTCTAGCCTCATTGATAGCTTTGAAATCTTCGGATATTAATATCATCTTGGGCATGGACTGGATGTCAGCTCACTATGCCAAGATTGATACCCATTCTAGAAATGTCCAGCTTACCCATCCCTCGGGTGAGATAATAAATGTCTCTACTCGAGTTGCCAAATGCCAACTCTATTCCCTAAATGCCACCCCTCTTCCGGAACTTGAAGACATTCCGGTAGTCCGTGACTTCTCGGATGTTTTTCCAGAGGAACTGCCAGGAATTCCACCTCACAAAGATGTAGAGTTTGTGATAGATCTTGTTCCGGGAACTGTCCCAATAGCCAGAAGACCTTATAAGATGGCACCCCTGGAGCTAGCCGAACTTAAGAAGCAATTAGATGAGGCCTTGAACAAGGGTTTCATTCGTCCTAGCTCTTCTCCTTGGGCTTGCCCCGTCCTCTTCGTCAAGAAGAAAGACGGAACGGATCGGATGGTTGTAGATTACCGACCAGTTAATCTGGTCACCATTAAGAACAAGTATCCGCTCCCCAGGATCAACGGTCTGTACGATCAGCTCGCTGGATCCTCAGTCTTCTCCAAAATGGATTTGAGGTTGGGATACCATCAAATCAAGATTAAGAACGGGGACATTCCAAAAACGGCTTTTGTTACTCGTTATGGCCAATATGAGTACACCGTTATGTCCTTCGGTTTAACCAATGCCCCAGCCACCTTCTCTCGGCTGATGAATTCAATTTTCATGGAGTATTTGGATAAATTCGTCATAGTATACCTCGATGATATTCTCATCTACTCGAAGAATGAACAAGAACATGCCGAGCATCTAAGGCTGGTATTGATGAAACTTCGAGAGCATCGCCTTTATGCCAAATTTTCAAAATGTGAATTCTCGTTACCAGAAGTGACCTATCTAGGCCACGTAATCTCTTGTAAGGGTATTGCTGTCAATCCTGAGAGAGTTCAAGCTGTCCTTGATTGGACTCAACCTGAATCGGTTAAGCAAGTTAGGAGTTTTCTTGGTCTAGCGAGCTATTGTCGCCGCTTTGTCGAGAATTTCTCCAAGGTTGCAAAGCCTCTAACTGAACTCCTCAAGAAAGATAAAAATTTCGAGTGGGCACCACAGTGTGAGCATAGTTTTCAGGAACTGAAAAGACGCCTGACTTCCGCACCTGTGTTGTTACCACCAGATTTTTCTAAGGACTTTGTTATCTATTGCGACGCCTCGCGACAAGGATTAGGTCGCATTCTCATGCAAGATCGTCATGTGATCGCATACGCATCTCGACAGTTGCGTCCACATGAGGATAATTATCCCACACATGACCTTGAGCTTGCAGTTGTGGTCCATGCACTAAAAACCTGGCGACATTACCTTGGGTAATCGTTGCGAAATATTCACTGATCACCAAAGTCTGAAATATATCTTCACCCAGCCGGATTTGAATCTCAGGCAAAGGCGGTGGGTTGAGTTGATCTCGGATTACGACTTAGGGATAACTTACACCCCGGGGAAGGCCAATGTCATGGCCGATGTGCTAAGTCGTAAATATTATTGTAACAATTTGATGCTACAACAAGGTCAACCACATCTCCATGAGGACTTTCGGAAGTTGAATCTTCATATTGTTCCTCAAGGATTCCTTTCTACTCTGGTGGCGAAGCCTACTCTTAAGGATCAAATTATAGCTGGCCAAAAGCATGACAAGGGTATATCACGGATCAAGGAGAATATTTTTAGCGAAAACGCTAAAGAATTTTCCATGAACGATTAAGGTGTTGTGTTCTTCCAGAATCGTTTAGTGGTTCCTAAGAACCCACATCTAAGGCAGTTCATCCTTAAGGAGGCTCATGATTCTCCTCTCACCATTCATCCCGGTAGTACTAAGATGTATCAGGACCTACGCCAGAGGTTTTGGTGGACTAGGATGAAGAGAGAAATTGCTGAGTTCGTTGCTAACTGCGACGTTTGTCGTCGAGTTAAGGGGGAACATCAAAGGCCTGCTGGCACCCTTCAGCCTCTAGCTATTCCTGAATGGAAATGGGATAAAGTTAGCATGGATTTCATTACCGGATTTCCCAAGACCAAGAAAGGAAATAATGCTATATTTGTGGTCATTGATCGTCTTTCCAAAGTGGCTCATTTTGTTCTCGTTCGTGAGAGTATAACAGCTAGCCAGCTAGCAGAATTATATATCTCTCGAATAGTGTCTCTTCATGGTGTTCCCCTGGAGATTAACTCGGACCGTGGAAGTATCGTTACTTCTCGCTTCTGGGAAAGTTTTCAGAATGCCATGGGGACTCACTTATCTTTTAGCACTGCTTTCCATCCCCAGTCAAGTGGTCAAGTAGAAAGAGTGAATCAAATCCTAGAAGATATGCTCCGAGCTTGTGTTATATCGTTCGGTATGAATTGGGAGAAGTGTCTTCCATTCGCCAAATTCGCTTATAACAATAGTTACCAATCAAGTTTGGGCAAAGCCCCTTTTGAAGTTCTCTATGGACGAAGATGTCGAACACCTCTTAATTGGTCAGAAACCGGAGAGAGGCAACTCTTTGGCCCGGATATGATCCAGGATGCAGAAGAGCAGGTTCGCATTATTCGTGAAAAGTTGAAAACAGCCCAGTCTCGTCAAAAGAGCCAATATGATCGTCATCATAAGGCTGTGACCTTTGAAGTTGACGAGAAGGCTTACCTTCGGGTTACACCTTTGAAGGGTACCCATCGTTTCGGTATCAAAGGCAAGTTGGCTCCTCGTTACATTGGTCCTTTTCGCATTCTTGCCAAACGAGGAGAAGTTGCCTACCGGTTGGAGCTTCCTCCGCATCTTTCCAAGGTTCATGATGTTTTCCACGTCTCGCAACTCAGGCGTTGCTTTTCGGATCCTATCCGTGAAGTGTACCACGAAACGCTTGATCTACAAGATAACCATTCATACCGAGAATACCCCGTGCGTATTCTTGATCAAGCTGAGCATACCACTCAACGTCGAAACCTCAAGTTTCTCAAAGTTCAATGGTCAAATCATTCCGAAAAGGAGGCAACTTGGGAGAGAGAGGATCGTCTCCGACTTGAGTATCCTGCGTTATTCCCGACGACTTCTAAATCTCAGGACGAGATTCTTTTAAGTGGGGGTGAGTTGTCACATCCCTAACCCTTAAGCAAGTTAGCCTTGTGCTCATCTCTTCTTTGCATTTGCATCTAAGATTTTTCAACAAGAACAACAAAGTGGCAAAGGAAAAACTCAAAACCCTAGCCACTATTTCAAATAAAGGATTTCTCAAACTAGTTAAAATCAATGAACCCAAAATGGCCTCAAGAAATGTTCAAACTTTCTGATAAATCATGAAAGTAAATGAGCATTGGAGAAAACTATTTTCTTGACACTTTAAGCATTTTTAAATTAATGCAAAAGCCACTGGTTTCAAACTTTAAATTTGAAATCAGAAACTATAAATTTTCAAAAATGTTGAAAACTTTGGAAATGGATGGGAATATTATAACAAATAATCAGGTGTGTCTAAAATAATTTTTACCACCTTTTTGGAGCTGAAATAAATAGCAAAACATTAGTTAACAAAACAGAACAAAACAGAAAAAAAAGGAGGAAGAAAACCTTACCTGACGCCTGAGGAGGCCCAGCCCACCAGGGGCAGGGTCGTCTTCTTCCTCTGCCTTGTGGCAGAGGGGAGATCGACCACAGCGGCCCCCTCCACCTCCTGCTTCGCCGTGGCGAGCTCCAGAGCCTCTGTGCCAGCGCGACGACAGGGATAAGCTCCCCAGGGTCTCCTCTATCCATTCCCCAGCACCGTTTTCCCTCTCCTCTCGGATCTTGCCCTCCCTCCTGCTGCCGCCATTAGAGCCGGGCTCGAGCTCGAGCCGCAGCGCTTCTAGCCACGGGAACATTCCTCCGAGTAGTTTGTTAGCTCCGCCTCGTCGAGCCGGTCCTCCCTGCAGAAGCCAAAGTCTCCCCAAGCTCGGCATCGCCCCAACGCCTTTGTCTTCCACCTCCGGCCGCCGGACCTCTCCCGTCGATTCACTCCCTCCGGCGCACCCCCGAGCCCCTCAACAACACCATCGGAACCGCCGTGAGCTCGTCGTCGTTTCCCCTCTCGCCCCACGTTCTTCCGTGCATCGTAGCCCCGTTCCCCACCAAGGCCGAGAGCTTCTCGCCGCCGGTCATGTCGTCGTCGTCGCTGTGGTGTTTGATCCACGCGCTCGAGCTAGGGATCGAGCTCCTGGAGCCTCCAGGAGCGTGATGAGCCCTCCAGCTGCCCTCCCCGTGCCCTAGAGCCATCGCTCGTAGAAGGCCGAGCTTCGGCCGCCGCTTCGGCTCGTCGCCGGCGCCTCTTCCGGCGACCCTAGCCACCCCTGATTCCCCTGGCAGCTCGGCCACTTCGCCAGCGTTCCGTAGCTGCAAACCGCGTTTGAATTGGTGCAGCGCAGCGCCGTTTAGGTTGTCTCCGGCGAGCCCTCCGCCGCGCCCGTGGTCGCCGCCGGCCATGCTCCGGTGGGGTTCGACGTGGCAAAGCTAACCCCAGCAGCTTAGGGGCTTAATCACTCGCTGACAGTGGGCCCAAGGCCAAGTCAAACCCCAATTAGGACTGGTCAGCACGGGATTAGTCCCAGAGAGGCTGACCAGTGGGTCCCCCCTGTCAGGTTTGACCTGAACAGGTCGGCTGACCTGCTGACGTCAGTCTGATGCAATAAATAGAATTTCCAGTATAAAACTAATTCCAGGAAATTGCTAAAACTTGTAAAAATCATAGAAATTAATCTGTAACTCCAACGAAAATAATTTATATATGAAAAAGTATCAGAAAAATTCAAGGATTCTGATTATGCTATTTTCAACTATGTTTGAAAAAGTTACAGAACCCTAAAATGTGGAATAAGGATTAATTCAATTCTTATAATTACTTTTAAAATGGAATTTGGAAAATATTCAAATTTCATTATGAATGCCATGATCACACACTGTTCTAATTACAAATCAGTACCATAACATGACATTTCATGCATGCTAACATCAAGTTGATCTGAGCATCAGGTCGAATCAATTAAAATGGTATCCGAGAATACCCCGTTTGAATTGCTATTCGAATGTGATTCGAATCAACTCTAAACCTAATACATGTTGAAAATAATAACTTATCACTTTGCATTCTCATGCCATGCTCATGCATCATTTTGATTGCATATGATTGTTATTGAATGTTACCATTCTTTTCGGTAGGCTCCGCACCCCCGGATTCCACCGAATATCCGTCTCACGGATATCGTTCCTCCTCTGAGCAACAAGGCAAGCAACCCCTTTGATCATCCCGATAATTCCCATGTTCTTGCTCCTGCACTTATTTATTGCATTAGGATCAAATGCTTCAACTGCTTTTGCCACGTTAGTTGAACCCGCTTCCTTTGCATGACCTAACATTGTCACAGTAAATAGCCGAACCTTGCAACCTAGCATACCTGGCAGTTGCTTGAGCTATGATGTGCCTTATCCTGCTATGCATGCTATGCTTAGAGTTGTGTATGGTCTGTCATCTGGGAGATGAACAGAATTGTGGAATGTGTTTGGTGAGCAAAGGTTGTGTGTTGAACTTGATTTGGTAAAGGTACTGGTGAAAGGCTGTGTAGGAGTACATGGCGGGTTGTTTCATTGGAACCGTCCTTAGGAACTGAGTTCCGTGTATGTAATCCAAGACTAGATACTACCACATGATGGGCCCTGAAATATGACCCCGCTCGGCCTATTAATCGCGTAGTACTCGGTCCAGGAGTTGCAAGTAGTTTCTGGTGTTTATAGTAATGCTGGAGGCCGTGCATGGTGCTGACCTGAGAGGTGGGCTGTGATGCGGTAGGCAGTGGCACGGTGTACCAAGTGGCACCCGGATGGTGGGCTTGGGAACCCTGCGCACATCCTTTGAGGCCGTGGCGGAGACCCCGGCCGGACTTCCGTACGTGTTACTCTCAGATAGGCGATAAACCTGGACTAGGTACTAGTGTGGTTAACGGTCGTGGCCGACTCCCTCGCTGGGCTTCCGCTTGAAGGTTGCCGAGGTGCATGACGTGCACATGGCGATAAGTGGCGAGAGCGTGTGTGACGAAGTACACCCCTGCAGGGTTATGATCTATTCGAATAGCCGCGTCCACGGATATGGACTACTTGGAGACATATGTTGTTCATAGATAACTTCAATGGCTACTCATAAATTTGTCAAGATAAGCGTGAGTGTCGTGGACGGCATTTCCGTACGGAGACGGAATGATTCCACGATAGTGTATTGTTGTGGTGTTAGTGGACTCGCGTGCGAGAAATCAAGTTGTCAAAATTATTTTAAAATTGCAAGTTGTCTAGCCACGAGTCAAATGCTGGCTTTCCGCATGAAACCCCACAATACCTTTTGATACCTTGCATGAGTAGTTAGTTGTCCTAAAGTCTTGCTGAGTACCTTCGTACTCATGTTTGCTTAATACATGTTGCAGAGGTTGCTAATGACCCTAATGGAGGGTTCTTCGTAGACATCGACGACGACGAGTAGCTGGTGTCCCAGCTACGATCTGGCCCTACGTTGGATCTGTAGTATAGTCGGGCCATGTGCCTTCTAGTTGCCCTGTCTGTACTCAGACAGTTTATAACTCTTCCGCTGGCTTGTAACTGAATGACTGCTATTATGGGTCGTGAGACCCTTGTTGTGTCATATTATGTGTGTGGCTCTTCCGAGCCTCTTAAATAAAGCTTGTATGTTTATGGTTATGTTGTGATGCCATCGATGTATCTATACATATCGGTATGCCATGCGTACGTGTGTCGTACTTGATATGTATGGGGTTCGATTACCTAGTCGTGAACTTTAGTAGCACTCCTTACAAGGAAATGCCCCTTTGTGATCCAACGAGCCTTGGTAGTTCGCTACTGCTCCGGACACATTGGTTGACCGGCATGTGTCCTTCTTAGCTGCTGTGTCTGTCCCCTTTGGGGAAATGTCACGCGATGTAATGGAGTCCTTGTAGCTTGCTACGACTCGTCTACATTCGCTGATGACCGATACCTGCTTTGTTGGGTCATGTATGCCTGTCCTTGTGCGGTACTGCCACTTTGGTTTATGACTAGACATCTCGATCCGGGTTCTTTGACATTGGATTGCTAGCGACACTATCGCATACGTGAGTCAAAAGACGCAAACGGTCCCGGCTAAGGTAAGGCTGCAGCCTGGAGTTAACCGTGCGTGAGACCACAAAGGGATGCGATGTGTTACAGGCTGGATTCCTATGGCTTAGGATCGGGGTCCCGACATCTTCTTTTTTCTCCTCTTCTCCTTATTTTTTTCTTATTCTCTTCTTCTCTTCTTCTTTACATCTTCTCCTTCTTATTTTTGTTCTTCTCTTCTTCTTCTTTTTCTTCTTCTTCTTTTTCTTCTTCTTCTCCTTCTTATTTTTTTCTTCTCCTCTTCTTCTTCTTTTTCTTCTCCTCCTCCTCCTCCTACTCCTCTTCTTCTTCTCCTCTTCTTGTCCTCCTCCTCCTCCTCTTCTTGTCCTCCTCCTCCTCCTATTCTCCTCTTCTCCGCCTAACTAAATCTACTAACCTAACTAAAACTACTAACCTAACTAAATCTACTAACCTAACTAAAACTACTAACCTAACTAAATCTACCACTAAAACTACTAACAATAACAACTACTAAAACTACTAAAAAATAATAAAACTAGTAAAAAATAATGCGGGTGGGGGTGGGGGTGGGGGTGTGGGGGCTCACCGAGAGGGGCGGCTATGGAGGGGTCGGGATGGCGGGGGTGGCGGGGCGGCGCCGGGGGCGCCAGGTGCGGCGGCGCGACGGTGGTGGGGCAGCGGCAGCGGGGGCGAGGTGGGGAGAGAGAGGGGCGGCGGCAGGGGCGGCAGGGGCGACAGGGCCGACAGGGGCGGCAGTGGGGCGCGACAGGGGCGGCGGCAGGGGTGGCGACGCGACGGGGGCGGCGGCGCGAGGTGGTCCTGGCGGTCGTTATAGAGGGGAGGAGCGCGCGGGGTGGGGAGAGAGAGCGAGGGGCGCGCGAGGAGGAGCCGTTACAGAGAGAGAGAGGGGCGGGGTGGGGGAGGAGCCGTTAACGGAGTTAGCGCTTTGTCGTCTGCCGGCGGACGGCAAAGAGTCTAGACTCTTTGTCGTCTGCCTCCGGACTCTTTGCCGTCCGCTAGCAGACGGCAAAGGTCCGACACCTGTTTGACCTAGCCACCCCGCGGTCAGGTGGGCCTATCTACATCTTTGCCGTCTGCCTCTAGACTATTTGTCGTCCGCTAGCATACGGCAAAGAGGTGACAGATGGCAAAAAAGACTGTATGCCATCAGCCAGTATTGTGCCGTCTGTTTTGCTGAAGCTGACGGCAAAGACAATCTTTGCCATCAGCTAGCAGACGGCAAAGACTAGACAGATGGCAAAATACTGATTTCCAGTAGTGATTATGCAGTCCATCACTTTTATTACTTTGCCATCACAAGTTTGTACAACGCTTATTTTCTCTTACACTAAATGATGAAACATATTTAGGAGCATTTTTTATTGCTTTATGCACCGATGATAACTTACTTGAAGGATCTTATTCAATCTCTAGGTAGGTATGATGGACACTCATGGCAAGAAACTGGATTTAAGGGTTTTTGGATGCACAAGTAGTATTTCTACTTAGTATGATTTTTTGGCTAGCAAAAGGTTCTAAACAAGCACCACATGTTGAAGGATCGATAACAATATAACTTCTATGCAAATATACACAACCATAACTCGTTATGTTGTCTTACTTGTCCAACTTCAACTACTTGCTCGAGTTTGAAAATAATTAATGGGTATTCACAATCATAGAAGATGTTCAAGATAATATATTTGTATGTGAACGTTCTCTTCCTTATATTAATCATTCATAAATTGCTTGTATGACCAATGTTGTGATTGTCAAGCTTCAAAAGATTTCACTTTATAAACCCAAAGTGAATCTACTACTAGGCATAATATGAACATATAATTTCAACTTCATGGTATTCAATTCATTCAACAATTTACTCATAGGATATAAGTGAAGCTCAAGAGTAAATATCAAACTACTCTCAAAAAGATATAAGTGAAGATCAATGAGTAGTCAGACAATTAAGTAGATATGTGAGGAATCCCTCTCTCAATAAATATTTTCAGATCTGAACATTTTCTTAAACAGCAAGCAAAAGAAACATAGCACTCCGAGAATAGCACATATCATGTGGACAAATAGAAATTTAGGCTCAACACAGGCTAACCGATATTTGTTGATGAAGAGAGGTGGCATGCGTAGCATCCCCAAGATTAGATGGTTGAGACTTCTTGAAATATTTTCTTGGGGTGCCTTGGGCATCCCCAAGCTTGAGATTTTGTTTCTCGTTCAATCCTGTCATATCACGGTTCCACCTATTCTCAAAAACTTCATCCACACAAAACTTGAAAAGAACACTTGAGATAGGTTAGTACACATAGGAATAATAAACACTTCATGTACTGCCAAGACAATTTTCCTAATAATTTTCAAACATTAGGTATTGTATACTATCAGTTCCACAATTTATATCTACTAATATAGGCCATGGAAACTATAGGATAAGTAGATAACAAAACTATGACAGCAATCTGTCCAAACAGTATAGTCTGTAGTAATTTCTTTAAAAAGTGTAGTTCTCTATCTCCAAAACTTCTGAAAAATTAGGAAGTCATAAATAATTTGTATTAAAACATTCTTTACAAATTTTAGAAACTTTCCAAGTTCGAGTAAAATATGAAAATTCAAACACTACAACAAAAGTTTATGTTCTTACACAGCACCTATCAAACATGTAACTCAAGCATCCTAGGACGCAAATCTTGGAAGTTTTTATTGCAAAACAAGATTATAAAAAACATATAACAGAGAAAAACGAAATAAAATGATGCTCCAAGAAAAACACATATCATTTGATGAATAAAAATATACCTCCAAGTAAGATATATCGATAATGTTGGAGACGAAAGAGGGGATGCCTTCTCGGGCATCCCCAAGCTTAGACGCTTGAGTATTCCTTGGATATTACCTTCGGATGACTTGGGAATCCTCAATATTATGTTCTTGCTGCTCCTTATTCTCCTCATATTGGTATCTCACCCAAAACTTGAAAACTTCAATCACACAAAACTTAATTGAACTTTGTAAGATGGGTTAGTATGATAAATATATATCATTCTTTTAGGTACTACGAAGAAAAGATTTTCATAATTTGTATAACATAATACACACTGTATTATATCATTCCCATAATTTACATCACTCAATATCAATTATGGAAACACTAAAACAAGCAAACTATGCACGCAAAACAGAATCTGTCAAAAACAAAAACAGTCTATGAAGATCTGCATTACAACCATACTTTCCTGACTCTAAAAATTCTGAAATATTAGGAAAACGTAGATAACTTCCATAAAAAACTGTGTTAAAATTTCATAATTGTTACACGCTCCAGTAAAATCGCAGAAATTCTGCACTAGACGTAAAAGTTCATGTTTTTACACAGATTCAAACAAGCAAGTATCCACAATATCCCAAAGGCTTTACTTGGCACTTTATTGAAATAAAAGCTATAAAGCATGATTAATACAGTATCTTAATCATGTGAACACTCAAAAACAGAAAGTAAAAGTGTTGGGTTGTCTCCCAACAAGCAGTTTTCTTTATTGCCTTTTAGCTAGGCATGATGATTCCAATGATGCTCGTATAGGAATAATAGTTGAAACATGCAAGAGAGCATCATGAATCACATGGCAATTACATTTAAGTCTAACCCACTTCCTATTCAAAGGGATTCCGAAATAAAACAATTTATTGTAGCAAGAATCATCTTGCATAGGAATCCCAAACAAGCATAACTTCAAAACTTTGAACACATAGAGAGGAAACTTGATATTATTGCAATTCCTACAAGCATATGTTCCTCCCTCATAATGATTTTCAGTAGAATCATGAAGGTATTCAACAATATAACTATCACATACATCATTCTTTTCATGATGAACAAGTATAGAATTTTTATTACTACCCACACAAGCAAAATTCTTATCATTTATAGTAGTGGGAGCAAACTCAACAAAATAGCTATCATGAGACACTTGATTGGCTTAATCAAAATGAAAATAAAAATCATGATGACATGTTTCATGGTTATTATTACTCTTTATAACATAAGTGTCATCACAATAATCATCATATATAGCAAATTTATTCTCATAATAGTCCACTGAAACCTCTTCCAAAATTGTGGATTCATCAATAAATAAAGTCATGACCTCTCCAAATCCTCTTTTATCATTATAAAAAATTCAACACCCTCCAAATTAGTGGGATCATTAGTACCTAGAGAACACTCTTCCAAACCCACTTTCATCAATATAATCATCATAAATAGGAGGCATGCTATCATCATAATAAATTTGCTCATCAAAACTTGGTGGACTAAAAATATCAACTTCATCAAACAATGCAACCCCAAGCTTGTGGCTTTGCATATCATTAGCATCATAAATATTAAGAGAATTCATACTAAAAATATTTCTATCACACTCATCATTCAAGGAATTCACATTAAGCGTTTTCATAGTTTCTTCCTCGACCACTTGAGCACAATTTTCCTTTCCATCATTGTGACAAAAGAAATGATAAAGATGAACAATATGAGACCACCTAAATTCCATTTTTTTGTAATTTTCTCTTATAAAACCAAACTAGTGAAAACAAGAAACTGAAAGATTTGATTGTAAGATCTAAATATATACCTTTAAGCACTCACCTCCCCGACAAGGCGCCGGAAAAGAGCTTCGTTGCCGGGATGTGAGTGTCACTTACCTAACCTCCTCGGCAACGGCACCAGAAAAGAGCTTGGTGTCTACTACGCAACTTTATTCTTGTAGACTCTTGTTGGGCCTCCAAGCATAGAGTTTTCTAGGATAGTAGTAACTTTCCCTCAAGTGGATAACCTAAGGTTTATCCAACCGTGGGAGGTGTAGGTTGAAGATGGTCTCCCTCAAACAATCATGCAATCAAATACAAGAAATCGCTTGTGTCCCCTACACACCCAATACAAAGGCAAATTGTTTAGGTGCACTAGTTCGGTGAAGAGATGGTGATACAAGTGTAGAAATGATAGTAGATATTGATTTTTGTAATCAGAAAATATAAAAACAGCAAGGTAGAAAGTGATAAAAGTGAGCACAAACGGTATTGCAATGCTTGAAAACAAGGCCTACGGTCCGTACTTTCGCTGGTGCAATCTCTCAAAAATGCTAATATAACTGGATCACATAACCATCCTGCAACGTGTAACGAAGAATCACTCCAAAGTTCTTATCTAGCGGAGAACATAAGAAGAAATTTTTTGTAGGGTACGAAACCACCTTAAAGCTATCCTTTCCGATAAATCTATCCAAGAGTTCGTACTAATATAATAAGTTATCTTTTCCGATCGATCTATTTAGAGTTTGTACTAAAATAACACCATATGATACGCATCAACCAACTCTAATGTCACCTAGATACTCCAATGTCACCACAAGTATCCATGAGTTAATTATACGATACGCATCAAACAATTTCGGATTCATAATACTCAATCCAACACAAAGAACATCAAAGAGTGCCCCAAGATTTCTACCGGAAAACATTGTATGAAAACATGCAATCAACCCCTATGCCTAGATTACCCAATTATCACCTCGAGAATCCGCGAGTTGATGCCACAACATATATCAAGTGAATCACTTGAATACCTCAATGTCACTACGTGTATCCGCATGCAAGTCATATATTATGTGATCTCAAACCTGAATGTTCAATCCAACATAACGAAATCTCAAAGGGAAAACTCAATTCATCACAACAAGATAGAGAGGGAATAACATCATATGATCCGACTATTTTAACAAAGCACGTGATACATCAAGATCGTGCCATCTAAAGAACACAAGAGAGAGAGAGAGAGAGACTGAATACATAGCTACTGGTACAAACCGTTAGCCCCGAGAGTGGACTACTCCCTCCTCGTCATGGCCTCCACCGGAATGATGAAGATGGCCACCAAAGATGATCTACCCTCTCGGGCAGGGTATTGTTTTCTCTCTAGATTGGTTTTCATCGATACACAGACCTTGCGGAAGAGGAACTTATCATCTAGGGTTATTTCTAATGGTTTCTATATTTATAGGAATTTTGGGCGTCGGTTTCACGCGAAGATGGGCCACGAGGAGAGCACAAGACACCAGGGCGCACCTGGGGCCTCTGGCATGCCTTGGTGAGTGGTGCCCATCTTATTGCTCTTCTGGCCTGCTTCTTTGGTCCCGGGGATGGTTTATGGCCCAGATAAAATCGTCAAAAAGTCTCGGGTTATTCCGAGAACTTTCATTTTCTACACACAAAAAACACCACGATAGTTCTGCTGAAAACAACATTTGTTCGGGTTAGTTCTAAATAAATCATATAAAGTGCATAAAAACCATATAAAAGTATTGTAAATATAGGTGAATATGGCATGAATACTTCATAAATAATCGATACTTTGGAGATGTATCAATGAACTCCATCTTTTTATCCTTAGTAGCAACGACACAAAAATGTATCTTGTCCCCTTCTATCATTGGGATATACAAACCCGTCAGGTTGAACCCACTACAACGCACCCCTCTCACTGAAGAAATATCAATCTACTTGGACAAAGAAAATTAATAGATGGGAGATATTTACAAAGCTACATGCAATAAGAATCAATAAAAGATTCAGAGAAGACTCCAATATTTTATCATGAATAATCTGAACATAAACCCACAATTCATAGGATCCCAACAAACACACCGCACAAAAGCATTACATCGGATAGATCAAAGTGAAGATGCAATTATCATTGTATTGAAGATCAAGAGAGGGACAGATATTCATCTAGATACTAATTACGGACCCGTAGGTCTATGGTGAACTATTCACACATCACCATGGAGGCAGCAAGGATGATGATGAAGGCCTTGCTGCTGGATTCCCCCTCCGGTAGAGTACCGTAAAAGGCCTCCCGATGGGATCACGGTGGAACGGATACTTGCAGCAGTGGAAAAGGGGTTTAGGGGGATCTCCTAGGGTTTTTGGAATATATGTGAATTTATAGGCCAGAGAGGGTGTCGGGAGGTGGCCGAGGAGGCCAGGAGCTATTAGGGCGTGCCCTACCCCCTGGTCGCGCCTTGATGGGTCCTGGGCCCCTCGTGTAGCCTCCTGTCTTCTCTCGAAGCTTCCAGGTCTTAATTTTGTCCATAAAAATCATAAGAAAGTTTTGGGTCGATTGGACTTCATTTGGTATAGTAAACGTGAAGAGCAGAAAACATGCAGAAAACAAGAACTGGCACTTGGCACTGGATCAATAGGTTAGTGCTCAAAAATAATATAAATTGGTAAATAAATACCCAAAAAGTATCCTAGAATGATAATATTCTAGCATGGATCAATAAAAATTATAGATATGTTGGGGACATGTTAGCATTATAGGCGTGATATCTTTTATAAGCTCCAAAATTTGAGGAAAGGAAAATTATGTGTTGATGAGTATCATAAGGAGATGGAGGCAATGATAAGAGCCAAGATACATGAAGACGAGGAGTAATCCATGGCAAGGTTTCTCTATGGGCTGAATCCTAATGTCAAACAAGTTGATGATTTGCTGCCATATCGGAATGTGGTAGGGCTTCTACATCTTGCTTCTAAGGCTGAACATCAATTGCAAGAAGACTCAAATCAAAACAAAACTACATCCTTTACAGCTCGAGCTACATCAAGTGGATGTTTGTGCCACAATTTAATGTTGGTCGAGGTATCATGACTAGTTGTGGTGGTGGAAATCAGTCCCATACACGTGTAGCCACAAGCCAGAATGATGCTTTAAATTCGAAAAAGAGCAGATTTGCAACCCCTAGTTCACCCTCCATTGGCTCCACGGGGAAAACTAGTGATATATAGTGCTTTACATGCAAGGGACATTTCCATATGAAGAAAGATTGTCCCAACAAGTGTACCATGTCGATCACACAAAATGGAGAATATGAGTCATGTAGTGAACCTAAAGAAGAAACTCAGAATGGTAAAAATTCAGATGTTAATGATTGTACCTATTGTGATTATGAGCAAGGTGCCTCTCTTGTTATCACTAAAGTTTTAAGTGTCCAGATCAAAGAAGTAGAGAATGGACAACAACACAACTTGTTTCAAACGAGAGCCAAGGTGCAAGACAAGGTATGCAAAGTAATTGTTGATGGTGGAAGTTTTCACAATGTTGCTAGTAGAGAAATGTGTGATAAGCTTGGGTTGAAGCTACAATAATACCCCCACTCATATCATATCCAATGGTTGAGTGAATGTGGAGAATTGAAGGTCACACACATGGTACAAGTGCAATTTAAGATTGGATACTATAATTACACCGTTGAGTGTGATGTTGTGCCTATGAAGGTGTGTCATTTGCTGTTGGGAAGACCGTGGCAATATGATGTTTCAACTCAACATTGTGGCAGAACTAGTCAATACACCATCAAATGGAAAGGAAAAGACTTGGTGTTAAGGCCCATGACACCCCAACAAATCATGGATGAGCACATGCAAAAGGTTTCTGAAGTAAAAGTAGTGAGTAAGAAAGAGGGAGAGAAAAAGAGTGATAGAGATATCCACAAAACTGTGAGTGAGCACCACAAGCCAAATTTGAGATGTTAGAGCATATATCTCAATATGTGGGTTCGGTAATTTATGACAATCCCTATGGACTAATGTTTGCCTTGAGTTATATTTGTAGGATTTGTCCATAGGCACTTCTTGAAGTCCATCTATTGGTTTCAAGGAGTATATATGATGACCAAGGTGGTATTCAATGTATTATCCAAAGAATGGTCACAAAGACAAAAGGTTGATCAAGACTAAGTCAAAGAGTAAATCAAGTTGATCAACACACAAAGCATATAATATATACCGAGAGGGATCGAGTGATCCCATTTTATGGTAAGCATTGTCCATTACGCTTTTGTGTACTAACCCATGGTCTTCATGAGAGTTCTATGTGGGGGGTTAGGTGTGTTTCCATGGGCTTGAGTCAATAGGAAGATCTCATACAACCCATGAAGGATGACATTGATACGTCTCCAACGTATCTATAATTTTTGATGGTTTCATTCTATTATCTTGTCAAACTTTGGATGTTTTGTATGCCTTTTATATCTTTTTTGGGACTAACTTATTAACTCAGTGCCAAGTGCCAGTTCCTGTTTTTTCCGTGTTTTTGACCCTTTTCAGAGGAGGATTTTAAACGGAGTCCAAACGGAACGAAACTTCCAAAAAGAATTTTTCTGAAACAGAAAAAGATCGGGGAACCTGAGAACCAGGGCAGGGGCCACCAGGGACCCCCATAAGCCCCCTAGACGCGGCCAGGGGGCCCGCGCCTCCCAGTCTTGTGGGCTCCCTGGGCCACCTCTGCCCTAGGTCTTTCGCCTATATATTCCCAAAAAATCCAGAAAAAATCACGAGATCATCGAAAGTATTTTTCCGCCGCCGCAAGCTTCTGTCTCCACAAGATCCCATCTGAGGCACGTTCTGGTGCCCTGCCGGAGGGGGGATTTGGACACGGAGGGCTTCTTCATCAACACCATGACCTCTCCGATGATGCGTGAGTAGTTCACCATAGACCTACGGGTCCATAGCTACTAGCTAGATGGCTTCTTCTCTCTCTTGGATCTTCAATACAAAGTTCTCCATGATCTTCATGGAGATCTATCCGATGTAATCTTCTTTTGCGGTGTGTTTGTCGAGATCCGATGAATTGTGGATTTATGATCATATTATCTATGAATCTTATTTGAGTTTCTTCTGATCTCTTATATGCATGATTTCATATCCTTGTAATTCTCTTCGAGTTGTGGGTTTTGTTTGGCCAGCTTGATCTATGATTCTTGCAATAGGAGAAGTGCTTGTTTTGGGTTCATACCATGCGGTGACCTCACCCACTGACAGAAGGGGTAGCGAGGCACGCATCATGTTGTTGCCATCAAGGGTAAAAAGATGGGGTTTTCATCATTGGTTTGAGATTATCCCTCTACATCGTGTCATCTTGCTTAAGGCGATACTCTGTTCGTCATGAACTCAATACACTAGATGCATGCTGGATAACGGTCGATGTGTGGAGTAATAGTAGTAGATGCAGAAAGTATCGGTCTACTTGTTTCGGACGTGATGCCTATATGTATGATCATTGCCTTAGATATCGTCATGACTTTGTGTGGTTCTATCAATTGCTCGATAGTAATTTGTTCACCCACCATAATATTTGCTATTTTGAGAGAAGCCTTTAGTGAACACTATGGCCACCGGGTCTAATCCACACCATATTTTCAGCCTTACTCTTTTACTTCGTTGCACTTTCCGCCTTCAGATCTCACTTTGCAATCAATCTTAAAGGGATTGACAACCCCTTTATAGCGTTGGGTGCAAGCTCTTTGTGTTTGCGAGGTACTCTGGACTTGACGAGATTCTCCTACTGGATTGATACCTTGGTTCTCAAACTGAGGGAAATACTTATTGCTCCTGTGCTGCATCACCCTTTCCTCTTCAAGGGAAAAACCAACGCAAGCAAGTCTCCACCAACGTGTCAATTTATGGCGTTGTTGTTTGAGAAGTAGCAGACATCAAGTGGTGATCGTCATCGAGATTGCGGTGTGCAAGCTCAAGTGGAGCATCACGAAGATATCTTGCTTGATGTTTGTCGTCCATTGTGGTGGCAATGGACTTTCGAAGATGTGCTGAAGAGTGGCTCACCCATAGTAGAGTATGGGGGAGCAACTTACAAGTCTTCATTGAGCCAGCGCAATCAAGAAAGGTGGTCCATCTTGAGGAAGTCAAGATCGTCATCATCTAGCTCAAGTGGACTATGTGCAAGGTATAGGTTTGTCCTTGATAGGTTTTCTATTTTAGGATAGATTGTCGTACTATCAAGGGGGCTCTCAAGTGAGTAGTTTGAGCGTATCGTTCATTGAGAGATCAAACCATTTGCATCCTTGCATCATCTTTCTTGGTTCTTGTTTGGTGGTTCTCTTTGAGAGTTTTAGAGCTTATGGTCGTCTTTATGACAAGCTCGAGTTCATCAAAAACGGATTTCATGTGCATCTTCAATGTTGTTTTTAATGTTGGAGTTTTTGCCGGTTCTTCATTCATAGAGTTCTCACATCTCTTTATCATTAGCATTTTCATAACTCCATGTTCTTAAGTTTGGATAGCTCTTGTCATCCTGAATCCAACAAGCTTGAGTTTGCTCAATTCAGAGCTCATTTGCAGAAATTATGGCAATTTTGGTATTCTTGCCTTTCATCTGTTACCTGTGGTCTACCTGAAATGGTCCAAGCTGTAGTACCGCTCCCTCGGGTGGTACTACCTCTTATCATCGGTAGTACCACCCGGGCCGGTGGTAGTACCGCTCCACGGCGGTAGTGGCCGAGCTTGTATCGCTGGCCAGTACCGCTGCCCATAAGTTTGACACCTTTTTTGGTCGGACTTTGCGATAGTGTTGGGCGGTAGTACCGCCTGGTACTAACGCTTGTTACTACCGCTCCTCGCAGTACTATCGGCCCTGCCCCCTCTCAGTTCGTCCTCCCTCTTCCTGAGCGGTAGTACCGCTCCGGATATTTTATGCGACGTTCGAAGATTTTATGCAAATGCATCAAGCAACTCATGAGCAATTTCAGATTGATCTGGCATTTATGGACACTTCATTTATGGACACTTCAAGGAAGAACTAAAAAGTATGTATGAATAAGTTAAATTCAAATTTGAACTGTATTATTACAAAAGTTCATATTTGGATTGTAATATCTACACTTGAATTACTTTTGCATTGAAATATTTCCATGGCCTGGTTATGGACAAAAAATGATATTTATCTTCAATTATTTTATCAAGTACTCCATATAGTGTAGAAAAAACAAAGATGAACATTTTTATAAGGTTGAATGCCCCCCCCCCCCCCGTGTAAAGACGTAAAACGCCCACGCCAATGACACCCCACATAAACCATAATGTTCAGAACTGTGCAATTTGCTACTTCCTTCATTCACAAATATAAAATGTTTTGGGTATTTTAATACGGACAATATACGGACTGAAATAAATGAACAAAGACACTTATGTATATATGTGTGCATATACATCTGATTCAAGAAAAAGGTTAGAACATCTTATATTTGTGAACGGAAGAAGTATTTACTAAATAATGACACCGCAAAAATATCAAGATACTCTGAGTAAAAGAAGTACTTTTGAGTATATGTAAATTGTTATATATTACCAAAATACCAGCATTGATTATAGGGGAATAAAGACAAAACAAAACAGTTGAACTATCATGGTTACTAATCATATAACCAATGGCAAATGAAGATGTATGCAAATCGCTTCGCCACTTTGAACATTGCACCAAGCTAACCAGAAACGACAAAATAAACTAGCTTCAACCTGCCTTCGGCCTTGCCATTGTTTTCCCTTGCTTGCTGCCAAAAAGTGAATACCTACTGACTTGCTCTTTTTTGTTGCTTTTTGTCATGTTGCAACATGCTGGGTGTCTAGAGAGGCTTTGTGCTATCCGACAGCCAGTTGCAAGGATTGCCACTCAAGAAAGGGGAAACCTACAAATAGTTGCAACACATACTTCAGTGGGGCAATTATTCCAAGACGATGAGGTTGGTTACCGTTGGAAATTATTTGTTAGTTAAACATGAAACTATCGTCCTTTAAGATATTTCACATGATGCAAGTGCAAGTATTCCTTCTCATGCACAATAACCCCGCTCTTCATCAAGTAAGTTTAGTAACAAATTGGTATCAAGTATCTAGAGCTCACCTTTTCCCAAACTTCTTCATTGTACTCATTGACCCAATTTATCTCCAAAGGTGATAGCACGGGTAAGTCAATAAGCTTTATGTGAAGTTACAAAATGAATAAGAAAATAATCAGAATTTCATGAATAATGTGCTTTAGCTTGACAATAACCAACATAACCAGCAAGTATAACTAAAAAATGATCAACAGATTCAACAAAAACTTGGATTGTCAGAATGCACATCAAAGACCATACATTCAGGCAGGGGCAGAGCCAAGAATAGGACATGGGGTGCCAATGAGATAATGATCGAAGAAGAGTGATAAAACAATGATATATGAAGACATAGATATAGGATTCATATCAGATATAGCAATATATGTAAGAGATATAACACAATGTAGTGTTGATATCAAACTATAGCAATATCTCATTTGTGCTTTCATGAAAGCATATATGTCTTGCTTGTACAATAGAAAGCTACTCCCTGTGTAAAGAAATATAAGAGAGTTTAGATCACTGAAATAGTGATCTAAACGCTCTCATATTTCTTTACAGAGGGAGTGCATTTCTGATAGCTCAAGCGTAGCTCTATGACTACAAAGCCCATTGAACAAGTCAACAATCTCATCGGAGTTGTGGCAACTAATCTTCAGTAGGCTTGATCTCAATAACTCCCTCATGCATTGTAGTGATGAATCTTTGGTACACTGGTGGCAGTTCTTCACTGCTTCTCTACTCATATGGATAAAGACTTGGCGCTCATCTTTGCATTGGTATTGGTGAAACATGTGGAAACAAAGAAATGAGAGCGTATTCCAAAACACTGCTTGCACAGTACATGTTTGTTTCCTTGAGTGGTACTACCTCTTATCATTGGTAGTACTGCCCGGGCCGGTGGTAGTACCACACCATGGCGGTAGTGGCCCAGCTTGTACCGCTGGCCAGTACCACTGCCCACAAGTTTGGCACCTTTTTTGGTCGGACTTTGCGATAGTGTTGGGCAGTAGTACCGCCCGGTACTACCGCTTGTTACTATCGCTCCTCGCGGTACTATCGTCCCTGCCCCCTCTCATTTCAGCCTCCCTCTGCCTGAGCGATAGTACCGCTCCGAAGATTTTATACAACGTTTGAAGATTTTATGCAAATGTATCAATAAATTCATCATCAAGCAACTCATGAGCACTTTTAGATTGATCTGGCATTTATGGACACTTTATTTATGGACACTTCAAGGAAGAACTGAAAAGTATGTCTGAATAAGTTAAAGAAAAAATTGAACTATATTATAACAACAGTTCATATTTGGATTGTAATATCTACACTTGAATAATTTTTGCATTGAATTATTTCCACGCCATGTTTATGGACAAAAAATGATATTTATCTTCAGTTATTTTATCAAGTACTCCATATAGTGTAGGAAAAAAAACAAAGATGAACATTTGTATAAGGTTGAATGGCGCCCCTCGTGCAAAGAGGTAAAACGCCCATGCCAATGACACCTCAGATAAACCATAATGTTCAGAACTGTGCAATTTGCTCCTTCCTTCATTCAAAAATATAAAATGTTTTGGATATTTTAATACGGACAATATACGGACTGAAATAAATGAACAAACACACTTATGTATATACGTGTGCATATACATCTCATTCAGCAAAAAGGTTAGAAAATCTTATATTTGTGAACGGAAGAAGTATTTGCTAAATAATGACACCGCAAAAATATGAATATACTCTGAGTAAAAGAAGTACTTTGAGTATATGTAACTTGTTATATACTAACAAAATCCCAGCAATTATTATAGGGCAATAAAGACCAAACAAAACAGTTGAACTATCATGGTTGCTAATCATATAACCAATGGCAAATGAAGATGTATGCAAATTGCTTCACCGCATTGAACATTGCACCAAGCTAACCAGAAATGATAAAATAAACCAGCTTCAACCAATGCCTTCGGCCTTGCCATCGTTTTCCGTTGCTTGCTGCCAAGAAGTGAATAACTACTGACTTGCTCTTTTTTGTTGCTTTTTGTCATGTTGCGACATGATGGGTGTCTAGAGAGGCCTTGTGTAATCCAACAGTTAGTTGCGAGGATTGCCACTCAAGAAAGGGGAAATGTGCAAATAGTTGTGAAACATACTTCAGTGGGGCAATTATTCCAAAACGATGAGGTTGGTTACCATTGGAAATTATTTGTTAGTTAAACATGAAACTATCATCCTTTAAGATATTTCACATGATGCAAGTGCACATATTCCTTCTCAAGAACAATAACCCACTCTTCATCAAGTAAGTTTAGTAACAAACTGGTCACAATTATCTAGAGCTCACCTTTCCCCAAACTTCTTCATGGTACTCATTGACCCAATTTATCTCCAAAGGTGATAGCAAGGGTAAGTCAATAAGCTTTCTCTGAGGTTACAAAATGAATTAGAAAATAATAAGAATTTCATGAATAATGTTCTTTAGCTTGACAATAACCAACAGAACGAGCAGGTATAACTAAAAAATGATCAATAGATGCAACGAAAACTTGGATTGTCAGAATGCATATCAAAGACCATACATTCAGGCAGGGGCTGAGCCAAGAATAGGACATGGGGTGCCAATGAGATAATGATCGAAGAAGAGTGATAAAACAACGATATATGAATACATAAATATAGCATTCATATCAAATATAGCAATATATGTAAGACCTATAACACAATGTAGGGTTGATATCAAACTATAGCAATATCTCATTTGCGCATTCATGAAAGCATATACATTTTGCTTGTACAATAGAAAGCTACTCCCTCTATAAAGAAATATAAGAGAGTTTGGATCACTAAAATAGTGATCTAAACGCTCTCATATTTCTTTACAAAGGGAGTGCATTTTGTTAGCTCAAGTGTAGCTGTTTGACTACAAAGCCCATTGAACAGGTCAACCATCTCATCGGAGTTGCGGCAACTAATCTTCAGCAGGCTTGATCTCAATAACTCCCTCATGCATTCTGGTTATGAATCTCTGCTAGATTGGTGGCACTGCTTCACTGCTTTTGTACTCATATGGATAAAGACTTGGTGCTCATCGTTGCATTGGTATTGGTGAAACATGTGGAAACAAAGAAATGAGAGGGTATTCCAAAACACTGCTTGCACAGTACATGTGTGTTTCCTCGAGTGGTACTACCTCTTATCATCGGTAGTACTGCCTGTCCGGTGGTAGTACCACTCGAGGGAGGTAGTGGCCCAGTTTGTACCGCTGGTCAGTACCGCTGCCCATAAGTTTGATACCTTTTTTTGTCGTACTTTGTGATAGTGATGGGCGGTAGTACCACCCAGTACTACCGCTTGTTACTACCACTCCTCCCGGTACTATTGGCCCTGCCCCCTCTCAGTTCGTCCTCCCTCTTCCTGAGCGGTAGTACCGCTCTGGTTCGGGCTGAGGGGGTAGCGGTTGGATTTTTTTTGTCCTATTTAAGGGGATCGTCTTCCCCAATGGTTTTTTATCCGTTGAGCTTGTTTTTGCCACCCATTGTTGACCTTCTTTGAGCTTGCTAATTCTCAATCTCACCAATGATTCTTACTTATTCTTGAGGGAAAAGAGAGAGGAGATCTAGATCCACGTTTCCACCAATCACTTTCTCTAGTATGTGAGGGGAACCCCTTGGATCTAGATCTTGGAGTTCTCTGTGTTCTTCTTTGTTCTTCCTCTCTTTTTCTTCAATAGCATTAGTTGTCGTGGAGGGATTTGGGAGTGAAGGACTTGGGAACTCTATGTGCCCTCGCCATTGCATTTGGTGCATAGGTTTGAGTTCTCCACGGTGATACGTGGAAGTGAAAATTTTGAGAAGCTTATTACCCTTAGGTACTTGGTACCCTAGAAATTGTTCTTCGTGGATGCTTTGGCATCCTCGGAGCTCAATCATTGTGGTGTAAAGCTCCCGGCAAGCTTCGGGGTCTCCAATTATGTTGTGGAGATTGCCTCGAGCATTTGAGGTTATCTCGAAGCCATATTACATTGTGTTTAAGCTTCGTGGTGTTGTTGGGAGCCTCCAATTAAGTTATGGAGATTGCCCCAACCTTGTTCATACGGGTACTGTGACTACCCTCAAGGGTCCCTTAGTCGAATCACAGCATCTTGCATTGTGCGAGGGATGAGGAGATTACGGTGGCCTTAGTGGCATCTTGGGGAGCATTGTGCCTCCACACATCTCCAAACGGATATTAGCATCTGCAAGGGTGCGAACTTTGGGATACATCGTTGTCTGTGCGTGCCTCGGTTATCTCTTACCCGAGCTCTTTACTTATGCACTTTACTTTATGATAGCCATATTGTTTCTTGTTATATATATTGCTATCACTTAGTTGTTTATGTTTCTTAACATAAGTTATTGGTGCACATAGGTGAGCCTAGTTATGTAGGTTTTGTGCTTGACAAATTAAACATTAGTTTTATTTTGTATTTGTTCAAGCCTAAACCGTCATTATTTTAAAGCACTTATTCACCCCCGCCCCCCTCTAGGTGACTTCCACGTCCTTTAGTGAGGGATAAAAATAAAAGAGAGGGAGAGAGCTTGGTCATGTTTGCTACCAAATCAGAACTGAGAGGTGTGAGGCTCAACCCAAATCAAGGGGTCATTGTACTTGTGTACAAAGATACTTTGTTTTCAGCTAACGACTTAACTTGCCTCCCTAGTGTTGTTTGTCATGTCTTACAGGATTTCAACGACATTTTTTGGAGGAGGTACCCGCTGGCCTACCTCCTTTGCATGGCATAGAACATCAAATTGACCCCATTCCAGGAGCATCACTCCCTAGTCCACCTCCCAACCGAACCAATCCTGAAGACACAAATGAGATACAAAGGCACGTACAGGAACTTTTATAAAAATCATATGTGCTTGAAAGCTTAAGTCCTTGTGATGTACCTATGATTTTGGTGCCTAAGAAAGATGCAACTCGCGATTGGTTATGGATAGTAGGCATGTGAATATTATAACAATTAGATATCACCATCATATTACTTGGTTACATGATATGCTTGATGAATTGAGTGGCTCTATTGTTTTCTCTAAAATTGATTTGAGAAGTGGATACCATCAGATTAGGATGAAAGAAGCAGATAAATGGACAACTACTTTAAAACCAAATTTGGGTTGGATGAGTGGTTAGTCATGCCTTTTGGTTAACTAATGCACCAAGTACATTCATGAGATTGATGAACCATGTTTTGAGAGCTTACATTGGAAAATTTGTTGTGGGGTATTTTGATGATGTCCTAATCTATAGAAAATCCATTCAAGAGCATATTGAACATCTAAAACAAGTGTTGAATGTGTTAAGGGTAGAAAAGTTATATGCTAATGTTGAGTAGTGCTCCTTTTGCACAAACAAGGTTGTTTTTCTTGGCTATGTTGTTTCAGGACATGGAATTGAAGTGGACGAATATAAGGTGGAAGCAATCAAGAATTGGCCAACTCCCATGAATGTAAGCCAGGAGAGAAGTTTCCATGGCCTTACTAGTTTCTATAGGAGGTTTGTAAAGGATTTCCATAAAATTGTTGCACCTTTGAATGAATTGACAAAGAAGAATTGCTTTTAAATGGGGTGCACCACAAGAAGAAGCATTTCTTGAGCTTAAGAAAAAAATAACTAAACCCCATTTACTGATTCTACGTGATTTCAATACAACTTTTGAGATAGAATGTGATGCTAGTGAAATAGGCATTGGAGGTGTGTTAGTGCAAGAACGGAAAACTGGTAGCATATCTTAGTGATAAGCTCAGTGGTGCACAACTCAATTATTATGTTTATGATAAAGAGTTGTATGCTTTGGTTAGAGTGCTTGAAACATGGCAACACTACTTATGGCCTAAGGAATTTATTGTGCTTTCTGATCATGAGTGTTTGAAACATTTCAAAAGCCAAGATAAACTGAGTCGCATGCATGCTAAATGGGTAGAATTCATTGAAACTTTCCCATATGTTGTGAAGTACAAGAAAGGAAAAGAAAACATGGTTGTAGATGCTTTGTCACGTACGTAGTCATGTTATTTTCACACAATTAGAGGTGAAGGTACCGGGACTTGAGAGCTTAAAAGAATTGTATTGCACTGATCATATATTTTTAGAACCATGTGCAAAATGTAAAGATGGGAAAGGTTGGGACGGATATCATGTGCATGATGGGTTCCTTTTTAGGGCTAACAAATTGTGTGTTCTAGATTTGTCAGTTAAGCCCTAGTTGTTGCAGGAATAACATGCAGGAGGATTAATGGGAGAAGACCTACGAGCTGATGGCTGATCATTTTTATTGTCCAAAGATGAGGAAGGACGTTGAGAGATTTGTGCAGTGATGTATCACATGCCACAAAGCTAGGTCTAAACTGAACCCCCATGGTTTATATACCCCCTTACCTGTTCCAAATGCTCCTTGGGAAGATATTAGCATGGATTTTGTTCTAGGGATGCCTAGGAATAAGAGGGGGAGGGATTCAGTTTTTGTTGTGGTTGATAGGTTCTACAAAATGGCACATTTCATTCTGTGCCACAAGAATGACGATGCTTCATATGTTGTTGATCTGTTTTTCATGGAAGTTGTTCGCTTCCATGGAATGCCAAGGACCATTGTTTCAGATCTTGATGTGAAGTTCATGAGGTACTTCTGGAAAACATTATGGGCAAAGTTGGGAACCAAGCTGCTGTTTTCAACAACATGTCACCCACAAACTGATGGACAAATGGAGGTGGTGAACCGCACACTCTCAGCTTTTTTCAAAACCATTATCAAGAAGAATTTGAAGGAGTGGGAAGAGTGTTTGTCGCACCTTGAGTTTTCTTACAATAGAGCAGTTCACTCTACCACAAGCATGTGTCCATTTGAGGTGGTATATGGATCCAAACCACTTGCACCAATCGACTTGCTGCCACTTCCATTGCAATAAAGATGTAACTTGGAGGCTTTTAAGCATGTCGCATATGTGAATAAGATTCATGAGAATACTAGAGAAGAGATAGAAAGGAAGTCCAAGTACAATGCAACTAAGGCAAACAAAAACCACAAGAAGGTCACTTTTGAGACCGGAGATCTGGTTTGGATACATTTGCGCAAAGACAGGTTCCCATAGAAGCGCAAATCTAAGCTAATGCGTCGCGGAGATGGACCATTCAAAGTCTTGGCCAAGATCAATGACAATGCTTACAAGATTAAACTTTCCAACGGCTATGTTGTGATTCCAACATTCAATGTTGCTAATTTGTCTCCATGCTTCAATCAAGAGGGTCAAGAATCGAGAGCGACTCCTCTTGAAGAGAGTGAGGATGATGAGGATATCCCTGGCTCACTTCATTTTTCGTCTTCTCCTCATGATAAATCTCATCTATCAAATGAAGTTTCTACAAAGAAGATCTATTTGGGTCCCATGACAAGGAGACGTGCTAAAAAATAGAACAAGAGGTGAATGCGCTCCTAACTGATCATAATTCAACTATGCATGAGAAATTTATACTACCTAAATCTTGTGTGTTGATTTTACTCGGGTACAATGCTGAAGGCAACCAACAACTTTCAGTACATGAAGAAACAAGTTCTAAAGCCCATACAACAAGTTCGAAGAGAACAAGCTTCAACTCTGATGTAAAGCGTGTTTTGGTGACAAGGGCAACTAGTTACATCCGAGAGAAGAATAACAAGCCATCCTAACAGTCTATTGTTGCATCCCCAATTCCAGAATTCGTCCTAGAACTTGTTGCACCATGTCGCACAAATATATGAGATCCAGAACATGTGGGAGTACAAAATGGACATCATAAGAAGTCTGCATTCAGGAAAATCAAATGGTGCATCATTTGGAGTCCTGAGTCAAAGGATATGATAGTTCCAATGCAAGTTGTCCACGGCATTATTTGTTGCACGAGGATCCATGAGTTTGCTCCCTTGACCAGCTAGTTAGCACGAATTTGAGCCCCTCTTTTGGAATAGTTTCACACCTAAACTAGGAGGGTTGTTCCTAGTATAAATACCCCTTCCCCCACTTCAGCCACAACTCTTTGGCAATTTGATTTCAGAATAGGTTAGCTGAGTGCAACCAGAATTTTGTTTGAGAGTTCACTTCCTCCTTAGCTCTTGTAATCTTGCCTTGTGAGAGGGTAAACTCACTTTTTGATTTTACGACAATAGCCATTGAGGTGGGGACCATTCCGTGTTTAACTTCGTGTGTGGTTGTGTGGATTGGAATCTTGATAGTGTGGTTGGACAAATACTTGTTGCCAGTTGTTGCATATGTAGTATCTAGCTCCGGTCTCGTCAGGTTGCACTAGTTATCCATTACCCGACAACGTTGTTGGTTGGGAGCGAGGGTTTCCTTCGTACCCTTCAGGTGGTGTTGATTCCTTCTCAAGCAAATCCTCTGTGAAGATCAGGCAACCCCGTATCAAATTACCTTGGTACAAAACTATCTGTTACCACTACTTTTAGTACTTGCAAAAAATATCTTGTTGAAAACCGCTTGTCATTTCCTTCCGCTCCTTTTTGGGTTCAACACTCTTATCGACAGGACTACGATTGACCCCCTATACTTGTGGGTCACCAATGGTTAGTTTGCAAATTGCATTGTCATCAACATCAAAACACTCAATGCGGTAAATGCCCTTACAAATTTGATGTCGAGGATATTGATGATGATGATGATTCAGCTGATGTCATCATAATTGTTGGGGATATACCCCACGGTCTGACCCGGCCAGGAGGAATGACCCGAGCCACATTTTGGTGGCTCATGTGTCACCTCATTTACCGGGTTAATGATGTGACATTTGCCCGATCTTTTGATGAGAGTGGGCATAACTATCGATTCGGTGGATTTTGACCTTGACGATCCAGCTATACCGTACCTGAAGATACGCCTCGACAATCGTAAACCAATCTCTGATGGTTATTGACCTTGTCGTAGGCACGATCAACATGAACAATGAGGTTCGAGTTACTGCAAGCAACCGAAGAACCGGCAAGAACAATGATAAATTGCAATCTGAATTGATGATATGAATTAAGCACGAGATAATGATGGGATTCCATTATGGATCTGACAATACCGTAGTTCTACATATCTCATAGATGCAAATTATAGCGATGGCTAGACAATACAATAAAACTTGAGTTTAAATTTATTAAGTACGGAAAGCAGTCGCCGACTTGTTTCTCATGTCCGCGGATCGTTGTGCAGCGTGGTATGGCACATAATGGCAGCTGGACCGTAGCCAGACGAAGACCTTACCGAGTACGTTCCCTCGGGCCCTCCATGCTAAGCTGCATGTATACATCAGGTGCATGCAATACACATGGGCCCGGTCCACTTCCTTGGAATTACCCTTTCCATGCACGATGCACATCATGCCATGTCTGAAGTGCTTTTCCTGCCCATGTTTCACTTGGATGCATGCACGGTTGATCCATCCATGGGAAGCCATATTACTTCCTCCATTCCTAAATATAAGTCTTTTAAAAGATTTCACTAATGGATTACATACGAAACAAAATAAATAAATGTACACTCTAAAGTATGTCTATATACATCCGTTTATAGTTTCCTAGTGAAATCTCTAAAAAGACTTATATCTAGGAACGGAGGGAGTATAATACATGTATACAATGCATGTATACGTGCACACTGTCGTGGAATATAATGATGGATGAATAATACTCGTATCCTGGTCCGTGGCTTGTAGAGATGCTTCATAATTCTTCAAAATATGTAATTTTGTGTTATTTTTGGTCATATCCGAGGCAGTCCTGTCCACATCATTTCGTGTACGCGTGCACATATTTTCTATGTCACCATCTCCCATCTTCACCCAGGGTTTGTGCATGTCTTCTAAAATCCTGCATATAATAAAAGAATGTCACATCCCTGGATCCCTAGCTAGGTTTAGCATTGTGCTCATGTTTACATTCATTGCATTCAAGAACTAGAAACAAATTCAAAGCAAGTGGTGAAACAAAACCCCAATAACCCTAGCCACTTTTAATTCAAGGAAAATTCAAATCTTGTTAAAATCAATGAACCCAAAATGGCCTCAAGAAAAGTTCAACTTTTCTGATAATTCTTGAAAACAAATTAACAGAGAAGAAAACTATTTTCAAAACACATTTAGCATTTTATTTAAATTCAAAAAGCTACTGAATTCAAGTTTAAATTTGAATTCAAATATTTTCAAGTTTCAAAAATATTGCAAACCTCACGAGTAGTTGGGAATATTCCAACTATCACTGAGGGTTTTTCAAACTAATTTTTGAATTGCTTTCTAAAGCCAAAACAAGTAGCAAATAAAATCAGCAAGTAAATTAGTAAACAGAAATAGCAGGAAATAAAAAAACTAAGCTACGCTCACCTCTAAGGCCCAGCCCACCAGGGGCAGGGGCGTCTTCTTCCTCGTGCCTTCTGGCAGAGGAGTGAACGCCCACGGCGGCTCCTCCACCTCCTGCTTCGCCGTGGCACACTCCGGTGCCCCCAGGACAGCGCGACAACGGGGATGACTACCCCGAGCACGTCCCTATCCATCTCCGCTATCCATTCCTCCCCCCTCCTCTTGGTTTCTTCCCTCTCCTCCTGCCGCCATTGACAGAAGCTCGAGCTCGAGCTACCTGAGCCTCTGGCCACAGGATAGTCCCTCCGAGTGCTCCATTCTCTCCACCTCATCAAGCTAGCCGTGTACGCCGAAGCATTCAACCTCCCCGAGCTCTGTTGCGCCACATCGCCATCGTCTTCAACCTCCGGCCGCCGGCAAGCTTCTGTTGATTCGACGTCCACAGCACCTCCCCGAGCTGTCTGAGCTTCCCATCGCCTCCACCGTGAGCTTGCGCATGTTTCCCCTCTTCTTCCCCTCTTTTACCTGCACGCTAGCCAGTAGACCGACGACCCCGAGTTCCGGCTGCCGCCTCCGCTCGTCGCCGGCATGCTCCGGCCACCCTCAGCCCCTCCTGATACCCGTAGAGGATGAGGCCGAGCCTGGGGATCATCCCAGTGCTCTCGGCACTCGATCTCGAGCACCACAGCGATCTCTCGCGTCTCTCCGGCGAGGATCCGCCGCGGATCTGGTCGCCGCCGGTCAGTCTCCGACAAGGGATGACCTGGCCACAGTAATCCACAAGTTTAAGCGATAAGCAGACGCTGACAGTGGGCCCCAGTCTCGAGTCAAACTCACTTAGGGGCTGGTCAGCGCGGGATTAGCCCTGTGACGTTGATCAGTGGCCCCCACCTGTCAGGTTTGACCTGACCAGGTCGGCCGACAGCTGATGCCATGCTGACGTGGGCCTGACGCAATAAATAGCTTTTCTGTTTTAAAAGAATTCCAGAAAATACCCAAAACTTCTAAAAATCATAGAAAATAATCTGTAACTCCAATGGAAATAATTTATATATGAAAAAGTATCAGAAAAATCCAAGGAATCTGATTTTGATTTTGATGTTTGAATCTTGATTCAAATCAGCTTCAAATTTAATAAATGATAGCTATATTAGCCTATCACCTTTCATCTTCATGCCATGCTCATACATCATCTTGTTGCATATGAATGATATTGATTGATGTCATTTCTATCTGTAGGCTCCGCTCCTCCGGATTCCACCGAATATCCGACTGACGGATATTGTCTCTGTGCTGAGCAACAAGGCAAGCAACCATTTTGATCATCCCGATAAATCCCATGTTCTCTTTCCTACACTTACTTATTGCATTAGGATCAAATGCTTCAAATGCTTTTGCCACGTTAGTTGAACCCACTTCCTTTGCATGACCTGTCTTTGTCACAGTAAATAGCTGAACCTTGCAACCTAGCATACCTGGTAGATGCTTGAGCCATGATGTGCCTTATCCTGCTATGCATGCTATGCTTAGAGTTGTGTATGGTCTGTCATCTGGGTGATGAACAGAATTGTGAGAATGTGTTCAGTGAGTAAAGGTTGTGTGTTGAACCTGATTTGGTAAAGGTACCGGTGAAAGGCTATGTAGGAGTACATGGCGGGTTGTTTCATTGGAACCGTCCTTAGGAACTGAGTTCCGTGTATGTAATCCAAGACGAGATACTACCACATGTTGGGCCCTGAAATATGACCCCGCTCAACTTATTAATCGCCTAGTACTCGGTCCAGGAGTTGCAAGTAGTTTCTGGTGTTTATAGTCATGCTGGAGGCCGTGCGTAGCGCTGACCTTAGAGGTGGGATATGATGCGGTAGGCAGTGGCACGGTGTACCAAGTGGCACCCGGATGGTGGGCTTGGGAACCCTGCGCACATCGTTTGGGGCCGTGGCGGAAACCTCGATCGGACTTCCGTGCAGGTTACCCTCAGATAGGCGATAGACCTGGACTAAGTATTAGCGTGGTTAACGGTCGTGGCCGACTCCCTCGCTGGGCTTCCGCTTGAAGGTTGTCGAGGTGCATGACATGCACATGGTGATAAGTGGCGAGAGCGTGTGTGAAGAAGTACACCCCTGTAGGGTTATGATCTATTCGAATAGCCGCGTCCGCGGATATGGACTACTTGGAGACATATGTTGTTCATAGATAACTTTAATGGCTACTCATAAAATTGTCAAGATAAGCGTGAGTGTCGTGGACGGCATTTCCATATGGAGACGGAATGATTCCACGATGGAGTATTGTTGTGGTGTTAGTGGACTCGTGTGCGAGAAATCAAGTTGTCAAAATTATTTAAAAATGCAAGTTGTCTAGCCACGAGTCAAATGATGGCTTTCCGCATGAAACCCCACAACTCCTTATTGATACATTGCATGAGTAGATAGTTATCCTAAAGTCTTGCTGAGTACCTTTGTACTCACGTTTGCTTAATAATTTGTTGCAGAGGTTGTTAATGACCCTAATGGAGGGTTCTACCTAGACATCGACGACGACGAGTAGCTGGTATCCCAGCTACGGTCTGGCCCTAGGGTGGGTCTGTAGATAGTCAGGCCATGTGCCTTTATCTTTCCATCTGTCTGTACTCAGACAGCTTTACTCTTCCGCTGGTTTGTAAGAATTGGGTGTATGACTTGTGGTGATGGGTTGTGAGACACCTACTTGGTAATATTATGTGTGTGGCTCTTTCGAGCCTTCTAAATAAAGTTTGTATGTTTATGGTTATGTTGTGATGCCATCGATGTATCTATACATATCGGTATGCCATTCGTACGTGTGTTATACTTGATATGTATGGGGTTCGATTACCTAGCCGTAGGCTTTAGTAGCATTCCTTACAGGGAAATGCCCCTTTGTGATCCAACGAGCCATGGTAGTTCGCTACTGGTCCGGACACATTGGTTGACCGGCATGTGTCCTTCTTAGTTGCTGTGTCTGTCCCCGTTGGGGAAATGTCACGCGATGTAATGGAGTCCTTGTAGCTTGCTACTACTCGTCTACATTCGCTGGTGACCGACACCTGCTTTGCTGGGTCTTGTATGCATGTCCCTGTGCGGAACTGCCGCTTTGGTTTATGACTAGACATGTCGATCCAGGTTCTTTGTCATTGGATTGCTAGCGACACAATTGCATACGCGAGTCAAAAGGCGCAAACGGTCCCGGCTAGGGTAAGGCTGCAGCCGTGGGGATAACCGTGCGTGAGATCGCAAAGAGATGCGATGTGTTACAGGCTGGATTCCTTTGTCTTAGGATCGGGGTCCCATAGCGTTGGTATCAGAGCATGACTGACTGTAGGATTATTAAGCCAAACTGGTCGAAGTTGAGTCTAGAATTGCTTTAGTTATATATATGGGAATTGTTTGTGGCAGGGAACGTAAGACTCTTGTTCTCTTCTCAAGTTATTCTATTCTGGTCATCCTCGTCTTTTCTGTGGGAATTAAGGACTAGGTTACTCATCTTCTTCTAGGCTCGTGTTTCAGATCGATAGATTATAGGACAACGGGTCGAGAGTTATCTTGGGTTTCTTTTATCCCTAGGAAAAGGAAGTAAGTTTGATGATCAGAGAATTGAGCTTGATAGTTGAGTGGTTATGCTATTCTACTTTATGGGTTGTCTCAAAATTGTTTTTGAGCATTTACAGTCGTTGTGTTGCCCAATTTTGCATTCAGAGCTCTAATGCTTTTGCATTACTCTCTATTTTCAAATGCCTGGCCGTCCCTCTCGTCAGGTGGTTCGTCTGACTAGGTGCATTGATGTGCCGGGACATACGGCCATGCTAGTCAGGATGATGTCAGTGTCCGGTTACCGCTGGTACCCAGAGTACACAGTGGAGGAGCAGTACCGGGATTTTAATCAAAGCCAATACCTCTGCACTGTTAGGGTATTCCCAGATTACCCTGGAGCTGAGGAGCCAATCCATTGGTCTTATGGATTCGGAGTCACTGTTGACATGGCAGTACAAGATGTTGCCTATTCAATGTTGACCATCATGAGGGCTAGACATGCACTGCTGCAGAATTCAGAGTTCTGCTATGTTCCTGCCTCTCAGCCAGGTGAAGAAGGATACCTCAGTGGGGTCTACTTTGATTCCTCTATGGAGGATCCGCTGTTGCAGTCCACTGCTCAGATGCTAGAGAATAGAGACAGGGATGCTCGTGCCCTCCGCATGGAGCTTTATGCTACACGTGCCCGTCTGTGGACGGCTTTGATGCAGCTGGCACCGGTAGTCCAGACAGGGTATGGAGATATGGAGATGCTGAACCCTGTTAGTACCCATCTTCCGGCTCATGTTGACTGGCCGGTCATAGGAGGAGTCACCCCTCTTCGGGGACCTCTACTACCACCAGTCAGGGGTCCAAGGCCACATCTGTGTCCTTACGGATCCCAGGGATCTCAGGATGGAGTATTTCCTGATCCGCAGGTTGAGCTTCCAGGCCATGGAGGCAATCTTTATGAGATGTTCTATGCGGATGCCTGAACCGTGAGTGGAAGGATAGTATGGTAGTAGCCGTACTTTCACAGTCCTGTGTGACTTGTGAAGTATGCTTGTGTCGTGAAATGAATTCCGGAGGCATAGATAAATAATGTATAGGAAACTTGGAAGCCTCTGATGAGTAGTTTCATATTTTCAGTAGTTTGTTCTTCGGTTAAGGTTGTACTGAACTATGTAAGGGTGTGTATGAACCATGGTATATATATAGCAGTTGCTTGTTACCATGCTGTTCGGATATTCATTTCCGCATTCCATGTGTTCAGTGCATTCTTAATCCATAGCTAGTATTGATGATGATATTGGTCTAAGCTATGAGTTTGCTTGTTAGGATGGTGTTCACCAGGTTGAACCGTGCCCCTGCTCATGATCAAGGCGAGGGTAGTCAAGCGTCGCAGGAAGAACTGCCTCACCCGCCCTCTCTGGCGGAAGTTATGCTTGAGGCAGAGAGAAACAAAAGGGAGACCAACCGACTGTTAGAGCGTATTGAGCAAAATACGGCTCGTCAGCCTAGGAATGTTGCGGTGTCCCTCAATGACTTTGTGAAGCTGAATCCTCCAAAGTTCCATCACTCCATCGATCCACTCGATGCTGATGATTGGTTGTGCAGTATCTCATGCAAGATTTGCTCTGTGGATGTTTTTTAGGCCGACAAGGTGACCTTTGCGGCGTACTTTCTGGAAGGACCCATCAATCTGTGGTGGGAGAACTTTGAAGCTATGCGTCCTGCTGAACCAGCAGCCACATGGGCAGACTTTAGTGCAGCCTTCTGTCTGCACCATATTCCAGAGGGCCTGATGGACAGAAAGAGAGAGGAGTTCTGTGCATTCACCGAGGGAAAGTTGACCGTGGATGCCTATAGCCGCGAGTTCGGTAACCTCGCCCGCTATGCAACAGAGGAGGTGTCTACTGATGCCAAGAAGCAAGCAAGATTCCGTAAGGGTCTGAGCCCTGAGCTTCGTCGTGATTTGCGCCTCCATGAATGTACAAGCTTCCAAGCCCTGGTCAACAAGGCGATTAGTGCCGAGACTGGTCATACCGACTATGAAGCCATGAAGAAGCACTCCCATGACTTTGGCTCGTCATCTGGTTCCGCGTTTCCAAAATGCAGGTTGTGGGTTCCAAACAGTTCTCTACCGCCAAGATACACTCCGAGGCCATCCTATGTGGCGCCTCAAACGAATCAGACCAACCCTCCGGCAAAAACCTATGGTGGTGCAGCTAGCAATGCTGCACCACGTGCTAATCAGGTGATCTGTTACAAGTGTGCAGAACCAGGGCACTATTCCCGTGAGTGCCTCAGAATGTGGGTGCCAAGCAACCCGGAAAGTCCGTTGGGCAAGGCAAGTCGGGCAAAGCTTACTATGTGAAGCCAACTCCTGCACGTGGCCGTGTGAACTATGTTTCAGCAAAAGAAGCTGCAGAGGATCCCGACGTCATACTGGGTACACTTCTTGTTAATCATCACCCAGCGTCAGTTCTTTTTGACACAGGGTCTTCTCATTCCTTCATTTCAGAAAGTTATGCACAGTTGCATAACATGTCTTTCTGTGATATGCCAATCCCATTGGTTGTCCAAACCCCTGGTAGTAAGTGGCAAACCTCCACGATAACTTATGACAATGAAATTCTAGTAGACAGGCTAGTTTTTCTAGCATCATTGATAACCCTGAAATCTTCGGATATCAACATCATCTTGGGTATGGACTGGATGTCAGCTCACTATGCCAAGATTGATACTCATTCTAGAAATGTTCAGCTTACCCATCCCTTTGGTGAGATAGTCAATGTCTCTACTCGAGTTGCCAAATGCCAACTCTATTCCCTCAATGTCAACCCTCTTCCGGAACTTGAAGACATTCGGTAGTCCGTGACTTCCTGGATGTTTTTCCAGAGGAACTGCCAGGAATTCCACCTGACAGAGATGTAGAGTTTGTGATAGATCTTGTTCCGGGAACTGTTCCAATAGCCAGAAGACCATATAAGATGGCACCCCTGGAGCTAGCCAAACTTAAGAAGCAACTAGATGAGGCCTTGAATAAAGGTTTCATTCGTCCTAGCTCTTCTCCTTGGGCTTGTCCCGTCCTCTTTGTCGAGAAGGAAGACGGAACGGATCGGATGGTTGTAGATTACCGACCAGTTAATATGGTCACCATAAAGAACAAGTATCCGCTCCCCAGGATCAACGACCTGTATGATCAGCTCGCTGGATCCTCAGTCTTCTCCAAAATGGATTTGAGGTTGGGATACCATCAAATAAAGATCAAGAACGGGGACATTCCAAAAACGGCTTTTGTCACTCGTTATGGCCAATACGAGTACACCGTCATGTCCTTTGGTTTAACCAATGCCCCAGCCACCTTCTCTCGCTTGATGAATTCAATCTTCATGGAGTATCTGGATAAATTCGTTGTAGTATACCTCGACGATATTCTCATCTACTCGAAGAACGAACAAGAACATGCCGAGCATCTAAGGCTAGTATTGATGAAACATCGAGAGCATTGCCTTTATGCCATGTTTTCAAAATGTGAATTTTGGTTACCCGAAGTGACCTATCTAGGTCACGTAATCTCTGGTAAGGGTATTGTTGTCAATCCTGAGAGAGTTCAAGCTGTCCTTGATTGGACTCAACCTGAAGCGGTTAAGCAAGTTAGGAGTTTTCTTGGTCTAGCGAGCTATTATCGCAGCTTTGTCGAGAATTTCTCCAAGGTTGCAAAGCCTCTAACTGAACTCCTCAAGAAAGATAAAAAGTTTGAGTGGACACCACAGTTTTCAAGAACTGAAAAGACGCCTGACTTCCGCACCTGTGTTGCTACCACCAGATTTTTCTAAGGACTTTGTTATCTATTGCGACGCCTCGCGACAAGGATTAGGTTGCATTCTCATGCAAGATCGTCATGTGATTGCATACGCATCTCGATAGTTGCGCCCACATGAGGATAATTATCCCACACATGATCTTGAGCTTGCAGCTGTAGTCCATGCACTTAAAACCTGGCGACATTACCTTCTTGGTAATCATTGCAAAATATTCATTGATCACCAAAGTCTGAAATATATCTTCACCCAGCCGTATTTGAATCTCAGGCAAAGATGATGGGTTGAGTTGATCACGGATTACGACTTAGGGATAACTTACACCCTGGGGAAGGCCAATGTTATGGCTGATGCACTAAGTCGTAAGTCTTATTGTAACAATCTGATGCTACAACGAGGTCAACCACATCTCTATGAGGAATTTCGGAAGTTAAATCTCCATATTGTTCCTCAAGGATTCCTTTCTACCCTAGTGGCGAAGTCTACCCTTAAGGATCAAATTATAGCTGGCCAGAAGCATGATAAGGGTATATCACGGATCAAGGAGAATATTATTAGCGGAAACGCTAATGAATTCTTCATGAATGATCAAGGTGTTGTGTTCTTCCAGAATCGTCTAGTGGTTCCTAAGAATCCACATCTAAGGCAGTTAATCCTTAAGGAAGCTCATGATTCTCCTCTCACCATTCATCCTGGTAGTACTAAGATGTATCAGGACCTACGCCAAAGGTTTTGGTGGACTAGGATGAAGAGAGAAATTGTTGAGTTCGTTGCTAACTGCGATGTTTGTCGTCGAGTTAAGGCAGAACATCAAGGGCCAGCTGGCACCCTTCAACCTTTAGCTATTCCTGAATGGAAATGGGATAAAGTCAGTATGGATTTCATTACCGGATTTCCCAAGACCAAAAAAGGAAATAATGCTATCTTTGTGGTCATTGACCGTCTCTCCAAAGTGTTGGAAATATGCCCTAGAGGCAATAATAAATTAGTTATTATTATATTTCTTAGTTCATGATAATCGTTTATTATCCATGCTATAATTGTATTGATTGGAAACACAATACTTGTGTGGATACATAGACAAAACACTGTCCCTAGTAAGCCTCTAGTTGACTAGCTCGTTGATCAAAGATGGTCAAGGTTTCCTGGCCATAGGCAAGTGTTGTCACTTGATAATGGGATCACATCATTAGGAGAATCATGTGATGGACTAGACCCAAACTAATAGACGTAGCATGTTGATCGTGTCATTTTGTTGCTACTGTTTTCTGCGTGTCAAGTATTTATTCCTATGACCATGAGATCATATAACTCACTGACACCGGAGGAATGCTTTGTGTGTATCAAACGTCGCAACGTAACTGGGTGACTATAAAGATGCTCTACAGGTATCTCCGAAGGTGTTAGTTGAGTTAGTATGGATCAAGACTGGGATTTGTCACTCCGTGTGAACGGAGAGGTATCTCGGGGCCCACTCGGTAATACAACATCACACACAAGCCTTGCAAGCAATGTAACTTAGTGTAAGTTGCGGGATCTTGTATTACGGAACGAGTAAAGAGACTTTTCGGTAAACGAGATTGAAATAGGTATGCGGATACTGACGATCGAATCTCGGGCAAGTAACATACCGAAGGACAAAGGGAATGACATACGGGATTATACGAATCCTTGGCACTGAGGTTCAAACGATAAGATCTTCGTAGAATATGTAGGATCCAATATGGGCATCCAGGTCCCGCTATTGGATATTGACCGAGGAGTCTCTCGGGTCATGTCTACATAGTTCTCGAACCCGCAGGGTCTGCACACTTAAGGTTCGACGTTGGTTTATGCGTATTAGAGTTATATGGTTGGTTACCGAATGTTGTTCGGAGTCCCGGATGAGATCACGGACGTCACGAGGGTTTCCGGAATGGTCCGGAAACGAAGATTGATATATAGGATGACCTCATTTGATTACCGGAAGGTTTTCGGAGTTACCGGGAATGTACCGGGAATGACGAATGGGTTCCGGGAGTTCACCGGGGGGCAACCCACCCCGGGGAAGCCCATAGGCCTTGAGGGTGGCACACCAGCCCTTAGTGGGCTGGTGGGACAGCCCACAAGTGCCCTATGCGCCAAGGAGAAGAAAATCAAGAGAAAAAAAAAAGAAGGAGGTGGGAAGGAAGGGGGACTCCCTCCCACCAAACATAGTCCAACTCGGTTTGGGGGGGGAGAGTCCTCCCCCTTGGACTCGGTCGACCCCCTTGGGGCTCCTTGAGCCCCAAGGCAAGGCCCCCTCCCTCCCACCTATATATACGGAGGTTTTAGGGCTGATTTGAGACGACTTTTCCACGACAGCCCGACCACATACCTCCACGGTTTTTCCTCTAGATCGCGTTTCTGCGGAGCTCGGGCGGAGCCCTGCTGAGACAAGGTCATCACCAACCTCCAGAGCGCCGTCACGCTGCCGGAGAACTCTTCTACCTCTCCGTCTCTCTTGCTGGATCAAGAAGGCCGAGATCATCGTCGAGCTGTACGTGTGCTGAACGCGGAGGTGCCGTCCGTTTGGTACTAGATCGTGGGACTGATCGCGGGATTGTTCGCGGGGCGGATCGAGGGACGTGAGGACGTTCCACTACATCAACCGCGTTCTCTAACGCTTTTGTTGTACGGTCTACAAGGGTACGTAGATCACTCATCCCCTCTCGTAGATGGACATCACCATGATAGGTCTTCGTGCGCGTAGGAAAATTTTTGTTTCCCATGCGACGTTCCCCAACACAAAGTAGCTCATTTTATTCCAGTTCGTGAGAGTATAACAGCTAGCCAGCTAGCAGAGCTATATATCTCTCGAATAGTGTCTCTTCATGGTGTTCCCTTGGAGATTAACTCAGACCGTGGAAGTATCTTTACAAGTTTTCAGAATGCTATGGGGACTCACTTATCTTTTAGCACTGCTTTCCATCCTCAATCAAGTGGTCAAGTAGAAAGAGTGAATCAAATCCTAGAAGATATGCTCCGAGCTTGTGTTATATCGTTCGGTATGAATTGGGAGAAGTGCCTTCCATTCACCGAATTTGCTTATAACAATAGTTATCAATCAAGTTTGGGCAAAGCTCCTTTTGAAGTTCTCTATGGACGAAGATTTCGAACACCTCTTAATTGGTCAGAAACCGGAGAGAGGCAACTCTTTGGCCCGGATATGATCCAGGATGCAGAAGAGCGGGTTCGCATTATTCGTGAAAAGTTGAAGACAGCCAAGTCTCGTCAAAAGAGCCAATATGATCGTCATCATAAGGCTGTGACCTTTGAAGTTGACGAGAAGGCTTACCTCCGGGTTACACCTTTGAAGGGTACCCATCGATTCGGTATCAAGGGCAAGTTGACTCCTCGTTACATTGGTCCTTTTCGCATTCTTGCCAAACGAGGAGAAGTTGCCTACCAGTTGGAACTTCCTCCGCATATTTCCAAGGTTCATGATGTCTTCCACGTCTCGCAACTGAGGTGTTGCTTTTCGGATCCTATCAGTGAAGTGTACCACGAAACGCTTGATCTCCAAGATAACCTTTCATACCGAGAATACCCTGTGCGTATTCTTGATCAAGCTGAGCGTACCACTCGACGTCGAAACCTCAAGTTTCTTAAAGTTCACTCGTCAAATCATTCTGAAAAGGAGGCAACATGGGAAAGAGAGGATCATCTCCGACTTGAGTATCCCGCATTATTCCTGACGACTTCTAAATCTCGGGACGAGATTCTTTTGAGTGGGGGTGAGTTGTCACATCCCTGGATCCCTAACTAGGTTTAGCATTGTGCTCATGTTTACATTCATTGCATTCAAGAACTAGAAACAAATTCAAAGAAAGTGGTGAAACAAAACCCCAAATACCCTAGCCACTTCTAATTCAAGGAAAATTCAAATCTTGTTAAAATCAATGAACTCAAAATGGCCTCAAGAAAAGTTCAACTTTTCTGATAATTCTTGAAAACAAATTATCAGGGAAGAAAACTATTTTCAAAACACATTTGGCATTTCATTTAAATTCAAAAGGCTACTGAATTCAAGTTTAAATTTGAATTCAAATATTTTCAAGTTTCAAAAATATTGCAAACCTCACGAGTAGTTGGGAATATTCCAACTATCACTCAGGGCTTTTCAAACTAATTTTTGAATTGCTTTTTGAAGCCAAAACAAATAGCAAATAAAATCAACAAGTAAATTAGTAAATAGAAATAGCAGGAAATAATAAAAAACTAAGCTATGCTCACCTGTGAGGCCCAGCCCACCAGGGGCAGGGGCGTCTTCTTCCTCGTGCCTTCTGGCAGAGGAGTGAACGCCCACGGCGGCTCCTCCACCTCCTGCTTCGCCGTGGCGCGCTCCGGTGCCCCCCAGGACAGCGCGACAATGGAGATGACTACCCCGAGCACGTCCCTATCCATCTCCGCTATCCATTCCTCCCCCCTCCTCTCGGTTTCTTCCCTCTCCTCCTCCCGCCATTGACAGAAGCTCGAGCTCGAGCTGCCCGAGCCTCTGGCCACAGGATAGTCCCTCCGAGTGCTTCATTCTCTCCGCCTCGTCAAGCTAGCCGTGTACGCCGAAGCATTCAACCTCCCCGAGCTCTGCTGCGCCACATCGCCGTCGTCTTCAACCTCCGGCCGCCGGAAAGCTTCTATTGATTCGACGTCCACAGCACCTCCCCAAGCCGTCTAAGCTTCCCATCGCCTCCACCGTGAGCTTGCGCATGTTTCCCCTCTTCTTCCCCTCTTTTTCCTGCACGCCAGCCAGTAGACCGACGACCCCGAGCTTCGGCTGCCGCCTCAGCTCGTCGCCGGCATGCTCCGGCCACCCTCAGCCCCTCCTGATGCCCTTAGAGGATGAGGTCGAGCCTGGGGATCATCCCAATGCTCTCGGCACTCGATCCCGAGCACCACAGCGATCTCTGGCGTCTCTCCGGCGTGGATCCGTCGCGGATCTGGTCGCCGCCGGTCAGTCTCCGGTAGGGGATGACATAGCCACACTAATCCACAAGTTTAAGCGATAAGCAGACGCTGAAAGTGGGCCCGAGTCTCGAGTCAAACTCACTTAGGGGCTGGTCAGCGCGGGATTAGCCCTGTGACGCTGACCAGTGGCCCCCACGTGTCAGGTTTGACCTCACCAGGTCGGCCGACGGCTGATGCCATGCTGACGTGGGCCTGACGCAATAAATAGCTTTTCTGTTTTAAAAGAATTCCAGAAAATGCCCAAAACTTCTAAAAATCATAGAAAATAATCTGTAACTCCAATGGAAATAATGTATATATCAAAAAGTATCAAAACAATCCAAGGAATCTGATTTTGATATTTTCAAACATGTTTGAAAATGTTAACATCACCAAACAGATTAAATGATAATTAGGATAACCATATTAAGTGATATAGATTTGGACTTTGAAATCCATTTAAATTCCATTTCAAATACTATGACCAAACAATGATCAAGAACAATCAGCACCTCAAAATACCATCATCATGCATGCTAATACGATATTATCTGAGCATCAGGTCGAATCAATTAAAAGGGTATTTAAAAATACCTTGTTTGAAGTGATATTTGAATCTTGATTCAAATCAGCTTCAAACTTAATAAATGATAGCTACATTAGCTTATCACCTTTCATCTTCATGCCATGCTCATGCATCATCTTGTTGCATATGAATGATATTGCTTGATGTCATTTCTATCGGTAGGCTCTGCTCCTCCAGATTCCACCGAATATTCGACCGACGGATATTGCCCCTCTGCTGAGCAACAAGGCAAGCAACCATTTTGATCATCCCGATAAATCCCATGTTCTCGCTCCTGCACTTACTTATTGCATTAGGATCAAATACTTCAAATGTTTTTGCCACGTTAGTTGAACCCACTTCCTTTGCCTGACCTGTCTTTGTCACAGTAAATAGTTGAACCTTGCAACCAAGTATACCTGGTAGATGCTTGAGCCATGATGTGCCTTATCCTGCTATGCATGCTATGCTTAGAGTTGTGTATGGTCTTTCATCTGGGTGATGAACAGAATTGTGAGAATGTGTTCAGTAAGTAAAGTTTGTGTGTTGAACCTGATTTGGTAAAGGTACCGGTGAAAGGCTATGTAGGAGTACATGGCGGGTTGTTTCATTGGAACCGTCCCTAGGAACTGAGTTCCGTGTATGTAATCCAAGACGAGATACTACCACATGTTGGGCCCTGAAATATGACCCCGCTCAACTTATTAATCGCCTAGTACTCGGTCCAGGAGTTGCAAGTAGTTTCTGGTGTTTATAGTCATGCTCGAGGCCGTGCGTAGCGCTGACCTTAGAGGTGGGCTATAATGCGGTAGGCAGTGGCACGGTGTACCAAGTGGCACCCAGATGGTGGGCTTGGGAACCCTGCGCACATCGTTTGGGGCCGTGGCGGAAACCTCGGTCGGACTTCCCTGCGGGTTACCCTCAGATAGGCGATAGACCTGGACTAAGGATTACCGTGATTAACAGTCGTGGCCGACTCCCTCGCTGGGCTTCCGCTTGAAGGTTGCCGAGGTGCATGACATGCACATGGCGATAAGTGGAGAGAGCATGTGTGAAGAAGTACACCCCTGCAGGGTTATGACCTATTCGAATAGCCGCGTTCGCGGATATGGACTACTTGGAGACATATGTTGTTCATAGATAACTTTAATGGCTACTCATAAAATTGTCAAGATAAGCGTGAGTGTCGTGGACGGCATTTCCGTATGGAGACGGAATGATTCCACGATGGAGTATTGTTGTGGTGTTAGTGGACTCGTGTGCGAGAAATCAAGTTGTCAAAATTATTTGAAAATGCAAGTTGTCTAGCCACGAGTCAAATGCTGGCTTTCCGCATGAAACCCCACAACTCCTTATTGATACATTGCATGAGTAGATAGTTATCCTAAAGTCTTGTTGAGTACCTCTGTACTCACGTTTGCTTAATAATTTGTTGCAGAGGTTGTTAATGACCCTAATGGAGGGTTCTACCTAGACATCGACGACGACGAGTAGCTGGTATCCCAGCTACGGTCTGGCCCTAGGGTGGGTCTGTTGATAGTCAGGCCATGTGCCTTTATCTTTCCATCTGTCTGTACTCAGGCAGCTTTATTCTTCCGCTGGTTTGTAAGAATTGGGTGTATGACTTGTGATGATGGGTTGTGAGACCCCTACTTTGTAATATTATGTGTGTGGCTCTTCCGAGCTTTCTAAATAAAGTTTGTATGTTTATGGTTATGTTGTGATGCCATCGATGTATCTATACATATCGGTATGCCATGCGTACGTGTGTTCTACTTGATATGTATGGGGTTCGATTACCTAGCCGTAGGCTTTAGTAGCATTCCTTACAGGGAAATGCCCCTTTGTGATCCAACGAGCCATGGTAGTTCGCTACTGCTCCGGACACATTGGTTGACCGGCATGTGTCCTTCTTAGCTGCTGTGTCTGTCCCCGTTGGGGAAATGTCACGCGATGTAATGGAGTCCTTGTAGCTTGCTACGACTCGTTTACATTCGCTGGTGACCGACACCTGCTTTGCTCGGTCATGTATGCTTGTCCTTGTGCGGAACTGTCGCTTTGGTTTATGACTAGACATGTCGATCAGGGTTCTTTGTCATTGGATTGCTAGCGACACAATTGCATACGCGAGTCAAAAGGCACAAATGGTCCCGGCTAAGGTAAGGCTGCAGCCGTGGGGATAACCGTGCGTGAGATCGCAAAGAGATGCGATTTGTTACAGGTTGGATTCCTATGGCTTAGGATCAGGGTCCCGACAAAGAAAGTGTCTTCTTTCTGTTTGGAGTGACAAAATAATAATTTATATAATTATTAATAGAAGTCACTCGATTATTGTATATGCAGATAATATTTTTGGTCGTATCACTAAAGGCCATGTCCACATCAGTTAACCTAGATGACAAGGTGTAACATCCTCTGTTTAACTCTCCTCACTCATTTGACTTTTTTCAAAAATTAGGACCAACTAATTTTTTGGTGAATGCTTGTGATGCTTGATGTGATGTTTGCTTGCTTGTGTTTGAATCCAATGCTCCTGCTACTCTCCAAAATCAGCTCCTTGACCCAAACCCTTGCCTAATGATCATTCCATGTGTGTAGGACCAAAAACTATTTTTACCAAACCTTATTTTCATCAAAAAGCATTTCCTTGATTTAAGCTTTCAAAAAACCCTCAGTTGAAATTTGTACAACAAGTCCTCAAATTAGGGAAGTTATTTTGCATAAATTATTTTATTTAAAACTCATTATCAAAATGTATTCCAAAAACCACAATATTATTATTTTAATAGTTATTTTACTATTTTATTTAAATACCTTTCTGAGAGGCCAGGAATGGTCCCTTATGAAGGAAAGTTATTTTTATTGTTTTCAAAATATTTGAGAAAATTTAGGGAAACTCGGTGGACATATATATTCCATATATATGAGTTTTGACACATGGTCATCTCAAAATATTGGGTAGAACCCTTTAAAACCCTTCCTACCTATTTCAATCTTTTGGAATATTTCTATAAGAAATATTCTTCATAAATTCCTGTAAAATTATAGAATGTCACATATGATATATGTGATGATCTTGCCAAGTTTCATCTCAATCCAAGTTGATTTGATTCCCCTAATTATTCTAAAACCCTATCTGTCCAGATCCAAATTTGAGCAACTCCACATTGCCAAGTGTCTTCAATTATGGTCAAATTTTGTGGACATGTTCTCGTGCTCCAATAATGCATCCACACCAAGTGGTGCATCAAGGATAATAGAAGAACTTGTCCCAAGCCCCTCGAAACCCTCTTTGTTGATTTCTGACTTTGGGAAACTTTACATTTTAAAGTTTCTCCAATTGATGCCAAACTTTTTTGGCATGCTTTAATGCTCAAATAATGCCCCCACACCAAACTGAATAGTTTTTTAAGCAGAAGACCATTTCTGTCCATTTCATGGGTTTTCCAAGTCTACATTTGAAACCTTCTTCACCAAATCCCAAATTTGGTGTCCAGACTTATTTTCATCTATTATGTGATCCTGTTAAGTTTCATATCAATTGAAGTCCATCTGGTAGCCCTAACACCCATCAAACACCTTGTGTGCATTTACCAAAGTTGCTACTTTTGCCTCTTCCACTATTTACCTTGAACTTAAACTTTTACCACAGCTCTCTATAGTTACCTTTTACCTCCAGTAAACTTGCCAGGTCCACTGGTCAAATATTGGAGAGTGACTCCATGTAGTTATCTCTCATTTTTACCTTGGCAGCACGATGTTTACCCCTCTTGCTATACTTCTGCTTAAGCCAAAGCCCCCACCTTTTCACAGGGCATCTATAGCATGTTAATGCACCATTTGAAACCAAGATATAGCATGCTCATGTGGGAAAAATGAGCAGCACATCTGAAACTTGATTTCTGACTGAAATATAGCTTTGAACTGCAATTGCTAGCTAAACTCATTCCCGTGAGCTGAAAATTGGCAGGACTGTAGTACTTCCATGCCTAAGACTGTTAGACATGGTTTCACCCCATTATCTCTCCAATAAGTGCCTTCATTTCCAATCTTAAGTTTGATGTTGCAAACTTAACTCCAATCAAAATCAATTCAAACCAGCTCCACTTGGGTCCAAACTTCACCAGTGCTTCGTGGCACGCATGCCTTGCATGTTTGACACATTGGTCTGGATGAGGGATGGCTTTGGACATGTAGAGGGGTGGTGATCACCTCCCTCGCGTGTCGAAATGGTTCTCTGCACCTTGTCTTCTTCCTCCAGGCCATATCCGGTCGTTGGAGTATGCCTTAGCGCGGCACCAAGATCCCTTTGACCAGTCCGGTCCCTTCTCGACGCCAGCTTGCCTCCAAACTCCTTCTGGGACGCGTGCTTCCCCATGCCAGAGATCACCCGAGAACTCCCGACTCTCCCTGTCGCCCCCTCGCATATCTTCTCTCCCCCGAGCCGCTCTTGCTCCCCCTCACTCCCTCCTCCCTTTGTGCACCTCCTAGATCTCCTCAATCCCCTGCTCCCCCTCTGCATCCGCGACAATGGACGAAGTCATGCCATCGACCTCCACTCCAATTCGAGTGGCATTGGGCCTCTCTCCCTCCCCTGGGCCAACTAGCGCATTCCCTAGCCGCATAAGAGCTCCCTTCGCTGCAAATCCTCCTTCCGGTGGCCGCGGAACCTTCCTCCCTCAGCCACCGTCGTCAGCCCCGCCGCGGCCAAGCTCCCGCTCTCCTCGCTGCTTCCCACGTGAAGCTAGGGCATCAGGCGGGTCCGGCACGCCTCCCTGAGTGCACAGATGGTTAGGGCCCCACCGGAGGCGACCAGTGTCGTCGAGGGTAGGCGTCGGTGCGCGCTCGGCCGAGCTCCCCTGCCCCTCCCCTGTCTAGGTGGGAGGTGGGAGAAGGGCCTGCCAGGCGGGCCCCGCCTGTAAGCCGCACACCGGTCGGGCCCCTGTTTAAGTGGCCATGCCCCGGCTGGTAGTCGTTTCCCCCGCACACGAGGCGTAATAAGGGGAATACGCCTTCGACCTGGCGAGCCTCCCGCAGGGTTACGGTTGTTGGGCCGGCCCAGTGACTATCTTACACCCTGGGCACCTCTTAGTCAGTTGGTGAGCCGTTTTCCCTCTTTCTTTTATTTTATCACAGAGTTCTAAAATCCATAAATAATTATTTATAACTCCAAATCTGATGATGCAAATTTCTACAGGTTGCTAAAATCAAGACCAATCCATATATGTGCATTGCACATTTTTCATAAAGACTTTTCTATGGGGTTAATATTCAAATGCCCATTTGAATATTTTAAACACCACCTTTCAAAAATCCTAGAGGATTCAAATCAACTCCAAATGGAGTGAATCCAATTTCCACAGTCTTCTTATATCATGCACTATTTTTGGAGCACTAGTCAACATTTTTATCTGGCATGCTTCTGTTACATTAAACAAATAACTCCTTTCTGCTATTTATTCCATGTTTTAAAATCCCTAGGATATTCATATCAACTCCAAATCCACTAAAACAACTTCCTAAATATTTCTAAATTCATGCTCTCTTTATTGAGTGCCTCCACTAATTTTTAACAGAATGATTTCTGTAGGCTTGTTTAAGGATCACCTATTCCTCCTTTTGTCCATTCAAAATCCTTGATGGTCCAAATCTCCTAGATCAAGCTTCAGGTATTTTTCTTATGACCAGAGAGGTCCAAGCAAAATAAAACTTCCATTTATATAGAACTTTTGTTCTGCTTGCCGTGTGGCTTACTGTGATTGTTTCCGACGATAGTTGACGGGTAGACGGAATACTCGGAGTTGGACCGGAAGACCTCGAAGACCCCGAGGACTTATGTGAGCAAGGCAAGCAGCCCTTTGACCATGTCTAAGAAATACTTCTATCCATGACACATTAGTTACTCTACTCCGATGCATATAGTTAAGAATGATCGGTGGACCCCAGCATGGTGTTTCCGATAGCTCCTCTAGAGCACTTGCGTTGAGCATGACCCTATCATTTATGAGGGTCACGCTGATAATATGTTGACAAGTAGACAGTAGTGCTACGCATAGAAAGAGCATGTGCATGATGATGGTAACACAGAGTTGATATCAAAGGTTTTATGAAAACCCCGTCGGGTGCCACTAATGCCTGAGGGTGATGATGTTGAGTTGGGTGACCACTTGTGAAAGAAGTTGTGCACCGGGAATATTTTGTGTGAGTGGCTTCAGAAATGGGATTAGATTTATGATGTGTCGACCGTCCCAACCTTACATATACGACCACGATGCCCCTTTATGGGACGGGGCTTTGTTGATTACTTTGGTCGGTGCTAGCAAAAAGCCACATTACTAGTGGCGGGAGTGATATGTGGTCACTCGTGACGGGGTCGTACCAGGTAGGTCGACTATGCCGTTTTTACGTGTTCCGGGCACACCGTTGGTCCCCGCATGGATGATACGGTCTAGAGTTGGTGCTCGTAAGACGTACATCATGTGGGCTGGGTACCAATCGAGTGAACTCTTTGTCTAGTATCGTCAGGGGAAAGGCAATGATCGGGTACTTACCTCGGGTATGTTATATACCGCGAGTCGTGGATGACACGGAAATTTCCTAGATCTCGTGGGTACAGCGTACAACCTCTGTAGAGTGTAAAACTATTCGAATAGCCGTGTCCACGGTCAAGGATAGTTGGGTAATCCTGCTTAAACTACGTATAGTCGTTTCCGCATAAACCAAGTGTGTGTGTGTGTGTGTGTGTGTGTGTGTGTGTGTGTGTGTGTGTGTGTGTGTGGGTGGGTGTGGGTGTGTGTGTGTGTGTGGGTGGGTGTGTGTGTGTGTGTGTTTAAAGGTGTTGTCTGAGAAAGATGATATGGCAAGTTCAGTGACTTGGCATATAGGGTGAACCTGAGGTGTTCAACCCTCAGCAGATATGTTGATATCTGCAACATGTTCTTATGATTACCATCTAGCTTATGATGCATATCCATACAAGTAATTGACCATGCTTAATCTTAAAAAACTGCTTTCCGCAGAGGTTGCGTTCTTATGCTAGTTCATGTTCCTTTATTACCTCGTTCGACATCATGGGCTGTTTGCGAGTACATTCAAAGTACTCATTGGCCTGCCACTGGTTATTTCATTGGCCAGGTATGAGAGAACAGGAAATGGTGAAGAGTAACTTGGTGACGTCCCTGCGAGCTAGGACGCTTCCCAGTCATAATGCATGTAGGTTAAGGCTGATGGCATGGGTTCACTCTTTCGAACAATATTTCCGCCATTGGTCAAGTTTGGTGTGTCGGCCTTCAAGGCCCTATATATGTAAGACTTGGCCGCAATGGTCATTTATTGTATCAAACGGTATGTATGGATGTAAGACTCTTGTTATTCAGTTTCTATGTGTTCGGTGAGCATTGATCTCTGGGATGACTGAGCACGTTCATTCAGCGATCTCAACTCATAAGTCAGGGTCCCCACACAAGGTCCAACGTGCAAGCTTGCGTAAGGCAGCTTATTAAGAGTCCTTAAGGGAGGCTCATAGAGAAGGCCCAAGAAGAGGTTGATTTCCCTCCACAAGGGAAGCGAGGCCCGGATTAGGATTCAAGAGAAACTAGCCCAAGTCCTAGTAGGACTCTATCTAAGCCTATCCCTTCAACTTATGTAAGGAGGGGCAGGGTCTTGGGGAACGTTGCATACGAAACAAAAAAATACCTACGCACATGAAGACCTATCATGGTGATGTCCATCTATGAGAGGAGATTTGGATCTACGTACCCTTGTAGATCGCACAGCAGGAAGCGTTAAGAAACGCGGTTGATGTAGTGGAACGTCCTCACGTCCCTCGATCCGCCCCACGAACCGTCCCGCGATCCGTCCCACGATCCGTTCCGATCTAGTGCCGAACGGACGGCACCTCCGCGTTCAGCACACGTACAGCTCGATCTCGGCCTTCTTGATCCAGCAAGCAAGACGGATAAGTAGATGAGTTCTCCGGCAGCGTGACGGCGCTCCAGTGGTGGTGATGATCTACTCCTGCAGGGCTCCGCCCGAGCTCCACAGAAAACCGATCTAGAGGAAGAACTACGAAGTAGAGGCACTCCTCGGTCAATATCCAATAGCGGGACCTGGATGCCCACAATGGATCCTACATATTCTCCGAAGATCTTATCGGTTGAACCTCAGTGTCAAGGATTCATATAATCCCGTATGTCATTCCCTTTGTCCTTCGGTATGTTACTTGCCCGAGATTCGATCGTCGGTATCCGCATACCTATTTCAATCTCGTTAACGGCAAGTCTCTTTACTCGTTCCGTAATACAAGATCCCGTGACTTACACTTAGTCACTTTGCTTGCAAGGCTTATGTGTGATGTTGTATTACCGAGTGGGCCCTCAGATACCTCTCCGTCACACGGAGTGACAAATCCCAGTCTTAATCCATACTTACTCAACGGACACCTTCGGAGATACCTGTAGAACACCTTTATAGTCATCCAGTTACGTTGTGACGTTTGATGCACACAAGGTACTCCTATGGTGCCAGTGAGTTATATGATCTCATGGTCATAGGAATAAATACTTGACACGCAGAAAACAATAGCAACAAAACGACACGATCAATATGCTACGTTCATAGTTTTGGGTCTAGTCCATCACATGATTCTCCTAATGATGTGATCCAGTTATCAAGCAACAACACTTTGCACATAGTCAGAAAACCTTGACTATCCTTGATCAACTGGCTAGCCAACTAGAGGCTTGCTAGGGACATTTTTTGTCTATGTATCCACACATGTATCTATGTTTTAATTCAATACAATTATAGCATGGATAATAAACGATTATCTTTAAACAGGAAATATAATAATAAGTATTTATCATTGCCTCTAGGGCATATTTCCAACAGTCTCCCACTTGCACTAGAGTCAATAATCTAGTCCTCACATCGCCATGCGATTTACATTGTAATAAATCGAACACCCATACAGTTCAGGTGTTGATCATGTTTTGCCCGTGGAAGAGGTTTAGTCAGTGGGTCTGCTACATTTAGATCCGTGTGCACTTTGCAAATATTCACGTCCTCTCCTTCGACGTAGTCGCGGATGAGGTTGAAGTGTCGTTTGATGTGTCTGATCTTCTTGTGAAACCTTGGTTCCTTTGCTAAGGCAATGGCACCAGTGTTGTCACATAACAGAGTTATTAGATTAAGTGCGCTCGTCACAACTCCAAGATCTGTCATGAACTGCTTCATCCAGACACCCTCCTTTGCTTCCTCTGAGGCAGCCATGTACTCCGCTTCAGATGTAGAATCTGCTACGACGCTTTGCTTGGAACTGCACCAGCTTACTGCACCCCCATTAAGAATAAATATGTATCCGGTTTGTGACTTAGAGTCATCCGGATCGGTGTCAAAACTTGTGTCGACGTAACCTTTTACGACGGGCTCTTTGTCACCTCCATAAATGAGAAACATTTCCTTAGTCCTTTTCAGGTACTTCGGAATATTCTTGACCGCCGTCCAGTGATCCACTCCTGGATTACTCTAAAACATGCCTGCCATACTTATGGCCAAGCTGACGTCTGGTCTAGTCAGAGCATTGCATACATGATAGAACCTACGGCTGAAGCGTAGGGGACGAAACTCATTTGTTCTCTATCTTCCGCAGTTGCTGGGCACTGAGTCTTACTCAATTTTATACCTTGTAATCCATTTTTAACTTCTTCAAAACTTTATCAAGGTATGTGCTTTGTGAAAGTCCTATCGGGCGTCTCGATCTATCCCTATAGATATTAATGCCTAGAATGTAAGCAGCTTCTCCTAGGTCCTTCATAGAGAAACTTTTATACAAGTAATCCTTTATGCTCTGCAAAAGCTCCACGTTGTTTCCAATCAGTAATATATCATCCACATATAATATTAGAAATGCCACGGAGCTCCCACTCACTTTCTTGTAAATATAAGATTCTCCAACCACTTGTATAAACCCAAATGCTTTGATCACCTCATCAAAGCACTTATTCCAACTCCGAGATGCTTGCACCAGTCCATAAATGGATCGCTGGAGCTTGCACACTTCGTTAGCATTCTTTGGATCGACAAAACCTTTGGGTTGCATCATATACAACTCTTCCTTAAGAAAACCGTTAAGGAATGCTGTTTTGACATCCATCTGCCAGATTTCATAATCGAAAAATGCACTTTTGCTAACATGATTCGGACGGATTTAAGCATCGCTACCGGTGAGAACGTCTCATCGTAGTCAACTCCTTGAACTTGTGAAAAACCTTTGCCACAAGTCGAGCTTTATAAACAGTCACATTACCGTCCGCGTATGTCTTCTTCTTAAAGATCCATTTGTTCTGAATAGCCTTGCAGCCTTCAGGTAGTACTTCCAAAGTCCACACTTTGTTCTCGTACATGGATCATATCTCGGACTTCATGGCCTCCACCCATTTATTGGAATTCAGGCCCACCATTGCTTCCTCATAATTCGCAGGTTCATTGTTGTCTAACAACATAATTGATAAGACAGGATTACCATACCACTCAGGAGCAGTACGTGATCTTGTCGACCTGCGAGGTCCGATAGGAACTTGATCTGAAGTTTCATGATCATCATCGTTAACTTCATCCTCAATCGACGTTGCAACGACAGGGGTTTCCCCTTGCCCTGCGCCACCATCTAGAGGGATTAGAGGTTCGACAACCTCATCAAGTTCTATCTTCCTCCCACTCAATTCTTTCGAGAGAAACTCCTTCTCAAGAAAAGCTTCGTTTTTAGCAACAAACACTTTGCCCTCGGATATGAGATAGAAGGTATACGGTATACCCAACTGTCTCCTTTGGGTAACCTATGAAGACGCATTTTTCCGCTTTGGGTTCCAGCTTTTTAGGCTGAAGCTTTTTTACATAAGCATCACATCCCCAAACTTGAAGAAACGACAAATTTGGTCTTTTAACATACCACAGTTCTTATGGTGTCGTCTCAACGGATTTTTATGGTGCCCTATTTAAAGTGAATGCAGTTGTCTCTAATGCATAACCCCAAAATAATAACGGCAAATCGTAAGACACATCATAGATCGCACCATCTCTAATAAAGTACGGTTACGACGTTCGGACACACCATTACGTTGTGGTGTTCCACGCGGTGTCAACTGTGAAACAATTCCACATTATCTTAAGTGAGCACAAAACTCGAAACTCGGATATTCACCCCCACGATCAGATCGGAGGAACTTGATCTTCTTGTTATGATGATTTTCAACTTCACTCTGAAATTGCTTGAACTTCTCAAACGTTTCAGACTTGTGCTTCATCAAGTATACATAACCATATCTACTCAAATCGTCAGTGAAAGTGAGAAAATAACGATATCTGCCGCGCGCCTCCACACTCATCGGACCGCACACATCGGTATGTATGATTTCCAACAAGTCACTTGCACGCTTCATTGTTCCGGAGAACAGAATCTTAGTCATCTTGCCCATGAGGCATGGTTCGCACGTGTCAAGTGAATCAAACTCAAGTGACCCCAAAAGTCCATCGGAATGGAGTTTCTTCATGCGCTTTACACCAATATGACCTAAGCGGCAGTGCCACAGAAACATGGCGCTATCATTGTTAACTCTAGCTCTTTTGGTCTCAATGTTATGTATATGCGTATCATCGCTATCAAGATTCAATATGAACAATCCTCTCACATTGGGTGCATAACCATAAAAGATATTACTCATAGAAATAGAACAACCATTATTCTCTCACTTAAACGAGTAACTGTCTCGCAATAAACAAGATCTAGATATAATGTTCATGCTTAATGCAGGCACTAAATAACAATTATTTAAGTTCATAACTAATCCTGATGGTAACTGAAGTGAAACTGTGCCGACGGCGATTGCATCAACCTTGGAACCATTTCCCACGTGCATCGTCACTTCATCCTTCGCCAGTCTTCGCGTATTCCGCAGTTCCTATTTTGAGCTGCAAATATGAGCAACAGAACCGGTATCGAATACCCAGGCACTACTACGAGAGCTGGTTAAGGACACATCAATAACATGTATATCGAATATACTTGATTTTTCCTTGGCCGCCTTCTTATCAACCAAATACTTGGGGTTGTTGCGCTTCCAGTGACCCATACCCTTGCAATAATAACACGCCGTTTCAGGCTTAGGTCCAGCTTTGGGTTTCTTTGTCGGATTGGCAACAGGCTTGCTGCTCTTCTTGGAATTACCCTTCTTTCCTTTGACATTTCTCTTGAAACTAGTGGTCTTATTCACCATCAACACTTGATACTCTTTACGGAGTTCTCACTCTGCGACTTTCAGCGTCGCGAATAACTCGCCGGGTGACTTGTTCATCCCTTGCATGTTATAGTTCAACACAAAGCTCTTGTAGCTTGGTGGCAGTGATTGAAGAATTCTATCAGTGATAGCCTCTTGTGGGAGTTCAATCCCCAGCTCAGCTAGACGGTTTGAGTACCCAGTCATTTTGAGCACATGTTCACTCACAGACGAATTCTCCTCCATCTTGCAAGCATAGAATTTATCGGAGGTCTCATACCTCTCGATCCGGGCGTTCTTATGAAAGATAAACTTCAACTCCTGGAACATCTCAAATGCTCCATGACGCTCAAAGCGACGTTGAAGTCCCGGCTCTAAGCCATACAAGACTGCACATTGAACTACTGAGTAGTCCTCCTTACGTGTTAACCAAGCGTTCTTAACATCTTGGTCAGCCGTAGCGGGTGGTTCATTTCCTAGCGTAGCATTAAGAACATAATCCTTCTTCCCAGCTTGCAGGAGCAACTTAAGATTACGAGCCCAGTCTACAAAGTTGCTTCCGTCGTCTTTCAACTTAGCTTTCTCTAGGAACGTATTAAAATTCAGGGTGACTGTCACGTGAGACATTGATCTACAACACAAATATTTCAAAGTGGACTTAGACTATGTTCAAGATAATTAGAGTTTAACTAATCAAATTACTTGCTAAACTCCCACTCAAAAAGTACATCTCTCTAGTCATTTGAGTGGTAGATGATCCAAATTCACTAACTCAAGTCTGATCATCACGTGAGTTGAGAATAGTTTCAGTGGTAAGCATCTCTATGCTAATCATATCAACTATACGATTCATGCTCGACCTTTCGGTATCATGTGTTCCGAGACCATGTCTGCACATGCTAGGCTCGTCAAGCTTAACCCGAGTGTTCCGCGTGTGCAACTGTTTTGCACCCGTTGTATGTGAACGTTGAGTCTATCACACCCGATCATCACGTGGTGTCTCGAAACGATGAACTGTAGCAACGGTGCACAGTCGGGGAGAACACAATTTCGTCTTGAAATTTTAGTGAGAGATCACCTCATAATGCTACCGTCGTTCTAAGCAAAATAAGGTGCATAAAAGGATTAACATCACATGCAATTCATAAGTGACATGATATGGACATCATCTTGTGCTTCTTGATCTCCATCATCAAAGCACCGGCACGATCTTCTTGTCACCGGCGCCACACCATGATCTCCATCATCATGATCTCCATCAACGTGTCGCCATCGAGGTTGTCGTGCTACTTATGCTATTACTACTAAAGCTACGTCCTAGCAATATAGTAAACGCATCTGCAAACACAAACGTTAGTTTAAAGACAACCTTATGACTCATGCCGGTTGTCGTATCATCAACGTGCAAGTCGATATTAACTATTACAACATGATCATCTCATACATCCAATATATCACATCACGTCATTGGCCATATCATATCACAAGCATACCCTGCAAAAACAAGTTAGATGTCCTCTAATTTGTTGTTGCATGTTTTACGTGGCTGCTATGGGTGTCTAGTATGATCGCATCTTACTTACACAAAAGCCACAACGGAGATGTGCAAATTTCTATTTAACCTCTCCAAGGACCGCCTCGGTCAAAACCAATTCAACAAAAGTTGAAGAAACCGACACCCGCCAGTCATCTTTATGCAACGAGGTTGCATGTCAATCGATGATACCAGTCTTTCGTAAGCGTACGAATAATGTCGGTCCGGGCCTCTTCAATCCAACAATACCGCCGAAACGAGAAAAGACTAAGGAGGGCAGCAAATCGAACATGACCGTCCACAAAACCCTTTGTGTTCTACTCGAGATAACATCTACGCATGAACCTAGCTCATGATGCCACTGTTGGGGAACATTGCATGGGAAACAAAAAAATTCCTACGCACACGAAGACCTATCATGGTGATGTCCATCTACGAGAGGAGATTCGGATCTACGTACCCTTGTAGATCGCACAGCAGGAAGCGTTAAGAAACACGGTTGATGTAGTGGAACGTCCTCACGTCCCTCGATCCACCCCACAAACCGTCCCACGAACCATCCCGCGATCCGTCCCACGATCCGTTCCGATCTAGTGCCGAACGGACGGCACCTCCGTGTTCAGCACACGTACAGCTCGACGATGATCTCGGCCTTCTTGATCCAGAAAGCAAGACGGGGAAGTAGATGAGTTCTCCGATAGCATGACGGTGCTCTCGTGGTGGTGATGATCTACTCCTGCAGGGCTCCGCCCGAGCTCCGCAGAAATCCAATCTAGAGGTGGAACTATGTGGTTTAGGGTTGAGTTGCACGTGGCAAAAGTTGTCTCAAATCATCCCTAAAACACCACTATATATAGGAGGGAGGGGGAGGAGGCTTGCCTCGAGGGCCAAGCCCTCAAGGGTGCGCTGGCCAAGGGGGAGGTGGACTCCCATCCCAATTCGGTTTGGGGAAAGGAGTCCACTCCTTCCTTCCCACCTCCCCTTTTCCTTTTTCCTTTTTCTTTTCTTTGGTATTTTCTTATGTGGCACCATGGGCCCTTGGGCTGATTCCACCAGCCGACTAGAGACTTGTGGCGCCATCCTATGGCCTTGGGCTCACTCCCGGGTGGGTGGGGCCCTCCCGATGAACTCCCGGAACCCATTCGTCACTCCCGGTACACTGCCGGAATTGCCCGAAACTTTCCGGTAACCAAATGAAACCATCCTATATATCAATCTTCGTTTCCGGACCATTCCGGAAACCCTCGTGACGTCCGTGATCTCATCCGGAACTCCGAACAACATTCGGTAACCACGCATATAACTCAACTATACTAAAACATCACCGAACCTTAAGTGTGCAGACCCTGCGGGTTCGAGAACTATGTAGACATGCCCCAAGGCACTCCTCGGTCAATATCCAATAGCGGGACCTGGATGCCCATATTGGATCCTACATATTCTCCGAAGATCTTATCGGTTTAACCTCAGTGTCAAGGATTCATATAATCCCGTATGTCATTCCCTTTGTCCTTCGGTATGTTACTTGCCCGAGATTCGATCGTCAGTATCCGCATACCTATTTCAATCTCGTTACCGTCAAGTCTCTTTACTCGTTCCGTAATACAAGATCCCGTGACTTACACTTAGTCACTTTGCTTGCAAGGCTTATGTGTGATGTTGTATTACCGAGTGGGCCCTGAGATACCTCTCCATCACATGGAGTGACAAATCCCAGTCTTAATCCATACTAACTCAACGGACACCTTCGGAGATACCTGTAGAACACCTTTATAGTCATCCAGTTACGTTGTGACGTTTGATGCACACAAGGTACTCCTCCGGTGCCAGTGAGTTATATGATCTCATGGTCATAGGAATAAATACTTGACACGCAGAAAACAATAGCAATAAAACGACACGATCAATATGCTACGTTCATAGTTTTGGGTCTAGTCCATCACATGATTCTCCTAATGATGTGATCCAGTTATCAAGCAACAACACTTTGCACATAGTCAGAAAACCTTGACTATCCTTGATCAACTGGCTAGCCAACTAGAGGCTTGCTAGGGACATTGTTTTGTCTGTGTATCACACATGTATCTATGTTTTCATTCAATACAATTATAGCATGGATAATAAGCGATTATCTTTAAATAGGAAATATAATAATAACTATTTATCATTGCCTCTAGGGCATATTTCCAACACACGGCACCCCAAGAGGGAAAGTTAAGTCTGGACAAGACAAATCATTAGGGATAGACACATTAGAATCCCTCGAGATTAGAGGTAGCGATTCCGCACCCTTGTAATCAAGATCTTCATCAATGAAACACAAGCAGGACATAGAATTTTACATTCATCGGAGAGGCCGAACCTGGGTAAACCCGCGTCTCTTGATTTCGACCAACCCCTCTCAAGACGCTACATAGTTGCGATGACCTCACACCGACATCTGGCATGACAAAACCACGACAGTTGGTGCCCACCGTGGGGCTGAGCACGATGGTGTTTTGTTCTTGAAGGGAGCTCTTCCAAGGATAAAGAAGCTCGCGATTAGCCAGATGAGAGAGCCAGCCCTCGAGCCGGCATCGAAGGGTCTACATCAACTATGAGTTCATTAGATTGAGATTGAAAATAATTTCAATGTAAAATTTGAGTCCAAAAGTAACTTCAACGGTGATGGCACACACACACGTCCTCCATGCAATCGAGCAAAGGAACGCCCAAAGTCAAAATAAGACAGTTGCGAAGGGATATTTCAAGCAGCACACGTGGTGAAAACAACAACAACAACAACAACAACAACAACAACAAAAATATTCCACGTATGGAGTAAATCCCACGAGGATATCTATTAGCAGCACAAGCACGGCTACCACCAGCCGCTGGAGATATTTAGATCAGTTGTCATCGGCAGCGAAATCAAATCGAATCAGGGAATAAAAAAGAGCCCTTTTGTTGATCGAGGCTATGAAGTAGTGGTGTTCTTTTGTTGATTCCCCCTACGGATCCCTTCCGGAGGTGAGGTTTTCGACTTTTGTTATGTTGTTTGGGGCATCTCCATTCATCACATCCAAGATTTGATCACACGAGATGGTAGTAGTCGACTAGTGGAGACGACGGGGTGTAGCACAACCGATGGTACAAGCGGGTATGGTCGTACCGTGCACCATCTTCTCTTGTGGAACACCAGAAGCGGCTTAGTTACTTCCCACATGCTCATCTCTTCGCATGGAAAGATTTTATGACAGCCAATTAGCATAATTTACGCCCCAAAATAGGTATTTTCCAATAGATCCTCAAAATCTCCTCCCTCTTTGCTGCAGTGCAAAAAAACGCTAATGGTAAACAATTTTTACTAAATTTCAAATTCAAATTTGTTTGCGAATGGCAACATAAAACAAATTGAGGCCATATATAAAATGTGACGATAATTGTGATGTAAAGTAATGTCGTCATGAGCTACTCGACCCACATGTAAGAATACACGGCACCATCGTCTAGACCTACGTGTAAGTAGCCATGTTAGCACCTGCTAGGCCAATATATCAGCAACATTGACATGTCAAACTAGAGACATCAATTGCTAGTGATGGATTATCGTCACCGAAACTATATTAGGTGACGAATCGACCAATCTAAGGTGACGGTGTGGACCTCCATGATAAAACAAGAACCGTCACCTAAGGTACGATATTAGGTGAAGAAAAAAGTGGTACCGTCAAGATCACATTTTTGTGACAGGTCCTCTATGACGGACAATCACTGGAAAAAATCATGAAAAAAATGACTTTATGTGACACAAGTGGGTTGTCACAAACAAACATTCATTTTCGAGTATAGTCAGATGAGGATGAAACGGTGATGATACATGCGGTTATTGAAGATGCCCAACATGCAGAGGAGCATGTTCTCAATTTCAAGTGACCAATCGAGGGGCCTCAAGTGATGAATCAAAAAAGGGCACGGGGGGCATATGATGCCGATGAACGACTACTTTGTCCCTATTATGCTATTTGAGTACTTCTTCCGTTGTCGATTCTGGATGAGCCGAACTGTGTTTCATCGCCTCTACAATGGTGTATGTGCCTATGATGACTACTTCATCTTAAAGAATGATGTAGTTGGAAACATTGGATTCTCTCGTTACCAAAAATGCACCGCTGCATTGAGGATGCTTGCATATGGCATTGATGTATATTTATGGGATGAGTATCTTCGGATGTCTAAAACCACATGTCTCGATGTCATGGCCATGTTTGCTATTGCAGTGGTCAAGGTGTTTCGAGCGGGGTACTGAAGAGGACCAATTATCAAAGTCCTCGTACGGATCATGTCATTGTTGGAATCAAGAGGGTGTTGAAGTACGCCTGGATCCCTCGACTGCATACACGAAAAATGGAAGAATAGTCCATATGCTCTACAAGGGCAATATCAAGGCCATTGCAAGAAGCCCACCACCATTCTTGAAGCACTTGAATCACAAGACCTCTAGATTTGACACTCTTTCTTTGGGATATCCGGGTCGCGCAATGACATCAACATGATGCAACGGTCTCCTTTGTTTGCAAGGTTGTGTGCAAGATAAGCTCCTTCATGTATTCTAACAACGATCGTGAGTACAACATGGGCTATTATCTTTGTGATGGTAGCTCTAGGCCAAGGGTGGGAAAACATTCTCACATTGTACAAAGACGAAGAGCTAGAAATGATATGGGGGCATTTGAAGTGCCCCGAGCCCATTTCGCGCTCGTTTGAGATTTGTAAAATATGGGATTCAGAGACATTGCGAAAGATGATGACAACTTATGTGATCATGCACAATACGATTGTGAAAGATAAGGGTGACAAGAGTTCGTTGCGGTCTAAACTTTGAGCAGATGGATGATCCTATCCAACTTAAGCAGATTCTAACGACGTTTGAAGATTTTATGCAAATGCATCAGGAAATTCATCATCAAGCAACTCATGAGCAATTTTAGCACAATATGATTGTGAAAGATGAGGGTGACAAGAGTTCGTTGTGGTCTAAACTTTGAGCAGATGGATGATCCTATCCAACTTCCAAAATAGATTTTGGCGACGTTCGAAGATTTTATGCAAATGCATCAAGAAATTCATCATCAAGCAACTCATGAGCAATTTTAGATTGATCTAGCATTTATGTACACTTCATTTATGGACACTTCAAGGAAGAACTGAAAAGTATGTCTGAATAAGTTAAATTCAAATTTGAACTATATTATTACAAAAGTTCATATTTGGATTTTAATATCTACACTTGAATTATTTTTTGCATTGAAATATTTCCACGCCATGGTTATGGACAAAAATGATATTTATCTTCAATTATTTTATCAAGTACTCCATATAGTGTAGAAAAAAAACAGAGATGAACATTTGTATAAGGTTGAATGGCGCCCCCGTGCATAGAGGTAAAACGCCCACGCCAATGACACCCCAGATAAACCATAATGTTCAGAACTGTGCAATTTGCTACTTCCTTCATTCACAAATATAAAATGTTTTGGATATTTTAATACGGACAATATACGGACTGAAATAAATGAACACACACAGACACACTTATGTATATACGTGTTCATATACATCTGATTCAAGAAAAAGGTTAGAACATCTTATATTTGTGAACGGAAGAAGTATTTACTAAATAATGACACCGCAAAAATACAAATATACAGTGAGTAAAAGAAGTACTTTTGAGTATATGTAACTTGTTATATATTACGAAAATCCCAGCATTGATTATAGGGGAATAAAGACCAAACAGAACTATCATGGTTACTAATCATATAACCGATGGCAAATGAAGATGTATGCAAATCGCTTCGCTGCTTTGAACATCGCACCAAGCTAACCAGATACCGATAAAATAAACCAGCTTCAACCAATGCCTTCGGCCTTGCCATCGTTTTCCCTTGCTTGCTGCCAAGAAGTGAATACTTACTGAATTGCTCTTTTTTGTTGCTTTTTGTCATGTTGCGACATGCTGGGTGTCTAGAGAGGCCTTGTGTTATCCAACAGCCAGTTGCGAGGATTGCCACTCAAGAAAGGGGAAACCTGCAAATAGTTGCGACACATACTTCAGTGGGGCAATTATTCCAAGACGATGAGGTTGGTTACCGTAGGAAATTATTTGTTAGTTAAACATGAAACTATCGTCCTTTAAGATATTTCACATGATGGAAGTGCAAGTATTCCTTCTCATGCACAATAACCCTGCTCTTCGTCAAGTAAGTTTAGTAACAAAATGGTCTCAAGTATCTAGAGCTCACCTTTTCCCAAACTTCTTCATGGTACTCATTGACCCAATTTATCTCCAAAGGTGATAGCAAGGGTAAGTCAATAAGCTTGCTCTGAAGTTACAAAATGAATAAGAAAATAATCAGAATTTCATGAATAATGTGCTTAAGCTGGACAATAACCAACAGAACCAGCAGGTATAACTAAAAAATGATGATGCAACGAAAACTTGGATTGTCAGAATGCATATCAAAGACCATACATTCAGGCAGGGGCTGAGCCAAGAATAGGACATGGGGTGCCAATGAGATAATGATCGAAGAAGAGTGATAAAACAATGATATATGAAGACATAAATATAGCATTCATATCAAATATAGCAATATATGTAAGAGCTATAACACAATGTAGGGTTGATATCAAATTATAGCAATATCTCATTTGCGCTTTCATGAAAGCATATATGTTTTGCTTGTACAATAGAAAGCTACTCCCTCTATAAAGAAATATAAGAGAGTTTAGATCACTGAAATAGTGATCTAAAAGCTCTCATATTTCTTTACAGAGGGAGTACATTTCTGTTAGCTCAAGCGTAGCTCTTTGACTACAAAGCCCATTGAACAAGTCAACAATCTCATCGGAGCTGTGGCAACTAATCTTCAGCAGGCTTGATCTCAATAACTCCCTCATGCATTCTGGTGATGAATCTCTGCTACACTGGTGGCACTGCTTCTCTATTCATATGGATAAAGGCTTGGCGCTCATCTTTGCATTGGTATTGGTGAAACATGTGGAAACAAAGAAATGAGAGGGTATTCCAAAACACTGCTTGCACAGTATATGTATGTTTCCAAAAGCTTCAGCTCGAAGCGAGGGAATGGGCAGATGAGGGCAAGCGAAGGGTAATGGCACCAGTCGAATGACCTTTAGAGCCAGATTAGGCTGCCATGTTGTATTTTACAGATTCTCTAACCTCATCCCCTTCTTTTAAATTGTAAACTTTATTCTTCCTAATCGCAATGAAAAGCAATGACACTGCATTTTGTCAAAAAAAAACTCATCGGAGATCTTTGCATCTATTTCCTTCTCATGCAGACGATCATGTAATTCAGGAGAAAGTTACCTCACTTTTCTTTCAACACGCAACAACTGACAAGTATAGATACTAACTACTCCCTCCGTCCCATAATGTAGTGTCAAAAAACGTCCTACATTATGGGACGGAGGGACTTAATCCTTGCTTATATCTAGGGGGCTGTTTGGGTCGATGCCCTGGAGCGCCCAGCCAAAAAATTGGCGTTGACTGCGCCTTGTAGAGCTGTTTGGATGGACACGAAATTTTTGGTGTGCCCATCTCTCCGCCTTCGCTAGTTCACCTCTGCGCCATCTTTTTGGGAAGATGGGGGCGGCCAGAACATCTGCAATTATTTGGCGTTCCCTGAATTGGCAGGGCCAGCTCTGGCGCAAGCCAAACAGACCCTAGGAATCTAACTGGTATGTAGCAGCCGCAGTGGTCAACAGTTTATGGAACAACCATGGAGTGATTCGAGTCAGTCACAGACTCGAAGGAAATTGTACATCTCAACTCTCACATCTATACCAAACCTCTGACATCCTATTACCAATTGTAGGCTTGTAGCTTTGCGCACACAGAAGTCACCATCCTTCTACTAATTTTGGTTTGTAGTTTTGTGGGCAGAGAAGTCACCATCCTATTAACAATCGTAGACCTGTAACTTTGTGCGCAGAGATGTCACTTAAGATTCGTTTTTGTTGGCCACTTGACTTGAAAGTACATATAAATGCTTGAACCTCCATTGAGCCAACTATTAATTACTCAATTAATACATACACATGTACTTAAACTAGCTAATCTACTACCCGGTGAAAATCGTTGAGGGGGCCTATTGGTTGAGGTTACCAGTCACTGGAATAATACTGGGGAACTTTTTAAGGTGATATCTTTAAAAGATGTAAAAAAAAAAATCGAAAAATCGCAAAAGACTTCTTAAGCTGATATCTTTAAAAGATGTAAAAAAATTTCGAGAAAACGCAAAAGACTTCTTAAACTGATGTAATGTCAGCTTGATTACTGACTGATCAAATTAGAAGTATTATTTGTATTCATATCACTATCTCTAAATTTCATCGACAGAAACATTGCAATAAATAAAATGCATGGGTACCTGAATCGGAACAAAAGTTAGTTTCTCAAAGCCCAGGTATGAGATGCCGCCAAAAGAATTGGCTAAATTAACCTCCTTCACCAGAAGCAGATTCTGCAAGGTCCAAAAGTATAATTAATTACTTGCAGCACTAACTCTCGACTGAACAATCTTAGCAAATAAAATATTGAAGATTGACATGAGAACCAAATAGGAAAACTAACCTCGATACGAATGCCAAATGAATTGTCTTCATAATAACCAGGTTCATTGCTTACAATCATGCCCTTCTGTAAAGCTGTCAAGTTTCCATATCGATAGCTTATGCTCTGCGGGCCCTCATGGACATTAAGTGCAGCTCCAACTCCATGACCTGTGCCTGAACCAAGGACAAACATGCTCCAGACTTACATGCATTCATTTAGAAGACCAGTTAAACCAATAGTTGGTATATAGATGATTCAGGGCCAGAGATTTGTGTGCTTAGAGAAGGTACCATGTCTGTAATCAAGCCCAATCTTCCAGAGAGATGATCGTGCCAGAACATCTAGCACAAAACCTGGAGTTCTTTCTGGAAATACTGCCTGATCTAGAGCTATATGGCCCTGTACCAACAAACTCCATTACTTGTCTAAGGTATTGAGAACAAAAAAGTTAAGTATTTGAACACACTCTACTATTCATTCCTCGGAAAAAAAAATCTACTACTCAAGTACAGAAGAAAATACATAAAATAGCTCACTGTTGCTGAGAAGTGTAATCTAAGAGAAATTACGCACCTGCAAAACCCTTGTGAAGCATTCCTTCTGCCTCGGGGAAGGCTCACCAAAATGAACTGTCCTTGTAATGTCAGTCGTTCCATCAACATATTGAGCACCACTATCTAACAAAAAGAGATTGTCACTTCCAACAGAACTGCAGCTATCCGGAGTTGGCCTGTAGTGTATTATAGCACCATTTGCACCATAACCTGCATGTAAAAAAGGATTAATGGGTAAAGAAGTCAAGAATTCTGATCTCTCAATAGTGGGGACATCACACACTTGCAGACTGGATGACATGGAAGACAGGAAGAGTCAAGGGTGTCATCAAGAACCAGATGCGTCCTCTCATCCCTATTTCGCGTGACAATCAAGCTTAAGTACCATAGCAAACATGAATATCATACTAAAGCGACAAAGTACATAAAAACAGTATTCATACTGAAGCATATCGTCAAAGTAGTTGTCCTTAATACAAAAAAAGGAGGGGAACTTTTTTCTGAAATGGATTAAATTTGGTGGAAAAGGACCCATCCCAGTGCCAAGAGGCCATACACATATGTAAAAAGATATTGCATCATCCTACCCAGGATCCTGTTGTTAGGAAGTATTAGTATTAGTCTAGGAGTCCCAACACAATGAATCCAAACACGCCGCAGAAATCAGAGGAAACACCATAACAACACATAAAACTCAACAAATTAGTCGAGTAATCCGATGGCATTTTGCTATTGACGGAAATATACCACTAATAGTGTCGAAGCTTGTCTCTATAAAACCATCTTGCTTTCGGCGAAATTCAAGAAGATTTTCTGCGACTTGCACTTCTGTAAGAGCCACATTGTTACGAACTTCCTCCTCTATCCAGCACCAGAATTCTGCTAAAGCAGCAGCATCTCTGCAAGTGTATTACGCACCAGTGCAGGCAATGCTTGGGTCAGATGGCCCAGGATTAACAGAAACGGTGACACAGAATAAAGATGGTGCGTGCTGAAGATTGTAAGTAAAGTTTCTCCTTTTTTTATGTTCACATTAGGAGAAAAAACAAATGAAGTGAGTATTGGTTGCACTACTGCCCTCTACATCAGTACAAAGATAAAAGCTATCAAAAAGATTGCTGTGATAGGTCAGAAACATCAAGACACGTTTATTAAGAAGCCACCATATCCATGAAACCTTTTCTGTGCATTTGCTACAGTAGAATACATCAGCATATGTTTCACTACCATCAGTTCTACGAAATTGACATTTTATATTTTATTAAAATAGTTTTCAACACAGGAAAACCCTAAATTCGTAAGTATGCTGAAACAATACCTTAGGTGCGAGTTCTTCATTCCTCTAATTTCTGCCTCATTTTTAACTGATTTGGCAAGGGTGACTGGTGAGGCTTTGTACAGACCGTTTAACTCCATATTCTGAACACCGCGGTTTTTGGTGGTCGGGTCATCTGAAGATGCCTCTTTGACAATTTGCCTCCCTGTCTTTTCTCTTTTTCTCATGTATCTGTCACAACCAGATCTAAATACACTGACTACGGCAGCATTCACACTTGAAGAGTCCAACCACAGTTTTGCACCCTTTTCTGCCAACCTACAGAAGAAAAAACACTCCCCAGTTCAGACAATACAACGGAACAGGAAAGAGGTAACTGCAGTGAAATAAACAATTTGTAGTTAACCATTTACAATTATTCACTTGATAGTGCATCTAGGATGTATTTGGTTGTTGTCACGGACTGGCATGTCACGGGTCGGACCTATTCTTGGGCCTGGTTCTCGCGTTTGGTTCGTAGGTGGAACGGTAACCCACTGGTTCCCACAGACCGAATATTCGGCCAAGATGCGGAACCGAGTGAAACCTCAAAATTTAGCGGACGACAAGGAACCGTCTCCTCCTCGTCTCACTCCCGCAAAAATCGGCCCTCGTCCTCTCCAGGTGCGCGCCTCCCCTCGTCTCTCTCCCTCCCTCGATCTGCTCCGTCTCCCCGATCCCTTCTATCCTCGCCGTCGGCTCACTGTCCTTTCCTCTCTCGATCTGCAGCACCACAAAGGAGTCATGGACAGTGCAGAAGACCCTCCTCAGATCAGATGGGAAAGTGTGTGACAGCATGAGGACGACAACAAGCACCGGACGCAGCGACGGCAGGCAGCGCCGGAAGCGACGGATTGATTTGTTGTCTTTCCAAGTCACGGCCAGCAGCGAAAGCTCAATTTCTCTCCCCCAATGGTGAATTCTGCAACTTGTTCGCTGCAGCAAGCAGTGTACAGTTGTATACACATGGTTATGTTATTCTGTATGAGTTGTAAAATTAACTCTGGTTCTACAATTATTCATTACTCCCTCTGTCCCATAATATAGAAGTGTTTTTGACACTAGGGGGTAGTTAACAAAATACTATGTATGTATCTTGCAGAATCAAAAATACATGGTTAAGTATTACACTGGTGTAAATTTCGGATTGATTGTATATTGTTTGGCTAGTTCCAAAATGTTTGTTTGCATGCTTGTGACTGCACTTTGTTAACTGTTTGTGCTGCAAACAAAAATAAATATGTTGCTGAAAACTCAAAAACTATGTTGTTCAGTTTGCAAAGGCTATATTCGTTTCAGATTGTACAACATCTATGTAGGGGATAATCTCGCCATCCATATGAAAGAGGTGACTGAAATCAATTTTGCCCAATTCCATCTCTCCAACCAAACACAGTAACATAACCGTTCCGTTCTATTTTCTAGCTCCAACCAAACGTAGGAATGGAACCGACCCGTTCTCCTGGAATGGAACCATTCCATTCCATTCCATTTGGTTCCTCAACCAAACACACCCCTGGTGCCCCCTAGTGTATTTTGCTGATTAATGACAAACGATTAACGGACTAATGTGTTTAGTGAGTGTACACACGTGCATAGTCCGAAAGGATGTTGGTTTAACCTATGGATTGTTAGAGTTATATTGATGATGGCCTTTGGCCTTTTGGCATCCTCATGTACATCATATATATGGTGGCATTGGCCCCGTAGTAATGCAAGTTGCATATTTCCTGACATGGTATTAGAGCTTTAGGGTTTTTCCACACGCGCAACTCGTGGTGTTCCTCTTCCGATCCAACCTTGTGCCGCCACTGCCCTCCGTCGACCGGCCATCGTTGTTCCTCCCACTGTTGTGTTCCCGTGACTCCAACCACAGCTCAACGCTGCTGCCTCATGTGGCCACTAGCGCCAGGTCGCTTGACTAGTTATTCTTCCCGCTGGATTCCGTCCACCGGCTCCGCTTCGCGGTCAACGCCTCCGCGCTATCCTGTCCAGGCCCCCTGCCCTGCATGCCTGCCGCTGGACCTGGTCGCTATACAAGTCGGTTGGCTCCCGGTCGCTCCGTTCCGCAGGTCAGCGCTCTCTGGCCCCTAAAAATGTTGGATACTGAAGACATGGTTTGCCTCTTGAAGACTTCATAGCTTTTAGTGCCTCAATGAGTCACTTTGAGTTTAGGGCAAACCGTACCATTAAGAGGGGTTGGATATTGTGGTTAATGGATGAAACTTGATGATGCTCAATTAGAACCCAACCAGATACACAACATATCCTTTAAAATCTCTTTGAGATGCATTAGCTATGTTCGGCTACACCAGTTTTGAGATAGGCATCACCGAGGATGATCTCTATTGAGCGCATTTGAGTCTTCAGTTTTCGCTGTGTACTCGGGACGTGGTTCATCAAGTCCGTTATCTCTGGTTGTGAAATCGGCGTCACACAGCTTAGCTTCTATCAGGATTTAGGAACCCAACCATTTGGGGTTGCCCTAAGTGTTCGCTCTGTTCAAAGATCGGTGGTGCGAGTTAGGATCTCGTCGTTGTCGGGATGAGCCTTGTTATGCCTTTGCTGTGCCCCTTAGTCTTTCGTTGTCGAGTTCCTCACACCGGTGTTTCCGGTTTGGTCATCAGTGTTATCAAGATGAGGCTCCGGAAGGCAGGTTATTTCAGGTGTAGTGCTTTTGGTTCCTCGGTCGGTCAGTCTGGCTAGGAAGGCAACGTTACCGTGTTGCGCCTCCGGTGACACATCTTTCCGCTTTGCGCCTAGTGCCACAAAACTATCCGTTGTCTGAAAATCCAGCAGTATCCGGTTAGGATCCCAATGCCGCCATGTTGTGAATCTTGAAGCAAAACGCCTAGTCTTCTGAGCATGCCTATAAAAGGAACCAAACCCCTACGGGCTCAGGTGGACCCCTAGTGCAGTTATTACACTCATACTTCTTGTTCCCATTCCTCTATGTTCTTGAGCCCCATCGTAAGAGAGGAAACCAGTTGAGAGAGAATAGTTGAGATTTGATTGAGCATCTTCGAGCCTAGATACCTTAATAGTTACTCTTGGAGATTTGGCCTCAAGCGAAGTTTGTAAGTCCAGGTATCACCTCAAGGTCAACCATGAGTGATCGGCTGAGTTCCTCATGGACTTGACTCAAGGAGAACAAGGTATAACCTCAGTGGTTTCAGAGCATCGAGCTCAGACTCTCCAGACGAAGATATTGCCAATAACTTGAACTACGGGAACTATCTAGTTCATGCTTTGTGCTTGTTTTTATACTGGTTGGTACTTGCCTTCTGCTCTAGATAAATCTCAATCTTTCACTATATGTAATTTTTAGTTTTCCCTTCAGCGGACTAGAACTAAGTGAGTTGAAATTACAGAAGAATTTCTTCTTGCACTATCATAACCAAATAGTGGCTAATTGCTTTTCCAACATACGGATTCTCAAACACATGTTCAATAGTTCAACCAATAAACAACCCAAATCAATAGGTATATAGAAGACATGTACAACACCACAATATAATTGTTGTTTTTCTCCTTGCAGATTTCTTTGCATGATTAGAGAATCATAGATAAACATGTTTCTAACTATACTTTTGTATCTTACTAAATTAGTGTATTCATGAGTTCGACTCACCTTTGAGACAGGGATGTGGTTAAATAGGTGAATTGAATGTGATGGACATAATGGAACCCCTGCTTTTTAACAGGCTATAACTTGCAAACTGCTATGACCGAAACTTCAAAAATATGTATCTGTTTGGCCAAAACTAACAATTGACTTGATCAAGTGCCAAATCAAATACATGTGAATCTCATCTAACTCAAATCATAAAGAGAGAAGGTGCCATCATGATGAAAATCAGGAAGAAGGCGAAGCTGGTGAACTAATCATCAACCATTCCAAACAGGCTGTCAAAAGCCAATGTAGGCATTAATTGATGAAAACAGAGACTTCAGGTGGTCCTGTGCCAGATTAAGTCCATATAGGTCTTACTTCTCAAAAGATAATTGTTGTTTTCCTGAAAAGGGTATGAAGATGTGTGTGGTTGGTAGGGCACATGGTGGGTATTATGAAGCTCATAAGTATGCCAACTTCAACAACAAAGCCTTTAGTCCCAAACAAGTTGGGGTAGGCTAGAGGTGAAAGCTATAAGATCTCGCGACCAACTCATGGTTCTGGCACATGGGTATCACGCTTCCACGCACCCCTGTCCATGGCTAGTTCTTTGGTGATGCTCCAATCCTTCAATCTCTCTTTACGGACTCTTCTCATGTCAAGTTTGGTCTACCCCGACCTCTTTTGACATTATCAGCATGCTTTAGCCGCCGCTATGCACTGGGGCTTCTGGAGGCCTGCGCTGAATATGCCCAAAGCATCTCAGACGATGTTGGACACGCTTCTCTTCAATCGGCGCTACCCCAACTCTATTCCGTATATCATCATTCCGGATTCGGTCCTTCCTTGTGTGGCCACACATCCATCTCAACATGCGCATCTCAGCCACACCTAATTGTTGCACATGTCGTCTTTTAGTCGGCCAACACTCAGCGCCATACAACATTGCGAGTCAAACCGCCGTCCTATAGAACTTGCCTTTTAACTTTTGTGGCACTCTCTTGTCACAGAGAATGCCAAAAGCTTGGAGCCACTTCATCCATCTGGCTTTAATTCGATGGTTCAGATCTTCATCGATATCCCCATCCTTCTGCAACATTGACCCTAAATATCGAAAGGTGTCCTTCTGAGGCACCACCTACCCATCAAGGCTAACATCTTCCTCCTCCTCGTGCCTAGTAGTACTGAAAGCGCACCTCATGTACTCTGTTTTAGTCCTACCAAGTCTAAAACCTTTCAATTCCAAGGTTTGTCTCCATAACTCCAACTTCCCGTTGACCCCCATCCGACTATCATCGACTAGCACCACGTCGTCCGCAAAGAGCATGCACCATGGGATATCTCCTTGTATATCCCTTGTGACCTCATCCATCACCAAGGCAAAAAGATAAGGGCTCAAAGCTGACCCTGATGCAGTCCTATCTTAATCTGGAAGTCATCAGTGTCGCCATCACTTGTTCGAACACTTGTCACAACATTATCGTACATGTCCTTGATGAGGGTAATGTACTTTGTTGGGACTTTGTGTTTCTCCAAGGCCTACCACATAACATTCCACGATATCTTATCATAAGCCTTCTCCAAGTCAATGAACACCATATGCAGGTCCTTCTTTTGCTCCCTATATCTCTCCATAAGTTGTCGTACCAAGAAAATGGCTTCCATGGTCGACCTCCCAGGCATGAAACCAACATGATTTTTGGTCACGCTTGTCATTCTTCTTAAGCGGTGCTCAATGACTCTCTCCCATAGCTTCATTGTATGGCTCATCAGTTTAATTCCACGGTAAATAGTACAACTCTAAACATTCCCCTTGTTCTTGAAGATTGGTACTAATATACTCCATCTCCATTCTTCTGGCATCATGTTTGCCCAAAAAATGGTTGAAAAGTTTGGTTAGCCATACTATCGCTATGTCCCCGAGGCCTCTCCACACCTCAATGCAGATACAATCAGGGCCCATCGCCTTGCCTCCTTTCATCCTCATTAAAGCCTCCTTGACCTCCGACTCCTGGATTCGCTGCACAAAACGCCTGCTAGTATCATCAAAGGAGTCATCCAGATCAATGGTAGAGCTCTCACTCTCCCCGTTGAACAACTTGTCAAAGTACTCCCGCCATCTATGCTTAATCTCCTCGTTCTTCACCAGGAGTTGATCTGCTCCGTCCTTGATGCACTTGATTTGGTCAACATCCCTCGTCTTCCTCTCTCGGATCTTGGCCATCTTATAGATGTCCCTTTCGCCTTCCTTCGTGTCTAACCGCTGGTAGAGGTCCTCGTACGCCCGACTCCTTGCTTCACTCACAACTCGCTTTGCGGCCTTCTTTGCCATCTTGTACTTCTCTATGTTGTCTGCACTCCTATCCAAATATAGGCGTCTGAAACAATCTTTCTTCTCCTTAATTGCCTTCTGGACATTATCGTTCCACCACAGGTATCTTTAGCTTCTCTTCTACTTCCCCTGGACACTCCAAACTCCTCTTAGGCCACCTTCCGAATGCAAGTCGCCATCTTCATCCACATGTTGTCTGCATCACCTCCTTCCTCCCAAGGGCCCTCCTTAATGACCCTCTCCTTGAAATTCATAAGTATGTAATTCACATAATTTAAACATGGTATTTCATATTTTCAGTATTTGGCAGGAAAATAGAAAACCTCGGTCCAACATAGAGTACAGGCCTTTGCAGTAAATATTAAATGTTCCACACTTCATTCGCCTTAAGGCTGTACTAAAACCTTGATTGACTTCCATGCAGATGAATTACAAACTGATTAGAATAATCAGATCACATCGTTTCCAAATTTTGGAACAGATGACAAACAAATCTAGGTAAACTGCATAGACTGCATTGATAGGAAGATACAGTAAGGAAATGCTCATTCAAAACCAGGCACCAAGCTATGTAAAATATTCTTTGGTAAAATTTACCTTTCTATATCAGATAAAACTGCTTCATACGATTTTAACTTTACTCCAGCTTTCTTGAGGTGCTCCAATGCCTCTTCAGATACTTTATTGCTATCTACAAATAATGTAGCAGTGCTCATCTCCACTGTCAAGTAGCTATAGAATACAGGTGAATGTGGAACATCACTTCCTCTCTGCATTCAATAGTGGTGTCAACATCAGTTTTGTGGAAAGTATCAAACAGAACACAACAATATTTAACAGGGTTAAAAAGCGCAAATGTCCTTATACTTTTCAGTTGTCATCAGATGTTGTACTGCTAAAACATTAGGAATTACTCATTACATAGTAAGTCTTTGGAAAATGCAAAATATTGTAGATTATCATGCAACCATGATTATCAAAACAATAAAAATATATAACTATAATGCCAAACAGGGAGCACCAAGTGGTAAGTAGAACAGTCTATTGAGCTGTACTAAGCATTAGTTACCAATTATCAAAGCACATATACGTTAATAACATTGGAAAACAAAAAATAGCATGACTAGTAACAGTATAAAATCATGCGATGCTTTTGAATCCAGCATTTGAAGTAGCCGTCTACAACATGCTTCTATCATGTCAGGGATTGGAAGTGAAATTATTACATATGAGAGGAAATAAACATGCGGAGTCTCAGGTTCAAAAGTAATCCATAAACAAATTTGCTTAAACTGCAGGATGCTCATAACCAGCATACCGTGTCAAAGTAATGGTGAAAGGTAAATCTTACCATGTTTAGCAACCATGCAATCTCATCAAGCATTGAAATAACCACAGTGTCACACCCATTTTCATCAAGCTGTGATCTGACAAAAGATAACTTCGATGCCACGTCAACACCAGCATACTTGATGGCATGCACCCTGGTAGGCTCTTTTGGGGGCGCTGGCCTTGATTCTCCCCATATCTCATCAACCAGGTTAAAATCTCTAATCAAAATTAACTCATGATTCTTGTCAGAAATAGCAGCCTTCAATTCCTCAGCAGCATCAGATGAGAAAAGGAACTGCATCCTTCAAGCAAACAAAGAATAGAGGAATAGGCTAAGAATACAATAACATAAACAAAGCGCAGAGTCGTCAGCATATCAAATAATCAACGGGGAGTAATTATAGAATGTATATGCCATGAAAAACGCTCAAGCCTTAATCAAAATTTCAGCATGGTGTCTTGTACGTGTAACAGAAAGAATACAAGAGAACATACAGGTAAGAATGTAGTAAGATTTAAGAGTAAAAGTAAAAGAGTTGGTAGATATGTAACTACAGCTATATTTTTTTGCTCAAAAAGTTAGCTTATGGTATCTTACTAGTATCACAAATCTCAAAATTAAAGTTGCATAACGGGGCGGTATGAAGAAAATAAGATTAAATTCATGATATGATATTGCAATTCCAGCTAACCAAATCATGACTTCACTTATGACATCCTTGAATCACTTAATGAAATGGTCAGATAATGTTAAATTGTGATCCGAATTCTACTACCGTGTTGGGCACGGCATCGTCTCATGATAAACGTAGTAGGAGTGATGTAGGGCTTTGCGTTGACGTCGACGCCGACGCATACAATTATAGCTCATTTTCTTATCCTCCAAGACTCTTGTATAGCCAACCATATATACCCCATGTAGTCGCGCCTAAATAAGCCATGCCGTCTCGTACTTGTAAACTCCTCCATAATATTTAGATTACGTGTTCGTCCGTAGATTTTTCCCACAAGGGTTTTCCACGTAAAAATCTGTCACTCGTTTTATCTAACAAGTAAGAATTATAACTCCAAAGACAGCATGAAAAAAGTCCTCTAAAATAAAAATAAATTACTGCTAAATGATATCATCAATTGGCATGACAGAAAGCATACTCATAAAAAGTATTCATTTTGTAGAGTGAATTTGTTGATTATGTAGATTCTTATGCAGGTAAAATTATCATTTCACAGGTTTTAGTAAGGGCAGTTATGGTCAGCGGGCCATGGAGAAAGAGAGAGCACAGAACAAAACAAAAGCTCACCGGGTCAATACCAACTCGAGAACCAGATGGTAAGACATCATTCAACCACTCAATAGTGGTTGGAACACCGTGATTTCCACTCCGCATTAGTGTCCAGTCATGGCTCAATTCCTTCTCAGCCTGCTCAACAGAAGAACAAAACATGAAGTGTTAGCCGCATCCAAACCATATGTGCTGAAGAATTAAAATATGCATCATCGGAATGAAGTACCTGGAGAAAATACCGGCCATCGGTCCAAAAGGCAGCATTATTTTTTGTGACCACGGCTGTACCAGCACTACCGGTAAACCCAGTCAGGTAGGCACGTCTCATGAAGCATTCCGCAATGAACTCACTCTAAAATAAAAAGTAACGAAACAAGGAGGAGTCAGGGAGCATGCAGCATCATTGATACAAGAATAAACTGATGATTTTCTGAACACTATACAGCACTATTAGCTTCACTGGTTCAACAAATGGTGGACACACTGCATAATATGCTATTGTGCTCTTATGTGTATTTACACTGAACATGATGTCCTACAGCTATAGCTCAATGCCAGTTTCACACGCCAAGTACATGACCAACTATCAAGTATATATGCATGTGCAGGGTGCATGTGCATGTGCCCCGTGCATAAAAGTGATTGATCTAGCTGACGCCTATTTCCAGAAGGCCATCATATCAAAAGCAGTCCACAGGACACAACCCAACGAGCCTGAGATATCAAACGCTCAATCAGTATATGTTTCAAATTTTCAACTGATAGGTCAATACTAGCTACAACTCCATACTTCCTCCATCCGGAATTACTTGTCGCACAAATGTATAAAAATGGATGTATCTAAAACTAAAATACATCTAGATACATCCATTCCTATGACAAGTATTTCCGGACGGAGGGAGTATTAATCACCGAGAATCGCGTGAAAAAAGAGATCCATTAAGCTCCTCGATTGGCACATGGTTAGCACCACACATATAGAAATAAACTATTCACTCAAGATCATCCGTGCCTGAATGGCCGGAGTTACAACAACTACACTAATTGTTAGATACATCCATTTTTATACAAATCTAAAACTAAAATACATCTAGATACATCCATTCCTATGACAAGTATTTCCGGATGGAGGGAGTATTAATCACCGAGAATCGCGTGAAAAAAGAGATCCGTTAAGCTCCTCGATTGGCACATGGTTAGCACCACACATATAGAAATAAACTATTCACTCAAGATCATCCCTGAATGGCCGGAGTTACAACAACTACACTAATTGTCTTATCAACACGGCCACACGGGTGCATCATTTCTCCACTATCAACGAACCGAATTACGGAAATGATATCACTCATTTGCAGCATTGATGGAGGCACTGGATGGAGGTGGTGAACCTGGTGGGCATCCTGTGAGGGAACGACGTAGGCGTCGATTGCAATGTCCGGGCGGGCGAAAAGACGACGAAGCGAGCGCAGCTTATCGTCCTCTCCGGGCGCGGGTGTGGAGGATGTCGAGCTACGGCGCTTGCGGAGCTCCGACGAGGAGAGGGCGACGACGCGGCCGTCCCCGCCCAAGGAGGCGGGGGAGGAGGAGGTGCTGGCGCTGGCGAGGAGGGAGCGGCGGGGGAGGAGGAGGCATAGGCGGCGGAATAAAGTGGGTGTCGGAGGAGAGCGGCGACCGAGGAAGGCGGCGGCGGCGAGGGAAGGAGAGAGCCGCGCGGCTTCGATCGCCATGGGCGGCGCGGCCAGCCTGGGGACGGCGTGCAAGTGAGCGAGGGAGATAAGGGAGCGAATAGAACAACACCGAACGAGATACTCTCAACTAGTATGTAGAAAAGTAAGTTTCTACGGCCTGTCATGTTAAGGCCCATGCGTTCTACTCCATTTGTTCCTGAATATAAGTTTTTTTTAAAAACAATTCAAGAATACTACTCCCTTAGTTTCTAAATACTACTCCCTCTGTTCCTAAATATAGGGTGTGTAGTTTTTGGCACGGAAATTAAATAATGCACCTAGAGGAAAGATTTCACAAGTTTTGGTTGAGATTACACCTGACTAATTGGCATCAGAAAATAGAGGAGCTTGCCTCATATAAGGAAATGTAATCAAATCCCTAAAATAAATATCCAAACAGGTGGCGCAACGCAATACACCTTATATTTTGGATTTTTTTCAAAAAACTATACACCTTATATCAAGGAACGGAGGGAGTATAAGTTTTCTAGAGGTTTCACTAATCAATTACATACGGATGTATATAGACATACTTTAAAGTATAGATTCAATCATTTTGCTCTGTATATAGACTCCTAGTGAAACCTCTTAAAAGACCTATATTTAGGAACGGATGAAGTACATACGAATATATAGACATATTTTATAATATAGATTCATTCATTTTACTCTGTAACTAGTTCCTTACTACAATCTTTAAAAAGACTTATACCCCCTCTGTAAACTAATATAAGAGCGTTTAGATCATTATTTTAGTTATTTAAACACTCTTATATTAGTTTACAGAGGAAGTATTTAGAAATGGGGAGTATCATGCATATAAATAAATTAAACAAATGATTCAGATCATGTTGGTGCTCGAAGCTCATTTCTTTCTCGAACATGTTCAAACACCAAAGGTGTGTTCAGCATGCTCATCGAAATAAAACCGTTTGAAGTGAGGATCCCCTCATATCCAGAACATATGTGATAATAAAATGTGATTGTCTAGACTATCCGTCATGTTATTTTCAACACGTGGACCCAACAAAGAAATCATACTCTAGGACACGCCCTTTCCTTTTTCTAATAGAGCCCTCTCCTTTAAAACCGAGTGATACCCATCTCATCTTCGTCATGGCGTCCTTTTTCCTTCGCATGGTATCCCCCCCATACCACCAAGAAGGAGTCCCTCGGTAAACGCCCCGCTCTCCACCCTAATCCCCTCCCCATGTGTACATGACGATCTGCCATTAAGGCTTGCGTCCGAGTCCGTGATGGTTCCTAGTTCTTTCATGTCTATGTCTAATTAGGCTTTCATACAAAGATTCATCGTGAGTTGTAAGAAGACAATTATAAAGTTTGTAAATGAACCAAAAGTGAATTTATTCACATAGTTGGATGCCCGTGCATTGTCATAGGCTAGAAAACCATATATACAACAAGAAATGTGCTAACAAAATATTTTTACAAAGATGAAGGTCATGTGATATGAGAATCATATACAATTTACATGTGGTGATACCTCATGCTTGTGATGTGGCAGATAAATGCATCTCCTGGTCATCTTCATGTCGTTTCCCCCTTCTCAGCCACCACGTGACACTCCACTTCATTCATCCCACAATCCTTCATCTCCTTATTTTTCTTTCTGCACCTCCACACTGCATCAAAATATTAAGTGGTTTGTCAAACTTTGACAATTTTTAAAGGTTGGTCATCCCCTTACATTGTAGATAACTTATATGTGTCCTGAATAAGGATAATGAAAAGGGGTAATATATCCAGCGAGAGATGAAATTCAGGGTGATATCTCATACTCTATGCATTCAGCTTTCAAGATAATATCTTTGTAGCTTTTGTCAAGATCGTGACACCAGCACATTCCGGAGAATAAATATTCGTTGTTGACCACGATATTGATTTAATAGTTAAAACATGCTTATGATAAATAAAATTTACTCAAAACAATTTTTTATGGAAGGCAAATAATTTGCTTAAGCGGAAAGGGAGAGATTTGGGTTCATCTCAAATTATCGCATAAATTAGAAGCAACGAGCCACACAACAATGAACAGGATAGAAAAACCATGTTATACGCACTCCATGATGGCCTTTGTTTGTATGGCTACGATAATTTTGTGAAGCAAAGAGTAAAGGCTCAATAGCATCAACGTACTATATTTTTAGAAATGTTAGTCACATATAACCTAGAAAAAACATTTTTCCTTCTTCTTGAGCATACAATACGATTGTGCTATTGTGCATAGTGGCAAGAAAGATAACTACAAACTTCTACTTTGATCAATCATGCGCAACAATCAGTATTAATATATTGCTATGATATTGTGCCAAGACAAAAAATGGAGAAAATATGCATGCAAAAGTAGATCAACAGTAAAATACTTGATGCATAACTACCTAGAGAAGAGGGTAGTACAAAAGTTCTATTGCGTCCAGTGAAGATTTTGACTCATGGTAAGCAACTACAACAAAATCGCACCCTTTTTACTATTTCATGTAGAAAAGAACAGAAGCTATAATGTTAACTTCCATCCAAGACATCAACATTATTTATTCCTTCCAAACAAAATCTGCACATCAGAATTTAGTCTGAAGATGAAGGTCAATTTTGAACAAATAATGTTGCCATGCAGATCTATCTAACATTGACTCTACAAACAACCTACTAGATATCTACAAAGAAGTAATATTGGAAATCATAAACACAAAACTGGTAGGGTGTTCATTCATAATCAATAACAAAAAGAATATACTCCCTCTGTTACTAAATATAAGTCTTTCTAGAGGTTTCACTCCCGGACTATATACGGATGTATATAGACATATTTTAGAGTGTAGATTGAATCATTTTGCTCCGTATGTAGATCCCTAGTAAAATCGCTTAAAAGACTCATATTTAGGAAATGGGGGGAGTATATATACTTAAAGCAAGATCATGCTTCCAACTTGAATAAGCAATGTCAAGAGTGAATTAGCTAGAGAGCTATTAGATTATTAGAGGACAGCCACAAGGGACATGTATCACACTTAATAGTATAGTAGATGTACACTAACAATATATAATAGTCATCTGGTGAAAGGACGTGGATGTCGCCTAGAGGGGGGTGAATAGGCGCTTTAAAATAATTATGGTTTAGACTTGAACAAATACAGAATAAAACTAACGTTTAATTTGTCAAGCACAAAACCTAAAACAACTAGGCTCACCTATGTGCACCAACAACTTATGCTAAGCAAGATAAACAACTAAGTGATAGCAAGATATATAATAAGAAACAATATGGCTATCACAAAGTAAAGTGCATAAGTAAAGGGGGTTGGGTAAGAGATAACCGAGGCACGAGGAGACGATGATGTATCATGAAGTTCACACCCTTGCAGATGCCAATCTCTGTTTGGAGCGGTGTGGAGGCACAATGCTCCCCAAGAAGACACTAAGGCCACCATAATCTCCTCACGCCCTCGCACAATGCAAGATGTCGTGATTCCGCTAAGGGACCCTTGATGGTAGTCACCGAACCCGTACAAACAAGGTTGGGAAATCTCCACAACTTAATTGGAGTCTCCCAACAACACCACGAAGCTTCACCACAATGGGTTGGGGCTCCGAGATGACCTCAAATGCTCTAGGCAATCTCCATAATCTAATTGGAGACCCCGACGCTTGCCCACAGCTTTACACCACACTGATTGAGATCCAAGGCACCACCAAGCTTATAGGATGCCAAAGCACCCAAGAAGAACAAGCTTTAGGGTACCAAGCACCCAAGAGTAATAAGTTTCTCAAACTTCACTTCCACGTATCACCGTGGAGAACTCAAACCTATGCACCAAATGCAATGGCAAGGGCACACGGAGTGCCCAAGTTCTTCTCTCCCAAATCCCTCCACAACAACTAACGCTGTGGAAGAAAATGAGAGGAAGAACAAAGAAGAACATGAAGAACACCATGATCTAGATCCAAGGGGTTCCCCTCACAAAGAGGAGAAAGTGATTGGTGGAAATGTGGATCTAGATCTCCTCTCTCTTTTCCCTCAAGAACTAGCAAGAATCATTAGAGGGATTGAGAGTTAGCAAGCCCAAAGAAGGTCAACAATGGGGGAGAACACGAGCTAAAGAGTTAGGGACCATTTGGGAAGAAGATCCCCTTAAATAGGTCCCTCGAAATCCAACCGTTATGCACTCACCTGTGCACAAGCGGTAGTACCCCTCAGGCGAGCGGTACTTTCGCTGGAATGGAAGTTTCAAGGAAATACGAGCAAAACGGCAGAAACCTCGAGGCGATAGTGCTGCCCGAGTGGTACTACCGCTCCTGCAAGCAGTACTTCTGCTTAGCATTGACAGACACCCCAGACGAGTAAGACAAAGGGGAGCAGCACGGTAGTGCCGCCCAGAGCGGTACTTCTGCTAAGAACTACCGCTCAAAAATCAACTCGTAACAAAATCAAAAAACTGAAAACGTAAGCGGAAGTAGCAGGGGTAGTACACAGCGGAAGTATCGCCCAAGCGGTACTAACGTGGTACCGAGCGGTACTATCGCCTGTTTAGAGAAAAACAGCTTTGGCACTAAAATTGCCATAACTTTCGCGTATGAGCTCTGAATTCACCAAACTCAAGCTTGTTGAATAGCACACGACAAGTACTATCCAAACATCGGTTATGAAAATGCCAATGATATAGAGATGTGAAACCTCTGTGAATGAAGAACCGGCAAAAACTCCAACATCATAGAAGATGCACATGAACTCCATTTTCGATGAACTCGAGCTTGTCATAAAGATGACCATAAGCTCTAAAACTCACAAAGAGAAATGCCAAACAAGAACCAAGAAATATGATTCAAGGGTGCAAATGGTTTGAGCTCTCAACGAACGATACGATCAAGCTACACAGTTGAGAGCCCCCCTTGACAGTACGACAATCTATCCTAAAATAGAAAAAACTATCAAGGGCAAGCCTATACCTTGCACATAGTCCACTTGAGCTAGATTATGACGATCTTGACTTCCTAAAGATTGACCACCTTTCTTGATTGCGTTGTCTTGATGAGGACTAGTTGATTGCTCCCCCATACTCACTATGGGTAAGCCACTCTTTAGCACATCTTCACAAATCCATTGCCACCACAATGGACGGCAAGCTTCAAGCATGATATCTTCGTGATGCTGCACTTGAACTTGCGCGCCGTAATCTTGATGACGATCACCACTTGATATCATCCTTCATGAGTTGAATGAGATCTTACTCTTGACACAAGCCCATGGAAACACACCTAACCCCACGTAGAACTCTCACGAAGACCATGGGTTAGTACACAAAAGCGTAATGGACAATGCTTACCATACCATCGGATCACTTGATCCCTCTCGGTACATCTTGTACACTTTGCATGTTGATCAACTTGATTTACTCTTTGACTTAGTCTTGATCAACCTTGTGTCTTTATGACCATTATTTGGATAATACCTTGAATACCACCTTGGTCATCATATAAACTCCTTGAAACCAACAGATGGACTTCAAGAAGTGCATATGGACAAAACCTTCGGATATAACTTAAGGCAACCATTAGTCCATTGGGATTGTCATCAATTACCAAAACCACATATGGAGAAATATGCTCTAACATTTGGTAACCTCATTGAAGACAACAATATATGCATAGTCTGGTTTTGACGTGGCCATATCTATCCGACTTTCGGAAAGAGGTAGACTCGGGGTATTAACCAAGTGTTGAAAGACTATAGGTAGCCAATGGATAATTGTGTTGTGTGCCCAAAATAAAGGTCGCACTACTGGAATCACAGAATTTGCCATCTGCTTGGTCTTTGTCGTCAGCTGGAAGAAAACACACGACAAAAGCTTGGCTGATGGCAAAGGCAATATTTGCCATCTGCCAAACCTTTGTCGTCTGCCAGCGGACGTCATATAAGGCCCGAGCAGACGACAAAGGGGCGAGGCCCCACCCTCACATTTTGCCGTCTGCCAGCGGACGGCAAAGGGGAGAGGCCCCACCCCCCTGACGGCTTGCGCCAAACCCACCCCCACCCAAAACTTTGTTGTCTGCCTCCTCCCCTTTATCGTCCGCCTGCAGACGGCAAAAGGGGACGACAGTTAACGGTCAGTGCCGCCCTCACTCTACCCCACTCTCCTCCCACTCTCTCCCACTCTCTCTATCTCTCTCGCCCCTGCCCTCCCCGCCGCACCATCGGATCCACCCCCTTCCCCCCATCGCGACGCCCCCATCCACGCGGTGCCACCCCCTTCCCCATCGCCGGCTCCACCCCCTTCTTCCCCACCATCGGCACCACCCCTCTCCCCCAACGTGGCGCCCCCCTCCCTGCAATGAGCCCCCCTGTCAGATCCCTCCCGCCACCTCGCCACCGCCCCTGCCCCACCTCGCACGCAGCCCCCGTGCCACACCGCCCCGGAGCCCGCGCCGGTCCCGGAGCCCATGTCGGCCCCGACCCCCATCGCCCGGAGGTAATTTTTTCCTTTTTTCTGATGTTTAGTTGATTAATTTGTTGGGGAGCGTTGCATGGGAAACAAAAAATTTCCTACGCACACGAAGACCTATCATGGTGATGTCCATCTATGAGAGGAGATTAGATCTACGTACCCTTGTAGATCGCTAAGCAGGGAGCGTTAAGAAACGCGGTTGATGTAGTGGTACAACTTCATGATTCAAACCACCGTCATCCCACGATCCGTCCCACGAACGGTTCTGATCTAGCCCCGAACGGACGGCACCTTCGCGTTCAGCACACGTACAGCTCGATGACGATCTCGGCCTTGTTGATCCAGTAAGCAAGACAGAGAAGTAGATGAGTTCTCCGGCAACGTGACGACGCTTAGGTGGTGGTGATGATCTACTCCTGCAGGGCTCCGCCCTTCGCAGAAATCCGATCTAGAGGTAAAACTATGTGGAATAGGCTAGAGTTGCACGTGGCAAAGTTGTGTCTCAAAAAGCCCTAAACCACCAATATATATAGGAGGAGGGGAGGGGATAGCCTTGGGACACAAGGGCCCCAAGGGTGCGCCGGCCGAAGTGGGAGAAGGACTCCTCCAATTCGGTTTGGAAGGAGGAGTCATCCTCTTCCTTCCCACCTCTCTCTTTTCTTTTTCTTCTTCTTTCCTTTAGTATTTTTGCTTGTGGCGTGATACATCTCAAACGTATCTACAATTTTTGATGGTTTCACGCTGTTATCTTGTCTTCTTTGGTTGTTTTATGTACCTTTTATATCTTTTTGGGGACTAACTTATTAATTCAGTGCCAAGTGCAGTTCCTGTTTTTTTTTCGTGTTTTTGACTCTTTTCAGATCTGATTTTGGAACGGAGTCCAAACGGAAGAAAAACCCCGAAATGATTTTTTCCCGAACGGAAGAAGACTAGGGGGCTTTTGGGCCAAGCCAGGTGGGCTCCAGGGAGCCCACAAGCCCCCACTCCTCCACCAGGGGGGAGGCGGCGGTGGGCAGGCTTGTGGCCTCCCTGTCCGCCCCCTGACCTAGGTCTTTGGCCTATAAATTCCCAAATATTTCGCAAAAAATCAGGGGAGCCTCGAAAATACTTTTCCGCCGCTGCAAGCTTCCGTTTCCGCGAGATCTCATCTGGAGACCCTTCTCGGCACCCTGCCGGAGGGGACTTTGGAGTTGGAGGGCTTCTTCATCATCATCATCGCCCCTCCAACGACTCGTGAGTAGTTCACTTCAGACCTACGGGTCCATAGTTAGTAGCTAGATGGCTTCTTCTCTCTCTTGGATCTTCAATACAAAGTTCTCCATGATCTTCATGGAGATCTATCCGATGTAATCTTCTTTGGCGGTGTGTTTGTCGAGATTCGGTGAATTATGGATTTGTGATTAGATTATCTATAATATATATTTGAGCCTTTGCTGATTTCTTATATGCATGATTTGATATCCTTGTAAGTCTCTCCGAGTCTTGGGTTTTGTTTGGCCAACTAGATCTATGATTCTTGCAATGGGAGAAGTGCTTGGTTTTGGGTTCTACCATGTGGTGACCTTTCCCAGTGACAGTAGGGGCAGCAAGGCACACATCAAGTAGTTGCAATCAAGGGTAAAAAGATGGGGGTTTTATCATTGGTTTGAGATTATCCCTCTACATCATGTCATCTTGCTTAAGGCGTTACTCTGTTCTTTTGGACTTAATACACTAAATGCATGCTGGATAGAGGTCGACGTGTGGAGTAATAGTAGTAGATGCAGAAAGTATCGGTCTACCTGTTTCGGACGTGATGCCTATAGAAACAATCATTGCATAGATATCGTCACGACTTTCCGCGGTTCTATCAATTGCTCGACAGTAATTTGTTCACCCACTGTCTACTTGCTTTCATGAGCGAAGCCACTAGTAAACACTACGGCCCCCAGGTCTATTCACATCCATCGTTTACACCTTCACTTTTACTTTGCTTTGTTACTTTGTTGCTTTCAGTTCTCACTTGGCAAACAATCTATAAGGGATTGACAACCCCTTCATAGCGTTGGGAGCAAGTTTTTGTGTTTGTGCAGGATCTTGAGATACTCCTCCACTGGATTGATACCTTGGTTCTCAAACTAAGGGAAGTACTTACCACCGCTATGCTACATCACCCTTTCCGCTTCGAGGGAACACCAACGCAAGTCTCCAAGGCCACGGGGGAAATCCTTTGCATACTTGACTAGGAAGTCCCTTAAGGCGTAGCCGCAGCTGAAGGATTCCTAGTGCCGTTGCTGAGGAGTATCAAGCAACACTCCTATTTCTGGCGCTGTTGGAAGATCTTTTGTTGCAGTAGCATGGCGCCATAGCCCTCTTGGGCTGACTCGAGCAACCCACTAAGGGCATGGTGCGCCACCCTCAGGCCATGGGCTCACTCCTGGGTGGGTGGGCCCTGCTACCTCTTGAGCTTGCGTTGGTTTTTCCCTTGAAGAGGAAAGGGTGATGCGGCATAGTAGCAGTAAGTATTTCCCTCAGTTTGAGAACCAAGGTATCAATCCAGTAGGAGTATCAAGCCAAGTCTCCACCGTACCTGCGCAAAAACAACAAACTTGGACCCAATGCTACAAAGGGGTTGTCAATCCCTTCACGACTGATTGCAAGGTGAGATCTGAAGGCAGAAAGTGCAACAAAGTAAAAGTGTAAGGCTGAAAATATGATGTGAAGTAGACCCGGGGGCCATAGTGTTCACTAGAGGCTTCTCTCATGATAGCAAATATTACGGTGGGTGAACGAATTACTGTCGAGCAATTGATAGAACCGTGCAAAGTCATGACGATATCTAAGGCAATGATCATACATACAGGCATCACGTCCGAGACAAGTAGACCGATACTTTCTGCATCTACTACTATTACTCCACACATCGACCGCTATCCACCATGCATCTAGTGTATTGAGTTCATGACAAACAAAGTAACGCCTTAAGCAAGATGACATGATGTAGAGGGGTAAATTCATGCAATAGATATAAACCTCATATTTTTACCCTTGATAGCAACAACACGATGCGTGCCTCGCTACCCCTTCTGTCACTGGGTGAGGTCACCGCACGGTATGAACCCAAAACCAAGCACTTCTCCCATTGCAAGAATCATGGATCAAGTTGGCCAAACAAAACCCACAACTTGAAGAGAATTACAAGGATATGAAATCATGGATATAAGAGATCAGAAGAAACTCAAATAATATTCATAGATAATCTAATCATAAATCCACAAATCATCGAATCTCGACAAACACACCGCAAAAGAAGATTACATCGGATAGATCTCCATAGATCATGGAGAACTTTGTATTGAAGATCCAAGAGAGAGAAGAAGCCATCTAGCTACTAGCGATGGACCCGAAGGTCTATGGTGAACTACTCACGCATCATCGGAGAGGCAATGGTGTTGATGAAGAAGCCCTCCGTGTCCGAATACCCCCTCCGACAGGGCACCAGAACGTGCCCCAGATGGGATCTTGCGGAGACAGAAGCTTGCGGCGGCGGAAAAGTATTTTCGTGGCTCTCTCCCGTGGTTTTGGATTTTTCGGGGATTTATAGGCGGAAGAAGTAGGGCAGAGGAGCCACAGGGGGCCCACAAGCCTGCTACGCGCCCCCCAGGCCATGGGTAGGGGGCTTGTGGCCTCCCCTGGTGCCCTCTGGCTTGGTTCTCAAGCTCCGTGCGTATCTTCTGTTCCGGGAAAAAAAAATCTTTTCGGAGGTTTTATTCCGTTTGGACTCCGTTTAATATTCTCATCTGAAAAGGGTAAAAACACGGAAAAATAGGAACTGGCACTTGGCACTGAGTTAATAAGTTAGTCCCAAAAAAGATATAAAAGGCATACAAAACATCCAAAGTTTGACAAGATAATAGCATGGAACCATAAAAAATTATAGATACGTTGGAGACGTATCAAGCATCACCGAGCTTAACTCCTGCTCGTCCTCGAGTAGGGAAGTGATAAAGAATGAATTTTTGATGTGGAATGCTACCTAGCATATTTGTCCTTTGTAACTGTTGGGGAACGTCGCATGGGAAACAAAATTTTTCCTACGCGCACAAAGACCTATCATGGTGATGTCCATCTACGAGAGGGGATGAGTGATCTACGCACCCTTGTAGATCGTACAGCAGAAGCGTTAGAGAACGCGGTTGATGTAGTGGAACGTCCTCACGTCCCTCGATCCGCCTCGCGAACAATCCCGCGATCAGTCCCACGATCTAGTACCGAACGGACGGCACCTCCGCGTTCAGCACACGTACAGCTCGACGATGATCTCGGCCTTCTTGATCCAGCAAGAGAGACGGAGAGGTAGAAGAGTTCTCCGGCAGCGTGATGGCGCTCCGGAGGTTGGTGATGACCTTGTCTCAGCAGGGCTCCGCCCGAGCTCCGCAGAAACGCGATCTAGAGGAAAAACTGTGGAGGTATGTGGTCGGGCTGCCGTGGAAAAGTCGTCTCAAATCAGCCCTAAAACCTCCGTATATATAGGTGGGAGGGAGGGGGCCTTGCCTTGGGGCTAAAGGAGCCCCAAGGGGGTCGGCCGAGTCCAAGGGGGAGGACTCTCCCCCTCAAACCGAGTTGGACTAGGTTTGGTGGGAGGGAGTCCCCTTCCCTTCCCACCTCCTCCTTTTTTTTTCTTTTTCTCTTGATTTTTCTTCTCTTGGCGCATAGAGCACTTGTGGGCTGTCCCACCAGCCCACTAAGGGCTGGTGTGTCTCCCCCAAGTCCTATGGGCTTCCCCGGGGTGGGTTGCCCCCCCGGTGAACTCCCGGAACCCATTCGTCATTCCCGGTACATTCCCGGTAACTCCGAAAACCTTCCGGTAATCAAATGAGGTCATCCTATATATCAATCTTTGTTTCCGGACCATTCCGGAAACCCTCGTGACATTCGTGATCTCATCCGGGACTCCGAACAACATTCGGTAACCAACCATATAACTCATATACGCATAAAACAACGTCGAACCTTAAGTGTGCAGACCCTGCGGGTTCGAGAACTATGTAGACATGACCCGAGAGACTCCTCGGTCAATATCCAATAGCGGGACCTGGATGCCCATATTGGATCCTACATATTCTACGAAGATCTTATCGTTTGAACCTCAGTGCCAAGGATTCGTATAATCCCGTATGTCATACCCTTTGTCCTTCGGTATGTTACTTGCCCGAGATTCGATCGTCAGTATCCGCATACCTATTTCAATCTCATTTACCGGCAAGTCTCTTTACTTGTTCCGTAATACAAGATCCCGAAACTTACACTAAGTTACATTGCTTGCAAGGCTTGTGTGTGATGTTGTATTACCGAGTGGGCCCCGAGATACCTCTCCGTCACACGGAGTGACAAATCCCAGTCTTGATCCATACTAACTCAACTAACACCTTCGGAGATACCTGTAGAGCATCTTTATAGTCACCCAGTTACGTTGCGACGTTTGATACACACAAAGCATTCCTCCGGTGTCAGTGAGTTATATGATCTCATGGTCATAGGAATAAATACTTGACACGCAGAAAACAGTAGCAACAAAATGACACGATCAACATGCTACGTCTATTAGTTTGGGTCTAGTCCATCACGTGATTCTCCCAATGACGTGATCCAGTTATCAAGTAACAACACCTTGTTCATAGTCAGAAGACACTGACTATCATCGATCAACTGGCTAGCCAACTAGAGGCATGCTAGGGACGGTGTTTTTTCTATGTATCCACACATGTAAATGAGTCTTCATTCAATACAATTATAGCATGGATAATAAACTATTATCTTGATACAGGAATTATAATAATAAATATATATTTATTATTGCCTCTAGGGCATAATTCCAACAGTCTCCCACTTGCACTAGAGTCAATAATCTAGCCCTCACATCACCATGTAAATTACATTGTAATAAATCTAACACCCATACAGTTCTGGTGTCGATCATGTTTTGGCCGTGGAAGAGGTTTAGTCAGCGGGTCTGCTACATTCAGATCCGTGTGCACTTTGCATATATTTACGTCCTCTTCCTCGACGTAGTCGCGGATGAGGTTGAAGCGTCGTTTGATGTGTCTGGTCTTCTTGTGAAACCGTGGTTCCTTTGCTAAGGCAATGGCACCAGTGTTGTCACAGAACAAGGTTATTGGATTCAGTGCGCTTGGCACCACTCCAAGATCCGTCATGAACTGCTTCATCCAGACACCCTCCTTAGCCGCCTCCGAGGCAGCCATGTACTCCGCTTCACATGTAGAATCTGCTACGACGCTTTGCTTGGAACTGCACCAGCTTACTGCACCCCCATTAAGAATAAATATGTATCCGGTTTGCGACTTAGAGTCGTCCGGATCTGTGTCAAAGCTTGCATCGACGTAACCTTTTACGGCGAGCTCTTCGTCACCTCCATACACGAGAAACATCTCCTTAGTCCTTTTCAGGTACTTCAGGATATTCTTGACCGCTGTCCAGTGATCCACTCCTGGATTACTCTGGAACCTACCTGCCATACTTATGGCCAGGCTAACATCCGGTCTAGTGCACAACATTGCATACATGATAGAACCTATGGCTGAAGCATAGGGGACGGAGCGCATATGCTCTCTATCTTCATCAGTTGCTGGGCACTGAGTCTTACTCAATCTCGTACCTTGTAAAACTGGCAAGAACCCTTTCTTGGACTGTTCCATTTTGAACCTCTTCAAAACTTTATCAAGGTATGTGCTTTGTGAAAGTCCTATCAGGTGTTTTGATCTATCCCTATAGATCTTAATGCCTAGAATGTAAGCAGCTTCTCCTAGGTCCTTCATAGAGAAACTTTTATTCAAGTAACCTTTTATGCTCTCCAAAAGCTCTACGTTGTTTCCAATCAGTAATATGTCATCCACATATAATATTAGAAACGCCACAGAGCTCCCACTCACTTTCTTGTAAATACAAGATTCTCCAACCACTTGTATAAACCCAAATGCTTTGATCACCTCATCAAAGCGTTTGTTCCAACTCCGAGATGCTTGCACCAGTCCATAAATGGATCGCTGGAGCTTGCACACTTTATTAGCATTCTTAGGATCGACAAAACCTTCGGGTTGCATCATATACAACTCTTCCTTAAGGAAACCGTTAAGGAACTCCGTTTTGACATCCATCTGCCAGATTTCATAATCGAAAAATGCAGCTATTGCTAACATTATTCTGACGGATTTAAGCATCGCTACGGGTGAGAAAGTCTCATCGTAGTCAACTCCTAGAACTTGTGAAAAACCCTTTGCCACAAGTCGAGCTTTATAAACGGTCACATTACCGTCAACGTCCGTCTTCTTCTTAAAGATCCATTTATTCTGAATAGCCTTGCGGCCCTCAGGTAGTATCTCCAAATTCCACACTTTGTTCTCATACATGGATCCTATCTCGGATTTCATGGCTTCTAGCCATTTGTTGGAATCTGGGCCCACCATTGCTTCTTCATAACTTGCAGGTTCATTGTTGTCTAATAACATGATTGATAAGACGGGATTACCGTACCACTCTGGAGCAGCACGTGATCTCGTCGACATGCGTGGTTCAACAGAAACTTGAACTGGAGTTTCATGATCATCATCATTAACTTCCTCCTCAACCGGTGTCGCAATGACAGAGGTTTCCCCTTGCCCTGCGCCACCATCCAGAGGGATGAGAGGTTCGACAACCTTGTCAAGTTCTATCTTCCTCCCACTCAATTCTCTCGAGAGAAACTCCTTCTCGAGAAAAGCTCCGTTCTTAGCAACAAACACTTTGCCCTCGGATTTGAGATAGAAGGTGTACCCAACTGTCTCTTTTGGGTAACCTATGAAGACGCATTTTTCCGCTTTGGGTTCCATCTTTTCAGGCTGAAGCTTTTTGACATAAGCATCACATCCCCAAACTTTAAGAAACGACAATTTTGGCCTCTTGCCATACCACAGTTCGTATGGTGTCGTCTCAACGGATTTTGATGGTGCCCTATTTAAAGTGAATGCAGTTGTTTCTAATGCATAACCCCAAAAAGATAACGGCAAATCAGTAAGAGACATCGTAGATCGCACCATCTCTAAACGTTCGGACACACCATTACGCTGTGGTGTTCCAGGCGGTGTTAACTGCGAAACAATTCCACATTGTCTTAAGTGAGCACCAAACTCGAAACTCAGATATTCACCCCCACGATCAGACCGTAGGAACTTGATCTTCTTGTTACGATGATTTTCCACTTCACTCTAAAATTGTTTGAACTTTTCAAATGTTTCAGACTTGTGCTTCATCAAGTAGACATAGCCATATCTACTTAAATTGTCAGTGAAGGTGAGAAAATAATGATATCCGCCGTGTGCCTCTACGCTCATTGGACCACACACATCGGTATGTATGATTTCCAACAAGTCACTTGCACGCTCCATTGTTCCGGAGAACAGAGTCTTAGTCATCTTGCCCATGAGGCATGGTTCGCACGTGTCAAGTGAATCAAAGTCAAGTGACTCCAAAAGTCCATCAGCATGGAGTTTCTTCATGCGCTTTACACCAATATGACCCAAGCGGCAGTGCCACAAAAATATGGCGCTATCATTGTTTACTCTAACTCTTTTGGTCTCAATGTTATGTATATGCGTATCGCTATCAAGATTCAATATGAACAATCCTCTCACATTCGGTGCATGACCATAAGAGATGTTACTCATAGAAATAGAACAACCATTATTCTCAGACTTAAAAGAGTAACCGTCTCGCAATAAACAAGATCCAGATATAATGTTCATGCTCAACGCAGGCACTAAATAACAATGATTTAAGTTCATCACTAATCCCGATGGTAGCTGAAGTGACACTGTGCCGACGACGATTTCATCAACCTTGGAACCATTTCCTACGCGCATCGTCACTTCGTCTTTCGCCAGCCTTCGTCTATTCCGCAGTTCCTGCTTCGAGTTGCAAATGTGAGCAACAGAACCGGTATCGAATACCCAGGCACTACTACGAGAGCCGGTTAAGTACACATCAATAACATGTATATCAAATATACCTGATTTTTCTTTGCCCGCCTTCTTATCTGCGAGATACTTGGGGCAATTGCGCTTCCAGTGACCCATACCCTTGCAATAGAAACACTCCGTTTCAGGCTTAGGTCCAGCTTTGGGTTTCTTCGGTGGATTGGTAACAGGCTTGCCGCTCTTCTTCGAATTGCCCTTCTTGCCTTTGCCGTTTCTCTTGAAACTAGTGGTCTTATTCACCATCAACACTTGATGCTCTTTACGGAGTTCAGACTCTGCGACTTTCAACATCGCAAACAACTCGCCGGGAGACTTGTTCATCCCTTGCATGTTGTAGTTCAACACAAAGCCTTTGTAGCTTGGCGGCAGTGATTGAAGGATTCTGTCAGTGATAGCTTCTTGCGGGAGTTCAATCCCCAGTTCAGCTAGACGGTTTGAGTACCCAGGCATTTTGAGCACATGTTCACTGACAGACGAGTTTTCCTCCATCTTGCAAGCATAGAATTTATCGGAGGTCTCATACCTCTCGATCCGGGCGTTCTTCTGAAAGATAAACTCCAACTCCTGGAACATCTCAAATGCTCCATGACGCTCAAAGCGACGTTGAAGTCCCGGTTCTAAGCCATACAAGACTGCACATTGAACTATCGAGTAGTTCTCCTTACGCGCTAACCAAGCGTTCTTAACATCCTGATCAGCCGTAGCGGGTGGTTCATCTCCTAGCGCAGCATTAAGGACATAATCCTTCTTCCCAGCTTGTAAGATTAGCTTAAGATTACGAGCCCAGTCTACAAAGTTGCTTCCATCATCTTTCAACTTAGCTTTCTCTAGGAACGTATTAAAATTCAGGATGACTGTCGCGTGAGCCATGATCTACAACACAAATATATTCAAAGTGGACTTAGACTATGTTCAAGATAATTAGAGTTCAACTTAATCAATTATATGCTAAACTCCCACTCAAAAAGTACATCTCTCTAGTCATTTGAGTGGTTCATGATCCACTTACACTATCCCAAGTCTGATCATCACGTGAGTTGGGCATAGTTTCAGTGATAAGCATCTCTATGCTAATCATATCAACTATATGATTCACGATCGACCTTTCGGTCTCATGTGTTCCGAGGCCATGTCTGCACATGCTAGGCTCGTCAAGCTTAACCCGAGTGTTCCGCGTGCGCAACTGTTTTGCACCCGTTGTATGTGAACGTTGAGTCTATCACACCCGATCATCACGTGGTGTCTCGAAACGACGAACTGTAGCAACGGTGCACAGTCGGGGAGAACACAATTTCGTCTTGAAATTTTAGTGAGAGATCACCTCATAATGCTACCGTCGTTCTAAGCAAAATAAGGTGCATAAAAGGATTAACATCACATGCAATTCATAAGTGACATGATATGGCCATCATCACGTGCTTCTTGATCTCCATCACCAAAGCACCGGCACGATCTTCTTGTCACCGGCGCCACACCATGATCATCCATCAACGTGTTGCCATCGGGGTTGTCGTGCTACTTATGCTATTACTACTAAAGCTACATCCTAGCAAAATAGTAAACGCATCTGCAAGCACAAACGTTAGTATAAAGACAACCCTATGGCTCCTGCCGGTTGCCGTACCATCGACGTGCAAGTCGATATTTCTATTACAACATGATCATCTCATACATCCAATATATCACATCACATCGTTGGCCATATCACATCACAATCATACCCTGCAAAAACAAGTTAGACGTCCTCTAATTTTGTTGTTGCATGTTTTACGTGGTGACCCCGGGTATCTAGTAGGATCGCATCTTACTTACGCAAACACCACAACGGAGATATATGAGTTGCTATTTAACCTCATCCAAGGACCTCCTCGGTCAAATCCGATTCAACTAAAGTTGGAGAAACCGTCACTTGCCAGTCATCTTTGAGCAAAGGGGGTTACTCGTAACGATGAAACCAGTCTCTCGTAAGCGTACGAGTAATGTCGGTCCAAGCCGCTTCAATCCAACAATACCGCGGAATCAAGAAAAGACTAAGGAGGGCAGCAAAACGCACATCACCGCCCACAAAAATTTTTGTGTTCTACTCGAGAAGACATCTACGCATGAACCTAGCTCATGATGCCACTGTTGGGGAACGTCGCATGGGAAACAAAAAATTTCCTACGCGCACGAAGACCTATCATGGTGATGTCCATCTACGAGAGGGGATGAGTGATCTACGTACCCTTGTAGATCGTACAGCAGAAGCGTTAGAGAACGCGGTTGATGTAGTGGAACGTCCTCACGTCCCTCGATCCGCCCCGCGAACAATCCCGCGATCAGTCCCACGATCTAGTACCGAACGGACGGCACCTCCGCGTTCAGCACACGTACAGCTCGACGATGATCTCGGCCTTCTTGATCCAGCAAGAGAGACGGAGAGGTAGAAGAGTTCTCCGGCAGCGTGACGGCGCTCCGGAGGTTGGTGATGACCTTGTCTCAGCAGGGCTCCGCCCGAGCTCCGCAGAAACGCGATCTAGAGGAAAAACTGTGGAGGTATGTGGTCGGGCTGCCGTGGAAAAGTCGTCTCAAATCAGCCCTAAAACCTCCGTATATATAGGTGGGAGGGAGGGGGCCTTGCCTTGGGGCTAAAGGAGCCCCAAGGGGGTCGGCCAAGTCCAAGGGGGAGGAATCTCCCCCCCAAACCGAGTTGGACTAGGTTTGGTGGGAGGGAGTCCCCTTCCCTTCCCACCTCCTCCTTTTTTTTTCCTCTTGATTTTTCTTCTCTTGGCGCATAGAGCACTTGTGGGATGTCCCACCAGCCCACTAAGGGCTGGTGTGTCTCCCCCAAGGCCTATGGGCTTCCCCGGGGTGGGTTGCCCCCCCGGTGAACTCCCGGAACCCATTCGTCATTCCCGGTACATTCCCGGTAACTCCGAAGACCTTCCGGTAATCAAATGAGGTCATCCTATATATCAATCTTTGTTTCCGGACCATTCCGGAAACCCTCATGACGTTCATGATCTCATCCGGGACTCCGAACAACATTCGGTAACCAACCATATAACTCATATACGCATAAAACAACGTCGAACCTTAAGTGTGCAGACCCTGCGGGTTCGAGAACTATGTAGACATGACCCGAGAGACTCCTCGGTCAATATCCAATAGCGGGACCTGGATGCCCATATTGGATCCTACATATTCTACGAAGATCTTATCGTTTGAACCTCAGTGCCAAGGATTCGTATAATCCCGTACGTCATTCCCTTTGTCCTTCGGTATGTTACTTGCCCGAGATTCGATCGTCAGTATCCGCATACCTATTTCAATCTCGTTTACCGGCAAGTCTCTTTACTCGTTCTGTAATACAAGATCCCGCAACTTACACTAAGTTACATTGCTTGCAAGGCTTGTGTGTGATGTTGTATTACCGAGTGGGCCCCGAGATACCTCTCCGTCACACGGAGTGACAAATCCCAGTCTTGATCCATACTAACTCAACTAACACCTTCGGAGATACCTGTAGAGCATCTTTATAGTCACCCAGTTACGTTGCGACGTTTGATACACACAAAGCATTCCTCCGGTGTCAGTGAGTTATATGATCTCATGGTCATAGGAATAAATACTTGACACGCAGAAAACAGTAGCAACAAAATGACACGATCAACATGCTACGTCTATTAGTTTGGGTCTAGTCCATCACGTGATTCTCCCAATGACGTGATCCAGTTATCAAGTAACAACACCTTGTTCATAGTCAGAAGACACTGACTATCATCGATCAACTGGCTAGCCAACTAGAGGCATGCTAGGGACGGTGTTTTGTCTATGTATCCACACATGTAAATGAGTCTTCATTCAATACAATTATAGCATGGATAATAAACTATTATCTTGATACAGGAATTATAATAATAACTATATATTTATTATTGCCTCTAGGGCATAATTCCAACAGTAACTTCTTTCATGCGACATGCATGTTTAGATCCGTAAGATTCAAAACAATAGTTTGCTATTGACATGAAAACAATAATACTTCAAGCAAACTAGCAAGGTAATCATGAACTTTAGAAATAACAAGGCCAAAGAAAGTTATCCCTACAAAATCATATAGTCTGGCTACGCTCCATCATCCCCACACAACGAATTTAAATCATGCACAACCCCGATATTGTCCAAGTAATTGTTTTCGCACTCTTACTTTCTCAAACCTTTTTCAACTCTCACGCAATACATGAGCGTGAGCCATGGATATAACACTTATAGGTGGAATAGAGTGTGGTGAAGGTGATGAGGCAAAAAGGAGGAGATGGTCACATTGACTTGGCGTATCAAAGGGCTATGGAGATGGCCATCAATAGACATCAATGTGAAAGAGTAGGGATTACCATGCAATGGATGCACTTAGAGCTATAAGTGTGTGATAGCTCAAAAGGAGAACTAGTGGGTGTGCATCCAACTTGCTTGCTCACGAAGACCTAGGGCAATTTTGAGGAAGCCCATCATTGGAATATACAAGCCAAGTTATATAATGAAGATTCCCACTAGTATATGGTGGTGACAAAACAAGAGACTCTCAATCATGAAGAACATGGTGCTATTATGAATCACAAGTGTGGAAAAAGATAGTAGCATTGTCCCTTCTCTCTTTTTCTCTCTTTTTTTGTTTGGGCTCTTTGGCCTCTTTCCATTTTTTTGTGTGGGCAACTTTGGCCTTTTTTTATTTCCTCACATGGGACAATGCTCTAATAATGATGATCATCACACTTTCATTTACTCACAGCTCAATTCTTAGAACGATGATGACTCTATAGGAAATGCCTCCGGCAGTGTACCGGGATGTGCAACGATCTAGCTTGGCGTATGACGTTGAAACATCTCGCTAGCTATCTTATGATCATGCAATGGCAATATGTAAGTGAAGGCACAAGTCATGAGACGGAACGGTGGGATTTGTATGGCAATATATCTCGGAATGGCTATGAAAAGGCCATGATAGGTAGGTATGGTGACTGTTTTGAGGAAGATCTATGGTGGTTTTGTGTAGCGGCAAAAGTTGCGCGGCACTAGAGAGGCTAGCAATGGTGGAGGGTGAAAGTGCATCTATACCATGGACTCACATTAGTCATGAAGAACTCACATACTTATTGCGAAAGTTTTTATTAGTAATCGAAAAAAAGTGCTAAACGCATACTCCTAGGTGAAGGGTTGGTAGGTGTTAACCATCGCGCAATCCCGACCGCAACACAAAGGATAACAATCAATAAATCAATTATGCCCCGACTTCCTAACATAGCGGTTCACCATACGTGCATGTTACAGGAATCACTAATTTCATCACAAGTATTTCTAGATTCACAACACCCTACTAACATGTCTCTTAATATTACCAAATCCATGTCTCAAAACTAATTGAGAGGAATCATACTTCTCTTTCTAATCAATGCACAAGAAATTGGAAGTTTTATTGTATCCTCTTTGGACGCCTATCATCTTTAGGACTACTTTCATAGCACAAGCCAACTACCAAGTTACTCAGAGAGAGCACTCTCAAAAAGATATAAATGAAGATCGAGAGTTCTTATTTCTCCAAAATATGACACCGCCGTGCTCTAAAAGATCTAAGTGAAGCACTTAGAGCAAAGTTATCTAGCTCAAAAGATATAAGTGAAGTACATATTAGCTAAATTGCCTAACTCAAAAGATATAAGCGAAGCTCAATGAGTATTCTAGCAAATTCACGATGAGTGCATGTGTCTCTCAAAAGGTGTGCAGCAAGGATGATTGTGACACAACAAAAAGAAAAGACTCCTATAATACACGACGCTTCAAGCAAAAACACATATCATGTGGTGAGTAAAAATATAGCTCCAAGTAATGTTACCGATGGATTGAAGACGAAAGAGGGGATGCCTTCCCGGGGCATCCCGAAGCTTAGGCTTTTTGGTGTCCTTGAATTTGGCTTGGTATACCTTGGGCATCCCCAAGTTTGAGATCTTTCCACTCTTTATCCCTTTTTCCATGAGAACATCACCCAAAACTTGAAAACTTCACAACACAAAACTAAAACAGAAACTTGTGATAACATTAGCACAAGAAAACAAACTACCACCTCTTTAGGTACTGTAGCAAACTTGATTTCTATTTATATTGGTGTTAGATTACTGTATTCTCACTTTTCCATGGCTAGTACCCCCCGATACTATCCATAGTTTCATCAAAATAAGCAATCAACACAACAAAAACATAATCTGTCAAAAACAGACCAGTCTGTAGAAATCTGTATACTTCGTATACTTCTGATATCTCAAAAATTCTGAAAAATTACGACAATTTGGGAAATGGGCATATCAACTAGTAGAAAAAAGAATCAACTCAAAAGATCTTTCTGGATAAAAATGAAAAATAATTTCGTGAGCGAAAAGTTTCTGTCTTTTTCCAGCATGATCAAACGACCATCACCAAAACTAGTCATAAAGGTTTTACTTGGCTCAAACACAAAAAGAAACACAAAAAACACAATCATAACAGAATTATGATGGTGTGGACGCAACAAAACAGAAAGCAAAAAGCAAATATAAATTCATTGGGTTGCCTCCCAACAAGCGCTATTGTTTAACGCCCTTAGCTAGGCATAAGGCGAAAGAATCACGTATCGTCGTCTTTGGTACTCAAACCATAAGTAGCCCTCATCATGGATTCATAAGGCAATCTTATTTTATTTATAGGAAAATGTTCCATGCCCTTCTTTAATGGAAATTGAAATCTAAAATTCCCTTCCTTCATATCGATGACAGCACCAGTAGTCCTTAGGAAAGGTCTACCAAGAATGATAGGACATGTAGGATTTCAATCAATATCAAGCATAATGAAATCTACGGGTACATAGTTCCTATTTGCAATAATAAGAACATAATTGATCCTTCCCATAGGTTTATTAATAGTAGAATCCGCAAGATGCAAATTAAGAGAGCACTCATCAATCTCGTTGAAGCCTAGAACATCACATAAAGACTTTGGAATCGCGGAAACACTAGCACCCAAATCACACAAAGCATTGCATTCATAGTTTTTTATCTTGATTTTGATAGTAGGTTCCCACTCATCATGAAGTTTTTTAGGAATAGAAACTTCCAATTCAAGTTTCTCTTCAAGAGATTTCATCATAGCATCGACGATATGATCTGTAAAGGCCTTGTTTTGGCTATAAGCGTGTGGAGAGTTTAGCATGGATTGCATCAAGGAAATACATTCAATCAAATAGAAACTACCATAATTGAATTCCTTGAAATCCAAAGTAGTAGTTTTATTAGTACTCAAAGTTTTGATATCCTCTACTCCACTTTCAATGCTTTTAGCATCAATATAGATGGACCCCGAATCATTGGGGTGTTTTTCAAGCAAAGTGGATTCATATCCAGCCCCATCATCATTAGGTTTGACACTAGAAAACAAGGATTTAATGGGAGTCACACCAAGCACTTTAAGATCTTCGTGATTCTCGTCACATATTTCAGGTTTAGCAGCCATTTTATTGACTAAGGTAGCCTGTTTATTAGAAATCTGGCCTACCAATTTTTCAAGACGAGCAAACTGAGAATTTAGCGCAAGGAATTATTTGGCCATATCATCAACTTATTTATTCATAAAAGCCATAAAAGAATTTTGCTCCCTTAGTTCCCCACGGAAGTAACTATTATAATCAAACTGTGTAGACATGAAGCCTTTACCACTAGTTTCAATCTCTTCCAACCTTGTGTAGTAAGCATCATAATCCTTTGGTTGGGCCATACAGGTCTCAGCAGGCACACAAGCAGACAAGCGAACAGAAAGCAAGCGAAAGAAAAGGGCGAATGAAAAAGGCAAATATTTTTGTAAATTTTTTGTTTTCCAGAACCGGGGGAGAGGAAAACGAGAGGCAAAAAAGTAAATGCAAGAGATGAGTTTGCGACGGTTACTTGGATAAGCTTCACTTGATGCTCCCCGACAACGACGCCAGAAATTCTTCTTGCTACCTCTTGAGCTTGCGTTGGTTTTTCCCTTAAAGAGGAAAGGGTGATGCACACAGTAGCAGTAAGTATTTCCCTCAGTTTGAGAACCAAGGTATCAATCCAGTAGGAGTATCAAGCCAAGTCTCCACCGTACCTGCGCAAAAACAACAAATTTGCACCCAACGCTACAAAGGGGTTGTCAATCCCTTCATGATTGATTGCAAGGTGATATCTGAAGGCGGAAAGTGCAACAAAGTAAAGTGTAAGGCTGAAAATATGATGTGAAGTAGACCCGGGGGCCATAGTGTTCACTAGAGGCTTCTCTCATGATAGCAAATATTACGGTGGGTGAACGAATTACTGTCGAGCAATTGATAGAACCGCGCAAAGTCATGACGATATCTAAGGCAATGATCATACATATAGGCATCACGTCCAAGACAAGTAGACCGATACTTTCTCCATCTACAACTATTACTCCACACATCGATCGCTATCCAGCATGCATCTAGTGTATTGAGTTCATGACAAACAGAGTAACGCCTTAAGCAAGATGACATGATGTAGAGGGATAAATTCATGCAATAGATATAAACCCCATCTTTTTACCCTTGATGGCAACAACATGATGCGTGCCTCGCTACCCCTTCTGTCACTGGGTGAGGTCACCGCACGGTATGAACCCAAAACCAAGCACTTCTCCCATTGCAAGAATCATAGATCAAGTTGGCCAAACAAAACCCACAAATCGAAGAGAATTACAAGGATATGAAATCATGCATATAAGAGATCAGAAGAAACTCAAATAAGATTCATAGATAATCTGATCATAAATCCACAATTCATCGGATCTCGACAAACACACCGCAAAAGAAGATTACAACGGATAGATCTCCATGAAGATCATGGAGAACTTTGTATTGAAGATCCAAGAGAGAGAAGAAGCCATCTAGCTACTAGCTATGGACCCGAAGGTTTATGGTGAATTACTCACGCATCATCGGAGAGGCAATGGTCTTGATGAAGAAGCCCTCTGTGTCCGAATCCCCCCTCCGACAGGGCACCAGAACGTGCCCCATATGGGATCTTGCGGATACAGAAGCTTGCAGCGGCGGAAAAGTATTTTCGTGGCTCTCTTCCGTGGTTTTTGATTTTTCGGGGATTTATATGTGGAAGAAGTAGGGCAGAGGAGCCACAGGTGGGCCACAAGCCTGCTAGGCGCCCCCCTGAGGCCGCGACTAGGGGGCTTGTGGCCTCCCCTGGTGCCCTCTACCTTGGTTCTCAAGCTCCGTGCATATCTTCTGTTCCGGAAAAAATCTTTTCGGAGGTTTTATTCCATTTGGACTCCATTTAATATTCTCCTCTGAAAAGGGTCAAAAACACGGAAAACAGGAACTGGCACTTGGCACTGAGTTAATAAGTTAGTCCCAAAAAAGATATAAAAGGCATACAAAACATCCAAAGTTTGACAAGATAATAGCACGGAACCATAAAAAATTATAGATACGTTGGAGACGTATCAAGCCCCTCCCGGTAAACACCCGGAACCCGGTTGTCACTCCCGGTACACTGCCGGTAATGCCTGAAACTTTCCGGTGACAAAATGAAACCATCCTATATATCAATCTTCGTTTCCGGACCATTCCGAAAACCCTCGTGACATCCGTGATCTCATCCGGGACTCCGAACAACATTCGGTAACCACACATATAACTCAACTATACTAAAACATCATCGAACCTTAAGTGTCCAGACCCCGCGGGTTCGAGAACTATGCAGACATGACCCGAGACACTCCTTGGTCAATATCCAATAGCGGGACCTGGATGCCCATATTGGATCCTACATATTCTCTGAAGATCTTATCGGTTGAACTTAGTGCCAAGGATTCATATAATCCCGTATGTCATTCCCTTTGTTCTTCAGTATGTTACGTGCACAAGATTCGATCGTCGCTATCTGCATACATATTTCAATCTCGTTACCGGCAAGTCTCTTTACTCGTTCTGTAATACAAGATCCTGTGACTTACATTTAGTCACATTGCTTGCAAGGCTTGTGTGTGATGTTGTATTACCGAGTGGGCCCCGAGATACCTCTCCGTCACACGGAGTGAGAAATCCTAGTCTTGATCCATACTAACTCAACGGCCACCGTCAGAGATACCTATAGAGCACATTTATAGTCACCCAGTTACGTTGCGACGTTTGATACACACAAGGTATTCCTCCGGTGCCAGTGAGTTATATGATCTCATGGTCATAGGAACAAATACTTGACACGCAAAAAAACAATAGCAACAAAATGACACAATCAACATGCTACGTTCATAGTTTGGGTCTAGTCCATCACATGGTTCTCCTAATGATGTGATCAAGTTATCAAGTGACAACACTTGCATATAGTTAGAAAACCTTGACTATCATTGATCAACTGGCTAGCCAACTAGAGGCTTGCTAGGGACATTGTTTTGTCTATGTATCCACACATGTATCTATGCTTTCATTCAATACAATTTTAACATGGATAATAAACGATTATCTTGTAACAGGAAATATAATAATAACTATTTTATCATTGCCTCTAGGGCATATTTCCAACAGTCTCCCACTTGCACTAGAGTCAATAATCTAGTCCTGACATCGCCATGTGATTTACATTGTAATAAATCTAACACCCATACAGTTCTGGTGTTGATCATGTTTTGCCCGTGGAAGAGGTTTAGTCAGCGGATCTGCTACATTCAGATCGGTGTGCACTTTGCAAATATTTACGTCCTCTCCTTTGACGTAGTCGTGGATGAGGTTGAAGCATCATTTGATATGCCTGGTCTTCTTGTGAAACCTTGGTTCCTTTGCTAAAGCAATGGTACCAGTGTTGTCACATAATAGAGTTATTGGATTTAGTACGCTCGACACAACTCCAAGATCCGTCATGAACTGCTTCATCCAAACACCCTCCTTAGATGCCTCCGAGGCAGCCATGTACTCCGCTTCACATGTTCAATCTGCTACGACGCTTTGCTTGGAACTGCACCAGCTTACCGCATCCCCATTAAGAATAAATATGTATCCGGTTTGAGATTTAGAGTCATCTGGATTGGTGTCAAAGCTTGCGTCGACATAACCCTTTATGATGAGCTCTTCATCACCTCTATAAACGAGAAACATTTCCTTGGTCCTTTTCAGGTACTTCAGAATATTCTTGACCACCGTCGAGTGATCCACTCCTGGATTACTTTGAAACCTGCCCGCCATACTTATGGCCAAGCTCACATCTGGTCTAGTGCACATCATTGCATACATGATAGAACCTATGGCTGAAGCATAGGGGATGGAACTCATTTGTTCTCTATCTTCCCAGTTGCTGGGCATTGAGTCTTACTCAATTTTATACCTTGTAACACTGGCAAGAACCCTTTCTTGGATTGTTCCATTTTGAAATTCTTCAAAACTTTATCAAGGTATGTACTTTGTGAAAGTCCTATCACGCGTCTTGATCTATCCCTATAGATCTTAATGCATAGAATGTAAGCAACTTCTCCTAGGTCCTTCATAGAGAAACTTTTATTTAAGTAATCCTTTATTCTCTCCAAACACTCCACATTGTTTCCAATCAGCAATATGTCATCCACATATAGTATTAGAAACGCCACAGAGCTCCCACTCACTTTCTTGTAAATACAAGATTCTCCAACCACTTGTATAAACCCAAATGCTTTGATCACCTCATCAAAGCGCTTATTCCAACTCCGAGATGCTTGCACCAGTCCATAAATCGACCGCTGGAGCTTGCATACTTTGTTAGCATTCTTTGGATCGACAAAACCTTCGGGTTGCATCATATACAACTCTTCGTTAAGAAAATCGTTAAGGAACGCCGTTTTGACATCCATGTGCCAGATTTGATAATCGAAAAATGCAGCTATTGCTAACATGATTCGGACGGACTTAAGCATCGCTACCGGTGAGAATGTCTCATCACAGTCAACTCCTTGAACTTGTGAAAAACCCTTTGCCACAAGTCGAGCTTTATAAACGGTCACATTACCGTCTGCGTCCGTCTTCTTCTTAAAGATCCATTTGTTCTGAATAGCCTTGCGGCCTTCAGGTAATACTTCCAAAGTCCATACTTTGGTTTCATACATAGATCCTATCTCGGACTTCATGGCCTCCAGTCATTTGTTGGAATCTGGGCCCACCATCGCTTCTTCATAATTCGCAGGTTCATTTTGTCTAACAACACGATTGATAAGACATGATTACCATACCACTCAGGAGTAGTACGTGATCTTGTCGACCTGCGAGGTCCGATAGGAACTTGATCCGAAGTGTCATGATCATCATCATTAACTTCCTCCTCAACTAGCATCACTTCGACAGGGTTTTCCCCTTGCCTTGCGCCACCATCTAGAGGAACTAGAGGTTCGACAACCTCATCAAGTTCTATCTTCCTCCCACTCAATTCTTTCGAGAGAAACTCCTTCTCAAGAAAAGCTCCGTTTTTAGCAATAAACACTTTGCCCTCGGATTTGAGATAGAAGGTGTATCCAACTGTCTCTTTTGGGTAACCTATGAAGACGTATTTTTCCGCTTTGGGTTCATGCTTTTCAGGCTGAACCTTTTTGACATAAGCATCACATCCCCAAACTTTAAGAAACAACAACTTAGGTCTTTTGCCATACCAAAGTTCGTATGGTGTCGTCTCGAAGGATTTTCATGGTGCCCTATTTAAAGTGAATGCAGCTGTCTCCAATGCATAACCCCAAAACGATAACGGCAAACCGGTAAGAGACATTATAGATCGCACCATTTCTAACAAAGTACGATTACGACGTTCGGACAGACAATTACGTTGTGGTGTTCCAGGCGGTGTCAACTGTGAAACAATTCCACATTGTCTTAAGTGAGCACCAAACTCGAAACTCAGATATTCACCCCCACGATCAGAACGTAGGAACTTGATCTTCTTGTTATGATGATTTTCAACTTCACTCTGAAATTGCTTGAACTTCTCAAACGTTTCAGACTTGTGCTTCATCAAGTAGATATATCCATACCTACTCAAATCGTTAGTGAAGGTGAGAAAATAACGATATACGCCGCGTGCCTCCAGACTCATCGGACCGCACACATCGGTATGTATGATTTCCAACAAGTCACTTGCACGCTCCATTGTTCCGGAGAATGGAGTCTTAGTCATCTTGCCCATGAGGCATGGTTCACACGTGTCAAGTGATTCAAAATCAAGTGACTCTAAAAACCCATCGGAATGGAGTTTCTTCATACGCTTTACACCAATATGACCTAAGCGGCAGTGCCACAAAAACATGGCGCTATCATTGTTAACTCTACATCTTTTGGTCTCAGTGTTATGTATATGTGTATCATTGCTATCAAGATTCAATATGAACAATCCTCTCACATTGGGTGCATGATTAGAAAAGATATTACTCATAGAAATAGAACAACCATTATTCTCTGACTTAAACGAGTAACCGTCTCGCAATAAACAAGATCCAGATATAATGTTCATGCTTAACGCAGGCACTAAATAACAATTATTTAAGTTCATAACTAATCCTGATGGTAACTGAAGTGAAACTGTGCCGACGGCGATTGCATCAACCTTGGAACCATTTCCCACGCGCATCGTCACTTCATCCTTCGCCAGCCTTCGTTTATTCCGCAGTTCCTGCTTCGAGTTGCAAATATGAGCAACAGAACCGGTATCGAATACCCATGCACTACTACGAGAGTTGGTTAAGTACACATCAATAACATGTATATCGAATATATCTGATTTTTCCTTGGCCGCCTTCTTATCAGCCAAATACTTGGCACATTTGCGCTTCTAGTGACCCAGTCCCTTGCAATAATAACACTCTATTTTAGGCTTAGGCCCAGCCTTGGGTTTCTTTGTCAGATTGGCAACAGGTTTGCCGCTCTTCTTGGAGTTACCCTTCTTGCCTTTGCCGTTTCTCTAGAAACTAATGGTCTTATTGACCATCAACACTTGATGCTCTTTCCGGAGTTCTGACTCTGCGACTTTCAGCATCGCGAATAACTCGCCGGGTGACTTGTTCATACCTTGCATGTTATAGTTCAACACAAAGCTCTTATAGCTAGGTGGCAGTGATTGAAGAATTCTGTCAGTGATAGCTTCTTGCGGGAGTTCAATACCCAGCTCAGCTAGACGGTTTGAGTACCCAGTCATTTTGAGCACATGTTCACTAATAGATGAATTCTCCTCCATCTTGCAAGCATAGAATTTATCGGAGGTCTCATACCTCTCGATCCGGGCGTTATTCTGAAAGATAAACTTCAACTCCTGGAACATGTCAAATGCTCCATGACTCTCAAAGAGACGTTCAATTCCCGGCTCTAAGCCATACAAGACTGCACATTAAACTACTGAGTAGTCCTCCTTACATGTTAACTAGGCGTTCTTAACATCTTGGTCAACCGTAGCGGGTGGTTCATCTCCTAGCGCAGCATTAAGGACATAATCCTTCTTCCCATCTTGCAGGAGCAATTTAAGATTACGAGCCCAGTCTACAAAGTTGCTTCCATCATCTTTCAACTTAGCTTTCTCTAGGAACGTATTAAAATTCAGGGTGACTGTTGCGTGATCCATTGATCTAGAACACAAATATTGCAAACTGGACTTAGACTATGTTTAAGATAATTTAGAGTTTAACTAATCAAATTACTGATAAACTCCCACTCAAAAAGTACATCTCTCTAGTCATTTGAGTGGTACATGATCCAAATTCACTAACTCAAGTCCGATCATCACGTGAGTTGAGAACAGTTTCAGTGGTAAGCATCTCTATGCTAATCATATCGACTATACGATTCATGCTCGACCTTTCGGTCTCATGTGTTCCGAGGCCATGTCTCCACATGCTAGGCTCGTCAAGTTTAACCCGAGTGTTCCGCGTGTGCAACTATTTTGCACCCATTGTATGTGAACGTTGAGTCTATCACACCCGATCTTCACGTGGTGTCTCGAAACAACGAACTATCGCAACGGCGCACAGTCGGGGAGAACACAATTTCATCTTGAAATTTTAGTGAGATATCACCTCATAATGCTACCGTCGTTCTAAGCAAAATAAGGTGCATAAAAGGATTAACATCACATGCAATTCATAAGTGACATGATATGGCCATCATCTTGTGCTTCTTGATCTCCATCACCAAAGCACCGACATGATCTTCTTGTCACCGGCGCCACACCATGATCTCCATCAACGTGTCGCCATCGAGGTTGTCATGTTATCTATGCTATTACTACTAAAGCTACGACCTAGCAATATAGTAAACGCATCTGCAAACACAAACGTTAGTCTAAAGACAACCCTATGGCTCCTCCTGGTTGCCGTAGCATCGACGTGCAAGTCGATATTAACTATTACAACATGATCATATCATACATCCAATATATCACATCACGTCATTGGCCATATCATATCACAAGCATACCCTGCAAAATAAGTTAGACGTCCTCTAATTTGTTGTTGGATGTTTTACGTGGCTGCTATGGGTATCTAGTATGATCGCATCTTACTTATGCAAAAACCACAATGGAGATGTGCAAATTGCTATTTAACCTCTCTCCAAGGACCGCCTCAGTCAAAACCAATTCAACTAAAGTTGAAGAAACCGACACCCGCCAGTCATCTTTATGCAACGAGGTTGCATGTTAGTCGATGAAACCAGTCTCTCGTAAGCGTACGAGTAATGTCGGTCCGGGCCGCTTCAATCCAACAATACTGCTGAATCAAGAAAAGACAAAGGAGGGAAGCAAATTGAATATCAACGTCCACAAAACCTTTTGTGTTCTACTCGAGATAACATCTACGCTTGAACCTAGCTCATGATACCACTCTTGGGGAACGTTGCATGTGAAACAAAAAAATTCCTACGCACACGAAGACCTATCATGGTGATGTCCATCTACGAGAGGAGATTAGATCTACGTACCATTGTAGATCGCTAAGCGGGAAGCATTAAGAAATGCGGTTGATGTAGTGGTACAACTTTGTGATTCAAATCATCGTTGTCCCATGATCCGTCCCACGAACGGTTCCGATCTAGCGCCGAACGGAGGACACCTCCGCGTTCAGCACACGTACAGCTCGATGACGATCTCAGCCTTCTTGATCCAGCAAGCAAGACGGAGAAGTAGATGAGTTCTCCGGCAACGTGACGGTGCTCTGGTGGTGGTGATGATCTACTCCTGCAGGGCTCCGCCCGAGCTTCGCAGAAATCCGATCTAGAGGTAAAACTATGTGGAATAGGCTAGAGTTTCACGTGGCAAAGTTGTGTCTCAAAAAGCCCTAAACCACCAATATATATAGGAGGAGGGGAGGGGCTAACCTTGGGGCACAAGGGCCCCAAGGGTGCGCCGGACGAAGGGGGAGGAGGACTCCTCCTCCAATTCGGTTTGGGAAGGAGGAGTCCTCCTCTTCCTTCCCACCTCTCTCTTTCCCTTTTTTTCTTTTCTTTGGTATATTTTCTTGTGGTGCCATAGCCCACTGAGGGCATGGTGCACCACCCTAAGGCCATGGGCTCACTCTCGGGTGGGTGGGCCCCTCCCGGTAAACACCCGGAACCCATTCGTCACTCCCGGTACACTCCTGGTAATGCCCGAAACTTTCCGGTGACCAAATGAAACCATCGTATATATCAATCTTTATTTCCGGACCATTCCGGAAACCCTCGAGACGTCCGTGATCTCATCTGGGACTCTGAACAACATTCGGTAACCACACATACAACTCAACTATACTAAAACATCGTCAAACCTTAACTGTGCACACCCCGCGGGTTCAAGAACTATGTAGACATGACCCAAGACACTCCTCGGTCAATATCCAATAGCGGGACCTAGATGCCCGTACTTAATCCTACATATTCTCCGAAGATCTTATCGGTTGAACCTCAGTGCCAAGGATTCATATAATCCCGTATGTCATTCCCTTTGTCCTTCGGTATGTTACTTGCCTGAGATTCGATCGTCTGTATCCGCATACCAATTTCAATCTCGTTACCGGCAAGTCTCTTTACTCGTTCTGTAATACAAGATCCCGTGACTTACATTTAGTCACATTGCTTGCAAGGCTTGTGTGTGATGTTGTATTACCGAGTGGGCCCCGAAATACCTCTCCGTCACACGGAGTGACAAATCCGAGTCTTGATCCATATTAACTCAACGGACACCTTCTGAGATACCTGTAGAGCACCTTTATAGTCACCCAGTTACGTTGCGACGTTCGAAACACACAAGGTATTCCTCTGGTGCCAGTGAGTTATATGATCTCATGGTCATAGGAACAAATACTTGACACGCAGAAAACAATAGCAACAAAATGACACGATCAACATGCTACGTTCATAGTTTGGGTCTAGTACATCACACAATTCTCCTAATGATGTGATCCAGTTATCAAGTGACAACACTTGCATATAGTCAGAAAACCTTGACTATCATTGATCAACTGGCTAGCCAACTAGAGGCTTGCTAGGGACATTGTTTTGTCTATGTATCCACACATGTATCTATGTTTTCATTCAATACAATTATAGCATGGATAATAAACGATTATCTTGTAACAGGAAGTATAATAATAACTATTTTATCATTCCCTCTAGGGCATATTTCCAAGGTAATTAGTTTAGTTTAGTTTTCTGTTATTTAGTTCATTAGTTTAGTTTAGCTTTCCGTTATTTAGTTCATTAGTTTAGTTTAGTTTTCTGTTATTTAGTTCATTTGTTATGCTATTTAGTTAATTAGCTTAGGAGAAGAGGAGAAGAAAGAGGAAAAACTAAAAGAAGGAATAAGAATAAGAATAAGAATAAGAATAAGAATAAGAATAAGAATAAGAATAAGAATAAGAATAAGAAGAAGAAGACGAAGAAGAAAAGAAGAAGAAGAAGAGGAAGAGGAGGAGGGGAGGAGAAAAGGAGGAGGAGGAGGAGAATAAGAAGAAGAAGAAGATAAGAAATAGGAAAAATGAAAATAAGGAAGAATAATAATAAGAAGAAGAAGAAAAGAAGAATAGAATAAGAAAAGAAGAAGAAGGAGAAGAAGAAGGAGAAGAAGGAGAAGAAGGAGAAGAAGGAGAAGGAGGAGGAGGAGGAGGAGAAGAAGAAGAAGAAGAAGAAGAATAAGAAGAAGAAAAGGAAGAAGTGGAAGAAGAAGAAAAGGAGGAAGATGAAAAAAAGAGGAGGAAGAAGAAAACGACACCCTCACACCCTCACACGATGCCCCGACACGAAGCCCGACACCCCGACACGACGCCCCGACACCCCGACACGACGCCCCGACACGACATCCCGACACCCCGGCACGAAACTCCCCAAAGCTGTTAATACGCCGCCCCCGATGCCACTGACCCCCAACCCACGACCCCCGACACCTCTTCGGCCTCTTGTTGACCGAAAAGGTGATCTTCGGCCTTCAAGAGGCTGCCGGTCGTGGACCTCACCAGGAGAATGCTCGGAGTTGGTGTGTTGACCCTTCGACCGTTGATACGTCCCAAACGTATCTATAATTTCTGCTTGTTCCATGATCTTTTGGGTGACATTGTTATATGTTTTGCTACACTTTTATATCATTTTACACATATTTATACTAACCTACGAACTCAGTGCACCCAGTGCCAGTTTTTGTCTGCTGATGTCTATTTTGCACCGGCTTTTACCCAATTTTTCGAAGCCCGAAAAAATCCAGGAAAAATATATAAAAAATGAGTGAAACAGAAGCTTTCGGATAACCGATGATGGGCCAGAGGGGGGCAGGGGCTGCCCAGGCGACCTCCCGGCGCGGCGAGGCCCTAGGCCACGCCAGGAGGCCGCCTGGGTGGTCCCCACCTCCTCCGGTGCCCTCCTTTGGCCTATATTCATAGTACCGAGAGGAAACCTTTCCACAACTTCCAGAATCGCGAATTTCTCCATTGTTCCGTCGCCGCAGCGCTTCCGAGATCGGGAACGTTAGGAGACCTCTTCCCGGCACCTTGCCGGAGGGAGGATTGACCTCCGGGAGCTTCTCCACCGCCATGGACGCTTCCCGTACGTGCCGTGAGTAGTCCTCCTTGGACCATGAGTCCATGACCAGTATCTATGTGATGCCTTCTCTCCAACCTTGTGCTTCAACGGTTAGTCCTTGTGAGATGCCCTACATGATCAAGGCATCTATGTAATTCTCTTGCTATTGCTATGCTCCGTTTGTTGGGATCCGATGGATTATGAGATTATATTCAGATTGTTATGAGTTATATATTTTATTATCATTTTATATCATGTTCCTTAGTGATTCATGCATGTTCTCCGTTGCTATTTATTGCTTTGGTCGAGTAGTAGATTGTAACTCCAAGAGGGAGCGTTATGCATGATTGTGGGTTCATGCTGTTGGAAATATGCCCTAGAGGCAATAATAAAATGGTTATTATCATATTTCCTTGTTCATGATAATCGTATATTGTTCATGCTATAATTGTATTAACAAGAAACAGTGATACATGTGTGAATAAATAGATCACAATGTGTCCCTAGCAAGCCTCTAGTTGGCTAGCTCGTTAGTCAATAGATGATCATGGTTTCCTGGTTATGGGCATTAGATGTCATTGATAACGGGATCACATCATTGGGAGAATGATGTGATGGACAAGACCCAATCCTAAGCGTAGCACTAGATCGTATTGTTCGTATGCTAAAGCTTTTCTAATGTCAAGTGTCTTTTCCTTCGAACGTGAGATTGTGCAACTCCCGGAAACCATAGGAGTGCTTTGGGTGTATCAAACGTCACAACGTAACTGGGTGACTATAAAGGTGCACTACGGGTACCTCTGAAAGTGTCTGTTGGGTTGGTACGGATCGAGATCGGGATTTCACTCCGTGCGACGGATAGGTATCTCTGGGCCCACTCGGTAGAACATCGTCATGAGCTCAATGTGACTAAGGAGTTAGTCACACGATGACGTGCTACGGAACGAGTAAAGAGACTTACCAGTAACGAGATTGAACAAGGTATAGGTATACCGACGGTCGAATCTTGGGCAAGTTCTATACCGACAGACAAAGGGAATTGTATACGGGATTGATTGAATCCTTGACATCGTGGTTCATCCGATGAGATCATCCTGGAGCAAGTGGGAGCCACCATGGGTATCTAGACCCCGCTGATGGTTATTGTCCAGAGAGGTGTCTCGGTCATGTCTACCTGTCTCCCGAACCCATAGGGTCTACACACTTAAGGTTCGATGACGCTAGGGTTATAGGGAATTGCTATATGAGGTTATCGAAAGTTGTTTGGAGTCCCAGTAGTCACGAGGAGCTCCGGAATGATCCAGAGGTAAAGATTGATATATAGGACGGATGGTTTCGGACATCGGAAGTGTTTCGGGCGTCACCGGTAACGTACCGAGACCACCGAAAAGGGTTCCGGAGGTCCACCGGGCGAATGAAGAAGCTCCATACTGATGGACTATTAGAGTCTCTTGACTTTGAATCATTTGACACATGCGAACCGTGCCTCATGGGCAAGATGACTAAGACTCCATTCTCAGGAATAATGGAGAGAGCAACCGACTTGTTGGAAATAATACATACTGATGTGTGTGGTCCAATGAACGTTGAAGCTCGCGGTGGCTATCGTTATGTTCTCACTCTCACTGATGATTTGAGTAGGTATGGGTATATCTACTTGATGAAGCACAAATCTGAGACGTTTGAAAAGTTCAAGGAATTTCAGAGTGAGGTCGAGAATCAACGTGACAGAAAAATTAAGAGTCTACGATCTGATCGTGGAGGAGAATATTTGAGTCACGAGTTTGGCACACACCTAAGGAAGTGTGGAATCGTTTCACAACTGACGCCGCGTGGCACACCGCAACGCAACGGAGTGTCTGAACGTCGTAATCACACTTTATTAGATATGGCACGATCTATGATGTCTCTTACCGACTTACCGCTATCATTTTGGGGATACGCATTAGAAACTGCAGCATTCACTTTAAATAGGGCACCATCTAAATCCTTTGAGATGGCACCGTATGAACTGTGGTTTGACAAGAAACCTAAGTTGTCGTTTCTTAAAGTTTGGGGCTGCGATGCTTATGTGAAGAAACTTCAACCAGAAAAGCTCGAACCCAAAGCGGAGAAATGCGTATTCATAGGATACCCTAAGGAAACTACTGGGTATACCTTCTATCTTAGATCCGAAGGTAAAACCTTTGTTGCCAAGAACGAATCCTTTCTAGAGAAAGAGTTTCTCTCGAAAGAAGTAAGTGGGAGGAAGGTAGAACTTGATGAGGTAATTACACTCCCTCTCGAACAGGATAGTAGCACAACACGGGAAATTGTTCCTGTGGCGCCTACACCAACTGAAGAGGAAGTTGATGATAATGATCATGAAGCTTCGGATCAAGTTATTACTCAGCCACGAAGGTCCACAAGGGTACGCTCCGCACCAGAGTGGTACGACAACCCTGTGATGGAAATCATGTTGTTAGATAATGGTGAACCTTCGAACTATGAAGAAGCGATGGCGGGCCCAGATTCCAACAAATGGCTTGAAGCTATGAAATCCGAGATAGGATCCATGTATGAGAACAAAGTATGGACTTTGGTGGACTTGCTCGATGACCGGCGAGACATAGAAAATAAATGGATCTTCAAGAAGAAGACTGATATGAACGGTAATGTAACCGTTTACAAAGCTTGACTTGTCGCAAAGGGTTTTCGACAAATCCAAGGGATTGACTATGAAGAGACTTTCTCTCCCGTAGCGAAGCTGAAATCAGTCCGAATCATGTTAGCAATTACCGCCTTTTATGATTATGAAATTTGGCAAATGGACGTCAAAACAGCGTTCCTTAACGGGAACCTTAAGGAAGAGTTGTATATGATGCAACCAGAAGGTTTTGTCGACCCTAAGGGTGCTAACAAAGTGTGCAAGCTCCAGCGCTCCATCTATGGGCTGGTGCAAGCATCTCGGAGTTGGAACATTCACTTTAATGAGGTGATTAAAGCGTTTGGGTTCATACAGGTTTATGGAGAAGCCTATCTGTACAAGGAAGTGAGTGGGAGCTCTGTAGCTTTCCTCATACTGTATGTGGATGACATATTATTGATGGGGAATAATATTGAGATGTTGGATAGCATAAAGGCCTATTTGAACAAGAGTTTTTCAATGAAGGACCTTGGAGAAACTGCATACATATTAGGCATCAAGATCTATAGAGATAGATCGAGACGCCTCATAGGTCTTTCACAAAGTACATACCTTGACAAGATATTGAAGAAGTTCAATATGGAAAACTCAAAGAAAGGGTTCTTGCCAGTTTTGCAAGGTATGAGATTGAGTAAGACTCAGTCACCGACCACGACAACAGACAGAGAGAAGATGAGTTCTATCCCCTACGCTTCAGCCGTAGGCTCTCTTATGTATGCCATGTTGTGTACCAGACCTGATATAAACCTTGCCATAAGTTTGGTAGGGAGGTACCAAAGTGATCCCGGTATGGAACACTGGACAACGGTCAAGAATATCCTTAAGTACCTAAAAAGGACTATGGAAATGTTTCTCGTTTATGGAGGTGACGAAGTGCTCGTCGTAAAGGGTTACGTCGATGCTAGCTTCGACACAGATCTGGATGACTCTAAGTCACAGACCGGATACGTATATGTTTTGAATGGTGGGGCAGTGAGCTGGTGCATCACCAAGCAAGAAGTCGTGGCAGCTTCTACATGTGAAGCGGAGTACATAGCTGCTTCAGAAGCAGCTCATGAAGGAATTTGGATGAAGGAGCTCATCACCGACCTTGGAGTGGTTCCAAGCGCGTCGTGTCCAATGACACTCTTCTGTGATAACACTGGGCCATTGCCATAGCCAAGGAGCCCAGGTTTCACCGGAAGACAAAGCAGATTAAACGCCGCTACAACTCCATCCAGGACCATGTCCAGAGTGGAGTAATAGAGATTTGTAAAGTACACACGGATCTAAATGTCACAGACCCGTTGACTAAACCTCTTCCACGAGCAAAACATGATCAACACCATAATGCTATGGGTGTTCGATACATCACAATGTAACTAGAATATTGACTCTAGTGCAAGTGGGAGACTGTTGGAAATATGCCCTAGAGGCAATAATAAAATGGTTATTATCATATTTCCTTGTTCATGCTATAATTGTATTAACAGGAAACAATGATACATGTGTGAATAAATAGATCACAATGTGTCCCTAGCAAGCCTCTAGTTGGCTAGCTCGTTAGTCAATAGATGATCATGGTTTCCTGGTCATGGGCATTAGATGTCATTGATAACGGGATCACATCATTGGGAGAATGATGTGATGGACAAGACCCAATCCTAAGCGTAGCACTAGATCGTATTGTTCGTATGCTAAAGCTTTTCTAATGTCAAGTGTCTTTTCCTTCGACCATGAGATTGTGCAACTCCCGGATACCGTAGGGGTGCTTTGGGTGTATCAAACGTCACAACATAACTGGTGACTATAAAGGTGCACTATGGGTACCTCTGAAAGTGTGTGTTGGGTTGGTACGGATCGAGGTCGGGATTTGTCACTCCGTGTGACGGAGAGGTATCTCTGGGCCCACTCTGTAGAACATCATCATGAGCTCGATGTGACTAAGGAGTTAGTCACACGATGACGTGCTATGGAACGAGTAAAGAGACTTACCGGTAACGAGATTGAACAAGGTATAGGTATACCGGCGATCGAATCTTGGGCAAGTTCTATACCGACAGACAAAGGGAATTGTATACGGGATTGATTGAATCCTTGACATTGTGGTTCATCCAATGAGATCATCGTGGAGAAAGTGGGATCCACCATGGATATCCATACCCCGCTGATGGTTATTGGCCAGAGAGGTGTCTCGGTCATGTCTACGTGTCTCCCGAACCCGTAGGGTCTACACACTTAAGGTTCGATGATGCTAGGGTTATAGGAAATTGTTATACGAGGTTATCTAAAGTTGTTCGGAGTCCCGGACGAGATCCCGGACATCACGAGGAGCTCCGGAATGGTCCGGAGGTAAAGATTGATATATAGGACGGATGGTTTCGGACACCGGAAGTGTTTCAGGCGTCACCGGTAACGTACCGTGTTGGGGATATTACGTGTTAATGACCCGCCCTAGTTGGGCCGGGTTACCGATCAGGCGATTCACCCAAATAGTTATTTGGGCCTTGGCCTAGCCGGATCAAGGTCATATGACGGTTTATGATTTCTGGAAGGTCTCCAAGCTTTGAAGGACGGCAACTTAGAGACCACAGGGGTCACGATTTGTAGGAAGGAAAGTATCCTTGTAAACCCTAGGGGTTCGACCTGTATATAAAGGCGAGTCCCAGGGGAGGAGAGGGCAGGTTAGAAATCATCGAGTGCTAGGTTCGGCGAGTTATGCCCTCCTTGTAATCGAAACCACATCAATACAAACCAAAGCAGGACGTAGGCTCTTACCTCCTCACGAGGGGCCAAACCTGGGTAAATCGCCGTGTCTCTCCCGCTTAACCCCTTTGAGTCGCCACCAAGGTGCGATGGCTCCAGTGCTAAGTCCTTTCACGAGGACATCTGCCGTGACAAAACCACGACAGTTGGAGCCCACCGTGGGGCCTACGCACGGTGGAGTTGAGTTCTCAAAGGGAGCCCTACCAGGGTTTGGGAGTTACGCAACGGGGCTCATGACTCGGAGCCACCGCGGGAAAACCTACATCGACAACCAGCGATGGGGACCTGAAGCGGATTCGATTGAATCTAGTTACAGGGTCCCCTTCGGCAAGATCAACATCTTCATCGGCATGATCGGATCATCCGTGCCCGAGCCGGACATCTCCACCGACATCGTCGAGCCGGCCAGGTACGTCCGCCCAGTAATAACGCCAAATTTGACTTTCCCGGTCTTTGTGGGGTTCATGCAGGGATCGGAGGAGCCAGAGCGCTCGGCGACTCAGGAAACTACACCGGTCAACTCTGATGACGAATCATCCATGGGCGACTCAGATTCAATCCGGTCTCTGCATGGGGATTGTCTTGGGGGCTTGTCGCTGGCCATGGACCCCGAAGTCCTTGACCGAACCCGCCGCCAGATTGCCATCTACATGGCAGGGGCGACTCAACCCACACAAAACCCTACCGGAGGCGATGGAACCGGCGAGACGTCCAGGAGCCCGGCCGCAGTCCTGGTGGATTTAGCGGCGGAGATCACAAGGCTGATGGCGACTCCCCTCACACCAGAAAACCAGGAGGAGATAAACACGGAGCTGGCGAAACTCAGAGAGGCACTGGCAAAGGCTCATCGGGATGCCGAGATAGAGTCCGCCAGGATTGAGACTCGGCAAGCTCAAATTACGGCCGAAAGGATGCGCTTAAGCACTGACAACTCGCGGCTCGAGAGACAGCAGAGCGCATCTGACGCCGTCCATCAGCGGAGACACCAGGGCCGCCTGCCCCATGATCTCAACCCGACCCGCCTGTTCGACACTCCACGAACCCCTGGGGCGGGAGTTGCCCCGGGGGGAGGACCGGGCCGCCCGCCTAACCCACCGGCTCAGCCAGCTGAGGATCGTATTCCCCGATTCCGGATGCCTCAAGGCCACTTTTCCAACCCGATGGACAACGTTCTTGCCGCAACTCGCCATCTGGAGTCTCTTCCGATTCACGGCAACACCCCTGCCGAGATAGAAGCAAGGAACGCCATCGAGATGTTGAAGACGGTGGTGGTTCAAAACGCCCAGTTCTCACATAGCCTCGAGAGGTTGCATTCCACCCCCCAGGCAAGTTACACGAGGAGACGGCCAGAGGACCAGCCCACCGTAAACAGCGGGCCGCGACTCGTCCCACAGGACAACCCGCCTGAACAGAACTCGCCGGGCCGGGATCTCCCGAACACCCAAAACGCCCCGGCCCCCCTCATCGGGGGTGGAGGGCGAGTAGGAGTACCATGCTTGGCCCTCGCCCTTCATAACGAAAGGATTCCCAAAGACTTTAAGGGACCAAGAAAGGTGCCTAATTACACCCCGGACCTTGAGCCGGCATCATGGATCGAGAGTTATGAAATCGTCATGGACATGCTCGATGTGAACAAGGCGGTTTGTGCCAGATACTTCACGATGATGCTCGAGGGGTCAGCACGTACTTGGTTGAAAAACTTACCTCCCAACTCCATCCAGGCCTGGGCCAAGTTAAAAGAACGTTTCATCAAAAACTTCCGCGGAACTTGCAAACGTCCGATGACGATCGTCGATCTACAACACTGTGTTCAGCGCCCGGATGAGTCGGCTCACCATTGGTCACGACGGGTTGCAGAAATTATCCATTCGTCAGATGGTATTACGGCGGCTCAAGCTGCGCTGATCCTCGAGCAAAATTGCCATTACGAACCCTTAGTGCAAAAGCTGGGGCGACTCAAGCGAAAGGTCCAAGACATGGGGGAGCTGATGGACACCCTCACTAGGTACGCTGAGGCTGATGACACCAAAGATCCTGGTGAGGATGGTAAGGCTAATTCGCCCAAGAAGGGCGAGTCATCCAAAAATCATACCCGGTTCCAGGCACGTAACCGCCACAATCAAGGGACCAATGGAAAGCGAAGACCGCAAGAAGAGCCCTCGGACTTAGTCGCCAATACCAACACCAACAACGGTAAGTCTCTTTACTCGTTCCGTAGCACATCATTCCGTGACTAACTCCTTAGTCACATTGAGCTCATTATGATGATGTTCTACCGAGTGGGCCCAGAGATACCTCTCCGTCACACGGAGTGACAAATCCCGATCTCGATTCGTGCCAACCCAACAGACACTTTCAGAGATACCTGTAGTGCACCTTTATAGTCACCCAATTACGTTGTGACGTTTGATACACCCAAAGTACTCCTACGGTATCCGGGAGTTGCACAATCTCATGGTCAAAGGAGAAGACACTTGACATTAGAAAAGCTTTAGCATACGAACAACACGATATAGTGCCATGCTTAGGATTGGGTCTTGTCCATCACATCATTCTCCTAACGATGTGATCCCGTCATCAATGACATCCTATGTCCATGACCAGGAAACCATGATCATCTATTGATCAACGAGCTAGCCAACTAGAGGCTTGCTAGGGACACATTGTGATCTATTTATTCACACATGTATTACTGTTTCCTATTAATACAATTATATCATGAAAAATAGACGATTATCATGAACAAGGAAATATGATAATAACCATTTTATTATTGCCTCTAGGGTATATTTCCAACGACATCCACCATCTCATGACTCGACCTTCATGACATATATGCTTTTGCTTGATTGTAGAGCCGCATGACAGTTGGGCCTTGCCCCAATTATTGCTACATGACACGCTAGTATCATTCCATATCCTGCTACACTGGCAGAGGCATACATTTGCATACATCATGATAGTTTTCACTTGTCTTTATGTTGAGTACTTCTTATAAAGTGTGATGAGTTTCTCTTTATTCATGTAAACCATAGAGTGTTGCCCTTAGGTGAGGAAAAGATCCCATAGAGGACAAACAAAAGATCCCAAAGAGGACAAATGAGAGATAAAAAGAAAGAGCCAAAGAGGCCAAAAAAGAGAAAATAAAAAAGAAATAAAAAGAGAGAAGGGGGCAACACTACTATTCCTTTTGAAGATCCACACTCGTACTCCATTGCTATATCTGTACTACATAGAGATTATCATTCATGCATAACTATGTGGGGACCCTTACACTATAGAACTTGGTTTGCATATTCCAATGATGAGCCTCCTCAAATGAGCTCTAGGTCTTCATGAGCAAACAAGTCGGATGCTTCCCCACTAGTTCCATTGGAGAGCTTACCTTAGCCCATATGTGCATCCGTTACATAGCAATCCCTACTCCTCACATCATATCTATCATTTGGCTTTCTCTCGCCTATGGTTGTCCTCATTGATGTGAGTGTTTCACACCTTTTTGTCTTCCTTCCCCATCATTATTCTATTTGCCATCCTAAGTGCCAACATATCTTGCTTACGCTCATCCATTGCATGAGTGCTCAAAATCGAAAGGGAGAGGATCATTTTGACTTGTGCCTGACTATTAGTCTCAGGATGAGTCAAAATAAGATTCTGAAGGAGACTAAGTGTGAAGTTTAGTAAATTGAGTTCTCAATTAAAAAAAAATATTTTATGATCTCAACCCATCTCCCACTTCTTGCACACAAACACCATTTGGAGACATTTGAGACATGGACAGCAAGAGCTCTTGCACCTTTATGTTCTTACTTTGCTAAATTCAGTACTAGATATAGACTCTTGCTTGTTATTGTCTTGACTTGAATTGCATATCTCACTTGCTTTACTTTGAAGTTCTCATATGTGTGTTAGCATGTCACCACAAAAATTATTGTGTTATCATTTATCTACTCGAGGACGAGCATAAATTAAGCTTGGGGATGTTGATACGTCCCAAAAGTATCTATAATTTCTGCTTGTTCCATGATCTTTTGGGTGACATTGTTATATGTTTTGCTACACTTTTATATCATTTTACACATATTTGGACTAACCTACTAACTCAGTGCACCCAGTTTCTGTATGCTGATGTCTATTTTGCACCGGCTTTTACCCAATTTTCCAAAGCCGGAAAAATTCGAGAAAAAATATATAAAAAATCAGCGAAACAGAAGCTTCCGGATCACTGAAGATGGGCCAGAGGGGGGCCAGGGGCTGCCCAGGCGACCTGCTCGCACGACCCAACCTTAGGCCGCGTCAGGAGGCCGCCTGGGTGGGCCCCACCTCCTCCAGTGCCCTCCTTTGGCCTATATTTAGAGTCCTGAGAGGAAAGCCTTCCACAACTTCCAGAATCACGAATTTCTCCATCGTTCCGCCGCCGCAGCGCTTCCGAGATCGGGAGCATCAGGAGACCTCTTCCCGGCACCCTGCTGGAGGGAGGATTGACCTATGGGAGCTTCTCCACCGCCATGGACGCTTTCCGAACGTGTCGTGAGTAGTCCTCCTTTGACCATGAGTCCATGACTAGTAGCTATGTGATTTCTTCTCTCCAATCTTGTGCTTCAATGGTTAGTCCTTGTGAGCTGCCCTACATGATCAATGCATCTATGTAATTCTCTTGCTATTGCTATGCTCGGTTTGTTGGGATCCAATGGATTATGAGATTATGTTCAGATTGTTATGAGTTATATATTTGATTATCCTTTTATATTATGTTCCTTAGTGATTCATGCATGTTCTCCGTTGTTATTTATTGCTTTGGCCGAGTAGTAGATTGTAACTCCAAGAGGGAGCGTTATGCATGATTGCGGGTTCATGCCCCTCGATGTGTGCTTGAGTGATAGAAACATGAGACTAGGGGATGTGCTATTGCCACCATGGAGAAAACAACGGTGCTTGTGACCACGATTGCAAGGATTGTTTACCTTACGCATAGTTCATTAATGCAGTTGTCCGTTGCTTTGAGTTTACACTTTGGGTGGGGCTCGCAACTTAATACCGGCGAGATGTTCTGGATAGATATGTCAAGGTGGATGATTAGTAAGTAGATGCTGATGAATAAACGTCCTACTTGTATTGGTGTACTGCCCATTACTATTGAACCTCTAACTATCAAGTAGCATAATTAGCATTGTGGTGCGTTCATAATTATGTCAATTGCCCAAATGTGATTTGTTTACCCAAGCATAGTTGTTTATCGTCTTTTGGGAGAGAGACATCACTAGTGAACATCATGTGACTCCGGTCCATATCACCATCATTGTTTACACCTCCACCATTTATCGCTTTCATTTACTTTTCCGTTGCAATCACTATTACCTTTCCCGCTTGTGTTTTGATCCTTTGCAAACTACAAGGCCGGAGAGATTGACAACCTCTTTGTACTCGTTGGGAGCAAAGTTATTTGTTGTGCGTGCAGGTACACGTCTTCTGCTAGCGCCAGGGTGGAAGACACCTACTTGTTGATCCTAGGAGTCCTACTGGTTTGATAAAACCTTACAGTTTCCATGTGAGGGAAAGCTTGCTGCTGACTACATCTCAACCTTCCACTTGGGGTAACCTACAAGGAGCGAGAAGTATATACATCATCTCGTCATCAATCGTGCGTCGCCATACCTAAAGGAGTCGGGGACGAGTGAGTTAGGGGGTTCCTTGACGTTGATGGAACCCTAAATGACATCTATATAGGCCATATATTTGTGTTAGGTCATATATTTTTCAATTTTATTAATGAACACAAAATATTTGTGTTGTTCGGGTGGATTTACATGTGCAGTTGTCTCGTCGCTGTGAGGTATGCTGTTTGAAGGCCTCCGTGTGCGTTCGACGAGCTCCGCCCCTGCGTTCGTGAGTGAGTACAAATGACATCTCCTCCTCACCCCTTAATTTGCTCTGGGTTGATCTTCGGATGAAACTTTCTAGATATAGGTACATTAAATTATCAGTATGCGTGACCAGCATGCGTCTCCCATTCGAAAGGGTTACAGTTATAAATATGCATGCATTTGCATATATTTATAACCGTGATTCTTCCGAATTGTCCAACTTTATCCATGGACTGCCCGAGTATGTGTAGATTGGGTTCGTTTTCCCATGTGCTTTGTTCCGGATCTGATGCATAATTTCGTCAGTTCCTCCCTGTTGTTCTCCGGATACACATCCTCTCTGTTTATTGCCGAGACGTGTATCAGGAGAACAACGGGGAGGTGGTGCCGAAATTTTGCGTTGGATCCGGAGCAGAGCATGGGAAAATGAACCCAATTCTACACATACTCGGCTGGGATTAGGACCCATCTTTACCTATTAGCGTGTAGGTTGCATGGACATAATAAAAGTGGCAAACTTGATTAACTAATGAATATATATGCTGAATTATATTTCTTGTGTGTTTAGTAGCTAGGCAAGATGAGTGATCGTTCCTGTGTGTTTAGTAGCTAGGCAAGATGGTTTCTAAAAACCAAGGACTTTGTGAAAGCCACATTTGCAAATGGTCAGGAAACAAACTGGTGCCCCTGTCCATAGTGCAACAACTATAAAAAGAGGACAAAGGCTGTAATGATTAAACACTTGCAAATGTGGCTTTCACAAAGTCCTTGGTTTTTAGAAACCATTCTTTCGTCATCTCTTTCTGACTAGGGTGACCAGTGTACATCCAGGAACGATCACTCATCTTGCCTAGCTACTAAACACACAGGAACGATCACTCATCTTGCCTAGCTACTAAACACACAAGAAATATAATTCAACATATATATTCATTAGTTAATCAAGTTTGCCACTTTTATTACGTCCATGCAACCTACACGCTAATAGGTAAAGATAGGTCCTAATCCCAGCCGAGTATGTGTAGATTGGGTTCATTTTCCCATGCTCTGCTCCGAATCCAACGCAAAATTTCGGCACCACCTTTTAGTGTGGACATTTCATGGTGAGTATATACAACACAACAAAGCTGAGGTGGTTCGTCCTTGCACTGACGAGCATGGTACTCGGATCGAAGACATGGTGCAAGACTTTGATGATGCTCGGGATTCGTACAATGAGATGGAGGAATCTGCAAAGGCCTTCTATGAAATGTTGGAGTCTTCAAAACGTCCTCTCCACGAGCACACTGAGCTTTGTTAGCTGGATGCCATTGCACAAGTAATGGCTCTGAATGCTCAATTAAACTTGGGAAGAGAATGCTACGACGCGATGATGACACTATTTGGACGCTTTCTACTGAAAGGCCATGTCATGCCTGTAAACCTGTACCAGTCGAACAAAATACTTCGTGTACTTAAGATGTCCTATGAGAAGATAGATGCCTGTGAGAAAGGATGTGTCTTATTTAGGAAGGAGTATGCACACTTGGACTATTGTCCCAATTGCAAGTCTTGCAGATATCTTGTGGTAGACAATGGTACGGGTGAGAGGTGGCAGACCAAAATCGCAGTCAATGTTCTTCGTTATATGCCAATCATACCAAGGCTTCAACGTCTTTTCATGGTCGAAGAGACAGCCAGACAGATGACATGTCACAAATTGGGCAAAAGAACCGAACTAGATGCGGATGGGAATGAGATGGCAGTACACACATCGGATGGGGAAGCGTGGAAAGATTTCGATGGACTACATCAGGATAAAGTGGCAGATCCAAGGAATCCTCGAGTGTGCGTGGCCACAGATGGGTTCAATCCCTTCGGCATGAGGGCAACCCAATAAAGTAGTTGGCTTGTATTTGTCATTCCACTCAATCTCGCCCCCGAGCAGATTATGCAAAGAAAGAACATATTCCTCATGTTGATAATTCCAGGGCCCAACTATCCAGGGAAGAATATGAATGTGTACATGCAGCCGCTTAAGGATGAATTGCAAGAAGCTTGGGATAATGGGGTCAAGACATACGATGCCGCTAGAAAAGAAAACTTCAAAATGCATGTATGGTACATGTACTCGATGCATGACTTGCCGGCGTATGCGCTATTCTCTGGATGGTGTGTGCATGGAAGGTTCCCGTGCCCCTTGTGCAAGGCAGCTCTTCAGTTTCATTGGTTGCAGGCGGGTGGGAAGTATTCTTGCTTTGACTTGCATAGACAATTCCTGGATCCTCACCATCAGTTCAGAAAAGATAACAAGAATTTTACCAAAGGTAAAGTTGTCAAAACCATGGCACCACCTACGTTGACATGCCAACAGATCCTGGATCAGCTACACACCCTCGAGCCTGATCCAAAGCGTCCATGGTATTTCAAGGGGTATAATTCAGAACACGCCTGGACTCACAAGCCATGCTTGTGGGATCTGCTTTACGTCAAAGACCTCCTTCTTCCACACAACATCGACATGATGCACACTGAAAATAAGATCGGAGGGGCCATTTTTGGTACATTGTTCGGCATAGATGGGAAGAAAAAGGATAATCCTAAGTCTAGAGTCGATGAAGAGACACTATGTCATAGACCGTTACAAAACATGTGAGAAGGCAAAGGAAAGCAGAAGTGGTCGAAGCCAAAGGCCTGGTTCAATCTTGGAAGGCCAGTTATGAGGGAAATTATCTTGTGGGACAAAATGCACTTGATGTTCCTCGATGGGTATGCAGCGAATCTAAAGAGGGGAGCGAATCTTGAAAAATAAAAAATATTTGGTCTCAAGAGTCATGATTGGCACATATGTCTTGAGCGGGTAATGTCGGTGATGTTACATCGCTTTATTCCTGAGGATGAATGGCTAGTACTTGCGGAGCTGAGCTATTTCTTCCGTGTTCTTTGTGCGAAAGAACCGTCACCTGGCGTGGTTGATGAAATGGAGGATTTGGCGCCGGAGTGGCTCTGCAAGTTAGAGAAGATCTTTCTATCGAGCTTCTTTAATCCAATGGAGCATTTGATTTTACATCTACCGACCGGGGCAAGATTGGGTGGGCCCATGAAAAATCGTTGGTGCTTTGCAACTGAGAGGATGCAGAAGACGCTTCGAGCTAAATGTAAATATAAACGTAGAATTGAAGCATCGATGGCCGAGGCATTCATTACTGAGGAGGTGGCTAACTTTGTGATAGCACACTACGAAGCCAAAAAACGTCATTTGCATAATCTGAAGCCTCGGTACAATGATGCCGATCCTAAAAAAGGTGGATCCAACCTCAGCCTATTCAAATGGAAGCTCGCACCAGCCGGTGCTTCAAAACCAATAACGTTGGATGTCGAAGAATGGCGGAACGTTTCGTTGTATATCTTCAACAACCTAATAGAAGTGCGGCCGTACATCGAGTAAGTTCTCGGCACATTTTTCCGTAACCTCTAATTCCTTTGAACTGCTCTTATTCTCGGATATTTGATACAGTCGATACGTCGCCAAATTCTCAGATGGAGCGGTGATCCAAAATGATTCTGTTGAAGAGTATGAGCTTCTGGCAAAGCATATAGGCGGCTATCCCTGTTTCAACTCTTGGTTCAAACAAAAGGTAGTTATCAATAATGGACGATTTAATTCCTTAGTCTAACTTGCGGCTAATGCAACAATCGTTTCGTATTAAACTTGTAGGCTAATTCAGAGTCTATGGACGCCGAATTGAGACAAGCCGCTAATGGTTTTGACTATAAGGTCCGTTCATTTGAGAAATACAACATCAACTGGTATCACTTTTGTACCTTTCACAAAGAGCTATCTATGCCAGACCAGAAATCTGCAAATTGTTGTGTCCTTGCTATCGGCGAAGGTGGTATTGAGTATTATGGAAGAGTTGAAGAAATTTATGAGCTTCAATTCTATGGTGAAAACCCACCAAACATCATAGTCTTCAAATGTTATTGGTTCCAGCCGAAGGAGACTAGATGGACTCATGAACATATAGGGCTAGTCGAAATCAATCCAAGCACCCATTTAAATGTCCCCGATGTCCATATTACGGCTCAACAGGCGACCCAAGTTTTCTATCTACCGTGGGCATGCCAAACTGATAAGAATGTGAATGGTTGGTATGTTGTTTATGAAGTGCCGCCACGTGTTAGATCACCTCCCCCACATGAATAGGATTATGAACCTCACATTAACCCAGACACATATGGCGGAGAATTCTTCCAAGAAACACATCTTTCCAAGAAACATTTCAAGAACCGTCGTGCTTCACCCCAGGACATGGAAGTAGACAACAACAGTGAATCTGACTTCACCCGTGAGCCAGAACAAGCAGAGACGGAACTAGAAGAGGTTACTTCTGCGAATGACGTGTCAATGCTTGACCGATTACAAAAAGGCCTTCCACAAGTTCATGTCGTTGAACCCGATGAGCACGTCATTCATGACGACACACATGATAGTGATGATGATTATGCATTTATTGATCCAGACTATTATTAATTTGTACGCATCCCGATGACCCACAAATATAGGGGATCAATCGTAGTCCTTTTGATAAGTAAGAGTGTCGAACCCAACGAGGAGCAGAAGGATCTGACAAGTGGTTTTCAGCAAGGAAAAATCTGCAAGCACTGAAATTGTCGGTAACAAGTGATTGTGTGGTGAGATGATTTGTAGCAAGCAACAAGTAACAAAAGTAGCAACGGTGCAGCAAAGTAGCCCAATCCCTTTTGTAGCAAGGGACAAGCCTGGACAAAGTCTTATAGGAGGAAAAACGCTCCTGAGGACACACGGGAATTTCTGTCATGCTAGTTTCCATCATGTTCATATGATTCACGTTCGTTACTTTGATAGTTTGATATGTGGGTGGACCGGCGCTTGGGTACTGCCCTTACTTGGACAAGCATTGCACTTATGATTAACCCCTCTCGCAAGCATCCGCAACTACGAAAGAAGAATTAAGACAAAGTCTAACCATAGCATTAAACTAGTGGATCCAAATCAGCCCCTTACGAAGTAACGCATAAACTAGGGTTTAAGCTTCTGTCACTCTAGCAACCCATCATCTACTTACTACTTCCCAATGCCTTCCTCTAGGACCAAATAATGGTGAAGTGTTATGTAGTCGACGTTCACATAACACCACTAGAGGAAAAAGAACATACAACATATCAAATTACCGAACAAATACCAAATTCACATGACTACTATTAGCATGACTTATCCCATGTCCTCAGGAACAAAAGTAACTACTCACAAAGCATAATCATATTCATGACCAGAGAGGTAATGAGTAGCATCAAGGATCTGAACATAAACTCTTCCACCAAATAATCAAACTAGCATCAACTACAAGGAGTAATTAACACTACTAGCAACCTTACAAGTACCAATCGGAGTCGCGAGACGGAGATTGGTTACAAGTGATGAACTAGGGTTTGGAGATGAGATGGTGCTGATGAAGATGTTGATGGTGACGAGTCCCCTTCGATGAGAGGAGTGTTGGTGATGACGATGGCGATGATTTCCCCCTCCGGGAGGGAAGTTTCCCCGGTAGGATCGTCGTGTCGGAGCTCTAGATTGCTTTTGCTCAAGTTCCGCCTCGTGGCGGTGGCGAAACCACGAAAAAGCTCCTCCTTAATTTTTTCCTGGACGAAACCCTTCATATAGCAAAAGAGGGGGGCAAGTGGGTCTGCAGGGTGCCCACAAGCCCTCATGGCGCGACCTGGGGGGGGGGGGGGGTGGCCGTGCCGTGCAGGCTTGTGGCTACCTGCACGCCCCCTTGTGGCACTTCTTCGGCCTAGTATTTTTGATAAATCGGGAAAAAAAATCCTCGTTGATTTTTACGGCGTTTGGAGTTGCGCAGAATAGGTATCCCAAACTTGCTCCACTTTCAGGCCAGAATTCCAGTTGCCGGTATTCTCCCTCTTCATGTAAACCTTGCAAAATAAGAGAGAAAAGGCATAAGAATTGTACCCTGAAGTGAAATAACAGCGCAAGAAGCAATAAATATCAACATGAAAACATGATGCAAAATGGACGTATCACATCCCAACTTAAATTATATATGTACATATTATTATTCATGTGAGGTATTCAATTTTTTGATGTTATACTAATTTATTTTACTCTTTATCATGGCAGGTATTGAAAGATGGTGGGCGCGGGTCTAGATCGCTCGGCGGGTTCTTCTTCGTCGGCGGCTCGCGCGACGGTGGTACTTCCATTCCACCCCTATCTCTCCGTAGAGCCTTGGCGGACAGTCTGATGACACCACCCGCGGGTGCTTCATCGTCGGCGGCGTTGCCCACTGCGAGACGAGGTCGGGTAGGGAAGACGGGGAAAGGTACATGACGTGGCTGCAGTAGAGGTAGGCGGACTACTACGCCATCCTCGCCACCACCACAAGCTCATTCACCCGAGCACAGGACTACTATGGTCGACCCGTTTGCGGTGGATGCTACGGGGGTCCGGTCCAGGAGCCTCGGGTCGACGGGCATTTGGCCCATGATACTCCGGTCCACGAGCCTCGGGTCGACGGGCATTCGGCCCATGAGACTACGGTTCCTGAGGATATGTCCCAGGAGATTCCCGCCACAGAGGCTTCATCTAATGCGGAGACGTCCGGATGGGGTGCCTGGCCGGATCGGACCAAGAGTCCGGATCATATCCAGGGGCCGGGTGCCCATTCTATTAGTGGTAGGGGTGAGTCTACGGAGAGTTAGGGCAACGTGGTGGACGGGGTCACCATGTACATGTGTGGCAGTACACGTCTCCCGGTCGTAGCAGCGACCCGCGAGCAGAGGCTAGTGATTAAGCCTGAAGGAGAGAGGTAAGTGCATTTACTCTTTTTTTACCTTTTGGCTTCAAGTTTCTTCAAAAATGTAATGCGTTGACCTTGCCATACTATAGGGGTTGGATACACCCCCTTGGAGTCCGCAGGCCGAACACCGTCCTTGGTGTGCTTTGCTAGACAAATTTCCCGGGGTTTGTCACATTGCCCGGTGAGGGTCAGGTTCCTACACTAGGATTTACCTGACAACACTACCAGGCTGCGCATTCCTTGCCGGAGGAGATTATAGATGGTGTCTTGTGCCACACGAGGGCCGAGATGGTGATGAACACCTTCTCGGTAAATTCTCCTTTTACACAATCTAAAATTAACAATATAGCTAATTATTGTACTAATCGGTGTTGTCTCATTTGATTGCAGACCTTCTACAGGTGTGAGGAGGGATATGAGCAGGCGACGACCAATGTTCTCAAGGCCGAGTGTAGGCGGCTATTACAGAACTTGCGCCACGAGGCTCGGCCACAGGCTATTCGAGACTACTACGCCATGCGTGGTGTTAAGAAGCAGAAGAAGGGGTGCCGCGGAAAGTATATGAAGAAGGAGCAGTACATGAAGGTAATTACCTATTTTAAGGCCTCTTACGTAGTTTTCTTGATTTAATTCATAGGAGTAGCGCTCAAAATTTGTTTTACTAACTTATAGGTGCCCCCGAGATGGTGTGCAGATAAGATGGATTGTTTGGAGGCGTTGGTGGATGAGTGGTGCATAGGAAGCTGGCGAGCCGTCCATGACAATGCGAAGGATCGGCATGCCCAAATGGTTGGTGTGCCACACCATCAAGGCAGTGCCAACTTAATTCAGTTCAGATGGAACTAGGTATGTGGTTTGCTTCCTTATTCATGCAATTAATTCTTCATGCTAGATTGAGCCCTTTACTAATACTTTGTTCCTCTCTTTTAGGCGAATGACAATAAGACGAAGGTGCCATAGTTGTACGACCTTTATGGCAAGGCCCATACTGCCTCCTATAAGAAAGCCAAGGCATTCTCTGAGTCTGACCTAGATCATCCAGAGAAGTTCACCAACATCTCCTCCCACCACAAGCTCATGAAGTACATGGACGTGGGGAAGGCTAGGAAAGGGGAGGACTTTAACCCGAGCCAGGAACCTTTGGATCCAGAGCTAGTGATGATTCTGGTGGCGGGAGGTCCCATGGCTTGATAGCCATTGGAGATGGGATAATACGTTGTCCACTCACTCTCCCGGAGATCAAGGCCCCCCAGTCGAGCACGTGTCCTGAGATAACGCCTCGTCCACGGCCAGTCGATTTTGCAATCGAGGTTAGTTGTACGGACTCAAAAAACTTTCATCCATTTGATTGTGTGTGTGTCCATCGATCATTACAGTGGTAACAAGGAATGGTGTTGCAGGCTTCTCTTTAGAAAGAGAGAGTGGCAAACCAGGCTGCTCTTGAGGCTGCTCTTGAGGAGAGGGACCAGACCATAGCTCGGTTGTTGGAGGAGGAGAGGGCCCGAAATGAGGCGTGTCACCGGGCCATGTACGAGCTTCTTGTGGTAAGTTCCTTTTTTCACATTAGCCAAATCATGTGTGTAATGTGTGTTTCATTACTAACTAATACGACCAACTCTTCAAAACCAAATGTGCAGTCTATGTGCGAGAAGATCGGTCAGCCCCCTCCGCTGATGCCCGTCTTTTCTACGGTTGGAATGGTGAGTTTCATTTCAATGGTCATTATAAACTAGTATTAAAATTTGAGTGTCATCATGCTAACGAGACATTGCAAAATATCTTTTCTGCAAAATAACTCACGAGCGACATCCCATGACCCTTCTCCACGACAACCGTCTCCAAATGCAACCGACTCGAGCAGCCCTGATGCTTCTCCTAGATGACCACGACGGTAAGTTTTCTCTAGTTCATTTATGACATAATTAGCTAATTTAGCTCCAAAATGACGCAGTTAGCTAATTTAGGTTCAAGAAAGGCACAATTAGCTAATTTAGCTCCAAAATGACATAATTAGCTACTTTAGCTCCAAAATGACATAATTAGCTTATTTAGGTAAAAAACAACATCACCAGAACCTTGGTTAGGTCATAACTTTGTCTATCTTCCTCCTAAATGACATAATAAGCTCAAAATAAGAAAAGTATTGTAATCATCCTCTTCCTCTTCTTCTCCTTCATCGTCGTCTTCTTCTCCTCCTCCTCCTTCTCCTTTTTCTTCTTCTCCTTCTCCTCCTCCTCCTACTTCTTCTTCTTCTTCTTCTTGTTCTTCTTCTTCTTCTTCTCATTCTCCTCTTTATTCTCCTCTTTCTTCTGCTCCTTAGCTTATTTTCACAACAAAGACATACTTAGCTAATTATACTCCAAATTGACATATTAGCTAATTTAGCTCCAAAATGACATAATTAGCTACTTTAGCTCCAAAATGACATAATTAGCTTAGTTAGGAAAAAACATCACAAGAACCTTTGTTAGCTCATAACTTAGTGTATCTACCTCCTAAATGACATAATAAGCTCAAAATAAGAAAAGTATTGTAATCATCCTCTTCCTCTTCTTCTCCTTCTCCTTCTTCTTCTTCTCCTTCTCCTCTTTCTTCTCATCTTTCTTCTTCTCCTTAGCTTATTTTACCAACAAAGACATACTTAGCTAATTATCCTCCAAAATGACATAATTAGCTAATTTAGCTCCAAAATGACATAATTAGCTACTTTAGCTCCAAAATGACATAATTAGCTTAGTTAGGTAAAAACATCACAAGAATCTTGGTTAGCTCATAACTTAGCGTATCTTCCTCCTAAATGACATAATAAGCTCAAAATAAGAAAAATATTGTAATGATCCTCTTCCTCTTCCTCTCCTTCTTCTTCTTTATCGTCTTCTTCTCCCCCTCCTCCTTCTTCTTCTCCTTCTTCTTCTTCTTCTTCTCCTTCTCCTTCTTCTTCTTCTTCTCCTTCTCCTCCTCTTTCTTCTCCTCTTTCTTCTTCTCCTTACCTTATTTTACCCATCAAAGAACTAATTAGCTAATTTAGCTCCAAAATGACATAATTGGCTAATTTAGCTCCAAAATGACATAATTAGCTAATTTAGCTCCAAAATGAGATAATTAGCTTAGTTAGGTAAAAAACATCACAAGAACCTTGGCTAGCTCATAACTTTGCATATTTTCCTCCTAAATGACATAATAATCCCAAAATGGCATAAGAACCTTGGTAAGCTCATAAATGTTATATACTTAGTTTGTTTTCCTCTAAAATGACATAATTAGCTTAGTTATGTCAAAAATGGCATAAGAACATTTGTTACATCATAAATGTCACATAGTTAGCTTATTTTCATCCAAAATGACATAATTAGCTTAGTAGGTCAAAAATGGCATAATAAACTTGGTTAGCTCAAAAAGGTCATATACTTTGCTTATTTTCCTCCAAAATGACAGAATAAGCTAAAAAATGTCATATATTGTTCTTCTTCTTCTAACTTTCTTATTCCCATTTTGCAGATTAGATTTACTACATGGAAGCTGGCATTGATGGAGTGCTTTAGTTTTTGTTTTGATTTGAGTTGATGAACAATGTGGAACTATATGTATGTATATATGGATGAACAGTGTAAAACTTTGTATGTTGGTTCTTTCGATCTGTGTGTTGTGATTGATGAACAAATGACATTGATGAACTTTATATGGATATCATATATGTGATATGAACTATATATATATGCTGTGAACTATATATCATATATGTGCTGTGAACTATATTTAAGTGATGTGAAATAACATAAAATAAACAAAACAATGACATCATGGGATCTTTGTCGTCTGCCAGTTGATGGCATGCCATCAGCTGGCACGCGACAAAGGGGCCCCGTGGCAGACAACTGTGCAAACTGAGGCAAGAGGCGGGTGGCCCATATGGGTACTTTGCCGTCTACTGCCCAGAAAGCATACAACAAAGGTTTTAAAGAAGACACACGACGAAGGTTTTAAAGAAGGCAGATGGCAAAGGTTCTAAAGAAGGTAGACGATGCAGGTTTAAAAAAAGCAGACGTAAAGACCTTAAATAAGGCAGACGACTAAGACCTTAAAGAAGGAAGACGGTAAATACTCTGTTAGCTACCTAACGGAGTAGTTGACTGTCGACTGTCGTCTAAATACCTTTGCCGTCTGCTTGCACCTCTGGCCGGCGACGAACCCCTTTGCCGTCCGCTTTATCCAGACAAACGACAAAGAAGAGCTTTTACCGACGACAGTAGTCGTAGAAGTTTTCCCGATAGGAGGATGACGACAAAACCCTTTGCCGACGGTGGAACACCCCTTTGCCGTCTGCTTTGGCAGACGGCAAAGAAGATGATTCTTGTAGTGTCGGTTAATACAAATGTCATAAGAATCAAGAGTACCATGAGGTTGTAACTTGAAAGAAGTGAACATGGGAGCAAATAAAACATGTAGACACTAAAATTTATTAATTTATAGGTTGTCTTGTATCATTTAGGCGATCAATTTAAAAGTATTTCCATCGAACATTGTAGTTCAAAAAGCGCACACTAATATAATGAGACATATGTAGTATGGATGAACACCAACTCTGTTTGATTAATCATTTAATATCCAGTTAAGATAAAACTAGTACCGACCTAGAGCTTGAGTAAGATTAATTAGAACTCCGAGTGAGCACAACAACAACAACGAGCTGCACAAAGACACATTGTGTGAACTCCAGTGTATGGAATAATAGAATTGCATTTGTATTAAGCTGAATTGATAGCATTGTTTTTTGTTGCAAACATAATATATCTATCATAGGCACTGGTAGAGAATGAGGTTTTAGTCCCGGTTGGCAATGGCCTTTAGTCATAGGTCATCAGCAGGGACTAAAGGGTGGGGACTAAAGGCCCCCACCCTTTAATCCCACTTGGCCACAACCCGGGACTAAAGTCCCTTCACGTGGCCGCGTGCATGCGATGGGGGCTGGAGGACCTTTAGTCCATGTTGGTGACACCAACCGAGACTAAGGATTATATGTTTTTTCGGGGGTTTAGGGTTTATGGTTTATGTTTCCTTTTAATTTGTGTTTTCCATTCAATTCTTTTTCATTTCAAACATATTTTACATCACTACATACTGTACACTTTGATGCATATATAATATAATTTATATTATGACCATACATATATGTATACAATTTGGTATATATAATTTCTCCTACAATTTGGAGATCATTACATGCATGCATTAGAGGCAATGGTATTCTCCGCTTTCAGATATGACCTCGTAAGAAAAGTCCCGCAATTTCCTCTTGAATTGCCTGTAGGCGGTTCTCTTGTAGGAGCTTCTCCCGCATTTCTTCAATCTTTAAAAAGGAGATCAATATAAATATATTAGTTGTGCATGTATATATTACATCATCATACAAAAAATGTGAATAGTGTTTACGTACCTGAAGTTGTCTTACATCTCTACGCCATTCGGTCTCCATGTAAATGTTCTCGCAAACGTAGTATGCATATAAATTAGTCCCCTATTTCTGCCTCATGCACTTTGCGAGAATAGAATTCAATTAGATAATAATCAAGCATGATAATGGTATTGAAACTAGAATTAAAGAGATGCGTGGCCCTAGACAATACTACTTAATTACGTTGACCCGTCCCCAACGCAGCTCCGGTTTCCATTCACCAACAACATCTTTGATGAATTGTTTCCAAACCCTGGTCGACAAAGAAAATAAATAAAGGAGTTATTAATTACTTGATATCACAAAATGAACCAAAGAGACCGATATAGTGCAATAATGATTCTAATTACTCGTCGAGCATCAAAACCACGCTGGTGTATTGTCATGCCCAAGATGCGACCCTATCCTCAATTTGGCACGAAGGCCTCATCAGGGATAGAAGCGCATCTCGTCGTGTCGCAAGAGTGGATATCGTTACAAGTACATGTACTGAAAAGAAGAGTTATATACAGAGTTGGCTTACACTCGCCACAAGCTACATCAGAGTCACATCAGTACATTACATTATCATCAAGAGTAAGAGCAGGGTCCGTCTACGGACGAAAACAAACGACAAAAGAAGAACGACGTCCACCCTTGCTATCCCAAGATGCCAGCCTGGAACCCATCCTAGATCGATGAAGAAGAATAAGAAGAAGCAACTCCAAATGAACAATCAACGCGCTCGCGTCAAGTAACCTTTACCTGTACCTGCAACTGGTGTTGTAGTAATCTGTGAGCCACAGGGGACTCAGCAATCTCATTTCCAAAGGTATCAAGACTAGCAAAGCTTAATGGGTGAGGCATGGTTAAGTGGTGAGGTTGCAGCAGCGGCTAAGCATATATTTGGTGGCTAACTTACGAGTACAAGAAATAAAGAGGGGAAGATCTACGCATAACGGACGTGTCTACTGATGATCAAATGAATGATCCTGAACACCTACCTACGTCAGACATAACCCCACCGTGTCCTCGATCGGAGAAGGAACTCACGAAAGAGACAGTCACGGTTACGCTCACAGTTGGCATCTTTTATTTAAGTTAACTCCAAGTTATCTAGAACCAGTGTTAAACAAAGTTTCCACGTTTCCACATAACCGCGGGCACGGCTTTCCGAAAGATTTAACCCTGCAGGGGTGCTCCAACTAGTCCATCACAAATTACCACAAGCCGCATAGAAATCCTCAATCACGAAGCTCGCGATCTCGTCGGATTCCCTAGTGGAAAACCTCAACTCTGAGATTACCCAAAGCATCACCGGAATCCCGATGCACAAGATATCTCGTCAAAGGTAAAACTAATCCAGCAAGGCCGCCCGACGTGTCGACGATCCCGATAGGAGTCGCGTACCTCGTTCTCAGGACACGACGGATGAGCGGTGGTTACCACGCCAAACGCCGAGTTTCCCCGGGTAGCGTTAATAAGCTGCTTTGTTTTGGACCAACACTCATGAGGAGCACTGGCCCGGGGGTTGATTAAAATAGTCCGCGGGTGCCGGCGGGTCCCTATGCAATTTTATTAGGTGATTAGGCAAATGTAGTACCAATGTTGGGCCTTGCCAGACCAACTTTAATCTAAAACGAATTATCAAGGGGGTCCCCATAACAACCCGATCGTGTTAGGAGCGCTCGATTATGGAACATAACACCGGTAGCCGGAAACTAAGAGGGGCAAAGGTGGAACAAAACACCAGGCTAGAAAGGCCGAGCCTTCCACCTTTTACCAAGTATATAGGTGCATTAAATTAAATAGCATTTAAATATGGTGATAAGACAAGGAACCCATGTTTTCACATGGAAGCAGCTGCACCTGCAACTAGCAATGCTATCAACAGGGTTAAGCAAGCAGTAACATAGCCAATCAGTGGTTTGCTAGGTCGAACAGGTTGAAGGTTTTCATGGCATGGTTGAGAGGCTGACATTTAACATGTGGTAGGCAACGAGACATAATCGATAGAAATGGTAAACTAGCATGGCAATGATAGTAATGGTATCTGGGGAAATGATCATCTTGCCTGAGATCCCGCTTGGAAGAAGAATGCCTCCGTGAAGCAGACGAACCGACGTAGTCGAACGGGTCCTCACAATCCGACACGCTTGCGGAACTCTATCGAGACGAAGCAAACCGGAAACACAAATCAACACACGAGATTCACCACACGATGCACAACACATATGATGCATGAGCAGTTGAAAACATGCACGTCACGGCATGACAATCCACACAATCAAACACTACACATTAAGTGAAGTTCAATATGCAACGAGTTGCATATTGACGAAACTCCACGTTAATTATTTAGTTCACTCCCGGTTATCTACACGGCAATATTAATGTTGTCAAACATGCAAGAGGTGAAGCGGAAATTAAACTACCTATCTAGGCATTTTAAGTGAGGTCGGAAATGACATATAGCATCTCCGAGACGACCTCACATGTTAATTTACAATTCTGTCCAGATCTGAATTAACACATTTAATTAGTTGTTAAACAGCAAAACAAATAGGTTCACGTGATTCTACGCGTCATTTCAAGCAACCTACACATAAAGAACATCTCCAACGGAGCTACGGATCAAAAGTTACAAGCACCGCAAGATATGATGGAATGAATGCAAAAATGTGCGCAACGGCGGCAATGAGCACTTCAAACATACAAACATCAAGAGAACATGAAACTACATGAGTTTCTAAGCAAGTTTCATGTAGGACACGATCAAATCGGAGCTACGGTTCAACATCTACGAGCAAAACAAGAAATCACTACAATCTGCCAAAATCAGCCACATAGCATTTTCGACGGCCCACAACTACGGCTACACAACTCCGATATGCTCAAGCAAGGCATGGCACAAAAGAGGGCAAGAAGCACTACTATGAACAACTAACAACAACTAGCGTGGCAGCAAGGAGCACTAGGAAAAGAAGACACAAAATGGCACCTCACACACTATTTCAGACTTAGTGAAAATTACACCTCATGAAAGTGCATTTTCCGATCTGAAGCAATATTGACAGTAGAAAAATCCTAAGCTACAAGGATCCAAATGGCATGAAACTTCACAGCATGCTAGAGAAACACAAGGGGTACAACTAACTCCATTGGACCAACCTCAAAAGAGCTACAGATCACAAGCTAGAAGCAAAACAAAACAGCAACAAAATAATAACAGATTCCAGACTTAGAAATATTTCAGCACGTCTAAAACAGCTCTATTTCTAGCAACTTGAGAGCAATCAAACCACACCTAAACATGCATTTCTATTGCAACTAAAAATACGAGAGGCTATACAAAACATCCAAGATCGAATCTCTAGTTGACAACTCCGTCAAACGACGCACGGAATAAATCCTACGAATTAAACAAAAGGGCAACATAGCAAAATATCGCGCGAACTAACTTACTCAAAAGCTAAAACTAATTGCACAGAAAAATCACACGGATTTTTCTACCCTGGAAACATATAAAATGTGTGGGGTTTGCAACACAAAATAAAGCCACACATAAATGCGGGAAAAATAACCTATACACGGGAAAATAAACTACCGGCAATCCCTACGCACAAAAATACGAGTGACCGCTCTAAAATACACGAAAAAATAGTTCCTAAAACATAGGCATTTCTAATACGACACTCGAGCAATCCGGACTTGCACGAAAATTAAATACGGGGCGTATCGTATCGAAACAACACGCAAAACCAGGCGTTTGTCACGTTAAACTTCGTCAAATGACTATGCAAGTTGTAAAATCATGATCTACGCGCAAATGTACCTCAAAACCATATATTACACGTCGCAAACCGACACACAGTTAAAAAGATACGGGCATATAAAATTACGTCTATTTACTGGAATATATATAATTCCGAAAATCACCTAAATCCTAATGGGCCGAACAGGGGGCGCATGATAATAGTAAAATGCCTAGGGCGGGGAATACCTCAAGGCTTACTGGGCCGGTTGGAGGGGCGCTGGAGGCAGGCAGGCCGAGGTGGCCTGGCTCGGGAGCCAACTGGGCCGGCCCACAGCGGTGCAGGCCAGCTGCGGGGCGCTGGAGGCCCACGCGCCAGGAGCGTTGAGGCTCGTCGTGTTTCTCCCCTGGCGGCGGCTCGGTCCCTGCAGCGGATGGCGGCGGGACGACGGCACGGGGCGACCACCGGCGAGGGGCGGCGGGATCCGGTCGGGAACCACCGGATCTGGAGGGCGGGAGGAGCGGCCTGCGCTCCGGTGAGCGCTCGAGGCGGCGGACGGCGAGGAGCTACGGGGAACGGCGTGAGGCGGCCGGGGCTACAGTTTTTTCACGTGGCGGGGCGAATCGGGGCGGCCGGCGGCAGGATGCGATGGCCGGCGGGGACGGCAGGTGCCTCGCCGGCGAGGGGCTCCGGCTGGCGCGACTGCTGGCCGGTGGCGAGCATGTCTCCCGGTGGCGAAGGGGCGATGCTCCGTGGGGCTGCGGGCGCCATGGGAGGAACGACCGAGGCGACGGTGGCAGTCCGGGCCCGACGGGCTCCAGATGGGCCTGGGCGGGCCCTTGGGAGGAGAGAGGAGAGAGCAGGTGGGGGCGGCTAGGGTTTCGGGACGACGTGGATCCCGAGGTGGAGAGGGGTTGGTTGTCTAAATGTGATGGTGGGGTATATATAGACAAACGGGGGGGGGGGGGGGATCGGTTAACCGGAATCGCGTTCCGGATCCAACCGCGGGGTCTGATTCGGACGATTCCGAACGCGGGTATGGGTATGCGGCCGTGTAGAGGGGATATCCGGAGACGAGAGGGAGAACGGGCGGCGCGACACGAATTTTAAAACACCGACAGACGTCCGATGGTAGACCGAATACGGTGCTGCTACGGTCGACCGTTCGGGTACCAGACGGACTCCGACCGCGACGAAAATCGACAGGCGGCCTAGCAATATTAAAATGAGACCGCACGTCAAATCTCAACCCGATCAAAGAAAGCTTTACGCACACTTTTAAAAACAGGGTTTCGACGGTGCCGCGGGGCGCGTGCGAGTGCGGTCGGGCTCAGAACGGGCAACGACGAGAACCGGCAACTAACAACGGATGCAAGTTTTGAAAACGGGCGGCAACGGAGACGCCGATGCAATGCATAAGATGCGCATGATGCGATGATGATGCGACAAAAGAAAATAGACACACGACGAAAACGGAATAAAGGGGGAATCTTCTGGAACGCCGGCATCGGGCTGTCAAAACTCTCCTACACTACAAGAAGATCTCGCCCCAAGATCCAAGAATGAAAGGGGGAGAGGATGAGAAAGAACAACAGGTAAAAACTTAGTCGCTTCTTTGACAAACGAGTGAAACCAACGATCCTTGAATGTTGCAAAGAGACGAGGAATGATATGAGAAAGAAGCAAGAATTCACGGAAAATTTCGCCAGCACATCGGTAGGAAAATGGGACAAAAAAATTCGATAAGATGGAAGAAATAGACAATATTCATGACAAACAACTAAATAGAGCAAGGGAACACCATGATCTTGATAGAACAACAAGATAGACCCAAAAGAGCAATATCACAATGCCTCGAGAACAATAGAATATGAACTAGCTCATACGGGAGAAGAGAATAAAGAAAGAAATGACAACTATCATCACGATAGAATTGAAGAGCCTCCGGATAGAGAATTGACGGAGTAGTTGGAAAATCAACAACGAAAAGAACAAGATAGTAGTGGGCTTATGAAAATCATCTCAACAAATATGAGGTGACAATCAACCACTAAAAGAAACAAGGATTGATTGGGAGAAACAAGATATGAACAATTTCTTACACCAAGAGGATGCATTGAGAACTTGGATTAATGACAAGCACCATGATAGCAACAATCCATAGGAAAAGCTTTAGGTGAAATCCAAACCAAGATAGCTCAATGAAGAAATCATGGGTTGAAATATCTCATGATCATAGAATTGGTGGGTTTAATTATCTCATCCTTGAAAGGAAATCTCTTCGAAACTCCCACACTAACAAGAATGCTATAATACCACCTCAAAGGATAAAGGAAGAACAATTGCACATATGAATGCAAGAGAAAGGATACTTGAGGTTCTCCAACAAGAATCTTGAAGAACACTTGAGAATGGATTGAAACCTTGATGAACCACCAAGTAGGACCACCGTATACAAATGAATGATGCAAAGACATGAAGGTAGAAAGAATAAGATTATGAGCTTGCCAAGATTTAGATGAAGCCTCGCAAAGAGATACTTCAAAGAACTTGGAACTCTGAAAAGAAAGATAGGCACTTGAGAAAAGAATTGATATCATGAGCCACTCCGGAAGAAGGATTCAGATTACTATGAACAAGAATAAGAATTATGTTAAGCTAATCCTTCATCAAGTTAAATTGACGACAATCAACGGATTTAGCATACAACTTATTCTTCTTGAAATAATCTTGAAGAGACAGAGAGATAATCACCACTTAAGGCATGATTGCAGGATGCAACGGTAAGACTTCACAATTGAATGAGAACACCACGAATTAATGGAGAAACATGAGAATGAAGAGCTCATGAGCCACCTGAGAAAAAAAACTTGAACAAGGCACCGGATAATCGAGAGACGAACGAAGAGACAATAATGGAGAAGAATTGAGGATGAAAGCTGAAAGCTGAGAACGAAGAATCTTCTAAAATGATGGCCTTCGGAGGATCGAGAAATAAAAACAACTCATAGAAGCACCGGATAGCAAGAAGGGATCACTCATGATTGGAGACAAATTCAAGATGATAAGACGAAGCTGAAATGATGAATCCTCAAGAGAATGGACCAAGATTGAGAGAAACACTCCTTCGGTCTTGAAAGAAGAGAATGATGAGAAGAACACCACCAGGAATTACTGAGACACTCCGGAATAGAGAAGAATGAATAGTTGAGCCAAATAAGAGAATTTAATTCAAATAGAACTTGAAGAAGTAATATGACTGATGGAAATCATACTTATGTCATAGTTGAAAAGATTAATGATCTCTGGGAAACAATTAAAGAGCCAGGAAGGATCCTGGGAAAGAACCTGTGGGTTATGGGCCCATTTAAAGAAACCACCGTTGAAAAGATTTCTTAGAAGAGAGATATTGCACCGGTATGAAGAGAACTAGATAAGGTTGCACCTCGAAATAATTAAATAATTGAAAACGAGAAACTACTGAAATATCTTTAACACTCCGGATAGAAAAAGATGAATGAATAACAGGATATGTCGATAAGAATCTCCAACATAGGAAGAATCACAAGGATGAATAGGATATGAAGGCACGGATAAATAAACTGAATTCACCGGAAAAGATAACAATGTTGAATAAAGATGAACGCGAAGCTCCTGACAATCTTCACAATGAATCACCGGCTACGAAAGGAAGAAGAGATAGCGGAAGCACAATGAAAAGAAAACTCTTGGATGAAAATTGAATCACTGATAAAAGGGCGGGAGGGTGGGGAAAAACAAAGACAACTTGAGACAGATGAGACAACTCCGGTAATACAATGAGAGAATGATATTGCAAAATAGGAGAGGATGGAATTACTGAAGAGGAGCACACCGGTTGAAAAGAATTGATATAACAACTCCGGTTGATGAGAATTGATAAGACAATTGATTAAGCAAACGGATTAGCATTCACATAAAAAAATATGAGAACACCTCTTGGAAAGGTCTGAAACACCACTTGACATCGAAGCAACTTAATTACTATATTCCAACAACACAAAGGGTGCGACTTATGAAACAAGCCAAAACAAACTCATGAGAAAGATTTCCGTTCGATATTTTCGTGGACAGGATCGCACGGGCTCGATTTTATAGTAGCCATCAAGTGCAAGGCAGTGCACCCGACATACGAAGCGTCCCCGAGTCGTAGCAAGCTACAAGGACTCTTTAAGACACAACGTGTACTGCTGTAAGTCGACCGTGAACAAACGAATCCACTAGATGTCGAACCCCAACCTAACATCATGCATTTGTTGGAAGATTGTCCTATAAGAAACTACTTGAATTCCCACCTATGAATTCCCGAAATATCTGGTCATGCAATCTGGTACACGGATACAAGGAGTAATATCACACAACTCCTATACTAACCCATCACCTGTATCACATCCGTCAACACACAACCAGAATCTCGGACCTTCATCTACAACAGACCCTCGTGATCACGACGATACAAATTATGGCAGTACTCCCGAACAATCTGCACCAGTACTGGGGACATCGGGGTTATCTCGCCACTACTAGTATTGAAGCAATTACGAACATCCTTCGTTCTTAGATACTCAGAAACCTGAATGATAACGATGTGCTCAAGAATCCCCTGGAGCTCAACTCCCCTGAAACTTAAAGCAGATAGGAGGCACCAAGACAGAACTCCGTCACATCGGCATCATATAGATCCCAAGAATATCCGCGTGATCCTAAATTTTTTTTTGAGTGGGAAGAGGAGTAGAATAAATTATTACGTCAAGATTCCTCACCAGAGCATAGAAGAGGATAAAAAAGAATCCCACTCTACGATATATAACTAGACTCAAATCATTTTTTCACTAGACTCGACTCGGCCAAGTTCGATCAATCAAGGGGGCTCCTAGGTCGGTCCTTGCTGTGATACCAACTTGTCACGCCCAAGATGTGACCCTATCCTCAATTTGGCACGAAGGCCTCGTCAGGGATTGAAGCGCATCTCGTCGTGTCACAAGAGTGGATATCGTTACAAGTACATGTACTGAAAAGAAGAGTTATATACAGAGTTGGCTTACACTCGCCACAAGCTACATCAGAGTCACATCAGTACATTACATTATCATCAAGAGTAAGAGCAGGGTCCGTCTACGGACGAAAACAAACGACAAAAGAAGAACGACGTCCACCCTTGCTATCCCAGGATACCGGCCTGGAACACATCCTAGATCGATGAAGAAGAATAAGAAGAAGCAACTCCAAATGAACAATCAACGCGCTCGCGTCAAGTAACCTTTACCTGTACCTGCAACTGGTGTTGTAGTAATCTGTGAGCCACAGGGGACTCAGCAATCTCATTTCCAAAGGTATCAAGACTAGCAAAGCTTAATGGGTGAGGCATGGTTAAGTGGTGAGGTTGCAGCAGCGGCTAAGCATATATTTGGTGGCTAACTTACGAGTACAAGAAATAAAGAGGGGAAGATCTACGCATAACGGACGTGTCTACTGATGATCAAATGAATGATCCTGAACACCTACCTACGTCAGACATAACCCCACCGTGTCCTCGATCGGAGAAGGAACTCACGAAAGAGACAGTCACGGTTACGCACACAGTTGGCATCTTTTAATTAAGTTAACTTCAAGTTATCTAGAACCAGTGTTAAACAAAGTTTCCACGTTGCCACATAACCGCGGGCACGGCTTTCCGAAAGATTTAACCCTGCAGGGGTGCTCCAACTAGTCCATCACAAATTACCACAAGCCGCATAGAAATCCTCAATCACGAAGCTTGCGATCTCGTCGGATTCCCTAGTGGAAAACCTCAACTCTGAGATTACCCAAAGCATCACCGGAATCCCGATGCACAAGATATCTCGTCAAAGGTAAAACTAATCCAGCAAGGCCGCCCGACGTGTCGACGATCCCGATAGGAGTCGCGTACCTCGTTCTCAGGACACGACGGATGAGCGATGGTTACCACGCCAAACGCCGAGTTGCCCCGGGTAGCGTTAATAAGCTTCTCTGTTTTGGACCAACACTCATGAGGAGCACTGGCCCGGGGGTTGATTAAAATAGTCCGCGGGTGCCGGCGGGTCCCTATGCAATTTTATTAGGTGATTAGGCAAATGTAGTACCAATGTTGGGCCTTGCCAGACCAGCTTTAATCTAAAACGAATTATCAAGGGGGTCCCCATAACAACCCGATCGTGTTAGGAGCGCTCGATTATGAAACATAACACTAGTAGCCGGAAACTAAGAGGGGCAAAGGTGGAACAAAACACCAGGCTAGAAAGGCCGAGCCTTCCACCTTTTACCAAGTATATAGGTGCATTAAATTAAATAGCATTTAAATATGGTGATAAGACAAGGAACCCATGTTTTCACATGGAAGCAACTGCACCTGCAACTAGCAATGCTATCAACAGGGTTAAGCAAGCAGTAACATAGCCAATCAGTGGTTTGCTAGGTCGAACAGGTTGAAGGTTTTCATGGCATGGTTGAGAGGCTGACATTTAACATGTGGTAGGCAACGAGACATAATCGATAGAAATGGTAAACTAGCATGGCAATGATAGTAATGGTATCTGGGGAAATGATCATCTTGCCTGAGATCCCGCTTGGAAGAAGAATGCCTCCGTGAAGCAGACGAACCGACGTAGTCGAACGGGTCCTCACAATCCGACACGCTTGCGGAACTCTATCGAGACGAAGAAAACCGGAAACACAAATCAACACACGAGATTCACCACACGATGCACAACACATATGATGCATGAGCAGTTGAAAACATGCACGTCACGGCATGACAATCCACACAATCAAACACTACACATTAAGTGAAGTTCAATATGCAATGAGTTGCATATTGACGAAACTCCACGTTAATTATTTTGTTCACTCCTGGTTATCTACACGGCAATATTAATGTTGTCAAACATGCAACAGGTGAAGCGGAAATTAAACTACCTATCTAGGCATTTTAAGTGAGGTCGGAAATGACATATAGCATCTCCGAGACGACCTAACATGTTAATTTACAATTATGTCCAGATCTGAATTAACACATTTAATTAGTTGTTAAACAGAAAAATTAGGTTCACGTGATTCTACGCGTCATTTCAAGCAACCTACACATAAAGAACATGTCCAACGGAGCTACGGATCAAAAGTTACAAGCACCGCAAGATATGATGGCATGAATGCAAAAATGTGCGCAACGGCGGCTACGAGCACTTCAAACATACAAACAGAAAGAGAACATGAAACTACATGACTTTCTAAGCAAGTTTCATGTAGGACACGATCAAATCGGAGCTACGGTTCAACATCTACGAGCAAAACAAGAAATCACTACAATCTGCCAAAATTAGCCACATAGCATTTTCGACGCACCACAACTGCGGCTACACAACTCCGATATGCTCAAGCAAGGCATGGCACGGAAGAGGGCAAGAAGCACTACTACGAACAACTAACAACAACTAGCGTGGCAGCAAGGAGCACTATGAAAAGAAGACACAAAATGGCACCTCACACACTATTTCAGACTTAGTGAAAATTACACCTCATGAAAGTGCAGTTTCCGATCTGAAGCAATATTGACAGTAGAAAAATCCTAAGCTACAGGGCTCCAAATGGCATGAAACGTCATAGCATGCTAGCAAAACACAAGGGGTACAACTAACTCCATTGGACCAACCTCAAAAGAGCTACAGATCACAAGCTAGAAGCAAAACAAAACAGCAACAAAATAATAACAGATTCCAGACTTAGAAATATTTCAGCACGTCTAAAACAACACTATTTCTAGCAACTTGAGAGCAATCAAACCACACCTAAACATGCATTTCTATTGCAACTAAAAATACGAGAGGCTATACAAAACATCCAAGATCGAATCTCTAGTTGACAACTCCGTCAAACGACGCACGGAATAAATCCTACGAATTAAACAAAAGGGCAACATAGCAAAATATCGGGCGAACTAACTTACTCAAAAGCTAAAACTAATTGCACAGAAAAATCACACGGATTTTTCTACCCTGGAAACATATAAAATGTGTGGGGTTTGCAACACAAAATAAAGCCACACATAAATGCGGGAAAAATAACCTATACACGGGAAAATAAACTACCGGCAAGCCCTACGCGCAAAAATACGAGTGACCGCTCTAAATTACACGGAAAAATAGTTCCTAAAACATAGGCATTTCTAATACGGCACTCGAGCAATCCGGACTTGCACGAAAATTAAATACGGGGCGTATCTTATCGAAACAACACGCAAAACCAGGCGTTTGGCACGTTAAACTTCGTCAAATGACTATGCAAGTTGTAAAATCATGATCTACGCGCAAATCTACCTCAAAACCATATATTACACGTCGCAAACCGACACACGGTTAAAAAGATACGAGCATATAAAATTACGTCTATTTACTGGAATATATATAATTCCGAAAATCACCTAAATCGTAGTGGGCCGAACAGGGGGCGCATGATAATAGTAAAATGCCTAGGGCGGGGAATACCTCAAGGCTTACTAGGCCGGTTGGAGGGGCGCTCGAGGCAGGCAGGCCGAGGTGGCCTGGCTCGGGAGCCAGCTGGGCCGGCCCACAGCGGTGCAGGCCAGCTGCGGGGCGCTGGAGGCCCACACGCCAGGAGCGTTGAGGCTCGTCGTGCTTCTCCCCTGGCGGCGGCTCGGTCCCTGCAGCGGATGGCGGCGGGACGACGGCACGGGGCGACCACCGGCGAGGGGCGGCGGGATCCGGCCGGGAACCACCGGATCTGGAGGGGGGGGAGGAGCGTCCGGTGCTCCGGCGAGCGCTCGAGGCGGCGACCGGCAAGGAGCTGCGGGGAACGGCGCGAGGCGGCCGGGACTGCAGTTTTTTCACGTGGCGGGGCGAATCGGGGCGGCCGGCGGCAGGATGCGATGGCCGGCGGGGACGGCAGGTGCCTCGCCGGCGAGGGGCTCCGGCTGGCGCGGCTGCTGGCCGGCGGCGAGCACGTCTCCCGGTGGCGAAGGGGCGATGCTCCGTGGGGCTGCGGGCGCCATGGGAGGAACGGCCGAGGCGACGGCGGCATTCCGGGCCCGGCGGGCTCCAAATGGGCCTGGGCGGGCCCGCGGGAGGAGAGAGGAGAGAGCAGGTGGGGGTGGCTAGGGTTTCGGGACGGCGCGGATCCCGAGGTGGAGAGGGGTTGGTTGTCTAAATGTGATGGTGGGGTATATATAGACAAACGGGGGGGGGGGGGGGGGCTCGGTTAACCGGAATCGCGTTCCGGATCCAACCGCGGGGTCGGATTCGGACGATTCCGAACGTGGGTATGGGTACGCGGCCGTGTAGAGGTGATATCCGGAGACGAGAGGGAGAACGGGCGGCGTGGCACGAATTTTAAAACACCGACAAACGTCCGACGGTAGACCGAATACAGTGCCGCTACGGTCGACCGTTCGGGTACCAGACGGACTCCGATCGCGACAAACATCGACAGGCGGCCTAGCTATATTAAAATGCGCATGTCAAATCTCAACCCGATCAGAGAAAGCTTTACGCACAGTTTTAAAAACAGGGTTCCGACGGTGCAGCGGGCGCGTGCGACTGCGGTCGGGCTCAGAACGGACAACGACGAGAACCGGCAACTAACAACGGATGCAAGTTTTGAAAACGGGCGGCAACGGAGACGCCGATGCAATGCAGATGATGCGCATGATGCGATGATGATGCGACAAAAGAAAATAGACACACGACGAAAACGGAATAAAGGGGGAATCTTCTGGAACGCCGGCATCGGGCTGTCACATGTATTCTTCAGGGGCTTTACCTAGTGAGTCCCGGGCATCAACAATTCTAGTGTCGACTTTAATGATTAGGAGGATCCAATGGTACCTGCGCACGTTTATATAAGCACGCATGCATAATCATAAACTAGACTTAATATCAAGCAATAAAATAGAATTTTTGGAGTACAAAACAATAACACTCACTTGAAGTTGTAAGGAAATAATATTTCTCCTTTGGCATTTTGTGCCTTTAAAACCTTAGAAAGTTCTTCTCTAAGTTTTTGGCATGGTATTCTATCAATCTTTCATTAATGATATATGGGTCAATGAACCCAATTGAAAGGACATGGATGTCGCCTAGGGGGGTGAATATGTGCTGTAAAATAATTACAATTTAGGCTTGAACAAAAGAGAATAAAACTAACGTTTAATTAGTCAATCAGAAAACCTAAAATAACTAGGCTCACTTATGTGCACCAACAACTTATGCTAAGCAAGATAACCAACTAAGTGATAGCAAGATATATAACAAGAAACAATATGACTATCACAAAGTAAAGTGCATAAGTAAAGGGCCCGGGTAAGAGATAACCGAGGAATGCGGAGACGATGATGTACCCCGAAGTTCACACCCTTGCGGATGCTAATCTCCATTTGGAACGATGTGGAGGCATAATGCTTCCCAAGAATCCACTAGGGCCACCGTAATCTCCTCAAGCCCTTGCACAATGTAAGATGTCCTCATTCCACTAAGGGACCCTTGAGGATGATCACCGAACCTGTACAAACAAGGTTGGGGCAATCTCGACAACTCAATGAGAGGCTCCCAACAACACCACGAAGCTTCACCACAATGGATTGTTGATCCAAGGTGACATGAATTGCCCGGGGCAATCTCCACAATATAATTGGAGACCCCGACGCCTGCCCGGAGATTTACACCACAATGATTGAGCTCTGAGGCGCCATCAACCGCCGAGGGCGCCAAAGCACCCAAGATGCACAAGCTCTAGGGTGCCCAAACACCCAAGAGTAATAAGCTTCTCAAACTTCACTTCCACGTATCACCGTGAAAAAGTCAAACCCATGAACCAAATGCTATGGTAAGGGCACACGGAGTGCCCAAGTCCTTCTCTCCCAAATCCCACCACAACAACTAATGTTATGAAAGAAAATGAGAGGAAGAATGGAGAAGAACCTGAAGAACTCCAAGATCTAGATCCAAGGGGTTCCCCTCATAAAGAGGAGCATGATCAAAATAGCCCAACGAGAGAAAAAACATGAGTGTACTTCTGCCAAAGAGGTAGTACGACTCGGGGGAGAGGTAGTAACGCTTGTGAGGTACTATCACTCTCTACTACCGCTCAAGCAGACTGGGCACGAGAAGAATGAAATAGGCGGAAGTGGAAGCGGTAATGGTCAGCGGACCGCTTAAGAGGTACTACCGCTCGTGGGAGAGGTAGTACCACTTGATAGGTACCACCGCTCTCTACTACCACTTAAAGCAGCACTTCAGCCCAAGCAAAACCGAACATGTCATAACTTTCGCATACGAACTGCGAAATGAGCAAACTCAAGCTTGTGGGATAGATGACGACAAGTACTATCAAGCAATGGAGAATAAATGCCAATAGGATAAGGAATATGCCCTTCCCAAGAATTATCCGTCAAAGTCTCCAACAATGGTAACACAATTATGATACATACGAAAACCATTTTCGATGAGCTTGAGCTTATCAGGTTGAAGACCATAAGCTACAAAACTCCCAAAGAGAAAATCCAAACAAGAACCAAGAAAGATTATGATGCCAAGGATGCAATGGTTTGAGCACTCTATGAACAATACGATCAAGCTACTCACTCAAGAGCCCCCTTTGTTAGTATGGCTATCGATCCAATAACCCGGTCTCCCAACTAACACCATGAGACCGGTAAAATAGAAAACCTATCAAGGGCAAACATATACCTTGCACATAGTCCACTTGATCTAGATGATGATGATCTTGACTTCCTCAAGATGGACTACCTTTCTTGATTCCTTTGGCTCGATGAAGACTAGTTGATTGCTCCCCCATACTCCATTATGGGTGAGCCACTCTTCGGCACATCTTCACAAGTCCACTTTCACCACAATGGACAGCAAGATTGAAGCATGATCTCTTCATGATGCTCCACCTTAACTTGTACACCGCAATCTTGATGACAATCACCACTTGATGTCATCCTCCATGGATAGTATGAGATCTTCCTCTTGATGGAAGACCATGGAAATATACCTAACCCCACATAGAACTCTTACATAGACCATGGGTTAGCACACAAAGCGTAATGGACAATACTCACCATACCAAGGGATCACTTGATCCCTCTCAGTACATCTTGTACGCTTTGTGTGTTGGTCAACTTGATTCACTCATTTACTTAGTTTTGATCAACCTTGTATCCTATCGTCTCTCTTCAGAAAGATGATGTCTTGGAGGTAAACATTGATGCTCACACAATCTTTTTCTTCAAGACATGCTTGCAATAATCTCAACTCTCACATGACCAATCTTTGGATAAAACCTTGAATACCACCTTGGTCACCATATAAACTCCTTGAAACCAATAGATGGACTCTAAGAAGTGCCGATTGACAAATCCTTCGAATATAACTCAAGGCAACCATTAGTCCATAGGGGTTTTCATCAATTACCAAAACCACACATGGAGAAATATGCTCTCACAATCTCCCCCATTTTGGTAATGGATGACAATCACTTTCAACAGAGTTTATGTAAGGAAATAAGCACAACCAAGCACACACATGAAAAGTAATAATGCATGGGTATGAGATGCAAATGCTTAAGCAACAAAAGCAAAATTCTCTTAACATCTGCAAACTAAACTCTCTAAACTTCTCCCCCATTGGCATCGATTGCCAAAATGGATGAAAAGCTTGGAAAGCCAATATAATAGGTGTTCCTCCAAAAAGTGTGCAATGAAATACACATATCCAATGATAAATAGTTGGAGGAAGACAAACTATACCGAGGATCCAAAGATTACAAAAAGGATGATATGTCACATAGACATAGAAAAGAGTGAAGCAAGCAATCAAAAGATACTAATTGAAACAATCAATCACATGGTCCTACGAGCCACATGAGTAAAAGATATTATGATATGGTCAAAGGAGTGTTTTAAAGAAACTAGAGAGGCTCCCCATGATTTGTGCAATATTGGGGATTTTTTGTATTTGGATATAAGCGCACAAAATAGGGTCATCACTACCCCAAAATCAATAAAACACACAACAAGTGCAAGCAAGTAGATAATACAATAAGCATAGCACTTGCACCAAACATATGGTTGAACAACATTTAAATGAAGCAACTTAAGAATAGGCCCAGCCAAAATTGTGTGTGTGAGTCACGACAAAGCACTTTAAGAAGATTAATATAAGGATGAGCATTAAGCATCAACATGGTCTTGTTGAAATGAGGAGTAAAGTGCAAGACATATCCTTCCCCCCCCCCACACACACACATTACTAATGGGTTCACAAGCTTACTAATAAACAAATTACAAACAAAAGCTTGTGAAAACCCGTGGAGAATATAGGAAATAATAGCCTTGTCAAGAGGAGGGATACCAATTGAAATGGCAAACCCTCGTCAAGACAAGCATGAGGAGAAATAATCTTCACCACCAATGAGTGCATCAAGATGAAAGGATATAAGATCCACACTCAAGACAAATCCTTTCATGAAACCACCAAGGAAATAAAAAGGGAATGCAACGGTGGACATGAAAGAAAACAGGCTATCAACTAGAGATGTAACTTCTCTCATGTGTATAAGATTCTAGGTACACGACAATCATGATGATATATATCCAAAAAGAAGGATGTACACACGAAATAGTTACAAGAAGGAATGAACAAGATATCCAAAAGGAAGTCATAAATATACCAATAAGATTTTTGCTTGAAAGCATAACACATGGCCTAATACTTTCTTATTGTACATAAATGAACTCCTAGCACACAAACATCAAAGACATCACAACTAGCAACAAGAGATCATGGTTGGGATGCTTTGAGAAAGGAAACAATTGCCACAAGAATGAATCAAGGAATTCATGCCATGATGAAACCTACAAAAGGTTGAATACAAGAAATGTATGCATGGAGTAGATACTTATTACCGATATAACATTTGGATTGATGTAGTAGATAAATGTTCATCGATCATCCTAGCTTGGCTCCAATAAGCACATGGTGTCAACACCTTCCTTGTAAGTAAGCTGATGTCTACTACACAACTTTATTCTTGTAGACTCGTGTTGGACCTCCAAGCGCAGAGTTTTGTAGGACAATAGAAATTTCCCCCCAAGTGGATGACCTAAGGTTTATCAATCTGTGGGAGGCATAGGGTGAAGATGCTCTCTCTCACACAACCCTGCAACCAAAAAATAAAAGTCTCTTATGTTCCCAACACACTAAAATACAATGGTAAATTGTATAGGTGCACTAGTTCGAAGAAGAGATGGTGATACAAGTGTAGTAATGATAGTATATATTGATTTTTGTAATAGGAACAATAAAAAACAACAACGTAGCAAGTAACAAAAGTGAGCACGAACGGTATTGGAATACTTGAAAATGAGGCCTAGGGTCCGTACTTCTACTAGTGCAATATCTCAACAATGCTAATATAATTGGATCACATAGCAATCCCTCAGTGTGCAATAAAGAATCTCTCCAAAGTTCATATCTAGTAGAGAACATAAGAAGAAATTGTTTGTAGGGTACGAAACCAGCTCAAAATTATTCTTTCCGATCAATCTTTTCCAAGAGTTCATACTAAAATAACAAGTTATCCTTTCTGATCAATCTATCCAAGAGTTCGTACTAAAGTAACACCATAAAAATTCAGATTTACAATACTCAATCCAACAAAAAGAACCTCAAAGAGTGCCCAAGATTTCTACCGGAGAAACAATGCATCAACCCCTATGCATGAATTACCCTAATGTCACCTCGGGAATTCGTGAGTTGAGTGCCAAAACATATATCAAGTGAATAAATATGATACCCCATTATCACCATGGGTATTCATAGCAAGACATAAATCAAGTGCTCTCAAATCCATAAAAGTATTCAATCCGATAAAATGAAATCTCAAAGGGAAAACTCAGTTCATCACAACAAGATAGAGAGAGAGAAACACCATATGATCCAACTATATTAACAAAGCCCGTGATACATCAAGATCGTGCCATCTCAAGAACAAGAGAGGGAGAGAGAGATTAAACACATAGCTACTAGTACAAACCCTCAACCCCGAGGGTAGACTACTCCTCATCATGGTGGCCATAGGGATGATGAAGATGGCCTCAGGTGATGATCTTCCCCTCAGACAGGATGCCGGAACGGTCTCCTGATTGTTTTTCGTGGCTACAAAGCTTGCGGTGGCGAAACTTCTGATCTAGGATTATTTCTGGGGGTTTCTATATTTATAGGAATTTTTGGCGTCGGTCTCACGTTAAGATGGGCCTCGAGGTGCCCACTACACACCAGGTCGCGCTAGGGGGTAGGCGCACCCTGGTGCCTAGTGGGCCCCACGTGTCTGTCCTCATGTGCTTCCTTGACTCTCTCGATGTCTTCTGGGCAGAAAAAATCTCCAAAAAGTTTTGTGACATTTGGACTCCGTTAGATATTGATTTTGTGTGAAGTAGATAAACAAGCAAAAAACAACAACTGGCAGTAGGCACTATGTCAATAGGTTGGTCCTTAAAAATGATACAAAGTTGCTATAAAATGATTATAAAACATCCAAGAATGATAATATAACAACATGGAACAATAAAATATTATAGATGAGTTGCTAGAACACGTATCAGCATCCCAAATCTTAATTTAGGCTCATCCTCGAGTAGGTAAATGGTAAAAACAGATTTTTGGTGTGGAATGTTGCCTAACATGTTCATCATATTCTTTTCTTTATAGCATGGACTTATGGACCTGTAGATGATTCAAAGCAATATTCTACAACTTGACATGAAAACTTTAATACTCAAGCATATCAACAAGCAACCAAGTCTTTCGAAATATCAACGCTAAAGAACGCTATCCCAAGCCCATCATGCTCAGTCGTTGATCCATTCATGCAACACACCCAAATCTTAGCTACATCCAATGCTCAAGTATGAAAACAATGTTCCATAGTTGGTGCTTTATAAGAGAAGATGGAGACTCGAATAAAAATAAAAATTGCATAAAATAAATAGATAGGCCCTTTGCAGAGGGGAGCAGAGATTCATAGAGGTTCGAGAGCTCAAAGTGAAAAAAATTAAGAGATAAAATTATTTTGAGTGGCATGCTTTTCCTCTCAACGAAAATGACTAAGAGTTCCCAATATCTTCCATGCTAAACGAATCATAGGCAGTTCCTGATGGAGATATGTACCTAGGGTAGGTCCATAGTCTTCACCTCCATGTCCTACCTAAGGGCACCTCATTAAAGACTTGAAGACTACAAGGAGGACTCTGACTCGATAGCCATAACATCTGAGTCACTTGATAAGAAATCACTCGAAGAATCTGCATCTTCACTCGACAATCAACTTCCACTCGGAAGAACCAGAAGTCAGTCGACACAGAAGACCAGAAACCACTCCAAGGAGGCCGACACGTGAGCGTTCGGCTGCTCGTCCTAAGAAACATTAATTACGTGTGTTATCAGTAACTTACGCCTTTAAGCTCCACTAATCGAACCCTTGGATGCCTGAGCCTTGATGAGGGGTAGCACACTCTCTATAAGCCACCCTCCCCTCTGGCACACGGGTTTGCACCCCCTGTAACACGCATTCCAGACTGCAAGAGCTCCCGAGCACTATGATGTAGGGATGTTACCTCCACGAGAGGGGCCTGAACTCATACATCTTGCATACAAGCTTGTCGTATCTAGGACTCTGCCGTCCCATTTTGTACCCCACACCTCTACTGTCAGGTTCATTCCCACAACAGTTGGCGCCCACCATGGGGTACGCGTCTAAGCGACTTCCGGCAAGTTTGCGATTTTCATTCTCCATCATGTCTTCCGGTTGCGATTCATTCCTGGGCGACGAGATCCGTTTCGGCGCGCTCGTCTTTGTTGCTGATGACTCGACATTGCTTCAGGAGGCGCCTCTCGACGTCGAGGCGCTCCTGGTCTGCGGGGCAATGCACTTCCGTGCAAGTTCATGCAGCGTACTCCTTCGGCAGCCGTCAACCCCGGTGTCAATTGTTCGCCCCACTGCTCGTCGCCACAAGAGATTCGGTCGCTCGCGACTCCAGTGGTGGGTGAAACACGTGGTGGCTTGCCAGACGTTATCTCCGCAGATTGCGGCAATCGAGCCCACCGAACCTCTTGGAGGCGCGATCGACTCAGCGTCACATCAGTCTAATGTTCCTTCCGTGTGCAAGAGCTGCAATCCTGCAATCGAGGTCTTCATGGCAAGTTCTATGGAGAGCCCGCCTGGGTTTGGTCGCGACGGACACAAGGCTGGAGAGCTGTCGAGTGGATACGCCCGTCATCGTCCTCCAGTTGCCAGTCGGCGTCAGCAACAACTCTTTTCGAGTGGATCACAGAACAACGTCGAGGTATTTCGTACTCCGGTACTAAATGTTGCAGCCGCCGCTAAAATAGCAGATTCTATACAGTCGTCAAACTCAGAGGCTGGTAGAGGCTTAGAGCAAATTCGTACTTTGCTTCAAGCAGCGCAACAACAAAACTCAGCTATATCACAATCACTCAATAGATTGCACAATAATTCATCCAGAGCAGATAAAGTTCATTCAGTTTACAGTACAGGGTCACCTCAGCATTGTAGAGATGGGGGTTACCAAGAGGATCATCACAGAGATCAGGGGCGAAACCAGTTTGCTCCCTGTTACCACTGTGATGACCGCCGTCGGGTGCATTCTCCTCCGAGGAGTGCTACATATCTGTCCCGACACTACGATGATTGGCGCTTGTTCGGTGATGAGCGGAGTCCTGGGTTTGATGCGAGGAATATACTCGCGTAGAGGAGGATTGACACAGGCAGAGCTCACACAGATGGTTTTGACAGAGATCGCCCGAGTGGAAGCAACACTATGGTCTCCGGCCCTGAGTGCTTCAGTAGAGCGATTTGTTCTGCTGATATTCCCCCAACTTCAGGTTGGTGGCTGGAATAAGTAAATTCATAGGAGAATCTAAGCCTGAAACATGGCTTGATGACTATCGAGTGACAGTGCAGATTGGTGGAGGTAATGACAATGTCGCCGTGAAGCACTTGTCCCTGATGCTGGATGGTTCAGCCAGGGCGTGGTTGAATCAGTTGGCTCCTTCTAGCATCTACTGCTGGGAGGATCTCGCCCGAGTGTTTGTCAAAACATTCGAGGGAACGTGCAAGCGCTATGCTGGTTTGTCCAAGTTGCAACATTGCGTGCAGAAGCTAAATGAGTCCTTGAGAGATTATATCCAGCGTTGGACCACCCTTCATCACATAGTGGAAAACGTTTCTGAGCACCAGGCAGTCTGCGCTTTCAAGGCTGGTGTCAGGAACGGAGAGTTATATGTGAAGTTCGGTCGGACAGGTGACATGTCCATGAGAAAAATGATGGAGATTGCTGCCCGATACGCCAATGGTGAAGAAGAAGACCGCATCCGCATCGATAAGGGAAAAATAGTTGACAACGATGCTGGCGGCAATTCCAATCGGAAACATAAGCGAAAGTCTGATGGTTCCACTCCAGCAGAAGTGGCCGCCCTGGCGGCACAAGGAACGTACAAGGGAAAGCCCAAAGGGCAATTTCCCCCCCAAGCAGTCAAAAAATCAGTCAGATGTTCTGGATTTACCGTGTGCAATACACACGAGGAAAGATGACAATGGCAATATAATATTATCCAAACACACCACTTGTGAGTGTAGACTGTTAATCCAACAGTTCAAGGACAATCGGTCGAGTGAGAAGACTCCTGAGAAGGAGGATGAAGAAGATAAATAAGATTTTCCAGATATCAATGCCACCCTGATGATTTTTGCTGATGTGGAGAGCAAAACTCGGTTGAAGGTCATAAATAGAGAGGTCAACATGGCAGTTCCGACCACCCCCTCATATATCAAAGGGTCTCAGACTCCCATAATGTTCGATGAGTCGGATCACCCTACTCACGTCTCTACACTTGGTCGACAAGCTTTGGTGGTAGACCCAGTTGTGGGAGGCGTTCGTCTTCACAAAGTTTTGTTGGCTGGTGGGAGTGGGTTGAACATTTTGTATGCAAAAACCCTCAAAGGAATGGGCATTCCGATGTACCGACTGAGTGAAAGCGATACTCAGTTCCACGGGGTCATCCTTGGGAAAAAGGCCAAGTCACTAGGCTAGATTACATTGGATGTGGTATTCCGCACAAACAAGAACTTTCGCAAGGAAAAATTAATGTTCGAAGTTGTAGATTTTTAGAGTGCTTATCATGCCATCCTTGGTCGCCCCGCTTATGCGCGTTTCATGGCACATCCATGTTACGTGTATCTCAAGATGAAGATGCCAGGGCCCAAGGGCGTGATGACAGTCACACGCAATCGGCAGAGGGGCGAGGAGTGCTTGCAACAAGGCTCAAAGATTGTTGATCAACAGATGGTTGTGGTTGAGCTGGAGGAATACCGAAAGAACTCTGACCCTCCGACATAATGCGCTCCGAGAAGCCTGCTTCTAAGTCCGCTTTTCAGTCGGCAGGTGAAGTCAAAAAAGTGAACATCCACCCGACATATCCTGATGCTGCCCCGACCAACATCTCAACAACACTCGACGGAAAATAGGAAGCCGAGCTCATCCAGTTCATCCGTGAGAACTGGGACATCTTTGCATGGAAGCCTGATGATATGTCGAGTGTGCCTAGGGAAATGGCTGAGCATCGACTGAGAGTGGATCCGAAGGCAAAGCCTGTTAAAGAGCATTTGCGTCGGTCTATAGCAGAGAAAGGAAAGCAATCGACAAGGAGGTAGCTCGACTCTTCGAGGCGAAGTTCATACGCAAGGTTTACCACTCCGAGTGGCTCACACACGTCATCATGGTCCGCAATAAGTAAAAGTCCCTTCGCATGTGTATCGATTTCAAGAATATCAATAAGGTCTGCCCGAAAGATCACTTTCCGCTCCCTGCATCGATCAAATTTTCGACTTGACTGCGGGGTGCGAGCGTCTATCCTTTCTTGATGCATACTCTGGCTACCATCAGATCCGTCTGTTTGGTCCAGATGAAATAAACATGGCCTTCATCACCCCTTTCAGGTGCTTCTGCTATATCACCATGCCTTTTGGCTTGAAGAATGATGGCGCTACTTTCATGCATATGATTCAGAAGTGCCTGCTTGATCAAATCAGTTGGAATGTTGAAGCATATATTGATGATATTGTGGTCAAGTCCCGCAAAGGTTCCGACCTGCTGACTGACTTGGTAGAAACATTCGCCAATGTGAGAAAGTATGATATCAAGTTGAATCCAGCTAAGTGCACTTTCAGAGTTCCTGGTGGCAAGTTACTGGGTTACCTCGTTTCCGAACGTGGGATCGATGTCAACCCTGAGAAGATCGGCACCATCGTCCGAATGAAAATCCATGTGCGTGTGCACGATGTACAAAGGCTCAGAGGCTACCATGCGGTGTTGAGTCAGTTGATTTCTCATCTCGGTGAGAAGGCACTACCTCTGTACTGACTGATGAAAAAGTCTGATGTGTTCGAGTGGAATAACAAGGCAGAAGCAACATTTTTCGAGCTAAAAGCCCTGCTTTCCACCCAGCTAGTGCTTGCTGCTCTGCATAACAAAGAACCGTTTCTCTTATACATTGCAGCTACTAATCAAGTCATCAGCACAGTTCTGACTGTCGAGCGAGAAGAGGAAGGCAAGTCTTACAAAGTCCAGTGCCCAGTCTACTACATTTCTGAAGTACAGACCCCTTCGAAGCAAAGATACCTTCATTACCAGAATCTCCTCTATGGAATATATTTATCAAGAAAGAAGGTGGCGCACTACTTTCAAGATCATTTGGTATCAGTCGTCAGCGATGCTCCATTGTCAGAGATTCTTAAGAATCAGGACGCATGTGGTCGCGTGGCCAAATGGGCCATCGAGCTCTTATACTTTGACATCAAGTTCAAAGCAAAGAAAGCTATGAAGTCTCAAGCGCTTGCTCATTTCATGGCTGAGTGGTTGGAACTATAGCGACCAGCTCAAATTCACTCGACACACTGGACCATGTTCTTTGATGGCTCTAAAATGTTGAATGGGTCTGGTGCTGGTGTGGTATTGGTGTCCCCAAGAGGCGACAAGCTCAACTATGTTCTCCAGATTCACTTTGATTCCTCCAACAACGAGGCTGAATATGAAGCACTCCTCTACGGGTTGCGTATGGCCATCTCACTCAGCGTCCGACGCCTGATGGTGTACGACGGCTCAAATCTGGTGGTCAATCAAGTGATGAAGAAATGGGATGTCAGAAACCCCGCCATGGCTGGGTATTGCCATGCGGTAAGGAAGCTTGAGAAGAATTTCGAAGTTCTGGAACTCCATCATGTTCCTCGATTGAAAAATCAAGCACCTGACGAGCTGGCCAAGATTGGGTCCACTCAGCAACGTATCCCTAGTAATGTGTTCCTGGAACACTTACATACTCCTTCGGTCCAAAATGATCCTTTCACTCAAGAGCCCCCACAATCGATAAGCACCTCCAATCCGACTGAAATTGAAGTTCAAGTAGTCGTTGATTTAGTCATGGAAATTCTGGTGATCATGCCCGATTGGATAGTACCATACGTTGCATACATTTTGAGGTGAGAACTCCCGAAAGACGAAGCTGAAGCTAAGCAGATTGTCCGCAGATCAAAGGCTTTTACTGTGATCTGCGATCAACTTTACAGAGAAAGTGTTACTGGCGTATCTCAATGGTGCATCTCCCGTGAGGAGGGCCGACTCATCCTGGAGGAAATCCACTCGGGGACCTGTGATGATCATGCGTCCTTGTGGACTATTGTTACCAAAGCATACCGAGCTGGGTTCTTCTGGCCGCACGCTTACGAGATGGCTAAAGATATCGTTGATCACTGTGAAGGCTACAAGTTCTACTCTAACTTGTCTCACAAGTCTGCATCCGCCTTGAAGACTATCCCACTCGTGTGGCCGTTTTCTGTTTGGGGTTTGGATATGGTCGGTCCTTTCCGAACAGGACAGAGTGGATTCACACACCTGCTTGTTGCAGTCGACAAGTTCACTAAATGGATCGAAGCCAAACCTATAAAGAAGTTGGACTCATGCACCGCCATCAAGTTCATGAAGGAAATAACGTTCCGGTACGGAGTTACTCACAACATCATAATAGATAATGGTTATAACTTCGACTCGAAAGAGTTCAGACGCTTTTGCTCTGCTCAAGGCACCCGGGTGGATTATGCGTCCGTTGCACACCCCCAAACCATTGGAGAAGCTGAGCGGGCGAATGGCCTTATCCTTCAAGGGTTGAAGCCTCGACTCATGCGAGACTTGAGTCATGCAGCTGGAGCTTGGGTATCTGAATTACCGTATTTCTTTGGGGCTTGAGGACAACTCCCAACCGGTCGACTCAACGCACACCCTTCTTCTTGGTGTATGGAGCTGAAGCCGTATTATCGAGTGATCTTCTTCACAATTCTCCCCGTGTGGATTTATATTATGAGGCTGAGGATGAACACGCGCGACAGGATGGAGTAGATCTCCTGGAAGAAGAGCGTGAACTGGCCTTGATTCGGTTGATAGTATACCAGCAGGATCTACGTCGCTTCCACGTGAGGCATGTCAGGAGTGGGGCGTTCCACTAAGGTGATCTGGTGCTTCTAGTGGATCAACATTGGCCTCACAAGCTTGCCCCCACATGGTAAGGACCTTTCGTCGTCACCAAAGTACTGAATAATGGAGCCTATCACCTTTACAACCTGAAGAAGAGAATCGATGAACCGAGTGCTTGGAATGCAGACCTACTCTAACGATTTTATGCTTGATAACTGATCACGAGTTGATGGATATACTTCTCGCCCCTCGTTGTATACCCCAAGTGGAAGGTGGAGATGTAGTGTGCAGCAGATTTCCCTTACACGAGGACTATAAGGTTTATCGAACCACGAGGACTCCGAGGATCAACAAGAAGGTGTCTGCTGCCCTGGCGCTAGTAGAAGGCGTGGACCTACACACACAACAAATAGCTTTGCTCCCAACGAGTACACAAAGGTTGTCAATCTCTCCGGCCTTGTAGTTTGCAAAGGATCAAAACACAAGCGGGAATAGTGATAGTGATTGCAACGGAAAAGTAAATGAAACAGTAAATGGTGGAGGTGTAAGCGATGGTGGTAATATGGACCCGAGTCACATGATGTTCACTAGTGATGTCTCTCTCCCAAAAGACGATAAACAACTATGCATGGGTAAACAAATTACAGTCGGGCAATTGAAAGAATTATAAACGCACCGCAATGCTAATTATGCTACTTGAAAGTTAGAGGCTCAATATTAATGGGCAGTACGCCAAGACAAGTAGACCGTTTATTCATCATCATCTACTACCAATCATCCACCTTGAGATATCTATCCAGAACATCTTGCCGGTATTAAGTTGTGAGCCCCACCCAAAGTGTAAACTCAAAGCAAGGGACAACTGCATTAACAAACTTTGCGTAAGGTAAACAATACTTGCAACCGCGGTCACAAGCACCGTTGTTTTCTCCTTGGTGGCAATAGCACATCCCCTAGTCTCATGTTTCTATCACTCAAGCTAGACATCAGGGGGCATGAACCCACAATCATGCATAAAACTCCCTCTTGGAGTTACAATCTACTACTCGGCCAAAGCAATAAAAAGCAACGGAGAACATGCATGAATCACTAAAGAACATAATATAAAACGATAATCAAATATATAACTCATCACAATCTGAACATAATCTCATAATCCATCAGATCCCAACAAACCGAGCATAGCAATAGCAGGAAAATTACATAGATGCCTTGATCATGTAGGGTAGCTCACAAGGGCTAATCATTGAAGCAGAAGATTGGAGAGAAGACATCACATAACTACTGGTCATGGACTCATGGTCCAAGGAGGACTACTCACGACACGTCTGGGAAACGTCCATGGCGGTGGAGAAGCTCGTGGAGGTCAATTCTCCCTCTGACAAGGTGACAGGAAAAAGTATCCTGACGCTCCCGATCTCAGAAGCGCTGTGGCGGCGGAACAATGGAGAAATTCGCGATTCTGGATATGACTGAAGGGTTTCTGATTGAAGGGGTAAAATAGGCCAAAGGAGAGCGTCAGAGGAGGTGGGGCCCACCCAGGCGACCCGTGGGCGCGACCAGGGGCCACGCCGCGCAGGGAGGCCGCCTGGGCAGCCCCTGGCTCCCCTCTGGCCCATCTTCAGTGCTCCGGAAGCTTCCGTCACGCTGATTTTTATATTTTTTTCTTGGGATTTTTGGGACTTTGTAAATTTGGGTAGAAGTCCCTGCAAAACAAACCAGCAGACAGGAACTGGCCCTTGGTGCACTGAGTTAGTAGGTTAGTCCAAATATGTGTAAAAATATATGAAGGTGTAGCAAAACATATAACAATGTCACCCAAAAGATCTTGGAACAAGCAGAAATTATAGATACGTTTGGGACGTATCAACATCCCCATGCTTAATTCCTGCTCGTCCTCGAGTAGGTAAATGATAACACAAATAATTTCTATGGTGACATGCTAACACACATATAAGAACTTCAAAGTAAAGTAAGTAAGATATGCAATTCAAGTCAAGACAATAACAAACAAGAGTCTATATTTAGTATTGAAAATAGCAAAGTAAGAACATAAAGATGCAAGAGCTCTCGCTGTCCGTGACTCGAATGTCTCCAAATGGTGTTTGCGTGCAAGAAGTGGGAGATGGGTTTAGAGCATAAAATTATTATTTTTAATTGAGAACTCAATCCACTAAACTTAACACTTGGTCTCCTTCGGAATCTTATTTTGACTCATCCCCACACCACTAGTCAGGCACAAGTCAAAATGATCCTCTCCCTCTCAACTTTGAGCACTCATGCAATGGATGAGCGCAAGCAAGATATGTTGGCACTTAGGATGGAAAATAGAATTATGATGGGGGAAGGAAGACAAAAAGGGTATGAAAGGCTCACATCAATGAGGACAACCATAGGCGAGAGAAAGCCAAATGGTAGATATGATGTGAGGAGTAGGGATTTCCATGCAACGGATGCACATATGAGCTAAGATAAGCTCTCCAATGGAACGAGTGGGGGTGCATCCAACTTGCTTGCTCATGAAGACCTAGAGCTCATTTGAGGAGGCTCATCATTGGAATATACAAGCCAAGTTCTATAGTGTAAGAGTCCCCACTTAGTTATGCATGAATGATAATCTCTATGGACTACGAATATAACAATGGAGTACGAGTGTGGATATTTCAAAAGGAATAGTAGTGTTGCCCCCTTCTCTTTTTTGTGGCCTTTTTGGCTCTTTCTATTTATCTATGATTTGTCCTCTTTGGGATCTTTTAATTTGACCTCTTTAGGATCTTATCCTCACTTAAGGGCAACACTCTATGTTTTACCAGAATAGAAAGAAGATCATCACACTTTATAAGAAGTACTCAACCATAAAGACAAATGAAAACTATCATGATGTATGCAAATGTATGCCTCTGCCAGTGTAGTGCTACGTCGACAGAAACCTTCTGTCGTCTCTTGAGCTTGCATTGGTTTTTCCCTCGAAGAGGAAAGGGCGATGCAGCACAGGAGCAGTAAGTATTTCCCTCAGTTTGAGAACCAAGGTATCAATCCAGTAGGAGAATCGCGTCAAGTCCAAAGTACCTGCACAAACACAAAAGAGATTGCACCCAACGCTATGAAGGGGTTGTCAATCCCTTCAAGATTGATTGCAAAGTGAGATCTGAAGGCGGAAAGTGCAACGAAGTAAAGGAGTATGGCTGAAAATATGGTGTGAAGTAGACCCGGGGGCTGTTCACTAGAGGCTTCTCTCAAAATAGCAAATATTACGGTGGGTGAACAAATTACTGTCGAGTAACTGATAGAACCGCGCAAAGTCATGACGATATCAAAGGCAATGATCATACATATAGGCATCACGCCCGAGACAAGTAGACCGATACTGTCTGCATCTACTACTATTACTCCACACATCAACCGCTATCCAGCATGCATCTAGTGTATTGAGTTCATGACGAACAGAGTAACGCCTTAAGCAAGATGACATGATGTAGAGGGATAAACTCAAACCAATGATGAAAACCCCATCTTTTTACCCTTGATGGCAACAACACGATACGTGCCTCGCTACCCCTTCTGTCACAGGGTGAGGTCACAACATGGTATGAACCCAAAACCAAGCACTTCTCCCATTGCAATAATCATAGATCAAGTTGGCCAAACAAAACCCACAACTCGAATAGAATTACAAGGATATTAAATCATGCATATAAGAGATCAGAAGAAACTCAAATAAGATTCATAGATAATCTGATCATAACTCCACAATTTATCGGATCTCGACAAACACACCGCAAAAGAAGATTACATCGGATAGATCTCCATGAAGATCATGGAGAATTTTGTATTGAAGATCCAAGAGAGAGAAGAAGCCATCTAGCTACTAGCTATGGACCCGTAGGTCTATGGTGAACTACTCATGCATCATCGGAGAGGTCATGGTGTTGATGAATAAGCCCTTTGTATCCGAATCCCTGATACGTCTCCATCGTATCTACTTTTCCAAACTCTTTTGCCCTTGTTTTGGACTCTAATTTGCATGATTTGAATGGAACTAACCTGGACTGACGCTGTTTTCAGCAGAATTTCCTTGGTGTTATTTTTGTGCAGAAATCAAAGTTCTCAGAACATCCTGAAAATTTACGGGGAATATTTTTGGAAAATATGAAATATACCTGCGCAAAGATCCACCTGAGGGGGTGGGCCAGTGGGCCACAAGCCCTGCCACCGCCACCCCCTAGTGGCGGATGGCAAGCTTGTGGGGCCCACATGGCTCTACCGCCCCCAATCTCAGCTCTATAAGTTCACCTTCGTCCCAGAAAAAAATCTAGAGAGAATATTTCGTTGCATTTGCGATACGGAGGCGACGCCACTACCTGTTCTTCATCTGGAGGGCAGATCCGGTGTCCGTTTTGGGCTCCGGAGAGGGGAAATCGTCGCCATCGTCATCATCAACCTTCTTACCTCTCCAATTCCATGAAGCTCTTCGTCGTTCGTGAGTAATCTATTCGTAGGCTCGCTGGGTGGTGATGAGTAGGATGAGATCTATCATGTAATCGAGTTAGTTTTGACATGGATTGATCCCTAGTATCCACTATGTTCTGAGATTGATGTTGCTACTACTTTGCCATGCTTAATGCTTGTCACTAGGGCCCAAGTGCCATGATTTGAGCTCTGAAATTATTATGTTGTCACCAATATATGTGTGTTTTAGATCCGATCTTGCAAGTTGTAGTTACCTACTATGTCTTATGATCCGGCAACCCCGGAGTGACAATAACCGGAACCACTCCCCGTGATGACCATAGTTTGAGGAGTTCATGTGTTCACCAAGTGCTAATGCGTTGGACCGGTTCTTTATTAAAAGGAGAACCTTAATATCTCATAGTTTCCTTTTGGACCCCGCTGCCATGGGAGGGATGGACAATAGATGTCATGCAAGTTCTTTTCCCTAAGCACGTATGACGACACACGGAATGCATGCCTACATCACATTGATGAACGGGAGCTAGCCACATATCTCTCCGTGTTATAGCTGTTGCATGATGAATATCATCCAAACAAATCACCGACCCATTGCCTACGAGTTTGTCCTACTGCTGTTGTTACTTGTCTTGCTCTGCTGCTGTTACTTGTCTTGCTCTGCTGCTATTAATTGTTTTGCTCTGCTGCTACTGTTGCTACTACTGTCGCTTGCTACTGTTGCTACTTGCTACTGTTGTCACTACTGCTGTTCCTTGCCACTGCTATTACTCGTTACACTGCTGCTACCTGCTACAATCTTGATTCGCTGGTCGTTGATGGGAACAGACAATTTCCGTCAACGAGGCAACTTGGCGCCATTGATACAATCGTTAGGAATAGTTTGCCGTCAACAGATCGTTTCTGACACCGTTGTTATCATACTGCTTTGCTGTTACTACTTTGCTTGCAGATACTAAACTTTCTAGTGTGGTTGAATCTAACACATTCAGCTGCTAATACTTGAGAGTATCCTCTCACCTCCTATAGGCGTACCAACAAATTTGGGTCGAATACTCTACCCTCAAAAACTGCTGCAATCCCACGCGCTGGTGGGCCGTCAACAACATTCTTCTAGTTTCGATTGCCGGAGAGTGCTAGGAGCATTCTTCTGGTGCTGTTGCAGGGGAAGGTCTGCTATCACGGAACCAACATTTTTCTGGCGCCGTTGCCGGGGAGGTATTGCTATATTCTCTAAGTCACTTGGGATTTATATCTGTTGATCACTATGAAGAATCTGAAGGATCCGAAAACCAAAGTCTTGCCCTCAACAACGAGGGGAGGTAAGGAATTGCCATCTAGCTCTGCACTTGATTCACCTTCAGTTATGAGTAAGTTTGCGACATCACCTCCTGCTAGAAATCTTGATATGTCGCCTGTGCTTGATGATGCTTATGATGCTACTGCTAAAGATGCTATGCTTGATACTATGCCTGATACTGCTAGAGATGCTATGCCTGATGATACTATGCTTGATACTGCTAGAGATGCTATGCTTGATACTGCTTTGCCTGATGATGCTAGAGATGCTATTTTGCCTGATGATGCTATGCTTGATACTGCTAGAGATGCTACTTTGCCTGATATGCCACTAGGGTTATTCCTTGATGCTCATATTGCTAGAGTTACTGCCAATGCTCGTGATGCTTCTGAAACTGCCGATACTATTGAGATGGAACCTCCTTTTGCTCCTGCTAGATCTAGCTCTCCTAGATATGAATTGCCTGATATACCTGAGGGTTACGTTATGGAGGGAGAGATAGCTGAGGATTTTCTTGCGTGTAAGGATGCCTATGACGCTGAGAAATTACTTCTCGAGTGGAAGGAAAAATCTCTGAAAGCTAGGATGAAATACAACCCGAATTTTGCCACTTCACCTATCTTTATCACCAATAAGGATTATGAATTCTTTGTCGATCCTGAGATAATCTCTCTAGTCGAATCTAATCCTTTTCATGGTTATGAGTTTGAGACGGTCGTAGCCCATCTTGCCAAACTACACGATATAGCCACCCTTTTCACTAATGAGGAGAAGATCCGCCACTACTATATCCTTAAGCTGTTTCCTTTCTCTCTAAAGGATGACGCTAAAGCCTGGTTCACCTCTAATGCTCCTGGATGTGTTAGTAGTCCCAGGATGTGTTAGTAGTCCCCATGATATGGTCTATTACTTCTGTGAGAAATATTTCCCTGCCCATAAGAAGAAAGCTGCCTTGCAGGAAATATACAACTTTGCTCAACTCCAAGAAGAGAGTCTCCCACAAGCTTGGGGGAGGCTCGTCCAGCTACAAAATGATTTGCCTGATCACCCTCTTAAGAAGAACGAGATACTTGATATCCTCTATAACGGACTTACTGATGCCTCTAGAGACCACCTAGATAGTTGTGCCGGTTGTGTTTTTAGGGAACGAACTGTAGAACAAGCTGCGACCCTACTGAATAACATCTTGATCAACGATAATGCTTGGACTATTCCAGAACCACCTCCTAAGCCAACTCCGAAGAAAAGAGGTATTCTATTCCTCAGTCCCGAAGATATGCAGGAAGCCAAGAAATCTATGCAAGAGAAAGGCATTAGATCTGAAGATGTCAAAAATCTACCACCTATCGAAGAGATCCATGGTCTCGATAACCCGATACAGGTAGTGGAAGTAAATTCTCTGCGCAGGTTTGATGAGAGTGATATTCCTTTTGACAAACCTTCTAGCCTATGCTTTGATGAATTTGACAACTTTGTTGCCAAACAACAGAGTTTCAATGATTATGTTAGCAGACATTTGGAACAAAGTACTCGTATGCTTAGCCATTTAAGTGCTTGTGTAGACAGAAATGTCAATGATCTGAAGCTTCTGAGTAAACATGCCTCTATGATTACTACTCAGGTAGAACAAGTACTTAAAGCTCAGAATGACTTGCTCAATGAATTAAATGACAACTCTGTCAGAGTCATTACTAGAGGAGGCAAAATGACTCAGGAACCTTTGTATCCTGAAGGTCATCCTAAGAGAATTGATCAAGATTCTCAAGGAATCAACACTGATACACCTAGTAATCCTAAGGATAAGAAGAAGGATGATAGAAACCTACATGTCAGTTCGCCAAATACTATCACACCTGAAGAACCTAATGATATTTCTGCGTCTGATGTAGATACACAATCTGGTGATGAACATGAACCTAGTGACAATATGGACAGTGATGTTCATAATAATGATCAACCTAGCAATGATGAGGATGTGGAGATTGAACCTACGGTTAATCCTGATAACCCACAACCTAAGAGATACGATAAGAATGACTTCACTGCTAGGAAGCATGGTAAAGAAAGGGAGCCATGGGTTCAGAGATCTATGCCCTTTCCTCCTAAGCCATCCAAGAAAAAGGATGATGAGGATTTTGAGCGCTTCGTTGAGATGATAAGACCCATCTTTCTGCAGATGCGGTTAACTGATATGGTCAAGATGTCTTCGTATGCCAAGTACATGAAAGATATCGTGACTAATAAACGGAAGATACCAGATCTTGAAATCTCCACCATGCTTGCCAATTACACTTTCAAAGGTGGAACTCCTAAGAAACTTGGTGATCCCGGAGTGCCCACTATACCTTGCTCCATTAAAGGAAACTACGTAAGAACTGCCTTATGTGTCCTTGGAGCCGGTGTTAGTGTTATGCCGCTCTCTATTTATCGTAAACTTGAGTTGGATAAGTTGACACCCACTAAAATTTCTCTGCAAATGGCCGACAAATCAACTGCTTTCGCTATCGGCATTTGCGAGGATGTGCTTGTTGTGGTTGCTAACACCACTATCTTAATAGACTTTGTTATCTTGGATATTCCCGAGGAGGATGCCATGGCTGTCATCCTCGGAAAACCCTTTTTAAACACTACAGGGGCTGTTATAGATTGCAACAAAGGCAATGTCACTTTCCATGTCAACGGTAAGGAGCACATAGTGCACTTTCCGAAGAAACGATATCAAGTACATTGCATCAATGCTATCGAAAAGACTTCATCGATTCTTACTGGGAGCTTTGAATGCCCTATTCCTCGTGTCAAGATGAAGTATGAATTGCTTGGTGGGGAGATACATATCCCCATTGAGGTGACTTAGTGGCTACTCAAAAATTCTCCGTTCTCTCTTGCGATTCGAGAAGGTTTTGTCATGAGGACTTGATCAACCCATTGACGGATTTCTTTCGATGACCATGAAATGGATGAATCAAAGAGTCACATACCTCTGTTTTGAGCTTTCATTTTCTGTTGCTTAGAAGAAAAATGTTAGATTTAGCTTAGCTTTTCCTGTTTTCTGTTTTAGCGTCCCGGAGAAAAATACCTCGAAAATAAAAGTTCTCCGATGGTCCTGAAAATTTAGTATGATTTTTTCTGGAATATTTGAAAAATATTGGGCCTGAGAGCTGGTGTGAGGGGCAGACCAGTGGGCCACAAGCCCTGCTACCGCCACCCACCCCCTGGTGGCAGCTAGCAAGCTTGTGGGGCCCACAGGGACCCCCTCCACTCATTCTAGCTCCCATCCTCTTCTTCCACCTCCAGAAAATATTGTTTCGCAGCTCAAACCCGTGTTCTTGCTCATTTGGCTGTGATTTTCGATCTCCTTGCTCAAAACACCATTCTCCGAACCGTTTTGGGGAAATTACTCCTTGGTAAGTGACTCCTCCATTGGTCCAATTAGTTTTTGCTCTAGAGCTTTATCCTTCACATATTCTTGCTACCTTGGTGACTCTGTTCTTGAGCTAGAAAGGTTGATTTTAGCTGGTTCCAAGTAGTTTTAGCGCGTGATACGGTCTCTAGGCACTAGTAGGAGTAGTTGCTACAAGTTGGGTTAATCATTATTTACTTTTCTTTTGAAGTCTCTAAAAATTTCAGAATTTATCAGAGCTAGAAAAAGGAAAAGATAAGGAGGTTCTTGAGAGGCTCTTCAAGCCGTAACCCCAAGGAGGATGAGAAGAACCACCCCAAGTACGTAGTCCCTCGAGTCACAGAAGTTTGAGCGTGCGAGTGGCCAAGTGATGAATTTTTGCGCGCCGCTGGGCTTTATGAAGACTTTTATTACTTGGTGGAGAACGCAGGTCTTACTGTCTTCGTTGTAGATAAGTGCTCACAATACCTCCTCCTCACCAATATTTTCGTTCAAAGCTTCAACTTTTATCCGAGGAAGAATCCTCCCATGGTTGAGTTCATGATATACGATGTTCCCCAGTGCATGATGCTACAGGGTTTTTGCAATGTATGCAAATTACCTTATGTTGGGGATATCTGTGACCCTCGTCCACGGGACTTGGAGGATTTCATTGGTACTTTGCTGTTGGAGAGGAGAGAGGAGTGTCTCGCGCTAGAATTGCTAGCATACATTTTCCTGTGCTTCGGTACTTCTCACTATTTGTGGGAAAATGTTTGATTGGCCGTGGGGAGGCTGGATCACTTAGTTCTCCAGACTTTGCGGTTTTGCGCGAAGGCCTTTATAACGATAAGACTTATAGCCTAGGTGCTATAGTAGCCCAACGGTTGAACACCAACCGTTCCAAGGGTGTCGTCTATAGAGGTATCTATGCTACCCATCTTGCCAGACACTTTGAGATACCCATTAGACTTGGAGAGGAAGGAGAGATGCTTCTCCCCGAGAAATATCTGGATTATGACAGCATGGTTCACAATGATTTTCTGGATAGAGATGCTAGTAGACGGATGATTTATAACCTGGTATTTAGTCAAGGTACTCGAGAGACTATTACTTTGCCCGCTCCTTCTTTGTTCGATCTTCATGCAGACAGGTACACTATTATGCCCTCGGACATCTACGCATATTGGGGCTTGGCCCAACCACAGGCGCCCGTGCCCGAGCTGTTGGGGAACGTCGCATGGGAAACAAAAAATTTCCTACGCGCACGAAGACCTATCATGGTGATGTCCATCTATGAGAGGGGATTTACGATCTACGTACCCTTGTAGACCGCACAGTAGAAGCTTTAAGAAACACAGTTGATGTAGTGGAACATACTCACGTCCCTCGATCCGCCCCGCGAACCGTCCCACGAACCGTCCCGCGATCCGTCCCACGATCCGCTCCGATCTAGTGCCGAACGGACGGCACCTCCGCGTTCAGCACACGTATAGCTCGACGATAATCTCGGCCTTCTTGATCCAGCAAGAGAGACGGAGAGGTAGATGAGTTCTCCGGCAGCGTGACAGTGCTCCGGAGGTTGGTGGTGATCTAATCTCAGCAGGGCTCCGCCCGAGCTCCGCAAAAACACGATCTAGTGGAAAAACCGTGGAGGTATGTGGTCGGGCTGACGTGGCAAAGTTGTTTCAAATCAGCCCTAATAGCTCCATATATATAGGAGGAGGGGAGGGGAGGCTTGCCTTGAGGCTCAAGGAGCGCCAAGGGCTGCGCCACCAAGGGAGGAGGAGTCCTCCTCCAATCCTAGTCCAACTAGGATTGGAAGGTGGAGTCCTTCTCTCTTTTCCCACCTTTCCTTTTTTTTCTTTCTCTTCTTTTGGATTTTCTTTCTCTTGCGCAAGGCAGCCTTGGGCTGACCCCACCTACTTGGTGCACCACCCCAAGGTCCTTGGGCCCTCCCGGGTGGGTGGTCCCCCTCCCGGTAAAGATCCGGAACCCATTCGTCATTCCCGGTACATTACCGGTAATGCCCGAAAACCTTCCGGTAACCAAATGAAGTCATCCTATATATCAATCTTTGTTTCCGGACCATTCCGGGAACCCTCGTTACGTCCGTGATCTCATCCGGGACTCCGAACAACATTCGGTAACCAACCATATAACTCAAATACGCATAAAACAACGTCGAACCTTAAGTGTGCAGACCCTGCGGGTTCGAGAACTATGTAGACATGACCCCAGAGACTCCTCGGTCAATATCCAATAGCGGGACCTGGATGCCCATATTGGATCCTACATATTCTACGAAGATCTTATCGTTTGAACCTCAGTGCCAAGGATTCATATAATCCCGTATGTCATTCCATTTGTCCTTCGGTATGTTACTTGCCCGAGATTCGATCGTCAGTATCCGCATACCTATTTCAATCCCGTTTACCGGCAAGTCTCTTTACTCGTTCCGTAATACAAGATCCCGCAACTTACACTAAGTCACATTGCTTGCAAGGCTTGTGTGTGATGTTGTATTACCGAGTGGGCCCCGAGATACCTCTCCGTCATACGGAGTGACAAATCCCAGTCTTGATCCATACTAACTCAACGAACACCTTCGGAGATACCTGTAGAGCATCTTTATAGTCACCCAGTTACGTTGCGATGTTTGATACACACAAAGCATTCCTCCGGTGTCAGTGAGTTATATGATCTCATGGTCATAGGAACAAATACTTGACACGCAGAAAACAGTAGCAACAAAATGACACGATCAACATGCTACGTCTATTAGTTTGGGTCTAGTCCATCACATGATTCCCCTAATGATGTGATCCCGTTATCAAGTAACAACACTTGCCTATGGCCAGGAAACCTTGACCATCTTTGATCAACGAGCTACTCAACTAGAGGCTTACTAGGGACAGTGTTTTGTCTATGTATCCACACAAGTATTGTGTTTCCAATCAATACAATTATAGCATGGATAATAAACGATTATCATGAACAAAGAAATATAATAATAACTAATTATTATTGCCTCTAGGGCATATTTCCAACAGTCTCCCACTTGCACTAGAGTCAATAATCTAGTTCACATCACCATGTGATTTCAACGAATCCAACACCCATATAGTTCTGGGGTCTGATCACGTCTTGCTCATAAGAGAGGTTTTAGTCAACGGTTCTGAAACTTTCAGATCCGTGTGTTCTTTACAAATCTTTATGTCATCTTATATATGCTGCTACTATGTGCTATTCGGAAATACTCCAAATATCTACTCTACTATACGAATCTGTTTTACTACTCATAGTTATTCGGATTAGTGTCAAAGCTTGCATCGACGTAACGCTTTACGACGAACTCTTTAACCACCTCCATAATCGAGAAAAATTCCTTAGTCTATTTAGTTACTAAGGATAACTTTGACCGCTGATCAGTGATTCAATCCTGGATCACTCTGTGTACCTCTTAACAGACTTGCTGCAAGGCACACATCAGGTGCGGTACTCAGCATGGCATACTTTAGAGTCTACGGCTAAGGCATAGAAGACGACCTTCGTCTATTCTTTTTATTCTGCCGTGGTCGGGTTTTGAGTCTTACTGAAATTCACACCTTACAACGCAACCAAGAACTCCTTCTTTGCTGATCTATTTTGAACTCCTTCAAAAACTTGTCAAGGCATGCACCTTGTTGAAACTTCTATTAAGCGCTTTCGATCTATCTCCATAGATCTTTGATGCTCAACGTTCAAGTAGCGCAATCCAGGTATTCCTTTGAAAACTCCTTTCAAACAACCTTGTATGCTTTACAGAAATTCTACATTACTTCTGATCCACAATATGTCAACCACATATACTTATCAGAAATTCTATAGTGCTCCCACTCACTTCTTTGGAAATACAAGTTTCTCATAAACCTTGTACAAACCCAAAATCTTTGATCATCTCATCAAAGTGTATATTCCAACTCCGAGATGCTTGCACCAGTCCATTGAAGGATCGCTGGAGCTTGCATACTTGCTAGTATCTTTAGGATCGACAAAACATCCTGGTTGTATCACATACAATGTTTGCTCAAGGAAACCGTCGAGGAAACAATGTTTTGACATCCTATGTGCAATATTTCATAAATAATGCAGCAACTACTAACATAATTCTAACAGACTTTTAGCATCGCTACGAGTGAGAAAGTCTCATCATAGTCAACTGTTTGATCTTGTCGGAAACATCTTTGCACAAGTCGAGCTTTTCTTAATAGTGACTTATCACCATCATCGTCTGTCTTCCTTTTAAAGATCCATCTTTACTCTTATGACCATCAAGTAGTTCTTCCAAAGTCTACACTTTGTTTTCATACATGGATCCTCTCTCGGATTTCATGGCTTCCAGCCATTTGTCGGAATCCGGGCGCACCATTGCTTTCTCCATAACTCGTAGGTTCACTGTTGCTCAACAACATGACCTCCAAGACAGGGTTACCGTACCACTCTGCAGTAGCACGCGACCTTGTCAACCTACGAGGCTTGCAGTAACTTGATCCGATGCTCGATGATCACCATCATCAGCTTTTACTTCAATTGGTGTAGGCGCCACAGGAACAACTTGCTGCGCCGGCTACACACTGGTTGAAGTGATGATTCAATAACCTCATCAAGTTCTACCACCCTCCCACTCAATTCTTTCGAGAGAAACCTTTCCTCGAGAAAGAATCCGTTTTTAGGAACAAACACTTTGCTTTCGGATCTGAGATAGGAGATGTACCCAACTGTTTTGGATATCCTATGAAGATGCATTTATCCGCTTTAGGTTCGAGCTTATGAGACTAAAACTTTTTCACATAAGTTTCGAAGCCCCAAACTTTCAAGAAACAATAGTTTAGATTTCTCTAAACCTCAGTCTATACTGTGTCATCTCAACGGCAATACGCGGTGCCCTATTTAAAGTGAATGCGGTTGTCTCTAATGCATAACCCATAAACGATAGTGGTAATTCGATAAGAGACATCATAGCATGCACCATACCAAATAGTGTGTGGCTATGACGTTCAGACACATCATCACACTATGATGTTCCAGGTGGCATGAGCTGCGAAACAATTTCCACATTGTCTTAACTGCATACCAAAACTTGTAACTCAGATATTCATTTCTATGATCATATCGTAGACAGTTTATCCTCTTGTTACGACAAACTTCACTCTGAAACAGAATTGAACTTTTCAATATTTCAGACTTGTGATTCATTAAGTAAATACTCTTGTATCTACTCAAATCATCCTTGAAGTAAGAACATAATGATATCCACTGCATGCCTCAGCACCCATTGGACTGCATACATCAAAATGTATCACTTCCAACAAGTTACTTATCTTGTTTTCATCTTAATGAAAACAAGGCCTTGCTCATGTGGTATGATTTGCATGTCACTAGTGATTCAAAATCAAGTGAGTATAAAGATCCATCAGCATGGAGCCTCTTCATGCAATTTATACCAACATGACTCAAGCGGCAGTGCCACAAGTAAGTGGTACTATCATCATTACCTCGTATCTTTTGGCACCAATATCATGAACATGTGTAACACTACGATCGAGATTCAATAAACCATTGAGGGTAATTATTCAAGCAAATAGAATAACTATTATTCTTTTAAATGAATAATCGTATTGCAACAAACACGATCCAATCATGTTCATGCTCAACGCAAACACCAAATAACAATTATTTGGGTTTCACCACCAATCCCGATGATAGAGGGAGCATGCGACGTTTGATCATATCAACCTTGGGAACACTTCCAACACGTATCGTCACCTCGCCTTTAGCTAGTCTCCTTTTATGCCGTAGCTTTCATTTCTTGTTACTAATCACTTAGCAACCGAACCAGTATCCAATACCCTCGTGCTACTAGGAGTACTAGTAAAGTACACATCAACATCATGTATATCAAATATACTTCTTTCGACTTTTGCCAGCCTTCTTATCTACCAAGTATCTAGAGTTGCTCCGCCTTAGTGACCGTTCCCCTCATAACAGAAGCACCCAGTACCGGGCTTGGGTTTAATATGGGGTCTCTTCATTAGTACAACAACTGCTTTGCCGTTTCACGAAGTATCCCTTCTAGCCCTTGCCTTTCTCGGAACTTAGCGGTTTTACTAACCATCAACTATTGATGCTCCTTCTTGATTTCTACTTTCGCAGTGTCAAACATCGCGAATCGCTCAAGGATCATTGTATCTATCCTTGATATGTTATTGTTCATTACGAAGCTCTCACAACTTGGTGGCAGTGACTTTGGAGAACCATCACTATCTTATCTGGAAGATCAACTCCCACTTGATTCAAGCGATTGTCGTACTCAGATAATCTGAGCACATGCTCAACGATTGAGCTTTTCTCCTTTACTTCGTGGACAAAGAATCTTGTCGGAGGTCTCATACCTCTTAACAAGGGCACAAGCATGAAATCACAATTTCATCTCTTTAGAACATCTCTTATGTTCCGTGACGTTTCAAAACGTCTTCGGTGCCTTGCTTCTAAGCCATTAAGTATTTTGTACTGAACTATCGTGTAGTCATCATAAACGTGTATGTCGGATGTTCACAACATCTACAGACGATGCTCGAGGTGCAGCACACCGAGTGGTGCATTAAGGACATAAGCCTTCTGCGCAGCAACGAGGACAATCCTCGGTTTTACAGACTCAGTCTGCAAAGTTTGCTACTATCAACTTTCAACTAAATTTTCTCTACGAACATATAAAAACAGTAGAGCTATAGCGCAAGCTACATCGTAATTTGTAAAGACCATTAGACTATTTTCATGACAATTAGTTCAATTAATCATATTACTTAAGAACTCCCACTCAAAAAGTACATCTCTCTAGTCATTTGAGTGGTACATGATCCAAATCCACTATCTCAAGTCCGATCATCACGTGAGTCGAGAATAGTTTCAATGGTAAGCATCTCTATGCTAATCATATCAACTATACGATTCATGCTCGACCTTTCGGTCTCATGTGTTCCGAGGCCATGTCTGCACATGCTAGGCTCGTCAAGCTTAACCCGAGTGTTCCGCGTGTGCAACTGTTTTGCACCCGTTGTATGTGAACGTTGAGTCTATCACACCCGATCATCACGTGGTGTCTCGAAACGAAGAACTGTTACTAGTCTTGCTCTGCTGCTGTTACTTGTCTTGCTCTGCTGCTACTGTTGCTACTACTGTCGCTTGCTACTGTTGCTACTTGCTACTGTTTTCACTACTGCTGTTCCTTGCCACTGCTATTACTCGTTAAACTGCTGCTACCTGCTACAATCTTGATTCGCTGGCCGTTGACGGGAACAGACAATTTTCGTCAACGAGGCAACTTGGCGCCGTTGATACAATCGTTAGGAATAGTCTGCCGTCAACAGATCGTTTCTGACACCGTTGTTATCATACTACTTTGCTGTAACTACTTTGCTTGCAGATACTAACCTTTCAGGTGTGGTTGAATCTGACACATTCAGTTGCTAATACTTGAGAGTATCCTCTCACCTCCTATAGGCGAACCAACAAATTTGGGTCGAATACTCTACCCTCGAAAACTGCTGCGATCCCACGCGCTGGTGGGCCGTCAACAACATTCTTCTAGTTTCGATTGCCGGAGAGTGCTAGCAGCATTCTTCTGGTGCCGTTGCAGGGGAAGGTCTGCTGTCACGGAATCAATCCCCCCTCCGGCAGGGCACTAGAACATGCCCCAGATGGGATCTTGCGGAGACAGAAGCTTGCGGCGGCGGAAAAGTACTTTCGATGATCTCCTCATTTTTTTCTGGGATTTTAGGGAATATATAAGCGAAGGAGCTAGGTCAGAGGAGGCCCACGGAGCCCACAAGCCTGGGTGGGGCACCCCCTGGCCGCACCATGAGGGCTTGTGGGGTCCCTGGTGACCCTCTGCCTTGGTTCTCAAGTCTCCCGGTCGTCTTTTGTTTCGGAAAAAAAATCTTTTCGGAAGTTTTATTCTGTTTGGACTCCGTTCAAAATCCTCCTTTGAAAAGGGTCAAAAACACGGAATAAACAGGAACTGGCACTTGGCACTGAGTTAATAAGTTAGTCCCAAAAAAGATAAAAAAGGCATACAAAACATCCAATGTTTGACAAGATAATAGCATGAAACCATAAAAAATATAGATACGTTGGAGACATATCAAGCATCCCCAAGCTTAACTCCTGCTCGTCCTCGAGTAGGGAAGTGATAAAGACTGAATTTTTGATGTGGAATGCTACCTAGCATAATTGTCCTTTGTAACTTCTTTCATGTGACATGAATGTTCACATCCGTAAGATTCAAAACAATAGTTTGCTATTGACATGAAAACAATAATACTTCAAGCAAACTAGCAAGGTAATCATGAACTTTCGAAATAACAAGGCCAAAGAAAGTTATCCCTACAAAATCATATAGTCTGGCAATGCTCCATCATCCACACACAACTAATTTAAATCATGCACAACCCCGGTATTGGCCAAGTAATTGTTTTTGCACTCTTACTTTCTCAATTTTTTTATAACTATCACGCAATACATTAGCTTGAGCCATGTATATAGCACTATAAGTGGAATAGAGCGTGGTGGTGGTTGTGAGACAAAAAAGGAGAAGATGGTCACATTGACTCGGCGTATCAAAGGGCTATGGAGATTCCCATTAATAGATATCAATGTGAATGAGTAGGGATTGCCATACAAAGGATGCACTAGAGCTATAAGTATGTGAAAGCTCAAAAGGAGAACTAGTGGGCGTGCATCTAACTTGCTTGCTCACGAAGACCTAGGGCAATTTGAGGAAGCCCATCGTTGGAATATACAAGCCAAGTTATATAATAAATATTCCCACTAGAATATGCTGGTGACGAAACGTTAGGCTCTCAATCATGAAGAACATGGTGCTATTATGAAGCACAAGTGTGGAAAGAGATAGTAGCATTGTCCCTTCTCTCTTTTTCTTTTTTTTGTTTGGGCTCTTTGGCCTCTTTTCATAACTCTTTTTTTGTGGGAAACTTTGGCCTCTTTTTATTTTATTTCCTCACATGGGACAATGCTCTAATAATGATGATCATCACACTTTTATTTACTCACAGCTCAAAACTTAGAACGATGATGACTCTATAGAAAATGCCTCCGACAGTGTACCGGGATGTCCAATGATCTAGCTTGCCGTATGACGTTGAAACATCTCGCTAGCTATCTTACGATCATCAATGGCAATATGAGAGTGACGACACAAGTGATGAGACGGAACGGTGGGAGTTGCACGGCAATATATCTCGGAATGGGTATGAAAATGCCATAGTAGGTAGGTATGGTGGCTATTTTGAGGAAGTCATATGGTGGGTTTGTGCACCTGCGAGAATTGCGTGGTACTAGAGAGGCTAGCAATGGTGGAAGGTGAAAGTGCATCTATACCATGGACTCACATTAGTCATGAAGAACTCACATACTTGTTGCAAAAGTTTTTATTAGCAATCGAAACAAAGTGCTAAACGCATACTCCTAGGGGAAGGGTTGGTAGGTGTTAACCATTGCGCGATCCCGACCGCAACACAAAGGATGACAATCAATAGATCAATTATGCTCCGACTTCCTAACACAGCGGTTCACCATACATGCATGTTACGGGAATCACTAACTTCAACACAAGTATTTCTAGATTCACAACACCCTACTAACATAACTCTTAATATTACCAAATCCACGTCTCAAAACTAATTGAGAGGAATCAAACTTCTCTTTCTACTCAATGCACATGAAGATGGAGGTTTTTGTATCCTCTTTGGGTAGCTATCACTTTTGGGACTACTTTCATAGCACAAACCAACTACCAAGTCACGCACTGCCGTGCTCTAAAAGATCTAAGTGAAGCACATAGAGCAAAATTATCTAGCTCAAAAGATATAAGTGAAGCACGATGAGCATTATAGCAAAATCACGATGAGTACATGTCTCTCTCAAAAGGTGTGAAACAAGGATGATTGTGACACAAGAAAAAGAAAAGACTGCTACGATACAAGACGCTCCAAGCAAAACACATATCATGTGGTGCATAAAAATATAGCTCCAAGTAATGTTACCGATGGATTGAAGACGAAAGAGGGGATGCCTTCCTGGGGCATCCCCAAGCTTAGGCTTTTTGGTGTCCTTGAATTTGGCTTGGGATGCCTTGGGAATCCCCAAGCTTGAGCTCTTTCCACTCTTTATCCCTTTGTCCATGAGAACATCACCCAAAACTTGAAAACTTCATAACACAAAACTTAAACAGAAACTCGTGATATCATTAGCACAAGAAAACAAACTACCACCTCTTTAGGTACTGTAGCAATCTTGATTTCTATTTATATTGGTGTTAGATAACTGTATTCTCACTGTTCCATGGCTAGTACCCCCCGATACTATCCATAGTTTCATCAAAACAGCAACCAACACAACAAAAAACAGAATCTGTCAAAAATAGACCAGTCTGTAGCAATCTGTATACATCGTATACTTCTGGTACCTCAAAAATTCTGAAAACTTACGACTGCCTGGGAAGAAGGCATATAAACCAGCAGAAAAAAGAATCAACTCAAAAGCTCTTTCTGAATAAAAACGAAAAATAATCTTGTGAGAGAAAAGTTTCTGTCTTTTCCAGCAGGATCAAACAACCATCACCAAGACTAGTCATAAAGGTTTTGCTTGGCTCAAACACAAAAAGAAACACAAAAAACACAATCATAACAGAATTATGATGGTGTGGACACAACAAAACAGAAAGAAAAAGATAAATTCATTGGGTTGCCTCCCAACAAGCGCTACTGTTTAACACCCTTAGCTAGGCATAAAGCGATGGAATCACGTATCGTCGTCTTGGGTGCTCAAACCATAAGTAGCCCTCATCATGGATTCATAAGGCAATCTTATTTTCTTTCTAGGAAAATGCTCCATGCCCTTCTTTAAAGGGAATTGAACTCTAATATTCCCTTCCTTCATATCGACGATAGCACCGATAGTCCTTAGGAAAGGTCTACCAAGAATAATAGGGCATGTAGGATTGAAATCGATGTCAAGCACAATGAAATCCACGGGTACATAGTTCCTATTTGCAATAATAAGAACATCATTGATCCTTCCCATGGGTTTCTTGACAGTAGAATCCGCAAGATGCAAATTAAGAGAACACTCCTCAATCTCTTTAAAACCCAGAACATCACATAAATAATTTGGAATCGTGGAAACACTAGCACCCAAATCACACAAAGCATTGCATTCATAGTTTTTGATTTTGGTTTTGATAGTAGGTTCCCACTCATCATGAAGCTTTCTAGGGATAGAGAATTCTAGTTCAAGTTTCTCTTTAAGAGATTTTATCATAGCTTCGACGATATGATCGGTAATGTGGGGACCCCGACTTACTAGTCGAGAATCGCCGTGCTCAGTGATCCCAGAGATCAATGCTCACCGAACACAGATACTGAATAAAGAGTCTTACATCCAAGCACCGATTATTATTACAACACGTGACCGAAGGGTCAAGTTCACAAGACAGGGCCTAAGGCCAAATCACACGAATACACTAATAGCGGAAAACAAAGGGGCTAAGCGGGTGCCCATGCCATCAAGCCTACACCGACAAGCATTCTGACTCGGAAGCGTCCTAGGTCGCAGGGGTGTCGCCGAAGACACACTCATCTCCAAACTCCGGTCCTTCCATGACTGGTCAATAACATAACCAGTGGCAAGCCAATGAGTACTATGAATGTACTCGCAAAACAGCCCATGATATGAACAATGAAAGTGAAGGATAACAATATCATGCATCTCTAGTTTAACTCATCTGGGTGGAATGATCATGAATATGCATCAAGTTAAAGAATTACTCTTGAAGAACAGGTTACAGATACCAATATATTTGTCGAGGGTCGAACCGTCCGGGTTCACCCTGTATGCCAAGTCATATCATTGCTATCACAGCAACACTTTTCTCATTACCACACACACACACACTCACACTTACGCACACTCGGTTTATGCGGAAATATCAGGACGTAGTTTAAGCAGGATTACCCAACTGTCCTTGACCATGGAGACGGCTATTCGAATAGTTTACACTCTGCAGAGGTAGTACGCTGGACCCACGAGATCCGGGAAACTTCCGTGTCATCCACGACTCACGGTATATCACATACCCGAGGTAAGTACCCGATCAATGCCTTTCCCCTGACGATACTAGACAAAGAGGTCCACTCGATTGGTACCCAGCCCACATGTTGTTCGTCTTACGAGCACCAACTCTGGACAGTACCAACCATGCGGGGACCAACAGTGTGACTGGAACTCATAAAAATGACATAGTCGTCCTACCTGGCACGACCCCATCACGAGAGTGAACACACATCACTCGCGCCACTAGTAATGTGGCTCTTTGCTAGCACCGACCAGAGTAATTAACATCGCCCCGTCCCATAAGGGTTATCATGGTCGCACTGGTAGGGTTGGGACGGTCGACACATGATAAATCTAATCCCATTTCCGAAACCTTACTCACACAAATACCGGGTGCATCACTTCACCAAAAGTGACCACCTAACTCATCATCACCCTCGGGCATTAGTGGCACCCGACGGGGTTTTCATAAACTCTTGCTTTATGACAACATCATGCTCATGATAATACTACTGCTATCTTTACTTGTCAACATGGTATTAGCATGACCCTAAGGGGTAGAGTCAAGCTCAATGCATGTGCTCCGGAGAGCCTTCGGTAAAATCATATCAAATAGTCACCGGTACTTATGATCATATGCAACGGGAATACTTGCTTTTATAACATGCAAAATAACATATGCTCAGTCATGGTCAAAGGGCTGCTTGCCTTGGTCAGCTAAGTATCCGGGGTCTTAGAGGTCTTCCGCTCCGATTCCCTCGTCACACGGATTTTGTATCATCAATAAAACAATAAATAAGGAATAGCTCACACAAAAACAGTCCACAAAGTCATTTTAAAAATGTTCCCTATTACTGATAAATCTAAGTTATCATTTTAAAAATACTTGCCTAAATTTTCTTTGAAGAAATATTTTTGAAAACAACCAAGCAAAAGCAAAACTATTCCATTTTAGCCCTTTTTAATATTAGATAATAGAATAGTTGCTGGGAAAATTCATCTAAGCATATCATTAAATACTACACATTTTTAGAAAAATATCAGTGGAAGAATTATATTTTTACACTGGTTAAATGTTTTTTATAAAAATCTTAGAAATACAGATTTAAAAATAAAAGAAAAACAGGCCAGCTCCTGGCCTGGCTCGGCCCAGAGCTGAGCTGGCCTAGGGCCAGCCGATGGCCTGCCCAGGCGCGCGCGCCGTCAGGTTTGAACTTGACGCGCGGGGCCGTGCGGTCTATGGCCGAGGCCAGCGCGGGGGAGGAGGCTGGGCCACTGACAGGCTGGCACACCTGTCGGGGTCGTCTCCTACCTCCAGCCAGAGAGGAGGAGGAGGACGCCGACGTGGTTTCCGTTGTGCTCAAGCCCTAATGAACACGGGAATGGGTCCACCTGACCGTCACCTACCCGCTGGTGGTCGAAACAACGATGGGGAGGCAAGGGTTCGCCGGCGACGAGGAGGCCGTGGCGGAGGGGTTTCGGGAAGTGCTCGAGGGGGTGGCTAGAGACACGGAATAGCTCGCGCGAGTTGGGGGAAAGCTTCCTAGGGTCTAGGGGGTCAGTTTGGTGGGTCGAGGGCGCAGGAGCCGTCGTGTAGCCGGAGATCGAGCGGCGCTCCGAGGCGGAGGGGCCTCGGTCGATCTTGAGCACCGGGGCTCTTCTGGTTTGCTGGGGTGGCTAGGGAGGTGCTAGTGGCTGCGGCGAAGCTATTCGAGGGGTGCTGGAGCGAGGGGGAGGGCTATTTTAGGCCCGCGACGGTGAGCAGACTCGGGAGCGCCGGTGACTCACCGTGGCGCGCATGGGGGTGCAGAGAGATGTTGGGGTTGAAACCACGGTCTCAGGACGTGGTATTGGACTTCCCGAACTGTCTGCTGCAGAGAGAGAGAGAGAGGAGAGCCGAGCATTCGTGGCCGCGCAAGCTTGGCCGAATCTGGAGCGCGCGGGCACGCGTCGCGCGATCTCCAGCGCGAGAGAGGAGGGGCCCTGAGACTTGCCCGACGCAGAGGGGCTGTCGTGGAGGAGGTTGGACATCTCGGGGGAGGCTGGAACTGGCCAAGGGCGCCGCCCCCACCTCGGTGACTCCCTGTAGCGCGCCTAGAGCATAGTTTTGGCATGCCGCGGCATGCTGGTGCGCTCTGAGGCACTTTGGACGTGTCTAGCATGTCCTGGCACTTGCTGGGGGTGTGGCTAGCCGTTTGGTTTTAGTGGGAGCTTCGGCTGGTCAAAGGAGGCAAGAAATACTGGTGTTGTCATTCATGAACTGAGGCATAAATTGGGGTTTTTGGCCTTTCCACTTTGAACCAGTGAGGGCCCAGCTGACTGGGGTTAGATAGAGGTACTCGCTACTTAATCTAAGAGTTTTAAGCAAAGGAGTTTGGTTTAGTTGTGGCTAAGGTGGCTTTTTCCTATCTGCCAGAAGGTGTTCGATAGTGGCCACTGGGGGTTGCACCCCACCATTGGTGCTGAGACTTAACAAGTTTGGTTTTGGTGGTAAACCAGGGAGTTCCACCAAATTTGAGCTCTAAAGGACAAGTTTAGCTTTGTAAACTTGAAATCACTCTAATATGACCAGATCTGTTCCTTCCAAAGGGAGTGTGGGCAAACTAAGTCCCACAAATCCCATTTTTGGTGTAGAACCCTCATTTGAGGTATTAGGCACTCCTGCAAAGTTTTAGCCTCATTGGACAAACTTTGCTATGTAGAGTTGCTCTAACTTGATTCTGGACAGACACGGTTTTTGGGTTATTTGGGGTCCTTATCCACCTTTGATCAAGCTGAAACTTTATGTGGACACCAAACATGGCTTAAGGACATCACTGGAATTTTCTAGGAATTTATTGAGAATATTTCCTTTGGAAATATTTCAAAATGCCAAACAGACAGAATTATCTTTTATAGTTTTAATCAATAAATATAATATAAAATGGGGTTTAAAATCTTATGTATGGAAAATATATGTCCTTCTGATCATCTCTAAATTTAATCAGATTTTTCAAAAGCAGAAAAGTATTTTTCCATGTTGGAATACCAATTGTGACCCGAGAAATGGACAAGTTATTTAATTAGGAAAATACTCACAAAAATAATTATTGTTGTGATTTTCAAATATAAAGATAGGTAAAAATCAGATTACCAAATATGAGTAGTAGCACTGCTTGCTATCAAGGACATGTAGTGCAACTCAAGGTGGTAACACTTTGGTTATCAAAGGTTTTTGGAAATCAGTAAAATACCAAAAATGGAATTTAGGGTTTTAAAACTTCACATGATCAAGCATACAAGCATACAATGTCAATCATGGCACTCACAACATTAGTTTTGAAAAAGTTTAAACAAGCTCAGAAATTTACAACATAGACAGGTGATAGCAAAAACAGGGTGTGACAGACCTATCCCCCTTACAAGAATCTTGTCCCCGAGATTCCTAAGCTAGGTGCTAAAAAGGTCTGGAAACTTAGATCGGAGATAGTCTTCACGCTCCCAGGTAGCTTCGGCTTCGGTGTGGTTGTTCCACTGTACCTTGAAATACTTGATGGTGTGGCTTCGAGTGCATCGCTCTGCTTCATCCAGAATGCGGATTGGCCTCTCGTGATAGGTGAGATCAGACTGAAGGTCAATGGCCCTGTGATCAACGTCCTTATAAGGATCGGAACGACTTGGCGTCTGGAGACACTTCCGAAGCTGTGACACGTGGAAAACGTTGTGCACACCCAAAAGTTCCGGAGGTAACTCCAATTGATAAGCGACCTCTCCACGCCTTGCCGTGATCTTGAATGGCCCAATGAACCTTGGAGCGAGTTTCCCCTTAACGTGGAAACGCTTGGTTCCCTTGAGAGGTGTGACACGGAGGTACACCAGATCTCCGGGAATGAACTCCACATTCCTGCGGTGATAGTCTGCATAACTCTTTTGTCGCGACTTGGCTGCCTTCAGATTTTCTTGGACTAGTTGCACCTTCTCTTCTTCTCGGTGCAAGACTTCTGGTCCAAAAATCAGCCCATCTCCGGTTTCTGACCAGTTGAGAGAGGTGCGGCATTTCCGTCCGTACAACACTTCGAACGGGGCCATCTGGAGACTAGACTGGTAGTTGTTGCGGTATGAAAACTCAGCGAATGACAGACAGTCTTCCCATTTGACTCCGTGCGCTAGGACGCATGCGCGGAGCATATCTTCGAGTATCTGATTCACCCTTTCCGTCTGTCCTCCCGTCTGCGGGTGGAAGGCGGTGCTGAAAGAGAGCTTGGTACCTAGGGCTTCCTAAATCTTCCTCCAAAACCTTGAGGTGAACTGCGTGCCTCGGTCAGATACAATTTCCTTGGGAACTCCATGAAGGCTTACTATGCGCTCGATGTAGAGACTAGCCAACTTGTTCCCGTCATAAGTGGTGTTGACAGGGATGAAATGGGCCACCTTGGTCAAATGGTTGACAATAACCCATATCGAGTTATGGCCCTTGCTAGACCTTGGTAAGCCGGTAATGAAATCCATCCCTACCTTGTCCCACTTCCATTCCGGCACCTGGAGAGGTTGTGGCAGTCCTGCGGGCCGCTGATGCTCAGCCTTAACTTGCTGACACACCATGCACTTGGCCACATATGACGCGATTTCCCTCTTCATGCCGTGCCACCAGAATCTTCCTGGGAGATCTTGGTACATCTTGGTACCACCGGGGTGAATGGAGTAGGGTGTATCATGAGCTTGCCGTAGGATGAGTTCCTTGAGTTTAGCCTTGTTGGGTACACATAAACGTTTCCCAAACGATACCACTCCTTGATAATTCTCCAAGAATCCTGGGGCCTTGCCTTCTGGAAGCTTCTTCTTGATACCTTCGATGCTCTTGTGACCCTTCTGGGCCTCCTTGATGTTATCTTACAGCGTTGGTTTGACTTCGAGATTATCTAGGAATCCTGGTTCCACCAGTTCCAATCCGAAGTTCTCCAATTCTTCGTATAAGGCAGACTGCCTTTCCTTAAGCATGCCGTTTAAGGTGCTGGTCTTCTGACTCAAGGCATCGGCCACTACATTTGCCTTACCGGGGTGATATTTAATGCTGAGGTCGTAGTCTTTGATCAACTCCAACCATCTTTGTTGCCTCATATTCAATTCCCTTTGGATGAAGATATACTTCAGACTCTTGTGGTTGGTGTATATTTCACATCGCTTCCCCAGAAGGTAATGTCGCCATGTCTTCAGGGCATGCACTACTGCTGCCAACTCGAGATCATGGGTGGCATAATTCTCCTCATGCGGACGTAGTTTCCGCCACAAGTATGCCATGACCCTGCCATTGTGCATTAGAACCCCACCTAGCCCGGTCCTTGAGGCATCGCAATAAATCACGAACTCCTTGCTGATATCTGGAGTGGCCAATACCGGGGCGGTGGTTAGCCTCTTCTTCAACTCTTGGAAGCTTGCCTCACATTCTAGCGTCCATTTGAACTTCTTGCCCTTCTTCAAGAGCTGAGTCATAGGTCGCGCGATGCGGGAGAATCCTTCTACAAACTTGTGGTAGTATCCCATGAGTCTGAGGAAGCTCCTGACTTCCTTCACGTCGATTGGCGATACCCAATTGGTTACCGTGGTAATCTTAGAGGGATCAACTACCAATCCACTTGCCGTCATGGTATGACCTAGGAATCCAACTTCGTTCAGCCAAAACTGGCACTTGCTGAACTTGGCATACAGTTGGTGATCTCGAAGCTTTTCCAATACTAACCTCAAGTGCTGCTCATGCTCTTCTTCAGACTTGGAAAATATTAATATGTCGTCGATGAATACTATGACAAACTTGTCCAAATATTCCATGAAGACCTTATTCATGAGGTACATGAAGTAAGCTGGGGCATTCGTCAATCCGAAGGACATGACAGTGCATTCGTACAGACCGTACCGGGTCACAAATGCCGTCTTCGGAATGTCTTCGGGTCGAATCTTTAGTTGGTAGTATCCAGATCGAAGGTCGATCTTGGAGAATACCTTTGCTCCATTAAGCTGGTCGAACAAGTCTTCAATCTTGGGGAGTGGATATTTGTTCTTGATCGTGACCTCATTGAGTGAACGGTAATAGACGCATAGTCAGATTGTCCCATCCTTCTTGGACACGAAGAGAACAGGCGATCCCCAAGGTGACGCACTTGGACGAATAAACCCTTTCCTGAGTTGCTCATCCAGTTGCTTCTTCAACTCCGCGAGCTCTTCGGATCCCATCCTGTAAGGCTTCTTATAGATAGGCCTTGATCCAAGCATGAGCTCGATGATGAACTCGATGTCTCGGTCAGGAGGCACCCTGGTAGCTCATCGGGAAAGATGTCTGGGTACTCATAGACTATTGGCACTCGGTCGAGTCCTTCCTCTGATAGGCTGTTAACTCGTGGCACTCGAGTGGGTACTGGTTCAGAGACATACTTGACTTTGACCCCTTGGTCACTTGTCATGGTAATGGACCTGTTAGCACAGTCCAAGATAATCTGATGCTTGGCCAACCAGTCCATACCGAGGATTACTTCTAGGCCTTGCGACTTAAGCACAATGAGATCCGCTGAGAAGCTCGTCCCATTGATAACTATCCCAACCTTTCTACACCCTAGGTTGGTTCTCAAAACTGCTCCCGGGGTTTGAATTGCCATATGCCCACGAAGCAAGGTAGGTTCTAGACCACACTTTTCCGCAAACTTTTGCGTAACAAAGGAATGCAAAGCACCACAATCAAACAATACTGTTGCTGGGGTAGAGTTGACGAGGAACGTACCCAGAATGCAGTCCGGGTCTTCCTGTGCCTCTTGTGCGGAAATATGATTGATCCGCTCCTTACTGTGGTACTGCTGATTGTGGGGAGCCTGGTTCCTCCCTGGTGCTCCTTGGCCTGGATTTGGTGCATTGGGGCACGGAACATCGGGTTTCTTATTGGGGCATTGCCTGGAATAGTGCCCTGGTTGTCCACACCCGAAACAGGTAACTTGCGCTGGAAGGTTGGTCTTGCTCCCACCGTTGTTTGGCGGAGTGCTTGCTAGCTTGACGCTGACTTGCTAAGGTTGGTAATTCTGGCGGAAGGTTGGATGCTTGTACTGCTGCTGCAGATAGCTGGGTCTTGCTGGGGCTGACTGCCATGGTCGTGGTTTTGAGTTGATCGGTCCTCCACTACTGATTAGCTTGCACTTACCGGTGTCGTCCATTGCATGATGCTTGTCTTCCAACATAAGAGCCTTATTAACTAGATCACTAAAGGTCCGACATTCACAAACAACCAGTTGATACTGGAGTGACTGCTGCAGTCCTTCCATAAAGCGCTCCACTTTGGCAGCCTTAGTGCTGACATCTTCAGGTGCATACCTTGATAGAAGGTTGAACTTCTGCAAATACTCCTTGACCGATCCAGTGCCTTGCCTTAAGGCTCGGAATTCCCGCTTCTTAATGGTTATCATTCCTGGAGGAATGTGAGCGGCGCGAAATCCATCCTTGAACACTGCCCAAGTGATGACTTGCCCGGCTCGCATGATCTAAAATCCATCCCACCAGGCTCTGGCTGTGCCTCCAAGACAGTGGGTTGCATAGAGAACCTTCTCGTTGTCGTCAGTGCACTTGACCAGCACGAGAAGATCTTTGATAGTGCGGATCCAGTCATCGGCATCCAAGGGCTCGGTCATCTCCGTGAATATGGGCGGCGTAGTCCGCATAAACTCAGAGAGAGTTGAGCTACCGTTACCATTCCCATTCTGCAGCGGGTGGTTCACCAAGGTCTGAGCCAGCTGCCGGATAGCGGCATTGTTGGCTTGACGCTCCTCCCGGAGAGCTTGAAGGAACCGAGCCATCGTCAAGCTTTCAGGGGGAGGCGGCGGCGGAGGTACATCGTCTTGCTACACATGGTGATCTCCAGCTTGAGCTTCCCCTCCGGTTCCCTGCTGCTGTCCTAAAGAGGCAGAGCCGGGGTTGTCAAAAGTGCTGTTGCGAGTTGCATTCACCATCCTGTCAGGGGAGTAGACATGTCAAATTCTGCTAAACCGGTTGCACTCGAAAAGGACGACGTTCTAGTAAAGAGGGGGGGGGGGTCTGGTGTGTGCTAGTGTGCAAGGTTTTATGACAAAGGTTTTTGAAAAGAACTACTGCATTAAATTAAAGGCAAGCGATGCAGTCGCTCACAAGCTGCTCAAGCAAGAATGCGTCTTGCATCCAACAAGTTCACACAACATCCGGGTCATAAAATCCTGATACAAGAACTCCTATGTTCGGTACATCCTACGCTGCTAAGCGATCGATTGCGCGGTCTCATAAGCCGGCTCTATGGGATCTTTGTCTTCGTCTTCATCTCTGTCTTCATCTTCATTAGTGCTTCCCTTCCTCGAAGGGGTAGGGGAAGGAATTAGACCATCTCGACGTCTCTTGGGTGGCGAGGTAGCGAAAAGCTCAGTGTATTCTTCTGCGGTTAAACGTCGACTCTGAAGAGGAACAACCTGAAGCGGGGGTATTCCTCCTCGGAAAGCAAAACCAGGTGATATCACATGTGCTCCTTCTTTCTTCACCTTGCTGTTCTTCATCTTCTCCATACGAAGTAGGTCCTTAACTTGGTGCAGCTCTTGGCGAATCCTAGTTGACTCCTTGATCAAAAGATGCGTCAAGGTGTCTGAGGAGAGGCTGAAGTAGGTCTGAAACCTTAATGGCATCCCGTCCTCAGATGAGGGGTTGAGTGTCCAGGTTCCGTCTATCTTATCCTTAACAAAAGGTAAATGAGGAAGTAGCGAGTTCGTCCGCCATCTGAGGAAGGATGTCATGGAGTCGCACGAGTGCCTCTCGTGCTGCAGTCTCCACGACCAACATCAGATCCTCCATTTGTGGCCCTTCAAAGAACCAACTAGTTGGGGAGTCATTAGCCTTCACTATCACGTCCACGTGATACTCCTTGGTGTCGGCGTTGACCCAGTGTTCGTGGTAGAGAAAGACGAGCGTGCGACGCACTTGACACTTCTCGAGGCTATCACTCAAAAGCAGTGGGAAGCCCGTTTCCAGAAGCGTCTCGGGTACGGCAGCCATCTACAAGGTGTAGAGGAGAGGGTTAGAAATATATAGTGGGTGCTGTTCTCAGGGCAATCTATGTGCTCTAGTTGTCCGGCTATCGCCCATGCTACCTAAGGCTTCTTATAGTCAGGATGGCTCTGATACCAGCTCCGTGGGGACCCCGACTTACTAGTCGAGGATCGCCGTGCTCAGTGATCCCAGAGATCAATGCTCACCGAACACAGATACTGAATAAAGAGTCTTACATCCAAGTACCGGTTATTATTACAACATGTGACCGAAGGGTCAAGTTCACAAGACAGGGCCTAAGGCCAAATCACACGAATGCACTAATAGCGGAAAACAAAGGGGCTAAGCGGGTGCCCATGCCATCAAGCCTACACCGACAGACATTCTGACTCGGAAGCGTCCAAGTTCGCACGGGTGTCGCAGAAGACATACTCATCTCCAAACTCCGATCCTTCCCTGTCTGGTCAATAACATAACCAGTGGCAAGCCAATGAGTACTTTGAATGTACTCGCAAAACAGCCCATGATATGAACAATGAAAGTGAAGGATAACAATATCATGCATCTCTAGTATAAATCATCTGGGTGGAATGATCATGAATATGCATCAAGTTAAAAAATTACTCTTGAAGAACAGGTTACAAATACCAATATATCTGTCGAGGGTCGAACCATCCGGGTTCACCCTGTATGCCAAGTCACCGAACTTGGTCATATCATTGCTATCACAACAACACTTTTCTCATTACCACACACACACTCACACTTACGCACACTCGGTTTATGCGGAAATATCAGGACGTAGTTTAAGCAGGATTACCCAACTGTCCTTGACCGTGGACATGACTATTCGAATAGTTTACACTCTGCAGAGGTAGTACGCTGGACCCACGAGATCCGGGAAACTTCCGTGTCATCCACGACTCGCGGTATATCACATACCCGAGGTAAGTACCCAATCAATGCCATTCCCCTGATGATACTAGACAAAGAGGTCCACTCAATTGGTACCCAACCCACATGTTGTATGTCTTACGAGCACCAACTCTGGACAGTACCAACCATGCGGGGACCAATGGTGTGACTGGAACTCACAAAAATGGCATAGTCGTCCTACCTGGCACGACCCCATCACGAGAGTGACCACACATCACTCCCGCCACTAGTAATGTGGCTCTTTGCTAGCACCGACCAGAGTAATTAACATCGCCCCATCCCATAAGGGGTATCGTGGTCGTACTGGTAAGGTTGGGACAGTCGACACATCATAAATCTAATCCCATTTCCGAAACCTTACTCACACAAATACAGGGTGCATCACTTCACCAAAAGTGACCACCTAACTCATCATCACCCTCGGGCATTAGTGGCACCCGACGGGGTTTTCATAAACTATTGATTTATGACAATATCATGCTCATGATAATACTACTGCTATCTTTACTTGTCAACATGGTATTAGCATGACCCTAAGGGGTAGAGTCAAGCTCATTGCATGTGCTTCGGAGAGCCTTCGGTAAAATCATATCAAATGATTACCGGTACTTATGATCATATGCAACGGGAATACTTGCTTTTATAACATGCAAAATAACATATGCTCAGTCATGGTCAAAGGGCTGCTTGCCTTGGTCAGCTAAGTATCCGGGGTCTTCGAGGTCTTTTGCTCTGATTCCCTCGTCACACGGATTTTCTACCGTCGATAAAACAATAAATAAGGAATAGCTCACACAGAAACAGTCCAGAAAGTCATTTTAAAAATGTTCCCTATTAATGATAAATCTAAGTTATCATTTTAAAAATACTTGCCTAAATTTTCTTTGAAGAAATATTTTTGAAAACAACCAAGCGGAAGCAAAACTATTCCATTTAGCCCTTTTTAATATTATAGAATAGAATAGTTGCTCGGAAAATTCATCTAGGCATATCATTAAATACTACACATTTTTAGAAAAATATCAGTGGAAGAATTATATTTTTACACTAGTTAAATGTTTTTATAAGAATCTTAGAAATCCAGATTTAAAAATAAAATAAAAACAGGCCAGCTCCTGGCCTGGCTCGGCCCAGAGCTGGGCTGGCCCAGGGCCTGCCGATGGCCTGCCCAGGCGCGCGCGCCGTCAGGTTTGAACCTGACGCGCGGGGCCCTTCGGTGAGTGGCCGAGGCCAGCGCGGGGGAGGAGTCTCGGCCACCGACAGGTGGGGCACACCTGTCGGGGTCGTCTCCTACCTCCAGCCAGAGAGGATGAGGAGGACGCCGACGTGGTTGCCGGCGTGCTCAAGCCCTAATGAACACGTGAATGGGTCTACCTGACCGTCGCCTACCTGCTGGTGGTCGAAACATCGATGGGGAGGCAGGGGTTCACCGGCGACGAGGAGGCCGTGGCGGACAGGTTTCGGGAAGTGGTCGAGGGGGTGGCTAGAGACACATAATAGCTCGGGCGAGTTGGGGGAAAGCTTCCTAGGGTCAAGGGGGTCAGTTTGGTGGGTCGAGGGGCGCATGAGCCGTCTTGTAGACGGAGATCGACCGGAGCTCCAAGGCGGAGGGGCCTCGTTCGATCTCCAGCACCGGGGCTTTGCTAGTTTGCTGGGGTGGCTATGGAGGTGCTAGTGGCTGCGGCGAAGCTATCCGAGGGGTGTTGGAGCGAGGGGGAGGGCTATTTATAGGCCCGCGATGGTGAGTAGACTCGGGAGCGTCGGTGACTCACCGTGGCGCGCATGGGGGTGCAGAGAGATGTTGGGGTTGAAACCACGGTCTCAGGACGTGGTATTGGACTGCCCGAACCGTCTGCTGTAGAGAGAGAGAGAGGAGAGCCGAGAATTCGTGGCCGCGCAAGCTTGGCCGAATCTGGAGCGTGCGGGCACGCGTCGTGCGAGCTCTAGCGCGAGAGAGGAGGGGCCCTGAGACTTGCCCGATGCAGAGGGGTTGTCGGAGAGGAGGTTGGACATCTTGGGGGAGGCTGGAACCGGCCAAGGGCGTCGCCCCCACCTCGGTGACTCCTTGTAGCGCGCCCAGAGCGTAGTTTTGGCATGCCACGGCATGCTGGTGCACTCTAAGGCACTTTTGACGTGTCTAGCATGTCCTGGCACTTGCTGGGGGTGTGGCTAGCCGTTTGGTTTTAGTGGGAGCTTCGACTGGTCAAAGGAGGCAAGAAGTACTGGTGCTGTCATTCATGAACTGAGGCCTAAATTGGGTTTTTTGGCCTTTCCACTTTGAACCAGCGAGGGGCCAGTTGACTGGGGTTAGATATAGGTGCTCGCTACTTAATCTAAGAGTTTGAAGCAAAGGAGCTTGGTTTAGCTGTGGCTAAGGTGGCTTTTTCCTATCTGCCAGAAGGTGTTCGAAAGTGGCCACAGGGGGTTGCACCCCACCATTGGTGCTGAGACTTAACAGGTTTGGTTTTGGTGGTAAACGAGGGAGTTCCACCAAATTTGAGCTCCAAAGGACAAGTTTAGCTTTGTAAACTTGAAATCACTCTAATATGACCAGATCTGTTCCTTCCGAAGTGAGTGTGGGCAAACTAAGTCCCACAAATCCCATTTTTGGTGTAGAACCCTCATTTGAGGTATTAGGCACTCCTGCAAAGTTTTAGCCTTATTGGATAAACTTTGCTATGTAGAGTTGCTCTAACTTGATCAAGCTACACGGTTTTTGGGTTATTTGGGGTCCTTATCCACCTTTGGATAAACTTTGCTATGTAGAGTTGCTCTAACTTGATAAACTTTGCTACACGGTTTTTGGGTTATTTGGGGTCCTTATCCACCTTTGATCAAGCTGAAACTTTATGTGGACAACAAACATGGCTTAGGGACATCACTGGAATTTTCTAGGAATTTATTGAGAACATTTCCTTTGGAAATATTTCTGTAGCGACCCGACTCAAGACGAGTCAAGCCTCTGTGTTTCTGTGCCATCCCTGGATCAGTATGCTGGCACACACAGTACATCAATGTATATATCAAAGTGCAATCACATGTAAAATAGCGTAAAAACTGATATATACCTTAAATGTCTCAGCGGAAGCGGTCAAGGGAGTGGAGTCCCAATAAACACCAACGGCAAGTTGAGTGTAGACCGTAACCCTGAATCGTACTCTTACTCGTCGAAGAAAAATATCTGCAACATAAGACGTTGCAGCCGTGTAGGTCAGCATATTGAATATGCCGGCAAGTCACATAAGAGATGGGTGAAAAGTAATCATCTATACTATATGCATATATGGCAGGTGGGGCTATAGGTTTTTAGCGATAAAGCAAGTTTTCTCCTACATCAAGAGGGGGCTAAAAGCAAAATGTTACTACATTGTTGGTTGTTAACGAGATGGTTCCGCCAACCAGTTCTCGTACCCGAGTTGTCAATAATTACCCTCATCAAATATATTTAATGGTGTTGAGAAATCCAGATAACTTCAGTTCCTTTGGCTCAAGTTGTCCATGACCGTGGACACGGCTAATCGATTAGGTTTGAGTACTCTCCAGAGTTTTGCACACGTTCCCCACAATATTTGATCGCCTCCGAGTATGTCCTCGCACTTCAATGTGTTTGAAGACCAGATGATCAAAACATGGTCTTTCAATGGGTCCCTCTGAATCCCTGTCGGTGCCCATCCATTCCTACCGTTCTTCTACATCTGCTAGCACCGCCTGTCCAGAGTCGCCGCGTTGTCCAACCAAGCCAGAGCCCATAATGACTTGTGGCTGTGCAGGTAAGCCTTGGGTCTTGAAAATACCCGTCCGTCTCTTTGAGCCTGGGTGAAGCTTTCCGCAGGATGTCATGGCCGTCCCCAGCATCCCGGGTCATCCACTGGGTTCTCCAGGGAGCCGATCAACCATCCTTCACCCAGAGTTGCATTGCGTCCGAGGTCTTGAAAATCTTGTCTTAACCGGTCTTGATTATTTAATCAACCTCGCATCACTCGTGTTATGCACTCAACTGAAATCCCGTCTACTCAAGCATAGCAATATGAACTTTGTCGTCCCGGGGCCAAGTATCGGGGTTGTTGTGTGCCTACCACATGATACTACAATCTATACTAAAATTTCCAAGTACCTAAGCAGCATGCAATTGGGCATAGGATGGTAGAACTATGATGCATAAAACATAGGTGATAGTATGATCAAAGTGACTTGCCTGGTGATGTTGACGAAGAAGAATTTCTCGAGAATTAACTTGATAGACTACTCGTCACTCTCCGATGAAATCTATATAACAAATATATCATTCACATAAGCACTCATACTAGCAATCATCCTAGCAATCAAAACAAAAGAGAGAGCGAATAAGAATCCGAAAGAAACTTCAAATAAGACTAGGGAGTCCTCTACTACATCAAACACTAAATGATTTTTGTCCAACAGAAAATAATAAAAAGGAACTAAGATATAAATCTAACTAAGATAAAATAAAGTATTTTTCACAAATTTTTTTGAAAGTATTCCCAAACGGGATTTGAAACAGCGGAGAAACCAATTGCAAGTTACTAAGGAACTAGAATTGATTTCATGATAAAAAATAAAAATAAAATAAAAACTTGTTGCAAAACTATTGTTAACTAACATAAACAAAACAATAATGTTTCTGAAATAATAAAGAAAATATTTTAAAACAAAAGTAGAAAAGGAATTAGCCGAAATCCTAAAAGAGGTGAAACAGAAATTGTTTCACAAGAAACAGTGAGCTAAAATACTCAAACAAATCTGAAATTTTTACCACTGATATATAAGATCACTAGTGATCAGTAGCAAAAGGAAGCAAATTAAAAGATATTTTTAAACTCCTGGAATAGGCAAAACAAGGTTTAAACTAAATCTGATCTAACTTATATTTGAAAATTTCAAACATAGACAAATTATATGTTTTTAAAAACTACAGGAAATTTGTGAGCTACTGGAAAAATAATCAACATCATTGGACTTATGGCTCAAAAGTTATGGGCTAAACAAGATTGGAACTTTTCTATTTTTGGAATTAAACAGAAAAAAAGAATAAAAGCTAACTAATGAACGGGCCACGTGGCGATCTCTGGTTGGCTTAGACCTGTGCGCTGCGGTGCTAAACTAACAACATCCGCATATTAGAAGAAAACTGTTTGGCTAACTAATTAAATAAAACAACTGCCGGTTCTTTTTACAAAACCGAAGGGGTAAGTACCTATGTAATCTATACCGTTGGAAATAGATCTAAGGGCAAAAAAAACAAGTAAAAAAAGAAAGGAAAGAGGGGCCTTACAGTGGGTGGGAAGCTCCCGTGCTGGCAATGGCCGATGGTGGCTGGGTCGGGGTGGAGCTCTGGTGGGGTGGGGGTCACCGGCGAGGGGTGGGGTGGCAGGGGGGTGGAGGGGGGGGGCGGCGAGGTGGAGGGACTGCAGGGGGGGGGGGGCGAGGTGGTGGTGTTCCTGGGAGAAAAGCTCCTGGTCGCTGGTTCCAGGGGGAGCGAGGCTTGCAGGGCGACGGGGTGGGGTGGGGCGGCGGGGGAGGAGGGGCCGAAGGGAGGGGTGGTGCGGCAGGGGTGCTAGGGGGGCGAGGACGAGTGCAGGGGCGATGGTGGAGGTGCACGGTGAGTTCTCTGGTGACCGACGGGGTGATGGTGGCGCGCGAGCTAGAGGCGAGGAGAGGGGGTTCTCTCGGGAAAAATGGAGAGAGGAGGACGGTGGGAATTTATAGGCGGTATCGGATGGCGTCCAGAAGGAAAGAAGAGGGAGATCGGGAAGGAGAGGATTCCTTCCTCCATGGATGGAAGTTCCTGTAGCGCGAGGAAGGAGAGAGGTAGGAGATGATCCTCTGTTGGGCCAAAATAGGGAAAGGTCTTAATGGGCCACCAGGAGTTTCCTAATAAAAGTGATTCCCTTCCTATTTTTAAAACTAGGAAACTAAAACGATAAAAGGGAATTCAAATCAATTCGGAATAAAGAGTTTCTATATACTAAAATTATCAAAAAAATAAAATATAAATGATGGGCATTTTTCCACGGCAAAAATAAAAACTGCAGAAAAAAATATTTTCACAAAATTGCCTAAAAGGTTTATTTTCTTTTGCAAATAATTTTCAAATGACCCTCTAAGTTTTAGGGTTCAAATAACTTTCAAAATGCCTGTGGGTTTGAGGGTCATGTTCCTCCTCTCTAGAATGTATTTCCCGACATTTCTTGCACGAAGAAAACGAATGGAAATGCAAAAGAATTCAAATGCAAATATCTCTGTTCAAATTATTTATAGTTGAAGAAGTCATGTAATCTTCTCTCTTTGCTTTTAAAAGGTTGAATTTGAATTCACCGGAGAAGGGGAAAGTCATTTTATTACCTCTCATTCGCGAGTTTTAAAAAGTTTCAAATTTCACACAAGTTTCAAGCACTCAAGCAAACAAACAATCAATCTAATAATTATATTAACATTCCAAAATTTGGGATGTTACAATTTCAAAATGCCAAACAGACAGAATTAGCTTTTATAGTTTTAATCAATAAATATAATATAAAATGGGGTTTAAAATCTTATTTATGGAAAATATATGTCCTTCTGATCATCTCTAAATTTAATCAGATTTTTGCAAAGCAGAAAAATATTTTTCCATGTTGGAATACCAATTCTGACCTCAAAAATGGACATGTTATTTAATTAGGAAAATACTCACAAAAATAATTATTTTTTTGGTTTTGAAATATAAAGATAGGTAAAAATCAGATTACCAAATTTTCTAGGAATTTATTGAGAATATTTCCTTTGGAAATATTTCAAAATGCCAAACAGACAGAATTATCTTTTATAGTTTTAATCAATAAATATAATATAAAATGGGGTTTAAAATCTTATGTATGGAAAATATATGTCCTTCTGATCATCTCTAAATTTAATCAGATTTTTCAAAAGGAGAAAAGTATTTTTCCATGTTGGAATACCAATTGTGACCCGAGAAATGGACAAGTTATTTAATTAGGAAAATACTCACAAAAATAATTATTGTTGTGATTTTCAAATATAAAGATAGGTAAAAATCAGATTACCAAATATGAGTAGTAGCACTGCTTGCTATCAAGGACATGTAGTGCAACTCAAGGTGGTAACACTTTGGTTATCAAAGGTTTTTGGAAATCAGTAAAATACCAAAAATGGAATTTAGGGTTTTAAAACTTCACATGATCAAGCATACAAGCATACAATGTCAATCATGGCACTCACAACATTAGTTTTGAAAAAGTTTAAACAAGCTCAGAATTTTACAACACAGACACGTGATAGCAAAAACAGGGTGTGACAGGTAAAGGCCTTGTTTTGGCTATAAGCGTGTGGAGAGTTTAGCATGGATTGCATCAAGGAAATGCATTCAATCAAGGAGAAACTATCATAATTGAATTCCTTGAAATCGAAAGTAGTAATTTCATTACTACTCAAGGTTTTAATATCTTCTACTCCACTTTCAATGCTTTTAGCATCAAGATAGATGGACTCCGAATCATTGGGGCGTTTTTCAATCAAAGTGGATTCATATCCAGCCCCATCATCATTAGGTTTGACACAAGAAAACAAAGATTCAATGGGAGTCACACCAAGCACTTTAAGATCTTCGTGATTCTTATCACGAGAACACGCCTTTTTAAGCCATTCATGTCTAGCACGAATTTGGGCGGTTCTTTCTTTGCTATCACTCATGGAAACATGCATAGCTTTCAAAGTTTCATCCATATTGATCTTGTCAGGAGCACATTTAACTTTCAAAGCATCAATATCACAAGACATTGTATCAACGCTCCTAGCCAAATCGTCGATTTTGAGTAGTTTTTCCTCTATGGACGCATTGAAAATCTTTTGTGAGTTCATAAACTCTTTGATATTACTCTCTAGATCAGAGGGTAATCTATTGTAATTTCCATGAGTATTGTTGTAGGAATTGCCAAAGTTATTAGAGGGGTTACTAGGAAAAGGCCTAGGAACATAGTTTCCTCTAAAAGCATTGTTGTTGCCAAAATTATTCCTACCAACAAAATTAACGTCCAAGCTAGCGTTGCTACTCTCAATCAAGGAAGACAAGGGCATATCATTAGGATCTAAAGGAGCACTTCTACTAGCAACCAAATTCATTAACTCATCCATGTTATCACTCAACGAGTTAATTTCTTCTATAGCGTGTACCTTCTTACTAGTAGGTGACCTTTCAGTGTGCCACTGAGAGTAGTTCGTCATCATATAGTCTAGGAGTTATGTGGCTTCTCCTAACGTTATTTCCATGAATGTTCCACCTGAGGAGGAGTCCAAGATATTTCTAGAAGCGAAATTCAAGCCAGCGTAGAAGATTTGTATAATCATCCAAAGACTCAAGCCATGAGCGGGACAATTTCTAATAATCAATTTCATTCTCTCCCAAGATTGTGCAACATGTTCATGATCAAGTTGATTAAAATTCATGATATCATTATGGAGAGAGATAATCTTAGCCAAGAATCAATACTATTTTTGGGCAAGGACGAAAACCAAGTTTTTGCTCGATCTTGCAACGAGAAAGGAAAAAGCTTTAATTTAATCACATCATTATCCACATCTTTCTTCTTTTGCATATCAGAAAGATCAATGAAGGTATTAAGATGGGATGCGACATCTTCACTAGGAAGGCCGGAGAATTGCTCTTTCATAACAAGATTCAGCAAAGCAGAATTGATTTCGCATGATTCCGCACTAGTGGCGGGAGCAATCGGAGTACTAATAAAATAATTATTATTAGTATTCGAGAAGTCACAAAGTTTGGTGTTTTCAGTCATGGTGACTTCAGCAAGCAAGCAAGCACACAAGCGAACAAAGAGCAAGCGAGAGAAAAGGGCGAACGAAAAAGGCAAACGAAAAAGGCAAATATTTTTATTAATTTTTGTTTCTTCAGAAGTGGGGGAGAGGAAAACGAGATGCAAAAAAGTAAATGCAAGAGATGAGTTTGCGACACTTACTTGGATGAGTTCTTGACTTGATCCTCCCAGGCAACGGCGCCAGAAATCCTTCTGCTACGTCGACAGAAACCTTCTATCATCTCTTGAGCTTGCGTTGGTTTTTCCCTTGAAGAGGAAAGGGCGATGCAGCAAAGGAGCAGTAAGTATTTCCCTCAGTTTGAGAACCAAGGTATCAATCCAGTAGGAGAATCGCGTCAAGTCCAAAGTACCTGCACAAACACAAAAGAACTTGCACCCAACGCTATAAAGGGGTTGTCAATCCCTTCAAGATTGATTGCAAAGTGAGATCTGAAGGCGGAAAGTGCAACGAAGTAAAGGAGTAAGGCTGAAAATATGGTGTGAAGTAGACCCGGGGGCCATAGTGTTCACTAGAGGCTTCTCTCAAAATAGCAAATATTACGGTGGGTGAACAAATTACTGTCGAGCAATTGATAGAACCGCCCAAAGTCATGACGATATCTAAGGCAATGATCATACATATAGGCATCACACCCGAGACAAGTAGACCGATACTTTCTACATCTACTTCTATTACTCCACACATCGACCACTATCCAGCATGCATCTAGTGTATTGAGTTCATGACGAACAGAGTAACGCCTTAAGCAAGATGACATGATGTAGAGGGATAAACTCAAACCAATGATGAAAACCCCATCTTTTTACCCTTGATGGCAACAACATGACGCGTGCCTCGCTACCCCTTCTGTCACTGGGTGAGGTCACTGCACGGTATGAACCCAAAATCAAGCACTTCTCCCATTGCAAAAATCATAGATCAAGTTGGCCAAATAAAACCCACAACTCGAAGAAAATTGCAAGGATATTAAATCATGCATATAAGAGATCGGAAGAAACTCAAATAAGATTCATATATAATCTGATCATAACTCCAGAATTCATGTGATCTCGAAAAACACACCGCAAAAGAAGATTACATCGGATAGATCTCCATGAAGATCATGGAGAATTTTGTATTGAAGATCCAAGAGAGAGAAGAAGCCATCTAGCTACTAGCTATGGACCCGTAGGTCTATGGTGAACTACTCACGCATCATCGGAGAGGTTATGGTGTTGATGAAGAAGGCCGCCGTATCCGAATCCCCCCTCCGACAGGGCACCAGAACGTGCCCCAGATGGGATCTTGCGGAGACAGAAGCTTGCGGCGGCGGAAAAGTACTTTCGATGATCTCCTGATTTTTTCTGGGATTTTAGGGAATATATAGGCGAAGGAGCTAGGGCAGAGGAGGCCCAGGGAGCCCACAAGCCTGGGAGGCGCGGGCCCCCCTGGCCGTGCCATGAGGGCTTGTGGGGTCCCTGGTGACCCTGTGTCTTGGTTCTCAAGTCTCTCGATCGTCTTCTGTTTCGGAAGTTTTATTCCGTTTGGACTCCGTTCAAAATCCTCCTCTGAAAAGGGTCAAAAAAAAAACAGGAATTGGCACTTGGCACTGAGTTAATAAGTTAGTCCCAAAAGAGATAAAAAAGGCATACAAAACATCCAAAGTTTGACAAGATAATAGCATGAAACCATAAAAAATTATAGATACGTTCGAGACGTATCATGTAGCAGGATATGCAATGATACTAGCGCATCACTTAGCAATAATAAGGGCAAGGTTTTCAATCTCTCCGGCCTTGTAGTTTGCAAAAGATCAAAACACAAGCGGGAATAGTGATATTGATTGCAACGGAAAAATAAATGAAAACAGTAAATGGTGGAGGCGTAAGCGATAGTGGTACTATGGACCTGAGTCACATGATGTTCACTAGTGATGTCTCTCTCCCAAAAGATGATAAACAACTATGCATGGTGATACGTCCCAAACGTATCTATAATTTCTGTTTGTTGCATGATCTTTTGGGTGACATTGTTATATGTTTTGCTACACTTTTATATCATTTTGCACATATTTGAACTAACCTACTAACTCAGTGCACCCAGTGCCAGTTTTTGTGTGCTGATGTATTTTTTCCAGGGGCTTTTACCCAATTTTCAGAAGCCCGAAAAAATCCAGAAATATATATATAAAATCAGCGAAACAGAAGCTTCGGGATCACCGAAGGAGGGCTAGAGGGGGGCCAGGGGCCTCCTAGGCGGCCTGCTGGCGCGGCCAGGCCCTAGGCCGTGCGAGGAGGTCGCCTGGGTGGGCCCACCTCCTCTGGTGCCCTCCTTTGGCCTATATTCAGTGTTCCATGAGGAAACACTCGCAGACTTTATGGAATCGCAAATTTCTCCAGCGTCCATCGCCGCAGCGCTTCTGAGATCGGGACCGTCAGGAGACCTCTTCCCGGCACCCTGCCGGAGGGAGGATTGTCCTCCGGGAGCTTCTCCACCACCATGGACATCTCCCGGATGTGTCGTGAGTAGTTTCCCTTGGACCATGAGTCCATGACCAGTAGCTATGTGATGTCTTCTCTCCAATCTTGTGCTTCAATGGTTAGTACTTGTGAGCTGCCCTACATGATCGAGGCATCTATGTAATTCTCTTGCTATTGCTATGCTCGGTTTGTTGGGATCTGATGGATTATGAGATTATGTTCAGATTGTTATGAGTTATATATTTTATTATCCTTTTATATTATGTTTCTTAGTGATTCTTGCATGTTCTCCATTGCTTTTTATTGCTTTGTCCAAGTAGTAGATCATAACTCCAAGAGGGAGCATTACACATGATTGTGGGTTCGGGCCCCACGATGTCTAGCTTGAGTGACAGAAACATGAGACTAGGGGATGTGCTTGTTGCCACCAGGGAGAAAACAACGGTGCTTGTGACCAAGTTTGCAAGGATTGTTTACCTGACACATAGTTCGTTAATGTAGTTGTCCGTTGCTTTGAGTTTACACTTTGGGTGGGGCTCGCAACTTAATACCGGAGAGTTGTTCTAGATAGATATCTCAAGGTGGATGATTATTAAGTAGACGCTGATGAATAAACGGTCTACTTGTCTTGGCGTATTGCCCATTACTATTGAACCTCTAACTATCAAGGAGCATAATTAGCATTGCGGTGCGATCATAATTCTGTCAATTGCCCAACTGTGATTTGTTTGCCCTAGCATGGTTGTTTATCGTATTTTGGGAGAGAGACATCACTAGTGAACGTCATGTGACTCCGGTCCATATCACCATCATTGCTTACACCTCCACCATTTACCGCTTTATTTAATTTTCCATTGCAACCACTATTACCTTCCCGCTTGTGTTTTGATCCTTTGCAAACTACAAGGCCGGAGAGATTGACAACCTCTCTGTACTCGTTGGGAGCAAAGTTATTTGCTGTGTGTGCAGGTCCATGTCTTCTGCTAGCGCCAGGGTGGAAGACACCTACTTGTTGAGCCTAGGAGTCCTCTTGGTTCGATAAACCTTACAATGTCTGTGTGAGGGAAATTTGCTGCTGACTACATGTCCACCTTCCACTTGGGGTCCCACGAGGGGCGAGAAGAATATACATCACCTCGTCATCTAGCAAGTTTCTGGCGCCGTTGCCGGGGACTCCACTCTTCAAGATAGGGGAGTTGCACACTATATTTTACCTTTGCCTTTTAGTCTTGTTAGTTTGCTTTCTAGTTTTTTCTTTAGAGTCCTATACCAAAAATAACAACAAAATTAGTTACTTTGCTTTAGTTGTCAAGCATTTTAAGGTTTGATTCCTGGAAGGAATTTGAGGTCCTAGACTTCCATAAAAAGAATGGAGAAAATATGAAGGAAGCATGGGATAGAATTTTGAAGCACACAAAAGAATTATGCCTTGGATACCCATCAAAGTTGTGCTTAGAATTTTTTATCATGGTCTCTTTATATGCTGCAAACACTCTCTTGATATTATAGCTAAAGGAGATTTCTTAGAGTGTGATGAGGCAAGAGCTCTTGATATTATACATGGTCTATCTAATAATCTTGTTTATAATCATTGTTATGACACTATTATAGATAGACTTGCTACTATTGAAGGGAAAATAGATGCTCTAGATTTAAGAGAAAGAGAGAAACCTATGGTTGATAAGGAGCAGATTTTGAAAATATACAATGATTGGGAGCCTTTTGTTAGAATTAGCATCTCTAACTAAGACTTCCTTGCTTATTGTGATATTGGATCCATGGTTTCTACTATGCCAAAAGTTGTTTATGATTCTCTCTGGTTAGACATGGAAACTTTTTCATCTTATCATGACCATGCTAATGGTCATATTTCTGAGATCCAGGGAAAGGTAAAAGATCTCCAGGTTTCATTCTCTAAAAGGAGTGCAACAATTGATTTCTTCATCATGGAGCCCAACAAAGGGAATATAGTGCTTGGAAGGGACTTCCTCCGAGCCATGAGAGGCTTCATTGATTTAGGTAAAGGACACATACTCTTACAAGGGAAAGAGAAAGGTACGTACCCATTCCCTAGGAAAAAGGAGGATGAACTTGTTGAGGATCCATTTGAAGGTCTTTATAATTCCGACAACTTTGAAGAACTTTGTTCCTCTTTCTTGCATTATGCCTAGCTCAAAGGCATAAAAGAAAGCGCTTGTTGGGAGGAAACCCAATATGTTTTTTACTTTTATTTTAGTGGTCTTGATGTGTGTTACTACTGTAGAAACATCATTCTATCTTTATTTTTAAGCTTTGTGCCAAGTTATAGCCTCCGATTACAAGAAAGTTCAAAAACTGTGACATGCTGTCGAGAAACAGATTTTGTCTACTTGACGGAACAAATTTGCCAAAAATCACCAGATCATCTTTTTGATCTGATTTTTTTGACAGCATGCTCTATATAATTGTCTTTCTGGCATCTGTTTTGAGTTTTTTTTATTTGAGTTGCAAAAGTGCCCCGAATAAATTATTTACTACCTACTGGTCTATTTTTCACAGATTCTGCCATGTTTTGTGTTTCATTGTTTTCCGAATCCTTAGCTTGCTTTTTAATTGCAAAAATCTTTTGGCATTCATGAGAAGTAGTAGATTTTCATGAGAATCTTTATTTCCAGCACATATTGAATTATTTATTAAGGGAACTAACTACTCTAATCAGCTTATGATGAGTTTTGTATCAAGGGAGTTTTCAAGTATTGCGATGGAAGAGATGATGAAAGAAGATAAAGGAGTGTCAAACGCTCAAGCTTGGGGATGCCCCCATGCACCCCTAGAAGTATTAAAAGGATACTCAAGCGTCTAAGCTTGTGGATGGCCCCGTGCATCCCCTTCTCTATCAACAATCATCAGTTCGCCCATCTCCATGCTATATTTTTATCACTTCATATGATATGTGCTATGATTGGAGCGTCGCGCTATTTACTTTTTAGTTTGTTTTAGTTTTGCTTGATGTTCATGAAAAGTCGGAACCTAGCCTACCTTGTTTGGGAGAGAGACACGCTTCATTCCACTCTAGAACAGACCATAGGTTTTCATGCTTATTCTTTTTGTGTGTTCTTCATCTTTTCGTAGCTACTGTCATGCTTAGCTCTTAGTTTTCATGCTTATCTTCTCAAAAGCTTTTGCTTAGGTTGATTTTGGAACTCTCTTGAGTTATCATGCTTATCTTGTTTAGAGAGTTGGCTTGTTGCACTGAGTTGTGTGTCTTGCATAAGTAGGTAATTGAGGTTGCTATTTAAGTATAGTAGTAACCTGCAATAGTTTTGAGGTATTGATTTGAGTAATGTTTAGACAATTGGTGCAAAGAGCTTGAGCCTATTAGTGATAGGTGTCGTATTTTGGGAAATCCGTGTGTTTTTCAAAAACTAAAAATTAAATGAGAACTCTAGCTACTAAATTGATCGCTAACCTTTGGAGGGGTTGCAATATATAGAGTACCCTCACGTTACCATGAGTCGAGGATGCGCAAGGATAACCAAACCCCAAACATTCCTCCTCGGGGTACTTGTCTTTTTGTGAATTTCCTAACTAGATAGAGAGTTACCGATAATAAGTGTATGAGTTCTTCAGACTAATGTGAGTATTTGATTGTTGGCACTTCCACCATCCATATTTTGCTAGCCTCTTCGGTACCGTGCATTGCCCTTTCTAACATTGAGAGTTGGTGCAAACTCCGTCGGTGCATCCAAACCCATGACATGATACGCTCTCTCATACATAAGCTTCATTATATCTTTCCTCAAAACAGCCACCATACCTACCTATTAATGCATTTCCATAGCCTTTCTGAGATACATTGCATGTAACATCCATCATCGCATGACTTGATCTTCATGTCATACATGCTTTTGCTTGATCATAGAGCCGGATACTAGTTGGGCCTTGCCCTCATTACTGGTACATGACGCGCTAGTATCATTGAATATCCTGCTACACTCGCACATGCCTACATTTGCATACATCATGATAGTTTTCACTTGTCATTATGTTGAGTACTTCTTATAAAGTGTGATGATTTTTCTTTCTATTCATGTAAAATATAGAGTGTTCCCTTAAGAGAGGAAAAGATGCCAAAGAGGACAAACAAAAGATCCGAAAGTGGACAAATGAGAGATAAAAAGAAAGAGCCAAAGAGGCCACAAAAAAATAAAAAAAGATAAAAAGAAAAAGAAATAAAAAGAGAGAAGGGGGCAACACTACTATTCCTTTTGAAAGATCCACACTAGTACTTGATACGTCTTCGTCGTATCTACTTTTCCGAACTCTTTTGCCCTTGTTTTGGACTCTAATTTGCATGATTTGAATGGAACTAACCCGGACTAACGCTGTTTTCAGCATAATTGCCATGGTGTTGTTTTTGCGCAGAAATAAAAGTTCTCGGAATGACCTAAAAATTTACGGAGAATTTTTCTGGAATTAATGAAAAATACCTGCGCAAAGATCCATCGGAGGAGGTGAGCGAGTGGGCCACAAGCAGAGGGGCTGCGGCCACCCCCCCTGGCCGCGCCGTGAGGGCTCTTGGGGCCCACGAGCTCTATATATTCCATTTCGCACGGAAAAAAAAATCAGGGAGAAGGATTTATCGCGTTTTACGATACGGAGGCGCCGCCACCTCATGTTCGTCATCTCGAGGGAAGATCTGGAGTCCGTTATGGGCTCCGGAGAGGGGAAATCGTCGCCATCGTCATCATCAACCTTTCTCCATCGCTAATTCCATGATGTTCTTCACCGTTCGTGAGTAATCTCATCGTAGGCTTGCTGGACGGTGATGAGTTGGATGAGATCTATCATGTAATCGAGTTAGTTTTGACGGGGATTGATCCCTAGTATCCACTATGTTCTGAGATTGATTTTAGATCTGAACCATGCTTAATGCTTGTCACTAGGGCCCGAGTGCCATGATTTTAGATCTGAACCTATTATGTTGTCGCCAATATATGTGTGTTTTAGATCCTATCTTGCAAGTTGTAGTCACCTACTATGTGTTATGACCCGGCAACCCCGGAGTGACAATAGCAGGAACCACTCCCGGAGATGACCATAGTATGAGGAGTTCATGTATTCACCACGTGTTAATGCGTTGGTCCGGTTCTTTATTAAAAGGAGAACCTTAATATCCCGTAGTTTCCATTAGGACCCCGCTGCCACGGGAGGGATGGACAATAGATGTCATGCAAGTTCTTTTCCCTAAGCACGTATGACTACATACGGAATACATGCCTACATTAGATTGACAAATAGGAGCTAGTTACTTATCTCTCTGTGTTATAGCTATTACATGATGAATCACATCCGACATAATCATCCATCACCGATCCAATGCCTAGGAGTCTTTTACTACTCGTCCTTGCTACGTTACTTTGCTGCTACTGTTGTCACTGTTGCTACTGTTACTCTGCTTCTACTGTCGTTACTTTGCTGCTACTGCTGTTACTTTGCTGCTACTGGTTACTGTTGCTACTTCTGCTATCATACTACCTTGCTACTGATACTTTGCTGCAGACACTAAATCTTTCAGGTGTGGTTGAATTGACAACTCAACTGCTAATACTTGAGAATATTCTTCCACTTCCCCTTCAGTCGAATCAATAAATTTGGGTTGAATACTCTGCCCTCGAAAACTGTTGCGACCCCCTATGCTTGTGGGTTATCAAGACATCAACATCATTTTTTTGTCTCCGTTGCCGAGGAGTCATCAAGTCAGGAATAGTTGCACGTCAACAAAAATTTTCTAGCGCCGTTGCCAGGGAAGCACATCTATATTCTCTGAGTTACTTGGGATTGACGCCTGCTGGTCACTGTGAGGAATCCGAAAGATCCAAGAACTGAAATCTTGCCTTCCACTACGAGGACAGGTAAGGAACTGCCATCTAGCTCTGCACTTGATTCATCTTCAGTTATGCGTAAGTTTGCGACATCACCTCCTGCTAGAAATCTTGATATGTCGCCTGCGCTTGATGATGCTACTTCTGCTGCCCATGATGCTTATGATGATGCTATGCTTGATACTACTTTGCCTGATGATGCTATGCTTGATACTGCTTTTCCTGATGATGCTATGCCTGATACTGCTTTGCCACTAGGTGCATTCCTTGATGCACAAATTGCTAGAGTTGCTGCTAGATGTGATGATACTTCTGAAACTGCCGATACTATTGAAGTAGAACCTGCTACTATGCCTGAATTGCCTGTTATGCCTGAACGCTATGTTATGGAGGGAGGGATAGCTGAGGATTTTCTTGCGTGTAAGGATAGCTATGATGTTGAGAAATTACTACACAAGTGGAAAGAAAAATCTCTGAACGCTAGGATGAAATACGACCCGAAGTTCGCTACTTCGCCTATCTTTGTGACCGATAAGGATTATGAGTTCTCTGTCGACCCTGAGTTAATCACTCTAGTCAAATCTGACCCTTTTCACGGTTATGAGTCTGAAATAGTTGTAGCCCATCTTACCAAAATGCACGATATAGCCACCCTATTCACTAGTGAGGAAAAGATCCGCCACTACTATATCCTCAAGCTGTTTCCTTTCTCGCTAAAGGATGATGCTAAGACGTGGTTCACTTCTCTTGCTCCTGGTTGTGTGCGTAGCCCCCAGGATATGGTCTACTACTTCTCTGAAAAATATTTCCCTGCCCATAAGAAGCAAGCTCCCTTGCAGGAAATATACAACTTTGCTCAAGCTGAAAGAAGAGAGTCTCCCACAAGCTTGGGGGAGACTCATCCAGCTACTGAATGCTTTGCCTGATCACCCTCTTGAGAAGAATGAAATACTTGATATCTTCTATAATGGACTTACCGATGCTTCCAAAGACCACCTAGATAGTTGTGCTTGTTGTGTTTTTAGGGAACGAACCGTAGAACAAGATGAGTTTCTATTGAATAACATCTTGTGCAATGAGAATGCTTGGACTATTCCCGAACCACCTCCTAAGCCAACTCCGAAGAAAAGAGGTATTCTATTCCTCAGTCCTGAAGATATGCAAGAAGCCAAGAAATCTATGCGAGAGAAAGGCATTAAATCTGAAGATATCAAAAATCTACCACCTATCAAAGAGATCCATGGTCTCGATAACCCGATACAGGTAGTAGAAGTAAACTCTATGCGTAGGTTTGATGAGAGTGATATTCCTTTTGATAAACCTGCTAGCTTATGCCTGGATGAATTTGATAACTTTGTTGCCAAACAACAGAGTTTAAATGATTATGTTAGCAGACAATTGGAACAGAATGCTCTTATGCTTAGTCATTTAAGTGCTTGTGTGGACAGAAATGTCAATGATCTTAAGCTTCTGAGTAAACATGCCTCTATGGTTACTACTCAGGTAGAACAAGTACTTAAGGCTCAAAATGACTTGCTCAATGAGTTGAATGACAATTCCGTTAGAGTCGTCACTAGAGGCGGTAGAATGACCCAGGAACATATGTATCCTGATGGTCATCCAAAGAGGATTGAACCAGATTCTTAAGGAGTTATCACTGATGCACCTAGTCATCCTAGAAAGAAGAAGAAAGATGATAGGAACCTGCACGCTAGCAACCCAGATGCTGCTACACCTGAGAGTCCAAACGATGTCTCTGCCTCTGATGCTGAGACACAATCTCATGATGAACATGAGCCTAATGATGATATCAATAGTGATGTTCATTTTGATGCTCAACCTAGCAATGATAAGGATGTGGAGATTGAACCATATCTTGGTAACCCACAACCTAAGAATAAGAGATATGATAAGAATGACTTCACTGCTAGGAAGCATGGTAAAGAAAGGGAACCATGGGTTCAGAAACCCATGCCCTTTCCTCCCAAACCATCCAAGAAAAAGGATGATGAGGATTTTGAGCGATTTATTGAAATGATCAGACCTGTCTTTCTGCAAATGCGTTTGACAAATATGCTCAAAATGCCTCCGTATGCTAAGTACATGAAAGATATTGTGACTATGAAGAGGAGGATACCTGAGGTTGAGATTTCCACCATGCTGGCTAATTATACCTTCAAGGGTGGAACTCCTAAGAAACTAGGCGATCCTGGTGTGCCCACTATACCTTGCTCCATTAAAGGTAACTACGTGAGAACCACTTTATGCGATCTTGGAGCCGGTGTTAGTGTTATACCTCTCTCTCTTTATCGTAGACTTGAACTGGATAAGTTGACACCCACTGAAATCTCTCTGCAAATGGCCGAAAAATCAACTGCTTTCCCTATCGGCATTTGTGAGGATGTGCCTGTTGTGGTTGCTAATGTCACTATCTTAACAGACTTTGTTATCTTGGATATTCCCGAGGACGATGCCATGGTGGTCATCCTCGAAAGACCCTTTTTAAACACTGCATGGGCTGTTATAGATTGCAACAAAGGCAATGTCACTTTCCATGTCAATGGTAATGAGCATACGGTGCACTTTCCGAAGAAAGTATATCAAGTACATTGCATCAATGCTATCGAAAAGACTTCATCGATTCTTATTGGGAGCTTTGAATGCCTTATACCTCGTGTCAAGATGAAGTATGAGTTGCTTGTTCGGGAGATACACATCCCCAATGAGGTGACATAGTGGCTATTCGAAAATTTTCCGTTCTCTTTTGCGATTCGAAAAAGTTTGGCAAAGAGACTTGATCAACCTCACCGACGGATTTCTTTCGATGACCATGAGGTGGATGAATCAAGGAGTCATGAACCTCTGTTCAAAGCTTTCACCTTCCGTTGCTTAGAAGAAAAATGATAGGTTTAGTTTAGTTTTCCCTGTTTTCTATTTTACCGTCCGGTAGAAAAGTACCCCGAAAATAAAAGTTCTCCGAACGTCCTGAAAATCAAGTATGATTTTTTCTGGAATTCTTGAAAAATTCTGAGATAAAGAGCTTGTCTGAGGGCTGCAGCAGTGGGCCACAAGCCCTTGGGGCGCGGGCACCCCCCTAGCCACGCCACCCAGGCTTGTGGGGCCCACAGGCACCCCCTCCACTCATTCTTGCTCCCATCTGGTTCTCCTACCTCCAGAAAAAAATGTTTCATAGCTCAAACCCGTGTTCTTGCTCCTCTTGCTCGAATTTTCGATCTCTTTGCTCAAAGCACCATTCTCCGAACTGTTTTGGGGAAATTACTCCTTGGTAAGTGACTCCTCCATTGGTCCAATTAGTTTTTGCTCTAGTGCCTTTACTCCGCGTATTTTTGCTGCCTTGGTGACCATGTTCTTGAGCTTTGCATGCTGATTTTAGCTGGTCCCAAGTAGTTTTGATGCGTAATATGGCCTCTAGGCACTTGTTGGAGTAGTTGCTACAAGTTTAGTTGAGCCTTGTTCACCTTTCCTTAGAATCGCTGAAAATTTCAGAAAAGGAAGATGTTCAGGAGAAACTATCATGGTGGTTCCTCAAGCAAGAGAGGTCCCCGTCTTGCGATTCGAGAGCCCGATCCTTACCAACCAAGGGACGCACACGTACAACCATGTGAATGGCCTTGTGATGAATTTATGATTGAGGCAGGTTTGAAAGACGAGTTTGATGCACTTGTTCGCAACGTCGGACTCAAAGAATTCATATCCGATAAATGTGAACAGTATGTTGCTCTCACTGCCTCCTTTATTCGTAGATTCAAATTTTCAGTTGGCCCTGACACATCAGTACTATTTGATCTCTATGACAAATCGTATACCATGGATTTAGAGGATTTCAATAGAATTTGCAAGATACCTATTTGGGGTAGTCTCAATGATCCTCCTAAATCTTCGGTAAGATATTTTTTCTCTGGTATTACTGTTGGAGAAACTAGAGACATTACGCAAGCTACCATGGGGAGTATTCATTTTCCTGCCTTGCATTATTTTGCCCTCTTCAGAGGCAGATGTGTTAATGGCAAGATTGAGCATTGTCACCTCTGCGCATCCGACCTTAGTATCCTTAAGAGCGCAGTAACGGGTGATAAAAGTTTCAACATGGGAGCTATAATAGCAAGGAGGCTGAATAAGAATGCTAATGAAGGGGATTTATTTGGCGGGATCTATGCCACTCGCATAGCAAATTTTCTTGGAGTACCCATCCGCGAAGGAGATCCCCCGCTCTATACAGCTTTCCTTGACTGCGTCGCTTTGACACGCTACCAGTTCCTTGAGAGGGATGACGAATCCCTCCTATACCGTTTGATATTTAACCGGCAGCGTGTTTTCCATATTACCCTTCCTGCTCCTGCCATATTTGTCTTTCAGGTAAAACGGAGATATTACTTAACCAGAGGAGAGGTAGAGGAGTATGAGAGGGAGGCAAAGGCTGCTCGTCTCCGTGAAGCAGCTATTCAGGCAGTGGCTGCAGCGCTCCCGTATAACCCCCATTATGATTTTGGGTTTCGCCAGGACCATCCTTGGGAGTAGACCAACTTAGGCCAAAAGCCTAAGCTTGGGGGAGTACGTGTTCTCACCGACTTTACGTTCTTGCTTATGCTTTCACTTTGTTCATCGGTGTTCACACTTTGCCACTGTATCATCCATGCTAGTTTATTTATTTTTCTCGTTTTATTTATTTTTCTCGTTTTATTTTCGTGTGTCTGTCTAGATTTTATTTTTCTTCTTTTGCTTGTTGGGAGCTTTCCCGTGTAAATAGTTTTATTTTTCTTTGGGTCAAGGTAGAAGATATTGGTTACAATGTTTAGTGGCTCTCGCATGCATACCTGTTTAGCTGTCAAAGAGCCATATTACTTTGTCTTCTCCTTTGTGTTTGCCTGCATATTCCAGCATAGTCCAATGCACGAGCACTCTTATTATTGTTCACATCGTTCGGTCGTGCAAGTGAAAGGCAATAATGACGATATATGATGAAGTGACTGAGCCTGGAAAAGCTGGTATGAACTCGATCTATTTTGTTTTTGTAAATATGACTAGCTCATCATGCCTGATTCACCTTTGTTGTGAGAGAAACATGTTTGCAATGACAACTTAGAGATCATAGTTGCTTATGCCATGCTTACTTAGCTAGGAGCTTATAATGGTTTGTCTTGGATGCCCACATGAATGTTGAGATGACTGTGTTGTAGTATGATAGGATGGTATCCTCCTTTGAATGATTCAAGTGGCTTCACTTGGCGCATGTTCACGCATGTAGTTGAAACAAAATCAACATAGCCTCTATGATGTTCATGTTCATGGTGATTTATGTCCTACTCATGCTTGCATTCAATGTTAGTTAATCTCAATGCATTTTGATGACTGTTGTCGCTCTCTAGTTGGTTGCTTCCCAGTCTTTTGCTAGCCTTCACTTGTACTAAGCGGGAATACTGCTTGTGCATCCACTTCCATAAACCCAAAGTTATTCCATATGAGTCCACCATACCTACCTATATGCGGTATCTACCTTCCGTTCCAAGTAAATTTGCATGTGTCACTCTCTAAACCTTCAAGAAATAATCTGTTTTGCATGCCCGAACCGCTCATGTGGTGATAGGGGGCTATCAGCATCTTCCATGCTAGGCATGTTATCCTCGATATGTGTTTATTCACTATCATTCACGAGAAAGGGGCCGGTAATTGGAATTCCCAGTTCCATGCTCAAATCGAAAAGATAATTACAAACAAAACTCCCCCAGGATTGATGTTGGTATGGACGGTACCCGAGGATTGAGCTAGCCGTGGAGTGTGATCGATTGGTGGTGGGGGAGTCAAAACTTTACTTTTCTGTTTGGGAACCGCCTATAGCATGTGTAGCGTGGAAGATGTTGAGAACTCTTAGTCATTGTGTTGACAATGAAAGCATGCCACTGATGACCCACAAGTATAGGGGATCAATCGTAGTCCTTTCGATAAGTAAGAGTGTCGAACCCAACGAGGAGAAGAAGGCTCTGATAAACGGTTTTCAGCAAGGTAATAACTGCAAGCACTGAAAGTAGCGGTAACAAGTGATGGTGTAGTGAGGTGAAACGTAGCAGGTGAAAAGTAACAAGTAACAAGTAAAGAGTATTAGCAACGGTGCAGCAAAGTGGCCCAATCACTTTTGTAGCAAGGGACAAGCCTGAACAAAGTCTTATAGGAAGTAAAGCGCTCCCGAGGACACACAGGAATTTCTGTCATGCTAGTTTCATCATGTTCATATGATTCACGTTCGTTACTTTGATAGTTTGATATGTGGTTGGACCGGCGCTTACTTGGACAAGCATCCCACTTATGATTAACCCCTCTCGCAAGCATCCGCAACTATGAAAGAAGAATTAAGACAACGTCTAACCATAGCATTTAACTAGTGGATCCAAATCAGCCCCTTACGAAGCAACACATAGACTGGGGTTTAAGCTTCTGTCACTCTAGCAACCCATCATCTACTTACTACTGCCCAATGCCTTCCTCTAGGCCCAAATATGGTGAAGTGTTATGTAGTCGACGTTCACATAAAACCAATAGAGGAAAAGACAACATACAACATATCAAAATACCGAACGAATACCAAATTCACATGACTATTAATAGCAAGACTTATCCCATGTCCTCAGGAACAAAAGTAACTACTCACAAAGCATGGATATATTCATGACCAGAGAAGTAATGAATGTCATAATGGATCTGAACATATAATCTTCCTCCAAGTAAACCAACTAGCATCAACTTCAAAGAGTAATCAACACTACTAGCAACCTTACAGGTACCAATCGGCATCGCGAGACGGCGATTGGTTACAAGAGATAGACTAGGGTTTGGATAGGAGGTGGTTCTTATGAAGATGTTGATGGAGATGACTCCCCTCCGACAAGAGGAGTGTTGGTGATGACGATGGCGATGATTTCCCCCTCCGGGAGGGAAGTTTCCCCGGTAGGATCGTCGTGCCGGAGCTCTAGATTGGTTCTGCTCAAGTTCCGCCTCGTGGCGGCGGCACCTTCTCGAAAAAGCTCCCTCTTGATTTTTTTCCAGACGAAACCCTTCATATAGCAGAAGAGGGGGCCAGTGGGCCACCAGGGTGCACACAAGCCCTGTAGCCGCGGCTACCAGGCTTGTGGGCCCCTGGCAGCTCCCCTCTGGCACTTCTTTCGCCTAGTATTTTTGATATATTCCCAAAAAATTCCACGTTGATTTTCAGGGCATTTCCAGTTGCGCAGAATAGAGGACTCAGACTTGCTCCTTTTCCAGTCCAGAATTCCAGCTGCCGGTATTCTCCCTCTTCAAATAAACCTTGCAAAATAAGAGAGAAAAGGCATAAGTATGGTAGCATAAAGTATAATAACACTCCATAAAGTGATAAATATCAAGATGAAAGCATGATGCAAAATAGACATATCAACTCCCCCAAGCTTAGACCTTGCTTGTCCTCAAGCGAAAACCAAGATCCATAAACATGTCCACATGTTTAGGGATGAAGGTGTCGATAAAAGATAATACAGACATGAGGGCATCATGAACACATAGAATAGCAATACATCATAAATATTCTTATGGGAAAGTAACAATTCCTTCACAAAGCAAAGTATGAAACAAAAACCATACCGAGAAGTAGCCAACAACAGTCCATAGTCATCGAAGCAATTGCAATTTATCATAACATCAGAAAGATGCAAATAAGAGCTTGTAAAGCAAATCCACATACTCAATCATCTCTTTTGTTTTCCACAATTGTTACAACTCACGTGGTACTCATGCTATCAAAGTTTCAGTTGGACACAGAGAAAGATAGGGGCTTATAATTTTGCCTCCCAACCATTTACCTCAAGGGTAAAGTCAACAATAATAAAGCATAAGTACTCATCTCCAAGTTGATATATGAATATAGATATTTCCCTAGCATATGACGTTCACCAAGATGAAGACGGAATAGGAAATTGGTGTTGATCACCATGACTTTCACAACGACAAAAGTAAAGGTACAAGATAGGCCCTTCGTAGAGGGAAGCAGAGGTTGTCATGCGCTTTTAAGGTTTGGATATACGACCTCTTAGTGTAAAGGAACGTCACTTTATATTGCCCCTGTGATAAAGAACTTTATTATGTAGTCTGTCGCTTTTATGTCTTCCTCATCACAGGTTCGTACAAAGCTTATTTTCCACACACTAATGAATCATACATACTTTAGATAGCAACTTTTTATTGCTTGCACCAATGACAACTTAATTGAAGGATCTTACGCAATCCATAGGTAGGTAGGGTGGACTCTCATGGCAAAACTGGGTTGAAGGTTTATGGATGCACAAGTAGTATTTCTACTTAGTACGGAAGTTTTGGCTAATATGAGGTGGAAGCAATCGTCACATGCTAAGGGATCTCTAGACATATAACATTGTTTGGAACTGAGCAAACACAATTCATTATGTTGTCTTCCTTGTCCAACATCTACTTCTAAGGATGTAATAGTTTGGTGAGTGCTCACAATTATAGAAAGTGTCTAAGATGATATATTTATATGTGAACCTCTCTTTCCTTATTACTTCTTATTAATTGCAACAATGACTGGGGTCTATGTTGGTCTATTCTCAACAAGTTTCAATCATCATACTTGTTATATGCGAAGCTATCAGTTTCCATAAGATCATCTCATGATCTTTCATGCTATCGTTCTTTTCATACTTTTGATCACGGCAGAAAACAAAGCCCTTGACTAAGATACTCTTTTTTATATTGCTCGCAAGCTTGAATACATCGGGGGAGACACAAGGCAAAAGACTCAAACTAAACACTAAAGACTTATCCCACTAAGAGAAGAAAGTAAAAACTGAAAAAGAATGAACTAAAACAAAGGTAAAAGCAAAAGATATAAAGGTGATACGATATCAGGGCAACTCCCCAAGCTTGGCACAAGCCAAGAGAGTTGCCCATACCAATGCTTAGTTGTCTTCCTTTGGTAGTGATGGTGGTGGAGTTGCAACATGAGTTTGATCCTCCGTCTTCCAAGGCATAGGTGCTCCATCATGGTAGGATAAACGAGTCGTCGGAATCCTCAAATCTGCAGCCAACCGTATTGATTTAAATCTATACTCATACTCACAGTTTTGGTTCTGCAGGTCATAGATCTGGCCCTCGAGTTGATCAACCCTGTCATAGAGCCTGGAGAGGTGCTTCCCAATGTCATTGGCATCCATCTTGTGCTTATTGGTGAACTCCGTGATCATCATGTGGTTGGCGTTGAGTCCACGCTCCACCATCCCTTGGCACTTGAAGACTTGTTGCTCCATTGCTTCGAGCCTCGTCTCCATGCTTCCGGTCTTCTTAGGCCCCTCAACATCACGGATGTGCAACATCCCCTCACGCATCTCAATAGATTGAGGGTGTTGCAGCACTTCCGTGAGGTAGGGATTGATGACCTTCTCGAAGATCTTTTCCTTAGGAGCTTTTGGGGAAGTCATGACGATCTAGATCTGCAACAGAAACAGGCTCGGAACAAAAAACAGAGGAAAACTGCATGATACGGAGATCAAAACCCTCAGGCATATATATAATGATTTTTTTGGACCAGAAGGAGTGCTCCACAAGAAAACAGAGTCCGGCAGGCACACGAGGTGCCCACAAGCCCTGTGGCCGCGACCGGGGGGGGGGGGGGGGGAGGCCGCGGCTACCAAGCTTGTGGCCGCCTCGTGCGCTCTCCGGACTGCTTTTTATTTTTCTATTTTTCCATAAATTCAAAAACAGAGAAAATTTCCTACTGGAAAAGTTTTGGAGTCCAATTACTTACCGAAACACATACCTCTTCGTTTTCAGAGTCTGAAACAGACTCATAAACATCCCTTATGTACTCCTCTGGAGTTATGATATTGATGATATTGCTCTCAACATTTATGGGAGCACCAGAGATATAATGCTTGATTCTTTGCCCATTTACCACTCTAGGAAAATTACCTTCCGTGTTGTTGATTTTGATGGCACCAGAACGATATACTTCCCCGACAACGTAGGGACCTTCCCATTTAGAGAGAAGCTTGCCTGCGAAGAATCTTAAGCGAGAATTGTATAGCAGGACATAATCAGCTACATTGAACTCACGTTTTTGTATTCTTTTATCGTGCCATCTCTTAACCTTTTCCTTCAACAACTTGGCATTCTCATATGCCTGGGCCCTCCGTTCATCTAATGAGCTGATATCAAACAACCGCTTCTCAAGTTTAAAATCGAAGTTGAGCTCTTTGATTGCCCAATAAGCTTTGTGTTCTAGCTCAAGAGGTAAATGTCAGGCCTTACCGTAAACCATTTTATACGACGACATGCCCATGGGATTCTTATAAGCAGTCCTATAAGCCCATAGTGCATTGTCAAGTTTGCTAGACCAATTCTTTCGAGATATATTGACAATCTTTTGTAAGATGAATTTGATCTCCCTATTACTCAACTCCACTTTACCACTAGACTGAGGATGATAAGGAGATGCAACTCTATGATTGACATCATACTTAGCGAGCATCTTGCGGAAAACACCATGAACGAAGTGTGAACCACCACCAGTCATCAGATATCTAGGGACTCCAAATCTTGGGAAAATGACTTCTTTAAGCATCTTAATAGAGGTGTGGTGATCAACATTTCTAGTGGGGATAGCTTCTACCCACTTAGTGACGTAATCAACAACAACTAAGATGTGAGTAAACCCATTGGAACTCGGGAAGGGTCCCATATAATCAAAGCCCCAGACATCAAATGGTTCAATGATAAGTGAATAGTTCATAGGCATTTCCTGACGTTTACTGATGTTCCCTATTATTTGGCATTCGTCACAAGACAAGACAAACTTACATGCATCCTTGAAGACACTTATGCAATACCTTATGAGCAGTTCTATCTCCAGCATGGTGTCCTCCATAGGCTTCGGAATGACACTTCTGCAGGATCTGTCCCTGTTCATGTTCAGGCACACAATGTCTAATAACACCATCTACTCCTTCATTATAAAGGTGAGGATCAATGCAAAAGTAGTGTCTCAAATCAAAGAAGAATTTCTTCTTTTGCTGGTAGGTGAAACTGGGTGGTATGTATTTGGCTACGATATAGTTTGCGTAATCAGCATACCACGGTGCACTATGTGAAGTAAGGATGACATTCAATTGCTCATCAGGAAAGCTGTCATCAATAGGTCATGGGTCACCAACGACATTCTCTAGCCTGGACAAGTTATCTGCTACAGGGTTATCAGCACCCTTTCGGTCAACAACGTGCAGATCAAATTCCTGTAGCAGGAGAACCCATATGATTAGCCTAGGCTTAGCGTCCTTCTTCTCCATAAGGTACTTAATAGCAGCATGATCAGAGTGAATAATGACCTTGGAGTCAACTATATAAGATCTGAACTTTTCACATGCAAACACGACTGCTAAAAATTCCTTCTCCGTAGTGGCATAATTTCTTTGGGCAATGTCTAGAGTTTTACTAGCGTAGTGAATAACATTCAACTTCTTGTCAACTCTTTGTCCTAGAACAACACCAATAGTGTAATCACTAGCATCACACATGATTTCAAAGGGCAAGTTCCAATCAAGTGGTTGAACAATAGGTGCGGTTATCAAGGCCTTCTTAAGTATTTCGAAAGCTTCCTCACAATCCTCATCAAAAACAAAAGGATCATCCTTCTGCAAGAGGTTAGTAAGAAGCCTAGAAATCTTAGAGAAGTCTTTAATGAACCTTCTATAGAAACCAGCATGACCTAGGAAACTTCGTATACCTCTGATATCTGTGGGGCAAGGCATTTTCTCAATTGCATCAACCTTAGCCTTATCAACTTCAATGCCTTTCTCAGAGATTTTGTGTCCTAAGACGATGCCTTCATTAACCATGAAGTGGCACTTCTCCCAGTTCAAGATGAGGTTGGTATCTTTGCATCTCTATAAGACTCGATCAAGGTTGCTGAGGCAATCGTCAAAGGAAGAACCATAAACGGAGAAATCATCCATGAAAACCTCAACAATCTTTTCACAAAAGTCAGAGAATATTGCCATCATACATCTTTGAAAGGTGGCAGGTGCATTGCATAAGCCAAAAGGCATACGTCTATAAGCAAAGGTACCGAAGGGGCAGGTGAAAGTGGTTTTCTCCTGATCTGATTGTGCAACAGGTATTTGCGAGAAACCTGAATAACCGTCTAGAAAGCAGAAGTGTGTGTGTTTAGATAGCCTTTCTAGCATTTGGTCGATAAACGGCAAAGGATAATGGTCTTTCCTGGTTGCCTTGTTCAGTTTCCGGAAGTCTATCACCATCCTATAGCCAGTAATAATCCTCTGTGGGATTAGTTCATTCTTATCATTAGGAACGACGGTGATACCTCCCTTCTTAGGTGCGCAATGTACTGGACTTACCCAATCACTATGAGCAACATGATAAAGGATTCCTGCTTCCAGAAGCTTTAATATTTCTTTTCTCACGACCTCTTTCATCCTAGGATTTAATCTTTGTTGATGATCAGCAACTGGCTTAGAATCAGGATCGATTTTAATTTTGTGCTGACATAGAGTGGGACTAATACCCTTAAGATCATCAAGAGTATATCCAATAGCAGCATGGTGCTTCCTCAAAGTTTTTAATAACTTCTTCTCTTCGTGATTGGTGAGGTGAGCACTAATAACAATAGGATATATCTCCTTCTCATCAAGATAGGCATACTTAAGAGTATCTGGTAACTGTTTTAGCTCGAACACAGGATCACCCTTTGGTGGGGGAGGATCTCCAAGGAGTTCAACGTGCAGATTATTCTTAAGAATAGGATATTGTTCTAAAACAATTTGATCTATCTCATCTCTTTCATCCATATGCATATCATTTTCATGCTCAAGCAGATATTGCTCTAAAGGATCCGTAGGAGGTACGGCAATAGATGCAAGAGCAATGATTTCATCCCTACCAGACGACTCTTTTCCATGGGGTTGTCATCCAAAGTTGGAGAAGTTAAATTCATGAGACACACCCTCGAAACTAACAGTGACAGTCTGTTTAATGCAATCAATATGAGCATTGACAGTGTTGAGAAAGGGTCTACCAAATATGATGGGACAAAAGCTATCTTCTGTAGTAGCAAGGACGAGGAAATCAGTACGATACTTCATCTTACCACACAGGACTTCTACGTCTCTCACAATTCCCACAGGGCAGATAGTGTCTCTATTAGCTAGCATAATAGTGACATCAATGGGTTCTAACTCAGTAGGTGTAATCTCATCTTTGATTTCATCATATAGGGACCGGGGTATTGCACTAACACTAGCACCCATATCACATAAACAATGATAACAGTGATCTCCTATCTTGACAGAAACAACGGGCAGGCCAACTACATGTCCGTATTTGTCTTTCGCGTGAGATTTAGCAATTCTAGCGGAGTCCTCACAGAATTTGATAACATGCCCGTCTATGTCTTCGGCTAAGAGATCTTTGATAATAGCAACACTAGGTTCAACTCTAATTTCCTCAGGGGGTGCAAGTGGTCTTATGTAACCCCTACGTATCACAGTTGGAGCTTTAGAATAATCCTTTTTCCTAGCAGGGTAAGGTGGTTTCTGAGTGTAAGCACAAGGAACAATAGGATCATTATAGGCAATGACTTTCTCTTCAACTAGATTGGGTTTAACTATGTTGACTTCTACGGGAGGATGATACTTAAACCACTTCTCTTTGGGAAGATCAATATGAGCAGCAAAAGATTCACATAGAGAAGCTACTATCTCAGAGTCAAGTCCATACTTAGCGCTAAAATCTCTAGAAGTGTTTGTTTCAACAAAAGATTTAACGTACTCAAACTGGAAATTCATACCTGACTCCTTACCTTCTTCAAGCTCCCAATCTTCAGAGTTATGTTTGATTCTTTCCAATAAATACCACTTGTGGTCAATATCCTTCTTCATAAAAGAACCGGTACAAGAAGTGTCAAGCATGGTACGATCTTCATGAGAAAGCGAAGCATAAAAGTTTTGAGTGATAATTTCTCTCGAGAGCTCATGATTGGGGCATGAATATAGCATTGATTTAAGCCTCCCCCAAGATTGAGCTATGCTTTCCCTGTCACGAGGCCAAAAGTTATAAATATAATTCCGATCACGATGTACTAAATGCATAGAATAAAACTTTTGATGAAATTCCAATTTCAACCGATTGTAGTCCCATGATCCAGTATCATCACATAGCCTATACCATGTCAACGACTTATACTTCAAAGATAAAGGAAAGACTTTCTTCTTTACCTCATCCTCGGGCAAACCTGCAAGCTTAAACAAACCACAAACTTCATCTACATAGATTAGATGCAAGTCTGGATGTGATGATCCATCTCGTGTAAAAGGATTAGCCAGCAGTTTCTCAAGCATACCCGAAGGAATTTCATAAAAGATATTTTCAGTAGGTAACTTAGGTTGAGGAGCAACTCCTCGTGCTTCCGTTCGTGGTGAAGATACCCCGAACAAATTCCTCAAAGGAACAGTTTCCATAGTGACAAGTGACAATAAATTTCATCACAATATATAAATGTTTCCTTACCAAATTCCACTTACCAAAGGCGCTTCACTCCCCGGCAACGGCGCCAGAAAAGAATCTTGATGACCCACAAGTATAGGGGATCAATTGTAGTCCTTACAATAAGTAAGAGTGTCGAACCCAACGAGGAGCAGAAGGCTCTGGTAAACGGTTTTCAGCAAGGTAATAACTGCAAGCACTGAAAGTGTGGTAACAAGTGATGGTGTAGTGAGGTGAAACGTAGCAGGTGAAAAGTAACAAGTAACAAGTAACAAGTAATAGCAACGGTGCAGCAAAGTGGCACAATCCCTTTTGTAGCAAGGGACAAGCCTGAACAAAGTCCTATAGGAAGTAAAGCGCTCCCGAGGACACACGGGAATTTCTGTCATGCTAGTTTCATCATGTTCATATGATTCACGTTCGTTACTTTGATAGTTTGATATGTGGGTGGACCGGCGCTTGGATACTGCCCTTACTTGGACAAGCATCCCACTTATGATTAACCCCTCTCGCAAGCATCCGCAACTATGAAAGAAGAATTAAGACAACGTCTAACCATAGCATTAAACTAGTGGATCCAAATCAGCCCCTTACGAAGCAACACATAGACTGGGGTTTAAGCTTCTGTCACTCTAGCCATCCAGCATCTACTTACTACTCCCCAATGCCTTCCTCTAGGCCCAAATATGGTGAAGTGTTATGTAGTCGACATTCACATAACACCACTAGAGGAAAAGACAACATACATCATATCAAAATACCGAACGAATACCAAATTCACATGACTATTAATAGCAAGACTTATCCCATGTCCTCAGGAACAAAAGTAACTACTCACAAAGCATGGATATATTCATGACCAGAGAAGTAATGAATATCATAATGGATCTGAACATATAATCTTCCACCAAGTAAACCAACTAGCATCAACTACAAAGGGTAATCAAGACTACTAGCAACCTTACGGGTACCAATCGGCATCGCGAGATGGCGATTGGTTACAAGAGATAGACTAGGGTTTGGATAGGAGATGGTGCTGATGAAGATGTTGATGGAGATGACTCCCCTCCGATGAGAGGAGTGTTAGTGATGACGATGGCGATGATTTCCCCCTCCGAGAGGGAAGTTTCCCCGGCAGGATCGTCCTGCCGAAGCTCTAGATTGGTTCTGCTCAAGTTCCGCCTCGTGGCGGCGGCGCCTCCCCGAAAAAGCTCCCTCTTGATTTTTTTCTGGACGAAACCCTTCATATAGCAGAAGAGGGGGGCCAGTGGGCCACCAGGGTGCCCACAAGCCCTGTAGCCGCAACCAGGGGGCAGGCCGCGGCTACCAGACTTGTGGGCCCCTGGCAGCTCCCCTCTCGCACTTCTTTCGCCCAGTAATTTTTATATATTCCCAAAAAATTCCACGTTGATTTTCAGGGCATTTGGAGTTGCACAGAATAGAGGACTCAGACTTGCTCCTTTTCCAGTCCAGAATTCCAGCTGCCGGTATTCTCCCTCTTCAAATAAACCTTGCAAAATAAGAGAGAAAAGGCATAAGTATGGTACCACAAAGTATAATAGTAGTCCATAAAGCGATAAATATCAACATGAAAGCATGATGCGAAATGGATGTATCAGCCACCCAAAATTATTATCTCTTTTTCAAAGCTTGAGCTATGGCACCTCTGCAAATCAATGCTTCCCTCTGCGAAGGGCTTGTCTATTTATGTTCCTGTTGTGTCATCCTCCTCTTATAAAAGCACCAATTAGAGAGCACCTCTGTCATTTTTATGCTTTGCTTTTAACTGTGTTGAGTACGACTGTGACTGGATCTTCTTTGCCATGAATTACAATGTTTAGTCAGCCAATGGTCTTTGAAGGTGCTCTGCATTTATGTTTTGCGGTCTCAGAAAGAGCTAGCGAGATACCATCTGTTCGTACTACTTCATGTTGTTTTGATTGAAGTGTTGACATTTGAGGCTTATTATTATTTGCTCGCTAGCTGATTATGCCATTGATATGAGTTTACCATGAGACCTAGATGTCATTTGCTTATGTGGTTTGCTTGTGATCTTGCTGAAATTCTGGTTATGAGTTAGACATAGTTGCAACAACAAGATCAAACAGAGTTCTTCAAAGTTTTTCTTTTGTATTTTTCAGTTTGTCAACTGAATTGCTTGAGGACAAGCAAGGCTTGAAGCTTGGGGGAGTTGATACATCTCCGTCGTATCTACTTTTCCGAACTCTTTTGCCCTTGTTTTGGACCCTAATTTGCATGATTTGAATGGAACTAACCCGGACTAACGCTATTTTCAGCAGAATTGCCATGGTGTTCTTTTTGTGCAGAAATAAAAGTTCTCGCAATGACCTGAAAAATTACGGAGAATTTTTCTGGAATTAATGAAAAATACCTGCGCAAAGATCCACTGGAGGAGGTGAGCCAGTGGGCCACAAGCCCAGGGGCCGCAGCCACCCCCTGGCCACGCCGTGAGAGCTTGTGGGGCCCATGAGGCACCACCGCCCCCAATCTTAGCTCTATATATTCCGTTTCGCCCGGAAAAAAAATCAGGGAGAAGGATTCATCGCGTTTTACTATACGGAGGCGCCACCACCTCATGTTCTTCATTTGGAGGGCAGATCTGGAGTCCGTTCTGGGCTCCGGAGAGGGGAAATCGTCGCCATCGTCATCATCAACCTTTCTCCATTGCCAATGCCATGATGCTCTTCACCGTTCGTGAGTAATCTCATCGTAGGCTTGTTGGACGGTGATGAGTTGGATGAGATCTATCATGTAATCGAGTTAGTTTTGACGGGGATTGATCCCTAGTATCCACTATGTTCTTAGATTGATGTTGCTACTACTTTGCCATGCTTAATGCATGTCACTAGGGCCCGAGTGCCATGATTTCAGATCTGAACCTATTATGTTGTCGCCAATATATGTGTGTTTGAGATCCTATCTTGCAAGTTGTAGTCACCTACTATGTGTTATGACCCGACAACCCCGGATTGACAATAGCCGGAACCACTCCCGGAGATGACCATACTATGAGGAGTTCATGTATTCACCACGTGTTAATGCGTTGGAACGGTTCTTTATTAAAAGGAGAACCTTAATATCCCGTAATTTCCATTAGGCCCCGCTGCCATGGGAGGGATGGACAATAGATGTCATGCAAGTTCTTTTCCCTAAGCATGTATGACTACATACGGAATACATGCCTACATTAGATTGACGAAGGGGAGCTAGTTACTTATCTCTCTGTGTTATAGCTGTTACATGATGAATCACATCCGGATAATCATCCATCACTGATCCAAGGCCTATGAGTCTTTTACTACTGGTCCTTGCTACGTTACTTTGCTCCTACTGCTGTCACTGCTGCTACTGCTGTTACTTTGCTGCTATTGTTGTTACTTTGCTGCTACTGGTTACTGTTGCTACTGCTGCTATCATACTACCTTGCCACTGATACTTTGCTGCAGACACTAAATCTTTCAGGTGTGGTTGAGTTGACAACTCAACTGCTAATACTTGAGAATATTCTTTCGCTTCCCCTTGAGTCGAATCAACAAATTTGGGTTGAATACTCTACCCTCGAAAACTGTTGCGATCCCCTATGCTTGTGGGTTATCAAGACGTCAACAACATTTTTCTGGCTCCTTTGCCGAGGAGGCATCAAGTCAGGAATAGTTGCACGTCAACAGTACTCCATTACTATATTGGTACTACATAGAGATTATCATTCATGCATAACTTTGTGGGGATCCTTACACTATAGAACTTGGTTTGCATATTCCAATGACGAGCCTCCTCAAATGAGCTCTAGGTCTTCATGAGCAAACAAGTTGGATGCGCCCCCACTAGTTCCATTGGAGAGCTTACCTTAGCTCATATGTGCATCCGTTACATGGCAATCCCTACTCCTCACGTCATATCTATCATTTGGCTTTCTCTCGCCTATGGTTGTCCTCATTGATGTGAGCCTTTCACACCTTTTTGTCTTCCTTCCCCATCATTATTCTATTTGCCATCCTAAGTGCCAACATATCTTGCTTACGCTCATCCATTGCATGAGTGCTCAAAGTCAAAAGGGAGAGGATCATTTTGACTTGTGCCTCACAAGTGGGCTGGGGATGAGTCAAAATAAGATTCCAAAGGAGACTAAGTGTGAGGTTTAGTAGATTGAGTTCTCAATTAAAAAACAGTTTATCTCTGAACCCATCTCCCACTTCTTGCACGCAAACACCATTTGGAGATATTCGAGTCACGGACAGCGAGAGCTCTTGCACCTTTATGTTCTTATTTTGCTAAATTCAATACTAGATATAGACTCTTGCTTGTTATTGTCTTGACTTGAATTGCATATATCACTTGCTTTACTTTGAAGTTCTTATATGTGTGTTAGCATCTCACCACAAAAATTATTGTGTTATCATTTATCTACTCGAGGACGAGCAAAAATTAAGCTTGGGGATGTTGGTACGTCCCAGACGTATCTATAATTTCTGCTTGTTCCATGATCTTTTGGGTGACATTGTTATATGTTTTGCTACACTTTTATATCATTTTACACATATTTGGACAAACTTACTAACTTAGTGCACCCAGTGCTAGTTTCTGTCCGCTGAAGTATTTTTGCACGGGCTTTCACCCAATTTTCCGAAGCCCAAAAAAATTCAGAAAAATATATTAAAAAATTAGCGAAACAGAAGCTTCGGGATCACCAAAGGAGGGCCAAGGGCATCCCAGACGGCGTGCTGGCGTGGCCAGGCCCTAGGCCGCGCCAGGAGGTTACCTGGGTGGGCCCCACCTCCTCCGATGCCTTCCTTTGGCCTATGTTTAGTGTTCCATGAGGAAACCCTCATAGACTTTCTGGAATCGCGAATTTCTCCATCGTTGCGCCGCCGCAACGCTTCTGAGATCGGGAGCGTCAGAATACCTCTTCTCGGCACCCTGCCGGAGGGAGGATTGACCTCCAGGAGCTTCTCCACCACCATGGACACCTCCCGGATGTGTCGTGAGTAGTTTCCCTTGGACCATGAGTCCATGACAAGTTGCTATGTGATGTCTTCTCTCCAATCTTGTGCTTCAATGGTTAGTCCTTGTGAGCTGGGCTACATGATCAAGGCATCTATGTAATATTGCTATTGCTATGCTCGGTTTGTTGGGATCCGATGGATTATGAGATTATGTTCAAATTGTTATGAGTTATATATTTGATTATCCTTTTATATTATGTTCCTTAGTGATTCTTGCATGTTCTCCATTGCTTTTTATTGCTTTTGCCAAGTAGTAGATCATAACTCCAAGAGGGAGCGTTATGCATGATTGTGGGGTCGGGCCCCTCGATGTCTAGCTTGAGTGACACAAACATGAGACTAGGGGATGTGCTTGTTGCCACCACGGAGAAAACAGCAGTGCTTGTGACCAAGGTTGCAAGGATTGTGTACCTTACACATCGTTCGTTAATGTAGTTGTCTGTTGCTTTGAGTTTACACTTTGGGTGGGGCTTGCAACTTAATATCGGTGAGATGTTTTGGATAGATATCTCAAGGTGGATGATTAGTAAGTAGATGCTGATGAACAAACGGTCTACTTGTCTTGGTGTATTGCCCATTACTATTGAACCTCTAACTATCAAGGAGCATAATTAGCATTGCGGTGCGATCATAATTCTGTCAATTGCCCAACTGTGATTTGTTTACCCTTGCATAGTTGTTTATCGTCTTTTGGGAGAGAGACATCACTAGTGAATGTCTTGTGACTCCACTCCATATCGCCATCATTGCGTACACCTCCACCATTTACCGCTTTATTTAGTTTTCCGTTGCAATCACTATTATGTTCCCGCTTGTGTTTTGATCCTTTGCAAACTACAAGGACGGAGAGATTGACAACCTCTTTGTACTCATTGGGAGCAAAGTTATTTGTTGTGTGTGCAGGTTCACATGTTTTGCTAGTCCTAGGGTGGAAGACACCTACTTGTTGAGCCCAGGAGTCCTATTGGTTTGATAAACCTTACAGTCTCTGTGTGAGGGAAATTTGCTGATGACTACATCTCCACCTTCCACTTGGGGTCCAGTGAGGGGCGAGAAGAATATACATCACCTCATCATCACATGGGTAAACAAATTATAGTTGGACAATTGACATAATTATAAACGAACCACAATGCTAATTATACTACTTGAAAGTTAGATGCTCAATAGTAATGGGCAGTACGCCAAGACAAGTAGACCGTTTATTCATCATCATCTACTTACTAATCTTCCACCTTGAGATATCTATCCAGAACATCTCGCTGGTATTAAGTTGCGAGCCCCACCCAAAGTGTAAACTCAAAGCAACAGACAACTGCATTAACGAACTTTGCGTAAGGTAAACAATACTTGCCACCACGGTCACAAGCACCGTTGTTTTCTCCCTGGTGGCAACAACACATCCCCTAGTCTCATGTTTCTGTCACCCAAGCTAGACATTAGGGGGCATGAACCCACAATCATGCATAACGCTCCCTCTTGGAGTTACAATCTACTACTCGGCCAAAGCAATAAAAAGCAACGGAGAACATGCATGAATCACTAAAGAACATAATATAAAAGGATAATCAAATATAAAACTCATCACAATCAGAACATAATCTCATAATCCATCGGATCCCAACAAACCGAGCATAGCAATAGCAGGAAAATTACATAGATGCCTTGATCATGAAGGGCAGCTCACAAGGGCTAATCATTGAAGCACAAGATTGGAGAGAAGACATCACATAGCTACTGGTCATTGACTCATGGTCCAAGGAGAACTACTCGCGGCACGTCCGGGAAGCGTCCATGGTGTTGGAGAAGCTCCCGGAGGTCAATCCTGCCTCCGGCAGGGTGCCGGGAAGAAGTCTCCTGACGCTCCCGATCTGGGAAGCGCTGCGGCGGCGGAACGATGGAGAAATTCGCGATTCTGGATATGATTGAAGGGTTTCCAATCGGAGGCGTAAGTATAGGCTAAAGTAGGGCGTCAAAGGAGGTGGGGACCACCCAGGCGACCTAGGTGCACGGCTAGGGGCCAGGCTGCGCATGGAGGCCGCTTGGGAAACTCTTGGCTCCCCTCTAGCCCATCTTTGGTGCTTCGGAAGCTTCCTTCATGCTGATTTTTATATATTTTTCTCGGGATTTTTGGGACTCAGTAAATTTGGGTAAAAGTCCCTGCAAAAAAAACATCAGCTGACAGGAACTTGCACTGGGTGCACTGAGTCAGTAGGTTAGTCCAAATATGTGTAGCAAGATATGAAAGTGTAGCAAAACATATAACAATGTCACCCAAAAGATCATGGAACAAGCAGAAAGTATAGATACATTTGAGACGTATCAATAACTGATTGGTTTGATGTAATAAGAGAGTTTTCTAAAGAATGTTGCTTGTCAAAGTCATGATTCCTACAGTTTTTGTTGATTCCAATCATGCAATTTCACACCCAAAATATACTCCGAGTGATGAGCAATCCTCTCACTCAGGGGCTTAGCTACGAACCAGTCTTCGCCTAAGTATAAAACCCACTCCGAGTGATGAGTAATCCTCTCACTCGGGGGCTTAGGTGCAAACCAGTCTTCGCCTAATTATAAAACTCACCCCAAGTGACGGGCAATCCTCTCACTCGGGGGCTTAGCTGTGAACCAGTCTTCGCCTAAGTAAAAAACTCACCCCGAATGACGAGCAATCCTCTCACTCAGGGGCTTAGCTGCGAACCAGTCGTCGCCTAACTATAAAACTCAATCCTAGTGACGAGCAATCCTCTCACTCGGGGGCTTAGTTGTGAACCAGTCTTCGCCTAAGTATAAAACTAACTCCGAGCGACGAGCGATCCTCTCACTCGGGGGCTTAGCTGCGAACATGTTTTTGCCTAAGTTAAAAAACCCTCCGAGTGAATAGCAGCCTATTCAATTGGATGCTTAGCCGCGAACTAGTCTTCGCCTAAGTATAAAACTCACTTCGAGTGACGAGCAATCCTGTCACTCGGGGGCTTAGCTGCGAACATGTTTTCGCCTAAGTTACAAACCTCTCCGAGTGAATAGAAACCTATTCACTCGGATGCTTAGCTGCGAACTAGCCTTCACCTAAGTTTAGAACATACTCCGAATGACAAGCAATCCTCTCACTCACAGGCTTGGCCACGAACCAGTTTTCGCCTAAGTATAAATCTCACTCCGAGTGATGAGCGATCTTCTCACTCAGGGGCTTGGCTGCGAACATGTCTTTGCCTAAATTAGAAAACCCTGCCAAGTGAATAGAAACCTATTCACTCGGGGGGCTTAGCGGTGAATCAGTCTTCGCCTAAGTTACACTAGAGCCGAGTGAAAAACAATCTTTCCACTCGGATACTTAACCGTTAATCAGACTTCGCTTAAGCAAGGGATTATCCCGAGCGTCAAGATAATTCAAAAACCACACAAACTCAGCCAAACACAGATAAACTCAAAGATACCCAGCTCGGATTAAAGTTGTCTAGGCGAATGAAAGTACTCGCGTTTAACACCTGAAAGAAGTTTTAACAGATACATCAACACTCGGCATACCGAGGCGAATAAAAGTTTGGACTGTAATCGAAGTTTCTTTTCAAGGCTCACCAGGACCTGCAGGCTCAACGAAGGTGTCATGATCGATCCCATCAGCAATGCGAGTGGCCACGTTGATGAAGGTCTCCATGAAGTCCTCAAACCGGAGCTTCTTCGTATTAGCCACCTCGAGCGCCTTCAGCTTATCTTCCCTAGCCTCCTTGCAATGGACTCGGATGAGCGAAAGAGTCATGTCGGCTCTGCAACATGCATCAGACTTCTTCCATGCCTGCACCCTGTTGGGAATCTAGTCCAAGTGGCTCATTATTGACTCCAGATCAGTCTGGAGGGTGTCTTCAGGCCACAACTCCTTGTCGATCTTCCCCAACGCGGTTCGCAATCAGGCGACGTACCCTTGGACCTTCAGAAGACGAACATTGAGGCAAAACATATTCATGGACACAACATCTGAAACAGGTGACTTGATAGGGTCCAGATGCGGCTCCACTTCTTCAGTATACTTATCAAAATCTTGGTGGAATTCTGTGTGAAGGAAAAATGAAAGGTCACTGATACGTATCCGTCGTATCTACTTTTCCGAACTCTTTTCCCTTGTTTTGGACTCTAACTTGCCTGATTTGAATGGAACTAACCCAGACTAACGCTGTTTTCAGCAGAATTGCCATGGTGTTGTTTTTGTGCAGAAATAAAAGTTCTTGGAATGTCCTGAAATTTACGGAGATTTTCCTGGAATAAAAGAAAAATACCTGCACAAAGATCCACCGGAGGGGGCGTGCTAGTGGGCCACAAGGCCACAGGCCGCGGCCACCCCCTAGGTCGCACCGTGAGGGCTTGTGGGGACCACGTGGCACCACCGCCCCCAAACTCAGCTCTATTTATTCCGTCTCACCCGGAAAAAAAATTAGAGAGAAGGTTTCATCGTGGTTTACGATACGGAGGCGCCGCCACCTCTTGTTCTTCATCTGGAGGGTAGATCCGGAGTCCGCTCGGGGCTCCGGAGAGGGGAAATCGTCGACATCGTCATCATCAACCTTCTTCCCTCAACAATTCTATGATGCTCTTCATCGTTCGTGAGTAATCTCATCATAAGCTTGCTGGACGGTGATGAGTTGGATGAGATCTATCATGTAATCGAGTTAGTTTTGACGGGGATTGATCCCTAGTATCCAGTATGTTCTCGATTGATGTTGCTACTACTTGGCTATGCTTAATGCTTGTCAATAGGGCCCGAGTGCCATGATTTCAGATCTGAACCTATTATGTTGTCGCCAATATATGTGTGTTTTAGATCCTATCTGGCAAGTTGTAGTCACTTACTATGTGTTATGACCCGGCAACCCCGGAGTGACAATAGCCGGAACCACTCCCGGAGATGACCATAGTATGAGGAGTTCATGTATTCACCACGTGTTAATGTGTTGGTCCGGTTCTTTATTAAAAGGAGAACCTTAATATCCCGTAGTTTCCATTAGGACCCCACTGCCACGGGAGGGATGGACAATAGATGTCATGCAAGTTCTTTTCCCTAAGCACGTATGACTACATACAAAATACATGCCTACATTAGATTGACGAACGGGAGCTAGTTACATATCTCTCTGTGTTATAGATGTTACATGATGAATCACATCCGTCACACTCATCCATCACTGATCCACTACCTACGAGTCTTTTACTACTGGTCCTTGCTATGTTACTTTGTCCAGGCTTGTCCCTTGCTACAAAAGGGATTGGGCCACTTTGTTGCTGCTGTTGTTACTCCGTTGCTACTGTTGTTACTCTGCTGCTACTGTTGTTCATTGTTACTTCGTTGTTACTTGTCGCAAGATCCTTTTTTGTCACCATTGGCGGGGAAGAACAGTTCCCCGTCCACGTGCAACACTGGCGCCATTGCTACAACAGTTAGGAATAGTCTGCCGTCAACTGTTCTGTTTCTCACACCGTTGCTATCATACTACTTTGCTACTGATACTTTGCTTGCAGACACTAATCTTTCAGGTGTGGTCGAATCTGACAAACTCAGCTGCTAATACTCAAGAATATTCTTTCGTTTCCCCTTTGGCGAATCAACAAATTTGGGTCGAATACTCTACCCTCGAAAACTGTTGCGATCCCCTACACTTGTGGGTTATCAAGACCTTTTTCTGGCACCGTTGCCGGGGAAGCACAACTATATTCTCTGATTCACTTGGGATTGACGTTTGCTGGTCACTATGAGGAATCCGAAAGATCCAAGAACCAAAATCTTGCCTTCCACTACGAGGAGAGGTAAGGAACTGCCATCTAGCTATGCACTTGATTCACCTTCAGTTTCGAGTAAGTTTGCGACATCGCCTCATGCTAGAAATTTTGATACCACTATGCTTGATGATGCTACTTCTGCTGCCCATGATGCTATGCTTGATACTATGCCTGATGATGCTATGCTTGCTACTATGCCTGATGATGCTATGCTTGATACTATGCCTGATGACGCTATGCTTGATACTATGCCTGATACTGCTTTGCCACTAGGTGCATTCCTTGATGCACATATTGCTAGAGTTGCTGCTAGACGTGACGATACTTCTGAAACTGCTGATACTATTGAAGTAAACCTGTTACTATGCCTGTTATGCCTGATACGCGCTATATTATGGAGGGAGAAATAGCTGAGGACTTTCTTGCGTGTAAGGATAGCTATGATGTTGAGAGACTACTGCTCAAGTGGAAAGAAAAATCTCTGAACGCTAGGATGAAATATGACCCGAAGTTTGCAACTTCGCCTATCTTTGTGACCGATAAGGATTATGAATTCCCTGTTGACCCTGAGTTAATCACTCTGGTCGAATCTGATCCTTTTCACGGTTATGAGTCTGAAATGGCTGTAGCCCATCTTACCAAACTGCACGATATAGCCACCTTATTCACTAGTGAGGAAAAGATCCGCCACTACTATATCCTCAAGTTGTTTCCTTTCTCGCTAAAGGATGATGCTAAGACTTGGTTCACTTCTCTTGCTCCTGGTTGTGTGCGTAGCCCCCAGGATATGGTCTACTACTTCTCTGAAAAATATTTCCCTGCCCATAAGAAGCAAGCTGCCTTGCGGGAAATATACAAATTTGCTCAAGTTGAGGAAGAGAGTCTCCCACAAGCTTGGGAGAGGCTCATCCAGCTACTAAATGCTTTGCCTCATCACCCTCTTGAGAAGAATGAAATACTTGATATCTTCTATAATGGACTTACCGATGCTTCCAAACACCACCTAGATAGTTGTGCCGGTTGTGTTTTTAGGGAACGAACCGTAGAACAAGATGAGATTCTACTGAATAACATCTTGTGCAATGAGAATGCTTGGACTATTCCCGAACCACCTCCTAAGCCATCTCCGAAGAAAAGAGGTATTCTATTCCTCAGTCCTGAAGATATGCAAGAAGCCAAGAAATCTATGCGAGAGAAAGGCATTTAATCTGAAGATGTCAAAAATCTACCACCTATCGAAGAGATCCATGGTCTCGATAACCCGATACAGTAGCAGAAGTAAATTCTCCGCGAAGGTTTGATGAGAGTGATATTCCTTTTGATGAACCTGCTAGTTTATGCATGCATGAATTTGATAACTTTTTTGCCAAACAACAAAGTTTCAATGATTATGTTAGCAGACAATTGGAACAGAATGCTCGTATGCTTAGTCATTTAAGGGCTTGTGTGGATAGAAATGTAAATGATCTTAAGCTTCTGAGTAAACATTCCTCTATGGTTACCACTCAGGTAGAACAAGTACTTAAAGCTCAGAATGACTTGCTCAATGAGTTGAATGACAATTCTGTCAGAGTCGTCACTAGAGGCGGTAGAATGACCCAGGAACCTGTGTATCCTGAGGGTCATCCGAAGAGAGTTGAACAAGATTCTCAAGGAGTTAGCACTGATGCACCTAGTCATCCTAGAAAGAAGAAGAAAGATGATAGGAACTTGCACGCTAGCAACCCTGTTGCTTCTACACGTGAGAGTCCAAACGATGTCACTGTTTCTGATGCTGAAACACAATCTGGCGATGAACATGAGCCTAATGATAATATCAATAGTGATGTTCATGTTGATGCTCAACCTAGCAATGATAAGGTTGTGGAGATTGAACCTGTTGATCTTGATAACCCACAACCTAAGTATAGAAGATACGGTAAGAATGACTTCACTGCTAGGAAGCATGGTAAAGAAAGGGAGTCGTGGGTTCAAAAACCCATGCCCTTTCCTCCCAAACCATCCAAGAAAAAGGATGATGAGGATTTTGAGCGATTTGCTGAAATGATCAGACCTGTCTTTCTGCAGATGCGTTTGACAGATATGCTCAAAATGTCTCCGTATGCTAAGTACATGAAAGATATTGTGACTAATAAGAGGAGGATACCTGAGGTTGAGATTTCCACCATGCTTGCTAATTATACCTTCAAGGGTGGAACTCCTAAGAAACTAGGTGATCCCGGTGTGCCCACTATAGCTTGCTCCATTAAAGGTAACTACGTTAGAACTGCGTTATGCGACCTTGGAGCCGGTGTTAGTGTTATGCCTCTCTCTCTTTATCGAAGACTTGAACTGGATAAGTTGACACCCACTGAAATCTCTCTGCAAATGGCCGACAAATCAACTGCTTTCCCTATCGGCATTTGCAAGGATGTGCCTGTTGTGGTTGCTAATGTCACTATCTTAACAGACTTTGTTATCTAGGATATTCCTGAGGACGATGCCATGGCGGTCATCCTCGGAAGACCCTTTTTAAACACCGCAGGGGCTGTTATAGATTGCAACAAAGGCAATCTCACTTTCCATGTCAACGGTAATGAGCATACGGTGCACTTTACGAAGAAACAATATCGAGTATATTGCATCAATGCTATCGAAAAAACTTCATCAATACTTATTGGGAGCTTTGAATGCCCTATTCCTCGTGTCAAGATGAAGTATGATTTGCTTGTTGGCGAGATTCACATCCCCATTGAGGTGACCTAGAGACTATTAGAAAATTCTCCGTTCTCTTTTACGATTCAAAAAGGTTTGTCGAGGAGGCTTGATCAACCTGACTGACAGATTTCTTTCGATGACCATGAGATGGATGAATCGAGGAGTCACAAACCTCTGTTCCGAGCTTTCACCTTAGGTTTCTTAGAATAAAAATGATAGATTTAGTTTAGTTTTCCCTGTTTTCTGTTTTAGCGTCCGGTAGAAAAGTACCCCGAAAATAAAAGTTCTCCGAACGTCTTGAAAATCAAGTATTAATTTTTCTGGAATTTTTGAAAAATTCTGAGACAAAGAGCTTGTATGGGCCCCACACCAGTGGTCCACAATCCCTAGGGGCACGAGCCCCCCTAGCCACGCCATCCAGGTTTGTGGGGCCCACAGGCACCCCCTCCACTTATTCTTGCTCTCATCTCGTTCCCCTACCTCTAGAAAAAATCGTTTCGTAGCTCAAACCCGTGTTTTTGCTCCTCTTGGTGGGATTTACGATCTCTTTGCTCAAATCACCATTCTCCGAACTGTTTTGGGGAAATTACTCCTTGGTAAGTGACTCCTCCATTGGTCCAATTAGTTTTTGCTCTAGTGCCTTATACTCCGCGTATTTTTTGTGCCTTGGTGACCATGTTCTTGAGCTTTGCATGCTGATTTTAGCTGGTCACAAGTAGTTTTGATGCGTAATATGGTCTCTAGGCACTTGTGGGAGTAGTTGCAACGCGTTTCATTGAGCCTTGTTCACCTTTCCTTAGAATCACTGAAAATTTCAGAAAAGGAAGATGTTCAGGAGAAACTTTCATGGTGGTTCCTCAAGCAAGAGAGGTCCCCGTCTTGCAATTCGGGAGCCTGATCCTTACCAACCAAGGGACGCGCAGGTACAACCATGTGAATGGCCTTATGATGAATTTATGATTGAGGCAGGTTTCAAAGATGAGTTTGATGCACTTGTTCACAACGTCGGACTCGAAGAATTCATATCCGATAAACGTGAACAGTATGTCGCTCTCACTGCCTCTTTTGTTCGTAGATTCAAATTTTCAGCTGGTCGTGAAACATCGGTACTGTTTGATCTCTATGATAAATCGTATACCATGGATTTGGAGGATTTCAACAGAATTTGCAAAATACCTATTTGGGGTAGCCTCTTTGATCCTCCTAAATCTTCGGTTAGAAATTTTTGCTCTCGTATTACGGTTGGAGAAACTAGAGACATTACGCAAGCTACCATGGGGAGTATTCATTTTCCTGCCTTGCATTACTTTGCCCTCTTCATAGGCAGATGCATTAATGGCAAGATTGAGCATTGTCAGCTCTGCGCACCCGACCTTAGTAACCTTAAGAGCGTAGTGACGGGTGACAAAAGCATCAACATGGGAGCTATTATAGCAAGGAGGCTGAATAAGAATGCTATTGAAGGGGATTTCTTTGGTGGGATCTATGCCACTCGCATAGCAAATTTTCTTGGAGTACCCATCCACGAAGGAGATCCCCCGCTCCATACAGCTTTCCTTGACCGCGTCGCTTTGACACGCTACCAGTTCCTTGAGAGGGATGATGAATCCCTCCTATATCGTTTGATATTTAACCGGAAGCGTGTTTTCCATATTATCCTTCCTGCTCCTGCCTTCTTTGACTTTCAAGTAAAACAAAGGAGAGGAAGAGGAGTATGAGAGGGAGGCAAAGGCTGCTCGTCTCCGTGAGGCATCTATTCAGGCCGTGGCTGCAGCGCTCCCGTATAACCCCCATTATGATTTTGGGTTTTGCCAGGACCATCCTTGGGAGTAGATGAACTTAGGCCAAAAGACTAAGCTTGGGGGAGTACGTGTTCTCACCGACTTTACATTCTTGCTTATGCTTTCACTTTGTTAGCCGGTGTTTACACTTTGCCACTGTATCATCCATGCTAGTTTATTTTCCTTTTCTTGTTTTCTTTTCGTGTGTTAGTCTAGTTTGAGAAAACCCAAAAAGATTTTCTTTTTCTTCTTTCGCTTGTTGGGAGCTTTCCCGTGTAAATAGTTTTCTTTTTCTTTGGGTCAAAGTAGAAGATATTGGTTACAATGTTTAGTGGTTCTTGCATGCATACCTATTTAGCTTCCAAAGAGCCATATTACTTTGTCTTCTCCTTTGTGTTTGCCTGCAGATTCCAGCTTTAGTCCAATGCACGAGCACGCTTATTATTGTTCACATCGTTCGGCCGTGCAAGTGAAAGGCAATAATGACGATATATGATGAAGTGGCTGAGCGTGGAAAAGCTGGTATGAACTCGATCTATTTTGTTTTTGTAAATATGACTAGCTCATCATGCCTGATTCAGCTTTGTTGTGAGAGAAACATGTTTGTAATGACAACTTAGAGATCATAGTTTCTTATGCCATGCTTACTTAGCTAGGAGCTTATAATGGTTTGTCTTGGATGCCCACATGAATGTTGAGATGACTGTGTTGTAGTATGATAGGATGGTATCCTCCTTTGAATGATTCAAGTGGCTTGACTTGGCGCATGTTCACACATGTAGTTGAAACAAAATCAACATAGCCTCTATGATGTTCATGTTCATGGTGATTTATGTCCTACTCATGCTTGCATTGAATGTTAGTTAATCTCAATGCATTTTGATGACTGTTGTCGCTCTCTAGTTGGTCGCTTCCCAGTCTTTTGCTAGCCTTCACTTGTACTAAGCAGGAATACTGCTTGTGCATCCACCTCCATAAACCCAAAGTTGTTCCATGTAAGTCCACCATACCTACCTATGTGTGGTATCTACCTGCCGTTCCAAGTAAATTTGCATGTGCCACTCTCTAAACCTTCAAGAAATAATCTGTTTTGCATGCCCGAACCGCTCATGTGGTGACAGGGGGCTATTGGTATCTTCCATGCTAGGCGTGTTATGGACGGTACCCGAGGATTCGGTAATTGGAATTCCCAGTTCCATGCTCAAATCAAAAAGATAATTGCAAACAAAACTCCCACAGGATTGATGTTGGTATGGACGGTACCCGAGGATTCGACTAGCCGTGGAGTGTGATTGATTGGTGGTGGGGGAGTCAAAACTTTACTTTTCTGTTTGGGAACCGCCGATAGCATGTGTAGCGTCGAAGATGTTGAGAACTCTTAGTCATTGCGTTGACAATGAAAGCATGCCACCCAAAATTATTATCTCTGTTTTCAAAGCTTGAGCTCTGGCACCTCTGCAAATCAATGCTTCCCTCTGCGAAGGGCCTGTCTATTTATGTTCCTGTTGAGTCATCCTCCTCTTACAAAAGCACCAATTAGAGAGCACCTTTGTCGTTTTTATGCTTTCCTTTTAACTATGTTGAGTATGACTATGACTGGATCTTCATTGCCTTGAGTTACAATGTTTAGTCAGCCCTTGGTCTTTGAAGGTGCTCTCCATTTATGTTTTGCGGTCTCAGAAAGAGCTAGCGAGGTACCATCTATTCGTGCCGCTTCATGATTGTTTTGATTGAAGTGTCGACTTTTGAGACTTATTATTATTTGCTCACTAGTTGATTATGCCATTGATATGAGTTTACCGTGAGACCTAGATGTCATTTGCTTATGTGGTTTGCTTGTGATGTTGCTGAAATTCTGGTTATGAGTTAGACATAGTTGCAACAACAAGATCAAACAGAGTTTGTCAAAGTTTTTCTTTTGTCTCTCTCAGTTTGTGAACTGAGTTGCTTGAGGACAAGCAAGGCTTTAAGCTTGGGGGAGTTGATACGTCTCCGTCGTATCTACTTTTCTGAACTCTTTTGCCCTTGTTTTGGACTCTAACTTGCATGATTTGAATGGAACTAACCCGGACTAACGTTGTTTTCAGCAGAATTGCCATGGTGTTGTTTTGTGCAGAAATAAAAGTTCTCGAAATGTCCTGAAAATTTACGGAGATTTTTTCTGGAATAAATGAAAAATACCTGCGCAAAGATCCACCGGAGGGGGCGTGCTAGTGGGCCACAAGCCCACAGGCCGTGACCACCCCCTAGGCCGCACCTTGAGGGCTTGTGGGGCCCACGTGGCACCACCGCCCCCAAACTCAGCTCTATTTATTCCGTCTTGCCCGAAAAACATTTAGAGAGAAGGTTTCATCGCGTTTTACGGTACGGAGGCGCCGCCACCTCCTGTTCTTCATTTGGAGGGCAGATCTAGAGTCCGTTCGGGGCTCCGGAGAGGGGAAATCATTGCCATCATCATCATCAACCTTCCTCCATCGACAATTCCATGATGCTCTTCATCGTTCGTGAGTAATCTTATCGTAGGCTTGCTGGACGCTGATGAGTTGGATGAGATCTATCATGTAATCGAGTTAGTTTTGATGGGGATTGATCCCTAGTATCCACTATGTTCTAGATTGATGTTGCTACTACTTGGCTATGCTTAATGCTTGTCACTAGGGCCCGAGTGCCATGATTTCAGATCTGAACCTATTATGTTGTCGCCAATACATGTGTGTTTTAGATCCTATCTTGCAAGTTGTAGTCACCTACTATGTGTTATGACCCGGCAACCCCAAAGTGACAATAGCCAAAACCACTCCCGGAGATGACCATAGTATGAGGAGTTCATGTATTCACCACGTGTTAATGCTTTGGTCCGGTTCTTTATTAAAAGGTGAACCTTAATATCCCGTAGTTTCCATTAGGACCCCGCTGCCACGGGAGGGATGTACAATAGATGTCATGCAAGTTCTTTTCCCTAAGCACGTATGACTACATACGGAATACATGCCTACATTAGATTGACGAACGTGATCTAGTTACATATCTCTCCGTGTTATAGCTGTTACATGATGAATCACATCCGTCACACTCATCCATCACCGGTCCACTGCCTACGAGTCTTTTACTACTAGTCCTTGCTACGTTACTTTGTCTAGGCTTGTCCCTTGCTACGAAAGGGATTGGGCCATTTTGCTGCTGCTGCTGTTACTCCGTTGCTATTGTTGTTACTCTGCTGCTACTGCTATTCCTTGCTACATCATTGTTACTTGTCGCAAGATCCTTTTTATTCACTGTTGGTAGGGAGGAATAGTTCCCCGTCCACGTGCAACACTGGCGCCATTGATACAACAGTTAGGAATAGTCTGCCGTCAACAGTTCTGTTTCTGACACCGTTGCTATCATACTACTTTGCTACTGATACTTTGCTTGCAGACACTAATCTTTCAGGTGTGGTTGAATCTGACAAACTCAGCTGCTAATACTCGAGAATATTATTTCATTTCCCATTTGGCGAATCAACAAATTTGGGTCAAATACTCTACCCTCGAAAGCTGTTGCGATCCCCTACACTTGTGGGTTATCAGTCACTCACAATCCATTCGGTAAAGTCTGAAGAAATTCACTCGGTGAAAGAAGCGTACCAGTGGGCGTGCCGAGCATCTTCCTCACGAAGTCCCCCAGATACTTGTCCATGGCGTTTCCCCTTTTAGCCATCTACTCAAGTTTTTTGGCCCACACAGTTTGTTCTTTCTTCAGTTTGGCGTTCTCTTGTTTTATCTTGCTGACTGCCAAGAGCTTCTCCTCAACAGTCATGGATTTCTCCTTAGCCTCTACGAGGATCTTATCCTTATCCTCGAGTGCTTTCTTCAAGACATTCAGGTCATTGGTTGTCACTTCCAGATCCAGCTGAAGCTGGTTCTTCTCTGATTCCAAGTTGGCATATTTGGCTCCAATCTCACAGGTTTTCTAAAAACATCAAGGAAATAGGTCAGTCGACTCTAATATTTTTCCACCCCCGAGTGGAGAAGTGCAGTTCAGTCGACCGAATGGCGGCCCGCCGTCCCCACCCACATTCCCCTACAAAGCGTCATATCATGGTTGATGGAAATTATGTCCATGAAACTCGTAGGATAATCCTTGCTGGTTCGGACGTTTCCATTACTAAGACAAAGATTCAGTGGTGGAGATACTAAAGAAACATATTCACTCGACAGACAGAGTGGCACACATACTCTAAGTACGAAAAAGGACCCTGCGTCCAAGTTCTTAATACTATTGGCCTTCGTGAATGGTCGACAACAGTCTCGAAGACTACACCTAGTGGGTGCACTCACCGTGCCCCCGCTGGATACAAAACCACTCGACCAGGTCCGACCAGGACGAGTCAAAAAAAGAGGAGAAGGGTGTGTCTTCCAATCAGTCCCCTGCCGATGCAAGTACTCGGTAGCGGTCTCGGGGACTACACCTAGTGGGTGCACTCAACGTGCCCCCACTGGATGCAAAACCACTCAACTAGGTCCAGCGTGGCTGAGTCAAAAAAAATAAGAGTGTGTCTTCCAATCAGACCCCTGCCGATGCAAGCACTCGACAACGGTCTCGGGGACTACACCTAGTGGGTTCACTCAGCGTGCCCCCACTGGATCAGAAACAAGCAACCATACGACGCAAGAAAACACCGGGTGGGTGTAAAGTCAAGATGGACAGGATTCAATCAGAAATGAACTTACAATTGCACTTACTCGAACATTAGCTTGAAGCACCAAACTGGCATCGTACGCCAACTTGCTAGCCTCATACGCCTCCTTTGTCCGCAACATCATCTGTTCGACCTGAATCATGGCCTCTTTAGCAGCTCCAGTATGGTCTTCCAGTACACGGTGCATAGGATATACAATCATTGAAGGAGTCGGCATTGCAGCGGAGGTAACAGGAGTTACGGGAAGAGGCACAGTCAGCACCGTAGTCACAACAACCGAACTAGCTAGAGGAGCTATAGTCACAACAATCGAACCGTCTGGAGGAGCACTCGACACCGGCGTTTGAGGCATGGTTTTAGCTAATTCGGCAGTTGACCACCACAGTTCTTCATCTTCATCCAAGAGGATGACATCTGTATCTGCCAATCGACAATGCCAGTTAGTCCAATCGACGAATCATATCTTGAAAATAGAATAGAATGGAGACTTGTCATACTTCGTTGGGAGGTGGCCGTGTCCGCAGTGTCCACGTCCATGGTTTCTTCATCTCGAGGAGGTGACGTCATTGAGGTAACAACTCTAGCAAGAAAATTCCACTCGCACATCAAAGGCATGAAATTTCACAATGACAAAAGAAAGAAAGAAGTGAACACTCACGCAGAAGTGACTGGCACAACAATCCTCATTCGAGGAGGACCCGTTCTCCTTTGCGTAGCTCCGGCTCGACCTCCCCTTCAAGTAGCCTCCATGAATTCTCAGCTATCATCCCGTCTTTGATGAGCTCCAGAACATCCTCCTTCCAGACGGTTGACGGGATAAAATCTACCTGGATCCACCCTGGCGGCAACCCGAATCGACCGCGTGACTTCTTCGACTTTTCGCCCTTTTTGGCGAGCTCAGGCTTTCTCGTCTTGCCTTTCGTCACCCCAGCGGCTGCAGAGGCAGATCAAAGCAGAACCCACATAGCAGAGATGGATAGGAAATAGAGGAGAATTAAGAAAAGGCACTGCTCCAACCCTAGCGCCGACCGGATTTATAACCGCCCGATTGAGTCGCTGACTGGTGGGCCTGCCAGATCTCTGTCTATCATGATAACTGAGGAGGCGCGATACGTGGCGATAAGGGTGGCGTGATAATCGAGGCATTGTTATCCCACTTGCCCTGGTTGTTTCGTCATCACCGCATAGTGCATGCTAACCAAAATTTCGAATCTCGTGAAATCCTGACCTGATGAAGTGATCTGTAACATCTCAAGATCCCGTTTGTCAATCGGATCAACCTCAATGCTCAAATTCACTCGGACGTACTTCACAGCAGAATCGATCAGGGTGAATGACGAAGACTTCGATCGACGCATAGTTCTACTAAGCCCCGAAGCACGTTCAAGATCTGTATGCCTCGATAAAATTTGCATCTACCCCTTCCTCACTCGAACCCCGATCCATTCAGGGGCTAATGATGGAGATATGCACCTAGGGTAGGGCCATAGGCCTGACCTGCATGTCCTACCTAAGGGCACCTCATTAAAGACTTGAAGACTACAAGGAGGACTCCAATTGGATAGACATAGCATCTGAGTCACCCAGTAAGCAATCACTCGGAGAATCTCCACCTTCACTCGACAATCAACTTGCACTCGGAAGAACCAAAAGCCAGACGACATAGAAGACCAGAAGCCACTACAGGGAGGCCGACAGGCGAGCATTAGGCTTGTCATCATAAGTAACATTAATTACATACGTTACCAGTAACATACGCCTTTAAGCTCCACTAATCGAACCCTTGGATGCCCGGGCCTTGATGAGGGGTAGTGCACTCTATATAAGCCACCCCTTCCCTCTGGCACAAGGGTTTGCACCCCGTGTAACACGCATTCCACACTGCAAGAGTTCCTGAGCACTAAGACGTAGGGTTGTTACCTCCACGAGAGGGGCCTGAACTCATACATCTTGTGTACAAGATTGCCGTAGCTAGGACTCTGTCCTCTCCTTTCATACCCCATACCTCTATTGTGCGGTTCATTCCCACGACAGTTCCCAAACTGAAAAATAAGTTTATTCCTTTTTCCACCATTCTTTCACACTGCACGGCTAGCTGCATCCACTGGTACCATTGAGACCAGCACTTTTCAAGGGATTTATTATTTGACAACATAAAATAAATTTTCTTTGCATTTCAGGATTGGACGTCCCTATTACCGACATACTCTCGTGCAATGACAAGTGAATAAACACTCATCTTGAGAATAACCTATTTAACATGGAAGATACCAGCCACCCCTTGCCGCTTCATGAGCGGTACGGGCACACAAAACAGAAGTTCAATTTGAATATTAGAGTTGGCACATACTAATTTACTTAGAACGACACTCAAATACCACATATAGGTAGGTATGGTGGACTCATTTGGCACAAGTTTGGTTTTAGGATTTGGATGCACAAGCATCATTCCCGCTTAGTACAAGTGAAGGTTAGCAAATAGATTGAGAAGCGCCCGACCAAGGAATGAAAACCATCATAAGCGAACATTAAACATAACTAACATCGAATAATGCAACAAAAGTAGGATGTAATTTCATAGCACAATTATTTACTTTATGTGCACGCATGGGGAATCACAAACCTAAACACCAATATTCTTACTAAAGCCTAATTACTCATCAACACAACTCACATATCACTATCTACATATCGCAAAACTATTGCAAAGAATCAAGTTTAACATCAAATGATCTTCATGAAAGTTTTTATTATACCTCCCTTGGATATCTATCACTTTGGTAGCCAATTTAATTTGAAGCAAATTGCCAACGCTAATAACAAGCTCTCAAACAAATATAAGTGAAGAACGAGGGTACAAGTTTCTTTAAATTTTTCAACTCTCAAAATAATATAAGTGAAGCAAGAGAAATTTCTTCAAAGTTTCTACTAACTCTCAAATTAATCTAAGTGAATCATGAGAGTATATCTCTTCAAAATAACAACACCACCATGCTCAAAAAGATATATGTGAAGTACTAGAGCAATTCAATCAAACTAGTCTCAAAAGATATAAGTGAAGATCAATGAGTAGTCAAACAATTAAGTAGCTATGTGAGGACTCTCTCTTAGTAAATATTTCATGATATTATATTTTATTTAAAACCGAAAATAAAAAAAGACACTCCAAGAATAGCACATATCATGTGGACAAATAAAAATTTAGGCTCAACATAGGCTAACCGATAGTTGTTGATGAACAAAGGTGGGATGCGTAGCATACCCAAGCTTAGACGACTGAGACTTATTGAAATATTTACTTGGGGTGCCTTTGTCATCCCCAAGCTTGATCTTTTGTATGTCATTCAATCCTCTCATATCCCGGTTTCACCTAAGTCTCAAAAACTTCATTCACACAATACTTGAAAAGAACTCGTGACATAGGTTAGTGCACATAAGCATAAATCAACTATTTATGTACTTCCAAGACAGGTAGCATAATAATTTTTAAACATTAGGTATTGTATAATATCATTTCCAAAATTTATATCTACTAATATAAGCTATGGAAACAATAGGATAAGTGGATAACAAAACTATGACAACAATATGTCTAAACAAGAAAGTCTCTAGAAATCTACTTAAAATTTGTACTTCTCTATCTAAAGAAATTCTGAAAATTTAGTACATTATAAATGATTTGTATGAAAGTACTGTGTAAATGTTTTATAAACTTTCCACGTTCGAGTAAAATATTATAATTCAAATACTACACCATAAGTTTCTGTTTTTGTACAACACACATTGCACATGCAATTCAAGCATTCTAAAGGCAATTCTTGAATTTTTTTATTGAAAAACAAGATTATAAATAACATGTAACCTAGAACAACAAAATAAAATTACGCTCCTAGCAAAACACATATCATGTGATGAATAAAAGTATAGCTCGAAGTAAGATATACCAATAATGTTGGAGATGAAAGAGGGGATGCTTTCCGTGGCATCCCCAAGCTTAGATGCTTGAGTCTTCCTTGGATATTACCTTGGGGTGACTTGGGAACCCCAAAAATTAGGTTCTTGCTGCTCCTTATTCTCCTCATATCGGTATATCACCCAAAACTTGAAAACTTCAATCACATAAAACTTAACGAAACTTCGTGAGATGGGTTAGTATGATAAATATAGATTATTCACTTAGGTAATGCCAATACAAGATTAATAATTACTCTCACATGATGCTTAATGTATTATATCATTCCCATAATTTATACTAATCAATATAAGCTATGGAAACACTAAAACAAGCAAACTATGCACCTAAAACAGAATCTGTCAAAAACAAAACATTATATGAAGATATGAATGGAAACCATACTTCCATGACTCCAAAAATTCTAAAAAACTAGTAAAACGCACAATATTTGCATACCAAAACTGTGTAAAAAATTCAAAAATTTTTGATGCTCCACTAAAACCACAGAAGTACTTCACTGGACGTAAAAGTTTCTATTTTTGAAGAGAATCAAACAAACAAGTATCCACACTATCCCAAAGGTTTTACTTGGCAATTTATTGAAACAAAAGTTATATATAATGATTAATACAGTAGCTTAATCACGTGAACACTCAAAAACATTAAGAATAATTATTGGGTTGTCTCCCAACAAGCGCTTTTCTTTAATGCATTTTAGCTACGCATGATGATTTCAATGATGCTCACATAAAAAGTAGTAACTGGAACATGCAAGAGAGCATCATGAAGCACATGACAAGCACATTTAAGTCCAACTCACTTCCTATGCATATGAATTTTGTAAGCAAACAATTTATTGTATCAATATTTAACTTGCATAGGAAGGCAAAACAAGCATGACTTCAAAAATTTGAACACATAGGGAGGAAACTTGATATTATTGCAATTTCTACAAGCATATGTTCCTCCCTCATAATAATTTTGAGTAGCATCATGAAGGAATTAAACAATGTAACTATCACATAAAGCATGCTTTTCATGATGCACAAGCATCGAATTTTTATTACTACCCACACGAGCAAAATTCTTATCATTCATAGTAGTGGGAGCAAACCCAACAAAATTACTATCATGAGATGCTTGATTGATATAATCCATGTGAAAATTAAAATCATGATGACATGTTTCATGGTTATCATTACTCTTTATAGCATACATGTAATCACAATAATCATCATACATAGGAGGCATGCTATAATCATAGTAATTATCATCATCACAAGTAGGGGGGCTAAAAATATCATTATCAAACATAGCATCCCCAAGCTTGTGGCTTTGCATATCATTAGCATTATGGATATTCAAAGAATTCATACCAAAAATATGGCTATCACGCTCATCATTCAAGGATTTCACATTAAGCATTTTCGTAAATTCTTCCCCTAGCAATTAAGCACAATTTTCCGAACCATCATTTTCATGAAAGACATTATAGAGACGAACAAATGAGGCAACCTAAATTCCATTTTTTGTAGTTTTCTTTTATAAAACCAAACTAGTGAAAAACAACAAACTAAAAGATTTAATAGAAAGATCTAAAGATATACCTTCAAGCTCTCACCTCCCCAGTAACGGCGCGAGAAAAGAGCTTGATGTATACTGCACAATTGTATTCTTGTGGACTCGTGTTGGGCCTCCAAGCACATAGTTTTGTAGGACAATAGCAATTTTACAGCAAGTGGATGACCTAAGGTTTATCAATCTGTGGGAGTCATAGGATGAAGATGGTCTCTCTCAAACATCCCTGCAACCAAATAATAAAAAGTCTCTTGTGTCCCCAACAGACCAAATACAATTGTAAATTGTATAGGTGCACTAGTTCGACAAAGAGATGGTGATAAAAGTGTAGTAATGATAGTAGATATTGATTTTTGTGATAGAAACAATAAAAAACAGCAAGGTAGCAAGTAAGAAAAGTGAGCACAAACTGTATTGCAATGCTTGAAAATGAGGCCTAGGGTCCATACTTTCGCTAGTGCAATCTCTCAACAATGGTAATATAATTGGATCACATAACAATACCTCAGTGTGCGATAAAGAATCACTCCAAAGTTCCTATCTAGCGGAGAACATAAGAAGAATTTTTTTGTAGGGTACGAGACCACCTCAAAGTTATTATTTCCAATCAATCTTTCCAAGAGTTAATACTAAAATAACAAGTTATCCTTTCTGATCGATCTATCCAAGAGTTCGTACTAAAATAACACCATAACAAATTAAAATTCATAATACTCAATCCAATACAAAGAACCTCAAAGAGTGGCCCAAGATTTGTACTGGAGAAAGAAAGACGAGAATGTGCATCAATCCCTATGCATAGGTTACCCCAATGTCACCTCGGGAATCCGTGAGTTGAGTGCCAAAACATATATCAACTGAATCAATATGATACCCCATTGTCACCACGAGTATTCATAGCAAGACATAAGTTAAGTCTCTCAAATCCATAAAAGTATTCAGGTCAACAAAACAAAATCTTAAAGGGAAAACTCAATTCATCACAACAAGATAGAGAGGGAAAACACCATATGATCCAACTATATTAGCAAATCCCGTGAAACATCGAGATCGTGCCATCTCAAGAACATGAGAGAGAGAGATTAAACACATAGCTACTAGTATAAACCCTCGGCCCTGAGGGTGGACTACTCCATCCTCATCATGGTGGCCATAGGGATGATGAAGATGGCCTCCCGTGATGATTTCCCCCTCCGACAGAGTGACAGAACAGGCTCCCGATTGGTTTTTCGTGGCTAGAGAGGCTTGCGGCGGTAGAACTTCTGATCTAGGGTTATTTCTGGGGGTTTATATATTTATAGAAATTTTTGGCGTCGGTCTCACATCAAGATGGGCCTCGAGGTGCCCACTATCCACTAGGGCGCAAGAGGGGGGGTAGGCGTGCCCTGGTGCCTAGTGGGCCCCATGGGCCTCCCCTCGTGTGATTCCCTGACTCTATGGATGACTTTTGGACAAAAAAAATTCCAAAAAGTTTTGTAACATTTGGACTCCGTTTGATATTGATTTTCTGCCAACTAAAAAACAAGCAAGAAACAACAACTCGCATTGGGCACTATGTCAATAGGTTCGTCCCAGAAAATGATATAAAGTTGCTAGAAAATGATTATAACCCATCCAAGAATGATAATATAACAGCATGGAACAATAAAAAATTATAGATACGTTGGAGACGTATCATGAGTCGAGTATCCAATGCATCTCCACTTGTCCCTAGAACAACAACACAAATGAAATGGTACCCAAACTCATTGGGACCAAAGAGTTAGAGAACCAACAATACATAGGACAAACTCCACATAAATATGTGCATATAGATAAGAAATTGAATTCCATGCACACTTTAGCCAATTAATGATGTGGTGACACTTTCCCTATATATTGGGTCGAAGAAAGAAAGCATGCCAAAGACGGTACATATAGTAAATGTGCATGCTCAAGGCTTTCAAGAATCAAATAAACACATAGTTGATAAGATACGAAAAGACAAGGTATCAAGTGAGAATAAAATACCAAGCGAAAAATTATCACTTGAAGAATAGCAATTCAAAGATACATCAAGGAATGTGATATCCATTGGCACATTCGAAATAAAAGGAAAGAAGATACCAATTGAAGGAAAACATACAAGAGGTATCATGTTCCCGAAAGAGAGCTAGGTTCCAAAGAAACCAAACCCTCGACATATTTTCATGATGGCACAAAGTATCATAAAGAGAAAGACTTGCCTTCCACCAACACCCACTTGATGGAGATCAAAACATTTGTATGATAAACACATAAAGAGAGTGTTCTAAAGAAAATAGGATAGCACCCCCAAGAGATGTGAATTATATAGAGTTTGCATGTGAATACAAAATGCACAAGATGAGATCATCACTTTCTCTATATCTATAGAACCGCTATACATGTTCAAAAAGATCGACAAGAGGCAAGGAAGACAAACGATACACAAAATTCAATGTAAAGATGATTAGCAATCTCTACCACATGAAAGGAATACCAATTATCAAAGGACAAGAAGTATTTGGAAATATTTCCCATTGGTAGATTGCAAATCTATCCAACATCATATTTACTCCTAAAACACAAGCAAATGACACTTGTAGAGCTAACATGCCACCTAGAAACAAGATAATTTACAATATCAACACTAAGTGGCAATAACTCAATATACACATTTTCTAGGCTTGTAATATGCACATAGCATATTACTCCCCCATAATGTGACAACCCAACATTATTAACAAGTGAAAAATGAAAACCAACAAGATATAATCAATGGACCATATAGAATGTAAATTCCTCATGAGTAAGACATACCACATAGAGACTAGATAATCTTGTAATATCAATACTAAGTGGTATTCCTCATGTACACACATATTTAGAATCGTGAAGTGCACAAAGAGCATCACTCCCCAAAAATGGGATAATCGATTAATTTCTCAAAAGAGCCAATAAAGATACAAACAAGATGCAAAAAGGCTCAACACAAAACTCACATGTTCATTGTTGTTGATATTACCCGCTGTATGACCTGCCCTATTGGGCTGGGTCAGGTTCATGGCGACTCGTCAATCGTGATCAAGATGGGCTTAGACCCAGGACCCAGAAGGGGTGATGTGATCTCCAGCAAAGAGCCGACCGAGCCCAAGAACCCGGATGACGACTCAAGGCCCATGAAGAGGAAGTCTCGTCGGTTAGTTTCCTTGCTTGGGAGACACGGCGGGTTAGAGATATGTCAGGTCATGGTTTATTATGTGGCCTGGACTCTTGTAAACCTAGGGCCTCAACCTGTATATAAAGGCAAGTCTCTAGGGTAGAAAGATTAAGTTACAATCCATCGAGAGCTAGGTCAGGCGAGTTACGCACCCTTGTAATCGATTCCACCATCAATATACACAAAGCATGACATATGCTTTTACCTCCATCGGAGGGGCCGAACTTGGGTAAACCCGAGTCTCGCTTCCGCTTAACCCCTTTGAGTCGCCACCAAGGTGCGATGGCTCTATCTCTAAGTCCTTTCATGAGGACATCTGCCATGACAAAACCACGACAGTTGGCACCCACTGTGGGGCAAGCGCACGGTGGAGTTGAGTTCTCAAAGGGAGCCCTTCTAAGGTTTGGGAGCTACGCGGTCGGGCTCATGACTAAGAGATGCTGCGGGAAGTACTATATCGACAACTCTCAGTGGGGGCCCGACGCCGATTCAATCGAGTCTGGGTACAGGGTCCCCTTCGGCAAGATCCACGTCTTCATTGGCAAGTTTGGGGCTCCCATACCTGAGCCGGACACCTTCACCGACATCATCGAGCCGGCCCGGTTTGCACAACCCGCCAAACATAAGGTCAGGACACGTCACACCTTCGTTGGTTTTACGCAGGGGATCGACCTGCCAGATGAGCCGGTGATCCAAGAGAACACCCATGTCAACTTGGACGACGAGTCGCCCATCGGTGACACATATTCAATCTACCCTCTCCACGAAAGGCGGCTTGGGATATTGCCTCAGGCGGAAATTTCCGAGGATTTCCAAGAACCCCATCGCCAGGTCGCCATCTACATGGCAGGAGCGGCAGCGGCTCAGCCGACCACAGCGGGCAACAATGGAGCCAGCGGATCAGGGAAGACTCCGGCTCAAGCCATGGCGGATCTAGTGGCAGAGATGTCTAAACTCACGCGGTTGCCGTGACCGCGGAAAACCAGGAAGAGGTCAATGCCGAATTGGCAATGCTGAGGGAGGAGATGGCCAAGATCCAATGTGAGAGCAAAGTCGAGGCCACCAGGATGGCGAGCTAAAAGGCCCAGATCGTCGTGGAGACAGAACGGCTAAGGGTTCAGGGATGGCGGCTTGAATGACAACAGCACACTTCCGATGCGGTCCACCAGAGGAGGCATCACAATCGTCTACCGACCGATCTAAACCCTACCTGACTCTTCGACAGCCCACATACCCTTGGGATGGAACCTAACTAGCCATGGCAAGTCACTCAGCAGGTTGACCCAGCTCAGCCGCCGCCCAATCTATAGTCACCTCAGCCAATGTCGGCCGAGCCGTCACGCTTCCACACGCCGTAGGGTCACTTCTCTAACCCCGTTGACAATGTGTTTGTTGCAACCCACAACCTAGAGTCTCTTCCCATCCATGGAAACTCTCTAGCTGAGGTGGAGGCAAAGAACGCCATCGGAATGTTGAAAATGGCAGTGGTCCAATAGGCGCAGTACTCGTATAGTCATGATCGGCTGCACTCTACGCCTCACGCAAGTCATACAAGGAGTCGCCATGACGACCCGCCCGCAGTGTCTAGCAGTGAACGGCATCGACATACGCATACCAACCCGCCTGGGCTTCCAGACATGCATGCCCAGGACCTCGTGGATGCAGCATGAGCTGCCCATCTGACGGAGGCGGCAGCCGCGGCGGGTCGAGGCTATCAGGCTTATGTGCCGCCTTCCCCCGCGCACGACGAGTCGGGAGGTAGGAACATAGGGATACCCTATTTGTCACCTGCCCTCCGGAATGAGCGTATGCCCAATGACTTTAAGGGTCCGCGCAAGGTTCCCAACTACACGCCGGACCTTCAACGAGGAGTGTGGGTTGAGAGTTACGAGCTTGCGGTGGACATGCTCGATGTTAGCGACGCGGTGTGTGCCAAGTACTTTACAATGATGCTCGAGGGGACGACACACACTTGGCTGAAGAATTTTCCACCCAACTCCATCAACACCTGGGCAGAGTTGATGGAACATTTTGTCAAGAACTTCAGAGGAACCTGCAAGCGTCCAAGGACTATTGTCGACTTACAACACTGTGTCCAACATCCATACGAGTCGGCCCATCATTGGACACGGCGGGTTACAAAGGTAATCCATTCATCGGATGGTATCACGGCGGCTCAGGCCGTGCTGATCTTGGATAAGAACTGTCACTACCACCCCTTGGTATTCAAGCTTGGGCGACTCAAGAAGAAGGTGCAGGATATGGGCGAGTTGATGGGCACCCTAACTAGATACGCCGAGTCAGATGATACCAAAGATCCCGAGGAGGATGATGATAAAATAACTACAATACCAGGAGAGGAGAAAATCGGCAATGCCAGGAGACGAAAGTCGGCAACGCCAGGAGAGGAGAATCATCAAAATGCCAATCTTAGGCCCAGGGACGAAATAACTACAACCTCGCGAGCCAAGGGAAGAAAAGGCAGCAGGAAGGTGCCACAGATTTCGTCGCCAATACCAACACCGGGACCTGGAATCAGTGTCAGAAGAAAAGGGGCTTTAGTGGCAAAAATCCATGCAACTATCACGAGATGCTCAAGGCCCCCTACCCACAACATACCATAGCGGAGGAACCAACCACTCATTCTTGGGAAGACTATTATGTGATGCAGGTGTTCCGTGCCGAGGCACTCAAGAACAACCAAGGAGGGAGTAGTGGTGGACACTGATACATCCATTTTGCATCATGCTTTTATATTGATATTTATCTTATTGTGGGTTGTTATTACACATTATGGTACAATACTTATGCCTTTTCTCTCTTATTTTATAAGGTTTACATGAAGAGGGAGAATGCCGGCAGCTGGAATTCTAGGATGGAAAAGGAGCAAGTTTGAGACACCTATTCTGCACAACTCCAAAAGCCGTGAAAATCAACGAGGAATTATTTTGGAATATATAAAAAATACTAGGCAGAAAAAATACTAGAGGGAAGCCACCAAGAGGTCACGAGCCTGCCAGGCGCGCCCTACCCCCCTCGGCGCGCCTGGGTGGCCCGTGGGCCCCGTGTTACCACTCCGGCTCCCATCTTCTGCTATAAGGAGGGTTTCGTCCCAGAAAAAACCAAGGGAGAGCTTTCGGGAAGAAACGCCGCCGCCACGAGGTAGAACTTGAGTAGAACCAATCTAGAGCTCCCGCAGGGCCGTCCTGTCGGGGAAACTTCCCTCCAGAAGGGGGAAATCATCACCATCGTCATCACCAACACTCCTCACATCAGAGGGGACTCATCTCCATCAACATCTTCATCAGCACCATCTCATCTCCAAACCCTAGTTCATCTCTTGTACCCAATCTCCGTCTCGCGACTCCGATTGGTACTTGTAAGGTTGCTAGTAGTGTTAATTACTCCTTGTAGTTGATGCTAGTTGGATTACTCGGTGGAAGATCATATGTTCAGATCCTTAATTCTATTCAATGCCTCTCCGATCATGAACATAATTATGCGTTGTGAGTAGTTACGTTTGTTCCCGAGGACATGGGATAAGTCTTGCTATAAGTAGTCATGTGAATTTGGTATTCGTTCGATATTTTGATGCGTTGTATGTTGTCTTTCCTCTAGTGGTTTTATGTGAACGTCGAGTACATAACACTTCACCATTATTTGGGCCTAGAGGAAGGCATTGGGAAGTAATAAGTAGATGATGGGTTGCTAGAGTGACAGAAGCTTGAACCCTAGTTTATGCGTTGCTTCGCAAGGGACTGATTTGGATCCACCAGTTTAATGCTATGGTTAGACTTAGTCTTAATTCTTCTTTCGTAGTTGCGGATGCTTGCGAGAGGGTTTAATCATAAGTAGTATGTTTGTCCAAGTAAGGACATCACCCAACCACCGGTCCACCCACATATCAAGCTATCAAAGTAGCGAACGCGAATCATATGAACATGATGAGAACTAGCTTGACAGAAATTCCCATGTGTCCTCGGGAACGCTTTACCTTAGATAAGAGTTCGTCCAGGCTTGTCCCTTGCTACAAAAGGGATTGGGCCATTTTGCTGCACCATCGTTACTATTGTTACTTGCTACCCATTACAAATTATCTTATCACACAACCATCTGTTACCGATAATTTCAGTGCCTGCAGAGAATACCTTGCTAAAAACCACTTGTCATTTCCTTCTGCTCCTCGTTGGGTTCGACACTCTTACTTATCGAAAGGACTACGATAGATCGCCTAGACTTGTGGGTCATCAAGACTCTTTTCTGGCGCCGTTGCCGGGGATTGAAGCGCCTTTGGTGAGTGGAATCTGGTAAGGAAACATTTATATAGTGTGCTGAAATTTATTGTCACTTGTCACTATGGAAACTAATCCTTTGAGGACTTTGTTCGGGGTACCTTCACCTCGACCGGAAGAACAAAGAGTTGCTTCTCAACCTACTGCACCGACTGAAAATATTTATTATGAAATTCCTTCGGGTATGCTAGAGAAACTGTTGGCTAATCCTTTTACAGGAGATGGAACATCACATCCCGACTTGCATCTAATCTATGTAGATGAAGTTTGCGGTTTATTTAAGCTTGCAGGTTTGCCCGAGGATGAGGTCAAGAAGAAGGTCTTTCCCTTATCTTTGAGGGATAAAGCATTGACATGGTATAGGCTATGTGATGATACTGGATCATGGAACTACAACCGATTGAAATTGGAATTTCATCAAAAGTTTTATCCTATGCATTTGGTACATCATGATCGGAATTATATCTATAATTTTTGGCCTCGTGATAGAGAAAGTATCGCTCAAGCTTGGGGGAGGCTTAAGTCAATGCTATATTCATGTCCCAACCATGAGCTCTTGAGAGAAATTATTATTCAGAACTTCTATGCTCGGCTTTCTCATGATAATCACACCATGCTTGACACTTCTTGTACCGGTTCTTTTATGAAGAGAGATATTGGCTTCAAATGGGATTTATTGGAAAGAATTAAATGCAACTCTGAAGATTGGAAGTTTGATGAAGGTAAGGAGTCAGGTATGAATCTTAAGTTCGATTGCGTTAAATTCTTCGTTGAAACAAATACTTTTCGTGATTTTAGCGCTAAACATGGACTTGACTCTGAGATAGTAGCTTCATTATGTGAATCATTTGCTGCTCATATTAATCTCCCTAGGGAGAAGTGGTTTAAATATCATCCTCCCATAGAAGTCAATGTAGTAAAACCCAATCCAGTTGAAGAGAAAGTCATTGCTTATAATGATTCTATTGTTCCTAGTGCTTACATTGAGAAACCACCTTTTCCTGTTAGAATAAAGGATCATGCTAAAGCTTCAACTGTGATACGTAAGGGCTACATTAGAACACCTACACCCCCTGAGAAAATTAAAGTTGAACCTAGCATTGCTATTATTAAAGATCTCTTCGCCGATAATGTTGATGGGCATGTTATTCAATTCTGTGAAGATGCTGCTAGAATTGCTAAACCTCATGCTAGAGACAAACATAAACCTGTTGTTGGCATGCCTGTTGTTTCTCTTAAGATAGGAGATCATTGTTATCATGGTTTATGTGACATGGGTGCTAGTGTTAGTGCAATACCTCGATCTTCATATAATGAAATTAAAGATGAGATTGCACCTGTCGAGATGGAATTTATTGATGTTACTATTCAACTTGGTAATAGAGATACTATCTGCCCTGTGGGAATTATTAGAGATGTTGAAGTCTTGTGTGGTAAAACTAAGTATCCTGCTGATTTTCTCGTTCTTGCTGCCACACAAGATAGCTTTTGTCCCATCATATTTGGTAGACCTTTCCTCAATACTGTTAATGCTCAGATTGATTGTGACAAACAAACTGTTACTGTTGGATTTGAAGGTGTGTCACATGAATTTATTTATTTTAAGTTTGGTAGACAACCTCATGAAAAAGAATTGTCTAGTAAGGATGAAATTATTGCTCTTGCTTCTATTGTTGTGCCTCCTACTGATCCTTTAGAGCAATACTTGCTTGAACATGAAAATAATATGCATATGGATGGAAGGAATGAGATAGATAGAGTTATATTTGAACAACATCCTATCCTTAAGAATAATTTGCCTGTTGAATTACTTGGAGATCCACCTCCACCAAAGGGTGATCCTGTGTTTGAGCTTAAACAATTACCTGATACTCTTAAGTATGCTTATCTTGATGAAAAAGAGACATATCCTGTTATTATTAGTGCTAACCTTTTCAAGCATGAAGAAAATAAATTATTGAAACTCTGAGGAAGCACCGTGCTGCTATTGGATATACTCTTGATGATCTGAAGGGCATTAGTCCCACTCTATGCCAGATTCCAAACCAGTTGCCAATCATCAACGAAGATTAAATCCTAAGATGAAAGAGGTGGTAAGAAAAGAAATACTAAAGCTCCTGGAAGCAGGTATTATCTATCTTGTTGCTCATGGTGATTGGGTAAGTCCGGTGCATTGTGCCCCTAAGAACGGAGGTATTACTGTTGTCCCTAATGATAAATATGAATTGATCCCACAGAGAATTGTTACTGGCTATAGGATGGTAATTGATTTTAGAAAATTAAATAAACCCACTAGGAAAGATCATTACCCTTTACCTTTTATTGACCAAATGCTATAAAGATTGTCTAAACACACACACTTTTGCTTTCTAGATGGTTATTCTGGTTTCTCCCAAATACGAGTCGCACAATCTGATCAGGAGAAAACCACTTTTACTTGCCCTTTCGGTACCTTTGCTTATAGACGTATGCCTTTTGGTTTATGCAATGCACCTGCTACCTTTGAAAGATGTATGATGGCTATATTCTCTGACTTTTATGAAAAGATTGTTGAGGTTTTCATGGATGATTTCTCCGTTTACGGATCTTCTTTTGATGATTGCTTGAGCAACCTTGATCGAGTTTTGCAGAGATATAAAGATACTAACCTTGTCTTGAATTGGGAGAAGTGCCACTTTATGGTTAATGAAGGCATCATCTTAGGACATAAAATTTCTGAAAGAGGTATTGAAGTCGATAAGGCTAAAGTTGATGTGATAGAGAAAATGCCATGCCCTACAGACATTAAAGGTATAAGAAGTTTCCTTGGTCATGCTGGTTTCTATAGAAGGTTCATTAAAGACTCTTCTAAGATTTCTAGGCCTCTCACCAATCTCTTGCAAAAAGATATTCCATTTGTTTTTTATGATGATTGTGAAGAAGCATTTGAAATACTTAAGAAGGCCTTGGTAACTGCACCTATTATTCAACCACCTGATTGGAACCTACCTTTTGAAATTATGAGTGATGCTAGTGATTATGCTGTTGGTGCTGTTCTAGGACAAAGAGTTGATAAGAAATTAAATGTTATTCATTATGATAGTAAAACTCTAGACAGTGCCCTAAGAAAATATGCTACTACTGAAAAAGAATTTTTAGCAGTTGTGTTTGCATGTGATAAGTTCAGATCTTATATTGTTGATTCCAAAGTTACTATTCACACTGATCATCCTGCTATTAAATATCTCATGGAAAAGAAAGATGCCAAACCTAGACTTATTAGATGGGTTTTCTTGCTACAAGAATTTGATTTGCATGTTGTTGATAGGAAGGGTGCTGAGAACCCTGTATAAAATAACTTGTCTAGGTTAGAGAATTTTCTTGATGACCCACAACCTATTGATGATAGCTTTCCTGATGAACAATTGAATGTCATCAATGCTTCACGTAGTACACCTTGGTATGCTGATTATGCTAATTATATTGTTGCTAAATATATACCACCTAGTTTCACATACCAACAAAAGAAAAAGTTCTTTTATGATTTGAGACATTACTTTTGGGATGATCCTCACCTTTATAAAGAAGGAGTAGATGGTGTTATTAGACGTTGTGTACCTGAGCATGAACAAGGACAAATTCTAGAGAAGTGTCACTCCGAGGCTTACGGAGGACACCATGCAGGAGATATAAATGCACACAAGGTATTGCAATCCGGTTTTTATTGGCCTACTCTCTTCAAGGATGTTCTTAAGTTTGTCTTGTCTTGTGATGAATGTCAAAGAATAGGTAATATCGGTAAACATCGGGATATGCCTATGAATTATTCACTTGTTATTGAACCATTTGATGTTTGGGGTTTTGATTATATGGGACCTTTTCCAAAGTCCAACGGGGATACTCATATTCTAGTTGTTGTTGATTACATTACTAATTAAGTGGGTAGAAGCTATCCCAACTAGTAGTGCTGATCATAACACCTCTATTAAGATGTTTAAAGAAGTTATTTTCCCTAGATTTGGAGTCCCTAGATATTTAATGACTGATGGTGGTTCACATTTTATTCATGGTGCTTTCTGTAAAATGCTTGCTAAGTATGATGTCAATCATAGAATTGCATCTCCTTATCATCCTTAGTCTAGTGGTCAAGTAGAGTTAAGTAATAGAGAAATTAAACTAATTCTGCAAAAGACTGTCAATAGGTCTAGAAAGAATTGGTCTAAGAAACTTGATGATGCACTGTGGGCTTATAGAACTTCTTATAATAATCCCATGGGCATGTCTCCATATAAAATGGTTTACGGTAAAGCATGTCATTTACCTCTTGAGCTAGAGCATAAGGCTTATTGGGCAACCAAAGAGCTCAACTTTGATTTCAAACTTGCCGGTGAGAAGAGGTTATTTGATATTAGCTCACTTGATGAATGGAGAACTCAGGCATATGAAAATGCCAAGTTGTTTAAAGAAAAAGTTAAGAGGTGGCATGATAAAAGGATACAAAAACGTGAGTTCAATGTAGGAGATTATGTCTTGCTATACAATTCTCGTTTAAGATTTTTTGCAAGCAAGCTTCTCTCTAAATGGGAAGGTCCTTACATTGTTGAGGAAGTATATCGTTTTGGTGCCATAAAAATCAACAATGCGGAAGGTAATTTTCCGAGAGTTGTAAATGGGCAAAGAATCAAGCATTATATCTCAGGTACTCCCATAAATGTTGAAAGCAATATTATTAATACCATAACTCCGGAGGAGTACATAAGGGATATTTAACAGCTTGTTTCAGACTCCAAAAATGAAGAGGTATGTGATTCGGTAACTAAACCGACTCCAAAACTTTTCCAATAGCAACTTTTCTCCGTTTTGGAATTTTTAGAAAAATAGAAAAAATTAAAGTTGTCCGGAAAGCGCACGAGGAGGTGACAAGCCTACCAGGCGTGCCCTACCCCCTGGGCGTGCCTGGGGGGCTCGTGAGCACCTCGTGTGTCTCCCGGACTCTGTTTTTTTGTGCAATACTCCTTTTGGTCGATAAAAATTCATTATATAATCTCCCAAAAAGTCTGACCCTCGTATCACGCAAATATCCTCTATTTTCGTTTTGAGCTCCTGTGCAGACAGATCTAGATTGCTATAGCGTCCCCAAAAGTTCCGAAGGACAAGTTTTTTGAGAAGGTCATCAATACCTACCTCGCGGAGGTGCTGCAACACCCTCAATCTATCGAGATGCATGAGGGGGTTCTGCACATCCGTGATGTTGAGGGGCCCAAGAGGACCGGAAGCATAGAGGCGAGGATCGAAGCAATGGAGCAGCAAGTCTTCAAGCGCCAAGGGATGGTGGAACACGAACTCAACGCCAACCACATGATGATCACGGAGTTCACCAACAAGCACAAGATAGATGCCAATGACATCGGGAAGCACCAATCCAGGCGCTATGACAGAATCGATCACCTCCAAGCCCAGATCTGCGACCTGCAGAACCAAAACTGTGAGTATGAGTATAGATTTAAAGCAATGCGGTTGGCTGTAGATTTGAGGATTCCAGAGACTCGACCATATTTCCATGATGGAAAACCTATGCCTTGGAAGACGGAGAATCAACCCCAGATTCCGACAACTCCACCACCATCTCCCCCGAAGGAAGACAATTAAACATGGGTATGGGCACTCCCCTTGGCTTGTGCCAAGCTTGGGGGAGTTGCCCCGATATCGTATCACCATCACATCTTTTGCCTTTACCTTTATCTTAGTTCGATCCTTTTTGGTAATATCTTTATCTAGTAGAATAATGTTCTTAGTTTGATCTAGGCTTGAGTTTTGCTTTGTGCTACCCCCAATGTAATCGAGTTCGTGAGTTATATAATAAGGAGTGTTTTAGTTAAGGGCCTTGCTTCATGCCATGATCTAAAGAAAAAAAACAAAAGCATGAAAGATCATGTGATGATCTTATGGGAAGTGATGGCTTCACATATAAAAAGAATGTTGATTGAAACTTGTTGTGGGTGGACAAACGTAGACCTTGGTCATTGTTGCAATTAATAGGAAGTAATAAAGAAAGAGAGGTTCACATATAAATATATCATCTTTGACACCGTCTATGATTGTGAACATTCATTAAAACTATTACATGCTAAGAAGTAGATGTTGGACAAGGAAGACAACATAATAAATTATGTTTTCTTGGTTCCGAACGATGTTATATGACTAGAGATCCCTTAGCATGTGATGCTTGCTTCCACCTCGTATCAGCCAAAACTTCCACACTAAGTAGAGATACTACTTGTGCATCCATAAATCCTCAACCCAGTTTTGCCATGAGAGTCCACCATACCTACCTATGGATTGAATAAGATCCCTCAAGTAAGTTGTCATCGGTGCAAGCAATAAAAATTTTGCTCCCTAAATATGTATGATCTATTAGTGTGTGTAAAATAAGCTTTGTACGAACCTGTGATGAGGAAGACATAAGAGCGACAGACTGCATAATAAAGTTCTTTATCACAGGAGGCAATATAAAGTGACGTTCCTTCATACTAAGATATTACACATCCAAACCCCAAAAGTGCATGACAACCTCTGCTTCCCTCTGCGAAGGGCCTTTCTTGTACCTTTATTTCTTATCTTTAAAAGAGTCATGGTGATCAACACAAATTCCTTATTTCGCCATTATCTTGGCTAGCTTTATGTGCTAGGGAAAGATCTATATTCATATATCAACTTGGAAGTAAGTAGTCATGAATTATTATTGTTGACATTACCCTTTGAGGTAAATAGTTGGGAGGCGAAACTATAAGCCCCTATCTTTCTCTGTTTCCAACTAAAAATTTGATCTCATGAGTATCGTGTGAGTTTTAGCAATTGTAGAAGACTAAAAGATGATTGAGTATGTGGATTTGCTTTACGAGCTCTTATTTGACTCTTCCCGATGTTATGATAAATTGCAATTGCTTCAATGACTAAAGACTATTGGTTGTTAATTCTCAATAAGGTTCTTGATCCATACTTTACATTGTGAAGGAATTGTCACTTTAGCATAAGATATTATATGACGATATTGTTGTTCTAAATATGATCATGATGCCTGCATGTCCGTATTTTATTTTATCGACACATCTATCTCTAAACATGTGGTCATATTTATTGATATCGGCTTCCGCTTGAGGACAAGCGAGGTCTAAGCTTGGGGGAGTTGATACGTCCATTTTGCATCATGCTTTTATATTGATATTTATCACATTATGGGCTGTTATTACACATTATGGTACAATACTTACGCCTTTTCTCTCTTATTTTGTAAGGCTTACATGAAGAGGGAGAATGTCGGCAGCTGGAATTCTGGGCTGGAAAAGGAGCAAGTTTGAGATACCTATTCTGCACAACTCCAACAGCCGTGAAAATCAGCAAGAAATTATTTTGGAATATATAAAAATACTGGGCGGAAGAAATACTGGAGGGGAGCCACCAGGAGGTCACGAGCCTGCCAGGCGCGCCCTACCCCCTAGGCGCGCTTGGGTGGCTCGTGGGCCCCCTGTTACCCCTCCGGCTCCCATCTTCAGCTATAAGGAGGGTTTCGTCCTAGAAAAAAAATCAAAGGAGAGCTTTCGGTAAGAAAAACCGCTGCCACGAGGCGGAACTTGAGCAGAACCAATCTGGAGCTCTAGCAGGGCCGTCCTGCCGGGGAAACTTCCCTCTTGGAGGTGGAAATCGTCGCCATCGTCATCACCAATACTCCTCTCATCGGAGGGGACTCATCTCCATCAACATCTTCATCAGCACCATCTCATCTCCAAACCCTAGTTCATCTCTTGTACCCAATCTCCGTCTCGCGAGTCCGATTGGTACTTGTAAGGTTGCTAGTAGTGTTAATTACTCCTTGTAGTTGATGCTAGTTGGATTACTCGGTGGAAGATCATATGCTCAGATCCTTAATGTTATTCAATACCTCTCTGATCATGAACATAATTATGCTGTGTGAGTAGTTACGTTTGTTCCTGAGGACATGGGATAAGTCTTGCTATAAGTAGTCATGTGAATTTGGTATTCGTTCGATATTTTGATGCGTTGTATGTTGTCTTTCCTCTAGTGGTGTTATGTGAACGTCGACTACATAACACTTCACCATTATTTGGGCCTAGAGGAAGGCATTGGGAAGTAATAAGTAGATGATGGGTTGCTAGAGTGACAGAAGCTTAAACCCTAGTTTATGCGTTGCTTTGCACGTGGCTGATTTGGATCCACCAGTTTAATGCTATGGTTAGACTTAGTCTTAATTCTTCTTTTATAGTTGCGGATTCTTACGAGAGGGGTTAATCATAAGTGGGATGTTTGTCCAAGTAAGGACAACACCCAAGCACCGGTCCACCCACATATCGAACTATCAAAGTAGCAAACGTGAATCATATGAACATGATGAAAACTAGCTTGACAGAAATTCCCATGTGTCCTCGGGAGCGCTTTACCTTATATAAGAGTTTGTCCAGGCTTGTCCCTTTCTACAAAAGGGATTGGGCCATCTTGCTGCACCATTGTTACTATTGTTACTTGCTACCCGTTACGAATTATCTTATCACACAACCATCTGTTACCGATAATTTTAGTGCCTGCAGAGAATACCTTGCTGAAAACCACTTGTCGTTTCCTTCTGCTCCTCGTTGGGTTCGACACTCCTACTTATCGAAAAGACTACGATAGATCCCCTACACTTGTGGGTCATCGGACAGCCGGACCAATTTGGATCGGGCGGCTCACACAGGAATCCGTTTGGCGGTTTCCCCAACCCTGGTCCACGGGGCGGTACACGCTCCAAAGCTGGGCAGTACCCGGTCCAGAGTAGCCAACAATATAATGCGTAGGGCGGTTTTCAGCAGCATCTTCACGTGGGTGGCTCTCAACAACAGAATGACAACGACGGCTTCCAGAACAACCCCAAGCAGTTGAATAGCGGGCAGTATCACGTGTTTACCACCAATGCTTGCAAGAGGGACAAGAAGGTTAAACATAGAACGCTATGAGCCGACGCTTCCCACGTATCTCAACTGGTCTGAGCAGCCAGTTACCTGGAGGAGAGAGGACCACCTGCCCTGGTTGATAACCCTGGCGACTTGGCATTGATTGTGGCACCACAGGTGGGGGGCTATACCCTCTCCAAAGTTCTCATGGACGGTGGCAGCAGTATCAACATCCTATACTATGACACTTTCCGAAGAATGAATTTCTGTGACTTGATGCCTTCCTCCACAGTGTTCCATGACATCGTCCCGCGTAAGTCAGCATATCCTGTTGGGCGGATTAAACTCAGTGTGGCTTTTGGCACCGAGTCTAACTACATGAGCCCTTATCACGCGCTTTTTGGTTGGCCGGCTTACTCCCGCTTCATGGCCCGACTGTGTTATGTCTATCGTAAGCTCAAGATGCCAGGCCCTAGAGGAACCATCACGATAAGTGGAGATCGGAAGATAGCTCAGGAGTGCGAAGAAGGAGGTGCTGCTTATGCTGAGTTGGCCTGTGTTGCTGAGGAGCTCAAGTTTCATCACGCCAATGTTGACCCAACGGACATGACCGTGTTCAAGAAGCCCACGATAGATTCAGAGCCGCCCCTTAAGTTTAAACCTAAAGATGACACCAAGCAGGTTGATTTCACGCCTGGCGACTCTTCCAAGCAATTCACTATTGGGACGAGTCTGGATCCCAAATAGGAAAGAACGCTCATCGAATTCATCTCTGAGAGCCGGGACATCTTTGCATGGAAACCTTGTGATATCCAGGTGTACCGAGAGAGTTCACTGAGCACCACCTTAATATAGATCCCAAGATGAATCTGGTTCGGAAGTACCTCCATCGTTTCAATGAGGAGAGGTGTAAAGCAATCGGGGAAGAGGTAGCCCGACTCTTGGCTGCTAGGTTCATTGTGGAGGTCTTTCAACCAGAGTGGTTGGCCAACCCAGTCTTGGTCCTCAAGAAGAATGGTACCTTTTGCATGTGCATTAACTACACTAATCTTAACAAGGCCTGCTCAAAAGACCATTTCGCTCTCCCTCGTATCGATCAAATCATTGACTGTATGATGGATTGCGAGCGGCTGTGTTTTTTGGATGCATACTCAGGTTATCACCAGATCAAGATGGCTCTGGCGGATCAAGATAAGACGACCTTCATAACTCCTTTGGTGCCTTTTGCTATGTCTCCATGCCATTTGGGCTCAAAAGTGCAGGGGCGACTTATCAGCATTGTATCCAGAATTGCCTGCACAATCAGATCGGGCGCAACATTCACGCCTATGTTGGTGACATAGTGGTGAAATCCCAAAAGAAAGAGTCACTTCTAGAGGATCTCAAGGAAACATTTGACAGTTTGCGTGTGTATCAGATGAAACTTAACCTGACCAAGTGTGTTTTTGGTGTCCCTGCAGGGAAGTTATTGGGCTTCTTGGTGTCAGAGCAAGGTATTGAGGCCAACCCAGACAAGATTAAGGTGATTACTTCACTTGGCAAGACGGCTAATATCAACCAGGTCCAGCGTATGGCGGGTCGTATCGCGGCTTTGAGTCGCTTCATAAGCCGCCTTGGCGAGAAGGTCATCCCCCTTTATCAGCTTCTCAAGAAAACAAATCGTTTTGTGTGGACAAATGCGGCCAATGAAACCTTTGAAGCCCTGAAGAAGCAATTGGCTGAGCCACCCATTTTAGCCGCCCCCATCGACAAAGAGCCTATGCTCCTGTACATTGCTGCTAACTCTAAAGCAGTAAGTGTGGTAGTAGTTGTCGAACGCGAGGAAGAAGGAAAGGAGTATACGGTCCAGAGGCATGTATACTTTGTCAGCGAAGTATTGACCCTCTCCAAACAGCGTTATCCACACTGGCAGAAGTTGGTTTTTGGGATCTTCATGGTGAGGAGGAAACTGAAGCACTACTTCGAGGAGCATCCGATCACGGTGGTTAGTTCTGCGCCACTTGGCGATATCATACAAAATCGTGAAGCGACCGGGCGGATCGCTAAGTGGGCCATTGATCTTGGTCCTCATCACGTGAAGTATATGCCCCGCACGGCCATCAAGTCTCAGGCCTTAGTTGATTTCATCAACGACTAGACCGAGTTGCAAATTCCAGAAGACAGACCGGATCACACATATTGGACCATCCACTTTGACGGGTCGAGGCAGTTGGAAGGCTCAGGGGCTGGCGTGGTACTAACCTCCCCGCAGGGTGACAAGTTCTGCTACGTCCTACGACTCATGTTTCCATGTACTAACAATGCAGCGGAATACGAGGCCTTGCTCCATGGGCTTAAGATCGCCAAAGAGATGACCCTTAGCCGAGTTAGATGCTTGGGCGACTCGAATCTGGTGACGCAACAACTTTCCAGAACGTGGGATTCCAGGGATCCGTTGATGGCGGCTTATAGGCATGTTGTATCAGACGTGGCGGGTCACTTTCATGGTTATCAAGTTGAACACATTGACTGCCAGCTCAACGAGGAAGCTAACACTCTTTCATGACTCGGGTCTCAACGTAAGCCGGTTCCTCCCAGTGTATTTTTGGATATCTTGCATAACCCGTTGGTGAAGTTGCCCTGTGAGGAAGATATAGCGGTCCCTGACCCGGAATCTCAACTTGTGGTGGCTCTTCGTGCCACTCCGGATTGGGCAGTCCCTTACATGGCTTATTTGGCACGGGGCAAGTTACCTGCTGATGAGTTGCTGGCTCGCCAAATTATCCGGCGATGCAAGTCTATGGTCATACATAAGGGTGAGCTGCACAAACGAAGCACTTCTGGAATTTTTCAAAGATGCGTCTCGCCCGAAGAAGGACGTGCGATCCTTAATGAGATTCATGTTGGCGACTATGGTCACCATGTTGGGTCACTCTCTTTTTTGTCAAAGGCCTTTAGACATGGATTCTATTGGTTGACGTCTCACGCAGATGCTGAGGACATAGTGCGCAGGTGTGATGGCTGTCAAAAATTTGGGCGTCACATGCATGTGCCGGCTCAAGAGTTGTGGATGAACCCAATTACATGGCTTTTTGTGGTCTGGGGGCTCGACATGGTTGGTCCTTTCAAGATGTCTTCCAACCAAAAGGCTCTTCTATTGGTGGCGGTTAACAAATTTACCAACTGGGTTGAAGCAGAACCGGTTAGGAGTTGCGATGCAGACACGACTGTCATGTTCCTCAAGAAGTTGATTTTTCGCTTCAGGTATCCCCATAGTATCATCACTGATAATGGTACTAATTTATCCAAAGGCACCATGCAAGAATTTTGTGAAAAGGAGCACATCCGGCTTGATGTCTCTACGGTTGCGCATCCCCAATCCAATGGACAGGCGGAAAGGGCAAATCAGGAAATCTTGCGTGGAATCAATCCTCGGCTTATGGTTCCTCTGGAATGCACTCCAGGTTGCTGGGTTGAAGCGTTCCTTCAGTACTTTGGAGCATAAGGACTACCCCCAACAGGTCTACTGGTTACACGCCCTTTTTCTTGGTTTACGGAGTTGAGGCGGTCTTACCAAGTGACATTAGGCATGACCCGCCACGAGTCGCCGCATATGTTGAGGAGGACAACGAGTTGGCGCGTCAAGATTCATTGGATGCTCTGGAAGAGGAGTGTGACTTAGTCACAGCACGGTCGGTGATTTAGCAGCAAGACCTGCAGCGCTATCATAGCCGCCGAGTCAAAATCCAGGTCTTTCGGTAAGGCGACTTAGTGCTTCGATTGATTCAAGATCATACTGGTATGCACAAATTATCACACCCATGGGAAGGGCCGTTTGTCATCAGCAAAAGTCTTCATAATGGTTCTTACTACCTTGTGGATTTTCGTCCAAATAGGCCAACAAAAAGGTCGAAACAACCCGATCGTGGACCATTGCCCACTTGCGGCCATATTATACTTAGATCCATTGGCTCCTTATGATTGTACATAGTTTAGTTCTTGTACTCTTTTTATATATATAGCAATAAAGCCGACGCCCACGAAATTCGGGGTCTCTGTCGTTTCAGCTTCTTGAAAGCATGAGTCTTTATTGTTTCACAAGCCGTCCAAGCATGGACGCTATCAGTATCAAAGAGCATAAGTCGCCATGCTGCACTTATTTCAAAACTGGATATTGGTAAGCCAAAGAGGACCAAAGTTGCCACGTTGCACGGTTCAAACATGGGCGTCTTATATGATTTTGAGAATTAAGCCGGCTTACTTGGGGGCTACTAGTTCCCAAGTCATTTTGCAGTAAGAGCGTAAACACTTCTGCAATCCTATGTCCGACTTTTCCCTAATCATAGGTTGATACAAAAGCTTGTGGTATAGTTAGAGTTTTCATGACTCATGACTACAAGGCATCTTTATGGTATAGTTAAGAGTTTTCAAGACTCATGACTACTCGTCGCATCTCACTGAGCCGGCTAATTATTCTTCTATGATCACATGAAGCATAATTACTTTGATGAAGACACAGCAAAACGCATAGTAAGGCGACTTATATTCTCAAAAGGGTGAGACTTCAGAGTCAACAAAGGTACAGTGCAAGACAATATTGTTTTCATCTCTAACCTATTACATGGCTTCGAAGGCCACAAAATCCTACATGACCCGGAATTGGATCTTATGGGTCGATCTCCATGGGCAGTCTTCAAGTAACACCTTGTTCAAGCCGCCTCTAGGTTAGCTGTGTCGAGCTTTTGCCGTATTGGATCTGTAAGTCGCCCATTGTCCAATTGCAATCGGTTAAGGCGTGGAACTTAGCCTCGTTGGTCAAGATGGTGGACGGGTCAGCATCAGAGTCAAAAAGATGCTTACGGCGTTGCGGAGTCAGAACTGTGATTTCATAAGAGGGAGGAGTGACACATTTGTTGTTCTCGTCATATGCCGCCTCATACTTGGTTAAGTCAAGGCTGGCTTCCAGTTGAGTCGTCGCTAGGCGAGATTCCTTCACACATCGATGATAATCCTCTTCAATAAATTCTGACCCGTCATCTTTATATTCTGGAAACCCGCCAGTTATCTCCTCTGGCTTAAGCTCTGGAACATAAGCCAAGCATCGGCTGAGAGTGGTAAGTACTCCTTTCCGGGTGACTGATCTTTTTAATTCTTCAATCTGTTTTGGCAGTGTGGACAAGCACCCCAACATATACTTGATTGTCTTCACGGGCTCCTTATCGCCCATAACAGCCTTAATAGTCATCACGCCGCTAGTATAAAGTTGCTCCATTAAGTATATATTGCCTTTAGCTTCAATACGCAATAATCATGGAGATTGGCGGATCGAGGACCTGCAGCAAGGATACACAATCGTAAGTTGCCGATGTGTTTTACAACATGACTTTACAAATAAGGATAGCGGCGGATACTTACCAAACACGACATTAGCCATTTTGGAGATGTGAAGTTTCAGCCGAGTCAGTTCCTGCACGGTGACCTTCATTTGTTCTTCAGCTTGTTCGGCCCTTTTCAGCAAGGAAGCTCGCTCAGCCTTTGCTTTTTCTTCAAACTCTTTGTCTATCCACCTTCATTTTCTCAATATCAACCAATGCAAGGCGGAGCTTTTCTTCAAACTTAGCTCGGGCATCTTGTTCCTCCGCTAAGCTTTGCTTCAAGCTAGACACGGTTGAGTCGGCCTGGATCAGCGATTCCTGCAAAAATCCAGACGGTTATGACAAGTTTCATGCAGATTGCAAGCAATATCCCTGACACTTGGGGGCTAATGTATGATTCAATTTTTCCATGGTAATACATTAAAGCAAGACCCGACTCATCTTCAAGAAGATGACCCGGCCCTCGAGGGCTACAGGTTGAAGCTTTCATCCAATTTAAACTAAAGACCCGACTCATCTTTAAGAAGATGACCTGGCCCTTCAGGGCTACAGGTTGAAGCTTTCTTCCAATTTAAACTGAAGACCCGGCTCATCTTCAAGAAGATGACCTGGCCCTTGGGGGATATAGGTTGAAGTTTTCTTGCGGTTTACACTCAAGACTCGACTCATCTCCAAGAAGATGACCCGGCCCTTGGGGGCTACAGGTTGAAGTATTCTTGCGGTTTACACTCAAGACCTGACTCATCTCCAAGAAGATGACCCGACCCTTGGGGCTACAGGTTGAAGATGTCTACAAAGCTTGTCACAAAACTCCGACTCATCATTACAAAGATAACTCGCCTTTTGGAGGGCTAATGGGAGTACGTGTGAGGGAGAATGACAGGTACCATACCTCATGTTTTTTCTTCATCATGTTAACTAGGCTTTTTTCCATGTCATGACTCGCCGACAGGCAACTCAGATAGCCATCATGTAAATCGTCAAAACCTGGATTCTCAATATTGGTAAGCTTCAACATCATGGTATCCTTGGAAGTATGCTTGGTCAACACTGCGGATGCAGGATCAGAATAGCATGTTCCAATAATGAAGACTACTTCTGGATCAGGTGTCATGTCTTCAGCCGTTTTTTGAGGGCTTGGCGGGTTAGAATTCTCAGCAGCTTCCTTCTATGGACTCGGCAGCTCATCTTGAATATCAGGAAGATCGTGAGGAGCTTCGGTGTGAGTCTTAGTCGACTCATCCTGAGCTTCCGAAATAGAAGCACTTATTTCCATTTCCTCAGCCACCGTGAGGTTAGATGATGACTAGCCAGTTTTTCTCTTGTTGTCTTGAGGCCTATAAGGGTAGCAGTTATGTTAAAATTGAAAGATTGGCGTCCAAAGAACATATTGGCAACTGGACTTACCCCTGGAAGCGGATTAAAGGGGGAAGAGCCAAAGCAGCCAAGTCCCCAGATGAAGGAGGTGAAACTTGTTGGACATAAGATTCAAAAGATTGTGTAAGTCGTTAGAATCGGCCGCACAGGAAAGAAGGACATTTAATATAACGCATACCTCGCTCTGTCGCTTGCGACCGGCCGTTTTCTCGGGCAAGTCGGACAAGAGATCCCCAGAGTGGCTTCGAGTGTGACGTTTTGGTGTAAAACTCGCCTTCTTCAAAAGGAAATTGGGATCCATATGAGCATCTGGGTGAGACAGGGGAACTTTTCTATAGACTCGCCTTGCCGGCTTGGGAGGAGAAGAATTTAAATCGGAATAAATGGAAATTACCTCGATGTCTTCATCTTGGCTCTCCATGTCATCACCATATAAACGGAAACAGCGACGCTTGAGTACGGGCTGTGTTATAATAAGAAGGACAAAAGCATTTACCTCTGAGTGTTCCTCTGCGGCCCGAGATTCACCCACAACGGATGACCCTATTGTGGCGGCTTTGTCCTTGGGTTTCTTCTTTGCGGCAGTTTTCGTCGGCACCTTCTTGACGGCGGTTTTCGATCTTCGTTTCCAGAAAGGCGAGTTCTTCTTATTAACATAATTGGAACCCGGGTCAGAAACAAGCTCAAAGTTGTAAAAAAGCAAGACAGGCAAGTTGAGTTATTTCACCTCTGGAGCCGGGTTGGAGAGGCAGAACGGTTTTAAACCAATCTTGGAGCAAGTCTCAAGTGGTTCGCCACACAGTTTCTTCACAATATTGACAATATCTTCCTCGTCAAGCATGATGTTGTAGAAGGATTGCGGATGGTTTAAGCCGCCATCGTATTCGCACATTAGGCCACCCCGGTGGCTCAAATCGACGTCGGTAAGGCCGTTGGCGGTCAAGGCCCTAAGCTTTGCAAAGATAGGGGCAAGTGAAGCTTCTTCCTCATCAGTTAGCTTCTCGAGCAGCTTAAAATCCATAGGCACACGTTCTTGCCTAAAACCTGGTAAGGGGTTCTTAGTTGTTGGAGCAGTGTCGCAGCAATAAAACCAAGTCTTTCCCCAATCTTTGGGGTGACTCGGAAGAGCAGCAGCCGGGAATCCGCATTCTCGTCACCTCTGAATGTTGACCCCTCCAAGTTCTAGGCAGGGGCCGTCGGTGAACTCAGTTTGGCGGTTCAAGTAGAAGAATTTCCTGAACAAGAGGACGGTAGGCTCTATTTGCAAGTAAGCTTCACATAATAGTTGGAATTGACAAAGGTTGGTGATGGAGTTTGGGCCTAAGTCTTGGGGATGGAGGTTAAAAAAGTGTAGGGCATCTCTGAAGAATTTGGAGTCGGGCGGTGTGAAGCCCCGCTCAATATGATCAGTAAAGACCATCACCTCCCCACTGGCGGGTTGCGGGCGTCGCTCTCCTAAGGCGGCTCGCCAACCGATTGTTTTCTGTGGTGCTAGAGTTCCCACCTTTACAAAATCTTCAAGGACGGTGTCGCTGATCTCTGATGGCAACCAATTACTCTTGGAGATGGTACCCATGGCTGCAAAACTCAAGAGAGAGGGACATAAATCTGCATAAAGGCGATTGGTGGGTCGTAAGGATTTATAGAAGTATTAACTCGCCAACAAGTGGTGGGGGAGATATCTAAACAGAAATTATGACTCGCCGCAACCTAAGGACGGGTTATGTTTTAAATCTCCCTTAGAAAGTTTCCTGGATCTAAGGCAAACGCATTTTCAATTGGGTGCCAGAAATTATGGATCTACGGGTGGTTTTAAAATGAAAATAATTCACAAATTCAAGCACATTGAGTATACATGAGCACTATAAAATCTATGAGGTGATCCTGCGAAGCAATAAAGGGAGCAACAAATCTGCTGCAAACTATTAATGGATCTATCGCAGTATTTTACTAAACTATGGGATTCAAGTGATGCCTATGAGTTTAATGGCGCGATGTACAGATGCTTAAAGAACTCCAACGCCGCCCTAAGAACTAAGGTAATTTGTGAACCAGATCTACGAAGGAGAAGAGACTTACCTGATAAATGCAGACATTGGCGGAGGTGGCCCGCTGAGATTTGCGCCGAGTACCACGCCCGACCGACCCGAGGAGTGGCAGATCCGAAGAGGAAGCTCTGTGATGGCGGAGCATTCATAGCATGAGCTCGAGGAGGAAGAAGAAGTGGAGCGGCGGTGCAGACGAAGGTGAGGGACCCCCTACGACTGTTTAAAGACCCGAGGCCGAAACTGGAACGACAAGCATGGGAGTCAAAGAGGCACATCAAAAATCAGAAATGATGGCGCCTGGATTTTCGGGTGACACGATAAATTAAGAAAGATCCGTTGAGATGACGTCAATCCCTGAAATGATGGGGGAGATGACGTCATCCGTAAGTAATCTGGTAACTGTGGACGGAGCATGAAGATTGGCGGCTTGTCACTTTTTAAGAAGCCAAGTCAAATATTCCATGTGAGTCGCCATGGTAAAAAATAAAGGTTTATTGGCATGAATAAATTCAAGTCAATATGGGGCCTAAGGTTGGAGATATAACCCGCTGTATGACCTGCCCTATTGGGCCGGGTCAGGTTCATGGCGACTCGTCAATCGTGATCTAGATGGGCTTAGACCCAGGACCAAGAAGGGGTGAGGTGATCTCCACCAAAGAGCCGGCCGAGCCCAAGATCCCGGATGGCAACTCAAGGCCCATGAAGAGGAAGACTTGCCGGGTAGTTTCTTGCTTGGGAGACACGACGGGTTAGAGATATGTTAGGTCACGGTTTATGATGTGGCCTGGACTCTTGTAAACCTAGCGCCTCGACCTGTATATAAAGGCGAGACTCTAGGGTAGAAAGATTAAGTTACAATCCATCGAGAGCTAGGTCATGTTTGAAATATAATAATAAATTGGTTATTATTATATTTCCTTGTTCATGATAATCGTTTATTATCCATGCTAGAATTGTATTGATTGGAAACTCAAATACATGTGTGGATACATAGACAACCCACTGTCCCTAGTGAGCCTCTAGTTGATTAGCTCGTTGATCAAAGATGGTCAAGGTTTCCTGGCCATAGACAAGTGTTGTCACTTGATGACGGGATCACATCATTAGGAGAATGATGTGATGGACAAGACCCAAACTATAAACGTAGCATATGATCGTGTCAGTTTATTGCTACTGTTTTTCTGCATGTCAATGTATCTGTTCCTATGACCATGGGATCATGCAACTCCCAGACACCGGAGGAATGCCTTGTGTGTATCAAACATCACAACATAACTGGGTGACTATAAAGGTGCTCTACGGGCATCTCCAAAGGTGTTTGTTGGGTTGGCATGGATCAAGACTGGGATTTTTCACTCCGTGTGACAGAGAGGTATCTCGGGGCCCACTCGGTAATACAACATCACAACAAGCCTTGCAAGCAATGTGACTAAGGAGTTAGTCACGGGATCTTGTATTACGGAACGAGTAAAGAGACTTGTCGGTAACGAGATTGAACTAGGTATGGAGATACCGACGATCGAATCTCGGGCAAGTAACATACCGAAGGACAAAGGGAATAGTATACGAGATTATATGAATCCTTGACATAGAGGTTTAACCGATAGAGATCTTCGTAGAATATGTAGGAGCCAATATGGACATCCAGGTCACGTTGCTGGTTAGTGACCGGGGAGTTTCTCAAGTCATGTCTGCATAGTTCTTGAACCCGGAGGGTCTGCACACTTAAGGTTCGGTGACGTTTCAATATAGTTGCGTTATATGTGTTGGTGACTGAAGGTTGTTCGGAGTTCCGGATGAGATCCCGGACGTCACGAGGGTTTCCGGAATGGTCCGGAAACGTAGATTGATATATAGGAAGTCTTGTTTTGGTCACCGGAAAATTTTTGGGCTCATCGGTAGTGTACCGGGAGTGATGGGAGGGGTGCCGGGGACCATCGGGAGTGGTGTCACGCCCCAAGGTGCCTCATGGGTTGTGGGAAGAGATAAACCAGCCCCTAGTGGGCTGGAATAAGTTCCCACTAAGGCCCATAAGGTTTGAGAAGAAAAAAACAAGGTGGAAAGAGTTTCCAAGTGGGAAGGAGGAATCCTACTCCAAATAGGATTGGAGTAGGAGTCCTCCTCTCTCCCTTGCGCAAGGGAAGGGAAGGCTGCCCTAGGGCACAACCCTCTCCCTCCTCTCCTCCTATATATACTACATGTTTTGAGGGTTTTAGAAACAACAGAAAACAGCCACGTGATGCCCTCTCTCTCTAGATCGGATTTCTACGGTGCTTAGGCGAAGCTCTGCAGAAATAGATCACCACCACCACCATCATGCCGCTGTGCTGGAGAACTTATCTACCTCTCCGCCCCCTTCTTCTGGATCAAGAAGGTGGAGACCGTCATCGAGCTGTACCTGTGCTGAACGCGGAGGTGCCGTCCGTTCGGCACTTGATCGGGACGGTTCGTGGGACGGATCGTTGGACAGTTCGTGGAACGGACCGTGAAGACGTACCACTATATCAACCGCGTTTATTAATGCTTCCGCTTAGTGATCTACAAGGGTATGTGGATCCGATCTCCCTCTCGTAGATGATCATCACCATGATAGGTCTTCGTGTGCGTAGGAATTTTTTTGTTTCCCATGCAATGTTCCCCAAGAGTGGCATCATGAGCTAGGTTCATGCGTAGATGATATCTCAAGTAGAACACAAAAGAGTTGTGGGCGTTGATGTTCTTTTTGCTGCCCTCCTTAGTCTTTTCTCGATTCGGCGGTATTGTTGGATTGAAGCGGCCCGGACCAACCTTACTCGTACGCTTATGAGAGACCGATTTCATCGAATAACATGCAACTTGTTTCATAAAGATGACTGGCGGATGCCTGTTTCTTCAACTTTAGTTGAATCGGATTTGACCGAGGTGGTCCTTGGAGAAGGTTAAATAGCAAATTGCTTATCACCATTGTGTCTTTGCGTAAGTAAGATGCGATCATACTAGATACCCATAGCAGCCACGTAAAACATGCAACAACAAATTAGAGGACGTCTAACTTGTTTTTCCAGGGTATGCATGTGATGTGCTATGGCCAATGACATGATATGATATATTGGATGTATGAGATGATCATGTTGTAATAGTTAAATATCGACTTGCACATCGATGCTACGGAAACCGACAGGAGCCATAGGGTTGTCTTTAAACTAACGTTTGTGCTTGGAGATGTGTTTACTATATTGCTAGGTTGTAGCTTTAGTAGTAATAGCATAGATAGCACGCCAACCTCGATGGCGGCACAATGATGGAGATCATGGTGCGGAGTTGGTGATGATGAAGATCATGCCGGTGCTTTGGTGATGGAGATCAAGAAGCACAAGATCATGGCCATATCATGTCACGTATGATTTGCATGTGATGTTAATCCTTTTATGCACCTTATTTTGCTTAGAACGACGAAAGCATTATAAGGTGATCCCTCACTAAAATTTCAAGATAAAATTGTGGTCTCCTCGACTGTGCACCATTGCGACAGTTCGTTGTTTTGAGATACCACGTGACGATCGGGTGTGATAGACTCAACGTTCACATACAACGGGTGCAAAACAGTTGCACACACGGGAACACTCGGGTTAAACTTGACGAGCCTGGCATGTACAGACATGGCCTCAAAACACAAGAGACTGAAAGGTCGAGCATGAATCATATAGTTGATATGATCAACATGGAGATGTTCACCGCTGGAACTATAGTCAACTCACGTGATGATCGGACTTGAGTTAGTGGATTTGGATCATGCGCCACTCGAATGACTAGAGGGGTGTCTATTTGTGTGGGAGTTCTTAAGTAATATGATTAATTGAACTCATTATCATGAACATAGTCAAATGGTCTTTGCAAATTACGTTGTAGCTTGCGCTGTAGCTCTACTGTTTTTAGATATGTTCCTAGAGAAAATTTAGTTGAAAGATGATAGTAGCAATTTTGCGGACTGGGTCCGTAAACTGAGGATTGTCCTTTTGCTGCACAGAAGGCTTATGTCCTTAATGCACCGCTCAGTGTGCTAAACCCAGAGCGTCGCATGTAGATGTTGCGAACATCTGACATACACGTTTTTGATGACTACATGATAGTTCAGTGCGAAATGCTTAAACGGCTTAGAAGTAAGGCGTCGAAGACGTATTGAACGTCACAGAACATATGAAATGTTCTAAGAGATGAAATTGGGATTTCATGCTCGTGCCCTTGTTGAAAGGTATAAGACCTCCGACAAGATTATTTGTCTACAAAGTAAAGGACAAAAGCTCAATCATTGAGCATGTGCTCAGATTGTCTCAGTGAAACAGTCGCTTGAATCAACTGGGAGTTAATCTTCCAGATGAGATAGTGATGGTTCTCCAAAGTCACTGCCACCAAGCTACTAGATCTTCGTGATGAACTATAACATATCAAGGATAGATATGATGATCCTTGAGCAATTCGCAATGTTTGACACCGCGAAAGTAGAAATCAAGAAGGAGCATCAATTGTTGATGGTTAGTAAAACCACTAGTTTCAAGAAGGGCAAGGGCTAGAAGGGATACTTCATGAAATGGCAAACCAGTTGCTGCTATAATGAAGAAACCCAAGGTTGAACCCAAACCTGAGACTATGTGCTTCTGTTATGAGGGGAATGCTCACTAAGGCGGAACTACCCTAGATACTTGGTAGATGAGAAGGCTGGCGAAGTCGACATAAGTATATTTGATATACATGATATTGATGTGTACTTTACTAGTACTCCTAGTAGCACGAGGGTATTAGATACCGGTTCAGTTTCTAAGTGTTAGTAACTCGAAATAAAAGCTACAGAATAAACGGAGACTAGCTAAAGGCGAGGTGACGATATGTGTTGGAAGTGTTTCAAAGGTTGATGTAATCAAACATCTCACACTCCCTCTACCATCGGGATTAGTGTTAAACCTAAATAATTGTTATTTGGTGTTTACATTGAGCATGAACATGATTAGATCGTGTATATTGCAATAAGTTATTCATTTAAAGAGAATAATGGTTATTCTATTTGCTTGAATAAATACCTTCAATGGTTTATTGAATCTCGATTATTGTGATACACATGTTCATAATATTGATGTCAAATGATACAAGGTAGTAATGATAGTACCACTTACTTGTGGCACTGCCGCTTGAGTCATGTTGGTATAAAATGAATGAAGAAGCTCCATGCGGATGGATCTTGGTACTCACTCATTTTTGAAACCTTTGAGGCATGCAAACCATGCCTATTGGTATAAACGCATGAAGAAACTCCATGCAGATGGATCGTTTCGACTCACTTGATTGTGAATCACTTGAGACATGCAAATCATACCACATGGGCAAGATGACTGAAGGCCTCGTTATCCAGTGAGATGGAACTAGAAAGTAACTTATTGGAAGTAATACATTTGGATGTATGCAGTCCAATGAGTGCTGACGCACGCAATGGATATCGTTATGTTCTTACTTCACAGATGATTTGAGTAGATACTAGTGTATTTGCTTGACGAAACACACGTCTGAATTATTGAAAGGTTCAAAGTAGTTTCAGAGTGAAGTTGAAGATCGTAGTGACAAGAGGGTAACATGTCTACGATATGATCATAGAGATGAATATATGAGTTGCGAGTTTGGTACACAATTAAGACAAATGTGAAAATTGTTTCACATCTCATGCCACCTGGAACACCATAGTGTGATGGTGTGTCCGAACGTCATAGCCTCGCCCTATTTGATATGGTGCATACTATGATGTCTCTTGTCGAATTACCACTATCGTTTATGGGTTATGCATTAGAGACAACCGCTTTCACTTTAAATAGGGCACCACATATTTCCGTTGAGATGACACCATATGAACTATGGTTTGGAGAAACCTAAGCTGTCGTTCCTTAAAAGTTTGGGGCTGCGATGCTTATGTGGAAAGGTTTCAGCATGATAAGCTCGAACCCAAAACGGATAAATGCATCTTCATAGGACACCCAAAACAGTTGGGGTATACCTCCTATCTTAGATCCGGAAGCAAAGTGTTTGTTTCTAGAAACGGCTCCTTTCTCGAGGAAAAGTTTCTCTCGAAAGAATTGAGTGTGAGGGTGGTGGAACTTGATGAGGTTATTGAACCGTCACTTCAACCAGTGTGTAGCAGGGCGCAGGAAGTTGTTCGTGTGGCTCCTACGCCAATTGAAGTGGAAACTGATGATAGTGATCATTAAGCTTCGGATCAAGTTACTACAGTCCTCGTAGGTCGAGAAGGTCACGTACTACTACTGAGTGGTACGGTTGGAGGTCATGTTGTTGAACAACAATGAACCTATGAGCTGTGGAGCAGCGATGGTGGGCCCAGATTCCGGCGAATGGCTGGAGGCCATGAAATCCGAGAGAGGATCCATGTATGAAAACAAAGTGTGGACTTTGGAAGAACTACTTGATGATCGTAAGACTATTAAGTACAGATGGATCTTTAAAAGAAGACAGACAATGATGGTGAAAGTCACCATTTAAGAAAGCTCGACTTGTTGCAAAGAGGTTTCCGGCAAGTTCAAGGAGTTGATTGCAACAAGACTTTCTCACTCGTAGGGATGCTAAAAGTTTGTTGGAATTATGTTAGCAGTTGCTGCATCTTGCAGATGGATGTCAAAACATTGTTTCCTCGACGGTTTCCTTGAGGAAAGGTTGTATGTGATACAACCAAAAGGTTTTGTCGATCCAAATGATGCTAACAAGTATGCAAGCTCTAGCGATCCTTCTAAAGGACTGGAGTAAGCAGCTCAGAGTTGGATATGCGCTTTGATGTGATGATCAAAGCCTTTGGGTTTATACAAAGTTTGTGAGAAACTTGTATTTCCAAAGAAGTGAGTGGGAGCACTATAGATTTTCTGATAAGTATATGTGGTTGACACATTGTTGATTGGAAATAATATAGAATTTCTGGAAAGCATAAGGGTTGTTTGAAAGGAGTTTTTCAAAGGAAAACCTGGATAGAGCTGCTTGAACATTAAGCATCAAGATCTATAGAGATAGATCAAAACGCTAAATAGTACTTTCAATGAAATGCATACCTTGACAAGTTTTTGAAGGAGTTCAAAATAGATCAGCAAAGAAGGAGTTCTTGGTTGTGTTGTAAGGTGTGAATTTGAGTAAGACTCAAAACCCGACCACGGAAGAAGAAAGAGAAAGGAGGAAGGTCGTCCCCTACGCCTTAGCCGTAGGCTCTAAAGTATGACATGTTGTGTACCGCACCTGATGTGTGCCTTGCTATGAGCCTGTCAAGGGGTACAAAGAGTGGTCCAAATTTGAACCAGTGAACAACAGTCAAAGTTATCCTTAGTAACTAGTGAACTAAGGATTTTTTTTCTCGATTATGAAGGTGATTAAAGAGTTCGTCGTAAAGGGTTACGTCGATGCAAGCATTGACACTAATTCGAATAAACTCTCAGTAGTAAATTGGATTCGTATATTGGAGCAGTCATTTGGAATAGTTCCAAATGGTGCGTGGTAGCAGCATCTATAGGATGACATAGAGATTTGTAAAGCACACACGGATCTGAAAGGTTCAGACCCATTGACTAAAAACCTCTCTCACAAGCAAGATATTATCAAACCCCATAACTGTATGGGTGTTAGGTTCATTACAATCACATAGTGATGTGAACTAGATTATTGACTCTAGTGCAAGTGGGAGACTGTTGGAAATATGCCCTCTAGGCAATAATAAATTGGTTATTATTATATTTCCTTGCTCATGATAATCGTTTATTATCCATGCTAGAATTGTATTTATTGGAAACTCAAATACATGTGTGGATACATAGACAATACACTGTCCCTAGCGAGCCTCTAGTTGACTAGCTCGTTGATCAAAGATGGTCAAGGTTTCCTCGCCATAGACAAGTGTTGTCACTTGATGACGGGATCACATCATTAGGAGAATGATGTGATGGACAAGACGCAAACTATAAACGTAGCATATGATCATGTTAGTTTATTCCTACTATTTTTTTACATGTCAATGTATCTGTTCCTATGATCATGAGATCATGCAACTCCCGGACACAGGAGTAATGCCTTGTGTGTATCAAACGTCGCAACTAATTGGGTGACTATAAAGGTGCTCTACAGGTATCTCCAAAGGTGTCTGTTGGGTTGGCTAGATCAAGACTGGGATTTGTCACTCCGTGTGACGGAGAGGTATCTCGGGGCCCACTCGGTAACACAACATCACAACATGCCTTGCAAGCAATGTGACTAAGGAGTTAGTCACGGGATCTTGTATTACGGAATGAGTAAAGAGACTTGCCGGTAATGAGATTGAACTAGGTATGGAGATACCGACGTTCGAATCTCGGGCAAGTAACATACCGAAGGATGCTGCCTCTTGAGCTTGCGTTTGTTTTTCCCTTGAAGAGGAAAGGGTGATGCAGCACAAGAGTGATACGTCTCCAACGTATCTATAATTTTTGATGGTTTCATGCTATTGTCTTGTCAAACTTTGGATGTTTTGCATGCCTTTTATTTATTTTTGGGGACCAACTTATTAACTCAGTGCAAAGTGCGAGTTCATGTTTTTTCCATGTTTTTGACCCCTTTCAGAGGAGATTTTGAAACAGAGTCATAACGGAAGAAAATCCACGAAAAGATTTTTCTGAACGGAAGAAGATCGGAGAACTTGGGAGCCAAGGCAGAAGAGCCCCAGGGGCCCCACAAGCCCCCACCCCGTGGCCAGGGGGCGCCATCCAGGCTTGTGGGTCCCCTGGAGGTCTCCTGACCTAGATCTTTCTCCCATATAATCCCATAAATTTCAGAAAAAATCCAGAGACGATCGCAATTACTTTTCCGCCGCCGCAAGCTTCTGTCTCCGCAAGATCCCATCTGGGGCACGTCCTGGTGCCCTGCCGGAGGGGGGATTCGTACACGGAGGGATTCTTCATCAACACCATGACCTCTCCGATGATGCGTGAGTAGTTCACCATAGACCTACGGGTCCATAGCTTGTAACTAGATAGCTTCTTCTCTCTCTTGGATCTTCAATACAAAGTTCTCCATGATCTTCATGGACATCTATCCAATGTAATCTTCTTTTGCGGTGTGTTTCTCGAGATCTGATGAATTGTGGATTTATGATTCATATTATCTATGAATCTTATTTGAGTTTCTTCTGATCTCTCTTATGCATGATTTTATACCCTTGTAATTCTCTTCGAGTTGTGGGTTTTGTCTGGCTAACTAGATCTATGATTCTTGCAATGGGAGAAGTGCTTGCTTTGGGTTCATACCGTGCGGTGACCTCACCCAGTGACAGAATGGGTAGCGAGGCACGCATCGTGTTGTTGCCATCAAGGGTAAAAAGATGGGGTTTTCATCATTGGTTTGAGATTATCCCTCTACATCATGTCATCTTGCTTAAAGCGTTACTCTGTTCGTCATGAACTCAATACACTAGATGCATGCTGGATAGCGGTCGATGTGTGTAGTAATAGTAGTAGATGCAGAAAGTATCGGTCTACTTGTCTCGGACGTGATGCATATATGCATAATCATTGCCTTAGATATCGTCATGACTTTGCGCGGTTCTATCAATTGCTCGAAAGTAATTTGTTCACCCACCGTGATACTTGCTATCTAGTGAACACTATGGCCCCCAGGGTCTACTCCACACCATATTTTCAGCCTTACACTATTTACTTCATTGCACTTTCCGCCTTCAGATCTCACTTTGCAAACAATCTTGAAGGGATTCACAACCCCTTTGAAGCGTTGGGTGCAAGCTTGTTTGTGTTTGCGCAGGTACTCTGGACTTGACAAGACCCTCCTTCTGGATCGATACCTTGGTTGTCAAACTGAGGGAAATACTTACTGCTCCTGTGCTGCATCACCCTTTCCTCTTCAAGGGAAGAACCAACGCAAGCCCATCCTCTGTCAACGTGTCAACTTCTGGCGCTGTTGTGTGTGGGATAGCAGAAGAATTTCTGGCACCGTTGCCGGGGAGGAAGATCAAGTCAAGAACTCATCCAAGTAGGTGTCGCAAACTCATCTCTTGCATTTACTTTGTTTGCGAGTTGCCTCTCGTTTTCCTCTCCCCTACTTCACCAATTTTCCTTTTTCGTTCGCCTTTTCATTCGCCCTTTTTCTCGCCTGCTTTTTGTTTTTTTGTGTGCTTGCTTGCTTGCTGAAGTCACCATGAACTAAAACACCAAACTTTGTGACTTCTCGAATACTAATAATAATGATTTTATTAGTACTCCGATTGCTCCCGCCACTATTGCGGAGTCATACGAAATCAATGCCGCTTTGCTGAATCTTGTTATGAAAGAGCAATCCTCTGGCCTTCCTAGTGAAGATGCCGCATCCCATCTCAATACCTTCGTTGAGCTTTGTGATATGCAAAAGAAAAAAGATGTGGATAATGACGTGATTAAATTGAAGCATTTTCCTTTCTCGTTGTGAGATCGCGCAAAAACTTGGTTTTCTTCTTTGCCCAAAAATAGTATCGATTCTTGGGATAAGTGCAAAGATGCTTATATATCCAAGTATTTTCCGCCAGCTAAGATCATCTCTCTCTGTAATGATATCATGAATTTCAAGCAACTTGATCATGAGCATGTTGCACAAGCTTGGGAGAGAATGAAATTATTGATTAGAAATTGTCCCGCTCATGGCTTGAGTCTTTGGATGATTATTCAAATCTTTTACGCTGGCTTGAATTTCGCTTCTAGAAATATCTTGGACTCCGCCTGAGGTGAAACGTTCATGGAAATCACGTTAGGAGAAGCCACAAAGCTCTTAGACAACATCATGACGAACTACTCACAGTGGCACACTGAAAGGTCAGCTGCTAGTAAGAAGGTAGACGCTATAGAAGAAATTAACTCGTTAAGTGCTAAGATGGACGAGTTAATGAACTTGGTTGCTAGTATAAGTGCTAATTTGGATCCTAATGATATGCCTTTGTCTTCTTTGATTGAGAGTAGCAACGCTAGCTTGGACTTTAATTTTGTTGGTAGGAATAACTTTGGCAACAACAACGCTTCTAGAGGAAACTATGTTCCTAGGCCTTTTCCTAGTAACTCCTCTAATAACTTTAGCAACTCCTACAACGATACTCATGGAAATTACAATAGATTACCCTCTGATCTAGAGAGTAATATCAAAGAGTTCATCAACTCTCAAAAGATTTTCAATGCGTCCATAGAGGAAAAACTACTCAAAATTGACGATTTGGCTAAGACCGTGGATAGGATTTCTTGTGATGTCGATGCTTTCAAAGTTAGATGTGCTCCTCCCAAAATCAACATGGATGAAACTTTGAAAGCTATGCGTGTTTCCATGATTGAGAGCCAAGAAAGAACCGCCCAAAATCGTGCTAAACATGCATGGCTTAAAAAGGCGTGTTCTCGTGATGACAATCACGAAGATCTTAAAGTGCTTGGTGTGACTCCCATTGAATCTTTGTTTTCTTGTGTCAAACCTAATGATTATGGGGCTGGATATGAATCCACTTTGGTTGAAAAGTGCCCCAATGATTCGGAGTCCATCTATCTTGATACTAAAAGCATTAAAAGTGGAGTAGAATACGTTAAAACTTTGAGTAGTAATGAAATTTCTACCGTGGATTTCAAGGAATTCAATTATTATAGTTGCTCCTTGATTGAATGCATTTCTTTGATGCAATCCATGTTGAACTCTCCACACGCTTATAGCCAAAACAAAGCCTTTACCGATCATATCGTCGAAGCTATGATAAAAGCTCTTGAAGAGAAACTTGAATTGGAAGTCTCTATCCCTAGAAAGCTTCATGATGAGTGGGAACCTACCATCAAAATAAAAATCAAAAACTATGAGTGTAATGCTTTGTGTGATTTGGGTGCTAGTGTTTCTGCGATTCCAAAGTCTTTATGTGATGTTCTGGGTTTTAATGAGATTGAAGAGTGTTCTCTTAATTTGCATCTTGCCGATTCTACTGTCAAGAAACCCATGGGAAGGATCAATGATATTCTTATTACTGCAAATAGGAACTATGTACCCGTGGATTTAATTGTGCTTGACATTGATTGCAATCCTTCATGCCCTATTATTCTTGGTAGACATTTCCTAAGGACTATCGGTGCTATCATCGATAGGAAAGAAGGGAATATTAGATTTCAATTTCCTTTAAGGAAGGCCATGGAACATTTTCCTAGAAATAAAATAAGATTGCCTTTTGAATCCATGATGAGGGCCACTTATGGTTTGAGCACCAAAGACGATGATACGTGATTCTATCGCTTCTGTGCCTAGCTAAGGGCGTTAAACAATAGCGCTTGTTGGGAGGCAACCCAATGAATTTATCTTTTTCTTTCTGTTTTGTTGCGTCCACACCATCAAAATTCTGTTGTGATTGTGTTTTTTGTGTTTCTTTTTGTGTTTGAGCCAAGCAAAACCTTTATGACTAGTCTTGGTAATGGTTGTTTGATCCTCTTGGAAAAAGACAGAAATGTTTCGCTCACGAGATGATTTTTCATTTTCATTCAAAAAGAGATTTTCAGTTAATTCTTTTTGCTACTGATTGATATGATTTTTCCCCAGGCCTTCGTAATGTTTCAGATTTTTTGAGGTACCAGAAGTATACGAAGTATACAGATTGCTACAGACTGGTGTGTTTTTGACAGATTCTGTTTTTGTTGAGTTGGTTGCTTGTTTTGATGAAACTATGGTTAGTATCGGGGGGTACTAGCCATGTAAAAGTGAGAATACACTAGCCCATCATCAATATAGATGGAATTCAAGTTTGCTACAGTACCAAAAGAAGTGGTAGTTTGTTTTCTTGTACTAATGTTATAACAAGTTTCTGTTTAAGTTTTATGTTGTGAAGTTTTCAAGTTTTGGGTGATATTCTCATGGACAAAGAGATAAGGTGTGGAAAGATCTCAAGCTTGGGGATGCCCAAGGCACCCCAAGCCATATTCAAGGACACCAAAAATCCTAACATTGGGGATGCCCCGGGAAGGCATCCCCTCTTTCGTCTTCAATCCATCGGTAACATTACTTGGAGCTATATTTTTATTCACCAGATGATATGTGTTTTGCTTGGAGCGTCTTGTATCTTAGGAGTCTTTTCTTTTTGTTGTGTCAGAACCATCCTTGCTGCACACCTTCTTGAGAGAGAGAGACATGCACTCATCGTGATTTTGCTAGAATGCTCATAGTGCTTCAGTTATATCTTTTGACCTAGATACTTTTGCTCATAGTGCTTCACTTATATCTTTTGAGCTAGATACTTTTGCTCTTGTGCTTCACTTATATCTTTAGAGCACGGTGGTGCATGAGTTGGTAGTTGGCTTATGCTATGAAAGTAGTCCCAAATGTGCTAGGTACTCAAAGAGGATGCAAAAACCTCCATCTTCATGTGCACTGAGTAGAAAGAGAAGTTTCGATTCCTCTCAATTCGTTTTGAGACATGGATTCGGTGATACTGAGAGTTATGTTAGTAGGGTGTTGTGAATCTAGAAATACTTTTGTTGGAGTTAGTGATTCCCGTAGCATGCACGTATGGTGAACCGCTATGTTAGGAAGTCGGAGCATAATTGATCTATTGATTGTCATCCTTTGTGTTGAGGTCGGGATCGCGCGATGGTTTACACCTACCAACCCTTCCCCTCGGAGTATGCGTTTAGCACTTTGTTTCGATTACTAATAAAAACTTTCGCAATAAGTATGTGAGTTCTTCATGACTAATGTGAGCCCATGGTATAGATGCACTTTAACCTTCCACCGTTGCTAGCCTCTCTAGTGCCGCACAATTCTCGCTCGTGCACAAACCCACCAAATTCCTTTCTCAAAACAGCCACCATACCTACCTACTATGGCATTTTCATAGCCATTTTGAGATATATTGCCATGCAACTCCCACCGTTCCATCTCATGACTTGTGTCGTCACTCTCTTATTGCCATTGCATGATCGTAAGATAGCTAGCAAGATGTTTTCAACGTCATACACCATGCTAGATCGTTGCACATCCCGGTACACTTCCGGAGGCATTTCCTATGGAGTCATCATCATTGTGATCTTTGAGCTATGAGTAAATGAAAGTGTGATGATCATCATTATTAGAGCATTGTCCCATGTGAGGAAATAAAAAAAAGAGGCCAAAGAGCCCAAAAACAAAAAAAAAGAAAAGAAAAAAGAGAGGCCTAAGAGCCCAAATAAAAAAAAGAAAAGAGAGAAAAAGAGAGAAGGGACAATGCTACTATGTTTTTCCACACTTGTGCTTCATGTTAGCACCATGTTCTTCATGATTGAGAGCTTCTTGCTTTGTCACTACCATATGCTAGTGGGAATTTTCATTGTTTAACTTGGCTTGTATATTCCAATGATGGGCTTCCTCAAAATTGACCTAGGTCTTCGTGAGCAAGCAAGTTGGATGCGCACCCACTAGTTTTCCTCTTGAGCTTTCACATACTTATAGCTCTAGTGCATCTCTTGTATGGCAATCCCTACTCATTCACATTGATATCTATTAATGGGCATCTTCATAGCCTATTGATACGCCGAGTCAGTGTGACCATCTCCTCCTTTTTGTCTCACAACCACCACCACACTCTATTCCACCTATAGTGCTATATCCATGGCTCGCGCTCATGCATTGCGTGATAGTTATAAAAAGTTTGAGAAAGTAAGAGTGCGAAAAAATTACTTGGCCAATTTTGGGGTTGTGAATGATTTACATTAGTTGTGTGAGGATGATGGAGCATAGCCAGACTATATGATTTTGTAGGGATAACTTTCATTGGCCTTGTTATTTTGAAAGTTTATGATTACCTTGCTAGTTTGCTTGAAGTATTACTGTTTTCATGTCAATAGCAAACTATTGTTTTGAATCTTACGGATCTGGACATTCATGTCACGTGAAAGAAGTTGCAAAGGACAACTATGCTAGGTAGCATTCCACATCAAAAATTCATTCTTTATCACTTCCCTACTCGAGGACGAGCAGGAGTTAAGCTTGGGGATGCTTGATACGTCTCCAACGTATCTACAATTTTTGATGGTTTCATGCTATTATCTTGTCAAACTTTGGATGTTTTGCATGCCTTTTATTTATTTTTGGGGAATAACTTATTAACTCAGTGCCAAGTGTCAGTTCCTGTTTTTCCATGTTTTTGACCCCTTTCAGAGGAGATTTTGAAACAGAGTCCAAACGGAAGAAAATCCCCGAAAAGATTTTTTTTTGGAACGGAAGAAGATCGGAGAACTTGGGAGCCAAGGCAGAAGAGCCCCAGGGGCCCCACAAGCCCCCACCCCGCGGCCAGGGGGGCCGCGCCATCCAGGCTTCTGGGCCCCGTGGAGGTCCCCTGACCTAGATCTTTCGCCTATATAATCCCATAAATTCCAGAAAAAATCAAGAGACGATCGCAATTACTTTTCCGCCGCCGCAAGCTTCAGTCTCCGCAAGATCCCATCTGGGGCACGTCCTGGTGCCCTGCCATAGGGGGGTTCGGACACGTAGGACTTCTTCATCAACACCATGACCTCTCCGATGATGCGTGAGTAGTTCACCATAGACCTACGGGTCCATAGCTAGCAACTAGATGGCTTCTTCTCTCTCTTGGATCTTCGATACAAAGTTCTCCATGATCTTCATGGAGATCTATCTGATGTAATCTTCTTTTGCGGTGTGTTTGTCGAGATCCGATGAATTGTGGATTTACGATCAGATAATCTATGGATTTTATTTGAGTTTTTTCTGATCTCTCTTATGCATGATTTCATATTCTTGTAATTCTCTTCGAGTTGTGGGTTTTGTCTGGCCAACTAGATCTATGCTTCTTGCAATTGGAGAAGTGCTTGGTTTTGGGTTCATACCGTGCGGTGACCTCACCCAGTGACAGAATGGGTAGCGAGGCACGCATCGTGTTGTTTCCATCAAGGGTAAAAAGATGGGGTTTTCATCATTGGTTTGAGATTATCCCTCTACATCATGTCATCTTGCTTAAAGCGTTACTCTGTTCGTCATGAACTCAATACACTAGATGCATGCTGGATAGCGGTCCATGTGTGGAGTAATAGTAGTAGATGCAGAAAGTATCGGTCTACTTGTCTTGGGCATGATGCCTATATGCATAATCATTGCCTTAGATATCGTCATGACTTTGCGCGGTTCTATCAATTGCTCGACAGTAATTTGTTCACCCACCGTGATACTTGCTATTTTGAGAGAAGCCTCTAGTAAACACTATGCCCGAAGGGTCTACTCCACACCATATTTTCAGCCTTACACTTTTTACTTTGTTGCACTTTCCGCCTTCAGGTCTCACTTTGCAAACAATCTTGAAGGGATTGACAACCCCTTTGAAGCGTTGGGTGCAAACTTGTTTGTGTTTGCGCACGTACTCTGGACTTGACGAGACCCTCCTTCTGGATCGATACCTTGGTTCTCAAACTGAGGGAAATACTTACTGCTCCTGTGCTGCATCACCCTTTCCTCTTCAAGGGAAGAACCAACGCAAGCCCAGCCTCTGTGAAGGTGTCAACTTCTGGCGTTGTTGTCTGTGGGATAGCAAGGAGCAGTGAGTATTTCCCTCAGTTTGAGAACCAAGGTATCAATCAAGTAGGAGAATCACGCCAAGTCCAGAGTACCTGCGCAAACACAAATGAGCTTGCACCCAACACTATAAAGGGGTTTTCAATCCCTTCAAGATTGATTGCAAAGTGAGATCTGAAGGCGGAAAGTGCAGCGAAGTAAAAGTGTAATGCTGAAAGTATGGTGTGAAGTAGACCCCGGGGCCATAGTGTTCACTAGAGGCTTCTCTCAAAATAGCAAATAATACGATGGGTGAACAAATTACTGTCGAGCAATTGATAGAACCACACAAAGTCATGACGATATCTAAGGCAATGATCATACATATAGGCATCACGTCTGAGACAAGTAGACCGATACTTTCTGCATCTACTACTATTACTCCACACATCGACCGCTATCGAGCATGCATCTAGTGTATTGAGTTCATAACAAACAGAGTAACGCCTTAAGCAAGATGACATGATGTAGAGGGATAAACTCAAACCAATGATGAAAACTCCATCTTTTTACCCTTGATGGCAACAACACGATGCGTGCCTCACTACCCCTTATGTCATTGGGTGAGGTCACCGCACGGTATGAACCCAAAACCAAGCACTTCTCCCATTGCAAGAATCATAGATCAAGTTGGCCAAACAAAACCCACAACTCGAAGAGAATTACAAGGATATGAAATCATGCATATAAGAGATCAGAAGAAACTCAAATAAGATTCATAGATAATCTGATCATAAATCCACAATTCATCGGATCTCGACAAACACACCGCAAAGAAGATTACATCGGATAGATCTCCATGAAGATCATGGAGAACTTTGTATTGAAGACCCAAGAGAGAGAAGAAGCCATCTAGCTACTAGCTATGGACCCGAAGGTCTATGGTGAACTACTCACGCATCATCGGAGAGGTCATGGTGTTGATGAAGAGGCCCTTCGTATCCGAATCCCCCCTCCGGCAGGGCACCAGAACGTGTCCCAGATGGGATCTTGCGGAGACACCAGCTTGCGGCGGCGGAAAAGTATTTTCGTGGATCTCTCTCGCAGTTTTGGAATTTTTCTGAATTTATAGGCGGAAGAAGTAGAGCAGACGAGCCACAGGGGGCCCACAAGCCTGCTAGGTGCGGCACCCGTGGCCGTGCCTAGGGGGCTTGTGGGGTCCCCTGCTGGCCCCTGCCTTGGTTCTCAAGTCTCGTGCGTATCTTCTGTTCCGGAAAAAATATTTTCGGAAGTTTTATTCCGTCTGGACACCGTTTAAAATCCTCCTGTGAAAATGGTCAAAAACACGGAAAAAACAGGAACTGGCACTTGGCACTGATTTAATAAGTTTGTCCCAAAAAAGATACAAAAGGCATACAAAACATCCAAAGTTTGACAAGATAATAGCATGGAACCATCAAAAATTATAGATACGTTGGAGACGTATCAAGCATCCCCAAGCTTAACTCCTGCTCATCCTCGAGTAGGGAAGTGATGAAGACTAAATTTTTGATGTGGATTGGTACCTAGCATAGTTGTCCTTTGCAACTTCTTTCATGTGACAGGAATGTTCAGATCCGTAAGATTCAAAACAATAGTTTGCTATTGACATGAAAACAATAATACTTCGAGCAAACTAGTAAGGTAATCATGAACTTTCGAAATGACAAGGCCAAAGAAAGTTATCCCTACAAAATCATATAGTCTGGCTATGCTCCATCATCCTCACACAACTAATTTAAATCTTGCACAACCCCGGTATTGGCCAAGTAATTGTTTTTGCACTCTTACTTTCTCAAACCTTTTTCAACTATCACGCAATACATGAGCGTGAGCCATGGATATAGCATTATAGGTGGAATAGAGTGTGGTGGTGGTTGTGAGACAAAAAGGAGGAGATGGTCACATTGACTCGGCGTATCAAAGGGCTATGGAGATGCCCATTAATAGATATCAATGTGAATGAGTAGGGATTGCCATATAAAGGATGCACTAGAGTTATAAGTATGTGAAAGCTCCAAAGGAGAACTAGTGGGTGTGCATCCAACTTGCTTGCTCATGAAGACCTAGGGCAATTTGAGGAAGCCCATCATTGGAATATACAAGCCAAGTTATATAGTTAAGATTCCCACTAGTATATGGTGGTGACAAAACGAGAGGCTCTCAGTCATGAAGAACATGGTGCTATTATGAAGCACAAGTGTGGAAAAAGATCGTAGCATTGTCCCTTCTCTCTTTTTTTTATTTGGGCTCTTGGGCCCATTTTTTCTCTCTCTTTTTTTTATTGTGGGCAACTTTGGCCTCTTTTTTTCCTCACATGGTACAATGGTCTAATAATGACGATCATCACACTTTTATTTACTCACAGCTCAAAGCTCAGAACGATGATGACTCTATAGGAAATGCTTCCGGTAGTGTACCGAGATGTGCAACGATCTAGCTTGGCGTATGACGTTGAAACATCTCGCTAGCTATCTTACGATCATGCAATGGCAATATGAGAGTGATGGCACAAGTCATGAGACAGAACGGTGGGAGTTGCATGGCAATATATGTCGGAATGGCTATGAAAATGCCATAGTAGGTAGGTATGGTGGCTGTTTTAAGGAAGGCATATGGTGGTTTTGTGTACCGGTACTAGAGAGGCTAGCAATGGTGGAAGGTGAAAGTGCATCTATACCATGGACTCACATTAGTCATGAAGAACTCACATACTTGTTGCGAAAGTTTTTATTAGTAATCAAAACAAAATGCTAAACGCATACTCCTAGGGGAAGGGTTGGTAGGTGTTTACCATCGCGCGATCCCGACCGCAACACAAAGGATGACAATCAATAGATCAATTATGCTCCGACTTCCTAACATAGCAGTTCACCATACGTGCATGTTACGGGAATCACTAACTTTAACACAAGTATTTCTAGATTCACAACACCCTACTAACATAACTCTTAATATTAGCAAATCCGCGTCTCAAAACTAATTAAGAGGAATCAAACTTCTCTTTCTACTCAACGCACATGAAGATGGAAGTTTTTGTATCCTCTTTGGGTACCTATCACCTTTGGGACTACTTTCATAGCACAAACCAACTACCAAGTCACGCACCGCCGTGCTCTAAAAGATCTAAGTGAAGCACATAGAGCAAAATTATCTAGCTCAAAAGATATAAGTGAAGCACGATGAGTGTCACATCCCTAAAACCTAAGCTAGATAGCATTGTGCTCATGTCTTCTTTGCATTTGCATCTAAGAAGTTTCAACAAAAACAACAAAGTGGCAAAGGAAAAACTCAAAACCCTAGCCACCATTTCAATTAAAGGAAATTTCAAACTAGTTCAAAATCAATGAACCCAAAATGGCCTCAAGAAATGTTCAAACTTTCTGATAAATCATGAAAGTAAATGAGCATTGGAGAAAACTATTTCCTAGGCACTTCAAGCATTTTAAATAAATGCAAAAGCCACTGGTTTCAAATTTAAAATTTTGAAAACAGAAGCTATAATTTTCCAAAAATGTTGAAAGTCTTGGAAATGAGTGGGGACATTATAACAAATATTTCGGGAGGTTTAAAATAGTTTTTACTTTTTGTTTTGGAGCTGAAATAATTAGCAAAGCAATAAATAGCAAAACAGAAAAACAAAAGCAGAAGAAAAAGGAAAAGACTTACCTGACGCCCACGCCAGGCCCAGCCCATCTCGCCGCTCGTCCCCTTCCCCGCGCCAGTAGGCAGCAGGAGGTGGCCGCCGCCTCCTCCGGCGCGGCCACGCACCTGCGTGCCTGCCTGGCCGCCGGTTCGCGCTGGCGACGGCGGGGATAAGCTCCCCAGAGCCTCCCCTATCCATTCCCCGCCTCGGTTCTTTCCCTCCGCCTGGATCCCCTCCTTCTCCCTGCTGCCGCCATTAGAGCCGAGCTCGAGCTCGAGCTGGCCGTTGCCCTGGCCATAGGAACCCCTCCCCGAGCACACCATTAGATCCGCCTCGTCGCCCTGGTCGTCTCTGCAGAAGCCGAAGTCCCCTCGAGCCCTGCAACGCCCGCAACGCCGTCGTCTTCTTCCTCCGGCCGCCGGACCTCTCCCGTCGATTCGTCGTCCCCAGGCCTTCCCCGAGCCGTCTGAGCTCTTCTCTGCACTCCCTGTGAGCATGCGGTGGTTTTCCCTAAGCTTTCCCCGTCGATCCCCTCCTCTAGCCCTAGTTCCACCGGAGCCCGACGAGCACCGCCGCTGCCGCTCGTCGCCGGTAGCCCTCCGATGTCCAGCTCGTCCTCCCGTGAGCACCAGAAGCTCCAGGACGACGCGTAGATGCCGTAGCAGCTAAGATCTAAGCGTGGAACCCTCTGATTCAAGCCCCCCGACGACGCCCGAGCTTCGGCCGCCGCTCCGGCTCGTCGCCGACGCCTCTTCCGGCGACCCTAGCCTCCCCAGTTGGTCCTGCCAGATCGGCTGCTTCGCGAGCTTGCTGTAGCTGCCATCCGCGTGCGATTTGGTGCTGTGCAGCACCGTCTAGGTCGCCTCCGGCGAGCCCTCCGCCACGGGTTTGGTCGCCGGCGACCACCCTCCGGTGGCCGTCGACGTGGCCGGCCATTAGGGCCTAATCGCCCTCCCCTGAGTCGCTGCCAGAGGGCCCCACGCCTGGTCAAACCCAATTAGGGGCTGGTCAGCGCGGGATTAGCCCAGAGAGGCTGACCAGTGGGGCCCCCTGTCAGGTTTGACCTGCACAGGTCGGCTGACCTGCTGACGTCAGCCTGATGCAATAAATGCAATTTCCAGTATAGAAATAATTCAGGAAATTGCTAAAAATTGCAAAAATCATAGAAATTAATCTGTAACTCCAATGAAAATAATTTATATATGAAAAAGTATCAGAAAAATTCAAGGATTCTGATTATGGTATTTTCAGCTATGTTTGAAAAAGTTACAGAACCCTAAATTGTGAAATAAGGAATAATTCAATTCTTTTAATCACTTTATAAATGGAATTTGCAAAAATATCCAAATCTCATCATAAATGCAATGATCACACACTGCCCTAGATGTAAATCAGTACCATAACATGACATTTCATGCATGTTAACATTAGGTTGATCTGAGCATCAGGTCGAATCAATTAAACCGGTATCCGGGAATACCCGTTTGAATTGCTATTCGAATGTGATTCAAATCAACTCTAAACTTAAAACATCTTGATTATAATAACTTATCACTTGCATTCTCATGCCATGCTCATGCATCATTTTGATTGCACATGATTGTTACTGAATGTTGCCGTTCATTTCAGTAGGCTCCGCACCCCCGGATTCCACCGAATATCCGTCCGACGGATATCGTTCCTCCTCTGAGCAACAAGGCAAGCACCCCTTTTGATCATCCCGATAACACCTATGTTCTTGCTCCTGCACCTATTTAATGCATTAGGATCAAATGCTTCAACTGCTTTTGCCACGATAGTTGGACCCACTTCCTTTGCATGACTTAACCTTGTCACAGTAAATAGCCGAACCTTGCAACCCAGCATACCTGGTAGTTGCTTGAGCTATAATGTGCCTTATCCTGCTATGCATGCTATGCTTAGAGTTGTCTATGGTCTGTCATCTGGGAGATGAACAGAAATGTGGAATGTGTTCGGTGAGCAAAGGTCGTGTGTTGAACTTGATTTGGTAAAGGTACCGGTGAAAGGCTGTGTAGGAGTACATGGCGGGTTGTTTCATTGGAACCGTCCTTAGGAACTGAGTTCCGTGTATGTAATCCAAGACTAGATACTACCACATGCTGGGCCCTGAAATATGACCCCGCTCGGCCTATTAATCGCGTAGTACTCGGTCCAGGAGTTGCAAGTAGTTTCTGGTGTTTATAGTAATGCTGGAGGCCGTGCATGGTGCTGACCTGAGAGGTGGACCGTGATGCGGTAGGCAGTGGCACGGTGTACCAAGTGGCACCCGGATGGTGGGCTTGGGAACCCTGCGCACATCGTTTGAGGCCGTGGCGGGAACCTCGACCGGACTTCCGTACGGGTTACTCTCAGATAGGCGATAAACCTGGACTAGGTACTAGTGTGGTTAACGGTCGTGGCCGACTCCCTCGCTGGGCTTCCGCTTGAAGGTTGCCGAGGTGCATGACGTGCACATGGCGATAAGTGGCGGGAGCGTGTGTGACGAAGTACACCCCTACAGGGTTATGATCTATTCGAATAGCCGCGTCCGCGGATATGGACTACTTGGAGACATATGTTGTTCATAGATAATTTCAATGGCTACTCCTAAAATTGTCAAGATAAGCGTGAGTGTCGTGGACGGCATTTCCGTATGGAGACGGAATGATTCCACAATAGTGTATTGTTGTGGTGTTAGTGGACTCGTGTGCGAAAAATCAAGTTGTCAAAACTAATTTCAAAAGCAAGTTGTCTAGCCACGAGTCAAATGCTGGCTTCCCGCATGAAACCCCACAATACCTTCTTGATACCTTGCATGAGTAGTTAGCCATCCTAAAGTCTTGCTGAGTACCTCCGTACTCATGTTTGCTTAATCATGTTGCAGAGGTTGTTAATGACCCTAATGGAGGGTTCTTCGTAGACATCGACGACGACGAGTAGCTGGTGTCCCAGCTACGATCTGGCCCTACGTCGGCTCTGTAGTATAGTCAGGCCATGTGCCTCCTAGTTGCTCTCTCTGTACCCAGACAGCTTATAACTCTTCCGCTGGCTTGTATTGTGTGACTGATATTTTGGGTCGTGAGACCCTTAATGTGTAATAATATGTGTGTGGCTCTTCCGAGCCTCTTCAATAAAGCTTGTATGTTTATGGTTATGTTGTGATGCCATCGATGTATCTATACATATCGGTATTCCATGCGTACGTGTGTCTTACTTGATATGTATGGGGTTCGATTACCTAGTCGTGAACTTTAGTAGCACTCCTTACAAGGAAATGCCCCTTTGTGATCCAACGAGCCTTGGTAGTTCGCTACTGCTCCGGACGCATTGGTTGACCGGCATGTGTCCTTCTTAGCTGCGGTGTCTGTCCCCTTTGGGGAAATGTCACACGACGTAATGGAGTCCTTGTAGCTTGCTACGACTCGTCTATGTTCGTTGATGGCCGACACCTGCTTTGTTGGGTCATGTATGCCTGTCCTTGTGCGGAACTGCCACTTTGGTTTATGACTAGACATGTCGATCCGGGTTCTTTGACATTGGAATGCTAGCGACACGATCGCATACGTGAGTCAAAAGACGCAAACGGTCCCGGCTAAGGTAAGGCTGCAGCCGTGGAGTTAACCATGCGTGAGACCACAAAGAGATGCGATGTGTTACAGGCTGGATTCCTATGGCTTAGGATCGGGGTCCCGACAGCGTTGGTATCAGAGCCTGACTGACTGTAGGATTACTAAGCCAAACTGGTCGAAGTTGAGTCTAGAATTGCTTTAGTTATATATAAGGGAATTGTTTGTGGAGGGGATCGTAGCACTCTTGTTCTCTTCTCAAGATATTCTATTCTGGTCATCCTCGTCTTTTCCGCGGGAATTAAGGACTAGGTTACTCATCTTCTCCTAGGCTCGGATTTTGATCGGTAGATTATAGGACTGCGGGTCGAGAGATATTGGGTTTCTTTTATTCCTAGGAAGCAGGAAGTAAGTTTGATGATCAGAGAGTTGAACTTGATAGTTGAGTGGTGACGCTATTTCATTTTTGGGTTGTCTCAAAATTTGTTTTTGAGCATTTACAGCCGTTATGCTGCCCAATTTTGCATTCAGAGCTCTAATGCTTCTGCATTACTCTCTATTTACAGATGCCTGGCCGTCCTTCTCGTCAGGTGGTACGTCTGACCAGGTGCATTGATGTACCGGGTCATACGGCCATGCTGGTCAGGATGATGTCGGTGTGCGGTTACCGCTGGCACCCCGAGTACACAGTGGAGGAACAGTACCGAGACTTCAACCAGAGCCAGTACATCTGCACTGTTAGGGTATTTCCAGACTACCCTGGAGCGGAGAAGCCAATCCATTGGTCCTATGGGTTGGGAGTCACTGTTGACATGGCAGTACAAGATGCTGCCTATTCAATGCTGACTATTATGAGAGCGAGACATGCACTCCTACAGAATTCAGAGTTCTGTTATGTTCCGGCCTCTCAGTCTGGTGAAGAGGGATACCTCAGTGGAGTCTATTTTGATTCTTCTATGGAGGACCCACTTCTGCAGTCCACTGTTGAGATGCTAGAGAACAGAGACAGGGATGCTCATGCTCTCTGCATGGAGCTTTACGCTACCCGTGCCCGCCTGTGGACAGCTTTGACGCAGCTGGCACTGGTAGTCCAGACAGGGTATGGAGAGATGGAGATGCTGAACCCTGTTAGGACCCATCTTCCGGCCCACGTTGACTGGCCAGCTATAGGAGGAGTCACACCTCTTCGGGGACCCCTCTTACCACCAGTCAGGGGACCAAGGCCACATCCGTGTCCCTATGGATCCCAGGGATCTCAGGCTAGAGTGTTTCCTGATCCGCAGGTTGAGCTTCCAGGTCATGGAGGTAATCTCTATGAGATGTTCTATGCGGATGCCTGAGCTGTGAGCGGAAGGATAGTATGGTAGTAGCCGTACGTTCACAGTCCTGTGTGACTTGTGGAGTATGGTAGTAATGTGAAACGAATTCCGGAGGCCTAGATAAATAATGTATAGGAAGCTTGTAAGCCTCTGATGAGTAGTTCCACCATTTCAGTAGTTTGCTCTTCGAGTAAGTTTGTACTGAACTATGTAAGGGTGTGTATGAACCATGGTGTATATATAGCAGTTGCTTGTTACCATGTTGTTCGGATATTCATTTCCGCATTCTGTGTGTTCACTACATTCTTAATCCATAGCTAGTAATGATATGTTATTGGTCTAAGCTATGAGTTTGTTTGTCAGGATGGTGTTCACCAGGTTGAACCGTGCCCCAGCTCATGAGCAAGGTGAGGGTAGTCAAGCGTCACAGGAAGACCTGCCTCACCCACCTTCTCTGGTAGAAGTGATGCTTGAGGCAGAAAGAAACAAAAGGGAGACCAACCGACTGCTAGAGTGTATTGAGCAGAATACGGCTCGACAGCCTAGGAATGCTGCAGTATCCCTCAATGACTTTGTGAAGCTGAATCCTCCAAAGTTTCATCATTCCGTCGATCCCCTCGACGCTGATGACTGGCTATGCAGCATCTCACGCAAGATTCGCTCTGCGAATGTGTCTGAGGCCGACAAGGTGACCTTTGCGACGTATTTCCTGGAGGGACCCGCCAATCTGTGGTGGGAGAATTTTGAAGCTATGCGTCCCGCTGAACCAGTGGCCACATGGGCAGACTTCAGTGCAGCTTTTCGTCTGCACCACATCCCAGAGGGTCTGATGGACAGAAAGAGAGAGGAGTTATGTGCCTTCACTCAGGGCAAGTTGTCTGTGGATGCCTATAGCCGCGAGTTCGGTAACCTCGCCCGCTATGCAACAGAGGAGGTGTCTACTGACGCCAAGAAGCAAGCAAGATTCCGTAAGGGTCTGAGCCCTGAGCTCCGTCGAGATCTGCGCCTCCATGAGTGTGCAAGCTTTCAAGCCCTGGTCAACAAAGCGATCAGTGCGGAGACTGGTCATACTGACTTCGAAGCCACAAGGAAGCACTCCCGTGACTTTGGCTCGTCTTCTGGTTCCGCGTTTCCAAAACGCAGGCTGTGGGTTCCAAACAGTTCTCTGCCGCCAAGATACACCCCGAGGCCATCCTATGTGGCTCCTCAGATGAATCAGGCCAACCCTCCAGCAAAAGCTTATGGTGGTCCAGCTGGCAATGCTGCACCACGTGCCAACCAGGTGATATGCTACAAGTGTGGAGAACCAGGGCATTATTCCCGTGAGTGTCCTCAGAATGTGGGTGCCAAGCAACCCGGAAAGTCTGTCGGGCAGGCCAAGTCGGGCAAAGCGTTTTATGTGAAGCCAACTCCTGCACGTGGCCGTGTGAACTATGTGTCAGCAGAAGAAGCTGCAGAGGATCCCGACGTAATGTTGGGTACGCTTCTGGTTAATCATCACCCAGCGTCCGTTCTCTTTGACACTGGGTCTTCTCATTTCCTTCATTTCAGAAAGTTATGCACAGTTGCATAACATGTCATTTTGTGATATGCCAATCCCATTGGTTGTCCAAACCCCTGGTAGTAAATGGCAAACCTCTAGGATAACCTATGACAATGAAATTCTAGTAGACAGGCTAGTTTTTCTAGCCTCATTGATAGCATTGAAATCTTCGGATATTAATATCATCTTGGGCATGGACTGGATGTCAGCTCACTATGCCAAGATTGATACTCACTCTAGAAATGTCCAGCTTACCCATCCCTCGGGTGAGATAGTAAATGTCTCTACTCGAGTTGCCAAATGCCAACTCTATTCCCTAAATGCCAACCCTCTTCCGGAACTTGAAGACATTCCGGTAGTCCGTGACTTCCCGGATGTTTTTCCAGAGGAACTGCCAGGAATTCCACCTGACAGAGATGTAGAGTTTGTGATAGATCTTGTTCCGGGAACTGTCCCAATAGCCAGAAGACCTTATAAGATGGCACCCCTGGAGCTAGCCGAACTTAAGAAGCAATTAGATGAGGCCTTGAGCAAAGGTTTCATTCGTCCTAGCTCTTCTCCTTGGGCTTGTCCCGTCCTCTTCGTCAAGAAGAAAGACGGAACGGATCGGATGGTTGTAGATTACCGACCAGTTAACCTGGTCACCATAAAGAACAAGTATCCGCTCCCCAGGATCAACGATCTGTACGATCAGCTCGCTGGATCCTCAGTCTTCTCCAAAATGGATTTGAGGTTGGGATACCAAATCAATATTAAGAACGGGGACATTCCAAAAACGGCCTTTGTTACTCGTTATGGCCAATATGAGTACACCGTTATGTCCTTCGGTTTAACCAATGCCCCAGCCACCTTCTCTCGGTTGATGAATTCAATATTTATGGAGTATTTGGATAAATTCGTCGTAGTATACCTCGATGATATTCTCATCTACTCCAAGAATGAACAAGAACATGCCGAGCATCTAAGGCTGGTATTGATGAAACTTCGAGAGCATCGCCTTTATGCCAAATTTTCAAAATGTGAATTTTGGTTACCAGAAGTGACCTATCTAGGCCATGTAATCTCTGGTAAGGGTATTGCTGTCAATCCCGATAGAGTTCAAGCTGTCCTTGATTGGACTCAACCTGAATCGGTTAAGCAAGTTAGGAGTTTTCTTGGTCTAGCGAGCTATTGTCGCCGCTTCGTCGAGAATTTCTCCAAGGTTGCAAAGCGTCTGACTGAACTCCTCAAGAAGGATAAAAAGTTCGAGTGGACACCACAGTGTGAGCATAGTTTTCAGGAACTGAAAAGACGCCTGACTTCCGCACCTGTGTTGCTACCACCAGATTTTTCTATGGACTTTGTTATCTATTGCGACGCCTCGCGACAAGGATTAGGTTTCATTCTCATGCAAGATCGTCATGTGATCGCATACGCATCTCGCCAGTTGCGTCCACATGAGGATAATTATCCCACACATGACCTTGAGCTTGCAGCTGTGGTCCATGCACTAAAAACCTGGCGACATTACCTTTTGGGTAATCGTTGCGAAATATTCACTGATCACCAAAGTCTGAAATATATCTTCACCCAGCCGGATTTGAATCTCAGGAAAAGACGGTGGGTTGAGTTGATCTCGGATTACGACTTAGGGATAACTTACACCCCGGGGAAGGCCAATGTTATGGTCGATGCACTAAGTCGTAAATCTTATTGTAACAATTTGATGCTACAACAAGGTCAACCACTTCTCCATGAGGACTTTCGGAAGTTGAATCTTCATATCGTTCCTCAAGGATTCCTTTCTACCCTGGTGGCGAAGCCTACTCTTAAGGATCAAATTATAGCTGGCCAAAAGCGTGACAAGGGTATATCACGGATCAAGGAGAATATTTTTAGCGGAAACGCTAAAGAATTTTCCATGAATGATCAAGGTGTGGTGTTCTTTCAGAATCGTTTAGTGGTTCCTAAGAACCCACATCTAAGGCAGTTAATCCTTAAGGAGGCTCATGATTCCCCTCTCACCATTCATCTCGGTAGTACTAAGATGTATCAGGACCTACGCAGGAGGTTCTGGTGGACTAGGATGAAGAGAGAAATTGCTGAGTTCGTTGCTAACTGTGACGTTTGTCGTCGAGTTAAGGCAGAACATCAAAGGCCTGCTGGCACCCTTCAACCTTTAGCTATTCCTGAATGGAAATGGGATAAAGTTAGCATGGATTTCATTACCGGATTTCCCAAGACCAAGAAAGGAAACAATGCTATCTTTGTGGTCATTGACCGTCTTTCCAAAGTGGCTCATTTTCTTCCTGTTCGTGAGAGTATAACAGCTAGCCAGCTAGCAGAGTTATATATCTCTCGAATAGTGTCTCTTCATGGTGTTCCCCTGGAAATTAACTCGGACCGTGGAAGTATCTTTACTTCTCGATTCTGGGAAAGTTTTCAGAATGCCATGGGGACTCACTTATCTTTTAGCACTGCTTTCCATCCCCAGTCAAGTGGTCAAGTAGAAAGAGTGAATCAAATCCTAGAAGATATGCTCCGAGCTTGTGTTATTTCGTTCGGTATGAATTGGGAGAAGTGCCTTCCATTCGCCGAATTCGCTTATAACAATAGTTATCAATCAAGCTTGGGCAAAGCCCCTTTTGAAGTTCTCTATGGACGAAGATGTCGAACACCTCTTAATTGGTCAGAAACCGGAGAGAGGCAACTCTTTGGCCCGGACATGATCCAGGATGCAGAAGAGCAGGTTCGCATTATTCGTGAAAAGTTGAAAACAGCCCAGTCTCGTCAAAAGAGCCAATATGATCGTCATCATAAGGCTGTGACCTTTGAAGTTGACGAGAAGGCTTATCTTCGGGTTACACCTTTGAAGGGTACCCATCGTTTCGGTATCAAGGGCAAGTTGGCTCCTCGTTACATTGGACCTTTTCGCATTCTTGCCAAACGAGGAGAAGTTGCCTACCAGTTGGAACTTCCTCCGCATCTTTCCAAAGTTCATGATGTTTTCCACATCTCGCAACTCAGGCGTTGCTTTTCGGATCCTATCCGTGAAGTGGACCACGAAACGCTTGATCTCCAAGATAACCTTTCTTACCAAGAATACCCCGTGCGTATTCTTGATCAAGCTGAGCGTACCAATCGACGTCGAAACCTCAAGTTTCTTAAAGTTCAATGGTCAAATCATTCTGAAAAGGAGGCAACTTGGGAAAGAGAGGATCGTCTCCGACTTGAATATCCTGCGTTATTCCCGACGACTTCTAAATCTCGGGACGAGATTCTTTTGAGTGGGGGTGAGTTGTCACATCCCTAAAACCTAAGCTAGATAGCATTGTGCTCATGTCTTCTTTGCATTTGCATCTAAGAAGTTTCAACAAAAACAACAAAGTGGCAAAGGAAAAACTCAAAACCCTAGCCACCATTTCAATTAAAGGAAATTTCAAACTAGTTCAAAATCAATGAACCCAAAATGGCCTCAAGAAATGTTCAAACTTTCTGATAAATCATGAAAGTAAATGAGCATTGGAGAAAACTATTTCCTTGGCACTTCAAGCATTTTAAATAAATGCAAAAGCCACTGGTTTCAAATTTAAAAATTTGAAAACAGAAGCTATAATTTTCCAAAAATGTTGAAAGTCTTGGAAATGAGTGGGGACATTATAACAAATATTTCAGGAGGTTTAAAATAGTTTTTACTTTTTGTTTTGGAGCTGAAATAATTAGCAAAGCAATAAATAGCAAAATAGAAAAACAAAAGGCAGAAGAAAAAGGAAAAGCCTTACCTGACGCCCACGCCAGGCCCAGCCCATCTCGCCGCTCGTCCCCTTCCCCGCGCCAGTAGGCAGCAGGAGGTGGCCGCCGCCTCCTCCGGCGCGGCCACGCACCTGCGTGCCTGCCTAGCCGCCGGTTCACGCTGGCGACGGCGGGGATAAGCTCCCCAGAGCCTCTCCTATCCATTCCCCGCCTCGGTTCTTTCCCTCCGCCTAGATCCCCTCCTTCTCCCTGCTGCCGCCATTAGAGCCGAGCTCGAGCTCGAGCTGGCCGTTGCCCTCCCCGAGCACGCCATTAGATCCGCCTCGTCGCCCTGGTCGTCTCTGCAGAAGCCGAAGTCCCCTCGAGCCCTGCAACGCCCGCAACGCCGTCGTCTTCTTCCTCCGGCCGCCGGACCTCTCCCGTCGATTCGTCGCCCCCAGGCCTTCCCCGAGCCGTCTGAGCTCTTCTCTGCACTCCCTGTGAGCATGCGGTGGTTTTCCCTAAGCTTTCCCCGTCGATCCCCTCCTCTAGCCCTAGTTCCACCGGAGCCCGACGAGCACCGCCGCTGCCGCTCGTCGCCGGTAGCCCTCCGATGTCCAGCTCGTCCTCCCGTGAGCACCAGAAGCTCCAGGACGACGCGTAGATGCCGTAGCAGCTAAGATCTAAGCGTGGAACCCTCTGATTCAAGCCCCCCGACGACGCCCGAGCTTCGGCCGCCGCTCCGGCTCGTCGCCGACGCCTCTTCCGGCGACCCTAGCCTCCCTAGTTGGTCCTGCGAGATCGGCCGCTTCGCGAGCTTGCTGTAGCTGCCATCCGCGTGCGATTTGGTGCTGTGCAGCACCGTCTAGGTCGCCTCCGGCGAGCCCTCCGCCGCGGGTTTGGTCGCCGGCGACCACCCTCCGGTGGCCGTCGAAGTGGCCGGCCATTAGGGCCTAATCGCCCTCCCCTGAGTCGCTGCCAGAGGGCCCCACGCCTGGTCAAACCCAATTAGGGGCTGGTCAGCGCGGGATTAGCCCAGAGAGGCTGACCAGTGGGGCCCCCTGTCAGGTTTGACCTGCACAGGTCGGCTGACCTGCTGACGTCAGCCTGATGCAATAAATGGAATTTCCAGTATAGAAATAATTCAGGAAATTGCTAAAAATTGCAAAAATCATAGAAATTAATCTGTAACTCCAATGAAAATAATTTATATATGAAAAAGTATCAGAAAAATTCAAGGATTCTGATTATGCTATTTTCAGCTATGTTTGAAAAAGTTACAGAACCCTAAATTGTGAAATAAGGAATAATTCAATTCTTTTAATCACTTTATAAATGGAATTTGCAAAAATATCCAAATCTCATCATAAATGCAATGATCACACACTGCCCTAGATGTAAATCAGTACCATAACATGACATTTCATGCATGTTAACATTAGGTTGATCTGAGCATCAGGTCGAATCAATTAAACCGGTATCCGGGAATACCCATTTGAATTGCTATTCGAATGTGATTCAAATCAACTCTAAACTTAAAACATCTTGATTATAATAACTTATCACTTGCATTCTCATGCCATGCTCATGCATCATTTTGATTGCACATGATTGTTACTGAATGTTGCCGTTCATTTCGGTAGGCTCCGCACCCCCGGATTCCACCGAATATCCGTCCGACGGATATCGTTCCTCCTCTGAGCAACAAGGCAAGCACCCCTTTTGATCATCCCGATAACACCTATGTTCTTGCTCCTGCACCTATTTAATGCATTAGGATCAAATGCTTCAACTGCTTTTGCCACGATAGTTGGACCCACTTCCTTTGCATGACTTAACCTTGTCACAGTAAATAGCCGAACCTTGCAACCCAGCATACCTGGTAGTTGCTTGAGCTATAATGTGCCTTATCCTGCTATGCATGCTATGCTTAGAGTTGTGTATGGTCTGTCATCTGGGAGATGAACAGAAATGTGGAATGTGTTCGGTGAGCAAAGGTCGTGTGTTGAACTTGATTTGGTAAAGGTACCGGTGAAAGGCTGTGTAGGAGTACATGGCGGGTTGTTTCATTGGAACCGTCCTTAGGAACTGAGTTCCGTGTATGTAATCCAAGACTAGATACTACCACATGCTGGGCCCTGAAATATGACCCCGCTCGGCCTATTAATCGCGTAGTACTGGGTCCAGGAGTTGCAAGTAGTTTCTGGTGTTTATAGTAATGCTGGAGGCCGTGCATGGTGCTGACCTGAGAGGTGGACCGTGATGCGGTAGGCAGTGGCACGGTGTACCAAGTGGCACCCGGATGGTGGGCTTGGGAACCCTGCGCACATCGTTTGAGGCCGTGGCGGGAACCTCGACCGGACTTCCATACGGGTTACTCTCAGATAGGCGATAAACCTGGACTAGGTACTAGTGTGGTTAACGGTCGTGGCCGACTCCCTCGCTGGGCTTCCGCTTGAAGGTTGCCGAGGTGCATGACGTGCACATGGCGATAAGTGGCGGGAGCGTGTGTGACGAAGTACACCCCTGCAGGGTTATGATCTATTCGAATAGCCGCGTCCGCGGATATGGACTACTTGGAGACATATGTTGTTCATAGATAATTTCAATGGCTACTCCTAAAATTGTCAAGATAAGCGTGAGTGTCGTGGACGGCATTTCCGTATGGAGACGGAATGATTCCACGATAGTGTATTGTTGTGGTGTTAGTGGACTCGTGTGCGAAAAATCAAGTTGTCAAAACTAATTTCAAAAGCAAGTTGTCTAGCCACGAGTCAAATGCTGGCTTCCCGCATGAAACCCCACAATACCTTCTTGATACCTTGCATGAGTAGTTAGCCATCCTAAAGTCTTGCTGAGTACCTCCGTACTCATGTTTGCTTAATCATGTTGCAGAGGTTGTTAATGACCCTAATGGAGGGTTCTTCGTAGACATCGACAACGACGAGTAGCTGGTGTCCCAGCTACGATCTGGCCCTACGTCGGCTCTGTAGTATAGTCAGGCCATGTGCCTCCTAGTTGCTCTGTCTGTACCCAGACAGCTTATAACTCTTCCGCTGGCTTGTATTGTGTGACTGATATTTTGGGTCGTGAGACCCTTAATGTGTAATAATATGTGTGTGGCTCTTTCGAGCCTCTTCAATAAAGCTTGTATGTTTATGGTTATGTTGTGATGCCATCGATGTATCTATACATATCGGTATGCCATGCGTACGTGTGTCTTACTTGATATGTATGCGGTTCGATTACCTAGTCGTGAACTTTAGTAGCACTCCTTACAAGGAAATGCCCCTTTGTGATCCAACGAGCCTTGGTAGTTCGCTACTGCTCCGGACGCATTGGTTGACCGGCATGTGTCCTTCTTAGCTGCGGTGTCTGTCCCCTTTGGGGAAATGTCACACGACGTAATGGAGTCCTTGTAGCTTGCTACGACTCGTCTACGTTCGTTGATGACCGACACCTGCTTTGTTGGATCATGTGTGCCTGTCCTTGTGCGGAACTGCCACTTTGGTTTATGACTAGACATGTCGATCCGGGTTCTTTGACATTGGAATGCTAGCGACACGATCGCATACGTGAGTCAAAAGACGCAAACGGTCCCGGCTAAGGTAAGGCTGCAGCCGTGGAGTTAACCGTGCGTGAGACCACAAAGAGACCACAATGAGCATTCTAGCCAATTCACGATGAGTGCATGTCTCTCTCAAAAGGTGTGAAGCAAGGATGATTGTGACACAACAAAAAGAAAAGACTCCTACTATACAATACGCTCCAAGCAAGACACATATCATGTGGTGAATAAAAATATAGCTCCAAGTAATGTTACCGATGGATTGAAGACGAAAGAGGGGATGCCTTCCCGGGGCATCCCCAAGCTTAGGATTTTTGGTGTCCTTGAATTAGGCTTGGGATGCCTTGGTCATCTCCAAGCTTGAGCTATTTGCACTCTTTATCCCTTTGTCCATGAGAACATCACCCAAAACTTGAAAACTTCACAACACAAAACTTAAACAGAAACTCGTGATATCATTAGCACAAGAAAACAAACTACCACCTCTTTAGGTAGTGTAGCAAACTTGATTTCTATTTATATTGGTGTTATATTACTGTATTCTCAATTTTCCATGGCTAGTACCCCCCCCCCCGATATTGTCCATAGTTTCATCAAAACAAGCAACCAACTCAACAAAAACAGAATCTGTCAAAAACAGACCAGTCTGTAGCAATATGTATACTTCGTATACTTCTGTTACCTCAAAAATTCTGAAAACTTACGACTGCCTGGGCAAAAGGCATATCAACCAGAAGAAAAAAGAATCAACTCAAAAGCTCTTTCTTAATAAAAATGAAAAATAATCTCGTGAGCGAAAAGTTTCTGTCTTTTTCCAGCAGGATCAAACAACCATCACCAAGACTAGTCATAAAGGTTTTGCTTGGCTCAAACACAAAAAAGAAACACAAAAGACACAATCATAACAGAACTATGATGGTGTGGACCCAACAAAATAGAAAGAAAAAGATAAATTCATTGGGTTGCCTCCCAACAAGCGCTATTGTTTAACGCCCTTAGCTAGGCAAAAGGCGATAGAATCACATGTCGTCGTCTTTGGTGCTCTAACCATAAGTAGCCCTCATCATGGATTCATAAGGCAATCTTATTTTCTTTCTAGGAAAATGCTCCATGCCCTTCTTTAAAGGAAGTTGAAATCTAATATTCCTTTCCTTTATATCGATGATAGCACCTATAGTCCTTAGGAAAGGTCTACCAAGAATGATAGGGCATGTAGGATTGCAATCAATGTCAAGCACAATGAAATCCATGGGTACATAGTTCCAATTTGCAATAATAAGAACATCATTGATCCTTCCCATGGGTTTCTTGACAGTAGAATCCGTAAGATTCAAATTAAGAGAACACTCCTCAATCTCATTAAAACCCAGAACATCACATAAAGACTTTGGAATCGCGGAAACACAAACACCCAAATCACACAAAGCATTGCATTCATAGTTTTTGATTTTAATTTTGATAGTAGATTCCCACTCATCATGAAACTTTCTAGGGATAGAAACTTCCAATTCAAGTTTCTCTTCAAGAGATTTTATCATAGCATCAACGATATGATCGGTAAAGGCCTTGTTTTGGCTATAAGCGTGTGGAGAGTTTAGCATGGATTGCATCGAGGAAATGCATTAAATCAAGGAGCAACTATCATAATTGAATTCCTTGAAATCCAAAGTAGTAGTTTCATTACTACTCAAGGTTTTAATATCTTCTACTCCACTTTCAATGCTTTTAGCATCAAGATAGATGGACTCCGAATCATTGGGGCGTTTTTCAACCAAAGTGGATTCATATCCAGCCCCATCATCATTAGGTTTGACACTAGAAAACAAAGATTCAATGGGAGTCACACCAAGCACCTTAAGATCTTCGTGATTCTTATCACGAGAACATGCCTTTTTAAGCCATTCATGTCTAGCACGAATTTGGGCGGTTCTTTCTTTGCTCTCACTCATGGAAACACGCATAGCTTTCAAAGTTTCATCCATATTGATCTTGGGAGGAGCACATATAACTTTCAAACCATCAATATCACTAGACATTCTATCAACGCTCCTAGCCAAATCATCAATTTTGAGTAGTTTTTCCTCTATGGACGCATTGAAAATCTATTGCGAGTTGATAAATTCTTTGATATTACTCTCTAGATCAGAGGGTAATATATTGTAATTTCCATGAGTATTGTTGTAGGAGTTGCCAAAGTTATTAGAGGGGTTACTAGGAAAAGACCTAGGAACATAGTTTCCTCTAAAAGCATTGTTGTTGCCAAAATTATTCCTACCAACAAAATTAACGTCCAGGCTAGCGTTGCTACTCTCAATCAAGGAAGACAAGGGCATATCATTAGGATCTAAAGAAGCACTTCTACTAGCAACCAAATTCATTAACTCATCCATCTTAGCACTTAACAAGTTAATTTCTTCTATAGCATGTACCTTTTTACTAGTAGGTGACCTTTCAGTGTGACACTGAGAGTAGTTCGTCATGATATTGTCTAGGAGTTTTGTGTCTTCTCCTAGCGTGATTTCCATGAACGTTCCACCTGAGGCGGAGTCCAAGATATTTGTAGAAGCGAAATTCAAGCGAGCGTACAAGATTTTTATAATCATCCAAAGACTCAAGCCATGAGCGGGACAATTTCTAATCATCAATTTCATTCTCTCCCAAGATTGTGCAACATGTTCATGATCAAGTTGCTTAAAATTCATGATATCATTACGGAGAGAGATAATCTAAGCCGGCGGAAAATAATTGGATATATAAGCATCTTTGCACTTGTTCCAAGAATCAATACTATTTTTGGGCAAAGACGAAAACCAAGTTTTTGCTCGATCTAGCAACGAGAACGGAAAAAGCTTCAATTTAATCACATCATTATCCACATATTTCTTATTTTGCATATCCCAAAGCTCAATGAAGCTATTAAGATGGGATGCGGCATCTTCACTAGGAAGGCCGAAGAATTGCTCTTTCATAACAAGATTCAGCAAAGCAACATTGATTTTGTATGATTCCGCACTAGTGGCGGGAGCAATCGGAGCACTAATAAAATCATTATTATTAGTATTCGAGAATTCATAAAGTTTGGTGTTTTCAGTCATGGTGACTTCAGCAAGCAAACGAGCACACAAGCGAACAGAAAGCAAGCGAGAGAAAAGGGCAAACGAAAAAGGCAAACAAAAAAGGAAAATATTTTTGTAAGTTTTTATTTTTCAGAAGTGGTGGAGAGGAAAACGAGAGGCAGAAAAGTAAATTCAAGAGATGAGTTTGCGACACTTACGTGGATGAGTTCTTGACTTGATCCTCCCCGGCAACGGCGCCAGAAATCCTTCTGCTGCCTCTTGAGCTTGCGTTGGTTTTTCCCTTGAAGAGGAAAGGGTGATGCAGCACAGGAGCAGTAAGTATTTCACTCAGTTTGAGAACCAAGGTATCAATCCAGTAGGAGAATCGCGTCAAGTCCAGAGTACCTGTGCAAACACAAAAGAGCTTGCACCCAACGCTATAAAGGGGTTGTCAATCCCTTCAAGATTGATTGCAAAGTGAGATCTGAAGGCGGAAAGTGCAACGAAGTAAATGTGTAAGGCTGAAATATGGTGTGAAGTAGACCCGGGGCCATAGTGTTCGCTAGAGGCTTCTCTCAAAATAGCAAATAATATGGTGGGTGAACAAATTACTGTCGAGCAATTGATAGAACCGCGCAAAGTCATGACGATATCTAAGGCAATGATCATACATATAGGCATCACGTCCAAGACAAGTAGACCGATACTTTCTGCATCTACTACTATTACTCCACACATCGACCGCTATCTAGCATGCATCTAGTGTATTGAGTTCATGACGAACAGAGTAACGCCTTAAGCAAGATGACATGATGTAGAGGGATAAACTCAAACCACTGATGAAAACCCCATCTTTTTACCCTTGATGGCAACAACATGATGCGTGCCTCGCTACCCCTTCTGTCACTGGATGAGGTCACCGCACGGTATGAACCCAAACCAAGGACTTCTCCCATTGCAAGAATCATAGATCAAGTTGGCCAAACAAAACCCACAACTCGAAGAGAATTACAAGGATATGAAATCATGCATATAAGAGATCAGAAGAAACTCAAATAAGATTCATAGATAATCTGATCATAAATCCACAATTCATCGGATCTCGAGAAACACACCGCAAAGAATATTACATCGGATAGATCTCCATGAAGATCATGGAGAACTTTGTGTTGAAGATCCAAGAGAGAGAAAAAGCCATCTAGCTACTAGCTATGGACCCGAAGGTCTATGGTGAACTACTCACGCATCATCGGAGAGGTCATGGTGTTGATGAAGAAGCCCTACGTATCCGAATCCCCTCTCCGACAGGGCACCAGAACGTGCCCCAGATGGGATCTTGCTAAGACAGAAGCTTGCGGCGGCGGAAAAGTATTTTCGTGGATCTCTCTCGCAGTTTTGGAATTTTTCTGAATTTATAGGCGGAAGAGGTAGAGCAGACGAGCCACGGGGGCCCACAAGCCTGCTAGGCGCGGGCCCCCGTGGCCGCGCCTAGGGGGCTTGTGGGGTCCCGTGCTGGCCCGTGCCTTGGTTCTCAAGTCTCATGCGTATCTTCTGTTCCGGAAAAATCTTTTCGGAAGTTTTATTCCCGTTTGGACACCGTTTAAAATCTTCCTCTGAAAAGGGTCAAAAACACGGAAAAAATAGGAACTGGCACTTGGCACTGAGTTAATAAGTTAGTCCCAAAAAAGATATAAAAGGCATACAAAACATCCAAAGTCTGACAAGATAATAGCATGGAACCATAAAAAAATATAGATACGTTGGAGACGTATCAAAGGACAAAGGGAATAGTATACGGGATTATATGAATCCTTGACATAGAGTTTGAACCGATAGAGATCTTCGTAGAATATGTTGGAGCCAATATGTACATCCATGTCCCGCTGTTGGTTATTGACCGGAGAGTGTCTCAGGTCATGTCTGCATAGTTCTTGAACCCGCAGGGTCTGCACACTTAAGGTTCGGTGACGTTTCGGTATAGTTGAGTTATATGTGTTGGTGACCGAAGGTTCTTCGGAGTCCTGGATGAGATCCCGACATCATGAGGGTTTCTGAAATGGTCCGGAAATGAAGATTGATATGTAGGAAGTCCTATTTTGGTCACCAAAAAAGTTTCGGGCTCATCGGTAGTGTACGTGGAGTGCCGGGAGGGGTGCTGGGGACCATCGGGCGGGGTGTCACGCCCCAAGGGGCCTCATGGGCCATCGGAAGAGATAAACCAGCCCCTAGTGGGCTGGAATAGGTTCCCACTAAGGCCCATAAGGTTTGAGAAGGAAAAAAACAAGGTGGAAAGAGTTTCCAGGTGGGAAGGAGGAATCCTACTCCAAATAGGATTGGAGTAGGACTCCTCATCTCTCCCTTGCGCAAGGGAAGAGAAGTTTGCCCTAGAGCGCAGTCCCCTCCCTCCTCTCCTCCTATATATACTAAGAGTTTTGAGGGTTTTAGAAACAACAGAAAACAGCCACGTGCTGCCCTCTCTCTCTAGATCTGTTTTTCCTCTAGATCGGATTTCTGCGGTGCTTAGGCGAAGCCCTGCAGGAATAGATCACCACCACCACCACCACGCCGTCATGCTGGAGAACTCATCTACCTCTTGGCCCCCTCTTTCTGGATCAAGAAGGTGGAGATCGTCATCGAGTTGTACGTGTGCTGAACGTGGAGGTGCCGTCCGTTCGGCACTTGATCGGGACAAATCGTGGGACGGATCTTGAGACGGTTCGTGGGACGAATCGTGGGACGGTTCGTGGGACGGATCATGAAGATGTACCACTACATCAACCACGTTTATTAACGCTTCCGCTTAGTAATCTACAAGGGTATGTGGATCCGATCTCCCTCTCGTAGATGATCATCATCATGATAGGTCTTCGTGTGCATAGGAAATTTTTAGTTTCCCATGCAATGTTAAAATTTCCTATGCAATGTTCCCCAACAGGTCAGGCGAGTTACGCACCCTTGTAATCGATTCCACCATCAATATACACAAAGCAGGACGTAGGCTTTTACCTCCATCGGAGGGGCCGAACCTGGGTAAACCCGAGTCTTGCTTCCGCTTAACCCATTTGAGTCGCCACCAGGGTGCGATGGCTCCATCTCTAAGTCCTTTCACGAGGACATCGGCCGTGACAAAACCACAACATACATGATGTGCAAACGATCATACACATACTTGATTACTCAACATAAGCAAGTTGGAAGGACAACATATACAAGCACATGCTAGGTACAAAAACCACAACATGCGAAGGGGCAAGTAACTACCAATGTAAACAATTTAAGTACAAGTTACCGTAAGGAGGCACATTGGATATAAGATAGAAATAGGATAATCACAATGACTTGGCTTGAGATAATATGAATGTTGAAGATCCATTAATTCTTCATGATGTAGCCAAGTATCCAATGCCCTCCAACAACACGTGTTGATCAAGTTTTAGCTTGTCGGTTCCCAACCAAGTTGGGTCCTAAGAGGTTAGTCACAATAGGCTTCTCTACCCGATGGTTTTTTTCTTGACACCATTTTGAGTACCAACACATTTGGCAAACACATTTCCAAGCTTATCGTTTCTAAGAGAATAGATATCATCAATAATGATTGGGTTGGATAAGTTACCTTTCGTGCAAGAAGAAGTGAAATGACCCTTCTCACGACATAAACATCAACATTTACCTTTTACTTTCTTATCAATTGATTTCTCAACTTGAGGAGTTGTGACTTGGGTCTTCTTGGTAAGAGGCCTTTCTTCAACTTGTGGTTGAGCATAAACTTGTGGCCGCTTCCCTTGTTGCTTGTCACTATGAGGTTTCTTCTTCAGTGGGTAAGATCTAACATGATGCCCTTCAATGTTGCACTTGAATCAAACAATCTTCGCCGAATTCTTGACTTTTTCTTGTCCCTTCTTATTGTTTATCTTGGACTTCTTCTTCTTATTGGAGTTGAATCCAAGTTCACCTTTGTCATTTGGCGATTTTTGCCCACACAAGATATTGTTGAGTGTGGACATCCCTTCATGACTCTTTTCCAAGTGTTTCTTCAAAGAAGTGACTTGGGCCTTCAGCTCTTTGATTTTCTCTACATCGTTAGTATCAACACAAATACTAGATGGAGTATAAGCTTCATTGTTAGAGCAACAAGGCAAGGAAAGTAATTCATCACAAGATGTAGCAACGTTATGAGTAGATGAATTACGAGGACTAGCACATGGAAATAAAGCCTTTTGAGTAGATGTAATGATAATGTACACATGAGGCTCACTAGATGTTACCTTGGTAGTACTAGCCTCATGAGCTATTTGTAGCACATTCTGGGATACTAGAAGATCATCATGAGAGCTTGTGAGCATTACATGACTTTCTTCCAATTTCCCATAATTGCTAGATAGCAACTCAAGTTGAGACCTTAGCTCAACATTCTCCTTTAATATGGGTGCTTCACAAGAAACAGAGTTAGTAGCACAAGCATCATCATTAACAAGAGGAGAAGGCAACTTGGCAAGATCATTTTCATATGAAGCTTCAAGTTGAGCATGAGACTCGGTGAGTTTGATGAGCGAACTCTTTATGACCCTTGAGCCATTTTTAAGGTGCCCAAAGTCCTCAAGGAGTTTATCATGTGCAACTTCAAGCTTATCTTTTTTAGTTCTTAAATCATTAGCCACCTCAAGAGCTCTATCACGAGATTCCTTTAATCTAGATAATTCTAGAGCAAAGTTCTCCTCAAGAGATTCCTTGGTGGTTTGTTCATTTTCAAGAGCTTGAGATATTATTTCCCTCAATGGCAATAGACATGATATCCATGAAGTTAGAACAAGCAAGTTTATTATTATGAAGAGCTTTAAAAATCATTTTGCCCTTAATATTTAAGGAAGCAATATTATCACGCTCTTCATCATTATCCCCATCCTCATTATCATCAACATCATCATCATGAGACATACAAGGATTCAAAGGAGGAGATACCTTTGAAGCCTTATCCATAAGGCAATAGTGATAAACAATAGATGATGATGTAGGATCCCTTGAAGCATCATTCAAGGCCACATCTTGTTCCATAGAGTGATGGATTTCCTCAATATTTTTAGCACAACAACTCGAGGAAATAGATACATTTTTATCATGGCAACAAGATATAGAAAGCATATCATCATGAGATTTAGCCAAATAGTTCCTACATGATATGCATGGACTATCAACACAAGCATGTGAAACATTTAGGGTGCTCGAATTGTTAGAGTACAAACAAGAAGCATTGCAGAAAGATAGTGATGAAGTATTATCAACAATAAGCTAACTATAAAAATTACAATGATCACAACTACTCACCATATTATTACCTTGTGGCAATCCACATGTAGGTGAAGTAGATGAAGTTGAGAAGACAACAAGACTGTCGGTGGAGGGAGAATAATCATCCCTACAAATCCTGGACACGCCATATTTATCTTGAAGCTTTGTCCACAACTCATGACATCTCGGAATGGCATGAGTTGAAATATAACTACATTGCTCAAAACATCAAAAAACACATTAGAAGCTTGAGCATTGAGATAAGAGTTGTTCTCATCCTCTAAAGATATGTTTTGAGAATCCATTGGAGGAGAAAAACCCGTATCTACAATTCGATCTAAATTTTGGTCCATGAGCCTAAAGATATTAATCATGCGAATTACCCAAACATCAAAATTTGTGCGATTGAAACTAAGAGTGTTAGAGAATCCTAATCCCCTAGTTGACTTCCTTACTCTCTAGGTGGTAAAACCTAACAATAAGAGACCTAGCTCTGATACCAATTGAAAGGACGTGGATGTCGCCTAGAGGGACGGGGTGAATAAGCACTTTAAAATAATTAAGGTTTAGGCTTGAACAAATGCAGAATAAAACTAATGTTTAATTAGTCAAGCAGAAAACCTAAAACAACTAGGCTCACCTATGTGCACCAACAACTTATGCTAAGCAAGATAACCAACTCAGTGATAGCAATTATATAACAAGAAACAATATGGATATCACAAAGTAAAGTGCATAAGTAAAGGTCTCGGGTAAGAGATAACCGAGGCACGCGGAGACGATGGTGTATCACAAAGTTCACACCCTTGCGGATGCTAACCTCCGTTTGGAGCGATGTGGAGGCACACTGCTCCCCAAGAAGCCACTAGGGCCATGCTACCTCTTGAGCTTGCGTTGGTTTTTTTTCCATGAATAGGAAAGGGTCATGCAACACAGTAGCAGTAAGTATTTCCCTCAGTTTTGAGAACCAAGGTATCAATCCAGTAGGAGTATCAAGATGAAGCACCAATGTACCTGCGCAAAAACAGCAAACTTGCACCCAACGGTACAAAGGGGTTGTCAATCCCTTCACGATTGATTGCAAGGTGATATATGAAGGCGGAAAGTGCAACAAAGTAAAAGTGTAGGGCTGAAAATATGATGTGAAGTAGACCCGGGGGCCATAGTGTTCACTAGAGGCTTCTCTCAAGATAGAAAATATTACAGTGGGTGAACGAATTGCTGTCGAGCAATTGATAGAACCGCGCAAAGTTATGACAATATCTAAGGCAATGATCATACATATAGGCATCACGTCCGAGACAACTAGACCGATACTTTCTGCATCTACTACTATTACTCAACACATCGACCGCTATCCAGCATGCATCTAGTGTATTGAGTTCATGACGAACAGATTAACGCCTTAAGCAAGATGACATGATGTAGAGGGATAAATTCATGCAATAGATATAAACCCCATCTTTTTACCCTTGATGGCAACAACACGATGCGTGCCTTGCTACCCCTTCTGTCACTGGGTGAGGTCACCGCAACGTATGAACCCAAACCAAGCACTTCTCCCATTGCAAGAATCATAGATCAAGTTGGCCAAACAAAACCCACAACTCGAAGAGAATTACAAGGATATGAAATCATGCATATTAGAGATCAGAAGAAACTCAAATAAGATTCACAGATAATCTGATCATAAATCCACAATTCATCGGATCTCGACAAACACACCGCAAAAGAAGATTACATCGGATAGATCTCCATGACGATCATGCAAAACTTTGTATTGAAGATCCAAGAGAGAGAAGAAGCCATCTAGCTACTAGCTACGGACCCAAAGGTCTATGGTGAACTACTCACGCATCATCGGAGAGGCAATGGTGTTGATGAAGAAGCCCTCCGTATCCGAATCCCCCCTCTGGCAGGGCACCAGAACGTGCCCCAAATGGGATCTTGCGGAGACAGAAGCTTGCGACGGCGGAAAAGTATTTTCGTTGATCTCTTCCGTGATTTTGGATTTTTTTGGGGATTTATAGGCGGAAGAAGTAGGGCGGAGGAGCCACAGGGGGCCCACAAGCCTGCTAGGTGCGGACCCCCCTAGCCGCGCCTAGGGGGCTTGTGGCCTCCCCTGGTGGCATGTGCCTTGGTTCTCACGCTCCCTGCATATCTTATGTTTCGGAAAAAATCTTTTCGGAGGTTTTATTCCATTTGGACTCCGTTTATTATTCTCCTCTGAAAAGGGTCAAAAACACGGAAAAACAAGAACTCGCACTTGGCAGTGAGTTAATAAGTTAGTCCCAAAAAAGATATAAAAGGCATACAAAACATCCAAAGTTTGGCAAGATAATAGCATCGAACCATAAAACATTATAGATACGTTGGAGACGTATGAAGCATCCCCATGCTTAACTCCTGCTCGTCCTCGAGTAGGGAAGTGATAAAGACTGAAATTTTAAAGTGGAATGCTACCTAGCATATTTGTCCTTTGTAACTTCTTTCATGTGACATGAATGTTCATATCCATAAGATTCAAAACAATAGTTTGCTATTGACATGAAAACAATAATACTTCACGCAAACTAGCAAGGTAATCATGAACTTTCAAAATAACAAGGCCAAAGAAAATTATCCCTACAAAATCATATAGTCTGGCTATGCTCCATCATCCCCACACAACTAATTTAAATCATGCACAACCCTGATATTGGCCAAGTAATTGTTTTCGCACTCTTACTTTCTCAAACCTTTTTCAACTCTCATGCAATACATGAGCGTGAGCCATGGATATAACACTATAGGTGGAATAGAGTGTGGTGGAGGTTGTGAGACAAAAAAGGAGGAGATGGTCACATCGACTCAGCGTATCAAAGGGCTATGGAGATGCCCATTAATAGATATCAATGTGAAAGAGTAGGGATTACCATGCAATGGATGCACTTAGAGCTATAAGTATGTGAAAGCTCAAAAGGAGAACTAGTGGGTGTGCATCCAACTTGCTTGCTCACGAAGACCTAGGGCAATTTTGAGGAAGCCCATCATTGGAATATACAAGCCAAGTTATATAATGAATATTCCCACTAGCATATGGTGGTGATAAAACAAGAGACTCTCAATCATGAAGAACATGGTGCTATTATGAAGCACAAGTGTGGAAAAGATAGTAGCATTGTCCCTTCTCTCTTTTTCTCTCTTTTTTTTGTTTGGGCACTTTGGCCTCTTTCCATATCTCTTTTTTTTGTGGGCAACTTTGGCCTCTTTTTTTATTTCCTCACATGGGACAATGCTCTAATAATGATGATCATCACACTTTAATTTACTCACAGCTCAATGCTTAGAACGATGAGGACGCTATAGGAAATGACTCCGGCATTGTACCGGGATGTGCAACTATCTAGCTTGGCGTATGACGTTGAAACATATCGCTTGCTATCTTACGATCATGCAACGTCAATATGAAAGTGACGTCACATGTCATGAGACGGAACAGTGGGAGTTGCATGGCAATATATCTCGGAATGGCTATGAAAATGCCATAGTAGGTAGGTATGCTGGTTGTTTTGAGGAAGGCATATGGTGGGTTTGTGCACCGGTGAAAGTTGCGCGGCACTAGAGAGGCTAGCAATGGTGAAAGGTGAAATTGCATCTATACCATGGACTCACATTAGTCATGAAGAACTCACATACTTATTGCGAAAGTTTTTATTAGTAATCGAAACAAAGTGCTAATCGCATACTCCTAGGGGAAGGGTTGGTAGGTGTTAACCATCGTGCGATCCCGACTGCAACACAAAGGATGACAATCAATAAATCAATTATGCTCCGACTTCCTAACATAGTGATTCACCATACGTGCATGTTACGGGAATCACTAACTTCAACACAAGTATTTCTACATTCACTCCCTACTAACATAACTCTTAATATTACCAAATCCATGTCTCAAAACTATTTGAGAGGAATCAAACTTCTCTTTCTAATCAATGCACACAAAAATGGAAGTTTTATTGTATCCTCTTTGGGTGCCTATCACCTTTGGGACTACTTTCATACCACAAGCCAACTACCAAGTTACTCAGAGAGATCACTCTCAAAAAGATATAACTTAAGCTCGAGAATTCTTATTTCTCCAAAATATGACACCGCCGTGCTCTAAAAGATCTAAGCGAAGCTCTTAGAGCAAAGTTATCTAGCTCAAAAGATATAAGTGAACCACATGTGAGCTAAATTGTCTAACTCAAAAGATATAAGCAAAGCTCAAAGAGTATTATAGCAAATTCACGATGAGTGCATGTCTGTCTCAAAAGGTGTGCAGCAAGGATGATTGTGACACAACAAAAATAAAAGACTCCTACGATACAAGACGCTTCAAGCAAAACACATATCATGTGGTGAATAAAAATATAGCTCCAAGTAATGTTACTGATGGATTGAAGACGAAAGAGGGGATGCCTTCCCGGGGCATCCCCAAGCTTGAGCTCTTTCCACTCTTTATCCCTTTGTCAATGACAACATCACCCAAAACTTGAAAACTTCACAACACAAAACTTAAACAGAAACTCGTGATATCATTAGCACAAGAAAACAAACTACCACCTCTTTAGGTATTGTAGAAAACTTGATTTCTATTTATACTGGAGTTAGGTTACTGTATTCTCACTTATCCATGGCTAATACCCTCCGATACTATCCTTAGTTTCATCAAAATAAGCAATCAACACAACAAAAACATAATCTGTCAAAAACAGACCAACCTGTAGCAATGTGTATACTTCGTATACTTCTGGTATCTCAAAATTTCTGAAAAATCACGAAAATTTGGGAAATTGGAATATCAACCAGCAGCAAGAAGAATCAACTCAAAATCTCTTTCCGGATAAAAATGAAAAATAACTTCGTGAGAGAAAAATTTATGTCTTTTTCCAGCAGGATCAAACAAGCATCACCAAACTAGTCATAAAGGTTTTACTTGGCTCAAACACAAAAATAAACACAAAAGACACAATCATAACAGAATTATGATGGTGTGGATGCAACAAAACAAAAGGCAAAAAAGCAAAGATAAATTCATTGGGTTGCCTCCCAACAAGCGCTATTGTTTAACGCCCTTAGCTAGGCATAAGGTGATAGAATTACGTATGGTCGTCTTTGGTACTCAAACCATAAGTAGGGTGAACACTCGTCATCTTAAGGTCTTCATCTCTATTACTAGATGGTTCACCACTATTTTTAGGAACAAAAACAGACTTGGCGGCCTTATTGTGGGCAAAAATTGGAGTGTTCTGCACAGCGGCAAAAGTGGAACCCAAGTTGGTTATAACATCCTCTAGTTTGCCAATCCTAGCGGAATCATGACCTAGTTTTTCGTCAAGTGTGGTTTCCCTCTCCTTTAGATTTTTCAAAGTCATTCCCACCTTGGATCCGTACTGAGTGATTTGATTGTGGATCTTTTATCCAAATTCTTAATGATTTCAATCGTAGCAACTTTATTTTCAATGATATCCCGCCTACGCATCACATGTTCCAAAGTTAAGGTGGTTCCATTACCATGAGTGGGGGTGAGCCAACCAAATTTATCAAAGCACCGTGAGAATCAACGGTATCGCTACCCAAGAAATCTCCGCCTACGATGGTGTCAAGAACATACCTATTCCAAGGGGAAATACCCACATAAAAGTTGCAAAGCAGGACGGTAGTGGATTGCTTACGAGTAGATCTATTCTCAGCATTGCAAATCCTATACCAAGCATCCTTTAAATTTTATTCCTCATTTTGTTTAAAATTGAGAACTTTGCTCTCGGGAGTATCGTTCGAAGCTGTGGGTCTAGCCATGAGGACAGGTAGATTATCCCACTCAAGCAGGCAGAAAGCAAGCGAATGAAAAGGACGAACGAAAAAGGCAAATATTTTTGTAAATTTTTGTTTTTCAAAAGTGGGGGGGAGGAAAACGAGAGGCAAAAAAAGTAAATGCAAGAGATGAGTTTGCGACACTTACTTGGATAAGATTCACTTGATGCTCCCCGACAACGGCGCCAAAAATTGGCACGTTGACGGGAGACTATTCTTGTCTTGATCCTCCTACCCGGCAACGGCGCCAGAAATTCTTCTTGCTACCTCTTAAGCTTGCATTGGTTTTTTCCCTTGAATAGGAAAGGGTGATGCAGCACAGTAGTAGCAAGTATTTCCCTCAGTTTTGAGAACCAAGGTATCAATCCAGTAGGAGTATCAAGATGAATCACCGATGTACGTGCGCAAACACAATCGAACTTGCACCCAACGCTTCAAAGGGGTTGTCAATCCCTCCAAGATTGTTTGCAAGGTGAGATCTGAAGGCGGAAAGTGCAACGAAGTAAAAAGTGTAGGGCTGAAAATATGATGTGAAGTAGACCCGGGGGCCATAGTGTTCACTAGAGGCTTCTCCCAAAATAGCAAATATCTAAGGCAAAGTCATGACGATATCTAAGGCCATGATCATACATATAGGCATCACATCCGAGACAAGTAGACCAATACTTTCTGCATCTACTACTATTACTCCACACATCGACCGCTATCTAGCATGCATCTAGTGTACTGAGTTCATGACAAAGAGAGTAACGCCTTAAGCAAGATGACATGATGTAGAGGGATAATCTCAAACCAATGATGAAAACCCCATCTTTTTACCCTTGATGGCAATAACGCGATGCGTGTCTCGCTACCCCTTCTGTCACTGGGTGAGGTCACCGCACGGTATGAACCCAAAACCAAGCACTTCTCCCATTGCAAGAATCATAGATCTAGCTGGCCAAACAAAACCTACAACTCGAAGAGAATTACAAGGATATGAAATCATGCATAAGGGAGATCAGAGGAAACTCAAATAAGATTCTTAGATAATCTGATCATAAATCCACAATTCATCAGGTCTCGACAAACACACCTCAAAAGAAGATTACATTGGATAGATCTCCATGAAGATCATGGAGAACTTTGTACTGAAGATCCAAGAGAGAGAAGAAGCCATCTAGTTACTAGCTATGGACCCGTAGGTCTATGGTGAACTACTCACGCATCATCGGAGAGGTCATGGTGTTGATGAAGCAGCCCTCCGTATCCGAATTCACCCACCGGCAGGGCACCAGAACGTGCCCTAGATGGATCTTGCGGACACAGAAGCTTGCGGCGGTGGAAAAGTACTTTCGATGATCTCTTGATTTTTTGTGGAATTTTTGGGGATATATAGGCGCAAAACCTTGGGCAAAGGACGTCCAGGGGGCCCACAAGCCTGTGGGCCACGGCCTTCCCCTCGCCACGGGGTGGGTGCTTGTGGGGCCCCTGGGGCCCCCTGCCTTGGCTCTCAAGTCTCCCGATCTTCTTCCGTTACGGAAAAAAATCTTTTCGGGGATTTCATTCCGTTTGGACTCCGTTTCAAAATCTACTCTGAAAGGGCTCAAAAACATGGAAAAAACAGGAACTGGCACTTGTCGCTGAGTTAATAAGTTAGTCCCAAAAAATATATAAAAGGCATGCAAAACATCCAAAGTTTGACAAGATAATAGCATGAAACCATAAAAATTATAGATACATTGGAGACGTATCAATATCATGGTCATAGGAATATATACTTGACATGCAGAAAAATAGTAGCAACAAAAAGACACGATCACATGCTACGTTCATAGTTTTGGTCTTGTCCATCACATCATGCTCCTAATGATGTGATCCCGTTATCAAGTGACAACACTTGTCTATGGTCAGGAAACCTGGACCATCTTTGATGAACGAGCTAGTTAACTAGAGGCTTACTAGGGACAGTGTGTTGTCTATGTATCCACACATGTATCTAAGTTTCCATTCAATACAATTTTAGCATGGATAATAAACGATTATCTTGAACAAGGAAATATAATAATAACTAATTTATTATTGCCTCTAGGGCATATTTCCAACAGCCTCCCACTTGCACTAGAGTCAATAATCTAGCTCACGTCACCATGTGATTTACAATGTAAAGAATCTAACACCCATGCAGTTCTGGTGTTGAACATGTTTGGCTCGTGGAAGAGGTTTAGTCAATGGGTTTGCAACATTCAGATCCGTGTACATTTTGCAAATATTTATGTCCTCCTCCTTGAAGTAATCGCGAATGGAATTTAAACATCACTTTATGTGTCCGGTCCTCTTGTGAAACCTTGGTTCCTTGGCTAGAGCAATGGCACCAATGTTGTCACAGAACAGAGTCATTGGATCGAGTGCACTGGGTACAACTCCAAGATCTACCATGACCTGATTCATCAAGACACCTTCTTTAGCCGCCTCTGCAGCAGCTATGTACTCCACTTCGCATGTAGAATCAGCTACCACGCTTTTCTAGGAACTGCACCAGCTTACCGGACCCCCATTGAGAATAAATACGTATCCAGTTTGTGACTTAGAATCATCCGGATCAGTGTCAAATCTTGCATCGATGTAACCCTTTACGACAAGCTCTTTGTCGCCTCCATAATTGAGAAACATTTCCTTAGTCCTTTTCAGGTACTTCAGAATATTCTGGATCGTTGTCGAGTGCTCCATTTCAGGATTACTTTGAAACCTTCCCGCCATACTTATGGCAAGGCTGACGTCAGGTCTTGTGCACAACATTGCATACATGATAGACCCATGGCTGAAGCATATGGGACGACACTCATCTTTTCTCTATCTTCTGCAGTTACTCGGCATTGAGTCTTACTCAAGTTTATACCTTATAACACAGGCAAGAACCCCTTCTTGGACTGTTCCATTCTGAACTTCTTCAAAACTTTATCAAGGTATGTGCTCTATGAAAGTCCTATGAAGCGTATTGATCTATCTCTACAGATCCTGATGCCCAATATGTAAGCAGCTGCTCCCATGTCCTTGATACGTCTCCAACGTATCTATAATTTTTGCTTGTTCCATGCTCTTATATCATCATTCTTCGATGTTTTACAATCATTTTACTACAACTTCATATTACTTTTTTGGGACTAACCTATTAATGCTACAAAATTGCAAAAGTTCTTGTTTCACACTTTGATTTGTAGGAATTAATTAGAAATTGTCGAAAAAACGCAAAAGGAGCCTTGTTGGACGAGGACTCCAACTCTCTTGAAATCTGTCCACAAATAGTTTTTAAAGATCGTCAGTTTGACCCCCGAAGATGGTGTAAAATGGAAAAGGCAAAAACTAGGAAAGTGTGAGGAATTTTATGGCAATGATTCCAGACTACAAATTCATCCAAAATGGAGTTCGTATGCGATCTGCAGACCCGTTTTACTCAAGGAAAATATCTGATTATGGGATCACGAGAATTGTTGACGTGATTAAGTCCAACTCTTAACATATCTGATATGTTCGGCCAAGCCACGACTTTGGAGACTCATGAGGGCTGTGAGGAGCCCCTAGGAAGGTTCTAGAGGTGCCCGAGAGCCATTGGGTCAAGGGCCCATCCATCGGAGGGCCATAGAGCACCATAGAGGCACATATAAGGAGAGAAAAACCCTAATTTTGGTAGAGCGATCAAAATCCATGAATTTGCCTCTCCCTCAATAGCCGCCAACAAGGGGAGATTCTCCTCCATTGCAGCACCAAGACCAATGAATAAGGAGGGGCAAGGGGCCACCGCCCATCGCCACCGCCGCCGCCCGTTGTCGTGCCGTGGCCACCATCGCATCCATCTCTTCGGGGTTGCACCTCTCCATCAACAAATCTCTCTTTCTCACCATGACAATGTGTGGGTAAGCCTCCTCAGGGCTGAGGGTATGTACTAGTAGCAATGTGTTCAATCTCTCTCTCTCTCGTGTTCTTGAGATGGCACGATCTTGATGTATCACGAGCTTTATTAATATAGATGAATCATATGGAGTTTTCCCCTCTCTATCTTCTTGTGATGAATTGAGTTTTTCCTTTGAAGCTTTCTTATCAGACTGAGTCTTTAAGGAATTGAGAACACTTGATGTATGTCTTGCGATGGGATATCTCTGGTGACAATGGGATGTTCTATTGATCCACTTGATGTATGTTTTGGTGATCAACTTGCGGGTTCCGAGACCTTGGGAATCTATGCATAGGGGTTGGCACATGTTTTCGTCTTGACTTTCTGGTTGAAACTTTGGGGCACTCTTTGAAGTTCTTTGTATTGGATTGAACATGATGAATCTGAAATTATGTGATACATATCGTATGATCATGCCCATGGGTACTTGTGGTGACATTGGAGTATCTAGGTGACATTAGGGTTTTGGTTGATGTGTATCTTAAGGTGTTATTTTAGTACGAACTCTAGGGTTGTTCGTGACACTTATAGGGATAGCTCATGAAATTGATCAGAAAAGATAACTTTGAGGTGGTTTCGTACCCTACAATAATTTCTTCGTCTGTTCTTCGCTATTTGTGACTTTGGAGTGAACTCTTTGTCGCACGTGAGGGATTTATATATGGTTCAACTATGTTAGTATTGTTGAGAGAACTTGCACTAGTGAAAGTATGGACCCTAAGCCTTGTTTCCAAGCACTTATACAATGTTTTGCTTGCTATTTACTATTTGTTACGTTGTTGTTATTGTATTTTCAGATTAACAACAACCTATATCTACGTTTCATATTACACTTGTATCACCATCTCTTTGCCGAACTAGTGCACCTATACAATTTACCATTGTATTGGTTGTGTTGGGGACACAAGAGACTCTTTGTTATTTGATTCCAGGGTTGTTTGAGAGAGACCATCTTCATCCTATACCTCCCACAGATTTATAAACCTTAGGTCATCCACTTGAGGGAAATTTGCTAGTGTCCTACAAAACTCTGCGTTTGGAGGCCCAACACGGGTCTACAAGAAGAAGGTTGTGTAGTAGACATCAAGCTCTTTTCTGGCACCGTTGCCGAGGAGGTTAGGTAAGCGGCACTCACATCCCATAAATGAAGCTCTCTTCTGGCGCCATTGTTGGGGAGGTGAGTGCTTGAAGGTATATATTTAAATATTGCAATTAAATCTTTTAGTTTCTTGTTTTTCACTAGTTTGGTTTTATAAAAGAAAACTACAAAAAAATGGAATTTAGGTTGCCTCGTATGCTTCATCTTTTCAATGTCTTTCGTGAAAATGATGGAAAGGAAAATTGTGCTCAAGTGTTAGAAGAAGAAGTTATTAAAATATTTGGCACTAAATCTTTGTATGATGAGCATGATTGCAATGTTGTTAGTATGAATTCCTTGAATATTCATGATGCTAATGATATGCAAAGCCACAAGCTTGGATATGCTATGTTTGGTGAAGATGATATGTTTAGTCCCCCAAGTTTAGATGAGAAAGTTAATTATGCTGAAAGCATGCCTCCTATTTATGATGATTATTGTGATGACATGTATGCTATAAAGAATAATGGTAACCATGAAACTTGCCATCATGATTTTAGTTTTCAATTGGATTATACTTCACATGATAGTTATTTTGCTGAGTTTGCTCCCAGTACTATTGATGTGAACAAATTTTCTTATGTGGTGACTAGTAAAATTTCTATGCTTGTAGATCATGAAAAGAATGCTTTATGTGATGGTTATATTGTGGAATTCCTTCATGATGCTACTGAAAATTATCATGAGGGAGGAACATATGCTCGTAGGAATTGCAATGATTGTCAAAAATATGCCCTAGAGGCAATAATAAAGTTATTATTATAATATTACCAGTTCATGATAATTGTCTAATATTTATGCTAAAATTGTATTAACCGGAAACTGTAATACATATGTGAATATATAGATCACAATGTGTTCTTAGTGAGACTCTAGTTGGCTAGCTTGTTGATCAATAGATGAGCATGGTTTCCTGATCTTGGACATTGGATGTCGTTGATAACAGGATCACATCATTGGGGAATGATGTGATGGACAAGACCCAATCCTAAGCGTAGCACTAGATCGTGTTGTTCGTCTGCTAAAGCTTTTCTAATGTCAAGTATCATTTCCTTAGACCATGAGATTGTGCAACTCCCGGATACCGTAGGAGTGCTTTGGGTGTACCAAACGTCACAACGTAACTGGGTGATTATAAAGGTGCACTATGGGTATCTCCCAAAGTGTCTGTTGGGTTGTACGAATCGAAACTGGGATTTGTCACTCCGTGTGACGGAGAGGTATCTCTAGGCCCACTCGGTAATCCATCATCATATTGAGCTCAGTGTGACTAAGGAGTTAGTCATGGGATGATGTGTTACGGAATGAGTAAAGAGACTTGCCGGTAACGAGATTGAACAAGGTATATGGATACCGGCGATCGAATCTCGGGCAAGTATCATACTAATAGACAAAGGGAATTGCATACGGGATTGATTGAATCCTTGACATCGTGGTTCATCCAATGAGATCATCGTGGAACATGTGGAAACCAACATGGATATCCATACCCCCTATGTTGGTTATTGGCCAGAGAGATGTCTCGGTCATGTCTGCATGTCTCCCAAACCCGTAGGGTCCACACACTTAAGGTTCGATGACGCTAGAGTTGTAAAGGGAATGGTATCTGGTTACCGAAGGTTGTTTGGAGTCCCGGATGAGATCTCGGACGTCACGAGGAGCTCCGGAATGGTCCAGAGGTAAAGATTGATATATATAGGAAGTCCTGTTTTGGTCACCGGAAAAGTTTCGGGTTCATTGGTAGTGTACCGGGAGTGCCGGGAGGGTGCCGGAGGACCCTCAGGAGGGGTGTGATGACCAAAGGGGTGCAGGGCTGTTAGAGGAGGTGGACCAGCCCTTATTGGGCTGGCCAAGGCCTTCCCTAAAGGCCTACGCGCATAGCGATAAAAGAGATAAGGCAAGGAAGCTTAAAAGGAAAGGAGGAAGAGTCCTACCAAGGGAGCCCACCTTCCTTGTGTTGGAAATATGCCCTAGAGGCAATGATAAATAGTTATTATTACATTTCCTGTTTAAAGATAATCGTTTATTATCCATGCTATAATTGTATTGAATGAAAACATAGATACATGTGTGGATAAATAGACACAACAATGTCCCTAGCAAGCCTCTAGTTGGCTAGCCAGTTGATCAAGGATAGTCAAGGTTTTTTGACTATGTGCAAAGTGTTGTTGCTTGATAATTGGATCACATCATTAGGAGAATCATGCGATGGACTAGACCCAAACTATGAACGTAGCAAATTGATCGTGTCATTTTATTGCTATTGTTTTCTGTGTGTCAAGTATTTGTTCCTATGACCATGAGATCATATAACCCACTGACACCAGAGGGATGCCTTGCGTGTATCAAATGTCACAACGTAACTGGGTGACTATAAAGGTGCCCTATAGGTATCTGCGAAGGTGTCCGTTGGGTTAGTATGGATTAAGACTGGGATTTTTCACTCCGTGTGATGGAGAGGTATCTCGGGGCCCACTCGGTAATACAACATCACACACAAGCCTTGCAAGCAATGTGACTAAGTGTAACTCATGGGACCTTGTATTACGGAACGAGAAAAGAGACTTGCCGGTAACGAGATTGAAATAGGTATGCGGATACCGACGATCGAATCTCGGGCAAGTAACATACCGGAGGACAAAGGGAATGACATACGGGATTGCCTGAATCCTTGACACTGAGGTTCAACCGATAACTTATTCGGAGAATATGTAGGATCCCATATGGGCATCCAGGTCCCTCTATTGGATATTGACCGAGGAGTGCCTCGGGGCATGTCTGCATAGTTCTCGAACCCGCATGGTCTGCACACTTAAGGTTTGGCGATGTTTTAGTATAGTTGAGTTATATGTGTGGTTACGAATGTTGTTCGGAGTCCCGGATGAGATCACTGACCTCACGAGGGTTTCCGGAATGGTTCGGAGACGAAGATTGATATATAGGATGACCTCATTTGATTACCGGAAAGTTTTCCGGCATTACTCGGAATGTACCGGGAGTGACGAATGGGTTCCGATGTTCACCAGGGGGCCAGCCCACCCGGGGGAAGCCCATAGGCCTTAGGGGTGCCACACCAGCCCTTAGTGGGCTGGTGGGACAGCCCAAGAGGCCCTATGCGTAGGAGATAAGAAATCAAAGGAAAAAGAAAAAAAGAGGTGGGAAGGAAGGGAAGGAATCCACCTTCCAATCCTAGTTGGACTAGGATTGGAGGTGGACTCCTCCACCTCCTTGGCCGGCGGGATCTTGGGGTCTTGGACCCCAAGGCAAGTCACCCCACCCCTCCTCCTATACATAGTGAAGGTCTAGGGCTTACTTGAGACAACTTTGCCACGGCAGCCCGACCACAAAACATCACGATTTTTCCTCTAGATCATATTTTTGCGGAGCTCGGGCGGAGCCCTGCAGGAGTAGCTCCTTCACCACCGCCGGAGCGCCGTCATGCTGCCGGAGAACTCATCTACTTCTCCATCTTGCTTGCTGGATCAAGAAGGTCGAGATCATCGTCGAGCTGTACGTGTGCTGAACGCGGAGGTGTCGTCCGTTCGGCACTAGATCGGAGCGGATCGTGGGATGGATCGCGGGACGGTTCGTGGGACGGTTCGCGGGGCGGATCGAGGGACATGAGGACCTTCCACTACATCAACTGTGTTTCTTAACGCTTCCTGCTGTGCGATCTACAAGGGTACTTAGATCCAAATCTCCTCTCGTAGATGGACATGACCATGGTAGGTCTTCATGCGCGTAGGAAAGTTTTTGGTTCCCATGCGATATTCCCCAACAGTGGCATCATGAGCTAGGTTCATGCGTAGATGTTATCTCAAGTAGAACACAAAGGGTTTTGTGCACGGTGATGTTCGATTTCCTGCCCTCCTTAGTCTTTTCTCGATTCAGCGATATTGTTGGATTGAAGCGGCCCGGACCGACATTATTCGTACGCTTACGAAAGACTGGTTTCATCGCTTGACATGCAACCTCGTTGCATAAAGATGACTGGCGGGTGTCTGTTTCTTCAACTTTAGTTGAATTGGTTTTGACCGAGGCGGTCCTTGGAGAGTTTAAATAGCAATTTGCACATCTCTGTTGTGGTTTTTGCGTAAGTAAGATGCGACCTACTAGATACCCATAGCAACCACGTAAAACATGCAACAACAATTAGAGGACGTCTAACATGTTTTTGCAGGGTATGCTTGTGATATGATATGGCCAAAGACGTGATATGATATATTGGATGTATGAGATGATCATGTTGTAATAGTTAATATCGACTTGCACGTCGATGGTACGGCAACCGGCACGAGCCATAGGGTTGTATTTTAAACTAATGTTTGTGCTTGCAGATGCATTTACTATATTGCTAGGACGTAGCTTTAGTAGTAATAGCATAAGTAGCACGACAACCCCGATGGCGACACTTTGATGGAGATCATGGTGTGGCGCCGATGACAAGAATATCGTGTCGGTGCTTTGGTGATGGAGATCAAGAAGCACTTGATGATGGCCATATCATGTCACTTATGAATTGCATGTGATGTTAATCCTTTTATGCACCTTATTTTGCTTAGAACGACGGTAGCATTACGAGGTGATCTCTCACTAAAATTTCAAGACAAAATTGTGTTCTCCCCGACTGTGCACCATTGCTACAGTTTGTCGTTTCGAGACACGACGTGATGATCGGGTGTGATAGACTCAACGTTCACATACAACGGGTTTAAAACAGTTGCACACGCGGAACACTCGGGTTAAGCTTGACGAGCCTAGCATGTGGAGACATGGCCTCGGAACACATGAGACCGAAAGGTCGATCATGAATCATATAGTTGATATGATTAGCATAGGGATGCTTACCACTGAAACTATCCTCAACTCACGCGATGATCGGACTTGAGCTAGTGGAATTGGATCATGAACCACTCAAATGACTAGAGAGATGTACTTTTTGAGTGGGAGTTTAGCAAGTAATTTGATTAGTTAAACTCTAATTATCTTGAACATACTCTAAGTCCACTTTGAAAATATTTTTGTTGTAGATCAATGGCTCACGCGACAGTCACCCTGAATTTTAATACGTTTCTAGAGAAAGCTAAGTTGAGAGATGATGGAAGCAACTTTGTAGACTGGGCTCGTAATCTTAAGTTGCTCCTACAAGCTGGGAAGAAGGATTATGTCCTTAATGCTGCGCTAGGAGATGAACCACCCGCCTTGGCTGACCAAGATGTTAAGAACGCTTGGTTAACACGCAAGGAGGACTACTCAGTAGTTCAATGTGCAGTCTTGTATGGCTTGGAACCGGGACTTCAACGTCGCTTTGAGCATCACGGAGCATATGAGATGTTCCAGGAGTTGAAGTTTATCTTTCAGAAGAACGCCCAGATCGAGAGGTATGAGACCTCTGATAAATTCTATGCTTGCAAGATGGAGGAGAATTCGTCTATCAGTGAACATGTGCTCAAAATGTCTGGGTACTCAAACCGTCTAGGTTAGCTGGGGATTGAACTCCCGCAAGAGGCTATCACTGACAGAATTCTTCAATCACTGCCACCAAGCTATAAGGCCTTTGTGTTGAACTATAACATGCAAGGGATGAACAAGTCACCCGGCGAGTTATTCGCGATGCTAAAAGTGTTGATGGTGAATAAGACCACTAGTTTCAAGAGAAATGGCAAAAGGAAAGAAGGGTAATTCAAAGAAGAGCGGCAAGCCTGTTGCCAATCCGACGAAGAAACCCAAAGCTGGACCTAAGCCTGAAACGGAGTGTTATTATTGCAAGGGTATGGGTCACTGGAAGCGCAACTGCCCCAAGTATCTGGCTGATAAGAAGGCGGCCAAAGAAAAAACAGGTATATTCGATATACATGTTATTGATGTGTACTTAACCAGCTCTCGTAGTAGTGCCTGGGTATTTTATACTGGTTGTGTTGCTCATATTTGCAACTCGAAACTGGAACTGCGGAATAAGCGAAGGCTGGCAAAGGATGAAGTGACGATGCGCGTGGGAAATGGTTCCAAGGTTGATGCAATCGCTGTCGGCAAAGTTTCACTTCAGTTACCATCAGGATTAATTATGAACTTAAATAAATGTTATTTAGTGCCTGCGTTAAGCATGAACATTATATCTGGATCTTGTTTATTGCAAGACGGTTACTCGTTCAAGTCAGAGAATAATGGTTGTTCTATATCTATGAGTAATATCTTTTATGGTCATGCACCCAATGTGAGAGGATTGTTCATATTGAATCTCGATAGTGATAATACACATATACATAACATTGAGACCAAAAGAGTTAGAGTTAATAATGATAGCGCCATGTTTATGGCACTGACGCTTAGGTCATATTGGTGTAAATCGCATGAAGAAACTCCATACCGATGGACTTTTGGAGTCACTTGACTTTGATTCACTTGACACGTGCGAACCATGCCTCATGGGCAAGATGACTAAAACTCTGTTCTCCGAAACAATGGAGCGTGCAAGTTACTTATTGGAAATCATACATACTGATGTGTGTGGTCCGATGAGTGTTGATGCATGCGGCGGATATCGTTATTTTCTCACCTTCACTGATGATTTAAGTAGATATGGTTATGTCTACTTGATGAAGCACAAGTCTGAGACGTTTGAAAAGTTCAAGCAATTTTAGAGTGAAGTCGAAAATCATCGTAACAAGAAGATCAAGTTCCTACGGTATGATAGTGGGGGTGAGTATCTGAGTTCCGAGTTTGGTACTCACTTAAGACAATGTGGAATTGTTTCACAGTTGACACCGCCTGGAACACCACAGCGTAATGGTGTGTCCGAACTCGTAATCGTACATTATTAGAGATGGTGCGATCTATGATGTATCTTACTGATTTGTCGTTATCCTTTTGGGGTTATGCATTAGAAACAACTGCATTCACTTTAAATAGGGCACCATCAAAATCCGTTGAGACGACACCATACGAACTGTGGTATGGCAAAAGACCAAAGTTGTCGTTTCTTAAAGTTTGGGGATGTGATGCTTATGTCAAAAAGCTTCAGCTTGAAAAGCTAGAGCCCAAAGCGGAAAAGTGCGTCTTCATAGGTTACCCAAAGGAGAAAGTTGGGTATACCTTCTATCTCAAATCCGAGGGCAAAGTGTTTGTTGCTAAAAACGGAGCTTTTCTTGAGAAGGAGTTTCTCTCGAAAGAATTGAGTGGGAGGAAGATAGAACTTGATGAGGTTGTCGAACCTCTAATTCCTCTTGATGGTGGCCCAGGGCAAGGGGAAACCCTTGTTGCTGTGACACCGGTTGAGGAACAAGTTGATGATGATGATCATGAAACTTCAGATCAAGTTACTGTCGGACCTCGCAGGTCGACAAGATCACGTACTGCTCCCGAGTGGTACGGTAATCCTGTCTTGACGATTATGTTGTTGGACAACAATGAACCTGCGAATTATGAAGAAGCAATGGTGGGCCCGGATTGCAACAAATGGCTGGAAGCCATGAAGTCTGAGATAGGATCCATGTACGAGAACAAAGTGTGGACTTTAGAAGTACTACCTGAAGGCCGCAAGGCTATTCAGAACAAATGGATCTATAAGAAGACAGACGCAGACGGTAATGTGACCGTTTATAAAGCTCGACTTGTGGCAAAGGGTTTTTCACAAGTTCAAGGAATTGACTACGATGAGACTTTCTCACCGTAGCGATGCTTAAGTCTGTCCGAATCATATTAGCAATAGCTGCCTTTTACGATTATGAAATCTGGCAGATGGATGTCAAAACGGCGTTCCTTAACGGTTTTCTTAAGGAAGAGTTGTATATGATGCAACCCGAAGGTTTTGTCGATCCTAAGAATGCTAACAAAATGTGCAAGCTCCAGCGATCCATTTATGGACTGGTGCAAGCATCTCGGAGTTGGAATAAGCGTTTTGATGAGGTGATCAAAGCATTTGGGTTTATACAAGTGGTTGGAGAATCTTGTATTTACAAGAAAGTGAGTGCAAGCTCTGTGGTGTTTCTAATAGTATATGTTGATGACATATTGCTCATTGGAAACAACATGGAGCTTCTGGAGAGCATAAAAGGTTACTTTAATAAAAGTTTCTCTATGAAGGACCTAGGAGAAGCTGCTTACATTCTAGGCATTAAGATCTATAGCGATAGATCGAAATGCCTGATAGGACTTTCACAAAGCACATACCTTGATAAAGTTTTGAAGAAGTTCAAAATGGATCAGTCCAAGAAAGGGTTCTTGCCAGTGTTACAAGGTATAAAATTGAGTAAGACTCAGTGCCCAACAACTGCGGAAGATAGAAATACAATGAGTTCCGTCCCCTATGCTTCAGCCGTAGGTTCTATCATGTATGAAATGATGTGCACTAGACCAGACGTCAGCTTGGCCATAAGTATGGCAGGCAGGTTTTAGAGTAATCCAGGAGTGGATCACTGGACGATGGTCAAGAATATTCTGAAGTACCTGAAAAGGACTAAGGAAATGTTTCTCGTGTATGGAGGTGACAAGGAGCTCGTCGTAAAAGGTTACATCAACGCAAGTTTTGACACCGATCCGGATGACTCTAAGTCTCAAACCGGATGCGTATTTATTCTTAATGGGGGTGCGGTAAGCTGGTGCAGTTCCAAGTAGAGCGTCGTAATAGATCCTACATGTGAAGCGGAGTACATGGTTGCCTGTGAGGCGGCAAAGGAGGGTGTATGGATGAAGCAATTCATGACAGATCCTGGAGTTGTGCCAAGCGCACTAGATCCATTAACTCTGTTATGTGACAACACCAGTGCCATTGCCTTAGCAAAGAAACCAAGGTTTCACAAGAAGACTAGACACATCAAACGACGCTGCAACCTCATCCGCGACTACGTCGAGTTAGAGGACGTGAATATTTGCAAAGTGCACACGGATCTGAATGTAGCAGACCCGTTGACTAAGCCTCTTCCACGGCAAAACATGATCAACACCAGAACTGTATGGGTCTTCGATTTATTACAATGTAAATCGCATGGCGATGTGAGGACTAGATTATTAACTCTAGTGCAAGTGGGAGACTGTTGCAAATATGCCTTAGAGGCAATGATAAATAGTTATTATTATATTTCCTGTTTAAAGATAATCGTTTATTATCCATGCTATAATTGTATTGAATGAAAACATAGATACATGTGTGGATAAATAGACACAACAATGTCCCTAGCAAGCCTCTAGTTGGCTAGCCAGTTGATCAAGGATAGTCAAGGTTTTCTGGCTATGTGCGGAGTGTTGTTGCTTGATAACTGGATCACATCATTAGGAGAATCATGTGATCGACTAGACCCAAACTATGAACGTAGCAAATTGATCGTGTCATTTTATTGCTATTGTTTTCTGCGTGTCAAGTATTTGTTCCTATGACCATGAGATCATATGACCCACTGACACTGGAGGTATGCCTTGTGTGTATCAAATGTCACAACATAACTGGGTGACTATAAAGGTGCACTACAGGTATCTCCGAAGGTGTCCGTTGGGTTAGTATGGATCAAGACTGGGATTTGTCACTCTGTGTGACGGAGAGGTATCTCGGGGCCCACTCGGTAATACAACATCACACACAAGCCTTGCAAGCAATGTGACTAAGTGTAAGTCACGGGATCTTGTATTATGGAATGAGAAAAGAGACATGCCAGTAATGAGTTTGAAATAGGTATTTGGATACCGAAGATCGAATCTCGGGCAAGTAACATAGCTAAGGACAAAGGGAATGACATACGGGATTGCGTGAATCCTTGACACTGAGGTTCAACTGATAAGTTATTCGGAGAATATATAGGATCCAATATGGGCATCCAGGTCCCGCTATTGGATATTGACCGAGGAGTACCTCGGGGCATGTCTGCATAGTTCTCGAACCCGCAAGGTCCGCACACTTAAGGTTCGGCGATGTTTTAGTATAGTTGAGTTATATGTGTGGTTACCGAACGTTGTTTGGAGTCCCGGATGAGATCACAAACGTCACGAGGGTTTCCGGAATGGTCTGGAGACGAAGATTGATATATAGGATGACCTCATTTGATTATCGGAAAGTTTTTGGGCATTACCGGGAATGTACCGGGAGTGACGAATGGGTTCCGGATGTTCACCGGGGGGGCAGCCCACCCGGGGGAAGCCTATAGGCCTTAGGGGTGCCGCACCAGCCCTTAGTGGGCTGGTGGGACAGCCCAAGAGGCCCTATGCGCACGAGAGAATAAATCAAAGGAAAAAGAAAAAAAAAAGAGGTGGGAAGGAAGGGAAGGACTCCACCTTCCAATCCTAGTTGGACTAGGATTGGAGGTGGACTCCTCCACCTCCTTGGCCGGCAGGCTCTTGGGGTCTTGGACCCCAAGGCAAGTCTCCCCACCCCTCCTCCTATATATAGTGAAGGTCTAGGGCTGATTTGAGACAACTTTGCCACGGCAGCCCGACCACAAAACATCACGGTTTTTCCTCTAGATCGTATTTTTGCGGAGCTCGGGCGGAGCCCTGGAGGAGTAGATCCTTCACCACGGCCGGAGCGCCGTCATGCTGTTGGAGAACATATCTACTTCTCAGTCTTGCTTGCTGGATCAAGAAGGTCGAGATCATCGTCGAGTTGTACGTCTGCTGAACGCGGAGGTGCCGTCCGTTCAACACTATATCGGAGTGGATCGTGGGACGGATCGCGGGACGGTTCATGAGACGGTTCGCGGGGCGGATCGAGGGACGTGAGGACGTTCCACTACATCAACCGCGTTTCTTAACGCTTCCTGTTGTGCGATCTACAAGGGTACGTAGATCCAAATCTCCTCTCGTAGATGGACATCACCATGATAGGTCTTTGTGCGCGTAGGAAAATTTTTGTTTCCCATGCGACATTCCCCAACACCTTGTGGGAGGAGGACTCCTCCCTAACTTCGGCCGAAGCTCATTCTCCTTGGAGGAGGGGACAAGGCATCCTCCCTCTCCCTCCTCCTATATATAGTGGAGGGTTTTGGCCTTCTGGAGACACACAATTCGTGTCTCCATGGTTCATCCCTACTCCTCCTCCTCCTCGTCCTCCGCGACGCTTAGCGAAACCCTGTCGGAGAACTACATAGCTCCACCGCCACCACGTCGTCGTGCTGCCAGAGCTCTCCCTCAACTTATCCTCTCTCCTTGATGGATCAAGAAGGAGGAGACGTCACCGGGCTGTACGTGTGTTGAACACGGAGGTGCCGTGATTCGGCACATAGATCGGAATCCACCGCAATCTGAATCGTTGTGAGTACGACTTCATCAACCGTGTTCATAGTAACGCTTCCGCTTAGTGATCTTCACAGGTATGGAGATGCTCTTAAACCTCTCTCGTTGCTGGTTTCTCCATAGAAAGATCCTTGCGCGACGTAGGATTTTTTTTGAAGTTACTATGATCCCCAACAGTGGCATTTGAGCCAAGGTTCTATTCGTATATTCTATGCACGAGTAGAACACAAAAGTTGTGGGCGCTGATTTGTCAATTTGCTTGCCATTACTAGTCTTGTCTTGATTTGGCGGCATCGTGCGATGCAGCGGCCCGGACCAACTTTACACTTACGTTTACGTGAGACTGGTTCCACCGCTTGACATGCACTAGGTGTATAAGGTGGCTAGCGGGTGTCTGTCTCTCCCACTTTAGTCGGATCGGATTCGATGAAGAGGGTCCTTATGAAGGGTAAATAGCATTGGAATATCAACGTTGTGGCTGTCATGTAGGTAAGAAATGTTCTTGCTAGAAACCCAAATCAGCCACGTAAAACCTGCAAAAACAATTAGAGGGCGTCTAACTTGTTTTTGCACGGTATGCTATATGATGTGATATGGCCAAAAGGATGTGATGTTGCATATGTGATGTATGAGATTGATCATGTTCTTGTAATAGGATTCACGACTTGCATGTCGATGAGTATGACAACCGGCAGGAGCCATAGGAGTTGTCTTAATTTATTGTATGAGATGCAACGCCATGTGATTACTTTACTTTATTACCAAGCGGTAGCTATAGTATTAGAAGTAATAGATTGGCGTGGCGACTTTGTGACGACACAATGATGGAGATCATGGTGTCATGCCGGTGACGATGATGATCATGGTGCCACGAAGATGGTGATCCAAGGAGCAAGATGATATTGGCCATATCATGTCACTATATGATTGCATGTGATGTTTATCATGTTTTACATCTTATTGCTTAGAACGACGGTAGCAAAGATAAGATGATCCCTCATAAAATTTTGAGATGTGTATTCCCCTAAGTGTGCACCGTTGCGAAGGTTCGTTGTTTCGAAGCACCACATGTTGATCGGGTGTGATAGATTCTAACGTTCACATACAACGGGTGTAAGCCAGTTTACACACGCAGGACACTTAGGTTGACTCGACGAGCCTAGCATGTACAGACATGGCCTCGAATACGGGAGACCGAAAGGTCAAATATGAGTCGTATGGTTGATACGATCAGCATAGACATGCTCACCATTGATGACTAGTCCGTCTCACGTGATGATCGGACACGGGCTAGTCGACGTGGATCATGTGTCACTTGGATGACTAGAGGGATGTTGATCTAAGTGGGAGTTCATTGAGTAATTTGATTAGATGAACATAATTATCATGAACTTAGTATAAAAGTGTCTTTACAAATATTGTAGATCCAATGGCCAACGCAAATGTCTCATTCAACTTCAACGTGTTCCTAGAGAAAACCAAGCTGAAAGATGATGGAAGCAACTATGCAGATTGGGCTCGTAACTTAAAGCTCATCCTCAATGCTGCCAAGAAGGCATATGTCCTTACTGCACCGCTAGGTGATCCTCCCATTCCCGCGGCAGACCAGGATGTTAGGAACACTTGGCAACACGGAGTGATGACTGCTCCCTCGTTTAGTACGGCATGCTTTACAGTTTAGAACCGGGGCTCCAAAGGCATTTTGAGCATCACGGAGCATATGAGATGTTCGAGGAGCTGAAACTTGTTTTTAAAGCTCATGCCTGGGTCGATAGATATGAAGTCTCCGACAAGTTCTTTAGCTATAAGATGGAGGAGAATAGTTCTGTCAGTGAGCACATACTCAGATTGTTTGGGTTGCACAACCGCTTGACTCAGCTGGGAGTTGAACTTCCAAATGATGCGGTCATTGACAGAATCCTCCAGTTGCTTCCACCTAGCTATAAAGGCTTTGTGATGAATTACAAGATGCAAGGGATGGAAAAGACTATTCCCGAGTTGTATTCAATGCTGAAATCCGCGGAGGTAGAAATCAAGAAAGAGCATCAAGTGTTGATGGTCAATAAGACCACCAGTTTCAAGAAGGGCAAGGGAAAGAAAAGCTTATAGAAAGACGGCAAAGAAGCTGCCGTGCCCGGTAAGCCAGTTGCCGGGAAGAAGAAGAAAGGACCCAAGCCTCAGACCGAGTGCTATTACTGCAAGGGAACCGGTCACTGGAAGCAGAATTGCCCCAAGTAGTTAGCGGGCAAGAAGGCCGGCAACGTCAAAGGTATATGTGATATACTTGTTATTGATGTGTACCTTACCAGCGCTCGTAGTAGCTCCTGGGTATTCGATACCGGTGTTGTTTCTCACATTTGCAACTCTAAGCAGGAACTACGGAACAAGCATAGGCTGGCTAAGGACGAGGTGACGATGCGCGTCGGGAATGGTTCCAAGGTCGATGTAATCTCCGTCAGCACGCTACCTCTACATCTACCTTCGGGATTAGTTATAAACCTTAATAATTGTTATTTAGTACTAGATTTAAGCATGAACATTGTATCGTGGTCTCGCTTGATGCAAGATGGCTACTCATTTAAATCTGAGAATAATGGTTGTTCTATTTATATGAGTGGTATGTTTTATGGTCATGCCCTGCTGGTAAATGGTTTATTCCTAATGAATCTCGATCGTGATGATACACATATACATAGTGTGAGTGCTAAAAGATGTAAGTTTGATAATGATAGTCCCACATACTTGTGGCACTGGCGCCTTGGTCATATCAGCGTAAAGCGCATGAAGAAACTCCATACTGATGGAATTTTGGAGTCTCTTGATTTTGAATCATTTGACACATGCAAGTCGTGCCTCATGGGCAAGATGACCAAGACACCATTCTCCGGAATAATGGAGCGAGCAACCAACTTATTGGAAATAATACATATCAATGTATGTGGTCCAATGAGTGTTGAAGCTCGCGGAGGCTATCGTTATGTTCTCACCCTCATTGATGATTTGACTAGATATGGGTATGTCTACTTAATGAAGCACAAGTCTGAAACCTTTGAAAAGTTCAAGGGTTTCAGAATGAGGTAGAGAATCAACATAACAAGAAAATAAAGTTTCTATGATCTGATTGTGGAGGAGAATATTTGAGTCACGAGTTTGGAACACACCTAAGGAAATGTGGAATTGTTTCGCAACTCATGCCGCCTGGCACAACGCAGCGTAATGGTGTGTCTGAACATCGTAATCATACTTTATTGGATATGGTGTGATCTATGATGTCTCTTACCAATTTACCGCTATCATTTTGGGGATATGCATTGGAAACTGCCGCATTCACTTTAAATAGGGCACTGTCTAAATCCATTGAGACGACATCGTATGAATTATGGTTTTGAAAGAAACCTAAGCTGTCATTTCTTAAAGTTGGGGATGTGATGCTTATGTGAAGAAACTTCAACCAGAGAAGCTCGAACCCAAAGCGGAAAAATGCGTCTTCATAGAATACCCTAAGGAAACTATTGGGTACACCTTCTATCTTAGATTCGAAGGCAAGATCTTTATTGCTAGGAACGGATCCTTTCTAGAGAAAGAGTTTCTCTCGAAAGAAGTAAGTGGGAGAAAAATAGAACTTGATGAGGTAATTGTACCTCCTCTCGAACCTGAGAGTAGCACAGTGCAAGAAAATGTTTCTGAGGCACCTGCATCGGCTGGAGATGAAGTTAATGATGATGATCATGAAACATCGGATCAAGTTGCTATTGAACCTCGAAGGTCGATAAGGGTACATTCCGCACCAGAGTAGTACGACAACCCTGTCATGGAAATCATGTTGTTGGACAACAGTGAACCTTCGAACTATGAAGAAGCGATGGCGGACCCGGATTCTAACAATTGGCTTGATGCCATGAAATCCTAGATAGGATCCATGTATGAGAACAAAGTATGGACTTTGGTGGACTTGCCCGATGATCGGTGAGACATAGAGAATAAATCGATCTTCAGGAAGAAGACCGACGCGGATGGTAATGTGACCATCAATAAGGCTCGACTTGTCGCTAAGGGTTATCGACAAGTTCAAGGGATTGACTACGATGAGACCTTCTCACCCGTAGCGATGCTAAAGTCGGTCCGAATCATGTTAGCAATTGCCGCATTCTATGATTATGAAATCTGACAAATGGACGCCAAGACAGCATTCCTGAACGGCTTTCTTAAAGAAAAATTGTATATGATACAAGCGGAAGGTTTTGTCGATCCTAGCAATGCTAACAAGGTGTGCAAGCTCTAGCGCTCCATCTATGGGTTGGTGCAAGCATCTCGGAGTTGGAACATTCACTTTGATGAGGTGATCAAAGCGTTTGGGTTTATACAGACTTATGGAGAAGCGTGTATTTAAAAGAAAGTGAGTGGAAGCTCTGTAGCGTTTCTCGTATTATATGTGGATGACATATTGTTGATGGGAAATGATATAGAACAATTGGAAAGCATAAAGGCCTATTTGAATAAGAGTTTTTCAATAAAGGACATTGGAGAAGATGCTTACATATTAGGAATCAAGATCTATAAAGATAGATTGAGACGCCTCATAGGTCTTTCACAAAGCACATACCTTGACAAGATATTGAAGAAGTTCAATATGGATTAGGCTAAGAAGGGGCTCTTTCCTGTATTACAAGGTGTGAGATTGAGCACAGCTCAATCCCTAACACGGCAGAAGATAGAGAAAAGATGAGTATCGTCCCCTATGCTTCAGCCATAGGCTCTATTATGTATGCCATGCTGTGTACCAGACCTGATGTGAACCTTGCCATAAGTTTTGTAGGGAGGTACCAAAGTGATCCCGGAATGGATCACTGGACATCGGTCAAGAATATCCTTAAGTACCTGAAAAGGACTAAAGATGTGTTTCTCGTATATGGAGGTGCCGAAGAGCTCGTCGTAAAGGGCTACGTCGATGCTAGCTTCAACACAGATGTGGATGACTCTAAGTCACAAACCGGATACGTGTATGTTTTGAATAATGGGGCAGTTAGCTGGTGCAGTTGCAAGCAAAGCGTCGTGGCGGCATCTACATGTGAAGCGGAGTACATCGCTGCTTCGGAAGCAGCACATGAAGGAGTTTGGATGAAGAGGTTCATCACCGACCTAGAAGTGATTCCAAGTGCGTCGGGCCCGATGACTCTGTTCTCTGACAACACTGGAGTTATTGCCATTGCAAAGGAGACCGGGTTTCACAAGAGGACAAGGCACATCAAGCGCCTCTTCAACTCCATTCGTGAATACATCTAGGATGGAGATATAGATATTTGTAAAGTACACACGGATCTGAGTGTCGCAGACCCGTTGACTAAACCTCTTCCACGGGCAAAACATGATCAGCACCAGAATTCTATGGGTGTTCGATTCATCACAATGTAACTAGATTATTCACTGTAGTGCAAGTGGGAGACTGTTGGAAATATGCCCTAGAGGCAATAATAAAGTTGTTATTATTATATTTCTAGTTCATGATAATTGTCTATTATTCATGCTATAATTGTATTAATCGGAAACCACAATACATGTGTGAATATATATATATATATATATATATATATATATATATATATATATATATATATCACAATGTATCCCTAGTGAGCCTCTAGTTGGCTAGCTCGTTGATCAATAGATGATCATGGTTTCCTGATCATGTACATTGGATGTCGTTGATAACGGGATCACATCATTGGGGAATGATGTGATGGACAAGACCCAATCCTAAGCGTAGCACTAGATCGTGTTGTTCGTGTGCTAAAGATTTTCTAATGTCAAGTATCATTTCCTTAGACTGTGAGATTGTGCAACTCCCGGAGACCGTAGGAGTGCTTTGGGTATACCAAACGTCACAACGTAACTCGGTGATTATAAAGGTGCACTACGGGTATCTCCGAAAGGGTCTGTTGGGTTGTACGAATCGAGACCGGGATTCGTCACTCCGTGTGATGGAGAGGTATCTCTGGGCCCACTCGATAATCCATCATCATATGGAGCTCGGTGTGACTAAGGAGTTAGTCACAGGATGATGTGTTACAGAACGAGTTAAGAGACTTGCCAGTAATGAGATTGAACAAGGTATAGGGATACCGACAATCGAATCTCAGGCAAGTATCATACCGATAGACAAAGGGAATTGCATACAGGATTGATTGAATTCTTAACATCGTGGTTCATTCGATGAGATCATCGTGGAACATGTGGGAACCAACATGGATGTCCCGACCCCGCTATTGATTATTGGCCGGAGAGATGTCTAGGTCATGTATGCATGTCTCCCGAACCCGTAGGGTCTACACACTTAAGGTTCGATGACGCTAGAGTTGTAAAGGGAATGGTATGTGGTTACCAAAGGTTGTTCGGAGTCCCGGATGAGACCCGGACATCACGAGGAGCTCTGAAATGGTCCGTAGGTAAAGATTGATATATAGGAAGTCATGTTTTGGTCACCGGAAAAGTTTCGGGCTCATCGGTAGAGTATCGGGAGTGCCGGGAGGGTGCCGGAGGACCCCCGGGAGGGGTGTGACGACCAAAGAGGTGCATGGGCTATTAGAGGAGGTGGACCAGCCCTTATTGGGCTGGCCAAGGACTTCCCTAAATGCCTATGCACATAGGGATAAAAGAGATAATGCAAGGAAGCTTAAAAGGAAAGGAGAAAGAGTCCTACCAAGGGAGTCCACCTCCCTTGTGGGAGGAGGACTCCTCCCTAGCTTTGGCCGAAGCTCCTTATCCTTGTCGGAGGGGCCAAGGCAGCCTACCTCTCCCTCCTCCTATATATAGTGGAGGGTTTTGTCCCTTTGGAGACACATAATTCATCTCTCCACGGTGCAGCCCTACTCCTCCTCCTCCTCGTCCTCCCCAGCGCTTGGCGAAGACCTGTCGGAGAAACACATAGCTCCACTGCCACCACGCCATCATGCTACTAGAGCTCTCCCTCAAATTCTCCTCTCTCCTTGATAGATCAAGAAGGAGGAGACATCACCGGGCTATACGTGTGTTGAACGCGGAGGTGCCGTTGGCACATAGATCTGAATCCACCACGATCAGAATCGTTCCGAGTACGACTCCATAAACCGCGTCCATAGTAACGCTTCCGCTTAGCGATCTTCAAAGGTATGAAGATGCTCTACAACCTCTCTCATTGCTGGTTTCTCCATAGATAGATCCTTGCATGTCGTAGGAATTTTTTTGAAATTACTACGATCCCAACAATAATATCAAATTTCCTCTCTATGTGTTGAAAATCTTGAAATTATGCTTGTTTTGCCTTCCTATGCTAGTTGATTCTTGCTCCCATAAATTGTTTGTTCACAAAATCCCTATGCATAGAAAGTGGGTTATACATAAATGTGATTGTCATGAGATTCATTATGCTCTTTCGCATGTTATAATTATTACTCCTATGTGAGCATCATTGAAATCATCATGCCTAGCTAAAAGGCTTTAAAGAAAAGCATTTGTTGAGAGACCATCCAACACTTATACTTTCTGTTTTGATGTGTTCACATAATTAAGATATTGTAGTAATCATGTTTTATAGCTTTTGTTTCAATAAAGTGCCAAGTAAAGCTTTGAGATAGTGTCGATGATAGTTGACTTGATTCTATGCAAAAACAGAAACATTTGCTCTCAGTCCAGGAATTTTTTAAATTCACTGAAATGTGGTTTTGATATGAATTTTTTACACATGATTTATATACAAATTACCTGGATTTTCCTAATTTTTTAGAATTTTTAGAGATAGGGAAGTATGGTTACACTACAGACCTTCTCACACTTTTCTGTTTTTGACAGATTCTGTTTTGCATGCATAGTTTGCTTGTTTTAGTGTTCACATAGCTTATATTCAGTGACATAAATTATGGGAATAGTAGAATACAGTAGGTATTATGTGGGAACAATTATGAATCTTGTCTTGACAGTATCTAAGTGAATGATCATTTTTTATTATACTAACCCATCTCACGAAGTTCCGTTAAGTTTTGTGTGATTGAACTTTTCAAGTTTTGGGTGAGACACCGATATGAGGAGCATAAAGAGTGACAAGAACCTAATCTTGGCGATGCCCAAGGCTCGCCCAAGGTAATATCCAAGGAAGAATCAAGCGCCTAAACTTGGGGATGCCCCGGAAGGCATCCCCTCTTTCGTCTTCAACATTATCGGTATATCTTACTTGGAGCTATATTTTTATTCATCACATAATATGAGTTTTGCTTGGAGCATCATTTTATTTTGTTGTTCTGTGTTAGGTTTTATTTATAATCTCTTTTTCCAATAAAAAGTTCCAAATGTTGCATTAGGATGCTTGCATTGCATGCTTTGATTAGTGATGTGTAAAAACAAAAATTGGCGCCGTAGTGTTTGAATTTTCATATTTTACTGGAACGTGGAAAGTTTCTGAAATTTTTACATAGGGTTGTCATATAAATTTTATAACATGTCCTAAATTTTAATATTTTTTTAGTTATAGAGGTACACTATTTTCGTAAATTTCTACAGACTGTTCTGTTTGGATAGATTGCTAACATAGTTTTGTTATCTACTTATCCTATAGTTTCCATAGCCTATATTGATAGATATAAATTGTGGAAGTTATAGTAAACACTATATGATGTTTTCAACTATTATGCAACTTTTCTTGGCAGTACATAATAATTTGATTTATTATTATGTGCACTAACCTATCTTGCGAGTTGTTTTCAAGTTTTGTGTGGATGAAGTTTTTGAGAATAGGTGAAACCGGGATACGAGAGGTTTGAAAAGGTACAAAAGCTCAAGCTTGGGGATGCCCAAGGCACCCCAAGTAAATATTTCAAGAACTCTCAAGGATCCCACCTCTCTTCGTCAACTATCGGTTAGCCTATATTGATCCTAAATTTTTATTCGTTCACATGATGTGTCCTATTATTGGAGTACTATTTTTCTTTTGTTTGCTATTTAAATAAAATACTCAGATCTGAAAACATATTTTTTGAGGGAGAGAGAGTCCTCACATAGCTCCTTAATTGTTTGACTACTCATTGATCTTCACTTATATCTTTTGTGAGTAGCTTGTCATTTCCTCTAATGCTTCACTTATACCTTTTTGAGGGATGAAATCTTTATGATCTTGCACTTCCTTTAAATTGGTTTGAGCGTGTCGAAAGGGCAATAGCAATATATGAAACTAGTACCAAAGTAATAGATATCCAAGAGGGATATAATAAAAACTTTCATGAAGATCATGGGACAAATTAAACTTGATTCTTTGTAATAGTTTTGAAACATGATGATAGTAATATGTGAGTCGTGTTAGTGAGTTATTATGCTTTAAGTAGGAATATTGGTGTTATGGTTTTGATTCCCTATGCATGCACGAAAGTCAATATTTATGTAATGAAGTTACATCCTACTGTGGTGCATTATTCTATGTTAGTTATGACTCAATGCTCACTTATGTGAATTTTCGTTTCTTCTTTGATTGTTTCCCAATCTATTTGCTAGCCTTCATCTGTACTAAGTAGAAATACTACTTGTGCATCCAAAATCCTTAAACCAAATTTTGCCTCATGAGTCCATCATACCTACCTATATGCGGTATTTCCATGTCGTTCCAAGCAAATTTGTGTGTGCCATCTCTAAATTTTCAAAATAATTTTTCTCTTTTATGTGCCCGTACCGCTCGTGAAATAGTGGGGAGTATCCAATATTTTTCCATGCTAGGTGGGTTATTCTCATGATATGCGTTGATTCACTATCATTCACGAGAAAGTGGCTGGTATTTGGGATGCCCAGTTCCATGCTCAAAAATCAAATTAAATAAAATGAAACAAAACTCCCCTAGGAATGTTGTTGGTATGGACGGTACCCGTGGATTCTGTTGGCCATGGAATGTGATTGATTGGTGTAGGGGAGTAAAAACTTTACCATTCTGTTTGGGAACCGTCTATAATGTATCTAGCATGGAAAGTATTATGAGCTACTTTGTCATTTTCGTTGACAGGAAAAGCATGCTACTCAAAATAACTTTTCTCTCTCACTTTAAACCTTGAGCTCTGGCACCTCTAAAAATCCCTACTTCCCTATACGAAGGGTCTATATATTTACTTTATACAATTTTTATTTTTGCTTTGAGTCTCCATCTTCTCTTATAAGCACCAACTAGGGAACATTATGATCGTACTTGAGCATTGGGCATAGCTAATATTTAAGTGTTTTTCATGAATGGATCAATGATTGAGCATGATGGGTAAGGGATAACTTTTTGAAGTGTTGATATTTTGAAAGACATGGTTGCTTGTTGACATGCTTGAGTATTGAAGTCATTATGTTAAAACTAGAGTATTACTTTGAATCACTTACAAGTCCAAATGTCCATGCTATACAAAGAAGAAAAGAATTTGATGAACATGTTACGCAGCATTCCACATCAAAATTTATGTTTTTATCATTTACCTACTCGAGGACGAGCAAGAATTAAGCTTGGGATGCTCATACGTCTCCAACGTATCTATAATTTTTGCTTGTTCCATGCAGTTATATTATCATTCTTGGATGTTTTACAATCATTTTACTACAAATTTATATTATTTTTTGGGACTAACCTATTAATGGTTGCAAAATTGCACAAGTTCTTGTTTCACACTTTGATTTGTAGGAATTAATTAGAAATTGTCGAAAAAACGCAAACGGAGCCTTGTTGGAGGACTTGTGACTCTCCTGAAATCTGTCCACAAACTGTTTTTAGAGATCGTCAATTTGTCCCCCGAAGACGGCGTCAAATGGAAAAGCAAAAACTAGAAAAGTGTGGGGAATTTTATGTCAATGATTCTGGACTACAAATTCGTCCAAAACGGAGTTCGTATGCGATCTTCAGACCCGTTTACTCAAGGAAAATATCTGATTACGGGATCACGAGAATTGTTGACGTGATTGAGTCCAACTCTTAACATATCTGATATATTCGGCCAAGCCACGACTTCGGAGACTCATGAGGGCTCTCAGGAGCCCCTAGGAAGTTTCTAGAGGTGTCCGAGAGCCATTGGATCAAGGGTCCCTCCATCGGAGGGCCATAGAGCACCACAGAGACACATATAAGAAGACAAAAAACCCTAATTTTTGTAGAGCCACCAAGAGCCACGAATTTTCCTCTCCCTCGGCAGCCGCCAACAAGGGGAGATGCTCCTCCATTGCAACACCAAGACCAAGGAAGAAGGAGGGGCAAGGGGCCGCCGCCCATCGCCGGTGTCGTGGCCGCCATCGCCTCCATCTATTCGGGGTTGCACCTCTCCATCAACAAATCTCTCTTTATCACCATGATAATGTGTGAGTAATCCTCCTGAGGGCTGAGGGTATGTACTAGTACCTATGTGTTCAATCTCTCTCTCCTGTGTTCTTGAGATGGCACGATCTTGATGTATCGCGAGCTTTATTAATATAGACTAGACCATGATGGCGCGTTGCTGCGCCCGTCTATTTTTGCAATATAAATATAGAAATATATTTAATCATGTGGCAACACAAAATATGAACTTTAAATTTACACAAATATATGGTGTGGATTGGGTTATTTTCTTGGGTCTAATGAGCTTCATGTTAATTAGTTTGAGTTTGTGGCAAATCAATGATGGTAAATATGAGACCGATGCAAATTTGTTAATGGCTAACATCAGTATGAACTGCATGCTAAGACCAAATATATTCAAAGTTATCCGCAACATAAAAAAATTCTAAAGCAATGAATCACTTTAGAAGTATGGTTTCATTGACATGAAAGTTGCATTGGTGTCTAACATTTTACACGAAAAAAAACAAGAATATATTTACATTAGTGGGGTTATTATGCACTATGTTCCTAGCTCCCTGGTTGAGCACTATTATGTGGCATATTAAGCTAAATAAATCCCTTTGTCAAACAAAACACATCTTATATCATAGCTGATCTAGTTGTAGAACATTAAATGTAGGGGGAAATACACATAACGTATTATATAATTTGACATGGCATGCATCACGCAAGTACCAACGAATACTTAGGTGGAACTGCAATTGTTATGTAACTCACACCATCTACCATATAGAAATTACAACTAAATTATATTACTAAAGTTTGCTTATTGCTCTTGTGTTTGCCGAGCACTGCGTTAAAAACTGAAGAGTAGTGCTAGAAAGAATCCAAAATTCATCCATAACCATAAGAAAGGAAAAAAGGCCCTTAATTCATACTTACCAATGTGTCAATAGGCCATAAGTACACAATAGAAAATCTAAACATCATAGAATATATTTCTTTCAGAGGACCCAATTCCTATATTAGTATAGTTATGATTCTTGGTAACGATGCTCTTGGATAACAATAAATTCATAGCCATCTATTATCTATACAAAATGAAGGACAAATGAAGACACGTGTGTAAAAAATTGCAAAGTAACGAAGTTCATCCGGTAGCAGCCCCCATTTTTAGCAGTAAAAGATATCATCCGAGCTATGACCCTCTTCCAACATCGAAGAACAAAAAAATAGTGAACACTTAATTGCTACTACTTCCAAGTCCAAATCATTCAAGTTAGTTCGACAGTTTTGCGGTTTTGCCTATTTGGAGTTAACATTTTAATACTATTTTCATACATACAATGATAATACTTCTAGATTAGCACGCACAACTGAAAAAATAGAAAACAAAATTTTAGTTGCAACAATTTTCTGATGCAACTACAGTTACGAGCGTGTATGGGAGCACACATAAACCATTATACAGTATTGTGTATTGAGAGGAACATATTAGGCCACAAATTAAGTCAGCTTAATTGTTTAACCCATATGGATGCAAGGTCTAACTACGAAATCAAAAAATAGATGATGAAAGTAATTGTCGCAACTGCATCTATTCATAGAATAGAAAACAATTTTGATGAGAGAATTGACTACTCATTTCTCAGCAAACTGAATAAAAGTGCACTAATGATGGGCATATGTTTCCCTAATTGACATGTTTAAATTGTTGTCAATGATATGAAAAAATGAACGCTAAATTCATGCCAACAACTGTGAATCAAAAAAGATAAATAGACTCACATGAATGAGCAACACATGACCAAGAATACAGTTGCATATACTCAAGGAATAAGGGCTCAAGCATGGTGTTGTACATGATTTATCACATTACGACTAGTGTACGAACTTATTCTGAATTTTCTGAAATCCAATGGCCAATCTAAACTAATTTTCTTCCTACCCTGAAAAGAAATAGTTAAAATTAAAGAACACATATGTATCAGTACAAAGGGTGTTCTATTTACAACAACGCATGAAAAATACTAATACATCCGTGTAATAGCATCTATGACAACCATATAGAGAATTGAATAGTAAAAATGGATGATAAAAGGTGCATGCAGGAAGCAATACACTTCTATATGATCTTGGGGAAAAGTAAACATATCTGGGAACTTCAATCTTGCAGGCACATAGCGTTGGTCGGGTTTCACAAGAGTTGTGTTGTCCATCGTCTTGATTAGCAACATTTATCTTCACGCCTTCGACTCTTCACCTCAAACAATTTGATTTAGTAAATGTTCTGCAAAAAAATACTGAATTAGGTTGATAAAATAAAACCACATAAAACGGAATACCAGAACCATCAAATGTGTCATCTAAAAATAAGTGCATACAAAAGAGTGAATAAATCACTTCTGATTTCTATATCACTAAAATCATATATAGTCCAAATGCATATCACTTCTACGCAGGTTAGACCGGCTACCGGCAATGCATCCATGGGTCATGAGCAGATGACTCTTCACCATCTAACTTCTAGGCGGGTTACATCCCAGGTCGCTGGAGTCCTATTGGTGCTAGTGCAAATTGGCTATGAGTTGGCACAACAATGGTCGGTCTAGGTAAGAAATGCTTATCGTAAGAAAAGAAATGACTATCATCTTAAAATTAAGGGCCCCTTGTAAAACTATTGACAACACCCTCCTAAGCTATAAAGTTGACAATAAAGATGTTCATTGGTGAGAAAGTACAAATGAAGTTCAGAAGAATCGGTTGATGTTAATGAACTTCAGAATCTAAAATGGCAATCCAGGACATACTCTTGGTCACCTCAATTTGCAGTTCCCGAACAAAATTTGAAGCAGCACATTCATTGAAAAAGGCCATGAGCAAAACAAAGCTGGCATGGAAGACCTCCGGCACGGCGTCCTCCTGATTGAAGTTGCTTGCGCATCCCTCGACTGTACGGATCGAGAGACGGTGCCGGGTCGAAACGAAAAATGATGGGGGCGGCGTCCGTGCAGACCGACAATAGGCGATGGCGGCGGCTTCCAAGATCTCTGAGGCGAGGCCGTAGGAATGGCACGGAGTCACTGAGGGGAAGGGATAGGTGGCGTGAGGCGGTAACGAAGAACCGGCAGGCGGTTATCATATATCCCGTAGGAGCTGCCGGCGGCAAATGGAAGAGGCAACGTGTGAACCGTGCTCCATATCCGTTCCATATCATCCAGCTCCCTCCCTCCAACGTTCTCTCCATGGCAGCAAATAGCGGCCCTAGGCCGAGATCAGGAAGAGGCCCAATTTGGTTGATGCATACCCCGAGACCGTGGTCGTTGCCGCCACTGCCATCAATCACCTTTCTTTCTGTATTTTTCTCTCTGATCTAGGTCTATCCCTAGGTGGTTACGAGAGATCGAGGAAAGCGGAGCGGGACGTGGTAGGAGGTGGGCACCGAGCGGAATCATAACCGTTCATTCGCGATTCGACGTTAACGCACAACAATGAATGATATGCAAGTGATTTGGCTGCTGGAATAGCGGCCCAAGGATAACCCCAAGAACGGCCGAAGCGAAAGGTAATCGTGCATTAGACAGCCGATAACTGTCAAGATGCGGGATCCGACGACCAGAAACACAAATCGCTGTCAAGCCTCGCTTTAGGCTCAGTTTTACTATCCTTCTTTTGATGAATTGAGTTTTCCCTTTGAAGTTTTCTTATTGGATTGAGTCTTTAAGGATTTGAGAACACTTGATGTTTGTATTGCAATGGGATATCTGTGGTGATAATGGGATGTTCTATTGATTCACTTGATGTATGTTTTGGTGATCAACTCGCGGGTTCCATGACCGTGGGAATCTATGCATAGGGGTTGGCACATGTTTTTGTCTTGACTTTCTGGTTGAAACTTTTGGACACTCTTTGAAGTTCTTTGTGTTGGTTTGAACATGATGAATTTGAAATTTTGTGATGCATATCATATAATCATGCCCATGGGTACTTGTGGTGACATTGGAGTATCTAGGTGATATTAGGGTTTTAGTTTATGTGTATCTTAAGGTGTTATTTTAGTACAAACTCTAGGGTTGTTCGTGACACTTATAGGGATAACTCATAAGATTGATCAGAAAAGATAACTTTGAGGTGGTTTCGTACCCTACAATAATTTCTTCGTTTGTTCTCCGCTGTTTGTGACTTTGGAGTGAACTCTTTGTCGCACGTGAGGGATTTATATATGGTTTAACTATGTTATATTGTTGAGAGAACTTACACTAGTGAAAGTATGGACCCTAGGCCTTGTTTCCAAGCATTTATACAACATTTTGCTCGTTGTTTACTATTTGTTACCTTGTTGTTTTTATATTTTCATATTACAAAAACCTATATCTACCTTTCATATTACACTTGTATCACCATCTCTTCACCGAACTAGTGCACCTATACAATTTACCATTGTATTGTTGTGTTGGGGACACAAGAAACTCTTTGTTATTTGATTGCACGGTTGTTTGAGAGACCATATTCATCATACGCCTCCCACGGATTGATAAACCTTAGGTCATCCACTTGAGGGAAATTTTCTACTGTCCTACAAAATTCTACGCTTGGAGGCCCAACACGGGTCTACAAGAAGAAGGTTGTGTAGTAGACATCAAGCTCTTTTCTGCGCCGTTGCCGGGGAGGTTAGGTAAGCGGCACACACATCCCGTCAATGAAACTCTTTTCTGGCGCCGTTGTCGGGGAGGTGAGTGCTTGAAGGTATATCTTTAGATCTTGCAATTAAATCTTTTAGTTTCTTGTTTTTACTAGTTTGGTTTTATAAAAGAAAACTACAAAAAATGGAATTTAGGTTGCCTCGTATGCTTCATCTTTTCAATGTCTTTCGTGAAAATGATGGAAAGGAAAATTGTGCTCAAGTGTTAGAAGAAGAAGTTATTAAAATATTTGGCACTAAATCTTTGTATGATGAGCATGATTGCAATGTTGTTAGTATGAATTCCTTGAATATTCATGATGCTAATGATATGCAAAGCCACAAGCTTGGATATGCTATGTTTGGTGAAGATGATATGTTTAGTCCCCCAAGTTTAGATGAGAAAATTAATTATGATGAAAGCATGCCTCCTATTTATGATGATTATTGTGATGACATGTATGCTATAAAGAATAATGGTAACCATGAAACTTGCCATCATGATTTTAGTTTTCAATTGGATTATGCTTCACATGATAGTTATTTTGCTGAGTTTGCGCCCACTACTATTGATGTGAATAAATTTGCTTATGTGGTGAGTAGTAAAATTTATATGCTTGTAGATCATTAAAAGAATGCTTTATGTGATGGTTATATTGTGGAATTCCTTCATGATGCTACTGAAAATTATTATGAGGAACATATGCTTGCAGGAATTGCAATAATATCAACTTTCTTCTGTGTGTGTTGAAAATCTTGAAGTTATGCTTGTTTGCTTTCCTATGCTAGTTGATTCTTGCTCCCATAAATTGTTTGTTCACAAAATCCCTATGCATAGAAAGTGGGTTAGACTTAAATGTGCTTGTCATGAGATTCATTATGCTCTTTTGGATGTTATAATTATTATTCCTATGTGAGCATCATTGAAATCATCATGCCTAACTAAAAGGCTTTAAAGAAAAGCGCTTGTTGGGAGACAATCCAACACTTTTACTTTTTGTTTTAATGTGTTCACATGATGAAGCTACTGTAGTAATCATGTTTTATAGCTTTTGTTTCAATAAAGTGCCAAGTAAAGCCTTTGGGATAGTGTGGATGATAGTTGACTTGATTCTGTGCAAAAACAGAAACATTTGTTATTTGATTGCAGGATCGTTAGGTGTGTTAAGGACACAAGAGACTCTTTGTTATTTGATTGCAGGGTTGCTTGAGAGTGACCATCTTCATCCTATGCCTCCCACGGGTTAATAAACCTTATGTCACCCACTTGAGGGAAATTTGCTAATGTCCTACAAAACTCTGCGCTTGGAGGCCCAACATGAGTCTACAAGAAGAAGGTTATGTAGTAGACATTAGTCCTTCATTGAAAAACTTTTATTCAAGTAATCCATTACACTTCCCAAAAGTTCTATATTGTTTTCAATCAGCAATATGTCATCCACATATAATATTAGAAACGCTATAGAGCTCTCACTCACTTTCTGTAAATACAAGCTTCACCATAAACTTGTATAAACGTGAACGCGTTGATCACCTCATCAAAGCGCTCATTCCAACTCCGAGATGCTTGCACCAGTTCATAAATGGATTGCTCGAGCTTGCACACTTTGTCAGCATTCTCTGGATCGACAAAACCTTCTTATTGTATCATATACAACTCTTCCTTAAGGAAACCGTTAAGGAACGCTGTTTTGACATCCATCTGCCAAATTTCATAATTGAAAAACGCAGCTATTGCTAACATGATTCTGACGGACTTAAGCATCGCTATGGGTGAGAAAGTCTCATCATAGTCAATTCCTTGAACTTGTGAAAAACCCCTTTTCCACAAGTCGAGCTTTATAGACGATGAAATTACCGTGTGCGTCTGTCTTCGTCCTAAAGATCCATTTGTTCTGAATGGCCTTACGCCCTTCACATATAGTTCCAAAGTCCATACTTTGTTTTCATACATAGATCCTATCTCGGATTTCATGGCCTCTAACCATTTGTTGGAATCCGGGCCCACCATTGCTTCTCCATAGCTCGTAGGTTCATTGTTTTAAATAACATATTTGATAAGACAGGGTTGTCGTACCACTCAGGAGCAGTATGTGCCCTTCTCGACCTACGAGGTTCGATAGCAACTTGATCTAAAGTTTCATGATCATCATCTTCCTCTTCAACTGATGTAGCTTCGACAAAAATATCTTTCCGTCATGCGCCACCATCTGGTTGAAGTAAAGTTTCTATAACCTCATCAAGTTATATCTTCCTCCCACTCAATTCTTTCGAGAGAAACTCTTTCGCAAGAAAAGCTCTATTCTTAGCGACAAACACTTTGCCCTCGGATCTAAGATAAAAGGTGTACCCAACTGCCTCTTTTGGGTATCCTATGACGACGCACTTTTCCTCTTTGGGTTCCAGCTTCTTAGGCTAAAGCTTTTTGACATAAGCATGACATCCCCCAAACTTTAAGAAACGACAACTTTGGCTTCTTGCCAAACCACATCTCATATGGCATCGTCTTGGCGGATTTTGATGGTGTCCTATTTAAAGTGAAAGCAACTGTCTCTAATGCATAATCCCAAAATGACAACGGCAAATTGAAAGAGACATCATAGAACGCACCATATCTAATAAAGTGCGATTATGACATTCGGATACACCATTACGCTGTGGTGTTCTGGGCCGTGTCAACTGTGAAACAATTCCACATTATCTTAAGTGAATGCCAAATTCATAACTCCGATATTCACCTCCTCGATCAGATTATAGGAATTTGATCTTCTTGTTATGATGATTTTCAACTTCACTCTCAAATTGCTTGAAATTTTCAACCGTTTCAAACTTGTGCTTTATCAAGTAAATATAACCATATCTACTCAAATCATCAATGAAGGTGAGAAAATAATGATAACCACTTTGTGCCTCTATGCTCACTGGTCCGCACACATCAGTATGTATGATCTCCAATAAGTCACTTGCACGCTCCATTGTTCTGGAGAACAGAGTTGTAGTCATCTTGCCCATGAGGCATGGCTCACATGTGTCAAGTGATTCAAAATCAAGTGACTCTAGAAGTCCATCAACATGGAGTTTCTTCATGAGTTTTATGCCAATATGACCTAAACGGCAGTGCCATAAGGAAGTGGTGCTATCATTATAACCTCTACATCTTTTGACTTCAATGTTATGTATATGTGTATCATCACTATTGAGATCCAACATGAACAGACCCCTCACATTGGGTGCAGGACCATAAAAGATTTTACTCATATAAATAAAACAACCATTATTCTTTGACTTAAATGAGTAACCATCTCGCAATAAACAAGATCCAGATATAATGTTCATGCTTAATGCAGACACTACATAACAATTATTTAGGTTCATCACTGGTCCTAATGGTAATTGAAGTGAGATCGTGCCGACGGCGATCGCATCAACCTTGGAACCATTTCCCATGGGCATCGTTACTTCATCCTTCGCCAGCCTTTGCTTATTCTGTAGTCCCTGTTTCGAGTTGCAAATGTGAGCAACAGAACCGGTATCACATACCCAGGCACTACTACGAGAGCTGGTGAGGTACACATCAATAACATGTATATCAAATATACCTTCTTTGGCGTTGGCCGCCTTCTTATCGGCCAGATACTTGGGGCAGTTCCGCTTCCAGTGACCAGTCCCCTTGCAATGATAACACTCAGTTTCCAGCTTGGGTCCAGCCTTGGGTTTCTTCGTCCAAGGGGAAACAACTTTGCCACTCTTCTTGGAGTTACCCTTCTTGCCCTTCCCTTTTTCTTGAAACTCGTGGTCTTATTGACCATCAACACTTGATGTTCTTTCTGGATTTCTGACTCAGCAACTTTCAGCATCGCAAACAGCTCGACGAGTGATTTATTCATCCCTTGCATGTTATAGTTCAACACAAAGCCCTTATAGCTAGGTGGTAGTGATTGAAGAACTCTGTCAGTGATAGCCTCTTGCGGGAGAGCAATCCCCAGCTCACCTAGACGGTTAGCATACCCACACATTGTGAGCACATGTTCATTGACAGACCCGTTCTCCTCCATTTTGCAAGCATAGAACTTATTGGAGGTTTCATACCTCTCGATCCGGGAATTCTTCTCAAAGATAAACTTCAACTCCTTGAAAATATCATATGCTCCATGATGTTCAAAACATCTTTGAAGTCCCGGTTCTGAGCAATACAAAAATGCACATTCAACTAATGAGTAGTCATCCTGACGCGATTGCCACGCATTCATAACGTCTGGGATCACCAGTTGAGGTGGTGCTTCACCTAGCGGCGCATCAAGGACATATTTCTTTTGGGAAGCCGTGAGGATAAGCCTCAGACTATGGGCCCAGTCAAAAAAATTGCTTCCATCATCTTTCAGCTTAGCTTTCTCTAGGAACGCATTAAAATTCAGGGTTACTACTCCGCGAGCCATTGATCTACAACATAAATTTGCAAATATTACTTAGACTATGTTCGAGATAATTGAGTTTAGTTAATCATATTACTAATAAACTCCCACTCAAATTGACATCCCTCTAGTCATTCGAGTGGTACATGATCCAAATTCACTAACTCAAGTCCGATCATCACGTGAGTTGAGTTAGCTTCAATGGTGAACATCTCTATGTTGATCATATCTACTATATGACTCATGTTTGACCTTTCGGTCTCTTGTGTTCCGAGGTCATGTCTGTATATGCTAGGCTCATCAAGTTTAACCCGAGTGTTCCGCGTGTGCAACTCTTTTGCACCCGTTGTATGTGAACGTAGAGTCTATCACACCCGATCATCACATGGTATCTCAAAACGACGAACTGTCGCAACAGTGCACACTCGACGAGAACACAATTTTATCTTGAAATTTTAGTGAGGGGTCACCTTATAATTCTACCTTCGTCCTAAGCAAAATAAGGTGCATAAAAGGATTAACATCACATGCAAATCATAAGTGACATGATATGGCCATGAACTTGTGCTTCTTGATCTCCATCACCAAAGCCTTGGCATGATCTCCATCATCACCGGCGCCACACCATGATCTCCATCATTGTGCTTCCATCGAGGTTGTGGCGCTACCTATGTTGTTACTACCTAAAGCTACTGACTAGCGATAAAGAAAAGCATCACCAAGCGCAAAATAATTAAAGACAACCATATGGCTCCTGCTGATTACAATAGCATCGACGTGCAAGTCGATATTTAACTATTACAATATGATCATCTCATACATCCAATATATCATATCATGTCTTTGGCCATATCACATCACAACATACCCTGCAAAAACAAGTTAGACGTCCTCTAATTTGTTATTGCAAGTTTTACGTGTCTGCTATGGGTATCTAGTATGATCGCATCTTACTTACGCAAAGCCACAACGGTGATATGCAAGTTGCTATTTAACCTTCTCCAAGGACCACCTCGGTCAAATCCGATTCAACTATAGTTGGAGAAACAGACACCCGCCAGTCATCTTTATGCACCAAGTTTCATGTTAATCGATGAAACCGGTCTCTCGTAAGCGTACGAGTAATGTTGGTCCGGGCCGCTTCATCCAACAATACCGCTGAATCAAGAAAAGACTAAGGAGGGCAGCAATCTGAACATCAACGCCAACAAAATCCTTTGTGTTCTACTCGAGATATCATCTACACGTAGACCTAGCTCATGATGCCACTGTTGGGGAATGTTGCATGGGAAACAAAAAAAATCCTACACACGCGCAAGACCTATCCATGGTGATGATCGTCTACGAGAGGGGAGATCGGATCCACATACCCTTGTAGATCGCTAAGCGGGAAGCGTTAAGAAATGCGGTTGATGTAGTCGAACGTCTCCGTGATCCAAATCACAATCCATCCCACAAACTCCGTCCCGTTCTAGCACCGAACGGACGACACCTCCGCGTCCAGCACACGTGCAGCTCAATGATGATCTTCGCCTTCTTGATCCAACAAGAGAGATGAATAGGTAGCCAAATTATCCGACAGCACGATGCCGTGACGGTGATGATGGTAGAGCTACTCTGGTAGGGCTTCGTCGTACCATACCGAACTAGCTACGGGGTGTCACAAGGTGGTGGAGGGACAGAGGGATGCGTCGTGGCTTGAGATGCAAAAAGCCTCTCTACCCTCCACTATATATAGGAGGGAGGGAGGTTGGGGCCCTAGAGAAAACCCTAGGGACTTCGTCGGCTCAACAAGGAGGAGAGGAGGAGTCCCCTTCCACAATTCGGTTTGGCCCCACCTCTCTTTCCTTCTTCCCTTTGGTGGAATAGGCCCACTTGGGCTGGACACCAGCCCACCAAGGACTAGTGCGCCACCCTTGGGCATGTTTGGTCCCCTCCTGGGTGGGTGGTCCCTCCCGGTGGAACTGCGGAACCATTCGTCACTTCTGGTACTTTATCGATAATGCCCAAAATCCTTCCGGAAGCCAAATGAATACTTCCTATATATCAATCTTCATTTCCGGACCATTCCGGAAACCCCCGTGACGTTCGAAATCTCATCCGGGACTCCGAACAACATTTGATTACCAACATCAATAATTCAACTATACCGGAACATCACCGAACCATAAGTGTGCAGACCGTGCGGGTTCGAGAACTATGTAGACATGACCGAGACACTCTCTGGTAAATATCCAATAGCGGGACCTGGATGTACATATTGGATCCTACATATTCTATGAAGATCTTTGTCGGTTGAACCTCTATGTCAAGGATATAGTTAATCTCATAAAAAATTCCCTTTGTCCTTCGGCATGTTACTTGCCCGAGATTCGATCTTCGGTATCTCCATACCTATTTGAATCTTGTTACCGGAAAGTCTCTTTACTCGTTCCGTAATACAAATCTCGTGTCTAACTCCTTATTCACATTGCTTGCAAGGCTTATTGTGATGTTGTATTACCGAGTGGGCCCCGAGATACCTCTCCATCATACGGAGTGACAAATCCCAGTCTTGATTCATCTAACTCAACAGGCACCTTCGGAGATACGTGTAGAGTACATTTATTGTCACCCAGTAACGTTGCGATGTTTGATACACACAAGGTATTCCTCCGGTGTCAGTGAATTACATGAGCTCATGGTCATAGGAATATATACTTGACATGCACATAAACAGTAGAAATAAAATGACACGATCACATGCTACGTTCATAATTTGGGTCTTGTCCATCACATTGTTCTCCTAATGATATGACCCCGTTATCAAGTGAAAACACTTGTCTATGGTCAGGAAACCTTGACCATCTTTGACCAACAAGCTAGTCAACTAGAGGCTTACTAGGGAGAGTGTGTTGTCTATGTATCCACACATGTATCTAAGTTTCCATTCAATACAATTCTAGCATGGATAATAAACAATTATCTTGAACAAGGAAATATAACAATAACTATTTTATTATTGCCTCTAGGGCATATTTCCAACACATCCCTCAACGTGCAAGAGAGAATCACTCCAAAGTTCCTATGTAGAGAACAATAAGATGAAATTGGTGTAGGTAGTAGAACCACCTCAAAGTTATTCTTTATGACCAATCTTTTGAGCTATTCAGTGTCACAAACAACCCTAGAGTTCATACTATAATAACACCCATGATACATATCAATCAACCCTAATGTCACCAAGATACTCTAATGTCACCTCAAGTATCCGTGGGCTAATTATATGGCATGCATAAAAAAATTAGATTTTTAATATTCATTCCAACACAAAGAACTTCAAGGAGCACCCCAAGATTTCTATCACAAAACATAGTATGAAAATGTGCAATCAACCCCTATGCATAAGTCTCCAAGTTCACCGGAATCCGCAAGTCGGTACCATAATATATATCAAGTGAATCACTTGAATACCCCAATGTCACTACGGGTATCCGCATGCACGACATACAACAAGTGTTCGCAGACCTGAATATTCAATCCAACATAGCAATATCTTAATGTGAAAGATTCAATTCATCACAACAATAGCAAGGGACAAACACCATATGATCCAACTATATTAAAAAACCTCATGATACATCAATATCATGAAACTCAAGAACACGAGAGAGAGAGAGAGAGAGATTAAACACATAGCTACTGGAACAAAACCTCAACCCCGAGGTGAACTACTCCCTCCTCGACATGGCCTCCGCCAGGATGATGAAGATGGCCATCGGAGATGATTTCCTCTCTTCGAGAGGGTACTGGAACGTCTCTAGATTGGTTTTTCATTGATACACACAGTTGCAATGGTGGAGCCGAAGTTCTCTCTTTATTTATGGAGTTTCTAGTATATATAGGATATTTTTAGCGTTGGAATCACACCAAACGAAGCCACGTGGTCCCCACAAGCCATCAGGCTGCAGCCTAGGAGGGTTAAGATATGTTGGCTTGTGGACCACTCGTGGCTCTCCTCTGGTGGTTCTTCGCTCCAATATTGCATATTTCCGCCATATATATATATATATATATATATATATATATATATATATATATATATATATATATATATATATATATATATAAGTTTCGGACGATTTTGAGAACTTCCATTTTTTGCAGAAAAAACAAGTGTTGTAAACATAGGCAATCATGGCATGAATACTTCATAAATTATGCATACGTTGGAGATGTATCACTACATCATCATCGTCATGCTAGAGCTTGACCATGCTATCTATGTCCTTCATCCCCGGAACACAATTCCAACAGTGCACTAAGCTTACATCAAGATTTCAACGTCATGTTGGTTGTCTTGAAAGGAAATTTCTATTCTTAGCTAGCACTCTAACCTGTGATTCTGACAACCTTTCACTTCACCATTAATTTGCTTGATGTCGTCGCTGAACGATTACATCTTAATGAAACTTCTCGACAAATTTGTCATGATCACCATCAGCATTCTGAGCTCTTCCAGGATATCAATCGAATCCATGATGAGAAATACCATCATTGACCCATGATGATCTGTGTTATCATCGACAACCTTATTACCTTCCCTCCAACACAAACTTGTTCATGTTCTGTGTTGTCCCTTGAGTTACTTGCTATCCAGCTTATGTTATCTTCTACCTTGGGGTATTACCATATTTTGTGTCAAGAATGTTGTGATAATTTTTGCACCTCTTAAGAATTCTTGATATAGTGGTACTTCTCGCCATCACCATTCATTTCTTGGTCAGCGTGTTGTTTCTAACCAGAATAACGACAAGTGAACTCTGATGTGTGGTTCGAATACTTCTGGCAACCCTATTTCTTTGAAGTTAATGACTGATAGTTTCATTCTTAGTGTGTTTGTTGTTGACTCGCCATTTTAGCATTGGTCGCGCTACTCAGTGCGTATTTCCGAGTGCACCCTTTGATTAATGTTTAGTTGTTAATGTTTCCTCGAGCATATGTCATTATATCATTTGATCCGATAAATGGTATTTATTTGTTCTTATAATTTTGGAAATTCATCCCTATCGAAATCTTGAGGGATTGTTGTTGAGCCTATCAGCCACACCCTCAACTTATCCATGTTTCATGATGAAGCTTTTGAAAGCATTATCCTTGTGCCTAGCTCATGAATAATAAGTTTGATAGAAGAAGTGGTTTCACAAAGTTCATGTGCATTCTTGTCACCGTGCATATGAGAAAGTTTTGTTTCGCTTCCTGTGGGGTCATCCCAAATCATTCATGCATGTGCGAAGTGTTATACGTTTTGAAGATTTGCTATCTTCACTTCATATAACTTTCTTAGCACCCCAACCACTGAATGATTTGATCAAGGAAAAGAAGTTCCTTCATAAGAGCTAATCCAGACTTACACAAGGACATTGGTATCCTCGATGATGGTTCCCAAATCAGAACTCGGCTGCATTTTGTTGTAAGAATTCCATGTGGGCACGAATGTCTTGACATTGTGTTCATGTGTCTTACAATCCACCTCATGATGCAGGACTTGCTTCCCTAGTTCATATCCCGAGAATCTTGCATCATCACGTCGTCAATTTTTTTTGCCCCCTTTTCTTCTCACACATCCTGAATCTGAGGTATCCCGACACCAATCATATCTAAATCTCGGGGAGATATGATGGTTGGAACTTTTTCCAAGAATTATAACTTTGGACTTTGTGTAACCTGGTAAGGTGATGTCTTGTCCAGCACTCCTGGCCGGATGACCTGTTGTATATTATCTTCCTTAGTAAGGGTAGACATCCCCCCCCCCAGGAAACTGCATGACTTATTTTAAAGTTGTTCCTCATGGAATCTTTGTGTACCTAAAGTTCGACCTTTACCTCATGACCATATCGATGCTACCCCGAAGCACGGATGTGGTACTTCAAATGTCACCAAGAACATTGGAAGCGCAATGCTAAATTGTTCTTGATCAATTATCCAAGCAGTATTGCATGGGTAAACATCAAGATTCTCCTTGTCCCTTTATCTAAATGGTTGTGTGCTTGATGATCTATCATGTACACCATGCTCTGTTTTCCTTGGGAAGGGTATATCTAATACTTGTGTGTGAACACATTTTTCTTTCCATTGGTATGTTCGATACAATAATCACATTTTCCTTCCCGTTGGAATGTTTAACCTTTCTTCTAATCTAAGTTATGTGAGTAGTGGTAATTTCCTGCTTAGGTAAAAACCTCGGTGCACAACTCTGACAGTAAGACCCTGTTACTATTGTGGACAACATTTCGATAGCCGTCGGTGGATGAGAACTTCGCCTATTGGTCCGCCTCATTACAACGAGCGGGAAAATGGTTATATTCGTACCACGCCCTTGGTACCGATGTTGTTGCCAACATAACTGAGAGGCTATCCTCTAACATGTCTTGCTACCAAGACCATGCAAGATGTCACCGATATGCCTACTCTTAACCCACATGGTGGGCCCATAACCCACAGTTCTACATGATCGAAACGTGACTCTTCTGTACATCCTTGTTTCCAAAGTATCTTTTGCATTTGGTTTCGTATGAAATTCTTGACCCGCCGTCCAAGGTATGATCTATTCTAGTATCACACGCAATATTTATTCCAGATGCTCTCAACCCCTTTCACATTCTGATCACGCATCGAATGGTTGCCTACCCATTTGAAACTTTTGTACCATCGCTTATTGCTCTCAATGAATTCCCTGAGTTACAACTCGAGGAATAATTCTCATCATCCTCCTGAGTTCATCGTCAAATGCCCAACTTTGTGGAGATGCGATCTTCTAGAGTTTTTCCCTCTTATCACATTCGTAGGACGATGACGATCCCGAAGGAAGGATAACGATTTCATCAGGATGACCTGAAATACAGAATTGAAGACATCAATGAAAAGGATCAACTTCTTCGAGAAGAGCAACCAAGAACAAGAAGACTCGCTAGAATTTTGTAACCAAACTCCCCCCCCCCCTTACTTCTACCTCTAAATTCTCGGGACGAGAATTTCTTTTAGTGGTGGAGAGTTGTAACACCCGTGGATTTCACCTACATTGATGCATGTAATTAAGCTACAATAAACCATGAGATTAAGCTAATGCTTTTGCTAATCCATGTTTGATCACAATGGAATCATATCTCCTTTCAAATTCCTAATGATTATCAAATTCTTTTAATGAGTGGTTTAAATAATTTTGCAAACCTAAAATTTAATATCATATTTGGGTATCCAATAATCCCCTGGTATTTAAAAAATTGTAACCCACATTTTGTAAAGTATTTTGATGCCTCTAAAGCAATTTAACAAAGGCCAAATCAATTATTAAATACCTTTTTTATTTATGTAAATTCCAAACATTTTCAAAATGCCCCCAAAATTTTTATGACTCTCTCAAATATTACCATACTATATTTTGACCAAGTGGCTTATTTTAAAAAAGTCATCTTGGTTGTGGAGTTAAATGTAATAGAAATAACAAATCAAAAAAGGGAATTTAATAAGAAAAGCCCCCTCATCTTTTCCCTCGGCCCATTTCCTATCCGGCCCAGCCCAAACCCCCCTATGTCCCTAACCTCCCGCTACACGGTTAGAGGAGGCGGATGCCCGCCACGGCACTTCCCCGGCCACGCGCCAGCCATCGACGGTCGCTGCCCCCTATAAGATGCTGACGAGCCCCCCTCACCGAGCCTTCCCATCGCCGTTGTCGCCTAGACGCTGCACGTCCCTGTCTTCCTCATCGCCGACCACCATCGAGCATCACCGCCCCCGCCACCCTACATCACCAGTGAGGCCTGGGTCGCCTCCTCCTCTTTCTTCTCGAGCTCGGGTTCGAGCTTGGGGCATTTGTCCCCGTTGCGCCCGCCTCTCCCTTGGTCGCGACCTGCGCATGCACACGCTCGCACGCAGCACCCCCAGTCCGAGCCAATGCATGTCTTGCATCCCCGTACTCGCCGCATTTGTGTGCGCCCATGGCCGCCCGCCTTCGCAGCCCTGTTGTCGCTACCGCCCATAGCCGCGCGAGTCGCACCCGCTCCGGCCTTGTGTCGCTGTCGTCCACCCCTGGCCTCGCCCGCGCCCATGCTTCTCCGCCCGTGCTACTGCCGCTCGTCGCTGCCACTCGCAGCGCTTGCACGCTCCGCCGCCTCGGTCGCTGGTGCAATCACCACTCCGTCCACCCTGTGCTAGTGCAGCTAGCCCACTTGGGTGTGTCGTGTCGCCCGAGTCGCAAAGGACCCGCGGCCATTCCATTTGGAAACCGGAGGCATCGCCGACGTCTCTCCACCACTACGTGTGGTCGCCCGCACCGGCCACCGTTGCTTGGGTCGCTGGCCAGGGGGGGCGTAGGCCCGGTTAACCAGTTGACCTCGTCAACTGTGCTGACACGGCAGCACACAGTCACTGACATGTGGGCCACCCCAATCCCTTGTTAACTAATTTGTTTAATTAGTTTTAGTTAATGAGTCCCTGGCAGGTGGGACCATTTGGCTAAATAATCTGTTTTAGGTAAAAGTTAGACACTGGATTCATTTTATACATATGACATGTGGGCCTCATAGGTTAGTTTGACGAGTCAATCTGACCGTTGACTGCTGATGTCATCATAATGTTATGCTCATGCAATAAAGTCCTTTTCTGATTTAAAATCAATCTATTAATTTCATAATATGTTTAAAACTTTGGAAATTCATATAAAATATTTTTTAACTCGGACGATAATATTTTATACATGAAAGTTGCTCAGAAAAATCCCAGGAATCTGAATACGTTGTTCATTGATGTATCACATGCTCATAGCATGATAATCATGGGCATTTGGCATTAGGATCATTTGTGCGGTAGTATCCAAAGACCCGGGAAATATCGTCAGATATTTTTCCGCTCTGTGTGGGACATGTAGTACTGCCTTAGCTCATCCCTAGCACTGCATTTTGCCATGTAATGCATCGTGTTGCATCTGCGTGCTTTTATTTGTTGTTTCTTCTCCCTCTTCTCTCAAGTAAACACCGAGAGTGATGCTCATGTCGGGTACGACTACACATCTCACATTCAGCCTTTTACAGCAAAGCAACAAGGGAAGCACCCCCCCCTTGATCATTCTGATATCACCCATTCTTTCTCCCTTGTGCTTACATTAGATTTTGCTACTGTTGTAGGTAGCTCATATTTTGATGCATAGCTTGTTTTTGTTAAACTGCTGTTGTACCCTACTACATATTAAATGCTTAGTATAGGTTGATTTGTTATACCCAGTGACCCCACTTAGCCCGAGTTGCCCCTACTTCATCATCGAAGACTCAATGACTTGAAGACTCGAAGACTCAATCAACCGATCGACAAGCCATGACCTCTCACATCAGCTCACACCCCTAAGTTGTACGACCCTGCAGAGCTACTATCGAGTATCGATGATGATACCTTGTAATATACTCATGATGTTAACTTTGTAATATAGTTAACCGAAGGTGGATTACGGAGGGTGATTCCTCCTTCACCACTTCCAATAACGACTGTGTCGTGAAACCCCTCAAGCGTGAACCATCAAGGGTGATTCCTCCCTGGTAACCTTGACGGTTACATCGATTTGAATCCATGGAGGGTGATACCTTGGATTCCTTTGATGTTATAGACACACGGTTACTTTAACTTTACTACTTGAACATGATGAGATGTGTGGTACGGGTGGATTCTCGCGTGATTGTGACGAGGCGTGGTCGGACATTCTTGGCCCGTGCCACAAGTCCTCGAGACGGGGCGACAAGATCACATATCGTGGGCCACCAATCATCACTGCAGTTAAGGTGCGGGTGGATACCCACGTGATTGCGACGAGGACTGACCGGGCATTCTTGGCCCTTGCCAAAAGTCCCCGAGACGGGGCGACTGTACCACATATCATGGATCATTGATGGTCACCATAGTTTAACAAAGCATTAATGGGTTTGGATATGTGATCTAAGAAGGCCTCTGTCCTGTTTCGCACTAACCACCACGCGGGAATAAGTATGGGCACTCTACTCTTGGTCGTACATTCACCCGAAAGCTCTTCAGATGTCACAGTTGAGAGGCACACCCTAGGGGGTCCACATAAGCATTGATCTTGTATTAAGAGGTGCTAGGATCGACACCGGTCGTCCTCGCAACGCGCATGTTTGTGAAGGGAGATTGGCCGTTGTGATTAGGATGTAGACCGACGTGTGACCTCTATGTTGAGCCTAGGTAGGACTATGACGTGTTGATCAGCCGAAGTCGGGCATCACCCAGGTAAGTGTGGCCGGATAGAATTAATCAAGCGTGTTGGGTAAGTTTGTGCACCCCTGTAGGGAAGTATATCTATTTGAATAGCTATGCCCACGGTAACGGACGCTCAGAGAGTATCATGATATTCTATAAGTGGAAAAGGATGCTTATGATGTTAAATTCAAATTTTGGCTCCAAGATTGCTTTCTCGCACGGAGTCGAGGAAGGATCTCTAGGCATTTTTTAAATAAATTTGCTGCAACATGATTATTACATATGTGTTACTGATCTACACTTTTCTAATGATGCAAGACCGTGAAGATGCTAGTCTTCAATGGGATTGGGTCTTCTCCTCTATTCTCGCATTTCTGCAGTCAGTCCAAAGATATAGCCCCTTCCTTTGATATTGATGCATACTTAGCATAGTCATGGTGTCAGTCTTGCGAGCACTTCGGATGAGTACTCGTCGTTGTTTTGCTCCTCCTTTTCCTTTTGATATGACTTTGCCGCGACCAGATGATGGAGGTGAGAAGGTGGTTTATCCCACCGATGACTACTACTACCCCGACGGAGCCTACAACTACGTGGAGTCTGCTGACGACCAGGAGTAGTTAGGAGGCTCCGGGGCAGGAGGCCTTGCCTTTTCGATTCAATGTTATGTTTGTGCTAGCCTTCTTAAGGGAAAACTTGTTTACTTATGTCTATACTCAGATATTGTTTGCTTCCGCTGACTCGTTTGTATTCGAGCCCTTGAGGTCCATGGCTTGTAATGTGAATCTTGTATGACTTTAATTTGTGTATAGAGTTGTGTTGTGATATCTTCCCGTGAGTCCTTAGTCTTGATCGTACGCATTTGCGTGTATGATTAGTGTACGATCAAAATGGGAGCGTCACACAAAATATGGGCATTCCACTTCACCATCTTCAGCAACCGGAACGTTTTTCGACTCTCTCTTTATCGTCTTTAATACAACCGTAGTTCCATCATTCTTTATTTGGTGCTTCTGTAGTTCTTCTTTTTTGCGACTTGATGCTTCTGTAGTTCTTGAGTATATGTACATGTGAATCGAATTATGCATTTCTTCGGGAACCTATATTTGTAAACATGATTCGTTATGAAATAAATAATTTCCTAATTTTAAATTTAAATTATGTGAATTTTGAACACGGGTATTATATTAGGGATAAAATATGCTCTACAAGCATCACAATATGTACAGTGTGAGTAACCAAAACGCGTGTGATACGTCTCCAACATATCTATAATTTTTTATGGTTTCATGCTATTATCTTGTCAAACTTTGGATGTTTTGTATGCCTTTTATATCTCTTTTGGGACTAACTTATTAACTCAGTGCCAAGTGCCAGTTCCTGTTTTTTCCGTGTTTCCGACCCTTTTCAAAGGAGGATTTTAAACGGAGTCCAAACGGAATAAAATCTGCGGAATGATTTTTTCCATAACAGAAGGCACACGGGAGACTTGAGAACCAAGGAAGGGGACCTCGGAGGAGGTCACCACCAGGCCCGACCTAGGGGGGTCGGGCCTAGCAGGCTTGTGACCTCCACGTGGCTCCCCTGCCCTAGGTCTTTCGCCTATATATTCCCTAGAATCCCAGAAAAAATCAGGAGATCATTGAAAATACTTTTTCGCCGCCGCAAGCTTGTGTCTCCGCAAGATCCCATCTGGGGCACGTTCTGGTGCCCTGTCGGAGGGGGGATTCGGATACGGAGGGCTTCTTCATCAACACCATGACCTCTCAGATGATGCGTGAGTAGTTCACCATAGACCTACGGGTCCATAGCTAGTAGCTAGATGGCTTCTTCTCTCTCTTGGATCTTCAATACAAAGGTCTCCATGATCTTCATGGAGATCTATCCGATGTAATCTTCTTTTGCGGTGTGTTTGTCGAGATCCGATGAATTGTGGATTTATGATCAGATTATCTATGAATCTTATTTGAGTTCCTTTTGATCTCTTATATGCATGATTTCATATCCTTGTAATTCTCTTCGAGTTATGGGTTTTGTTCTGCCAGCTTGATCTATGATTCTTGCAATGGGAGCAGTGCTTGGTTTTGGGTTCATACCATGCGGTGACCTCGCCCAGTGACAAAAGGGGTAGCGAGGCACGTATCGTGTTGTTGCCATCAAGGGTAAAAAGATGGGGTTTTCATCATTGGTTTGAGATTATCCCTCTACATCATGTCATCTTGCTTAAGGCGTTACTCTGTTCGTCATGAACTCAATACACTAGATGCATGATGGATAGCGGTCGATGTGTGGAATAATAGTAGTAGATGTAGAAATTATCGGTGTACTTGTCTCGGACGTGATGCCTATATGTATGATCATTGCCTTAGATATCGTCATGACTTTGCGCGGTTCTATCAATTGCTCGACAGTAATTTGTTCACCCACCGTAATACTTGCTATTTTGAGAGAAGCCTCTAGTGAACACTATGGCCCCCGGGTCTACTCCACACTATATTTTCAGCCTTACACTTTTACTTCGTTGCACTTTCCGCCTTCAGATCTCACTTTGCAATCAATCTTGAAGGGATTGACAACCCCTTTATAGTGTTGGGTGCAAGCTTGTTTGTGTTTGCGCAGGTACTCTGGACTTGACGAGATTCTCCTACTGGATTGGTACCTTGGTTCTCAAACTGAGGGAAATACTTACTGCTCCTGTGCTGCATCACCCTTTCCTCTTCAAGGGAAAAACCAACACAAGAAAGTCTCCGTCAACGTGTCAATTTCTGGCACTTTTGTTTGAGAAGTAGCAGCGTGCGATCAATTTAAAGATTAGACACGTTTCTCCACTCATGACGTGTGCGATGAATCTGTGTTGCACACACGATCATCCAAGAAATAACATGTGGGATTAACAACACAAGCCGACACAATTACTTCTCATCAAGTGTTTGTGATAGTCTCTTTATTACACATGATTTGATAACATGGACTGTTTGTGATGTCATGCCCATCATAAACATTGGTCAAAGAAGAAAGCGTGTGATATGTCTTCATCCGATATGGGTAGTACAAATGAAATGTTTGATACATTTTACAAACCGCAAATGTTTATCATAGCACAACATGTGGGATAGGTTCGACCTTCGCCTACAGTTTTATAAGGATAACTATGTGCATTCTAAGATGCAATCACAAACGGTCTCGTAGAACTAAATGTGTGTGAGATAACCCTTATCATACACACTTTACAATTATGAATTATTTGTGATGCGGCGCACATCATAAACGGTGTACCACAAATTAGTGTGGGTGATAATAATGTGATCTCACACGAGTAGAAAGGATGGTCGTATGGGAAATATGTAATATCATAAACGGGTGACTAATGTCTCTCATTTCTGATAGATGCGGACATCACATACACTTAGTTTTGCCAACCGTTTGTGTTCATCGGTTAGAATCATCAATGATTTTTCCATGTCGTGTGGGATGGAATACCTATAGTCCACACACGCAAGACGATAGTTTAAAACTACGTTGCGGAATGGGGTTAAAAACCGTTTGTATAGGACGTCGCTGCACGAGTCAAATAATCTCATCATAGAGCGACAATTCATCATATACCGATAAATACACCACCGATTACATTATATGGACCCTGATCATGTGAGGCAGCTCACAGGAACTTTGCGTTGAATCACATGATCATGGAGACAATAAGCTTGACGAAGAAGCCTTCGATGATGGATTCCCCCTTCGACATGGTGCAGATAGGATGTCCTTGGAACAGAAACTTGCGGGGGCAAAAAATCAGAGAAATTTGGTATGGATGGTATCATGAAATATGGAATTTATAGGTGTTATAATGGACGGAATGCGGTGCCCGGGGCCCACACAGTATACACGCGCAAGTCACCCCAAGATGCGTGCTTGGCTGCGTGGGGCCCCTAGATGCCCCTTGGCAGGTCCAACACTTTCTTGAGTCTTAGGGTCATGGAAAAATCATATTAAATCCTCCAGTTTTTTTGACCTCCATGGATACTTTTTTGTAAAATAAAAAAATTGCTAAAAAATAACAACTACCTTTGGGCACTAAATTAATAGGTTAGTTAAAAAATGTTGTAAAAAGAATTCAAAAGTGGTATTATAATAGCATGAAGCAATAAAAATCTATAGTTACGTTTGAGATGTACGAGCATCCCCGAGCTTAATCCTTGCTCGTTCTCGAGTAAGTAAATGATGAAACAAAAACATTCTTGATGTGGAATTCTGCCTAGCACAATCTTGGTAAAATTATTTAATGTGTTGTGAACTCAATATAAACGTGACTGAAAGCAATCATCTATAGTTAATAACAAGCAATTAACATCAAAACATGACAAATAGAATGCTGATGGAGGTTTTAAAAGAATACAAAACTAAGAAAGTCTCACACCAATGCAGTTGATTGTTAAGCCATGGAGAGGCTTTACTATGGATATTAGTGCAAGGAGTACGGATTGTCATGCAATATGAGCACTAGATCTATAAGTGTATGAAAACTCTAAATGAACTAGTGGGGTGTACATCCAACTTACTTTCTCATGAAGACCTCGAGCATTTCGAGGAAGCTCGTCATTGGAATATAAAAGCCAAGTTCTATAATATAAAAGATCACACTAGTATGATGATGTAAAGCTCATATATGAAAACTCTCTATATGAAATACATTGTACTACTCTAAATCATAAGTGTGTATAGATGATAGTATTATGCTCCTTTTTATTCGCCCCTTTTTCTTGGGATAATTTTGGTATTTTTCTATTCCTCACATGTAGGGAAATACTATAGATGACATCACACTTTTATTTACTTATAACTTTGGAAATATGATGACTATAAATGAATGTCTCTACCATAATGGGAATGATCTAGGATAACATATAAATAATGATGGAATGGCGGCCTTGCCACAAATGTCATGCCAACACTATATGACCATGCAAAGCAAAATAATGATGAATTCAAGTCATGCAAGGTAACAATGAAAGTTGCACTACTGAAATCAAAGAATTTGCTATCAGCTTGTTCTTTGTCGTCTGCTGGCTGATGGCAAAGACCCTCTTTGTCGTCAGCTACCAAAAACCACACGGCAAAGAGCAGACGGATGGCAAAGATAATATTTGCCATCAGTGAGCACCTTGTCGTCTGCCAGCTGACGGCAAAGAGACGAAAGGCAGACGACAAAGATCAAACCGTTGGCTCGTATTTCATTTGCCATCAGTGAGCTCTTTGTCGTCTGTGAGTTGATGGAAAAGAGGGGACATGCGGACGACAAAGAGCACGGGATGGCCCACTAGACCGTTGTTCAAGTGGACGTTATGGATGCTACTCTTTGTCGTCTGCCTTCTACCTCTTTGCCCTCGGGGGGCAGACAACAAAGAGGATGGCGCCCTAACGGACGTCGGCTCCCACCCACACCCCCTCTCCCTCACCATAATGGACCTCTCTCTCTCTCTCCTCGCACCCCGGAAACCCATCGCCGCCGGAGCTCGCCCTCCCCTCCTCCCCGCGACCCGATGTCGGAGCTCGCCCTCCCCGCGGCCCTCCTACACTATCGCCCCCCTCCTCCACTACCGCACTCCTCCTCCCCGGGCCCTACTCCTCCCTGTGATCCCCTCCTCCACCACCGCCCCCTCCTCCACCATCGTGCCCCCCTCCTCCACCATCGCCCCCTCCACTCTGTGCCCCCTCCTCCACCATCGCCCCGGCGCCCTCCTCCACACGCCACTCCTCCCCGCGACCCCCTCCTCCGCCACCGCGCCGCCCCTCCTCCCCACGCACCCCTCCTCCCAGCGCCCCTCCTCCTCTATGCCCGGCCTCCCTGCGCCGTCCTCATCGCCCGTCCGCCCCCTCCCGTGAGTCCCTCTTTTTCCCTTTTTTCATTTAATTTGTTAGTTAGGTTAGTTGTTAATTAGCTATTGTTAATTAGCTTAGTTAGGTTAGTTGTTATTTAGCGGTTGTTAATTAGCTTAGTTAGGTTAGTTAATAATTAGTTATTGTTAATTAGCTTAGTTAGGTTAGTTGTTAATTAGCTTAGTTACAGGAGAAGAAAAGAAGAAGAAGAAGAGCAGGAGGAGGAGGAGAGAGGAGAAGAAGAAAGAAGAGGGAAAAGGAAAAGAAGGAAGAAGAAGAAGGAGGATAAGAAGAAGAAGAAGAAGAAGAAGAAGAAGAAGAAGAAGAAAAGGAAGAAGAAGAAGAAGAAAAGGAAGAAAAGGAAGAAGAGGAAGAAGAAGAAAAGGAAGAGGAGGAAGAAGAAAACGACACCCTGACACCCCGACACGATGCCCCGACACCCCGACACGACGCCCTAGCACCCTGACATGACGCCCCGACACGACATCCCGACACCCCGACACGAAACTCCGCGCAACTGTTAATATGCCGCCCCCGATGCCACTGACCCCCAACCCCCGACCCCCAACACTTCTTCGGCCTCATGTTGACCGAAAAGGTTCTCTTCGGCCATTCATAGGCCGCTGGCGGCGGACCTCACCAAGAGAATGCTCGGAGAGGAGAGGAGAGGCAAAGAAGAGAGATCCCCGGAACCGAAAGAGATGGTGTGCTGACACTTCGACCATGTGTCGCCATACCAGAGGGCGACGGGGACGAGCGAGTTAGGGGGTTCATTAGCGTCGATGGAGCCCTAAATGACATCTATATAGGTTAGGGGTGCCTCGACATCGATGGAACCCTGAATGACATACATTTCGGATAGAGGTGCCTCCGCGTGGACGAAACGAGCAGTGCGGGTTGTTTTTTTACAACTTGGCGATGGGATCCTGTTGTAAATATTTAGTTAAGTTGACAGAAAAAACATTAATTCTATGTTACCCATGTTTGGATTTAAATGTGCACTTGTTTTCGTTGCTGCGAGGGTCTGGTGTTCGACGAGCTCCGCCCCTGCGTTCGACTATGCAAGATGAGTGATCGTGTGTGGATGTACACCGATCAACCTATTCAGAAAGAGATGACCAAAGAATGGTTTCTAAAAGGGGAAAATCCAAGGAGTTTGTGAAAGCCGCATTTGCAAATGGCCAGGAAACAAACTGGTGCCCCTTTCCTGGGTGCGACAACTATAAAAACAGGATAGAGGCTGAAATGATTAAACACCTGCAGAGGAGGGGGTTTAAGCCTAATTATACGGTGTGGACATTTCATGGTGAGTCTATACAACGCACTGATACATCTCCATCGTATCTACTTTTCCAAACTCTTTTGCCCTTCTTTTCGACTCTAATTTGCATGATTTGAATGGAACTAACCTGGACTGACGTTGTTTTCAGCAGAATTGCCTTGGTGTTATTTTTGTGCAGAAATCAAAGTTCTCAGAACGTCCTGAAAATTTACGGGGAATATTTTTGGAAAATATGAAAAATACCTGCGCAAAGATCCACCTGAGTGGGTGGGCAAGTGGGCCACAAGCCCTGCCACCGCCACCCCCCTGGTGGCGGATGTGAAGCTTGTGGGGGCCACTTGGCTCGGCCGCCCCAACCTCAGCTCTATAAGTTCACTTTCATCCCATAAAAAATCAAGAGAGAAGATTTCGTCGCGTTTGCGATACGGAGGCGCCGCCACAACCTGTTCTTCATCTAGAGGGCAGATCTGGAGTCCGTTTTGGGGTCTGGAGAGGGGAAATCGTCGCCATCATCATCATGAACCTTCTTCCCTCTCCAATTCCATGAAGCTCTTCGTCGTTCGTGAGTAATCTATTTGTAGGCTCGCTGGGCGGTGATGAGTAGGATGAGATCTATCATGTAATCGAGTTAGTTTTGATGGGGATTGATCCCTGGTATCCACTATGTTCTGAGATTGATGTTGCTACTACTTTGTCATGCTTAATGCTTGTCACTAGGGCCCGAGGGCCATGATTTCAGATCTGAAATTATTATGTTGTCACCAATATATGTGTGTTTTAGATCCGATCTTGCAAGTTGTAGTTACCTACTATGTGTTATGATCTGGCAACCCCGGAATGACAATAACCGGAACCACTCTCGGTGATGACCATAGTTTGAGGAGTTCATGTGTTCACCAAGTGCTAATGTGTTGGTCCGGTTCTTTATTAAAAGGAGAACCTTAATATCACGTAGTTTCCTTTTGGACCCCGCTGCCACGGGAGGGATGGACAATAGATGTCATGCAAGCTCATTTCCCTAAGCACGTATGACGACACACGGAATGCATGCCTACATCACATTGATGAACGGGAACTAGCCACATATCTCTCCGTGTTATAATTGTTGCATGATGAATATCATCCAAACAAATCACCGACTCATTGCCTACGAGTTTGTCCTACTGCTGTTGTTACTTGTCTTGCTCTGCTGCTGTTACTTGTCTTGCTCTGCTGCTGTTACTTGTCTTGCTCTGCTGCTACTGTTGCTACTACTGTCGCGTGCTACTGTTGCTACTTGCTACTGCTGTCACTACTGTTGTTCCTTGCCGCTGCTATTACTCGTTACACTGCTGCTACCTGCTACAATCTTGGTACGCTGGTTGTTGATGGGAACGGACAATTTCCATCAATGAGGCAACTTGGCGCCATTGATACAATCGTTAGAATAGTCTGCCGTCAACAGATCGTTTCTGACACCATTCTTATCATACTACTTTGTTGTTACTACTTTGCTTGCAGACACTAATCTTTCAGGTGTGGTTGAATCTGACACATTCAGCGGGTAATACTCGAGAGTATTCTCTCACCTCCTGTTTGGCGATCAACAAATTTGGGTCGAATACTCTACCCTCGAAAAATGTTGCGATCCCACGCGCTGGTGGGTCGTCAACAACATTCTTCTAGTTTCGATTGCCGGAGAGTGCTAGCAGCATTCTTCTGGTGCCGTTGCAGGGGAAGGTATGCTGTCACGGAATCAACATTTTTCTGGCGCCGTTGCCGGGGAGGTATTACTATATTCTCTGAGTCACTTGGGATTTATATCTGCTGATCACTATGAAGAATCCGAAGGATCCGAAAACCAAAGTCTTGCCCTCAACTACGAGGGGAGGTGAGGAATTGCCATCTAGATCTGCACTTGATTCACCTTTGGTTATGAGTAAGTTTGCGACATCACCTCCTGCTAGAAATCTTGATATGTCGCATGTGCTTGATGATGCTTATGATGCTACTGCTAGAGATGCTATGCTTGATACTATGCCTGATACTGCTTTGCCTGATACTGCTAGAGATGCTATGCCTGATGATACTATGCTTGATGCTGCTAGAGGTGCTATGCTTGATACTGCTTTGCCTGATGATGCTAGAGGTGCTATTTTGCCTGATGATGCTATGCTTGATACTTCTAGAGATGCTACTTTGCCTGATAGGCCACTAGGGGTATTCCTTGATGCTCATATTGCTAGAGTTACTGCCAATGCTCGTGATGCTTCTGAAACTGTCGATACTATTGAGATAGAGCTTGCTTTTGCTCCTGCTAGATCTAGCTCTCCTAGATATGAATTGCCTGATATACCTGAGGGTTACGTTATGGAGGGAGAGATAGCTGAGGATTTTCTTGCGTGTAAGGATGCCTATGACGCTGAGAAATTACTTCTCAAGTGGAAGGAAAAATCTCTGAAAGCTAGGATGAAATACGACCCGAAGTTTGCCACTTCACCTATCTTTATCACCAATAAGGATTATGAATTCTCTGTCGATCCTGAGATAATCTCTGTAGTCAAATCTGATCCTTTTCACGGTTATGAGTCTGAGACAGTCGTAGCCCATCTTGCCAAACTACAAATATAGCCACCCTTTTCACTAATGAGGAGAAGATCCGCCACTACTATATCCTTAAGTTGTTTCCTTTCTCTCTAAAGGACGACGCTAAAGCCTGGTTCACCTCTCTTTCTCCTGGATGTGTGAGTAGTCCCCAGGATATGGTGTATTACTTCTGTGAGAAATATTTCCCTGCCCATAAGAAGCAAGCTGCCTTGCAGGAAATATACAACTTTGCTCAACTCCAAGAAGAGAGTCTCCCACAAGCTTGGGGGAGGCACGTCCAGCTACAAAATGCTTTGCCTGATCACCCTCTTAAGAAGAACGAGATACTTGATATCCTCTATAACGGACTTGCCGATGCCTCTAGAGACCACCTAGATAGTTGTGTCGGCTGTGTATTTAGGGAACAAACTGTAGAACAAGCTGAGACCCTACTGAATAACATCTTGATCAACAATAATGCTTGGACTATTCCCGAACCACCTCCTAAGCCAACTCCGAAGAAAAGAGGTATTCTATTCCTTAGTCCCGAAGATATGCAAGAAGCCAAGAAATATATGCAAGAGAAAGGCATTAGATCTGAAGATGTCAAAAATCTACCACCTATCGAAGAGATCCATGGTCTCGATAACCCGATACAGGTAGTGGAAGTAAATTCTCTGTGTATGTTTGATGAGAGTGATATTCCTTTTGACAAACCTGCTAGCCTATGCTTTGATGAATTTGACAACTTTGTTGCAAACAACAGAGTTTCAATGATTATGTTAGCAGACATTTGGAACAAAGTACTCGTATGCTTAGCCATCTAAGTGCTTGTGTAGACAGAAATGTCAATGATCTGAAGCTTCTGAGTAGACATGCCTCTATGATTACTACTCAGGTAGAACAAGTACTTAAAGCTCAGAATGACCTGCTCAATGAATTAAATGACAACTCTGTCAGAGTCATTACTAGAGGAGGCAAAATGACTTAGGAACCTTTGTATCCTGAAGGTCATCCTAAGAGAATTGATCAAGATTCTCAAGGAATCAATGCTGATACACCTAGTCATCCTAAGGAGAAGAAGAAGGATGATAGAAACCTACATGCCAGTTCACCAAATACTATCATACCTGAAGAACCTAATGATATTTCTGCGTCTGATGTAGAAACACAATCTGGTGATGAACATGAACCTGGTGACAATATGGACAGTGATGTTCATAATAATGCTCAACCTAGCAATGATGAGGATGTGGAGATTGAACCTTCGGTTAATCCTGATAACCCACAACCTAAGAGATACGATAAGAATGACTTCACTGCTAGGAAGCATGGTAAAGAAAGGGAGCCATGGGTTCACAGATCTATGCCCTTTCCTCCTAAGCCATCCAAGAAAAAGGATGATGAGGATTTTGAGCGCTTCGTTGAGATGATAAGACCCATCTTTCTGCAGATGCGGTTAACTGATATGCTCAAGATGTCTCCGTATGCCAAGTACATGAAAGATATTGTGACTAATAAACGGAAGATACCAGATCTTGAGATATCCACCATGCTTGCCAATTACACTTTCAAAGGTGGAACTCCTAAGAAACTTGGTGATCCCGGAGTGCCCACTATACCTTGCTCCATTAAAGGAAACTACATAAGAACTAACTTATGTGACCTTGGAGCCGGTGTTAGTGTTATGTCGTTCTCTCTTTATCTTAGACTTGAGTCGGATAAGTTGACACCCACTAAAATTTCTTTGCAAATGGCCGACAAATCAACTGCTTTCCCTATCGGCATTTACGAGGATGTTCCTGTTGTGGTTGCTAACACCGCTATCTTAACAGACTTTGTTATCTTGGATATTCCCGAGGACGATGCCATGGTTGTCATCCTCGGAAGACCCTTTTTAAACACTGCAGGGGCTGTTGTAGATTGCAACAAAGGCAATGTCACTTTCCATGTCAACGGTAAGGAGCACACAGTGCACTTTCCGAAGAAATGATATCAAGTACATTGCATCAATGCTATTGAAAAGACTTCATCGATTCTTATTGGGAGCTTTGAATGCCCTATTCCTCGTGTCAAGATGAAGTATGAATTGCTTGTTGGGGAGATACAAATGCCACAAGCCCTGCCACCGTCACCCCTTGGTGGCGGATGGGAAGCTTGTGTGGCCCACATGGCTCTGCCGCCCCCAATCTCAGCTCTATAAGTTCACTTTTGTCCCAGAAAAAATCAAGAGAGAAGATTTCATCGCGTTTGCGATACGGAGGCGCCGCCACAACCTGTTCTTCATCTGGAGGGCAGATCTGGAGTCCGTTTTGGGCTCCGGAGAGGGGAAATCGTCGCCATCGTCATCATCAACCTTCTTCCCTCTCCAATTCCATGAAGCTCTTCATCGTTCGTGAGTAATCTATTCATAGGCTCGCTGGGCGCTGATGAGTAGGATGAGATCTATCATGTAATCAGTTAGTTTTGATGGGGATTGATCCCTGGTATCCACTATGTTCTGAGATTGATGTTGCTACTACTTTGCCATGCTTAATGCTTGTCACTAGGGCCCGAGTGCCATGATTTCAGATCTTAAATTATTATGTTGTCACCAATATATGTGTGTTTTAGATCCGATCTTGCAAGTTGTAGTTACCTACTATGTGTTATGATCCGGCAACCCCGGAGTGACAATAACCGGAACCACTCCCGGTGATGACCATAGTTTGACGAGTTCATGTGTTCACCACGTGCTAATGCGTTGGTCCGGTTCTTTATTAAAAGGAGAACCTTAATATCCCGTAGTTTCCTTTTGGACGCCGCTGCCACGGGAGGGATGGACAATAGATGTCATGCAAGTTCTTTTTCCTAAGCACGTATGGCGACACACGGAATGCATGCCTACATCACATTGATGAATGGGAGCTAGCCACATATCTCTCCGTGTTATAACTGTTGCATGATGAATATCATCCAAACAAATCACCAACCCATTGCCTACGAGTTTGTCCTACTGCTGTTGTTACTTGTCTTGCTCTGCTGCTGTTACTTGTCTTGCTCTGCTGCTACTGTTGCTACTATTGTCATTTGCTACTGTTGCTACTTGCTACTGTTGTCACTACTACTGTTCCTTTCCGATGCTATTACTCGTTACACTGCTGCTACCTGCTACAATCTTGGTACGCTGGTCGTTGACGGGAACAGACAATTTCCGTCAACGGGGCAACTTGGCACCATTGATACAATCGTTAGGAATAGTCTACCGTCAATAGATCGTTTCTGACACCATTGTTATCATACTACTTTGTTGTTACTACTTTGCTTGCAGACACTAATCTTTCAGGTGTGGTTGAATCTGACACATTCAGCTGCTAATACCCGAGAGTATTCTCTCACCTCCTGTTTGGCGATCAACAAATTTGGGTCGAATACTCTACCCTCGAAAACTGCTGTGATCCCACGCGCTGGTGGGCGGTCAACAACATTCTTCTAGTTTCGATTGTCGGAGAGTGCTAGCAGCATTCTTCTGGTGCCGTTGCAGGGGAAAGTCTGCTGTCACGGAATCACGCACCAGAGCTGAGGTGTTTCATCGTTGCACTGACGAGCATGGTACCGGGATTGAAGACATGGTGCAAGACTTTGATGATGCCCAGGATTCGGATGATGAGATAGAGGAATCTGCAAAGTCCTTCTATGAAATTTTGGAGTCTTCAAAATGTCCTCTTCATGAGCACACTGAGCTTTTTCATGCGTGCAAACCTGTACCAGTCAGACAAAATACATCTTTCACTTCAGATGCCCTATAGGAAGATACATGCCTGTGAGAAAGGATGTGCCTTATTTAGGAAGGAGTGTGCACACTTGGACTATTGTCCCATTTGCAAGTCTAGTAGGTATGTTGTGGTAGACAACGGTATGGGTGAGAAGAGGCAGACTGAAATCCCAGTTAATGTTCTTCGGTATATGCCAATCATACCAAGGCTTCAACGTCTTTTCATGGTCGAAGAGACAGCCAGACAGATGACATGGCACAAATTGGGCAAAAGAACCGAACTAGATGCGGATGGGAATAAGATGGCGCTACAAACATCGGATGGGGAAGTGTGGAAATATTTCGATGGATTACATCAGGATAAAGCGGCAGATTTAAGGCATCCTCAAGTCTGCGTCGCCACGGATGGGTTCAATACCTTCGGTATGACGACAACCTAATAGAATTGTTGGCCTGTATTTGTCATTCCACACAATCCCCCCCCCCCCCGGGGGCAAATTATGCAAAGAAAGAACATATTCCTGACAATGATAATTCTAGGGGCCAACTATCGGGGGGGAAATATGAATGTGTACATGCAGCCGCTTAAGGATGAATTGCAACAAGCTTGGGATAATGGGGTCAAGACAAACAATGCCGCTAGAAAATAAAACTTCAAAATGCATGTGTGGTACATGTACTCGATGCATGACTCGACGGCGTATGCGCTATTCCCTAGATGGTGTATGCATGGAAGGTTTCAGTGCCCCACGTGCAAGGAAGCTCTTTAGTTTCATTGGTTGCAGGCGGGTGGGAAGTATTATTGATTTGAATTGCATAGATAGTTCCTGGATCCTCGTCGCCAGTTCAGAAAAGACAAGAAGAACTTTACCAAAGTTAAAGTTGTCAAAACCTTGGCACCACCTGCGTTGATAGGCCAACAGATCGTGGGTCAGCTAAACGCCCTTGAGCCTGATCCAGAGCATCCACGATATTTCAAGGGGTATAATTCAGAACACGCGTGGACTCACAAGCCATGCTTGTGGGATGTGCCTTACTTCAAAGTCCCCGTTCTTCCACACAACATCGACATGATGCACACTGAAAAGAATATCGGGGAGACCATTTTTGGTACATTGTTCAGGATATATGGGAAGTCAAAGGATAATACTAAGGCTAGAGTTGATCAAGAGACACTATGTCATAGACCGTTACAAAACATGCTAGAATCGAAAGGAAAGCAGAACTGGTCGAAGCCAAAGGCCTGGTTCAATCTTGGAAGGCCAGCTATGAGGGAAATTATCTTGTGGGTCAAAATGCACTTGATGTTCCCCGATGGGTATGCAGCAAATCTAAAGAGGGGACCGAGTCTTGAAAAAATAAAAATCTTTGGTCTCAAGAGTCATGATTGGCACATATGGCTTGAGCGGTTAATGCCAGTGATGTTACCTGGCTTTATTCCTGAGGATGAATGGCTAGTACTGGCGGAGCTGAGCTATTTCTTCTGTATTCTTTGTGCGAAAGAATTGTCGTCGAGTGTCGTAGATGACATGGAGGAGTTGGCGCAGGAGTTGCTCTGCAAGTTAGAGAAGATATTTCCGCTGGGCTTCTTTAATCCAATGCAGCATTTGATTTTACATCTACTAACCTATGCAAGATTGGGTGGGCCCATGCAAAATCGTTGGTGCTTTGCTGCTGAGAGGATGCAGAAGACGCTTCGACCTAAATGTAAAAATAAACATAGAATCGAAGCATCGATGGTCGAGGCATTCATTACTGAGGAGGTGGTTAACTTTGTGACAACACACTACGAAGAGAAAAATCATCATTTGCATAATCCGAAGCCTCGGTACAATGATGTCGACCCTAAAAAAGGTGGATCCAACCTCGGCCTATTCAAAGGGAAGCTCACACCAACCGGTGCTTCGAAACCAATAACTTTGGATGTCGAAGAATGGCGGAACATTTCGTTGTATATCTTCAACAACCTAACACAAGTGCGGTTGTACATCGAGTAAGTTCTCGGTACATTTTTTTGCAACTTCTAATTCCTTTGAACTGCTCTTATTCCCGGATATTTGATATAGTCGATACGTGATACGTCTCCAATGTATCTATAATTTTTTATTGTTCCATGCTACTGTATTATCAACTTGGGATGTTTTATATGCATTTATATGCTATTTTATATCATTTTTTGGGACTAACCTATTAACTCAGTGCCCAGTGCCAGTTTCTGTTTTTCCGTGTTTTTGACCTTTTTCAGATTAGAATACTAAACGGAGTCCAAATGCAATAAAACCTTCGGGATGATTTTTCCATAACAAAAGGGATCCAGAAAACTTGAGAACCAAGGCAGAGGGCCACGGAGGAGGCCATGAGCCCCTAGGCGCGCCCCAGGGGGCGCGCCTAGCAGGCTCGTGAGCCCCCCGTGCCTCCTTTGCCCTACCTCTTTCGCCTATAATTTCCCTAAAATCCTCAAACCAACAGAGAGAACCACGAAAATACTTTTCCACCGCCGCAAGCTTCTGTTTCCGCGAGATCCCATCTGGGGACCGTTTTGGTGCCCTGCCGGAGAGGGATTCGAACACGGAGGGCTTCTTCATCAACACCATTCCCTCTCCGATGATGCGTGAGTAGTTCACCACGGACCTTCGGGTCCATAGCTAGTAGCTAGATGGCTTCTTCTCTCTCTTGGATCTTCAATACAAAGTTCTCCATGATCTTCATGGAGATCTATCCGATGTAACTTTCTTTTGCGGTGTGTTTGTCGAGATCCGATGAATTATGGATTTATGATCAGATTATCTTTGAATGTTATTTGAGTCTCCTCTGACTTCTTATATGCATGATTTCGTATCCTTGTAATTCTCTTCGAGTTACGGGTTTTGTTTGGCCAACTTGATCTATAATTCTTGCAATGGGAGAAGTGCTTGGTTTTGGGTTCATACCGTGTGGTGTCCTCACCTAGTGACAGAAGGGGTAGCGAGGCACGCATCATGTTGTTGCCATCAAGGGTAAAAATATGGGGTTTATATCATATTTCATGAATTTATCCCTCTACATCATGTCAGCTTGCTTAAGACGTTACTCTGTTTGTTATGAACTTAATACACTAGATGCATGCTGGATAGCGGTCGATGTGTGGAGTAATAGTAGTAGATGTAGAAAGTATCGGTCTACTTGTCTCGGACATGATGCCTATATGTATGATCATTGCTTTAGATATCGTCATGACTTTGCGCGATTCTATCAATTGCTCGACAGTAATTCGTTCACCCACCGTAATACTTGCTATCTTGAGAGAAGCATCTAGTGAACACTATGCCCCCCGGGTCTATTTTACACATTATATATTCAGATCTACATAAAAAAATATCAAAAATACCTTGCTGCACTTTTATTTATTTATTTATATTTACCTATTATCACTATCAGATCTCACTTTGCAAGTAACCGTAAAGGGATTGACAACCCCTTTATCGCGTCGGGTGCAAGTTTGTTTGTCTTTGCGCAGGTGCCTTGGTGCCTCATCTTGATACTCCTACTGGATTGATACCTTGGTCCTCAAACTGAGGGAAATACTTATCTCTACTTTGCTGCATCACCCTTTCCTCTTCAAGGGAAAAACCAACGCAAGCTCAAGAAGTAGCAGGAAGAATTTTTGTCGCCGTTGCCGGGGAGTACTCAAGTAAAGCATATCTACCAAGTACCTATCGCAAACTCATCTCTTGCATTTACATTATTTGCCATTTGCCTCTAATTTTCCTATCCCCCACTTCTAAAACAAAATTCACAAAAATATGTGCCTTTCTTTATTTTGCCTTTTTCGTTCTCCCCGTTCTTTTGCTTGCTTTCGGTTTGCTCGTGTGTGCTATCTTATTTATCCTCATGGCCCAACCAAATGATTATGATGCTTACTATAAAAAGTTGGCAGAGATTAAACTAGTGTTAAAAGCTTCATGTCTACACAGTTTGATCATAATAGTTACTTTCATGGAGAACTAAGGGAGCAAAATTCTTTTATGGCTTATATGAATAAAGAGGTTGATGATATGGCCAAAGAATTCCTTGCGTTAAATTCTCAATTTGCTCGTCTTGAAAAAATGGTAGGCCAGATTTCTGATAAACAAGCTACCTGAGTCAATAAAATGGCTGATAAACCTTAAATATGTGATGAGAATCACGAAGATCTTAAAGTGCTTGGTGTGACTCCTATTGAATCCTTGTTTTCTAATGTCAATCTTAATGATGATGGGGCTGGATGTGAATCCACTTTGGTTGAGAAATGCCCCAATGATTCGGAGTCTATTTATCTTGATGCTAAAAATACTAAAAGTGGAGTATAGGATATCAAAACTTTGAATAGTGATGAAATTACTACTTTGCATTTCAAGGAATTTAATTATGATAGTTTCTCTTTGATTGAATGTATTTCATTGATGCAATCCATGCTAAACTCTCCACATGCTTATAGCCAAAATAAGGCTTTTACCAAACATATCGTTGATGCTATGATGAAATCTCTTGAAGAGAAACTTGAGTTGGAAATATCTATTCCTAGAAAACTTCATGATGAGTGGGAACCTACTATAAAAATTAAGATTAAAAATTATGAATGCCATGCTTTGTGTGATTTGGATGCTAGTGTTTCCGCAATTCCAAAATCTTTATGTGATGTTCTAGGTTTCAATGAGATTGATGAGTGCTCTCTTAATTTGTTTCTTGCGAATTCTACTATTAAGAAACATATGGGAAGGATCAATGATGTTCTTATTATTGCAAATAGGAACTATGTGCCCGTAGATTTCATTGTGCTTGATATTGATTGCAATCCGACATGTCCCATTATTCTTGGTAGACCTTTCCTTAGGATTATTGGTGTTGCTATTGATATGAAGGAAGGGAATATTAAATTTCCATTTCCATTAAAGAAGGGCATGGAACACTTCCCTAGAAATAAAATAAAATTGCATTATGAATCCATTATGAAAGCTACTTATGGTTTGAGCACTAAAGATGACAACACTTGAATCTATTGCCTTACGCCTAGCTAAGGGCGTTAAACAATAGCGCTTGTTGGCAGGCAACCCAATGAATAAATTTATTTTTGATTTTTACTTTATGTTTTGTTGAGTCCACATCATCATGATTCTGTTATGATTTTTTTTATGTTTTAATTAGTGTTTGTGCCAAGTAGAACCTTTATGATTAGTTTTGGTGATAGTTGTTTAATCATGCTGAAAAAAGACAGAAACTTTGTGCTCACAAAATTATTTTTAATTCCTATCCAGAAAACGATTTTGAGTTGATTCTTTTTTTTTCTGATTGATATCCAAATTTCCTAATTGACATAATTTGTTCAGAATTTTTGGGATAGCAGAGGTATACGAAATATACAGATTGCTACAGACTGTTCTGTTTTTGACAGATTCTGTTTTTTGTTGTGTTGATTGCTTATTTTGATGAAACTATGGTTAGTATCGGGGGGTACGAGCCATTTAGAAGTAAGAATACAGCAATATAACATCAATCTAAATGTAAATTAAGTTTACTACAGTACCTAAAATGTTGGTGGTTTGTTTTCTTATGCTAATGATACCACGAGTTTCTGTTTAAGTTTTGTGTTGTGAAGTTTTCAAGTTTTGGGTGATGTTCTTATGGACAATGGAATAAAGAGTGGAAAGAGACTAAGCTTGGGTATGCCCAAGTCATCCCAAGCCAAATTCAAGGACACCAAAAAGCCTAAGCTTGGGAATACCCCGGCAAGGCATCCCCTCTTTCGTCTTCAATCCATCGGTAACGTTACTTGGAGCTATATTTTTATTTGCCACATGATATGTGTTTTGCTTGGAGTGTCGTGTATTATAGGAGTCTTTGCTTTTTGTTTTATCACAATCATCCTTGCTGCACACCTTTTGAGAGGGACATGCACTCATCATGAATTAGTTAGAATACTCAATGAGCTTCACGTGTATCTTTTGAGTTAGGCAATTTAGCTCGCATGTGCTTCACTTATATCTTTTGAGCTAGATAATTTTGCTCCCATGAGCTTCACTTATATATTTTGAGCTAGATAATTTTTCTCTAGTGCTTCACTAAATCTTTGTATAGCACGGCGATGTCATATTTTGTAGAAATAAAAACTCTCGATCTTCACTTATATCATTTTGAGAGCGCTCTCTCTAAGTAACTTGGTAATTGGCGTATGTTATGAAATTTGTCATAAATATGATAGGCATCCGAAGAGGATATAATAAAAACTTTGATATTCAAGTGCATTGATTAGTAAGAGAAGTTTGATTCCTCACAATTACTTTTGAGATATGGATATGGTAATATTAGAGTTATGATAGTAGGGTGTTGTGAATCTAGAAATACTTGTGTTGAGGTTAATGATTCCCGTAGCATGCACGTATGGTGAACCCCTATGTTAGGAAGTCGGAGCATAATTGATTAATTGATTGTCATCCTTTGTGTGGCGGTCGGGATCACGCGATGTTTAACTCCTACCAACCCTTCCCCTAGGAGTAAGCGTTTAGCACTTTGTTTCGATTACTAATAAAAATTTCGCAATAAGTATATGAGTTCTTCATGACTAATGTGAGTCCATGGTATAGATGCACTCTCACCCTTCCACCATTGCTAGCTTCTCTAGTGCCGCGCAACTTTTGCCGGTGCACAAAACCACCATATACCTTCTTCAAAACAGCCACCATACCTACCTATTATGGCATTTTCATAGCCATTCCGAGATATATTGACATGCAACTTCCACCGTTCCGTATCATGACATGTGCCATCACTTTCATATTGCCATTGCATGATCGTAAGATAGCTAGTGAGATGTTTCAACATCATACGCTAAGCTAGATCGTTGCACATCCTGATACACTGCCGGAGGCATTTCATATAAAGTCATTATTGTTCTAAGTATCGAGTTGTAAGTAAATAAAAGTGTGATTATCATCATTATTAGAGCATTGTCCCATGTGAGTAAATAATAAAAGAGGCCAGTGAAGCCCAAATAAAAAAATAGGCCAAAGATGCCCACCAAAAAAAAGGGAAAAAAGGAAATGAAAAAAGAGAGGCCAAAGAACCCAAACAAAAAAATGAGAGAAAAAGAGAAAAGGGACAATGCTACTATTTTTCCACACTTGTTCTTCAAAATAGCACCATGTTCTTCATGATAGAGAGTCTCTTGTTTTGTCACTTTCATATACTAGTGGAAATTTTCATTATATAACTTGGCTTGTATATTCCAATGATGGGCTTCCTAAAAATTGCCCGAGGTCTTCGTGTGCAAGCAAGTTGGGTGCACACCCACTAGTTTTTATTTTTGAGCTTTCATACACTTATAGCTCTAGTGCCTCCGTTGCATGGCAATCCCTACTCATTCACATTGATATCTATTAATGGGCATCTCCATAACCCATTGATACGCTGAGTCGATGTGACCATCTCCTCCTTTTTGCCTCACAACCTCCACCACACTCTATTCCACCCATAGTGCTATATCCATGGCTCACGCTCATGTATTGCGTGAGAGTTGAAAAAGTTTGAGAAAGTAAGGGTGCTAAAACAACTACTTGGCCAATACCGGGGTTGTGCATGATTTAATTCGTTTTGTGGGGATGATGGAGCATAGCGAGACTATATGATTTTGTAGGGATAACTTTCTTGGGCCTTGTTATTTCAAAAGTTCATGATTACTTTGCTAGTATGCTTGAAGTATTATTGTTTTCATGTCAATATTAAACTATTGTTTTGAATCTTATGCATCTGAGCATTCATGCCACAATAAAGAAGTTACAAAGAACAAATATGTTAGGTAGCATTCCACATCAAAAGTTCGGTCTTTATCACTTCCCTACTCGAGGACGAGCAGGAGTTAAGTTTGGGGACGCTTGATACGTCTCCAACGTATCTATATTTTTTGATTGTTCCATGCTACTATATTATCAACTTGGGATGTTTTATATGCATTTATATCCTATTTTGTATCATTTTTTGGGACTAATCTATTAACTCAGTGCCTAGTGCCAGTTTCTGTTTTTTCCTAGTTTTTGACCTTTTTCAGATAAGAATATTAAACGGAGTCCAAATTGAATAAAACCTTCGGGATGATTTTTTCCATAACAGAAGAGATCCAGAAGACTTGAGAACCAAGGCAGAGGGCCACGGAGGAGGCCACGAGCCCCCTAGGTGTGCCCCAGGGGGGCGCGCCTAGCAGGCTCGTGGGTCCCCCGTGCCTCCTTTGCCCTACCTCTTTCACCTATAAATTCCCTAAAATCCTCAAACCAACAGACAGAGCAACGGAAATACTTTTCCGCCGCCGCAAGCTTCTTTTTCCATGAGATCCCATCTGGGGACCGTTCTGGTGCCCTGTCGGAGAGGGATTCGGACACGGAGGGCTTGTTCATCAACACCATTGCCTCTCCGATGATGTGTGAGTAGTTCACCACAGACCTTCGGGTCCATAGCTAGTAGCAAGATGGCTTATTCTCTCTCTTGGATCTTCAATACAAAGTTCTCCATGATCTTCATGTTGATCTATCCGATGTAACTTTCTTTTACGGTGTGTTTGTCGAGATCCGATGAATTGTGAATTTATGATCAGATTATCTATGAATATTTGTTGAGTCTCCTCTGATTTCTTATATGCATGATTTCGTATCCTTCTAGTTCTCTTTGAGTTATGGGTTTCGTTTGGCCAACTTGATCTATAATTCTTGCAATGGGACAAGTGCTTGGCTTTGGGTTCATACCGTGCGGTGTCCTCATCTAGTGACAAAAGGTGTAGCGAGGCACGCATCATGTTGTTGCATCAAGGGTAAAAAGATGGGGTTTATATCATATTGCATGAATTTATCCCTCTACATCATGTCATCTTGCTTAAGGCGTTACTCTGTTTGTTATGAACTTAATACACTAGATGCATGCTGGATAGCGGTCGATGTGTGGAGTAATAGTAGTAGATGCAGAAAGTATGGGTCTACTTGTCTCGGACGTGATGCCTATATGTATGATCATTGCCTTAGATATCGTCACGACTTTGCGCGATTCTATCACTTGCTCGACGGTAATTCATTCACCCACCGTAATACTTGCTATCATGAGAGAAGCCTCTAGTGAACACTATGGCCCCCGGGTCTATTTTACACATTATATATTCAGATCTACATACAAAAATACCAAAAATACCTTGCTGCACTTTTATTTATTTATTTATATTTACCTATTATCACTATCATATCTCACTTTGCAAGTAATCGTAAAGGGATTGACAACCCCTTTATCGCATTGGGTGCAAGTTTGTTTGTCTTTGCGCAGGTGCCTTGGTGCCTCATCTTGATACTCTTACTGGATTGATACCTTGGTTCTTAAACTGAGGGAAATACTTATCTCTACTTTGTTGCATCACCCTTTCCTCTTCAAGGGAAAAACCAACACAAGCTCAAGAAGTAGCAATACATCGCCAAATTCTCGGATGGAGCGGTGATCCAAAATGATTTCGTTGAAGAGTATGAGCTTCTAGCAAAGCATGGAGGCGGCTATCCCGGTTTCATCTCTTGGTTCAAACAAACGGTAATTATCAATAATGGACCATTTAATTTCTTGGTCTAACTTGTGACTAATGCAACAACCATCTCGTATTAAACTTGTAGGCTAATTCAGAGTCTATGGACGCTGAATTGAGACAAGCCGCTAATGGTTTTGACTATAAGGTCCATTCATTTGAGAAATACAACATCAACGGGTATCACTTTCGTACATTTGGCAAAGAGCTACCTATGCCCGATAGAAAATCTACAAATTGTATTGTCTCTGCTATCGGCGAAGGTGGTATCGAGTATTATGGAAGAGTTGAAGCAATTTACGAGCTTCAATTCTATGGTGAAAACCGACCGAACATCGTAGTCTTCAAATGTTATTTGTTACATCCGAAGGAGCCTGTAAGGACTCATGAACATATAGGGCTAGTTGAAATCAATCCAAGCACCCATTTAGATGTTCCCGATGTCTATATTACGGCTCAACAAGCGACCCAAGTTTTCTATCTATCGTGGGCATGCCAAACTGATAAGAATCTGAATAGTTGGCATGTTGTTTATGAAGTGCCGCCACATGTTAGGCCACCTCCCCCAGATGAAGAGGATTATGAACCTCACATTAACCTAGACACATATCACGGAGAATTCTTCCAAGAAACTCATCTTTCCAAGAAAAGTTTCAAGAACCGTTGGAAGTAGACAACGACAGTGAATCCGACTTCACCCCTGAGTTGGAATCAGCAAAGCCGGAACTAGAAGATGTTACTCTTGCGGATGACCTGTCAATGCTTGACCGATTACAGAAATGCCTTCCACAAGTTGATGACGTTGAACCCGATGAGCACGTCATTCATGAAGACACGCGTGATAGTGATGATGATGATGCATTTATTGATCCAGACAATTATTAGTTTGTATGCATCCCAACTTAAATTATATATGTACATATTATTATTCATGTCACGTATTCAATTTTTTATGTTGTACTAATTTATTTTACTCTTTATCATGGCAGGTGTCGAAAGATGGTGGGTGCGGGTCCAGATCGCTCGGCGGGTTCTTCTTCCACGACGGCCCGCGCGAGGGGTGGTACTTCCATTCCACCCCTATGTCTCTGTAGAGCCTGGGTGGGCAGTCTAACGACACCACCCACGGGTGCTTCTTCGTTGACGGTGTTGCCCACTTGGAGAGGAGATCGGTCAGGGAAGAAGGGGAAGGGTACAAGATGTGGTCACGGGAGAGGTAGGCGGACTACTACGACGTCCTCGCCACCACCACCAGCTCATTCACCCGAGCACAGGACTACTATGGTGGACCCATTTGCGGTGGAGGCTATGGGGACTCCGGTCAAGGAGCCACGGGTCGATGGGCATTCGGCCCATGAGACTACGGCTCCTGAGGCTATGTCCGAGGAGACTCCCACCATAGAGGCTTTGGTCAACGTGGAGACGTTTGGATGGTTAGCCTGGCCGGATCGGACCGAGGGGCCGGATTGGATCGAGGGGCCGGATGGCCATTCTGTTGGTGGTGGGGATGAGTCTACGGATAGTGAGTGCGACGTATTTGATGGGGTCACCATGTACAACCGTGGTAGTACACGTCTCCCAGACGTACCGGTGGCTCGCGAGCATAGGCAGGTAATTAGGCCTAAAGGGGAGAGGTAAGTGCATTTACTCTTTTTTTACCTTTTGCCTTCAAGTTTCTTCAAATATCTAATGTGTTGACCTTGTCATATTGAAGGTGCTGGAAACACCCCGTTGGAGTCCGCAAGCTGAACACCGTCCTTGGTGTGCTTTGTCGGTCCAATTTCCCGGGGTTTGTCACGTTGCCCGGTGAGGGTCAGGTTCCTACACTGGGATTTACCTGGGAGCACTACCAGGTTGTGCATGCCCCATCGGAGAAGATTGTAGATGGTGTTTTGTGCCACACGAGGTCCGACATGGTGATCAGCACATTTTGGGTACATTCTCCTTTTACACAATCTAAAATTAACAATATAGCTAATTATTGTACTAATTGGTGTTGTCTTGTTTGATTGCACACCTTCTACAGGTGTGAGGAGGGATATGAGGAGGCGGAGGCCAAGGTTCTCGAGGCCGAGTGCAGGTGACTATTACATAACTTACGCCATGAGGCTCGGACGTAGGCCATTCGAGACTACTACGCCACGCGGGGTGTTAAGAAGCACAAGAAGGAGTGTCGCGGAAAGTATCTGAAGAAGGAGCAGTACATGAAGGTAATTACCTATTCTTAAGGCCTTGTACGTAGTTTTCTTGATTTGATTCGTAGGCGTAGCGCTCAAAATTATTTTTACTAACTTATAGGTGCCCCCAAGATGGTGTGAGGATAAGATGGATTGTTGGGAGGCATTGATGGATGAGTGGTTGATAACCCACAAGTATAGGGGATCGCAACGGTTTTCGAGGGTAGAGTATTCAACCCAAATTTATTGATTCAACACAACGGGAGCCAAAGAATATTCTTGAGTATTAGCAGCTGAGTTGTCAATTCAACCACACCTCAAGGACTTAATATCTACAACAAAGTATTTAGTAGAAAAGTAATATGGAAGTAACGGTAACGATGACAAACGTAACAGTAGCAGTTTTGTAGTGATCGTAATAATACCAACGGAAAAGTAACTAAGCAAAGATCAATATGTGGAAAGCTCGTAGGCAATGGGTCAGTGATGGATAATTATGTACGATGGCATTCATCATGTAACAGTCATAACATAGAGTGATACAGAACTAGCTCCAATTCATCAATGTAATGTAGGCATGTATTCCATATATAGTCATACGTGCTTATGGAAAAGGACATGCAAGACATCCTTTGTCCTACCCTCCCGTGGCAGCGGGGTCCTAATGTAAACTAAGGGATATTAAGGCCTCCTTTTAATAGAGAACCAGACCAAAGCATTAGCACTTAGTGAATACATGAACTCCTCAAACTACGATAATCACCGGAAAGAATCCTAGTTATTGTCACCGTGGGGGATGCGGATCATAACTCGTAATAGGTGTCTATAACTTGCAAGATATGATCAAGAACACATATATATTCATGAAAATATAATAGGTTCAGATCTGAAATCATGGCACTCGGGCCCTAGTGACAAGCATTAAGCATAGCAAAGTCATAGCAACATCAATCTCAGAACATAATGGATACTAGGGATCAAACCTTGACAAAACTAACTTGATTACATGATAGATCTCATCCAACCCATCACCATCCAGCAAGCTTGTGATAGAATTACTCATGAACGATGGAGAGCATCATAAAATTGGTGATGAAGGATGGTTGGTGATGATGACGACGTCGATTTCCCCTCTCTGAGCCCAAATCAGACTCCAGATCTCCCATCTCGAAGAAGAATAGGAGGCGGCGGAGGCTCCATATCGTAAAACGCGATGAACTCTTCTTCTTGATTTTTTCTCCCTGGTTAAGAATATATAGAAGTGGAAACAAGGTCGGTGGAGCCTCAGGGACCCCACAAGCCAGGGGGCGCGGCCTAGGGGGCGCGCCCTCCAGGCTTGTGGCCTCAAGGTGACCCCTCTCCGGTAGATTCTTTCGCGAGTATTCTTTATTAATTCCAAAAACATTCTTCATAAATTTTTAGGTCAATCCGAATTTTTTTTATTTCTGCACAAAAATAACATCAAGGCAAATCTGCTGAAAACAGCGTCAGTCAGGGTTAGCTCCATTCAAATCATGCAAATTAGAGTCCAAAACAAGGGCAAAAGAGTTTGGAAAAGTAGATACGTTGGAGACGTATCAACTCCCCCAAGCTTAAACCTTTGCTTGTCCTCAAGCAATTCGGTTGATAAACTCAAAGTGATAAAGAATAACTTTTGCAAACTCTGTTCGATCTTGTTATTGTAAATATGTCTAACTGATGTTCAGATTTTCAGCTCAGATTATAGACTAACCACATTCACAATGATATTTAGGTCTCATATTTACTTATATCAATGGCATAATCAATTAGCAAGCAATACTAGTAAGTCTTGTATGACAACAATTTAATCAAAAAATCATAATACAATATGATAAACTGGTATCTCGCTAGCCCTTTCTCACACCGCAAAACATAAATGCAGAGCACCTGTGAAGACCAAGGACTGACTAGACATTATAATTCATTGTAAAGGAGATTCAATCATACTCATACTCAATATCAATTAATAGAAAAGCATACAAATGATGGGGGTGCTCTCTAACTGGTGCCTTTTTATAATAAGAGGATGACTCAACAATAAAGTAAAATAGATAGCCCCTTCGTAGAGGGAAGCATTGATTTGCACAAGTGCCAGAGCTTGAGCTTTTAAAACAGGGATTAAACAAAATTTTGGGTGGTATGCTTTCATTGTCAACATAACAACTAAGAGATCTCAATATCTTCCATGCTAAATACATTATAGGCAGTTCCCAAGCAGAATAGTAAAGTTTTTACTCCCCCTCCACCAATCAATCACATTCCACGGCGGACCAAATCCACGGGTACCGTCCATACAAACAACAATCCTGGGGGAGTTTTGTTTCATTAAATTTGATTTGACTTTTGAGCATGGAACCGGGCATCCCAATTACCAGCCACTTTCTTGTGAATGATAGTGAATCAACACATATATTGAGAATAACCCACCTAGCATGGAAGATACTTATTACCCCTAGTCACTACATGAGTGATTCGAGCATACAAAACATAATATTTATTTGAAGGTTTAGAGTATGGCACATGCAAATTTACTTGGGACGGGAGGTAAATACCGCATAAAGGTAGGTATGGTGGGCTCATAAGGAATAACTTTGGGTTTATGGAAATGGATGCACAAGCAGTATTCCCGCTTAGTGCAAGTGGAGGCTAGCAAGAGACTAGGAAACGACCAACTAGAGAGCGACAACAGTCATAAACATGCTTTGAGATTAACCAACATTGAGTGCAAGCATGAGTAGGATATAAATCACCATGAATATAAACATCGTGGAGGCTATGTTGGTTTTGTTTCAACTACATGCGTGAACATGTGCCAAGTCAAGCCACTCGAATCATTCGAAGGAGGGTACCATTCTATCATACTTCATCACAACCATTTTAATATGCATGTTGGCACTCAAGACAAACCATTATTCACTCCTAGCTAATTAAGCATGGTATAAGTAACTATAATCTCTAATTTTCATTGCAAACATGTTCAATCCATAACGAGTTGAATCCAGAACGGTGAGCTAATCATATTTACAAAAACAAAATAGGTCGAGTTCATACCAGCTTTTCTCCATCTCCGTCACTTCATCATATACCGTCATTATTGCCTTTCACTTGCACGACCGAACAGTGTGAAAATCATAATAATAATAAGTGTGCACGTGCATTGGACTAAGTTGGAATCTACAAACAATAACTCAAAGGATAAGTCAAGGTAGTATGGACTCTCTGATTTATAAACGATAATAAATATGAGGGCCACTCGGCATGTCATCGTGGTCTTCTCCTTATGACCCAAAGAAAAAAAAGAAAAAATATTTACATAGGAAAGCCCCCAACAAGCAAAAGAAAAACGAAAAAACTTTTTGGGTTTTCTTTTTAACACTACAACTAAACAAACTAGAAGGTAAATCTAGAACTATTTTTTGGGTTTTCTCAAGGTTAATGAAACACACAAGAAGAAAACAGAAGGAAGAAATAAACTACCATGGATGTTACAAGGAAAAGTATGAACACCGACAACTGGAATGAGTGTGTGAACATGAATGTAACGTTGATGAGAAATACGTACTCCCCCAAGCATAGGCTTTTGGCCTAAGTTGGTCTAAGGCCATGGTTGGCTCGGATAATATCCAAAGTCATAGTTGGGGTTGCACAGGGCTGTGGCAGCTCCCGCTTGAACGGCTTCTGCGTGGAGGCGAGCGGCTTTCGCCTCTCTCTCGTACTCGTCGGCCTCCTCTCTCGTTATAAAGTACCTTTGTTTTTCCTGAAAGTTAAAGAAGGCAAGAGCAAGAAGGGTAATATGGACAGCATGCTATCTATCAAAAATCAGTCGATATATGATGTGTTGTTCATTTCTCTTGAGGAACTAGTAGTGCACCATAGCCTCATAATCAAGAAAAGCAGGTGGTAGCTCAATATAATTCTCCTTTATAGGTATCCTAAGATAATTGGCTACACGGGTAGCATAAATTCCACCAAAGAAATCTCCGTCCTTAGCATTTTTGTGTAGCCTCCTAGCAATAATAGCTCCTAAGTTATATCGTCTATCACCCATGACCGCACTCTTAAGAGTACTAAGGTCAGGTACACAAAGGTGGCTATGCTCATGCTTATCGTTAATACATATACCTATGAAGAGAGCAAGATAATGTATGGCAGGAAAGTGAATGCTCCCCAAGGTAGCATGTGTAATATTTCTAGTTTCTCCCACGGTGATGCTAGCAAGAAAATCATTATATTCGGCTTTGTGAGGATCAGTAAAGCTACCCCATTGTGGAATTTTGCATGCATGGTTAAAATCTTCTAGGTCCATAGTATAAGATTCTTCATAAAGAATAAATAAAACGGAATGTGTATTACGCTTAGATGAAAATTCAAACCTCTGCACAAAGGAATCAGTGAGTGATAATATTGCTTGCATTGGTGTGAAACAAAATCTTCAAGGCCAGCATTTCGTACGTACATGTAAAATTCTTCCTTGAATCCGGCCTGTACCATGAATGATTCCGACAACCATTCACAAGGCCGCACTTGAGCTTCCCTTGAGTGTTCAAGGTCGGGCTCCAGTATCGCAAGTCTCGGGGTCTTCTTGCTCGAGGAACCACCTTGGTATATTTTCATTAACATTTTTCTTTCTCTGAAAATAAATCTGGAATTTTTATTGACTCCACATAAGGGTGAAGAAAGCTCAGTCAAAACTTATAGCAACTACTCCCACAAGTGCCTAGAAGCTATATCAAGCATCAAAACTACTCGGGACCCTACAAATTTGACATTCAAGCTCAAGAACTAGGTCACCACAGTAGCAAGATTTTGAAATATATAAAGCACTATAAAAAACTAATTGGACCATTGGAGGAGTCACATACCGATTAACCATTCCCGTAAAATAGTTTTGCAAATGGATCTTTGAGCAAGTAGATCGAAAATGGCAGCAAGATGAGCAAAAACACGGGTTTGACGAATGGTGGGGTTTTTTATGGGGGAAGAAGGAGTGGATGGGTACTGGAATAAGTGAAGGTGACCCATGTGGGACCCATAAGCCAAGGGGCGCACCGAGGGGGGGTGGTCGCGCCCTGCAGGCTTGTGGCCCACTGGTGCAGTCCCCTGATGTATTCTTAGTGCCAAAAATTCTTAAGTATTCTAGAAAAAATCATACTAAATTTTCAGGGCGTTCTAAGAACTTTTATTTTCAGGTCATTTTCTATTCTACGGATAAAACGGAAAACAAAGAAATAATAGCTTTTTTACTAAATTGGAACTAAAGAACAGAAAATAAAAGTTGGGTACGGAAGTTTGTGCTTTCTAAATTCATCCATCTTATGCTCGTCAAAAAAATCCATCAGTAAGGTTGATGAATTCTTATTGACAAACTTTTTCCGAATGACATAGAACCAGAGAACTTTCGAATAACACTAGGTTACCTCAATGGGGATATGCATGTCCCCAACAATAAGTATATCATATTTCTTCTTGACTGTAGGAAGAGGGAATTCAAAGTCTCCAATAATGAACGTTGGAATTTTTTCAATGGAGTTGATGCTATGAATTTGAGATTGTTTCTCGAAAAAGTGTACCGTATGTTCATTACCAATAACATGAAAAGTGACATTGCCTTTGTCGCAATCAATAACAGCCCCTGCAGTATTTAGAAAGGGTCTACCAAGGATGATCGACAAACTATTATCCTTGGGAATATCCAGAATAACAAAGTCCGTTAGGATAGTAACGTTTGCAACCACAACATGCACATCCTCACAAATACCGATGGGTAAAGCAGTTGATTTATCAGCCATTTGCAAAGAGATTTCAGTAGGTGTCAACTTATTCAAATCAAGTCTATGATATAAAGAGAACGACATAACACTGACACCAGCTCCGAGGTCACATAAAGCAGTTTTAACATAATTGCCTTTAATAGAGCATGGTATAGTGGGTACTCCGGGATATCCTAATTTCTTTGGTATTCCACCCTTAAAAGTGTAATTAGCAAGCATGGTGGAGATCTTAGCTTCTGGTATCTTTCTTTTATTAGTAACAATATATTTCATGTACTTAGCATAAGGAGACATTTTCAGAATATCAGTTAAGCGTATATGTAAAAAGACAGGTCTCAGGATTTCAGCAAAGCGCTCAAAATCCTCATCATCCTTTTTCTTGGATGGTTGAGGAGGAAAGGGCATGGATTTCTGAACCCATGGTTCTCTTTCTCTACCATGCTTCCTAGCAACAAAATCTTTTTTGTCATATCTCTTATTCTTAGGTTGTGGGTTATCAAGATCGACAGTAGGTTCAATTTCCACGTCATTGTCATTACTATGTTGAGCTTCGACATGAACATCATCATTGATATTATCACTAGGTTCATGTTCATTACCAGATTGTGTTTCCGCATCAGAAACAGAGATATCATTTGGGTTTTCATGTGACTCTATAATAGGTTCACTAGCAGCATGCAAAGTCCTATCATCATTCTTTTTCTTTTTACTTGAAGGACCAGGTACGTCAATATTAACTCTTTGAGAATCTTGCTCAATTCTCTTAGGATGGCCCTCGTGATACAAAGGTTCCTGAGTCATTATACCACCTGTAGTCACAATTCTTACAGAATGATCATTGTTCTTACTAATCATCTCACTGAGCAAATCATTTTGTGCCTTTAGTACATGTTCTACTTGAGTAGTTACCATGGAAGCATGTTTACTAATAAGCCTAAGATCACTGACAGTTCTACTCATATAATCACCCAAGCGATCAAGCATGTAAGCATTATGTTTCAATTGTCTACTAACATAAGCACTGAAATTTTCTTGTTCAACAACAAAGTTATCAAATTCATCCAAGCATTGGCTAGCAGACTTATTATAAGGAATATCACCTTCATCACATCTACGAAGACAATTTACATCTACTACATGTATCGGGTTATCAAGACCATGTATTTCTTTAATAGGTGGTAGATTCATAACATCTTCAGCATTAATACCTTTTTCTTTCATAGATTTCTTTGCCTCTTGCATATCTTCAGGACTGAGGAATAGAATACCTCTTTTCTTCAGAGTTGGTTTTGGAGGTGGTTCGGGAATAGTCCAATCATTATCATTGCTCAATATATTATTCAATAGTAATTCAGCTTGTTCAAGAGCTCGTTCCCTCAAAACACAACCAACACAACTATCTAGGTGGTCCCTAGAAGCATCGGTTAGTCCATTATAAAACATATCAAGTATTTCATTTTTCTTGAGAGGGTGATCAGGCAAAGCATCAAGTAACCGGAGAAGCCTCCCCATAGCTTGTGGAAGACTCTCCTCTTAAATTTGCACAAAGTTAAATATTTCCTGCAAGGCAGCTTGTTTCTTATGGGCAGGAAAATATTTTTCAGAGAAGTAGTAAATCATATCCTGGGGACTATGCACACAACCAGGAGCAAGAGAATTAAACCATATCTTAGCATCACCCTTTAATGAGAACGGAAACAACTTAAGAATATTGTAATAACATATCATTTCCTCATGAGTAAATAGGGTGGCTATATCATTCAATTTAGTAAGTGTCGGGTAACGTAGTAAATTCAAAATTTTCCTACGCCATACAAGAATCTATCTATGGAGAGACCAGCAACGAGCAAGAGGGAAGAGCATCTTCATACCTTTGAAGATCTCTACGCGGAAGCGTTACTAGAACGCGGTTGATGGAGTCGTACTCGTAGCGATTCAGACCGCGGTGTGATTCCGATCTATGTGCCGAATCACGGCACCTCCGCGTTCAACACACGTGCAGCCCGGTGACGTCTCCAACACCTTGAACCAGCAAGGAGGAAGGAGAGGATGAGGGAGAGCTTCGGCAGCATGACGGCGTGGTGACGGTGGAACTACATGGGACTCCGGCAGGGCTTCGCCAAGCACCACGGAGAACAAGGAAGAAGAGAGGTAGGGCTGCGTCGAGAGAGAGAGGTTTGTGCATCTCAAAACAGCCCCAACTCATGGGTATATATAGGAGGAGAGGGAGGAGGGTGCGCCACCTCTAGGTTTCCCACCCTAGGGGTGGCGGCAGCCCCATCTAGCGCCAGGAGGTGGGGGCTAGGGCACGGAGAGCAGGGGTGGCGCGCCAGGTGGGCCTGGGCCCCCTCCTGCGCTAGGGTTGCCCCCCTTTCCTCCGTTTGTCATGCCTTGGGCTGAGTGGGAGGCGCGCCAGCCCACCAAGGGGCTGGTTCCCTCCCACACTTGGCCCATGTAGCCTTCCGGGGCTGGTGGTCCCTCCCGGTGGACCCCTGAAACCCTTCCAATGGTCCTGGTACGTTACCGATGACGACCGAAACATTTCTGGTGTCCAAAATCTCACTTTCTATATATGAATCTTTACCTCCAGACCATTCCGGAGCTCCTTGTGACGTCCGGGATCTCATCCGAGACTCCGAACAACCATCGGTAACCACGTACCCTATTTCCCTATAACCCTAGCGTCATCAAAACTTAAGTGTTTAGACCCTACGGGTTCGGGAGACGTGCAGACATGACCGAGACATCTCTCCGGCCAATAACGAACAACAGGGTCTAGATATCCATGTTGGTTCCCACACGTTCCATGATGATCTCATCGGATGAACCACGATGTCAAGGATTCAATAAATCCCGTATGCAATTCCCTTTGTCTATCGGTATGATACTTTCCCGGGATTCGATCGTCGGTATCCCTATACCTTGTTCAATCTCGTTACCGGCAAGTCTCTTTACTCGTTCCGTAGCACATCATCTAGTGACTAACTCCTTAGTCACATTGACCTCATTATGATGATGTTGTACCGAGTGGGCCCACAGATACCTCTCCGTCACTCGGAGTGACAAATACCGGTCTTGATTCGTACCAACTCAACTGACACTTTCGAAGATACCCGTAGTTCATCTTTATAGTCACCCAGTTACGTTGTGACGTTTGATACACCCAAAGCACTTCTACGGTATCCGGGAGTTGCACAATCTCACGGTCCAAGGAAATGATACTTGACATTAGAAAAGATTTAGCAGACGAACAACACGATCTAGTGCTATGCTTAGGATTGGGTCTTGTCCATCACATCATTCTCCTAATGATGTGATCCCGTTATCAACGACATCCAGTGTCCATAATCAGGAAACCATGATCATCTGTTGATCAACGAGCTAGCCAACTAGAGGCTTACTAGGGACATATTGTGATCTATATATTCACACATGTATTACTGTTTCCGGTTAATACAATTATAGCATGAACAATAGACAATTATCATGAACAAGGAAATATAATAATAACTACTTTATTATTGCCTCTAGGGCATATTTCCAATAGTCTCCCACTTGCACTAGAGTCAATAATCTAGTTACATTGTGATGAATCGAACACCCATAGCATTCTGGTGTTGATCATGTTTTGCTCATGGAATAGGTTTAGTCAACGAGTCTGCAATATTCAGATCCGTATGTACTTCACAAATATCTATTTCTCCTTTCTGGACATAGTCCTGGATGGAGTTGTAGCGGCGTTTGATGTGCTTGGTCTTCCTGTGAAATCTGGGCTCCTTGGCTATGGCAATAGCTCCAGTGTTGTCACAGAAGAGTGTCATCGGGCCTGGTTCACTTGGAATCACTCCAAGGTCGGTGATGAACTCCTTCATCCAGATCCCTTCTTGAGCTGCTTCCGAAGCAGCTATGTACTCCGCTTCACATGTAGATGCTTCCATGATGTCTTGCTTGCAGCTGCACCAGCTGACTGCCCCACCATTCAAAACATACACGTATTCGGTTTGTGACTTGGAGTCATCCAGAAGTGTGTCAAAGCTAGCATCGGCGTAACCCCTTATGATGAGCTCTTCGTCACCTCCATAAATGAGAAACATCTCCTTAGTCCTTTTCAGGTACTTAAGGACATTCTTGACCGTTGTCTAGTGTTCCATACCGGGATCACTTTGGTACCTCCCTACCACACTTATGGCAAGGTTCACATCAGGTCTGGTACACAACATGGCATACATAAGAGAACCTACGGCTGAAGCGTAGGGGATGGTACTCATCTTCTCTTTTTCTTTTGTCATGGTCAGGCATTGAGTCTTACTCAATCTCATACCTTGCAATACAGGCAAGAACCCCTTCCTTGATTTATCCATATTGAACTTCTTCAATATCTTGTCAAGGTATGTACTTTGTGAAAGACCTATGAGGCGTCTTGATCTATCTCTATAGATCTTGATGCCTAATATGTATGCAGCTTCTCCAAGGTCCTTCATTGAAAAACTTTTGTTCAAGTAGGCCTTTATGCTCTCTAATAATCCCATATCATTTCCCATCAACAATATGTCATCCACATATAGTATGAGAAACGCTACAGAGCTCCCACTCACTTTCTTGAAAATACAGGCTTCTCCATAAACATGTATAAACCCAAAAACTTTAATCACCTCATTAAAGCGAACGTTCTAACTCCGAGATGCTTGCACCAGCCCATAGATGGAGCGATGGAGCTTGCATACTTTGTTAGCACTCTTAGGATCAACAAAACCTTCTGGTTGCATCATATACAACTCTTCCTTAAGATATCCATTAAGGATTGTTGTTTTGACGTTCATTTGCCAAATCTCATAATCATGAAATGCGGAAATTGCTAACATGATTCGGACTGACTTCAGCTTCGTTATGGGAGAGAAAGTCTCATCGTAGTCAATTCCTTGAATTTGTCGAAAACCCTTTGCGACAAGTCGAGCTTTATAGACGGTCACATTACCGTCCACGTCAGTCTTCTTCTTAAAGATCCATTTATTTTCTATGGCTCGCCGATCATCGGGCAAGTCCACCAAAGTCCATACTTTGTTCTCATACATGGATCCTATGTAGGATTTCATGGCCTCAAGCCATTTGTTGGAATCCGGGCCCGCCATCGCTTCCTCATAGGTCGAAGGTTCACTGTTGTCTAACAACATGATTTCCATGACAGGGTTGTCGTACCACTCTGGTGCGAAGCGTACAATTATCGACCTTCGAGGTTCAATAGCAACTTGATCCGAAGTGTCATGATCATCATCATTAACTTCATCTCTAGCCGGTGCAGGCGCCTTAGAAACATTTTCCTCCGCTTCCCTACTCTCCGATACGAGAGGAGGTACGATTACCTCATCAAGTTCTATTTTCCTCCCACTTACTTCTTTCGAGAGAAACTCTTTCTCTAGAAAGGATCCGTTCTTAGCAACAAAGACTTCGCCTTCAGATCTAAGGTAGAAGGTATACCAATAGTTTCCTTAGGGTATCCTATGAAGACGCATTTCTCCGCTTTGGGTTCGAGCTTTTCTGGTTGAAGTTTCTTCACATAAGCATCGCAGCCCCACACTTTCAGAAACGACAGCTTAGGTTTCTTTCCAAACCATAATTCATACGGTGTCGTCTCAATGGATTTAGACGATGCCCTATTTAAAGTGAATGTTGCGGTTTCCAATGCATATCCCCAAAATGATAGCGGTAAGTTGGTAAGAGACATCATAGATCACACCATATCTAATAAAGTGCGATTATGACGTTCAGACACACCGTTACGCTCCGGTGTGCCAGGCGGCATGAGTTGTGAAACAATTCCACATTTCCGTAGGTGTGTGCCAAATTCATGACTCAAATATTCTCCTCTACTATCACATCATAGAAACTTTATTTTCTTGTCGTGTTGATTTTCACAGTAGTGCCTGGGTATTCTATACCGGTTCTGTTACTCATATTTGCAACTCAAAACAGGAACTGCGGAATAAGCGAAGGCTCGCGATAGATAAAGAGATGATGCGCGTGGGAAATGGTTCCAAGGTTGATGCAATCGCCGTTGGCATAGTTTCACTTCAGTTACCATCAGGATTTGTTATGAACTTAAATAATTGTTATTTAGGGATTGCATTAAGCATGAACATTATATCTGGATCTTGTTTATTGCGAGACGGTTACTCATTTAAGTCAGAGAATAATGGTTGTTCTATTTCTATGAGTAATATCTTTTATGGTCATGCACCCAATGTGAGAGGATTGTTCATATTGAATCTTGATAGTGATGATACACATATAAATAACATTGAGACCAAAAGAGTTAGAGTTAACAATGATAGCGCCATGTTTTTATGGCACTGCCGCTTGGGTCATATTGGTGTAAAGAGCATGAAGAAACTCCATACCGATGGACTATAGGAGTCACTTGACTTTGATTCACTTGACACGTGCGAAACATGCCTCATGGGCAAGATGACTAAGACTCCGTTATCCGGAACAATGGAGCATGCAAGTTACTTGTTAGAAATCATACATACCGATGTATGCGGTCCGATGAGTGTGGAGGCGCGTGGCGGATATCGTTATTTTCTCACCTTCACTGACGATTTGAGTAGATATGGTTATGTCTACTTGATGAAACACAAGTCTGAAACGTTTGAAAAGTTCAAGCAATTTCAGAGTTAAGTTGAAAATCATCGTAACAAGAAAATCATATTCCTATGGTATGATCGTGGGGGTGAATATCTGAGTTCCGAGTTTGGTGCTCACTTAAGACAATGTGGAATTGTTTCACAGTTGACACCGCCTGGAACACCACAGCGTAATGGTGTGTCCTAACGTCATAATCGTACTTTATCAGAGATGGTGTGATCTATGATGTCTCTTACCGATTTGCCGTTATCGTTTTGGGGTTATGCATTAGAGACAGCCGCATTCACTTTAAATAGGGCACCATCAAAATCCGTTGAGACAACACCATACGAACTATGGTATGGCAAAAGACCAAAATTATCATTTCTTAAAGTTTGGGGATGTGATGCTTATGTCAAAAAGCTTCAGCCTGAAAAGCTGGAAATCAAAGCGGAAAAGTGCGTCTTCATAGGTTACCCAAAGGAGACAGTTGGTTACACCTTCTATCTCAAATCTGAGGGCAAAGTGTTTGTTGCTAAAAACAGAGCTTTTCTTGAGAAGGAGTTTCTCTCGAAAGAATTGAGTGGGAGGAAGATAGAACTTGATGAGGTTGTCGAACCTCTAAACCCTCTAGATGGTGGCGCGGGGCAAGGGGAAACCCATGTTGTTGCGGCGCCGGTTGAGGAGCAAGTTGATGGTGATGATCAAGAAACTTCGGATCAAGTTGCTATGGAACCTCGCAGATCGACAAGATCACGTACTTCTCCTGAGTGGTACGGTAATCCTGTCTTAACGATTAAGTTGTTGGACAATAATGAACCTGCGAATTATGAAGAAGCCATGGTGGGCCCGGATTCCAACAAATGGGTGTAGGCCATGAAGTCTGAGATAGGAACCATGTACGAGAACGAAGTGTGGACTTTGGAAGTACTACCTGAAGGCCGCAAGGCTATTCAGAACAAATGGATCTTTAATAAGAAGACAGACGCAGACGGTAATGTGACCGTTTATAAAGCTTGACTTGTGGCAAAGGGTTTTTCACAAGTTCAAGGAGTTGACTACGATGAGACTTTCTCACAGGTAGCGATGCTTAAGTCCGTCCAAATCATGTTAGCAATAGCTGCCTTTTACGATTATGAAATCTCGCAGATGGATGTCAAAACGGCGTTCCTTAACGGTTTACTTAAGGAAGAGTTGTATATGATGCAACCCGAAGGTTTTGTCGATCCAAAGAAAGCTAACAAAGTATGCAAGCTCCAGCGATCCATTTATGGACTGGTGCAAGCATCTCAGAGTTGTAATAAGCGCTTTGATGAGGTGATCAAAGCATTTGGGTTTATACAAGTGGTTGGAGAATCTTGTATTTACAAGAAAGTGAGTGTGAGCTGTGTGGTTTTTATAATATTGTATATGGATGACATATTGCTGATTGGAAACAACGTGGAGCTTTTGGAGAGCATAAAGGATTACTTGAATAAAAGTTTCTCTATGAAGGACCTAGGAGAAGCTGCTTACATTCTAGGCATTAAGATCTACAGGGATAGATCAAAATGCGTGATAGGACTTTCACAAAGCACATACCTTGATAAAGTTTTGAAGAAGTTCAAAATGGATCAGTCCAAGAAAGGGTTCCTGCCAGTATTACAAGGTATAAAATTGAGTAAGACTCAGTGCCTAGCAACTGTGGAAGATAGAGAACAAATGAGTTCCGTCCCCTACGCTTCAGCCGTAGGTTCTATCATGTATGCAATGTTGTGCACTAGACCAGACGTCAGCTTGGCCATGAGTATGGCAGGCAGGTTTCAGAGTAATCCAGGAGTGTATCGCTGGATGGCGGTCAAGAATATTCTGAAGTACCTTAAAAGGACTAAGGAAATGTTTCTCATTTATGGAGGTGACAAAGAGCTCGTCATAATAGGTTACATCGACACAAGTTTTGACACCGATCCGGATGACTCTAAGTCTCAAACCGGATACGTATTTATTCTTAATGGGGGTATAATAAGCTGGTGCAATTCCAAGAAGAGCGTCGTAGCAGATTCTACATGTGAAGTGGAGTACATGGCTGCCTCGGAGGCAACAAAGGAACGTGTCTGGATGAAGCAGTTCATGACTGATCTTGGAGTTGTGCCGAGCGCACTAGATCCATTAACTCTGTTATGTGACAACACTTGTGCCATTGCCTTAGCAAAGGAATCAAGGTTTCACAAGAAGACCAGACACATCAAACGACGCTTCAACCTCATCCACGACTACGTCGAAGGAGAGGACGTGAATTTTTGCAAAGTGCACATGAATCTGAATGTAGCAGACCTGCTGACTAAACCTCTTCCACGGGAAAAACATGATCAACACTAAAACTGTATGGGTGTTCGATTTATTACAATGTAAATCGCATGGCGATGTGAGGACTAGATTATTGACTCTAGTGCAAGTGGGAGACTATTGGAAATATGCCCTAGAGGAAATGATAAATGGTTATTATTATATTTCCTGTTTAAAGATAATCGTTTATTGTCCGTGCTATAATTGTATTGAATGAAAACATAGATACATGTGTGGATACATAGACAAAACAATGTCCCTACCAAGCCTCTAGTTGGCTAGCCAGTTGATCAAGGATAGTCAAGGTTTTCTAACTATGTGCAAAGTGTTGTTTCTTGATAATTGGATCACATCATTAGGAGAATCATGTGATGGACTAGACCCAAGCTATGAATGTAGCATATTGATCGTGTCATTTTATTGCTATTCTTTTCTGCGTGTCAAGTATTTGTTCCTAAAACCATGAGATCATATCACTCACTGGCACCGGAGGAATACCTTGTGTGCATCAAACGTCACAATGTAACCGGGTGACTATAAAGGTGCTCTACACGTATCTCCGAAGGTGTCCGTTGAGTTAGTATGGATCAAGACTGGGATTTGTCACTCCGTGTGACGGAGAGGTATCTCGGGGCCCACTCGGTAATACAACATCACACACAAGCCTTGCAAGCAATGTGACTAACTGTAAGTCACAGGATCTTGTATTACAGAACGAGTAAAGAGACTTGCCGATAACGAGATTGAAATAGGTATGCGGATACCAACGACCGAATCTCGGGCAAGTAACATACCGAAGCACAAAGGGAATGACATACGGGATTATATGAATCCTTGACACTAAGGTTCAACCGATAAAATCTTCGGAGAATATGTAGGATCCAATATGGGCATCTAGGTCCCGCTATTGGATATTGACCAAGGAGTACCTCGGGGCATATCTACATAGTTCTTGAACCCGCAGGGTCTGCACACTTAAGGTTCGATGATGTTTTAGTATAGTTGAGTTATATGTGTGGTTACCGAATGATGTTCGAAGTCCCGGATGAGATCACGGATGTCATGAGGGTTTCCGGAATGGTCCGGAGACGAAGATTGATATATAGGATGACTTCATTTGGTTAACGGAAGGTTTTCGGGCATTACCGGGAATGTACCGGGAGTGACGAATGGGTTCCGGATGTTCACCGGGAGGGGGTACCCACCCGGGGGAAGCCCAAAGGCCTTAGGGGTGGCGCACCGGCCCTTAGTGGGCTGGTGGGACAGCCCAAAGCGACATATGCACCAAGAAAGAAAAACCAAAGAAAAGGAAAAAAAAAGGGAAAGGTGGGAAGGAAGAGAAGGACTCCACTTTCCAATCCTAGTTGGACTAGGATTGGAGTAGGACTCCTCCTCCTCCCTGGCCGGCGCACCCTTGAGGGCTTGGCCCTCAAGTCAAGCCTCCTCCCCCTCCCTCCTATATATAGTGGTGATTTAGGGCTGATTTGAGACAACTCTCCCACGTGCAACTCAGATCTAGACACCATAGTTTTACCTCTAGATCGTATTTTCGCGGAGCTCGGGCGGAGCCCTGCAGGAGTAGATCCTTCACCACCACAAGAGCGTCGTCACGCTACCGGAGAACTCAACTACTTCTCCCTCTTGCTTGCTGGATGAAGAAGGTCGAGATCATCGTCGAGCTGTACGTGTGCTGAACGCGGAGGTGTCGTCCGTTCGGCACTAGATCGGAGAGGATCATGGGACGGATCGCGGGACGGTTCATTGGACGGTTCGCTGGGCGGATCGAGGGACGTGAGGACGTTCCACTACATCAACCGTGTTTCTTAACGCTTCCTGCTGTGCGATTGACTCCATAACAGCAGACCTTCCCTTGCAACGGCACCAGAAGAATGCTGCTAGCACTCTCCGGCAATCGAAACTAGAAGAATGTTGTTGACGGCCCACCAGCGCGTGGGATCGTAGCAGTTTTCGAGGGTAGAGTATTCAACCCAAATTTGTTGGTTCGCCACATAGGAGGTGAGAGAATACTCTCAAGTATTAGCATCTGAATTTGTCTGATTCAACCGCACCTGAAAGATTAGTATCTGCAAGCAAAGTAGTAACAGCAAAGTAGCGAGTAACGGCAGTGGCAAGGAATAGCAGTAGCGACAGTAGTAGCAACAGTAGCAGCAGAGCAAGACAAGTAACAGCAGCAGTAGGACAAACTCGTAGGCAATGGGTCGGTGATTTGTTTGGATGATATTCATCATGCAACAGTTATAACACGGAGAGATATGTGGCTAGCTCCCGTTCGTCAATGTGATGTAGGCATGCATTCCGTGTGTCGTCATACGTGCTTAGGGAAAAGAACTTGCATGACATCTATTGTCCATCCCTCCCGTGGTAGCAGCGTCCAAAAGGAAACTACGGGATATTAAGGTTCTCCTATTAATAAAGAACCGGACCAACGCATTAGCACTTGGTGAACACATGAACTCCTCAAACTATGGTCATCACCAGGAGTGGTTCCGGTTATTGTCACTCCGGGGTTGCCGGATCATAACACATAGTAGGTAACTACAACTTGCAATATCGGATCTAAAACACACATATATTGGTGACAACATGATAATTTTAGATCTGAAATCATGGCACTCGGGCCCTAGTGACAAGCATTAAGCATGGCAAAGTAGTAGCAACATCAATCTCAGAACATAGTGGATACTAGGGATCAATCCCCATCAAAACTAACTCGATTACATGATAGATCTCATCCTACTCATCACCGCCCAGCGAGCCTACGAATAGATTACTCACGTACGACGAAGAGCTTCATGGAATTGGAGAGGGAAGAAGGTTGATGATGACGATGGTGACGATTTCCCATCTCCGGAGCCCAAGACGGACTCCAGATCTGCCCTCCAGATGAAGAACAGGTTGTGGCGGTGCCTCCATATCGCAAACGCGACGAAATCTTCTCTTTTTATTTTTTTGGGGGACGAAAGGGAACTTATAGAGCTGGAATTGGGGGCAGCAGAGCTGTGTGGGCCCCACAAGCTTGCCCACCGCCACCAGGGGTTGCGAAGGCAGGGCTTGTGTCCCACTGGCCCACCCCCTCACGTGGATCTTGGCGCATATATTTTTTATATTTTCCAAAATCCTCCCCGTAAATTTTCAGGACGTTTGGAGAACTTTGATTTTTGCACAAAAATAACACCAAGGCAATTCTGCTGAAAACAGCGTTAGTCCAGGTTAGTTCCATTCAAATCATGCAAATTAGAGTCCAAAACAAGGGCAAAAGAGTTTGGAAAAGTAGATACGATGGAGACGTATCAACTCCCCCAAGCTTAAAACCTTGCTTGTCCTCAAGCAACTCAGTTGAGAAACTGAGGGAGAAAGAAAAACTTTGACAAACTCTGTTTGATCTTGTTGTTGCAACTATGTCTAACTCATAACCAGAATTTCAGCAAGATCACAAGTTAAAGCAAATGACACAAAGGTCTCACGGTAAACTAATATCAATGGCATAATCAGCTAACGAGCAAATAATAATGAGTTTCAAATACCAACACTTCAATCAAAACAAGCATGAAGCAATATGAATAGGTGGTATCTCGCTAGCTCTTTCTGAGACCGCAAAACATAAATGCAGAGCACTTTCCAAGATCAAGGGCTGACTAGACATTGTAATTCATAGCAACGAAGATCCAGTCATAGTCATACTCAATATCAATCAAAAGCAAAGCATAAAAATGACAGAGGTGCTCTCTAATTGGTGCTTATATAGGAGGAGGATGACTTGACAGGAAAATAAATAGGCAGGCCCTTCGCAGAGGGAAGCATTGATTTGTATAGGTGCGAGAGCTCAAGCTTTGAAAACAGAGATAATAATTTTGGGTGGCATTCTTTCATTGTCAACGCAATGACCAAGAGTTCTCAATATCTTCCATGCTACTCATGCTATAGGCGGTTCCCAAACAGAAAAGTAAAGTTTTAACTCCCCCACCACCAATCAATCACACTCCACGGCTAGCCGAATCCTCAGGGACCGTCCATACTAACATCAATCCGGGGGGAGTCTTGTTTTACAGTTATGTTTTCGATTTAAGCGTGGAACTGGGCATTCCAATTACCGGCCCCTTTCTCGTGAATGACAGTGAATAAACACATGTCGAGGATAACACTCCTAGCATGGAAGATACCAATAGCCCCGTGTCACCACATGAGCGGTTCGGGCATGCAAAACAGATTATTTCTTGAAGGTTTAGAGAATCGCACATGCAAATTTACTTGGAACGGCAGGTAGATACCACAAATAGGTAGGTATGGTGGACTCTCATGGAAAAACTTTTGGGTTTATGGAAGTGGATGCACAAGCAGTATTCCGCTTAGTACAAGTGAAGACTAGCAAAAGACGGGGAAGCGACCAACTAGAGAGCGACAACAGTCATCAAGATGCAATGAGTTTGACTAAAATTAAATGCAAGCATGAAGAGGATATAAATCACCATGAACACGAACATCATAGAGGCTATGTTGATTTTGTTTCAACTACATGCATGAACATGCGCCAAGTCAAGCCACTTGAAACATTCAAAGGAGAATACCATCCTATCATACTACATCATAGTCATTTCAAAATCTATGTTGGCATTCAAGACAAACCATTATAGGCTCTCAGCTAAATAAGCATGGCATCAGAAACTATGATCTCTAAGTTGTCATTGCAAACATGGTTCTCTCACAATAAAGCTAAATCTGGGTTGACAAGCTAGTCATATTTACAAAAACAAAATAGATAGAGATCATACCAGCTTTTTAGTCTCAGTCACTTCATCATATATCATCATTATTGCCTTTCACTTGCATGATCGAACGATGTGAACAATAATAAGAGTGCTCGTGCATTGGACTTACCTGAATCTGCAGGCAAACACAAAGGAGAAGACAAAGTAATATGGCTCTTTGAAAGCTAAACAGGTAAGCATGCAAGAACCACTAAACATTGAAACCAATATCTTCTACCTTGACCCAAAGAAAAAGAAAACTATTTACACGGGAAAGCTCCCAACAAGCAAAAGAAGAAAGAAAAATATTTTTGGGTTTTCTCAAAAGAACACAAAACAAGAAAACAAGAAAACAAAAATAAACTAGCATGGATAATACATTGGCAAAGTGTAAACACCGGCTAACAAAGTGAAAGCATAAGCATGAATGTAAAGTCGGTGAGAACACGTACTCCGCCAAGCTTAGGCTTTTGTCCTAGCTTGGTCTACTCCCATGGTGGGAAATCACCAGCTCCAGGATACTCCGGAGCAGACTGTGGATACCACTGTTGTGTGAGCTCCTCTGGCTCCCACTGATAAACTGGCGTCTGGTACTCGACTAACGGCTCGGGCACGGGCGCCTGTGGTTGGGCCAAGCCCCAATATGCGCAGATGTCCGAGGGCATAATAGTGTACCTGCCTGCATGAAGATCGAACAAAGAAGGAGCAGGCAAGGTAATAGTCTCTCAAGTACCCTGAATAAATACCAGGTTATAAATCATCCGTCTACTAGCATCTCTATCCAGAAAATCATGGCAAACCATGTTGTCATAATCTAGATATTTCTCACGGAGAAGCACCTCTCCTTCCTCTCCCAGTCTAATGGGTATCTCAAAGTGTCTGGCAAGACGGGTAGTGTAGGTACCTCCATAGACGACACCCTTGGAATGGTTGATGTTCAACCGTTTGGCCACTATAGCACCTAGGCTGTAAGTCTTATCGTTATAAAGGCCCTCGCGCAAAACCGCAAGGTCTGGAGAACTAAGTGATCCAGCCTCCCCACGGCCAATCAAACATTTTCCCACAAAAAGTGAGAAGTACCGAAGCACAGGAAAATGTATGCTGGCAATTCTAGCGCGAGACACTCCTCTCTCTTCTCCAACAGCAATAGTGCCAATGAAATCCTCCAAGTCCCGTGGACGAGGGTCACGGATATCCCCAACATAAGGTAATTAGCATACATTGCAAAAATCCTGTAGTGTCATGCACTGGGGAACATCGTATATCATGAACTCAACCATGGGAGGATTCTTCATCGCATAAACGTTGAAGCTTTGAACAAAAATATTGGTGAGGAGGAGGTATTGTGAGCACTTATCTGCAACAAACGCAGTAAGACCTGCGTTCTCCACCAAGTAATAAAAGTCTTCATAAATTCCGGCGGCGCACAAGAATTCATCACTTGGCCACTTGCACGCTCGAACTTCGGTGACTCGAGGGACTACGTACTTGGGGTGGTTCTTCTCATCCTCCTTGGGTTACGGCTTGAAGAGCCTCTCAAGAACCTCCTCATCTTTTCCTTTTTCTAGCTCTGAAAAATTCTGAAATTTTTAGAGACTTTGAAAGAAAAGTGAATAAAGATTAACCCAACTTGTAGAAACTGCTCCTACTAGTGCCTAGAGATCGTATCACGCGCTAAAACTACTTGGGACCAGCTAAAATCAACATTTCTAGCTCAAGAACAGGGTCACCAAGGTAGCAAGAATACACGAAGGATAAAGTACTAGAGCAAAAACTAATTGGACCAATGGAGGAGTCACTTACCAAGGAGTAATTTCCCCAAAACGGTTTGGAGAATGGTGCTTTGAGCAAGGAGATCGAAAATCACAAGCAAATGAGCAAGAACACGGGTTTGAGTTGCGAAACAATTTTTTCTGGAGGTGGAAGAAGAGGCTGGAAGGTGGAATGTGTGGAGGGGGTCCCTGTGGGCCCCACAAGCTTGCACTCCGCCACCAGGGGTGGCGGTGGCAGGGCTTGTGGCCCACTGGTCTGGCCCCCAAGCCATCTCTCAGGCCCAGTAATTTTCAAAAATTCCAGAAAAAATCATACTAAATTTTCAGGACCATCGGAGAACTTTTATTTTCGAGGTACTTTTCTCCGGGACGCTAAAACAGAAAACAGGAAAAGCTAAACTAATTCTATCATTTTTCTTCTAAGCAACAGAAAATGAAAGCTTAAAATAGAGGTATGTGACTCTTTGATTCATCCATTTCATGGTCATCGAAAGAAATTCGTCAATGGGGTTGATCAAATCCTCATGACAAAACCTTTTCGAATCGCAAGAGATAACGGAGAATTTTCAAATAGCCACTAAGTCACCTCAATGGGGATATGTATCTCCCCAACAAGCAAATCATACTTCATCTTGACACGAGGAATAGGGCATTCAAAGCTCCCAATAAGAATCGATGAAGTCTTTTCGATAGCATTGATGCAATGTACTTGATATCGTTTCTTCGGGAAGTGCACTGTGTGCTCATTACCGTTGACATGGAAAGTGGCATTGCCTTTGTTGCAATCTATAACAGCCCCTGCAGTGTTTAAAAAGGGTCTTCTGAGGATGACAGCCATGGCATCGTCCTCGGGAATATCCAAGATAACAAAGTCTGTTAAGATAGTGGTGTTAGCAACCACAACAAGCACATCCTCGCAAATGCCGATAGGGAAAGCAGTTGATTTGCCGGCCATTTGCAGAGAAATTTCAGTGGGTGTCAACTTATCCAATTCAAGTCTACGATAAAGAGAGAGCGACATAACACGAACACCGGCTCCAAGGTTACATAAGGCAGTTGTTACGTAGTTTCCTTTAATGGAGCAAGGTATAGTGGGCACTCCGGGATCACCAAGTTTCTTAGGAGTTCCACCTTTGAAAGTATAATTGGCAAGCATGGTGGAGATCTCAAGATCTGGTATCTTCCATTTATTAGTCATGATATGTTCATGTACTTGGCATACGGAGACATCTTGAGCATACCAGTTAACCGCATCTGCAGAAAGATGGGTCTTATCATCTCAATTAAGCTCTCAAAATCCTCATCATCCTTTTTCTTGGATGGCTTAGGAGGAAAGGGCATAGATCTCTGAACCCATGGTTCCCTTTCTTTACCATGCTTCCTAGCAGTGAAGTCATTCTTATCGTATCTCTTAGGTTGTGGGTTATCAGGATTAACCGAAGGTTCAATCTCCACATCCTCATCATTGCTAGGTTGAGCATTATTATGAACATCACTCTCCATATTGTCACCAGGTTCATGTTCATCACCAGATTGTGTTTCTGCATCAGACGCAGAAATATCATTAGGTTCTTCAGGTGTGATAGTATTTGGTGAACTAGCATATAGGTTTCTATCATCCTTCTTCTTCTCCTTAGGATGACTGGGTGTATCAGCATTGATTCCTTGATAATCTTGATCAATTCTCTTAGGATGACCTTCAGGATACAAAGGTTCCTGAGTCATTTTGCCTCATCTAGTAATGACTCTGACAGAGTTGTCATTTAATTCATTGAGCAGGTCATTCTGAGCTTTAAGTACTTGTTCTACCTGAGTAGTAATCATAGAGGCATGTTTACTCAGAAGCTTCAGATCATTGACATTTTTGTCTACACAAGCACTTAAATGGCTAAGCATACGAGTACTTTGTTCCAAGTGTTTGCTAACATAATCATTGAAACTCTGTTGTTTGGCAACAAAGTTGTCAAATTCATCAAAGCATAGGCTAGCAGGTTTGTCGAAGGGAATATCACTCTCATCAAACCTACGCAGAAAATTCACTTCTACTACCTCTATCGGGTTATCGAGACCATGGATCTCTTCGATAGGTGGTAGATTTTTGACATCTTCAGATCTAATGCCTTTCTCTTGCATAGATTTCTTGGCTTCTTGCATATCTTCAGGACTGAGGAATAGAATACCTCTTTTCTTCGGAGTTGGCTTAGGAGGTGGTTCGGGAATAGTCCAAGCATTATCGTTGATCAGGATGTTATTCAGTAGGGTCTCAGCTTGTTCTACAGTTTGTTCCCTAAAAACACAACCGGCACAACTATCTAGGTGGTCTCTAGAGGCATCGGTAAGTCCGTTATAGAGGATATCAAGTATCTCGTTCTTCTTAAGAGGGTGCTCAGGCAAAGCATTATGTAGCTGGACGAGCCTCCCCCAAGCTTGTGGGAGACTCTCTTATTGGAGTTGAGCAAAGTTGTATATTTCCTGCAAGGCAGCTTGCTTCTTATTGGCAGGGAAATATTTCTCACGGAAGTAATAGACCATATCCTGGGGATTACTCACACATCGAGGAGCAAGAGAGGTGAACCAGGCTTTAGCATCATCCTTTAGAGAGAAAGGAAACAACTTAAGGATATAGTAGTGGCGGATCTTCTCCTCATTAGTGAAAAGGGTGGCTATATCGTGTAGTCTGGCAAGATGGGCTACGACCGTCTCAGACTCATAACCATGAAAAGGATCAGATTCGACTAGAGAGATTATCTTAGGATCGACAGAGAATTCATAATCCTTATCGGTGATAAAGATAGGTGAAGTGGCAAACTTCGGGTCGTATTTCATCCTAGCTTTCAAAGATTTTTCCTTCCACTTGAGAAGTAATTTCTCAGCGTCATAGGCATCCTTACACGCAAGAAAATCCTCAGCTATCTCTCCCTCCATAATGTAACCCTCAGGTATATCAGGCAATTCATATCTAGGAGAGCTAGATCTAGCAGGAGCAAAAGCAGGTTCTATCTCAATAGTATCGACAGTTTCAGAAGCATCACGAGAATTGGCAGTAACTCTAGCAATATGAGCATCAAGGAATACCCCTAGTGGAACATCAGGCAAAGTAGCATCTCTAGTGGTATCAAGCATAGCATCATCAGGCAAAATAGCATCTCTAGCATCATCAGGCAAAGCAGTATCAAGCATAGCATCTCTAGCAGTATCAAGCATAGTATCATCAGGCATTGCATCTCTAGCAATATCAGGCAAAGCAGTATCAAGCATAGCATCTCAAGCAGTAGCATCATAAGCATCATCAAGCATAGGTGACATATCAAGATTTCTAGCAGGAGGTGATGTCGCAAACTTACTCATAACTGAAGGTGAATCAAGTGCAGAGCTAGATGGCAATTCCTTACATCCCCTCGTAGTTGAGGGCAAGACTTTGGTTCTCCGTTTATTAAAGAACCGGACCAACGCATTAGCACTTGGTGAACACATGAACTCCTCAAACTATGGTCATCACCGGGAGTGGTTCCGGTTATTGTCACTCCGGGGTTGCCGGATCATAACACATAGTAGGTAACTACAACTTGCAAGATCGGATCTAAAACACACATATATTGGTGACAACATAATAATTTCAGATCTGAAATCATGGCACTCGGGCCCTAGTGACAAGCATTAAGCATGGCAAAGTAGTAGCAACATTAATCTCAGAACATAGTGGATACTAGGGATCAATCCCCATCAAAACTAACTCGATTACATGATAGATCTCATCCTACTCATCACCGCCCAGCGAGCCTACGAATAGATTACTCACGAACGATGAAGAGCTTCATGGAATTGGAGAGGGAAGAAGGTTGATGATGACGATGGCGACGATTTCCCCTCTCCGGAGCCCTAGACGGACTCCAGATCTGCCCTCCAGATGAAGAACAGGTTGTGGCGGCGCATTCGTATCCCAAACGCGATGAAATCTTCTCTTTTTATTTTTTTCTGGGACGAAAGGGAACTTATAGAGCTGGAATTGGGGGCGGCAGAGGTGTGTGGGCCCCACAAGCTTGCCCACCGCCACCAGGGGGTGGCGGAGACAGGGCTTGTGGCCCACTGGCCCACTCCCTCAGGTGGATCTTGGCGCACATATTTTTTATATTTTCCAAAAATGCTCCCCGTAAATTTTCAGGATCTTTGGAGAACTTTGATTTCTGCACAAAAATAACACCAAGGCAATTCTGCTGAAAACAGCGTCAGTCCAGGTTAGTTCCATTCAAATCATGCAAATTAGAGTCCAAAACAAGGGCAAAAGAGTTTGGAAAAGTAGATACGATGGAGACGTATCAGCAATCTACAAGGGTACATAGATCCAAATCTCCTCTCATAGATGGACATCACCATGATAGGTCTTCGTGTGCGTAGGAAATTTTTTGTTTCCCATGCAACGTTCCCCAACAGTGGCATCATGAGCTAGGTTCATAACTAGATGTTATCTCGAGTAGAACACGAAGGGTTTTGTGGACGGTGATGTTCGATTTGTTGCCCTCCTTGGTCTTTTCTCGATTCAGCGGTATTATTGGATTGAAGCGGCCCGGACCGACATTATTCGTACATTACGAAAGACTGGTTTCATCGATTGGCATGCAACCTCGTTGCATAAAGATGATTGGCGGGTGTCGGTTTCTTCAACTTTAGTTGAATTGGTTTTGACCGAGGCGGTTCTTGGAGAGGTTAAATAGCAATTTGCACATCTACGTTGTGGTTTTTGCGTAAGTAAGATGCGATCTACTAGATACCCATAGCAACCAGTAAAACATGCAACAACAAATTAGAGGACGTCTAACTTGTTTTTGCCGGGTATGCTTGTGATATGATATGGCCAATGACGTGATGTGATATATTGGATGTATGATATGATCATGTTGTAATAGTTAATATCGACTTGCACGTCGATGGTACGGCAACCGGCAGGAGCCATAGGGTTGTCTTTAAACTAACGTTTGTGTTTGCAGATGTGTTTACTATATTGCTAGGACGTAGCTTTAGTAGTAATAGCATAAGTAGCACAACAACCCCGATGGCGATACGTTGATGGAGATCATGATGTGGCGCCCGTGACAAGAAGATCGTGCTGGTGCTTTGGTGATGGAGATCAAGAAGCACATGATGATGGCCATATCATGTCACTTATGAATTGCATGTGATGTTAATCCTTTTATGCACCTTATTTTGCTTAGAACGACGGTAGCATTATAAGGTGATCTCTCACTAAAATTTCAAGACGAAATTGTGTTCTCCCTGACTGTGCACCGTTGCTACAGTTCGTCGTTTCGAGACACCACGTGATGATCGGGTGTGATAGACTCAACGTTCACATACAACGGGTGCAAAACAGTTGCACACGCGGAACACTCGGGTTAAGCTTGATGAGCCTAGCATGTGCAGACATGGCCTCAGAACACATGACACCGAAAGGTCGAGCATGAATCGTATAGTTGATATGATTAGCATAGAGATGCTTACCACTAAAACTATTCTCAACTCACGTGATGATCAGACTTGAGTTAGTGAATTTGGATCATGTACCACTCAAATGACTAGAGATATGTACTTTTTGAGTGGGAGTTTAGCAAGTAATTTTGATTACTTAAACTCTAATTATCTTGAACATAGTCTAAGTCCACTTTGAAAATATTTGTGTTGTAGATCAATGGCTCACGCGACAGTCACCCTGAATTTTAATACGTTCCTAGAGAAAGCTAAGTTGAAAGATGATGGAAGGAACTTTGTAGACTGGGCTCGTAACCTTAAGTTGCTCTTGCAAGCTGGGAAGAAGGCTTATGTCCTTAATGCTGCGCTAGGAGATGAACCACCCGCTACGGCTGACCAAGATGTTAAGAACGCTTGGTTAACACGTAAGGAGGACTACTCAGTAGTACAATGTGCAGTCTTGTATGGCTTAGAGCCGGGACTTCAACGTCGCTTTGAGCGTCATGGAGCATATAAGATGTTCCAGGAGTTGAAGTTTATCTTTCAGAAGAACGCCCGGATCGAGAGGTATGAGACCTCCGATAAATTCTATGCTTGCAAGATGGAGGAGAATTCGTCTGTCAGTGAACATGTGCTCAAAATGTCTAGGTACTCAAACCGTCTAGCTGATCTAGGAATTGAACCCCCGCAAGAGGCTATCACTGACAGAATTCTTCAATCACTGCCAACAAGCTACAAGAGCTTTGTGTTGAACTATAACATGCAAGGGATGAACAAGTCACCCGGCGAGTTATTCGCGATGCTGAAAGTCGTAGAGTCAGAACTCCGTAAAGAGCATCAAGTGTTGATGGTGAATAAGAGCACTAGTTTCAACAGAAACGTCAAAGGAAAGAAGGGTAATTCCAAGAAGAGCGGCAAGCTTGTTGCCAATCCGACGAAGAAACCCAAAGCTGTACCTAAGCCTGAAAAGGAGTGTTATTGTTGCAAGGGTATGGGTCACTAGAAGCGCAACTGCCCCAAGTATCTGGCTGATAAGAAGGCGGCCAAGGAAAAATCTGGTATATTCGATATACATGTCATTGATGTGTACTTAACCAGCTCTCGTACTAGTGCGTGGGTATTCGATACCGGTTCTGTTGCTCATATTTGCAACTCGAAACAGGAACTGCAGAATAAGCGAAGGCTGGCGAAAGATGAAGTGACGATGTGCGTGGGAAATGGTTCCAAGGTTGATGCAATCACCGTCGGCACAGTTTCACTTCAGTTACCATCAGGATTAGTTATGAACTTAAGTAATTGTTATTTAGTGTGTTAAGCATGAACATTATATCTGGATCTTGTTTATTGCGAGACGGTTACTCGTTTAAGTCAGATAATAATGGTTGTTCTATTTCTGTGAGTAATATCTTTTATGGTCATGCACCCAATGTGAGAGGATTGTTCATATTGGATCTTGATAGCGATGATACACATATACATAACATTGAGACCAAAAGAGTTAGAGTTAACAATGATAGCGCCATGTTTTTATGGCACTGCTGCTTGGGTCATATTGGTGTAAAGCGCATGAAGAAACTCCATACCGATGGACTTTTGGAGTCACTTGACTTTGATTCACTTGACACGTGCGAACCATGCCTCATGGGAAATATGACTAAGACTCCGTTCTCCGGAACAATGGAGCGTGCAAGTGACTTGTTGGAAATCATACATACCGATGTATGCGGTCCGATGAGTTTGGAGGCGCGCGGCGTATATCGTTATTTTCTCACCTTCACTGACGATTTGAGTAGATATGGTTATGTCTACTTGATGAAACACAAGTCTGAAACGTTTGAAAAGTTCAAGCAATTTCAGAGTGAAGTTGAAAATCATCGTAACAAGAAGATCAAGTTCCTATGATCTGATCGTGGGGGTGAATAACTAGGTTTCGAGTTTGGTGCTCACTTAAGACAATGTGGAATTGTTTCACAGTTGACACGGCCTGGAACACCACAGCGTAATGGTGTGTGATACGTCTCCAACGTATCTGTAATTTTTGATTGTTCCATGCTATTATATTATCAACTTGGGATGTTTTATATGTATTTATATGCTATTTTATATCATTTTTGGGACTAATCTATTAACCTAGTGCCCAGTGCCAGTTTCTGTTTTTTTCGTGTTTTTGACCTTTTTCGGATAAGAATATTAAACGGAGTCCAAACGGAATAAAACCTTCGAAATGATTTTTAACATAACAGAAGGGATCCAGAAGACTTGATAACCAAGGCAGAGGGCCTCGTGGGAGGTCACGAGCCCCCTAGGCGTGCCCCAGGGGGCACGCCTAGTAGGCTCGTGGGACCCCCGTGCCTCCTTTTCCCTACCTCTTTCGCCTATAAATTCCCTAAACTCCTCAAACGAACAAAGAGAGCCACGAAAATACTTCTCCACCGTCGCAAGCTTCTGTTTCCGCGAGATCCCATCTAGGGACTGTTCTGATGCCCTGCCGGAGGGGGATTCGGACACGGAGGGCTTCTTCATCAACACCATTGCCTCTCCGATGATGCATGAGTAGTTCACCATAGTCCTTCGAGTCCATAGCTAGTACCTACATGGCTTCTTCTCTCTCTTGGATCTTCAATAAAAAGTTCTCCATGATCTTCATTGGAGATCTATTCGATCTAACTTTCTTTTGCGGTGTGTTTGTCGAGATCCGATGAATTGTGGGTTTATGGTCAGATTATCTATGAATATTATTTGAGTTTCCTCTGATTTCTTATATGCATGATTTCATATCCTTGTAATTCTCTTCGAGTTATGGGTTTTTTTTGGCCAACTTCATCTATAATTCTTGCAATGGGAGAAGTGCTTGGTTTTGGGTTCATACCGTGCGGTGTCCTCACCTAGTGACAGAAGGGGTAGCGAGGCACGCATCATGTTGTTGCCATCAAGGGTAAAAAGATGGGGTTTATATCATATTGCATGAATTTATCCCTCTACATCATGTAATCTAGCTTAAGGAGTTACTCTGTTTGTTATGAACTTAATACACTAGATGCATGCTGGATAGCGGTCGATGTGTGGAGTAATAGTAGTAGATGCCGAAAGTATCGGTTTACTTGTCTCGGATGTGATGCCTATATGTATGATCCTTGCCTTAGATATCGTCATGACTTTGCGCGATTCTATCAATTGCTCGACAGTAATTCGTTCACCCACCGTAATACTTTCTATCATGAGAGAAGCCTCTAGTGAGCACTGTGGCCCCCGGGTCTATTTTACACATTATATATGCAGATCTACATACAAAAATACCTTGCTGCACTTTTACTTATTTATTTCTATTTACGTACTATCACTATCAGATCTCACTTTGCAAGTAATCATAAAGGGATTGACAACCCCTTTATCGCGTTGGGTGCAAGTTTGTTTGTCTTTACACAGGTGCCTTGGTGCGTCATCTTGATACTCCTACTGGATTGATACCTTGGTTCTCAAACTGAGGGAAATACTTATCTCTACTTTGTTGCATCGCCCTTTCCTCTTCAAGGGAAAAACCAACACAAACTCAAGAAGTAGCAGGAAGAATTTCTGGCGCCGTTGCCGGGGAGTATTCAAGTGAAGCATATCTACCAAGTACCTATCGGAAATTCATCTCTTGCATTTACATTATTTGCCATTTGCCTCTCATTTTCCTCTCCCCCACTTCTAAAACAAAATTTACAAAAATATTTGCCTTTCTTTATTTTGCCTTTTTCGTTCACCCCTTTCTTTCACTTACTTTCTGTTTGATTGTGTGGGTTAGTCTACTTATCCTTATGGCTTGTCCTATCGCTATGATCATTACTCCCGAGAGCGAGGTTCTTAACTTTAAACAAAATGAGGGAGAAAACTTAAAAGATGCTTGGTATAGAATTTGCAATGATCAGAGTAGATCTACTCGTAAGCAATCTACTACCGTTCTACTTCGCAATTTTTATGTGGGTATTTCCCCTTGGAATAGGTATGTTCTTGACAACATCGTAGGAGGAAATTTCTTGGGTAGCCATACCGTTGATTCTTATGGTGCTTTAATAAATTTGGTAGGCTCACCCCCACTCATGGTTAATGGAACTACTTTAACTTTGGAACATGTGATGCGTAGGCTGGATATTATTGAAAATAAAGTTGCTACGATAGAACTCATTGAAAATTTGGATAAAAAGATCAACAATCAAATCACTCAATATGGATCCAAGGTGGGAATGACTTTGAAAAATTTAAAGGAGAAGGAACCCATAGTTAACGAAAAACTAGATCATGCTTCCGCTAGAATTGGCAAACTAAAAGATGTTATAACCAACTTGGGTTCCGCTTTTGCTGCTGTTCAGAACACTCTGAATTTTTCCCACAATAAGGCCACTAAGCTTGTTTATGTTCCTAAAAACAATGGTGAACCATCTAGTAAGAGAGATGAAGATCTTAAAATGTTGAGTGTTCACCCTACCTATCTTGATATCTTAAAAAAACCTATCATCACTGATGATTATCTTTGTTGCCTATCTAGGAGTATAATTATTGATAAAAATAAAAAAAAACTCCCTAATAATGATGATGGTATGAGTGGTTTGAGCACTAAAGATGACAATACTTGATTCTATTGCCTTACGCCTAGCTAAGGGCGTTAAATGATAGCGCTTGTTGGGAGGCAACCCAATGAATAAATTTATTTTTTCTTTTTACTTTCTGTTTTGTTGAGTCCACACCATCATGATTCTGTTATGATTTGTTTTTTATGTTTTAATTAGTGTTTCTACCAAGTAGAACCTTTATGATTAGTTTTGGTGATAGTTGTTTAATCATGCTGAAAAAAGACAGAAACTTTATGCTCACGAAATTATTTTTAATTCCAATCCAGAAAGAGATTTTGAGTTGATTCTTTTTTATGATGATTGATATGCAAATTTCCCTAATTTTCATAATTGTTTCAGAATTTTTGGGATAGCAGACGTACACGAAATATACAGATTGCTACAGATTGTTCTGTTTTTGACAGATTCTGTTTTTGATGTGTTGATTGCTTATTTTGATTAAACTATGGTTAGTATCGGGGGGTACGAGCCATGGAGAAGTGAGAATACAGTAATATAACATCAATATAAATGGAAATTAAGTTTACTACAGTACCTAAAAAGTTGGTGGTTTGTTTTCTTATGCTAATGATATCACGAGTTTCTGTTTAAGTTTTGTGTTGTGAAGTTTTCAAGTTTTGGGTTATGTTCTTATGGACAATGGAATAAAGAGTGGAAAGAGCCTAATCTTGCAGATTCCCAAGTCATCCCAAGCCAAATTCAAGGACACCAAAAATCCTAAGCTTGGGGATGCCCCGGGAAGGCATCCCCTCTTTCGTCTTCAATCCATCGGTAACGTTACTTGGAGCTATATTTTTATTTACCACATGATATGTGTTTTGCTTGGAGCGTCGTGTATTATAGGAGTCTTTGCTTTTTGTTTTATCACAATCATCCTTGCTTCACACTTTTTGAGAGGTACATGCACTCATTGTGAATTTGTTAGAATACTCAATGAGATTCACTTATATCTTTTGAGTTAGGCAATTTAGCTCGCATGTGCTTCACTTATATCTTTTGAGCTAGATAATTTTGCTCTAGTGCTTCACTTAAATCTTTGTAGAGCATGGCGGTGTCATATTTTGTAGAAATAAAAACTCTCGATCTTCACTTGTATCATTTTGAGAGCGCTCTCTCTAAGTAACTTGGTAATTGGCGTGTGTTATGAAATTAGTCCTAAATATGATAGGCATCCAAAGAGGATATAATAAAAACTTTCATATTCAAGTGCATTGGTTAGTAAGAGAAGTTTGATTCCTCACAATTAGTTTTGAGTGGATATGGTAATATTAGAGTTATGTTAGTAGGGTGTTGTGAATCTAGAAATACTTGTGTTAAGGTTAGTGATTCCCGTAGCATGCACGTATGGTCAACCGCTTTGTTATGAAGTCGAAGCATAATTGATTTATTGATTGTCATCCTTTGTGTGGCGGTCGGGATCGCACTATGGCTAACTCCTACCAACCATTCCCCTAGGAGTATGCGTTTAGCACTTTGTTTCGATTACTAATAAAACTTTCGCAATAAGTATATGAGTTCCTCATGACTAATGTGAGTCCATGATATAGATGCACTCTCACCTTCCACCATTGCTAACCTCTCTAGTGCTGCGCAACTTTCGCCGGTGCACAAACCCACCGTATACCTTCCACAAAACAGCCAACATACCTACCTATTATGGCATTTTCATAGGCATTCCGAGATATATTGCAATGCAACTTCCACCGTTCCGTCTCATGACATGTGCCATCACTTTCATATTGCCATTACATGATCGTAAGATAGCTAGCGAGATGTTTCAATGTCATACGCTAAGTTAGATCGTTGCACATCCCGGTACACTGCTAGAGGCATTTCATATAGAGTCATTATTGTTCTAAGTATCGAGTTGTAAGTAAATAAAAGTGTGATGATCATCATTATTAGAGCATTGTCCCATGTGAGGAAATAATAAAAAAAGAGGCCAGCGAAGCCCAAATACAAAAAAGAGGCCAAAGATGCCCACCAAAAAAAGGAAAAAAAGGAAATGAAAAAAGAGAGGCCAAAGAACCCAAACAAAAAAAGAGAGAAAAAGAGAGAAGGAACAATGCTACTATCTTTTTCCACACGTGTGCTTCAAAATAGCACCATGTTCTTCATGATACAGAGTCTCTTGTTTTGTCACTTTATATACTAGTGGGAATTTTCATTATATAACTTGGCTTGTATATTCCAATGATGGGCTTCCTCAAAATTGCCCTAGGTCTTCGTGAGCAAGCAAGTTGGGTGCACACCCACTAGTTTTTATTTTTGAGCTTCCATACGCTTATAGCTCTAGTGCATCTGTTGCATGGCGATCCCTACTCATTCACATTGATATCTATTGATGGGCACCTCCATAGCCCGTTGATACGCCGAGTCGATGTGAACATCTCCTCCTTTTTGCCTCACAACCTCCACCACACTCTATTCCACCTATAGTGCTATATCCATGGCTCACGCTCATGTATTGCGTGAGAGTTGAAAAAGTTTGAGAAAGTAAGAGTGCGAAAACAATTACTTGGCCAATACCGGGGTTGTGCATGATTTAAATTCGTTGTGTGGGGATGATGGAGCATAGCCAGACTATATGATTTTGTAGGGATAACTTTCTTTGGCCTTGTTATTTCAAAAGTTCATGATTACTTTGCTAGTATGCTTGAAGTATTATTGTTTTCATGTCAATATTATACTATTTTTTTGAATCTTATGGATCTGAACATTCATGCCACAATAAATAAGTTACAAAGAACAAATATGTTAGGTAGCATTCCACATCAAAAATTCGGTCTTTATCACTTCCCTACTCGAGGACGAGCAGGAGTTAAGCTTGGGGATGCTTGATACGTCTCCATCGTATCTATAATTTTTTATTGTTCCATGCTATTATATTATAAACTTGGGATGTTTCATATGTATTTATATGCTTTTTTATATCATTTTTGGGACTAATCTATTAACTAAGTGCCCAGTGCGAGTTTCTTTTTTTTCGTGTTTTTGACCTTTTTCAGATAAGAATATTAAACGGAGTCCAAACAGAATAAAACCTTCGGGATGAATTTTTCCATAAGAGAAGGGATTCAGAAGACTTGAGAACCAAGGCAGGGGGCTCGTGGGAGGTCACGAGCCCCCTAGGCACGCCCTAGGGGGGAGCCTAGCAGGCTCGCGGGCCCCCCGTGCCTCCTTTGCCCTACCTATTTCGCCTATAAATTCCCTAAAATCCTCAAACCAACACACAGAGCAACAAAATACTTTTCCGCCGCCGCAAGCTTCTGTTTCTGCGAGATCCCATCTGGGGACCATTCTGGCGCCCTTCCGGAGGGAGATTCGGACACGGAGGGCTTCTTCATCAGCACCATTGCCTCTCCGACGATGCGTGAGTAGTTCACCATGGACCTTCAGGTCCATAGCTAGTATCTAGATGGCTTCTTCTCTCTCTTGGATCTTCAATCCAAAGTTCTCCATGATCTTCATGGAGATCTATCCGATGTAACTTTCTTTTGCAGTGTGTTTGTCGAGATCCGATGAATTGTGGATTTATGATCAGATTATCTATGAATATTATTTGAGTCTCCTCTGATTTCTTATATGCATGATTTTGTATCCTTGTAATTCTCTTTGAGTTATGGGTTTCGTTTGGCCAACTTGATTTATATTCTTGCAATGGGAGAAGTGCTTGGTTTTGGGTTCATACCGTGCGGTGTCCTCACCTAGTGACAGAAGGGGTAGTGAGGCACGCATCGTGTTGTTGCCATCAAGGTTAAAAAGATGGGGTTTATATCATATTGCTTGAATTTATCCCTCTACATCATGTTATCTTGCTTAAGGCGTTATCCTATTTGTTATGAACTTAATACACTAGATGCATGCCGGATAGCGGTCGATGTGTGGAGTAATAGTAGTAGATGCACAAAGTATCGGTCTACTTGTCTCGGACGTGATGCCTATATGTATGATCATTGCCTTAGATATCGTCATGACTTTGCACGATTCTATAAATTGCTCGACAGTAATTCGTTCACCCACCGTAATACTTGCTATCATGAGAGAAGCCTCTAGTGAACACTATGGCCCCCAGGTCTATTTTACACATTATATATTCAGATCTACATACAAAAATACCAAAAATACCTTGCTGCACTTTTATTTATTTATTTCTGTTTACCTACTATCACTATCAGATCTCACTTTGCAAGTAATCGTAAAGGGATTGACAACCCCTTTATCGCGTTGGATGCAAGTTTGTTTGTCTTTGCGCAGGTGCCTTGGTGCCTCATCTTGATACTCCTACTAGATTGATACCTTGGTTCTCAAACTAGGGGAAATACTTATCTCTACTTTGATGCATCACCCTTTCCTCTTCAAGGGAAAAACCAACGTAAGCTTAAGAAGTAGCAGTGTGTCCGAACGTCGTAATCGTACTTTATTAGAGATGGTGCATTCTATGATGTCTCTTACCGATTTGCAGTTATCGTTTTGGGGTTATGCATTAGAGACAGCTGCATTCACTTTAAATAGGGTACCATAAAAATCCGTTGAGACGACACCATACGAACTGTGGTATGGCAAAAGACCAAAATTGTCGTTTCTTAAAGTTTGGGGATGTGATGCTTATGTCAAAAAGCTTCAGCCTGACAAGCTAGAACCCAAAGCGGAAAAGTGTGTCTTCCTAGGTTACCCAAAGGAGACAGTTGGGTACACCTTCTATCTCAAATCCAAGGGCAAAGTGTTTGTTGCTAAAAACGGAGCTTTTCTTGAGAATGAGTTTCTCTCGAAAGAATTGAGTGGGAGGAAGATAGAACTTGACGAGGTTGTCGAACCTCTAAACCCTCTAGATGGTTGTGCAGGGCAAGGGGAAACCCCTGTTGCTGCGGCGCCGGTTGAGGATCAAGTTGATGATGATAATCATGAAACTTCAGATCAAGTTGCTATCGGACCTTGCAGGTCGACAAGATCACGTACTGCTCCTGAGTAGTACGGTAATCTTGTCTTAACGATTACGTTGTTGGACAACAATGAACCTGCGAATTATGAAGAGGCAATGGTGGGCCCGGATTCCAACAAATGGCTGGTGGCCATGAAGTCCGAGATAGGATCCATGTACGAGAACAAAGTGTGTACTTTGGAAGTACTACCTGAAGGCCGCAAGGCTATTCAGAACAAATGGATCTTTAAGAAGAAGACGGACGCAGATAGTAATGTGACCGTTTATAAAGGTTGACTTGTGGCAAAGGGTTTTTCACTAGTTCAAGGAGTTGACTACGATGAGACTTTCTCACTGGTAGCGATGCTTAAGTCCATCCGAATCATGTTAGCAATAGCTGCCTTTTACGATTATGAAATCTGGCAGATGGATGTCAAAACGGAGTTACTTAACGGTTTTCCTAAGGAAGAGTTGTATATGATGCAACCCGAAGGTTTTGTCGATCCAAAGAAAGCTAACAAAGTATGCAAGCTCCAGCGATCCATTTATGGACTGGTGCAAGCATCTCGGAGTTGGAATAAGCGCTTTGATGAGGTGATCAAAGCATTTGGGTTTATACAAATGGTTGGAGAATCTTGTATTTACAAGAAAGTGAGTGGGAGCTCTGTGGCGTTTCTAATATTATATGTGGATGACATATTGCTGATTGGAAACAATGTGGAGCTTTTGGAGAGCATAAAGGATTACTTGAATAAAAGTTTCTCTATTAAGGAACTAGGAGAAGCTGCTTACATTCTAGGCATTAAGATCTATAGGGATAGATCAAAACGCCTGATAGGACTTTCACAAAGCACTTACCTTGATAAAGTTTTGAAGAAGTTCAAAATGGATCAGTCCAAGAAAGGGCTCTTGCCAGTATTACAAGGTATAAAATTGAGTAAGCCTTAGTGCCCAGCAACTACGGAAGATAGAGAACAAATGAGTTCCGTCCCCTACGCTTCACCCGTAGGTTCTATCATGTATGCAATGCTTTGCACTAGACCAGACGTCAGCTTGGCCATAAGTATGGCAGGCAGGTTTCAGAGTAATCCATGAGTGTATCACTGGACGGTGGTCAAGAATATTCTGAAGTACCTGAAAAGGACTAAGGAAATGTTTCTCGTTTATGGAGGTGACAAAGAGCTTGTCGTAAAAGGTTAGGTCGATGCAAGTTTTGACACCGATCCGGATGACTCTAAGTCTCAAACCGGATACGTATTTATTCTTAATGGGGGTGCAGTAAGCTGGTGCAATTCCAAGCAGAGCATCCTAGCAGATTCTACATGTGAAGCGGAGTACATGGCTGCCTCGGAGGCAGCAAAGGAAGATGTCTGGATGAAGCAGTTCATGACAGATCTTGGAGTTGTGTCGAGCACACTAGATCCATTAACTCTGTTATGTGACAACACCTGTGCCATTGCCTTAGCAAAGGAACCAAGGTTTCACAAGAATACCACACACATCAAACGACGCTTCAACCTCATCCACGACTACGTCGAAGGAGAGGACGTGCATATTTGCAAAGTGCACACGAATCAGAATGTAGCAGACCCGCTGACTAAACCTCTTCCACGGGCAAAACATGATCAACACTAAAACTGTATGGGTGTTCGATTTATTACAATGTAAATCACATGGCGATGTGAGGACTAGATTATTGACTCTAGTGCAAGTGGGAGACTGTTGGAAATATGCCCTAGAGGAAATGATAAATAGTTATTATTATATTTCCTGTTTAAATATAATCGTTTATTATCCATGCTATAATTGTATTGAATGAAAACATAGGTACATGTGTGGATACATAGACAAAACAATGTCCCTAGCAAGCCTCTAGTTGGCTAGCTAGTTGATCAAGGATAGTCAAGGTTTTTTGACTATTTGGAAAGTGTTGTTTCTTGATAATTGGATCACATCATTAGGAGAATCATGTGATGGACTAGACCCAAACTATGAACGTAGCATATTGATCGTGTCGTTTTATTGCTATTGTTTTCTGCGTGTCAAGTATTTGTTCCTATGACCATGATATCATATCACTCACTGGCACCGGAGGAATACCTTGTGTGCATCAAATGTCACAACGTAACTCGGTGACTATAAAGGTGCTCTACAGGTATCTCCGAAGACTGGGATTTTTCACTCCGTGTGACGGAGAGGTATCTCGGGGCCCACTTGGTAATACAACATCACACACAAGCCTTGCAAGCAATGTGACTAAGTGTAAGTCACAGGATCTTGTATTACGGAACGAGTAAAGAGACTTGCCGGTAACGAGATTGCAATAGGTATGCGGATACCGACGATCAAATCTCGGGCAAGTAACATACCAAAGGACAAAGGGAATGACATACGGGATTATATCAATCCTTGACACTGAGGTTCAACCGATAAGATCTTCGGAAAATATGTAGGATCCAATATGGTCATCTAGGTCCTGCTATTGGATATTGACCAAGGAGTACCTCGGGGCATGTCTACATAGTTCTTGAACCCGCAGGGTCTGCACACTTAAGGTTCGATGATGTTTTAGTATAGTTGAGTTATATGTGTGGTTACCGAATGTTGTTCGGAGTTCCGGATGAGATCACAGACGTCACGAGGGTTTCCGGCATGGTCCGGAGATGAAGATTGATATATAGGATGACTTCATTTGGTTACCGGAAGGTTTTCGGACATTATCGGGAATGTACCGGGAGTGACGAATGGGTTCCGGATGTTCACCGGGAGGGGGACAACCCACCCGGGGGAAGCCCAAAGGCCCTAGGGGTGGTGCACCAGCCCTTAGTGGGCTGGTGGGACAGCCCAAAGGGACCTATGCGCCAAGAAAGAAAAACCAAAGAAAAGGAAAAAAAGGGAAAGGTGGGAAGGAAGAGAAGGACTCCACATTCCAATCCTAGTTGGACTAGGATAGGAGTAGGACTCCTCCTCCTCCCTGGCCGGTGCACCCTTGAGGGCTTGGCCCTCAGGGCAAGCCTCCTCCCCCTCCCTCCTATATATAGTGGTGATTTAGGGCTGATTTGAGACAAATCTACCATGTGCAACTCAGATCTAGACACCATAGTTTTACCTCTAGATCGTATTTCTGCGGAGCTCGGGTGGAGCCCTGCACGAGTAGATCCTTCACCACCACCGGAGTGTTGTCACGCTGCTAGAGAACTCATCTACTTCTCCATCTTGCTTGCTAGATCAAGAAGGCCGAGATCATCGTCGAGCTGTACGTGTGCTGAACGCGGAGGTGACGTCCGTTCGGCACTAGATCGGAGCGGATTGTGGGACGGATCTCGGGACGGTTCGTGGGACGGTTCACGGGGCGGATCGAGGGACGTGAGGACGTTCCAGTACATCAACCGTGTTTCTTAACGCTTCCTGCTGTGCAATCTACAAGGGTACGTAGATCCAAATCTCCTCTCGTAGATGGACATCACCATGATTGGTCTTCGTGTGCGTAGGAAATTTTGTGTTTCCCATGCAACGTTCCCCAACAATCCGCTCCTGTCAGCGATGCCCAAGAGGATACTGGAGGAGGGACTTCCAAATCAGAGAGATCGCAACTTGAAGAGGCGATGGGTAAATTGGACATCTCCGAGGAAGAAGTGATACGTCTCCAACGTATCTACTTTTCCAAACTCTTTTGCCCTTGTTTTGGACTCTAATTTGCATGATTTGAATGGAACTAACCCGGACTGACGTTGTTTTCAGCAGAATTGCCATGGTGTTGTTTTTGCGTAGAAATAAAAGTTCTCGGAATGACCTGGAAACTTACGAGGATTTTTTGTGGAATATATAAAAAATACTGGCGCAAGAATTACCTGAGGACACGGAGCCAGGAGCACACAAGCCCAGGAGGCGCGGCCACCCCCCTGGTCGCGCCTGGCAGGCTTGTGAGGCCCTCGTGGCTCCGTAGCCTCCAACTCCAACTCTATATATTCTCTCTCGCCCAGCAAAAAATAGGAGAGAAGAGTTGATACGTCTCCAACATATCTATAATTTTTTATGGTTCCATGCTATTATCTTGTCAAACTTTGGATGTTTTGCATGCCTTTTATTTATTTTCTAGGACTAACTTATTAACTCAGTGCCAAGTGCTAGTTCCTGTTTTTTCCATGTCTTTGACCCCTTTCAGAGGACATTTTGAAACGGAGTCCAAATGGAAGAAAATCCCCGAAAAGATTTTTTTTGGAACGGAAGAAGATCGGAGAACTTGGGAGCCAAGCCAGTAGAGCCCCACGGGCCCCACAAGCCCCCACCCCGCGGCCAGGGGGCCGCGCCATCCAGGCTTGTGCGCCCCCTGGAGGTCCCCTGACCTAGATCTTGCGCCTATATATTCCCAAATATTCCCAAAAAGTCAAGAGACGATCGCAATTACTTTTCCGCCGCCGCAAGCTTCTGTCTCCGCAAGATCCCATCTCGGCACGTCCTGGTGCCCTGCCGGAGGGGGGTTCGGATACGGAGGGCTTCTTCATCAACACCATGACCTCTCCGATGATGCGTGAGTAGTTCACCATAGACCTACGGGTCCATAACTAGTAACTAGATGGCTTCTTCTCTCTCTTGGATCTTCAGTACAAAGTTCTCCATGATCTTCATGGAGATCTATCTGATGCAATCCTCTTTTGCGGTGTGTTTGTCGAGATCCGATGAATTGTGGATTTATGATCAGATTATCTATGAATCTTATTTGAGTTTCTTCTGATCTCTCTTATGCATGATTTCATATCCTTGTAATTCTCTTCGAGTTGTGGGTTTTGTTTGGCCAACTAGATCTATGATTCTTGCAATGGGAGAAGTGCTTGGTTTTGGGTTCATACCGTGCGGTGACCTCACCCAGTGACAGAAGGGGTAGCGAGGCACGCATCATGTTGTTGCCATCAAGGGTAAAAAGATGGGGTTTTCGTCATTGGTTTGAGATTATCCATCTACATCATGTCATCTTGCTTAAAGCGTTACCCTGTTCGTCATGAACTCAATACACTAGATGCATGCTGGATAGCGGTCGATGTGTGGAGTAATAGTAGTAGATGCAGAAAGTATCGGTCTACTTGTCTCGGACGTGATGCCTATATGCTAGATCATTGCCTTAGATATCGTCATGACTTTGCACGGTTCTATCAATTGCTCGACAGTAATTTGCTCACCCACCGTGATATTTGCTATTTTGAGAGAAGCCTCTAGTGAACACTATGGCCCCCAGGGTCTACTCCACACCATATTTTCAGCCTTACACTTTTTACTTCGTTGCACTTTCCGCCTTCAGATCTCACTTTGCAAACAATCTTGAAGGGATTGACAACCCCTTTGAAGCGTTGGGTGCAAGCTTGTTTGTGTTTGCGCAGGTACTTTGGACTTGACGAGGCCCTCCTTCTGGATCGATACCTTGGATCTCAAACTGAGGGAAATACTTACTGCTCCTATGTTGCATCACCCTTTCCTCTTCAAGGGAAAAACCGACGCAAACCATAGAAGTAACAAGAAGAATTCCTAAGCGCCAGGGAAGGACTTTTGTTGCCGCAGCAAGAGTTCATTGCGTTTCACGACACAGAGCCGCCGCCACCGCTTGTTCTTCCTTTGGAGGGCAGATCTAGAGTCCATTCTGGGCTCCGGAGAGGGGAAATCGACGCCGTCGTCATCACCAACCATCCTTCATCGCCAATTCCACGATGCTCTTCATCGTTCGTGAGTAATCTCATCGTAGGCTTGCTGGACGGTGATGGGTTGGGTGAGATCTATCATGTAATCGAGTTAGTTTTGATGGGGTTTGATCCCTAGTATCCACTATGTTTTAAGATTGATGTTGCTACTACTTTGCTATGCTTAATGCTTGTCACTAGGTCCCGAGTACCATGATTTCAGATCTGAACCTATTATGTTTTCATCAATATATGTGTGTTCTTGATCCTATCTTGCAAGTTGTAGTCACCTACTATGTGTTATGACCCGGCAACCCCGGAGTGACAATAACAGGAACCACTCCCGGAGATGACCATAGTATGAGGAGTTCATGTACTCACTATGTGTTAATGCTTTGTTCTGGTTCTCTATTAAAAGTAGACCTTAATATCCCTTAGTTTCCATTAGGACCATGCTGCCACGGGAGGGATGGACAATAGATGTCATGCAAGTTCTTTTCCATAAGCATGTATGACTAAATACGGAATACATGCCTACATTACATTGATGAACTGGAGATAGTTACATATCACCCTATGTTATAACTGTTACATGATGAATGGCATCCGACAGAATTATCCATCACCAATCCAATGCCTACGAGCTTTTTCTACTGGTCCTTGCTAAGTTACTTTACCGCTCCTGTTGTCACTACTGCTACTGTTACCGCTGCTACCGTTACTATCACACTACCCTGCTACTGAAACTTTGCTGCAGATACTAAGTCTTTCAAGTGTGGTTGAATTGACAACTCAACTGCTAATACTAGAGAATATTTTTTGGCTTCCCCTTGTGTTGAATCTACGAATTTGGGTTGAATACTCTACCCTCGAAAATTGTTGCGATCCCCTATACTTGTGGGTTATCAAGACCTTTTTCTGGCGCCGTTGCCGGGGAAGCATAACTCTATTCTCTGAGTCACTTGGGATTTATGTCTGTTGATCACTATGAGGAATCCGAGAGATCAAAAAACTAAAGTCTTGCCTTCAACTACGAGGATAGGTAAGGAACTGCCATCTAGATCTGCACTTGATTCACCTTTAGTTATGAGTAAATTTGCGACACCACCACCTATTGGTAATTCTGATATGTCGCTTGTGCTTGATGATGCTACTTATGCCATACATGATGCTTATGATGATGCTTTGCTTGATAATGATTTGCCACTGGGTGCATTTCTTGATGCACATATTGCTAGAGTTACTGCTGAATGTGATGATACTTCTGAAACTGATGAAATTATTGAATTGGAACCTGCTGTTACACATGTTAGACCTAGCTCTCCTAGATATGAATTGCCTGATATACCTAAGGCTTATGTTATGGAGGGAGAGGTAACTGAAGACTTTCTTGCTTGTAGGGATAGCTATGATCTTGAGAATTTATTGCGCAAGTGGAAAGAAAAATCTCTGAATGCTAGAATGAAATATGATCCTAAGTTTGCTACTTCACCCATCTTTGTTACCGATAAGGATTATGAATTCTCTGTTGATCCTGAGTTGATCACTTTGGTTGAATCTGATCCTTTTCATGGTTATGAGTCTGAAACAGTTGTAGCACATCTTACTAAGTTGAATGATATAGTCACCCTATTCACGAATGAGGAAAAGATTCATCATTACTATATCCTTAAGTTGTTTCCTTTCTCACTAAAGGGTGATGCTAAGACTTGGTTTACTTCTCTTGCTCCTGGTTGTGTGCGTAGTCCCCAGGATATGATATACTACTTCTTTGAGAAATATTTTCCTGCCCATAAGAAACAAGCTGCCTTACAGGATATATATAACTTTGTGCAAGTTGAAGAAGAGAGTCTACCACGAGCTTGGGGGAGGCTTATCCAGTTACTGAATGCTTTGCCTGATCACCCTCTTGAGAAAAATGAAATACTTGATATCTTTTATAATGGACTAACCGATGCTTCTAGGGACCACCTAGATAGTTGTGCTGGTTGTGTTTTCAGGGAAAGAACTGTGGAACAAGCTAAAATTCTATTGAATAATATCTTGAGCAATGATAATGCTTGGACTATTCCCGAACCACCTCCGAAGCCAACTCCAAAGAAAAGAGGTATTCTATTCCTCAGTCGTGAAGATATGCAAGAAGCCAAGAAATCTATGCAAGAGAAAGGTATTAAATGTGAAGATGTTAAGAATGTACCACCTATCAAAGAAATACATGGTCTTGATAACCCGACACAGGTAGTAGAGGTAAATTATCTTCATAGATTCAATGAGAGTGATATTCCTTATGATAAACCTGCTAGCTTGTGCTTACATGAATTTGATAACTTCATTGCCAAACAACAAAGCTTCAATGATTATGTTAGCAGACAATTGAGACAAAATGTTCGTATGATTAATCATATAAGTGCTTGTGTGGATAGAAATGTCAATGACCTTAAGCTTTTGAGTAAACATGCCTCTATGCTCACTACTCAAGTAGAACAAGTACTTAAGGCTCAAAATGACTTGCTCAGTGAGTTGAATGACAATTCTGTTAGAGTTGTCACTAGAGGTGGTAGAATGACTCACGAACCTTTGTATCCTGAGGGCCATCCTAAGAGAATTGAACAAGATTCTCAAGGAGTTAGCACTAATGCACCTAGTCATCCTGGTAATAGGAAGAAAAAGAAAGATGATAGGAACTTGCATGCTAGCAAACCTGTTGTTGTTACACCCGAGAATCCAAATGATGTCTCTATTTCTGATGCCGAAACACAATCTGGTGATGAACATGAGCCTAGTGATAATATTGATAGTGGTGTTCATGTTGATTCTCAACCTAGTAATGATAAGGATGTGGAGATTGAACCTGCTGTTGATCTTGACAACCCACAACCTAAGAACAAGAGATATGATAAGAACGAATTTATTGCTAGAAAGCCTGGTAGAGAAAGGGAACCGTGGGTTCAGAAACCCATGCCCTTTCCTCCCAAACCATCCAAGAAAAATGATTATGAGGATTTTGAGCGCTTTGTTGAAATGATTAGACTTGTCTTTCTGCAAATGTGTTTGACAGATATGCTTAAGATATCTCCTTATGCTAAGTACATGAAAGATACTGTGACTAATAAAAGGAGGATACCTGAGGTTGAGATTTCCACCATGCTTGTAATTACACCTTCAAGGATGGGACTCCTAAGAAACTAGGTGATCCCGGAGTGCCCACTATACCTTGCTCCATTAAAGGAAATTATGTTAGAACTGCTTTATGCGATCTTGGAGCTGGTGTTAGTGTTATGCCTCTCTCTTTATATCGTAGACTCGAATTGGATAAGTTGACACCTACTGAAATGTCTTTGCAAATGGGCGACAGATCAACTGCTTTTTCTATCGGCATTTGTGAGGATGTGCCTGTTGTGGTTGCTAACGTTACTATCTTAATGGACTTTGTTATTCTGGATATTCCCGAGAATGATGCCATGGCGGTCATCCTTGGAAGACCCTTTTTAAACACTGCAGGGGTTGTTATTGATTGCAACAAAGGCAATGTCACTTTCCATGTTAATGGTAATGAGCATACGGTGCACTTTCCGAAGAAACAACGTCGAGTACATTGCATCAATGCTATTGAAAAATCTTCATCAATTCTTATTGGAAGCTTTGAATGCCCTATACATACTGTCAAGATGAAGTATGATTTACTTGTTGGGGATATGCACATCCCCGTTGAGGTAACCTAGTGATTATTTGAAAATTCTCCGGTTTTATGTGATTCGAAAAAAGTTTGTCAAGGAGACTTGATCAACCTCATTGACGGATTTCTTTTGATGACCATGATATGGATGAATCTAGAAGTCACAACCTTCTGTTCCCAACTTTTACTTTTGGTTGTTTAGAAGAAAAATGATAAATTTAGCTTTATTTTTCCTATTTTCTGCTTTTTCCGTCCCTTAGAAAAGTGACCCAAAAATAAAAATTCTTCAAATGCCATGAAATTCAAGTATGATTTTTTCTGGAATATTTGAGAATTTCTGAGATAGGAAGCTAGTCAGGGGGATGCACCAGTGGGCCATAAGCCTAGGAGGCGCAGGCACCCCCCTGGTCGCGCCTGGCAGGCTTGTGGATCCCACGTGGCCCCCTCCACTTATTCCAGCTCCCATCTCCTTCTTATACCTCCAGAAAAAATCATTCCATAGCTCAAACCCGTGTTCTTGCTCTTCTTGCTGCATTTTTCGGTCTCCTTGTGCAAAGCCCCATTCACCAAACTGTTTTGGGGAATTGTTCCTTGGTATGTGACTCCTCCATTGGTCCAATTAGTTTTTGCTCTAGTGCTTTATTTGTTGCGTATTTTTGCTGCCTTGGTGACCCTGTTCTTGAGCTTTGCATGTTAATTTTAGTTGGTCCCAAGTAGCTTTGATGCATGATATGGCCTCTAGGCACTTGTAGGAGTAGTTGCTATGAGTTTTGTTGAGCCTTGTTTACTTTTATTTTGAGTCACTAAAAATTTCAGAAAAAGAAGATGTTCAGGAGAAACTATCATGGTGGTTCCTCAAGCAAAAGGGGTCCCCGTCTCTCGATTCGGGAACCCGATCTTTATCAGCCGAGGAACGCACAGGTACAACCATGTGAATGACCTTCCGATGAATTCATGATTGATGCAGGTTTCAAGGACGAGTTTGATACATTTGTTCACAACGCTGGGCTCGAAGAATTCATCTCCAACAAATGCGAACAGTATACTACACTTAGTGCCTCTTTTGTTTGTAGATTCAAATTTTGAGTTGGTCGTGACTCATCCATACTGTTTGATCTTTATGACAAATCGTATACCATGGATTTAGAGGATTTTAATAGAATTTGCAAGATACCTGATTGGGGTAGCCCCAATGATCCTCCTAAGTCTTCGGTTAGAGATTTTATTTCTAGTATAATTGTTGGAGAAACTAGAGATATTACGCATGCTACCATGGGGAGCATTCATTTCCCTGCCTTACATTATTTTGCCCTCTTCATAGGTAGATGCATTAACAGCAAGATTGAGCATTGTCACCTCTGCGCACCTGACCTTAGTATTCTTAAGAGCACAGTAACCGGTGATAGAAGTTTCAACATGGGAGCTATAATCGCGAGGAGGCTAAATAATAATGCTAATGAAGGGGATTTCTTTGGTGGGATCTATGCCACTCGCATAGCAAATTTTCTTGGAATACCCATACGCACAGGAGATCCCCCACTCCATACAGCTTTGCTTGATCGCGCCGCTGTGACACGCTATCAGTTCCTTGAGAGGGATAATGAATCCCTCCTATACCGGTTAATATTTAACCGACAGCGTGTTTTCCATATTACCCTTCCTGCTCCTGCCTTCTTTGACTTTCAGGTAAAACGGAGATATTACATAACCAGAGGAGAGGCAGAGGAGTATGAGAGGGAGGCGAAGGCTGCTCGCCTCCGTGAGGCAGCTATTCACGCGGTAGCTGTCGCGCTCGTGTACAAGCCCCATTTTGATTTTGGATATCGCCCGAACCAGCCATGGGAGTATACCAACTTAGGCCAAAAGCCTAAGCTTGGGGGAGTACGTGTTTCTCACCGACTTTATATTCATGCTCGCACATTCACTTTGATAGTCGGTTTTCACACTTTGCCATTGTATCATCCATGCTAGTTTATTTCTTTTTCTCGCTTTCTTCTCGTGTGTTTGTTTAAATTGAGAGAAACAAAAAAAGTTAGTTGAAAGTTTACTTCCCAGCTTGCTTAGTGGTTTTTAAAAAGAAAACCCAAAAAGATTTCCCGTTCTTCTTTTGCTTGTTGGGATCTTTCCCGTGTAAATGGTTTTCTTTTTCTTTGGGTCAAGGTAGAAGACCATGATTAAAATGTTTAGTGGCTCTCATATGCATAATTGTTTATCCGTCAAAGAGCCATATTACTTTGTCTTCTCCTCTGAGTTTGCTTGCAGATTCTAGCTTGGTCCAATGCACGAACACTCTCATTAATATTCACATCATTCGGTCGGGCAAGTGAAAGGCGATAATGACGATATATCATGAACTGACTGAGCCTGGAAAAGCTGGTATGAACTCGACCTATTTTGTTTTTCTAAATATGACTAGCTCATTGTTCCTAATTCAGCATTGTTATGAGAGAAACATGTTTGCAATGACAACTTAGAGATCATAGTTTCTGATGCCATGCTTAATTAGCTAGGAGCTTATAATGGTTTGTCTTGGATGCCAACATGAATTTCAACATGATTATGATGTAGTATGATAGGATGGTACCCTCCTTTGAATGATTCAAGTGGCTTGACTTGGCACATGTTCACGCATGTAGTTGAAACAAAATCAACATAGCCTCTATGATATTCATGTTTATGGTGATTTATATCCTACTCATGCTTGCACTCAACGTTGGTTAATTTCAATGCATATTGATGATTGTTGTCGCTCTCTAGTTGGTAGCTTCCCAGTCTTTTGCTAGCCTTCACTTGTACTAAGCGGGAATACTGCTTGTACATCCACTTCCATAAACCCAAAAGTTGTTCCATATGAGTCCACCATACCTACCTATATGCGGTATCTACCTATCGTTCCAAGTAAATTTGCATGTGCCACTCTCTAAATCTTCAAGTAATAATCTTTTTTGTATGCCCGAACCGCTCATGTGATGACAAGGGGCGGTCACTATCTTCCATGCTAGGCGTGTTATCCTCGATACGTGTTTATTCACTATCACTCACGAGAAAGGGGCCAGTAATCGGAATGCCCAGTTCCATGCTCAAATCAAAAATATAATTGTAGACAAAACTCCCCCTAGATTGTTGTTGGTATGGACGACACCCGAGGATTCGGCTAGTCGTGGAGTGTGATTGATCGATGGTGGGGGAGTCAAAACTTTACTTTTCTATTTGGGAACCGCCTATAATTTGTGTAGCATGGAAGATGGTGAAAACTCTTGGTCATCGCGTTGACAATGAAAGCATGCCACCCAAAATTATTTATCTCTGTTTTTAAAAGCTTGAGCTCTGGCACCTGTGCAAATCAATGCTTCCCTCTGTGAAGGGCCTATCTATTTACATTTCTGTTGAGTCATCCTCTTCTTATCAAAAGGCGCCAGTTAGAGAGCACCTGTGTCATTTTTATGCTTTGCTATTAATTGATATTGAGTATGACTGTGACTGGATCTTCTTTGCCATGAATTACAATGTTCAGTCAGCCCTTGGTCTTTGAAGGTGCTTTGCATTTATGTTTTACGGTCTCAAAAAGGGCTAGCGAGATACCATCTGTTCATATTGTATTATGATTGTTTTGATTGAAGTGTTGACGTTAGAAACTTATTATTGTTGCTTGCTAGTTGATTATGCCATTCATATGAGTACACCATGAGACCTAAATGTTATTGATTATGTGGTTATCTTATGATCTTGCTGAAAATCTGAATATGAGTTAGACATAATTACAACAACAAGATCAAACAGAGTTTGTAAAAGTTTTTCTTTTGTCTCTTTCAGTTTGTCAACTGAATTGCTTGAGGACAAGCAAGGCTTTAAGCTTGCGGGAGTTGATACGTCTCCAACTTATCTACTTTTCCAAACTCTTTTGCCCTTGTTTTGGACTCTAATTTGCATGATTTGAATGGAACTAACCCGGACTGACGTTGTTTTCAGCAGAATTGCCATGGTGTTGTTTTTGCGTAGAAATAAAAGTTCTCGGAATGACCTGGAAACTTTGAGGATTTTTTGTGGAATATATAAAAAATATTGGCGCAAGAGTTACCCGAGGACACGGAGCCAGGAGCCCACAAGCCCAGGAGGCACGGCCACCCCCCTGGCCGCGCCTGGCACGCTTGTGAGGCCCTCGTGGCTCCGCATCGTCCAACTCCAGCTCTATATATTCTCTATCGCCCAGAAAAAATTAGGAGAGAAGAGTTCATCGCGTTTCACGACACGGAGCCGCCGCCACCATCTGTTCTTCCTTTGGAGGGCAGATATGGAGTCCGTTCTGGGCTCCGAAGAGGAGAAATCGACGTCGTCGTCATCACCAACCATCCTTCATCGCCAATTCCATGATGCTCTTCATCGTTCGTGAGTAATCTCATCGTAGGCTTGCTGGACGGTAATGGGTTGGATGAGATCTATCATGTAATCGAGTTAGTTTTGATGGGGTTTGATCCCTAGTATCCACTATGTTCTAAGATTGATATTGCTACTACTTTGCTATGCTTAATGCTTGTCACTAGGGCCCGAGTGCCATGATTTCAGATCTGAACCTATTATGTTTTCATCAATATATGTGTGTTCTTGATCCTATCTTGCAAGTTGTAGTCACCTACTATGTGTTATGACCTGGCAACCCCGGAGTGACAATAACCAGAACCACTCCCGGAGATGATCATAGTATGAGGAGTTCATGTATTCACTATGTTCTAATGCTTTGTTCCAGTTCTCTATTAAAAGGAGACCTTAACATCCCTTAGTTTCCATTAGGACCGCGCTGCCACGGGAGGGATGCACAATAGATGTCATGCAAGTTCTTTTCCATAAGCATGTATGACTAAATACGGAATACATACCTACATTACATTGACGAACTGGAGCTAGTTACATATCACCCTATGTTATAATTGTTACATGATGAATGTCATCTGACATAATTATCCATCACCGATCCAATGCCTACGAGCTTTTCCTACTGGTCCCTGCTAAGTTACTTTACCGCTCCTGTTGTCACTACTGCTACTGTTACCGCTGCTACCGTTACTATCACACTACTCTGCTACTGAAACTTTGATGTAGATACTAAGTCTTTCAGGTGTAGTTGAATTGACAACTCAAGTGCTAATACTCGAGAATATTCTTTGGCTTCCCCTTGTGTCGAATCAACAAATTTGGGTTGAATACTCTACCCTCGAAAACTGTTGTGATCCCCTATACTTGTGGGTTATCAAGAAGCAACGCCCTTCATGATTGATGATCGTGTCAAGGATGGTCCGGCGAAGTGCTTTTTGGCTGGTAAGATTTTGTACCGTAATCAATACCACATCCAAATCATCACCAATGCACTCTGGTCGGCGTGGGGGAACCCGCGAGGTCTTCAGTTTCGATCGGTGGGCTCCAATATGTTTGTGTCGAAATTTGAAAACTAGAGAGACGGGGATATGGTCTGGGCAGGATCACCATGGCACTTGAACAAAAACGTTGTCATCTTGGCGGAGTTTGAAGATTACATGAGACCAGATGTGGTGAAGTTTAACCGGCTCGATGTGTGGGATATGGTTTTGAACCTTCCATACAATTTGAGAGATGATGCATGGGTTGTGCCAATTGCCAAATAGATTGATAACCAGGTATGGACACCTAGCTTCGATCATGCTGGAGGATATCTCCGGGCCAGGGCTACTATCGATGTGGACAAGCCGCTGTGGAGGTGGATTTTGATTGACTTGGCCAGGAGGAAGACGGTTGATCCGTACGACATCCAATACGAGCAAATTCCATACTTATCCTTCTCGTGTGGGCGTCTAGGGCACTCGGAGCTTTATTGTCCAACTCTAGGGACGCGGGATTCTAAGGGGGATCTTCCCTTCGGTTCATCTCTGCGGGCTCCTGAGTACAGGAAACCGGTGACGAGCGAGAATTCATCTCGCAGCCAGTATAGTGAGTCTAGCAACAAGCAGGGGTTGAAGAATTCAAGCTCCAAGAAGAACACCGGGGAGGAAGTCTCTTCTTCAGTAAAGAACAACAATAGGGGTTCTCATAACAAGCGAAAGGACGCTCCAACTCAAGTCTATGTGCCAAAGAACACGCTTATGATCAGTAAAACACCTTTTGATGAGCAGCAGATCGGCATCGAGGGGACTACGGAGGATGATATTCAGTTTGGCGAGATCCTAAGAAGAAGAAGCCTACACGTGACAATTCGGCAGAGACCGTGACGCGATCCTGCCAGTCGCAATGAGTTGTATCAGTTGGAACTGCCGGGGGCTTGGGAACCCCGAGGCAGTTCGTGAGCTTCGCAGCATTGTGAATCTAGAAGGCCCCTATGGTGTCTTTGTTATGGAGACAAAGATTATAGGTAAAAGAGTGGAAGATCTGCAACATACTCTTGGCTTTGGAGGATGTTTTGCAGTAGATAGTGTTGGGTTATGTGGTGGAGTTGTCCTTTTTTGGTCTAAGGATGCTAACATTGAGATAAAGAATTATAGCACCTCGCATATAGATGTTATGGTGCAGAATAAAGATATGAATACGCCGGCTTAGAGGTTTACAGGTTTTTATGGAGCGCCTAGAGCAACATATAGGCACAATAGCTGGCACTCTTTGCATATGTTGCATGCCATGTCGCATCAGGCATGGCTCTGTATGGGAGACTTCAATGAAACTGTAGGATCGAAAGTATGTCTAGATGAGGTGATTAGACTACTTGACAAGATTTTTTTTGCCTTTTCCCAATTTTACTTGAGAGGCAGCTATGGCAGTTATAACAAGTCAGGTACACCATACACATGCAGTTCTAATAGTATAGCGGAGGAAAGTAAACATGTAAGTGTAAATAGAGGAGTAAGATAGGGAGATCAAATGCATGAGGTTGACACGGTAATTTTTGGAATGGTTCCAATAGGTGGCGCTATAGTACGTCCATGTTAGTGGAGACTTCAACCCACGGAGGGTAACGGTTGTGAGAGTCCACGGAGGGTCCACAAAGAAGCGGCCTTGTCTATCCCACCACGGCTTCCATCCACACAGGACTAGCCTTATTGACAGTAGATCTTCACGAAGTAGGCGATCTCCTTGCCCTTACAAACATCTTGGTTCAACTCCACAACACGAAGTAGGAGGCTCCCAAGCGACACCTAACCAATCTAGGAGGCACCACCCTCCAAAAGGTAATAGATGGGGTAGATCAATGAACTCCTTGCTCTTGTGCTTCTAAAGACAGTCTCCGCAACACAAATCACTTTCTCACACAATATGCATGGGTAGGAGAGGTTTATTTGGTGGAAAGCAGTTTGGGGAGGCTAGACATCAAGTTTCAAATAATTGGATTGGAATATCTTGGTCTCAACACATGAGTAGGTGGTTCTCTCTTAGAAAATGGATCTGGAAATGAAGTGTGTGTTCAGAGTGCTTCTCCCACAAATGAGACGTTATTGAAGGGGTGTATATAGGCAGCAACCAAAATCCAGCTGTTACACACAAAAGAGCAAACTCGGTGACACCGAAGTTGGAAACTCAGTGGTACCGACTAGCACTAAAGGTGTGAACTTTTGAATCTCGGTGAGACCGATATATACAACTCGGTGGCACCGAAAAGGTGACTAACGGTCAAATGACCAAACTCGGTGGCACCGATACTCAAACTCGGAAATTCTGATTTTGTGTATCTTGGCAACAGAATGTTGGTCACCCAAACTCGGTAGCACACACGCAGTTTCGGTTGCACCGATTTGGTGGGAATGGATAGGGTTCTGTCTGAGGTTCAAACTCGGTGGGTCCAATGTGGAAATGTTGGTGACACCAAATTTGTGAATGTGGAACTTGACAGAGTGGATATGTGGGAAAAATGACTGGGTGTTTTGGTGGCTAACTTTGAGCATCTGAGCAATCAGTTCATTTTACTACCTCACCCCCTTTTAATAGTATTGGCTTTCCTATGGACTCAAAAAGTGATTTCTCACAAATATAAATCAAGAGTCTTCTAGCTTGAAGCTTGCGCCAATATTATTCATTTCTTGCATCAAGGGGCATCTCCACAAAAACCTTAAGCCATAGCATCTTTTGAAATTTTCTGAAATATACTTGGAAAACACATTAGTCTAATGATGCATATGTTGTGATCAATTATCAAAACTACCCTAGGGAGCAATTGTGCTTTCAATCTCCCCCTTTTTGGTAATTGATGACAACATATAGATCAAAGCTTCGACAAAAGATATAATCAATGATTACCATCGATCCTTTGAGAAGTATGTGAAAAGCAAGAGCTCCCCCTAAATTTGTGCATTATTTAGAATTTGCATTTGAATGCAAATGCACAATCGATTAGAACCATGGGTTACTCTTCCATGTCACATACATCTCGGTGGTGCGTAAAAATAATAGCAATGCACATGACACCAACAAGATAAGTGAGTGATCATCACAAGGATAGCTAAGAGATGATATCGTAGCATCATACAGGATAAAGCGTATGATCAATCACACTGATAGGATAAAGTCATCCAGAAACCAAAGTTTTTAAAACCAAATGAGAGCAAATAAAGTCAAAAACTCTCTCTCACACGAAGTCTATGACCTATACATTTCTCCCCCTTTGGCAACAAGTTACCAAAAAGTTCAAAAGTATAGAACTATTCGTCTCTCTCGGTAGCTGATGATGGAGTCGATAGACAACGTCTACGAAGTCGTCTGTTGATGTCCCTGGAGCTGGAGGAGTTGATACTGGAGGTGCTTGAGCTGGAGCTGGTGCTAAAGGTGTTGAAGCTTGTGCTGAGGATGTCTGACCTGTCTCGTGCGCTCGAACAACAGCTGATCGAGAACTGGTGCTGAACCTTGTAGTAGTGGGAGGAGGAGACTCATGCTCATCATCATCATCATCTTCATCTTCATCCTCTGAGCGTGGAATCTCCACAGAGTCAACTTCATGTTGAAGGTGTCTCACAATGGTGGTCAACTCAGTTACCTTCACATCCATGTTATGGAATTTTGTCTCCACAACTCTCTCAAGACTCTTCTGATTTTGCATGATCTCATGAATGTTCTTCTCCATGCCTTGGACAATGCTAACTAGAAATGCCATTTGCTCAACTTGAGTTCTGAGTTGTGGAACTGGAGGTGGCCTATTTCTAGCAGCTTTAGCCTCTGTTGACATTCTTGTTGCAGCTGAGTTGGGATCATTGTCATCCATCACAACCTCATTATCTTGAAATTCAGTCTAAAGAGGTAGATGGGGACGATAAAGTAGATATGCATGATTGTCTAGCTTGGCATTGATGAGCATCTGAATGTAAGGTGCATATCCACAGGATCTCTTCTGATCCGCACCAGTTCTCCGGATAGTCTCACCTATCAAGTTCATCACTCTAAATCTGGTATGCGTGTGTATCAGGTGTAGCAGGTTGATAGAATATCCCCTGATCGTCTTGTCATCACCTGACTTAGGCATGAGGGTGTATCGCAGTATAGTGTTCGTGTGGGAATGCCAGCTTGAAGAAAATACATTGAACCAAACTTGTGACTGGCCAAGTATTGATGTGGAATGGTCTTGTACATATTGGCCATGGAGTTGTGATTTTGCTTAGCGTCTACATATACATCTACATTTGATTTTTCCTTCTCGGGAGCATCAATGATAGCAGCCCATTCAGCAATTGTAGCTTCATACCTATGTCCATCGGTCATCCACACTAAAGAATCTTCATAAAAGTGCAGAGATGCATAGAATTGCATGATCAGCTCGTCATTCCTTGTGGTCATCTCCTTCCCAACAAATTTTTCAATTTCCACTGCCTTGAAGTTCTCTCGGACACGTGGAAAGAAATCTTCGTTATGCTTTATGTATGCCCAGTCGACATACCTCATATCACTGACAGCAGGACTCTTGTCAAATAAGACAGTCTCATAAAAGTCTTGTTGTTCCTTGGTGTAGTTCTTCTCCTGACAACATATGGATCAAGGGATCTCCACTTTCTCAGTCTGGCATCCTTCCTCTTCTTCATATCCTTTGCTATAGGATGAGCAACATTGTGGAGTGGAAGGAATGGTCTGAGCTTCCTGAGAACTGGAGCATTCTCATCTACTTCTTCCTCTGCAGCAGGGGCACTAGATGCAGGGCCTTTTGCTTTGGCAGCTACAGGTATGTCTTTGGTGGTCTTCCTGGAAGCTGGAGCCTTCTTTGCTTTAGCAGGAGGCTTAGGAGCAGACTTCATGGCGTTAGCCATCAACTTCTTCTTCTTGGGAGGAACTGGGATATCATGAGGAGCTTCTTCCTCGACAGCTTCTGGATCTTCATACATGGAAGTTTTTCTGCCAACAAGATGGACCATTCTGTTCCTAGGCCTCTTCACACCAGCTTTCTTTTGCAGGTGCATCCTTGGAAAGCTCAGTGCTCTTCATGGCTTAGATCAACTAGAGTAGCAGTGAATTTCCTGACAACCTTCTTAGGAGGGGCCTTCGAAGTAGCTGAAGTCTCTTCAGGCACAAAGTCTGAATCCTCCTCATCATAATTTAGCTTCCTTCTCAGCCTGGTGGCTGCCTTGGGCAAGCCATGTGAGCTATATGATCCAGGGTCAGAGTTTGTCCTCTCTGGACTAGTGCCAGCATCGAATTCAACACTTGGTTCCATGAAATCATTCTGACTATCATCTGAACCTCACATACCGATACACACGCTCGGCACCAAACAACAGAACGTGTGAAGTGGATATAGGAAAGACAGAATGGATGAGCATCACAAAATTCGGATATTTTTAAATTTTTGAAGTCTGGAACTTAGGGTATGATCTTCTGCACGATGTAAATCGGTGGCACCGAGTTGGCATTTTTGGTGTCACCGAGAGAGCTTACTCGTGTAACAGAAACTTGGCAGTCATTTCCGGTGGCACCGAAAACAGCTGTCGTCTCACCGATTTGCTTCTCATGAACCCTAAAACAAGAATCGGTGGAACCGATTTTACAAACTCGGTCTCACTGAGTTGCATACCGCGGTAGATCAGATCCGAAATTTCCTACTTCTACTAATCTAAGGATTCATCTGGTGGACAGGAGGTTTGCACATGGTGGTATGAAGAATAAAGATTCTAATGCGTGAGAATCGGATAGGGAAACACAAAGGAGATCGAACCGTACCCTAGCTCGGTGGCGGTTCGGCTACGGTGACGCCGGCGGAGTAGATTGCGTCGACGACACTCGAGGAGACAAATGCAATGACCTAGGGTCTTGGGGGCACCTAGGGTTTGATGAACGAACTATTTTGACAAAGTGAAATCAAAGGATTCAGTCCGCGGATTTATATACCCGTGCGCTGTCGGTGTCACCGAGATGGCAAAATGGGTGTCACCGAGTTCCTCAACTGTCAGTAGACACGGAAACTCGATGTAACCGAGTTAGCGATTTCGGTGGTACCGAGATAGGAAAACCTGATCAACTTTGAAAAAACGGTGGCGCCAAGTTTGTGGAGTTGGTCACACCGAGTTTTTCAAAGAGGTTTTGGAAGGCGGCCTTTGACGATACGGAACTCCGAGTGCACCTTCACACAGAGGGATCGACAAGTGCTTGTTCAAGTTTTGTGATGAAGCATGAATAGAACTTGAGATGAGATAGCATAGATAGCTAGAGAAGGGCCCTATGCATTCTTGTCCATCCAATTGGCAAAATATAAATCAAAAGCCTAATAACAACAATTGGATGTTCTCGAATGGTCAAACACATGTAGACCAACCTGCTCACACAATGAGAATGATGAATAAAACATGGTGAACATGCACAAACATCCTAGCAGCTATCAAACACTTGGGCGATGACAAAGTCGTCTATATATGAGTATATTGACATAGGAGCCAAGTAAGAATACTTGATCATAGGTCATACTCATCGTTAAGCACAAGTGGGGTTACCACTTTTACATAAGCATTAATGTGTTCATATCCTTAGGAGATGCTTATACTCAAGTCTTAGAGTAAAGCTCCCCCTTGATATGATATCCCACTAAGAGGGATCAACTAACCTTGGGTTTTGTCGTAAAATACTTCAAGTAGGTGAAGTAGTGGTGGATGCTCAATGTTGATGAAGATCATCTTGAGATGTGAGAAATCCTTGTTGTTTTCATACTCCTTTCACCTACATGGGTTAGTCCCAAAGCAAAAGGAACATATTCAAGAATATCTATGGACATGGAGTGAAGCACACATGGGATAATGTCCAAAGATGCATTAATTACCTTGTTCCTTGCTTGCCTTTTAGGGAATGTGTGAGTCCTTGAACTAATGCATATGGTTGAGGTTGATTGCATATAGTTCTTGCCAAAATGAATAAGAAATTCATTGGCAGAGTCACCCCTCAAGAACTTCTAGTTCTTCCTCATGGGAATCCACATTAAATTGATGGGAATCCTAGGAGTTGTGGTAGCACTTGTTGAGGTAGAGCTAGTAGTATCCTTGGGAATCCACTTGACCTTGGCTTGGGGTTATTCTTCAAGTAGGTCAATGTAATCTTGAAGATTTACCTTGCCTTTGTGGTTTTGTGGTAGAAGGCCATCTTGTGAGCTTGTTCCTTCGGAAGGAGTGGAATCACACTTCTCTTCTTGGGGAACAAACTTGGGAGTGGGATATGGACCTTCTTCCCAAACATCTCCGTTGACGTTGAAGTGGCCAACACCTTGTTTCTTCCGATGTCCTCCTTGCTTGCGCACAATTTCCCCAAATTGCTTACTTCCGTAAGAATCTTGAAGACACCTCTCTCTATAATCCCTTTCAATAGATCATTTTCTTGCTCAAGTGTAACTTGGCTAAGAGAATCGTTAGTGGAATCAATAGAGTTACTAGCAACAACATTATTGGATTTAGCTTTAGCATTGTTGTTACTAGATGGAGAAACATTCTTGACTTTGTTACTAGTGTTCCTAGGTTTAACTTGTGGAAAAAAGTTAGACAAGAGTAATCATTTGGCTAGATAAGAAGAACTCTTCTTCCAAAGATCATCATTGATTGCTTTTAAGAACTCATGCTCTTGCTCCAAGTTGAGCTTCTCGAAGTGTAGCTTGTCATGGGTTCTTGCAAGCTCTCTATGATCTTCTAGAGTAGTCTCATGAGCTAACTTAAGAGTTTTTAATTCTTGAGTTAGTCGTTCAATCTCTTTCTTATCATCATCATTCGATTTCTCTTGACTAGCATGATAAATAGCAATTTCATTTTCAGTGCATTCGCTAGTTTTATCTAGAAGCAAGTCATCTTATCCTAACAAATCATCCTCATCACTATTGAAATCAAGATACCCAGGATGTGATACCTTGGGGCCTTTAGCCATGAAGCAGTTTCCGACTCCCTCATTTAGTGAATCGAATAAGTCATAGGAGTTGGTGGAAACAAGCGCAATCCCGGCAACACCGTCATCTTGACTATAGTCGGAGTTGGAGTGATAGCTTCTCTCGGAGTGGTGATTAGACTCAGAGCCAGAGACCCGTTCACCAACATGAGCTTGATGTCTTCTTCTTGAACTGCTCTTGGTGCATTCGTTCATGAGCTTGATTCCTTGCCTCTTCGTGTGTGTCTTCGTTCATAGTGATCTTCTCTACTCCTTCTCTCTATGAGGTGACTCATCTCTTGAGCTTCATCTTCGAGATGACTCTTCTCTTCTTTTGTAGGGAGCCGAGCACTCATTTGAGTAGTGTCTGGGCTTCCCACAATTGTAGCATTTTCGGTCACGACTGGACGAACGCTTCTCATCATGTCTTGAACTTGAGCTTCTATATTTGCCTCTACTCTTGTAGAACTTCTTGAATTTTCTAACCATGAGGCTTATCTCTTCATTAGTGACAAGATTGTCTTTTGAAGTAGCGGGAGCATCACATGAAGCTGTATAAGCACCGCTTGACGTGTTGTGCAACTCATCTTTGTCCTTGAGTGACATCTCATGAGCAAGGATCCTACCAATGACTTCAGTTGGCTTGAGATCTTTGTAATTTGGCATCATTTGGATCAATGTGCACACTGTGTCATACTTGCCATCAAGAGCTCTAAGTATCTTCTTGATGATGAATTTGTTGGTCATCTCTTCGCTTCCTAAGCCGGCAATCTCATTGGTGATGAGAGCTATCCTAGAGTACATTTCAGCGACTCCTTCACCATCCTTCATCTTGAACTTGTCAAGCTGACTTTGAAGCACATCCAACTTAGATTCTCCGACGGAATCAGTACCTTCGTGCATGTCAACCAAAGTATCCAAATTTTCTTTTGCATTCTCAAGATGACTGCTTTTGTTGAATTCTTCGGGGCAAAGGCGGTTGAAGATGATATGACAGGCTTGAGATTGAGTTGCAATATCTTCAGTTCATCAGCTGTTGCATCACGATCTGGTTCATGCCCATCTCCAAAGAAGTTACCCTGTAGACCAACACGAATAACAGCCCAGACATGAGGATTAAAGCCAAGTATATGGATTTTTATTTTATGCTTCCAACTAGCAAAATTAGTGCCATCGAAGTAAGGACCTCTACGATGATAATTTCCCTCACTAGATGCCATACTCTCATAGGTTGCTAAACCAATGAAATGGAGACCAAAGCTCTGATACCACTTGTAGGATCGAAAGTATGTCTAGAGGGGGTGATTAGACTACTTGCCAAGATAAAAAAATTGCCTTATCCCAATTTTACTTGAGAGGCAGCTACGGTAGTTATAACAAGTCAAGTAAACCCTACACATGCAGTTCTAATAGTATAGCAGCAGAAAGTAAACATGCAACAGTAAATAGAGGAGTAAGGTAGGGAGATCAAACACATGAGGTTCACACGGCGATTTTTGGCATGGTTCCGATAGGTGACGCTATCGTACGTCCATGTTAGTGGAGACTTCAACCCACGGAGGGTAACGGCTGCGAGAGCCCACGGAGGGCTCCACCCACGGAGCGTCCACAAAGAAGCGGCCTTGTATATCCCACCATGGCTTCCGTCCATGGAGGACTAGCCTTATTGACGGTAGATCTTCACGAAGTAGCCGATCTCCTTGCCCTTACAAACATCTTGGTTCAACTCCACATCACGAAGTAGGAGGCTCCCAAGCGACACTTAACCAATCTAGGAGGCACCGCCCTCCAAAAGGTAATAGATGGGGTAGATCAATGAACTCCTTGCTCTCGTGCTTCTAAAGATAGTCTCCTCAACACAAATCACTCTCTCACAGAGTATGCATGGGTAGGAGAGGTTGATTTGGTGGAAAGCAGTTTGGGGAGGCTAGACACCAAGTTTCAAATGATTGGATTGGAATATCTTGGTCTCAAACACATGGGTAGGTGGTTCTCTCTTAGAAAATGGATCTGGAAATGAAGTGTGTGTTCTGAGTGCTTCTCCCACAAATGAGAGGTGGGTGAAGGGGTATATATAGGCAACAGCCAAAGTCCAACTGTTACACACAAAAGAGCAAACTCGGTGACACCAAAGTTGGAAACTTGGTGGTACCGACTAGCACTAAAGGTGTGAACTTTTGAATCTCGATGAGACCGATATATACAACTCGGTGGCACCTAAAAGGTGACTAATGTTAAGATGGCCAAACTCGGTGGCATCGATACTCAAACTTGGAAATTCCGATTTTGTGTATCTTGGCAACAGAATGTTGGTCACCCAAACTCGTTAGCACCGATGCAATTTCGGTTGCACCGATTTGGCGGGAATGGCTAGGGTTATGTCTGAGGTTCAAACTCGGTGGGTACGATGTGGAAATGTTTGTGACACTGAATTTGTGAATGTGGAACTTGACAGAGTGGATTTGTGGGCAAAATGACTGAGTGTTTTGGTGGCTGACTTTGAGCATTTGAGCAATTAGTTCATTTTACTACCTCAACCCCTTTTAATAGTATTGGCTTTCCTGTGGACTCAAAAAGTTATTTCTCACAAATATAAAATGAAGAGTCTTCTAGCTTGAACCTTGAGCCGATATTATTCCTTTCTTGCATCAAGGGGCATCTCCACAAAACCTTAAGCCATAGCATCTTTTGAACTTTTCTCAAATATACTTGGAAAACACATTAGTCCAATGATGCATATGTTGTGATCAATTATGAAAACCGCCCTAGGGAGCAATTGTGCTTTCAGAAACGCTCTACGCTTGTGAGCACTTCAGGAGATCATCACGACGAGAGTCACAAATGAGAATGTTTCGAGAAGTTATTGATGAAATTGCCTTCCAAGATTTAGGTTGGTCTGGTGCTGCTTATATTTGGGACAACCAACAATATGGAGAGGCTGATGTAAAAGCAAGGCTCAATAGAGCCTTTGCTACTGAGGACTTTTGGCAGAATTTCCAACACATCAGAGTTCGACACCTTTGTTGGGTCGAGTCTGATCATTGCTTTGTGGTTGCTGAAATTCGGTATGTTCTCTCTTTTCGGTCCAGCCCTGCCAAACAGTTCATGTATGAGAATGTTTGGCAAACACACGTTGACTATGATCGCATGGTGATGGACACATGGTGTAACGACTAAGATGCGGTCCTTTCCGATTTGGGGAACGAGGCCCCGAATTGGAAAGAAGCGCATCTAAGTGTTTCACAAGCACGGTAACATATCACATACATAATAATAACAGAATGACAATAAGGGATTCAACTGTCATCTCATAAATATATCAGAGTACATCACGCATCCAAACAAGGTAGTTCCGCTACAGACTACAAAACATGATAAATGACTATGCTACCCTGCAAGCTTGCCCATGATCACGACCACGCCTTAGTCTTCTGGATAGTTCACGTACAGGCGGTCGTTCTCCTCATCGTACTGCCACGCCAGTTGCGTGCCGTCGGGATCACCTGTCTCGGGGGTACCTGAACCTGTTGGTGTTGTGAAGGAACCTGTGAGCCACGGGGACTCAGCAATCTATGACCTCGGTGCCAGAACTAGTCAAGTTATTAGGTTGGAAGGTGGAGTATTTAGGTTGGATCATCCTAAGCTTTATATGGTGGCTAACTTACGTAGAACATGTATTGAAGGTGGTCTATGCTAGCGGTCGATGTTTAACTAATCACTAAGTGATCCTGAACACCTACTTACGTCAGTCATAACCCCAACGTGTTCCCGATCGAAGAGAGATCTTCGAAGGGGACAGTCATGGCTACGCACACAGTTGGCAATTTTATTAGAGTTATGTTTAAGTTGTCTATTACCGGATGTTAACAAATATTCCAAGTTGCCACATAACCGCAGGCACGACTTTCCGAAAGATTAAACCCTGCAGGGGTGCTCCAACTAGTCCATCACAAATGTACACGGGCCGCAAAGTAATCCTCTATCACGAATCTCGTGATCTGTCGGATTCCTTAGAGGAAAATCTCAACTCTGGGGAGAACCAAAGCTTCACCGGGATTCCTATACGCAAGATATATCGCTAAGGTAAGACAAGACTAGCAGGACCTCCCGACGTGTCGATGACCCTGATAAGAGCCGCGTATCTCAGTCTCAGGACACGCCGGATAAGCGAAGCGTACAGTGGATAGAGAGATCTCCCGAGTTGCCCCGGAATGGCCCCGCACGGTGCTCTAGTTTGGACCAACACTCAAGAGGAGCACTGGCCCGCGTTGTTGATTAAATTCCTCGGGGTAGCTACTCCCTATGCATATTATTGTTAAGTGATTAGCAAATTAACACCAATGTTGGGTCCTGCCGGACAAGTCTTAGCGCTACGCGATTTATCGAGGGGGGCCCCATAACAACCCCGAACGTGTTAGGAGCGATCATTATGGAATCAAACAACAGTAGCCCGTAACTATGGCGGCAATAACGGAACAAAACACCCGGAAAACGGCCAGGCCTTCCATTATTTACCAAGTATATAGGTGCATTAATTAAATAACAGATTTAACATAATGATATCAACTCATGTTATCACATGAGACAAGGCACCTACAACTAGCAACGCTAACATTAGAAGCTTAGCAAAGCCTACTTAGCCATTCAAGATTTGCTAGGAAGGGATAAGTGTTTGGGTTTCATGGCAATCCAGGAGTCAATTATTTCAGTGGTAGGCGGCGAGCATATGACGGAAGAAACGTAATCTAGCATAACAAGTCTAGAGATGGAATCAAGGTCATATCATCTTGCCTGTGATGTCCCCAGCTTGGAACTGCTCTTGTTCGTCCTGCCCGTACTCTCCCGGATCCACGTACTTGTTCTCCGATCCCGATGCTACCCAACATAAAAATAGCATCCAATGAACAACAACACCTCAAGATGCAACAAGCACATGATGCATGAGATGAACATGAACATGCATCTCTATTCTACTCACTAGCACAAGCATGAGAAGTAATACATGTTCCTGGACAGAAGTGCACCCTAAACTATCTTGACATGCATGATAATGACATAATCAGATGCGTCACGTGAGAACAATGCAAAAAACATATAAGGATCATTGCAAGCGGAGCTACGGATCAACGGGAAACAACGAAACAAGAAATGAAGTGCTACATGTCAAATATATACAACACACTCTGATGCCATAACTCTGGTGTTTCCAAGTTGCCAAGACATAAAACAAACCAACATGGATGGGGTGGTGCAAAGAAGAACACCACACCATCATCTATGCACTCACAAACATCAGAACGCCAAAACTACACAATCTGCCATAAACAGCATCATAGCCTTTTGAGGGCTACATGCAAAGCACCTACAGCCACCCAAATATGCCAAAAAGATATGTGGCAGTAGCTATCCAAGAGTACTATAAGCACAAGCAAAAATATCACACAAAGGAGTTTCACACAGAAAGTTACACAGCTGCTAACTTGGCCAAAAATATCAGTTTTCACGGACTTAGTGAAAATTCCAGATTCTCACTAGCTGTTTATGCTCTCAAGCATTTTTTACAGCACCCAAAACAATATCTACAGGACTCCAAATGGAATGAAAATTTATAGGGTGCTAGACAAACATAAAAGCTACAACTTCCGAGTTGAAAGCTAAGGCTGAATCACAACACAATGACCTGCACAAGCTCATCATGAAGGTGGAAGTATTCGTATCCCTTTGGATAACTACCCCTTTTGAGACTACTTTCAAAGCATAGATCAACTACCAAGCCACGCACCGCTATGCTCTAAAAGATATAAGTGAAGCACATAGAGCAAAAGTATCTAGCTCAAAAGATATAAGTGAAACACATGTGAGCTGAATTGTCTACCAAAAGATATAAGTGAAGCTCGACAAAATCACGGTGTGTGCGTGTCTCTCTCTCTAGGTGTGCAGCAAGGATGATTGTGACACAACAAAAATAAAATACCCCTACGATACAAGATGCTCCAAGGAAAAACACATAACATGTGGTGAATAAAAATATAACCCCAAGTAACGTTACCGATGGATTGAAGACGAGAGAGGGGATGCCTTCCCTGGGCATCCCCAAGCTTAGGCTTTTATGACATCCTTGAATCTCTTGGGGTGCCTTGGGCATCCCCAAGCTTGAGGTCTTGCCACTCTTTATCTCTTTGTCCATAACAACTTTATCCGAAACTTGAAAACTTCACAACACGAAACTTAAACAGAAACTCGTGATAACATTAGTACAAGAAAGCAAACCACCACTTCCTTAGGTATTGTAGAAAACTTAAATTCTACTTGTGCTAATGTTGGGTTACTGTACTTTCAATCTTCCATGGCTAATACCCCCCGATACTATCCATAGTTTCACCAAAATAAGCAACCAACACAACAAAAACATAATATGTTAACAGCAGACCAGTTTGTAGCAATCTGTATATTTAGTATACCTCTGGTACTTCAACAATTCTGAAAAATTACGACAGTCTGAAGCATTTGTGTAGCAATCAGCAGCAAAAAGAATCAACTAAAAAGCTATTACCGAAAAAAACGAATATTATTTTTGTGAGCAGAAAGTTTTTGTCTTTTCCACCATGACCAAACGATCATCCCCAAGACTAATCATAACGGTTTTGCTTGGCACAAACACAAAAAACACAATCATAACAGAATTATGAAAGTGTGGAAAACACAAAACAGAAAGAAAAATAATAGATTCGTTGGGTTGCCTCCCAACAAGCGCTTTTGTTTAACGCCCTTAGCTAGGCATTGATTTCAATGATGCTCACATAAAAGGTAAGGATTGAAACACAACGAGAGCATCATGGAGCATATGAAAATCACATCTAAGTCTGACATACTTCCTATGCATAGGTATTTTATAGGAAAACAAATTATCAAGACAACCAATAGCTGCCATATGCAAGGAAGAAGAAAGAGACAATAGCAATCTCCACATAACGAGAGGTAATTTGGCAACATGAAAGTTTCTACCAAATATTTTCCTCTCTCATAGCAATTACATGTGGGATCATATTCGAATTCAACAATGTAACTATCACATAGGATATTCTTTTCATGATCCACATGCATGGAAAGTTGACGCTCTTCAAAAATAGTGGGATTATCATCAAATAAAATCATGACTTCTCCAATCCCACTTTAAATATTGTTGCAAATATCATACTCATCATGAGGCTTAAACAAATTTTCAAGATCATAAGAAAGATCATCACCCCAATCATGATTATTGCAACAAGTAGTGGACATAGCAAAACTAGCATCCCCAAGCTTAGGGTTTCACATATTTTTAGCATGATTGTCACTAATAGAATTTATAGTGAAACCATTGCAATCATGCTTTTCATCCAAGGAGCCCTCGTGAATCACATCATGAATTTCTTCCTCACAATTTTCAGATTCACGCATCTTACACAAAACTCCAAATAAATAGTAAATTGCCCTCAACTCACTAGCAATTTGTTCCACACGAGTGGGTCTCTTAAAGAGACTAGCAAGTGGATGAGGATCCATATCACTAGATTTTCAGCAAGCGAAGATGCAAGCATATTGAGGGCACATGGCACACAAGCGAACAGAAAGCAAGCGAGAGAAAAGGGCAAACAAAAAAAGGCAAATGAAAACGGCAAATGTGAAGTGGGGGAGAGGAAAACGAGAGGCAACTCGCAACAAAAGTAAATGCAAGAGATGAGTTTGTGAGACCTACTTGGATAGATGTTGATTTCTCCTCCCCGGCAACGGCGCCAGAAATACTTCTGATGTTTGATGTGTATCCCCGGCAACGGAGCCAGAAATACTTCTGCTACTGCAACAAAAGACCTTCCAATGGCGCCCGAAATAGGCACGTCGATGGGAGAATACTTGGTTTGATCTTTCTGCTGCGGCTACGCCTTAAGGGACTTCCTAGGCAAGTATGCAAAGGATTTCCCCCGTGGCCTTGGAGCCTTGCGTTGGTGTTCCCTCGAAGCGGAAAGGGTGATGTAGCGTAGCGGTGGTAATTATTTCCCTCAGTTTGAGAACCAAGGTATCAATCTGGTGGAGGAGTATCACAAGATCCTGCACAAACACAAAAGCTTGCTCCCAACGCTATGAAGGGGCTGTCAATCCCTTATAGATTGTTTGCCAAGTGAGAACTGAAAGCAACAAAGTAACAAAGCAAAGTAAAAGCAGAGATGTAAACGATGGATGTGAATAGACCCGGGGCCGTAGTGTTTACTAGTGGCTTCTCTCATGAAAGCAAGTAGACGGTGGGTGAACAAATTACTATCGAGCAATTGATAGAACCGCGCAAAGTCATGACGATATCTATGCAATGATTGTTTCTATAGGCATCACGTCCGAAACAAGTAGACCGATACTTTCTGCATCTACTACTATTACTCCACACGTCGACCGCTATCCAGCATGCATCTAGTGTATTAAGTCCATAAGAACAAAGTAACGCCTTAAGCAAGATGACATGATGTAGAGGGATAATCTCAAACCAATGATAAAACCCCCATATTTTTACCCTTGATGGCAACTACTTGATGTGTGCCTTGCTGCCCCTACTGTCACTCGGAAAGGTCACCACATGGTAGAACCCAAAACCAAGCACTTCTCCCATTGCAAGAATCATAGATCTAGTTGGCCAAACAAAACCCAAGACTCGGAGAGACTTACAAGGATATCAAATCATGCATATAAGAAATCAGCAAAGACTCAAATATATATCATAGATAATCTGATCACAAATCCACAATTCATCGGATCTCGACAAACACACCGCCAAAGAAGATTACATCGGATAGATATCCATGAAGATCATGGAGAACTTTGTATTGAAGATCCAAGAGAGAGAAGAAGCCATCTAGCTACTAACTACGGACCCGTAGGTCTGAAGTGAACTACTCACGAGTCATTGGAGGGGCGATGATGATGATGAAGAAGCCCTCCAACTCCAAAGTCGCCTTCGAAAGGGTGCCGGGAAGGGTCTCCAGATGAGATCTCGCGGAAACGGAAGCTTGCGGCGGCGGAAAAGTATTTTCGAGGCTCCCCTGATTTTTTGTGGAATATTTGGGAATTTATAGGCCAAAGACCTAGGTCAGGGGGCGGCCAGGGTGGCCACAAGCTTGCCCACCGCTGCCTCCCCCTGGTGGCATGGTGGGAGCTTGTGGGCTCCCTGGAGCCCATCTGGCTTGGCCGAAAGGCCCCCTGGTTTTCTTCCGTTCGGGAAAAAAACATTTTGGGGTTTTTATTCCGTTTGGACGCTGTTCCAAAATCAGATCTGAAAAGAGTCAAAAACACGGAAAAAGCAGGAACTCGCACTTGGCACTGAATCAATAAGTTAGTCCCAAAAAAGATATAAAAGGTACATAAAACAACCAAAGAAGACAAGATAACAGCGTGGAACCATCAAAAATTATAGATACATTTGAGACGTATCAAGCATCCCCAAGCTTAACTCCTGCTCGTCCTCGAGTATGGAAGTCATAAGAATGAATTTTTGATGCTTTCATGCTACCTAGCATAGGTGTCCTTTGTAATTCCTCTTATGTGACGTGAATGTTCAGATCCATTAGATTCAAAACAATAGTTTGCTATTGACGTGGAAACAATAATAATTCAAGCAAACTAGCAAGGTAATCATGAACTTTGAAAATAACAAGGCCAAAAGAAAGTTATCCCTACAAAAGCATATAGTCTGGCTATGCTCTATCATCATTGCACAACGAATTTAAATCATGCACAACCCCGGTATTGGCCAAGTAATTGTTTCACACCTTTACTTTCTCAAACATTTTCAACTCTCACGCAATACATGAGCGTGAGCCATGGTTATAGCACTATAGATGGTGTGGAATGTAGTGGAGGTTGCAAGACAAAAAAGGAGAAGATAGTCACATTAACTAGGCATATCAATGAGTTGTGGAGATGCTCATCAACATATATCAATGTGAACGAGTAGGGATTGCCATACAAATGATGCACTAGAGCTACGAGTATGCAAAAGCTCTTAAAGAAAACTAGTGGGTGTGCATCCAACTTGCTTGCTCACGAAGACCTAAGGCAATTTTGAGGAAGCCTATCATTGGAATATACAAGCCAAGTTATATAATGAAAATTTCCCACTAGCTATATGGTGGTGACAAAACGAGAGACTCTCAATCATGAAATCATGGTGCTTTAATAAGCACAAGTGTGGAAAAAGTGGTAGCATTGTCCCTTCTCTCTTTTTCTCTCTTTTTCTTGGTGGGCTCTTTGGCCTCTTTTTTTATGGGATTCTTTGGCCTCTTTTATTTCCTAACATGGGACAATGCTCCATTAATGATTATCATCACACTTTCAACTCAAAACTTAGAGCAACTATGACTCTATATGGAATGCCTTCGGTAGTGTACCGTGGCAATGATCTAGCATGGCATAGACATCAATGGAAACATCATGCTAGCTATCTTACGATCGTGCAAAGGAAAAGTAGACGTGGTGGCACATGTCATGGTGGTAGTTGCATGGCAATATATCTTGGAATGACTTTGAAAAGGCCATAATAGGTAGGTATGGTGGCTGTTTTGAGGAAGGCTAATGGTGGGTTTTGTGCACCGGCGAAAGTTGCACGGCACTAAGAAGATAGTGAAGGTGGAAGGTGAAAGTGCATATAAACCATGGACTCAACATTAGTCATGAAGAACTCATATACTTGTCGCAAAACTTTTATTAGTAATCGAAACAAAGCATTCAACGCATACTCCTAGGGGAAGGGTTGGTAGGTATAAACCATCGCGTGATCCCGACCGCCACGCAAAGGATGACAATCGATATACTAATCATGCTCAGATTTCATCACATAGTGGTTCACCATACGTGCATGCTACGGGAATCACTAACTTCAACACAAGTATTTCAAGTTTCACAACACCTTACTATCATGACTTCAATATTACCATAACCACAACTCAAAACTAATTGAGATGAATCAAACTTCTCTAACTATTCAATGCACATGAAGGTGGAAGTTTTCGTATCCCTTTGGATAACTACCCCTTTTGAGACTACTTTCAAAGCATAGATCAACTACCAAGCCACGCACCACTGTGCTCTAAAAGATATAAGTGACGCACATAGAGCAAAAGTATCTAGCTCAAAAGATATAAGTGAAGCACATGTGAGCTGAATTGTCTACCAAAAGATATAAGTGAAGCTCGACAAAATCACGGTGTGTGCATGTCTATCTCTCTAGGTGTGCAGCAAGGATGATTGTGACACAACAACAAAAAATACTCCTACGATACAAGACGCTCCAAGCAAAAACACATAATATCTGGTGAATAAAAATATAGCCCCAAGTAACATTACCGATGGATTGAAGACGAGAGAGGGGATGCCTTCCCGGGGCATCCCCAAGCTTAGGCTTTTACGGCATCCTTGAATATCTTGGGGTGCCTTGGGCATCCCCAAGCTTGAGCTCTTGCCACTCTTTATCTCTTTGTCCATGTGAACTTCACCCAAAACTTGAAAACTTCACAACACGAAACTTAAACAGAAACTCGTGATAACATTAATACAAGAAAGCAAACCATCACTTCCGTAGGTACTGTAGCAAACTTAAATTCTACTTGTGCTGATGTTGGGTTACTGTATTTTCAATCTTCCATGGCTAATAGCCCCCGATACTATCCATAGTTTCATCAAAATAAGCAACCAACACAACAAAAACAGAATCTGTTAACAGCAGACCAGTCTATAGCAATCTGTATATTTCGTATACCTTTGGTACTTCAACAATTCTGAAAAATTATGACAGTCTGAAGAATTTGAGTAGCAATCAGCAACAAAAAGAATCAACTCAAAAGCTCTTACAGAAAAGAAAAAAACTTTTCGTAAGCAGAAAGTTTTTGTCTTTTCCAGCATGACCAAACGATCATCCCCAAGACTAATCATAACGGTTTTGCTTGCACAAACGCAAAAAGAAACACAAAAAACACAATCATAACAGAATTATGAAAGTGCGGAAAACACAAAACAGAAAGAAAAAGGATAGATTCGTTGGGTTGCCTCCCAACAAGCGCTTTTGTTTAACGCCCTTAGCTAGGCATTGATTTCAATGATGCTCACATAAAAAGTAAGGATTGAAACACAACGAGAGCAACATGGAGCATATGAAAATCACATCTAAGTCTGACATACTTCCTATGCATAGGCATTTTATAGGAAAACAAATTGTCAAGACAACCAATAGCTGCCATATGCAAGGAAGAAGAAAGAGACAATAGCAATCTCCACATAACGAGAGGTAATTTGGCAACATGAAAGTTTCTACCAAAATATTTTCCTCTCTCATAGCAATTACATGTGGGATCATATTCGAATTCAACAATGTAACTATCACATAGAATATTATTTTCATGATCCACACGCATGGAAAGTTGACGCTCTTCAAAAATAGTGGGATTATCATCAAATAAAATCATGACTTCTCCAATCCCACTTTCAATATTGTTGCAAATATCATACTCATCATGAGGCTTAAACAAATTTTCAAGATCATAAGAAAGATCATCACCCCAATCATGATTATTGCAACAAGTAGTGGACATAGCAAAACTAGCATCCCCAAGCTTAGGGTTTCGCATATTTTTAGCATGATTGTCAGTAATAGAATTTATAGTGAAACCATTGCAATCATGCTTTTCATCCAAGGAGCCCTCGTGAATCACTTCATGAATTTCTTCCTCACAATTTTCAGATTCACGCATCTTACGCAAAACTCCAAATAAATAGTCAATTGCCCTCAACTCACTAGCAATTTGTTCCACACGAGTGGGTCTCTTAAAGAGACTAGCAAGTGGATGAGGATCCATATCACTAGATTTTCAGCAAGCGAAGATGCAAGCATATTGAGGGCACATGGCACACAAGCGAACAGAAAGCAAGCGAGAGAAAAGGGCGAACGAAAAAAGACAAATGAAAACGACAAATGTGAAGTGGGGGAGAGGAAAACGAGAGGCAACTGGCAATAAAATTAATGCAAGAGATGAGTTTGTGAGACCTACTTGGATAGATCTTGATTTCTCCTCCCCGACAGCGGTGCCAGAAATACTTCTGATGTTTGTTGTGTATCCCCGGCAACGGCGCCAGAAATACTTCTACTACTGCAACAAAAGACCTTCCAATGGCGCCCGAAATAGGCACGTCAATGGGAGAATACTTGGTTTGATCTTTCTGCTGCGGCTACGCCTTAAGGGACTTCCTAGGCAAGTATGCAAAGGATTTCCCCCGTGGCCTTGGAGCCTTGCGTTGGTGTTCCCTCGAAGCGGAAAGGGTGATGTAGCGTAGCGGTGGTAATTATTTCCCTTAGTTTGAGAACCAAGGTATCAATCTGGTGGAGGAGTATCACAAGATCCTGCACAAACACAAAAGCTTGCTCCCAACGCTATGAAGGGGCTGTCAATCCCTTATAGATTGTTTGCCAAGTGAGAACTGAAAGCAACAAAGTAACAAAGCAAAGTAAAAGCAGAGATGTAAACGATGGATGTGAATAGACCCGGGGGCCGTAGTGTTTACTAGTGGCTTCTCTCATGAAAGCAAGTAGACGGTGGGTGAACAAATTACTGTCGAGCAATTGATAGAACCGCGCAAAGTCGTGACGATATCTATGCAATGATTGTTTCTATAGGCATCACGTCCGAAACAAGTAGACCAACACTTTCTGCATCTACTACTATTACTCCACACGTCGACTGCTATCTAGCATGCATCTAGTGTATTAAGTCCATAAGAACAGAATAACGCCTTAAGCAAGATGACATGATGTAGAGGGATAATCTCAAACCAATGATAAAAACACCATCTTTTTACCCTTGATGGCAACTACTTGATGTGTGCCTTGCTGCCCCTACTGTCACTCGGAAAGGTCACCACATGGTAGAACCCAAAACCAAGCACTTCTCCCATTGCAAGAATCATAGATCTAGTTGTCCAAACAAAACCCAAGACTCAGACAGACTTACAAGGATATCAAATCATGCATATAAGAAATCAGCAAAGACTCAAATATATATCATAGATAATCTGATCACAAATCCACAATTCATCGGATCTCGACAAACACACCGCCAAAGAAGATTACATCGGATAGATCTCCATGAAGATCATGCAGAACTTTGTATTGAAGATCCAAGAGAGAGAAGAAGCCATCTAGCTACTAACTACGGACCCGTAGGTCTGAAGTAAACTACTCACGAGTCATTGGAGGGGCGATGATGATGATGAAGCCCTCCAACTCCAAAGTCCCCTCCGGCAGGGTGCCGGGAAGGGTCTCCAGATGAGATCTCGCGGAAACGGAAGCTTGCGGCGGCGGAAAAGTATTTTCGAGGCTCCCCTGATTTTTTGCGGAATATTTGGGAATTTATAGGCCAAAGACCTAGGTCAGGGGGCGGCCAGGGTGGCCACAAGCTTGCCCACCGCCGCCTCCCCCCTGGTGGTGTGGTGGGAGCTTGTGGGCTCCCTTGAGCCCACCTGGCTTGGCCGAAAGGCCCCCTGGTCTTCTTCCGTTCGGGAAAAAATCATTTCTGGGTTTTTATTCCGTTTCGACTCTGTTCCAAAATCAGATCTGAAAAGAGTCAAAAACACGGAAAAAACAGGAATTGGCACTTGGCACTGAATCAATAAGTTAGTCCCAAAAAAAGATATAAAAGGTACATAAAGCAACCAAAGAAGACAAGATAACAGCGTGAAACCATAAAAAATTATAGATACGTTTGAGACGTATCATTTTCATTTACAGAAAATAGACAGAGAAAGGAAAAGAAAGTCAGACAATCTGTACATGCTAAAAATAAAACTAGCACACCCGTGGTCATAAGATAATACAACCTATTTGATAAAAATAGAAATAGGATATTAGGAGCCACTAAATATTTACAAAACAGGAATTGTTTGAACTGTTTTGTGAATATTTGCACCCTTAAGGCTTGGATCAAAACAACAATAACACTACTACAAATCCACCACAAAATATGCTAAACCTTGGGCATTTTTAAAACAGAAAAGGATCAAGTGAAACTTGACCTTGAGATGAAATAGAGAGGGGGGGAAAGTTGGTTTTGAAACCTATGCAAACCACAAGTATAATCCTACTATCCAACCACATCTATACCACTCCAATAATCACACACATCATCACATGACAACTCATCTCAACACATCCCACATATGATCACAAGGCACAAACCAAGACAAGGACATGAAATGACATGGCATGCATGCATGCAAAGGAAGAGTACACAAGTGACATACATGAAATCATAAGCATTGAACTCTCTCATAGCATTGACAAGGTGGACCCACATGGGAAGGTTCCAAAAAGGGAAGGATACACTCTTGGGGCATTACAAACTCTCCCACAGTACAAAAATATCTCGCCCCAAGATCTACGCCTGAAAGAACTCCGGAAATTCAGAACGGAGGTGATCCTCGCGTTCCCAAATAGCCTCTTTATCGGAATGGTGTGACCATTGCACTTTGAGAAATTCGACAGTCTTGTTGGGGGTCTTGCGCTCAGTCGCCTCAGGAACCGCAACTGGATGCTCACGATAAGAAAGGTCAGGTTGAAGATCGATGTCTTGAAGATGAATAGTGCGCTCGGGGGTTTTGAAGCACCTCTAGAGCTGAGAAACATGGAAGACATCATGCACATTTGCAAAGTTTGACGGGATCTCAAGCTGGTATGCAAGGCCGCCTCTCTTGCCAACCACTGTGAACGGACCAACGAAACGAGGCGCAAGATTGCCTCTGATGCGAAAGTGTTGCATACCCTTCATAGGCGACATCTTGAGATAGACGAAGTCATCAAGCTCATAAGACATGTCATGATGCTTGCTATCATAATAGCTCTTCTGACGGGACTGAGCTGCTCTGAGGTTGTCGCGAATGACCCGACACATCTCCTCAGCTTCTTCTATCAAGTCATTCCCAAGGCTCGCCGGTCTTGGACCAGTTGAGTGGGGTACGACACTTCGTGCCATAGAGAATTTTAAACGGAGCCTTGCCAGAACTAGCTTGATAACTGTTGTTATACGAGAACTCCACAAAAGGCAAACAATCCTCCCACTTCATGCCAAAAGAGATAACACAAGCTCTCAGCATATCCTCAAGAACTTGATTGACTAGCTCCACTTGACCACTAGTCTGACGATGAAAAGCTGTGCTGAAGCGGATCTTCGTGCCCATCGCAAACTGAAAAGAGTCCGAGAACTTGGAAGTGAAGATACTTCCGCGATCCGAAGAGATCATCATAGGCACGCCGTGCAAAGACACAATCCTGGAAGCGTACAACTTTGCAAGCTGAGCTGCGGAAATGGATTCCTTGACTGGAATAAAATGAGCCACTTTACTCAACTTGTCAATGACGACGAAGATGGCATCATTACCCTTCTTGGACTTCGGAAACCCGGTGATGAAATCCATCTCAATATGATCGAACTTCCACTCGGGAATGGGCAAAGGATGCAAAAGACCCGCTGGACGTTGATGCTCTGCTTTCACCCTTCGACATACATCACATTCATTTACGAACTGAGCAATCTCACGCTTCATGCGAGTCCACCAGAAGGTCTGTTTCAAATCATGATACATCTTGGAGCTTCCAGGATGAATAGAGAGCAGAGAGTTATGAGCTTCTTCCATGATTACCTTTTCGAGATCGCCTTTCAGAACGATAATACGATCCTCAAAGAACAACATATCTCTGTCATCAACACTTAAGCACTTATACTTGGGAAGACTCTTTGCCACGCCAATCTTGACTTTGTTCACCGTTGCATCAAGAAGTTGTGCTACTCGGACCTGATCTTCCAAGGTATGAGAGATCTGAAGGTTTGCAAGAAATCCCTGAGGTACTAACTGAAGGTTGAGCTTCCTGAAAGACTCACAAAGGTCAGGCTGGAGTGGTTTCAGAATGAGAGTGTTGCAGTACGCCTTCCTGCTCAAGGCATCTGCCACGACATTAGCTTTGCCTGGCGTGTACTCAACACTCGGATTAAAATCTTGGAGCATTTCCACCCAACGTGTTTGCCGGAGATTCAAGTTAGGCTGAGTGAAGATGTACTTGAGACTCTTGTGATCGGTGAACACTTCAACCTTTCATTCCAACAAGAGGTGTCTCCAAGTCATCAGAGCGTGTACCACAGCTGCTAACTCAAGATCATGCACAGGATAATTATTCTCTGCTGGCTTCAACTGCCTGGAGGTATAAGAAACCACTTTCTTCTCTTGCATCAGAACTGCACCAAGACCCTGGAGAGAAGCGTCGCAAAACACCTCGTAAGGCTTGGAATCATCCAGAGGAACCAAGACTGGAGTAGAGGTGAGCTTCTCTTCGAGTGTGTCGAAGGCCAACTGACCAAGCATACTTCACACCTTTCTGAAGAAGACTTGAGAGCGGCTTAGCAATCTTGGAGAAGTTCTCAACAAACCTTCTGCAATAGCTTGCGAGCTCGAGAAAGCTTTGAAGCTGCTTCACATTCTGCGGAGGCTCCCATTCAACAATGGACTGCACCTTCGACGGATCAACTTTGATGCCCTCGGCAGAGATAATGTGACCAAGATAGACGAGTTCTTTTAGCTAGAACTCACACTTGGAAAACTTGGCATACAATTTGTACTCTCTCAGCTTATCAAGCACCAATCTGAGATGTTCTTCATGTTCTTCCTCAGTTTCAGAAAAGACCAAAATGTCGTCGAGATAGAGCAAGACAAAGTCATTCTTGAACGAAGAGAATATGTAGTTCATCAATCGACAGAATGTCGGAGGAGCATTTGCCAAACCAAAAGACATGACCGTATACTCATACGAGCCAAAACTAGTCCAGAAGGCAGTCTTCGGAATATCTTCTTCGCGAATGCGAATTTGATGATAGCCCATTATGAGATCGAGCTTGGAGAAGATCTTAGCCCCTTTCAACTGTTCGAACAACTCAGTTATGTTCGGAAGTGGATATTTGTTCCTGATTGTCTTCTTGTTCAATGGACAGTAATCGACACACAGCCGGTCCGTTCCATCCTTCTTCTTGACAAACAGAACTCCACAGCCCCACGGAGACGAGCTCGGTCTCATCTGACCCAAACGCTCCTGCTCATCGAGTTGCCTCTTAAGTTCCTTCAACTCTTCTGGACCAAATTGTTACGGCCGTTTGCACACCGGCTCAGTACCTGGTTCAAGCTTAATCACAAATTCAACTTCTCGGTGCGGGGGCATGCCTGGCAGCTCTTCTGGAAACACATCTCCATATTCGTAGACCACTTGGACTTGCGAAATAGGATTAATCTCACCCTTTTCATTCAAAGAGAACAGACGGATTGTATCATCGCGCGCCGCGAATATAATCACGTCCTCCGAAGAGTGGGTAATCTTCACTTCTTTAGCTTCACAATCAATCGATGCCTTGTTCATGGCCAACCAGTCCATACCAAGGATCAAATCAATGTCGAAATTGCCCAAGACATACGGAGAAGCTAGAAAAGAATAACTTCCTATCTTGACATTGACATCAGGAACTCTAGAATTTGACCTCATTTGAGCACCCGGAGAAACAACACCCAAAGGTCTATGCAAACTTGTCGAGGAAAAATCATGCTTGATGAAAAATGACTTTGACATAAAGCAATGCGAAACACCAGAATCGAACAAGACTTTAGCAGGAAAATCATTGACTGAAAGGTTACCCATGATCACATCAGAGGAGTTGTCTACTTTAGCTGCTTTCACCATGTTGACTCGAGCTGGCATGGGGTTGAACTTGACAAGAGCATTACTTGGAGGTTTGCCTGGAGGAGGAGGAGGCAGGCGGAGCTGAGAAGTGCACTTGTTGGTATAATGACCCTTCTGCCCACACTTGTGACAAGTAACCTCTGCTGGCTACCGGTACTGTGTCTGAGGAGGCCCTTGCTTCTGATGCTGGAATCTCTGCTGAAAGACTGGGTTGGGAGGGTGGGAAGAACCATGGCCACCAGAATGCTTGAGCTGCTGCGAGTGCCGAGGAGCAGGAGGAGACACCCAAAACTTCTGTTGCTTCTGAACCACCTGAGTAGAGGAAGAGGAACTGGAATCTCTGAAGCGCTTCTTAGAATTATCCACCCTGAGCAAGGCCGCCTCTGCCCTGAGAGCTAAGTTGTAGAACTTGTCGAACTCCTCAGGATCGTGCAAAGCAAGAGCTAACTGCAAATCTTCTTTCAAGCCACCTCTGAACTGATAAATCTTGCTCTTCTGATCAGGGATATCCTGCAAGGCGTATCGGGCTAGCTCGTGGAACTCAACGTTGTACTTATACACGGAGTTACCACCCTGCTTCAAGCGCCTGAATTTCTCACGCATTTCCTCCACGAAGCTGGAAGGAATGTAGTGGGACCTGAAGTCACGGCAGAACTCATCCCAAGTGATCACTCTAGCGCCTCTGGAATCCTTCAACTATTGTCACCAGATAGATGCTTGCCCCATCAGCTGGAATGTAGCAAACTTAACGCAATCCTCAGGATGAACATTGCTACACTCGAAATGCTTGTTCATGTCGCGGATCCAATCCTCGACATCAAACGGCTGGTCACAGGAAGTGAAAGTCTTTGGCTGATTCGACAGGAACTGACTCAGATTAGCAAACTGATTGCCACCATGCTGGAAATTGCCTTGCTGCTGATTACCCCTCTCTTGCAACAATTGTAGCAGCATCCGAGTGTTTGCATTTGTAGCAGCCATCACCGCTTGCCAAGCCTCTGCAGGAGGAGGCGGCGGTGGAGGAGGATTCTCCGGAGGAGGAGGTGGTGGCGGCACATCCTCACGCCCTGGATTGTGACGAGTTGGTGGAGCCATCCTCAAGACGGATAACACATTAGCCCACAGAATAAATTGAAGATATAGCTGAATCAAAATGATAGGAATATAAAAATTGCACTCGAACAAAATAGTAAGAATGCTTCCTCAAAGTGACGGTCGACAAAATTCTGATTAAGACCACTGCAAACAAGTATGAGCTAGAACTGCTCGGAACAAACATATGATCGAGATTTCATCCGATATCTTCGTGGATAAGATCGCACGGGCTCGAATTTACAGTAGCCATCCTATGCAAGGTAGTGCACACGACTTATGAAGTATCCCCGAGTCGTAGCGAGCTACAAGGACTCTTTAAGACACAACGAGAACCGCTGTAAGACGACCGTGAACAAACATACCCACTGAACATCGAATCCCAACCTCACATCATGCATCTGTAGGAAGATTGTTTTATAAGTTGCTACTTGATATCCCACCTATGAATTCCCGAAATGTCTGGTCATGCAATCTGGTACACGGATACAAGGAGTAATATCACACAACTCCTATACTAACCCGTCACCTGTATCACATCCGTCAACACACAACCAGAATCTCGGACCTTCATCTACAACAGACCCTCATGATCACAACGATACAAAGTATGGCAGTACTCCCGAACAATCTGCACCAGTACTGGGGACATCGGGGTTATATCGCCACTACTAGTATGGAAGCAATAACGAACATCCTTTGTTCTTAGATACTCAGAAATCTGAATGATGGCGATGTGCGCAAGAATCCCCTGGAGCTCAACTCCCCGGAAGAAATCAAGGCGGACAGGAGGCACCAAGACAGAACTCCATCTCATCGAAATCATATAGATTTCACAAATACCCGCATGATCCTAATTTTTTTTGAGCGAGAAGAGAAGTAGAATGAAGATTTCCTAAGTCGGGAACCTCACCAGAGCATGGAAGAGGATAAAAAAAGAATCCTACTCTCTGATATAACCAAGACTCAAAACATTTTACTAGACTCGACTCGTCCAAGTACGATCACACAAAGGCTCCTATGGTCGTAAGGCTCTCATTACCAACTTGTAACGACTAAGATGTGGTCCTTTACGATTTGGGAACGAGGCCCCGAAGTGGAAAGAAGCGCATCTAAGCGTTTCGCAAGCACGGTAACATGGCACATACATAATAATAACAGAATGACAATAAGGGATTCAACTGTCATCTCATAAATATATCAGAGTACATCACGCATCCAAACAAGGTAGTTCCGCTACGGACTACAGAACATGAGAAATGACTATGCTACCCTGCAAGCTTCCCATGATCACGACCACGCCTCAGTCTTCTGGATAGTTCATGTATAGGCGGTCGTTCTCCTCATCGTACTGCCATGCCAGCTGCGTGCCGTCGATATCACCTGTCTCGGGGGTACCTGAACCTGTTGGTGTTGTGAAGGAAACTGTGAGCCACGGGGACTCAGCAATCTATGACCTCGGTGCGAGAACTAGTCAAGTTATTAGGTTGGAAGGTGGAGTATTTAGGTTGTAGCGTCCTAAGCTTTATATGGTGGATAACTTACGTAGAACATGTATTGAAGGTGGTCTGTGCTAGCGGTCGATGTTTAACTGGTCACTAAGTGATCCTGAACACCTACTTACGTCACTCATAACCCCACCGTGTTCCTGATCGAAGAGAGATCTTCGAAGAGGACAGTCACGGCTACGCACACAGTTGGCAATTTTATTAGAGTTATGTTTAAGTTGTCTATTATCGGATGTTAACAAATATTCCAAGTTGCCACATAACCGCGGGCACGACTTCCCGAAAGATTAAACCCTGCAGGGGTGCTCCAACTAGTCCATCACAAACGTACACGGGCCGCAAAGTAATCCTCTATCACGAATCTCGTGATCTCGTCGGATTCCTTAGAGGAAAACCTCAACTCTGGGGAGAACCAAAGCTTCACCGGGATTCCTATAAGCAAGGTATATCGCTAAGGTAAGACAAGACTAGCAGGACCTCCCGACGTGTCGACGACCCTGATAAGAGTCGCGTATCTCAGTCTCAGGACACGCCGGATAAGCGAGCGTACAGTGGCTAGAGAGATCTTCCGAGTTGCCCCGGGATGGCCCCGCACGGTGCTCTAGTTTGGACCAACACTCAAGAGTAGCACTGGCCCAGGTTGTTGATTAAATTCCCCGGGGTAGCTATTCCCTATGCAAATTATTATTAAGTGATTAGCAAATTAACACCAATGTTGGGTCCTGCCGGACAAGTCTTAGCGCTACGCGATTTATCGAGGGGGGCCCCATAACAACCCCGAACGTGTTAGGAGCGATCATTATGGAATCAAACACCGGTAGCCCGTAACTATGGCGGCAATAACGGAACAAAACACCCGGCAAAAGGCTAGGCCTTCCGTTATTTACCAAGTATATAGGTGCATTAATTAAATAACAGATTTAACATAATGATATCAACTCATGTTATCACATGAGACAAGGCACCTGCAACTAGCAACGCTAACATTAGAAGCTTAGCAAAGCCTACTTAGCCATTCAAGATTTGCTAGGAAGGGATAAGTGTTTTGGTTTCATGGCAATTCAGGAGGCAATTATTTCAGTGGTAGGCAGCGAGCATATGACGGAAGAAACGTAATCTAGCATAACAAGTCTAGAGATGGAATCAAGGTCATATCATCTTGCCTGTGATGTCCTCAGCTTAGAACTACTCTTGTTCGTCCTGCCCGTACTCTCCCGGATCCACGTACTCGTTCTCCGATCCCGGTGCTACCCAACATAAAAATAGCATCCAATGAACAACAGCACCTCAAGATGCAACAAGCACATGATGCATGAGATGAACATGAACATGCATCTCTATTCTACTCACTAGCACAAGCATGAGAAGTAATACATGTTCTTGGACATAACCGCACCCTAAACTATCTTGACATGCATGATAATGACATGATCAGATGCGTCATGTGAAAACGATGCAAAAACATATAAGGATCATTGCAAACGGAGCTACGGATCAACGGGAAACAACGAAACAAGAAATGAAGTGCTACGTGTCAAATATATCACAACACACTCCAATGGCATAACTCTGGTGTTTCCAGGTTGCCAAGACATAAAACAAACCAACATGGATGGGGTGGTGCAAAGAACAACACCACACCATCATCTATGCACTCACAAACATCAAAACACCAAAACTACACAATCTGCCATAAACAGCATCATAGCCTTTTGAGGGCTACATGCAAAGCACCTACATTCACCCAAATATGCCAAATAAGATATGTGGCAGTAGCTATCCAAGAGTACTACAAGCACAAGCAAAAATATCACACAAAGGAGTTTCACACAGAAAGTTACACATCTCTAACTTGGCCAAAAATATCAGTTGTCAGGGACTTAGTGAAAATTCAAGATTCTCACTAGTTGTTTATGCTCTGAAGCATTTTTTACAGCACCCAAAACAATATCTAGAGGACTCCAAATGGAATGAAATTTTACAAGGTGCTAGCCAAACATAAAAGCTACAACTTTCGAGTTGAAAGCTAAGGCTGAATCACAACACATTGACCTGCACAAGCTCATCGACAGGAGAAGAAAATATAAGCAGATTCTCAGACTTAGTGAAAATCACAGATTTTCACTAATATGGAATTTCAGCCACATGCCTACTTTGATTGGGCACAACTTGCACATATGAGTTCCTAAACATGAACCAAAACCAACATGCCATAGAGGGGGTCACCCTCTAATGCCCCAACAAGGAATCAACCTCTTGGGCTCACCACATCTCATGGTACCAAGCTCTAAACATAGAACAAAACTGAAATAAGTCATGTCCAGAAAGTATTCCAAAGGCAAAACTGACTTCAATATTGGATTCCTGGGATGATTCTACCCCAAAAACATATATAATATCTATGCACTTGCATGGAACAAATGAGCACAAACTAGAAAAGAAATCTTGCATAGAATCACATTTAGTGAATAGTGCAACATCACATGTGCAAATCTCTAGATCAACAACTACACAAGCTCTTGCACATGACCACAACATCAATGGTGCACATGAGGGCTAGACCTCATGCCCATGTGCCTTGGCACACCACCACACACTCACATGTATCAAGCACAACATGATATAAATCACCTACACATGAAATTGAGGACACACACACTAGTTTACACCATAACTTCTACACCCTACCATATAAACAAGCTCATGAGCTTAACAAGGCCAACATAACTTGGGCATGTGTGTGACACACACACACATGCACACACACACAAGGTATGTGGGGAGGGGGAAACCCATCCACACACACACCACACTCTACTTGCACCACTAGGGCATGAGCTAAACCCACAAGCACAAAATCACACCCTACACTAATTATCATAACATGCATCTACACATGCTACCCTAGTGCAAACACACACACCAATATGCACATATGCTTCAAATCCTATTCAAGCAATCCTACATAAGAATATACTCACTCATACAAATAGGGCCTACACGTGCTATATAACTTGGAGCAAAAATATAGAGGCCACATGCTATTTGAGAGCTACAAAATATACCACACATCTACCTAGTGCAACACAACATCTACACAGCCAAGGGAAACAACACAAGGGAAAAATACACAGCAAAAATAAAAGGAGGGGGAGAGGGATCGAACCCTGCACCTCCTGCTACACAACACTGCACACTACCACTCTGCTAGAGGTGCTCTGTTCACAGAACAGGGGAGCAACCAAACTGATCTGAACCTGCACTGATATACTGCTGCTGAAACAAAACAAAAGGGGGGGGTGCAACCCCTGGGACTCAAACCCACGATCACATGCCAACACGCACACATCAAGTACCACTACGCTATGATACGGAGTCTGGCAGAATAGGGAGCTAATACAAGGTATACTACCAGGCAACGAGATGCTCTGTTGCTGCACGCAGAGACGCGAGCGACAACAGAGAGGCCGCTGGGGTTGGTCTCTACTTCTGCACCTGCTACGGCAAGGGGGAACCACTAAGGCTACGTCCTGCTACTACGAGGAGAGCCTCTGCTCTGCACCTACCTCTAACGAGCACACCACACAGATCATAGCAACACATGCATATATTCTTCTTGGGACAGAGGAGTGCCGGCAATCCCTAGGCCGATCTACTCGAGGGGAAGGAGGGAAGGAGACTAGCTCACCTAGGGAAGGAGGAGGGGCGCTGATCGAAGGAGGAGGCGGGCTGGAGAGGAAGAAGAGCTGAAGAAGCGCCGCTGCACACCGAAGTAGTGGTGCAAGGAGGGAGATCGTCGTGAACACGACAATGACGAGCTCCTGCCCATCGACGAGGTTGCTCCTCGACCTCGACGACGGCGGGAATGGAGCGCGTGGTGCTCCCCCGAGCCCCTAGACATGGTGGCGGCGCCGGACAACGACGGATGTAGGGGTAGACGCCGGCGGGTACTTCCTCTCTCTCTCTCTCTCTGCAACCTAGCTACACAGCACTCACCTGAGGGGGGAAAGAGAGATGGATGGGGATGGAGGAAGGAGTGGCGGCGGCGGATGGGGAAAGGAGGAACCCTAGGGAAGAGGGGGCACGGATGCCAACACATTTATGGGGGGCCTCGACGTCTGAGCCCTCACGTCTCTCTCTCTCTCTCTCTCTCTCTCTCTCGGTAGTCTGACGGAAAGCAGGAGCGGGGTGGAACGACGTCAGGAGGGAGAAGGAGGTCCTGCCAGTTGGGCTACCATACGGGGAGAGGAGAGATGGGTCGCACAGGAGGGAGAGAGCCCACCAATAGCGCCACATAGATAGAAATAAAACCCTGGGGGTTTTCCATTTACAGAAAATAGATAGAGAAAGGAAAAGAAAGCCAGACAATCTGTACATGCTAAAAATAAAACTAGCACACCCCTGGTCATAAGATAATACAACCTATTTGATAAAAATAGAAACATGATTTTAGGAGCCACTAAATATTTACAAAACAGGAATTGTTTGAACTGTTTTGTGAATATTTGCACCCTTAAGACTTGGATCAAAACAACAATAACACCACTACAAATCCACCACAAAATATGCTAAACCTTGGGCATTTTTAAAACAGAAAAGGATCCAGTGAAACTTGACCTTGAGATGAAATAGAGAGGGGGGAAAGTTGGTTTTGAAACCTATGCAAACCACAACTATAATCCTACTATCCAACCACATCTATACCACTCCAATAATCACACACATCATCACATGACAACTCATCTCAACACATCCCACATATGATCACAAGGCACAAACCAAGACAAGGACATGAAATGACATGGCATGCATGCATGCAAAGGAAGAGTACACAAGTGACATCACATGAAATCATAAGCATTGAACTCTCTCATAGCATTGACAAGGTGGACCCACAAGGGAAGGTTCCAAAAAGGGAAAGATACACTCTTGGGGCATTACACGTGGAGTAGTCGAAGTTGTGCACAAGGTCTCCAAGGCCTCTCTCATTCCTTGAAACATCTACAAGGTGAACTTGAACTGTGGGGCATTAGAGAGTTTGGTAGTTTAACCCGCAAGGTCCGACGGTTGCAGAAAAAGTTGGATAAGCTCAGACTACGGTCACTTGGACGCAATCCCAATGCACTAGAAAGGTGTACGACCCAGAAATTGCGCGAAGTGTTATATCAAGAGGAGATCCGGATCCATCATCACTCACGGGTTCCTTGGCTTCGAGATGGTGATCGTAACACAAAATATTTCCATGCTCAAGCTACTCAAAGGAAACGGGTGAATAAGATTCAGGGACTCACGCGACTTAATGGCTCTGTTTGTTTGGATGAGAGCGAGGATAAGGTTGAAGTGCAGTATTTCTACCAAAATCTATATGCCTCGCAAGGATTTGTTGATCCACGTGGATTGTTGCACTATGTTCCCACCAAGATTTCTGAGGCGATGAACAAGGAACTTGCTGAACCGTTTACGTCAAAGGAGGTTAAAAAAGCTTTATTTCTGATGGCACCTTCTAACGCTCCCGGAGTTGATGGATACACACCCGAGTTCTTTCAAAGGCACTGGGCACTTGTTGGCAACAATGTGACCTAGGGTGTTCTTGATTTCTTGAACAGGGGTGAACTGCCAGCGGGTCTCAATGATACTTCTATCACACTTATACCCAAGGAAAGACATCCTCAGTTCATTACGCAGTACCGTCCTATAGCTCTCTGTCCGATGCTATATAAGATTGCAGCAAAGGCGGTTGCAAACCGAATGAGAGCTCATCTGGATGAGGTGATTAGTGAAGAACAGAGTGCATTTGTACCAGGACGCCTCATTACTGATAATGTTCTGGTAGCTTATGAGACTGTTCATACTATGAAGCGTCGGAAGAAAGGTAATAACTTCTCCCGCGCTGTCAAAATTGATAGATGAAAGCCTATGATCGAGTTGAGTGGAATTACATTGAAGCCATACTGGTGAAGTTGGGATATAGTATAAGTTTTGTCCGGCTTATCATGAAATGTGTCACTTCAGTCACATTTCTGTTAGAGTAAGCAGAGAACTTTTGCCATACTTTACTCCCTCCAAAGGGCTTATGCAAGGCGATCCGGTGTCTCCCTATGTGTTCCTCCTGTGTGCGGAAGGGTTCTCCTCATTACTGAGGTATTATGATGTGGGGTTACATTGATAGAGGGATCAGAGTTAGTAGCAGATCTCCTTGGGTTAGCCATCTTTTGTTTGCTGATGATAGCTTAATCTTTATCAGTGCAAACAAAGATAATGCGATGCGCCTTAACTCAATTCTTCAGATTTATGGGTCTGCTTCGGGGCATTGTGTCAATCGAGACAAAAACGCTATATTCTTCAGTACAAACACACGAGAGGTTTTGAGATTTGTTCTTAAAAGGATCCTCGATATTCAAGTGGAAGCGTTCAATGAGAGATATTTGGGTCTTCCCACGGCGATGGGGCAAATCACCAGTGACACTTTTGAATATATAAGTGAGAAGGCTGGAGGAAAGATCCAAGGGTGGTCTGAGAGACTCCTTGCTTGTGCGGGAAGAGAAAATTTGTTGAAATCCTGGTGCAAGCAATCCCGACCTACCCGATGGGTACGTTCTTATTTACTAAGAAGGTATGTAAGAGTTTGACTTCTCCTATGGCTAAATACTTTTGGAGTAGCTCTATTGATAATAAATCTATGCACTAGGGAATCCTGGCAAGACCTTGCAGCACCGAAATGCAAGGGTGGGCTGGGCTTCCGGGATTTGCATCATTTTAACCTTGCACTCCTCGGGAAACATATGTGGTGCTTTATGACAAAAACTGATTCCTTATGTGCAAAAGTGTTGAAGGGTAGGTACTTCCCTGATACAGACTTCATGCAAGCTCCTTGTCCACAATCAGCTTCAGCTACTTGGCGGGAAATTATCGCGAGAAGGAAGGCACTTGAGGCTGGACTGATCAAACGAGTTGCTAATGGAAATTCCATCTCAATTTGGGATGACAAATGGATTCCACGCACTACATTCACGCAACCGACGGTGCGACCAGCCAATACTGATGTGAATAGAGTTGCGGATTTGATTGATCTAGAGATTGCAGATGGAAGGAATAATTGGTTTATGATACGTCCAATGCAACTGATGCGCATGCGATTCTTAATATCCCCTTAGCATGAATGGTGGGAATTATTCCCTAGCTTGGGCTTTTGAGCGAACAAGCGTCTGCATTGTTAAATCGGTGTACCATGTTCTTATGACTCAAAAAGAGAGTGCAACTCTCGAGGAAGGAATGGTTACCGACACTTCAAATGATGAAAAACAGATGTGGAATGCTGTGTGGAAGTTCAATGTAGTTCCCAAAGTGCGTGTCTTCTGGTGGAGAGTTCTTCAAGGTATTCATCCTAACGAAACTACACTCAAGAGACGACACATTGCTGAGGTCGATAGATGTAAACTCTGTCGTGCAACCGAGGAAGATGTAAACGATGCTTTGATCCACTGCACACACATGCAGCTCACTTCTGGACGACAACGCATGCATGATTTTAGATTACTCTCCCACGTCTGCACCCTGCCAATTGGGCTAGGGAGATCTTGTTGATCAACGGATTGCTGATAAAAACAGGGCTATTATTATTACTATCATGTGGAACATTTGGCACTCTCGAAACCGTGTGAAGCATGTGGAGAAGCACGTGATCCGGTGACTACAACAAGGCGGACGCGTGAAGTGATGGCCATCCTTGAGCTTCCAAAAAAAGGAGCCGATGGTGTTATCAGGGCATGTTTGGGGACCTCCGAAGCAAGGTGTCATCAAGGTCTCCATCGATGGTGCTCTGAACTTTGCCGAAGGCCGAGGAGGAGGCGGGAGTGTGGCTCGATCTGACAAATCCATACTTGCTGCTTGGTGCAAACCTCATCCAGGTATCTCAGATCCTTTCATCATGGATGCCATTTCAGAAGGTGTCAAGTTTGCCAAGCCGAGAGGATTCACATATGTGATTATGGAAACTCACTGTCTGGAGGTTGTTACACTCTCGAACATTCGCCACAATGCTCGTTCGATTGTGGCGCCTATCTTAGATAAAATTGGAGAGCTAGTTAGGGATTTTATCCTGTTTGATATTCAACATGTAATGAGGACGACAAACATTCCAGCTCATCTGTGTGCTAAGTATGCCTGCACTTTAAATGTGATCGAGTGTTGGTTTGATGATACTTCTAACTTCTTTCTAGTGACCAGCTTATTGGCGCACATTATTAGGGTCGTGTTTGGAACCACTTAGATTATATAATCTAGTTTTTATAATATATTCTCTCTCTAAACATGACAGATTATGGTGTAGGTTATAAAAACTAGATGGACAAATTATTAAAAACTCATAATCTACTCTATCCCAGCTAAAATCAGATTATTGATTGCTAATGACTCATTATCCTTCTAAAGTTGAAGATAATTACATTCCTGCCACCGTCACCCTTCTTTTTTTTAAAAAACCCAGAGGACACACATGTCATTATGCAATGTAAAACCTGGCATACAGTTTATATAATCCAACATTCAAATATGTCCACCTAAATTATTTTTATAAACCAGATTATATGATCTATCTTTATAATTCAGATTATCATAATCTATTGTGATTCCAAACACACCCGAATTGAATAAAGCTTTCTGAATTGCGTGAGAAAAAAAACTTGCACCTTACTCTGCCCTCGCCCCTGCCCCGCCCCGCCGTCTTCCAGATTCAGATCCATCGTCCATGCCGCTCGCTTCTCCACTTCTGTAAGCGCCTCTTCCTCCTCTCCCCTGTTCAGTCCTCCCTCGCAAAACCGCGAGACAAGGACTCGCGGGAGCTCTCGCGCCGCCCCGCTCCGCCGCCGTTCTCGCGGCATAGCGGTCGACCCGGGCGCACAATCCGCGCGCGCATCGCTCCGCCGCAGCAGGGGCCATGTCGCAGCCGCTCGTCGTGAAGAAGGACGACGACTTAGACGAGGAAGGTACGCACGCACGCGCGAACGAACGCCCCCTCTTCCCCGCCCTCGCGGTCGCGCGTCTGGCTGTGCGTGCCAGATCTGCTACCCGCCCAACCCTAGATCTGGCTCGATCCCGGCGCGGATCGCCGCTCCCATGCCCATGTGCAGTGTAATGTGCTGGGTCTGAATGCTCGTTTGCTTGCTGCAGAGTACTACTCGCCGTTCCTCGGCATCGAGAAGGGTGCCGTCCTGCAGGAGGCCCGCGTCTTCCACGACCCGCAGCTTGATGCGCGGCGATGCTGCCAGGTGCGCTTGCCCAATCCCATTTTGATCTTCCTCCCGCTAGATCTCGCATCTCAACTCGAACGGCCTTCGGATTTCACTTATTCCGATGAATACTGATGCATCGCCCATTACCGCAGGTGATCACCAAGCTTCTATATCTGCTCAACCAGGGTGACACCTTTACCAAGGTACTCCAATGCAGTATATCTCATCTTCCTTCTATCGTGTTTTAGCTATGCTTCTGGATTCAAATTGTTTGCCCTGGCTGTTGACATTGAGCCACAGCGATGCTAAAGTTGCCAATATTGTTTGGTTGAACCACCTGTCTTGGCATAACGCATGTGCAATCACGAAAATTTGAAGTTTTAACATTGGTACCTTTCTGAAAGTAACTGCTATTTTGGTTAAGCTCAACACCCTAAATAACATTATTGGAACATAATAAGCAGAAGAGTAGAAAAGTAAATTGTACTGTATATGTTTTAAACTGGGGATCTAATTCTCTGAGGGTCATGGAAAAGAGTACAGAGAATCACATTTTTGTGCGGTGCTATTTCTCTTGAGGGTCATGGGAAAGTGGTGATTCTGTGCTAGTGCCAAGACATGCACTCTCGGATAGGTATCTCAGTGTGTTATTTTTCTTTGTAGGTAGAGGCCACAGAGGTATTCTTCGCTACGACCAAGTTGTTTCAGTCCAAGGATGCTGGACTTAGGAGGATGGTGTACCTCATGATCAAGGAACTCTCGCCGTCAGCAGATGAGGTTGCTGAATGCTGGCTTCTACTTTGCAGTTATGTGAATTTTGTGGGCTCTGAGATCGACTTCATTTGTGTTTCATCGGGTGTAGGTTATTATAGTGACAAGTTCCCTGATGAAGGATATGAATAGCAAGACTGATATGTATCGTGCAAATGCTATTAGAGTTCTTTGCCGCATCATTGACTCAACTCTTCTCACCCAAATCGAGAGGTATTTGAAGCAAGCAATTGTTGACAAGAACCCCGTTGTTGCCAGTGCGGCTCTTGTTAGTGGCATTTACCTGCTTCAGGTCTGTGCTACATTTTAGTTCGTGCATTTATGCAATTGAAGGTTACTGACAGCTACAGATCCTTATCAATGTTTTTGTCATATGCCTTAATTCTGAACAGACAAGTCCGGAAGTTGTGAAGAGATGGAGCAATGAGGTTCAAGAGGCTGTACAATCCAGAGCCGCTCTTGTTCAGTTTCATGCCCTTGCTCTTCTTCATCAAGTGAGTTCACATTTTGTGCTCCATTTAAGTAGTAGTGACATACATCTCTGAAACCTTTTCAAAAGAATCAAGCTACATGCAGATATGTAAGTCACCTATTTTAATAAACAACATAAATTATTTCTACGTACTCTTTTGGAAGCTTGCTATCTAAGTACCCTCTTGGAAACATGCTGTAATAAGTACCCTCTTGAAAACATGCAATACTAACTACTAAGTACCCTCTCAAAGCAATCCTGTATTAAGTATGTCCGTGGAAACATGCTATACCCCTGCCAAATGATCTTTGAATGGTACTTGACTTTTTGTTTGCTTTCCTACTGGGCTATCTAAACATTTACATTTCACATTTTCATTCTAAATTTTCAGATTAGACAAAATGACCGGTTGGCTGTTAGCAAGCTTGTCACTAGCCTGACAAGGGGATCAGTTCGCTCACCTCTGGCTCAGTGCCTACTTATTCGGTATACTAGCCAGGTACTGTTTTCTGATTTTGCATTCTGCAGAATTGTATATGCGTAGACATCTGAAACACGACTGGTATAAACAGGTTATTAGAGAGTCAGGCATGAATACACAAGGTGGAGATCGCCCTTTCTTTGATTTCCTGGAGTCATGTCTTCGGAACAAAGCAGAAATGGTCATACTCGAGGCTGCACGAGCAATAACTGATCTAAATGGTGTTACCAGCCGTGAGCTTACACCTGCAATCACGGTGCTGCAATTGTTCTTAAGTTCATCCAAACCTGTGCTTAGATTTGCCGCTGTTCGCACACTTAACAAGGTTAGTTTGTTCTCGGATGCTAGTTTATACTGTTCAGTTTAAATGTATCTTGAATTTTTGTGCCTATGTAATCTGTATGACTTTGTTTGTATCACAATTTTCCAATCAAACCTGATTGTTTTAGGATGCCTAGTTTTATTTCTTCATTTCATCCCTTTGTGTGTTCGTATAAATATTCGCTCCGATTGACTTGGAAGTTAGCATGTTTTCCCTAAGTCAACGGCCTAAAGTCTGAAATATTAGACACACTCCTGAAGTCCAACCGTGGATGAGGGTAATAAATTTGTGACCATAACATTCCACTTGCATCTACTAGTAACATAATATTGTTGGAAGGTGCAACTGCCATCTTGTTGATTTTCTGTATCGTCATCCTATTGTTTTTACAGATCACTCCAATCACTATTTCACTGAACACTTGGTATGATAGTTTACTATACAAAAACTCCCATCATTCTTATGCCCGTGTAGGGATAAGGCCTTGACTAATTTGGCTTTTTTTATCTGGCAGAACATTAATCCTGTTTACAAAGTTCATAATTTGGAGAAGCTCAAGCCATTACACCACTATTATTTATTTCTGTTCCCTAATTGTAGCTGGCACCACAATTTTATACTCCCTCTGATCGGAAATAAGTGTCGTAGTTTTAGTTCCAACTTTGAATTAAAACCGCGACACTTATGGGACTGCATGCTCATTGCTACCTTGGCATGTTTCTTTGTTCCTATTAATGATCCGGTGTTCATTACTTCATTTGATACTTTACAGGTTGCATCAACTCATCCTTTGGCCGTTACGAATTGTAACATAGATATGGAGAGTTTAATCTCTGATCAGAACAGGAGCATCGCAACCCTTGCAATTACCACACTGCTCAAGACAGGCAATGAATCAAGTGTTGATCGTTTAATGAAACAGATGACCAACTTTATGTCAGACATTGCCGATGAATTCAAGATTGTTGTCGTAGAAGCAATAAGATCCTTGTGCTTGAAGTTCCCCCTCAAATATCGCTCACTGTACGTAGCATATGTTCCTAATATTATTGATGAAGAATTGTTACTGGTTTGTTATCGTCGCTTTAATTTCTGTACATGTTGGCAGGATGAACTTTTTGAGCAATATCCTACGTGAAGAGGGTGGGTTTGACTACAAAAAAGCTATAGTTGATTCAATTATCATACTCATTAGAGATATTCCTGATGCTAAAGAAAGCGGTTTATTTCACTTATGTGAATTCATCGAGGACTGTGAATTCACATATCTGTCCACTCAGGTGATTCCCAATTCATCCTTGTTGGAAACTAACTATGAAGATACTGTAACTTTGTAGTGCATCCTGATTTTATAGTCTAATTATTTACCTTCTGCTCTTTAGGTCCTAAGATTTCCTTCTGAAAATCATAATAAAAAATGAAGGCAGCTTGAAACTATAACTAGCTGCAGAGATTTTGCTTTGTTTCCTACAATTTGCAGAATAAGTTGCCATTTTTAACAAGAGCATATGATTTTCAAATGCTTAAGGCTTGGTTTGTGGTTGCTGAACTGTGTTGTGCTGACTTATTTTATAATCTGCTGCGGGAAAATGTTTATGGAAGTAGGAAATAGGCAAAACTGATCAGATAAAACCGTATTATCATAGCGCAAAGCCAGACCCAGCCTAGGTGGGGGTTAGACTGTGCAAATGCTTGTTATTTTTTCTTACTTCTCTGCATTTCTCCTTCAAGGAATGTATAAGCAGTTTGACAACAAACCCCAAGATCATGATAAATTATGAAATTCTAATGGAATTGCTGCTTTTTAATCTTGGAACAGATCCTTCACTTTCTGGGAAATGAAGGGCCAAAGACATCAGATCCTAGTAAATACATACGCTATATATACAATAGGGTGATACTTGAAAATGCCACTGTTCGAGCTAGTGCAGTAAGTACATTGGCAAAGTTTGGTGCTTTGGTTGATGCACTCAAGGTACTTCAACATACAATACACTTGTATATTTTATTGCATTGCTTGGCTTTTCTCTGCTTCATTTGTAAGTTTTTGCACTAACATCATTTGTCATTGCAGCCTCGCATATTTGTCCTTTTGAGGCGTTGCCTGTTTGACGGTGATGATGAGGTCAGTGGAAAATTTCACTTAAGATACTACTCCCTCCGTTCACTATTATAAAATGTTCTGGATATTTCAGTATGGACTACATATGGACTGAACTGAATGAACAACCACATTAAAACGTGTCTACATACATCCGACTTAGAAAAAGTTAGAACATCTTATAATAGTGAATGGAGGGAGTATATGCCGTGTTCTGTATATTTTAGTGGTCCTTTTAACTTGGAATCCCTCACCATTTGATTTGTTTCTTCCTCATCCATATGCAACTTTATCTGTGGAAGTACTAATTACGAAATAAAACTGTTACCTTCAGATAAAAATGATTAGTCAAACTCTGCTTTCATGGCAAGAAGCCTTTCTTCTCTGACATATCATATACTCCCTCTGTAAACTAATATAAGAGCATTTAGATTACTAAAATAATGTTCTAAATGCTCTTATATTAGTTTACGGAGGGAGTACTATTTTTCTCCCTTATAGGTGCGTGAAGCCTTTCTTCTCTGACATATCATATACTATTTTCTCCCTTATAGGTGCGTGACAGAGCGACACTTTACATCAAATTGCTTGATGGGGAAGCTACTGTTGGTGAGACTGAGAAGGATGTGACTGACTTTCTCTTTGGTTCACTCGATGTTCCACTAGCTAACTTGGAGGCCAGCCTGCGGAATTATGTATGCATCTCAACTCTGTTATTATTTAATGTTATTTGTTGGAGCCTTATTTTCTTGTAATATGATGGCAGGAACCATCAGAGGTACCTTTTGATATTTCATCTGTACCCAAGGAAACAAAATCACAACCCCTTGCTGAGAAAAAGGCCACAGGCAAGAAATCAACAGGACCATCATCTACTGTCAATGGCCCTGTTCCTACCATTGATGCATCCTATGAGAAGCTTCTTTCAGCCATTCCTGAGTTTGCTGGTTTTGGAAAACTCTTTAAGGTCAGTATGGTGTGGTCCTTTTCATGGAAGATGAGCATATGCTTTGAGGGCTCTTGTACACATCTGATATGGTATCTTTTTATTCTTTCTTCCAGTCATCAACACCTGTTGAATTGACTGAAGCCGAGACCGAATATTCAGTCAATGTCGTGAAGCACATTTATGATGGGCATGTTGTCCTTCAGTACAACTGTACAAACACAATACCTGAACAACTGCTTGAAGAGGTAAGCTACTTCTTTCATGTAATAAGCCTGCAATATATATTTTTTGTGTTGGTGCCTTTCTGAACTCTTCTATTCCAGGTCATGGTGTTTGTTGATGCTTCCGAGGCAGAAGAATTTTCAGAAGTTGCATCGAAGCCTTTAAGATCCTTACCTTATGATTCCCCTGGACAGACCTTTGTGGCCTTTGAAAAGCCAGAAGGTGTCCTTGCCACTGGGAAGTTCTCAAATATATTGAAATTCATTGTTAAAGAGGTATTGTTTGTAATTTTCCTGCTATCTCTGTTGTCAAATAGTCTTCGTCAAATATACCCTCATTACTGCTTTCTGTGTCTCTCTGGGTTAATTGAATTTAATGGTTCAAATTGAACTGACTTGCTTTACTCAACTTGTGGTGCTATATTTCAGGTTGATTCGTCCACAGGTGAAGCTGAGGATGACGGTGTTGAGGATGAGTATCAGCTAGAAGATTTTGAAATTATTTCTGCTGATTACATGTTGAAGGTGGGGGTTTCGAACTTCCGAAATGCTTGGGAAAGCATGGATCCAGAAAGTGAGCGGGTCGATGAGTATGGACTTGGTGTTAGGGAGAGCTTGGCTGAGGCTGTGAGTGCTGTTATAAGCATCCTTGGCATGCAGCCTTGCGAGGTATTTTCCCCTTATTTATTTTTCACGAAATAAGTACTGTGTTGTCTTGGTTTTACCAATTTGTGATATTTTGCTTTAGTTTGTTATTTTTTATCGCCAAGGTTTGTCCTTTTGGCTTCTGTTTGAAGTGCTAATCTTGCTCTCTATTGCCTTTTGTCTTTTGGTTTGTAGGGAACCGATGTTGTCCAAAACAATTCGAGATCGCACACTTGCCTGCTTTCAGGTGTGTTCATCGGTAATGTGAAAGTTTTGGTGAGACTATCATTTGGAATCAGCGGGCCGAAAGAAGTGGCCATGAAGCTAGCTGTCAGATCAGATGATCCGGAGGTCAGTGACAGGATCCATGAAATTGTTGCAAATGGCTAAAACTACCAGCAAGAGTTTTTTGGTTGACCTTTTTGTTGTTTTGGCTTTCCATCTGGTGAAAGCACAAGGGATTTCGATTAATTATAGTATATGGCTATGTGTAAGTTGGTTTTCTCGTTGAATCCCACTGTTGTTGCAGCATCATTCTTGTTCAACGCAGTAAAACAATTTTTGGTTGATTTGGAACCACACTATTTTCTTATATCCTCCTTGACTTCAATAGTACATGCAATAATACTGAAATGGAATGTCCAATTCAATTTTAGTACTGGAATTGTTTAGAAAAACAGTACCCCCTCGACCCAAAATTAGTCTCCTGGTTTTGGAGTAGTTCCATAATACATTGCTGTGTGCCTTCGTTTTTGAACTACCCCCAATCCAAAGTAAGCGCTGTTGTTTATTATGGCTCTGCCTTGGAACTAAGAATTTACCAGTTTTCTTATGGAGGGGGTACCAAATTTGTTCTTTCACAACAATTTTATGTGTAGTTGAAAGGTGTGATGCCCTCGTTTGGTTAAAAATCTGCCCCTCGAGAAATAATCAGTAATCATTCATGCCCATTCAAGGAATGTCTCTTGCGTCCACCTGAGCATGCTGCCGCCGTTGGCTGGATCTCCAGAGCCTCCTTGCTCCGGCAGCCCCCGCTTCCGCTGTGCCTAGATTCAGGCTTTGCGCCAGCTGCTCCCCCTCTCCCTCCCACTAGATGTGCAAGATGAGCTCCCTCGACCTCACGCTGCCTAGATTCAGGCTTTGCGCCAGCTGCTCCCCCTCTCCCTCCCACTAGATGTGCAAGATGAGCTCCCTCGACCTCGCGCTGCCCCTCCCGCCCTCTCCACCAGCAGCTCTGAGGGCCTCTGCGTCACCGTCCCTAGTCTCGGCTAGCGTGCACGGTGCGTTGTCCTGCCGGCATCCCTGTTCGCTGCTCGATTCGATATGGATCAGGAGCTCCTGGGCGACCCGACCAGGTTGGTGGAGGGTGCGTGGAGGTGGAGCTCCTAGCTCCGACCTTGCCCGTCGTCTTCGCCGCAATGCTGGCCGCGGATGCGCTGGCCTCTCGCAAGGCCGATCCGGCTATAGGTGGGCGGATGGCCGGCGCGGGCTCCACCCCTGCTCCCCTTGCCCGCGTCTTCTTCGGTCGGTTGTCGACGTCTCCGATGTCAACGCCTTCATCCCTGTTGGGGCCAGGTCAGACGGATCCATCGTCAACAGGTCTGTCATGCGTCGTCCCAGAGGCCTCATCTGAGCGTTCTGGTTGGGGGGACTGGCTTGGACGCTTCAAAGGGAACACAATGCTCGCTGATCTCATGGGTCGCATGCCAACTACTCATGGTGAAATGTTGGAAGGTTGGTACCTTGGCACCGAGCAGCCATCTTCAAAGGCCTTTTCTAACAGCTGGCTGGCTCCTTCGATCGTGGCTCAGAGATCGATGCTTTCGGTGTCTCTTCAAAGGTCATCATGCTCATTCTTGCATGGACCTAATTTGATGCAGAAGTTGCCTCCATTTCGGCCATATTGCTCACTTCTGTCTTGCAAATAAGCCCAACCACCAATCTGCGCCGCTCCGATGGGCTGCTTCATCGTCTCCGTGTGCGCCTGCTCCTGCCAAGGATGCTACCATGGTAGAGGTGCCGCTGCAGTCTGTCCCCGCGGAGCAGGCTGAGCTGCAAGACTGAGTTGAGAGTTTTTTTGGTGAGAGCTGAGGCGGTTCTGTGTAGGTTCACAATCATGCCAGATGTGCCTACATTGACCGAGCTCCAGGTTCATTCCGTGGTCGAGGGTGAAACAGACACATATGGTTGCTTCTCTCCTCGTGGTAGGCACATCGCCAAGGTCGACACTCCAGTGATGCAGATTATGCCTGGGCTGCAAGAGCTATGTGAGGCACCATCTCAACCTTTGTCAATGGTGTCTCAACCTTTGTGAATGGTGCTTCCAAAGGAGATGGGCTTGGTGATGCCCATGAGCACATCATCGACGGCTTGCCCGACATTCGTCGTTGTTGACAGTGAGGGACATGATTCGCCTATGGCATGTGGGCAACTGGCGATGCCTGAGTCCATTGTGTTAGTGGTATCCGTGACTGATGATGTTGAGGCGGCCAATATGTTGACGCCTGATCCTTTAAAACCCAACCAGTCGCTTGACTCCGTGGACCGTGGAGGTTCCGACGTTTCGGTCACCCATTCGCACAAGACCGTTGGGAAGCTTTCTATGCGTGACAAGGTCAAAGATATTCTCTTCGAGCTAGAGATTCATTGCTTGCTCGCACGTTTGAAGAGTGCTAGCCCGGGATCTGGAAGAATGATTGTGGAGGAGGCTCGCAAGAGCAAGAAGAGTAGTGCCACAAGAAAGGCATCCACGACTACTTGATGGATGGTCACGAAGTCTCTTGGGTTGTCCATATGGCTTGGTTTGTCTCCGAGAAGTTGATGATGCCAATGGTCTTCGATCGAGGTTCTTTTGTTTGGGGTTTCTTTACGATGTAGCAGTATGAGGGTTGGTGATCTTTATGTGTTGGTATGGTTGCCGGGCTGAGCATGCACTTTTAGGGGTGCATGCTTTCAGTAGTCCACACATAATTTGTTGTATTGGTTTTCGTCAGGTTTTCTTTTAATTAATTAGGTAATTCTCTTCTTAATTAATGGATGAGGCAAATCTTTTGTGTCCGTTTAACAAAAAATCCGCCCCTTCAATCATCTATTTGATGTATAATGTACATCTGCTTGGGCGTGGTACATGGCAAAAGCATTTTGCTCGTGCTCATTATAACGGATCACCTAGACGACATACTGCATGTTATATATTTCCTTCGATCTAAAATAACTGTTGGTGGTGCACAGACTATGGCAAGAGCTGCGAGCAGAGATCAATTTAACCGATCCTGACCGTCGATAATATGTTCTGCGCGTGTTGTACAATAATCTGCCGACCTCCCTTGCTGGCCGTACGCCCGAGGAGGTAGACGTGGCGTAGATGGTGGGCGGAGCCACCAGGATGTGGATGGAGGATCACCGGCGCTTGCTTTCGCCGCGGCTGGAGAGGGAAGTTGGGAAATCGGGGGATTTGGACGCTGGGCAAAGGCGCTCGGGTAGTGGTTGGTTACGACCCTACCTTGAATCTGTGCCGTTGCTTATTGATCTGCTGGTCCATGATGAAAGTTTGCAGATTTTCACTGAATGTTGGTTTTAGCCAGTCTGGAAAACAGCTACGCTGCAAGACCAGATATTGATCGGTGGCAAAATCATTTTACAAACGGTGATCGTACGGAATGAGCCGTCCCTGCATGTCCCCATGCACGAGACGCTCGTCGCTCGTCTTCACGCAGCACGACATTTACATGGCAACACGAGCCCTGGCGCTCATTTTCCTGTTTCTCAATCTTGGGCCAAAATTTGATAAATGCTGGCACGATAGCAACGAGCGTGTCATTCAGATGCAGCGTACACGCAACCCGGCAGCGCGCGTGGTCTGGCGCAAAACAACAAGTCTCAGTAAACACCAAACATACAGTTTTTCTCCCTTGTTTTTGGGATTTTGTCCGCGGCGTCAGTGTCGTCGGCAGAGAGAGCAACTGCGTGTGCCAGGCTCGTCTTCCTGGCTCCTTCCAGCCCATTCGCCTCACCGGTTCACCTAGCAGGCCAGCGGCAGACTTGCCACAGTTGGCTTCCTTCTCATCGTCTGACTCTGGCTCCGACGGGAGATTTTTTGCGAGATATTTCTTGGCTTTGAAACTATTTTCGGAGCTTAGTGACTGTTCACGTGCCAGCTGAATTGGTGACGGCGACCGTGGTAGCCGACAGGCAAGTAATACATGTTCTGGGAGTAGATTCATCGGTGAATGAACAGTTGGGTACGAACACGTGAGCGAGTTCAAAACGGAGACGCTTTCTGGCAGGAATGAACACTCGATAGCTCATACGTTACGTAGACGGTTTGCGAGCAGGCCACATGTGTGGTAGGCTGGTAGCGTTGCCGCATGCCCAGCGTGGACGTGGAAGCAATTATAACTGCAGAACTGCTCCGGTCCCATCCCAAGCCCACGCAGGTGTCCTTCTCCTTGTACACACGGTTGCACCCTCCAAGTCATGTTGTGACTGTCTGGGTTACGTTTGACGGTTTGGGTTCCTTCACACATCCGCATTGCAACCAGGTACGTCGGGCGTTCTGTCACTCAAAAAGGAAATGGCTACGGGCGTGTTTGGTTGCCTGGGTGCATCCAGGATGCATTGCATGAAGAAGCTTGGGTGGTCCTGGCCTGGTTGACCTGATGCAAAATAAAAATGAGATGTGTGTTTGGTTGGGTGCATGATACGAGCTGGGTTCAACTCAGATTTTGTTTGGTATATTGCATCTTGGGTTGTATGAGAGATGCAACATACAACAGATATTGTTTGGTGGGTTGTATGATGTCGAACAGATATAAAATAATTACAAGATAGTTTTGGTAATATCTTTGACGATTGAAATAATGAAAGAATATGATTGAAGTAATTTAAAAAATTGGCAGCATCTTGTTTGTTTGTACGGTATAGAAGCAGCTTATGATACAATCAATATCCAATACACATAAATCAATATCCAATACACATAAATCAATATCCAATACATCTTAAAAGTTCACATATTATAGGGCCACACATCCATATTAATCCAGTACATCGCATAAGCATCACATAAGATTCAAGTTACATTCCATACATCACATATATATAGGGGCATTGTTTTTTGACCAAATGGAATAAAATATGGTCAACTAGTTAATCAGCAAAGATTTGCTCACACTCCACCCTTTGGCACATCATCCTTGAGCTTGGAAAGGTGGTGAATGACCCAACGAGTGCGGCGAGTCTCCGTCATCTGCACGAATGAGTGGCTCCTAGCCCTGTTGGCACTCTCATTGAGATAATCCAAGATAATCAATAGATCATCCTCACTAAAACCAGGGAGCTCCATCACAGCATCATAAAGTTCAGGATGTGCCTCTGTAGTGGACTTGATAGCATTAGCAACTTCACGGACTGCTTCAGACATGTTGGTCATGACCAAAACTTCTTCTTCGCTCATGAGGCTAGCCCTCTTCCTTTTACCAGTGGAATGAGCAACAGCAGCTTCCCCATGAGCAGCAGCAGTAGCACTCGAGTCAGGTTCATTCCCATCAACAACAAATTCAAAACCAGAACCTTCAATGTTGACATCCGATGGGGAGGTTCCCACCATTGAAGCAGCCCCAAGAGCCTCATTAGATGCCATTGCATACCTCCCTGTAGCAATACCAGTCCCAAAGATAGCAAGCATTTGAACATAGTTCTCTAAAGGTACATTGAGGTACTCAACATCTTTGGGATGGTCCTATATGTAGTGTGGTTATGGGAAGGTTATATACTGACAAATAGGAAGCATGTGAAAGGAAATAATTATAGGTCAGTTCAAAGTACAAACCTTGATATGGCCCAGATAGTGCTCTTCCTCCAGTGATATGACACAGTTAGTATCATCCCAAAGTGACCCACTAATGTCTCGGAGCTTACTAATCTTCACCCACCTAGCACGCCACTTGCGGAGGTGGTTGTAGACTTGGGTCCCGGTTATTGCAAGACCAAAGTGGTCACTACAATTCTTAGCCACCTGGTTTATGTGCACCTCCTTAAAGCCTTTGTCAGTCTTCACTCCACTAGCAATGAGCTCTACAAATCGACGTAACATGAAACCAGACATTGGAGATGTCCAACGCAATGGGTGATTCCCACCACCATGCCCACCATCAGCCATCACTCCTATGTACAAAGCAAACAAAGGAATCTGATTACGTAAGAGTATATAAAGTATTTAAAATGGAGCTGAAATAGTGACATAAAAGATTTAAAATGGAGCTGAAATAGTGACATAAAAGAATTAAAATGGAGCTGAAATAGTGACATAAAAGAATTAAAATGGAGCTGAAACATAAAAGAATTAAAATGGTGCCACCTTTCCTAGCTATGTCTCTCTCAAGCATAACATAACGGACTGGAGCACGATAATTTCTAATTCTAGCCCTTGTAGTTATAGTGGCCATATATGCACACAAAACAGCAACCAAACCAGCAGCTTGCACTATCAGCGTATCTCGAGTCTTGCTGTTGTCATCCATCTATATAAATGTAGCACAGATTTAATACTGATAAGTTAACACTGATAATATTTACATCAAAACAAAATAGAATATGTGCAAAAAATTTAAACAGGGGTAACCAGGGAGGGAGCAGCCTCATCCATCTATATAGAATATTTACATCAGAACCAGGGAGCTCCCATGGCCACGACGGCCATGGCCAGGACCTCCCCTCCCTCGCGTTTCTGGCGGCAGCGTACTTATCAGATCCGAGAGGGATTGAGGGAGGAGGAGAACCAACCTGTGGGGGAGGAGAGTGGGTTGCCGGGGCGGGGGAGGACAGCGGCTCGCCGGGGCGGGGGCGGGGACGGGAGCGGCGCGAGGACGAGAGCGGCGCGTCGGGGCGGGGGCGGGGACGGGAGCGGCTCGCCGGGACGGGGGCGGGGGCGGGGACGGGAGCGGCTCGCCGGGGCAGGGACGGGAGCGCGGCGCGGCGCGAGGACGGGAGCGCGGCGCGGCGCGGGGACGAGAGCGGCGCGGCGTGAGAGCGAGGCGTCGGGAGGGAACCCTATCCTCCAGGCGAGAGCGAGGCGTCGGGCGGGTCGCTGCACGCGCGGGTGCAGGCTCGCGGAAACGGCCCGAACTTGCGTTTCCCCGCAGCCTGGCCCGGAGGCGTTTTTTGCATCTGTCGGGCCAGGTCCAACTACACATACAGCATACCAAACAATCTAATATTTGCATGGTGGGTGCGAGCCAGATGCAATACAGGCAACCAAACACGCCCTACATCGCTCACATTTCCAATTTTCCATTACCATTTTTTTTGGCGAAAAAGAATTTCTTCATTAACTAATGGGAGCTTCTCAGCCGTAGCCACATTTACAACAAAATCCATTCCGACAGCTAGCCATACTGCTGTGCTGTGTACAGAGTACTACGGTCATACGCGGCCAGCTCATGGCTTACAATGTTCTACGAGCGTGTACACTCGGTAAAGGAGATCTCCGTAGTGGCGAGACTACCCATAAAAGAATTTCAGAAAAATCTTCAAGGGCCCATGTAGATGGTGACATGACAAGGTGGTGGTGGAAAGTTTAGTCCCACCCCGCTAGTGAAGGAGAAGTTGGACCTTTTTATAAGGGTCTCTCTTCCACATGCTATTGGAGAGTGAGAAGAGAAGGTGCCCTCGCGCACTCCTCCTCCGCCGTCCGCCTCGCCGCGTCCCGCCACGGGTTGCGGGAATGAGCCGAGTTCATACCTACGCGCTTATTTTTGTCGGTCAGGAACGGAGAATACGTAACGGACACGGCACGATCCGAGACGTCGGATCGTGGGCTGTTACCGACTCGGACGTGGGTTCGGCCCACGTCTCTCCGCTCAGCCGCCTTTTATAAGCAGGCTAACGCCTATCCTAGCCGTCATGAGAATCAGATCACGTCTGCCTCACGCGTTCGTTCCATGACTGCTGCTCCCGCCGGCGACTCCGTCCCGTTTACCGCGTACAGGTCGACGGGAGAGCATGCCTCCGAAACCCCGCCTCTCTGGTTCCTGTACGGGAGAGGGGCGATTAGGTTTTTGGAGAGCGATCACGCGACTGCTCGCCTCCGTCCGTCTGCTTCGTCTACATCCGCGTCGTTCTCGTCATCGCCATGTCTTCACCATCCGAGGCCGATCGTCTCGCCCTTGAAGCTGAGAAGAAGAGGACAGAGGATGCTGCTGCTGCTGCTATGGCTGCGTCCAACGCCAACGCTGCTGCTACGGCCAACTGGCCTATTGGAGGGTATGACTCGTTTATCTTCATGTTTTTATTTATCCTAGCAGTACTACTTGCCTACATAGATGTATCGACTATATGCGTAGTATGTGCTAGGTTAGTTCATGATCAATATATCATCAGTCTAGTCAATGCCATGCTAGTCATTATCTCGTGGATTAATATGCTCGGAAAATTGCCTATTTACTCAACATGTCCTCTACCAATGCACACTGGGTAAAGGAGATCTCCCTAGTGGCGAGACTAACCAGCCTGCGAATCTCCTCTACCAATGCACGATGTGTAGATCTACCCTGCTTACGCCCCGTGATCATGGCCACCGCCTCCATGATATCCATCTCGACCAAACTCCGCCTCTAAGGAATTATCGCACATGCGAATCTCTTTGCATGTGCTATAGATGTTCTCATCTCGGTCACCCCGCATGATCATACCTCCCGCGTGCCGCACCCTGTGATGTAACTCCCGTTCGTATTTAGCTTTGCCCAACGCGGTTTAGGAAGGACCCAGCTCGCGCGCACACTAGCCCCCGTGCACACTTTGGCGTGTGGTGAAGATGAGATCAGCATCTAGGTCGCCTTTAGGATGTTGTTGTATGCACAAAAGCAAGTTGATGTACCCATACAGAAATCGTCTCGAGGCTTCAACAAGGGGTGGCTCCTAGTCGTGTGTAACTCGTTGCGGACATGCCATATTCGCCACATGGTCATGAGCACCACCAGTCTTTTTGAAAGGATGTGGATGTCGCCTAGCAGGGGAGAGGGGGGGGGTGAATAGGCGCTTTAAAATAATTACGGTTTAGGCTTGAACAAATGCGGAATAAAACTAACGTTTAATTTATCAAGCACAAAACCTAGAACAACTAGGCTCAACTATGTGCATCAACAACTTATGTTAAGCAAGATAAACAACTAAGTGATAGCAAGATATATGACAAGAAACAATATGGGTATCACAAAATAAAGTACATAAGTAAAGGGTTCGGGTCAGAGATAACCGAGGCACGTGGAGACGATGATGTATCCCGAAGTTCACACCCTTGCGGATGCTAATCTCCATTGGAGCGGTGTGGAGGCACAATGCTCCCCAAGATGCCACTAAGGCCACCGTAATCTCCTCACGCCCTCGCACAATGCAAGATGCCGTGATTTCACTAAGGGACCCTTGAGGGCGGTCACCGAACCCGTACAAACAAGGTTGGGGCAATCTCCACAACTTAATTGGAGGCTTCCAACAACACCACGAAGCTTCACCACAATGGCATATGGCTTCGACGTGACCACAAATGCTCGGGGCAATCTCCACAACTTAATTGGAGACCCCGACGCTTGCCCGGAGCTTTACACCACAATGATTGAGCTCCGAGGCATCACCAAGCTTCTAGGGGTACCAAGTACCCAAGGGTCATAAACTTCTCAACTTCTCACTTCCATGTATCACCGTGGAGAACTCAAACCGATGCACCAAATGCAATGGCAAGGGCACACGGAGTGCCCAAGTCCATCTCTCCCAAATCCCACCAAAGCAACTAATGGTAGGGAGAAAAATGAGAGGAAGAACGAAGAAGAACACGAAGAACTCCAAGATCTAGACCCAAGGGGTTCCCCTCACTTAGAGGAGAAAGCGGTTGGTGGAAATGAGGATCTAGATCTCCTCTCTCTTTTCCCTCAAGAACTAGCAAGAATTATTGGAGGGATTGAGAGTTAACAAGCTCGAAGAAGGTCAACAATGGGGAAGAACACGAGCTAAAGAGATAAGGTTCAATGGGGAAGAAGACCCCCTTTTATAGGTGGGAAAAGAACCAATCGTTATGCTTCACAGCCCGCACACAGCGGTACTACCGCTCATGGGAGCGGTACTACTGCTCGGTAGGTTCACCAGCCACGCTAAGGCAAAAAGGATGCGCAAATAAAGTCCGATGGAGCGGTAATACCATTCGTGGGAGCGGTACTACCGCTCGGTAGGTTCACCAGCCATGCCGAGGCAAAAAGGATGTGCAAATAAAGTCCGACGGAGCGGTACTACCGCTAGGCACAAGCGGTACTAGTGCTCACCACAGAAACTGCCTTAACTTTCGCATACACACTCCAAATTCAACGAAACCAAGTTTGTTGGAAAGCTACCGACATGGGCTAACACAATCTTGATAGAAATATCAATAAGAATCAAGTGAGAAAAGGCCCATAATAAAATGGTGAGAACCCTTCCTCGAATAAGACCGGTACAAACTCCCAACAGCGAAAACATCACAGAAGATGCATATGGACTCCATTTTCATGAACTCGAGCTTGTCATGAAGATGACCATAAGCTCTAAAACTCGCAAAGAGAAACACCAAACAAGAACCAAGAAGTATGATGCAAGGATGCAAATGGTTTGAGCTCTCAACGAACTATATGACCAAGCTACTCACTTGAAAGCCCCCCCTTGACAATACGACAATCTATCCTAAAACAGAAAACCTATCAAGGGCAAACCTGTACCTTGCACCTCGTCCTCTTGAGCTAGATGACGATGATCTTGGCTTCCTCAAGATGGACCACCTTTCTTGATTGCATTGGCTTGATGAAGACTAGTTGATTGCTCCCCCATGCACACTATGGGTGAGCCGCTCTTCAACATATCTTGTAATGACCAAGATGCGGCCCTTTCCGATCTGGGGGTCGAGGCCCCCGAATAGGAAAGAAGCGCATCTAAGGTCCTGTTTGGAGCCATAATAGATTATAATAATCTAGATTATGAACATAGATTATATAATCTGGTTTATAAAAATAATCTAGGTTGGCATGTTTGGAGGCCAGATTATATAAACTGTAAACCAGTTTTAAATTGTACAATGACATGTTTGCCCTCAGTTTACAAGGAAAACTAGGAAAGTGGTGGTGGCACTGCGTAATTCTTTTGAAGTTTACAAGGATAACACGTCATTTGTAATCCATAATCTCATTTTAGCTGGGATAGAGGAGATTATGAGATTATAATAATATGGTCATCTAGTTTATAAAATCTACAATATAAATTGTCCTGTTTGGAAATACAATAGATTATAAAAACCAGATTATATAATCTGGATGGTTCCAAACAGGGCCTAAGCGTTTCGCAAGCAAGTAACATAGCACAAATAATAATAAAAGTAGACAATTCGGGATTCAACTGTCTTCTTATTAATAACTCAGAGTACAACACATATACAAACAAGGTAGTTCCGCTACGGACTACAAAACATGGAAAATGCTATGCTACCCTGCTGCAGGCCCACAATCACGACCACGCCTCAGTCCTCTGGATAGTTCACGTAGAGGCAGTCTGTCTCCTCGTCGTACTGCCACGCCAGCTGGGTGCCGTCGGGATCATCTGTCTCTGGGGTACCTGTACCTGCTGGGAGTTTTGGAGGAATCCGTGAGCCACGGGGACTCAGCAATCTAAGACCTTGGTGCCAGAACTAGTCATGTTATTAGGTAGGGTACGGGTGAAGTGTATCAGGCTGCAACATCCTATGCTTGATTAAGTGGCTAACTTACGCAAAGAAGAAGTAAAGGTGGTCTACGCTAGCGGTCGGGATTACTTGATCACTAAGTGATCCTGAACACCTACCTACGGCATTCATAACCCCACCGTGTTCCCGATCGAAGAGAGATCTTTGAAGGGACAGTCACGGTTACGCACACAGTTGGCAGTTTTATTAGTTTATGTTTAAATTCTCTAATACCGGATGTTAACAAAAAATTCCAAGTTGCCACATAACCGCGGGCACGGCTTTCCGAAAGATTAAACCCTGCAGGGGTGCTCCAACTAGTCCATCACAAACGAACACATGCCGCAAAGGCATCCTCTATCACGAATCTCCTGATCTCGTCGGATTCCTTAGAGGAAAACCTCAACTCTGGGGGAAACCAAAGCTTCACTGGGATTCCTATACGCAAGATATACCGCTAAGGTAAGACAAGGCTAGCATGACCTCCCGTCGTGTCGACGACCCTGATAAGAGCCGCGTATCTCAGTCTCAGGACACGACAGATGAGCTAGACGTCGGGATGGCTAAACCTTTGGGTGACCAGTGGGGCCCCGGACATCGCTCAGGTGGGGCAACACTCATGAGGAGCACTGGCCCGGGTTGTTGATTAAATTCCTCGGGGTAGCTATTCCCTATGCAGATTATTATGTGATTAGCAGATTAAAACCAAAGTTGGGTCCTGCCGGACAAGCCTTAACACTACGTGATTTATCAAGGGGGTCCCCATAACAACCCCGAACGTGTTAGGAGCGATCATTATGGAATCAAACACCGGTAACCGGTAACTAAGGCGGCAATAACGGAACAAAGCACCCGGCAAAAGGCTAGACCTCCCGTCATTTACCAAGTATATAGGTGCATTAATTAAATAACAGCATTTAAGGTAATGATATCAAGCTCATGTTATCACATGAGTCAAAAACACCTGCAACTAGCAATGCTAACATTAGTAGATGAGCAAGCCTACTTAGCCACACAAGTTTGCTAGGAAGGAGAACGGTGTTTGGGCTCATGGCATTTCAAGAGGCAATTTAATTCAGTGGTAGGCAGCGAGCAATATGACATGGAAACGAAACTAACATAACAAGTCTAGAGATGGAATCAAGGTCTTATCATCTTGCCTGTGATATCCTCAGCTTGGAATGGTTCTGGTTCGTCCTGCACGTACTCTCCTGACTCCACGTATTCGTTCTCCGATCCCGGTGCTACCCAACATGAGAATAACAGCCAATGAACAGCAGCACCACAATATGCAACAATCACATGATGCATGAGATGAAAATTGAGCATGCACCACTATTTCTATCACTAGCACAAGCAAAATAAACTACTGCAAGTTTCTGGACAGAACTGTACACCAAGCTATTTGACATGCATGAGAATGACATGAACAGATGCGGCTCGTGAAAACGGTGCAAAACCATATAAAAAACATTGCAAACGGAGCTACGGATCAACGGGAATCAACGAAACAAGATATGAAGCTCTACGTGGAAGAATCAACACCACACACTCAAATGGCACAAATCTGGTATTCCCAGGTTTCCAAGACATGTAACAACCCAACATGAATGTATTGGAGCAAGGAAGAACACCACAACATCAACTAAGCACACACATTGACCAAAATGACAAAACTACATAATCTGCCATAATCTGCGTCTTAGCTCTTTGGGAGCTACATGCAACATAGCTACAGGTCTCCAAACATGACAAATAATATATGTGGCTGTTGACAACCAAGAACAATACAAGCACCAGCAAGAATCACAGAAAAAGGAATCAAACTCTAGAAGATACAAGGACACAAACTTTCCCCAAACCATCAGATCTCAGGGACTTAGTGAAAATTCCTGCACCTGAGTTTCTGTCTCTGTTCTGAAGCTTTTTGACAGCAATCAAAACACAACCTCCTGGAATCCAAATGATTTAAAATTTGACAGGAAGCTTCGCAAACATACCAGGTTCAAAATCCTAGCACTGAACTAAGGCTAGTTCTCAACAGAATGACCAGCCCATCCTCATCTATAAGAGAAGAAAATGTTTCCAGAATCCCAGACTTAGTGAAATTTCAGATTTCACTAATCTGGAATTTTTCAGCCACATGCCCACTTTGTCTAAGCATAGTTTGCACACACATTACACCAAGTGATAATTGACACCACTATAGTGTAGAGAAAAACCCCTACTACTATCACACAAAAACTCATGCCCTTGGGCTCCACCTATTCCATGGAATCAAAGATCAAACTTGCAACAAAACTGAATATGTCAAGTCCTTAAAGTTTCCCAATGGAAAAAGTAACTTCACCACTGGATTCCTTGGGATATTGTACCCCAAAAACATATATAATTTGTGGGCACTTAATTGGAGCAAGTGAACACAAACTAGAAAAGAAAATCTACATAGAATCACCTATAGAGATTAGTGCATCATCACATGTGCAAAATTACTAGAACAACTCCCACATGCTCCATTGCACCCTATCACAAGGCCAATGGTGGCATGAGTCCAACACCAAGCTCTTGGGCACACCCACTCACACCACAATTTAGCAAGAACAAGCACACACACTCACTCACCTACACATACATACTCACATGGGTGTGTATGCATAAGTGTGTGGGGAGACACACACACATGCAAAAAACTACTATCACACAAAGCTTAAACTCAAGGGCTTGTGCAATTGCACGAGCATGTGTGTAGGGTCACACACACACTTGCACACACACTCACCCTCAAGCACTCACTCACACACACATAAATCTACACATCTACCCTAACACACATGAACGCTACATACATGCTCTCAAGCCTACACCATCATCTATTCACATCACTGGCGAAAACAATATGAACAACATGTTGTTTGAGGGGAGAAAAAAAATACCACAAGGTGCAAGCCTACCACATGCAAGTAAGGAAGTGATTAAAACAAAACAGCAAAGGAAAAGACATAAATAAATAAAAGGTTTGGGGGGGGGGGATCGAACCCCAGATCCCGTGGACACCACGTGTAGCTCATACCACTCTGCTACTATCATTACCTGGACAGAACAGAGAGGACCGAGCAAGGTAGGTTACTACGTGCATCTACTGTGCTACTGGGCAAACAAAATCAACAAAAAGGGGGGCTTGTTGCCTCTGGGACTCGAACCCTGGATCTCACGAGAACAACCCCACACACTTGCCACTGCGCTATGCTACGACGTCTGACAGAGGGGGAGGCCTGAAACAAGTAAACTACTACGACGCCCAGCTCGGCTCTGCACAGCGAGCCGACGACAGAGAGGTCGTCGTGCTCTCAACTGCTGTTGTTGCTGCACGAAGAGAGGGAAACACCCCTGATACTGCACGCCGGCTACCCACACACCGCGGGCGCGCACCACTACTGCAACACCATCAGTCTACACTGGATAACTCCCACCGCCACTTATGCTGCTATAGCTTGGGACAAAGACGGCTACCACCAAGATCGCCGAATCTCTACGAGGGAGAAGGGAGGAAGAGGACCGGCTCACCTCGGGGAGGAAAGAGGAGCCGCTCGGTGGAGGAGGCCGGCCGGAGAGGAGGGAGGCGCGCGGGAGAAGGCCCTACTGCAGGTTGATGTCGAACGGAGGTAGACGAAGCAGATCATCGGAGCAGACGCTTTGACGTGCTCCTGGCCAGCGTTGTAGACGTCCCTCGTCCTCACCGAGGACGAAAATGGGGCGCGGGCACCGTCCCCGTGTCCCTGGACATGGCCGCCGGCGCTGCTCGACGGAGAAGGCGGGGTAGACGGCGGCGAGGGGTTCTCTGTGTCTCTGCTCCTACTCTACAGAGAACTTACCAGGGAGAGGGAGGAGAAAAGGAGGGAGGTGGCGGCGGCGCTGGGGGAAGGAGATGGAACCCTAGGGAAGGTGGAAGGTTCCCTCCACCTTATATTACCTCGGGGGAGGCGCTTGAGCCACATGATCGATCCATGGAGAATCGGTGGAGGAGGTGGAGTCGTACACAGTGACGTAGATGGAGGAGGAAGAGGGACGTGGGATGGGCTGCTGTCGCGAGGGGGAGAGGAGGCGCTGGGCCTCTCTGAGTGGGAGGAAGCCCACCAGTGAAAAAAATAGAGAAAACAACCCTCAACATGTTATTATCTAATTAGATTAATTACAGAGAAAGGAAAAGGCCCACAGGACTATCTACTGATTATAAAATCAAAACAAAAATGCCCCTGGACCTGAAAATACATAAGCTATTTAAATAAAATGCAAAAGGAATTTTTATGGGGCAATTAAATAAATACAAAACAACAATTATAATAGCTGTTTTGTGGTTTATTGCACCTTTAGAACACCTAACAAAACACCAAATCTTGCACAACAATATACCCGCAATATTCAGCAAACAGAGGACATTTTAAAACCAGGTAAAGAGCAAGTGAAATTTTGAGCTTGGAATAAAAGAGAGAAAAGTTTGAAACTAACAAGGGGGGTTTGAAAATAATGTCAAGCACCACTCTCCACCACTTCACACCACATCCTCACATGTGCATCAACACATGAAATCACAAGATCACTAAATCACAACTAGCAAGATCACATGCAATCATAACATGACATAGAATCATAAGGTATGGCAAGGATGCATGCATGCAAAAGAAGAAATACAAGGTGACACATGAAATCATACATGCATAGATAGCTCTCATGACAAAGACAAGGTGGTCCCACATGGAAGGTTACAAAAAGGGAGAGCTTTACACTTGGGGCACTACATATCTTCACAAGTCCATTGCCACCACAATGGACGGCAAGCTTCAAGCATGATATCTTCGTGATGATCCACTTGAACTTGCACACCACAATCTTGATGACGATCACCACTTGACATCATCCTCCATGGGTTGTATGAGATATTCTTCTTGACGCAAATCCATGAAAACACACCTAACACCACATATAACTCTCACGAAGACCATGGGTTAGTACACAAACACATAATGGACAATGCTTACCATACCATGGAATCACTTGACCCCTGTCGGTACGTCTTGTACGCTTTGTGTGTTGATCATCTTGATTTACTCTTTGTCTGACGATCTTGATCAACCTTGTGTCTCTATGACCATTCTTTGGATAATACCTTGAATACCACCTTGGTCATAATATAAACTCCTTGAACCCAACAGATGGACTTCAAGAAGTTCCCATGGACAAATCCTATAAATATAACTTAAGGCAACCACTAGTCCATATGAATTGTCATCAATTACCAAAACCACATATGGAGAGATATGCTCTAACACTCTTGCTATATCGTCCAAGGGATCCAGCGGTGTGAAGACACACTCTGGACATGTGTTGTGGATGGAGTCCACCTTGGAGATATTCCAGTCCAAGGCCATAACTCGTAGAGCTCTCTTGCCAAAGGGCATCTGCAAATCGCATGAAATCCGTCCTCACGTTCCATACCACGAAGAGGGCATATGACAGTAGGCTCGAGGTGTCATGATGCTTTATTGGCCCAAGTAGCAAGTGAGTTGGCGACAATTCTCCAAGTGAACACGCATACCTTTGGGGGACCAGTGCACCCCCACATGATCTTCTAGATGGTGCGACTACCATCCGGTGCCCTACTCATAGCGGAAGCCAGTGGACGCTCTCGCTCGTCCATGGCTAGGCGATAGACAGACCGATGAAGATATCGTTCCTCTCTGGCGCCCATGCAATAATGTCGTTAGTGACGCGAGGCGTGGTGCGTATGCTTGTGATGACGTCGATATCTACCGGGAGGAAGTAACGACGGAGGGGGTTCACGCACTAGGATCCATCTCCGTCCAAAAGCTCCGCCATCCTCCCGAGGTGATAGTTGCCCTGCAGAGATTGTTGGAAATATGCCCTAGAGGCAATAATAAAATGATTATTATCATATTTCCTTGTTCATGATAATCGTCTATCGTTCATGCTATAATTGTATTAACAGGAAACACTAATACATGTGTGAATGAATAGATCACAATGTGTCCCTAGCAAGCCTCTAGTTAGCTAGCTCGTTAGTCAATAGATGATCATGATTTCCTGATCATGGACATTGGATGTCATTGATAACGGGATCACATCATTGGGAGAATGATGTGGTGGACAAGACCCAATCCTAAGCCTAGCACTAGATCGTATTGTTCGTATGCTAATGCTTTTCTAATGTCAAGTATCTTTTCCTTCGACCGTGAGATTGTGCAACTCCCGGATACCGTAGGAGTGCTTTGGGTGTATCAAACGTCACAACGTAACTGGGTGACTATAAAGGTGCACTGCGGGTACCTCCGAAAGTGTCTGTTGGGTTGGCACGAATCGAGATCGGGATTTGTCACTCCGTGTGACGGAGAGGTATCTCTGGGCCCACTCGGTAGAACATCATCATGAGCTCAATGTGACTAAGGAGTTAGTCACACGATGACGTGCTACGGAACGAGTAAAGAGACTTACCGGTAACGAGATTGAACAAGGTATAGGTATACCGACGATCGAATCTCGGGCAAGTTCTATACCGACAGACAAAGGGAATCGTATACGGGATTGATTGAATCCTTGACATCGTGGTTCATCCGATGAGATCATCGTTGAGCTAGTGGGAGCCACCATGGGTATCCAGACCCCGCTGATGGTTATTGGCCAGAGAGGTGTCTCGGTCATGTCTGCCTGTCTCCCGAACCCGTAGGGTCTACACACTTAAGGTTCGATGACGCTAGGGTTATAGGGAATTGTTATACGAGATTACCGAAAGTTGTTCGGAGTCCCGGATGAGATCCAGGACGTCACGAGGAGCTCCAGAATGGTCCGGAGGTAAAGATTGATATATAGGACGGATGGTTTCGGAGACCGGAAGTGTTTCGGGCATCACCGGTAACGTACCGGGACCACCGGGACCACCCCGGTGGTCCCGGGGGACCACCGAAGGGGGGCTGCGACCCCAAGAGGTAAGATGGGCTAAGTGGGGGTGGGAACCAGCCCCTAGTTGGGCTGGTGCGCCTCCCCACTCAGCCCATGGCGCAGGGGAAAGAAAAAGAGGGGGGGGGGAACCCCAACTCAGGTGGGCCTTAGGCCCACCAGAGGGGTGCGCCACCCCCTCCTCCCCATCTGGCCGCCACAAACCCCATCTGGGAGGGCTGCCACACCCCCTAGGGTGGGAACCCTAGGGGTGGCACCCCCTCTCCCCTTCCCCTATATATAGTGGGCACTTTTGGCCTTTGGAGGACACAGTTTTCCCTCTCCCTCGGCGCAGCCCTGCACTTCTTCCTCCTCCTCTCTGCCGGCGCTTGGCGAAGCCCTGCCGGGAGACCTCGTCTCTCCACCAACACCACGCCGTCGTGTTGCTGGTCTTCTTCCCCAACCTCTCCCTCCTCCTTGCTGGATCAAGGTGCGGGAGACGTCACCGGGCTGCACGTGTGTTGAACGCGGAGGTGCCGTTGTTCGGCACTAGATCGGAATCACCGCGAGTACGACTCCATCAACCGCGTTCTAGCAAACGCTTCCGCTTAGCGATCTTCAAAGGTATGAAGATGCTCTTACCCCTCTCTCGTTGCTGGTCTCTCCATAGGAAGATCTGAACAGGCCTAGGAAATTTTTTGAATTTATGCTACGTTACCCAACAGTGGCATCAGAGCCAGGTTTTCTATGCGTAGATTCTATGCACGAGTAGAACACAAAAGTTGTGGGCGATGGTTTGTCAATTTGCTTGCCGTTACTAGTCTTATTCTTTGCCGGCGGTATTGTGGGATGAAGCGGCCCGGACCGACCTTACACGTACGCTTACGTGAGACTGGTTCCACCGACAGACATGCACATCGTGCATAAAGGTGGCTAGCGGGTGTCTGTCTCTCCTACTCTAGTCGGATTGGATTTGATGAAAAGGGTCCTTATGAAGGGTAAATAGCTTTGGCATATCATCGTTGTGGCTGTCACGTAGGTAAGAAGGCGTTCTTGCTAGAAACCCAAATCATCCACGTAAAACTTGCAACAACAATTAGAGGACGTCTAACTTGTTTTTGCAGGGTTTGACATGTGATGTGATATGGCCAAAGTTGTGATGTTGCATGTATGATGTATGAGATGATCATGTTATTGTAATAGGTTTCACGACTTGCATGTCGATGAGTATGACAACCGGCAGGAGCCATAGGAGTCGTCTTAATTAATTGTATGAGATGCAACGCCATGTGCTTGCTACTTTTACTTCATTGCTAACGGTTAGCCATAGTAGTAGTGATAGTAGTAGTTGGCGTAACGACTTCACGAAGACACGATGATGGAGATCATGGTGTCACGCCGGTGACGATGATGATCATGCGATGCCTGAAGATGGAGATCCAATGAGCAAAGATGATAATGGCCATATCATGTCACTATATGATTGCATTGTGATGTTTATCATGTTTTACATCTTATTGCTTAAAACGACGGTAGCATAATAAGATGATCCCTCCTAAAATTTCGAGAACGTATTCCCCTAAGTGTGCACCGTTGCGAAGGTTCGTTGTCTCGAAGCACCACGTGATGATCGGGTGTGATAGATTCTAACGTTCGCATACAACAGGTGTAAGCCAGATTTACACACGCAAAATGTTGGAATTATGCCCTAGAGGCAATAATAAATATAGTTATTATTATAATTCTTGTATCAAGATAATAGTTTATTATCCATGCTATAATTGTATTGAATGAAGACTCATTTACATGTGTGGATACATAGACAAAACACCGTCCCTAGCATGCCTCTAGTTGGCTAGCCAGTTGATCAATGATAGTCAGTGTCTTCTGATTATGAACAAAGTGTTGTTGCTTGATAACTGGATCACGTCATTGGGAGAATCACGTGATGGACTAGACCCAAACTAATAGACGTAGCATGTTGATCGTGTCATTTTGTTGCTACTGTTTTCTGCGTGTCAAGTATTTATTCCTATGACCATGAGATCATATAACTCACTGACACCGGAGGAATGCTTTGTGTGTATCAAACGTCGCAACGTAATTGGGTGACTATAAAGATGCTCTACAGGTATCTCCGAAGGTGTTGGTTGAGTTAGTATGGATCAAGACTGGGATTTGTCACTCCGTGTGACGGAGAGGTATCTCGGGGCCCACTCGGTAATACAACATCACACATAAGCCTTGCAAGCAATGTAACTTAGTGTAAGTTGCGGGATCTTGTATTACGGAACGAGTAAAGAGACTTGCCGGTAAACGAGATTGAAATAGGTATACGGATACTGACGATCGAATCTCGGGCAAGTAACATACCGAAGGACAAAGGGAATGACATACGGGATTATACGAATCCTTGGCACTAAGGTTCAAACGATAAGATCTTCGTAGAATATGTAGGATCCAATATGGGCATCCAGGTCCCGCTGTTGGATATTGACCGAGGAGTCTCTCGGGTCATGTCTACATAGTTCTCGAACCCGCAGGGTCTGCACACTTAAGGTTCGACGTTGTTTTATGCGTATTTGAGTTATATGGTTGGTTACCGAATGTTGTTCGGAGTCCCGGATGAGATCACGGACGTCACGAGGGTTTCCGGAATGGTCCGGAAATGAAGATTGATATATAGGATGACCTCATTTGATTACCGGAAGGTTTTCGGAGTTACCGGGAATGTACCGGGAATGACGAATGGGTTCCGGGAGTTCACCGGAGGGGGGCAACTCACTCCGGGGAAGCCCATAGGCATTTGGGGGTTCACACCCGCCCTTAGTGGGCTGGTGGGACAGCCCACCAATCCCCTATGCGCCAAGAGAGAAAAAATCAAAGGAAAGAAAAAAAAAGGAAGAAGTGGGAAGGGGGAAGGACTCCCTCCCACCAAACCAAGTAGGACTCGGTTTGGGGGGGAGAGTCCTCCCCCCTGGCTCGGCCGACCCCTTGGGGATCCCTTGGACCCCAAGGCAAGGTCCCCCTCCCTCCTCCTATATATATGGGGCTTTTAGGGCAGATTTGAGATGACTTTTTCACGGCTGCCCGACCACATACCTCCATAGTTTTTCCTCTAGATCGTGTTTCTGCGGAGCTCGGGCGAAGCCCTGCTGAGACAAGATCATCACCAACCTCCGGAGCGCCGTCACGCTGCCGGAGAACTCTTGTACCTCTCCGTCTCTCTTGCTGGATCAAGAAGGCCGAGATCATCGTCGAGCTGTACGTGTGCTGAACGCGGAGGTGCCGTCCGTTCGGTACTAGATCGTGGGACTGATCGCGGGATTGTTCGCGGGGCGGATCGAGGGACGTGAGGACGTTCCACTACATCAACCGCGTTCTCTAACGCTTCTGCTGTGCGATCTACAAGGGTACGTAGATCACTCATCCCCTCTCGTAGATGGACATCACCATGATAGGTCTTCGTGCACGTAGGAAATTTTTGTTTCCCATGCGACGTTCCCCAACAGAAAACACTTAGGTTGACTCGACGAGCTTAGCATGTGCAGACATGACCTCGAATACAAGAGACCGAAAGGTCGAACATGAGTCGTATGGTTGAATACGATCAGCATGAAGTTGCTCACCATGGTGACTAGTCCGTCTCACGTGATGATCGGACACGGGTTAGTCAACATTGATCATGTATCACTTAGATGACTAGAGGGATGTCGATTTAAGTGGGAGTTCATACTTAATTTGATTAAATGAACTTAATTGTCATGAACTTAGTCTAAAAGTTGTCTTTATAAATATTGTAGATGTCCAACGTCAACCTCAACTTCAACGCATTCCTAGAGAAAAACAAGCTGAAAGATGATGGTAGCAACTATGCGGACTGGGTTCGCAACCTGAAGCTCATCCTTGAAGCAGCTAAAAAGGCTTATGTCCTTAATGCGCCGCTAGGTGACCCTCCCGCTCCTGCAGCAGCGCAGGACGTTCTAAACGTCTGGCAAGCGCGAAGTGATGACTACTCTCTGGTCAGGTGTGGCATGTTATACAGTTTAGAAACGGGGCTCCAAAGACGTTTTGAGCAACACGGGGCATATGAGATGTTCCAAGAGCTGAAGCTAGTATTTCAAGCTCATGCCCGTGTCGAGAGATATGAAGTCTCCGACAAGTTCTTCAGCTGTAAGATGGAGGAGAACAGTTCTGTCAGTGAGCACATACTCAAAATGTCTGGGTTACACGGTCGTCTGACTTCACTTGGAGTCGAACTTCCGGATGATGCTATCATTGACAGAATCCTCCAGTCTCTCCCACCAAGCTACAAAGGCTTTGTGCTTAACTACAACATGCAAGGGATGGAGAAAACCATTCCCGAGTTGTACTCGATGCTCAAGTCTGCAGAAGTAGAAATCAAGAAGGAGCATCAAGTGTTGATGGTCAACAAGACCACTAGTTTCAAGAAAGGCAGGGGTAAGAAGAACTTCAAGAAAGACGGAAAAGCTGTTGCCGCGCCCGGTAAGCCAGATGCTGGGAAGAAGAAAAAGAACGGACCCAAGCCTGAGACTGAGTGCTTCTACTGCAAGGGAAAAGGTCACTGGAAGCGGAACTGCCCCAAATACTTAGCGGACAAGAAGGCCGGCAACGTTAACGGTATATGTGATATACATGTTATTGATGTGTACCTTACCAGCGCTCGTAGTAGCTCCTGGGTATTTGATACCGGTGTTGTTGCTCACATTTGCAACTCAAAGCAGGAACTGCGGAATAAGCGGAGACTGGCCAAGGACGAGGTGACGATGCGCGTCGGGAATGGTTCAAAGGTCGATGTGATCGCCGTCGGCACGCTACCTCTACATCTACCGTCGGGATTAGTTTTAAACCTTAATAATTGTTATTTAGTACGAGCTTTAAGCATGAACATTGTATCAGGGTCTTGCTTAATGCGAGACGGCTACTCATTTAAGTCAGAGAATAATGGTTGTTCTATTTATATGAGTGATATGTTTTATGGTCATGCTCCGCTGGTGAATGGTTTATTCTTGATGAATCTCGATCGTGATGTTACACATATTCATAGTGTGAGTACCAAAAGATGCAAAGTTGATAACGATAGTCCCACATACTTGTGGCACTGCCGCCTTGGTCATATCGGCGTTAAGCGCATGAAGAAGCTCCATACTGATGGACTGCTAGAGTCTCTTGACTTTGAATTGTTTGACACATGCGAACCGTGCCTCATGGGCAAGATGAGTAAGACTCCATTCTCAGGAATAATGGAGAGAGCCACCGACTTATTGGAAATAATACATACTGATGTGTGTGGTCCAATGAACGTTGAAGCTCGCGGTGGTTATCGTTATGTTCTCACTCTCACCGATGATTTGAGTAGGTATGGGTATATTTACTTGATGAAGCACAAATCTGAGACGTTTGAAAGGTTCAAGGAATTTCAGAGTGAGGTTGAGAATCAACGTGACAGAAAAATTAAATGTCTACGATCTGATCGTGGAGGAGAATATTTGAGTCACGAATTTGGCACACACCTAAGAAAGTGTGGAATCGTTTCACAACTAACGCCGCCTGGCACACCGCAACGCAACGAAGTGTCTGAACGTCGTAATCGCACCTTATTAGATATGGTACGATCTATGATGTCTCTCACCGACTTACCGCTATCATTTTGGGGATACGCATTAGAAACTGCAGCATTCACTTTAAATAGGGCACCGTCTAAATCCGTTGAGACGACACCGTATGTACTGTGGTTTGGCAAGAAACCTAAGTTGTCGTTTCTTAAAGTTTGGGGCTGCGATGCTTATGTGAAGAAACTTCAACCAGAAAAGCTCGAACCCAAAGCGGAGAAATGCGTATTCATAGGATACCCTAAGGAAACTATTGGGTATACCTTCTATCTTAGATCCAAAGGTAAAACCTTTGTTGCCAAGAACGGATCCTTTCTAGAGAAAGAGTTTCTCTCGAAAGAAGTAAGTGGGAGGAAGGTAGAACTTGATGAGGTAATTACACCCCCTCTCGAACAGGAAAGTAGCGCAGCGCAAGAAGTTGTTCCTGTGGTGCCTACACCGACTGAAGAGGAAGTTAATGATGATGATCATGAAGCTTCGGATCAAGTTACGACTGAACCACGAAGGTCCACAAGGGTACGCTCCGCACCAGAGTGGTACGGCAACCCAGTGATGGAAATCATGTTGTTAGACAACGGTGAACCTTCGAACTATGAAGAAGCGATGGCGGGACCGGATTCCAACAAATGGCTTGAGGCCATGAAATCCGAGATAGGATCCATGTATGAGAACAAAGTATGGACTTTGGTGGACTTGCCCGATGAACGGCGAGGCATAGAAAATAAATGGATCTTCAAGAAGAAGACTGATGCAAACGGTAATGTAACCGTTTACAAAGCTCGACTTGTCGCAAAGGGTTTTCGACAAATTCAAGGAGTTGACTACGAAGAGACTTTCTCTCCCGTAGCGAAGCTGAAATCAGTCCGAATCATGTTAGCAATTGCCGCCTTTTATGATTATGAAATTTGGCAAATGGACGTCAAAACAGCGTTCCTTAACGGGAATCTTAAGGAAGAGTTGTATATGATGCAACCAGAAGGTTTTGTCGATCCTAAAGGTGCTAACAAAGTATGCAAGCTCCAGCGCTCCATCTATGGGCTGGTGCAAGCATCTCGGAGTTGGAACATTCGCTTTAATGAGGTGATTAAGGCGTTTGGGTTCATACAGGTTTACGGAGAAGCCTGTCTGTACAAGAAAGTGAGTGGGAGCTCTGTAGCTTTCCTCGTACTATATGTGGATGACATATTATTGATGGGTAATGATATAGAGATGTTGGAGAGCATAAAGGCCTATTTGAACAAGAGTTTTTCAATGAAGGACCTTGGAGAAGCTGCATACATATTAGGCATCAAGATCTATAGAGATAGATCGAGACGCCTCATAGGTCTTTCGCAAAGTACATACCTTGACAAGATATTGAAGAAATTCAATATGGAAAACTCAAAGAAAGGGTTCTTGCCAGTTTTGCAAGGTATGAGATTGAGTAAGACTCAGTTGCCGACCACGACAGCAGATAGAGAGAAGATGAGTTCTGTCCCCTACGCTTCAGCCGTGGGCTCTCTAATGTATGCCATGCTGTGTACCAGACCTGATATAAACCTTGCGATAAGCTTGGTAGGGAGGTACCAAAGTAATCCCGGTGCGGAACACTGGACAGCGGTCAAGAATATCCTTAAGTACCTGAAAAGGACTAAGGAAATGTTTCTCGTTTATGGAGGTGACGAAGAGCTCGTCGTAAAGGGTTACGTCGATGCTAGCTTCGACACAGATCCGGATGACTCTAAGTCACAAACCGGATACGTATATGTGTTGAATGGTGGGGCAGTGAGCTGGTGCAGCAGCAAGCAAGAAGTCGTGGCAGCATCTACATGTGAAGCGGAGTACATAGCTGCTTCAGAAGCGGCTCATGAAGGAATTTGGATGAAGGAGCTCATCACCGACCTTGGAGTGGTTCCAAGCACGTCGGGTCCTATGACACTCTTCTGTGATAACACTGGAGCCATTGCCATAGCCAAAGAGCCCAGGTTTCACCGGAAGACGAAGCACATCAAGCGCCGCTACAACTCCATCCAGGACCATGTCCAAACTGGAGTGATAGATATTTGTAAAGTACACACGGATCTGAATATTGCAGACCCGTTGACTAAACCTCTTCCACGAGCAAAACATGATCAGCACCATAATGCTATGGGTGTTCGATACATCACAATGTAACTAGATTATTGTCTCTAGTGCAAGTGGGAGACTGTTGGAAATATGCCCTAGAGGCAATAATAAAATGGTTATTATCATATTTCCTTGTTCATGATAATCGTCTATCGTTCATGCTATAATTGTATTAACAGGAAACACTAATACATGTGTGAATGAATAGATCACAATGTGTCCCTAGCAAGCCTCTAGTTAGCTAGCTCGTTAGTCAATAGATGATCATGATTTCCTGATCATGGACATTGGATGTCATTGATAACGGGATCACATCATTGGGAGAATGATGTGGTGGACAAGACCCAATCCTAAGCCTAGCACTAGATCGTATTGTTCGTATGCTAATGCTTTTCTAATGTCAAGTATCTTTTCCTTCGACCGTGAGATTGTGCAACTCCCGGATACCGTAGGAGTGCTTTGGGTGTATCAAACGTCACAACGTAACTGGGTGACTATAAAGGTGCACTGCGGGTACCTCCGAAAGTGTCTGTTGGGTTGGCACGAATCGAGATCGGGATTTGTCACTCCGTGTGACGGAGAGGTATCTCTGGGCCCACTCGGTAGAACATCATCATGAGCTCAATGTGACTAAGGAGTTAGTCACACGATGACGTGCTACGGAACGAGTAAAGAGACTTACCGGTAACGAGATTGAACAAGGTATAGGTATACCGACGATCGAATCTCGGGCAAGTTCTATACCGACAGACAAAGGGAATCGTATACGGGATTGATTGAATCCTTGACATCGTGGTTCATCCGATGAGATCATCGTGGAGCTAGTGGGAGCCACCATGGGTATCCAGACCCCGCTGATGGTTATTGGCCAGAGAGGTGTCTCGGTCATGTCTGCCTGTCTCCCGAACCCGTAGGGTCTACACACTTAAGGTTCGATGACGCTAGGGTTATAGGGAATTGTTATACGAGATTACCGAAAGTTGTTCGGAGTCCTGGATGAGATCCAGGACGTCACGAGGAGCTCCAGAATGGTCCGGAGGTAAAGATTGATATATAGGACGGATGGTTTCGGAGACCGGAAGTGTTTCGGGCATCACCGGTAACGTACCAGGACCACCGGGACCACCCCGGTGGTCCCGGGGGACCACCGAAGGGGGGCTGCGACCCCAAGAGGTAAGATGGGCTAAGTGGGGGTGGGAACCAGCCCCTAGTTGGGCTGGTGCGCCTCCCCACTCAGCCCATGGCGCAGGGGAAAGAAAAAGAGGGGGGGGAACCCTAACTCAGGTGGGCCTTAGGCCCACCAGAGGGGTGCGCCACCCCCTCCTCCCCATCTGGCCGCCACAAACCCCATCTGGGAGGGCTGCCGCACCCCCTAGGGTGGGAACCCTAGGGGTGGCACCCCCTCTCCCCTTCCCCTATATATAGTGGGCACTTTTGGCCTTTGGAGGACACAGTTTTCCCTCTCCCTCGGCGCAGCCCTGCACTTCTTCCTCCTCCTCTCTGCCGGCGCTTGGCGAAGCCCTGCCGGGAGACCTCGTCTCTCCACCAACACCACGCCGTCGTGTTGCTGGTCTTCTTCCCCAACCTCTCCCTCCTCCTTGCTGGATCAAGGTGCGGGAGACGTCACCGGGCTGCACGTGTGTTGAACGCGGAGGTGCCGTTGTTCGGCACTAGATCGGAATCACCGTGAGTACGACTCCATCAACCGCGTTCTAGCAAACGCTTCCGCTTAGCGATCTTCAAAGGTATGAAGATGCTCTTACCCCTCTCTCGTTGCTGGTCTCTCCATAGGAAGATCTGAACAGGCGTAGGAAATTTTTTGAATTTATGCTACGTTACCCAACAGTGGCATCAGAGCCAGGTTTTCTATGCGTAGATTCTATGCACGAGTAGAACACAAAAGTTGTGGGCGATGGTTTGTCAATTTGCTTGCCGTTACTATTCTTATTCTTTTCCGGCGGTATTGTGGGATGAAGCGGCCCGGACCGACCTTACACGTACGCTTACGTGAGACTGGTTCCACCGACAGACATGCACATCGTGCATAAAGGTGGCTAGCGGGTGTCTGTCTCTCCTACTCTAGTCGGATTGGATTTGATGAAAAGGGTCCTTATGAAGGGTAAATAGCTTTGGCATATCATCGTTGTGGCTGTCACGTAGGTAAGAAGGCGTTCTTGCTAGAAACCCAAATCAGCCACGCAAAACTTGCAACAACAATTAGAGGACGTCTAACTTGTTTTTGCAGGGTTTGACATGTGATGTGATATGGCCACAGTTGTGATGTTGCATGTATGATGTATGAGATGATCATGTTATTGTAATAGGTTTCACGACTTGCATGTCGATGAGTATGACAACCGGCAGGAGCCATAGGAGTTGTCTTAATTAATTGTATGAGATGCAACGCCATGTGCTTGCTACTTTTACTTCATTGCTAACGGTTAGCCATAGTAGTAGTGATAGTAGTAGTTGGCGTGACGACTTCACGAAGACACGATGATGGAGATCATGATGATGGAGATCATGGTGTCACGCCGGTGACGATGATGATCATGCGATGCCTGAAGATGGAGATCGAATGAGCAAAGATGATAATGGCCATATCATGTCACTATATGATTGCATTGTGATGTTTATCATGTTTTACATCTTATTGCTTAAAACGACGGTAGCATAATAAGATGATCCCTCCTAAAATTTCGAGAACGTATTCCCCTAAGTGTGCACCGTTGCGAAGGTTCGTTGTCTCGAAGCACCACGTGATGATCGGGTGTGATAGATTCTAACGTTCGCATACAACGGGTGTAAGCCAGATTTACACACGCAAAACACTTAGGTTGACTCGACGAGCTTAGCATGTACAGACATGACCTCGAATACAAGAGACCGAAAGGTCGAACATGAGTCGTATGGTTGAATATGATCAGCATGAAGTTGCTCACCATGGTGACTAGTCCGTCTCACGTGATGATCGGACACGGGTTAGTCAACATGGATCATGTATCACTTAGATGACTAGAGGGATGTCGATTTAAGTGGGAGTTCATACTTAATTTGATTAAATGAACTTAATTGTCATGAACTTAGTCTAAAAGTTGTCTTTATAAATATTGTAGATGTCCAACGTCAACCTCAACTTCAACGCATTCCTAGAGAAAAACAAGCTGAAAGATGATGGTAGCAACTATGCGGACTGGGTTCGCAACCTGAAGCTCATCCTTGAAGCAGCTAAAAAGGCTTATGTCCTTAATGCGCCGCTAGGTGACCCTCCCGCTCCTGCAGCAGCGCAGGACGTTCTAAACGTCTGGCAAGCGCGAAGTGATGACTACTCTCTGGTCAGGTGTGGCATGTTATACAGTTTAGAAACGGGGCTCCAAAGACGTTTTGAGCAACACGGGGCATATGAGATGTTCCAAGAGCTGAAGCTAGTATTTCAAGCTCATGCCCGTGTCGAGAGATATGAAGTCTCCGACAAGTTCTTCAGCTGTAAGATGGAGGAGAACAGTTCTGTCAGTGAGCACATACTCAAAATGTCTGGGTTACACGGTCGTCTGACTTCACTTGGAGTCGAACTTCCGGATGATGCTATCATTGACAGAATCCTCCAGTCTCTCCCACCAAGCTACAAAGGCTTTGTGCTTAACTACAACATGCAAGGGATGGAGAAAACCATTCCCGAGTTGTACTCGATGCTCAAGTCTGCAGAAGTAGAAATCAAGAAGGAGCATCAAGTGTTGATGGTCAACAAGACCACTAGTTTCAAGAAAGGCAGGGGTAAGAAGAACTTCAAGAAAGACGGCAAAGCTGTTGCCGCGCCCGGTAAGCCAGATGCTGGGAAGAAGAAAAAGAACGGACCCAAGCCTGAGACTGAGTGCTTCTACTGCAAGGGAAAAGGTCACTGGAAGCGGAACTGCCCCAAATACTTAGCGGACAAGAAGGCCGGCAACGTTAAAGGTATATGTGATATACATGTTATTGATGTGTACCTTACCAGCGCTTGTAGTAGCTCCTGGGTATTTGATACCGGTGCTGTTGCTCACATTTGCAACTCAAAGCAGGAACTGCGGAATAAGCGGAGACTGGCCAAGGACGAGGTGACGATGCGCGTCGGGAATGGTTCAAAGGTCGATGTGATCGCCGTCGGCACGCTACCTCTACATCTACCGTCGGGATTAGTTTTAAACCTTAATAATTGTTATTTAGTACCAGCTTTAAGCATGAACATTGTATCAGGGTCTTGCTTAATGCGAGACGGCTACTCATTTAAGTCAGAGAATAATGGTTGTTCTATTTATATGAGTGATATGTTTTATGGTCATGCTCCGCTGGTGAATGGTTTATTCTTGATGAATCTCGATCGTGATGTTACACATATTCATAGTGTGAGTACCAAAAGATGCAAAGTTGATAACGATAGTCCCACATACTTGTGGCACTGCCGCCTTGGTCATATCGGCGTTAAGCGCATGAAGAAGCTCCATACTGATGGACTGCTAGAGTCTCTTGACTTTGAATCGTTTGACACATGCGAACCGTGCCTCATGGGCAAGATGACTAAGACTCCATTCTCAGGAATAATGGAGAGAGCCACCGACTTATTGGAAATAATACATACTGATGTGTGTGGTCCAATGAACGTTGAAGCTCGCGGTGGTTATCGTTATGTTCTCACTCTCACCGATGATTTGAGTAGGTATGGGTATATTTACTTGATGAAGCACAAATCTGAGACGTTTGAAAGGTTCAAGGAATTTCAGAGTGAGGTTGAGAATCAACGTGACAGAAAAATTAAATGTCTACGATCTGATCGTGGAGGAGAATATTTGAGTCACGAATTTGGCACACACCTAAGAAAGTGTGGAATCGTTTCACAACTAACGCCGCCTGGCACAACGCAACGCAACGGAGTGTCTGAACGTCGTAATCGCACCTTATTAGATATGGTACGATCTATGATGTCTCTCACCGACTTACCGCTATCATTTTGGGGATACGCATTAGAAACTGCAGCATTCACTTTAAATAGGGCACCGTCTAAATCCGTTGAGACGACACCGTATGAACTGTGGTTTGGCAAGAAACCTAAGTTGTCGTTTCTTAAAGTTTGGGGCTGCGATGCTTATGTGAAGAAACTTCAACCAGAAAAGCTCGAACCCAAAGCGGAGAAATGCGTATTCATAGGATACCCTAAGGAAACTATTGGGTATACCTTCTATCTTAGATCCGAAGGTAAAACCTTTGTTGCCAAGAACGGATCCTTTCTAGAGAAAGAGTTTCTCTCGAAAGAAGTAAGTGGGAGGAAGGTAGAACTTGATGAGGTAATTACACCCCCTCTCGAACAGGAAAGTAGCGCAGCGCAAGAAGTTGTTCCTGTGGTGCCTACACCGACTGAAGAGGAAGTTAATGATGATGATCATGAAGCTTCGGATCAAGTTACTACTGAACCACGAAGGTCCACAAGGGTACGCTCCGCACCAGAGTGGTACGACAACCCAGTGATGGAAATCATGTTGTTAGACAACGGTGAACCTTCGAACTATGAAGAAGCGATGGCGGGCCCGGATTCCAACAAATGGCTTGAGGCCATGAAATCCGAGATAGGATCCATGTATGAGAACAAAGTATGGACTTTGGTGGACTTGCCCGATGAACGGCGAGCCATAGAAAATAAATGGATCTTCAAGAAGAAGACTGATGCAAACGGAAATGTAACCGTTTACAAAGCTCCGTGTTGTTGGGTGTTAATGCTTGTGAGTGGCGTTGTTTTGTTGGAGTGATGAGAGTGGGTGCAACAGAGCCACTTCAAAACCATGTTGCACCGAGGACGTAAAACCCTTGTCTCCTCTCTATTATATTTTTGTGGCTGCGATTGATTTCAGTTTTAACCCCTATTAAACAAGTTCGTCTTCCTTTAAAATCATTTGTTCAATGTGGGGCAACCCTTGGGTTTCCTTTATTTTTTTTCCTTTTGTTTATTTTCAAAACTAGAGACTCATTTTATTTTTAAAAGAGGTTTTATTTTATTCTTCAAAAAGGTTTCATTTTTATTTGTTAAAAAAATGCCCAATCTATTTTTTATAGTTGGGGTATGTTTTTAAGAAGTCAAAAGGTATTTATTTATTTATTTTTGCTCGACAGCCGCCGCGCGCCGTCCCGGTGTGCCGCCGCCATGGTCGCCGCCTCCCGCGCCTTGGTCCCGTGCTCCCTCACCCATGCTCGCGCCGCCCTCGGCCTCGGCCTCGCCCCTCGCCCGCGGCCTCGCCCCTCGCCCGCGTCCTCGCCTACTGGCGCTGCCGACCTCGTCCGCCCCCGCCACCAGCAGCCGGTGCGCCGCGCCGCCTCGCTGCTCCCCGCGCCGCCCGCCGTGGTCACCTCCCTGCCCCAACTCGGTTCCCTCTTCCCCTGCCGCAGGAGCTCCCCAGCGCCGCCACAAGGTCCCGCACGCCCGCCGTGCTTGCGTGCCCCGTGTCGAGCACCCGATGCGCCGCTGCCAAGCCTCCAGGACCCCGGCCACCTCCTGCCGAAGCTGTTGCTTGCTACTATGCTGCCGAGCTGCTGCTTGCCTGTTGATGTAGCTGCTGCCGATGCATGCCGTAGCTAGCTGTTGTGCTAGCTTGCTAGTTGTAGCTGCTGCTTGTTTTGCTTGTTAGTCGCTTGCTTGCCTGCTAGTTGATTGCTGTTGCTAGGTAGTTTATCACTCTTGCTGCTGCCATGTGCTTGTGCAGCCGGTTACTGCTAGCTTGAGTTGCTGATTGCTGCCGCTATGCATGGCTGTTGCCGATGCATTGTTCTGCTGCCGTGCTTTCCCGCCGCCTGATGCTCTTGTTGTTTGCTTGTGCTGCTGCTAGTCACCGCTGTAGATGTTGCTTGTGCTGCCGCCGCTGTAGATGTTGCTGCTGTTGCTTAGCCGTTGTAGGTTGTTAGCTGCCGTTGCTAGTTGTCGTAGCTTGTAGTTGTTGCTGTTAGTAGCTAGCTGTTGTGCATGTGTGTTGCTTGCTTGCTGCCGTCGCCGACGATTATTGCTAGTGCTGCTTGCTGCTGTTGCCTTGCCCGACTGCATATTGGATCTTCGTCGAAGACCCGTGTTCGTCTACCGACGCCAAGTGTATGACTACCGTCGACGAGACCGTGCACAACGACTTCCACGACGACCACGACTTCCACGACGTCCGCTATGACTCGAACCGCTCCGATATGCACGCTTCGAAGGTATATCGATGGGACGTTGTCGTGAACAAAATGCAAATGTTGTATGATATGTATCGTATGTTTGCGCCATATGTTTGCCTGTTGCACGTTGTTCCTCTTTTGCGTGACCCCGACACATGGGAACCCGATAAACGGGATCACACCATCATTATTTGGCGTTCCCGCACACGCTTCTAGTTCGTTGGCACCGACATCTCGTTGAGTATCGGGATAGGAACGTTGCCGCGGCTTCGTTTCCGTTTTGCCGCCATGGTTCCCTTTCGCTCGCCGTGGCGACACATGCTTCTTATCTTCTTGCCCGTTTTGTTGTGAACTCGCATGCATGCCACATTCATGGCATATATGTTGTGTTGCATGTCTCTTGTACGTAGCTCCGTTCTATGTTCCGCGTGTTAACCGTCTAGGATGTCATGTAGAATCACCGCTTCACCCCTTGCCATGTTAACAACAATTAAATATTGCTGTGTAAATAATCAGGAGTGAACTAAATAATTAAACGTGGAGTTTCGACGATATGCAACTCGTTGGATACCGAGCTTCACTTAATGTGTAGTGTTTGTGTGAGGTGAATTGCCATGTCATGCCTTGCATCATTGATCTGTTCATGCATCATAGTAGGTTGTGCATCATATTGTGCATCGTGTGGTGAATATCTGTGTTGATGTTTGTTTCCGGTTTGCTCCGTCTTGATAGAGTTCCGCAAGCGTGCGGAATGTGAGGACCCGTTCGACTACGTTGGTTCGTGTGCTTCACGGAATTGTTCTTCTTCCAAGCGGGATCTCAGGCAAGATGACCATTTCCCGAGATACCATTACTATCATTGCCATGCTAGTTTTACCACTTCTATCATTTATGTCTCGTTGCCTACCACATGTTAAATATCAGCCTCTCAACAATGCCATGAAAATCTTCTACCAGTTCGACCTAGCAAACTACTGATTGGCTATGTTACTGCTTGCTTAACCCTGTTGTTAGCATTGCTAGTTGCAGGTGTGGTTGCTTCCATGTGATAACATGGGTTCCTTGTTATATCACCATATTAATTGTTATTTAATTTAATTTACCTATACACTTGGTAAAAGGTGGAAGGCTCGGCCTTTCTAGCCTGGTGTTTTGTTCCACCTTTGCTCCCTTAGTTTCGGCTACCGGTGTTATGTTCCATAATTGAGCGCTCCTAACACGATCGGGGTTGTTATGGGGACCCCCTTGATAATTCGTTTTAGGTTAAAGCTGGTCTGGCAAGGCCCAACATTGGTACTACATTTGCCCAACATAATAACTTTGATAATACTGAAAGCATAGGGCGTCATGAACCCGAGGAGTAATTTCACATAATACAGGGGCCCAGTGCTGATGGTGCTGGTCCAAAACAGAGCACCGTGCGGGGCCAACCCGGGGCAACTCGGGAGATTTCTATCAGGCCACCGTACGCTTCGCTTATCCGTCGTGTCCTGAGAACGAGATACGCGGCTCCTATCGGGATCGTCAACACGTCGGGTGGCCTTGCTGGATTAGTTTTACCTTTTACGAGATATCTTGTGCATCGGGATTCTGGTGATGCTTTGGGTAATCTCAGAGTTGAGGTTTTCCACTAAGGAGTCCGACGAGATCGCGAGCTTCGTGATCGAGGATTTCTATGCGGCTTGTGGTAATTTGTGATGGACTAGTGGGAGCACCCCTGCAGGGTCAAATCTTTCGAAAAGCCGTGCCCGCGGTTATGTGGCAACGTGGAAGCTTTGTTTAACACTGGTTCTAGATAACTTGAAGTTAATTTAATTAAAACTTGCCAACTGTGTGCGTAGCCGTGACTGTCTCTTTTGTGAGTTCCTTCTCCGATCGAGGTCACGGTGGGGTTATGTCTGACGTAGGTAGGTGTTTAGGATCATTCATTTGATCAACCGTAGTTCACGTCCTCTATGCGTAGATCTTCCCCCCTCTTATTTCTTGTACTCGTAAGTTAGCCACCAAATATATACTTAGCCGCTACTGCAACCTCACCACTTAACCATGCCTCACCCATTAAGCTTTGCTAGTCTTGATACCTTTGGAAATGAGATTGTTGAGTCCCCTGTGGCTCACAGATTACTACAACACCAGTTGCAGGTACAGATAGAGGTTACTTGATGCGAGCGCATTGATTGTTCATTTGGAGTTGCTTCTTCTTCTTCTTCTTCATCGATCTAGGATGGGTTCCAGGCCAGCAGCCTGGGATAGCAAGGATGGACGTCGTTCTTCTTTTCTCGTTTGTTTTCGTCCGTAGTCGGACCCTGCTCTTATTCATGATGATTATGTATTGTACTGATGTGACTCTGATGTAGCTTGTGGTGAGTGTAAGCCAATTCTATATATATAACTCTTCTTTTCAGTACATGTACTTGTAACGATATCCATTCTTGCGACACGATGAGATGCGCTTCTATCCCTGACGAGGCCCTCGTGCCAAATTGAGGATAGGGTCGCATCTTGGGCGTGACACATAGGAAAGCCAATAATCTTCTTCACCAAAGAGTGCATCAAGATGCAAGAATATAAGATACACACTCAAGACAAATCCTTTCACGAAGCCACCAAAAACTGAAAAACGAAATGCAACGGTGGACGTGAAAGAAAAGAGGATATAAATTAGAGATGTAACTTCTCTCATGTGTAAAAGATTGTAGGTAGAATACACTCGTGATGATATATATCCACAAAGAAGGATGTACACACGAAATGGTTACAAGAAGGAACAAACAAGATATCCAAAAGGAAGTTATAAATATATATCAATATGGTCTTTGCTTGGAAGCATAGCACATGGCCTAATATTTTCTTATTGTACAATATGAACTTCCAACATACGAATATCAAAGACATCCCAACTAGCAATAAGACATCATCGTTTGGATGCTTTGAGAAAGGAAACAAGTACCACAAGAACGAATCAAGAGATTCATGCCAAGATGCAACCTGGAGAGAGAGACAGAACCACGAGAGGACGGTATAACCCCTCGCGGTCCCCACAACGCGGTAGTACCGCACGTCATCACGGTAGTATCGTCTGGCCAGCGGTTGTTAAATTTTACTCCCGCTCGTTGGGTGGTTGTACCGTTCGTCCAGCGGCAGCAGAAAAATATTGTCGTGCTGGATGCGGTAGTACCGTGTCGGTGCTGCTACTGCATGAGTGTAGTAGTAACACATCTCTAGCGGTAGTACCGTGGCTAACCACTGTAGTACCGCTCAGCCAAGAGAAGACATGTTCGAGCCTTGCAAGGAATGTATGCATCAAGTAGATACTTGTTACCGATGACGAGCGCGCCATGACTTGGATGACTGGTACTCAGAAGATGACAGGTTCCTGGTCAGAATTCATGAAGCTTCTCAAGGTCGACTTTCACGGAGATGAAACTCCTCTTGGGTTGCGTCCTCATGCTCCATCTTCATCCACTGCCACCCCCAAGGACAGGCTGCAACAACTCTATGTGAAGAAAGGTGTGCTCCCCAAGCATCTCGATATCATGCATCGGATCTTCCGCAACACTCTCTTTCCTCGCATTGCCAACTTTGACGAGGTGCATGGTCATCTAGCTGAGATGCTTCTGCTCTGTGAGGAGGCTAAGATTAAGGAATCTTCCCCTCTCGATATTGCCCACATGATGTTCAATGAGCTCTCGAACTGCATGATGAACCGCAAGGTTCCCATCTACGGGCCCTACTTGTTTGCCTATATTCGCCAGAGGTGGCACGACGTCTATCTGGTCGATGAGTTCCCTATTCAGGCTGATTACTTTGTGCATGATCCTATCAAGCTACGTATCAAAGACAAATGGGCCAACCCATCCACTTTGTCTCAGCACATGGACACTGACACAGACACTGCTGCTGACAGAGGCCCCGCTTCTCAGTCCCGCTCTTGTGCTATGCCATCTTGGGCAGTGAAACTACTATGCCATCTTGGGCAGGCCAAGGGACAGTATCAGTCTCATGTGGCCCAGAAGGAGAACCATCAGAGGCACAAGCGTGTCTTAAGGACACTTGATGTTGATATCTCCAACGGCTCAGAGGATGACATCACTCCAGAGTCTGATTGGATGCGGGCTCAAGGTTATCAGTGGTCTGATGCAGAGGAGGAGGCGTCTCAGGAGGACAATGAGGAGGAGCAGGACGATCCGGATGCCACGGACGAGTCTGGGGCTGATGAGGATGCGGAGTGACCACGTGTGTCCTTAGGTATGCCCCTTTTTGGTGTCTTTTGCCAAAGGGGGAGAGAGTCTAGGAGCTGGATTTGCGCTTTGCTTTAGCTTTGCTTATCTTTATTGTGTTTGCTTTGAACTTGGTTTGCTCTTATCTGCTATCTTTGCTTTGTGTGATGTGAGACTTGGACTACCGTGAGACTTATTTCTATCATATGCTATGAGTCATATGCTCCTTAACTGTCTCTACCATTATCTTTATGTTCACATGCTATTCACTGTGCAAATCCGGTATTGTCATCAATCCACCAAAAGGGGGAGATTGTTAGGGCATATTTTATGCCTAAGTAATTTTGGTGATTGATGACAGTACCGCAAAGGACTAATCGTGTGTGTTGAGATTTCAGAGAACACATGTCAACGGCACAAGACGACTCGCCCCTTCCTTCCATGGAACAGAAGCACGGTGTACTCTACGATTCTCTTTCTTTGAGTCATAGGAACGCCATACTATTAAGAGGGGATCCGTAGTGGAAAGGTTTGGGTGGAATCAATTTTGCACACACACACTTTATCTCCTTTACCTTTCCGTGCAACTTTAGAGTGGCTCCCACCTATGGTTTGTCTCCTCTAAGCAAAAAGGTCTCCCAACGGTAGTACTGCTGGAGCTGGCGGTAGTACCGCTCGCCCTAGCGGTAGTACCGCTAGTGCTGGCGGTAGTACCGCTGTGCTGGCGGTAGTACCGCCCGTGGTCAGCGGTAGTACCGCTCCAGGAACTTAGTACCGTCTTCCTAGCGGCTGTACTTCGTCGGACTTTTTGCGAAGACTTTCTTGGCGGTGGTTGGCCCGGTAGTGCATGTGCACTATCAGGGGCCCAGCAGTAGTACCGCTACAGCCAGCGGTAGTACCGCTGGAGTGCGAGCGGTAGTACCGCTAGGCTCGGGCTATGAGTGGGAAAACGGTTGGATTCCCCCCCCCCCACTATATAAGGGGTTCTTCTTGCTCTAGAACCCTACCTTTGACCCTCCCAAGCTCCATTGTTGCTCCCTAAGCTCAAAAGTGCCCGATCTCTCTCCCTAGCCAATCAAACTTGTTGATTCTTTAGGGATTGGTTGAGAAGGCCTAGATCTACACTTCCACCAAGAGAAAAGTTGATTCCCCCACCAATCCCTTGCGGATTTTGTTACTCTTGGGTGTTTGAGCACCCTAGACGGTTGAGGTCACCTCGGAGCCACATTCCATTGTGGTGAAGCTTCGTGGTCTTGTTGGGAGCCTCCAAGCTTTGTGTGGAGTTTGCCCCAACCTTGTTTGTAAAGGTTCAGTCGCCCCCTTCAAGGGTACCTATAGTGGAACCACGATACCTTGCATCATGTGAGGGCGTGAGGAGAATACGGTTGCCCTAGTGGCTTATTGGGGAGCATTGTGCCTCCACACCGCTCCAACGGAGACGTACTTCCTGTCAAAGGGAAGGAACTTTAGTAACACATCCTCGTCTTCATTGGTTCCACTTGTGGTTATCTCTAACCTTTACATCGTGTATGCTTATGTTGTTCTGTATCTCTTACTTGCCTTAGTTATCTTTGTTGTTAGCATCATATAGGTTCACCTATTTGTTGTCATTTTAGTGAACCCTTATGTTGCTTACCCTAACTTGCTAAGATTAATTAAAAAGTGGTCGTTGCCTATTCACCCCCCCCTCTAGTCAACCATATCGATCCTTTCACCGAGCATCCAATGCATCTCCAATTGTTCCTAGAACAACAAACAAACAAAATGGTGCCCAAACTCATTGGGACCAAAGAGTTAGAAAACCAACAATACATAGGACAAACTCCACATAAATATGTGCATATAGATATGAAATTGAATTTCATGCACACTTTAGCCAATTTATGACAAGGTGGAGTTTCCCCTATATATCGGGTCAAGGAAAGAAAGCATGCAAAAGAAGCTATATATAGTAAATACGCATGCTCAAGGCTTTCAAGAATCAACTCAACACAAAGTTGATAAGTCACCAAAAGACAAGGTATCAAGTGATAATAAGATCCCAACGGAAAACTATCACTTGAAGGATATCAATTAAAAGATACCTCAAGGAATGAGATATCCATTGACACATGCCAAATAAAAGGAAACAAGATACCAATTGAAGAAAAACAAACACGAGGTATCTAGTTTCCAAAAGAGAGCTAGGTTCCAAAATAAAACCTCGACAAATTTTAATGATGGCACAAAGCATCATAAAGATCAAGACTTGCCTCCCATCGACACACATGATGGGGATCAAAAGATTTTATGATGGACGAATAAAGAGAGTGTTCTAAAGAAAATAGGATAGCTCCCCCAAGGGATGTGCATTATATAGAATTTGCATTTAAATACTAAATGCACAAGATGGGGTCATCACTTTCTCTATATCTATACAAACACTAGACATGTTAAAATAGATCCACAAGAGGCAAGGAAGACAAACGAAACACAAAATCCAATGTAAAGATGATTAGCAATTTTTACCACATGATGGGAATACCAATTGTCAAGGACAAGAAGTATTTTGGAAATAATTTTAATGGCCCAGAGGTAATTTTCCATATTTGGAATCCTTTCATGTTGGATCCATGTGACATTGCTTATGAGTTGTGATTTCAGGTGTCATCTCTTATGATTTTGGTGTGTCTCCCCTTTGCATATGGCCTTATGATTTCATGTCAACCCTTGTGGTGGTGTTGCTTGTTCATTGTTGTAGATTTGGTAATGATGTGTTGCTTGTTTTCATGAGTGGGATGTGATGTATGGGTGATGAGGAGGTCAAACCATGCTTGGTTTCAAACTATATTCCAATAAGAGCTCCTTCTCCTTTTTATTTGGAAAACCCCATGTTGAAACTTGTTTTAAACCTGATTTAAAAATGTTGTTCTTTTAGTGCTAATCCTTGTGGGTTTAGAATGTGTCAAGGGGTTTTAAAACTTGATTTATTTGTGGTTTAAACCTTGAAAACACATTTACTTAAATCTGTTTTGAATTTATTTTTAAATGCCCCAAAATCCTCTTTTCATTTTATTTAAATGGGTCATAATTCCCCTATGACCACGTGCATTTTTATTTTCTTTTTGGGTCCACAATTTCGCCTAGGTAGTATTGTTTGGCTCTGTTTTGTTTAAAAAAAGGAAAAAACCCTTATGATTTCTTTTCTGTTTAAGTGGCGGCAACAGGGTGGACTTCCTCCTTCCCGTCAGCCCATCTCCTCTCTGTGAGCGTTAGCGCGGCCCAACCGGCGAACCTTCTTCCTCCTCGCTGTCGTCACCACTGTACGAACGCTCCCCCACCACCGATCCATCCTTCCCTTGATCCTGCGGCTCCAGCGCGCCTCCCTAGGTGATATAAGCTGCTCGCCGTCCTCTCCAACCCTAGGTCGACCCATTCCCCCCTTCTCCTCCCCCTCGCGCTGTCAGGAAGGCCCCTCGCGACGCTGGCGCCATGAGAGGCCTTCGGTGAGCTCGAGCAACAGCAGATCATGAAGCCCCTTCGCCCCTTCGACGGCACCAGGAGGACGCGGTGTCTCCGGAGGTGCCGTTCCCGCAGCAAGCAGCCCCTTCTTCCTCGACGTCCACGACGACCTTCTTCCTCCTATGCTCCGACGAGATCAACTGCAGCCTCTTCTTCCTCTTCGTCGTCTTCTTCCTCCACGTCGTGCCCGTCCTCCTCGATGCGTAGGGTGAGCTAGCCCAACGATCTCCTCCCATTCCCTGCTAGTAGATCCCCTCCTAGAACCGTAGCAGTGTCGCCGTCGTGTCGTAGGAACGCCGCAGTAGTGCACCTCTCGGTGTGCTTAGGAGGAAAATGGGTCCCTTTCGAACCCCTCTTCCTCCCCGCCAGCTCGCTCCGCCCAATTTGGTCTGTAGCGTCGGCGGTGATCTTCCCGTGTTCCGGTCGCCGTCGACTGTAGGAGTAGCAGAGGGGGGTTACTCGAGAGAGTTACCTCACCCTCTTTGTTAAGTGTCGCGTGTGTAGCCGAGTGGTAGCAGTGGTGTTTTGGCGCGAGTGGTCGTGGGTTCGATAACCCAAGGCGCCCCTTTTTAATTTCGATTTTTCGTAGAACAGTAGCTCGACAGGGAAGCATTTCCTGATTCCCTTCCCCTTTCTGTCGAACGTCGAGTGCTAGTGTAGTGGTGTGTGCGGTGTGGTACTACAAGGGAGACGTGGGTTCGATCCCACGGTCCTCCTCTTGGTTTTGTTGTTGTTGTTCCTTTTAGTTTTCTTTTTATTTTATTTTCTTTTACTTTTGCAGCAAGATTGTTTATGTTAGAATTTAATACCAGGGTAGATCTTCTCCCTGATGTGCTTAGTTACATGCATGTATGAGTATGTATGGTGTGTATGTGTATAGGGTGGGCATACATGTAGTTGCGTGTAGGTGTGTGGGTGTGCACATGTGGTGCTTGTGTGTGTGTGTGTGTGTGTGTGAAACACACACATGAGCAAGGTGTCATGGTTGCCTTAGTACCAGGGGTGTATCTTTAAACACCTAGGTATGTGTAGGTGTGTGTAGTTGATCTAGCATGTGCAGGTGCATAGTGAGTGCTTGCATGTATGTAGGTGTGTGATTGGTGCTTAGGCACATGAGCATGAGGGCTAACCCCTCATGGTCACTATTAGGATTGTGTGATGTGGATGCAAGTGTAGGTGATGATATAGTGAACATCACATGTGATAATGCACTATTTGGCCTTATGGATTTCTATGTAGTTTTTCGATTTAACTTTGTGCCCACATGTTATATGCAAGTACCCAAGTATAATATATGTTTTTGGGGTAGAAAGTTCCGAGGAATCCATTGGTGGAATCAGATTTCACTTTAGAGCAACTCCATAAACTGTCATTTTTTCTGTCTTGATGCTATGTTTAGAGCTTGGTGACATGTGGTGTGTTGGGCCTATGAGGATGAATCCTTGATGTGGCAGTAGTGGGTGAACCCCTCTACAACATGGAGTCTTTGTTTTATACATAGGAGTTTGTATGTGCTAGTTGTGCCTTGTCAAAGTTGGTATGTGGCTGAAATTGTCAGCTTTGTGAAAATCTGTGATTTTCACTAAATCTGAGAAACTGATGTTATTTTCTTCCCTTGTTGATGTGGTTGCACAAGCTCATGTGTTGGGAATCAGCCCCTGCAACAAACTAAGGTTCGTAAGCTTTTGGGTTTATCTAGCTCTCTGTTAAATTTCATGCATTTTCACTTCCTGTAGATATCATTTTGGAGGCTGTCAAAATGCTTCAGAGCATAAGCAGCTGGTGAAAATCTGAGATTTTCACAAAGTCCCAGAAATCTGTTATTTTTGTCCAAGTTTGTGACCATAGATCTTCTCATGTGTGATGCCTTTGCAGTAGCTTATTGCTCAGGCTTGTAGAGCTTTTGAATGGCTTTTGCCACATATCTTGTTTGGCTCTTGGATGGCTGTAGGTACTTTGAATGTTGTAGACAAACTGCTATGATGTTGTTTAGGACAGATTGCATGTTTTAGTTGTTTTGAAGCTTGTGTGAGTATTGTTGGTGGTGTGGTGAGATTCTCTGCACCACCCCACTTATATTTGTTTGTTTGATCATGTGGAAACCTGGGAACACCAGAAGAGTGCCATTGGAGTGTGCTTGTGGTGGATTTGAACTGTACGACTCCATATCTTGTTTCGTAGTCTCCGGTTGATCCGTAGCTCCATTCTCAACGTTCTTTATATGTTTTTGCATTGTTTTCCCGTGATGCACCTGTTCCTACCATCTTCATGCATGTCAAGATAGCTTAGTGTGAGAAGTTCTGTCCAGAAGTTTACCTTTTCTTCTCATGCATATGCAAGTGACTAGAATAGTGATGCATGCTTCATTCTCATCTCATGCATAATGTTGTTTGTGGCATCAGGTTGTGTTGGTGTTCATTGGCTGTTATTTCTATCTTGGGTAGCACCGGGATCGGAGAGCAAGTACGTGGATTCTGGGGAGTACGTGCAGGACGATCAAGAGCAGTTCCAAGTTGAAGACATCACAGGCAAGATGACCGTGACCTTGATACCTGTGACAGCCAGAGACCGACGCCCCAGAAGATTCCCCTTTATTTTCCGTTTCCGTTGTGTGGTTAATTTTATTTGTTGCATCATCATTTAGTTTGCATCGTCGCATCATGCATGGCATCTTGCATCGCCTGTCGCGTGTGGTGTTTTGAGTGTGTGTGCTTCGAGTGCTCGCCGAGTCTTAGTGTGATAGAAACTCCCCTCCTCTCTTCTCTTTTATTTATTTTGGGGTTGTGTAAAAGATTCCGTTTTAACCCCTTTTAAAAATCGTCTTCTTTTAAAACTCCTTTTGTTAAAAGATGGGGGCAACCCCTTGGGTTTTTCTCTTATTTCTTCTTTTGTTTCATTTCAACTAGAGTTGCATTTTTATTTCTAAAAGGGGTTTGATTTTATTCTTTTGTAAAAAGGGTTTTTATTATTTCTTCAAAAGGTTTCATCTTATTATTTTAAAAGCCCAATCTATTTCTTATAGTTGGGGTTTAATTTTCAAAGGAGCCAAAAGCCTTTTTTATTTTTGTTAAAAAATTTCCTTTGTTTTAAGATTTTTCTGTTCTAAAAGTAAAAAAAAAAATATACAAAAGAGAGGCAGAGGCCCAACCGGCCAAGGCCCAGCTAGACCCCCCACTCCAACCCTAGCGCCCAGCCCGTTTCCCCTCGTCCTCCCGCAGGGCCGTCGCCCTGTTCCCCCGATCCCCTCTCCCTCGTCCCTCTCCTCTTCCCCTGCCCGAACCCTCTCTCCTCCCGTAGTGTGCCCCGATCCATCTCCTCCCCTGCCTAGCCTCTCACCCTAGCCCCGACCCCGCCGTTCCCCGAGCTGCACGACGCCCTGGCCTCCCGCAGCTCGCCTCGGCCTCACCTTGCCTCGCCATGGCCGTGCGCCGCCGCCTCCACAAGCTTCCCGTCGGCGCTCGCGCGCCTCCGTCCGGCATGGCCCGACCCCCTCCTCCGCCGCACTGCTCGCCCGCCAGGCCTCGAGCTGCTCCTCCCCCGCGCGCTGCCATGCTCGTCCGCCTCGCCCTCGCCTCTTGTCGTGCTCGCCGGTGCGCCGCCCTGTCGCTGCGTGCCTTGCTCTTGCTGCTTGCCGTGTCTTATGTTGTGGATGTCACCATGGCCGTTCCCCTGCCCGAGGTGCTCCGTGCTCCGCTCGTCGCCCTGCCCGCCGTGCTTCTCGCCTCCGTCGGCGTCGCCCCGCCATGGCCGTTCCCCACACCCGCCGTGGCCTGCTTGCGCCGCTGCCGAGGTGTTGCTGCTGCCTCGTTGGCCTCCTCCTGTCGCGCTTGCTTGCGTGGCCTGCTGCAGCTGTAGCTGTTGCTTGCTGCGTAGCTAGCTGCTTGGAGTTGCTCTTCCTGATGTCGTTGCCTGCCCTGCTGGCTGCTGCTTAGATTGCTAGTGCCTGCTGCGCTGCGGTAGGTGTTGCTCCTGCTAGGTGATGTGCCATAGCTTGCTAGCTTGCCTGCTAGTTGCTGTGCTAGGCTGCCGTTTGCTGTAGCTGCCCGCCTGTTTACTTGTTGTAGTTGCTAGTACTAGCCTGCTTTGCTGCTAAGCCGATGATGTTTTTGCCGCGGCTTGTTGTTGCGTTTTGCTGCTGCCGCTATAGATTGCTGCTGCTAGGCTAGTTGCCATGCCGGTTGTTGATGCTGTCGCCGATACCTGTCGCAACTGTTAGCCGTAGCTGCTGCCGTGATGTTGTTGTTGTGTTGAATGTCGTCGCCGCGTGCACCATCCCCGCCTGCCGTGAGTCATCGACAAATTCGGCGAGTACCACGACTTCCTCGACGACCCCCGGACGTGTTCAGAACGTGTTCGACTACCGATGTGAAGACTCGTGTGCCGACGCCAAGTGTATGACTACCGTCGATGAGACGACGACCACGACTTCCACGACGTCCGCTACGAACTTATCCCCTCCGATTCGCACGCTTCGAAGGTATACCGATGGGACGTGTCGTGCCCATGTGCATGTGATGTATGAGATGTATCGTATGTTTGTGTCGTATGTTGCCATTGCACGTTGTCCCTCTTTCGTTGAGCCCCGACACATGGGAACCCGGTAGCGGGATCACCCCATCTTTATTTAACGTTCCCGCACACGCTTCCTATATGTTGGCACGATATCTCGACGAGTTATCGGGATAGGAATGTAGTCATGGCTTCGTTTCCGTCTTGCCGCCATGGTTCCCTCTTGCTTGCCGTGGCGACACATGCTTCTTTTCCCTCCTTGTCGTGATGTAATGAACTCGCATGCCTGACGCATTCATAGCATAATTATCTTGTGTTGCATGCCTGTTGTGACGTAGCTCCGCTCTATGTTCCACGTGTTAACCGTCTAGGATGTCAGGTAGAATCACCGCTTCACCCCTTGCCATGTTAACAACAATTTAATCTTGTCGGTAAATTAACGGGAGTGAACTAATAATTAAATGTGGATTTTCGTCGATATGCAACTCATTGCATATCGAGCTTCACTTAATGTGTAGTGTTTGTCTGAGGTGAATTGCCATGCCATCCCTTGCATCATTGAACTGATCATGCATCATGGTAGGTTGTGCATCATGTTGTGCATCGTGTGGTGAATATTTGTGTTGATGTTTGTTTCCAGTTTGCTCCGTCTCGATAGAGTTCCGCAAGCGTGTCGGAATGTGAAGACCCGTTCGACTACGTTGGTTCGCCGACTTCTCAGAGTTGTTCTTCTTCCAAGCGGGATCTCAGGCAAGATGACCATTTCCCCAGATACCATTACTATCATTGCCATGCTAGTTTTACCGCTTCTAACGTTTATGTCTCGTTGACTATCACATGTTAAATATCAGCCTCTCAACAATGCCATGATTACCTTCAACCTGTTCGACCTAGCAAACCACTGATTGGCTATGTTACTGCTTGATTAACCATGTTGTTAGCGTTGCTAGTTGCAGGTGTAGTTGCTTCCATGTGATAACATGGGTTCCTTGTCATATCACCATATTAATTGCTATTTAATTTAATGCACCTATATACTTGGTAAAAGGTGGAAGGCTCGGCCTTTCTAGCCTCGTGTTTTGTTCCACCTTTGCCCCTTAGTTTTTCGCTACCGGTGTTATGTTTCATAAATGAGCGCTCCTAACACGATCGGGGTTGTTATGGGGACCCCCTTGATAATTCGTTTTAGAATAAAGCTGGTCTGGCAAGGCCCAACTTTGGTACTATATTTTCCTAATAACTAATGAACTGCATAGGGACTAATTAACCCGACGAAATTTAATCAACCCCCGGGCCAGTGCTCCTCATGAGTGTTGGTCCAAAGTGGAAAGACTGCGGGGCCACCACGGGGCAACTCGAGGATTGGTACTTGTAGGCTTTTCCATCCGTCGTGTCCTGAGAACGAGATACGCGGCTCCTATCGGGATCGTCGACACGTCGGGCGGCCTTGCTGGGTTAGTTTTACCTTTGACGAAATATCTTGTGCATCGGGATTCCGGTGATGCTTTGGGTAATCTCAGAGTTGAGGTTTTCCACTAGGGAATCCGACGAGATCGTGAGCTTCGTGATTGAGGATTTCTATGCGGCTTGTGGTAATTTGTGATGGACTAGTTGGAGCACCCCTGCAGGGTTAAATCTTCTCGGAAAGCCGTGCCCGCAGTTATGTGGCAATGTGGAAACTTTGTTTAACACTGATTATAGATAACTTGAAGTTAACTTAATTAAAATATGCCAACTGTGTGCGTAACCGTGACCGTCTCTTTCGTGAGTTCTTTCTCCGATCGAGGACACAGTGGGGTTATGTCTGACGTAGGTAGGTGGTCAGGATCATTCATTTGATCATCAGTAGTTCACGTCTGTTATGCGTAGATCTTCCCCCTCTTATTTCTTGTACTCGTAAGTTAGCCACCATATATATATGCTTAGCCGTTGGTGCAACCTCACCACTTAACCATGTCTCACCCACTAAGCTTTGCTAGTCTTGATACCTTTGGAAATGAGATTGCTGAGTCCCCTGTGGCTCACAGATTACTACAACACCAGTTGCAGGTACAAGTAAAGGTTACTTGACGCGAGCGCGTTGATTGTTCATTTGGAGTTGCCTCTTCTTCTTCTTCACCATCGATCTAGGATGGGTTCCAGGCCGGCAGCCTGGGATAGCAAGGATGGACGTCGTTCTTATTTTCTCGTTGTTTTCGTCCGTAGTCGGACCTTGCTCTTCATCATGATGTTTATGTATTGTACCGATGTGACTCTGATGTAGCTTGTGGCGAGTGTAAGCCAATTCTATTATATAACTCTTCTTTTCAGTACATGTACTTGTAATGATATCCATTCTTGCGACACGACGAGATGCGCTTCTATCCCTGACGAGGCCCTCGTGCCAAATTGAGGATAGGTTTGCATCTTGGGCGTGACAATACCGTATCTAGCTTTGTTATGCTTACAATCACGTTTCCTTCGATAAATGCTCGCTGCCTACCACTTGATATAATTGCCTCGTGATATTGCCGTGAAACCCAAACATCATCCCCTCCTAGCTAATGTTTTTTGGCTAAGTAGGCTTGCTCGGCTTCTAATGATTAGCTTTGCTAGTTGCAAGTGCTAGTTGTCTCATGTGATGACATGAGTATTTTGATATCATTATGTTTAAACTGCTATTTAATTAATGCACCTATATACTTGGTAAATGATGGAAGGCCTAGCATTTTGCCGGGTGATTTGTTCCGTTATTGCCGCCTTAGTTTCGGCTACCGGTGTTTGTTTTCCATAACTGATCGCTCCTAACACGTTCGGGGTTGTTATGGGGAACCCCTTGATAAATCGTGTAGTGTTAAGGCTTGTCCGGCAGGACCCAACATTGGTTTTAATTTGCTAATCACCTAATAATAATTTTCATAGGGAATAGCTACCCCGAGGATTTAATCAACAACCTGGGCCAGTGCTCCTTATGAGCGTTGGTCCAAAGCTAGCCACTTGCGGGGCCACCCGGGGCAACTCGGGGGATGTCTATCCGGCCACCGTACATAGTGCTCATCCGACGTGTCCTGAGACTAAGATACGCGGCTCTTATCGGGGTCGTTGGCATGATGGGAGGTCTTGCTAGATTTGTCTTACCTTAGCGATATATCTTGCATATAGGAATCCCGCTGAAACTTTGGGTCTCCTCAAAGTTGAGGTTTTCCTCTAAGGAATCCGATGAGATCACGAGATTCGTGATAGAGGATTATTTGCGGCCCGTGACCGTTTGTGATGGACTAGTTGGAGCACCCCTGCAGGGTTTAATCTTTCGGAAAGCCGTGCCCGCGGTTATGTGGCAACATGGATAATTTGTTAACATCCGGTGATAGATAACTTGAACTAACTCTAATAAAACTGCCAACTGTGTGCGTAATCGTGACTGTCTCTTTCGAAGACCTCTCTTTGATCGGGAACACGATGGGGTTATGTTTGACGTAAGTAGGTGTTCAGGATCACTTAGTGATCACCTAGTCTTCGACCGCTCGCGTAGACCACCATATCATAACTCTGATCTTCGTAAGTTAGCCACCATATATGCTTAGGATGCTGCAACCTAAACACTGAACCTTCCTCACCTAATAACTTGACTAGTTTCGGTACCAAGGTCATCCGACTGCTGAGTCCCCGTGGCTTACAGTTTACTACAACACCCCCAATAGGTACAGGTACGCCCGACGCAGGAGATCCAGATGACACGCAGCTGGCGTGGCAGTACGATGAGGAGAACGACCGTATGTACGTGAACTATCCGGAAGACTGAGGCCGTGGTCGTGATCGTGGGCGAGCATGCGGGATATCATAGTCTTTTCCTTGTTTCATGTAGCCCGTAGCAGGACTATCTTGTCTGAATAATTGTGTGGATGTAAACTTTATGTTACTATGTCAGATGGCAAATGTATCCCCTATTTGTCAATCTTAATTTATGTTTCTGCTATGATTATCTCGCTTGCGAAACGCTTAGATGCGCCTCTTTCCCTTTTGGGGCATCGCCCCCTAAATAGGAAAAGGGCCGCATCTTAGTCGTTACAATAATACCCATTGGTAGATCGCAAATATATCCAACATCATCTTTTACCCCTAAAACGCAAGCAAATGACACTTGAAGAGCTAACATGCCACCTAGGAACAAGATAATTTACAATATCAACACTAAGTGGCAATACCTCAAATGTACACATTTTCTAGGCTTGTAATATGCACATAGCATATTACTTCCCCATAATGTGATAACCCAACAATATTAACAAGTGGAAAATTAAAACCAACAAGATATAATTAATGGACCATATAGAATTTGAATTTCTCATGAGTAAGACATACCACATAGAAACTAGATAATCTTGAAATATCAATACCAAGTGGTATTCCCCATGTATACACATTTATAGGATTGTGAGGTGTGCAACACACATCACTCCCCCACAATGGGATAATCCATTAATCTCTCACAAGAGCCAACAAAGATACAAACTAAGATGCAAAAAGGCTCAATACAAAACTCACATGTACATGATATTCAAACCAACATACACATACTCGATTACTCAAGATAAGCAAGTTGGAAGCACAACATATACAAACACATGCAAGGTACAAAACCACAACATGCAAAGGGGCAAGTAACTAACAATGTAAACAGTTTAAGTACAAGTTACCGTAAGGAGGCACATTGGATATAAGATAGAAACTCGATAATCCAAATGACTTGGCTTGAGATAATATGAATGATGAAGACCCCTTAATTCTTCATTATGTATCCAAGTCTCCAATGTCCTCCACAATCACCTATTGATCAAGTTTGAGCTTGTTGGTCCCAAACCACGTTGGGTCCTAAGAGGTTAGTCACAATAGGCTTGGAAACCCAAATGGTACTTTTCTTGACACCACTTTGAGTACCAACAAACTTGGCAAACACATTGCCAACCTTATCCTTCCCAAGAGAATAGATATCATCAATAATGATTGGGTTGGATAAATTACCTCTCATGCAAGAAGAAGCAAAGTGACCCTTCTCATGACATAAGTAGCAACATCTACCCTTTAATTTCTTCCCTATTGATTTCTCAACATGAGGAGTGTTGGCTTGGGTCTTCTTGGGAAGAGGCCTTCCTTCAACTTGTATTTGAGTATGTGATTGAACTTGTGGCCGCTTCCCTTGTTGCTTGTGACTTTGGGGCTTCTTCTTTAGTGGGCAAGATCTAACATGGTGCCTTTCAATTTTGCACTTGAAGCAAATAATCTTGGCCGAATTCTTGACTTGTTCTTGGCCCTTCTTCTTGAAGTTTTTGGACTTCTTCTTCTTGTTGGAGTTGAATCCAAGTCCATCTTTGTCATTCGGGGATTTTTGCGCACACAAGACATTGTTGAGTGTGGACATCCCTTCATGACTCTTTTCCAAGTCTTTCTTCAAAAAAGTGACTTGGGCCTTGAGCTCTTAGATTTCCTCTACATGGTTAGTATCAACACAAGTACTAGAGAAAGTATAAGCTTCATTATTAGAGCAACAATGCAAGGAAAGTAATTCATCACAAGAGGTAGCAACATTATGAGTAGAAGAATTACGAGGACTAGCACATGGCAATAGAGCATTTTGACTAGAAGTAGTGTCACTGTCCACATGAGGCTCACTTGATGTTACCTTGGTAGTAATAGCCTCATGAGCTAATTTTATCACATTATGGGATGCTAGAAGATCATCATGAGAGCTTGTGAGCATTACATGACTTTCTTCCAATTTCCCATAATTGCTAGATATCAACTCAAGTTGAGCCCTTATCTCAACATTCTCCTTTCAAATGGATGCTTCACAAGAAGTAGAGTTAGTAGCACAAGCATCATCATTAGCAATAAGAGGATAAGGCAACTAGGCAAGCTCTTTAGCATATGAAGCTTCAAGTTGAGCATGAGACTCGGTGAGTTCGATGAGAGAACTCTTAATAGCCCTTGAGCCATTTTCGAGGTGCTCATAGTCCTCACGGAGTTTAGCATGTGCAACTTCAAGCTTATCATTTTTAGTTCTAAAATCATTAGCCACATCGAGAGCTCTATCATGAGATTCCTTTAATCTAGATAATTCAAGAGCAAAGGTCTCATCAAGAGATTCCTTGGTGGATTGTTCATTTTCAAGAGATTGAGATATCTCTGTGATCTCATTAGCGTAATCACGCTCATGACCTTCCATTGTCTCAATGGTGGCCTCATGCAAATCAAGATGAGCTTCCAACTACTCCATATATTTCTTGCCCTCGGTGGCAATAGACATGATTTCCATGAAGTTGGAACAAGCAAGTTTATTCTTATAAAGATATTTAAAAATCATTTCACCCTTAATTTTTAAGGATGCAATATCATCACTCTCTTCATCTTTATCCTCATCCTCATTATCATCAACATCATCATCATGAGATTTATTGGGATTCAAAGTAGGAGATACCTTTGAAGCCTTAGCCATAAGGCAAAAGTGAGAAACAATAGATGATGATGTGGGATCCCTTGAAGCATCATTTAAGGCCACATCTTGTTCCATGGAGTGATGGATTTCCTCTACGTTGTTAGCACAACAACTCGAGGAAATAGATACATTTTTATCATGGCAACAAGATATAGAAATCGTATCATCATGAGATTTAGTCAAGCAGTTTTTACATGATATGCACGGACTATCAATACAAGCCTGTAAAATATTTAGAGTGCTCAAAGTGTTAACGCCCAAAGATGAAGCATTGCAATAATATAGTGATGAAGGATCATCAACAATAAGCCCACTATCATCATTGCAATGATCTCCACTACTCACCATATCATTACCTTGTGGCAATCCACATGTAGGTGAAGTAGATGAAGTTGAGAAGACCACATGACCGGAGGTGGAGGGATAACAATCATTCCCACAAATCTTGGACGTACCATATTTATCTTGAAGCTTTGTCCACAACTCATGAGCATCCCGGAATGGCATGAGTTGAAATATAACTACATTGCTCAAAGCATCAAAAGGCACATTAGAAGCTTGAGCATCGAGATAAGAGTTTTTCTCATCCTTTAAAGATATATTTTGAGAATCCTTTGGAGGAGAAAACCCATATCTACAATTCGCTCTAAATTTGGGTCCAAGACCCAAAAGTGATTAAGCATGTGAATTACCCAAACATCAAAATTTGTGCGATCGAAACTAAGAGTGTAAGTGAATCCTAAACTCCTAGTCGACATCCTTACTCTCTAGGTGGTTAAACCTAATAAAGAGAGACCTAGCTCTGTTACCAATTGAAAGGACGTGGATGTCGCCTAGAGGGGGGGTGAATAGGCGCTTTAAAATAATTACGGTTTAGTCTTGAACAAATGCGGAATAAAATTAACGTTTAATTTTTCAAGCACAAAACCTAAAGCAACTAGGCTCAACTATGTGCACCAACAACTTATGTTAAGCAAGATAAGCAACTAAGTGATAGCAAGATATATGACAAGAAACAATATGACTATCACAAAGTAAAGTACATAAGTAAAGGGTTCGGGTAAGAGATAACCGAGGCAGGTGGAGACGATGATGTATCCCGGAGTTCACACCCTTGCGGATGCTAATCTCCATTGGAGCGGTGTGGAGGCACAATGCTCCCCAAGATGCCACTAAGGCCACCGTAATCTCCTCACGCCCTCGCACAATGCAAGATGACGTGATTCCACTAAGGGACCCTTGATACAAACAAGGTCGGGGCAATCTCCACAACTTAATTGGAGGCTCCCAACAACACCACGAAGCTTCACCACAATGGCATATGGCTTCAAGGTGACCACAAATACTCGGGGCAATCTCCATAACTTAGTTGGAGACCCCGACGCTTGCCCGGAGCTTTACACCACAATGATTGAGCTCCGAGGCACCACCAAGATTCTAGGGGTACCAAGTACCCAAGGGTAATAAGCTTCTCAGCTTCTCACTTCCACGTATCACCCGTGGAGAATTCAAACCGATGCACCTAATGCAATGACAAGGGCACACAGAGTGCCCAAGTCCTTCTCTCCCAAATCCCACCAAAACAACTAATGCAAGGGAGTAAAATGAGATGAAGAACAAAGAAGAACACGAAGAACTCCAAGATCTAGACCCAAACGGTTCCCCTCACTTAGAGGAGAAAGTGGTTGGTGGAAATGTGGATCTAGATCTCCTCTCTCTTTTCCCTCAAGAACTAGCAAGAATCATTGGAGGGATTGAGAGTTAGCAAGCTCGAAGTAGGTCAACAATGAGGGAAGAACACGAGCTAAAGAGATAAGGTTCAATGAGGAAGAAGACCCCCTTTTATAGGTGGGGAAAAACCAACCGTTATGCTTCACAGCCCGCATAGAGCGGTACTACCACTCATGGGAGCGGTTCTACCGCTCGGTAGATTCACCAGCCATGCTCACGCAAAAAGGATGCGTAAATAAAGTCCGACGGAGCGGTACTACCGCTCAGTAGGTTCACCAGCCATGCCGAGGCAAAAAGGATGCGCAAATAAAGTCCGATGGAGCGGTACTACCGTTAGGCACAAGCGGTACTACTCCTCGCCACAGAAACTGCCTTAACTTTCGCATGCGGACTCCAAATTCAACGAAACCAAGTTTGTTGGAAAGCTAACGACATGGGCTAACACAATCTTGATAGAAATGTCAATAAGAATCAAGTGATAAAAGGCCCATAAAAAATGGTGAGAACCCTTCCTCGAATAAGACCGATAAAAACTCCCAACATCGAAAACATCATTAGGAATGCATAATCTGATTTTAGCTGGGGTAGAGTAGATTGTGAGTTTTTAATAATATGTCCATCTAGTTTCTATAATCTATACCATAATATGTTTTGTTTGAAGACATAATAGATTATAAAAACTGAATTATATAATCCGAGTGGTTCCAAATAGGGCCTAAATAGGCAAAATTGCAGTATATCGGAGATGCCCATACAGAATGTTGTATGTGTGCACGTTCATAGTATAGAGATATGTGTGTGTATATAAAGGGAAAATGTCCAAAACAAACCTTGAAGTGATAGACGAAAGTTAAATCAAACCCTAAACTTTGAATCCCTGAAATTGACACTCTGAACTTGTAATCCCGGTCTATTTTGAACCCTAGGCCCGTTTGGCACACCGGGATTCTGGCAATACCACAATCCCGACCGGGATAACCTGCTAGGCTGCACTCTTATAGATAGAAATTGGATTGGCCCACTAACAAAAAAAAATACAAAGTTTAAAAAAAGTTCGCGCATTTTTAAAATTGTTCAGAAGTTAAAAATATTTATGTTTTCTATTTTTGTCACAAATTCTGTGACTTTTTTGTTTCAAAAAATGTTTGGTTTTTTTAATTATATTTGTATTTTTAATTTTATTCGTATTTTTAATTCAATTCGTATTTTTAGTTCTATTCGTATTTTTAATTCTATTCGTGTTGGTCTAACATGCATTTTATAAATTTGTAGGAGCATAATCCTAGCGCCAAACATTCAACGTTTATTGTTATTTATACCTCAAAAATATATATATCAATTTTATAAAATGTTTATTGTTATTTAGAAAATATAAAATATTTATTTAGAAAAATATTACCATGTATTGTTTTTGTAAGATGTACTTTTAAAATGTACATAATGTGTTGAAAAATATTGGAAGTTTATCAAAAAATATACATATATGTTAAAAAAATACATTGGATACTGAAAAAAATATACACATGTGAAAAAGCAAAAAGAAAATAAAAAAATAAAAATAAAAACAGAGCAGAGGGTGCGCGCGTGCGCAACTGCGCTAATGGGCCCGGCCCAATTCAGCAAATCCCGGATTTAAAATAGACCAGGATCAGTGAGTTCGGTGTGCCGATTTTAGGGATTCAAAGTTCATGATTTGATTTAGCTTTTCTCTATAACTTCAAGGTTTGTTTTGGACTTTTTTCGTATATAAAGCATCTCGATTGTACCGTGTTAAGAAAGAAAGAGCCTCCCCGCGACAGCCTGTTCCAGCACAACGACATGGTCGTTATCCCTTATCTATGAACTTAATAACAAATCTATTAATGAATCCATCCTCATCTGCATACACATACAGCCGGCCCGGCCACGGTCCCAATTATTTACACCCAGTATATCGTGCATTATGTACAAACACGACACGTGATCTATGTTATACGTACATGACAACCACTACCAAGGCTGCTGATTTGCTATAACGCATGAGCTAGCTTTTTCTTCATCAGATGTACGTAGTTGAATCCAGCAGCTTGTGCTTGATCCGAGAGTTGAATCGCGGGCGGGTGGATCAGAAGCCGTCGTAGAAGCCACCGAACGATATGTTGGCCCTTGTGGACGCGCCTGCCCCCATCATAGATGACATGGCCTGGTTCAGCCTCGATGTCTGCTGCACCACCTGCTGAATTCTCTGCACATCCACAGATCAACAGCATATGTATTACTTCAGCCAGTCTTCTCTTGGACAAATAATATTTCAAGATTCAGTTCCACAAGAAGCGGATGGCGGTCAAATCCGGGAAGAAAACTGCGGACTGCGGTGTTGGAATGGGTCCAATTAGGCCGTGCACCATGCGTCTGTGACAGACTTCGTCAATCGGATATCTGTCGGCTCAATCTACTGAAGGTGCTCATAGTCATAGAGACAGGGAGTTCGTGTATGTGAGTGTGTACGGTGTTTCTCGGGAGAAAAAAAGGCATAGTTGATTGATATTGTAATTGATTTAAGTTGAGTTATTACTAATAGGAAAAGGATTCTGATGCTCTGGATCGGATTAGGTGGCGACAGAGTCAGCAAACCTTATCATCGCCAAGGAACTGCAGCTGGATCTTCTGCTGCTGCTGATGCTGGTGCTGCTTGTGGTGCTGCAGCCTGCCGCCGACGAGGAACACGCAGACGGTGGCCGCCGCCACCCCGAACGAGCAAAGCGCCCCGACCGCGTTCACGCGCAGCTTCCCCACGCTGAACACCACGCACTCCGGCGGCGCGCCGTCCTCCTCCTTCTTGCCCTCTTCCTCCTCTCCCGCGGCGAACTCGTGAGGAGGAAGCGCTGATTCCACTGCCTCTGCCGCAGCCATCTGCTTGCCATCGTCGTCCACCTCCTTGGCGTCGTCACAGGCCTGGAACTTGTCCTGCCCGTCGCCGTCAGAGACTAGCAGCTCCGTCACCGTGGGTTCTTCATCTTTACCCTCTTTAGTTGATCTGGGCTCGGCCGGCACGACGTCGACGCCGATGTCCTTACACTCGTCAACATTACCAGCGTCCACTTGTGACGGGGGAGGCAGGATCGGTTCCTCGGTTTCGTGATCTGGAGTACGCACGCAATCAATTACAGTTACAATTACAAATACAGGGATTGGAACATGAGTGGAAACCGAAGTAAAAAAAATCGTGATCAAGAGCGAGCTTACCGGCAAGAACCTCGCCGCTGCCGTGGGCACGGGATGCAGCCCTGCTCTCGGCGTAGAAGCTCCTGTGTTCGTCAGGCAGCACCTCCCAGTCCCACACGTCCTGGACGGAAGGAGCGCCTCCTCCCTCCATGGCAGACAAATCGACGGACGCAACCGCAAAGGCTAGAGGATCAAACCTGAACCTGGTTGCTTGCTGCTGCTGGACGGATCAACTATTGGCAGGGGAGCAAGGAGCCAGAGGGAGAAAGCTATATATGGGTGGGCACTCACACACACACATGGGCATGGGCACATCAGCATCAAGGAGCCAGCCAGCTCCTTGCACCAAGGGAGAAGGCAGAGGAGGGCTTGTGTGTGGGCTTATCCTTCCTGCTAGGGGACAAGGGTGGGGGCCTACCACCCGGGAAGGAGAGGGTTTCTACATCGTTCTAGCAAGTTGCCGTGCATTATTCACGATAGAAATGCTTGGGACACGAGGACTTTTCAGATTTCTGCCATGGTTGAAATGCTTATGTGTGGCTACTGTAAAACCGGTGAAACGTTTTTTGGGAATTTTGGGCGATTAACATGTGTCGCCTCTCTCAAAAAGCTTGCAAATTGACGTGTATCCTGTTAACGTTCCTGGCAATAGAAAATTCAATGACACTCCCGGCACCGGCAGGGCAGAGGGTGATGCTGATTCTTGGGAAAAGTTCAAAATACGGGTCAATTTGGTACGACAGAAAGCAAGGCGTGCGTAGCTTGCAGGTTAGATTACATTACATTGCATTACAGACGTATTCGACGTTACGACACTACATACCGTGATTCCACTGCAGGGCTACAAATGAAATGCTCCACTAATTATCAATGACGCGGAAATGAATTAGGTCAGAAGCTTCCGCGGGAAATCCACATCAAGAGGTTGAGATGTGACCCAAGATAGATGGCGATCGATGGATAATCACGCAGGAGCAGAAACCATATAGGGGCAGTAATTCAGAACGCACGCAAACGCAGAGAGGAGTGTGAAAAAATTATCAGCTCGTCAGCAGGGCCTTTCATCATGACAAGTTTATTTAGAGACTGTTCGGACTCTCTCCGTTCCGCAACTCCACATCAGAGCGGAGTGACACCTAGTTATATTCTGAGGAATTGCTAACAGGACGCTCCTCGCGCTCTGCTCCGTGGCGGGCTGCCGAACAGGGGCTTAATGAGCCATATAGGATACTAAATTAACAAATTAAACCATCAACACAAGCTTAGCAAAATCACAAATAAGGTTGATAATTGAAAAGGATGCAAACAGCATTTACCAAAATCTTATCAGATCAAACTTAAAATAAGGCTTTGCCGGATTATTAAGCATTCATTTAGTAACAAGTGCCTCTTCAATAAAGTTGAATTCATTAATAGATCATCCTGTAAGGACATCTCGCCATGTCATCAGCCAACGCCTTAACATACAACTACTTCAATGAATTGTATTTAGTTTGTTTAAAAAGATGTGAGGTAATAAATAATGTGCTCTCTCATTCTACATTGAAGCTTGTGCAAGAGTGTTGGTTAATTTACATACAACCTTACTCTCTTTCCTTATTTATTGCAAGACACATCATCAAAAATCCTATGTGTCATAATTACCAACAACTATCTTACAACCATTGGAGATGCCCTAACTCAAATTCTTTGATCGCTACAGCGCCCGGCCAACAGGGAGAAGTATACTATATTTGAACCAAAACATATTGAAGCTTTACTAAGATCATATACCAGTTGCTTATTCTTCATATCCTTCATCAGTAGGGCAGCTCACTATAATCCTAGTCAGTACCCATAAAGAATGTGTCGTGACTCGTGAGAACACATGGATTAAATTTGGAGCCACAGCCAAAATTATCTTCACACTTCTAGTGGGGATAGAAAATCTTAGATATTTTACTAGGTAGCAATTTGCTCCCAGGAGTTCCATAAGACATAGTACAAGTATACAACAGCGAGGAAGTGGCATGCTGGAACCAAAGTGGCAGTTTTTCTTATACTATATCACTCCTGGCATCAGAAACTAAGTAAGAAGATGCAAAATTGAACACAAAATTTCTGATAACCGGGGATTTCAAATCAAAGCACAAATCTTGTCCAAACATCCAGGCAACCTACAATTATTAAGTAACTTAGAGTATTCACTGCCTCATATAAACGCAGCAAGCCACCTCATCTCTGAGCCATTTCCATTTGACAAATAGTATATCTTTTTCCACTTCTCCTCTGAAAAACTTTCACGGCGAATAATCTTTTGCCTGCCAAACAAATAGATCAAAATGGTCATTTGCTTGAATTAAGTTACAAAACCTTTCAAAAGCCACAGGTCGCGCAAATAGAGCTTCTGTAAGCACATGGGATTGCAGGTTATGGCATGATATTCAAAAGCTATCACTAGACAGAACTTTTATTTGGAAGTACCTCATATAATAGTGGCACACAGTCTCTGCCTCATCTACAGTGTACCGCGGAAAAATCAGACGAGCATCAGAGGGAACATCCGGGAGCTCCTGTCTTAGCTTGCCAACTGCTGTTGAATGTGAGAAGGCTCCTACCATCATATCATTGTGAAGCATTGACCTATAAGCATTGACCTGTTGAAGTAAGCAATGTATGTAAAGCATAATTAGTTGTGACCAGTTTAGTCAGAAGAGCTTAAAAAATCATGCATGTACATTTTCAGACCATCCAGAGTTGGTGAAAGAAAAGATTTATCAAATAAAACTAGCTATGATGAATTATACAGTACAATAGAAGTAGTTAGAAAAGCTCTACCAGTGACACATGATGAGAAAACTTCAATATGATTTCTTAGACCAAAACGAAGACAAACAACATTCTCAGATCTATCAAATTTTATTTAAGAATTCTTGGTACACTATAACCCATACACCGCATTTACTTGAAAAAACAAATCACAGCAATGCTATCAGCTAGATAAATGAAACAGGACAATCTAGGGCTGTAAAGAAAAATGAATAACCAGAAAAGGGAGAAGGCCTTAATCTTTCTACAGTTGCATAACCAGAAAGATACTCTCTCCGATATTTTTTGTAAGGTGTATTAGTTTTTCAAAAGTCAAACTTTCTATCAATGACCAAGTTCATAAAGCATGTACGATCCCAAATCAGTATCATTATATTCATCATGAAATATATATTTTCATAAACTTTATTACTCCCTCCGTTCCTAAATATAAGTCTTTTTAGATATTTCACTAGGAACTACATACGGATGTATATAGACATACTTTAGAATATAGATTCACTCATTTTGTTCCATATGTCCGTAGTGAAATCTCTAAAAAGACTTATATTTAGGAACGGAGGGAGTATTTATTAGTATTGCGGATTTTGATTATTTTTTCTACAAACTGGGTCAAAGATAGAAAAGTTTGACTGAAAGGACACACAGGTGTTTGCCACTTTTGGAAGGAGAAAATTACAAGCAATTTCAGCGAGTAAGCAAGAGTAATGCTAACAAACGCAAGCAGCTTTGGTGCAACAAACCATTGTAAGCTCTTTCGCGTGGATTGATCGACAGGATCTAACAGTTACAGGCTCCTGGAACTCGGTGAATGTAAACCAACTGTTATACTGCAAAAGGAAGAAACATATTTCAGTGAGACTGATCATTACTATCACTATAACCATCAGAGTTGAAAGAAGCCGCATGCATGGACCTCAACACTCCAAGCATACCTGGTCGATGGCAAACAGTACAGGCACGTCTTTAACAAGTGATAGCTCCTTTCTCAAACGAACCACAACACCAACTGCAGCATGCGAGTGGGTTATCCCAGTTTGAATGAGATCATACAATGTGGACCCTTCTGGCATTTCCACTGTGTCAGCCCCTTTCATCATTCCAACACCAGTACCTTCTCCCAGGGGAATAGGCTCAAAAATTTGACATGGTAACTGCTGTAAGCGGGTTTCGTTGTATTTCAAGAAATCCTGAAGCAACAGCAGAAACATGTATCGTATATAATCATCAGCACGAAATTGTGTTCACCTTATTAAAATAACTAGATAATACCCCACACATTGCTGTGGAATTGCTTGCAATATATTTCGATGAGATTTGATTATATGAACATGAACTTCGAAATAATAATATAAGAACTGAAACTAAATATATATTTGATTATTGTATAATTGAATATAAGTAGCATAAAACATTTGAGCATTTTCTCATGCATAGTTGCATGCTGAGGTGGGCTTTTTCCCATGCATGTTCAGGTGGCGTGGTTGCATGTTGAGAGAAATAGGTTAATGGGGATCACCTATTTAGTTATATAGGATAGGATTACAGTACAAGAACAACCAAGCCTTTCAGTCCCAAACAAGTTGGGGTAGGCTAGAGTTGAAACCCATAAGATCTCGAAGCCAAGTCATGGCTCTGGAACGAGGATAGCTAACTTCCACGCACCCCTGGAAAATTGTAGTACTGCACATACGGATTTAGTAGATGCAACGTGCGCAGCATCGGACACCCTGGAACATTGACAATAGATGCCATCCAACTATTTTTTTAAAAGCAAAGTATGATTAACAAATACTTAAAGACTATCAAATTACAAGCAAAATGTAGAAGCAATCTTATGGTACCCAAAGTTTTTAAATTTTCTTCACAAATGCACCGGGAAATTTTAAATAAGAAAGAAAGCATACTACAGCTCTGCCAGATGCAAAGGATAATAAATGTTTAGATGTTCATGAATAAGCCCTGACCACCGAACAATGTAATGTGTTATATCACTTTTGCTGCATTAGGTGATTAATACATTATGAATGGTGAACCAGCTTTAAGCTAGCAAAAAAATTGGGGCGCTGAGACAGAAAGGATGAAATAACAAGAGAAGGTGCAACAGAACATAATGATATTGCAATAAAGCAATTTTGTAAATACTGAGGAAAAAGCAGAATACAGACATCATGTAGATATTAGCACCTGCAAAACCTTTCCAGCCTGTACAGGAGTATCAAAAAAATCACTGTAGGTATTTCTATAGAAAAATCCTCCATGAGTCCAATCCCTCCCTTGGGGAACATAGAACACCAGCCATCCCTCAGTACGGGCCCAGTGCACAAGCATCGCAAGTGCAATGCTTTTACCACAACTCCGAGGGCCATCCAAGATAATTTGTCTTTTGGTGTCTGAGGACAGATACAAAAAGAAGATGCTTAGGGCCAGTTCATAACCTAATAAATCCAAGGTATAAAGTTAGAGGGAACATGTTCCTACACGATTATTTAAAATTGGATGTATTGATAATGATAATGTGCAGTCGGTAGAAAAGAATCTACACCATGGCCCGTGGGTTCCGGGGAGATAGTTTTTATTCTGATGCAAACCAAACAAAATTTACCCTAGCAACATATGGATTTACTTTTTTCATGCCTACAGATATTAGAAAGCAGAGTGCCACAGGCTTTTTTTTGCAAGAGTGTCACAGGCTACAAAGCTATACGGTGTAATAGAAAGTAATTGATCCAACTTTGAAATGGCGCCATCAATCATGAACGCATATTCCAAGCTCTGCCGTGTGCACCACTATCAAACCAGAGCTTTTTGAAAAAAAAAACATCAAAGAATGAAATTAAAAACCTTTTGTGAACGGTCTTGATGGAAAAAAAGAACTCTACAGATAAGTAATTTGATCTCAATTGCTTTTTTGCTTCTTGATATTATAGCTATGAAAGTTATAACGCTGAATCAAAATCAACGTTCGAAGTTCATAATAAAATATATTTTAGTTTCGAGTTACCTTACACGAAAATCATCAACGAATCACTGGCAATTTGGGGTATGCCGATTCACTAAGGAAACACGAATGAATTAACTAAGGCAACACAAATGAATGGTGTGATGGCGCAATCAATGACAATATTACGGTAGGATGCAAATAACCAATAGATACTACCATGTTCATCTAAGAAATATTAAGACTTGACAAGGCAAACTATAAGTATTGCATATGCCACTGTAACATGACATCACAGAAGTACAAACACACCTTTGCGCTTGGCTGTAATGGCTGGATCAACAATTCTCCGGAAGTTATCCCGCAGGTCTAGGAAGCTTTCCCTCACCATCACAGCGCAACGCCTCGTGTCTTGAAACTCCTTCATCATCCCTGTTGGCAATCCCTCTGGTAACATGGCTTTCCATTCATCCAAACTGAAACAATGGACAGAAATGAAATACTTAATATCCCAAAAAGGGTTCTCGACTAACACCAGAGGACACAATCATAATCACAATTACCAACTCAGATCCTACATGTCCAATAATTGACCTTTGATTGCAGGCGTGATAGTAAACGATCGCTTGCATCGAATAAAGTAAAACAGTGCAACAGGTGTAATACATTATTACAAGGAAAATACGATGCAAAAGAAGACTAACATTACTGAAGTTGATACAAAGAACTATATCATTAAATAGATACACATGTTTAGACGATCAGCAACATAGTTCAATTGCGGAAATCATCACGTGGAATGAGTCTGCTAAGTTTGCGACCATGGCACCAACCTTCAAACATTACTAAACCAAGGGAAAGTGTAAATGGCAACAGGACGCATACACACTTCACTATGAGATCAGAGATGAAGCAAAACAAATAGAAAAAAAAATGCATTGCATACAGCCTTACACATGGCATCTATTGAACTTCATTTTATTTGGTGTAATTAGCATCAATTTTGCCACGAGAATGAGAACCGAGAACCGAACTTTGACAAACAATACGAATACATCTAAACGTAACCACGCGCATCACCGCATTTTGGATCCAATCGAGACGACAGTGTACAAGGGAAGAGGATGGGTGCGTACGAGAAATCGACGTAGGCATTGGCGCCGCGGTGGGAGAAGGACGCAAAGGTGTCGGTAAAGGCGAAGAGCGGCCGACCGCCGGGCCCGACGTCAAGCGCCGGGTCGTAGGTCGGGGGCAGCGGGTCAGTGGGCATCTCGAACTCGGCGTCGATCTCATCTGCCCCGCCAGCGGATGCGGCGGATTCCCCTGAAGCGGAGGCGTCCTCAGACGCCACGCCTTTGGGATCCTTGACACGAACCTTGCCACGGTTACTAGTGGACGCCGCCGGCTTGCCCCCACCCTTGGCCTTCGCGTAGGAGCGGGAGGCCAGGAGGAGGGAAGCTAAGCAAGCTGGCGGGTCTGGGCGCACGGCGGGAGCGCGGAGGCCGCCGGCCGAAACCGCGGCGGCGCCGCGGCGAAGGAGCGGGCGAAGGAGCATTTCGGCGGTGGGGTTTAGGCAGGGCGGCGGAAGAGGGTTTCGAGCTCGGCCTGTCCCTGCCGGATGGTTAATGGACTCGAGTTCGGAGCAACTCTAGCAGAGTCGACCACAGGCTTTCAATATATAATATTTTTCTTACTACCTCCGTCCAAGTGTATAGGGCATGCGCGTAGTTTTAGGTTGTCAATTTAACCAGCAAAATATATATTATATGTGATAAAAATAACATATTCAAAAACTACATTCTCATATGAATCTAATGATATATTATTTATTACATATAATATATATTTAGCTAGTTAAATTAACAACCTAGAACTACACGCATGCTCTATACACTTGGACGGAGGTAGTATAAAAGAACAGTATGCAGGAATAGTCATTTCTAAAATGCACGCACTACATTTTTTTCTGAACGATTCAAACTTTATTTCTCAAATAATAGCCATATCGTTTACGGTGTGAGGAAGAATGAAATCATGGGAATCTCCTTCCTAAGACTGATAAATGAATACTACAACACGATTAGCTATGTTATCTGCAACTGGGTTTGCATCTCTATTACAGTGTATGAAGGAAATCTCTGAAAATTCTAAAGATAAAATAGTGGCCTCGGTGATAGTATTAACATCAGGTCCCATATATACCTCCGGGCTTTCCATTGCCGCGAGAACATTCATACTATCACTCTCGAAGGTAACCTTAGTGCAGCTAATATTAGATGCAAGTAGAACCCCGCGATGGACAGCACTGATCTTGGTCGAGTCAGACGAGGACACATGCGATAACACCCAGGTTGCTGCAGCAATGAAGTTACCCATATGATCTCGGCGTCACCGTTGATCTTGATTGTTCATGTGTCCGATTTCTGCCAAGTATGATCCTTCTTCCTCGTAGGATGGTTTGGCAAACAGCCGCGGATAAAGTTAGTAATCAACACTCTAATGGACATCGTTGTTCATTGGGGTGTCTATATTGCTTCTCCTTTAACTCCATGCCTCCTTTGCCACCAAATGTACCACATTGAATCACTATTAATTCAGCCGCTGGTATTTCATGTACCACCGATTTGTCCTGTAGTAGGATCTCCAATGTGATCGAGCCCGCTCGATCTTGTGCCACAGCCTCTTTGATTATATTAGACATCTTCAGTTCAGACCATACCTCGGATGCATGCTCGCATGTGAAGATGTAGTGCTGAATATCTTTGAGTCCGATCTTACACAATGGGCACTGAGGTACTAGTGGAATATGCGTGCCAGCTAGCACCCCAAGACACGGTAACACACCCTTCAATACTTTCCATCCAAAATGTTTGACTTTCCTCGGGATTCTAAGTTGCCAAAGCTCCTTCCGGATCGGGTTAATATGTGACCTTTACAGATTATCTGCCCTGTAGAAGTGGTGACCAAACTGGTGGTTAAACTCTACGTGGTAAGCCGATCGAACGAAGAAGGTTCCTGAGCGAGTGAATTGTGAGGCCATAAAATCTTCTAATGCTTCGACATGGAGGGGGATTTGCATAATTTTGAAAGCATCTACAGGAGAAAGAACACTGTGAATTAGAGCCTCATCCCACTGACCAGTATAAGGGTCAATAATATCTTCCATCTTATTAAGTATAATCCCACATCTAGGGGTGATTGATCTCCTCGTTTCACTAGAGAGGATCCATGGGTCGTCCCAAAGATTAATTCGTGACCCTGTGCCCACTCTCCAAATGCAACCCCTCTTAAAATTTTGAATTCCAGCAATGATACTTTGCCATGTAAAGGAGGATCCTTTCTTTGTACCAGCTTTTAAAATATCTCCATCAGGATAGTATTTAGCACTAAGAACACGTGCACATAACGAGTCGGGAGTTTAGAGTAGTCTCCAGCATTGCTTTGCTAACATAGCAAGATTAAAGGTGTGAAGGTCCCTCAACCCCATGCCACCCTTCTCCTTTGGAACGTACATCTTCCACCACGCAAGTCAGTGCGTCTTCTTTTTCTCTTTCCCATCTCCCCACAAAAAACCAGAGATTTCATCTGTTATTGACTTGCAAATACCTTTTGGCAATTTGAACACCAACATTGCATAAGATGGGATAGCTTGCGCTACAGACTTTAATAATATTTCTTTACCTTGCATTGAGAGGATTTTTTCCTTCCAGCCCCTCAACCGTTGATAAACTCTGTTAATAAGGTGTTGGAAACAATCGCTTCTGTCCACACCCACAATAGTAGGGAGGCCCAAGTATTTATGAGAGAGAGCTTCTGTTAATATGTCTAGTGTGCCACAGACTGCCTCCCTAATCAAAACTCCCATGTTGGGGCTGAAGAAAATGCTCTATTTTGTAGTACTAACTCGCTGACCAGAACCGGTACAGTAAGTATCTAAGACTCTCATCGGAGTAGTAGCATTATGATTATTAGCTCTCATTAGAATAAGGAAATCATCAGCGAACAATAAGTGGGAGATAGAGGGGGCTGATCTGCTTACTCGGATGCCTTCAATTCCTCCAATCTCCTCCTCGTGGGCCAACATACTAAATAATCCCTCCGAACATAGCACAAATAGATATGCTGATAGCGGGTCTCCTTGTCTCAGCCCCATCATGGGAACGAACTCGTCCCTCTCCGTGTTATTGAGTCTAGTTTTGTAGCTCATAGAGGAGACACACTCCATAATCAATTCCACCCATTGTGGGTTGAAGACCAACTTCAGCATCATTTGGTGCAAAAAAACATTCAACTCTATCGTATGCCTTGAGCATATCTAGTTTAACAACACATATACCATTGGCTCCATGGGTCTTCTTTTTTATTGCATGAAAGCTCCCATATGCTACCAGAATGTTATCTGTAATCAGCGTGCCCGGAACAAAGGCGCTCTGAGTAGGAGAGATCACCCCAGGCAGAATTTTCTTGAGTCTGTTTGCTAACATCTTGGAAATTATTTTGTAGACCACATTGCATAAACTTATGGGCCTATACTAAGTGATAACCTCCGGGCTATCTACCTTTGGGATTAGCACAACATTCATTGAGTTCCATCCTTTAGGGATCTTTTTATTATTAATTGCTTCAAGCACTTCTTTGGTAAGCTCCTCACCAAGAATGTGTCAAAACCTCTTGAAAAAGATAGCGTGAAGGCCATCAGGGCCGGGCGCCTTCATGTCACCAATCTGCCAAAGTGCTTTCTTTACTTCCTCTTGCGTATACGGAGCTGTGAGAATCATGTTCATGTTCTCTGTAACCCTAAGTTTAATCGTAGCTATCAAACCCTTATCGATCACACCAGCATCCGAAGTAAAGAGGTCATGGAAGTAATAAAAAATAAGTGGTTTGAGGTTATCATTACCCTCCACCCAAACAACATTATTATCTTTTAGTTTCTTTATAAGGTTACGACGCCTACGAGCGGAAGCGAACTGGTGAAAGTATTTTGTATTACGATCTCCCCGTTTCAGTCAGTTCACCCATCCTCTTTGCGCCAAAAACAATTCCTCCTGTTCGAGGAGATTTTTTATTAAGAGTGATAGGTCCTTGTGCTTCTCCTTGGTTTCGACATTGAAGGGTGCTCTCATCAAGATGTCCAGTTCCTTCTGAGCAGCTCTAAGCCGGTCCCTAGGACCTTTCAGAACCTTGCAGTTCCTCTCATGCAGGTCTTTGTGCATGACCTCAAGCTTATTTTTTGCTGACGGGCACAGACCTTGTGCAATAGCTTTTTGACAAGCAGTTTTAACCACTTCCTCCACCGTTTCTTCTGATAACCACCTCGCTTCAAACTTGTGGTTCAACTTTGATGATTGCGCCGCCACTCCCGCTAGGTACTCAGTGTCAAGGAGGATGGGTCGGTGGTCTGATTTCCCCATCTCGAGGTTGCAAAGTCCAGACATCAGATGCATCTCCATCCAATCAGCATTGGAAATAGCCTAATCTAGGCGCTCTCGCGGCCCACCTCTGAACCAGATGATTTTTTGCCATGATATGCAGTGTCCTACAAAGCACAGTCCGATAACGCATCGTGGAAGGCTTGAATGTGTGAATGCTGACGCAGGGCACCTCCTTCCTTCTCTGACGAGAATAGAATCTCGTTAAAATCCCCAACCACCACCCATGGGACAGGAGACTCGTCATGCATGTCATGTATCCACTGAAAGGTACGCTCCTTATTGTCCCAGCTTGGTTCGCCATATATTCGTGACAACCTCCATTCTTTGTCGTCTTGTTCCACCACCGACACATCAATGGAGCTAAAAGTCGTAGTCCGAGAGTAGATCCCTACCTCCTTCTTCCAGACTATTAGTAAACCTCCAAACCTTCCATTAAGGCATGGCACCACAATTTAGAAGTCCATGCCCATCTTCTTCATCAAGAAGTCTGGCTTAGTTTCATCAAAATGTGTCTCATGCAGAAAAAAACACATCTGAATTGTGTCGCCTCTAGATATCCAGAAGCGAGCGAACTGTCGGGGCACCCAGAAGGCCCCTACAGTTCAGTTGATAAGCTTCATTGATCCGAGCGACCTGCCTTGGGGATCACCAATGACTTTCTAGCGAGGATCGATGGAAAAATCTCGAACAATGAAGCCGCCAGAGGACAGCAAAACCCTAGCTTAATTGCTAGGGGATGAAAAACTAGAGAGGAAGCACCTCTTGAGGACATCAAACAGATCTCAGGGTCAGCAAAGAAGATACGGTCAATGTCCATCGCCGACAATGACGACGCACTAACCTAGATTGCCAACACTTTGAGGATCTTAAAGACCCAAACACTCGAGGACACGTGAACTAGATGAAGAGGGTATGAGAAGGCATCACACTACTGTGTTGCTTGTCACGCACAGCACTAGGCGCCCGTCTGAAACAACGCGTCGCGCAGTAGCGGCGGCTCTCAATCCATCGCTCCCCGCGGCGGCTACATGGCGAACACGGCGATCTTATCTTACCGAAAACTTCCGCAACCCAATGAAACTGTTGATTCTGCATGGACATGATAGTTAATGGCGTTCACATCATCTTAAGATTGACAAAGTCGTTATAGATCATGTAGTCAATTGGGACATCTTCTTTCACTGAACGAAAATCGCCAAAAATCTAAAACAAATTCAGAAAAATACAAACGCCAATGCTTAGTCTAAGACTTGAATCTGGTGGACTAGTTTTAACATAAAACCCTAACTATCTAAAGTAGGCTTAATTCGTATTTTCTAGACAAGAGGAAGGCGTTCAATAATATATTTTTAAAGGAACATGTCATCATATAGCCAGCCAACCGGCATACAACTCGATAATTCTTCGTCGCTCCTCCCTAGCGAGCAGGCGACTAGGATTTTTGTCTTCCATTTAGCGGCACTACCTAGGTTAGGTGGCGTCGGTTAGTCGTCCGTCGGGATGCAAAGGAAGTAGCCATACACGATTCCTACGACCAACCTTCGAGACGACCGCAACATGTTCGACGGAACGTCCTACACAATGTTGATGCAACAAGACCCCGACTTCAATGATTTCATGAAGAACGTCATCTACGAGGGCCATAGCCAAGCCTTCCACCCCAACGGACATGGTCAAGCCTTTGATCCCAACAAAACCCAAAGCCAAGATGGCCATGGCTACCAAGAAAAAGAGGATGACGACCATGGAAACTCATGGCATGAAGACATATATTGCGAAGACGAAGAAAAGAGCATAGACATTGAGGATGAGCCATTGTTTATCGATGAGCTCACCCAGAGAGTCAATGCACAAAAGAGGAAGAAAAGCATTCACACAAAATCATACACCAAGTATGAGGACAAGTTGATTTGCGAGAGCTGAAAGGAAATATGGCAAGATCCCAAGACCGATGCCGAGCAAAAAGGTGTCATTTTTTGGAGGAGAGTTCACGCAACCTTTCATGAGAGTCGGAAGTTAAGACCCTACAAATTTGCGAGCACCCGTGGCATCAAATCAATCCAAAAAGGATGGGGATTTATCCAACAAGAATGCAACAAGATTTGTGTCGCGCTTGAGAGCATTAAAGCCCGTCCCTTGAGTGACCTAGGCGTGGGAGACTTAGTATGAACTTCTTCTCTTTCTCCTATGTTCATGTTTTGTTGCATTTTGTTTCCTTCTCTATTACGTTTGTGTCCTTCACTTTGATTGTGTAGGCATTCCAAACTTTGGAAGCCTTTAAGGTCCGGCATGCGAATAAACCATTCACCCTCGCCCATTGTTGGACCCTCATAAAAGATTGCCCCAAGTTCAAAGATCAATATGATGCTCTAAAGAAGCATGGAAGGCCGCCGTCCTTGGATGGGGATGAAGATGGAGTGAAGAGGCTGAGGGGAAAGACCAACTCGAAGCTGGATGAAAATCATGATGCGACATATTTCGCCGGCATATTTTGCCTTGCAAGAAACTTTGCGAGGCATGATGACCCAAAAGGAAGCAATGGACAATAGGAAGTGCCAAGAAAAATAGGATCAAATGAAGGCCTACATCGAGCTCCAAACAAAGAAGCTCAACATTTAGGATGTCGTCAAGAGGACGAAGGTTGAGATCGAGGAGGTCGTCCAAACAAAGAAGCTCGATATCAAGGCCACCAATGCAAACACCAAAGAAAAAGAGGTGGCACTAGCTTTCATGATCATGAACTTGAGCAAGATTTCCTCGAAAAGAAGAAGGTGATCCAAGAAGAAGCAAAAGGAGGTGCTCGAGCAAGAAGATTGAGCTACGACCAAGAGCAACGTCAATTTTGTATATCGGCTTATTCGTCGGCATGAACTAGGGGGCGCGAGATATGAAGTATGGTTATTTTTTTGTGTGGTGGCAAGTGTTGGGGGACGTAGCATAAATTCAAAAAATTTCCTACGCATGTTCAGATCTTCCTATGGAGAGACCAGCAACGAGAGAGGGGTAAGAGCATCTTCGTACCTTTGAAGATCGCTAAGCGGAAGCGTTGCTAGAACGCGGTTGATGGAGTCGTACTCGCAGCGATTCCGATCTAGTGCCGAACAACGGCACCTCCGCGTTCAACACACGTGCAGCCCGGTGACGTCTCCCGCACCTTGATCCAGCAAGGAGGAGGGAGAGGTTGGGGAAGAAGACCAGCAACACGACGGCGTGGTGTTGGTGGAGAGACGAGGTCTCCCGACAGGGCTTCGCCAAGCGCCGGCAGAGAGGAGGAGGAAGAAGTGCACGGCTGCGCCGAGGGAGAGGGAAAACTGTGTCCTCCAAAGGCCAAAAGTGCCCACTATATATAGGGGAAGGGGAGAGGGGGTGCCACCCCTAGGGTTCCCACCCTAGGGGGTGCGGCAGCCCTCCCAGATGGGGTTTGTGGCGGCCAGATGGGGAGGAGGGGGTGGCGCACCCCTCTGGTGGGCCTAAGGCCCACCTAAGTTAGGGTTCCCCCCCTCTTTTTCTTTCCCCTGCGCCATGGGCTGAGTGGGGAGGCACACCAGCCCAACTAGGGGCTGGTTCCCACCCCCACTTAGCCCATCTTACCTCTTGGGGTCGCAGCCCCCCTTCGGTGGTCCCCCGGGACCACCTCCGGTGGTCCCGGTGGTCCCGGTACGTTACCGGTGATGCCCGAAACACTTCCGGTGTCCGAAACCATCCGTCCTATATATCAATCTTTACCTCCGGACCATTCCGGAGCTCCTCGTGACGTTCTGTATCTCATCCGGGACTCCGAACAACTTTCGGTAATCTCGTATAACAATTCCCTATAACCCTAGCGTCATCGAACCTTAAGTGTGTAGACCCTACGGGTTCGGGAGACAGGCAGACATGACCGAGACACCTCTCTGGCCAATAACCATCAACGGGGTCTGGATACCCATGGTGGCTCCCACTAGCTCCACGATGATCTCATCGGATGAACCACGATGTCAAGGATTCAATCAATCCCGTATACGATTCCCTTTGTCTGTCGGTATAGAACTTGCCCGAGATTCGATCGTCGGTATACCTATACCTTGTTCAATCTCGTTATCGGTAAGTCTCTTTACTCGTTCCGTAGCACTTCATCGTGTGACTAACTCCTTAGTCACATTGAGCTCATGATGATGTTCTACCGAGTGGGCCCAGAGATACCTCTCCGTCACACGGAGTGACAAATCCCGATCTCGATTCGTGCCAACCCAACATCCACTTTCGGAGGTACCCGTAGTGCACCTTTATAGTCACCCAGTTACGTTGTGACGTTTGATACACCCAAAGCACTCCTACGGTATCCGGGAGTTGCACAATCTCACGGTCGAAGGAAAAGATACTTGACATTAGAAAAGCATTAGCATACGAACAACACGATCTAGTGCTAGGCTTAGGATTGGGTCTTGTCCACCACATCATTCTCCCAATGATGTGATCCCGTTATCAATGACATCCAATGTCCATGATCAGGAAACCATGATCATCTATTGACTAACGAGCTAGCTAACTAGAGGCTTGCTAGGGACACATTGTGATCTATTCATTCACACATGTATTACTGTTTCCTGTTAATACAATTATAGCATGAACGATAGACGATTATCATGAACAAGGAAATATGATAATAAGCATTTTATTATTGCCTCTAGGGCATATTTCCAACAGCAAGTGTGTCGACCGATGGCTTTGTTGCCGGCATGAACTATTGGGGTTGACCATTTTGTAGGCTGGTGCTACATGTGACACATGTTGGGATTTACCCAAAGAGGAAGAGTGATGTAGTATAGTAGCATATAGTATTTCCCTTATTTATGAACCAAGGTTTATCAAATCAATAAGAGACTCACGCAAACGAACGGTTAGAAGTACATGCACACACACACACACAAATAAATATTTGCACCCAACGCGGCAAGAGTATTGTCAATCCTCTTGTACTCGTTAATTGTAATTATTAATTTAGATAGTGATAGATAAATATAAAATAAAATATAATAAATTGCAACAAGTATATTTTTAGTGTTTTATTAAATATATAAAAGTGAATGGACCTGGGGTAATGGCGTTCACTAGAGGCATCTCTCTCATGAGCATAGCAATGACGCGTAAACAAATTACTGTTGGACAATTGATAGAAAATCGAATAATTATGACGATATTCATGGCATGGTAAATATATAGTCATTACGTCCGAGACAAGTAGACCGAAACGATTCTCCATCTAATAATTTTACTCCAACCCTCGACCCCTATCAATCATGCATCTTAAGGAATTAAGTTCATAACAAATAGAGTAATGCTTGGAGCATGATGATATAATGTAGACAAAGTAGGACTAATTAATAAGTTTGAACCCCGTCATTTTACCCATAGTAGCAACAATACAAATGTGTGCCTTGCTACTCCTCCTGTGAGAGAGTGAGGACATCAAAAGATTGAACTACTACTGATACGGAGCATCCCATGATCATCCCCATGGATGCGACACCAACACCTCAAGCTACAACTGGAAACATGACGAGAGATCGTGCTCGTGCCATTGAAAATGAGGTGACATCTCTCCTTAATGACTATTCCTTTGATACAAATGGAACGTGGGTGCTACCCCAAGTAGAAACTCTATGCATGCTCATGTACTAGGATCAAGGTCTCCAAGACACTATGGGAATGGATTCAAAGACGAACGAGTGAGAGGATCAAAGGAAGGACAAGTCTTCCGGAGCCTAGAACTTCTGGAGATCAGAACTTCTAGCCTGCCCGGAACTTTCGACCCATGTGTTGCTCGGCAACTGCGGGCCTCGACAACTTAGTGTCCAGCCCGGAACTTCCGACCCTTGGAAGGTCAGGCCCTCCCGAAAATTCCGCCCCTACTCAGCCTCGGCCCCTCGACCGGTGACATCACTTGGCAAAGCCCAAAACCAGCCCTGAACTTCCGGCTTGCATGCGCGCAGTCACTCGGGCCCGAGTGCCCATGTACCCCTTTGGCCTCTATTTTCGACCTAGACTATAAATACTCTTCCCGTACATCCGTTGTAGGGTTAGCTAATGTTTAGACAACCTTTTGATGAGCTTAGCTCCATCCACTATCCTCCTCCCATGGAGATGTCCTCAATGTGAGAAGATCCATATTGATGCCAAGTCCCCTAATCTATGGAAGATCCCCTCGTGGATAGAAGGCCCCTCTCATAGGGAAAACTATCGTTACGTGTATCCTTTCATTGACTTTGGATCATGTATCCCATGTGTTTATGTGGATCTAGTGGATGTGTGATTTGAGGATTGTTCTTGAGTTCTTGTGTTTCTCTTGATTTCCCTCTCTTTCCCCCTCCAAGTGTGAAAAGATCGACCACTACACGTGTGCCCCGTATCATCAGCCATGTTGATTCACACTTTGGAGTCTCATCCCCCACTTTCTAGCCATTTTTTGTTTGATTTGACCTAATTTTGAAAATTCCCCACAAAAGTAGCCATACCAAAATTTATTGGATTCGTTGGATTTGAAGAGATTTTATTGATTTGGATCCCTGGATTTCATTGTGAACAAGTGGATCTAGCTTCCCATCCAACTATCCATCACCAATTTCCCTTTTTCACCGTAGGATTTGGGTTTTCCTCCCAGTTTTTCCGCCCAAATCTCAGATCTGGAAATTCGGGTTCATCCCCAGTTTCCCGACCCCAAAACTTCCGGCTCCACCCAAAACTTCCGGCCACCGGACTTCCGTCCACCCCAGACATTCCAGCCACCAGAACCTCTGGACAACCCAGACCTTCCGGCCTACACAGAGCGTTGTTCCCTTCCGCAATCACCGCCATTTTCTTCCGAAACCCATTTGCATTTGTGATTTAAAGTCGTGAGCCACACCACTTCCTAAGGTGTTTTGGCTAATTAGAAGTGGTTCTACAACAACATTTCCGCTCATCATCACCCAAATCATCGCCAACCAACTCTTCATTGACACTTCACTCTAAGCAAGGACGGTAACCGCGCCGACAGTCTTGACATATATGTGACAACCTGTGTTGGAAAAGGCAGTGCCTAGGAGGCGCTTAGGCACGCCTAGGCGCTAGGCAATGGCTAAACGCCTCGCCTAGGGCATAAGCAAAAGCATATGCAGTAGCTGGTAGTTAACTTATATGTATGCTTTGAATTAGGATAATAGACATATAATAACCATAAATACATCCAAATAGTAGAAACTATATTACCGCCTAGGCTATGGCTAGGGTGCTTATGCAACGCCTAGGCACTAGGCACATGCCAACCGCCTCGCTTACGCCTACCACTTTTTCCTACCTTCACAACATAATGACTGTACGGGCATGAAATATGAGGCAATGTGCATGAAAACTGACAACAAAACACGGAATTCTTATGGAGAGACTCATCCAAGAAGGCAACAACTTTCATATAAGTATCCATCTTAGTAACTCGTCATCCTGATAGAAAGATGAGAAAGCCTAGTTTCTTAATCCCCGTGGAAGAGAAAAGGGTGACTCGAAATAGAGTGACTCAAGGAAAGGCGTAAAAAATCTACGTTCCCTTCCACGATCAATTCCCTTATATAACTAAAGAGTTGCTAGACTCAACATCGACCAGTTTGGCTTGGTAATCCTACAGGCAGTCAAGCTTTGATACCAACACTGTCGGGACCCCGATCCTAAGCCATACGAATCCAGCATGTAACATATCACATCACTTTGCGGCCTCACGCACAGTAAACTCCACGGCTGCCACCTTACCTTGGCCAGGACCGTTTGCATCTTTTGGCTCACGTATATGAATATGTCGGTAGCATTCATATGTCAGAGAACCTAGGTCGACATGGATAGTTATAGATCCAAGTGCCACAACCATACACGAACATGCATACGTAACCTACCAATGCAGGTGTCGGTCATCAGCGTGTGTAGACGAGTCGTAGCAAGCTACATAGACTCCATTACACCGCGTGACATTTCCCCGTGGGGACAGACAGAGCAACACAGAAGGATACATGTCGTTTAATCAATGTGTCCGGAGCAGCAGTAAGCTACCAAGGATCAGTGGAAGCACAAATAGGCATTTCCCCATAAACAAGGCTACTAAAGGCATACAACTAGGTGTCGATTCCCACACATGCAATGCATTTCAAACATATACGCAATATGCTCGATATGTGTAGATACAACATGGCATCACAACACAACTCTATGACTCAAGCATTTATTAAAGACCCATAAGAGTCAACATAGTGTGATATTACAAACAGGGGTCACATGACCCAACACACAAGTCATACAAGCATCAAGCGGAAGCGTAACATGTTCGAGTACAGACATCTTCTAAAAGTGGCTCGAGGAGCGTGAAAATCTACAACAACCCTACCAAAGGAGCCACTCCTCTGTATGGGATTCCCAAGCTATTCCAGTCAACATCGAACACATTGCATAGAACCAATACTGAGACTAATGTCTCCTCTACAATTTTTTTTAAGAAACTGTGAGTACAAAGGTACTCAGCAAGACCTACATCAGAACTAACTACATATGCATCAGTATCAATGAAGGGGTTGTGGAGTTTAATTGCAGCAAGCCAGCTTTGACTCTTGGCTAACCTGTACTACGACTACGAGTGCTTTATTTCAGATGGGATAGCACACACTTGTCCACATAGTCACCAAGTCAATACACCACTATTGATCCACTCTCGTCTCCCTACGAGAAGGCCATCCATAGCACTCACACTTATCTTGCGAATCTTAGAGTATCCATTCCACTTGTCTATGAACCATATAAGTGTCCAAGTAGTCCATTCCGAGGACGCGGCTATTCGAACAAATCATTCACCCTGCAGGGGTATACTTCTTCACACATACTCCCGCCACTTATCGCCATGTGCACGTCATGCACCTCAGTAAACTTCAAGCGTAATACCAGCGAGGGAGTTGGACACGGACGTTAACTTACAGTGACTCACGTCCAGGGTAGTTTCCTATCTGAGTTGGAACCCATAATGGAAGTCCGGTCGAGGTTTCCAATATGGACTCAAACGTTGTGAGCAGTGCCCCAAGTCGGCCCCGACTGGGCCGTTCATCCACTTCGTAGGCCCGGCCACACCTAACAACGTTTCGAACTACTTCAACTTCTGTACTGAGAACAAGGAAGTTAATAGGCTGAGAGGGGTCGAGTTACCGGAACCCAATGTGCGGTTGTATCTTGTCTTGGAACACAAACACAAGATCTCTCGTCCTAAGAGTGGTCTCAATGAGACAACCCACCATGTACTCCTACATGGCCTCTCATCACTACCTTTACAAATTCGGATTCACACTATTAGCTTTCACACAGTAGGACATGATCACAACCATTCCAATTCATCACCCAAATGGATCAGACCCGACACAACTCTAAGCATAGCAGGCATGTATGAGTAGCACAACAAGTCTCAAGCACTTGCTACTCATGCTAAGTGGTTTCAACTATTTATTGCGGCAAAACAGGTCATGCAGAGGAATGCTCAAGGGGGTTGCTTGCCTGACAATTCTAAAGATAACCATGTGTCTTCATTAGTGTTAATGATCACAACGTCGGAACCATCGTCTAACGAGGGTGAACAAACAGCGGCAACACAAAAGGAACAAACATTTAATTCATGGAAATGCAACATTATGATGCATGATCATGATATGGCAATATGATGTTAATTGAGCTAATGCATGTAGCAACAATATTAAATGAAATTCAGTTAAAGGTTCAAATTCAAACTCCATATGTGACTATTTAAATGTCATTTGATGGAATTGTCCCAAATAGAGGACATAAGTTGTTCTAATATGCATGAAAATGCCATAAACAGATTTCTTAGGTATTTCTGATAATTTTTCATATATAAATTATTTCATATGAAACTATGAATTAATTTCTATGAATTTTTAAAGTTTAGGATATTTTTCTGGAATTTTTTGATTTAATTTTAAATCAAAAATTAACTTATTGCGTCAGTCCTAATGTCATGCTAGCGTTAGCAGGTCAACCGAGTCGGTCTAGGTCAAACCTGGCCGATGGGACCCGCATGTTAGTGACACATTGCTTATCAGACTTAATTTACAATTAACCCGAGATTATTAAAGGTCCAAGCCCACCTGTCATGCACATAGGGCCTTGGTTAGTGGCTAAATAAACCCAACCATGTCAGTCCATTGCCGGCTCAACGCAGGCGACGCAAGACTGCGACATAGGCACGTCAGAACTTGCCATCCGGCGACCAAACGACTTGCGGCTGGGCTCATTCAAACGCCCTCGCTCCTGCGCATCTTAGGTAGTAGGTGGCCGAAGCTGGGTGGCCTGAGACGTCAACGGCGGCGAGCCAGGCGGCGGTGGGACTCAGCCATGGTGTCCCAGCTAGCTACAACACGAGAGGTAGAGCGCGAGGAGAGGGAATAGGACAGAGAGCTCATGGCGATCTCGAGGAGCAGTTGGACAAGCTCGGGGACGAACCGCAGGCAGCGAATCGACGACGAAGAGGACCTGGGGCCGGCGGTTGTTGACAGGTCGGGGACGGCGTCCTACGGCGTCGGGCCTCGCATGCCTTGCTGGAGAGCTTGAGAGGGACGAGACGGAGGTTGTGATCGGCTCGGAGGGGTGAGGAGAGCGCAGCGGCTATCGATACGACGGCGGCGAGCTCGAGCAGGGCTTGGCCATGTCGAGGGGGGAAAGAGCAGAGGGAAGAGAGAGAGAGCAAGGGATAATGATGAAGTGGTCACAGGGATCCGGACGGCTACCGGATGTCTATCCCCACCATCGGTCTGGTGATCGAGGGAGGCAAGCACCTCGCGTGGTGCATGCGTGGCGACCGCCGTGCTCGGCCTCGCCTATGCGAGTAGGCAGAGGTTGAAGATGGACATGCCCGTGGTGGGTTGGGCCTTCAACAATGCTGGGCCACACAGGTGAGCGACATGTAAGATTCTTCGCACTTTTTTTCTTTTTCCTATTTATTTCAGTTTTCTATTTTCTGCAGCTTTGTTTTAAATTTATTTTTAAAACAAAAATACATTCATAAATTCTGAGAATTACTATGTGGCCTCTTAAAATATACCCAAAGCCACTCATATATTTTCATAATTATTGGAGTTATAAAATATTATTTATAGAATTAAACCAAAGCACAAATATGACTATAAAAATATGCAACATTTTTGGTGGGGAATTTAGCCTTTCCCAAAACGGACGAACATTTTACAAGGCATTTTGGATTCATTTAGAAAATCAATTTAAATTGTTTTTTAGGACGATCTTCTAGGGTTTATACAATCCCCATTTCAAGTTTAAGGAAAACAAAATAACATGATGACATGATGCATGATGCAAGCTAGGCAAAGACAAGCTAGGCTATGACAATGCGCCTAAGGACAAGGTCGCCTTCCTCAAAGCTCCGGGCGTGGACCCTGCGGCTATGATAGTGGTCCATGGCTGCTGGTACCATGCAACATGCACAAAGGCCCAGAGACGATCTTCCTCGAGGAGCGTGTCATCGTCATGCAACAACTGTTGGTGCTCCACCTCATCGTAGGCAAGCACTCGAGGTGACCCGTATATGAGTTCCATGGGGATAACTTCTTCTTCCCCATATACAAGGGAGAAAGGTGTCTGGCTGGTAGCTCGATACAGTGTCGTCCTGAGGGACCAAAGAACCACCGGCTACTCATCAATCCAGCACTTGCCGCATCTTTGCAGTCTATTGAAAGTTCTTGTTCCGAGTCCTCGCAACACTTCAACATTCATCCTCTCGACTTGTCCATTGCTCCTTGGGTGTGCAACAGACGCAAAGGAGACCTTGCTTCCAAGGTTTTAGATGTACTACATGAATATGCGGCTTGTGAACTGGGTGCCATTGTGAGTGATTACTCTGTTGGGTACTCCAAAGCGGCACACCAGTCCTTTCATGAACATGATAGCTGACTGTGCGGTCACCTTTCTCACTGGCTCCACCACAGGCCATTTCCTGAACTTGTTGACTGTTATGTACAAGAACTCGAAACCCCCGACATCACGAGGAAAGGGGCCCAGGATATCGAGCCCCCAGACCGAGAATGACCAGGATAAGGGGATCGTATGGAGGGCTTGCGCTGGCTAATGAATGTTCTTGGAATGGAACTGGCAGACCTCAGACTTAGTGACTAGCTCAATTGCATATTGGAGGGTGGTGGGCCAATAGAAACCCTACTGGAAAGCTTTCCCGACAAGGGCCCTTGATCCTATGTGTGATCCATATACGCCTCAGTGAATCTCTATCAACAACTTTAGTCCTTCCTCCCAACAGATGCACCTTAGTTTCACACTATTGGGTCTCCTTCCGAACAGAGTGTCATAAAAAAACTGGTACATACTAGACCTACGGATACTTTTTTGGCCTCTTCTTGTTCTTGGGAAAGCTCTCCTGTTTGAAGGAATCGGACAATATGTTGTGCCCAAGCTGGAATCTGCGGCTCGACAGCAAGGACAAAAGGCATATCCTCGTTCGTGGGAGCACTTACCTCTACCGTGAGATCCTGGGGTTCCATGGGAGGGAGCGGCTCACCATGCGAAACGGAACCGCCCCTCGCAACTTTTCTACCGGAGGCTTCTGGAAGCTCTGCTGAGGAATGTTTGCCGGAGTTCATCTTTCTTCTTTTTTGGTCATCATTGAAGGGGATACAGATGGTTGAGCGCGGTGAAGGACAAAAATTCTTGGTTCCATAGGAAGTTTCTGTGCGACACACTTTGATAGGTGATCGGCAACGCTGTTCTCTGCACGTGGCACATGTTCTGTGTGCAATCTGTCAAAGTGTTCCTCCAACTTCCCTACTTCCTCTCGTAAGCCTCCATCAACAGACTCTGATAATCTTTGTTGACCTGCTTCAGAATGAGCTGAGAGTCTCCTCTGATGATCAGCTTCTTGATTCCCAACTCTACCGTGATTCTAAGTCCTCCAAGGAGTCCATATTCGGCGGTGTTGTTGGTAGCCTCCTCCCGGGGAAAGTGCATTTTGACCACATATTTCAAGTGCTCTCCGGTGGGGGCGATGAGGAGCATACCTGCCCCAGCACCGTGGAGTGAGAAGGCACCGTCAAAATACATGACCATATTCCTTGGGTGCTTCCCTGCCGGGGATAATTGTTTCTTGGACTTCCTATTCTGGTGTGGGTGTCCATTCAGCGATGAATTCTGCCAGCGCTCTGCTTTGAATGGTGGAAGTGTTTTCGTACCTCAATCCAAAACTTGATAGCTGTAGCGCCCACTTGACTATCCCACTAGTGGCTTCGGGATTCCTCAGGATACGTTGCAATGGAAAAGGGGTGACAACCGTGACCTCATGGGCTTGGAAGTAGTGGCATAGCTTCGTCGAGGCCATGATGAGGCCAATGATTAGCTTTTGCACTCCAGAGTACCTTGACCTAGCCCCCTGTAATAAGGAGCTGACAAAGTACACCGGTCGCTGTACCACTTTCTTCTTTGCTATCTCTTTGGTATTCCCTCTCCTAGCCTGCTGGGGTTCTTGTGAGACTGTGTTGGGTGTTGTCGCACGTGTCTTGACTTCATCCCCAGCAGCATTGGCCACAGTGGTTGCATCTTCATCTACCTCCCCCTGCGCCATCAGGGTTGCACTAACCAATTGATTCGTTGCCGCCAAGTATAGCATAAATGACTCTTGTGGCTTAGGAGCGACCAAGGTGAGAGCGGAAGAAAGGTATGTTTTCAGATCTTGCAGTGCTGCGTCCGCTTCTGGGGTACACTTCATCGGGTCAGCCTTCTTTAGTAATTTGAAGAACGGCAAGGCACTCTCAGTAGATTTGGAGATGAATCTGCTCAATGCGGCAACGCATCTGATCACACGTCTCTCGTCCTTGACTGTCCTGGGTGCATGTATGTGCTCGATTGTTTTGATCTTGTCGGGATTGGCTTCTATTCCTTGCTGAGACACAAAGAACCCAAGTAGCTTGTCGGACGGAACACCAAACACATATTTCTCAGGGTTGAGCTTTAGGTTTATCTTGTGCAGGTACGCAAAGGTATCCTCCAGGTCTTGTACAAGGGTAGCCTTGTCTCTGGTTTTGAGCAGTATGTCATCCATGTAAGCCTGCACATTTTTGTGCAACTGAGGTCCAAATCCCATCTGCACGGCCCTCAAAAAGGTAGAACCAGTGCTCTTTAATCCGAAGGGCATTCGTATAAGGTAGTACATGACGCATGTAGCTATGAAAGCGGTCTTTTCTTCATCCTCTTTGACCATGAATATCTAATGGTATCCGGAATATGCATCCAGGAAGGAAAGTCGATCACATCCGGAAGTGGCATCAAGTATCTGACCAATGCGCGACAAGGCAAATGGATCCTTTGGGCATGCTTTGTTTAAGTCAGTGAAATCAGTGCAAAGCCTCCATTTTCCATTTGCCTTGGGCACAACTACCGGGTTAGCTAACCACGTTGGATGCAGTGCTCCTCGAACCAAACCATCTACTTCTAGCTTCTTGATTTCTTCGGTGATGAACTGTTGTCTTTCCAAGGCCTATTTCGTAACTTTCTGCTTGATGGATCTAGCGTGAGGGCAGAAAGCAAGGTGGTGCTCAAGTATCTCTCTAGAATACCGGGGCTGTCAGAAGGTTGCGAGGCAAACCCATTTGCATCCACCCATAGAAAGGCAACGAGCGCGCTTTCCTATTTGTCGTTAAGGGTGGCACTGATAGTAAATGTACCGTGAGAGCCATCCTCCCTTGCCGGGACTTTCCTTGTCGCATGGTAGGAGACCTTGGTTTTCCTACTAGTGGAACTCTCCCGAAGGTCATCAACAGGTGCATCGCACTCCGCGGAGGCGCGCTTCCCGGAGTCCTTGCCGGTGTTCCTGCTAGATTTCATTTCCTTCCTTAGGCTCCTTGCAGGAGCGGGGCCTTGTGCGGCCTCAGGTGCTACTGCATCTCGATACATCTGGTCTACGCAAATGACTGGATCTTTCTTGTCATACGGGATGGAGATTACTTCCATGGGGCCTTGCATCTTCGAAACGTTGTAAGCATAGTGGGATACTACCATGAATTTTGCCAAGGCTGGGTGACCAAGAATTCCATTGTTCGGCAAGGAGAGTTCGACCACGTCAAATAGGACCTTATCGGTCCGGTAGTTGAACTCTCCGCCAAATGTAATAAGCACAGTTATCTTCCCCTTGGGCTGGCCTCTCGCGGGGTTAATTCCTTGGAATGAACCAGTAGGCTTGAGCTCATCGTCAGGGATTTGCAGCGTCTTAATCACCCATAGGTTCAACCCTGCCCCATCGTCAACTAATATCTTACTAACTTTGAGGTCGCGTACTATCAGCGAAACCAACAGTGGCACACACCCGACCATAGTAATGTGATCAGTGTGATCCTCTCCGCCAAAGATGATAGGCGTGCGCGACCATTCGAGTGGCCTTCGAGACTCTGCCGCTGGCGCCATGGATCTAACTTCGCGCGCCCACTGTTTGAGTTGGCAGTGAGAGGAGAGAAGGGATGCACCCCCGTCAACACACATGGCATCGGTTGCCCTCTGGAATTCTTTATCACTGGAATCCTCTCCACCGCCTTCATCATCACTCACATCATCTCCTTCTTATTTCTCACGGCATGTGGCAGTCTTTTCCTTTTGCTATGGGGCCTTGCCGCCGCGGCCTTCTCTACCACCGCGGCCCTTCCCGGCAGCACCATCTTGGCCCTTCTCCTTGTCATGCTTATCGTACTCTGCTTTTTTGCTTTTTAGCAAGCTGCTCAACTTGGCGGCATTCTTGGAGATCGTGGGCCCTCGTGCGATCGATCTTGTAATATGGACCATGAGACTTTTTGGTTTTCTCTGCCACTACGGCCTCCCGAGAATCAGCGCACAAGGTAGCTCCCTTGGCGTGGGTCTCGGCTATCTCCTTATTGCCGGCGCTAAGATCACTAGAACTTTTAACGGCCAATAGTGCCTTTCCCTTGCGCTTCTTGTTACGCTTTCGGTTCCTCCCCTTCGATCCAGGAGTATTGTCATCGTCATCAGGGTGGACTCCGACACCTTCCTCCTATTCGGGGAGTCGCCTTCCTTCTTGAGCTCGAGCACATTTGTCCGCCAACTTGTCGAGCTTGTTGACGGTCTTGGGGAGTTTGACATTCATCTTGGCACGCATCCTCCTGTTGTGCTTGTTCAAATGAAATGCGGCAATCATGGGTGCGGGGTGTATCTTGGGAATGTTGCGATCCACTCTAGTGAACCTCTGGATGTACTTCCACAGGGTTTCCCCCTCCTTCTGTAGGAGGACATACAAGTTGCTCAGTTGTCTTGGCTCCTGGTGGCCACCTGTGAAGGCGCCAACAAACTCGTTGCACAAGTCAGCCCATGATGAAATTGAATTCTCTGGCAGGTGCACCAACCACGGCCTCACATTCGTTCTGAGTGCCAAAGGGAAATAGTTGGCGAGAACCTTCTCATCTCTTCCTCCGACAGCTTGGATGCCTATCGTGTAGATGCCCAGGAATTCTGTCTGGTTGAGCTTTTCGTCATACTTCTCCGTTAGTTTAGGCTTGAAAAGATCGGCTCGACGACCAGTGGACCTGTCGTAGCTCACGAGTGAAGGCGGGACATCTGAACTCGTAAGGTAGGTATACACCAACACCGGGTGTGGGGTTGCCAGTGTCTATGCCATTGCGCCTGTTAGATTGATGGTGTGCTCCCTCTCGTCATTCAATGGTGAATTGTGTGTCCTCCTTCGGCCGGTCTTCTAGGACATGCCGTTGGTCTCGCTGGTCGCGCAGGCCGGACGAGACCATGGATACCTTGTCGGACCCGTCAGTGCGTGGAGCTTGTTGTGGCTATCCTTGGGTTTGCTGTCAAGGAGGGGACTTGATACGTCTCCAACGTATCTATAATTTTTGATGGTTCCATTCTATTATCTTGTCAAACTTTGGATGTTTTGTAGGCCTTTTATATCTTTTTGGGACTAACTTATTAACTCAGTGCCAAGTGCCAGTTCCTGTTTTTTCCGTGTTTTTGACCCTTATCAGAGGAGAATTTAAAACGGTGTCCAAACGGAATAAAACTTCCGAAAAGATTTTTTTCGGAACATAAGATACGCAGGGGACGTGAGAACCAAGGCAAAGGCCACCAGGGGAGGCCACAAGCCCCCTAGGCGCGGCCAGGGGGCCCGCGCCTAGCAGGCTCGTGGGCCCCCTGTGGCTCGTCTGCCCTACCTCTTCCGCCTATAAATTCTCAAAAAATCCAAAACTGCGCGAGAGATCCACAAAAATACTTTTCCGCTGCCGCAAGCTTCTTTCTCCGCAAGATCCCATCTGGGGCACGTTCTGGTGCCCTGCCGGAGGGGGGATTTGGATACAGAGGGCTTATTCATCAACACCATGGCCTCTCCGATGATGCGAGTAGTTCACCATAGACCTTCGGGTCCATAGCTAGTAGCTAGATGACTTCTTCTCTCTCTTGGATCTTCAATACAAAGTTCTCCATGATCTTCGTGGAGATCTATCCGATGTAATCTTCTTTGCGGTGTGTTTGTCGAGATCCGATGAATTGTGGATTTATGATCAGATTATCTATGAATCTTATTTGAGTTTCTTATGATCTCTTATATGCATGATTTCATATCCTTGTAATTCTCTTCGAGTTGTGGGTTTTGTTTGGCCAACTTGATCTATGATTCTTGCAATGGGAGAAGTGCTTGGTTTTGGGTTCATACCGTGCGGTGACCTCACCCAATGACAGAAGGGGTAGCGAGGCACGCATCATGTTGTTGCCATCAAGGGTAAAAAGATGGGGTTTACATCATTGGTTTGAGTTTATCCCTCTACATCATGTCATCTTGCTTAAGGCGTTACTTTGTTCGTCATGAACTCAATACACTAGATGCATGCTGGATAGCGGTCGATGTGTGGAGTAATAGTAGTAGATGCAGAAAGTATCGGTCTACTTGTCTCGGACGTGATGCCTATATGTATGATCATTGCCTTAGATATCGTCATGACTTTGCGCGGTTCTATCAATTGCTCGACAGTAATTTGTTCACCCACCGTAATATTTGCTATTTTGAGAGAAGCCTCTAGTGAACACTATGGCCCCCGGGTCTACTTCACATCATATTTTCAGCCTTACACTTTTACTTCGTTGCACTTTCCGCCTTCAGATCTCACTTTGCAATCAATCTTGAAGGGATTGACAACCCCTTTATAGCGTTGGGTGCAAGCTCGTTTGTGTTTGCGCAGGTACTCTGGACACTTGGCTTGATTCTCCTACTGGATTGATACCTTGGTTCTCAAACTGAGGGAAATGCTTACTGCTACTGTGCCGCATCACCCTTTCCTCTTCAAGGGAAAAGCAATGCAAGCTCAAGAGACAGCAGAAGGATTTCTGGCGCCGTTGTCGGGGAGGATCAAGTCAAGAATAGTCTCCCGTCAACGTGTCAATCTCTGGCGCCGGGTATTATTCTAAGTGAAGCTTATCCAAGCAAGTGTCGCAAACTCATCTCTTGCATTTACTTTTTTGCCTCTCGTTTTCCTCTCCCCCACTTCTGAAAAACAAAAAATTACAAAAATATTTGTCTTTTTCGTTTGCCTTTCCTTTGCTTGTGTGCTATGTGCCTTCAATATGCTTGCATCTTCGCTTGGTGAAAATCTATTGATATGGATCCTCATCCACTTGCTAATCTCTTTAAGAGATCCAATTATGTTGATCCAATTGCTAGTGATTTGAGTGCACTTGACTATCTCTATGGAGTTTTGCTTGAGATGCGTGAATCTGAAAATTGTGATGAAGAAATTTATGAAGTGATTCACGAGGGCTCCTTGAATGAAAACATGATTGCAATGGTTTCACTATTAATTCTATTAGTGACAATCATGCTAAAAATATGCAAAACCCTAAGCTTGGGGATGCTAGTTTTGCTATGTCCACTACTTGTTGCAATGATCGTGATTGGGGTGATAATTTTTCTTATGATCTTGAATTTTTTTTTAACCCTCATGATGATTATGATGTTTGTAATAATATTGAAAGTGGGTTTGGAGAAGTCATGACTTTGGTTGATGATAATCCCACTATTTTTGAAGAGCGTCAACTTTGCATGCATGTGGATCATGAAAAGAATATCCTTTGTGATAGCTATATTGTTGAATTTGATTATGATACCACATGTAATTGCTATGAGAGAGGAAAATATTGTGGTAGAAACTTTCATGTTACCAAATTACCTCTCGTTATGTTGACATTGCCATTGTCTCTTTCTTCTTCCTTGCATTTGGTAACTATTGGTTGCCTTGCCAATTTGTTTTCCTATAAAATGCCTATGCATAGGAAGTACGTTAGACTTAGATGTGATTTTCACATGTTTTATGATGCTCTCATTGTGCTTCAATTGCTATCTTTTATGTGAGCATCATCAATACCTAGCTAAGGGCGTTAAACAATAGCGTTTGTTGGGAGGCAACCCAATGAATTTATCTTTGCCTTTTGCTTTCTGTTTTGTTGCATCCACACCATCATAATTCTGTTATGATTGTGTCTTTTGTGTTTCTTTTTGTGTTTGAGCCAAGTAAAACCTTTATGACTAGTTTGGTGATGGTTGTTTGATCCTGCTGGAAAAAGACAGAAACTTTTCGCTCATGAAATTATTTTTCATTTTTATCCAGAAAGAGATTTTGAGTTGATTCTTTTTGCTGCTAGTTGATATTCCTTTTGCCCAGGATGTCATAAGTTTTCAGAATTTTTGAGGTAACAGAAGTATACGAAGTATACAGATTGCTACAGACTGGTCTGTTTTTTATAGATTCTGTTTTGTTGTGTTGGTTGCTTGTTTTGATGAAACTATGGATAGTATCGGGGGGTAATAGCCATGGAAAAGTGAGAATACAGTAATCTAACACCAATATAAATAGAAATCAAGATTGCTACAGTACCTAAAGAGGTGGTAATTTGTTTTCTTGTGCTAATGATATCACGAGTTTGTGTTTAAGTTTTGTGTTGTGAAGTTTTCAAGTTTTGGGTGATGTTCTCATGGACAAAGGGATAAAAGTGGAAAGAGATCAAGCTTGGGGATGCCCAAGGCATCCCAAGCCAAATTCAAGGACACCAAAAAGCCTAAGCTTGGGGATGCCTCGGGAAGGCATCCCCTCTTTCGTCTTCAATCCATCGGTAACATTACTTGGAGCTATATTTTTATTCACCACATGATATGTGTTTTGCTTGGAGCGTCTTGTATAGTAGGAGTCTTTTATTTTTGTTTTGTCACAATCATCCTTGCTGCACACCTTTTGAGAGAGAAATGCACTCATCGTGAATTTGCTAGAATACTCATTGTGCTTCACTTATATCTTTTGAGCTAGACAATTTTGCTCTATGTGCTTCACTTAGATCTTTTAGAGCACGGCGGTGCGTAACTTGGTAGTTGGCTTGTGCTATTAAAGTAGTCCCAAAGGTGATGGGTACCTAAAGAGGATACAATAAAACTTCCATCTTCATGTGCATTGAGTAGAAAGAGAAGTTTGATTCCTCTCAATTAGTTTTGAGACGTGGATTTGGTAATATTAAGAGTTATGTTAGTAGGGTGTTGTGAATCTAGAAATACTTGTGTTGAAGTTAGTGATTTCCGTAACATGCACATATGGTGAACCGCTATGTAAGGACATCAGAGCATAATTGATCTATTGATTGTCATCCTTTGTGTTGCGGTCGGGATCGCGCGATGGTTTACACCTACCAACCCTTCCCCTAGGAGTATGCGTTTAGCACTTTGTTTCGATTACTAATAAAAACTTTCACAACAAGTATGTGAGTTCTTCATGACTAATGTGAGTCCATGGTATAGATTCACTTTCACCTTCCACCATTTCTAGCCTCTCTAGTACCGCGCAATTTTCGCCGATGCACAAACCCACCTTATGCCTTCCTCAAAACAGCCACCATACCTACCTACTACGACATTTTCATAGCCATTTCGAGATATATTGCCATGCAACTCCCACCGTTCCGTCTCATGACTTGTGCCGTCAGTCTCATATTACCATTGCATGATTGTAAGATAGCTAGCGAGATGTTTCAACGTCATACGCCAAGCTAGATCTTTGCACATCCCGGTACACTGCCGGAGGCATTTCCTATAGAGTCATCATCGTTCTAAGCTTTGAGCTGTGAGTAAATAAAAGTGTGATGATCATCATTACTACAACATTGTCCCATGTGAGGAAATAAAAAAAGAGGCCAAAGTTGCCCACAAATAAAAAAGAGATATGGAAAGTGGCCAAAGAGCCCAAACAAAAAAAAGGAAAACAAGAGAGAAAAAGAGAGAAGGGACAGTGCTACTATCTCTTTCCACACTTGTGCTTCATAATAGCACCATGTTCTTCATGATTGAGAGCCTCTCGTTTTGTCACCACCATATACTAGTGGGAATCTTTATTATATAACTTGGCTTGTATATTCCAATGATGGTCTTCCTCAAAATTGCCCTAGGTCTTCGTGAGCAAGCAAGTTGGATGCACACCCACTAGTTCTCCTTTTGAGCTTTCACATACTTATAACTCTAGTGCATCCTTTGTATGGCAATCCCTACTCATTCACATTGATATCTATTAATGGGCATCTCCATAGTCCTTTGATACGCCGAGTCAATGTGACCATCTCCTGCTTTTTGTCTCACAACCTCCACCACACTCTATTCCACCATAGTGCTATATCCATGGCTCACGCTCATGTATTGCATGAGAGTTGAAAAAGGTTTGAGAAAGTAAGAGTGCGAAAACAATTACTTGGACAATACCGGGGTTCTGCATGATTTAAATTAGTTGTGTGGGGATGATGGAGCATAGCCAGAGTATATGATTTTGTAGGGATAACTTTCTTTGGCCTTGTTATTTTGAAAGTTCATGATTTCCTTGCTAGTTTGCTTGAAGTATTATTGTTTTCATGTCAATAGCAAACTATTGTTTTGAATCTTACGGATCTGAACATTCATGTCACATGAAAGAAGTTACAAAGGACAACTATGCTAGGTAGCATTCCACATAAAAATTCCAGTCTTTATCATTTCCCTACTCGAGGACGAGCAGGAGTTAAGCTTGGGGATGCTTGATACGTCTCCAACGTATCTATAATTTTTGATGGTTCCATGCTATTATCTTGTCAAACTTTGGATGTTTTGTATGCCTTTTATATCTTTTTGGGACTAACTTATTAACTCAGTGCCAAGTGCCAGTTCCTGTTTTTTCCGTGTTTTTGACCCTTTTCAGAGGAGAATTTTAAACGGTATCCAAACGGAATAAAACTTCCGAAAAGATTTTTTTCGGAACATAAGATACGCAGGAGACGTGAGAACCAAGGCAGAGGCCACCAGGGGAGGCCACAAGCCCCCTAGGTCGGCCAGGGGGGTCGCGCCTAGCAGGCTTGTGGCCCCCCTGTGGCTCGTCTGCCCTACCTCTTCCGCCTACAAATTCCCAAAAAATCCAAAACTGCGCGAGAGATCCACGAAAATACTTTTCCGCCGCCGCAAGCTTCTGTCTCCGCAAGATCCCATCTGGGGCACGTTCTGGTGCCCTGCCGGAGGGGGATTTGGATACGGAGGGCTTCTTAATCAACACCATGGCCTCTCCGATGATGCGTGAGTAGTTCACCATAGACCTTCGGGTCCATAGCTAGTAGCTAGATGGCTTCTTGTCTCTCTTGGATCTTCAATACAAAGTTCTCCATGATCTTCATGGATATCTATCCAATGTAATCTTCTTTGTGGTTGTCGAGATCCGATGAATTGTGGATTTATGATCAGATTATCTATGAATCTTATTTGAGTTTCTTATGATCTCTTATATGCATGATTTCATATCCTTGTAATTCTCTTCGAGTTGTGGGTTTTGTTTGGCCAACTTGATCTATGATTCTTGCAATGGGAGAAGTGCTTGGTTTTGGGTTCATACCGTGCGGTGACCTCACCTAGTGACAGAAGGGGTAGCGAGGCACTCATCGTGTTGTTGCCATCAAGGGTAAAAATATGGGGTTTACATCATTGGTTTGAGTTTATCCCTCTACATCATGTCATCTTGCTTAAGGTATTACTCTGTTCATCATGAACTCAATACACTAGATGCATGCTGGATAGCGGTCGATGTGTGGAGTAATAGTAGTAGATGCAGAAAGTATTGGTCTACTTGTCTCGGACGTAATGCCTATATGTATGATCATTACCTTAGATATTGTCATGACTTTGCGCGGTTCTATCAATTGCTCGATAGTAATTTGTTCACCCACCGTAATATTTTCTATTTTGAGAGAAGCCTCGAGTGAACACTATGGCCCCCGGGTCTACTTCACATCATATTTCCAGCCTTACACTTTTACTTCGTTGCACTTTCCGCCTTTAGATCTCACTTTGCAATCAATCTTGAAGGGATTGACAACCCTTTATAGCGTTGGGTGCAAGCTCGTTTGTGTTTGTGCAGGTACTCTGGACACTTGGCTTGATTCTCCTACTGGATTGATACCTTGGTTCTCAAACTGAGGGAAGTACTTACTGCTACTGTGCTGCATCACCCTTTCCTCTTCAAGGGAAAAACCAACGCAAGCTCAAGAGGCAGCAGGACTACACTGTTTGTGTGGCCCCCTCAACACGACCATCAGTCCGGGCCGCCGTCATCGTCCGTGCACGACAGGACGGTCCTGCATGTTGTGATTTGCTGGCTTCCATGAAGCCAATGAAACTCTGAATAGTGGTCCTCCACTCGTCCATCTTGTCTGCCGCTGATGGAAAATTCAACACCAGCTGAGCCCGCACCATTGCCTTCGCGGTTGTGTCCGGCATGGGCAGAGAGGCAGACCCCAATGTTGCTCGACTCCTGGTGGAACCAAGAGGAGTGTCGTCACGCCCTTGTCGTCATGCACCGGTAGCCGTGGCGGTCTAACATGGGGAGGCTAAGCTCGTGGATCCATGGCTCTGCTAAGCACACCGTCTTTCTCTGGACAAGGCACGTGCCAAGCAGCCACGGTTGTGATAGACGCAACTGGTGGATCATGACTTGCTTTGTATTAGGCGCCGCTGTTGTGTCTACGGCCACTGATGCGGCGGAAGCGTGGAGCCTGGGTGTCCTTTTCGCGAGCAACACTACGGCCAAGCTCATTAGGACGTCGTTGTTTTTCGCCTCTGGCGTTCTTTGTTCCGGCTTCGATCGTGGGGGACACGAGGGTGGCGCCTAGTGCACCGACCGCTTTTCCCACGGCGCCCTCATCACCAGACGCCGCCACAACGCTAGCAGTGTCCACAGCCGCAAGGTTTTGCTTTCGAAATTCCTCATGGAGAAGTGGTTGATTTTGTTGTAACATCAGATTGTTACACTAAGACTTATGACTTAGTGCATCAGCCATGTCATTCGCTTTCCCCGGGGTGTAAGTTATCCCTAAGTCGTAATCTGTGATCAACTCGACCCACCGTCTTTGCCCGAGATCCAAATCCGGTTGGATGAGGGTCTATTCCATACTTTGGTGATGAGTCTAAATTTCACAACAATTACCCAGAAGGTAATGTCGGCAGGTTTTCAGTGCATGGACTACAAATGTAAGCTCGATATCATGTGTTGGACAATTATCATCATGTGGACGCAACTATCGAGATGCGTATGCAATCACATGACAATCCTGCATGAGAATGCAACCTACTCCTTGTCGCGGGGCGTCGCAATAGATAACAAAGTCCTTAGAACAATCTGGTGGTACCAATATGGGTGCAAAACTTAGGGGTCTTTTCAGTTCGTGAAAACTATGCTCGCATTGTGGGGTCCACTCGAACTTTTTTATCTTTCTTGAGGAGTTTAGTTAGAGGCTTTGCAAGCTTGGAGAAATTCTCGACAAAGCGGTGACAATAGCTCGCTAGACCAAGAAAACTCCTAACTTGCTTAACGATTCATGTTGAGTCCAATCAAGGATAACTTGAACTCTCTCGGGATTGACAACAATAACCTTATTAGAGATTACATGGCCTAGATAGGTCACTTCTGGTAACCAGAATTGACATTTAGAGAACTTGGCATAAAGGCGGTGCTCTCAAAGTATCATCAATACCAGCCTTAGATGCTCATCATGTTCTTGTTTGTTCTTCGAGTAAATGAGTATATCATCGAGTTAAACCATGATGAATTAATCCAAATACTCCATGAAGATCGAATTCATCAAGCAAGACAAAGTGGATGGGCATTGGTTAAACCGAAGGACATGACGGTGTACTCGTATTGGCCATAACGAGTGACAAATGCCGTTTTTGGAATGTCCTCATTCTTGATTTTGATTTTATGGTAGCCCAACCTCAAATCCATTTTTGAAAAGACTGAGGATCCAACGAGTTGATCATACAGGTCGTTGATCTTGGGGAGCGGATACTTGTTCTTTATGGTAACCAGATTAACTGCTCGACAATCTACAACCATCCAATCCGTTCCATACTTCTTCTCGACAAAAAGAACAGGGCAAGCCCAAGGAGAAGAGCTAGGTCGAATGAAACTTTTATTCAAGGCCTCATCGAGTTGTTTCTTAAGTTCTGCTAGCTATAATGGTGCCATCTTATTGGGTCTTCTGTCTATTGGGATAGTTCGCGGGACAAGATCTATCACAAACTCTACATCCCTATCAGGTTGAATGCCTAACAGTTCTTCTAGAAAGACATCCGAGAAGTCAGTGACTATCAGAATATGTTCTAGCTTTGGAAGAGGACTAGATTGAGAGAATAGAGTTGGCACTTGGCAACTCGAGTTGAGACATTAACTATCTCACCCGATGGATGTGTAAGCTGAACATTCCTAGTATGAGTATCAAACTTGGCATAATGAGCTAACATCCAGTCCATATCCAAGATGATATTGATATCTGAAGATTTAAGGGCTATCAAAGAAGCTAGGAAGACTAGCCTCTGCACACGAATTTCATTGTCATTTCTCACTAGGTTATAGAGCTAGTAAAACTCTCATGTAAAATTATTTGAACTAGGTTATAGAGCTAGTACAACTTTAGTGTAAAAATATTTGAACTACGTTATAGAGCTAGTTCAGCCCTAATGTAAAATTATATGAACTAGGTTATAAATCTAGTACAACTCTAGTGTAAAACTATTTGAACTAGGTTATAGAGCTAGTACGACTCTAGTGTAAAATTATTTGAACTAGCTTATAGAACTAGTACGACTCTAGTGTAAAATTATTTGAACTAGGTCAAATAACAAGTACAACTCTATTGTATAAATATTTTAATTAGGTTATAGAGCAAATTCAACTCTAGTGTAAAATTATATGAACTAGGTTATAGAGCTAGTACAACTCTAGTGTAAAATTATTTGAACAAGGTTATAGAGCTAGTACAACTCTAGTGAAAAATTATTTTAACTAGGTTATAGAGCTGGTTCAACTGTAGTATAAAATCATTCGAACTAGGTTAAATACCTAGCACAACTCTAGTGTAAAAATATTTGAACAAGGTTATAAAGCTAGTTCAATTATAGTGTAAATTGTTGAAAATATGCCCTAGAGGCAATAATAAAATGGTTATTATCATATTTCCTTGTTCATGATAATCGTCTATTGTTCATGCTATAATTGTATTAACACGAAACAATAATACATGTGTGAATAAATAGATCACAATGTGTCCCTAGCAAGCCTCTAGTTGGCTAACTCGTTGATTAATAGATCATCATGGTTTCCTGATCATGGACATTGGATGTCATTGATAACGGGATCACATCATTAGGAGAATGATGTGATGGAGAAGACCCAATCCTAAGCATAGCACTAGATCGTGTTGTTCGTATGCTAAAGCTTTTCTAATGTCAAGTATCTTTTCCTTCGACCGTGAGATTGTGCAACTCCCGGATACCGGAGGAATGCTTTGGGTGTATCAAATGTCACAATGTAACTCGGTGACTATAAAGGTGCACTACGGGTATCTCCGAAAGTATCTGTTGGGTTGGTATGAATCGAGATTGGGATTTGTCACTCCGTGTGACGGAGAGGTATCTCTGGACCCACTCGGTAGAACATCATCATAATGAGCTCAATGTGACTAAGGAGTTAGTCACGGGATGATGTGCTACGAAATGAGTAAAGAGACTTACCGGTAACGAGATTGAACAAGGTATAGGGATACCGACGATCGAATCTCGCGCAAGTTCTATACCGATAGACAAAGGGAATTGTATACGAGATTGATTGAATCCTTGACATCATGGTTCATTCGGTGAGATAATCATGGAATATGTGGGAGCCACCATGGGTATCCAGACCCCGCTGATGGTTATTGGCCGGAGAGGTGTCTCGGTCATGTCTGCATGCCTCCCGAACCCGTAGGGTCTACACACTTAAGGTTCGATGACGCTAGCGTTATAGGGAATTGTTATACGAGGTTACCGAAGGTTGTTCGGAGTCCCAGATGAGATCCTGGACGTCACGAGGAGCTTCGAATGGTCCGGAGGTAAAGATTGATATATAGGATGGATGGGTTTGGACGCCGGAAATGTTTCGGGCACCACCGGCGATGTGCCGGGACCACCGGAGGGTTCCGGGGGCCCACCGGGAGGGGCCACTAGCCCTGGGAGGTTACCTGGGCCAAGTGTGGGAGGGAACCAGCCCCAGGTGGGCTGGTGCACCCCCCACACTCAGCCCAAGGCGCACCAGAGAGGGAAGGAGGGGGAACCCTAGGCGCTGGTGGGCCTAAGGCCCACCTCGGGGTGCGCCACCCCCTCTCATCCCTTGGCCGCCGCCCTACACCTCCCATCTAGGGCTGCCGTACCCTTTGGGGGTGGGAACCCTAAAGGGTGCGCCCCTCCACTTCCCCCTATATATAGTGAGGCTTTTGGCTGTTCTGAGAACGCATAATTCTTTCTCTCTCGGCACAGCCCTGCTTCTCCTGTCCCTCCTCTCCCACGGTGCTGGCCGAAGCCCTGCCGGGAGACCTCGTAGCTCCATCGCAACCACGCCGTCGTGCTGCCAGAGCTCTTCTCCAACTTCTCCCTCCTACTTGTTGGTTCAAGGTGCGGGAGACGTCACCGGGCTACACGTGTGTTGAACGCGGACGTGGCGTGGTTCGGCACTAGATCGGAATCACACCGCGATCTGAATTGTAGGGAGTACGACTCCATCAACCGCGTTCTAGCAACGCTTGCGCTTAGCGATCTTCAAAGGTAAGAAGATGCTCTCACCCCTCTCTCGTTGCTGGTTTCTCCATAGGAAGATCCATGTGTGGCGTATGAATTTTTTTGAATTTTGCTACGTTTCCCAACAGTGGCATCCAAGCCAGGTTTTCTATGCGTAGATTCGTTGCACGAGTAGAACACAAAGGTTGTGGGCGCTGATTTTTGTCAATTGCTTACCACTACTAGTCTTATTCCTTTCCGGCGGTATTGCGGGATGAAGCGGCCCCCGACCGACCTTACACGTACGCTTACGTGAGACAGGTTCCACCGCATGACATGCATATGGTGCATAAGGTGGCTAGCGGGTGACTGTCTCTCCTACTCTAGTCGGATTGGATTTGATGAAAAGGGTCCTTATGAAGGGTAAATAGCTTTGGCATATCAACATTGTGGCTGTCACGTAGGTAAGAAGGCGTTCTTGCTAGAAACCCAGACCAGCCACGTAAAACTTGCAACAACAATTAGAGGACGTCTAACTTGTTTTTGCAGGGTATGACATGTGATGTGATATGGCCAAAGGATGTGATGTTACATGTGTGATGTATGAGATGATCATGTTCTTGTAATAGGATTCACGACTTGCATGTCGATGAGTATGACAACTGGCAGGAGCCATAGGAGTTGTCTTAATTTATTGTATGAGATGCAACGCCATGTGTTTACTACTTTTACTTCATTGCTAACGGTTAGCTGTACTAGTAGTGGCGTGACAACTTCGCAGAGACAAAATGATGGAGAACATGGTGTCATGCCGGTGACGATGATGATCATGCGATGCCCGAAGATGCAGATCGAAGGAGCAAAGATGATAATGGCCATATCATGTCACTATATGATTGCATGTGATGTTTATCATGTTTTTCATCTTATTGCTTAGAACGATGGTAGCATCACTACTGGAATCCAGTTCATTGCCGTCAGCCAGTTCTTTGCCGTCAGCTGGCTGACGACAAAGAACCTCTTTGCCATCAGTTGACACAAGGCAGACGGCAAAGGACTGACACATGGCAAAAATACTATTTGCCATGTGTTGGCCCTTTGCTGTCTGCCAGCGGACGACAAAGAGACCCAGGGCAGACGACAAAGAGGACGGGTGGGTCCCATGCCTGCCATGTCCGAAATCCGAGGTCCTTTGCCGTCCGCGGGCCTTTGCCGTCTGCCGTGGGGCCCTTTGCCGTCGGGGGCGGACGACAAAGGGGCCGCCCTATAACGGCCGTTAACCCCCTCGTCCTCACTCTCTCTCTCTCCCCCCGGCCACTCGCTCATTGTACGTCTCTCTCCACGACGAGCCCCCCCGCAGAGAGCCCCTCCCTGTGGCGAGCCCCTCCTTGCGGCGAGCCCCCTCCCCCCCGCGGCGAGCCCTTCCCCGCGAGAGCCCCTCCCTGCGGCAACCCACCCCCACGGCGACCCACCCCCACAGCGACCCACCCCACTGCGAGCCCCTCCCCGCGGCGAGCCCCCTGCCGCGCGCCCCCTGCCGCTTCTCCCCCTGCCCCCCTGCCGTCATCCACCGCCACCGCCGCCGCCCCCTGTCGTCGTCCACCGCGGTGAGGTCTGCTTCTTCTTTTTCTTTTTAAAAAAGTTAATTACTTTAGTTAGTTTATTATGTTAGTTTATTATTATATACAGGGTCATTTAGTTAGTTTATTTGTTTAGATTATTAGGCTAATTAGGTTAGTTAGTTAGGTTAGAAGAAAAAAAGAGGAAAAGCAGAAGGAAATAAATGAAAAAGAAAAAAGGAAAATGAGAAAATAATTAGAAGAAGAATGAAAAGAAGAAGGAGAAGAAGAAGAAGAAGAAGAAGAAGAGGAGGAGGAGGAGGAGAAAAAAGAAGAAGAAGAAGAAGAAGAAGAGGAGGAGGAGGAGGAAGAGGAGGAGAAAGAAGAAGAAGAAGAAGAAGAAGAAGAAGAAGAAGAAGAAGAAGAAGAAAAAGAATAGGAGGAGAAAAAGAGGAGGGGGAGTAGGAGGAGAAAGAAGAAGAAGAAGAAGAAGAAGAAGAAAAGAAGAAGAAGAAAAAGAGGAGAGAGGAGAAGAAGAAAGAAGAGGAAAAGGGAACCCCGGCACCCCGAAACTGACCCTCGACCCCCGACCCCTGACGCCCGATGCCACTTACCCCCGACCATCGACCCTTGACGCCACTGACCCCCGACCCCTGACCCCCGACGCCACTGACCCCCGATGCCACTAACTCTTGACCCCCGACGCCACTAACCCCCGACCCAGACCCTCGGCCCACGACTCCCGACCCCCGACGCTCGACGCCACCAACCCCCGACCCCCGACGCCACTGACACCCGACGTCACTGACCCTGGACCCCCGACACCACTGACCCCCCACAACCGACGCCACTAACCCCCCGACCCCCGATGCCACCGACACCCGACACCACCGACCCTTGACGGCACCGACTCCCGACGCCACTAAGCCCCGACCCCCGACACCTCTTCTGCCTTCTTTTGGACGAGAAGGTGCTTTTCGGCCTTCCAGAGGCCCACGAGGTCATAGTTTTGTAAATTATGAGTTAGGCCACATATTTTCCAATTATGTTAATTATAAAAACATCGTATTTGTGTTGATCGTGTGAATTTCAATGTGCAATTGTTCGACGACCTCCACGTGTGTTGGACGAGCTCCGCCCTTGCGTTTGTTGGTGAGCACAAATGACTTCTCCTCCTACCCCTTAATTTGGTTTGTCCCGGTCTTCGTGCTGATGAAACTTGCTACCTATAGGTTTCTTCAATCATGAGTATGCGTGACCAGTATGCGTCTCCCGTTCGAAAGGTCGACATCTATAAATATGCATTTCTTTGCATATTTATAACCGCCATCCTTTTGAATTGTCCAACATTATCCATGGATAGCCCGAGCATGTGTAGATTGGGTTTGTTTTCCCGTATGCTGTGCTCCGGATCCGATGCGGAATTTCGTCAGTGCCTCCCCTGTTGTTATCCGGGTACACATCCTCTTTGCTTATTGTCGAGATGTGTATCAGGAGAACAGCGAGGAGGTGCTGCCGAAATTCTGCGTCGCATCTGGAGCAGAGCATGGGAAAACGAACCCAATCTACACATACTCGGGTGGGATTAGGACCTATCTTTACCTATTAGCGTGTAGGTTGCATGGACGTAATAAAACTGACAAACTTGATTAGCGTATGAATATAGATGATGAATTATATATTTATTTCTTGTGCCCCCCATAGGTAGCTAGGCAACATGAGTGATCGTGCTTGGATGTACACTGGTCACCCTAGTCCGAAAGACATGACCCATGAATGGTTAACAAAAACCAGGGGGGTTGTGAGAGCCGCATTTGCAAATGGCGAGCAAAAAACATGGTGCCCCTGTCCCAACTGCGACAACTGGAAAAAGCAGACAGAGTTTGAAATGGGTAAACACCTGCAGAAGTGGGGTATTACCCCTAATTATACTGTGTGGACTTTTCATGGTGAGTCTGACCAACGTGCCAGAGCCGAGGTGATTCTTCGTCGCACCGACGAGCATGGTACCGGGATTGAAGACATGGTGCAAGACCTTGATGATGCTTGGGATTCGGACGATGAGATGGAGGAATCTGCAAAGGCCTTCTATGAAATGTTGGAGTCTTCAAAACGTCCTTTCCACGAGCAGACTGAGCTTTGTCAGCTGGATGCCATCGCGCAAGTAATGGCTCTGAAGGCTCAATTCAACCTAGGCAGAGAATGCTACGACGCGATGATGACGATATTTGGAAGCTTTCTACCCAAAGGCCATGTACTGCCTGCAAACCTGTACCAGTCAGAGAAAATCCTCCGTGTACTTAAGATGCCCTATGAGAAGATACATGCCTGTGAGAACGGATGTGCCTTATTTAGGCTTGAGTGTGCGTCCTTGAACTATTGCCCCATTTGCAATTCTTCCAGGCATATTGTGGTAGACAACGACATGGGTGAGAAGAATCAGACCAAAATCCGCATTAGTGTTCTTCGGTATCTGCCAATCGTACCAAGACTTCGACGTCTTTTCATGGTCGAAGAGACGGCCAGACAGATGACATGGCACAAACTGGGCAAAAGAACCGAACTATATGCGTATGGGAACAAGATGCTGGTACACACTTCAGATGGTTTTGCGTGGAGGCACTTCGATGCATTACATAAGGATAAATCGGAAGATCCAAGGCAACCTAGAGTTGCCATCAGCACGGATGGGTTCAATGTGTATGGTATGACGGCAACACAATACAGTTGTTCGCCTGTATTTGTCATTCCACTAAATTTTCCACCCGGAGAGATTATGAAAAGAAAGAACATTTTCCTGACGTTGATAATTCCAGGGCCGAACTATCCGGGGAAGAATATGAATGTGTACATGCAACCGCTTAAGGATGAGTTGCAAGAAGCCTGGGATAATGGGATCAAGACCTACGACGCGGCTACCAAAACAAATTTCAAAATGCATGTGTGGTACATGTACTCGACGCATGATTATCCGGCGTTTGCGCTATTCGCTGGCTGGTGTGTGCATAGAAGGTTCCCGTGCACCACATGCAAGGCAGCTCTTCACTTCCGTTGGCTGCAGGCTGGTCGCAAGTATTCTTGCTTCGACATGCATAGACAATTCCTGGATCCTGACCATAAGTTCAGAAAAGATAAGAATAATTTCATCAAAGGTAGAGTTGTCAAAAACATTGCACCAACTGCGTTGACATGCCAACAGACCCTTGATCAGTTAAACGCTCTCAAGCCTGATCCTTTGCGTCCAGGATACTTCAAAGGGTATAATACGGAACACGCCTGGACTCACAAGTCATGCTTATGGGATATGCCTTCTTCAAATACCTCCTTTGCCCACACAACATTGACGTGATGCACACTGAAAAGAATATTGCGGGGGCCATTTTGGGTACATTGTTCGGCATAGAGGGGAAGTCAAAAGATAATCCTAAGGCTAGAATCGACCTGGAGGCTCTATGTGATAGGCCGTTGCAAAACTTGCGACAACAGAAAGGAAATGAAAGCATAGCGAAGCCAAAGGCATGGTTCAATCTTGAAAAGCCAGTTATGAGGGAAATGCTATTGTGGGTGAAAATGCGGTTGATGATCCCCGATGGGTATGCTGCGAATCTAAAGAGGGGAGTGAGTCTTGAGAAATTGAAAATATTTGGGCTCAAGAGTCATGATTGGCACATATGGATTGAGCGGGTAATGCCGGTGATGTTGCGTGGCTTTATCCCTGAGGATGAATGGCTAGTACTGGCAGAGCTGAGCTATTTCTTCTGTTCTCTTTGTGCGAAAGAACTATCGTGTGGCATGCTAGATGAAATGGAAGAGTTGGCGCTGGAGTTGATCTGCAAATTAGAAAAGATCTTTCCACCGGGCTTCTTTAATCCAATGCAACATTTGATTTTGCATCTCCCGACCGAGTCAAGAATGGGGGGGGGGCGTTCAAAATCGATGGTGCTACTCAACTGAGAAGATGCAGAAGACGCTTCGAGCTAAGTGTAAAAATAAACGTAGAATTGAAGCATCGATGGCCAAGGCATTCATTACTGAGGAGGCGGCAAACTTCGTGACAACACACTACGAAGCCAAAAATCATCATTTGCATAACCCGAAGCCTTGGTACAATGATGGCGATCGAAAAAAAGTTCGATCCAACCTCAGCCTATTCAAAGGTAAGCTTGCACCATCCGGTGCTTCGAAAGAGAAATCATTGGATGTCGAAGAATGGCGGACCATTTCATTGTATATCTTCACCAACCTAACAGAAGTGCGGCCGTACATCGAGTAAGTTCTCGGTAATTTATTGTTCCGCAACTTCAAAATGCTTTGAACTACTCTTATTCCCGGATATTTGATATAGTCGATACGTCGCCGAATTCTCGGATGGAGCGGTCATCGAAAAGGATTCTGTCGAAGAGTATGAGCTTCTCGCAAAGCATGGAGGCGACTGTCCCGGTTTCATCTCTTGGTTCAAACAAAGGGTAATTAATTACCATTAAGGGTCCATTTGATTTCTTGGTCTAATTTGCGGCTAATGCATCCATTCTTTCTTATTAAACTTGTAGGCTGATGCAGAGTCTATGGACGCCGAGTTGAGACAAGTCGCTAATGGCTTTGACTATAAGGTCCATTCATTTGACAAATACAACATCAACGGGTATCACTTTCGCACCTTTGGCAAAGAGCTATCTATGCCCGACCTAAAGTCTACAAATTGTTCTGTCTCTGCTATCGGCGAAGGAGACACCGAGTATTATGGAAGAGTTGAAGCAATTTATGAACTTCTATTCTATGGTGAAAACCCACCGACCGTCGTAGTCTTCAAATGTTATTGGTTTGAGCCGAGGGAGACTAGAAGGACTCATGAACATCTATGACTAGTCGAAATCAACCAAAACACCCACTTAGATGTTCCCGATGTCTATATTACGGCTCAACAGGCGACACAAGTTTTCTATCTACCGTGGGCGTGCCAAACTGATCCAAATCTCAAAGGTTGGGATGTCGTTTATGAAGTGCCACCACATTTTAGACCACCTACCCTCAATGAAGAGGATTACGAACCTCACATTAACCGAGAGACATATGAAGGAGAATTCTTCCAAGAAACACGTATGTCCAAGAAATGTTTCAAGAACCGCTCTACTTCACCCCAGAACATTGAAGTAGACAGCGACAGTGAATCCGTCTTAACCCCTTAGCCCGAACAGGAAGAGCTGGAAGAAGAAGAGGTTACTGCTGCGGATGACCTTTCACTTCTTGACCGATTACATAATGGTGGCCTTCCACATGTTCTTCGTGATAGTGATGATGATGCATTTATTGATGATAGTGATGATCATGATGCATTTATTGACCCCGAAGCATATATAGACGAGCACGATTGTTATTAGTTCATGTGAGGTACTCAACTATCATACTATATATAAATTTTTAGTTCATGTTAGGTATTCAATTTTTATTAGTCATGTTGGTATTTATGACGATGATACACTTAAATTATATACATTTTATTAGTCCTGTTGGTATTTATGTTGTACTAATTTCATTTACTCTTTGTCATGACAGGTGTTGAAAGATGGTGGGAAAGGGTCGAAAGCACTCCGCGACTCCTTCTTCATCGGCGGGTGATGGGATGGGTACTTCCATTCCTGCCTCGCCTCTTCGAAGAGTGTTGGTCTCTACTATGCAAGGAGCGCCCCCCGTGAGAGGAGGTCGACCCCCCGCGAAGCCGAGAGGCACTAAAGGTACACGCTGTATTCATGTTGGTATTTATGTTGTACTCATGTTGTATGCATATTTGTATTTATATACATTTTATTACTCATGTTGGTATTTATGTTGTACTAAAGGTACACATGGCCGCGGGAGAGGTAGGGCGGTGGCTGCCATGCCTTCTGAGGTGGCGGCTACACGGTCTCCGCCACCACCCCAAGCTGATTCACCTGAGCACATGACTTCTAGGGTGGATTCGTCTGAGGGGGAGGCTACACGGTCTCCGGTTCACGAGCCTCGGGTCGACGAGCCTCAGGTCGACGAGCCTTCGACCCACGAGACTCGTGTCCCAGAGGCTTCATTCCAGGCGACTCCGGAGCAAAGCAGGGATGAGGGTACGTCCCAAGAGACCCACTGGGATACCTGGGCTGAGCCAAGTGGCCATGCTGGTAGCGACGAGGAGCTGGGTGAGGGGGCTATCGTCTACCAGCGTGGTAGTTCAGGGCTCCCGCTCGTGCCAGCGACCCCCGAGAAGAGGTGGTCGATTAGGCCAAATGGGGACAAGTAAGTTAATTTACTCTTATTTAACTTTTTGCCTTCGCGTTTTCTCAAATATCTAATGTTTTGGCTTTAATCTGTCATACTGTAGGGGTTGGATTGTTGCCAAGGGTGTCCGCAAGCCCAACAGCGTCCTTGGTGTTCTTTGCCGTAAAAACTTCCCAGGGTTTGTTACATTGCCCGGTCGGGAGCGAGAGGTAGGAATAACCTGGGAGCACTACTTGGGTGCCCTGGCCCCGCCGGAGGTGGAGATCGACGGTGTTTTGTGCGACACGAGGGCGTACATGGTGATCCGAAAGTTCTGGGTAATTTCTCCTTCACACAATTATAAATCAACCATAAATATTTATTGTACTAATCGGTGTTGTCTCGTTTGCAGACCTACTACAGGTGTAAGGAGGGATACGAGGAGGACGCGACAAAGGTTATCGAAACCGAATGTCGCCGCCTACTTCAAAACTTTCGGCACGAGGCTCGGGTGCAGGCTGTTCGAGACTACTATGCCACCGGCGTATTAGGCTTTACAAGGCGAAGTGCCGTGATGCTAAGATGGAGAAGGAGCATTACATGAAGGTAATTACATATTATTAAGGCTTTGTAGTTAGTTTCCTTGATTTGGTTCTTACGCGCTCAAATTTCTCTTTATTAACTTAGGTGCCCCCGAGATGGTGTGTGGATAAGATGGATTGTTGGGAGGCCTTGGTGGATCAGTGGTGCTCCGAAACGTGGGAGGCCACCCACAACAATGCCAAGGAGAGGCGTGGAAAAATGGTTGGCGTGCCAGACCATCAAGGGAGCGTCAACTTAATCCAATTTGGCGAGAACTGGGTATGTGGTTTGCTTCATGCCTCATGCAATTCATTCTTAATGCTATCTTGAGCCCTTTACTAATACAATTTTCCTCTCTCTCTCTTTTAGGCGCGTCACAATAATACGGAGGCGCCACAGATGTACGACCTGTATGCGATGGCCCATACTGCCTCATACAAGAAGGTCAAGGCATTCTCTGAGTCTGACCTCGAGCATCCAGAAAACTTCACCAACATCTCCTCCCACCACAAGCTCGTGAAGTACAAAGATCACGGGAAGGCGAGGAAAGGGGAGGACTTTAACCCGAGCAAGGGGCCTATTGATCCAGAGCTGGTGATGATAGCTGGCAACGGGAGGCCCCATGGCTCGATCGCCATTGGAGACGGCCTTATACGTTGTCCTAGCACTCTCCGGCAGGTAAAGGCATGCCAAACAAGCTCTTGTTCGGAGATAACACGTCGTCCTCGGCTAGTCGAGCTCGCCATCGAGGTTAGTTTAATGGACTCAACTATCTTTCCGCATTATGTTGTGCGTTGGAACCAATATGATTACATTGCTAAGAATGAGTTGTGTTGCAGGCTGCTATTTAGAAATAGAGAGAGGCAATGCAGGCGGCTATGGCGGAGAAGGATAAGGAAATTAGGGAGCTGGAGGAGAGGACGACTGCATTGGTGGAGGCGGAGTGGGCACGAAATGATGCGTCTAACAGGGCCATATACGAGCTCTTCGTGGTAAGTTTCTTCTTCATGTTATTTCAAATCTTGCATTTGAATTTCCGTTTCATTAATAAATAAAAAGTTTGACTTGTCGAAACCAAATGTACAGTCTATGTGCGAGAAGAACGGCCAAGTCCCTCCGCCGATGCCAGTCATTAACGTGGCGGGGACGGTGAGTTTCATTTCAGTGCAGTGATCTTAAGAGTGTCCTCATGCTAACTACACATTACAAATGATGTTTGGTGGAGAATATCTCCCGAAACGCATCGCACGACCCTTCTACAGTCGAGCCTTCTCCAGGGTAGCCTTCTCCAGGTGAAACAAGCCACAGCCACCGTGCTTCACCGCTCTGATGACGATAATGGTATGTTATTTCTAGTGTTTTAATGAAAAATAGCTAGACTTCCATCTAAATGACATAATTAGCTTAGTTAGCTCCAAGACAGGCTAAATTGGCTAATTATCCTACGAAATGACATAATTAGCTTAGTTAGCTCCAAAATGACCTATTTAATAAAAAATGACCTACAGTTAGCTAAGTTCTCTCCTAAGTGACATAATAAGGCTTACGTAGCTGCAAGATGACCTATTCCCCCTAACTTAGGTATTAAATGGCCTATAATTAGCCTAGCTAGATCCAAAATGGCTTAAAAAGCATAGTTTGCTCCAGAATGACCTATTTTACCCAAGTTAGCTCCAAAACGACGTATAGTTAGCTAGGGTTCCACCTAGATGACATAATTAGCTTAGTTAGCTCCTAAATGGTCTATTTAATAAAACATGACCTGTACTTAGCTAATTATCCTCGAAATGACATAATTAGCTCCAAAAAGGCATTCTAAGCCAATTTAGCCCAAAGAAGGGGACAAGAGGAGAAGAAAGAGGAAAAATGAAAGGAAGGAAGAAGAAGAAGAGGAGAAGAAGAAGAAGGAGAGGGGGGAGGATAAGAAGAAGGATAAGAAGGAGGAGAAGAAGGAGAAGGAGCTCCTCCTTCTTCTTCCTCCTTCCTCCTTCTCCTTCTCCTTCTTCTTTTCTTCTTCTTCTCCTCTTCCTTCTCCTTCTCCTTCTCCTCCTCCTCCTTCTTTTACTTCTTCTTCTCTTTCTCTTCTTCTACGTAGCTTAGACTCATCCAAGAAAGGCTAAATTGGCTAATTATCCTACGAAATGACATAATTAGCTTAGTTAGCTCCAAAATGACCTATTTAATAAAAAATGACCTACAGTTAGCGAAGTTCTCTCCTAAATGACATAATAAGGCTTACGTAGCTGCAAGATGACCTATTCCCCCTAACTTAGGTATTAAATGGCTTATAATTAGCCTAGCTAGATCCAAAATGGCTTAATAAGCATAGTTTGCTCTGGAATGACATATTTTACCCAAGTTAGCTCCGAAACAACGTATAGTTAGCTAGGGTTCCACCTAGATGACATAATTAGCTTAGTTAGCTCCTAAATGGTCTATTTAATAAAACATGACATATAGTTAGCTAATTATGCTCGAAATGACATAATTAGCTCCAAAAAGGCATTCTTAGCCAATTTAGCCCGAAGAAGGGGACAAGAGGAGAAGAAAGAGGAAAAATGAAAGGAAGGAAGAATAAGAAGAAGAAGAGAAGAAGAAGAAGGAGAAGGAGGAGGAGAAGGAGAAGGAGAAGAAGGAGAAGGAGCTCCTCCTTCTCCTTCTTCTTCCTCCTTCTTCCTCCTTCTCCTTCTCCTTCTTCTTTTCTTCTTCTTCTCCTCTTCCTTCTCCTTCTCCTCCTCCTCCTTCTTTTACTTCTTCTCTTTCTCTTCTTCTATGTAGCTTAGACTCATCCAAGAAAGGCTAAATTGGCTAATTATCCTACGAAATGACATAATTAGCTTAGTTAGCTCCAAAATGACCTATTTAATAAAAAATGACCTACAATTAGCTAAGTTCTCTCCTAAATGACATAATAAGGCTTACGTAGCTGCAAGATGACCTATTCCCCCTTACTTAGGTATTAAATGGCCTATAATTAGCCTAGCGAGATCCAAAATGACTTAACAAGTATAGTTTGCTCCGGAATGACCTATTTTACCCAAGTTAGCTCCGAAACGACCTATAGTTAGCTAGGGTTCCACCTAAATGACATAATTAGCTTAGTTAGCTCCTAAATGGTCTATACTTAGCTAATTTCTCTCCGAAATAACCTATATATACACTTCTTAATCTAGTATTATTTTTCTAACTTTCTTATTTGTCATTTTGCAGATTACCTTCACTTCACGGGAAGCTTGGATTATATTGATGGAATGCTTGAAGATGATTTCTTGTACCATGGCTTGTATTGAAACTATTGTAGTATATGGATATATATGAAACTTTGTATGCATGTGGATGAAACTAGTGTAATATATGGTTTGGTACGGATGCAACTTGCATAATATGTATGCACTATGGATGAGAGTTATTTTAATATGGTTATGAGTACAGGAAGAAATTTATTTATGTCAAATATATATATATATATACATATCCTGATTATTGTTAAAAATGCTGGATATAATAAAAAATAAATTAAAATGGGGCAGGTTCCCCTCTTTGCCGTCTGCCCCCACATGGCAAAGGGGGTGGGCAGACGGCAAAGGGGGGAATCTACCCCTTTGTTTCCCCTCTTTGCCGTCTGCCCCCACATGGCAAAGGGGGGGGGCAGACGGCAAAGGGGGGAATCTGCCCCCTTTGTTTCCCCTCTTTGTCGTCTGCCCCCACATGGCAAAGGGGGGTGGGCAGACGGCAAAGGGGTGAATCAGCCCCCCTCTCTCCCCTCTTTGCCGGCTGTCCCCACATGGAAAAGGGGGGGGGGATGGCAGACGGCAAAGAGAAGACGCCTGCCATTAACACTTAACGGGGCCGTTGCAGCATATGTCGTCCGAGTTAATTTGCCGTCTGCCCCCTCATGGCAAAGATTCTTTGCCGTCCGCTTTACAAAAGCAGACGGCAAAGAACCTCTTCACCGGATTTTTTTTACCGTCTAGTTTGCCGTCTACTGACCGACGGCAAAGCCTTTGCCGTCCATGGTTCCCCCCTTTGCCGTCCGTCGTGGCAGACGGCAAATTTCTGAATTTCAGTAGTGCATAATAAGATGATCCCTCATAAAATTTCGAGAATGTATTCCCCTAAAGTTTGCACCATTGTGAAGTATCATTGTCTCGAAGCACCACGTGATGATCGGGTGTGATAGATTCTAACGTTCACATACAACGGGTGTAAGCCAGATTTACACACGCGAAACACTTAGGTTGAATCGACGAGCCTAGCATGTATAGACATGGCCTCGAATATGAGAGACCGAAAGGTCGAACATGAGTCGTATGGTTGATACGATCAGCATGGAGATGCTCACCATCGACGACTAGTCCGTCTCACGTGATGATCGGACACGGGTTAGTCGACATGGATCATGTAACACTTAGATGACTAGAGGGATGTCGATTTAAGTGGGAGTTCATACATAATTTGATTAGATGAACTTGATTATCATGAACTTAGTCTAAAAGTTGTCTTTACAAATATTGTATATCCAATGGCCAACGCACCTGTCAACCTCAATTTCAACGCGTTCCTAGAGAAAAGTAAGCTGAAAGATGATGGTAGCAACTATGCGGATTGGGTCCGTAACTTGAAGCTCATCCTCATTGCATCCAAGAAGGCTTATGTACTTGATGCACCGCTAGGTGACCCTCCTGTTCCCGCGGCAGCCCAAGACGTTCAGAACGTCTGGCAAACGCGGAGTGATGACTACTCTCTGGTTAGGTGTGGCATGCTATACAGTTTAGAACCGAGGCTCCAAAGGCGTTTTGAGAAACACAGAGCATATGAGATGTTCGAGGAGCTGAAACTAGTTTTTCAAGCTCATGCCCGGGTCGAGATATATGAAGTCCCCGACAAGTTCTTTAGATGTAAGATGGAGGAGAACAATTCTGTTAGTGAGCATATACTCAGAATGTCTGGGTTGCACAGTCATCTGACTCTGCTTGGAGTCGAACTTCCGAATGATGCTATAATTGAGAGAATCCTCCAGTCTCTCCCACCAAGCTACAAGGGTTTTGTGCTGGACTACAACATGCAAGGGATGGAGAAGACCATTCTCAAGTTGTACTCGATGCTGAAATCTACAGAAGTAGAAATCAAGAAAGAGCATCAAGTGTTGATGGTCAATAAGACCACCAGTTTCAAAAAGGGAAAGGGTAAGAAGAACATCAAGAAAGACGGCAAAACTGTTGCGTGCCCGGTAAGTCAGTTGCCGGGAAGAAGAAAAAGAATGGACCCAAGCCTGAGACTGAGTGCTACTATTGCAAGGGAACCGATCACTGGAAGCGGAACTGCCCCAAGTACTTAGCGGATAAGAAGGCCGACAACATCAAAGGTATATATGATATACATGTTATTGATGTGTACCTTACCAGCGCTCGTAGTAGCTCCTGGGTATTTGATACCGGTGTTGTTGCTCACATTTGCAATTCAAAGCAGGAACTGTGGAACAAACGGAGGCTGGCCAAGGACGAGGTGACGATGCGCGTCGAGAATGGTTCCAAGGTCGATGTGATCGCCTTCGGCACGCTACCTCTACATCTACCTTCGGGATTAGTTTTAAACCTTAATAATTGTTATTTAGTACCAGCTTCGAGCATGAACATTGTATCAGGGTCTTGCTTAATGCGACACGGCTACTCATTTAAGTCAGAGAATAATGGTTGTTATATTTATATGAGTGATATGTTCTATGGTCATGCTCCGCTGGTGAATGGTTTATTCTTGATGAATCTCGATCGTGATATTACACATATTCATAGTGTGAATACCAAAAGATGTAAGGTTGATAATGATAGTCCCACATACTCGTGGCACTGCCGCCTTGGTCATATCGGTGTCAAGCGCATGAAGAAACTCCATACTGATGGATTGTTAGAGTCTCTTGATTTTGAATCATTTGACACATGCGAACCGTGCCTCATGGGCAAGATGACTAAGACTCTGTTCTCAGGAGTAATGGAGCGAGCAACCGATTTACTAGAAATAATACATACAGATGTATGCGGTCCAATGAACGTTGAAGCTCGCGGTGGCTATCGTTATGTTCTCACTCTCACTGATGATTTGAGTGGGTATGGATATATCTACTTGATGAAGCACAAGTCTGAAACATTTGAAAAGTTCAAAGAATTTCAGAGTGAGGTTGAGAATCGACGTGACAAGAAAATAAAGGGTCTACGATCTGATCATGGAGGAGAATATTTGAGTCACGAGTTTGACACACACCTAAGTAAGTGTGGAATTGTTTCACAACTGACACCGCCTGGCACACCGCAACGTAACAGAGTGTCTGAATGTCGTAATCGCACTTTATTAGATATGGTGCGATCTATGATGTCTCTTACCGACTTACCGCTATCATTTTGGGGATACACATTGGAAACTGCAGCATTCACTTTAAATAGGGCACCGTCTAAATCCGTTGAGACGACACCGTATGAATTATGGTTTGGCAAGAAACCTAAGCTGTCGTTTCTAATAGTTTGGGGCTGCGATGCTTATGTGAAGAAACTTCAACCAGAAAAGCTCGAACCCAAAGCGGAGAAATGGGTATTCATAGGATACCCTAAGGAAACTATTGGGTATACCTTCTATCTTAGATTCGAAGGTAAAATCTTTGTTGCCAAGAACGGATCCTTTCTAGAGAAAGACTTTCTCTCGAAAGAAGTAAGTGGGAGGAAAGTAGAACTTGATGAGGTAATTGTACCTCCTCTCGAACCGGAGAGTAGCGCAACGCGGGAAAATGTTCGTGTGGCGCCTACGCCAACTGAAGTGGAAGTTAATGATGATGATCATGAAGCTTCAGATCAAGTTGCTACTGAACCACGAAGGTCCACAAGGGTATGTTCCGCACCAGAGTGGTACGGCAACCTTGTGATGGAGATTATGTTGTTAGACAATGGTGAACCTTCGAACTATGAAGAAGCAATGGCAGGCCCGGATTCCAACAAATGGCTTGAGGCCATGAAATCCGAGATAGGATCCATCTATGAGAACAAAGTATGGACTTTGGTGGACTTGCCCCATGATCGGCGAGACATAGAAAATAAATGTATCTTCAAGTAGAAGACCGACGCAAACGGTAATGTAACTATTTATAAAGCTCGACTTGTCGCAAAGGGTTTTTGACAAATTCAAGGAGTTGACTACGATGAGACTTTCTCTCCCGTAGCGAAGCTGAAGTCAGTATGAATCATGTTTGCAATTGCCGCTTTTCATGATTATGAAATTTGGCAAATGGACGTCAAAACAGCGTTCCTTAATGGGTATCTTAAGGAAGAGTTGTATATGATGCAACCAGAAGGTTTTGTCGATCCTAAGAGTGCTAACAAGGTGTGCAAGCTCCAGCGCTGCATCTATGGGTTGGTGCAAGCATCTCGGAGTTGGAACATTCGCTTTAATGAGGTGATTAAAGTGTTTGGGTTCATACAGGTTTATGGAGAAGCCTGTCTGTACAAGAAAGTGAGTGGGAGCTCTGTAGCTTTTCTCATACTATATGTGGATGACATATTATTTATGGGGAATGATATAGAGTTATTGGAGAGCATAAAGGCCTACTTGAATAAGAGTTTTTCAATGAAGGACCTTGGAGAAGCTGCATACATATTAGGCATCAAGATCTATAGAGATAGATCTAGACGCCTCATAGGTCTTTCACAAAGTACATACCTTGACAAGATATTGAAGAAGCTCAATATGGAAAACTCAAAGAAGGGGTTCTTGCCAGTTTTGCAAGGTATGAGATTGAGTAAGACTCAGACACCGACCACGGCATCAGATAGAGAGAAGATGAGTATTATCCCCTACTCTTTAGCCGTGGGCTCTCTAATGTATGCCATGCTGTGTACCATACCTGATATAAACCTTGCCATAAGTCTGGTAGGGAGGTACCAAAGTGATCCCGGTATGGAACACTGGACAACGGTCAAGATTATCCTTAAGTACCTGAAAATGACTAAGGAAATGTTTCTCGTTTATGGAGGTGACGAAGAGCTCGTCGTAAAGGGTTACGCCAATGCTAGCTTCAACACAGATCTGGATGACTCTAAGTCACAAACCGGATACGTGTATGTTCTGAATGGTGGGGCAGTGAGCTGGTGCAGCAGCAAGCAAGGCGTCGTGGCATCATCTACATGTGAAGCGGAGTACATAGCTGCTTCGGAAGCAGCTCATGAAGGGATCTGGATGAAGGAGTTCATCACCGACCTTGGAGTGGTTCCAAGCACGTCAGGTCCGATGACACTCTTCTGTGATAACACTGGAGCCATTACCATAGCCAAGGAGCCCAGATTTCACAGGAAGACCAAGCACATCCAACGCTTCTACAACTCCATCTAGGACCAGGTCCAGAGAGGAGTCATAGATATTTGTAAAGTACATACGGATCTGAATATTGTAGACCCGTTGACTAAACCTCTTCTACGAGAAAAACATGATCAACACCACAATGCTATGGGTGTCCGATTCATCACAATGTAACTAGATAATTGACTATAATGCAAGTGGGAGACTA